>NC_082341.1:133531110-136261110 GCF_027477595.1 Haemorhous mexicanus
GAGGGGGAAACATGAAAGCAAGCCCACTGAGGATACCAGTGCTTCAGGACAACAGAATAGCCAGGAACACTTAAACACACAGACTAAAATAATGAAAAATGTCCACCCACACGTTGACAATGGAAAAAAACATATGGGAACAATAAATACCTTATCTCTGGGAAAATTCATCTCCACAGCAAAACCAAAACAGAATACAACATGATCTGAGAAGGCAACAATGACTGCTCACAGATCACAGCAATTCAGAGGAGGCAGTTACAGGCAGGTGAGAGGCAGAATAACTTCCTGACTTCAAAAAAGATTTTGCTTCCCTGCTTTCTATTTTGCACATCATGTGCATATTTTATTAATTAGCTCTTGGATGAGATTTTATCTTTAATTTCTAATAAAAGGTGAACAAGCATAAATCAGTGGACATAGTCACCAGTATTCCCAAGACACTGTGTTTACACTAGTGGCTCGAATCAGAAGAAATGTCTTTTCCTTGGATGGCGGTGTCACAATCTCATGGTGCACTAATGATTAGCAGCACTTTAGAAAGGGGCTGGTAGCTGGAACTCCTGACATCCCCTTACTCTGAATCATGCAGTTTGCAAAACTCCAGCTTGTTACAAGCACAAGATTTTATTATATTTATAACCAAGTTTCAAGACTTTGTTTGTAAAAGCTTTTACATCTACAAATGAAAAATATAAAACAAACAACAGGGATTATAGAATTAGGGAACCAAGAGTTCCTGTGAGCAGCCAGAAATGATCCTGGACCATACAGTCAGATGCAGTTACATGCACTAAGCTATGGAAAGTAGCCCTTACATGCTATTCATTTCTCTGACTCTCTTAAAAAGAAAAACTGTAACACACATCTGTGACCTAGCAACAAAACGGTTTGAAATACTTTCCAGATCACTGAACTGTGCAATACCTTTAAAAATGGGATGACAAAAGGTCGCAGTGGGAAGTTAGTAGCTTCTTGCAGTTTGGAATGAAATTCTTCAATTGTCAAAGTAGAATTCTGTTGAGAAAAAAAAAATCTGCCTTGGTGACAAAATAATGAAAACACTTAGCAAGAGAAATGGTAACTGAAGAACCCTGAAATTGCTTAACAACTTGATCTTGGTGAGAGAATTAAGAAAAGCAGGCTGCATATTAAATGATTACCTTATTAAAATACACAAAGGAAAGCACAAGCATCTCAAACATTCAGCGCCTGTTGCTTAGAGTATGGTTTAAGCTCCCAAGTGTAAAGCATGCAAAGGTGTTTACATTTCAAACATCAGTTAAAGCTGCTTTTATAACATTTTTTTTATTTCACATTTTTCTACTGTTTTCTTTTGAAATAGGACTGTTTACTATGTTCTAGGCTATGTAAGAAAGTCTGTACTTTAGAGATGAAGTCATAATCATGAACTCCACAATCTGGCATGTTTGACCAAGGGAATAGCATATGTGGATTTTCCCAAGGAAAAAATCCTAATCTGCTCCTAAGACCTCAAATGAATTAGAAGTCAACTGTAAATAACAGTGGGAAAGCAGTTTTTATCTGAAAATCAGTGGAATGTGGATGTTCCCAAAGCCACCTTCAGCTTGTTTACTAATTCCCCCTTCCAACGAGAACCATGTGACAAGCAAAGCCCCATTTAACACTTTGAATATGGAAACAAATGGAGAGCAAGAGTTACTGATGTTATACTGCCTACATTAAACTTCCCTTCGACACAGACCCAAGTGAAGGGCAGCCACTGCCGTCAGGTAGGGGTTGTGAAGATACAAGCAGATTGTGAAGTCACCCCTCAGCCTTAGCGCTAAACAGTGCTGTCAGTCTCTGCTCCAAATGAAATCAATGGCAACTGCAGCTGCTCAGAACAGATGTAAATTAGAGCACCACAATAGCATCTTCCCCACTACATCCAATTATTGCTGAAGGAAATACATGGGAGACAACAAATGTCTGGCAGAGAGAGGACTTTACTGGGAGTAAAAAGAACCCTGGGTCAGATTTCAGAGTTTGCATGTGAAAGGGCAGCCCAAGTTGACAGACGTAGGTAAGAAAGAGCTGAAATTTTCATTAAGCCATACCATCAAATAGAGATAACCTTATCAAGAAAGCGACTTAAGTAGTAGCAGTGCCTTGTTGGGTTCATAATTGTTTGGTTCAATGACACTGAGAAAGGGTTTTGCACTGCATAACTGCAGTCCGAACACACTCAGCTCACCCTTTTAACCATTGACTATATATGCAGGGCTCTCCTTTCTCCATCCAACTAAACTAGCCAAGTCAAACCATATTTTACTACATTACAGGATTCGAGGTATGTCTGCATTGGGGTACTGCCAGCAGAAGATGAAAACCCTCTCAGACCATTACACCATAACAATATACTGGCAAAAATAGTCAAGGCTATACCTAGTAGGGAGTAGCTGCCACTTGTGGGAAGCTGGTCAGGCTACTCACGTGAGCTCTGTCAGCAAGAGCTGGAGCTTCACTCTTGCACGTTTGGTGTCCCTAAAGTACAGTGAAAGCAGCGCATGTGACCCATTCATTTATAAACTAAACACATCAAACAAGGAAGAGAGAAAAGAACAGAAAAAATACTTGCTTACCACAAGTCCTAGCACAAGGGTACGCACTCTCTCCCCAATCTCTGGTGAAATGTCATTGCCAAACTGCTGTAAGGTTGTAAGAAATCTCTTCAGTTTGCTGAGCTGCCTAGCTCCACAAGCTGGCGGTAACTGCTGGTTAGCCAGAGAAGAGGAAGAGGAAGAGGATGGCCCATTGCTAAAGCCATTAGGAGGAGATGGAGCTCCATTTAACGCTGTTGGTGAATGGCTAGTGCCATTGGTTACTGAAAGAAAAAGAGACAGAGGGTAAAATAAAGATTGGGGTTGGGGAAGAGATAGAGAGAAAAAGGAGACAGAGGGGAAAATCCATCAGCTTATGTTTTCTGCACTTGACCTCAGAATTAATTAAGTTGCACAATCAAAGATAATTAGCCCTTAGACAGAGTGACAGTCTGCAGTTTATATCTATTTCCCAGTAGCTGGTGCTGAATGTTGTAAGGATTGGAAATAACAGCAGCTGCCTCTCACACAGCCCCTTCAAAATGCTCCTGGACCTGAAAAGCACCATTTGAATACCAGCCCTTTGTCAGAGGACTTTAAAAAGAGAGAGAGGGAAATGAAGAGAGAAAAAGCAAGAGTGCATGTATGATTGAAGACCAAAAAAAATTGCTCTTTGGGGTAGAAAAAAATGTGCAGACATATTTCATGAAGCCTCAGTTTATCTCTGAATATTTTTACTTGTGTTTTGTACACACAACTGACAGCTGTGTTTATAAAACAGGACTTTCACGTTTTAACCTTACACCACCCAATGAGAAGGTTAGTTTTTCCAATACAGATTCCCTAGCTGCTAACATATGGAGCACACAAAGTTGTCTGTGCAGGTACAAATGCTGCCAATGCTCTGTGTCATGAAGCCTTGCAGCAAGGGCAGCAAGCTAGACTTCAGAAGACTTCTCAGAGATCATGAGCAAATCTCTCTGTTTTCATGTGCCAACACCTTATCTCTGAAAAGGATAAGAAAGCATTTCCCTCCTGTAGCAAGGTTGCTTTGAGAATAACTATCTGAAGTACTAAGCATTCAAAATTTATGGCAACGAGATGCATGTAGTCATACTGTAGACAACAGAGAGTATTTGGCAGTGATTTCAGTTTGATTCTTATCCACAGTCTAGAAGAGAGCAGAGAATCAAACTGAGGACATCCTCTTCCACTCAGGTTAGTTGGAACAGCAACACTCAAAACACATGCTGTTGAGGTTGAGTCTGATTTGATAAAATGACAGCAAGAGAAAGGATGGCTGCCCTAGAAATACAAGTGTACCAGTGCACTGGCAGGTGTGGGCACGCAGCATGTGACTGTACCCAGCAGCAGCTGCACTTAATGGGCCACAGCCCTGGAGAAATTTTCTGATTTTTTTTTTGGGGGAATCACTCAGAACTCAATCAAAAAAACATCAAAAATCAGGAACTTGTCTACAATCAAAAACGCACAGGAGTATTAGCTTAACTTGTTTCCTATTTAAAAACACAACCAGGGCAAGCTAGCAACTCTAAATACTTTCAATGTTTCTCAATGACCAGCCTCTCTGAAGCCAAACATCCCATTCTCATCTCATTTTCTTCATAGATTGTCCTTATCTTTAACCAGGAAGTCATTTTTTCAGGGTGGATACCTACTACTAGATATAAATCCCTACCTATTACTATATTTAAATCACTGCCACAAACCTTTGAAGAATTTTTTGTTGCAGTAGTCACCACCTTCCAGAGGAATTACAGAAAAAGCTATGTGAATTGTTATCTAGCCTCTGCTTGTGTTTTCTCCTAGTTTTTGATTGCCTATTCTGGCTGCATGGGCTAGTGAGAACAAGGACTGGAAAATGCAGAAATAGGAAGAAGCTGGGCTCAGCAAGTTCAGCTCCCCATGAGGCTCCAGGCCACAATCTGAGTGCTGCACTGGGGTGAGGTATCTGAGTAAACAAATATGTGATTGCAAGGGACTCACATAGCCAAAAGTCATCCTACCAGGAATTTAGAAAATGAGGACTTGGGAGAGTAGCAACATGTCCTGCTGATCTACCCTGACACCACCCAACAACTCTGTCACCCATAAGGAGCTGCTCTAGGCAGAGGGTGCTGGGGCTGATCAAGAAAGCAGAGAAGAGTGGAGTTCATCACCTAGGATAAATATGGGGAGAAGAAAGGCTGGTAAAGATTCCTCCCACAAAAAAAGAAATAATGAAACAGTCCCATGATTTCAGTGCTTTCCTTATAATATCTGAATTTGCCAATTGGCAAAGTTGTCCATAATTTCTAAAACAAAACTATGTTGCTAAGCCAAAAGAATTTAGCATTTAAAATTTCAAACTATAACACATCTAGAATTTTTAATCATCTAAACCAAAGAAAACAAAGATATTCTAGACCAGAAAACAAGTCAGATCTTTATGGCCTAGAGGCATTCCCACTGTAGTGATAATAAATGTAACAGACACTCTGATAAAAGTGACTGTTTATTGTACAAGCTGGAACAGCTAAGGCCAAACTCCAAAATCTGACAGGGTAAAAAGCAACTAAAATCAAGGTTTTTCAGACTTTTAGTCTTCAAATAAAGAGCCCCAAAAATCAAGCTGTGGTTCACACACCTTCCAAAGTGCTGAACTCAATCAAATAAACAAACATCCAGAGCCTTGGGAGGACTGTGTGATTGTGATTAAAGAACATTGTCATATGCCTTTTATGATTGCCAAAGATCATCCTGAACTGTTGGCAGGGCATCACATTGGAAAGCTTAATGTGCAAGAACCTGATCCTGCAAAAACCTAGAAACAATTTAACTTCAGACTGAAGCAGCTCCAGTGTGAAGCTCCATCCAGGATGATTCAGGTGCTGCAGTTAAGCAAAACAGACAAATCTTTGCAGGATCAGGGTCACTGGGTTAAATGTGAGTTTATGTGAATAGCTGGCACAAACCCTCCTCACTGTTTAAGTTCAACATAAATTGTCAGGACAGGGTTCCCTGGGATAAGTAGTACAAAGGCCTCCAGCTGGCCTTCTGCATAGAGGTGAATTTTAAATAAGGCATTTAACAGAGAGAAAGGGACTAAAACAGACTTAGGCAAGACAAATAGAAGATGCAGCCTTCATTCTGTTTAGGCATATGTATTCTACTGTTCTAAAAATGTTTTATTTAAAACGTGAAATGTAAACACATTCTCATGTTTATACTATTACAAGGCAGTATAAAAGAGACCAAAAAATTTGCAGCTCAATCTTACTATGAGAAATGTGGATCATTTCACGGCTGTGAAAAGAATAGTCCAGACAACGTGCCAGATTCAAATCTCAGTTACACTGATATGAATGAAGCATACATCAAGACTAGTAGAGTTTGTAATATGTTTACATCAATAATCTGAGCGAAAGATGCAGCCTAAAGTGATTTAGAGAAGTGGTAACAGACTAGAAATCACTAGATAAAAATTATGAAAGGACTTTAATTTTGGTTTTACATCAATATTAACTAGACATTATATAGCACTGAAATCAGAATTCTTCACTGAAACATAAGCAGATGGAAGATTAGTATTTTTTCATTATTAATTATCTCCACTTTAAAAACAAAAAAAAAAAACCAGCAAACAAACTCCCTGAAGTTTCTATACTAAAGGGAATGGGATTGTTTAAACAACATAATGGCATGTAAGAAAAGAAGGTTTTCTGTCCTTCTCACAAGAGGGCTAACCTGACCATTAAGTACACAGGAAGCCAGTGCTCACTGTTCTTTGACACTGCGACCAAGTGGTCAATGACACAACAACACAACTCCGAGCTGAATGTCTTAATACCTTAAAGATGCATTAACCTGTTGTGAACTTTGTTTTGCTCAATTACTTTATCCCAATGCAATCAAATGTTGCTCCTGCCACTTCATGCACATTTCCCTTCACCTATTTTGGTTTCTGACATCCAGAATAGAAATAAGATGGAAGAAAAGGAAGAAAATAAGACTAATTACACGTTGTGGGCGTAAATGAACTGGTTCTTGGAGCTCCTTGGGTAGTGGGAGGAGGTGGCATGGTTGGAGGCGTCAGCCTGGATTGTGTCTTCACATCCACAGGTGAGTCTGGCATTGTGGAATGCTTCTCAGTGCGATCTGCAACACACACCACAGGAACACACCGGTTTATTTCCCCAAGCACACCCCCTCTGACAAAAACTTAAAAGCTAATGCAAGAAGTGAGCCATTTCAGCATCTGCTGTGAAAGATTACACCTGATTATCTACTCCAGTGTGCTCTTCCCAAATTGCATCATCTAAACCTTACTTAAGGAGGTGCAACACAGATGGTAAGACCTCATTTGTAGCAGTGCTGCATTATCTTTTGTTTTTATTTCTAGCATGTGCAGATGCTACCTCCCAAGCACTCCTAGAGCTGCAATAACACCACCTCCCTTCGAGGTTCTCATTCTAACCAGGAGGAAAAAACAGATGAAGGAACAGGAAGATAATAAATCCCCCTATGACATCTCTTCCAGAACTAAAAACTGAAGCTCTTTAGTACAGCTGAGATATTGGGTGGAATATTGGTTGAAACAAGCTCCCTTCATGTCTCTTCTATGTATCACCTGCTGCCCCCTCCACTGCTTCTCTTTGCAATCTAATGTTAAAGTTATGCTAAATACACACACCGCCTGGATCACTCTACCACAGTGCCCCCGGTTATTCTCATATTCACCAGAAAAACAAACACAACATGCCAAAATGGCATGTCAATCATCTCATATACATACAATTATTTTCAAATAAGCATGGAAGTTTGCACCATCACATATTAAGAACAACTTTCAATGCTCAAAACCTGCAAGATAAGCAGGAACATACCTCCCCAAGAAAACAAAACAAACATAAGGCAAAACCAGGAAAAAACTTAACACTTCTCTTGCAACTGAAGATCTAAATATACAACACACATGATATAAAAGCTACAGAAGTGCACTCTTTTTCCCAACATCTTTTTGAATGACACTACCTTAAGTTATTTTTTTTAAACCATCCAAGCCCATATGTTTCATTTATTAAGAATGGGCAAAACACAGCAAAATTTACCAGCTGAAGGCAAAATTAAGGCTTTCTCACTCATGCAAGCCATCTTGAAAAAAGATGAGTACAATAATGTTTAGCTTCTAATGCAAGTAAGTCAAATTCTTCAGTCCCTTCTTTGGGGAGTCAGGGTTATTTACTTATAAAAAGCCCAACAGAAGCCTTCCTGAGCTCCACAAAACAATTCTGTAAAGCAAGTAAGTGTCACTGCTAATGGGCAAGCACGTCAGTCTGTGCTTTTAATTCAAAACATGTCACATTCTATAAATTCTGTCACTTCACTTTGTGACACAATTCCTTGTTCTTACTGACAACATACAAATTTCAATGAAATAATCGTATCTGAAATTTGCTCTGAGAGACAATAACAGAAATTCAATGCAATACACACATTTAACAAAGAACAGGTATGTTTAAAAGAGCCTCACAACACAATTATCAGAAAACTTAAATGTGAGAAAGTTTAAAACAAAATAAAGGAAGGGGGAGGGAAAGGGAAAAAATCAAAACAGCCCCCATACCCCCCAAAAATTAACAACACATAACAGATACCAATCTTCCTCTGTCTGAAATTGAAGAAATGGAGGAAGTAAGTAGTAAGTCCCATAGGTGCAGCATGTCAGGTAGTGCAATTATAAAAGCCATCTTCAACCTTTGTTGAAATGCCTACAGGCAATGTTTCAGCTCTCAGGGAAAGGGAGTAATTTCATATAGAATTTAGAGACAAGTTTGGGGAAGATGAGCAGCGAAACACCCCCAGAACAGGATGAGGGGAATAGAGATACAATTTTATAGGATCTGTAGTGTTGCTCTAAGGTTAGTAAACCTCAGCTGTGGAGGGAAGAGTAACCACAATGATTACCTAAATATTAAGGCTGCTACACAGGTAAGTGAGGTATGATTTGCAAATCAAGCAACAGTAAATTATTACATGCCGGAAAAAGCAAAAACAGGTTTCTAGGCAAATTCTATATGTATTTCCTTTCCATATCAGTATATTAAAACAGTTAAATCTCTATCTTCAATAAGCCATTAATTTATTATAAAGAACTATGAAAACTCATCTTGAAATGTTAATTGCTTCCTTAATAGCCGAATTCATCTTGCACTCACCTCAACCAACCTCAGCAACAAGGGAATAAATAGCTTTCAGCTCATGTTGCAACAGAGAGAAAGAGGCACAGCAGTGAGCCCAAGCCCTCCTAAATAAAGGCAAATATTTCTCCCATGCCAAGAAAGGAGAGAGAAAGGGAGGCTTGCCAGAGCTGGTGGGGAGATAACAGTGGGAACTGCTGGTCCATCTGGTTTTCATTCTGCTAACACTCACATTGAACTGTTAAGGAAGGCAGTCCAGGTACACAGATTTGAAGCATGTGGGAGCGCAGACACAGGCACAGAGGAGATGGAGGTGGGTGGAAGAAGGAGTGAGAGAAATCGAGCTCCTCTAACAGACTGCTGCTCGCTGCAAGCAGGCACAGGCTGTATCCTCCAATTCAGCTGGTGATAACTAAAGCGATCCTGAGCTGTAACCAACCGCACGGCTCCTGCTCCCTCCCTTCCCTTCACTGCATTTCAAAGTTCAGGTTGATCAGAAATGCGCTCAGATTAGAGGGGGGAGACTTTCCCACAAAGCTGGCAATGTTTTGCTATTTAAATTGAACATGGTAGTGGGAAATGGTGTGTTGGTTTTGCCCTTGAATTTCAGGTTGCCACTCTATCATGATCCAAATGGTTTTTACTACCTCCAACAGTTTGCCACCCAGTCTGCAGACTGCTGAACTTATCCACAGACCTCTGTACTTCTCATCTAAATTCTAATAACATTACCAATTACCTTTCTTTGGACCTCTTAGACATGAACACAAACACGCTTTACATACCACTTACCTTTTCATTACCTCTCTCTCTCCCTTGCAAAGCCCTAAACCCTACTCTCTCTCTGTACGATCACAGGCAGGCTGATTTCCCTCTGACTGTTGGTACGTTCCCTAGTCCTGACTTCTTTAAGGAGATATTAAGGCTCTTTTCAAGCACACCCCAAAACATCTCTTGCCAGAGTACAAGATTATTTTGTCAGAACAGAGATTCTCTGTGGGGGCAGGGAAAAAGGACTTTTGAAGAAGTACAATGCAAAATACAAAGCTTTTCCACATGCTTGAAAGACACCATCACACCACCCAGGAGGACAGCCTTTACAACTCTCTATTCCACCCTCTTTAATAACAAACCCCCTGGTGGGAGCCATTCTACCCTTACTGCTACTGTTTTACCTGTTCCTTACTTTTTCATACAGCTCTCTGAACTCTGAGGGAGTGATGGGACTGGAAGCACCTGTCTACAGCACCCACCACTGCCCACCACCACAGCACCAGAGAACCTCAGCAGCTCTAAGACATATCACTCAGGGGATGCATCGGTGATGGAGAGTCACAAATCAGAGCCACCGCTGATAAAAGTGTTAACAGTTCTTGTGATCTGATCTTCCTAAAGCTTTTGGTGTCTGACACTTAGCCTGTAACTCCAGCTACTACAAATCCTTATTTATTTTTAAATTAATAAAAACAATAAGCCTAACAACCAACACTTTTTACTATAATGGTCAACAAATAGCCTGATGATATGAAAGCTAAAGACATAATGGTATTTAAGTCACATTCACAAGCCAATTTCCTTCAAGACATGATATTTCATGAGGCTTTTAATGTATGGACATTCTTCAAAGAAACTCTCAGTGGATATTCTGATATTCATACATTCAGGGGTAATGAGGATTTGGTAAAGGAAGAAAGAATTCCTCAAGAGGAAAAACGCAGATTTTAACTTATCAAAACCTGCCTGGGTAAGATTTCATGTACATGTGCTCCAGTTTTACAATACAGAGGGATATACATTGAATTTCACCTGAAATTCTGAAGAACTTTCACCATGTCTTAAAATAGCTAAATTTCTTTAATTCAAAAACATGTTTATGCTCTTGAGTGAAACCAAACTCCCCACTTGCAAAGCTAGTTCTGGCTATCTTTTTCTTCAGATGGGCCTTGACATTTCAAACAATAATCCTGAATTAGGAAGGACACACCAGAAAGTTTCATACAGGCAGCATCCCACAGCATCCCATTTAAAGCACATCCTATACATACAGAGGGAGTAAATTCTTTCAGGTGCAACAATTTCTTCCACTGAATCCCTTTAAACAATGACAGACCTGTGCTCCTTAGCCAGTTCAGATCAAATGGGACTAAAACCAGAGGTCCTCCAAACTGGAAGGAAAAGGAGACATCTGCAACTCATTTTGTAGTGTTCACTGCAATCAGTTCAGGATGGAGAAAGATGGTGAAATAATGGTCTAGTCCTAATCCATACACACAACCCTCTGGAGCAGCAAGAGACTTAGAATAAATTCAGAAAACATGTTTCAAGTATGCAGAGATCTATTGCATTTGCTTTGGATTATATTTTTTATTTAAAAACAAACCCAAGCAAAACATTTTGAAATACACATTCTTGAATCTCCTTTACAGCACAGAGTGAAGAACTGTGATTTAACCACAGAAGTATTTTGCTTCATTTAAAATTAAAGAATGTTCTAAAACCAACTTTAAATTATGATATTTCTTCTGTGGATTTCTTGGTTCATGGAACAATAGTGTTCTTGTTGTTAACCAGTTTTTATGGTAGAGGTTTTTTTATCGCTATATTTAGCTGTTAGGTGAACACTGGTATTTACTGTAAGCACAGTCAGCTTCTGAAGCAAACAAGGAAGAGACAAAGCATGCAGGAGCTGGGGCAAAGAGAGATGTGCCTGCATTCAAACTGATTTACTTTACTTCCTGTACCCTACAAGATTTAGTCCATTTTTAAAACAAGGCGGTCTTTCATAAATGGCAACATTTCAGCTCACATGGCACACTTCCAAGTCTAACGCATCAAGGAAAGCTGATGTATGGAACAAAATATGGAATATATAAATACCTTACTGATACCATTTCAATAGCCAATTCAATGTCAAGCATTTCTAGGAGTGGTGTGTTTTCAATTTCCTTTTTTAAATGAAAAAAAATTGTGGTATAATATGCTGTGGCATTTATTTTACTTTTAGTTAGTGCAAACAGTTCCAGATGTACACTCAGGCATGAAAGATTCTTAAAAGATGCTTTATATTGATTGTACAGCACTTTCTACTTTGGTGCCAACATTTAAAAAATAAAAATAAAACTTGCTAAATTAAAAGAGTCCATTGTCTTGTTTCCTTTAAACTCGCACAAAAAGAGCAAGCCCCACATATGACACAAGGGATTAGAACCTGCCTCCACCACCCAAGTTACAGGAATCGAGACCTAAATCTGAAGGATTTAATACTGATGGTTTCTTAGACACATTGGACCAATTTTCATTATTTTGAGAGGGGTGGCAGGGAATTTGCAAGCAGGTAACCACAGACTGTGAATCACAGTGGTGATGAACCTGAAGTCAGACAACCGCAAGTCCAACCTAGGAGGACAAATTCCATAGTTCCTCCATCCATAGCGCTATCATGTTGCAGCCAGTAAGAACTTCTCCTTCAGATGTGGCTAAGCCACACAGCACCATTAGAAATAGGCAGTGTTTGTGGAGACCCACAACTCCTGAGCCTCAAACCTGCTGCTACACCGAGCAGGACAATATTACAAGGTTGCCTTGGTTGAAAAGAGCTCATTTGAGAATGCATGGTATAAGCCTGACATATCTGGTAAATCCCACTCATTCCATGCACCAAACCCCTGGGGAAGCCTGTAAGTCACACAATGCAGCCACAAAACATGACATGTGGACAACTGCTGCAGAACCTCTCCCTGCCAAGCATGCCTGGGATTTGTTTGAGACTGGTACAGTCTTCATTCCATTCACCTCTCAGCCCTTTTGACTTCTTCTTGATAAATAAATAAGGACCTAAACACAATGGATGATTTTGTGCTATACACAACGATCTCAAACAGGCATAATACAGACACAACTTTCTCTCAGCACCAGATGCAGTCATGTTATTGTCCTAGAAAGGAAGCATCACTGGATTTCCAGTTCCCCAGCAGAGAACTTTTACTTCCAGGTGTTTTGCAGGAATGCAGTATCAGAGATCAGCTCAGACTCTTTCCTTTGTCACAGAACATTACCTCTGCAAGATTTCTCCACCAGGAATCTATCTGAAGTGACTAATGGATATGAACAGCAAAGTTTTCCGATGACATAACATTTCAATGCTTCTTTAGCATGCTGGGTATGAAGCTCACATATTGAAGATGACCCTTTTGCAAGAGCAATATCACAATTTTGCTGCAGTCTTATCTTCATTCTTCTCTGCTCAGATAGCTGAACAATTCATATCGCCAGCTATTCTTCAGAATAAATGAAAGCACATTCAATTTACCCATTTATGCTCATTTAATATGCAACAGCTAGAAGAAATTCTGTATCCTGGGAGTTCACGGAAGTTATCTGAGGCCAAGTTATAAGAGTTTTCTTCAGCTGTGCTAAAATAAGCCTTGAGCATAATACAACCTCCTCTGTCTCCCATAAGCTGAAAGAGATTTTTGCACTACTCTCTCCCAGTTTTGGTAGAGCCTATGGATGACATAAAGCAGGTAAACAGCGAAAATGCTATATGTCATGTTCTTTGTCCACAATGGTACCTTGCCTGGGCCTAACAATGAACCACAAATGCAGAATCATTCTCTTTGATTTCAGTTCTCTATGGTGAGAGGTTCTGACTGGCAAAATCTTGGTCCCACACTTATGGCTTAGCTGCTGAAGGCCAGATAATTACACATTAAGTAATGTATGAGTTCAATCTCAGAATTAAGACAAAAATGCCATGCCTTGCTTTGCTTGGACATATTATTTTTTCCTGAAAGAAATAAACTTGCCTTACCATATAATTTCCTTTATAAAGAGGGGGGGAAATAGAAAAATAAACTTTTCCCTCTCACTTAACAACCTGACATGTTTTGACAGTTTCAAAAGTATCATAAATTCACTTTCAGTTATTTAATAAAAACTGGCTCATGTCAGAACTGCACCTTTTTTTAAATGCCTCTTTTCTCCTTCACCCTTTCTGGCTTTGCAAATTTTACCATGAATAATTGCTTGGATGCAGGAATGCAGGGAAGAAGAACACATTCTAAATCTAGATCTGCTACCACCATAACGGTTTACGAAATACTTAGCGAGAACAGACAAGCAAAATAAGGGCCAAACTGTGGCAGCTGCCCTGAGTTTCCATAAGCCCCGGAAAACAAAGTCCACAAGTTCTTTTTCATGGATGAATACACAACACTTGGCCTGTAATGAAGCTGAAGACAATGTGGATTTCTTCTAAATATCCCACCAAACATCATGAAAATTCCTCTATATATGAACTAATGCAGTTAATAAGCAACAGTCCCATAATCAGTATTGAAATACTATTTTCCCGTTTACATTGTTTCGTAGATCTTTTCTTTTTGTTGACAAGCTATCCAACTAAGAACTGTGTGTTTTGAGTGGTTCTCTTGTGTTTCACATCAGGGGAAGTATTACTGCTATTCCAAACCCAGCTCACTGAACACTGAGGCTCAAGTGAAGTGACTAAGTGCCACTCTCTGGCATGAAGAACTGAAGAACAGCCAGAGCAAGCACTGGCCAAACTCACACCCCAGCCTCCCTGACAAGGAGGTTTCCTCTTTACTCGTATAGAGGAAATCTTCAGCATGCTTTCAATACTTTCAGTACTGAAAGTATTTTCAGGACTA
Organism: Haemorhous mexicanus; assembly: GCF_027477595.1. Lineage (NCBI taxonomy): Eukaryota > Metazoa > Chordata > Aves > Passeriformes > Fringillidae > Haemorhous > Haemorhous mexicanus. The sequence goes on from NC_082341.1 coordinate 133,545,544, forward strand.
CTTTCCCAAAGGCTCCCTGACCACTAACTCATTTCCTTTCTGCATCATCATTCCTGGAAGGCCTACCCTTCTCAGGATTACACACTATTTGACAAACTACAGATGAAGGCAGACTGATATATAAGAAATACAAATGCCATCAGAATCTAATTGGTATTGTTTGCATGCTCAAGCACACACAGCACAGATCCTTCCCACCAGAAGTAAGAAGACTTTTCTCTCACAACATTAACTGAAATTTCATAACTTGGTCTCCAGAAGTATATTTATGTTTTTAATCCAAAGTTATTAACAGCAAATAACAGAATCATGGGAAGACTTGGGTTGGAAAGGGACCTTCAAGATCATCCCCTTCCAGCCCCCCTTGCATCAACAGGGACACCTTTCACTAAACCAGGTTGCTCAGAGCCTCATCCAACCTGGCCTTGAACACTTCCAGGGATAAGGCACCCACAGATTCTCTAGGCAACCTGTTCCAGTGCCTTATCATCCTCATAGTAAAGAACTTTTCCCTAACAACCAGTCAAAACATACTCTCAGTTTGAAACCACAATTTGTTACACAATGCTAAAAGTCTGAAGCAAAATAATTATAAACTTCTTTATTTGTAATGCACTTATACAAAGTGTAAAGGATGACTGTACTCATTTTAACAAAGTCCCAAGAGAATACTGATACCATATTTCATTAGACTTAGCTGGAACTGAAGTCTCCAATATACACTACACAAAGTAATCCAAAGCAACTTACTTAAATTCAGGAAAGTTTAGGCAATAAACTCCTCTGCCAAAAAGCAAAAGAAGTTACTACAGCTGTATTTGTAAAAGGCATTGCTTCTATTTGTATAACATGCCAAAAGTCCTTTAGGCTCAAAAAGAATCAAATATGGATGTAGGATGTGATATTTTCCATGGTTATACATCTGAAAAGATGGCACAGGGACTACCAAGAAGGTTAATGGATATACTTTTGGCTTTGCTTGATTTTAAAATGAGGAATTTGTCATGGGCAAGTCAAGATCCTGTAAGGTGTAGAGTGGTGGTGGCCAGCCTGGGACAGTCTACTCCCCTCCTTGTGGATCAAGGTCCCAAATCCCTGCTCTGTCAGACTGCACCATTTTACCCACCCAAAACCCCAGTTCCTCCAAGTGATATTTCAAACAGTGAAAAGTCTGTTCCATTAGACCCGAAGTGCGGGTCTGGGGAGCAAGACCATACCCATGATACTGAAAGCAGAGGCAGAAAAGCTCCCTCTCTACCAAGTATCAGAACAGTCTGAGGAAGTCTGCTTATTCCTGCCATCTGACAGAGACAGCTAAATTAGCAGACTAAATGTCCCATATAATCACTAAAGAGTTAGAGTCTCTAATTTTTAATCTCTGTGGCTGCTAAATCGGGCATAAATATTCCCATACAGATCTAGGTTCTTTGCCTCCTGAGAACCAGAAGCATTCAGACTGCTCTCACAGTGTGGCTGCTGTACACAGAAATTGGTGGTCCTCAGTGACCAGGCATAATAACTCCTTGGCTTCTATTCAGCCACTTAAGACAGGGATTAATCCACCAATGAAAATATATAATGAAGCATATTTTCCCCAGAAACCCTTGCTCAGGTGCTGGCACTGTAAGTTACTTACTGCCACTACCAGTAAGACAAAAGTGGAACTACAGGCTTTCCCCATCTCAGTGTTATACACTGACAACCTTCAATAGTGCAATTTATTATACTCATCAGTACTTCAGCATTTGTAGAAATACACACTTTGGAAGACTATAATTTCATATCATCAGATGATGCCATTAAAGATATCCTTTATTTACATGACTCACTGTCTAGACAGAGTGTGAGAAAATACCCACTATTAGTTACAAGTCAGCTCCTCCTCAGGGCTACATGTCACACCAAATGTCTTTTATTTGGGCACTGGATTACACCTTAATAAAGCAGTGGAGAGGTGAGAAGGGGGAAAGAGAGCCTCAAAACTTCACAAGAAATGAAGACTCAAATGTCTTCTTAGATGAGACAATACTACTTATTGACAAATAAGCTCCCAAGCAAAGCAAATACTACCATTAGCAAATCCAAACCTGTGTTTAGAAATCATCTGGCCTACACATCACATGCACTCTTAGAAGTGAATGAGAAATAGCATAAGTATATAAAGGAAGAAGGAAAGGAAGGAATTTGTGTGTGTCATTTAAGACTAACAAGTATAGACGAAGATTAAACCTCTTTCTGAAGCCAGCAAATTCACACAAAATCATATTGGCACAGAAATCTCTGGTGATCTCACCAGAGAGATGCTGGGTTAGCCTTGCAGGCAGACTCCAGCTCCAGAAACACTCAGGAATATGTGTTTAACTATAGACACTGAAAACAGCTGTAGGTAAACTAATGAGACCCCTCACAGGGTATACAATTACACGCAACGTTTCTAGACCTTAAAGCATCACAGCAGTCTTAGTCTTGCACAATAAAGCTTAAAACTTCCTTCTTTTGAAGCATCTTCCCAATGTTTTGAATTTTAAATAGCAGACCTCAGCTAAAGCCTGAATTGAAAGAAAAATCAGCAATTATTACAGAATTCACAGAAAATATACACAAATTTTTAAAACAATTTCAGGTATCATAGCACTGCCATGATTGATGATGGTTGTACAATACATACTTCATTTCAAGCCCAGCAGATTCAAATTAAATGTTCAGGTGTGGGGTTTTTTTTCCCCCTCAACAAATACATTTAAAAGGTTTTTATATTTATAGAACAACATTTTCATCAAGCCACCTAAACCTATTACTCCAACATGGCAATATTGATCTTTGTGCATCAGTGCTGTTTCTACAGCTTTCTTCTGTACATGTAGATATGTGCGTGCCCATGCGTGTATGTGCACACACACTTGTACACGTATAGGGCCAAGTTTTACTTACTTGGTTTTGTGTATAAAACCACTTACTGCGATTATTTTTCTTTTTTTTTTTTTTTTAACATTCAAATTTTGAAAACTGTAAGAGGGAAAGAGCCTTCAATTGCACTGAAGGGAGTGTTAAATGGAGGGGAAACTTCAGGGCAAGAAGTCAGACAAGAAAGAGAAGCCGCTCAATGATACAAATGCAAGCGAAATATTGACAAAGTAAGGAAGTCTGATGCATTTGAACTCTGAATGTTCAATGTGGATGCACTTAACCCTTTCTGATATGGTTACATTCTCTTGTACATAAAAAAAAATCTTATGAAATGTAGCTTTAACTCTCCCTGTGCTATGGAAACACCCTGCATTTGGCTTTGGGCCTATTTGGGCATATACATTTTGTGTCCCTGAGCGCTGGGTTAACCAGAAGAGAGGCCATTTTTATGAGAAAAAGCAGACTATTCCCGAGCAGGATGGAAACCCTGCGGCGGGGCAGAGAGGAGCTGCGGGAGCATCGGGAAGAGCCCGGGCGCCGTCGGGAACGGGCACGGGCGAGTGCGACCACTAGAGGGAGCCGGCATTGTGCCGCGGCACTGGGAAAGCCCCGGCCCGCGCCCAATACTCAAAATAAATGGCAAGCTGCTCAGAAAGCCAAAGGGCCACGCTGTAAGAACAGTTCTTCCCACTATCTTCAGCCACGTGATGTAAAGGAGAGCCTACGATACTCTCTGTGTGTGTGTATACACATTACTATTCTGTGCCCACAGTACCAACAGAATATTAAGTAATTGTCTCTAAAATTCAGCCATATTAATTTCATTCTCAAAAGAGCAAGTAGACAGCCCTGGCTGCAACAAAGCACCTTTTTCAGTGCCTCCTATTGTCACCTCTCACCCCAGCGAAACAAGATAAAAGCTCCCCCCTTGCCCCCAACTACACCTCCCCCCCCCCACCTTCCCCTGCTTGGCTTATAGCTTTCTATGTGAAACACTCCAGAAGTGGAATTGCAGATGCAAGACAATAGGCAGTGTCATGCCTACAGCTCACACTGAATCTAGTCATAAAACCTGGATTGTGTACACACAACTACAGCCACATGACCATGGCATGAACTTGAACATACCCCAACAAAACTGAACACCATTCCTCTTCTGCACCAGAACACAGAGAACCAAAAAAACTTGGTATTTCCCTTACACCTATAATCAGTCAGAGAGACCAGACAGCAAGCAGGGAAGAAGTAAAGGCTCACATAGATCTTTATAAACATCCTTTTGGCACCACACACATGCTAAGAAAGCTAAATTCCAAGGGCAGATACAATTCAAAAGTACAAAGAGATAGGAACTGCGCTGACATCTCCTGTGAAAACATATTTCTTTATTCTTGGAATATAAACTGTAAAGCACATCAGTACTTTTCTGGTGAGCTCTAAACTGCTTTGGATATGAAGAAATGAAGAACTGCTGAACTGCAACAACTATCCATGGCAAACTCTAAAATTATGAAAGGAAAATTAAAAAATGGGGAAATAGGTGTACCTGGATGAAATACTAAACAGTTAACAAGAATAACTGTCCCCAAATGAGTTCCTAGCCATTATCTTCTCCATAATTATTGCAAGTAGCTTCAGTAACTGAGCATACAAATGACCCATTAGAAACTTAACAGGTCATTTCCAAAGGTGATTATGAGCCCTGACTTACAAAGCTACTTGGGTTTTCACACAATTCTGTTCAGTGCCAACAATGTGCACAAAATTAACATAAAATGCGTTCCCAAAACACCGAGTGGAAATAAACTTTCAGAAACTAAAAGAAGGTGGGAGGTGGTGAACACCAATTAATCAAATGCATCTTCATAAATGAAAAATTTAAAAATTTGCTTTTGTCAGGAGAATGGAAAGGAGGCAGGAATCATATGTTAGAGCCCTTACAATGCCCCATACTACAATAAACAGTGATGAGTGTAACTGTGAAAAGTCTAAGGCTAGGCAGGAGAGATAAAAATCATAGGAGGCTATCAGAGTGGACATCTGCTGTAGAACACAGTATGGAGAGCAGAAACGTGGCAGTAGATAAAGATGAACCCAAATGAACTTCTTAAAACAACAAGAGGATGCTCTTCACCTCAATGGTCCTTCTCGGCCCTGTTTCTCAATAGGTAGCTGTGCTATTGCAACAAATGAACAAGCAATAGGTCTGGTTTAGAAAATATTAGAAAACTATTCAGAAACACCATTTAAGGAGAGTAATAAAGAACAGGAGCATAGACGTGCAGCTTCCTCAGTTGCTGAGGTTGTTAAAGAAACAGCAGGAGACACAAAAACAGATCCTGGCACTCCCACTGTGAATGGCTTGGGCAGGTTGTAAAGAAATTAACTGAGCAAAACCAGAATAGATTCATTTAAAATGTGCAGGGTAAAAAAGGTAAGAGGAAGCATCCCAAGATATATTAACCATAAGAAACAAATCACATGATCAGTTTTCATTCATATCAAATAAATAAGAAAACAAAAATATAAAAAACTATGATCTTAACTGAAACTGAACAAAGATATTGACAACTAACAAATATTGACCTAGCTTATGTTTAAATTTGTCTCAACAACAGAGGAAAAAACAGGCAAGGAGCTTACCAAACTTGGACCAAAAACCCCCTTGATTCTGGAATCATATATGTGATTTTTTTAAAGGAAGTTTTGCAATAGAAAATGGGAGTCTGATACTGCTTGTTCTTTTCTCACTTTCTCTTCTAATAGAAAGAGAGAAGAGGCAAAACAAACACATTGAGATACAATTACATTGTTCAGCCAGGCCTGGGCTCTCAGGAGTCTCTCGACAGACCTTTCCTTTTCTCCAGAAATCCCAAATCCTTGCAAGAGTGGGTACAAGAAGCTGCCTGGCCTCATTGGTTCTGCAGGGAATCAGCAGCATTCTGTCTATTGCTCCCCTCAAATATTTAAGACGATCTATCTTTGTCTTTCCCTTTTTCTAAACCATCTCAAATGTAGGCTTTAAACACATGCTTTACATCATGTTATGTCATATTGGAACAAACAGCTTCTCGAAAGGTTGAACTTCGATTTGTGATTATTTATCTAAAAGCTGTGTTTTCTTTTAAACTGTATATATTTTGTTGGACTGCATCTACTGACAGCTAAATTCCCAAGCCTTCAACCTGCCATCTCAAAGAAGCAGATTCAAAAGAGTCCAAGTAGAGTTTACTGTCAGTCTGTAATGAGAGTAAAATTATAAATCTCTGTACCAAAAGCCAGCTGCTTCTTTCTTAACTCTGATCCCCCCTTTTCTTTTGCATTCTAGCTAGCATACAGCTGCAATAAATGTGGCTCTTCTCACAAGCCATGCAGATGTTAACAGTTCTGTAGGACATCAAGAAGCATTTCAAGAATCTTGTAAGTGCTGACTAAACTTGCTTGAATAACCCACACTATCTCCTCCACATTCCTATTCAGTAACATTAGTCTTCCTGAATATATTAAGGAAAAAAAAATACATTTAAGCTAAGGCTTTAATGTCTAGGTCTAAATGCACTATCAGTAAACAAGAAATGTTCTTATGCCATCAGACAACAGATATTCAGGTAGTAAAGCAAAGGGAGTCAATTTATTCTTTGCCACAATGAGTATTGCATTTTTTGTTTCTTATCTATGCAAGAGCAGTAAAATGAATGTCTAAAAATATATATTTATAAAAGTCATGGCTGTATCTATTTGAAAGAATGGATCAGAACTAAAGCAAGATGTTGTAGTCAAATGGATTAATACTAAATTAGAGCGAAGGAGTTCAAAGTGCTACCTAGTACATTTTTATTAAAGTTATATTAGCATGACAGTCATATGCATTAAAGATTAAGCTAAAGCCTCAAACCACAGTCAGCAGCATCAAGAGTCCAGCTGTGCAGGTAGAGGACTAGATACAAAATGCATTAATTAAGTGGGTTTATACTAGAGATGCTGTTTTAATATTCCTTCTCTCTTAAAGCAGTGTGCTAGGGTAAAGCTAATTTTCTTCTTAGCGGCTAATGTAAGGCTGTGTTTTGGATTTGTGCTGGAAACAGTGTTGGTAACACAGGAATGTTTTAGCTATGGCTGAGTGGGGCTTACACGGAGTCAGGGCTTTTCTGCTTCTCACCCCTCCCAGCAGCAAGCAGGCTGGGGGTGCACAAGGAGTTGGGAAGGGGACACAGCTGGGACAGCTGACCCCAACTGACCCAAGAGACATCCCACACCATGTGATGTCATGCTTAGCAATAAAACTGTGAGGAAGGTTGGCTGGGAGGCTGCTGCTTAGGGACTGGCTGGGTATCAGTCAGTTGGTGGTGAGCAATTGTACAGTTGACTTTCTTGGGTTTTTCTCTTTATTTGCTATTTTACCTTTTATAACATTTATCACTATTATTATTATTATTATTATTATTATTATTATTATTATTATTATTATTATTATTATTACAATCATTATTACTATTTTATTTCAATTATTAAATTGTTCTTATCTCAACCCATGACTATTCTCACTTTTACCCTTTCAATTCTCTTCCCCTTGTCCTGCTGGTGGGGAGTAAGCAAGCAACCCTGTGGGACTTGGTTGCCAGTTGGGGTTAAACTACAACAAGCAGCAAATTTAGTCTCCTTTTTGGGGTAGGACTTTCAAAACACATGAAGAAGCTCAGTCATCAACAAAGCCAATAAGCCTCACACTCATGTATTACTCCAGACACTTGAAAATCCCACATCAAATACCCTACCCTGTCTGTAAACTTCACACTTTGAAAACCCGCTGGAAGGAGGGCTGCAGAGCAATTCACAGCACTGAGCCATAAAGAGATCACAATCTTTGACAAGTTCAGAAACAAAATGTGCAGTCAAGAGTGTCTATGGTGGAGTTTTGAGATTGTCTCCAGTCAAGTGTCAATCTCAGCAGAGTTTCAAAGAGGACAGAGTAGGGAGAAATAAAACGAACATATCAGTACATTTCCTGCAAGGGATCGATAAAAAGACCTCACTCCTACAAAGGCTTACATACCTGCTCAACTTCAGATACTTATCCTATTATGTAGCACACTTGAAGTGAAAATCAAGTCTTTGAAGACATGGGGCACAAATAATTAACCATGAAATGTGGAATTCGCGTATTGTTTGTTCTTTGATTTAGTAATACAGGAAAACTGAATATAAAGCAGAATTGCAATGTGCTATATTCTAAATGCTTCATGACATTGCTTTTAGAGTAATTTCATCAAAATGTCATAAAAAGATATTTAAGCATTTTGAGATAAGCAAAAAGACAATAGACTACAACCTTAAAAAGAAGTCAATGTAATATTAACAGAAGCTCTGTAATTAGCTAGTCCAAAAGCCTCAAGCCATCTTCAGGCTTCCCCAAACAAAACAAATTGGAAGGAGAGAGCAGGAAGAAAAGAACTAAAAAAAAAAAAAAAGAGAAAAAATAAAGAAAGAGGAAAGAAAAGCCACATGAGCTAGAATCCCTCACTGCTGTTATTTCTCCACAAGCGGAAATGCTCGGTTCAGTCATGGCTTAGGAGGCATAAACATCATTGAAATTCAAAAGCAGCTCTGAGAAAGAGGACGCCTCAATTGGTATGCAAGTGGTGTTTTCTCCCCCTGAATACATTATGAACTTGCAGCATGCTAATATGCCATGCTATCATAAGCACCAGATGGAACAGTAGGCAGTGTATGTCCCATCAAACCTCAGGAAGATGTATTAATGTTCCTGCTCATTTTTTTCTTCCCCTCCCCTCCCCCTTCCCTACTACAACCCCTCAGCTGTGTCCCCAGACTGGCACATTTCGTAGCATCAGTCACCTGCTCCCGAAGCACAGTTCTCCAGGGTTGCCTCATCTTCACCAGGTGGTGCCAAGCATCTTTTCAATCTTTTTTATCGCAGAAGGTAAAGGCCACAAGATGTGTCAGGCTGTGCTTACTGAAGGGTACCGAGTACAAAAGATAACATCATGAGATAAATGATAGATGAGAAAGACTTTGGGTTTAAAGCTAGCACAATAGTTTTAAATTATGTATAAACGGTACAGCACAAATTTTCCCCTCAGTACTATTGGTGAATGAAGAATTGGGGAACAGCAGCAAAGGGAAAGGTTTTCCAAGTAATCAAATAAAACAGAGGAAACTGGATTAAAGATCTTTGAACTGAATTCCTTTTTTCACCACGCTGGAAACCTTTTCACAGAAGATGTACACAGTTCTACAGCCATTTATAGGGTAGGGACAGGCTTTAATTTTAAATCAGAGTAAGAAAATGGCACACAAGCAAATTAGCTTACAGGATTTTGATTTTTAAAAATATATATTATTCTAATGATATTCCTTGGCTTTTGTGACAAACAAATTGCTTAAAGCTGTATGTCTGATTCGAAAGACATGGGAGAACTTTAATACTGCTTCGCATAATTTATTAATTCAGTCTCAAGCAGGTTTTATATTACTAAAGAGAAATGTGATCTAGTATTCTGTATGAAAGAATGTGCATAGGCATACAAAATGAAAGCACATATTTTCTGGTATCACCTGAACTTTTCTTATGTATTCATAGAAGTAAACTTCCTATTGAAATATATGGTTTGCAAGAAAATTATTTTCTTTTTCTTTTCCTGTTACTATGCTATTCAGAATGCAAAATACAATCCTCAAGACTAAAAATTAAGAGCCTGTGAATTCAAAACAAAAGTAAGAAAGACCAGAGATGGCTGAAGAAAAGCAAATCAGCTTTAAGCATTTGAAGTTTGAATGTTCAAGTATTTTTAAACAGGTTTGTTTTTCAGTGAGAAATCACATCAGTAAACATTTTGCCATTTTCTGATATTTTAGAAACCACCTGCTGATTTGCAACAGCTCTCACTATACATGTAAATTTATTATTTTCCTAACAACATTAGCCTTCTCATAAATACAGTCTAATTCTACAAGATGCTGAGAATTCACAACTCACATGAACTTTTCTGGGGATTAACATTCCTCAAAACCTTGTAAGACCTACATCCAAAAGTTATCTGTTGCATATATTAGAAGTATTTTTCCAGCTATTAAAGGTCTGGTTGACAGGGACTTCTGACCACATATCCATTCCTAACCAAAACAAAAAAATAATTACCTTTTTCGTTCAAACAAAGCATGATATGACTGTTATTCAGAAATAACAGGTATTATTCTAGCGTCTATTAAGCCCAGAAAGGCTTTAATGCAAAGATGTCTTAAGGATTGAGTTCGAAATCAGATCAATTTTTTTCTTCTTTCTTTTCCTACTGAATATTGGGGGACTTGTTTTGTTTTTTAATATGTAGCCTTTAAGGGTAATTTGCTAAACTATGATTTGCAATGTGCAAATAAGTCTATTTAAGTCCATTATCCTATGTTATAAAGTAATTTCTGACACCTTAACAGCACTCAATTTAATTACAACACACTGAAACAGTAGAGCTGACTCCCAGAGGAACCAGTTTGGATCAGAAGATGATGATGTATGCTAGCTGCTGATCAGCTTTCAGCATCAGATCCACCATCAGCTGTTTTCAAGAACAATATCAGAACATCTGCATCTTCACAGTATTTTGTGTTGAAAAGCCCTCCAAAAGCTAGCAATTGCATGCAACAACGTGCACACACCCACACCTGTAAGGAGACATACTTAAAACCCAGCAGATTTACTGTATTGACTAAAGGTGACCAAACAAACAAACAAACAAAAAAACCCACACACAACAAAAACAAAACAAAACAAACAATCCCTCCCCACCAAAAAAAAAAAACCCAAACAAAACCTCCCAAAACATATGAAAAAAAAAAACCACAAAGAAACCCTTTTGATTCTGATTCAGTAAGCATCAGTTTCTGCACCAGAATCCCCATTGGGTAATTCATCAAGGCATCTATTCTGTATCTTGTGTGGCACGAGAGCGAAAACACTTACAGCCTCCAAAAAGAAAAACACTTGTGACAAAGCTATTAAGCATTCCTGGTGATTAAGCAATGGACACTCATTATTTCAAGACTGTCTTGAACCAATGCCCCAGACAAAACCACGTGATCGTATCTGCTGCTGTCAGGATGAAATCAAGGCATGATGATTTTCTGTATTCCTTCACGAAAATGCAAGGTACTCAGCAGCTTCCACAAAGCTCTTCCTGAGAGAATATAGAAGTTAACTAAGGAAAGAGTATATAATTTCTCTTGTGGCTCTACAGAGAGATGCAGGTCGATACCTTAAATTTAGGTAGTATTTTTACCTTTGGAGCTTTTACAGACTCAAAAGCAGTTTGAGGCAAAACCTTTAAGGCAGCATAAATGAAAGGATTCTGTTTCTGCTGGTATCTGAAGATTAAATACCATTACTTGCCTGGAATTGGAAATTACTACTCTACCGATTGACATGTCACAGGAAGAAAACTAGCTGCTGAGCTGGCAAGCAACCAGGCAAATCAAACCCAAAATGTGGTTCTGTCTATGTAGAGGAGTCTGAAGAGGGCAAAGAAAGGCTGCAACACTGGCTTTCCAGGCAGAGAACTTGCTATACATGCTCTGTAGACTCTGCTTTCATACCAATCTCTCAATCAAAGTTTCATGCAGATTCATCTCTTGTGCAGCAGACTCACTTACTAAATGTAAAAAACCCATGTTTGCTTTTCCAACCAGAGAATACCATAAAGAGAGATAAGTAAAGTAAATTAACAAAAGTAAATTAACAAGTAAATTAATTAACAAGTAAATTACCAAACAAGATAAGCATTCTTCAAAATACTTGAAAAATTTAATATGAGAAACACAGATAGTATTCTCAAAGAAGCCACCATCTCACTTCTCTATTTCAAGGGGACAATGGAGTGTTCACATTGGCTAATAGGAATTCAGAAAAGAAAGATATACGCTCCTTATTGAACAGATCCCCTTTCAAAATTGCAAAGGACTTTGCTTTTATTTCTGAAGATGCAATGCAGTCAAATGCTGAGCTCAGTGTAAAATAATCAAATATCGATTTTAATGAAGTGATTTACATTACTTCTAAGTTCTAATATAGATGAAATTGACAGAAGCTCTTTCTCTTTTAGGACCCTAAAGTTAGGAGATCCTACAGTGCCATGCAAGGATGAACTCAACCAGTGTGGACCCCTTGAATTCCATAAACTTAATTGTCCTCCTCCCGTCAGTGGAAAAACGAAAATTAAAAACGCCAATCCCAAGAGGCAGTAAACTCTGCTGCAAACAAGTTTCCAAGAAGAAAACTGATGACTTTCAAAGCTATTAAATGACAGTGCCATCTGACCTTGATGGATATCTAATTACATCCATTCTTTTACAAACATAACCACAATTGCTTTAATGAGCATCTTTCCACTTTCTTTACTGTGTTACAAGGTCCCTGTGTTTCACTCAGGATTTCCCTTCCAAACCTGACAGAAATACCAATACTTCCTAAAACAGAATAAGATTATTGCATACACCTCTTTTTAAAAGACCATTTTTGTATACGCTGCAGTGTTTATAATCTAAAATGTCCAAAACAGTGTATCTAGTATGCTTCCAGGCAAAAAAAAAGGTTGCAACAGAAAATGACCTCTTCTAAATTCCAGTTAGAAAAACTTTCTCCTACAGAGAATACAAATAAGTGTGTGCAAATCTAGCAGACACAACTACGCAATCAACAATTATGTGGTGAAATGGACTGGAAAAATAAAATTAAAACAATAAATGTTAATTTGTATTTGCTAACCATGGAAGATGTGGCTGGTGCCCTGCAAGGCACAAAAACCTTTAAAAAAAGAGAGGCTCTTAAAAATTCAAGGAATGATATGAGAAGTTGCATATAGGAAAGACTATCTAGATGGCATTCATTTGGATTCTAAAACAACTACAATGAAAATTCAAGGCTGTGTACACATGCTTATTGCTCTGGCTTAAAAGGGCCACCAGAATATATTTAGAATGCACAGTTTGGAAGCAAGAATCAAATTACGGCTGCATTTTCCTATGATGCGAGTGCACACATTTTCCAAACTGCAATCTTGTGGCAGGAAGAGTATTTGAGTCATGTGTGCTTGCATGACTCACAAAATACATATTAAGGAGAGATCTGAAAGAAGGAAGGAGAAAGGCCCTGTATCCCTAACTGGGAGATTACTCCTTTAGCAGGATGTGGTTTCAAACAGGAGGACAGTAAGACATTGAACCTAGCATCGCTAGAAGAATCAGAGAGAAAGGGGGAACTACAAGAATCTGCACTGGACATATACAGGAAAGCTTCCAAGGCTTGGAGAAGAGGATTATAAGCATATAAAGAAAACTCCAGTAAAGCATTAGAACTGATAGAGTACCAAATAAAATTTTATCTATGCTTTCCAAATTACTTACTTTAGACAGAGTAGTACCTCTGAAACCCCAGAAAAGATGTATTGATAAGCTAGAAAGGACAATGGACTTTAAAAGGAAAAACATATTCCTGCTTCTTGAATAATTTCTAACTTCACTGCAGTTAATTAAGCACATGCAAATGCCACTTACTCAAATCTCAGTTCAATATAGCAACCTCCATTTTTAAACAAAGAATGGATATTGGCCTGACCCTAGAGCAGATCTGCCCAAATCTGCAGTATGCTTGAAGGGTTACCAAAATACATTTTTCTTCTTTAATCCTCAGCTTCTCCTCCAGGAGGTGATCAATATCAATTCCTTTCACTCTTCTATTTCCACATTTCTTTTGGTCTTTGTCAGCTCAGTATTGTCAACATGGAAAAATAACAGCAGAGCTTGTTACACTCTGCTTCTAAAGGGATGTCCATAAGGAATGAGAACCATATGAGCAGTACTCTTAATAACTGCGTCCTCTGCTGATGGTATTTCCTTTTGAACTTCAGAAAGATTTCCTGTCACCTTTGACTTACACTTTGTGCCTGTTTAAAAAGTACAGTTTTGTTGCAGGCATAGCTCCAGAATATTTATCCACACTAATACCTAATCTGCCTGGATAATTCTAATAAATTCAGATGTGTGGGTCCTACCAGGTAATTTTTCCTCATGAAAATTCCACAAGATTACCAGATCCCAAGAGCAAGAAGAAGAAGAAATAAATCTACAACTCATTACACAACATCATGAAAAAGCTCAGGTAAGGCTCTAGCTTCATGCCATAAGAATTTGAGAAGGAGACTTAAGAATTTAGATGGCTTCAGTGTCTCTTCTTTAAACCAGCTGCAGGAACATTACTAACAGGTGGTGTGCTGCAGCACAGGGACAAAACTAAGAGGTCTGTGAACCTTCAGCTGAAGTGTCTCCTCTCAAATCCCAAGGTCTCCAGCAACTTGCTGTCTCAAGCTGCTCTGCAGTTAAAGCTCACAATGAGGCTCTTTCTCTGCACTCTGCCTACAACTTGCAGTAAAGAAGAAATTACTCGTAGAGAAAAAATAGAAATAAAACAATAAAAAAGCTCAGAGAAATAAATTCAGCTCTGGTATATGGAAGCACAGCTCCAAGAGCTGCCAGAGGAAGGAGGTGCAGCCCTTTCAACCAGCATTGAGCCTGACAATTCCACTCTTCTACCAGCACACAAAGTCCATTCACAAAGCTACAGATCAAACAATAGTTTCAGAGAAGATTCAATTAATCCCTTTAGGTGTTTGAAGCCAACACTGCTGAAATTTCCCCTGAAACAGAACACAGAAGCCAGTACCAGGGTCTGTTCTGCTCTCCTCTACAGAGTACCAGTCTGAAGCACCTCAGACTGGGTGTCCAGAACAGTTAACAGATCCAGCAGAACAAAGAATCATTATGCAAACTGAAGTGACCTTAGGAGATTAAGATATGCCCTTCTGTATTAAAGCATGTGAAGTTTATATCAAGTTGCCACAGGTTCATCCAATACAGGATCTTCAGTAAGGAAAATATCACTACCTCTCTGAAAAAAACACTTTTAATGTCTGACCATCACTGTGGTGAAGAATTTTTTTTCCTGGTATCTACTTGGGTTTTATCATGGTCTATTACTCGTGCCTTTTACCTTTCATCTTTATCACTATGCACCTCAAGAAAAATTTGGCTTCATCCATCTTCTCTACACCCTCCCATTAGGCAGCTGTAGACAGCTCATGACAAAAAGATTATATAAAGTTAATTATATTTAACTAGCAACTGTCTACAGCTCACCAACAGGAAAATTCCTGCCTTTCAAGGGCCTCAATAACTTGGAGACATGGAATCCACAGCATTACTCTTTCCTCCAGAAAAGTTGTCCATATCCTCACCTTCAGAAGATTGGCAAGTAGACAATTGTCTTTGTATAAGACACAGCTAGGCAAGACGCAAGGGTGAGCTCTGAAATTATTTTGCAAGATTTTGGTGTGGAAGCTTCACTCTGGAAGTGAAACACACAAACTCAAATCCTCCTTCTGCTTGCTCACGCTCAGGTCTGGAACATATTCCTTTAGCAGTGGGGAAAGCTACTGCCCATTAAGAGCTTATGAGAGTAATCTCCAATGCTCTTGTCCTACCCAAGAACTGAACAAGAAACATATTAAGAGGGAACATGGCTCAAGATCAACAGCAGCAAAGGGAAAGCAGCTCCTACTCTGGTCCTGTTCTTCATCTGGTGACTCTCATGTACATGAGACAGAAAGAACAAATGTACATCACAAAAATACAACTTGGTGAAGAGACGGCTGAGCCAGTGAATATAGATAGAATGGTACAACGTGGCAAGGACTTCACCAGCTTCACAGAGGAACTGCATGAACAGGGAGTTAGCATAGCAGGATATCAAAAGAAATAAGCCTTGCCAAGTGGGCCAATATGGCTAGACTGTGTCTGTGTGTAAGTGAAAATCCAAGCAGTGCTGTGCCCTATGTTTTTCCCAATTTAATCTCTACTTGCCTTAGCATTGCTGGCTCTATGCTCCATTTTACACCACACACATTTCTGGGAACAAAAAGTAAGCCTACACTTGTGAAGAGACCAACATGTCTAAATATGCACTGGGCTTCCTCTGAGATAACCTACCAGATCCAACTGTGTGAACAACTCAAGACACAGAAATACTTCAACTCCAAAAAGGTATTGGTGTGATCTCAGCACCGGGCTGCTAAACCCTATCAATACTGAGGGAGACCCTGTCATGCAGAGATGCAGCTTGACATGATCAGGAAACTTTAAAGCTGTAACAATGATGCACCCAGGAATGAGGGGAATTAGAGGCACAGCACTTTGGATTTGGAAGGCAGCTTCAAGTGCACAAGTTGTTTTGTGACCTGGAAGTGAAATACCAGGCTTCAACTGATTTTTGTGGTGTTATCCTTGATGTACACACTTGAAAGAAACAAGGATGAAGCAAATGAACCAGAAACTGGAAGAGGTATGTGTGTGTGTCCTGAAAAGGACCAGGTATCATGTCCTCTACTCTTACAGGTATCAATTTCTCTGTATGGACTTTAAACCTGTGTTATACATTATTTCATTTTAAGCAAAATTCAAGTTGTCTTTTCAAATCATTATGTACACAGATCACATTGATTTGCAACCTATGATGATCATGCCTTATATATGTGAGTGTGAAGTCCAAAATTTTCAAATAAAGATGTGGTTGGTGCTAAACACCAAGGAAGTACCAGTCCTGAGAAACTAACTCAGCTGTTCATCTCTAGCTAAGGGCCTCAGCTATAAAGCTTTCAATCTTCTCAGGACAAGAGTGTTTGGGACCCTGGTGAAACATATATATATATATATATATTCATTCCTGCAGCATGATCTGCATTCCATGATGTGTTAGTTACTTTCCATGCATGTGTAGCATGAGGCAGTTCACAGCCCCATGGGTTGAAAATAAGAGCAATAATGTTATGCAGACTTTGGAATTTATTACTACCATAAAAGACGAAGAAACTTTAATACTGTGAAAAGCAAGTCATCACATGTCGCCTCCCAACCCTATGGCCCAGGGTCCTCTTAGGGAAAGAGCTTTTCACTCGTAGCTAAATCCTGAAGATAAAGCCATTATGTAGGATGACTGGAATAATGATGCAAAGTTAACACTCAGACCTAAGTATTTCCAGACATATTTTCCCTATTTGGCAGGAAACTTGTTTTGTAATACACAGAGTCCTCCTAATATAACAGCATAGCAACTGCAACTTAGAACAGAACAAGTCGGTTAATGGACTGTTAGGACACTTTTGCTGTGTAACACCATTTAGACACATGTATTTAAAAAACAGGTGGATAATCCAAATGTTCAGTTACTAGGACACTAACAGTTATGTCCATGGCAATTTTGTTTCTGTTCTTTAAACAAATCATCACTTGCAAGCACTAATGTTAAAACCAGAAAGCCACTCTAGTACACAGTGGCTATAAATGCCAAATCAATTTTCAGCAGATAATAAAGTCCATGTTTTACAATCAGCAATACACTGTTTTACTACCCAAAATGTAAGCTAATAATATATAGCTCTGCTAAATGGAAAATGCAGATATGCTGTTAAGAAATGGGCTGGCTGTGAGATGATGGATCATTTCTGCCGGGACCTTCTTAAAGCTATGTGCAAATGTTTTGAAAATATCACATGATGTGGCCATGTGTTAAAAATTACAGCCAGTTAAGTTCTCTGCTAAGAAAAATATGTGGGCAATTTATGAAATGCACTCCAGGATGGAGATATCTTAAGTAAAACCAGATTTTGAAAACAAACCCTTTTTTTTTTGAAACATGAACTTAAAAAAAAAATAGTTGCAGCCACATCTGGAGAGCAGAAGTAAAGAAAGGGTGGTCTGACCTAATACCAGGCCATCTTCTGAAAGAGCAGCATTATTTCTGGGCTACAATGACTGTGATCACTGATTGTCCTTTTAAGGAAACCATTCTGAATACTGCCATGGGCAATAATAAAGCATTTTGTAGGCCAACATCTGTTCTTTGAAAGTACTATAAAATGACTGATAGATTTGTAATGTTTCATAAATAAAGTCCGGAATAAACAGTACAGAAAAAAAAAAAAAAAGAAACCAACAACCACATTCACAGCAATCAGAGAAACTGGTGTACGGTATTTGATTTGAACACTGTTCCCCCAGGAACAATTACTTAGAGATAAACGCTTCCTAGAGTTCGCTACACAGAATGACAAAATGGTTAACTTGGTTACAGCAAGCTGCATGTTAACGGGATTATCTTTCTAGAGACTTTTCTCAGAGTTGCAGCAGTGCCTTCACAGAAGTCTGAATGGCTTTTACAGCGCTTCATTAGCCAGCCCCGCTGCTGCTGCTTTGCCCTGACGCTGCTGCTGCTTTGCCCTGACGGGAGAGCAAGGAGGTGAGCACCCAGTCACAATTATAACAGTATGAGCAATTTGTCTTCAAAGGGCAATTTTAGTTTGTGTAATTGTTATCACCACACATAAACCAGAACCCATCTTTATTACTTCCTGTTATTTCCCCAAAAGAAGGACCTCAGATGTCAGAATCACTAAAGGGATGGTTCTGAAATCAAGACTTCACACATACACAAAAGGCACTGACATAATATCAGATTATATAAAAATACACATCCTTTTAATCTCCTGTACATAATGTGCTTACTTTTAAAATACAAAATCTGCCCCAGATGGCTAATAATGCCCATTTGAAAAAACACAACACCACAATATTAAAGGGCTAAAATATGCTGTGAACAGATTGAGAGGCAGTTCATCCTAGAGGAGAGTAAAAAAGTGCAGATGGGTGTCAAAAATAGCCAAGTGTCAGATCTGTTCAAGTATCTCCATTCTGGCACATGCTCCCAGTCACAGCTGTCAGTGTATTCTCTGTATCCAAGTGCAAGGTTTTCTAACACTCAGAGCTGACATTAAAACACACTTCTTGCTTGCTACTGCTTTAAGAGAATGCTGCAAATAAAAGATTTATTTAATGGTAAAGCTTAGCGAGTACTGTAAGGGTATACATACGTGAGTGTGGCACATGCCATTTTGCTTAAAGATGCACGAAATTTTAACCAGCAGGTAGATTAAGTAATTTAAATGCCAAAGGCTTAATAGGTTTTCAAAAACGTCCACTCTAGGCATTCCAACAGTTTGCCAATAACACCGAATAATGCACACAAGGATCAAAACTGATAAGATTGTGTCATTTTAGTACACCTAAATATATTGATAAAACACAGAAAGAGTAAACCGCAGAAGATGGGTTTCATACAAACATAAGGGAAACATCAGTGGATGAAAATTATGCACAATGCACAGTTTTCCTAATTAATGAATTACCATGGTATTTCTAATGAAGACCACATTCCCAGGAATGCAATGCATGCAAATCAAATTTGATGTTTAAAGGGTTAAATTGACCTTTCATAGTCCTCAGTTGTTATCTATGCAAATTAATTTGCCCATATTTCAACCATATAAATCCTCTTAACCTTGTGCTTTGAGCAAACAGAGCCCACTTTCTTGTTACAATCACAGGATCAGCAAACATACCAGCAGTAGGGTATGACCGTATACAAAAATCCTAAAAGGAAAACATTCTTCCAACAACTGGCAATACCTACATGCAACTGTGGCTGCAGTAAACTGGCAGATACTGTTTCAAAACACCATCTGCGAGGTGTACAGACTCTCTGTGATCAAGCATAGCCTCTTCTGCCTGTCCTACCCAAATAATCCACAAGAACCAGCCAGCTGTAGGATCTCTAGCCCCGTCTTTTTTTTTTTTATCCAGAACACAAGCTGTTATAATCAGGCACATGGCTTTCTCCAGTCCTTACCAAAGGGGGGAAAAAAACACAAACAAAACACACCAAATTCAATCTACTCAGTCGTGGTCAAGCATCTCATAAAACCCCTCAGACAAATCACCCTGCATAGAAGCATTTTTATTGGCAATAACACTTATCAATAAGACAAGTGATCGTAAGATCCAAGGGTAATATTTTCCTGGGGAAACCGACCTATTATAACTCCCAGCTCCACAGCAATTCCTCTAATTCAGCAGATTTTTTTATTGTTTTATTTTGAGTCAACATATTTGCCTGGTGACAGTGAAGGACTACGATTTAGGACAAGGCTGGAAAAATCTGTTTTATAAATCTCCCTCACTTCTCCAACATAAACAGCTTTTCACAGAGATAATTTCAGCTGATGGGTAAATGCTGTGAATGATCTCCGACGATCAAATGTTTGCAGATTCAAGGTGCAGCTGACAGTCATGAAAGCCAGCCCGAAGCTGTATTTCCCTTTGCTAAAAATGATCCCCCGTGCAGAGACCTGCACCCACAAAACTGGTGACTTTCTGCTATTTCTATCCCTTTTCATTGAAACATCCAGTCCTGCTGCAAGTATCATCTCTAGCAGTTCACTTGCACAAATTCCCCTCCCCCAAACACATACACAACAGAATTAGCATCCGCGATCGCTCCGTACCCGTATCAGCTTGCAAATCACCCTCTATATTAAAAGAGAAAAGAAAAAAAGAGAGAGGGAAAATGTACTATCAAAAAAAAAAAAAAAAACGATTAGCGTTTCCTCATTTAGAACCGAAAGAGCTGCAATAATTTCGACTCACCAGGCATCCTTGGATAAAATATACCACACTGTAAATGGCTCTCTCCTAAAAGCAAGCTTATTTAGGGCTCAGTGCCTCCTGTTCTGGAATGAACAGAGAGAAGCGAGGAGGGCCATCAGAACTGGCTGTGGCAGCGTAGCTGGAGGCAGGATGCTGGGCGCGTGCGTTTGCCAGGCAAAGACAGATGGAGAGCTGACACTCTGTATTGCACTTGGAGCAGAAATGTGAATGATGACAGGAGCACATGTGGCCTTGAACCCAGCCCTGTCTCTTCAGGCAGAACAATGACAGGGATGTGTGTGCAAATTATCACAACCCCGGCTCCCCTCAGCTGACTCCTTTTACTCTACCTTTCACACCAAGTTCCAGATGACCAAAGAATAGAAACTAAAATGCAGAGTGATAAGCCAAACACTGAATTATTCATTCTTTCCTTAAAAGTTAACCCTTTCCTCTGCTGACAACAATTAAAGAAAAAGCATCACTTTGAATCAGCTCTCCTCCAAATGTGGAAAAAAAATAATTCTTTATTTTAACAGCCATAATTTTGCACTTTGTAAGACTACGTCTGTTTATTTAGCTGGAAATTCAAATTGTGCAAAAGAATATACAAGAAAATACCCCCCCCAGACACACACACACACTTCTGTCATTATTATTCTCCTTTACTATAGGGAATGGAGTATCAAAATCACTCCCTCTCTCAGATCCACAGCAGTATGTGTAAAATAGACCACACTTAGAAAGCAGACCACTTACATTTTACTATGGTGCTTTTAACCCCCTGGGATTCTTCCATTGATATGTTCCAAACATTTGCAGCTTACTCTCCTTTACCTTGCATAGTGATCCATGGGGGATGAAAACAAAATCTTCCCTGTAAAGCTTTTTCAAAAGCTAAACAATCATGTTCTCCCAATTTCTGATTTTGTGAACCCCTTAAATGTTTATCCTTCACATGAATAAGGTATGCCTGGCTAGGTTCAATTCACTCTTCCCTATTAAGCTTTAATGGACACCATGATACATAAAACTACAAGTCTTTGTTATAGTGCTTTATCTAAAGCTGGCTATTTTCTTCTCAGCAGTCCCTCTTTAGTCCTTTGTAAAACATCTTTGCCTCTTAGAAGAAGCACAGGCTTGACTCGCATGCCTTCTGTAGCACACAGCTTTGCACAAAATCCTAGGCACAAGAAAAAATACTCTCCTCCCATTCAGCACTTGCTAAGTGCTTTGGTAACGAGCCATTTCTCCAGCAACTAGCATGTAAGTCCTAGTTCTGACTTCGCCTTTGCATTATACATTCAAACCTTTAGGGAAAGGCAACAATTCTCAGTCAGATCTTCTCAGTGTAAGGTCTGTCCTTGTGTACTTATTTATGCACCCCCCCCCCGATTTTGCATTATGCCATCTTCTGCCTCTATTATGAAGAAACAGCTCTGCTTTTAGGCCTTCCTCTTCCTTCCTCTAGCTACCACAGAGCCTGATAAAGATCTGCTTAGGAAAAGGACACACATGCAAAATTAAGCAGAAAATAACAGTCCCTCCTAATGTCCAGACTGAACTCATGAATATTTCTCACTTAAAGAAAGGGAATCATTTAGTTTACTGATATTTCTACGATATCTTTTTTAACACAATCTAAGTGGCACCCTTAGGTTTCAGTTAAATAGGAGGGAAATTCCAAACACAGAACTGGCAAATCCAAGACTATCAAGAAGAAAAGGAGCTCCCCTGCCCCAATAACAATCCCCTGGGCTGTTAGTTCAGCACTAACAACCTAATGTGTCTGCTACTTGAGGCAGGTCTTTTCTTCATCTTCGTCAGACGTCTATCATAATGAAGTTCTCTATAATAGATTTTTGAGCATCAGAGAGCCCAACAGAAACATGAAAACCAAAACATGAAAACATTTTCCTGACCACTTTCATGAAAGTGGGAAAAGTAGAGGGGCAAAGGGAGAGAAGCAAGGGAAATGGAGACAAGTGAAGTCTCTACCAACAAGGCCTTTAAAAACTTTACTGTCCTTTTGGTTTTATTATTTGATGCAATATCTAAAACCAGTCAGTTAGTATTGTATTTGCTACGTTGTTTTTCTTTTGTAATGCTGTACTCTACATGAAAGGAAAAACATTTTCACAGTTGGAAATGCAACCTTTCATCAACATAGATGCAGCCTGAATCAGCTTGAGAGCAAAAAGTAATGTGTCAATGCTATGACGCATTTTAATAAAACCAAACAATATTCCCTCTTTAAAAGAAGGTCTTAATATCAGTACATTGTAAATCCACAGACCATGGCTCACCAAATTGAACTTCCATATGCTGCGTGATTATGCATCTTTTTTCTGTGTGTAAAAAGCCTTTTTAAGCTGTTATCTGACTACAGTAATTGCCACTTAAATTGATCCACGTCAACAAAACCTGGATCCCTGGAGATTCTCACCTAGAAGTCTGCTCATGGAAGGGGCTAACAGAATGCCTGTGCATCTGAGACTACTTCAGCATTTTCTCAAGCAGCCAGCTGCATGAATAGTTTTCCCCTCTCATTATTTAATACACTGAGGCAGGCTGCAACCCATTTGGCAGTCCTCCCTGAAGAAGTATCTTTGGAAGTTTATTTGCTTTCCCCACCCCCATTTCTAATGCAGTCACCTAAAGCTTGCCCTAGAAGTTTTTGCACCATGTCTAAAATTTTAGCAGGCCAAGCAAAAGTGGACAGCCCATCCTGTAAAATGGTTTTATTCTCTACCAAGAAAGGAAAGACACTGGTTTTAACACAGAACAGTTCTGCTGCATCACAAGAGTCAGAGTACTGCCAAAATGAACGGGATACAAAGAGAATGAAAAACCCACAAAACAGTCTAGGGCCAGTTTCTTTAGGGTGCACATTACATTACACCATCCTGGGTGGGCACCAGCTCCTTCTTTGACCATCACTCAAAATGCTTTACAAAATAATTTTTAATCTTCCTCTAGGAGAAAATGGGTAGAGAAGGCAAACCAGTCTCCATAGTCTTGTATTTGAAGGGGAAGTAAAAAAAATTTTATGCAGCGGATGATATAAGGTAGCCAAGACATGGATCTGATGGAAAAGGGAAATTCCTAATGACCATCATGTAAAAGTACAGATTCCCTTTTGTGCAAACCCAGCTTAATAACAGAGACTGGAAGTCCACTGAAACACATCTGTAGTTAACGAAAGCTCTTTATTAACAGTGAAGGAAGAATTTAACTCAAAGCTTTTCTGTAGGACTTCTCAACTTCCCGCTCTACTTATAGCAGACTGTTGTGATACATTGTGACTTCACACAGTGGGTATTAAGTGAGTTAATTCAAAGGAGCTGAAACCTCATTGATCCTAATTGAAAGCAATACACCCAACCAAATAGTTTTCTACCCCATCTGCTCTGGCCTGCCACCAGCTATTCAATACAAGAGAATTAATAGTTTCAGATATTCTAACAGACCCAATAAAAGCACTCATTTAAGCAGGACTGCATTAACAAAGTGAAAAACCAAGGGCAAAATGGGTTCAAATGGAGCATTTTACTCCTAGTTGGCTTTAACAAAGCTGAATAATGCTTATTCTGACTTTTTATGTGCAAGACTTGATAAACTGAATGAGAAGGCACTCAATGATCAGTCAACGAGCATTGATGAATGGTCATGAGGACCCCCCCAATCTCAGGGAAGGCCATTCCACAAAGTGGCACACCAGCTTGAAAGGGCGGACTCACTAATGTCCAGATTTCCCCGCTTGCTTGTTCCACTTTCACTCTCAGACCACTGGCCACCAAATGAGGCTGACATATTGGAAAATAATCTTTTATGGGCGAGTGGTAAATAAAAATGGAGGCATTAGCTGGGCTTTCAAATTCAAATCTACTAGTTTTGTCAGCCCCAAAACGTTTTGATTTTCCACCCAGCTGGAAGCTATTAGTGTTTTCTTAAGGCATCCCACTGACAGGGCAAACCCACCTAATGTGTGAGTGTGGAGCTGATTCGGGAGACAGGGGACAACCACTTTCTGGATGCTTTGTTCAGTTGACTGTCCAACCACAGTACAGTAAAGGCAGCACCTTCAGGAGAAGCTCAGTAATTTCTTGCTGCCCAAGTATCTCTGATTGTCTGGTGCAATGGCAGCCCACCTAAGCCTGTAATGGGACCCTCAGTGCAACTTTTTCCATTGCATCGTACCTAGCCTCCCTTGGTTTTACTGCACTACCACAAAAGGCTAAATCTACCCAAGAAAGGCACTTCTCTATAAACTTCCAATTCTTTCCTTGGAAATGGAATTTAAATATTCCAATAAGATATGTGCTTATCTGTTAACAGCAGCTCTTTATGCACGCAACACAAAACATTTGCCAGATAACACTAAACATTTCCCTAAGCATTTCCTTATTGGCAAGGCTTTCTGGACTTCTGAAGAAAGACAAATGAGACATTTAAAACATACACTGCTCTGTAAAACATAGACTAATTGAGATCACCTAGGCAAATCAAACACTGGGCAGTTGAAAGGTAGTCACCAAGGCAGTAAGAAAATATTCTTCATTTTCTAAGACAAACTGTTCATGATGTTACCACGAATACTGGATTAAACTCATTGGAATTGAGAAAGCATTCATGTCTTTTCAGTTAGAAAACTTGTAAGTTACATCTATATTTCAGCAATACTCGAAAGAGTATTTTAAATCACCTGTTAAGCAAAGGCAGCCTTGACAGTGCATTAGACTTAACAACCTGGACTGTCTATTGCTTTTTGATCAAAAAACACACCAAAAAATTAATTTTTGTTGAACACAAAGAAATTCCAGTGACATTTCAAGTGCATTTCAGGTTTTAAAACAATGAAAATATACATTTTGACCTAACATGAAAGAATAGTTCCATAAAAAATTAACTGACTCACAATGGGAGGGACAACATTCAGGCCTCAAAGAACGCATGCTCTTTCGCTTTCTATGTATGTTTTAGTAAAAACACTCATATGGACAAACTCACACATAAGTGTACCTTTTTTGGGGTCTATTTCCTTCACTAGATCTAGGCTAAACAAGTTTTGCCTCACATTTTTATTAAATTCTGTATTTTCTAAAATGTGGGTAAAGTAAATTAGAATTGACTGCTAATTTCTATCATCATTTGACTTCAAAGAAAATTACCACACCATCTGTGCATAGACACCACTCATGCACTTTAGAAAATTTGATATTGATTTGAAAATATTTCTGAAAGAAAATACCAATGATGCTGTCTCACTAACAGAGAAAAAACACATTCAGTGTGACCTGGAAAAGCCTGGAAGAGAATATCTGCTCCTGCTGAACTATAGCCATATTTTAAGATGCAAAAAGAAGGGGAAAGGGGAAGGGCATGCAGGAAGGGGG
Source organism: Haemorhous mexicanus (assembly GCF_027477595.1). Taxonomy (NCBI): domain Eukaryota; kingdom Metazoa; phylum Chordata; class Aves; order Passeriformes; family Fringillidae; genus Haemorhous; species Haemorhous mexicanus. Next base: position 133,571,442 of record NC_082341.1, read on the forward strand.
GCAGTGAAGGAAAAAAAGTGGTTCAAGCTTTTTGACTTGAAGCTCAGGGTGTTTGTTCATTTAACACGGGTAGGGAAACTCCTCCTGCTGTAGTATATTAACCCAAGTTTTGACCTCTAATCGATGTCTTTTCAATGTATAGGATCTTCATAATAAAGATAATGTAGAGCATATTTGTGCGAAAGCCTATGTACCACTAGCCATAAATTTGAGCCTTGCATTTTTCTCTGTAACATGTCAATATTTGTGACACTAACTAAACATACTTTATTCATTTGACAAGGATTGTTGCATTATATTGAAAACTTTTGTTTCAATGTCACCACCTCCCAGTTTTGACTGATGGCGAGTTAGTTTTGTTAAAATGCACGGGGTGATAGCGTATGCTCCAGTGAACTTTCCCTCCTCTCAGCACCAGAGACAAAAACCTGCAGCTCTGCTCTGTGCTGGCAGCCATCTGGCCAGCTTTCTCTCAATGCCTGCCCCACACCACACTGCAGGCAAAATTTCAAGGCTCTAGAGCTCTGTGGAGCTATTCATGACATACCAATTTCACATTTTCTGCTTGTATGCTTGCAACAATAAATGCTAATGAGGACTATGAATGACATTTTTAAAGACAATAAAAAGGTCTCCAAATCCCTTGCATATGGAGACACTATTTTCTAAACTTCACCTTCTGTTAGGGAGCCATTACACTCTAAAGGAAAAAAATAACCTAAGGAGAACAATGAGATGATCAAAGCATAACCGAGTCCTTAAGAATTCCAAAGAAAACAATGTTTGCAAAGCTAGCTTAATGACAGACAGATTTTATGCTGATGTACAGCACTAACACTTAAGCATAGTAACTCTCTTTTTCAATAACACTGCTACTTCTCATCGAGGGGCTCAGAACTGGGGTGGGGGGAGAGGGGAGGAGAAAGTCATAGCAAATCCTCCCTTTCACTGATCACATACAACTCTACAAGCCACAGACTTGGACTCAGCAATTACTAATCTCTAGAGGAGTCCAAGAATACTCTAAATAAGCCCCAGAATAAACTGTAATTACTAATGGATTTGGAATGCTACGCTTTCATAGAGATCTCTGTGCTGACAAAGTGTGGCCAAGACAAATATCAAATTATACTTTCCACAAATCTGCCTATTGCAATGCCATTGCTAAGAGAAAGAAACGTGAAAAGGGAAAAGAGAAAAAAAGAAAAAAAGGGAAAAAAAGAAAAGAAAAGAAAAGAAAAGAAAAGAAAAGAAAAGAAAAGAAAAGAAAAGAAAAGAAAAGAAAAGAAAAGAAAAGAAAAGAAAAGAAAAGAAAAGAAAAGAAAAGAAAAGGAATGAACGAAAGAAAGAATGAAAGAATGGAAGAATGGAAGAAAGAATTTGCCTTTACTCTGAGAAATGTCTTTTGTATTAAAGACAACTTCCCATTAAGAAGATTAAAAACACTTCCAGGAAAATCCACCAGGTGGAGCAAATACACAGCATTACAAAACATTTATTTATGCTCGTACTGCCATTTTCAACAGGGCGAAAATGGTTTATATGCAAATATTCTTACCTATTGACCTCCCTTCTTCACCTTTTTGTCATATATTGATCAACTTGTATTTATTTACTACATTTATAATGGTACAAAAACTTTGTTCAAAAGGGCCTTCACACAAAGCTATTGTTCCTGATGAGCTCAATATGAATTTTCAAACCACAACAGTCATAAGAAATATAAGGGAATTTAAAGTATTGTATTATTCAACATATATATATATAATTTTTTTCCAACAATACAAGGATATGGTTGTGCTACTAAAACACATGGACAAGTATTCAGAAAATAATACATCCGTTAGCAAAATCTTTGTACTGGACTCCACTGTAAAGGGCTGGAAGCTTGGCTGTTCTGCATGTCTGGTTATGTTTTTATACACACAGTAGTGTCCATAACATCACAGCACTGCCATTGGACAGCATGCTGCTGTTTACTATTAATGCTTTATTTTAGTATGACATCTGTCAACTACTGAGTAATTTCAAGAGGGCAAGTGAATGAGGACTATAAAGAAATATTTCAGCATATCTAGGACAGCTAAGTATTATTTCTCCATTTAAATTATTTGCTTTCCAGAGCCAGGTGAGAAAGTTCCCTTATCATCAAGTATTTTCTGTTTCCCTGATGAATTAGGAGATCTAATGGAAGAGAGGCAAGAGGGGCAGATTTTTACATGAAGAGAACTAAGTCCAAAAAGAATGGTGGTTCTTTTATGGATGAGTTTTCTCACAGTTATAATAGGACAACCCACTGGCAGACCCTGTAATTGTTAAAATGCCAGGGAGTATTACCAAGTGAACTGCTCTAATGCAGTTAAGCATCTGGAAACACAGCAGAATCAGTACACAAACTTGTTCAACCTTTGATGATAGAAAGGCATTATTGTTTGTAAGTGACAAAAGGAAGGTGCTGATTTTAGTAATATCCTTTTCTTTCCATTGTTTCCTTAGTTATACCTTCCATCACATTTTTCTCTCACTTTTCGAATCACCGTCCTCTTGTTTTCTCTCTGGCACCAGACCTACTCCTAAATTCATGACTCTGGGGCCACCTTCTCACTCTGCTAGACATCCCTCTTCTCCAACTCACTACATGACCTGCCTCTGCTCCAGCTGCCTTGGACAGTTATCCTCCCCCACCTCTACCAACCTTGACAGCTAAAAGAAGTTCCGGAATTCCAAGGTGTGAGTACTACCATCAAATATGACCCTCAATTAGCACATACATTGAATAGCAACAACCAGCACTCTAACACTGAGGGAAAACCAGGTGCCAGCTAGGTTTCCATTACAAAACTAAGCCAGAACAGTATTCACTTAAAGTGCTATTGAAGGAGTACATCAAGCTCCCTGGAAGCACCATGTGTTGTTCTAATCTCTGTGCTTCTAGTCTGACCCAGATGAATCCCATCATCGCTAAAAAAAAATTAAAATACAAAATCTTTGTTTCTTTAGGAACTGGGAGAAGCCTTGAGGAACACAGGCCTCTAAATATAATTTCACTTTATCTAATGGTGTTGTACTCCACATGGTGCTTCATTGTAGCCATTCAGAAGAGAAGCAGAAAAATACAGAAGTGATTATGAAGTGGAATTTCATACCAAGAGCAAATTACACCACTTTACACTAGGAGAGTATCTGCAAAGTGGAGCAGTAAATGTCTGGGCACAATGCAAGGTGCCAGTTTTAACAAAACCCAAACCACCTTGGGAACTACTATCTGCAAGAACTTTCCTTAAGCAAGATTATCACAGCAGAGGCTTTTGGAGATGGCCAAGATAAATATTTTTTCAAAGAGATTGCTGATTTAAAACCATTATCCCAAGGAATTTTCGAGTGGCAACCCTGGTGTAAAGGCTAACATTTGTTATTTGTTATTTTCAAAGAGGCTCTAGACACCCAATGGTTAGGAGGAAAGACAATGTGGTGGTTGCTGTCACCATACGTCCATGGTGAACTTTTCATTTAATGGACTGCTGGTTGAGGCGGGCAATGGTTGGCTAGAGGTCATGGACAGTTCATTGGATTATGAACTCTGCAAAAAAAAAATAAATAAAGGCAACTAAACCACTGGAAAATAGGGACACAACTTATATGACATGTAAAGGTTCAACTAACAGATAGTGCTTTCACAGAGACATATAATTTCCCTCATATGTACAAACCCTGTACATATGTCATGTTCCATTTAAGAACATGAGACTGACCATAATGCATAAACCATCTTTTTTTTCATCCTACAAATACAAGCAATGCTTATTTAAATAATGGCTTCTTTACAATATGACAAGACAGACATTTAAAACTACATGTGTAAGTAATCCACTTTTACTTAAAGGCACCTTTACACCAGAGTAACCTAGGGAGTTTGTACTGAAGAAAGGGGCCTGATTCTAAAGGTGAAGAATTATTGTACATATTTAAGAGTTCATTAGATCACAATTATAAATCTAATAACACTGTTACAGCTCTTTCGTTGCACCATCCCCTGAAAATGCTTTTCAGGTGGGGGATTAGTGACACAATAGATGACAATGACCCTTTGGTCCACCTGCTCTGTAGCTGGCTCCTGTCTGTGACTGCATATGCACACTGAAGGCTACCTCCTTCACTCAAGGGTCCCCAAAATACTTACCTGTAATGTTTGCATGCAAGAAGAAAAGTATGCCCTTATTTTTGTTTTACAAAAATTTCCAATTACATATTAGCAGGGAAAAACTACCTAACTGAAAAGATTTCAATCTCACCTACGAAACACCCAAAACCTCTAGCACATTAATATGTATGCTGAGCCTGGGGGCATAACTCTACAGACTGGACCAAAAGCCTTCAGAATGAAAGAAAATGAAACCTTAGTTAATTTCCAGCTCTCCTTCTCTCCTCCTGCAACCACAAGTATCTTTCTTGGACCAGCTTCTGCCCACAACAATAAACGGCAATAGTCACATGCTACACTCATTTCTGCTGGAAGCCTTTATTAATTATGTTGCCTCCCTCTACTACTTGTACCGAGTGATTTTAAGTTCTACCAGTACAACTATTAACACCACTATGTTATAAACCCAAGTACTGAGATTGTACAAATAAGTGTCATATTCTTCAGTTATCATTCAAACAAGAAGTTGTACTTCAATTCTTCACACATACACATTAAAAAAAACCAAACCAAAACAAAAACAAAATAAACAAACAACTCCAAAACAACCAAACACCTATTCAAGACCTTTGCCCATGTAAACATACAGCATCTTTCAGCTATAGGGAGCAGCTTTACACCCTAATGGAACATATCCATCTATGGACCCAATCCTGAACACTGTCTGTGACCTCAGCAAACAGCAGCTATTAGGAGCAAGGACTATAACTGACCCTATCCCAGCACTTTAAAATTGAACACCAGACTCTAAAACTTTTAAGAAAATCATATGGATAATGAGAATGGAAGCACTGATAGCTGCCATTACTGTTTTAATGGGCCAGAAACAAACACTAGCTTGGTTTGAATCCAGGGGACAAAGAAAAATAATGCTGCCAAGCACACTTAAAATGATAAACTTATTATGCCAAGCATGATGATTACATAAATGAGAACTATGAAATAAATACCATTTTCAAAAGGATAACTGTTGCATAGAACAAAATCCACCTCAAATAATTTGCTCCTCAGAAGATTTGATTTCTGAAAATAAGAGGTCAAGCAAGAGAAGAAAGAATCAAATAGAAGAAAAAAGACGCAAATTAAGAAGAAAAGGGGTTAATGTTTTGCTTCAGTCAGTGTTATACCAATGCCAGAATCACAAGGGAAAGACTAAAAAGAGCCAATTTTTTTCTTTATTATTATTATTATTCTTTAAAAGAAAAAAAATCATGCCTATCTGTCACAGGGTTGTCTGGGCTGGAAGAACCGGCAGGAACCTCAAATTCCTGACCAAACCCTCTTCCACACAATGCCTCCTGAATGGAAGGAACCGAGGCCCGGCAGAGATAGCCCCCTGTCAGGAACCAGCCCTGACGTTTGCGGACAGACGGGGCTGGCCTCGCAGGATGTCAGAGCAGCAAACTGCTGATCGAGATACTGGGTTTTCACACACTCCCAGCCTGGATGTTTTGCTCTTCAGGTAATTAAACAAGGAAACGGGGCTGATGTGTACGAGTCTGACCCCTGCGCCGCGGCTCCACGGTTCTGCACATCAACTTCCGCACCAGCCACCCCAAGCACCGGCAGAGCCTTGTCCTGCTGCTTCTGCCTCTCCCGACACCGGGCTCTAAAACAAATCCTCTGGAAACATCTACTGCTATTCCCTGCCTCCCCCATCCCCAGTTTACGAAGGGCTACATTATTTGCTCTGTTCCACACACCTTGATTTCTCATTAAAAAAAAAAAAAAAAAAAAAAAAAAAAAAAAAAAAAAAAGAAGGAAAAAAGGAAATAAATGGGTTCTTGGGTGTAGCTGTTCTTCAGTTAGCCATTCAAAATATTAAATTTATTGGGGGGGAGGGGATGAACAGAGAGAAAGATGAGGCAAGGGATTCCCAAATTAATGTTCAGTTTAAGGTCATTACTCAAAAAGATCCTGAAACATATTGCCAATTTGTCCAGCCAACAGACAGACATTCACTTATTTAGAAATAAAATTCTTCTGATTTAAGCATTACTGGAGAGTCTTTGTCTTACAAGAGGACGTAAATCATAGACCTGGGCATTAGAAAAATAGACCAGGGTTTTCTCTTTTTCCCCAAATTTCAGAAATGGTAAAGGGCAGGTGTTACCACCTATACTTAGCAGAAAAGCCTACACAAGGCTGCTCTGTAACTGACCTAGTTTCTACGCTCTTGAAAGGCTATTTAAACAAAAATTATTTTTTAAAAAGGTAACACATTCCTACTTCTTTCTGAAAAATCCACAGAATAGAATATTGGCTGAAAAGAGAAGAGCCCAGAAGAAAGAGGAGTACAAAAGCATGCCTGCTTGTCTGTGTTCAACACAAAGAACATTAAATGAAAACAACTGGCATGCTGCCAAATTCCTATACAGGCAAAGAGATTCAAATAAATTGATTTCACGCATCACACTGACCCGGGATCAGTGAGCAGTGGTACAATACACTTGCTGCTCCATGTGGGGCAAAGCCCATTAATGTTATCAGAGACACATTACATTGAGGGGGAGCAGGGAGGGGGAGCACAGAGAGGGAGCCCAAACTCTGCAAATTCGGGGGGAAAAAAATCACTTTGAAAAAGGAACTCGAACTGGAGCACTTGGTTTCAGTTTACTAATAAATATATCATATTACAAGAGCTTGTCCTCTGTTCACCTCAAAGGTTTCAAAGACCGTATTTTCAAATTAAAATAAATACTAATGTCAAACACACACATTCCCCTTACATTCTACTTTTAACACAGTTGTTCTCAAACTCACTTATTCTCTGTAAATTTCCTCCCTTCCCCATCCGCTAGCGTTTTATATAGATTATGGGTTATTTTCTTTGTACTTCAAAAGCTGGATTCCTGCCCAGGATACTCTTACTGACTCAGAAAGCGAGCTGGAGAAATCAGCTATACTCTCAACTGGCCCAAATCAACCTGACCTAGAGAGAAAAATGCTTTATTTGCAAGGTAGCAGCAAGCAGGGCACCAGTGTCCTTTGCAGGTAACCCACACATGCTCCCACATACCAGGGAGCTGTCTCCAAAGCAGTATTTCGAATTTCACTTTCTTACTAATGTGAAGTAACCCATGTTTGCTGTGGAGTAGCCTCTCCTTGTCATCCTGGCTTTGTTTTTCATTAAGCTCTCTCACACTCCAATCAAGAGGAATGCCAGCAAGCCACAGGTGTGCACCACATGAACAGATGAAATTCTGATTGGAAGTACAATTCACTGTCTATAATACAGTTGCAAACTCTTTTCCATCTGTGGTATGTTTGAAGGGGACTTTATTATTTTCACTGTACTATTAAGACACATTGGTAAGCAAACAATTGTGTTGAAGATAAAAAGGAAGGCAAGAGAAGATGCCTTTGCAATAGCAAAACAAAAATGAGGATGCTTGAAAGGGCTCACATCAGCAGTAGTCATTGCTACAAGACGCCATTGCTTCAAGGAGGCAATAAACTCAAAACACTTTTTTTTTTTTTTCCTCCTTTTACTCCATTAGGCTCCAAATAGCAAGTCAAATCTTCTTGGGCACAGCATAGTCCGTAAGTTAAGCTCAGTGTTGGCTTCATCTCTAGTTATTTAAAACTGAAATTTAAAACAAAAAAATCACTGAAAATGTGGAGCTTCTTAGCCATTTAAGACTAAAATTTTTGAGCATGTCACAAATACATCCAGATGTAGACACCTTACCCAGTCACCTCAATTCAAGTAAATGTCAAAATGGGAATGACAAAGATCTAAGAACTGTTAACCACCACTGATCACTCTCTCTAAGAGCTACAAAGGAGTTTTGAATTCTTCATTACCAAGGTGAAAACTACACAATATTGTTAACTCTGTAAGAGGTGTCACAGAGAGATGTGTTTATTTAGGTATAAGGCTACAATTAGATAGAACTGCACAGGGAAGGGAATCATGCAGTATACAGCAACTTCACCATGGCAGAGATGTGCCTGCACCCAGACAATACAGAGAGCACAACCTGCAAAACAGTGAACAGGAGGGATAAGGTGCTGTTCCCTCCCTTTTATGAATACTTCAGCAACCATCAGATCAGTAGGACTTTGTAGAGATGAAGAGAATTTTAGTCATATTAATTCCCTTTCTTTAAATTAATGGTATTAGAAAATAAGCCTTTCTCCCAAGTCGTAGGAAATTTCCATTATCTTGCACATGCTCTGATAGCAATAAACCACAATAAACTTCCCATTAGTATGCCAGCACCGCATGCTTCAGGCATGACATCTTTCCTTTTACATTTATTTATTTTTAAAATCCTTTAGGAAGACCCATATGGCAAAAGAAACCAACCAACGACCACATGTACAGGGTACATTTGCACTTTGAAAAACAAGACTGTAGATAGTGAAAAGGAGAAATTAGTCAGAAGCTATATACTGCTAGATAAGCAAAATCAAAACATAAGAAGAAACCCTGCTAAGATTATTCATTCTCTTCCAGTGCTGCCTGAATACATGAAGGTCCACAGAAGCATTTATTTGTTTTAAACTGAGCTAGGAACTCAAGTTAGAATGCCACTTCATTTTTATTAGGAATTAATTTTTTAAAAGTATGTTCACACTGGTGCACAAAACCTCAGGCCTAGCCCTTGCCATAAGGTGATGTGCAGAGGCTCCCACTGGCTCTTTCAGCTGTTCTCCATCTCTCCACACCCCACAGGCAGAGCAGCATGGGCCATGGTGTCACAGGTGGGAAAACAAGTAATATGATCAAGGCTGAGCTACCTTTAAAACTCTCCAGGGCAAAGCCAAGAGTACTCAGACACCATTCATCTTATTTTGGTACCATACTCTATCAAAGTTATGTCAGGTGGTATGGTCCAACACTGAGAAAGAAAATTATCCAAATGTTGGAAAGCACTTAAAATCAGTTTAGCCATTGCTTGCCATCCAGACACACACCATTTTAGAAGAAAAAAATGTAGTTCAAGACTGTCATAGGTTATCTAGAAATTTTGTCCAGCAATAGCAGATTTACTTTTCTAGTATGGTAAAAATCTTTGCACACAAGAAGCAGAAATATCCATTCTCATTATCATCTCAATCAAATTTATCACAGATTCCTAGTTTGATGCAATGAGTTTACCAGAGGATTCCACTAAATTACAAACAACCATTTTGCCAATGTGATTACAACTATCTCTTAACCTGGTTGCAATTACTATTCCAATTCACAGTTCAGAAAACTTAAAGTCACTATTTTTACAACCCAGCCTAGTAATATTAATGTGACACATAAAGAGCAACTATGTCATTAAAAACACAAAAGTAACCCCAAAGTTAAAAATTTCACATATATGTATTTAAGATTTTCTAAAAGTCATGACTGATGTATTTTATTAGCATTGCAGTACTCTTTTCTCACTTGTATTAAACAAGGACAGCACCTTCATTGATTTAGGCAGACTCTTTGGAGCTAAAGGGAAAGATTTCTTTTTTCAGTACAGTTTACAAGGCAAGGTACAGTCATTATATACACACGAATAACTTCTAAAAGGTATTCACATTATAAAGTCAAATATGTTTCTGTTCCTTACCTTGACAAAATTCAAAGTTCCCTTTTTTCCGGCAGTCACCTATCACTAAACTCAGTGCTCTCCAAGTGTTTCTTTTGACAGATATCATTCTCCACCAATGGCTCTGCTAATTTCCTCTTTCCTTTTCTGACTGGGACAGATATTATGTTCACCAGCCCAGAGATCAATCTTTTCTATTGACAACAACAAATGGAAAAAAAAAAAAAAAGCATATATCACAGCCAGTTTGAAGCACCACACCCCTTCATTTACATGATAACAGTAGTCTTAAATAAAATAGGGAAGACAGAAACATTATTCTAAACCAAGTAACAACATTTTCTTAGCTAATATAAGGTAGTACTTTAAAACTGTATTAATTTTTCAACAAAGGTAGTTTCATAATTTGCTCAGTTAAAACAGCTGATATATAGAAGCCAAAAAATTAAGGGCAGCCTATAATCTACCCATCAGTTAATTCTGTAAAAATGCTTAGGTTTAAATACATTCACATAATATAAAATATTACATACTTTACCTGGTTCAACAGAAGCTCTAGAGAATCATTTATTAAATCAAAATGTTTACTAAAAATAGAGATCTTCCAATTTACACATCACTAATACTAAATTGGATTTGTAAGTTGTAACAGCAAACACATTTAAAGAAAGGAAGATCAAAAAGCTATTGATATATTTACAAATCATCTTCCCACTTTTGAAAAGGCAATTTCCCTCCCACTCCAACACCTAAAAAACCTGTTTATTTGGGTTACACAAATACTCTGCCATTTGTGTAAGTCTGTATCACAGTGTTGTCAGTTTTTCCAAGGCATTAATATGCTTTTCAGGGGTTCATAATTATGTCAAGAAGAAAGTTTTTTCAGAGCCAAGCACACACAGTTACGTACATGCTTCAATCTGCAATGACTGTTCAAGTATTTTGGGACATCAAGTTAAGCATGCACAAGGATCCGGCCGCAGCTCATGCATCTAACCCAGAATCCAGCCCCAGCCCTCTCCTGCACTAGATCTTTCTGCAAAAAAAATTCATTGCCCAAGGGCATTTGCAAAAGATCACATTTGTGTTTGTGCTAGAAATTGCAATCTTTCCCACAAACAAGCACCCTTTCAAATCAAAACAAACCTTCCCAAGTTAAAGTTAAGGTTACAGAACAAAGGAATTCACCAAAGTCCTTTCTTTCTTTCCAGCGGTCGTGGTCGGACATTTCCCCACAGTCCTGAGAGAAGCCAAAATTCCACTGATTTCAGTGAAAACAAGTGGTAAGGACTGCAGGACTCTACCCAGAATTTGGCAACTGTGGAGCTCTCAAACTGACACAACTGCCTCTGGCATTTGGAAAATAACCTCCAAAATGTGGTTAGGACTCCACAACTTGGGTACAATAACTAGTTTAATAAAATTATTTTTATTTTGTATGTAATTCTCTAGTTGTCACAATGTTCTTACATAGGCAATAAATTTACCTTTCAGTTGTGCCTCTAGCATGAATTGTGTACTTTTCAATTGCCCAGACTTTTGCATAACACTTTAAATTTCCATAAATGCATACAGCATTCTCTGAATTGTTGTTATTGTTTAATCTGATTTTTATGGTCATAAACCCATAAACCCTAGCAAAACTGAAAAATTCTCCACTGACCAAGTGGCCCTATTAATTTCACTGAGATAATTTAAACATTAAGTTTTCTACCAAGTGACAACAGTACAATCTGGCTGAAATACTGTCTTATGGTGGAATACATCATATTTTGGACTCAGAGTTACACATTTGTAAAGATATATTCATGTTTTGCTAACCTTTTCTAATTTGGCCACTAGAAACAATTATGGTCAAATATGTTAAACTATGTAATATATAAAAATTCAATATTTCTGCTGAATAGCATACTCATTTTCCATAGCTGGTAAAAGATTTTAAACATCTTATTGTTAAAAAGTTCTGATTAAAAAAAAAAAAACAAAAAATGTCATCCACTTTACAATGAAGACATCAATTTGCTACTATTCCTTTGTTTCAGGCCCATGTTCATTTTTTCTATTTGCCACATTTTCCAAAGTGATGGATGCATTTTGCTATACCCATTCTACACTAATCTCCTTCTTTAAATGTATTTTTGCTTCCTGAATTTTAAACTTCTGCTGTTGTTCGCATGTACATGCAAAACTGTCTAATGTCTGAACTTCAGTGAAAGCAGAATGCCTCAAACAATTTGTAGTCTTACATGAGTGTTATAAAAAAGGATCAACATGTTGTATTACCATGGAAATTTTGAAAAACATACTTTCCCAAACAAATATTACTTTTTCTCAATGGTATGAAGTAATGAAAACCACATGTGTAAATCTGCGATCCGTGCAGTAGTTCAAGCTGCAGCTAATAGAAAATACAGAGAGTGAACTCTGCCATATAAAGGATTCTTGTTACAGAAATATAATGTGAAAACCAGATGCAGACAGAAAACCTTAATCACAGATGGGAATGTAATCACTGGCATACAGAACACTTTTTTGATCAATCTCAACCATATGAGAAATGTATTTATTTTCTAAGGAATGCAATAACTCTAGAGAGTCTTCTATTTGAATTCAGTTAACCTCATATTCACAGTGCTTTTATCTTATATGTGTAGAGAAGGGGGGTATAACCTGAGCCAAGACTTTTAGAAAGAGCCATTGGCCCTGGCAAATCATGCTTGTATCAGCTTATCTTTCAAGGAATTAATAGGATGTAAGGACTACAAATATCAGGATCAGCCTCAAATGAAATGAACCATTATTGTACTTCCTAGTTACTGCCAGAAATCCCTTCATCACCTAAGCACTTCCCCAGTTAAATTTCCCCTTTAATATGCGGTTCTTCCGAAATACAATGCTAAGAGCAAGCACACTGTCACACTCAAGTTCTGTGAATCAGAACTGGAGTCCTACAGCAAAGAATCTCTCTCTATAAAAGCTGAAGAGTCATCCGTTCAAAAACAAGTTTACCTGGGGCTTCCTCCTAACTGCTGGAAGTCCCTCCACCCACACAGCCCCCGGGGGTTAGCAGGAAACAAAGGAGCACAGCGCAGGGCAGCTATCCAGCCACATCAAGTGTCTAAACTGCCTTTTACCAAGTCTACCAAGGCAGGACCGAGGCAACTCCTGTCAGTTTTCACTGCTGGTGACATTACTATCACAGTAGTAGTAAATGCATCATGTAAAATAGGGACTGATACCTCAAACTGCAATTATATTAAAACCAAAAAAAAAAAAAGAACCACAAGCAAATCCAAAACCCCCAACTTGTACTCGGAAATAAAACTTAAGAGAGAAAAGGCAGAGATGAGGCCTCCAGGGTCTTGGGTACCAGTAGTGGCAGTTTTATTTCCTGGCTGCCCCTGATCCCTACTGCACCCAGTCTACCCAAGAATACACAGCTCTACCTGACTGTCAGAGTTCACAACTGAGCTTATTAAGGTAACCTAAAGTTGGTATAAATTTATTTTAATAGCATAATTAAGTAACAAAAACCACAATGGTTTGGTAGCTGTTACACCGAGGCAGAGAGGGGATGACAGAGACCCTTTGACAGGCACAGGGTAAGCAGATTCTCCCTCTCTGCTATACCCTTCAAGTCCATTTGCCATCATCTCATTTTTGGTGTCCACAGTAAGAGGCCACAGCCACTTCAGTACCCTACCACAAGGCTCCCTTTCCTATTATGTGAAACAGCACATCACAGGTGTCCATCAGACTAACTCTGCTGAAGTTCCTTTAAAGATGCCTTCTTAATTGAATGCCTGTAATGCTAGGTGAATTTTGAAGTCTGCTACTTGTTTTTTCCTCCCATGTTAATAATTATCAAATCATTTGATAAAAAACTTTGATTCCACCACTGCAACCAAACAGTTTTTAAAGCATCTTGTCTGTTCTGAGACTTAACTTTAAATTTGAGACTGCAGCACAAATAGATATCACGGAAGTCAACATTTAACACTTAAGTAATATGGGATGGATATGCTTGTCTTATTTCTAAACAAGCATGCCTAGATTAATAATAAACTTTGGCCAGATACATATTTTCATTTGCATGTTTTTCATATAGCATCATCATCATGTGTGTGTGCAGAGTGCTAAAAATGGAATGAAATCTTCCAGCTGAAAACAGTTCCACGTGACAAAACAGAGAGGGATCCTGAAAACTCCTGCTTCATGTCATGTGCGAGTGTGTGTGCCTGTGTCTTTTTTTTCCCCCTCTCATCTAATTTCATCTGCGAGAGACTGTCCCTAGAGGACAAGACAAGAGAGAACCAATTATATCCAGCAGTTGGTTTCTCCAAAATGAAGGCATCTGTTCCATGCCAACGACTTCCACACGGAAGAAAAACAGAACTTTGAAGGCATCTGTGTTCATGGTTGACAGTTGCAGATCTTAGGGTCTACTGTAATTGCCCAGCTGCAAACATGATTTGGTTGCTGCTGTTGTCAGCTGATCTCCTTGCACTGAAAAGAAGGGAGCTTAAATAGCAAATAGCTGGATAACAATCAGATATTCTTCCACAATACTGACACCTTTTCCCTTCTGAAGGAGGTATTTTTCCTGGTACAATGGGTTTGATGGAAGTAAATTGCAAAATGGTTCTTAAACCAACATTTTACAAAATATTCTACTTTAAAATGCTATTCTTTAAATAATGTATCAGTCCAAGCACAATGTGTTCATTATCTGCTAGCATTTCAGGCTGGTATTTTCTAAGAGTGATTCAGAAACCAGTGTGATTCACCGACCACATAATCCTGCAGCCCACCTTATTTAGTCAAGTAGTCTCAGTAATATGAAGAGTACACCTGAGCAGAAGCTCAGTTTTCACCCCAAATGCATATGGCAAATAAATAACTAGTAAATTTATTACTTAACTCACATCACTTCCAACATGAGTGAATAATTTCCAAAAGACACTTTAAAGAAACATTACTGGTAATTCAAAATCTGGCTTACAGCACTGGGCGCTACACTTGCAGTGAGATACTCAGCAATGCTGTGCACCTTCACTGCTCAAAAAACCAAGCAAGTTGTTAACAAGAATCTCAAATAAGGTAGCAAGAACCTAACTGATTTTCCAAAGCAGAGGACTGAGTGCCATTTAGAGACTACTGATTGTGCAGTTGCAACAAAGACAATTAAAACTGGCCTAAGCAGAAAATAACTGACATTCTCCATCCTCGACTCACCAGATAAAAGTGGATCATAGTGTCCAGAAATATTTCATGCACCTCTTGAGTTTTTGTACTTTGCTTACCTAGGAGTTTTATTAATATCTTGAAAGAATGAAAACAGTATATGATAGGGAAATGCTTTTTCTTTTTTTTAATTGAATTCTTTGTTATTCTGCTGGATTCCAGCTGCAATCCCAAACATACTCTGCAGCAACAGCATTCTGCCCTCCCAGCCAGGCAGCCACTCAGCTTAAAAAGGACAGTAAGGATTCCCAGTCAGTCTCCCTTGCCTGGCACATACCTCAAATTATTATGAATGCCTGAAGTAGTGAACCTGGGGGGACACAGTAGGCCTGACACTTCCTGACCACTTCTAAATTCCCTCCAGGAAGGACAAGAGTTGGGAGTGAGGACAATTAACACAGCCACCTGTTTCCTGTGACCTCCTAAGGGGCAGACATGGCCACTGATGACTTGCTCTGGCAATGTCACTGAGGTCCTGCCCATCCTTCTCTTCCCAGAGAAGCCATGGAATAATAAAAACAATAGTGGCCAATAATAGCTCTCTAAGAGATAGTGAAATTTAGGCCTGGACTTAAAAACAAATGAACAAACAAACAAACTAAAAAAAAAGAAAATTATCATCAGAAGGTCCCCAGGTGAAGAGGTGGGACCAGTTAATCCCAGAATGTGGGAGGAAAATTACATATTAATATCCCCCTTCTAACTACTGTAGCTGATATTTACTGTAGCTGTGAACTTCTCTGGAAGAAGTCTGGAGCAGGCAGCTGGCTTAAACACAATTTAAAACAGATCTTGGGATGCACAAGTTGAGAATCCTGGCCCAATGGACTCAGTAGGAATCTGCAAGCATTATTATGGAAGGAATAGACATTTTCTTTCCTCTATATGGCAGTCTTGTCAGGTAAGTCAGTGATTTACAGTTCAAAAATAATCCCCTTGCTTTACACTGAGACTTGAGCTAGTCCATTTTATTAGGGGGAGATCTAGATCTAAGTCTGAGAACCAATCCAAAAAAGTATTGTCAAGATCACAGACGTGAGATGGGAGCAGAGAAATCCTGAAGGTCCGGCTCCTCAAACTGGCATTTTAACTAAAGAAACACTGTAATCAGTGAGAACTAGGTATGGGAGTACCATGTAAGATCTGAGCTCCAGTATTTCATTCATTGTTTACAAGCTCTGCTGATCCATGGAGTTGTATTAATTTACCATGGTGCACACAAAATGTGTACAACATTCAGAAACTACCTTGGGCTATTCAGTTCCATGGGTTGGTTTCCTTGTCCACCTGTAGCATGCTTTAATACAGGTTGCAGCCTGCTTTTCCAGCATTAAGTGGTTTGCTATCAAGCTTTAAAATAATAAATAGTAGCATCATGAAACAGGTTTTGCTTAATGGTTCCTGGAACCCAGTGACGTCACTCACTAAAACACTTCCTATAACATTACCCTTAAATACTTTTAGCAGTGTCACCATTAAAATAAAATAAAAAATCATCCTGGCAATACCATCCACTGACAGCACACCCATAGGTGCCATTATTCCCACATTTGTTGGCAGCTTTTTCTGGCACCATTATGCTTTAATGGCTCTGGCAACAAACCCCACCTGGATTTCACTGGAAGTGCTCCTTTGGAGCACTCTTCCCAAATATCCTTTGCAGCATTTTGTCTCCTCTGTTGCACCCTAATCATCCCATTTTCTGGCAACAGCCTCACCCTCTCACTGTCAAAGCCTGAGCTGGTCTTGGGGAGTTCTCTACCTGAACTTATCTAATGCATGTGTGATTCAGTGTTAGGATGTATTTTCCAAGAGGATTTCAGGACAATATCTTAGCTGCTCTGGATGAATGTTCACTCACATTCCAGCTTTAAAATTCTTTTTACTACATCCCAGTAGCACAACGTGACCAAACCAATGGGACAGTAAAGCACAGGCACAAAACACTATATAATCTGATGCTTCATCAGAGAGTTTGTTAAACTTTGTGACTCTCAGAAAACACACACAGCCTTAATCAACATGCCACACAACCTGTCATGGTAACATTCAGAACTAACATTCTGATACTGCCATTACCAAAGTAAAAGAAAAAAAAAACAGAAAAGGTATTCCAAAAAATAAGCACTTCTGGGGGAAAAGTGATGATTTTTCAGTGGCTGAATTGTTGGTCCTTTTTTTTTTTTTCCCAAGGTATTTAAAATGACACCTGGGCCACAACCAAAAGGGGCACCTGTGGGATCATCAGAAATCAAAAAATGTAGACAGCAGATCTCCAAAGGCACTACTACAAAAGAAAAAAGCTGCTAACGCCTTCTAGTTATGCAAACTGCGTATTAACATCCAACATGGCAGACACACATAAGCCTCCTGGAGCTCCAAAAGTAACTACAGCCTACAATTTGTAATGGTCATACAACCATCATCTCAGATGCTTGTCTGAATTCCTGGGCTTTACTCTCTGTAGCAACTTGGCTCTCCATAAATGATACCTATTTTATTACACACCGCTGCCCGCCACCATGTGCATATTAGTTCCACTCCACTAGGTGGAGTCTTCTGTCTTTCCAGACTGCAGCATAATTTCCAAAAGAACCTATTATCTATCCTCCATGAACCTTCCACGTTTACTTTACTATAAGGGCCAGAGTATACGTGTCTTGATAAACATAAAAATGAATCAAATGCCTTCCAAAATGATTAAAGAAATCATGAGCTATCCCATGAGTATCCCAAATAAGTACATTACAATATGGGATCGTGCAGGAATATTGTTGCTGTACAGTTCTGTACAACACAACTGTACTTTCACGGACACTACATTCAAGAAATAATACTGAGTATAAAAACATATCCCTTAAATAAGTCAACATATCACACATGCCCAAAAACTACATATAAACAAACCCAAGTTGCAGAACTTCTATTAAATTCTTTTTGTGTATTCTGAAATACTTTTGAGTATCTAGGATGCCTTCCTTTTCCAGGCATCCCAAAATGTGTTACAGAAAATGAGAGGGAACATTAAAGTATTCACATTTCCATTCACAACCAGTGGAGTTAAATATGGCAACTATTCAACAGGAACAGCAAAACTGTATGCAGCATTTCTGGCAAAGATTAAGAAAACAGAACACTCCCATGAATGTGTTCAGAACATTTAGATAAGAAAATCTGGACACCCTGCATGCAGCCGTAATCTTTCTTTTGGAGCAGGGCTCCACCCCAACCCCTGTGCAAAGCACCAGAAAATCCCACGACCAAAGTAAAAAGCTCCTTGGTTTCAAAACTCTTCAGGTAGGCAGTCTCTGCTCTCACACACTGCGCCAGAGCATTTGCTCGGCAGTATCTGCGAGCAGAAAGCCCCACGTAGGCACCGAGCACGAACGCGAGGCTCCCCAAGGCTCTCACATCACCGGGTCAGCCGAGGTAGGGCCTCCTCAGCGCCGCTCCTGCTGTTGGCAGATATCACCAGCTATTTAAGGCTACAGACATTTTGCCCCAATCGGCCATGTTTTCTGTAATATTTACTTCTCGTACATATGTCTATAACTATGTATACATCCCACAGAAGGTGAGGTTTAACAGGGTTAGCTTTGTTGGGGAAAAGAAGGTTTGGAGGAAAGGAAACAACTTTCATGTTGAGAAGATTTGAATCTAGTGACTGTCACGGGATGTAAACACTCTTCTGGGGAGGGAGGCTTTTTGTTATGTTTCAGGAGAGCACAGAGTTTTGGATAAAATCTGTATAAATAATTATCCCTCTGTCATTCAACATAAATTTATGCACATGTGTGCACACAGTTATGCTGGAGAATACAAACTATAAAGTAGGCATGCCACAGACTTCTAGACAACCTACCACAAGCACGGATCTTGCACAGAATCCATTCTATATTTAAATTTCAGTTTATTGAATTTTAATTATTTCGGATCTGTAGATCACTTTGAGGAAAATCCCCCAAGGTCAAAAGTGTACAAATCCAATTGCAAAACCAAACAGAAGCATCAGCAAGGCCGTTTCCCATGCAGACACCTACCAAAAATATTAGTCCCTGACTACTAGATTAGATTAGAATTCAACAGCTAAAACCCATTCTAGTATTAAAACCGGGTAATTCTCTATGTTGAAATAAAGCAATAAAAGCTCTCATTCTATTCTGCACGGTTACTCATGTTATGTACACAGGGTTCCATAGATGTAACAGTGAGTTATCCCTTCTTCATTTAGATCCTTATTTATAAAATTAACAAACACATATATTTTCCATTAGGTTATTGTTGGGGTTTTTTGTTGGTGATTTGTTTTTTGGTGGTTTTTTTTAAATTAAAAAGCAACAGTGTTATGTTCTCCAAGGATGCTTAGGACAGAAAATGCATGTTCTATTAATACTATGCTTTCCAAGTCATAGAACTCACTTGGATTAGCAGCTCCACAACTGTGAATATATTTGTATATATGCATTCAAATATGACTCCATCATTTCATTTACCAAGGAAAAAGTTACACCAAAATCCCCATTAACTAAAATGTCCTTGATGAGCCTAAACTTAAGATTTGCAGGTGTATCAGAAATGAAACAAGCCAAAGAATGTTGTGTCATATACTGAACATCCTTTACATTGCTCAAGGTCCTCAGCAGTAAGTAAAGCTGTATTGCTGCAATGGGGAAACAGCCACATGTCATTTTAAGATACAATCATAGTTTATTAATAAAATTATTTTAAAAGTACGAGTTAAATCCTTTTACCAACATAGTGACATTCAGCTATCCAGTGTCATTTTTCCAGTTCAAATAGATATGGTCCTAATTGCATAATGCCACTTTATCTGCTGAAGATAAAAGTGCCGATAAACAAAAATGCACATTAGGCAGGAGATTTTTCAGAATAGATTTTTTTTTTCAAATAACCCACTTGCATTAACAAAAGATTGCAATGGCTTCCAAATTATAGGGTGTTATTTTTAGTGGAAGTAGTTCAATATTCATATTGGAGCAGATGTAGCAGTTTAACAAAACAGCTCTTCAAATCCTGCACAAATTGAAAACAGGAAAACTGATTGCATTTTCTCTTATCACTTTCCTTTTCTGAATTGACACTTTTGGCCTTCTGAAAATTTACACATGGCTTTCATCTCAACAGCACCTGCTGATCAAACAGAAACCTAACATTTTCAGGAAAATGGTATAAAGGACTAGTTTTCTTTTTACCATCTTAAAGGGCATCAGCAGTCCACTTGATGGCAACAATTGCTGAGTAGATGGCACACAAAATACACTTTATATTTTCAGTCCACTTACTTTTAAAAATTAGTTAAATCGTAACAGCTCCTCTGTATTTGCTGTTTGTATGCTTTAAATTAATTTCAATCTCTATCTCTTCAGTACCTTTATGGGTTTCATTCTACAGTCAGCTAGATTTTAAAGATGATGTGAAAGCCCCTGAAATAATAAACACATGGTATGCTCTGAAAACAGGGGTCTTCTTTATATACACATTTATATGCAATCATATAAACTGATATATACAATTATGCATTCATGTGCACATATTGCACAGACATTTCTTTTTATGGTGCTTATAGCAAGGAAACAACGCGTGTGTGCGTGAATATATAGATATACAGATATGCATGTATGTTTCATTCCACTATAGTGTCACTGCATTGAATTCTCTAAGCACTGTTGTTTGAACATGTTGAGGGGAGAGAAATTCAAAGGGCATTTATTTATTTATTTCAAAGTTGTTCTTTGTTTCCTTTGCAGTCTTCAGACTGGGAGAAGGTCTAGCAGATGCTCTAGAACTTGAGCATCAAGACTGGGTTGAAATGCTGCCACTGGTGAACATGGCAAGCATGCAAACAGCACAACCAGAAATCTTTGGGCTCCTGCAAAAGTTAAAGGTATCAAGTCACGTATATAAAAAATCACACATAAGTACCTTGTTATCTCGTCTGCTTCTGAGCCTGTAAACTCTGAAGCGCAGCAGCAGGTAACAAGGACCATCTTCTTTTGTACGTAATTCTAGGTGTAATTAAAAGATACTCCTGAAACCTACTATGTGTCAGCTTCTTAACTGATAGAGCCCTCACCCCCCCCGAAGTACTCTGCTGCCATCCATTACCATTCTGCTTCAGTGATAAGGTAACCTGAAGGCAGAGATGACATACAGTAATATATGTGCCACTCCAGACAGTTGGTTCATGAATTTCAGTGTTTCATCATGCTCACTGAGGCAACAGCAAACCTGAAATGTCAATATGTTCAGTCAATGGAAGTAAAATAATGGGGCTCTATTGTCTTACCCTATCGATCTGCTGCTGTCAACAAGAATACATGCCCCCCTGGCTTTAAACAAATTTTAATTAGGCTTTTAGTTACCAGATCATATCTATATATCTATCTGGGCAAACACTTGACAAAGTGAAACGGCAGTATAAATATTTCAAACTTTTAAATATAAAGGTAATTGTTTAACGTTGCTTTAAGATATGACCACTGATAAAGCCGTTTGCTAAAGCAGCGTGCGTGCATACACTGAGCATGCAATTCATTTTAATCTGGAAGAGAACTTAAAAAGCACCACCAGAAGTCCATCCGACACAACAAAAAAGAAAGAGCAAAGAGGCCACTTTTCCTGAAGCCCGCTGACATCCTCTGCGAGGATTTTGGAAGTCAGGAGCCTTCATTGAAACCACCCCAGGAGTGAGCGCTGGGTACCCGGGCGTGACACGCCGGGGCTGTCACATCCCCTCGGCCCCGCTGCCACCCCAGGCTGGGGCTCCTTCACCCCGTCCCGCCAGACACCCAGACGTGGCACTCTCTGCTTCTCGGGATGTGTTTAAAGTGGGGTCCCTTAGTCACAACCTTTGTTCTGCGGCCACCTCCTCCCTCCCCGCGGCCAGCCCGGCAGGCGAGCCCGCTCCGCTCCCCTCGGAGCTGCCCGGGGGCGGGGGGAGGCAGCACAACAAAAGGCAGATCCCGTCTCCCCGCCGGCTAATCTCTGCCCGTAAATCCCCCGCCCGCTCCGGGGGAGATAATAAGTGGTCACATCTTCACTTCTCCCCGCTCCTATCGACTTGTGCAGCGCCGAGGGAGCCGGAGCGGGCCACCCGGGCCGGGCGGTGTGAGGCGGCGAGGGGTGTCCCCCCGCCCGCCTCTCCGCCTCTCCCGCCCGCGGGTGGAGATTTTACCTTCCGGCGGCGGGAGGGACGAAGAGGCGCCGGCGCGGCCCGAGCTTTGTGCGCCTCACGCGCCTCGCGGCTTATCTGCGGCGCAAGGACGGAGCATCGCGGCTCCGCGGCCCCGCCGGCGCGGGGGGGGGGCGGCACGGCGGCGTGCATCGGGGCGATTACGGTATCAGCGCGGCCCAGATGGCGGCCGGAGGATGTGCGAGGCAGCGGGGCCGGGAGTGGGGCTGGAGCCGGCCCGGGGTCCCCGGGGAGGCCGCGCCCGGCACGAGGAGAGGCACCACCTCCGCGCCGCCCACCGGGGGTGAAGGCGGCGGTGCCCAGGTCTGCGTGTGCCTGCCCTCTGGCCGGCGTCCGGCCCGGCTCCAGCCCTGGAAGTTGCCCAACACCTCTCCGTGATAGGGACCCTGCCGGCAGTGGCGCAGCGCTGGCTCCCCAAGACTCCTCTGCCGGAGGTCGCCGCCACCCCCACTAAGGCGACCGTCCCTGTGACTGCCTCCAGCCCGGCTCCCTTTTCACAGGCCGTACCCACTGCTGCAGCCCGGCTCCCCCCTCACAGACCATGCCTACATCCCACACGGAGCACGGCGGCCGCTGGCCCAGTACCGTCACAGATTGTACCCGCTCCCAGATTGGCCAAATCCCTACCTAATACAGCCTGCTCA
This sequence comes from Haemorhous mexicanus, assembly GCF_027477595.1. Classification (NCBI taxonomy): domain Eukaryota; kingdom Metazoa; phylum Chordata; class Aves; order Passeriformes; family Fringillidae; genus Haemorhous; species Haemorhous mexicanus. The sequence continues at coordinate 133,594,281 of NC_082341.1, forward strand.
TTGTCACCGTTGGCATAGGAGCCTGAACACAGCACTGCTGCTACAAAGTGGTGGCATCATTCACCAGAGGATGGAGTGATAAGAATAAGTAGGTCCCTACACTTCACAACTCAGGTTCTGTGAAAACTGAGGTGCTGTTTTGTCGGGATTCATAAAGAGCACAGGGTTAGCACGAGGCATGGAATAGGGAGACAGCAAAGCTACTTGGCCTGCCTACCATAAGTACAGCCATCCAGCAGAATAGCTGTGCCAGCACCAAGCACTCTATGTGCTTGGGTTTTAAAAGTTTCTGAAATGTTTCTCCATGGGAATCAACACTTATTTGTTAGGAAACGCATCTCCATTGCACATCGGCCGAGGAGTACCGCGAAGGAGGGAGGACAATGACAGCATGCTGAAGTGAGACTGGCATTGTTCAGTGTAAAACTCCTTCCAAAATCACTCGTCCAAGATAGCAGTTTATTCCACAAGAAAATGAATAAAGGGAATTTGACACATAATACAAAGTGAAAACCAGAACCTAGATGGGGGAAGGGCATGTGTGTGAAAATCATGTCACTGCAATGAATGTCAGATAAAAAAGGGGTCTGTCACAAATCCTCCACTAATCCAATAATGCGAAAACCTCTTGGTATCACTGAGACATAGCACAAGGTATTTTTTTTTATTATTTTTCATAAACCACTCTATATGTTTAGCCTTGGAAAGACCTATCGCAAAACCAGGACCTTGATTTTTCAGTGAAGGCAAACTGATTTTCACATGTCAAATTTACTATGCATTCCTCAGCCAGTATTTTTACCCTGAAGAAGAGCCACTTCTCCCTCAACTTCCTCCAGTTGTCAGTTGCGTGACAACCATATTTAGAGGTAATCAGACAGGTCATATTACAAAAGTTAGTCAACTTGTTTGAAACCTTAGCTCCTAAACTTAATGGCATGTTCTACGCATTTCTAAAGAAAAATGACTTATTCATTAATTCAACCTGCAAGGTAATACAGATTTCTTTCTGCATATGTTATTTCAAACTATTACACACAAATTAGAGACTGTGCTTTTTTGGTATTTCTGTTACAGAGCTTTTCCTCGAAATACATACATATCATGCCATGATTTAGGAACTAATTTAGGATCTGCCAGATTCTCATCTTGCAGGGCCACCATGTGCATCTTATGTCTATATTGACCATACTTTTATTACTCAAATCACAAAATTCTAAAAAAAAAACCCGAATCCAGGATCCTTCCTAATGTAAGCAGTTTGCTATGAAAACACATTTAAGAATAAAACAACGTGTATTAATAAAATAAATACAATCAGAATACAAATGTGTAACAGAAGTGGCGTTCCATAAGCACAGCTGTCTCAAAGTCCAAGCTGCAGGCTAGAAATCTTAATTTCAGCTGACTCTCATGTAATAATGGGTTACCTTCCTCTAAAGCGGAAAGTCCATCTGCCCCAGGCAGATAAGTTTTGAAGCATTAAAATAGATAAAAATCTAACATTTTCTTTCTTGCATTGAATATGTGAATTCTAGTGTGCTATAATGTGAGAATTCCAACATATGACTATTATGGCATAATATCTCATAGCTCAGCTTGTCATTACCTCACTTGTAATTCTTATGTTAATTATGTTCATAATTACTATAAACAGATGTGGTAGAAATTCATGTGACCTTTTACTTCAGAATGCATTTCTCACTCTTTCCACTTTTTTTTAATAATGTAGGTTAAACCAGAGGAAACTATTTCTGACACACTCCGCATGTATGTGTGTACATATTTAACATGAAACCATTTCTGCCTCATATTTCAGGGAAAGGACCACCTACATGCCAGTACATTGACATGAAAGTGATGATAACTGAAAAGTCTACCCTGAAACACACCCCTAAATAACTGTGCCTACAGTGAACCTTTTTGATTAAGCCTAGCTAGAGACATCACTGAAGCCTAGGACTTAAATGGAGCAGTGCATTTTTATTCAGGACCTTTGTTAATGCAGCAGTATCCTGCTTTACAACTACAAGTACATAACAGCCATACAGCAATTTATTTTACTCACAGACAAACCATCACCGTCTGTACACAAAACACATTTACAATAAAATCACCATGGATTTCATTAAGAGAAAGGCTACTCGAATTTCATTTCTTTGGACCTAATCTATAATTAGTGTGGACAGACAGGTGCAAACCCTTCTCCTCTACAGATGGCTACTGGAAATGGTGCAAAATAGCTCCTTCTGTTTAAACAACACACAGATAACCTGCTCGGCTCTTATCACTTACAATTACCTCCATTATACTGAACTAATGTTTACTTTAATAAAATGTCCACTGTTGTCTAAACGTTATTTGGAAACTTTCATATCAATGGCAGAAAAAAAATGAAGATGGAAGTCAGTGTCTTTCAGATGAAAATTTGGAGGGGAGGAAATGAAAAGAAAGCTTTTAAAGAACAGGATAGAACAGACTTTGATTTTATGTCTGCTGTTCATTTCTCTTTATCCACAAAACCACAGTCTGCTACTTCCTGGTGTATTTGTGTACATATAGAATACCATATATTAAACTAATAAATTTTATAGAAAGAGTAAGATAACTGCATTTTAAAAGCAGGTCTTTAAAAAGGAACATCTATGTGGAAAACCAAGATCCATTGCCTTAAAAGTTCAGTTTTTGAACCAACTGTTTTAGATTTCTGATGTGAAACATCATGACAATGTAACCTGGAAGCCAATGTTTCAAAGATTTACACTCTCATTACGTATACTAAAGTCAGTGGTAGTTTCAACTTTTTAAATTTTATAGGTTGTTTTAAAGGCTGTATGAAAAAGAGCTGGCTGCTACTAACTACATGGATCAAGGTTTTTTAATGTATTCAGATTAAAACAATTATCTTTTCACATTTCTATAGCCAAGCCATGAGAAATGGCCCCTTCAGAACACCAAATTCATGTTTTATTTCAGCTATTAAGTCTTCTTGATCTCTGCATGACAACTTAAGTTTCTACAGAACAAAGAACAAGACCTTCTCCTCTACACCCCAGTCTAAAAAGTCTGAAGCTCCTGCAATAGCAACATACTGATATCCTTATTCAATTAGCTAAAGATTTAACAGTAATGGACTGTGGCAAGTGGATTTGAAGGTTGAAAATGACAATTGCAAGCCCTTTCTCCCATCACCCCCAATGCAAACACTGCAGATGCCTATTTCACCCAAAGCGTCTGGCAATGAGGAGTTTGCAGTCTGCACAGTACCTCAGTGAGGCGAGCTTCACATTCAACGCCTGTCGTCTGAAGTTCGTTTCAGAGAAGTGAGAAACAGGATTTGACAGGGAAGAATGTCCTGAACTGACTATCCACTGACCAGCACTCCAGGTGGAGCTATTTTTCTCCTCCATTATTCCAAAAACAATACTCCCAGTATAAAACTGCATGTGCACACAGGCATACATAGTGTTAAGCATACACAGATGAGAGATACTGTGTGATGTCTTACTGGCCCATTATTTAGGCATGAAACAAGTTAACGTTAAGGTGGTCAAAAATGGTAGAAGGCAGTGTTTTACTTAAAAAGATTTTGGAAACTATTTAAAAGCTCGAAGCCTTTGAAGAAAAACAACTTGTGCAGCAGTTGCCAGGAAGCAGTGACCTAACACTGCTGTCTGCATTCCATTACAAACAGAATGGTTCTTGTCTCCCTACAGCATGCTTATGGCTCAAGAACCCAGCCGCTCAAACCTTCTGCAAGCACAGGACAGAAAGAAGTCCTGCTATCATCTCTTGTACCCCTCACCTGGCTCCAGCTTGCCAGAGGCACAAACGCATTCAAGAGTCTGTTGGATTTTTGGTGGAGTTTGGTGTTCTCTTGCACTAATGCACGATTGAGCTTCCCATGACAGCGAAGGAAAAGACTCATTAATTGAAAATAGTAGCAATTATACTGAAGGTTCAGATATGGTGAAAGTGACCATAAGAAAGTTATCAATTATCAAACATAGTTATTGTAAGTTCCTAATTGAAAACAATTACAGCAAATCTGCAGTGAATCTCACACCTAACAAAGCCTTTGCCAACTTCATATTTTCACAGACTGTACAGTTATGAATGAGCCATACTCATGTCTTTTCCTATTATCTTCCTATTGAAGGGGAGCCACAGAAACACCTAGTGCTAAAACCAGAATGCATAAACAAGATGGAGTAACTTTTTTACCATTCAGCCGAGCTGAAGGAAATTCCCGGATCATATTGAATTTCCTAAGGAAATCAGCCCAGAATAAACTGAATGAGGTTTTCAGACTTCCCATGGAAAGGTCAAGCATCAGCTTTAACAACCATTAGAAACCAGTTTCAATCCTCTCGGCTATCCAGATTCACTAAGCCGTTAACAGAAAAGCTGAACAGAAAACCTGGACAATAGAATTCAATTCTAAAAACGTCTTTCACATCTTGCCTCAAACTGCAGTTAACAAAGTTGCTTATTTAAACTTTCCATTGCATCTGTCAGGATGCAGAAATTGAGACGGAAATGTAAGGCTTCAAGGGTGTAGTTAAATAAATAATACTCACCCTTAGCCCTAACATATTGTGTTTACAAATACAATAATTATGTTTCTAGTTACATGTCAATGGAAGATATTTTCTAAGTCCTTCAAAAAGCATGCAAGCATTACTGTAAGTAGGAAATAAGTCAAAACAGATTAGTAGACCAAAAATGGGGAGGGGAAAAAAATCCTGCTTTGGTCAGCAACTCGGACCACCATCAGGGGATAAATCAATTTGCAGCAGCTGTGGACAGCCATTTAAGTCTGGGGCCTGAACAGATTAATTAGGAGAAGCGATGTTAAAAGTTAAAGGGGTCAGCGTTACATTAAGCACAGGAGTACTTGCTGGAGCAAACGCTTGGCTGTACATACCAAGACTCACAAGACATTCTTCTAGTTAGCCAGGGCTACGCCAGTAGCCAAGCGTTTGGCACTTGCTGCTTTCGCAGAGACAGCCGGCAGCTCCCGCAGGCTGATTTTAAGAAGCAAATACCCATTCTTGCCCAGCCCTTGCCGCGCCGTGCTGTGCCCTCACTGCGTTCAGCATTGCCCGCGCAGGCGGGCGCGCAGCCGTGCACAGCGCACCTTGGGGCCGCACTGCCAAGCGAAGGCAGGCGCTTCCCGCCGGGCTGCGATTGTCAGTGGAAAACTTAGGCAGCTCTTTCGGTCAGACTTGCTGCCGCGGACTCAGCAGATCGCAGGCCGCTCCCGGAGCTATCTGCGGGGCGGGAGCTGCCGGCTCCCGGGCGTCACGGCCGGGCGGCTGCGAGAGACGGATCCTCTGCGTGCCGTGATTTAGGGCACGGCAGAGGTAGGAGGGGGTGGCGGACAGAGCCTGCTGTGGATCGGAAGATGGAGAGCTGTTCTCCCAGAGAAACCCGAACGGCTTCGAAGCGTCTGTTTCCCAGAGCGGCGATGCCAGAGAGCCTCCGGCTGCGGTCGGGCAGGGCGGTCCCGCCGCGCCCGGCTCCGGCTGGAAACTGGGGGGCAGAAGGGGGAGGCTGCTTCGACTCCCTATACCCTCGCCCTCTCGCCTTTAAACTTATCAGTGAACTGAAGGAAGCAACATTTTAGCTCTTGGTTGGAGCATGAACGATTGAAGAGCTGCGTCCGATTAGTTACTTTCGGTTTCTCTCTAACATGTAGGGGAGCAGAGTAGAAGAACGACATCTAGCTCGCTATAAATTAACTGTGAAACGGAGTCACGAGTTCTCCTGCTAGGGTGGCAAATCCTTCCCTGAACTAAACCAAATTTCTCAACTTTGGCACTAACAAAAGGACTCGAACTCTGCAAAAGTCAAAGGCTTTTCTAAATGGCCGGGAATGTGGTTTTCATCCTTCCAATCTCCCTTATCAATGGTCTGTTGCAAATTTATGGAATCGAACCCTTCATCACAGCCAGGCGAGATGACACAGTTACATTGTATGGCAGTTTTGGAAATGCAATCCCTAAGGTTATCCTGTCGTTTTAGGGAACAGGCTATTTGCAAGACCGCGGTACAGCTAGAGGAGACGTGCACCGCCTAAAATATTTCTTTCAAAATAGTCCGAAAAGATGTTCTCAGTGCTGCACAAACCTATGATTGCAGAGAAACAACAAGCGAAACAAAACAATCCCTTCAGAAATATTCCAGCCACTCCAACTCACACTGGCCAGAGCTGGAGCCTGGAGAGAGGGAAGACAGGAAGGAAAAAGGCAAGTCCTAAATCCAGACAGAAATCTGAGGCTTTGTTATAATATATGCCTGGTAGGGTTATTTTCTGGCAAAAGTGGGTTATTTGTTTCTGAGCTCTCAAGCAGTATCCGGGGTGCTAGTTCGTAAGCCGGGGACAGAGCATGTAAGGCTGCATGCAGCGCTAACCTGGCCCGGGCACAGCAGCAGCCCCGGTCCGCATGGGTTAGTTACAGCCACGGGAGCCCCTCAGAGCCCGGGGAGCACTGCGGGAGAGGAGAAGGGGAAAGAAAAGGGGCTCGGGCTCCCCCACCCCGACGCGCCCTGCCCAGCCCTGCCCGCGCCCGTACTCACACTGCAGAGGACCGGAGATGCCCACCATTCGCCACGGGCTGCGAGCTGCAAATAAAAGTTCCCGTCCTGCTCGGGGGAGAGACGGCAGCCCAGGCTGCTGGAGGGGCGAGGGGGTGGGAAAGGGGAGAGCAGCGCCGCGCGGCTTCCCTTCCCAGTCCAGATGATCCACGTCCACAAAAGTCAAAACGAGCTGAGGAGAAACTCCAGCTGCTCTTCCCCCCCCACCACCCTCTCTCGCTCTTTTTTTTTTTTTTTTTTTAAAGGAGGATCAGCTCGAGAGAGACTACTGGTTCCACGGGAAAGGACAAGAACCAAAAATAAAGCAAAGTCTCCAAGTCGAGATAGTTAATGCCCAGGTCCTTCTCCTTGCTGCTGCTTCCGCCGCCTCAGACAAACGTGATGTGGAGCGCAGGGAGCGGCCGCTGTCAGTGGCGGGGTCTCTGCCTGTCCCCGAGCAGCCGACACATAGCTGAGCCCGCGGCGAACCCAAGCCGAGCCGGGGGTGCGGTGCGGTGCGGTGCGGTGCCGTGCCGTGCCGTGCGGTGCGGAGCCGAGCCCGCCGCCCGCCCGAGGCTGCGCCGCCGCCGCTCCGCTGCGCCCGGCTCCCGCTAGCAGGCAGCGCGCGAGGCAGGCAGCATACTGCCGGCAGCCGGGCCGGCCCCGCTACCCAGGTGCAGGGGGGGAGGGCTTAAAGCAGTGGGAGGTGATAGAGGTAGGAGACATCTGTGTCGTGAAGAGGTTAGTGGGGGTCAAGTATATGTTAACAATAGGCGAGCGTGGTCCCTCTCGGGCAGCCTGCCTACTCTTTCTTTCTTTCGCTCGCTTTTACTGGGTGGACATCTAACTTGCTCCCTAATGATGCCTCCCCGGCTTTAAGAGTCCAGACTGCCCTGCAGTAACCCAAGACAAACACTTTCTCTAGCCATCTGGAGAGCTCCTGGCTGCTCTGCCTGTGTCTCATCACTGTGTGAAGAGACAGCAGTGCTAGAAATCAAGCCACTCTCAGATCTACTCTCTAATCCCCTTCTGTTAGCTGATTTCCAGTCAGACTGTTTGCTTTTGCATTAGATAATAGCCTTAGAGAAAACAATTATCATTTTCTTTTTCCCTTTGTTTTTTCCTCTTTCTAAAGTACAGTATCGAGGAAGGCCTCCCTCTCTTATTTTAAAAGAAATTTATAGTCTTTCATGGCTTGAGGAACCCAGATGCAATTTCACACTTTCCTGGAAGAGAATTCTGGATTCTTCTGAAGGCAGCGACATGATCACAACTGCAGTGAAAATTAATTACTATCATCTACAATTAATAGAAGCATGCCACCGTTTGACTTCGTGTTTCATTACATAATCATTTCGGTAGGCATCCATATATTTTCCGATTCATCAGTTATTCCCTTCTACGTGTTGCAGAGAATATTATTGTCAGTCACACAATCTACGGCAAACTGGTATCTCTGCTATCATGTTGTCACTATGTAAAGAAGGCGTCTCCACAAAAAAAGAAAAAAAAAGAAAAAGAAAAAAAACTTACATTTGCTTCGGAGTAAAAAAGTGCAAGTTTTTTTTTTCAGATTACAGATAATGGATTGGAACTGTCAGAAATGCTCTAATATTTAGCTTCATTTTTTCCAATGTCAGATGTTAAGTAAAAGAGTGAGCATGGAATAGAACTTCTAATCAAGCTGCCTTCTTTATTCCTGTACATACACGTACACACACGCACGCACGCACACATACACTATAGGCCTGATCTTGCAAATTTACAAATACTTAATTTTAAACACATAAATAGACCTATTGAATGCAAAGTAGCATTCTCTATGTTCATTATAAAGGCATACACATTTCCAAAAGGGGGAAGAAGCATTTTATGTATATTTATCTCCATATTTATAACAGTATTTGCCACTGTTGCTGGCTTTGAAATTTTGGTTGATTTTGAAAATATGTTTTAAATATATTTTATTATCTGGATAAAGCTACCTTTTCCACAAACATTTCAGGACTTTAATGAACTGGTCAGTATCTTGTCATACATGGTCGAATTTATGTTGGAGTAAATTCAGCTCTACAGATCATAAATCAGGACATGTTTTGGTCTACTGTGATTTCAATTAACAAAGATGGTGAGCAGCCACAAGTCTGGCATTGATTTCTAATTTAAAAACAATCTGTTTTACAGAGGTCTATTTCAAAGCCAAAATTATGGGAGAATCTTTTAAAAAGTATCTTCAAATATTTAAAAATAACCTAAATATAGCAAATTTTACAAGGCTTCTTTTGTCTTCTGCAGATTTAGAAACTTCAGTTTGAAAATCTTTGTGGCGTGATACTTTCATTCCAATTGTCCTATGTGTAAGGTGAAAAATAAAGAGGTTTGCCAGTGGTCTCAGACCATGTTTTGCTGAGTGTCACAGACTGAACACTGACTCCTAATTCTCAGTTTACAGCTTTTGAAAGACCCCTACAATGCTTCCTCTTTAGTGTGCACATTCACTCCAGAAGATCAATCAACTTTCTAGGCAATACTGTTCAAATTAGTGGATGAGCATCAGCTTAGATTTAGAAACTCTGGAAAATCTAATCTGAACTATTAGCAATTTAATATCCATGAAGTTTATAGACTTTTGTGGTTCCATTTCATAATAAGAAAAATACAGAAATTACCTATTAAACTCCCAGCCCTGGCTCATCTTATATGACTGTTCCCAGTAAGGACAAAACCTTCTCAGAGAATGGAGTGTAGTAGAGAGCGTTAAATGCCAACTACTTCATGGTGACTAGACATGCTGGGAGAATTGACATGATTTCTAAATAACAAAAGATTGTAACCATTGGGTCTTATCGGTATATTGCAAAGCTGATGATTGAAGCCTGGCTTAAAGCAAGCTTCTCTTATCCATACCTTTTTCTTTTCTCTATTTGTTTCCCAGAGAAAGTAGCTGTGGTTTTTGTGTGAAAAAAGAAAAATAAACACGTTTTTGGAAGATGAATTCATGTTTCAGGAAGGAAAAAAAAAAAATGCAGCCTCACAGTAGACCTCACAAATACTTGGTAACTTTACACCCTGCAGATTTTTTCTGCAGACTGTAGATACCATGTCTGATTTGACATATGAAGGATTTACACTGTGTATCACTGTGTGACATTGTGTGAGAGAAAGGCTGGTTAAAGTATAGTTGCACATGGAAGTCAGAAATATCCTGCTAGGCTGTCCAAATCTGACTATATTTTGATTGTACAGAGACCGATCAAATGTTCAGAGCTGCAGCATGGCTCAGTCTTTACTGTGAATAATTATACTATGGGCAGTCATCTGCACTGAAATTCTTGGAAGAGAACTTAAATATCAACTCACCTCATTGCTGTTTAAAAATAGAGACAAGTATGTCCCTCTTAATTGTCACTGCCTTGCAGCTCTGAGTGTTACATATTGTCACATGTTCCCATCCAGAGCTCATGCTCCTCAAACACTTCCCAGTCAAACTGCAGACTTCAGGTCCATCCTTGTTTTTTCATGGATGTTTCTCTATAAATGTGTCTTCCACTTCCAAAAAGCTTGCTTTCACAATCTGTGAAGTGCACAAAGATCTCGCTGTTTGCTTCTGCTGAAGCTGAATTAGGCCTTGGCATCCGGATCTGGGCTGTAGGTAGCCACCACAGCATTCCCTTGAGAAGCTCTCATTTGGATGGAGTGACGCAGTAAATATTCGTGTAAACCTAAACAGTCAGATAGAATGCTGAGCTGGATCATTGACAGCTTTAACTCACAAACCTTTGCCTTAACCATATCTTTCCAATTTTCCCTCTAATTTGCAAGTATATTTTACATATTCATGTGAACCACGCTTCATTTTCTCCTCAGTCTGTTTGCACACATTTTGTAGATTGTGCAGTGCAGAGGATTGCAGCGGGATGGAATCTGCTCCAGGATTACACCAATGTTGCATACATTTTCTTCAGAAAATCGTTTTCGGTTTAGTTGGGAATGCAGGCTAAATCCTGCTTTGACCCCTGCAGGGAAAAGTAGCAAAGACATAAAGAAGTGCTGTTGCAGAAATGCTGCCCCCTCTCCGGGGCTTGGCAAGGGCTGGGACAGGTGAGCCACAAGTTGCTGGGTGCGCTTTGCAGCTCCACGTGTGTGGAAAACATGCACCAGGATTAACACTTGATAACGTGAGCAGAAAATATGCATTAGCAGGATAGATCCCCACCCTTTAGTATGCAAAGCATGTCCACTAGGTGATGTACATGCTGCAAGAGCTGACATATTACCTGCCTTTCTTTCTGTGCACACTATTGTTTACCCTTTGGAAGTAAGGAAAATGTATTAAGTTCTTTCCAAATTAAAAAAAAAGAAAGACGGGCTATCTGATTTCAGGAGGTTATAAACTCCATTGATATACATTTTGACATCTTTTCCTTTTCTAATGGAATAGATTTTAGCTCTGCTTCATGTATATTTATTCAGGATATTCCTTAATTAAATTATATGCTAAGGATACTTTTCACATTCTTGTTTGCTTTTTGGCATCATCAGGAGTCCTAAAACTGCTTTAATTTTGCAGCATTCTGAAGCACTTTGCTGAAGAATATATGCACAGTGACAGAAAAAGGGGAGCTGGGTTATTTTGGAAAGATCACAAACAAAAATAATATATTGGCAGTCATTTGTGGGAATGCCAGCTTTGTCACTCATTTTCAGTGAAATATGGCTTCCTATTAAAACCCAGATCTTTTCAAGAAAAAAATTCTACTGGTTAAATAAAGCACACCAAGCAAAAAGGGAGCAAAAATGATTTGAAAAGTTTCCATTTTACAGAAGCAAACAGCTTATCTTGTCTGACTCCATTGTCTCTCTTTTAGTTATGCAAATAAATAGGTATTGAATATTCATCAAATTAATATTTAAATGTATTTTAAAATATAAAATATTTATCATTAGTGTTGAAATATTTTTGTCTGTGCTGAAACCGAGAGAATAGATAATGCTGTAATAATAGAGGCTTAGTATTTCTTCTATAAAAAACACGAAAACACCAAAATGGAAATAACAAATTTGTTTTTCATCGATGTCAAAGTGCAGGAAACATTTTGCTGTTGAGGTTCCTGGAAGCAATAAGTGCTGTATTAACTGCCACGCAGCACACACACACACTCACACACGGGATCTCTCGCCTAACAAGGGGAAACCGTTGCCCTAACACACACGCATACAGTTCCTTAACTTCCCACCTGCTGGGCAGCCACCTGCAATAAACAATAGTCATCTAATATCAGACAGTAATAAAATCAGCAGCCATGAAGCTATTTACCTAAACACCACTAGAAGTCCCTCAAAAGTTGAGCTGCTGGCTGAGGGACCCTTTTCTTCAAGGTGGAAGGGACACCTCTCTTAGGGCAACCTCTGAATGAAGGCCAGCACGATCCCTTTTTAAATATACCTACTGTTTAACTAGAGACAGCGACCATCTGTAATGTACATAATGGTGTACAGCTACTATGAGGTAATGGATCCAAGGTGCATGATCTGTTCCAGGTTTCCTTTTGTGTATACATAGTCCCTCAGCGCTACATCTCCTAAAAAGTACAGTGACATTTTGTATATGGAAGGCTAACGACATAACTCTCTTATCTTTTTCACTGACATGTTGACAGTACATTATTCCGCTTACATACATGTTTAAATTGGGAATAAAACTGCATTTCCCTGCCAGCTGTAACTAACCAATATACCAATCATGCTCCTGTATTGAAAATCTGTCTCGTTCAGATTTCATAAAGAGAGGTGAAGTCCTCTCTTGGTATATCAGATCTCCATGTCTCCAGCAGTAAATAAAAACAAACTGGTCTAAGCTGGGAACTCTATTAATATCATGACCTCAGTATGATGTAACTGAAACCGCATTTTCCACATCCCCCTAACCACTGTTTATATTTGCATCAAACTAAGTTAAACAAAGGTAGGATTTAAAACTGCTGTCTTGAAAAAAGAAAGGAAAATTCTCCTCTTGAAGATGCCTTTTATTGTAGTGATTGCTTTAAAATCCATGTGTGTCCATAACCTGAGATACTCCTCACAGAAGTCCAGAAATACTCTACAAGCCACCTAGACATCTTGGTATTCTAGTTCCCTTTACATTGTGTTTACATTGTGTTGTGTCTGTACTCATATGTTTTAACTGTTCATATGTGAATCAAAAGCTTGCTCAAATATAGTCCTTCCATGGCTGTGTTAGAATTCACAAGACAACTATTAAAAGATCAAGTACTAAGGAGGATGTAGTTCACCACTTAAGTTGAAAGATACATCTGAACATAAAGTAGATATTTTATTTTTAAAAGAAAGCCTAACAATCAAGTATCGTAGTGAACAAAGATGGTATTTCAATGTTTCAAACTGCTGTGAAAAAAACTCAACTAGATAATTGAGTCTGATATTACTGCATTTGTTGGACTCTATTTAAAGCCTGGTTTATTTTTAGAAAGAAACTGACGAAATCTGGTTGTCTCAGGAATTGTTATTTGCAGATCAATAGCAACTTAAAATGTTGTCTCATATGCACATCATTACAGGGAAGATGTTTGATACATCAGTCACTTACTATTTCTCCTTTGAGACAAACTGGAAAAGTAGAAGTAATGAAAAAATTATGTCTTACAGAAAAGAGAAGTATTTTTTCTTCTTTCACTGGCAAAAGCTTTCTGTTAGAAAACTTTTAAAGATGCAAGTTAAGAGGACATAGGAAGTAAATAAACCATAATACAGAAATATCCAGAAAGAACAAAGCACAGTACGAGGCATGCTATTTATAGAAAAAAGAGGAAATAAACATAACACTTTTAACACTACACAGTGCAATGTGCAAAATTACATTTTAAAGGGAAAGTAGCAATGAGAATGTCCAAGAAGAGCCACAAGTTGTATAGTTAAAGAGCTAAATTCAGCCACCTTTAGTTGAATACTGGTGTATGCTCCATCAGTTTGCTGGAACTTTTCTTGAAATTAGGTGCTGCTGCATGTGTCAAAACCTCATGTGACGTGCCATAATAATTTATTGCCCATCTGCAGAAACAACCTGATTCTGTCTCACTGAAATAACTGACATGTTTGGCCACTGATTTCTTAGGAAAGGAGCTGAACTAGAACACTCAGAAACCTTATTACTAAAAATGCTGTTCTTTTCAAGTAATTTTTTTTTTAGCTCAAATTTATTTTTTTCTTACAGAATTACTTTCCTTTTAACCATGGGTGAAAAAATAAAAATAAGCGTCTTAAATTTGATAGTTTTGTCCTACATAACAGAAACCAGGTAAGTCAAATTTAGAAGGTATCTTGAAAAATTTCATAACTAGAAACTAGAAACTGTCTGCAATACATAAACATTTTAAAATACTGAAAGGAGTACTTTCCCTGGTTTGACTTGTGTTTTTTTCTCTGCCAGCAGTGACACAGGTTATAAACTGTCTAAGTCATCCAAGAAACCCAAGAAACTGTGACTTCAGAGATGTTTTCACCACCTACAAGATGTGGTGCTGAAAAAGGTCCAGCCTACAGCAGCCCCAGCCACTTTCCAAGCATCTGAACAAGAAAATAAGCTTTTTGAGAGGTTTCCTGTCAGAAATGAGCATTTCTGATCAAATATCCTCATTTCTGATATCACTGTGGTGTCTGTGAGTTTGGGGAAGGCGAATGAGTATTTCCCTCTTCTCACAGTGAGTAATTATTCAAACTTTACTTAATAAAGGCCTATTTCTCTTTGTAACATTTTTTGCCTGGAAGCTTTCCCATTTTGTTTGTTTCTCTTCTTGTATAGTTTTGAGAAAGAAGTGTACATCTCCCCAAGCCCCTCCTTTACCTTCTCAATCCATAAGTAATCTTCTAGTGAGATTTGCTACATGACAGCAAATTGTAGCTCCTGATGAATTGTAGGCTTCAGTGATTTCAACATGAAGCCAGTTTCTTTCTTTTCTGTGACCTCTCTGAAATTGATTCCTTCAGATTTCCAGTTTCAAAGCTAGAGATTTCTGTTTATTCAATTTAGCATTCTTCAACAAAATTATCTCCTTAATGGTATGACTGTCTCTTGATCAGGATTTCAGAGGTCAGTAACAGGCAGTGAAAAAACTGAGGAAGTCTAAAATACTTGCCCATTCAGATATATCAGAACAAGTTTTCCTAATGAGCTTGCATAAATTTTGGGATTTGTTCCAACCATTAAAGAAAAAATTTTGAGGATTCCTAGAGTTAACTAACATCTGTTCATCTGAAGACCTTTAAGCAGACCCATATAAGATGGCAGGTTTTCGTCAGGTTGGTTGTTGTGTATTAGGGGTTATTCCACATGACAAAAGCTATTGAATTAGGCCTCACAAGCTTTGTATCTCTCACAGAGTATCTAGTTCACACACATATGTATACACACACACACACATATATACACATGCATATATATACACACACATATATACATATATAAAAAAATAATATATGTGCATGATGCATATGATCGTATATATGTATATAAACTTTTTAGTGTTTTACTTCTGTGTGGAATAAGTGAGAAGCAGGATAGCCACACATCTTAAAAAACCAGAAAGAAAATAAAAAACAAGAAACCTCAAGCAATCAGCCAGACATTTTTCTACCTCAGATGCTGATTTTGCTATTCTTTCCTAAAGTCTCCCATTAAAGGTTGCATATGAGAGTTCGCTGATTTTTTCTATAGGTATCACAAAACTTCTGATTTTATCCCCAAGGTTTTGGAGCTAGTTACTTGGAATTCTTGTACCTGTATACTGCTCTTCAACTGGGTAAATATCAGGGTTGCTCATGTTTCTTTTGTAATAACTTCACTTCTAAAGAGCAAACTACAATTCTTAGAAAAGAGGTATAGGAAACCTGAAGAGTTTTTAATTAGAAGCAAGTAGTCTTAGACTTTGTCTGTCTCTGCCTGCTGAAGCCATGGATGGTCACTGATAAATGCCTGAGCTAGCAGCATTAGATCACTGAAACCTGTGTAGCAATAGTGCAAAAGCCATGTGTGATTAGTTTAACATATCTGGTTTCTGCAGTGATGCCAGGGCATCAAAAGGACACCATCTTACACTTTGGTTCTGATGGCAACTTCTACTGACAAGAGTGATCTTCATAAGTTTCCAGATGAGCTTAATGTGAACAGATTTTACAGTAGGGGAATTTGTCTGGATTTCAAGTGTGTGAATGATCTCTTCAGTCTAAAGAGTACCCTATTAATAAAATGGGAACCATGGGGCTGTCATTAGACATTATCAAGACCAAGAACATGCTATATCATTCTTTTTGTGCCCATATGGTGGCCCAATATTCTCTCTCTATTGGATTGTGCTTGGTTTTGGCATCTGAAAGCTATCTGGAACAATAAGCTACAGGTTTCCAATCATGTCCATGTAATTGGAGTAGCACCATACCAAGACCATAGCTGCTGGCATCTGCTGAAACAGCTGTAGACTGAGAAATATCATAAAATGCCAGTACTGGGAATGTAGTCAATAGAGCCTTTAAACTCTCAAAAGCACACTCCTGTTCTTTATCCTGTTTATTTTCAGTGTCTGTTCTAAGCAGTTAATAAAAAAGATTGGCCCTTTAAATGAGAGTTTAAGTATGAATTTGCTTCAAATTTTACCATGTTGATGAACCACACCAGTTCTGATATATTTTTATAGAGTGGTATTTCAAATATGATCTTGATTTTTTTTTTCCACCTCCATTTTACTTCATGTGTGTCACATATCCTGACTGCCATAGCCTGTATTTCCTGCTGGTTTAGTCCACCAGCTTACATGGCCTTCAAAACTTGTGTTTACTTTAATGTTGCAATGTTTCTCAAACTCCCGATAACTATTACTATAAATAGATACTCCCTTTAGGGCTCATAGGAAGTTCTTTGGAATAACTCTGATATATCTGTGATGCCAGTCTGATGATCAAAGCAGTGTTTCTAAATGATGTCACTGTTTCAGCACTGTCATGATGAAGTAGACCTTGTCTGAGTTTCTACCTGCATCTTGTAAGATATTTGACATATGGTTGATTGTGAATCAGATCTTCCTGCTGACAAGAAAAGAGTAATGAAAGACCTTTTAAGTCTACTTGTGTGGTATTTTCACCACAATTGATGTCAAAAAAGAAACAGTTCAGGTCTGAGCTCTAATCTGTAGCTCATCCTAAAACGATTTCTTTTAAAATGTGAAAATACAACTTTACTCAATACTTGGCATGAGATAAACATACACCACTTCAATTGGGTTAAACAGCTTTCTCCTGAATTTGACAGATTTCACCAAACTGGTATTATCTCCTCTGTTCACCGTGCAAAACCTTTTTGAAAGATATACCTATAGTGACATTATTACAGGGGAAACATCATCAGAATAGGATCTTTGCTGGGATGGCTGCAGCAGGAGTTGATTCATTATGTGGTATGTCTCCATCCAGCTGGGCTTTTGACCACCACTTTGGGGTTCTTCAGTTTAGCCTTAGATATTTAGCCTTATATAGAAAGAGAAATCAAACAAAAAAGCTAAGAGAGAGGATTTATTTTTCATTGTTCTTAATAAAGACATAAGGAATACTTTCCAGGTTGCTTCCACATTTCTCCTGAGCTAGGCTGTAAATAATTTCAAATTGCTCATATCCCAGACCTGTCTCACCTTTCTGCTACTTAAAGCCAAAGAGTCCAGCTGAAACTCTCAGGACCCGCCTGATCCCTCGTCATCAAAGCAAAGTGGAAACTACAGTCACTGTCCTCAGGGAAGTCAGGACAAGAAAACCAAAACTGGGCTTGGCAGCACTGGCTTCTTTATATTTCATCTGCTTAACTGTCCTCACTTACTTCATACTGGTGACTGAGTTTTCTAATCCACAGTAAAGGTAAAGCACAACTTAATATAAGGAGGTACCTGAGAGCATTCAATCCTTTTGCACATTTGCAGGTGAGAGCTGTCATCTTCCTTCATCTATGTGGATACACAGTCACCCTGGGATCTCTGGTTTGTGAATGTGCTGGTTCTTCCCGTTTCCTTGATAAGGGGTTATCAAGCCTTCCTTCCTTCCTTCCTTCCTTCCTTCCTTCCTTCCTTCCTTCCTTCCTTCCTTCCTTCCTTCCTTCCTTCCTTCCTTCCTTCCTTCCTTCCTTCCTTCCTTCCTTCCTTCCCTCCCTCCCTCCCTCTCTCCCTCCCTCTCTCCCCCCTCCGCCCCTCTCTTTCTCTCACAGATGCTTTCATTTTTCATAAGTTATTCTTGCTGTGCCACTTATCCTACATTTTTTTAAATTTACCTTGGCTTTTAACTGTAAGATTTCTGTGAGTCATATTTGTCAGTTCTTTACAATTCTACATATCAGGCACTCTCTGATGTGTTCATTCTTGTTGGTATCAAAGCTGCAAGACTCTGTATTCATTTTGAATCTATCTAAAGACTTAAATCACATCAGAGTGTGCTTATCAGACATGTTAAGGGCAACATCTTAGCATCACCTTCCTTTAAAAAGACAAATGATTTTTAAATAATTTCTGCTTGACTTCACATTGGATGAATTGATGTGCTAACATGTACATCACCAGTCTTCACGATGGTGTACTATATCACTCCTTGTGCTAAGTTTTCTGTACTATTAATTTCACACATGCCATTTGATTACATTCATGTCTGGAAATCCAAAGAACATTGCATTTTGTTAAATAATAAATTTCTGATATGATGTCATAAAACAGCACGAAAAGGAGAGAGTGCCACTCTGTTCCACAGGTGTAACTTCTAGATGCCAGTGGCTATGATGGGGACAATGTTCAGTGTGCCATGATGGTATTTCTTTAAAAATCTGTCATGTGGTTTACATCTCTTCCTATAATCATATTCATACTTCTGGCCTTGTGAATTAGGAAATTAAACTTGCTTCATTGTATTTGCAAGTGCTTCTCCATATTACCAAGCACTTATATTTCCCATGAGAATCAGTGTAACAGAGAATACAAGATTTGGGAAAAGAGAAAAAGTATCTCTTGTTAGTCATCAAAGTCATAGTTGTATTTTAATCAGAAATATGAAATCTGTTCCAGTTTATATGCCGACATATTAGTTAGAGACTGTACGAGATTTTCAGTGTCAAGGTCATAGGGATTTCAGAACAAACCTATGTTCCTAAAAACCTAAATTTCCGATATCAGCCAAGCATTCTCAGGAATCCCACTGCTCTCACAGAAATGTTCTTCCAAAGCACACTCTAGTGTGAATCCACTTAGAGCAGGTGGGGCTTTTCAGCTCTGCAGTCCACAGTCAGATGGGATGGAGCCCAGTGCCATTGCTACCAGTGCGGTTGGGGGATCCTGGTCCTTGGCAGGATTTACACCTTTATAGAGGCTCAAAAGGACCATTGCCATCTTTGCCCTGCCCTGGTGGTGCTCTTGGCTTTGTGGGCCTTCACTCCACAAGTTTTGATAAGGCCAAAATGGTGCCCTCAGTTCATCCAACAGTAATCTTGGTTCTCTGCTAAGAGCCAAACTTCAGCCCTCCAGCAAAGCAAACTTGTCATAGTCAGATTTACACCACCCATGGTACTCAGCATTCCATGCAGTCACACAGAAATAGGGTACTGATAGCAACATAGGATCAGTTGTACATGTTGAAATATGGCCCAATTATTAAAAAAAAAAAAAAAAACAACTTCAGAGAAAGCAACAGTAAATGCATGTACAAAAATATAAGGAACGAGGTCCACAGCGGGTCTTCTGGTTCTTCCCAGTAGAGGGAGTTGGGAGTTCCCTTCATTTCCCTTCATCGTTTCCTCTACTCATGTTGTGTAAGTATGGAACTTAAAATTACAACAAGAGAGAAGAAAAACTCTGTCACCTCTTTTATTTCTGTACATATTTGCTTCCTACACAGGGTGGGTCACTCTCCCAAACTCAATGTCTTTCTTGGAAAACTGGTTTCACTATTTGGATATCATTATGCAACACCATAGGATGGTTATCTATAGCAAAAATACCACAAATCGTTTCAAAGGTTTCTCACACTATCAAATATACTATTTTTGAGTTGCATGCTTTTTTCAACCACTCATCAGAATTGGCAAGCATAGTTTTTTTAAAGAGGAATCAAGAATAGATCTGGTTTTGTGGCAACTGTAGTTCTTGGTAAGAAAGAAAATGAGGGGAAATGATTCACATGCTTTCAGGTGAGAACAAAGTATTTATGATGGTACCATGTCATAAAGTGCATGATTATGGTATTTAACACTACAAATATTTTCTCCAATTCTCTAGTGATTATCATAGTTCTCTGCTCTTACCTAGTGATTTTCACCAGAGTTCTTCATATTAAATAGAAAGATCCAAGTGAGAAAACGGCAGCACAGTGTGAACAAGAGCTACAACACCCAGCAGGTGACCGGCGCGCAATCAGCCTTGGACCAGCTCAGTGCTCTCAGCCCCGGGCAGCATAGCTGGCCTCCCACCCCATCCCCACCCAACAAATGCAGTCTAATGATAGCTCCCAAGGAAGAATCACGGAGGAGGAATCCAGCTCTTCTCTCAGTGACAGACTTTAATGGTCACAAGCTACCAGCTCTTCTTCCCAATGAAAGAAGATCTCAGCAAAGTTGCATACCTTCTGTAACTCCCAGTAAATCAAAACCTACTCTGCACATGTGTGCAAGTTCATCATTGTAAGGAAAGGGCATCAACACAGAGCCATAAACCCAAAGGGATCACTGTCTGCTAGGTGAAAGCACATTTTCCTTCAGATTGATCCTGTCCTACTGTAAAATTGGGAAACCTCTCCAAGCCTCTTCATGAGCTTAGGAACTGCAGCATCACAGAAATTAAAATAGTCTCATGCACTAGGCAGAAATGGTTTCTTTCAGGGTATTAATCAGTCAGCCTTAAAGAATTTTTAAATGAACCTCTTAATTATTTGGCCTGTGGTAAATTTTAGAGTAATGCTAATTGCTTGATATTAAAAGCCAAGAAAAGTACAGTGGTTCACATTGCTAGGTTTGGTTTTGGTTTTTTTTTCCCCAAGAAAAAATACTATGACATCTTCTATTTTTATCAACTTCCTTTTGAAGTTTTTATTAACCTAGAACACGAAGGTGCATCGTAAAGTGCTCCATAGCTGTTAGTATAAAAGCATGTTGAATGTGGTCTGACACAAATACTGAAGCTTGTTACCATTAGAAGCCCCAGCTCCTTTGGCTCATAAAGGGAAACAGCAGTATTCCTTAAAAGGGTGTTATCCCAACCTGTAACCAGGCTCCATTATATACATAAAACATGGCAGCACGGCCTCCTACTACTTTTTTGATTTTTGCCTTGGTATTTTGTTCTCAGCAGCACTACACAAGCACAGAAGGATAGTCTGGTCCTGACATGCAAAATGGTGAGCACCTTTCTACTTTCCCAGATTAGCTGCTCCTGCTACATTTGATGAGATGTAAGTTGGTCTCGGACTATTGATGGCCCGCCCTTAATTTCTCCTGGTTAATTTTTTTTTGGCCTGTTACACAGTTATATAGTACAAAGACAAACACAAAAAAAAGTTTGTCAAACCACATTGCATACAAGTCCTACGTGCTGCTCTGGCCAGGGTCTGGCAGGTTCAGAAAACAGGCAGAGCTTACCAATAAGGGATTTTTTGGCTGTTTCAGCACGTGCCTGCTCTGATAGTGGTGTGATAGTGCTTTTCTCTTCTGACATTCTCCAAGCAAGTCCAAGCCAGTCTAACCTTGCCAGTCAGTGCATAACCTGACACCTATTTTTGTGGCACCAAATTTTGTATCACTTTCAATTTGGGTTTCTCTGGCTTTTTCCTCTTGACTGCCACTGGTTTCTTGATAATGCATCTCTTTCCTTGATGCGTTTTCTTCCCTGCAGTTTCATTTCATGGCACTGTTTTGAAACAGATGCTCTGGCTACTTGCACAGTCAGTCCTGCCAGCTTCATGATTCTTCCTTGCTGTTTTTGACTGTAACCCTCAATTTACTAAGGCCTAATTGTAAGAGATAATGGGGAAAAAGACCAAGTAGGCAAAACATAAAATATAATTTAAGACTTTCAAGCATACATTTTCTGCAGTATATTTGATTTTTCAGTAATAAGAATTTCTGGTTCCATGCTTTTTATTCTGGATGTAATGAAAACATGTTCTTTATGTATCTTAGTTGAAACAAAATGAGCTCTCTAGTAAGATAGAACCTCTGGGAAGGGAATTGGAAAATAATCTTTTGATCCTTGCTAAAGTGTTTTATTTATTTCAGTAGGATCATCATGTTTGTTTAAAGCTACATAAAGTAGTTTTAAAGGTACATAAACCTGTATTCAAAAAAAATAGCAGCTTGCTTGTTTCATGTATAAAATGTATACATAATATTAATATTGCTTCAATGAGGACTCTATAGTTAGGATCTCTGAGTACCCAGGCCTTAATGAGGTATCACAGTATGTCATAAGTATCTAATTTTAGGCTTCTAGTTTTGACATATCGATATCAATGTTAATTTTTAATTCACATGAAAAATTTCCCATAAATACCACAGAAAAACAAGAAGTTATCTATGGCAATTTAAAATATTTGAAAGTCCTTGGATTTCAGCATTTGTTACTCAGGTTTTTTTACTGTAAGGTGCCAGTGCATTTGGATGTAAAATGAGATATGGTTTCCTAGAAGTGTAGTGGATTAGCAAGCTTTTAGCAAAAACTCTCCACTTCATATTTCTCCTTCTGCGATTTCCCTCTGTCTTTTAAGGAGGAGGAATTAGCTCTATACACAACATTTCAGTCAGTTTCCAGGAAAACAGAATTTTATGCCAGAGAACATCTTTGCTCAACAGTTTGCATGGGCCATTGGAATTTATGGTCCTTAATGTTAAAGACTGTTCATTGAGTATAAGATGATTTTTTGGTCATAAGGCCACTCAGAGGTCATAAGGCCATTTCATACAGAGCCATGAGCATGCTCCTGTCAATTTAATATCGAGAATGTGTACTTAACCTTGATGATTACAGATAACATTACCAAAAGTCTCAAA
Organism: Haemorhous mexicanus; assembly: GCF_027477595.1. Taxonomy (NCBI): domain Eukaryota; kingdom Metazoa; phylum Chordata; class Aves; order Passeriformes; family Fringillidae; genus Haemorhous; species Haemorhous mexicanus. The sequence continues at coordinate 133,616,929 of NC_082341.1, forward strand.
TGAAGAGATAAATCACATATTAATTATCCTGGAATTAGCTTTCATGACAATATTTGTGCTAATACAGCAAAAGCCAGAAAACTAGAGGGAGACAGACTTATTTTTTAAGTGGGAATTCCAAAGTTTGATGCAGGAAGACATGAATTGGTTCTATTGGTATTACACTATTGAAGTCCAAATCTGAATGTTGCTGGGAATGTTTATTAAGACAAAATGGTTGATGTGATGAAATAAAACCAGAGATAGAACCCACATCCACATATTATTTAAAAATTCCTGCACAAATACAAATTTTTAAAAATTATGCTGTCTGATGGGAAAAGTCCTATGAAATAAAAAAATACATAAATATTTGTGAAATGTCATTTGTAACCCTCAGTATGTCAAACTCCTGTAGGTTTCATTAAGGTGGGTCCAATTTCAGCAAGTCTAGAGAGATTTAAGACTGCAAGAGTTTCATGCTATAAGGTTATGGATGTTCTAATAATTCAAGTAAGATGGATAGTTAAGACAGGTTGGATGGTTTTGACCTCAAACTAAAAAAGTTGTTCTTTTTTTTCGCTGAGCTTTGGATTTCATTCACAGCTGAAACTCATGGCAAAACTCCAGGGTCTCACTTTGTGTTTTCTTGACCTTGGGCCTGTTGTGTTAATGTCATGTGACAGAGCAGTCTGAATGGGTTAACCTCTCAGAGTCTTACATCATTTCATAATGGTAGCCCAATTATGATGAAGAGCATTACCACACACCCATCCCAAAGTGAGATTAGAGAAGCCCTTTTTGGTGGCCAGTGGAGGACAAATCTGTACGCATGAGTAACAAATGAAAATTTTACAAAAAGTCTTGGTGAGTATAACCAATTGCAATGTTTTGCTTAACTTTACTGTAAAACACACATTCCTGTGGGAGGAAAAAAGCTTCTTCAGGGATGCAGGCTATAGAATCAGCAGCAGTGTCTGAGCTACTCCCAAACACCATTGCCCTGCATCTCAGGTGTATTGGTTGATGGTAGAGCCAGACAGAAAAACTGCAAGTGAGCTTGGACAGTGCTGAATGCTTTACTGTGAACAGGTTGCAGTTTGTCACATTATTCATGCCATTGAGAGTCATTGCAATTTTAAAATTGACTATATTTTACTTTGAAATCTTAAACAATAGAAGATGTCAGGTTCAGTTATATGCTCCCAGATTTGAGTTGTAAATAGCCTTTTATAACCACAGACACTATTTTGATAGAGTCTGTAAAAGGTACATACAATATAAAATATGAAGAGAGGAAAACATAATGTCACACAATTGTACTCTGCACTCTAGCTGAAATTTCAGCTTTTCACAGAACACCCACCGTCAAACATCTAAAGATTTCTTTGGAGTCTCACAAAGGGTTAAGGCAGCTTGTTTGGCATTAGATATTTGTATAATGAGCTTTTACTGAAGTAATTAAAATTTGTTTATAATTAATACAGATGAATTGGTTTCTGCACAATAATAGTTAGGAGATTAACAAAGGCCACATTTTGGCAACAGGACTACATTCTTTTCCAAGTGCTGTGGGACTTTATCCAATGAATGTCTGTCCAATCCGGCTGATTCTTCAGAGATGCCATATGGCACTGCTATGCATTACAATTTTTTTTCTAAAAGGCAGCCATATGACATAACTGATCTTCAAAACGTTGTCAGAAGGCATTACCTAGGTAGGCTGCGAGCTGCTTTCCAAAAACTTAGCAAGCACAGGGGCTATTAATTATGAGCAAAAGAAATGTGCACACACACGCTGGAAAGTTGGCATCCTTTCCTCTCTAGTCACAGCTGAGCATCTCTTAAACTGCTCAAGCTAGGAAAGTGAAGATGGATTTATCTTTTTTTAACTTTACACATCTTCTTCTAAAATTTTAATGCAGCAATTTCACAATCAGCTTACCTCAGAAGTGTCAGCATGTCTGACCCCCAATGCCCATGAACATCTTATTTTACCAGCAGCATGTGTTCTTATACTAACTCCACTGCTTTCACTAGCACATTTTCTTAGATCAAGAAATTGTTGTCTTTCCACACCCTCTCAAATCAAGATGATACACACTGTACTTGAAATCAGTCATATTATATAGATATAGATAGATTGATATTGATATAGATATAGATTCATCTGTTATTTGTTACATCATTTGCCTTTCTGGAAAAGGGACTAAAGGCCCCCATGTCTTTCATAGTGTTGTATGGATGACACCTAAAGACTTTGATTTTGATCCTTTTTGCAACATGTGAACTGCAGTATCACCATGGGTGGTTCATGTTCTTTTCTATTATCTTTATTAACCCACTAGACATAGCCATGCTCACTCTCCTCTGCAAAAGCTCTCAAGCACTTCAGCTCACACTGCTCACTCTCCTAAAACCTACCCTAGGGACCTTTGTGTCTGTTGTCAGGTCAGAAAATTTGTACAAACCTGGGAACGTTCTATGGGTTGGTCTCCAGTGTGACCCTATTGTGATACCTCTTCCAGTCTGCTTTCCTATGTAGGCAAGCTTTTTGCCCAAAGAGGGAATAAATTTTCATGTAATTACTCAGGACATGGAATTGCATCTAGGCATCTCTTATCCATGTGTGCAGTCCCCCTCTTCTGGTCATTAAGACATTTGGTCATGACTGCAGTTCAATTTTCTGTGTGATTTTCTGATATTGCTTAAGTATGTAGAATGTTACGCTGAACTATTCTGGTAGTAGTACGCACACACCGCCTTGCCATTGTCTGCCCTGCCATACGACAGCTGCTTAGCGTGGAGATATTTTAGTGGGTATGCTCTGAATTCCAGTTATAGATCCTGTACACTTGGAATCAAATTAAATTAAATTATTGTTGTTTTTCTCTCATACTTTCATTCCCTTCAGGTACTGAGTAGCTGTGTATATTAGTATGCTATTCTTCTGGTGATTAGCAAAACGAGGCTTCTGCAAGGATATGAAAAAGTTATAAAGGGGATTGCAGAGGTCAGTCTTGAAAACTGGAGGCTATCGTCAAAAATCACACAGAAATTGTTTTGAGGTGGCTTATACTTGCACATCAGTCAGTGGCAGAGGGCTGATGTGGCTGGCGTCGTACATCTGGTGACAGAAGTATTGAGTGCTGAAGCGTTCTTTCCTAATGGGTTCTTGGAGCAGCGAATGTCTCACATGGAAACTATTCACAGTGCTACAGCTATCTCAGAGCTTGATATTTCTCATGGCTCAGTATGTAGGGGAGGAGTTCAATGCAGGTAGAACAGTTTGTGAACTGGTGTAAAGGATTCAGCAAGACAATGCTGAAACGAAAGACAGGAAACCACGCAGAAGGCTTTGAATAACATTTCATTATTTGGTTTCCTAAAATGTTCAGTGAAAATTCATTAGTTACCTATGTCTCATTTTGCTCTTCACACCACATTTGTGAATTCATAAATGGAAATAATTCCTTCTTTGCAGTGTTTGAAAGGCAGGTTAATGATTTCTTGGAGGGACCAGCCATATTGATAGGAACTGTTCTAAAGTTCAGCACTTTTAATTTACTGGATATTTTCTGCACTAAGAAATGAAAACTTTCTTCACCTGGCCCATATATTATTGCTCTTCATTCAACTTTTTTGTGGAAGATGTGTTTTCCTTAGAGATGATTTTCCTGGTCACCTCAATGGGACACCAAACCCCTGAAATAGCTGTAAAATAATCTAACATAGAGGACTGGCGATGAAGACCAACTTTTAGCCTGAATTTGCTAGCCTGAAAGAAGATGCCTGCTCAAGTCAGTTACCACTTAGAAAAGTGGAGTAAGGCATTTTTCAGCCTTCAGGTTGAGCACTGTGTGTTCTAATGTTTTCTTCCTAATCGCAGCACGTTAAACAAATGTGCAATTGTTATAATCCATGCACCTATTAATGCTTCTTCTGTGAGTTTTAATGTGATACAACACATATGTGCATTAAAGGGTGTATGTTTGGACTTTAATTCCATGCTTTCTGAGGTTCAGGGAAAGCTGTGTGTTTAATGGAAGGGGTTGTGATAATAAAAGCAGAGAAGGTGGGCATTTCTACTGATCAATGAATATTCAATAAATAATGAGTGCACACATAATTCTGGAAGTTCTGAAGTATCAGAAAAACAGAAGGTTTTTTTTGAAAAACAGAACTGTTCAAGTTAAGAAAATGCCTATATTTTCTGCACTGTGGCTGCAGATAAAATCGTGTATCTTTTGCCAGTCTGAGAATGTAGGAGAATTTGCTACACCCGGAATGTTTTGCTACCCAGCTTCCTTACAACGGGATTTCTTTAGGGGTGATGCAGCAAATTGTGTTTTAAAGAATGCATATGCTTCAGAGATAAAAGCCTGAAGGGGACATGCAGATGACAGGAGAGCCAGAGATGAGAAAGCCAACAGCTGCCAGGTTCTCCAGACTCTGTGGTCAGCCAGGCCAGCCACTTTGCCGGGGAGAACAGACTGCTTTGCTGTGTTGTCTTGTTTGCTCCTTGTTCTGCTTGATGTGTTTTTCTGAATCAGGTTGCATCATGACTTTTAAAAAGGGAGTTGTTATAACACAAAAAAATATTGACTGTAACAGCTGTTTCATAAGTGTTAAAAGTTTACCATGAAAGCATGAATTAAGGCAGATTTATGAATATGTTATTTTTAACATTTCTTTGGGATAGAAACATATTTAGAATATGTGCAGCAAAACCCCTTATGTAAAGTAGTTATTTGACATATAGAAGACACACTCTCCAAAGTTTAAGAACTTGTTATTTTTCATAATACAAAAAGCAATTAGAATACATTATGAACTAATGTCAAACTATATGCTTGAGCTGAAGAGATGCTGATTCATAGAAATTCTAAATATGTCTTGAACTGATAAACTTTCCATTTTTTTATACAATTGAAAGATATTTGAAACCAAGCCAAATCATTCTTGACTTCAATTTTTAATTTTTTTTCCTGGTGCCAGGTTTCATCTTGGAGGGAACTTTTCTAGCTGATTTAAAACACCGTAAAAGAGGATTTATAATGGAAATCTCTACCCTTGCTGTAACAGCATTAGCAGGTACCAGTCTCTAACAAAAGTCCATACTCTGCCATGATGTACTGAAAGTGATGTGAATAGAATGACATTATTTGAAGTGAGAGGAAATGAAATTCAATTCATCCACCTTAATAGAATAGTCTTATATTTAAGAGATAATGTCAGCAGAATAGAACATTGTCACAGGAAAATTAACTGCTGCTGCTGCTACGTGAACACCAGGGCAAAGCTGAGGTACTTAAAATAAATATGGGGCTAAGCTGATGGTTACATTTGAAATAGGAAATCCTGATCCTGTGACAATGTTCTGCTACACAGACGTCTTGTTTATCTTGAAGGGTGGCAGAAACACAGGATCAGGGATGTTTCTTCGGGGAAAAGCTTGCAAGATTTCCCTCCACCCCTCCCATTCCAGTTGTCTGATCTCTCTCCAGCTGTAATGTGCACTCCTTTCTTGGCAGTCAGTTAGTGGAGATCAGTGCATTGATCTGTGTTAAAAAGTGCCTCCATCCTAAATATGGGGTGTTTTAAGAGAAATAATTTCCTGTTGCAAATTTCTAGGTCTGCCTTCTTCCCAAAATACTGTCTTAGCCCAACAGCCACTGTGGGATGGGAAAATGGGTCCAGCAGGGATGCAAAAGCTTCCAGCCATTAGCATTACCTCCCAAGTCAGCAGTGATGAAGTGACAGTCCCACTGACAGATGTAGAAAGCATCACCCCACCTGGCAGTGTCTGTTGTGGCAATGATGCTTCTTTGGTTGCTGACCTCTTGTTTCTGTTTGCACACAGGAGCACTCTGAAAGGCAACGCTGGAAGAAGTCCAAGGTGTGTTCCCTCAGCTCCTCTTCATATGAGAATCAAGCACTGAAGCCAGGTGCAAAACTTTTCAGCCAGGTGTTGAATTCTGTCTTGGGACATTTAATCATAGTCTGAACAGCACTGGGATTTGGAGGCATATAAGCAATGTCAGTGTGATTTTAATTCTTCCACTGGTTGCCACTGTGCTGTCCCTGTGGAGGATGGAGAGAGATGCTGTGGGCACTGATACGTGCTGGGGAGGGGGCAGAGGTTTTCCATTCCCGCCCTCCTGGACCTGTCCTGCTCCTCACAAGAGTATCTTGAGCTTTGTGGATACTGGCCAAAAAGGGGGAAAAGCCTTTTTTACCTTGGTACTTCATCTATTTAATATACTGTGTATAAGTAAGTCATCAAGTTGTTTCAAACAGTGTTCTCTCATTATTCAAACCCCTTTTGCACTACATTCATCAACACGGGTCTGAATCTTTCCCAGTGCACAGCATGGTGAACAATTCCCCTGAAATACACAACTCTCACCATGTGTAGAATGGCAAAATTCAGCTGATGATGATTAACCTGAACGAAGACAGTTTTGTATTATAGATCCCATTTATTTTGAGGCCAGAAAATACAATAATGATAATCTAATCTAGTTTCTTGCATTACACACATACCAGAACTTCACAAAATTATTGCTGCATATATAGTTTAGTAACTTGTAGTTGAGCCTCCATTATAGACTCTATTATTTCTCTTAAGATATCCAGACCAGTTTCCATGTGATGAAGACTTGCTACATACCTGAGCAATTTCTGCCAATATACAATTAAACTCGAGTAAAATTGACCTCAAGCAAAGTGATAATTTCTAACATGATATGTAGGTATTCTGATTGTTACCTTCAGCATTATGGACTCTGACAAAAATTACTTCTGTCTGTAATGAAAAAAAGTTTGAATACAAATGACAGATATTTAGAGAAACCTTTATTAACCTATACTAAGCCACAGTTATGGAATATAAAATACTTTAATATCCAGGTTTTCTCTGCCATGTTGGTAAGAATTTTTTTTTTATTTGTGAACAAAGAGCTTTATATCTTGATATCTAAGCAATTTACAAACATTGCAAATATCCTGTTATTGTTTTATTTTCCCTGATTCCTAGCACTGGTTTTAAATATTCCCTGATTCAGATAGGATATATTGTGAGGGACAGTAATGAAGGCATCACATAAATCAGCAAGTTAAAAGCAAACAAATGAACATGGCCTTGCATACAATTGATATCCAAATTGTAGAATTCCAGATCACAGAAGGAATGTGTAAACATCACATTCATCCATGTCTGATGCATTAAAACTGTTCATAAAGTATTTAATTAAAGTTCTATCCCTGCATTTCAAAATGCCCTTGAGATACAGATATTTGGAGGCCAGGAACATATCCTAAGAAGATATCACTGCACTTGCCATGGGGTTTTTTTCACTTCTTCAAGCAACTGCTGGAGCTTAGCTTACTCTCAGGAGCTGACTGGGTAAGATGTAGTTTTGTTCTGAACGGATAAAGCAATTGTTATTTTCCATATTCAGACCTGAATCGTTCCACTTGACCCACAGTGCAGTACATCTAAGAACAAATCAAAGTTATGAATAACAAAAATTAGAAGAATTTAAAAGTTCTGCCTGGTAAATTTGCACAGATCTCTCTACTCTGAGCAATGCATTTTCAGGTTCATTTGCAATCTAACCTTTCAGACCCACTATCAAGGCGAGAATTGCCATAAATACATCACCACGTGTAAAACAATTGGCCCTCAATCAGTTGTCAAAAACTTGAAATTATAGCTGGATCATATCTTCCTTTATCTGAGAAGCCTCCTAGATCTGTGATTCAGAGACCGGCAATTACTAGCCTACAGGACAAGAACAAAGTTAATTACCTGTGATTATCTTACAAAAGGTTGTGATTATACAGCTGAATGACAAAAGAAGAGTGCTCATGGAGACAAAAACAGGCGGTACCATAAACTGATAAAAACAGGACCACCCGTTGTTCAATTAGAAATCGCCCACTTTAGTTTATGTTGCTATTACAGTAACACCTTCCCCATTCTCCTCAATCTCCCTGCTTTTTCTCGAAGCAAGTACTAAGCTCGTGAAAGACCTACCGTTCTTCCCTTTCGTAAGGCTGTAAAGTTTCACCCTGAATGTTAAAGGATGTTAAGAGCCGACACAAGGGACGGCGTGGGAAGGGGCAGCCAGCACTGTGCCACCTCCTCCCCCAGCTTGTTTGCGCATTTACCCTAATCTTCTAGACCTTATCATATCTCCTTGACTCATCCTTTACCCTGCTGAATAGTAACAATGAGTTCCAGCTGCTGAATAGCAAATCTGAACCCCGTTCACAGTCCCAGCCCTGCAACACGTGTGGGGCCAGTGGTGGAAATAGGAATGCAGCAATTCTCTTAAGAATGTTCCCAAAAGGAGCCCTCATGATCATGGAGTCACACGCGTGTTCCGTAATAAAATTTGTCTACAGAAAATATAATTTATGCAAGAACCGACATTTCGTTAAACAAATTTCCTTAAAATTCTCACACACATTTTGCCTTCCTTGGGATTTTTGCTTCAGTCCAGGAAGCAGCTTTTTTTCTCTCCCCAACGTTTATCATTTTGGTTCATGTGTTGAAGGTGTTAACTGTTGTCTAATGGGGAAAATTATCCATAAGCATAGAGGTGAGTCAGAACTTGCACACACCGTGTTAGCATTCCTTCGGGTTTTCTTAACATGTGTGTGAATGAAGTTTTTATGATACAAATATGAATGGATTCCAAATGCATGTCTGTAATTTGATGGTCTTCACAACATCCTTGGGACTTCTCAGAAAGATGCCCATGGTGTTGCAATTAGGAAGAGCAGTGGAAGCCGTGTTCCTAATATTCAAGTAGAAAGATTTTCATAAATGCATTAAAATGTAACCAACTTATAAGTGACTCTCTTGTACTTAAGTTCTGAAAATATTCCAGCCATAGTCTATGCACAGGGAATTAAATAAGGAAATATAATTAGGCCAAATAATTCAAGATAAGACTGCATGAAGTGTAAGTGTGCAGGCTACAGCCATGTTTGAAAGTCTGTGATGGGAAAAATAAAATTTTAAATACCATTTCAGCTCTTAAATAAGTGTGAGAGCTTTTAACTTTTCTATCAACATGATTAACTGCACATCAAGGAGGTAAATGAAGGATCCTTTTTCTTCTGGCCCAGTTTCCAGAGTACAGACACCTCACTGTTGGAGGTGTTGGCTGCTTTGCTCCATGGTAAAGACAGTGACTGTGTAAAGCTCCCAACCTTTGGATGTAAATACCCTACAAATCCAGCACTCAGATAGTTATAATTGCTCTAGTCTACCTGCTGTGCCCTCACTGTCATGCTGCTGTGCCTGATACATTTCATTTTCGTGGATGAGGATCCGAACAAATTCTCAGGAGAGCTCATCTGCTGAGGGCTGCAGAACATGCAGCACAGCTTTTGGCCCAGCATCTCCCAAAAAGCAGCACTTTGTGTATGCTGGGAGCACCTGGTGCGTGGGGAAGGAAGCATCACTTGACACTCCCCCTCCACACTTGCCCAGTGTGCCACCTTCCTGGCTGGAAACCAAAGGGACATGACTGGGGAGCTTCATCATCAGCCAGGGAAAGGGACAGGCTGAGCCAACGCTGACGCCAGCCCGGCTGCACTGTGCTCCTGCTGATTTCAGTAGGTGTTGGATGTGCATTTTTGAAGGGCAAATTTACCTCCAGCTTAATAAGCATGATAAGTCATAGATTTGCTGGGAGTAGGAGCAGAAGCCCTCCCGCATCTGTTAGCACATTATTAGCACAGCTTGTTATGGAGCCTCACGTGATGCAGCCCTGGTCCCAGAACCAATTACAGATGAATTCCTGCTTTGCCTCCCCCACTGACTCAGCATCACAGCTGGAGCCAGCCACAGTCACATTGCAGGAGGTGAAAGGTACTCTGAATTATAGATTGCCTTTGACCTTTTTTTGGTTTAAATTAAGGATATCATCCAGGAAAGTGCCTCCAGCCAGGACACTGCTTAAACATCTGCTTAACTTCCACCAGGGGCTGGTGCTCATCAATGGAGATGAAACGATTGCTTACAGTACAGTGTGTGCATAGACACTACCCCATGATGATGAGATACCTTTCCAAAGAGGAGCGTAAATAACAGATTCCTATAAAAATGGTAACCAGCATAGCTCTTGAAATCCAGAAACACCCTCAAATTCATGAAAATATTCACTTAAAATTCAGGGAAGATATTGAATTTCAGCCACAGAGTATAGATAGATTAAAAGGGAATACTAAAAAAATTATGCATATTTCAAAAGGTAAAAGAAACAAATATAGTTAATAGAGAAAATAAAAGCTAGGTATTAGTATGCCATTGCAGAGGGATATCAATCTGAACAAACAAACTGCCTTACAAACCCCATAAGTGGGAATTAAGGTCAACTTAGTGTCTTTTCATCAGAGTGTTTTCTATGATAACTTTGTAAGTGCTCTTAATATATAACAAATAATCTCAGGGCAAAGATCTGTTTGAAGGAGATATGATTGATGACCTATCATCCCTAATTCACTGTTTATACTCGTAGTGAGCCTATTGGGAAAATACCTCATTCATCAGGGTATTAGTGAATTCAACCAACGTATGGCACCTTCATTTTAACAAACTAAAGGAGAAAAGCTAAATGGGGGAAAATTGACAACCATCTCTGATTCTATGATAATGCAATTAGGCTGCTCCTCTCCAGAGCTTTTGCTAATTCACAAAACAGCTTCAGTCGGCAGGTCATAAATATATGATCATTTTTCACACTTTGAAAAGTAATGATGCCTTGACACGAATCAATAAATCTTGCTGAAGTCATTTATACTTTTGTATTGTGCATACAAATCAGTTTAAAAACAACTATATGTTATTTTTGACTCTTATGTAGTCTTTGTTTACCAAAAATAATTTCACAGAGGCTTCTGTGTTCCTTGTGTACCCACAACTCAAAATGAAATTGCTGCCTGTTTTCAGGACCCAGCAATCCTAGGCCAGGTCTTACGGCTGGTAAAATCTCATGAAGTTGTAAAAGGAAAGGAGGGTGAGAGGAGAATGAGGTAAAATAGCATTCTCTTTTCCTTGTCATTTGGCTTTGAACTTCCTTCTGAAAATATGTTGAGGGTTTCCCAGTAAATACTGAGATTCCCATTGTTAATTCATGCAAGTTCCAGCTCTGTACCTTCAGCCATCTCCGGGGAAAGGTAGGCGTTAGGTTTGCCATTATGCACTGCAATGTTGCTACCAGGAAGAAAAGGACAGACACAGTACAATAAGAAAGTATATCAGAGCACCAAAACTTGTCCTTTGGTCTCAGGAGAGATGCAAGCAGAACCACACCTGATTGCTGCATAACAAGTGAACTTTGCCATCTGTCTCATTTAGTAGAAATTTTAAATCCCAATGATCTTCTTAATACAAAGTCTATCTTCTCATAGGATTATGACATATTACATGGTTAAGACAAGTACAACAAACCCCTGAATATGTGTGTATGCCAATAGGAGCAATGCATGTCACTGTCCTGTGACATATGAAAGTTATCTCCTTCTGCCTCCTCAGTTTTGTGATTAACAACTGAATAAAACCCAAATACATTCCTTATGTCATGAGCATGATAGAATTTTACCTGAGGCAGATATATGCAAGGATAACCAATAAAACTGAAATGCTAGCCACCGATTCAGTGATAAAACTGTGTTGCACAACTTAGCAAAACATAAATCATGTTGTACAGTCTCTCTATACATCCAGGAGCATACAAATTCACAAAAGCATACTATGGTGCGCAAAGGAATGATCAGAAGTGATCCACAGGAAATGTAAAGATTCACAGGCTGATAAATACTTCTGGTAGCTGCTGATGTTTGCCTTGTTTTTAAAATACCTACATGTTGTTTTTCTACTGGCTGTGTATTCTGCCCTGTCTCAATTATTTGATCTTTATTATGATAAGCAACCAGTTTGCAATGCACTGTGCAACTAAGCCAAACAAACAGTACATGGATGAAAATTAACAGTGAATTAAAGTGCAAGCTCCTCTTTTTATGTCATTTATATTTTACATACTTAATAAAATAATATTTTGAATAAAGACAGGATATATTTTTTTGAATAGACATTAAATACCATATCATGAAATTTTAGTAGTAATTTTAAACAGTGTTAGTTTTCAATCATATATTCTATAACAATTATTTTAATAAGATACTGAGGACTGAGTCACAAGCTTTGCTGAAGTTAGAGGGAATTTGTCACGTGCTTTAAGTATATGTGATTTCCTGAATCACAGCCAGGAGACAATCTAGACATTATATCTCCCCCCGAAGTCTGATGCTCAGCCCCATGATTTTTGAATTTCAAGGGAGAAAGAAAAAGTGCCTCAATAATTGTTTCACTGGCCTGCTCTCCAGAGTCATCTATAACAGATCTGCCCAGCATCTATAACTGTGTCATCTTCTGTCAACTTAATCTGGTTTCCAACACTGCTGAAGGTGTGGTATGCATTTTGTGAAGGTTTTTACAAGGAAAATATTTGGATTAATGATATAATTTAGTGGCAATTTAGTGACAGTAGGTCTCAGTAGAGTCACAATAGGATTGAAAAAGTAAACCAGTGGGATATACTTGATTGTGGCTGTTGGGCCGGCAGCAGGGAAGCTGCAGGGGTCACACTGATTGGCATTGTCACTTTCCCCATTCATCAAGCAAGGCCAGACTTCCCAAATCATTTACCAGATGGGGCAGCTCGTCAGTTTAAACACCTGATATGAAGCCATCCGTCATCTGATAACATGATCGCTGGGCTGCAGCTGGCTCGGTGCTCTGCAGCCTGAGTGCACATGTGATGGACTGGAGCCAGGGAAGCAGGCTTAGCAGTGCTGCACTCCCCTGATAGGATTTGCAGCCCTCCACTGGACCATGGAACAGGTGGAGACAGAGAGAGAATGAAAAAATTACCATGTGTTGCAGGGATTAGAGAGCACACACTTACCACTCCACTTGAATACCAATCAAAGGACAACCTTGAGCCAGACAAATTTAAGGCCAGCCATGATGTAATATGGAGAATATAGGTTCTTGCAAATGTTGACATATCTTCATTTTCCTACAGGGTTGTGAAGGGATACTTGGCAATACTGTAATTTGCCTTTTGTTTTCTAACGTGGAAGAGAGAACAGATATTTGGAAATACAGCCTTTTCCTACTTTCTTTTTCAAAGGACATTTAAAACCAGGAAATATCTTTTTATTAAAAAAAAAAAAAAAGAGAGTATTTCTACAAACTGACTACAGATCCTATTTGTTTTTCTTAGCAAGACAACAGTCTGACAAGATAGAGAGGAAGTACTATAAATTCAAGAATTCTCACTGAAAGCCAGTCCCATTGTTTAAATTCCCCCAGTTATTGAAATGCTCAGATCTTCCTGATTTCAAAGGAGTTAGGTGCCTAAATGGCTCTGAGGATCTGTCTTTTAGTGCCTCTGGAGCAATACTGCCACTCCTTTCCCAGACATCAGGTACCTTGGCTTTGATCTCGGGGAGAATCCTGGGAGAATCACTCTGGGGGAGAGTCTCTGCTGCAGTTTTACCAGGTACAGTAAATGGCTTTAATACATAAAGGTAACTTCCAGAAAGTGATCTGGTTTTGTGCCCAAACAGAATATTGACCAGCCTCCCTGGGGGGGCATCACAACAACAGGACTTCTTTAAAAAAATCTGTAGAATCATAGAATCACAGGATGGTTTGGGTAGAAAGGGACTTTAAAGATCATCTAGTTTCAACCCCCCTGCCATAGGCAGGGTCACTTCCACCAGACCAGGTTGCTCAGAGCTCCATCCAACCTGGCCTGGAACACTTCCAGGGATGGGATTTCCACAGCTTCTCTGAGCAACCTGTTCCAGTGCCTCACAACTTTCTTTGCAGAAGTGTGTATCAGTTGATCCCATTTTTGTACACATATCCTGGGGGCATTCCTTCTCCTCAGAGCACATGCCTCTGCCCTTCTCCTCCTCCTCACAGCCTCATCTCACAGCTGCACCACAACTCTGCTGGGTATGGAGGACCAGAAACAGCATTTTGATGGACAGCCTCTGGGTGAAGGGACTGGCACCCTCCCACAGCAAGCTGTGGGCTGAACTGGGCTCCTCTGCTCCAAAGCAGGTCTCTCTCCATGTGCCTCAAATTCTAACAACAGGGAAACCATGTCCTTCTCCTAATGATCCAAAGACAAATGTCTTTGGGAGCACCAAGTGCCCCTTGGTCTTCAGGATCCAATGCTGCTTCATCCAAGGAATAACAGCTCATCAACCTACTGGAGGTGCCAGTGCTGCAGTTGGTTATTTCAGGATGGAGACGGGGGAGCTCGCCCCGCTGGAGGATGCATATGGTCAAGGACAGGATGCAAGATGTGTATTATCAGTGTATATATGTCTTTTCCCTCAAAAACAATTGCTTATGCAAAATTCTTCCCTTGACTGTGCCTTTTCCTTCCTGAAAATTGTTGCCAGTGAAAGATCTTCTTTTGTGTGAAGATTTATTTATTTCAGTTCTGATCGGCTATTAAGACATGCCCTTGAAGCAGTTTTTGTGTTGAATTGCTCCTTTTTTTTTGTAATTTCATTTTAGGCTTTGTTACAGTTATGTGAACTAAATTAGTTAGAAGTTTAATGTTTGGGGTGTTGGGTTTTTAAAGATTTTTTTTGTGGGGTTTTTTGGTGTGCTTTCTTCTTGTTGTTGTTTTTTTTTGTTTGGGTTTGGGTTTTTGGGGGGTGGGTTGTTTGTTTGTTTGTTGGGGAAGGTTTGTTGGTTTTTTTCCCAAACAGAGTCGAAAGAGACATTCCCACTTCACTTGAAGGATTTCATCTCTCCATGGGAATTAACCTGCAATTGCACTGTGAAATGTTCAAGTTCTTTTGTGGGAAGGGGCACTATTTTGTCAAAAACTCATTACTCAGCTGTAGACACTTAAAAGCATCAGAGATACTATAATTTATGTTTGAGACAAATGGAATAAATTAACTTGCTGAAAGGCAAGTTAAATTGTTTATTACACACCTTCTTTTGTCTTACTTTGGTTTTTTTTTTTTTAAATATGTACTCTATCCTTGTTCTCTGTTGGATAAATTCTGCTTCTTTTTCTGTTTCAATGTCTGTGTTTTTTCAAGATTGGTAGTAGGGGACTAATCTCAGATATGATGAAAGCTTAGAAAACATGCAAAAATTGTATGTTTAATACTGAGATACAGTATTAAAAAGGTGAAAACTCATGAAAGGATCATAGGAAATAACATAAGTTTTGAGAACCAGTCAGGTATCTGCAGATATACAAAAAGACCCTTCCTTCCTTCCAGCAGAGATAGCAGAAACATTCAGCAGAACCTTGAGAATGAATTACTGAAAAAAATACCCCATGGCTCATTAGCACAAATGATTCATGATATTTTCGTGATAAAACAGAAGTTTTTATGCAGGCAGTATACCTTTAAATCTGTTTCTGTTGACAACTGCTTTTATCTATCTATAGAATAATAATTAGCAACTTCAAACAATAACAAGGCTATTTTATGAGGGGAAGCATGACTTTATTCCCAGCATAAAAATGGAGAAGACGAGACTGATGAAGTGACTTTATATCCCTGTGAAGATTAAGTGATGGTCAGAACTTAGATTTGGTTTTAAGCTGTGAGAAAGTTTTGATTTGGTGTTGTTTTTCTCCCTCACTTTTAATATAGCAGCTGAATAATACACACAGGTGTACAGATGATCTGTGAAGAAAGTAAAAAGCAGAAAAATAATATAGAAATGACAGAAAGTGGTAGATGGTGACAGAGGGTTATTTTCCATCTCAATTTGTACAAGTATTTAAAAGAGCACCTTCTTATTTTTTTATTTATTTTGTGTATGGGTATCTTTAGTGCCTTAATTGCCTAAATATGGTGTTACATTTATTTAGAAGCAAATAGCTGAATTATTTTCATTTCAGTCTTCTTTATTGTAATTATTTGCTGATAAATTTTAAAAAAATCTCCCCAAAACCATCAGGTATTGAAATGAAAGCTGAAATTTAAGGAGCAGGCAAAACAGGAAAAACATGCAAGCTTGTAACTAGATGTCTCTAAACACAAGACATCTCAGGTTTTCAAATCCATTTCTCACATCTTTTAAATCTTCAACCACCTCCCACTGAAATAAATTATTTTTTCCCCCTGAATCCTGAAGCTCAGCTGAGTTCTTTCTATACAGCACCATGGAGAAAACATAATAATAAAATCCAATAATAATACCAGTTGTCATGGATGTACAGAAAAATTTGTAGAAGACACCCTGAACACTTAAAATTACATATTTACATGTCTCCTCTGCATCTTTAACACAGAAGCAAAATTCATGTCTTGCTGATAACCTTGGTGCCAGAATGTCACATTCTCTTTTTATTCTCCTTCCTTTTGCAGTTGGGGAAAAAAAAAAAAAAAAAAAAAAAAAAAAAAAAAAAAGCACATTACAATCCTCATATGTAAATTCTATAAGCTTTACTGTTCTCCTCAGGTGTGCATGCCAAGTTTTCATTATGAAGGTTCCCCGCTGTGAAAAAAAGGTACATTTTCACTTTCATGTGTCTGTTCCTTTGTGGTAGAAAGGCTTGAAACATTAATGAGTAAACTAAACTAAAACTGTACAGACATTCCTGCAGGAAATTGGCTAAGTTTCTGATTCTGAGGGGAAGAAATTCAACTAGGTCAATAAAACTGTGTGATTTTGACACTGTGAAGTCAGTTGTCACTAAGGAGTTACCCGTGCTATTTTTATTCATGTTAATGGCATTTTTATGCCCTGGTGTTTTGTTTTGAAGATTTTATCCCACTGAACCAGAAGACACAAAAAGACAAGACTATTTAAAAAGAGGGCATGGAAAAGGAAAATAATTTCTTTGCAAATTGAAGGCTGATATCTGTCATGGCTTTTTTATTTCTCAAATGATTTTACTAACTCATCATTTCATACCACCTCGAGTTATGTGAGATACAACATTAGTGACAAGTATGGTATCTCAATTAAACAATCATTATTTACAGCTATAAACCATTGTACAATAGGTTAAACGGGTGTTTTAGTGACAATATATCTTTAAGTCTGGTGTATATATCAATACTCTTAGATATATAAATTAAAAGCAATGCTTGTTTGCTCAATAAATGTTAATACTCTAATAAAAAAAGAAGAAAAATAATTCATCCTTTGGTATAGATAGGACGTTGATGTGGCAGAGTTCACTGGAAGTCTTACAGTAAAACAGATTTAATTGATAACAGGGTGTTTAAATTTTAAACTGATAAATAAATCCTTTGATAAACTGATAATTAAAAAAAAACAACAAAGCAACCAACAAGTTTTCCTAGAAATTGTGGTTGTTTGTTGAGAAAATTGCTTTGACATGAACAGCCAGTGGAAAAATAAGAAATTGTTTTTCTCTTGCAAGAGGCGTAAACATTTATTTTTCAATTTCGTTAAGTAACCAACTCTTTTTTCCAGCTGAATCTAGGTGTTTAGTTTTCCCAAGGATGAAGTAGAGATCCAGGCAGAGATTCAAGTAAGGAGCTTGCTGTAGACTGTTCAGTCTCACCAAACATATCTCAGCAGAGCATCATAAATTTATTCCAAAACAACCTTGGAGCCTGAGAGTCTTCACTCAGAATGCCAATGAACTCTTGTCTAAGAGAAAGAGGAAAAAAAGGGAAAATACTGCATCAGGTACCTCAGATTCTTAAATGCTATTGAGAATAAGTTTTATTTATGTTTCTTAGAAAGGGGGAAATGCAATACAATATTCAGTCTTTGGGACATAGTAGGAAGTCAATCACCACTCTGTGTTATTCTGGCTGGTTCTGTTAGCAGTAGACCTGTAATAGAAATAGAAGGATGGTGGGCTTTCTAAGGAGAACGGTGGTTATTGGGCTCAATGGACTGATAAGCAGCTGGGAGGTGTCAGGCTGTGCTCCCTCCTCACACCCTGCTCAGTCTGCCCAAAAGCTGGAGCTCGCACCCAGCCCCCGGCACCGCCCCAGCCTCAGGCCAGCTCCTGGCAGGACCTCCTTCATGCAGCATCCTGCTGCCAGTCACACAGGACAGAAAATGCTGCTGGCCTTCCCCTTCTTTCCCCTTAGTTAGGTAAATATCTTTTAAGGGATAATTAGGGAGAGAAATTAGACCAAACTTTCTTGTCGGTCTTTAAACTGCATGCAAGTTTCCCTGTTTCTGTGTATCTCTTTCAGCAACCTGTTTGTGAGAGGAGGAGTACCTGGTCACAGACATGCAAGGATCTCTCTGATAACACTGTATTCTGAAATGTGTTGGAATCACATCTGCTAAGTATGACAATAGTGCAATATTTGATCTCAGAGTGCTTGACAAACATTTTTTAATTACTCTCTATACCACCATAAGACAGCTAAGTTTGATTTTCCATATTTCATAGATGGAGAAAGTGAAATGTAAGGGTATCAAGTGACTTGACAAGAAACCAAATAACTCCAGAAGCTGGAAATACAGGCCCTGATACAGGAAACTATGGAGTAGATGCTTAACTTCCGATATTGAAGTATTCAATACAAGACAAACAGTTTGACAGAAGGGCAAAATACTGCATGGGAAATTCTCCAGTCATTCCACTCTTCAGCTACTACAACAAAGGAATATTAGCCTTAACTTGCCATCTAACAGCTTGTAAATAGCCCTTGCTCTACCATACAAAAACATTGTACTCTCCATTGTCTGCTCCCTTCCCTCAGATAACATTGATCCAAGTTCTGGAGCACTGTGGAATCTGGTGGAGTGGGGAAAAGAGAGCAGACTTTGATTTTTTAAAAGATTTATATCAGTGCTTGCTAAGGGAGGAGCCCACCCTTAGGCAGGCATGCCATACCGCAAGAAGAATGAAAGAGGCAACAGGATAAAAAGCCAGGCAATGTCATTAGGTGTCCCATGAGTTGTAGGTTGCCCTGTTCCTGCTCTGCCTGCTTGTGTGGGCTGCTTTGCTGGTGGACAGCAGTTTTATCAGCACCCAAGATTCAGTAGGGATAAGCATTCTGACTTTGTCAAAACCTGGATAGCAAATCTCCTCAGGAGAGGTTTTCATCAGGTTTCTGGTAAATTGTAATGTTGGCCAGAAATACCTGAGATTGGCTTCTTGATTTTCTCTGCCTTTGGCAATAAATGCTAAATAGTATTAACATTTAATAAGTGTAGCTCAGAATTCTCAGTAATTAAGAAGAGATTCAGTTCAGTGCCTGATGGATCATCCATTTTGACCCTTACTGTAATCCCAAATTTTAACTCCATAAATATGTCAGGACCACATTTAGAAATGAAAATTTTTGAACCTGAGAAACCTTGGTTTGGAATCCTTGCATCTAGGATTCACTTCTGAGCATGTTAATACTGAAGCACATTACTCTGTAAATTCCTGGGACTTGATTCATCCCTGCCAGCAGAGGCATGGAAAAGGAAATGCCCTATTTTAACCAGATAGTGTGCATTGCTCTAGAGCATCTTTTTGCCAGAGACCACCTCTACAATCTATCATCTCTTATCGGCTTCAGTTTTGTTTTTCAGGTGAGAACCCACCTGGGGCATTTACCTGGGGCAGCCCCACTCTCCCCAGCCATACTGCTGGTATGTTGGATGATGACCATCAGGGATGGCAGGGTGGTGTGAGAACCAGGGCCAGTTTGCAGCCCTTCAGCTCCCCTTTAATTCCTTTTTCTTCTACAGCCTCTCAGGACTCCACAGACACAAGAGTCTGCATAAACAATTGCTAAATCTGCTCATGCAGTGTCCCTAGGAAGAAATATTCCTCTCTGGTATTTGTATCTACATATGAGCCTTGGCACTGGTCAGAGCCAGATAAAAAGAAGCAGGCTAAAACAATGTTTGAAAGTGGGTGAAAACAAATATATGTACTTAGAGTAGGTTTGACCATTTCCTTTTCATACTATTTACTAAATACTCTATGTTGTAACTTAGATATTCAGTCATGTTAAAACTTATTTTGGAAGTTGGGTGCATTGAGATAGCCTTCTGAGTCCATCAGTTATTTAATACCAACACAAATTACTGGGGCCAGTGCAGCATTAAGATCAAGGATAACTCTTATTACATGCCTTTTGGTGGCTGTGAATACAAGAGCAGGTCCCATGATATGGGATGCTCTGCCCAGAAGTTGAAACCGTGTTGTGAGAATACAGAGGAGAGAACAGATATGTCACAAGCTGATAAAGTGACTAACATTGTAAAAATAAAGCAATACCAAATATAAAAAATGCATAAATAAATCTTTTCTCTTTTCCAAAAGGTAGCATGGAGAACAATTCTGTCTGCACATAATTTCAATACGTTGTATTTAATACAAGGGTTTTTTAAAAAGACAAACCCTGAACAAAGAGGATATGGGATTCCTACTAGAAGTATTTTTCCTTATTACCCCCACCAAGATTTTAGAATTAGCAAGCTGCTTTGATCAAGAGAATGTTTTCTTTTCTGAAATGTGGTTTTTAAGTAACACATGTGCTTCTTTGTATGATCTTGAGGTATGTTGGAAAACAATAACTACTACATACTTATTTTTAGATGATAAAGTAAATTTAGGAGGCAAGAACTATTAATTTTGTGCAGTGTGTACTCTAAAAATAAATGTGACTTGTTTGAGACTAATTTCAAGTAGCAAAACACAGTATTTGAGGAAACTCGGGTCTTTCCTGGGAAGCAATTCAGGCAATACAAGCTAAAAAGCATTTTTCTTGCACTTGCTTTAGAAAAGAAGAATCATAAAGTGTTAAACTTTTTCAATCTGCATGTGTAAAAAAATCATTCTCCTATAGTAAAGAGTCATCTCTCATCCTAGTTCTGCTCGTGTAAGCTATGAGTTTGAGCAGAGGAACATGCAGAATAACATCTTTATTCACTCTATCTACTTACTGTATTCTTCTCTCTGACTAACAGCTGAAAAGTGAGTCTAATTTGCTGATGAATATAATTAGAAGCAAATGATCCATTACATTAACTTTAATGAGCTGCAGCAGGTCACTTGGTTATGGATGGCACCGTGCAAAGGTTATAGTTCAGGGCGATACTAAATTTCTGACAGTTACCCACAAAGCTTTAATGCAGCAGACACAACAAACACTTTCCAAGTCCTGTTCATAGAAGGGACTAGATTTCATAGCCCACTGCTATCTGCTGAAGCTTTAGTTCTTCAGTTCAACAATTCATAATTATCTCATTTAACTGACAGCCACATAATAAAGGCCAGCAACTTAGTGGTCTTGTAGTATCAGGGTGTGAGAGCAGGCTTTTCACAACTAGCATATTTTCTCAGATAAGGGTCAAAGAACTCATTCCAAATTTACATTTGTTTCTCAAACACTGGGAAAAAAAAATAAAAAGATAGAGTAACACACTGTAACTCATCTGTATCCTCAAAAGGAGTTCAACTCACAGAAGGAATCTTAATTCCATACTATTAATATTAATATTGATAAAATTCTAGAAGGTAAAAATAACCAAATGAATGACTTAACTCATTGGTATTAGACAGTGATGATTTTGCTTATGATGTTTCCTTTGACTTAAGTCTTGCACCTCTAGAATTGTGCTACTGGGAGAAGCCAAACCTGTATTCATTTCTAAATAAACACTTTCATCTAGGTAGTCTAGACATCAATTTTTTAGGGATTAAAATGACAATAATCAGAAAAGTCCTTAGTTGCCCAGTCTGAGCTGTGTCAGAAGTTACCATCCAAGCGCGTCGCGGGCCGAGCTGAGCCAGCCGAGCTCGGGATCTGCCTGCCCGGGGCTCACGGAGCCGCCTGGTCTGGGATCACAGCTGGATCCCAGCCGGATCTGATCCGACCTAGCCGGAGAGAGTGCTCACTTCGGTAGGGCAGGCTCACTCTGCAGCTCACCTGCAGCAGCAGGAGGCGGCAATCGGCGCCTGCTGCGCTGGCACAGCTGGTTCTGACCGGCGGCCAGCAGCCACCGCGCCCTGCCCCGGGGACTCCTCCGCTGTGCGCTGCTCTCTAGAGGGATTGCGGATAGACTCGGGGGAATATTCATTCATGCATTGTCCTTTTGCCCCTCGGCTATCTACAAGTTGTCTACTGTGAAAAAGGTTACATTTAATAGATGGTTAACTATTTTTAGACCGTGATGAGCTGCCTAATTTGACTGCTTGTTACTCTTATTTTTGATTTGTATTTGATCACCTAGGTCATGCACCTTGAGTGGCCAACAAACTCTTCAAAAAGGAGAATAATGGTAGAGAAGCACAAATAACCAACAGTGAATAAGGAACATTCTTGTTCACACACAAATGCCCTTGTTTGCACATGAATATGGGGGTTTGTATGAAAAAGACCCATTCGCCAAACATCCACGTGAAGGGAGACCCATTCAGCATGAATGTTTGTGAACACTGAATAACAAGTGGATGAACAAGCGTGAATCAAACAGCCGTTCAGACTTTGAACCAATGTTCGCAAACACTGGTTTGCATTATTCACCCAGGCCTGTGAGCAGCCATCTGTTCGATAACTGATAATGGAGATGGAAGTTGGGTTGTTGGGTAGATATGGCTCATCAGGGAGAAAATGGCTATCTATTTGTAGGATTTCTGCTTAGTCTGTTGCAGGCGCAGCCTCTGTTCCTCTTGACCTGTGATACCAGTTTATCTTCTCCCTTTCCTGCCAAAAAGAGATTTTACTCCATATATAATATGAAATAAATTCGTATATTCAAATATACATTGTCACAAACATACCTACACACACATGCAAATGTGTATGTATATATATCTCATTCCTTGCTTTTACTTAGTATTTAAAAGAGGTATTAAATTTAGGCACTTCAGTGTCTTTGTGACTAGAGTGCTTAGCAAATGCTTAATTCCTAGATATACAAAGATAAATACCTGGGCAGTGTAAAAATCTGGTTTAGGTGTCTTTAGATTTAAACCCAAATTAATTAACATTTTCCAGAGCTGTAGCCATCTGCATACAGTAGAAAATAATCGGCACATCGCTTATGATTTTACAATTGTAATACCAAAATCAGTTTTTTTCAGATATCAGGACAGACTTTGAAATAAAAGTTTTGCATCTTGAGTTTTAAATAACACTTCCTCACAACTACAAACTCTTCTTCACTTCCTCACTGAAATGAGCTCTTCTTATCCAAGAGCTGTTGACATTGCACCACCTTTTAAAAATTGCTTTTATGTGAGAATAATTAAGTCCAGACAACTTGTCTGGATTGGTTGGTTGCTGCAATGTATTTATTCCAGGTATTTCAATTAATATTGAACATGGTTATATATATAGAGAAGTGGTAATTGCTTTTGTTCTTCCTGTGTCAGGTTGATAGCTGTATTTCTATGCAACTGATTTAGTATAATTTATCTTAAACTCTGAAACCTTCCCAGGTGCTTCTACTGCTTTTCTAAGCCTTACATAAAATATTTCTTTGGGTTAGAAAGCATCAAAATAATAGAACCTTCCCAGGTGCTTCTACTGCTTTTCTAAGTCCTACATAAAATATTTCTTTGGGTTAGAAAGCATCAAAATAATGTTTGCATAAAGTGCTATCTTCTATTTTTGATTTCTGACCTCAACTTCTGTAGTCTTCAGAGTGCCCTTTGTCATTCTTGGGAACAGTTGATTCTGTTTCAGGGCAAGTAGCAAAGGTAGAAAAAGTCTAGTATTAAATTCCTGTCAATGTGGGGTATTTATCAACTATGTTCTAGCACTTGTTTAGAATGTAACTTTTTAGTTTTATCTTTGCTATGTCCACCCTGAAGACTTCTTTAAGCTAAAAAAGCCCAAGTGTACCACTCAGAAGAATAGAAATAATTACAAAAACAAAAATCTAGTAATAATAATAATGGTAGCTGCATCTGGTTCCCAAACTGTAGTTTTCTAGTTTTTTGAAACTTCACTTTGTCAACATAGCTATTGGCTAATTTTACCCACATAAGATTCAATATTTGCTCATTTCCAAGAGCTCGGCAATCAGGTCTCTCTGCACAAACTTTGTTCTAACATAACAATGCTATTTGCAAACCAGTCGCTCCATTCTTATCTGTGAATTACAACCTGAGCATGTATACATTATCACAACTCAAATAGACAAAGGAGAAACAATTAATTAAGAATTTAAATTAAAAAACCCTGAGCCTAATTTCTATTTCATTTTAAACCCCCATATCTAAAACGCATATGTACGTTTTCATAGTGACAATTTTAATAACAAATTAACAGACTCGAGTTAAGATTAAAGCTGTAGCATGGGGTGATTTTTGTAATGCTGTTGATTAAAATATATACAAAGAAGTAAGAAGCAGAGTCTTAGAGTGTGTTCATTCTAAATTTTAATGGTTTTGCAGTAGACCTGAGAATGTAAGTAAGTAAGTAAGTAAGTAATGATTACCTCCCTTTTAAAAATTTCTCTTTCAGAGAAGGAAGAGATAGGAGTAATAGCAGCCTTGAAGCAATCAGCTAGTGGGAAGAAGAAATAGCTTGATTTAGGAAAACAAAGACAATGCGAAGGTAATGGCTGGAACTATTACCCAGCTGATGGGTGATAATGCAAGACAGAAACAACAGTGATCACAAGGAGATTCAGTTTTCAGCAGACCATTCAGAGGAGCTGTTATTGTAGGTGTTTTAAGAAATATTTAACGTTTTTGATAAGTAGATTTTTTGTTGCTCAGCTATTGAAAAAGGGGCTGACTTGCTTTAGCTCTTCCAGTAAAACCTGAAAACTGTCAAAGAAACACACCTACCCATGAAAAATGTTTGTTTTCCACAATCCTTATAATTTTTCTTTTGTATTTATCTTCGCAGCTTTCTAAGGCTTAAAGCATTTTGTGAAGAACACAATTCTGCAGAAACCCTCTAGGCCCTGCTGTTTGGTCGAAGGCAGTGAGGAACCAGTGAGAGCACCCTGTGCTGTGTGTGTGACTATGGAGCCATTGAGTCGTGAAGGCTGGAAAAAACCTCTGTGGTCACTGGATCCAACCATCAATCCAGAACATCATGCCACCACTACACCACCCCCCAGTGCCACATCCACATGCTTTTTGAACATTTCTAGGGATTGTGATTTCACCACTTCCCTGGGCAGCCTGTTACAATATTTGGCCACTCTTTCAGAAAAAAAAAAAAAAATTAAAAAAATACTCTTTTAGCCAATCTAACCTCCTCTGGCACAATATGAGGCCATTTCCTCTTGGTTTTTTGCTTGTTATCTGGGAGAAGTGACCAACCTCAATCTCTGACTGTCAGCTCAGTTGTTTTTCAGAAGAGCAGGGGTCTACAAAGAAAAGATTCGGTATTTATGGTTTGATAACTGCTGCATTTTCAGGGAAAGTAGAAAAATCCCTTCCTAGAAAAAAACATGGATCGTTTCCTTTAGTATTGAGCCTGAGTGTTTCCTGTGTTTTTGTCAATTAAGAGGGTGTAAAAATCTGTGCATCAAGTAATAATTTGTTTACTCCTATTCCTGTAGTAAGATATTTACACAGAATTAAGCAATTGTGAACAAGTAGGCATTTTCCAAAGTCATAAAGAAAAGCTTTGAATAGCCAAACTTTTGATTCCTTTATATTCAGCAAGGGGAAGCAGGGTAATTCTCTTGTGTGCCTTGTCCCCAGAGCTGCCTGTCCCTGGCTGGCAGAGAGGTGCCTGTCCCCAGCTGATCTGGGGTCATGTTGCCTGGCCTGACATGAAGGCTGTGGTGTGGCAGCGAGCATCCTCGGCCAGGGAAACCTGCCAGCCCCGGGGCCAAGACGCCTGCTGAGGATTTGCAGTGTTCTCTCTGCAATAAACTTGGGCTTAGTGACAGTGTTAAATAACCATTTTGTCGAGTTTTCATTGACTGCCTGGCTTTTGTGGTTTTGCTCAAGGGCCACAGCTCCTTTCTGGGATACTTTTCTAGCCTTTTCCATACCTGGCACTGGGATAATAATATTGCCTTTGATCATGGCCTTGGCTGCTCTCCAGTTCATACCCTGGAGTACATTATAAGGCTGTCTGAACCCTGTAGAGCTCAGTTCACAAAGAGGCTTGTGAAAGGAAGAGCACATCTTTGAGGCTAGCTGAAAATCCACAAGAGCAAGGTGCCTTCAGTGGTATCTGCTACCCACTTCAGCCCTTCCCAGCACCACCCAGGACATCTTCCTCCTCTCCTCATGTTTTACCCAGGTGAAGGAATGAGAAACTAGTGCTACCTATTACTGAGTACCCTTTGATGTAAATATTCAGTGCATATTATGCTTGGTTTTTAATTTGAGAAAACTGTTCTAATTCAACACCTAACCCTACTCTAAGCAGAGGCAAACTTTACAGCCATTGGTTCTAGTAGCCATCACCTCAACATTACCAGGACAAGAAGATGTTGCTATAACCTTGAGCTACTCTAAGAATTACCAGACTTGTTAACTCCTCCTAGAAAAACTCCCCAGTAAGAAAAAAAATACAGTGAATTATTAAATATTTATCTTTACTATTAGGAACATAGATTGCCTCAGCTGTCACAGTTTATTGCATAAAGACTGTGTTAATCAACAGGTATTTGCTATCTCTGTATTTTATTTAGGATTGAGAAAAAATAGGTTTGGAGTCACTCTTTGGCACCCACAATGGTAAAATAAATAATGACTTAGGTTTTTTCCTTTGCTTACACATTTGTCAAGCTCAAATACACTAGAACCACTGGCAGTTGTTCATCGACCTTAGTGGGTAGTGAAAGAGGCCATAAAGACTCATATCCATACAACAGCTGAAGAAAAACAAAGCTGATTTTCTTGTGAAGTCATTCAGACCAAGAATAAAATCTGAGCAAGTTTTCCTTGGGTTGAATTTTTCTATTTCTACAACAAAATATTTTCTTTTTTTGTTAAGAAGTTTGTTATTAAGGAATGACTAGAAGCACTTTCCTAGAAGGAAAGTGTCAAAACAGATATTTTATGATTGATCTTTAAAATATAAATTGTGGTTTTGTCTTTTTATAACAAATACAGAACTAACACTAAAATTTTATGTTCTTACTTCTGTAGTTAGAATCTTTTTCTTTTTTTTTTTTTTTTTGCTTTAGGTCCTGAGATTCAAAATTCAAATGGATTTGTTTATCAGAAATTTGCTTAATTCAAGGAAGAAGCTGCTAGGTATGGAACTTTCATTTAGTCAAATCATCGTCCTGAGACCTTGCCATAAAACTCCCATCTTTAATAAACAAAAATGTGTTTATAGATACATGTGTACTACATAATGCATGCGTGTATATATATAGGTGTATATCTACATCTATACTTATATTTATATTGTATATGTATTTATATGAGATAAAAAATAAGCACATAAAAAATAATTTCAAGCAACCTAAACAATTCAAACCAGCTGTTGGCATTATTTCCTTGTTTTCTTCAACACAGAACATTTCTTTGTCAATCTGAAATTTGTCAGTACCATTTAATAAAGTTTCCATGATATGCAGCTGCTGTGTCATCTATGCTACATTTATTGCAAACATAAGGCAGAAAATCTTTGGGAAAAACTGCTCTAAAACACTGCTCACTTTACAATTATGTGTGGCTTGTCAGTCTGATAAAACTGTGGTCAAGTTCACAGGGAATGACCCAGAGCTGTTGCTATCTCCCAGTAGGAGAGGACTATGTGTGGACCTCATAGGTGAAGAGGAAAAGCTTTGTCTGTGAAATCCCAGAATCCCATACTCTCAGAGGGAAAATGCTGTCCCAAATGACATATATGTTTTTTATACCTGTCAGATCCGCCTCGCTTGTTCTCTCCAACTCTTCTTCCTCTCCTTTCCACACATCCAAGGGATGAGCATTCCTTCTGACTTCTGTGTCAGTTTGTCTTCTCTAAAATAGCTGGTTTTTCTGATTCCCTTGTTTCCTTATCCCAGCTGGTTATAGGACATGCATGAATGTTGTTAACACATCCTGAGTGGGCTCATTTCTTTGAATCCTGTGTGAAAGCTGAGGGAAAAGCTCCTACTACTCCCACCTCTTGGCCATCTTTTTTTGGATGAGGGAAGACTTAAGTCTTCCCCCTTGAGAACAGAAGTAAACAGCCCCTATTTTGCTTAGCTTAATTTTTCCTAATTCCTTCTCTGATGCAGACAGAATACTTTTGTTTGACTGGCCAAGGAAGCAGTTGCTAATAGTGTTGGAAGAAGATTTATGTTGTGCATCAAACTTCTGCCCTTCTACAATAAAAAATATAGTCTGGTGTGTGCATTATTAACTGTACATGCTCAGATTCTAAATCATCTTCACTCTTAACCTGTCTATAAGTAAATGATAGTTTTATGTCAGTGTTAATGTCAATTAAAATACAGCTTTTACTCATTCTTACTATAATCTTTCGAAGAAAGACTGAGCATGCTTTTACTTTGGCTTTAGTAGAGTTTCTTAAAATAAAATGTAGGCAGCACTAATCTTCAGCAGTGAAATAGGTATATCCTTCAGGAGGCTTGTCCACTCTCCACTAAGAGTTTATTTTTTTCTGGCCTCCTGATAATGTATTTGGCTGGAGTGAGGAACATCATCAATTCAAAGTTGGTCTGGTAAAATCAATTTTGCCCACTTGGACAAATGCATTATACTGAAGAGTGAGAAAAATAAAGACTGTAATAAATTCCAGAATTGACAGACTGTCTAACAAAAGCCCTTGATAGATGCTGAACACGTGTGTGATGCCCTGTGCCTGTGGCCCCACAGCACCAGGGTGTAGGTGTGACTGGAGAGCCAGGGACTGCTTGGCTGGTGGCTGCAGGGTTCATCTCAGCAGGAGTCACTGAATGATGAGCACCAGGGAAAAGCAAGAAAGAGTCTTTGGTGCTGACACTTGGATTGAAGATCCCAGCACTGTAAAAAGAATTTTGTGCAATTTTGGCTGCTGCTTGTAGATCTTGACCTCTGCAATTTCTCATTATACTTATTTCCACGAGATAATTTTTAAACATTCTTTTACTTTTTACTATTTTTAAAGGTCATTATGTAATTTTGATTGATTTTATCATTATTTTTGTCTTACATTCCATTTTTCATCACTATAATGTTAGTAATGGCTTATTGGGTTGGGTTTGTCTACTTTCTGTAACATGGGACTTCTGAACAAGCTGGGGATAGAAAACAAAAGAGAATTAAAGTAAACCAGCTCCACAAAAGATTCAAGGAGAAAAACTAACCAAATCTAGTAATAAAGTAACCTCAAGTCTAATACCAGGCAGAGCATTAAGGAGACCTTAAGCACTGTCTGAGGAATGAATGGTTCATTTGTAGTTGCGCTTACAGCTGATATTTCATTTAGGATTTAATTGTACATCCCCCCTGTGCTTATAAATAGTGTCAGTGCCTTATTAAAGCAGATTCTGAGCATTTTCCCTTGTCACCCTCCCCTCTGAACAATTTCCTGTCACTGCTATGGACTGTCATCCGGTGATACCAACTCAGACTCAAACTATTCAATTTCAAAGCTTCTTTGTGAATTGGACAGTGATGATACCCATCTAACATGCAGATGAAACCTGAAGCCCAGTGACCAGGTGCATCCCTTAGCAGAGTCAGGGGGGAAGTTCCTGCACTGGGGTTGAGCCAAAGGGCTGCAGTGGGCATGGGGCTTCTCCTCCTGACATCTGATGCCCAGCTCTCTGCCCCTACCAATTAATGCTCACTCTTTAGTATAACAAAGGCAGTAGCTTAACTGGTCTCAGAAGTTTACAACCACATGAAATTAATGCATTTTCATCAACCTGAGTGCCACAATTATAGAATTAAATTGTATAGTGATTTACTGACTGGCCAAAGTGTAGTTCTTGCAGCTATTACCTGTGAGTGCCCCACTCTCCAACTATTTAAACCATTGTAGGAGCTGCCTTAGACTACACCTGACCTTGCCTAAGGCTGTGGAAATGCATAACTGCATAACAAATGTGCTTCCTTCCCTCTGTGCAAGCCCTACCTCTTATCAGTCTGCATTTGGGACCTGATGTGGGGGATGTGCCTACCTTCCTCACACATCAGCACCCACCAAGGTATGCAGGACTGTGCTGACAATGCTGCCTTGTGCTGATTCCTGCTGCTACCTCAGAAAAATAGTTCCTGATTTCTCAGCATCAAGTGGAGAGCTGCTCCCCTTTCACAGGAGCTGACCTGGAGAAAATAGGAGATGCTGATAACACAATTAGAGGGAAATCTGCAGATTTACACCCAGACACCAGTCAAGTCCGAGGCTGAGATGTGCTTTCCAAACCTTTCTACACAGTGAGAAAAATCCTGTGCGGTGGCCATGGGTGCCTGTGCCCAGGCTTGTGCAGAGCTGTGGAGTTCCTGCCTGCACTTCCTTTGCTTTGTGTTTCCTATCTGGCAATTCAGGGCTCTATTTGAGGAGTTTTGGCTGTATTCACCAGAAGATCCAGCACCACAACCTTTTAACGACACTTATTTCATATTTACATTAATATTTCTTCTTTGTTCATGGTTAATTCAGCATCTTGGTTTTCCAATTTAAATGTTTGAGAGGGTTTTTTTAATATGCCTAATGAAACACAGCAATCCTATTTCTATTGCAATGCTGCTGGTACAGCATGGAGGGACGAAGAGGGGAGACTTTAGCTAATTTCTGCTCATTGAAAGTCTAGCATCTCCCAGAAGAAAACAAACTTCACCGAGTACCAAACATATTTGATAAACATATTAAACCACATAACTGATTCTGGTCATCTCAGTTAGAGCAGTGTGCAATAACTTCAAGATCTGGAAATACTGGAAGAATAAATAACACAAACTATGAGATATAGGACACGCTTGAGATAGATTATTGCTATTATAGCAGTGCAACACTGCCACTGCTGTCATCCCAAATTGATGGGGAACATCTATCTGCAACAGTAAGCACAACCATTAGTTGTCCAAAACAGTTCACAAGTGTTTTGGGAATGTGGTATGCCTCCATTTCTGAAAGACCATGACATGCAGATTGATACAGGCTTGATTATTCTGAATGTGCTAAAAGTAAAGCCTCAAATATTTGGAGTTGTTGTCTGGTAACTTCCAGAGATCAAGCTATTCATATCCCAGTCATGATGAGTAAGTGCTTTGTAACAATTTTACCTGTTCAAGGTCTATTTAAAGTCTATTTATTTCACCAGTTTGATGCTACGTGGGAATATTGTTATGAAGAGGGTGCAGTGCTGAAGGACATAGAAGAGCTTTCTCTTTTTATTATCCCTTTCATTCTATTTGTCTTTTTTCTTGTAATGTTTTACATAATCAAAGGTTTAGCTGTTTGTTGGTTTGTTGTTTTGTTGTTTGTTTCTTTTTTTTCCCCAGAAACAAAACAGATATTTTCAAAGAAGGCTGCTGCCACAAAGGCCTTAAAATAATCTTGGCCATTGCTAAGATACCCCAGGCAAACACTAATAAGAGCAGGCAAAATAATATGAAGAAAGGCTGGAGAGGACACAAGTTCTGCCAAAGCAAACAGTCAGAAAAGGAAAAACAAACACCCTCCCTCTCCTTCCCCAGAACATGTAAATTCAATTGCATTTACAAATAAATTTGCTTTGGTTATGCTTACACCTTTACATGTGTGCTTTACATGAGTGACTGTCAACATTTACTTATGTAAATACTGAAGACCTGTGATTTTGATCTTTGTATATGCAAATATTTACACTGGAATTCTTGTAGTAGGATATCACACCTCTGGAACCACCAGCTGACAGTGTTCCCTCCCACCACGTGTCACAGCCTTGGCAGAGAAAGGACAAAACCAGCAAAAGAAATAGTTGACTGTGGGCTTTGAATGCAGGTCAGGGCAAGTACTTCAACCCATCTGGCTTCTGTGATGCCAGAGCTGGAAAATTGCACAGCAGGAAATTTGATGATACCCTTGGAAGAGTTTATCTGGGGTGGAGAACTCAGAGTTTCCCTAAATTCTTTGCTGGAATAAAATGTGTGAGACAGATAACATTGTATTGGGAGTCCTTTATTCAGCTGTGCAAACTGCCAAGGGAGAATCACATTTGAATTCCCCACTTTGCCCAGGTTTTTACTGAGAGTGATTTTTGGGAAAGGTGTGTCTAGCTCAAAAAAGGAAACTATATCACCATTCATGGCAAATTCCAGGAACCCTCTGCATTTGTCATATAATCAAGAAAATCAAAATTATAGGGAACTTATCTAGGTCAGTGTACCTCAGATTTAGTATACACAAAATAGGCAAGTATTTGCAGTTCTTTCAGACAATAGAAGAAAATGGACCAAAAAAAGCAATAAATAGTTTACTGCTGCAATCAAGTGAAGGCAATTTCAGTCTTTTCACATGTAAGTCCAAAAGCAGGGATGGTACACTGCATCACTGGCTGCTTCAAAATCATTTGCTCAACATCTCAATCTGATTTCATGTGCAAAATGTTCTGGCTCACAGATTAATTTGCTCTTTTATCCTCTATTGTCATGTCTTCTGTTTGCAGCCATGGAGATAACATACGTAACACGTATGGGCCAAAAGACTAGGAAGCAAAAAGGGTCATGAGATCCACAGAGGAGAATGGAGAACACAAAAAGTTCTTCATTCAGCAGTCTTTCTCTGCTGAAATTTTGGGTTATGGACCATATGCACTCTTCATATTCATTTACCTAATCCTTGTCTCTTCTTATTCATATTCATTTACCTGCTCCTTGTCCTGGCAGTCAGCTTCATCCTTCATCCTCCCCAGGTTGGAAGCTTTTCCCTTTCAGCCTGGAATTTGTGTCTGATGTCTTATACCAACGTTTTCCTAAAGGCACAATAAACTTCCATTTGTATATTTTATGCTACTAGCAATATAAATAATAATTATAATAATAAATATTTATCTCTACAATATTTATCCCAGATTACATTATCTCTTCAGCCCTCAAATAATATCCTTTCATATTAAGAATACATTTTTGGGTACAGTGCTGCTATTTCAGCCATCATTTCCAGGATATTTTGAGGCAGGTTTTGAAGAACACCACAAAAACTGCTAACCTGCAATGGTATCTCAGGCAATAGCCATTTTTTCCAGGCTTCTAAACAGATGGTAGCCAATCCAAATTCAGCAGTGCTAGCAAGCAGCACTCAATAAAACTGTAATTGATGCATATGGTACCTGCTAGGCTGTTTAAAAACTGACTCTGTGGCATTAAAAGGAAATTGTTTAAAACTCCTGATGGAACTGCACCTGATTTTTGGGGTAAACCTATTGGAGACGAAACCTGCATTTCATGCCTTTGACCTCTCAAGAATCCCTCTGGTTTTATGTTACAGCAGCACAACTTCTTTCAGCTGAACTGGAGACAAAGGAGCATAACATGTCTTTTCAATTCTGCTGAAGTTCCATGCCTGGTGTTTCACAGAAGAGACCCCGTTCAGCAGTCTGCTCTCTGCAGCACAACACACCGTCACAGGTTGACTTGTTTGTCTGTTGCATAAGGAAGAGGAAAGGAAAAAATCACAGGCACTCAGCAAGCACTCAGCTCTGCGTGATTCTCTGATTAGCCCACAGAACGACCTGGGGGAAGGAGTGCTTCACCACATTATGAACCACAGTGAGATTTTAATGGAGAATGGTGAAATCCAAGCTCACTTGTTAATTTACACAATAGGATGTGACATTGAAAGTATTCCTAATTTATGTCTGCTAAAGAAATAGGGATAATTGCAATTGTCTTTTAATAGGTCATTTTAATAGATATTCTAGCAATTTGACTTCTACTCTGAAAACAGGCAGCAATCAGATATCAGGGAACTGACAGATGTGTGCCAGAAGATACTCTTTTTTGAATTCACCAAAACAAGAATTCTGCTTCCACTAAGAAAATGAATGAGATTCTTCAGTACTTGAGCTGAGTAAAAGCCTATAGGAAAGTGATCATTAAAGGCATACTTGCCCTGCATAGACCAGTGTTGTACAGGGATCCCAGCACTAACTCTGAACGACACCCAGCAGAGTAAACCAGCCAGGCTGGGCATTTTTTGCTGCTTCTGAATTGGGCTTGCCTATACAGTAGCTCTGGCTCATTGTAGAGCACTTGTACTGTGGGGAGGCACACACGGGCCATGAGAGGCACATGAATGGGCACAGAGGGCCACAGAAGCTGCCTCACCAGAATTCCTTAGAGGAAAACCCCATGAGAAAGGGCAATCCAAACCCTCATTCTTTAAGTACTTGAGTTTCAGAAAATAGGGTGAGCAGACTGAGAAGGAAA
This sequence comes from Haemorhous mexicanus, assembly GCF_027477595.1. NCBI lineage: Eukaryota > Metazoa > Chordata > Aves > Passeriformes > Fringillidae > Haemorhous > Haemorhous mexicanus. The sequence goes on from NC_082341.1 coordinate 133,651,212, forward strand.
TTGAGAACTGGAGTGGAAGAGTGACTGTTTATAGTCCTGCTTGAGAAGAAAATGAGACAATAGTGGCAACATGAGCTGCATAGCAGTGTTTGACCATTACTAGGTACTGTATGACAAAAGACTGTTACAGGGCAAGGATCTGAAGGAAGACACTGAGCAGATATGTACAGTGACCCTCTTTTTTTGTGTGAGGGACAGTGTGGGGAAATGGATGATAATGCTTGTTTACATATTGGAGAAGTGACAGAAATAAAAGTGAGCTGAATGTGGGTGGGAGCTGGCATCACAATCACACCATGAGAAATTATAGGCAGAGATGAGCTGTAGTGATTTTGTGGTGAAAATAAGATGACATTACAGAGATTTCTAGGGGAGATGATGAAATCCAAATCGTGGACTGGGAAAATTTTCTGGGCAACTGACTACCATTGAGAGCGTGTTTCATTTATCAGGGAGAAAAAACTAAGGGGAAAAAAAAAGAGGGTGCAAAATTATGCGAGACCAAAAGAATTTCTCTCTCACAGAGAGATTAAAGAAACCATGGTTTGGAGAATATCCTTCAGATACTGTGAGTGAAATATACACTTAGCCCAAGCAGTAGGGTCCAGAAAATGATCCAAGCTGAACTGGACACCTGAGTTACAAGCAAGTGCTAAGTGTCCAAGGCAATGAAAAAACTTGTAGAAGCTGGCCTTGGTAGAACTATGGAAATCTCTGGTTTAGCCAGCCTGAGCTGGAAGTGACAGCCAGAGATTTGTGAAAAGGTTTCTAAGAAAAAGGCCAAGGTTTTGATTTGGGATAGGCCTAAGGAAGAAAGGTGTCTCCATTCATATGTCAGGATCTGGAGTGGAAGATTTGTTGGTGATCTTCATAAAGCAAGGGCTTGGTGTTAGTGTGTCAATGAAGTTACTGAAGCCCTGTGGAGGAAGCAGGAAAGGAGAACTGAGTCTAGATGTTAGTGGCATCTTCACAGACATCCAGAGGGAAATCTCTCCTGCTTTCAGAAAAAAATATTTCTACTGACATAGAGCTTGCACTAACTGCACATGAGGACAACCAGGAAGAGGAGTGGGCTTTGAGGGATGCCATTATCTCAAACTTTCTGGGGAATGGGAGGAACTGGTGGGAGGTGCCACCAGAGGTCCTGGATCAGGTGCACAGCAAACTCAGATACTGAAGAGAAAAGAGTCTGGGTGTGCAACTGAAGAAGCATATAGGGCTAAGGATGGATGTGCCAGTTTGGTTTTGTTTTAAGATGGAAAAAACTGAAATGAGTTTGCCTTGTGAGAGAAAAGAACATTTACCAGAGAGGTAAAGAGTAATCTGGGAGCCAGTTTATTCTGGCACGTCCTCAAAAGATTAGTTTATGCTGCTTAGAGCAAACTCTTTGTATCTTTGCTTTAAAGAGCAAGAGTGTATTTTTAACTGTAGGGTCTCTCAATGACTACTCCAGTGCTGGAAATGCACGGTGGTTTGAAGGTACAACTGTTTCAGCAAATGCTAGAAATGAAAACCTTTGCCTGAGACACTGCTTTGTTTACATTGATGTATGATAGCCTGTGTGTGTAGGAAAAAAAAAAAGCCTCTGGATATAGAGATCAGGTGTGAGCAAAGGAAGATAAAACGTTTGGCAGGAATGCTGAAGGCTCATAGCCTTTTACGCGGTCTTAGTGGTTCCAGCCTTTTGGCAGGAACACTCCACTAGCACCCCGTCCTGCCACGTGTCATAATTAGAGTGTAAATCTCAAGAAAATTCGTGCTTTTCTTGAAGTGCTCTGTTCCATACACTAGAATATCAGCTTTCATTAAAGAAATCTAGTCCTCATACTTAGGGAAAAAAAACAAACTTGAAAAACATTTGTGAAATAGTCACAAAAACAGAATTAAAAGAGAATCGTACTCATACTGCTTTCTAATATCTTGTGACTTTACCTTATGGTTTTTGCACAATGTGTTGGCAACTCCGTTAATTTATAATGGGAACTGAAATGAGACCTCCAGTTTCTGGCCTACTCTTTACATAGAGTTTAAAATCATCGTGAAAGATGCACTGAGGCAGTGGTTCCCAAAATGTTGATCACCCATCAGATAATGGTAAAGTGCTGCATGGCTTTACACTGTCCTTTTCACTAGCCTTCACAGCATATCCAACCAAGAGGTGGAAGATAAACCCGCCAAATGATGTGTGAAAATGTGCTGGCTATTAGGAAACTCTGAGGACCCAAAAGGGTTACCAGTCACTGTTGCAAAGGTGTCATTTTGCTGCAGTGAGCCGCAGTTGTGTGTTTTCCAGCTCCTTCCTTGGACTCCCACGCAGGAGAGCTGTGGCTGTGCTGAGCAGCCCCTGGCCTGCTGCACTCGCATCGCTGTCTTTCTCCCAGAGACAGAGAGGGCAACACCATTGCCCTGCTCAGCCTTTCTCCCAGAGATGCAGAGGGCAACACCATTCCCCTGCCCAGCCTTTCTCCTGGAGACAGAGAGGACAACACCATTCCCCTGCCCAGCCTTTCTCCTGGAGATGGAGAAGGCAACACCATTGCCCTGCCCAGCATCTCTCCCGAAAATGGAAAGGGCAACACCATTGCCCTGCCCAGCCTTTCTCCTGGAGATGCAGAGGGCAACACCATTGCCCTGCCCAGCATCTCTCCCAGAGATGGAGAGGCCAACACCATTGCCCTACCCAGCCTTTCTCCTGGAGACAGAGAGGACAACACCATTGCCCTGCCCAGCCCACTGCTCTGCCGGGCCCCAAGAACCACCTGAGCAGCCCCAAGGCTGAATCCAGGCAGGGTTAGCCCTGGGGCACCGCAGGAGAGCGCAGCCTGGGTTTAACCGCGCTGTATTCACCTGCCTCCCCCGTGGGGTGTCGGCACACGCCGAGCCCACTGCTGCGGCGGCAGCTGGGCGTGAGCTGTGCCCAAACTACGATCTCTCATCTCTCACAGCACAATCCCAGTGCCATGAATTGCAGCACTTGCCTTGCACCCCTCTTTCAGTGGATGGGTTCCTGAGTTCATGGCTAAAGAGCTCTTCACTCTGGGCTAGGATGCAGGTGGAGCCCTGGTGGGTCCTGCACAAAGCTCATCTGCAGTGACGCTGTGCCAGCACCAGGTAAAGCTCCACCACACTTGGCTGAGGGTTCTCCATGCAGGTGGGACTTGAAGCAAGGCTTGGGTGCTCTCATGTGTCTGAAGTCAGTCTCATTCTCCAGATGCATGGATGTGTCTCCTGAAGCAAGAAAGTATTCCAAGTGACCAAGATGTAGCCATACCCGTTACTGGACCAATTAGCTCAGCTATTTCTGCTGCTCAGGGCACCCGTAGCATTAGAAGGAGACTGATGAAAAGGTTCTGCCTACCAGAAGGTTTTGCTTCCCAGTCCCTGATTAGGAGTAAAGACCTACAAAGGACTTGGGAAGCCCCAGAAGCATTGGTCCAGGTAAGGGCAAACCCAAACACACAGGCAGGCATGTGAGCAGCCACCATGTCTCTATTTCCAAGTCTAGTGGGTACAGCATCATTTAGAAGGTGTTACATCCAGGCCAGACTGCTGGAGTAAGCCACCACAGACACTGGTGCAGAGACCAAGGACAGGACAAGTGGCACATGTGAGCTGTGTGGTAAGGACAAACAGAGAGACAGGCCAGGTAGCTCGACTAACTGCTGAGTCTGACCTACTGACTGTACACGGCTTTAAAGACAGTGAATGTGAAGATCAGACTTAAAAGAGCATTTTCAGTAGCAGTCTGCCTTTGAAAATATAGATTTACTGAAATGGAATTAGTTGACAGGTATATTCCTGTTTTCACAAACTTTTCCACAGAGTGAAGAAAAATTATAAATAAAACGTTCTATAAGTGATTTCTTAATTTGGAGGTTTTATTGACTGCTTACTTACATGACTTCCCTGGGGTTTTGCCAGCTCGATCTGTTGAGGTTCCTAGAGAGTACAGAGCCGTAAGTCTCATAGCTTTCAGATAAATCAGTATTCTACTATATTGAATTTAAAATGTTTAATGGACTGAATTTCCATTTGAGAGGAAACTAGCTTTTCATCTTATTTCAGGGTGACCAATTTTTCCAAATCCCAAGACTTTTCACAAAAGTGAAATAAAGCTAGTTTTGTCTTAATAGATCACCTGGGTGCTGACCTGTGTGGCTTCAGCTGCACCTGCCTTCACAGCCAAGGTACCAGAAGCACCAGAAAAAGTGATTTATCTTCATTGGTACATAACTAAGACTAAGGAAGGCATCCTGGACCTTTTCCAGCAAAGGAGTATGGGGTGGACTACCCTGCAGCCAGCAGATGAACAGCACAAAGCAGAGGTGCCTGGAGAAATCCTGATGTGTCTGCACATGAATGCACATGTATGCTACTTAGTGTCCGTGCCTCCAAAGAATCCTTGCAGGGAGAAAGTGAGGGGCAAATCTTTGTGATTTATCATTCAAATTTATCTTGTACTGACAAGTAATAAATAACAAGGTATGTCTGACAAAGGAGTACAGCTTAACAGCAACCTTCTGCGGACTTGTTGGTTGGGAGGAAAAATGACTGTTATTTTAGCTGTAAAATCTCTGCTACATGATGGACAGTTAGCATGATGAATTAAATCAGAAATAAATTTTAGAATGCATGTACTAAGTAAGAAAATTTTGAGAGACATAAACAAAAAGAAGGAATGCAGCTTGCTACCTTATAGGATGAGCACTTATTTAAAGCATTAATTTCTGCTCAGTTCAAAGCAGAGAACCCACAAATGTGCTTACCAGACGCATTATTGATTTCTGACCTACAAATTACTCTCCTTCAAGGAGGGTTGATGTGGAACACAGACAGTGGGGGAAGAGGGCTGGAGTAGACAGGGTACTTCTCAGCTGCAATCTGCATAATGTTTAGTATTCAGTGAGTTAAAGCACGCAATGAAAGGGAACTGTCAGCGCAATCTAGAAGATATAAAGAAATGAAGGGGTGAAAAAAAGCCGTATGCTAATAATCCACTCAGTAATTAAGTGAAGATCGCTGCCAAGCGCCACTGCCACTTTCAAAGGGTAATTTGTACAGGAAATCATAGAGTCATTGTCAAATCATTTCAGGATAAAAGGAAAGTCATCAACTAAGATAAGATAAATGCTGGGTGTCTGGCAGCATGTGCCCTAGGAAATGCCTTTGCTTTTTTATATTGGAAAAAAAATTTTGCAAAAGTGGGGCTAGAAAAACTTGACATGTTGAAATGCACATTTACTATTAATAATAGAGGTGATATATGCATAGATGCGTTATTAAATAGGTAACTGGAACAAAAAAAAAAAAATCATCTGGTGAGCCAGCTAAAGGGGAATTAACTTTCAACAATCGAATGTGACTTTTAACTTGAACCTTCGGTAAATTAGAGCACACTTCATCCCGCCCCCAAAAGAGTCTTTTGCAATTAATGCGCTTTAATATTCCTTTCTTCTATGTATGGGATAATCTGTGGGAGAGCCAGTTTCCCACAAGAAAAGATTTTTCCACAGGAAAAGATTTGCGGCTTTACAACTGTTAGCCTCCCACGGATCCCTTTCAGTGGCTAAATATTGCCAAGTCACAGCTCTCGGGCCGGGAGCGCAGTCGGCGCGGCGGTGTCGGGGTGCGACTGCCGCAAGAAGGAGCCTTGGGCAGCACACCCCGCTCCTCTGCAAGCTGGGCTTGTCTTCCCCTTGCTTAGATTAGGGTTTTAAAGTTTCCCTGCGTGCTCTGGGTGGCACTGAGCTTTCAAAGATGTCCTTTCAGTCGTTAGTATCTCGTGGTGGTTGAGGCCGTGCCTTTGCAGGGCTGCTGCGCTCGGCAGCGTCTGGGGGTCACAGGGAGACGGACAGAGGGACAGAGCCGCACTCAGGACAGCGCTGATGAACTCCAGAGGAGACAGATATCCCTGGGAACAGGAATTCACCGTCAGCATCAGCTTGGGGTGAATGTGGAATCTGCCCAGGATGACACTATAGAATGAAAACAAGAAATTGAAGCACTTTAAATTTGTCATGCCATTTATTAATTTCTTAAAAAATCTCAAACTAATGAAATGTACAGAGCATATCTCAGGGGTAATCATATTTATTACACAATCATATTTATTTCACATTGAATATAATAATATATTATTATATTTAATAATACATGGGCTTACTCAAGTTTTATACCATTGTATAAGTGATTTCGACTATATTATTTTCTTTCGCCACATATTGAAATTACATAGTAAAATTAAACTAATTTCTAATGTATATAATTAACTTTGATGTAATGATATTTGAATTTTATTAAGTGCATATTCTGGCCTGCACTTGACCTATCACAGGTGTACAATTACATAGCTGATTTTATGAATCACAAGAAGGTTTGGGGTTTTTTCCAAGAAATAGTGTTTACCAGACATGGAAAAACCCCCTAATTTCATGTATTTTTTCCAGATATACTAAGTAATCCTATAAAATGTGAGCAGGAGGCTCTTCAGATGTACATTCAATTTTATTCCATGCCAATTATTTTGCACCTAATTCGGCAATCCAAACACAGAACCCAGATCTGAGAAACAACACAGACTCGTCTCGGTATTTAGCACAGAAGTCTTAACACTCAAACAGCATGAGGGCTTGTTACATTTTGGAGAGAGTTCTGATTTTTTTAAAACAGTGATAACGTTTCAGCCATCCAGATTTTTTCATCCATGACAGATATAGTATAGATCAAACAGTTCAGATCATAAATAATTCAAGTCTAATTTAATAAAAGTTAATGATCTACAATAGAAATTGCTTGAATTCCACTTTTAACTGTTTCACAACACTGTCTGAGAATGAAAAAAAAGCAGGCTGGAAATGGACTCAAAAACATGCAACACCACATGAATTTTTTAACATGCTGCATTTCTCAAAGAATAAATTTCAGAGTGCTTGCAAAATAATGGTTTAAAACTTTATCCAAAGAGGCTGTGAATAGTAAAGCAGCCATGTGAAGAACAAAAAGAAAACAAAAAACCCTCTGTCCTTCAGATATACATTTCCTTCATTTTATTTTCCTCCTTCCAGATTGTGACACTGTTCCTCTATTTTTATTCCTTTATATTTTATCTTGTCTTATGTGAAATTAGATTTTTGAACATTTTATGTTTAGAAAATATCCTTTTATTGGAAGGTGAAAGTGTTTCTGGCTTATCTCACTTATATTACATTTCAAAGGGACCCTCAGTAAAGGGACCTCTAGAATATTCATTTACTATTACATGATAAGAGGTGAGGAAAAATTGGTCTTAAGATACATTAGTTCGTACAGTGCTATATAAACCACAAAAATAAAAGCCTATTTACCTTTCTGTTTCAGGTCTATGCATATTTTGATCTGAATAGAGATAGAAGAGGGTCATATCTGTACTCAGCACAGAACAGTTAATCTCTAGCTATTAAAAAAAGAGAAAGAAAGAGGCCTGTTGGTGTTTCTCTTATGAACCAAAAGTGATCTAAAATGTACAGCAGTGCAGTAAGACTGATAACTCACTATTTTCAACATTGTTTCTGAAGGAGATGATGGCTATTAATCAAGTCTCTCTTTCTCTCTTTCTTTCTTTCTTTCTTTCTTTCTTTCTTTCTTTCTTTCTTTCTTTCTTTCTTTCTTTCTTTCTTTCTCTCTCTCTCTCTCTCTCTCTCTCTCTCTCTCTCTCTCTTTCCATGTGAAGGATTAATTTGAGTGAAATCTCGTTCTGTGTATTTCGGCATGGTGGACCTCAAAAAAAACCGAAAATACTTTAGGCAGTTGGATGGTTGTGTTTTCCTGTACCAACAGGTGCCCATCTACCACCATCTGTATCAGGAGCTGCTTTTGTGAGTAAGGACCAAGCATGTAAAAATGCAAACACAGCGTAAGTAGCATTTCAGTGGAAAAAAAGCCCCCGAACTAGGCTGTGCAAACTCACAGACCTTACTATTTAAAAGTAGTTCCAGGTTCAACTGGAAGTTTGGCTCCAATTGTATTTTACCAATAGGGAAAATTCAGCTGGAGGTTTACGAGGTGAAATGTTGCATTTCCTGCAGTAACAACGATGAGTAATTTGCGATTGTATGGCGTATCCTAACAGCTGTGATATATGTTGCTTTGAATTCATTTAGCTGTAACAATATTTGTTAATTTTTCCCTTCAGATGCCTGTTGTTGATATTTTCTAAATAAAGCCAAGGAAAAGAAAACGCCAGCATTCTGAAACGTAAAGCAATCTGTAAAATTAAAAAAGCTTTCGTCCCCCCCCTTCCCCAAATGCATACCATATGCCAAAGCTACTCCTTAACTCGGAGCGACTGTTGTTACTGTAGTCATCAGTCTCTGCCAGAGCAATTACCGCCAGCCATCCGTCCTGGCTGCTCTGCAGGGGCTGCGTGGCACCAGGGAGAGCAGCCCACGGCCTGACCCTCTGCCCACCCACCCCACGCTGGGGACAGAGACCGGGGCCATGGGCAGGGGGTCAGCGTGGCTGTGGAGCAGCCCGGGCACAAGAAGCCAGGCTGGTGTTGGCTGCACTGGAGACACGAGTGTTGGGAGTGCTCACACCCCCACAGGAAGCTGATGCTGGCTACTGAGGAGGAAAATGAAACACCAATAATGCTTATAAAAATGTACATCTGCCAAAAATCATCAGATGCTGGGGAACCTGGTAATGCTGAATACCTGCTTTCAAATCCTGTCCTTTGGTAGACATCTTTACTTGAAAACAATTTGCTCTTGTTCCTGCCCTTAAGAACAAGGTTATGCAGTAGGAAGAGAGGCCTCCAAGCCTGCATCATTGTTTCTAAACATCCTGAGATCTTTTATTTTTCACTACCCACAGAGAGATTTTCAAGCACTTGCTCCTGTTTCATTTTATTAACAAATAAGGTCTGTTAGAGGGGAAAGCCATACAGAATCAATTGGTAATTGAAAGGAGATGTACACATTGATTTGTACATCAATGATATACTGCTCTGATTGTTGCACATTATATAATGTCTACCGACTAGAGTTGTTATACATTTATTGTCCCTTTCTTACCTTTTATTATCATTGCAAATTATCTTTTAGAGTAGAAGGAAACACATGATGTGTTATGAAGTCACAAAAGCAGCTCACAGACATTTGCAGAGAAAAGAGCACAGAGCTTATACAGAAGAGAGTAAGTCTGAAACTTACAATCTTTGAAGGTTTTCTGTGACAAGAAAACAAAAAGACCTCAAACCCAGACAGCAGGAATAAAGCATTCAGAAACTAAAATGTTATTTTTGAATTCTCAGTTAGGGTTTTCTGCTCTGTTAATTACTTTTACAATACCTGGTGAGATGGCACCATGACTGGAGTGCTTAGGATACTGCAGTTGAAATAATAAATAATCACCTGACATTTCTTAAAAGGCTTGCTTCTTTCTGAGTAGTGTTGTCTTTTATCAGCCTGCCTCATGCCTTTATCATGTTTGTTCTCATTCAGATCAGTGAAGGCTTTCATTTCCTCAACAGTCCCCAAAGCCAGGATTTGTAGCCTGTATTCAGATTCATTTAAAATCATTGCAGAACAAAATAATTAGAGAGATAAAAAAGGTGTTGCAGATTCTTTTGTTGCCTTAGATCTTTTGACCACAAAATGATGACTGTTTTTGCCAGAGCAGCATTTTAAAATAGATAGTGAATGTGTGTGTTACCTTGCATACATCCTAGCTGTACTGTATTTGCAGAATTCTGAACTTTAATACAAAGAAATACATTTTTTTTTCTCAGCAACAGAAGCATCAATAAAAAAAGCCAATTAGAAGAGATGAATTTTTATTACATGCTGATGATTAAATCTACATTAATCATAAACATCCGCAGGCCACCAACGGGGCTTGTTTAATCATTTTCAACCATTTGTGTCTCTCTCTAGCTTCTATTCTGTTAGATTTTTCTACATTACTTCCATATTTGGTATTGGGATGTTAGAAAGTGCAAGTATACTCCTGGGTAATCAGGATTTCAGGCAATATGACTCAAAAAAAAACATTCACAAAAGAAATCTCCTGGAAGGTTTCTACACCCATGATTTGATGGGCTATGCAGTTATGTGACATTGTTTGTAGGGCTATTGTGTAAAATAAGGCACTCACTGCATGCACAGGGGTTATTTCAAGTATTGGATAACTTGGAATTGGGTACAGAGATAACTGTATAATTGATATAGATATAAAAGATATAATGGGGAATAATAAAATGTCAAGAAAGCCTCAGGTACAATGACCTGGACAATGACTTTACTATCAACAGGAGAATTTTAAATAAAATTTGTTTTAAGCACCAACCATGAAAAAAAAATTAAGGGATATAGGATGTTGTCTCATTGCTAGAAGCAAGTAAATAATGCTACAGAGGAGTTCAGACCTAATTGGAAGTTGGAATAATTATAGATGATGATAAGCCAGCCACCAGAGAAATGCAATATTCAAGATGTGTGGTAACAAAAACATTGATTAACATAAGTCAGGACAAAAATGAAAACAGCTTAGAAATATAGCATATAATTTATGACCATGGGAAAAAATCAATATCAACAATAGATATGAAGAGAAAGAAAAAATATTTAGAGTTCCTTTCTCTTGAATTTTTAAATTTTACAGTGATTTTGTAAAGGGCATTTAGTGAACAATTTTTCTTTGAAGTATGAATTACATAGAAACTGAATGCAGCGTCCCCCTAAACCCTTCCTGAACACTAACTGAAATTTCACAACTGTTTTTAGGGATATTGACACATTTTTCCATATGAAATCATCGTCCAAGTTGCCTGGTGCTGACCTTTTTTTTCCTTTTTATAAGCAGACTTTTCTTTTATGAAAAAAGGGGAGGTGGGGAGAAGGTAAGTAGAAGCCATTTTAGCTTTCTCTTAGATAAATTAAGCCAGCAAAGATGCTCTTGGGAGATTTCTGAAAGGAAAAAAAAAAAACAGTTTCTGGGTTATTCAGCTACTTTTCATTCCCAACAGCTTGGCAAAAGGCACCTCTATGTTTCACAGTTCCAGGGAATTGTGTATTTCTCCCTTGCTTTGGAAGGGTTTGGAGACTGCAGAGCCAGTGAGGATACCCCAATGGTCTGTTCTGGCCTGGGGCTGCACGCTGTCCCAGAGCAGGAGCCTGTCTGGGGAGCTGCAGGTCCTTGTGGGGATGACTGGGGAGCAACCAGGTGGCAGCTACCCCATCCCATCGCCTGGAGCTTCATTCTTACTGTCCTGCCCTGAAGAATGAAAAGGAGATGGGAAGGAATGACAGTTCCTCAGCCAAAAAATGGTAATATCTTAGGACAAACAAGGTAATTCTTTGAATATTGTGGGATTTTACAGAAGTGCATGCCTGTGTAATACGTTTGTTTCTCTGGGAACACAGGTCACACTTCAGCACAAAGGATCAGGTATATAGTGGCTTTTGAGTGAGCTGGTGTGATCACACCACCAGGAATCTCTCCTTATGTTTCCAGATGGAAAAGTAACTTCCAGTGTGCAGATCTGTAGTGACAGAGGAGGTGTTCTCTGCTCTAATTTTAAAATGCCACCCTCATCAGTATATACTCCATCAGCAGAATATGCTAGGCTGAAATCAGTCATCAGGAAACTATGGGCCTAAACTATTGCTTAAGCTGGCAGTTCTGCACAGTTCTGTGCTCCAGACTGGTCATCTCTGAATTTCCCAAGTACCTCTGTGCACGTATATCATTGGAATATTAACTGAAAACGCTTCTGAAGGCAACATGGCTCATTGACCACATACCCTGGCATTGCTGTCAAACTGTTATTTGTGGACCACACTTTGAGAACCACTCACTGAACCTGTCTAAAATGAAGTGTGGAAAACACTGTGAGAAACAAAGCCAAAGAAGTAATATATTGGCAAGGAAATGGAATCTAGCCTGATCTTTTTCTGTCTCAAAATTGCAGAGATATATGATAGCTCTATCAATTGCAATGCCAGTCTAAGTCAGAATATATGGTCAAGCACAAAGAAATAATTAGGAAACTGTCACAGCAGGCAAAAAGAATATATAAAGAATAGTAAATGAAGCTAAGCTGAGATAGATTTAAAATGTCGAGAGCCATGAGAAAAGTGAAAGATGAAAGGTAGCAGCCAGTCCAACAACATGAATATGATGTAAAGCAGAACAGCTTTTAGTTAAGGTAGATCTCAGTTTCTTAACATTCTGTGAGGAAAGATTTGCAAAAGAATGGAGCAATGTGTGAAAATAAGAAACAGAAGGAGCAGAAGGAAGACAATATGGTAACACATGGTTACAGTTCCAAGACTTGAGAATATATTTCTTGTACTATATCCCTTTATGTTAAAATGCATTCTGTTTATTCTGGCTCAATGGCTCAGCTGGTATCATAGTGTAACACCCCACCACATGGTAGACCCGAGCTCCGGAGCAAGCTTGGGCCAACAGAGCTTGGGACTGTCACAGAGGTGATGCTGTTATCTTCAGCATTGGATAATGCTGCCCGGGGAAGGGATAGAGCAGTACAGTTCTCTGAGAACAGCAAGAAGAAAGGAAAACAATAAGCAAAATAGGAGAAAATGCATCCCACAGGAATAAATAGACAGATATATGGACCTTATGTAAGTTGTGCTTTCTCAACGAAGTAAGAACATCATCTTTTCTCTTTTTTTTTTTTCAGGATCGATACAAGATGCTCACTTCTGTACTGCAAATATTACTCTTCAAAATAAATTTTGTTTTCTTCCCAAATATTTCTTGCATTAGTATAGCTATAGGAAGTGGGCTGAGATGAGCAGCAAAATTTTGGAACTAAAATGAAAATTATGAAAAAACAAATGCTGTAAATAGATATCTTATAGATCCCCTTCTAATCTACACATGATTAAATATCAGGACTGCATTCTCTGATGGATCTTCCCTGCCTTCGAAGTTTTAGCAGATGTTGGAAGGAAGCATAAAAGATAAATTGACTAATTTCATACATCCTGCCATTTGTTTGCAGAAATCACACTTGAAACATTTTCTGTTTTATGAAGTCAAAAAGTGGGGTTTATCTGACCTCAGTGATCTATTGATTTATCAGTTATTATCACTTTATCACTTATTTTAGATGCTGGCTCCAGAATGAGGCCTCTCCATTCAGACAGAAAAGCCAATGAAATTAAAGCAGATAGGTTTAATTTGATTTCCTGGTGATTATTCTCAAGGAAGAAGGAGCCTTCCCAGGAAAACAAAATGGAACAGTTCTTAACTCCATGTATTTGATGCCACCTGTCTTCATTGTCTCTCAAGTATACCAAATGTTGAAGGCAGAAAGAAATCAAACTGATTTATCCTGTCTCTCTCAATATCAATGACACATTGATAACGAAGAACAAGTGGTTTCCCTCCGTAAAATTCATTCCTAAGTCTGCACTGTAGTACTTCAACCTGATGAATATTTTGCAACAAATCTCACTTGGACAGAATGGTTCTGAATTGTAAATTGCTGTTTTAAAATCAGCTCACTACCATGCACATTGGTCAATAGCTTTTGATTTGTTCTATGAGAGGTTTGGACACAGTGCTCATACATATAAATACACATTATTCAAAAATACTTCTTATCACAGCTGTGAGATCGCAGGAATAATTCTCCTGAAGAAATAATAATGGAAAACTTTGCCTTTTGAAAGCAAACCATAACTATTTCAGAAATTGTTGCTTCGTGTCCCCCCCCCCAAACTTAAAAATACCAAGCAAGTATCTGTGAGTTATTCCTGAATGCAGTCTCTGTAAAACATATTTAAATAACAAAAGCAAATGCAAGGTCATAAGAAAAAGAAATTGAGAGCAAAGTTATAATTAAGAACTCTTTAAATTCTACACACAATTAAGTTTGATCTGAACAGGGAAATAGGTACCTTTACCCTGAAAAAGATGGGTACATTTGCTTTGCCAGATCTAGGACAATGCATCTTTAAGATATTGTGCCATTTCTTTTAAGCATCACTTCAAAAATGTGGGAGGAGGGAGCATCTAAAGGAAAATTGCAAATGCAACTTTTGATTGTTATGATTTATTTTTAATTATCCTTTTCTCCTTTTGTCTTAATTGGACAGAGCCAGTCTAAACTTGTTCTGTGCAATTAAGAGCAGTTACATGCATAGAAAATTGAGACCTATTTTAAATCTCATTTGGACTGACTCATAGTTCAGCTTGCTACAGGAAAATTAGAGCAAGAAAATATATTTAAAAATCTAATGAGCTTTAGTTAAAATATTCTCCACAAAATGATGTGCTGGGAAGTTTTACACATTCACTTAAAATCATATCAGACAGTGGATCAGGGGAAAAACATTTTGCTCTTACTAGGCTTCCACAGGAGACATCTAGGAGCATGTTATTGAATTCTCTTCAAAATCCGTTCTGAAGTTTGAGCTATTTATTTCCAAGGCAACTAAACAAATATTTTCCAAATAACTCATACATGCAGCTCAGATGGGGGCTAATTCTGTACTTGGTAATTTCCTACCTCTTGCAAGCACAATTGGCACCCAGTGTACAGAGCAATGCACTTTCCAATAGTTAAGGTAACAAAAACCCTGTAAGGTGAAGGCAGTGCTAAAGCACCTGCATAATACCCATTAGTGTTAATAGGGGCTTGGGAGAACATATCCAATACCTCCATAAAAGGCCTCATGCAGCTTGGAATAAATGTGCAAAACAATAATAAATTAGTGAACCAGTATGAGAATAATCGTTTGAAATGAACCCAAATCCAAATATTGGAAATTTCTGGGGTTTCATGTTACACATGGGCCTCATTTCTTAGATCCCTTGGCTAAGATGCTTGGGAGGGGAGAAAAGTGCCTGAGAAATCCCATCTTCCCTTCTTGTTGCTCAATTGCAGCTGGTAGCTCACGACATGGAAGGAAGTTACACGTACAAGGAGCCATCATTGTGTCTGCTTGGAATAAAATACATCTTGCTCTCCTGACCACTGTCTGCTTTCCCCTTCCCTGCTTCAGGTGCTGCATAAACCAATGTAAAACCAGACAAAACTGTTCAGAGCCACGTGTGTGCTTGAAGGCTGAACCATATGCTTTGTGAGAAAGTCCCTTTGCTAACAGTTCCTACAGATCCTTTCCAGAGACTTAAAAAACCCCAACTTGAATACAGTTATTTTATTTTTTAGACATTATTTTTTATTGATGAGCATCCTTGAGTCCTGTATTCCCCAGAAAAAAGCAGCAGTAGGAGCACATAGCAAATTGAGATTTACCATTTGCCCATAAAAGTAAAAAGCTTCAAATCCAAGACTCTTAAAAAGAAACTTGAATCTGCTTGATAAAATGTTTGTTCGTTGCAAATACTTTCTCATTTCTAAACTCTCCTTTGCCATTTTTGCCAAAGTCCCATGACAAGGTTCAGCTGATAGAACAACCTTGCTCATAAAGTGTGAATTTCCATCAAGTCAGATGAAATGTGAACTTGAACAATGGAGAGCTGGCTTCTCTCCAGTCCTAAATATAGCTGTGTGAGAACTCTGTGAAACCTGCCAAGCAGTTGGCCCCACTCTTAAAGAAAATAAAGGCCTGAAATACTTAGGGTTCTCTAGTTTGCCTCATTCATTTCATGTCTTCCCAGAGTTTTGAAGGTCTCTGTGCACAGACAGACCCTGACTCTGTGCAGTTTACAGCCATTTTTTCACATTACAGGGCTGTGGATATCTTCAAGGTTTCTTCCCTTCTTAAACAGGGACTTCATTGTGCCCTGAGAGTTGTAATGGCACTGGAGTGAAATTTCTAGTGAGTGGTAAATAGTAGGAAGGCAGAGCTGCTCCATCTTGGTGAAGTCCAGCCGACTCCGGTAAGGAGTGTCAGAGCCCCAGGAGGGGAGGTCTAAGAGAGCCGAGGTGTCAGCAGTGTCCAGGGAGCCAATGGGCTGCAGTGACAGGGCTGAGCTCCTCACCTGAACTTGGCTCACCAGGCACCTGTGTCTGGATCTCTGAGAAAGATTATGGAAACTAAAGGAGCCTCCAGGGGGTCACCAAAGGTCTTGGTGACCAAAGGACTGTTAGTGTCACTTCTGCAGATGGTACCAGGGAGAAATTTTGCCTTGGCAATGGCAGATAGCCCCAAACACAGAGCAGGGCTGTGATTTGCCCCAGTTAAGTGAGATCTGAGTGTGCAGTCAAGAGATGGTGAGTGGTCCATGCGTGACCTCTGCCAGGGAACACGAAGTCAATAATTAATGCTTTTTGAACCTCCTGCCAGATATCTTTCTTCAGCATTCAGCTTCTCTGGCTTTTCCTCAAGACTGGTAGAGATTTAATAAAGAATCCCCTAGTGTTATTTTTGTTCTTCCTTTTAACTTGTTAAATGCCTTTTTGCATTGTTTTTGTTTGGGCTGTCCTCTCCCCTCCCTTTGGAGATTGTACTGTAAAAACAGTGTGATGCAAACATGATCTTCCTGCTAACAGGGGTTCCACACTACCAATTAGGATTTAAATTTCAGGCCAAGATTTCAGCAGAGCTCTCCTTCCAGTTTGTGAGAGAATCAAAGCACATGTAGAAACATACAGAAGCTGGCTCCTGCAAACAGATTAATAATAATAAAAAAGCATTGTGACTATTGAACATTTTAAAGGACCTTATGCAAAAAATAGCTCATGAATAGGTTTCAAAGTGAGATAAGTTATTCAGAGAGCTGGCCATGCATTTCTCGGGACCAGTGATGGATTATACAGGATAAGAAAATGAGAGCTGCAAGAGGTGAGGAGCTGCAGCTCCTGGAGCTGTGCTCTTGGTTCCTGCAGAGCCAGGTGCAAGGGGAGAGGACTGTGAGTGTCCCCAGCAGCCTGCCACTGCCATCCTGCTGCCACCCCACAGGGGGTCTGTGCAGCCACTGCACACTTAGATCTCATGTCTAAGAGTGCCAAAAAGGGAGGGAGGGAAGGAAGGAGGGAGGGAAGGAAGGAGGGAGGGAAGGAAGGAGGGAAGGAGGGAAGGAGGGAAGGAAGGAGGGAAGGAAGTGGCAGAAGGAAGTGGAGGAAGGAAGTGGCGGAAGGAAGTGGCGGAAGGAAGTGGCGGAAGGAAGGAAGTGGCGGAAGGAAGAAGGAAGGAAGGAAGGAAGGAAGGAAGGAAGGAAGGAAGGAAGGAAGGAAGGAAGGAAGGAAGGAAGGAAGGAAGGAAGGAAGGAAGGAAGGAAGGAAGGAAGGAAGGAAGGAAGGAAGGAAGGAAGGAAGGAAGGAAGTGGCGGAAGGAAGGAAGTGGCGGAAGGAAGTGGCGGAAGGAAGTGGCGGAAGGAAGTGGCGGAAGGAAGTGGCGGAAGGAAGGAAGGAAGGAAGGAAGGAAGGAAGGAAGGAAGGAAGGAAGGAAGGAAGGAAGGAAGGAAGGAAGGAAGGAAGGAAGGAAGGAAGGAAGTGGCGGAAGGAAGGAAGTGGCGGAAGGAAGGAAGTGGCGGAAGGAAGTGGCGGAAGGAAGTGGCGGAAGGAAGGAAGTGGCGGAAGGAAGTGGCGGAAGGAAGTGGCGGAAGGAAGTGGCGGAAGGAAGTGGCGGAAGGAAGTGGCGGAAGGAAGTGGCGGAAGGAAGTGGCGGAAGGAAGTGGCGGAAGGAAGTGGCGGAAGGAAGTGGCGGAAGGAAGGAAGGAAGGAAGGAAGGAAGGAAGGAAGGAAGGAAGGAAGGAAGGAAGGAAGGAAGGAAGGAAAAATGTAGAGAACAAAGAGAAAAAGAGATACAGCTCCAGTTCTTCTCAGGCTCCAGGATCTATCAGTGTCTGTGAAGAAGAATTCATTCTTATGTACTACTAACAGAGGGAAAGCACATCCTGGTGTATTGGCTGTAAAGGGAACATTTCTGATGTGGAATGCAGATTCTCAATGTGAAAAAAAAAGACATTTGGCTTTGAAACTAACTATCTTTCTTCTCAATTAATTTTAATTCTTCATTTAGATTCTAACCTTATTTTTTGGGGTTAACCAGGTTGCTTCAAACTTGGGAGATTAATACACAAAAAGGCTCCAGTTTGAAGTCAACAAATAGACAATAACATCTTCATATTGTCAGGGATTTTACTTGGAGCTTATGTTGGATGCAATCTCTAGATCTTAATGGTTAAAGGGTTAATTAAGCTATTATCATAGTAAACTCTTAAATTTTAGGAACAGAGGTATTTAACTGAATAGACAATTCTGCCAAACTTGAATAAACTGAACAACTGCATCTTAAAAATCATCATTATTTTTCTGATCTTGTTTCCCATGAAAAGCTGTTCCAGAATCTCTTTGGTTTTATGGTTTGAATTTTTCCTCTCTGCAGTCTAAATTTATCCTTGGCCTAATACTGTCCTTTCTTTAAATAGTTCTTATCACTGCCTGATATTTATTCCATAGTAAATAGAACTTACATATCCTTTCAGGCTGTGCTTTGATAGGATGACAAACAAAATATTTTAATTTATCTTCTTTGAGATAGGCTTTTCTTTCTCCCCACTACCCCCATAACAGTTTTCTGAAGCAGCTCCAGCCAGAACACATCAATCGTGCTCATGGATGGCCACTATGGGTGTGCTGTATTTCAGATGAGGTCTTGCTGGTGCCTTGCTCAAGGGCACAAATACTTTCCTAGTGCCAGTTGAAATACTTCACATGACACATCCAGGATCTCATTTGCCATTTTCCCCAACTGCACCATCTTTCTGGCTCAGAAAGGCAGTTCATCTTACTCATCCCTGCTTGTTTCAACTGATGAACTCAAGATTGTAGCAGGAAAACTAATTAGTCTGGGATTGCATAACCTTACTTTGAAATTAAAAATGAACCCTTTCATCTGTTTATTTTTAACTTCTTTCTTATTTGGGAAATTACATGATTTGCTTCTTTGGGCAGATACCCCTGGTGTAGTGCTGTCTAAAAAACCATCTTCTGAAGATACTGACCCAAATGTTGCTAAATTTTGGAGAGATCATTTCTAGGCATAGTCCAGTTGAGCTCTTTCTGTCAAAATTTCATATTGTTTCCCTTGTTGCTGATCTGAGCAAGAGCAATCGAGGAGCAAGAACTCATTAAATTTTCTCATTGATTTGGTTAACCAGATAGTATTTTGAATAGGATGTAAGCTGGTATGGGCAGAAATCAAAGCTTTTATTATGAGATTTTGCTGTGCATCACAAGGCAGTGTTCGGATCCATTGTTGGGACTTCTTCAATCACAGAAAACACCTTGTAGAACCCAAATGAGAGCGTGACAGTTTTTGAAGATCATAATAAAATCCCAATACAGAGTTGAATTTTTAACATTAACCAGTATTAAAGTAAGTAAGACATCTTTAGCCAACTTGAACTTAAAACATACTAAATTTAAACACTATTTATGAAGCAGGGATCTGATTTGGGACAACATGCAGAAAAGAACATCTTCTGGTTTTAAGAAAGTACATGGCTCACTAAGAGATACATTCTGCAATGGAGGTGCCTTCCCTGAACTGAGATGTGAATTGCATGTGTGGTTTCACCCAGGATCCAAAATGCCAATGCCTTTGTTCTGAAAAGTGGGATTAATTTCTTAAAAACACTAGCTACACATTTTTAAAAGCACAGAAGAATGTTATCAAAATGGATTTAATGCCTCCATTTCTTTGAGAAGTTCAGATTTGTTTAATTCTTCATACCTTTTTAGTAAGTTCTTAAATGTTCAGTATCTTGAATTGATTTTCTGTGGCCGTTGAATCCTGAAGCTGATTGTACATGTGCTCTATAAAACAGCTATGGCAGAAATTTTGAGATATCCTGAGCACTGAAGTATCTCAGTGACACCATGATATGATGAACCTGTTTGAAGTACAAACTTTCTCCCTTATAAATACAAAGCCAGCCTCAAATTCTGATTTCTGAAGACAAAAAATACCAGCAGCTGTGCCCTCTCTTTGCAAGGGACTTCTTATAATTCTGCTAAAGCAGGGTTTTTTTCCTTCAGGTTAAGTATATTCCCAGCACTTTAATGAAAGATGGAAGACATCTGGAAAGATGGAAGACAGTTTCAGGAACAAAGGTCATTATTTTTCCTCCAAAAAGAAGCCCAAACCCAAAGATATAATGATGTTGTATTGGGGGCTTCTACCTCTGCCAAACTATGTAGGCAATAGCAAAAGGTATTTCAGCCTTACTTACACATCTACCAGAGGAGATGAATATTTACCTGAGAGACAAAAAGCTATTTTATTGCATTACTTAGGGGTAAAAAGACAAAGAATTTACTGTAAAGACAACAAGCTGTAGCAGCAGAGGCTGACACAGAGTGTACAATTGCACTGAAAACACTGTGACAACACTTTTAAATTATGGTTAATGGTTTTACAGAATGTCACAAGCACAAAAAGTGGAGCACAGAGGATAAATGAGCCTATGCACAGTCACTCTGGCTACTCTAAGAGCACATGAATTTAGTACCACACACGGCAAAATGCTGAGGAGAAATCTGTTCCGTGTATTTGGGAACAATTGGTGTTTAAAATAAAAACCAACAGTGGCCCATGTAGATGACTGGAAATTGCTCACAGCCCACGGTCAAAGCTGGGAAAGGTTATAGGACAGGAAGATTTACCTCAGCATTTTGCACAGGTACTTTTGCTCTTTGCTAGCACCAGTCCACCAAAGAACTACACTATTCAATGTTTTTGTTTTCAGCCAGGATGACAGGAACATATTTGCAGTTTACAGCAGGTGCCCGGCTAAGTCAACAAAGTGCAAGCTATGCAGTAAAAAATAATATATAAAAAAGGTCACTTTGCCTGAGTGTGCCGCTCCAGCAAGTTTCAGTGCCTTACAGGGAGGGAGATGTCTGAATCCAGGACTGAAGTGATACTTTGCTCACCACACCAGCAGTAAAAGTGTTGTGTTTTCTCCTGTTTAATGTATGCAGAGACTTTTCAGATGCTTGTCAGCTCTTGTCCTGAGAATCATTACTACAC
Source organism: Haemorhous mexicanus (assembly GCF_027477595.1). NCBI lineage: Eukaryota > Metazoa > Chordata > Aves > Passeriformes > Fringillidae > Haemorhous > Haemorhous mexicanus. The sequence continues at coordinate 133,672,166 of NC_082341.1, forward strand.
CTGTTTCTTTGAAAGAGAAAAAAAACCCAGGCTATTCATTCACAACTTCCAGGTGGTCACATTTGTGCTTGTGGCAGAAAGTCATTCTTTCTGGCAGGCTTTTTCAAATCAGACCCCTGATGTCATGTCACTTTACTGAAGGGTCTCACAGCACATGTCCACCTGGCCCTCCGGCAGTGACAGGGACCTGACTCCATGCCCCCTCCAATGGCTGCAACTTCCATATCTTCCTACTGAGGATGAAGGAGGCAGAATTACATATACTATAATTCACTGCAGATGATACTGCACAAGAAAAACAGCCCTGGTAAAACTTGCGATTTAAACAAAAATGTGAATGCTACTCTCAGGTGCTCAGTGCATTAATGGTTCTTAATTGCCTATTGTCTTTGCAGCCTTATCTGGGATCTCACCCACACCCTTTGCTGTGGCCTCTGGGTCTCCTCTCCTGTGCGCACTCAGGTACGGGATCAAGGAGCTAATCCAATTACAGACTAACTAGGGTGGGGAAAAGATTACTTCTCAGCTGAATGAACCTCCATTCTTTGCCCACTGCAGACAGCTAAGGAAAGAGGCTCAACCATGCAGTCTTGGGAAGGAGTGAATGGCCACTTCCTTTGCTTCCTTTGCACATGGCAGCCTATCGTTTACCTCCTGATCTCTCCTGATGCTGAGCCTGGAAGAAGGCAGCTTCTAAACATGAGAGACCCATAAAGACTTTCAGTATCTGGGTTAAAGAGTTCACCCGTTGTTAGCTTGCCGCACAAACATTAGCAGAAATGTAAAAAAAAGCCATTCTGTGACTTTTTTTGTTTCTGTAAGAAAAAAAAGTCTAAGAGTAATTTAGCTTACTTTTTTAAGAGTGTGGTTTATCATCTGATGAAACTAGAACAGTGCCCACGTTAGAAGAAAGCCTATAAAGGTATTTTCTTCCATGTGGTATCAGAACAGTATTATCAGTGCTTGTTACTTCTGTGTAATATGTGTGGACATTAAACCCTAGGAAAAGCAGACATGGACAAGACTGTGGTTCTTAGAAAGCACCCCACTGAATCAAACTGGGACATTATAGGATTTGGAGCTCCCACTAAAGATGGCCTTGGTACAACATGCAGATTTATGGAAGAGGGGGAAAAATTTTTCCTTTATAGGGTATGTGTTCATCCCAGAGGAGAAAGAAAGAGACAGCAATTGGTATCATGCCAGACATTGCTGTTAATCCATTCTTAGATGGATTTCCTAACAAATGTCATTTATGGAGTCATACTCTGTGTGTGTCCGCCTTTCTAACTGCTGGCTCCACTGACTCAATTTTAGACACGTTTGATAAATGGCTAGAGGTCTCAAGTACAGCAAGAACTTATGAGTTTCATTAAAACTTTTATAAATGTATATAGTTCAAATATAAAGTTGCATAAGTAATCAGATTGAAGAAAAAGGGCATATCAGCACTGCTGCTAGGGGAAAAGTTGGATAGTGAACCCACCTGTACTTATGCATATCAAAGAACTTACTTGGAGATATTATAAAACTGAGGAGAAGCTTAAATCGGTTTTTGTGTCATAATAAATTCCAGTTGAACACAAGCACTAGAAATACCCTGAACACAAGCACCAGAAAGAGGGTTCACAAGTTTGACATCTCCTGGGGATTCCTTCTGTAGAGTAAATTTCTGTCATACCAGGGTTCTTTAAGGCATTGAACTACTGAGAAACTGGATGGGTGAGTGTTTCTCTAGTGAGTAATTTCTAAACTTCTCTAGATGCCTCTGGGTGAAATAAGTAACCAGTTGCCTAAACAGGGAGATTGAATGATAAACAGCTGAGACACTGCTGTGCACTTCAACCTCTCTTAAATAGCCCCAGTAAAGATGAATACCTAAGAAGGGAGTAGTTTTAGTAGTCTATTTAAAAGGCCAGACAGAGAAAAGCTAGAAAAGGGCGAGAAGGTAGAAAAGATGGAGAATTTGTATAAATGTTTGTTCAGCATGGCAAATGAGGGTAGAGTGCAAGTGGGAAAACCAGTGTCTTTGCCTTAGGAGCAATGCAACATGCAAGACAAGTGATAGAATCCCAGGTCTTATACAGGAATCCCATCAGAGCCATATTTGCTGGCCTTTCTGTGCACAGAAGAGAGGGTATCTGTGTCCAGCCAGGACTGCATAGGGCCTGTACTGATAGCCACAGGCAGTGTCACTTCCCTGGCCACGTGCCCTCTGCAGCCCTCAGGGCTGGCAATTCAGGCTCCACTTCTTTCCTGCAAGTGCCTTGGGCCATCTCAGACTGGCATAACCTATGGCTGCAAAACTTTCTCCAGAGTCTGTCTGAAGTTACTCTGCTTACTAAGCCTTACAATGTGCCCTGAAGGTCAACTGACTTCCTTGGAATGGAAATGAGGAAGGGATTTCAGGATGGACCTTCAGTAAGGAGGCCATCAGCTGCAGCACCCAGGTATTTTAATCATTTCCTGAGTAGTTCAGGTGGACCAATCAGCTCACAAAATGGAGGAAAACAAAAACACTTCACTCACAACAGACAGCTAAGTTAAGCCTGTTTGAGACAAATTTTAATTAATGTGTTTTTTTATTTCTCCAGACTTTAAATTGTCCTTGTGCCTCCTGGAAGAAAGGAGAGAAAAAGTAATAGGGACCTTCTTTTTTTTTTTTTTTCTTCATTCATTAACCATTTGGGACTATGGAACTATGAAAAAAATAGGAAAAATTCTGATATAAACAATACATTTTTACCCTTCATAAAAATGTTTCCCTTGAGGATGGAGGAGCAGAATCCTCCATTTAGAGGAGTTTTTTTCAGTGACTTTGTGGGCTCTTGGATTTGTGTCTCAATACCCGATTTTCCAAGGTATCTAGGTATGAGGCAGGTGGTAAGGAGCATGTTTAGACTTCTGGCCACTTTCAGTAATGTGGTGCTTTGTGAACTTCATCTGTCAAAAGTCTAGGCTACGTCCACGTTTTCCATGCAGTGCCAAGTCTTCTAGCACTTTGTCACTGATTTCCAGGTGCTTGAATTTCAGTTCCAGGAACACCCAAAGAATACCCACTGTCTACTAGTGGGTCTACTACCATTTGTAGTGGCCCTTGAGCATCTGTCCTCAAAAGAGATAAATTTGTCCTTTGAACTAGAGAAAATATAGATAATTGTGATGCCATTGAGGGATCAATGGGCCAAAGCCAGCTGTAAGAGGTTCAATAAGACAAAGTGCAGGGTCCTGTACTTGGATTACAACAACCCCAGGCAGTGCTGTGGGCTGGGGGAAGAGTGGTTGGAAAGTGGCCCAGCACAAAAGGACCTGGGTGTGCTGGTCAACAGTGTCTGAATATGAGCCAGGGTGTGCCCAGGTGGCCGAGAAGGCCAATGGCATCCTGGCCTGTGCCAGCAATAATGTGGCCAGCAGGAGCAGGGCAGGGATTGCCCCCTGTTCTGGGCACTGGTGATGTCACACCTTGAATCTTGTGTCCAGTTCTGGGCATCTCAATCCAGAAAGGACATTGAGGGGCTGGAGCATGTCCAGAAAAAGGCAACAGAGCTGGGGAAGGGTCTGGAGCACAAGTCCTGTGAGGAGCAACTGAGAAGTTTAGTCTGGAGAAAAGGAGTCTGAGTGGGGATGTTATCTCTCTCTACAACTGCTTGAAAGGAGGTTGTAGCCAGGAGGAGGTCAGTCCTTTCTTCCGAGTTAACAAGTGATAGGACAAGAGGAAATGGCCCCAGTTTATGCCAGCAGAGGTTTAGGTTGGATATTAGGAAAGCTTTCTTCATTGACAGGGTGGTCAGGCATTGGAACCGGCTGTCCAGGGAAGCAGGGAAGCCACTGTGCCTGAAAGGGCTCAAAAACCATGTAGGTATGGAGCTAGGGACACACCTAATGTAGTGGTAGACCTGTCGGTGTTAGGATAATGATTGAACTTGATGGTTGCAGAGATCTTTTCCAGCCTTAATGATTCTGTGAGTATGATTCCCACATAGACACTTCTGGAGAAGCCTGGTTAAAAATTGGGGTAGACTGGTATCCTAGGTAGTTCTGATTAAATGTTTTCCTATCACTATTGTGTTTTCCTATCACTATTCATCCCTTAAAACCTGGAAGCTAAGTAGGAGTAACATTTGTTGAAAATGCTGAACTTGTTAAACAATTTTTTAATCCTTTTCTTTAACGTGTTCTAGGATGCTTGTACTAGGAACTTAACAACTGGGCAAGGAAATGAGCTTTTAACAATACCTTTTATTGTTCCTAATTAATATTTGCCAAGGACTCTCCAACTGCACAAACTTTTGAAAAGAGGCAGGTTTCCTCATTATCAGCAGATATTTCACAGCTTATATTCCAAGAGCTGAAATGTTGGTCCAATTGCACCTACCCCAGGGTGAAAACACCCTTTACTGTGCCTCAGCTCTGGGCTGTGTCATGTTGAGCATGACCTGGGGAGGTAACAATGACAAGCCAATTGTCTTTGTCCTTTTATTCTCCTTTGCTGGTGCCAACTGGAGAGCAGAACTATTGCCTCACTCAAATTTAAAGAAGACAAACCACATCTTGTCTTGATGTGTGAAAAAATGCAGATTAGGACATGATGGGGGATGTTGAAGTGGGGCAGAAAGATCTGAAGATGAGGAGTGTATTTAAAGAAACTGAAACAGAGAGTGGGCTGGGGCAGCAAAGAGGAGGCTGAGAAGAAATGCAGCTAGCTGGTAAGTGGAGAACATGGAGTGGGGCAGGAGAAGAAAGCTGAGTCTAGTTGCAGAGAAAGGAAGGCATATGGGGGCTGAGAGTTATTTAGGCTAAGGTTTTGGAGGGGAAAGAGCACCTGAAACCCAACTAAAGAAGGGTGCTAAGTAGAATGAAAATTCACTTGGCTAGGTGAGTGGATTATGGGAATACAAGGAGCAAGATCTGAGAATGAGAAAGATCTGATGGGTAAAACTAGAGCTCCCCGGGAGACACATTTGACTGTGGAGAGAACCTGAGAAACAAGTGATGAAAGTGGAAGTGTAAAAAGAGCCAGGAGCGGGGAAAAGAGCTAGGTGGAGCCAGGGACAAACTGGAGGTTTGGCTGGACATAAAGGAGTAATAGGAGCATAAAGGGCACTTTTGAGTGTTTGTATAGGGTCTCTGTATTTTTGAGCAGACTCCTTTCTAAAGCCCCAAACAGATGACGAGAGTCCTGACTCTCACTACTTGTCTGACACCACTATCACCCCACTGGCCAAGGAGTACCCACCCAGCACCACTGTTTCTGACAGATCTGTTGTCATTGTAAGCTACTTCCTGGATGCAGAGTTTGGTGATATTCCCAGTCCTGGAATGGAGCAGAGCAGAGAATGATAGGCTGTATGTCAGAAATGGGAGTTCTAATGTGCTTAGTTACAAACCTCAGCAATTATACAACATATATTTAAATTGAACTGAAAAATGAAAGTCTCACAGAAACTTCAAGCCATCTTCTTGAAGTCCTCTGGTTTATTCACTAATCATCTTATTTTTTGCTCCAGATGATTCAGGGAATCCATTAAAAATAATTACCATTGTAACTGATGTCTCTCCAGCACATTGTTTGTCCTGAGTGCTGAATAAGGCAAGGGTTCAGCAGAAAAAAACTAACCTAAGAACATGTCATGTAGGACTGTATCACGTTCAAGTGCAGGCATGCTTTAAATCAAGAATTGCAAATAAAATGAGGGAAGTCTCCCAGTATTTTTCCCAAGGAAAATTCAGCCCTGGAGATTGATTTTTCCCCTTCTAAATATTTATAAAGGTCTGTGAATGACTTTTCTTTTGGTTTTTTCCACCTTGTAGGTTTATATTGAACTTAAAAAAACCAAACACAACAAAATAATGGAAAAGAGTAGCTGGGAGATTATTCTGCCATATTTGCACATTCCCATAATAACACAAATGTGAGAATTTCAAGTTCTTCCTAGGTTAGTATTCATGTGCCTTATTTTTTTCAACAGAAACAATGCACACATCAGAGGATTCTGCAGTATTTTCTGACACTGGCTAATAATTTACTCATGAGAATCATCCCACTGTAGACACTGTGATTGTTCACATAAGCGTTGCTTAGCAAAAGGAGGGCAGAGTTGGACCCTCCTGGGGTCCAGTCCTATGTAGTTATAGAATCAGTCAAACATATGATGAATATATGGGAGTGGGAATGGAGAAAGCAAAATGAGTCTGTGGCTTGAAAAAAAAGAGCATGTTTGATTATCTTAGGTCTCCTGTGTACCTTCCTTCCATATCTGCACTAGAGAGAATATTCTCTGGCAGCTATCATTTATTATTTATTTTTTATGCTTTAATTATTTGTGGAAATCCTTGGCTTCTGCTTGTTCAGCCAGCTCCTCTGACAGTAAAGTTTACATGCTAAGATGTGGGAGGTGAAGCTCTGGTTCAGGGGAGAGAAGGAAGGAAAGAATATTGCTTTGACTGCTGGTGATGTAATATTGACCATCTGCAACTTTTATACATTCGTCTGGTCATATATGTTTTTCAAAAAAAAAAAAAAAAACCCACAGAGATATTGACTGCTTTCTTATCTAGCTGTTTTCATTACTTTCTGAGCTGTCTTATTTGAGTCTTCATGCTACTGGTATGACTTCTTTATGTTTAAATTTAAGGTTTGAGTTAGAGCCAAAGTATTTGACTTATCCAAACTACATTAATTCTTTTCTAAAACTTTGTATTTTTCATTCCTCCCATTCCCTTCTCATCTCCATAATCCTCATTTCCTTCTTCCCTGCTTTGCTGCCAGACAGTTCTTTTTTTTCCTAGGCTGCCATCTGAGTTTTCTTGGATACGTCTACTTTTTCCACCTGGCAATCCTGTCTGGGTGGAGTGCAGAGATTTTGGACAATTGTCAGGGATTTCTGGACATCTGGCAATCCGTTTGAAACAGGATGGGAAATTTTATACGTGTCTCTGCCCACATGCAGATGATGCCTCCAGCACATGTAGACGCTATTGCACAGATCCCAGGAGCACTGGCCTACAGAGAGTGTGCTACACAGGTGGTCTTGGGGAGAATGGTAATTCCAGCCTGTTTGAGAAGACTGGAGTCACAGTGAGTCTGCCGGACAGTGAATGTGCACTGCTATGTCCCAGCCACAGGGCTGATTTCATGAACATATGTAGTCCCAAACAAAGTGGGCTATCGTGCAAACACCCCAATTTCTTCCATTCCCTAAATTTCTGGGCTTCTTAGTGCTCTTCCCTTTACTCAGTTCTCCCACCCCTTTCTGCCTGGGATGACAGAAGTTTGGGGATTCCTGCCTCTTTTTGATACTCTTGGAATGGACAAAATGAATTTCTTGTGGAAAGGCAAGAGCTCAGAGACTTCTGCCGCAGCCCCTCAAACCTGGGGAGAGGAATGGTGTTGAGTGATATTTGGGCTGATTGTGTCCCTTGATTCCTCTCACAATTGGTGTGTGTCATATGATAATCATTATTAGTAATAGCTCCTAGGCCTTGGTGCCAGAAGGATCTTAGGTGATATTGAAACCAACTGAGCATTAAATACCTACAAGAAATGTGGACTCTTGGCTTCAGTGTTTATGATTCCCTGATCTCCAATGGGTTTACAAGTGAGGTAAGCTTTATTGACAGTTCAGACTTTGGGGAAGAGAAGTAGTCCAGATGAAATTCTTTCACAGGTATCACATAGCTGGACAAAGCCCCCATAAACCATCCAAAGTGCCATATATTTGACCACACTCTTACTGTTTCTCATGCTTCCTACGTTCCAAAACCTTTTTTCTAAGGGAGAGCCCTTTATTCTTGTGTGTTGGAAATCTCTGCTGATAGATGCCTGGCTGTGCCTCTTCCACAGCTAAACCTAAAATCAGAGTTCCTTCATAAATGTGAGGAACATCAGAGGGAAACATAAAGCATTTTCTTAGAAATTCTGGATACAGCACACAAGCCAGGATTCTGGGAAAGCAGCCTCTCTGTTTTGATGTGATACAGTTGATGCCTAAAACTCAAACCAAATGACTTAAATAAATTTCACAGACACTGCCAGGAAGTGTTCTGGATACAGTAATGGTACATGGAAAATCAATATTTATTATCATTTTAACTGAAAAATTAAAAAGATTTGCCATAAAATACAAGTGCTTTGCAGCATTTTGCATGTTCAGAGTGTGTCCTCTAGGGTGCTATTAATATAGTTTGTCAAGTGAATGATGCATTGTTTATGCAATTACAGAAATGCAGCCAAATCTTTTTCCTCTCCCTCTTTCCCTCCTCTCCAGTGGCAGCAGCAGGTAGCTAAAGCTGATGGATCATTTTTAGGCCTCTGTGGTGCAGAATATATATTTTCAGAAGTAATCCACTAATTGGGTATGCAGACCATCTCCCAGCTGTGTCTCGGTGCTTAAGTGCAGGGAAATCCAAGCTCTCAGGTCTGGAAAGGGTAATGCAATAAAAACCTGTTATCATGTAGTAATTGAGGTCCAAGGTTTACAGCAGCATCATGAACATGATGCATTCAAATGCAAAAGGCCAGAGTGACTCAGGTTTAGGCAGGGGAATCAGAAGTTTATTAGTACTCTATGGCCTGCTGCACTTGCTCGCTCAATGCACATTGAATTTGGAAAGGTCTAAATGCTGATTTTAAACAACTTTTCACAGTTTATTTTCCTTTGGTGGACATGTTTACTGCTGTGACTTGCTGGGTTTCACCCTATGCTTGTTTTCTGTGAACATGGCAAATTCTTCCATGGACTTTTGACTCCCTGTTTCACTTGAAAGCCAGGAACTAAAACTGGAGAGCCATTCACACACTTGGCACTTCAACCAAGTTTTCCATATTTTCCTTTAAAATAATAAAGGTCTGGATTCAGACATTTAGCTGATGACTTGTTAACTGATAGGAGTTCTCCTAAGGTGTCTTGCAATAAAGATGGGCAGAAGCCAATCTCCTTTTTTCATTGTAAGTGTTGTGAAGGGACTCCATTAGCATTCGCAGAAATGAATAAAAGGGCAAGAAAAACTTTCCAAAGACTCAAAGACCCAAGACTTTAGTTAATAACACAGGAAAAAAGCCAGAAGAATTTTGAGTTGACTTGGGTGTTATTGTGGGTTAATTGGACAAAACGCCCTAACACATGGGTTCTTCAAAAAGCATACTGATAAAACTCACAATATAGCATTTTTTCTGTGATAAAACCAGGGATATTAGCCTGATACCTTCTGGTGTTCCAAGATAAAACTGAGCAATTACACAGGAGAGATTTTTCAAACCTTTTTGAGCCAAACTACAGACAAGGCTCACTATTTTTCATGTCCTGTATTTATTTCTGTAGATTTGTAGTAAATAATAGATTCATGACAAACAAGTAAAAGTCTGGCTCTAATTAGTTCTGCTAGAGGTGTTGTAGAGTGGAGATATCTCTTTCTGACTCTTGCACAGAAGTAGTCTAGAGTTTAAATTCTGAAAAATTTAATTGGTCCAGAACTGATAACAGTTATTAATATTTGATAACAGTTATTAATATTTGAATCAGTAATAGTCCGTGGACTTTCACAAGTTACTTTTGATTTGTCATAGAATGGAGGAAGACAAAAAATCAGACTCATGTTTAAACTCTATCCAGTATTGTGTTCTGCTATGGAGGAAGAAAGTTGCTGTATTTCAGTTTTTGTTCAGTGAATACATACCACTACCCCCCTGAAGAGAGTATTTTGACTTCTACAAAAAGTGGTGCTTGTATCAGCTGGAAGGTGTTTAAAGGATTATACAGCATCCTCTGTTTAGCTAAAGGATATATGTGAATTGGAGAGATCATGATGAGACTTGCCAAAGGAGATGCTAATTTCCATAACAGTAGCAATATCTCCATCCCTTCAAATTATGCTCAATAATAATTTTAGGGTCTTTCTGCTGTTCATAGCATACACCTAATATTTTTTAATTATGCCCACCTTAACCTTTTTAGTCTCGTATCTTGAAACCCACTTTATCCAGATGAAGATATGATCAGCAGTAATAACAAGAAAAGATCAAGATTTATAAAATATGACAACTATAGGAGAAATGTCTACAAATGCCAAGTGTGTGGAGCTCTAGGTCTCTGGCTACTTATGCCTTTTAATAAAATAAAGCAAGAATCTTGCAAGACTTAAAGAATAGCTTGCTTTTAATCCTTTGAAAAACTTTTTACTTTTCTGTTTTTCTTTACCCACTGGGATCTAGCTATTTTCTTCAATCCTAAGTCTTTTGAAATGGTTTTTTGCTTTTCTTACACTCCCTTTAAAAGGAAGATACCACTGGGAAAACCGTATGCCTTCTGCTGAAAGTCTCGTAGCAGATGATTAATATCTGTTACTTTGATAGAGAACCTGAAACTTCAAAACCCAGGAGTTCAAGCATTTTGCTGCCAGCAGTTTGCTCTGCTCTGAAACCAGTGCTGGGGACCAGCTGAAAGACTACCCATCATCAGCATATGCTGTAGTTGCCTACTGATTTAGTTCTGAGCAAAGAGAGGGGAGACTAAAGCAGGTAGGCACACAGGGGAGGGAGCTTTAAAAGCAGTGAGACAATAACATTGCAGATAGAAGGTGAGGGGAAGGGGGTGTCCTCTCCCAATCCCTCTCACTCCTTTATTTTCCCTTCCTCTCTCTGGTATCTCCTGGAGTATAACAGAGAGGAAAGACAATCTTCATCTCAAAGACAGGACAAAATGGAGCACAGGACCTGAACTGGATGAGTTTTGCTCCTTTCCCAATTAATCTAATTAGCATGCTCACCTGGAGTCACTGCAGCCTTTTGTTTAAAGAAAGGTATGTCTGCTACATACATAGCAAAACTATCATGGCTAGAGGCACGAAGGAGATGGCAAAAAGGAGCTAGTGAATAAAAGGAAGAGAAGAAGCAGAAACTAAAGATCAAGGAGATTTTCTTCTCTGGGTGTTCAGTGTGACAATTCTCATTATTAATATGTGAATTACCTTCCTGAAAATTGCATGTTTTGGCAAAAACACAGGTCATTTTTCAGACACTTAGTACAATCTTCAGCTCATACCCACACTACCAAAATAGTGAATTGTTCATATTTTGACTGATGCTTTGACACACATAGAATCATCCCCTACTTAATGACCAAGAAAACTTGAAATCTGAGTTACAATTGTCTGCAATAGGTAAAGCTGGTATGTAGATAAATACAGGCCACTGTCACCTAAGATTGCTGGTAGAATCTATTTTCAGCCCCCAAACACTCAAGCCCTACAATGATGCTACAGTTTAATGACACGGGGGCAAGAGAGAATTCAATGATGTGACAGCTAAGATCAAAATGAGCTAAATGCCTGACTGCCAATTTCAACTGGACAGTTGCCATTTTTTGGCCAAGATTTTAGCAATGTTTAGCAGGCATATTGCTTATGCACAAGATCTATTGTTATCCCAGCCTTTGTAGCTACTGCTTGTTACTAGAAAACAGGCAGGTGTGAGGGAGGCTGGTTTCTTGAAGTGTGTTTTCTATCTTCACTTTGAACCAAGGTTTCTAGAACTATGGTTTCTAGAGTTGGGAGAGTTAATTAACTGTATTAATTGTGTGGTATGTGGTGATGTAGTGTGACTTTGTTATTGGTTACTTTTGTGTCATGACAGATTGTCTGTTTAAGAATTATTATTCAAGGGACAGAGAAAGAATATTAAAACCTTGTTTTGTATACCTAGTTCTTGACCCTGTGAGATGACCAGAATGCTCACCCTTACATTAATTTCAGTCTGAGTTAAGTGTGTTGAGGTCCTTCATGAAGGGAAGTGAAAGGCAAAAAAACCCAAACAAACAAAAAATCACCTTTAAAACTGCTAGAAATACCTTATTTATTTTATTTTTCCTAGCAAGGCATGAAGAGCACAGTTTGCAGCTTTCCTGCTGCAGACCAGCCTCCGAGATCAGCCTGCTGATTTGCAATACTGGACTCTATCCAGCATAATGAAAACAGGGAAATTATTTCTGTCTTTTTGTTTTGTTTCATTTGGTTTTTCTGTTTGGATGCAATTACTAGTGTCTTTTATTAGACTTAATTTTATTACATGTTTCCAGCTCTGGCTCTAGACCTAATTACCACTTCTGGAAAGCTACTACTGTACATACTACACATCATATTCTTCACACCTCTGTGATTTCCTGTTCATTAAAAATTTTGAAATATTCAAGTTTCTGTCCAATCCAGATGACAATAAAATAGTAGTTACCTCCTCTTCTGCCCTTAACTTCATATAAAAACAAGACCAGCCCCTAATATATTCCTGTGAATGAGGAACTCCACTTGTTGGCCAGATCTGCAGTTCTTTCCTAAAGTGCTACTGTGGCCTGTGTATTATAGGTTTCACTACATAAACTGCTCAATTTAGATGAGCTAAAGAGAATAAAATGGTTGCAAAAAATTGCAGATTTTGAAATTTGTCTCAAGAAGAAGGAACACTTAGAAGAGTAAGAATTTTCCTACACACTCTATCACTGATATGAAACTAGCTTTGCTTTAAACTCTGAAATTAAACAGCAAAATTTGACATCAAGAAAGAAGCCACCATGAAAAAGCAGAGGTAGAAGGCAAAGTAGGAAGAGAAACAATAATAAAGACAGGTGCCTTTGAAGAAGGAGAAAGTTCTGTTCACTAAAAATGCTGCTTCAGCAGTGCCAGAATTATTCGCTAACCTGGCAAACAGTTTCTCTTGAAAAAGTTTGGTCATGCTGACATCTTTTGTTTTCAGCAATTCCAAAGTGTTATTAAGGAATGTGACTGCAAGACAAGCCCATAAAAGCCTGAAGAGACTCTGAGGTGCTCTGCAGAATGGCAGTTTGCATTATATCCTCTTATCCCTGAGGTGATCCACCTCTAGGTGGGATAAAAAGTTACTCCCTTTCTTATGCCCCCAAACTGTATAATTATATATTTATATACTGTGCAGCTGCTCTACCTTCTTAAAATCCAGGTGTATAATTAGCTCCTGGTGCATTTGAGGTGGCCCTTCATGCTCCTATCTCTTGCTTGAAACAGAGAAGTCTTTAAGACTCTGCACTTCAGTGGTTTCAGTACCCATCTTAAACACTGGGTAAAAGATTACAAAGGGTGATTCATCCCAAGCAATTTTTAAACAGCTAAATCTGGAGATGGTGTTCAGCTACTGGCATTAAGGATGTCTGGCTCAGGTACATAGCCCTGAGCTCCCACAGGGTGTCCAGTCTCCCATCATAGCCAGGGGAGATCCCTCCTTTGTAGTCAGCAGAATCTGGAGTGGTACTTCATCTCAGCTGAGTTTCTGGCTGGTTATCTGAACAGCTCTCTAGGTCTCCTTGATGATGCTGACTAGATACCTGTGGAGCTTGATGGGACTTTAGACCCTTACGGATTGATAGATGAGAGAGAATTTAACCTTATTCTCTGCTGAAGCTTATCTTTATTCATCATCTTCACAACAGAGTCTGTTATGGTCAAGCAAATTCTTTCTCTAGTCCATTAATTAAAATATTAGCAGGGAAACTTATAGCAACACTTGCAGTCTGACACTTATTAAAAAAAAAAAAAGGAGTTAGATATTGTGTGCCTGTGTTGCTCGGCTCAGAATGGACCTGAAGGACATGCTCAAGCCATTTGTGATGATAATTTTTTTGCTAATAGGAAATTTTCTATTTGTCTTTGTATAAAATAGTGTATTTAAAGCATCTGTCCTCACATTTTTGGTGTCAAGTCAAAAATTCTTAAAGAATATACTTTTTTTGACCAGGTCTGGTCCACCAACATATATATACATATATATATATATATATATATATATATATATATATATATACACACACATACATATATATATATATATATATATATATACACACACACACATATATATATATATATATATATATATATATATATATATATATATAGAGCCATCTTGTGTGGATGTCAAATGTGGATATTTATGCTGGAGTGGCTAAATACACATAGTCATTAGACAAAAAACCCAAAAAACCAACAATGACCAAATACAAACCAAGTAGATTTACTTGTGCAACTTATATATGTTTTTTGGAAATAAAATTTTCACAGTAGGGTAGTTAAGTCTTTCATTTGTACCTCAGTGAAATTTATCTAGGAAGTGATCCTCTATTGTCCAGCACTCACCTCAGAGTTCATTTTCAGGAATTCTATTTACCATTCCTGTGGCAGACACACATGAAAGATCAGACACAGTCAATGATGCTTTCAGTTTATTCCACCCCAACATCAAACATCTCTGTCACAGTGACACCACGATCATAGCTGAGTACTCATTAAAAAATAGAAAATCAGCTCAACATTGTGTTACTCCAATACAGATTACAGAGCCTTTGGTTGTTAAGTTTCTTGTAAATGCTAATCAATCCCAGCCTTTTAATTCTTCATCCTGGACGTTTTGTAGCCGTGTGCCTGTGTGTAACTGCTGTGCTTTGGGCTGAAGTACGAGCAGCAACCTTTTTATGGGTCTGTTGTTAAAACTCTAACATTGTGAGATTCATCAAACTAAGTAACACTGCTAATGTAAGAGTCTCTTCTTGCCCAATGAATGATTTATAACAAAAGAATAGACTTCTTTATTAAAAGGTTCTCATGCTCTAGAGGCTCTCGTGCTCATGCAGATAAGAGCTGCCACTGTTCTGTTGGAAGAAATATGCTTTTCACTGTGACAAAGGAAGCAGGGAAAGTGCATCAGTCATTGGCCTTCCATGATTTTCTTTCTCTTCTCTTCCCTGGAGATTAGTTAGCACAAAACTATATTCATAGTTTTCATGGTAAAGTTTTTTAAATTTGGTATTTATCATTCGTTTTTGAAAATATTAAGGCTCTTTTTTGTTATAAAGCATAGTGGGGACCATTTTTAACACTATCTGATGACCTGATCTTTCAGCTTCCACTCCAAATCTTGTGTACCTCAGTACTTCCAAACAGTCTGAGGAATAAAGCTCAAATATTTCTGACTGCAAATTCATTGGGTCGGCTGGTGAAAATTCAAACTGTGGGCACACAGCTTTTTCCTGCAAAAATTCTGAATTTATGTAAGAAAATTTTCCTCAGTTTGTTCTCATGAAAAGAGACCCTTAAACTGTTTGTGCAGAGAGTCTATCAGCTGCTATCAGTTGCTAACAGTCTATCAGCTGCTGAGCCCACTGATTTCCTAAGCTGCAACACAGCTAACAACAACCAGCTGCTAAATATGGTCTCAATACAGCAAACCACTTTGGCATGTGCTCAGCTTTGGCAGGGTGAGTATGCAGATTAAAGTCACTGAGACTTTCCACATACCTAAAGTTCAGGTGTTAGTGTCAACGTGGATCAGCCCTTTCACACATTTTCCTTCATACTCACACATAGGTATTGTTGATATGTGTCCTAATATGTCAGTGCACTCAGTATGCATAAGCACTCAGTTCCTGCACCAAAATTAATTGGAACTGAAGAAATTCCTAGAAATCTCTTAACAAATGATGCAGATGTTTGTGCAGTTTTCTAGGCAAAAAGGAAAGTTATTGGTGTCCTCATTTATTTATAAGGTTTTAAGTATGTAATTGTAACACAGTCTCATAAAATAGGTTCCTTATGATGATGGATGGGTTCATCAGCAGTCTTCCAAGCTGCATAGGACATTTATAGATGGATTTGTGCTGGCTATTATTATGTAGTAAAACCTATACAGTAAATAATAACTGGAATGCCATACACTAGGTGCAATTCAGAAATGCTTCCCACATGATTGCAAAGGCTGTCAAGTTGCTGGAAGACCACTCTGGCAGTTATCTGATGCTTCTTCTGGGAAACGTGTAGGTCTGTGCATCTCTAAATGGAGTCTGTGTTGCAGTGCTTAGGTAATATTCACCCTGATACCCCCTCTTGTTTAGTGTAGAAGTGTCACAGCATAATTGGGAGACATTCCAGGTTTAACAATGCTCAGTCCTTAGCTAATAACCATGAAAATTGTCAAGAGGGCACACCGTGTCCTTGCAGCCAAATTTTCCACCTTGTGTCCCCACACTGATTACAAAACTAAGATGCAGGGAGGGAGGAGGAGAGCCTGTTCATCCCCAGCCTAACTCAGCTACACACTCCCTCTGTTGAGACTGCTGTGAGAGTGTTTTATTCATTTCTCATTATGTTCTATCATATCTGTCAAGTGGCTGTCACAAAAATCCATGAGACATTTTCTAGTGGAGTCCTCCCTCTCCAGGGATGAAGGCTTGAGGGCAGAGAGAAAAAGGCCTGGGAAGCAGAGGCCCTCAAAGGATTTAAAGTGGAATTAAGGAGTGAGGAGCATGGAAGTGAAAAGACTTTCCTGGGAAGAGAGCGGCAGCTTGGAAAAGTAGAGAGGCAATGCATAATTTGGCTTAGGAAACAAAAGGATAATAAACACTCAGAATTGGGCCCTTGTGTTTTATTTTTCTTGGATTCCTCTCCCAATCATTCAATACTGCTCAAACTTTGACATGAACAAAACATCTTCTCATAATGTGTCGCGATAGTGACAGCTAAGTACAGCACAAAAGTACGTGATGAGACAAGAAGTGCACCTTGACACATGTCTCTTGCATAAAATCTACAGGAGGAGCTTCTGTGGGAGATGACTGTTTTGGAGAAACCTACCCAGTGCTCATCATTAATGCTTTGGGTGCCCTGCACCGAGGTGCAGGCAGCAGGTTTTATGTATTTTACTTCTCTTCTGGACACTGTGATAAAAGTTGGAGTTCATGCAGCACACAAATGTAATTCCGAAATGGGCACCTCTCAAGCTGCACATTTTCTCTGTGACTGACAGTACAAATGGGACATATTTACTGCACAAAGGGAAAGTGTGAGGAGCTCTCTTTCTGGCTAAGCTCACAGATTCATTATTATGTTCAGTGGTGTTTATACGCAAGACTCAAAGTGCCAAAGTGCACAGAAACATACTTGAAGTGCTACTCCTCAGAATCTGCAGTAATCACATTCTGTGAAAGTCAGAGATTAGGGGAGTCATCTGAACAATCAGCAGTGCATCTGTCTCACATATTATATACAGTTTGAAGTATCCCTCAATTTTTTTTCTGTAAAACTAACATCAGTGTTTACCTATAAACAGACCCAGAAGTCATTTCTGACTATACTCTGCTTTGTATACAATGCTATTATATAAAGAGCTCAAGCAGCACGTCTGCCTGCCTAGATGTGTGTGTGTTCTCCTACTCCAGCTGCCAACAACCTAAATTATTCAGCAAGCCCGGATCATGCCAAGTTTTTAGTCAACAATGAAGATCCTGCCAAAGAGCTAATAATGTTTAAAAAAAAAGGAAGCAATGTTTGTGACAATTAACAGAGCCTGCAGCCTGCAAAGAGAGTTGGACTCATTTGTAAAGGAAAATTTAAATGATATGCTTCATTATAAATGGTCCCATGCAACACATTGCTAATCAACCAGAGCAGCTTCTTTTTTTTCTCCTCCCTTCCTATCAGATAAACCAAACAGCAGCATGAGCCAAAGTTCTTGGCCAGTGCTTGCTATAGCTGTAAATGTGGTGTGGTTATCTATCAGTATCATAATCGGCTCAGATCAAACTGAATAATTAGCACTAAAGTGGATGAATAGAGCCCCAGCCTCTTATCTTGTCTATTAATAATAAGTATAACTTCACAGCCAAATCAAGAGGTATGTTATTGTACCCCTGAGAGCCTGTTTGGGTAAAACCCCATGCGACCACACCACCATAAGCGGTGCAGATGGGACAGTGTGTGCCTGTAATGATGAGCTGCCAGCTGCCAGCTCCCACTCCAACCCCACAGCTCAAAGTGGAGGTGAGAGAAGATAAACAAACCATGCACAAACATGAGACCCATTTGTAGGGACTCCTTCCCCCCGTCTTCCTTAATCACAGCACCTCGATTGATAATAGCTGCCTTTTATATGGCAGAGCTTTGCAGAGAAGCAGCTAAGAATAACTGGTGTTTTTCACCCAAGTCCACCACAGAATTTTAATAATATTTTAAAGTGGAACTGGTGTGACCACAAACAGCTATAATCTTAGGAATAACATCCAGACACACCACTCCTCTTATATTTAAACCTGCTACATACTGCATAATTATTGTGCAGCGTCCAATGTAATAATTATCTTTATACTCTGTACTACATTACAATATCCTCATTTTAGGATATCTCAGAGTTTTGAGCCACATTTATCAAATTAGCTTAAATTCAATTTTGTTTATTTCAATGACTCTAGAAGTTAACTCAAAGGAAGGTTTTCAAGTTTTGCGAGGGAATTAAGTGCTTTTACTCACTGTTTGGGAAATGCTTGCTGCAGCCAGTCTGCAGTTTACTATTCACATTCACTTTGGTTTTATTGACAGAGATGACTGTAAGATGCATTGCTGTAAGCAGCCTGATTATTCAGCTCACATCAGTCACAGAAGCAGAGTTTTATTTATCTGAGATAGCTGAATACTTTTTATAATGTTTTCTCTGCATGGTTTGTATCTGAACTGGGATGAACCTAAACCAGGCAATTGCTGATGGGATTTGCTTTTGTGTGTTCCAGAGGCTCAAGCTGTGCTTTCCCTTGTGATGTTTTCCTGTGAGACTTAGGTTATGAAAAGAGACTTGGCTTGCCCTGTTACTAGAAGTGGCTGAGGCAGGGAAGTGAAGAAGGAGAGATGTCTTCCCCCTGCAGAAAAACTGTTGGTGGACTTTGCAGCGCTGTCTGGTGAGGGAAGAAGGCTTTTTACCTTTTATTAGAAGCAGATGAAGGCTGCCTGTTGTTGTGATCTGGCGAGAAGAGTAGAGAGAAGTCTGGATTCGTAAGAAAGCATTAGCATTAATGCTACTGTGTATAATGGGATTAAATGTGGCTTAGGGATTTTCCCCCCTTCTTTTCCTTTTTTTTTCCCTCCCCTTTTGTTTTGTTTTCAGTTAGGTATTAAACACTTAGTAATGAAATTAATTTTTAATAATAATTTATCATTAAAGAAAAAAAAAAGACAAAAAATATCCCCAAATGCCAAACTCACTATAGAGGACAAAGATACTGGCATTTAACCATGGTAAATGGACTGCACAGGTCCTTATAGACTCAAGAAATTACCTGTGTAGCACCAATGAAGAACAGCCACAGTGGTTTCAGAGAAGTAACTCCCAATAGGAATACTTCCAGGCAAATACCTTTTGCATTTAGGCAAATACCTGTGTATTTTTGGTGGCAAATAGCAGGAAGATTTATAGTCAAAATAAGAGTCCCTTAACAAACTGTCCAGGTTCAGCTGCGTCCTGATTTTACCTCAAATAAGTAAATTGAAAACTTCTATTGGCTTCAGAGAATGCCTGCCCAAGCCAGGGTTGTAGGCAGACCTACATGCCAATACCTAGTTTTATATCAAGATGGCTTTACACTAAGTTGCCATATCCACTTGTGGGAAGTGTTAATCACCTTGAATTGGTGAAGACAAATCTTCCCAAAGATGGGTTGTTAGAAGAAGGTCAGGAATACTAAGAAATCAGGTTTAAAATTGATTGTTTGATATACTTTTCATGTGCACCACAAAATGTCTGTCATTGACATCAGTGCCTTACTTTTTTCTTTTTTTTTTTTTTTTTTTTTTTTAATTAAGGAAAACCAGAGAGGACTGAGGTGTGAAGGCAAGACTTGTGGTGAAAGCTGAGCCCTGAACTATGATGCTCCTCCTCTCATGGCTGGCAGCAGGATTAAACTGAAATGATCCCTTTTTCAGCTTGTTGTTTTTTTGAACTGCCTTCTTTTGTGCCTTTAAAATCCAAAATTAAATGCTTAGTAAAGGAAATCAAATTTGGATTTGCATGTGTGCTGTCCAGCTTTGTTCTAATCTTATTCATTGTATTCAGAATGAGAAAAAAGTCTGTTATTTCACTTAATTCAGTCAGTCATATCTCTGAAAAGTGGAAGCTTGAATGCATCTGAATGATGACCTGAGACATGTGCCAGTAAAACTCTCCACCTCTCGTCACCCCTGAGATAACAGGCCGAGATTCACCACTTCTCCCATTTTGCTCCTTGCTGTTCAGCTTACTTCTTTCTGAACATCCATCTGGCATTATTGTGCTTGCTTAGCAAAATTCAGGACAAATAAAAAAAGGAAGATAATTTCTTCAAATTCTAAAGTAGCTGTTAAGCTACATCTGCCCATTCAATTCAACCACCAGCAAAGACTCTGCCTCTGCCAGACATGCAGCTGTACTTGCAGCCGTGATTCAAGTCTGGAAATTCATTTCCAGACTCACTAAAAATCTACTGGAGAGACATACAATGAGTAATATTTTCTGTTTTGTGTATGTATGGATTTAATATAGACAGAAACTTGGCAAAAGAACCTGCTACACATTTCCAACAGCCTATCCCTGTAGACTAAGTGTTAAAATATATATGTATACACTCACAGGCATACATTTATACATACTGAGATACATAGACTGCCATATATGTGTGTATATATGTGTATATATATATATATATATATATATATATGTATGCACATGCAATCCCTTCTAATCAGTTGGACAGTTAGTAACACCAATTCTCTCAAAATAGCAGAAAATAAAATTATTGGGTTTTTTCTTAGAGTATGTTACCTACAAGTGCAGACCTGAGTTTAGTAATCATGCTTTTGTTGCACACAGACTGTAAAATATTTATGGAGACAATGTGATTTGGGTCAAGGCATTAAATAAAGTAAAAGTTGCTTTATTCAATATGTGATGAACAGTATTCCATATTAAAAACCAGAGGGAAAAGTGTTCAAATGAAATAATATGCTTAAAACACATTCATCTTTTCAAAGTTCATAAATGTTTTAAGAAATGCAGAAAAACAAGTCTCGAAATCCATATTTACTGTACACAACTGAAAAAGCTAATAGCATTTATTTACTCCAGAGGGGGAAGTGACTAAAAAATTGGTATTTCATGATCAACAACAACAAAAATATTGTCCTTGGAAATTACCACAGTATTTATTGTCGGGCAAGTTACAATAGAGTTATAGCTCTTCTCTTGATAAATTAATAAAGCTGTTAGGTCAACATTGATCTAGACAGGAAATATTTCCTCCAAGTCTGAGCGCATTTTTGAAGCTTAAATTCTACAATATTTCTGCAATAAAAAATGTGGAGAACACAAAGTGAATTTACTTGGCCGTGTGACTTCTGCTTTTTAAATAATAAAGATTTCAGAAAGACCTAATCCCATAAGAACTTAAGCACAGGCTTGACTTTATGCATATACGAGGTCAAACGTGCCCTTCAAGTAGTGAGTTTGTAAAAGAAAAGCAACTTAAAAGGCCAAAGGTATTAAACACTGCTGACCTGCAGGCATATGTGTAGAATACAGTATACAGATATGTGACTCTGCAATTTTTGCCTAATTGAGACAGAAAATAAACCATTATTTGGCTTTCATATTGAATAGATGTCAGAGGAAATCTACCCAGCCTTTAAGACTTCACCAGCTCCGGGACTTCCTACCTACCATTGTTCTTTTTCATCGTGTACACCTTAATATTCAGGTTTTTTACTTCTCCTGCTGGCTTAGTCTGTCAGTCTGTCACCTTCTCTTCCTGAAGTTGAATTTCATTGTCCCTTATGCAACTGGCTCATAGAACACTAGATCTGCCTCTTTTTTTCCTTTTTTTCATTTCCCCTTTCAAAACTTTACAATGCCACAGTGCTTAAAATAGCAGCTCTGTAAGTACGACTCAGAAATGAGTTCTCAAGGCTGGAAGGTGTTTCCAAGGTCCCATATATGTGCTGGGCCCATGTCATGATGCTCACACTCCAGGTCTGATGTCACATATGCTGTGAGCTACCACTGGAGTCAGGTGCCACAGCTTGCAAAACCTGCTAAGCCATGAGGGTGCAGTGGCTTGTTGTATGACCAAGGCAGTTAGTTCTTGTTTTATTTGTTGCAATCTTCCAAAAATTAGAGCAAAAGGAACATGCCTTTTGTGACTTTTAAGCACTGTCAAGAGGATCTCAACATTAATTGGAACTTAATAACTAATCACAATGATTTGTGCAATCTGAATGCTATTTCTGTTCATTTATACTTTGAATTAATTTGTTTGGGGTATTTTGCACTGCTTATGCCTTCTTTTCTGTTCATTCTTAACACATCTGACATGCTGCTGCAGAAGTAGAAGCAAAAATGCCACTGAACCCTCACAAAAGTCTTTGAAATAAATAGATATGTGTTACAGAAGAAAGTAATGTATCAGAAAGGAATTCAGCCTCAGTCTTGTACAAAAAGCGAGTTAAAGACATCAAGCTCAATGTCCATTTGACTTTACAATACTCCCCCTGAGAGTCACTGTCACAGAATTTTCTTGTGGCAGTTCTGGTTTTTTCCTCTACGACAAAATTCTCTTTGGTGACTTTCAAGCCTGGATAAAGGAATGGTTCATCTGGGTGAGCTTTTACCAGATACCTGCATGTAGGCAATTTGACCTATGAAGGGATGTACTGACCCTAGAGAACCATCAGCACTAAGTGATAAAGAGGGAGAAACCATACTTGATTTAGATACCATTTAAATAATTTCTGATTTTACTTTTGCTTTAGTCCTAATTCTTTCTTGGTTAATGCTGTGAAAACTGTGTCTCAGTATCTTCAGAATCAGTCAGCTCCTTTTGCTTGATTCCCAGTTATTACAAAATACAGTTGTGCTGTCACATTTATTTCCATAAAAAGTTGTGCTGTCATGAGAAGGGGAGTATTTGAAAAAGTCTATAATAAAATAAAGCCTTTACATTTTCCTTTTAAAATATCCTAAGTTTATAAGTCATATATACACTCTGTAGACTAAAATTATAGCACCAGATAATTCCCCACAAAACCAGACTGGCTATACAAGAATATTTTTGCAACAAATGGAAGAAATGGAGGAGGAAACATACTGAAAATAAGAATGCCTAGCTAAGGAGTGTCTCTGAGGTACTTTTGAGACAGAAACTGTTGTCTAAATTCAAGATAAGCAGCAGAAATGAATTACTACTATGCAGAGAGGAAAATCAGTTCCTTCTTTTCCCTTTCTTGTTGTAGAATGACCCTCAGACTCAAAATTCAATAGGGTAGCCTTCCTTCTGTCTAACAGGTACAAACTTTGATGTCACTTGCTTGGATCAGAGCAGATCATTCTGCTTTCAGTTTCTGTCTGTCACAGATATTCCAGCAAAATATCCCTTTTTATATGTTTAGATTAAAATTTTTGGAAAAGTTTCAAGTATTCCCTCAGCAATTCTCTTTTCCTCAGTTTGCCAAAAAAACCAACGCCCAGACCCCTTTTCTCCATATCCCTGAAGCCTGTTCGAAGACTGACAGTTTTCTTCTTCCTCAGCACCTGAATCACCTCCAGTGCAAAACAGACAAAGTCATCAGACAGGGTGGTGATGCCTCTGGGTTGGCTACCACACATCCAATGGGCTTCAGATGATGGAACAATTCAGCAAAACTGAGGGAGCTTTGACACATGTTATCAAAAACATCGTCATACTTTTGAATTTGTGATAGATGTAATTCATCATTATCCATTTTGCTGGAAACTATGGTGGTTTGACAATTTGTGTCAAGAGCTACCCTTCACATCAGTTGCTGTGAGTAACCCACACAAGGGCTGAAAGCAGCCTGTCCCCAGAAAGGTTAACATTTAGTGGTAAACAGCCATCCATCAGTGTCCTTTATGTTCTTGTCTGGGGATAACAGGCTTTTCACCAACAGCATATCTTTCTTTTGATCTTGGTACCACTGATAATTGCTGTTCTTTTTGTATCCATGCTGGCTTTCACATGGATGCCAATGGTACATGTACTTCCACTATATTTATTAGTTCACCCTATGTTACCTGCTCCTGTATAAAGCTGGTACTGTCTGGCTGTCAGATTTAAAGTCTGGGATGACTAATGACTTCCCACAGCTAACTGTTAGAAAGACAGAAGCTTTTTTAATTGGGGCTTCCTGTCAGCTAAAACAAATGTCTCCTCTTCACTCTCTACTGGAAGGGTGTCATCCTGAGCTCACTCATCCTATGAACAGCCCTGTCATCTTTATTGATTCAGGACCAGGTTTGATCCTTGTGGTGTCTGGGTTTCTAAGGCAGTGTATAATGCTTGACTTTCAACATACCAACATGGCACTATCATGACTACTGCAGAGATTCAGATATATTTTCCTTTCTTTCTTTCTTCAAGAGTACAGAAATAGTGCTTTTTCCAGCCTTCCTAAATAATCTGATAAAAAGTATAGTTCTTGCAAATATCATTTTCCACTTTATTATTTTTTCCCTTTTAAGATACAAGAAAATTTAAAATTTTCACTTATACATCAAATCTAAAACTTCCAGTCCCTGCATGAGGAGTTTGTCTCTAAAAACCTAAAATATAATAGTCATTAATCCAAGTAATATAATAGTCATTAATCCACATATTTCATGCCCTCTTCACAGTGATTTTGGCTGAGACACCACTGCAATGGTGACACTAAAGATATGGACCAATGCCAGACAAAGCCACTGACTTTGTTTTTCAGTGTTAGTAGGGAGCAGTCATTTTGCACTTTTGCCTCTGCAAAGTCAGAAAGGCAGGGCCATACAGCTATGTACCACAATGCATATTCAAGGAGCAGCAAAACCTGTGACTTCATTGCTATCTGCCAAATGAAAGAATTTATTTCAATTATAATTTTTAATTATATTCCTTTACTTCTTACTTATCTATTGATTTTCCCCACGATTATATAATTTCAATTACAACATTAATATATGCACAGTTTAAAATATTTTTGTTCTAAAAATAAAAACATACAAGAAATATAAAAATATAGCTACATGCATGTATGGTGACAAAGCCATATGAAGTAGATATACTTGATTTGTAATACTGCATGGTCTAACTCAAAGAGGACACATAGTCTTTATATTACAAAGGGAGCTGAGCTGAAGACTTAAACCACTTATTTCAAAAGACTGAAATAGTCTGTCCCCTGAGAACCTTAGATACCTCTTTCACCTTATGTGCTAAACCTTGTTTTATATTCTGTAGATGCCAATCTTCTCTCTAGGTCTGCTTACTGATGTTCAGCCCTGAGGGTATGCTCCTTCAGTTTTTTTCTTTTTACTGGGATTTGGGAGCCATATTCTAAAGTTCAGAAGTGTTACTGTAACCTTGGCCATATTTATGTTTGAACTAACTGTTTCAAGGCTGCTTTTTCTGAGAGTAGGCTTGTGTGAAGTAATTTTAACCAAGTAACATCTTGCAAGTTACCCTAAGCAGATAATGACCTTACTTGAATTATCAGGGTGAGGATCATGAATGCAGGATAAACTATAGAGAATGTGTTAACTGCATCAAGTTAATAGGTAACCTAACAATATAGTAAAAAGTATCTAATTTCAATTAAATCAGTGTACAGGTACAAAGGGAAAATAGGTTTGGTCAAACACAATGATAAAGGTAATTTAAAACATTAATACTTAAAAAAAGCTATTGTGATCAGTTACAAAGTTGCTGTAGTGAAGCCTAGTGCTTAAATATCAGTGGGATAAAATGTTCTAATAGGTATATACTTTCACTACAGAGTTAATGTGAATCATGATTATTGGGGTTAGTCAAGGCCACGTGAGAGCAGTGCAAATTCAGTATCTGACAGATAGAGGAACTGCCACATTAAAACATCTGAAGGCATGTGCCTTAAAATTTGGGGGCTCAGATGTGTTGAACAGATTTCTGGTTCTTTCTCAGTAAGGTGGGGAAAACTTGATCCTCTTGTCATGAAGCAGTTCTGTGGGGATGGCAATGAAGGGCTAATGGAACTCAGGTGGCTTAGTACATATTCTCCCTGATATTCACAGTTCATTCATTCAAGACAGTCTCACTTACTTGCATCTCCAGGTGCCCGTATTGCTTGGGATGAAATCAGTGCTAAGCTGGGGTGACCAGACATGGTGTGCAGACATGAGGACTGGGAGCAGGATGCAAATACCTGTCTGGGTTAACTGGCATAAAGGCACACACCAGCCAGCACAACTCACTTTCTGCTGACCTTTGTGTACTTTCCAGCCCAATCTCATTTACACAACTCTTAAAAAGATCAGCTGATCTACAGCCAACCAGAAATAAAGCCTCTACATGAGAGCACTTGTGCTGTCTCAATACTAGACTAAACAATCTGACACCCAGTTGCAATGTGTGAGTGACAGAGTCAGGAAAATAAGCCAAAGAGGAAAAATAGGGTCTTTGCCTCAAGCGCTGTTAGAGGGGTAGATTATTGTTTTGCATCCAGTGCCAAAGATGTGAGTATATATCTTATTTTTTAAATATTGCACAGCAATTCATCTCCTTTCCCTAAAAATCTGCCTGCTGGGTAATTTCATAGATATCGTCTGCAAGGCAGAGTTGCCAGCTCCATGTAACCCACCCCAAACCTAACAGCTGTACTTGTGCACATGCAGCATCGAGCCATCTGTGCAATGTAGCACAAAGCACTTGCTTGACTTAGTAAAGGACAAGACAGAAAGGCTTTAGAACTGTTAAGAAACCTTTCTTCTGAGGAGTGTTTTGGCCAACTCACGCCTTGTTTCCTGGGAAGCTGCAGAAGCGGGTGTCTTGGAAGAGCCGCGAGGAAGTCTGGCTGAGCGGAGCAGCGTTCCTTCTGCGGCTTGCGGTGTGTGCGCAGCACCGTTGGTGGAACAAATGGCAGCCATATGCTTCCTCCTGCTAGCTAGCTAGGCATATGTGACCACTGCCCTCCTTGTACCAACTCCTCTGTGTTACCACTCGAAAATCCAGCACCCCAGGAAGGACCGATCTTGTTGATGTGATCTTTGCCAGGACCCATACCTAGGAGCAAGGAAGACGTGGCAAAAGCATATTCCCTCTCCTTTAGTGGCTGACTTCAATCTGGCTAATTTGCCTTTGTAAGAGGAATGAGTGGGGGGTTGTTCTTTTTCTTCTTCCCTAGTGCCTGTGGATTAGAATGGAGACAGGAAATGATTGAGCAATCACTAGGGTGACAGTCAGGTTTGATGGATATATTAACGCTTTCATTTCATTTGTTTTTTGGTTTGGTGTTTTTTTTTTTTAAGAAATAATGCAGCTCAAACACCTGACTTTCCAAAAACATGCTGATTTTAATTATGCTTTTTACTGGTACATCTCTTGACTTCCTTTTGATTAGTTATATGTTGCAATACTGGAAAATGAAAGCAGTACCCAGACTGTAGTGTCACTAATTCACTCTGGGTATGGGACGTGACTGTTCATATTCTGTGCAAAGCGTCAGTTTCAAGTACCTTGAAATGAAGTTAATAAAATCATACAAAGAATTAATTGCCCAAGAAGCTTGGGCTCAAGTCGTGCTTCCATCTAGGTTTTGAGTATTGTACTCTACAGGCTGGGAAAGAAAGTAGGATCTTGATTCAGCCAGTTTTGGATTTCTTTTCTAAATAGAAATCACTTATAGGAGTGAAATCTGGACTATTTTTTACAACATCTTAAGTATTTGAGACTATTTGCTTCATTCAGGGTCTATTCGAATTAAAACATGCCTACAGTCCTGGGCTAAAAATTCGTTCAAAGCATTTTGCATTTCAGTCTTTCAAAAACAATTAATGTCTTTGAAAATAGTGAAGAAAGCCTCATTTACAAGAATAGTTGTGGTTCCACCCCTGAAAATAGGTATTGCAGGAATATTCCAATTCCAATCACATGACAGTGGAAGTAAAGCTTGCTGGATGTAATCAAACTGCTTAGGGAAACTGGCAATGTATTTTTTTAGCTACAAGAAGGGAAGAAGTGAATCAATAAAGTCTATTTCAAACTGCATCTGAGATGTACACAGATGCTCTCTCTCAGCTGGTATTTTTGTTGGTGGAGTAAAAGGTTGATAGGATTAACAGAAAAATAAGTCATAAGTCATATTAAAATGAGTTCAAATAGATATCTATAAGAAAATAAAATCCTTGGTGGATCTTTCTCCTTGAAGCTTGAATGAACATTGTGGACTGCTATATTGTATGTATTTTTTTCAGTAAATTAACTAAAACCCCTTAAGTAGAGTGGAGTTTCAGTCATAAGGAACTCTTGATTTGCTTTTGCTTTTCAGTGGAGCCTGTCCTGCAAGGCAGTTACTGTTCTGGTTGTTATTAAAGTCACAGTTCATAAACCATGAAGGTAGGCATAAATACCCCCATCACTGAAATGCATAAATCAGCTTGAATTTTCTCTGAAATCAGATGCAGTTCAGATCTTGAACAGTTATTTCAATGTGAAGGAGAGTTTTAATTTCTTCAGTAAATGAAATTAAGAGATCTAATGCTTGATTGGCAAGTGTGTAGGTGGATCTGATGACTAAAAGGAAGGAACCCCTCTTGAACAGAGAGGAGCAAAGTGGGACATGATACTTCAAAATATTTTGGCATTAGAGACAGCTAGAGATTACTCTCTAATATGGATTTCATATGTGAAATTATATGGCTGATGAAAAGTAGTCTTCTCATACTTTATGTAAACATACTTTTCATAATGTACAAAGATCTGGGAGTATTTTGATAAATTTTCAAACCTGTGAAATGAGCATATTTATACTTATTTTATGTAACTCCCAGAGGACTATTGAAGGAACAGGAGTGCAAACTAAGAAGAAAACAACATGCTTCAGAGCAGGTATGCTCTCGGTGTATATAAATGAATACATAAACAGGATGGAGCAAAAAAAAAAAAAAAAAGGAGGAATAAAGGAATTTGGAGATTTGGCTGCAACTCTATTATATTATGTTATGTTATGTTATGTTGGAAAGCAAAGCAGTATTTAGTGTTAATGGGAATTCTGAAGGTGGCTGGAGCAGAACATACAGATGGATTCAGCTAGACATGAGGATTGCAGCAACAGTACAGCAGACATTAATGTCTCTTGTGTTCAGGTGCAATCAAAGCTGAGATTTCACTGGTATGAACTTCCACTTTGAATTAAGCTCCTAGGACATTATATTTTGAACCCTCAAAAAGAGTATAGCTACTTTATCATCAGAGACTTAATACCACCCTCTTACTCAAGGGTATCTGGAAAAAAACAGGTATTTTCCTGCTGGAGGTTTGCCCCCTGGCATCTTGTCCACTTTTGTCTCAATGTGACTGAACAGACGAAATTTCTACATTGCAATCACCAAAAAACACTAGACAATGGGTAGACATTTATTTTATTTGGAATGATACACATTTTCTCTCATAGAATAGAGTTTGTGCTTCCTATAATCAGACAAATATTGGGCTTAAAAGGAAAACAGCAGCAGTCTCCTGCTTTAACAGCAGAGAAAGAAAAGCTGAAAATTAATGTTGAGCTAGTCTCACATGAAATGTCTGGTTGTGCTTAGAAGCAGGTGTTTTGATATAGGTCGATTCAATCTACAACAAAAGAGTTCACTTTTTCTAGTAGAAAATCTAAAATGTTTTGGTAGAACTGAATTTTTTTTTTAGGAAACAATCCTATGGATATTTTATTTTATGCTGGAAAAGCATTCATACAAAAAAATGACCAGAGAGCTCTGCCATAATTCTTGCTAGATTTAGTAGTATTTCTATTATATTTTGTTAAGTAAATACACAGGCCTTTGTAGATTAGTCTTTTTTATGACCTGTAAAGCTAAATTTTAACAGAGAAAGTAAGAAACTGAAGATCAAATATCTGTTCAGTACATTGAATTTCATATACGTTATATGTGGAAACTAGCATGTTCCAAGAATTTTCTCTCTTCTCTTGTCTCAGCTTTTGATAATCTTCTG
The DNA here is from genome assembly GCF_027477595.1 of Haemorhous mexicanus. Classification (NCBI taxonomy): domain Eukaryota; kingdom Metazoa; phylum Chordata; class Aves; order Passeriformes; family Fringillidae; genus Haemorhous; species Haemorhous mexicanus. Next base: position 133,701,991 of record NC_082341.1, read on the forward strand.
AAAAGATCTGGGGCTCTATCTTTCTGCCATTCCTAGGAGGAATGAGAGCTAATACAAATGGATTGATCCTGAGAGCAAAGCTAGAAGATTAAGAAAACAGGTAAGAGACTTAGCCAACTCCTCTCTTTGCCTCAAGAAGCCACTTTGCCTCAAGCAGCCACTTTACAGACCATTGCAAACTCACTCATAATCTATAAAATGCAGATATCCATCACTTTTACTAGGTAGTGTCTGTACCAATAGCTGGGATAAAATGAGATTACACGTTGGTTGCTGATTTCTCACTGTAAGTCCACAGCCATAAGAGCAGTTAGAGGAGCTCAGTGGGATAAAACATTCACACACATACAGACCCACGAGACCTTATTAAACTTAATAGTTCAGAAAGGCTATGAGCAGTTATATGAAAAATTAGAGCCTGGCATCATTCACAGATGAACAGATATTTCTCTATTCTTTCAACTTCTCTCTGTGATCTGCATGGGAGAGGGAAGGTTTCTTGAATATCCCTGAAGTTAAGAAAGAAAAAGAGAAAAGATGAACTAATTTAAAATCTACCCCAAGGGAAAGTTCTTGGCCCTGGTGGGCTTGAAGAAGATTTCTATAAAACCTATTCTTGGCCTTCTCCATTCATTTACTTGACATGCTCTTTTCCTTGAGGGATTCAGGTGCATTCACTTCTGCCACTCCTGGTGCACACACTTAATTGTACAGATTACAGAAATGACATCTCCTGTAAGCTGATCTTATTCATCCATGACAATAACAAACTTGTAAAAAAATTTGGGCTTAGTGTCAGTACCACACGAGCTAAGAAGTGATGATCTCGGCCAGAGTGTTGATTTTCACAATTAGCTGTGCTGAGCACTGCATTCCCAACTGGTGGATTTCCTATGGCATTTATCAGAGCCTGCAGAGGTTTGAGCTGGAGAAAAGGAGGCTCAGGGGAAACCATAACACTCTCTACAACTAGCTGAAAGGAGGATGTAGCAAGATGGGGGGCTCTGCCTCTTCTCCCAGGCAACAAGAGAGAAGATGACAGGACTCAAACTGCTCAAGGGGAGATTCAGGTTGGACATTAGGAAGAATTTCTTAATGGAATGGGTTGTGAAACATTGGAATGGATTGTTCAGGGAGGTGGTGGCATCACTATCCCTGGAGGGGTTCAAGAAGTGACTGGATGTGGCTCTCAGTGCTGTGGTTTAGTTGACAAAGTGGATATGAACCAAAGGTCAGATTCAACAATCTTTTCCAACCAAATTGGTTCTGTGATTTTGTGATTCTGAGCTTGGTGTTTGCTCTGGGAACCACAGCTGGCAGGAACATTGCCTTCTCAGTGCTGAGATGAGTAGGTGCATTATCTTCTCTTCAAAGGAAGGTATGTCAGTTCAACTACAAAGGGTTATGCAGTAGTGTAAGAAGAATGATGGCACCCAAAAGTATCCAGTTCGTAGTACTTTGGGAATTGGAGGAGGACTTTGATACATCCAAAGTCTGAGGGAAACCTTAGACCTTTCATTTTGTGCAAGGAAGAATGTACTTGATACTTTATGATATTTAAATCCTAGGATCTATTTTCCTAAGAACAGTTTTATGTTGCAATGATTTTAATTTTACAGACTCACTGGAAAAGTGATTTTGCATTTTACAGCTTCTATTTGTCTTCTCAATCATACATTTTACAGATTAAAATAAGAACAGAAGACTGATATTTGTGCAGGCAGAGAATATTACAAGATCCTTCTTTACACAAATAGATTAGTGACAAATCTTAAAAGCTCAGTCAACTCTACTGGCAATTTTAATTCTCCTCCTAATAGCTTTTGATAAATACCTCTGAAAAATGAACTCTAATGTACTTCATCTGAGTGTTCCAGAATTTGGAGATCTTAGTGTCAGATACTAAAGAGGGTCCATAAAACTACATTTATGAAACAAGTAAAGTATGTAAGTGAGTTCTTTGTGAGATAAAGGCACTGCAGCTTTGGCATATGGAAAGTGAGATTTCTAGTAAGTGCTCTTTGGAGTGATGATCCTATTAGCAAGCCCATAGCTTTATAACAACTAAGTTGTATGGTATGAAAAGTCACACTTCACTAAATCAGACAGTTTGCACTTGCTTGCTTTTAATCAGTTTTTGAGGAGCTTGCAATCTCTGCATTAACTGTGTAAATTAGGAAATGCTACAGCAATGCTTGAACAGAAAGATTTCAGGATTTTCCAAGGTGCATCTATTACCTCAATTAAGAGCAAGCATGTGCCCTTGCATTGTGCTCCAACAGATATTCCTACTGAATGCACTACTTTGCTGATAAAGCAGGATTTTTATTTTAGAAAATAAATTTTAAACAGAAGATACCGTGTAGATTTATTAATGACCTAACGATCCAAAATCACATCCTGGCTAAATTCCAATTTGGGCAATATATTTGCTGCTTAGTTAAAGTTAACCTATCTTCATAATTAGATACACTGGGATACTCCAGTGGAATAACTTGAGGTCAGTTGGAATTATATTAATTTATACCAATGAGGATCTGGCTCAATACTTTTCTTCACTTCTTGCCCTAGGATCTCACTAGGGAGGCTATTAATAGAGTGGCAACATCACAAGGGAAAGGAAATGGGGAAAGGGGAAATTGGATAAGTCTTTAAAAATAAATTTAATCCAATCAAGACTACAGACAGTGACAGAAATGAAATTCTAGTCATGCAGTTGCTGCATACACTCGCCATGGGAAAAAGTTCTTAATTTTTCACAGTAGCACTTCCTGTATTCAGCTTTTCCTTATGTTTCTGGCAGTTAGTGTATTATGCTTACAGTGCATCATTCAGATCAATTCTTTCCTATTATTTTTATGTATTCTTCGGCCCATCCATCTGGATTGATCTGCATCCCCTCTTAGACTCTGGGCCAGGGGACCAGGAAGGTCATTTAGCCCCGTGCCTGTGTGGCACCAAGGGAACACAGAATGAGACGGGGCACAACAAGCAAAGCCACAGTAATGTTCATCAGTGCTTAGGGCACACCCTGCTCCACTGGGCTTGTTTCACCTCGTGCTGAAAACCCATCACAGCCTTCCAGTCCCTACTGCTGGAGCAGGAGAGAAGGAGAGAGTGAGGTGTGGGGGACCTTCCCCCTCTTCAGGGCTGTCTCACTCTGCTGTGTCTTTGAACACACCCATGTATGCATGTACACACAAACTCAAATTACACATGAATTCTCTGAATTCTTTGAAAGGGAATTTGGAAACAATGGAACACGGTTTAAGTTATTGCTTGCTTGCTTGAAGTAGGTCCCAGACCTGCTACCAAGTTGGCTTCCTCAAAGTCTGTAATGGCTTGTGGAGAAGGAGAGTAGGCACTCCTAGCTTGATTTTCAGCTGCTCAAAAGTGCCAGTAAACCTTGTTCAAAATCATGCCTTTATATCTCATGTACATAAATGTAAAATGTTTGTTTTTTCTGTCAAAGTCCAAATAATACAATTGATTCTAATGACAATAAAGTTTAATAAATGCATCTTTCTGTGTCAACATCAGCATAATACTTAAAAGAGTTAATTTAAGTGTATTTACTATATTATTTATTTTAAGTAAAAAAACCAATCTACAGAGAAAAGATATTGTATGCCTTTCATTTGCATTTATTTTATATTTGCAGTATTTGACATCAGATATAAATCTGTGCATATGTGCTGGTAAATACTGCCATTATGTTTTAAAAGGGGGAATCTTTACAGGAGTGTACTTAAACACAGAGTTATTGTAGCACATCTTCAATCAAAGCTACGGACACTAATACTGCTTTTAGGATGACTTCTTTGTTTGTGCTATACATAATTTTTATGCATTGTGATCTGGCAATGGACATGATGTTAATGACAATATACTTTCCATTAGGCAAGCAGTATGGTTGGATCCAGCCTGATTTATAAAACAACAACACAACAACACTAGTTAGGGCATTGTATTCTACTTGCCAGATGGTTAACTCCCATGGGTTAATGAGTATACCCAAATTCTAGATGATTTAAGATGTCCTGCGGATATTTCCTTGGGTACGAGGATTGCTGGCTGTTAATTTACATGTGTACTGTATTTTTCCCTCTCTCTATTGGTCTCATGAGGATTCTGAATTTCTTTTTCTCCATAAAATGCTAATAAGCCATATTTAACACCTTCCCCTTTTGCTGCTCTGACCATCAAAACATTGTTTTCAGATTTCAAACACTTCATCTATGAGACCAAATTAGTTCCTCACAAAGAACCAGGAATTGGAAATTTGTATATATATGGATACACTCTCTCACTCTCAAACACATACATATATACATACATGTATATATATACACACATAATACACAGACACACAGACACACACACTCTCTTTCTCTCTCACCTTGTGCATGCTATTTTCATAAGTGCATTTTTCTGGAATTTCTCATTCTTTCAACACAAGAAAATAGTTGAGCATATTAACAAATTTTAGCCAACTCTAAAAGTCTAAACTATTGATTAGTCTGGAATAAATCTGCACATTGTTTTATACCAAAGAAAAAGTCTATGTTTGTATGTCACAGAGGGTTGTTATCATTCTTGACAGCTGAAATCCCTGAAAATAATTTCTCTACAGTGGTGTTACCTCTGACTCTGCCTAAGTGGCACACATTCACCTTGAGAGAGAGGAGCTTTAGAAACAACATGAAAGGCTTTCATCTAGAGGGAAAAGACATTATTTAAGTACAGCTGTTTTATTATTGCAAGTGTGGAAAAAGAAAAAAAAGGTGAGTAGAAATTGCAGGGCAGTATGTCAGAATTTCAATGTTAACTGAAATAGAGACAGGGCAAGATGTTTTACCAACATAACTGGCCATCAGCCTTGTTCTGGTTTCTAGCCCCTCTGTATTATCAGGTCACCTTATACCCCTCATGTACCTTCAAAAAATGCAGAGGATTAGGTACTAGGAAAGCTGAGGAGGGACCGTTGGCAAATGAAAAGGGAGAGCAGGGAATGAGGAACAGCTCTTTTGTACAGAAGTACTCATGCTGAGGTCGTGAAATAGCTCACAGTTGTGTTCCTTGTGGCATCAGTTGCTGTCATCACTTTGTGGAAGATACTCTAAGATTTTGTGGAAGATTCCCTAATGCAAAGTTCTTTTCTGATTCTCTTTTACCCATGTAAGGGACACACATTCCCTTTTACCCACATAGCAGTTGAATCTTCATTTAAAAAAACACCCTATTAAACTATTAAGATAAACATTATTCTGAGGCAACAAGTTGCACTAGGTCAGCAGATATATTGCATAAATAATTTCTTTTTTTGTTTAGATAAAGTGCTTTTTCTCCACACCTTTTTTTGATCTTTCCTAGTTATTGTTAAAATGGTATTTTAATTTACTTTTTACTTTTCAATTCATTCCTCAGAGCATTTTATTTGTCTTTTTTAATCCATTCATTTTCTGTATGTAGCTCAGAACCTTTTTTGTATGTCTCCTCAGACCTGAGTGTTTGTGCAATGCTGTTCAAGCACCGCATGTTATTGCTGTTTCTACCACCCACAGCAGCAACAACAAACCTGGTATTTACAGAAGACTCTCCACCCTCTTAGAGATATCCACTGACTTCTGGATTCTTATTATAATTTCTTCCTCTTAGAATGGCAAAAGTTCAAAATGAAATTTAATATGAAAGAACGCCATCATAACTGCAAAGAAAAAACTCTATTTTGTGGCATTCTATATGCATATTCTCCTCATTTTTTCTACTCTAACTGTACTAAACCAGAAAGTTTTCTTTGGACTATTAATTTAAACTTTTTTTCCCCTCTGAGTCACCACAGTTAATTTCAAAACCAGCATTGTGAATGAGGTAGATGATTTCTTCCCATCAGCATCACTTGATGAGAATTCTGTTTCCCTACAGTAAAAGTGAGGTACCTGGAAATACCATCCAACTATTTCAACAGCACATAAACCAAAAGTACAGGGCCATTAGAAAATGAGAAATGCAGCTGACCTTCATCAGCATATTTATATACCATTTCATATAGAGATGTCTCCAAGCAAATTTGGATTCACTGCTGAAGTGAGTGGCTGTTGTTCAGAAAATCTGTCACCATATCCCAGTGCTCCAGCTTGGTTTTCAAGCTGGCATAATGCAACAGGGACACAGCGTGTGCCCCGCCCTGCTCAAGGGAGGAAGGGGCTGGCAGGGTAAGTTGCCATTCCATCCTCTCCACCTCCTGAAGTATATCCATAATCTGAATCAAAGACAAGGAGTGTTGAGGACAGAAAAAGTGGACTTCTGCCCGTGCCAATTTGTGGGCAGAATGCTGGCACGCACGAGGCACTGAGCCACTGTGCCCTGCCTGCCCTCATCCACACCAGCCTGGGTCAAGAATCTGCAAGACATCTTTTGTCTGCCTCCTATCCCAATTTATAGAAACCTGCTTCCCTGACTGCAAAAGCCTTATTTCCAGACCTGGGTAAAATGATCAGAATCCATGATTTGCAGAGTTACTTGGACCTCTGCAGCTAATTTGTACCATGAGGATACATTCCGTGGAAAGCCCTTCTGAGGCTGGAGATCAGCCTCAGATATCTGCACAGACCTCTAGAAGAGTGCTGAGCCAGGCAAGCACTGTTCATCCTGCAGGTATGTGCATTTCATGTTTACCAGTTTCCTTGACTCGTTCTTTGCTTCATCAGGAGCTCTGCCCTCTGCTTTCAAAGCACACATTAAAATGGCAGCTCATGCTCCATGTACCTGTTTGGAGACCTAAAAGTCTGGATGCAGCAAAGGGGTCTGATGTCATGGACTGACAGTAAAGTGATGAAACACACAGTTTTGGGACAACATCAAAGCAGAAATACACAGCTGTACTGTCAGCAAAATGTCTGAGGGCTCACAGTGTCAAACCACCTGTACTGCAGGGGCTTTGTTTACAACCCTGCGCCTTCTGCCTCAGCTTTTTACATATCTACAAATCCAGGTGTGATCCCAACTAATGACTCTCTCATGGTTGTGGTGGGAGGTAACTATGGCTACTATATTGCATCTTCTCTGGGAACAAATAGTTGGTTAAATGTTGTTGGTTCCTAATGAGGAGCATTCTGACTGGCTCCTTACTGACAGGACAGCAGGCAACAGGAAGATGGGGAAGCCTGTTCAGGGCTCCTTAATTCACAGACCCCTGGTAACCAGAAAAGACATGAAAGCATAACTTTATATGTAGTCTATTCTCTGCTCATTAAGTTTTCAAGCTTAATCTCTTAGCACCAAAAATGTAAAAAAATCCTGACAAGAATCTCATTATAAAAGCACCTAGTTCTATTCTCGTGTACAAAATCTAATGAAACTACAGTTAAGAAACCTATAGTGTAGTGGGCAAAGAAACAAGCAGCAAACAAGAAAAGTATAGACTAAGTGAGCCAATACATGGAAACAGTTACAGGCTGAATGCCCATCTATGGAAATATAATCAGCATGGGCTGAATACGATTCTGCCACCCAAACAGAGCATTATAGGATGCCAGCTGCATCTGCTTCCCCTCCTAGTTATTCCTATTTTTGAGCATAAACCAAGCTCTTAGGGAGTAACTTGTAATAGCACACCCAAATAAGCAATGCTGTGAGAGGTGTTGTAAACCTTTAAATTGCCATTAGCTAATCAAAATCATTGTTCAGTGACCATTTTATTTTATTAAATGACCAGTGAATTAGAATGTTCTTACTGATTTTATTCAATGTAGAATAATTTCCAAGACTCAAGAGCACCCATTAGCAGCACTGGGACCACTGAAACCTCTGTTACCAGGAGGAAATTCAGTGCTTAAGAAGCTAAGTTAATTTCTTCTTGTAGATGATTATTTCTAGCCGGGCATATTTCAAAAAAGATCTCCTAGCAGTAACTAATGTGGTCACATACAAGGGTGTGACCTTCCTCTTCTATTTTCAAAAAGTCCCCTCTCTTCTGTTTGAGAGGGGGTAAAGGGGAGCAACACAAAACAGGCACATGGAAGGGCAGAGCTTCTTCCTCCGTGAACGGATAATGCCAGAGGTATGGAGGATTACAACACCTCCCACCTTGAAGTGGATGCTTCCCTGGCACAGGAGCACCTCAAGAAATAAAATACTTTTAGAGAGGTTGAGCCACGACATATTAAATCTGCTATGTAATGTGAAAATGCCTTTCAACTTCTATAATTAAAAATGTAACAGTTACAAACATTTGTGAAGTCTTCCTGCAGTGATAGAGGGATTTTGTGATTTACATAAAACTATGGGGAGCATTTTTACAGAAGGGTAAAACACATTCTATGCATATGAGTGCTCCTGCAGAGAAATCTCTTTTCACTTGGTATACTGGTGAAGGTAAAATAATGAATAGCCAGGTAGCAACGAGTTAATTCTCCCAAAGAAACAGAAGCACGTAGTTAAATACTACATCACAAATTACCATTTTTATGTCACCACCTCACCATGACTTTAGCACTAACCTATCTCTATCTTCATCCTCTCATTAGGATATAATGCATATTCATGGTCCTGATTATATAGCCACTTTCTTGACTTGTTTTAATTGTGCATAAAGACATTGTGACAGGAGACCTGACCTTTTCAAGATCATTTTCTCTCCATTACTTTTCACAAAGCTATTAACTTGTCGCCTTCCATAAGATTGCAATAATTTATTTCCCATTAATAAAAAATTCCTGGTGCCACGCAAATTAAAATTTATTCAGCAAATAGAATTCTAAGGATTATTTTCTAATGGCTTTATATACTTCCAGTTTAGGAAGAAAAATAATATTAATGGATACAGGCTGAGTGGATAATTGCATACATTGGAGAAAAATGAATATACAACTTGTACTGTGGCTTACTGCACACCAATTATCCAGAAGAGTTCCTTTACTCTTTTTTTCAATAAATATATTAAATAATTTATTGGGGATATCATTATAATCTTGAAATTATTCCCATTATATTAAGGGCTTGGCAACCTGATGCACAAACAACAAATGTTGGTGTTAGAAAATCCACACTAAGTAAAAGTGCTTGTAAGCGTAAATGAAACAAAGGGGAAGAGTAACTTTGACAAAGTTGCAACAGAACTGCAATAGAATTTGAGAAGGGCTTCATGGTGAATCGGTAGACAGAGTTTGTATTTCTCAACATTTTTCCAACAGGAATGAATTATGCTGAAATTGCATAACATGCTAATGACACAAAGGCTTAGGTTTTCTGAGAAATTTTCAGTCTCGTGCACTTGATAAAAATCTTAATATAATAGGAAAACCAGAACATCATAATTCAGCATTATTTATTTCCCTTTTATTGCAGCTGAAAGTATGACATGCCCATAAACTGATTTACATAAGTTCCTATTGGGAAAAATAGCTCACATATGTTTCAAGCTATATATTAGTGATATACAGTAACTACTGCACCAAAGATATTTCAGTGTTTAGAAGCTGGCACAAAAACTGCAAACCATGTAATAGCAGTCAGTTCAAGTCCCTGACCATCTACAAGAGAGTGATGACAATAAAACTCAGTGACATCTTGTTGGAACATTTCAAGGCTGTAGAAAAAAGAAGCCATTAAACTTTTTACTACAAAGTCACGGAGAAGTGACCAGAAAGAGGAACCCTTGGTTACCTGCTCCCTCTGCCAAACAACTCAAAGAAGCTCCCACTCCAGCTCAGTGCAACTGTAAACACCTGCTTAGAAATCTTTTAAAAACTGCTATATGTGCTATGCATTGAGTAGCTTGGCTAAATGTAGGACAAGAAGGTGTTTAATTCATTAGCAAGTTGGACTCTAAGAGGGAAATATGGAGAGTTGCATGGAAAGACATGCAAGGAGAAAAAAGGAATGGTTGGGGAGGGAAAGTAGGGTAGAGTACAAACCACTGCAAGAACCAGCCCTGGAAGAAAGAGCTCTAAATGCCCTTCTAAATGTTCTTCTGCCTGCAAGTTCATGGTAAGGATTAAGTGACTAAACTATGCAATGTCCCCACTCCTTTAAATATGCAAAACTAGTTGCCATGTGGACCCCACCTTAAGTGCTGCTTTAAAAGAAACAATTAGCAAATAATTTCAAAAATCCAATTTAATTCTGTAGTTTATCTCAATGCAAGGAAAAAAATCAGAAAATCTGCTGGGTTTTTTTTTTTTTTTGGTTGGCTTACACTTGTTCAAATCCCACATTCTCTTTTCCTGCCTTAATGTAACTAAATGAGTTTGTTAGCCCAAATCCATGGTTTATCCCAGAGCATAGATGTCCTGACACATTTTAAATTCACAGTCAGAATTAATTTAGACATTTTATATGCCTGCAAATCTCCTAAGGAAGTGTTCATAGTATAACATGAATGGCAAACATTCAGTAATAGAAAAAGCACTCGAATCTATTGCAGCTTTATCAAAACTATTCCTTTCCTCACACAAATTACTTTCACAAGTCCACAGTGGTCATTACTGATCCCTGAATACTTACCAACAGTAATCACAGTGATGTGCATAAGCACTGTAGAAAATTAATTACAGCTTGTCTTTCATAGGATGGATGCCTCTTTGCTATTAGTAGAGTATCAGTACCTTTTACTTTAGAAGGGGAGAAAGAACGGGTTAAATATGCAAACTAGTGAAAGTTGAATAATAGGGCAAGGTGATTTCTAATGAAAAAGTTATTGTAACCTTCTCTGTTAATAGGTCTTTGCTAATAAGGACCAGATTTGTACTGATGCTGAAGGTGTCTAGAAAGAGTTGGTGTTTCCTTGTGCAATTGCCTGCATGTAGCTGCAAGACCTATCATGAAATATTTATATTAGGGATTTCAGTGGAAGTTGGAATAATTTAATTGGTAATTTAGGCTGGTTTTGTATTTGAAAAATTACAGATTTAGGACTCTGGGAGAAAGTGCTGGCAAAAAATTATGTTTTCCTTAATGAAAAAAGATGAGTGAACATGAACATTTTTGTTTGCTTTCACAAAACACTGTAAGGGATTCTCAAAAAGCCTTAAATCAAATATTGAAATATTTATTTCAGTGAAAAAAGACCCAAACCAACAAATACCCCAAAATCAAACCTCAATCACCTCAGTCTGTTTACACAGAGGATTCTTTCCATTTCACTTTTGTAGGAAAAAAAGCAATTTTATCAAAGGTATTTGTTGGAGGGCTTTATATACCACTGTCCACTGACCCGTGCTGTCCTCTGCTAACATTTAAAGCAGAAAAACACACTGGACCACATTTTATTTTGGGTAATTTTGCAGCAGCGTTGAAATAAACAGAGATACACTGGGGGATTAACTGGGTCTGGTTTGCCTGCCACAGACCCAACAGCTTAATTTTGCAGCAGTGTTCTACATTTATTACAAGAATACAGCTCTTACTAAATCATTGCATCACTTGTGTCTCCCCACAGTGATGTTCACTTACCATTAAACTGAGCTCTGCAGCATTGCAAAGATCTCTTGGCCTAATTCAAAGGTATAAGAACACGTGACAAGTACACATATTCACAAGGCAACATGATGTAAAGGTGGGGCTTTGCTCCCCTTTACTTTGCAGATGGGGATATTCTGCATGCTTCCCACACATCTCCATCCAAATGCACAATATGGATGTTTTATCTTTCACAACAGGAACCTTCTGTTCACAGATATGTCAACATTCCTGAGAATATTTCTGAATTTTGCAGGATGGGACCTTACCTGAATACCAGATAGTATGTCCTGTGAGAGTGATACAATACAGAGAGGAAACTCAGCTCTCCCCAAAGCCCTAATATTCTATATGGTTATCAAATCTAAGAATTTAGGAATCATAGCTGCTTATTAACGTGAGTCTCAGCTTTTACTTTGACCGAGCCAAGATTTATTAGAGTCTTGATTTTCCAGCAAACAATTTAGATGCATATTTTACACCTAGCTATGTAGCAAGATATGGCATCTTACATACAAAGCTGATGTTATTTTCATATTTGGTATGAAGCAGAAGCTTATATCTGTAAATAATAATGTGCCACATTTTTTAAGTAAGTTGCCTCAGTTCAATTTTTGCAAAAAATACAAATATGCAGTTTTTAAAAAAAACATGTCTCAGCTAGGAGGATGCACATAGGTGTAGAACTAGTGCACACAGTATAATGTTCTGATGCACCTCATCAAAAATTTGTCCTTAAAAGCAAGCATACTATCAAGTGAGAAAGTAGACTTACATTGCAATTATTTTCCTATTAGCTGCTGCCCATTGCTCCTGACAGGTATAAATTAGATCTCGCCAGGTTGCCTACAGATTAATGAGTTCCAAAACTGGCATTTAATTGTTTGGGAGTAAGAGGCAGAAAAGGAAGCTATCTGCAAAAAAAAAAAAAAAAAAAAAAAATCTTTATCCACCTGTGATTAGAAGATATTCTCCTTTCTTTCTGCCTTTCCTTTCTCCCCTGGCATCGCTTGGGTGATAACTGACACTTCTATCAGAGGATTCCTTTCGACGCAGCAGAAACTTGCAGCTGAGGCAAGGCCAGAATTAATAATCTGCGTGAGCAAACACACAGCTGCTGTTTGTGGAGAGAGATTCTATTAACGAACAGTGAATTCTCATAATTAGCTGAGCGGTTTCTGCAGCTGCCTGCCTGACCCCAGACTACACAAATTGTGGGTGGTGTTCAGCCTCTAAATCAATCTTACCTAATTACTATAAGCATGTTCCTCCAGTCCTAATGACTGGGGGGGTAGGGGGAGTGGGTATGGGGAGGAATAGACATTTCCTTACCCATTCAAATGTTCCTCTTATTAGATTCTCCTTTGTGCCTAAATTCGTATTTTTTCTATTAGCATTTCTAAGGGTATACAGGTGTGGTTACAAATCAGAAGCACAGAAGTATAATTCATGTCCTACAACCATGTGCCAGTGTGCGTCTGCTTTGCAAACAGTAGCAAAATGTGTGCTTGTTGGAAGCATCTGCCTTGCTTCAATTCACAAAACATAATTTAAAACACACATGTCTGTCTGGATTCAAAGCCTTTTCTCTGCCCTACTTCCCCTCCCCCCCAAATTAATGTGACAAAAAATGGAAAATCATGAATGGTTGTGCCTTCGTCTGGTCTGAAGCACGGTTACTACTGTCTTGTCACGTGGCACCCAAGAAGACAAATGCATTTGTCACTCGGGGAGAAAAGGGATGACTTCGCCTGACAGCCTCTTGCTCAGCGAGGGGCTTCATCTTCCCAAGTCGGGGCAGAGCATGGAGCCAAAGGGCTCACCTGCATGATGGTGGTAATCCTGGGGCCATGGAGCCAAAGGGCTCACCTGTATGATGGTGGTAATCCTGGGGCCATGGAGCCAAAGGGCTCACAGCACAGTGGTGACAAACCTGGGGCCATGGAGCCAAAGGGCTCACAGCACAGTGGTGACAAACCTGGGGCCATGGAGCCAAAGGGCTCACCTGCAGTGACAAACCTGGGGCCATGGAGCCAAAGGGCTCACAGCACAGCAGTGACAAACCTGGGGCCATGGAGCCAAAGGGCTCACAGCACAGCAGTGACAAACCTGGGGCCATGGAGCCAAAGGGCTCACCTGCACAGTGGTGACAAGCCTGGGGCCATGGAGCCAAAGGGCTCACCTGCAGTGACAAACCTGGGGCCATGGAGCCAAAGGGCTCACCTGCACAGCAGTGACAAACCTGGGGCCATGGAGCCAAAGGGCTCACAGCACAGCGGTGACAAACCTGGGGCCATGGAGCCAAAGGGCTCACCTGTATGATGGTGGTAATCCTGGGGCCATGGAGCCAAAGGGCTCACAGCACAGTGGTGACAAACCTGGGGCCATGGAGCCAAAGGGCTCACCTGCACAGCAGTGACAAACCTGGGGCCATGGAACCAAAGGGCTCACAGCACAGCGGTGACAAACCTGAGGCCATGGAGCCAAAGGGCTCACAGCACAGCAGTGACAAACCTGGGGTACCTCCACCTGTGGCGGTGCACCAGGAGCACAGCTGCTGTCCCTGCGCAGCATCAGCAGCTTTTATTTCTGGTGTGGGAAACATTAGTTAGTATTGCCAGCTAAATTAGATATGTGTCTTATGACCAGTAAAATATTCCCAACTAAATTAGATGTTATGACTCCCTAAAAAATCAGTCTCCAGAACCAAATCCTTTACTCGTCCCCATCCTTTGTCTGATTATGCACCCTTTGTCACTTGTCTGACATTGCTGGGCTTGCAACTGCTCCTCGCTGATGGTAAAATACACTGCTGATGTCTGTAGCTCTTCACTTCTTGGGAGTCCCAGGTCTTCAGGTTCTCCTTTAATGTCCTTCTAAGAGTTTGACTTGTTATCTGTTTCTTCCATCGGAGTTGGCAGCACCCAGAAGATTGGAGGTCTGGGCTCCTTTTTTACTTTAGCTCAAAATTGGATCCAGGGCAAGTCATTAAGGGCCTGAGAATGAGCTAGCTGAGTCTGATTCAGTGTTGACCTAGGCAGTAATTGGATAAGGTTAATGTGAAATCAGACATTTGCTGTAATTTTGAGATTAATTAATTTAGGAATGAATGCACAGACAGCAACTTAGATTGAAGCTTTAAGAACTACTGGAAATATTAACTCAGGAGTTTCATGTAGAGGTCCAAATACTACAGAATTTCCAGCTAAGAGGAATTTTTGAGAGGGCAACATCTCCCAAGTTATTTTATACACATTTAAGATGATACCTTTGCTATGATTATAAACCTCACAGGTTTGTTTGTTAATAACCAGATTTTCACCTGCTGGTCAGTGACAACCTTGCTGTCAAGGGTAAAACTCAAACAACAACATTCGAGCAATGCAGAATTCAGACTCACGAAAAGCAGAGGGGGGAAAAGAGGAAGGGACAGCTTGTAGGGCAACCAAATTATATAGAGATATAAGAAAAATACATTTTTCACAGCACGACCTCTTGTGATCATTAAATATTTGTCAGTCAACATAATCTCAAATGGATTCATCACTCATGTTGTTTATAAATTGCTTTATAAATTTTTTTTTCCTTATAAACTGTTAGAAAATTGGAGAATCCAGTAATTTTAATTTGAGATTTAGATTTAATTTTTTACTTTCACAATTCTTTTTGTTTCTTTATTGATTGTTTCCTTTTCAAACTGGCAGCCCAAATTTCAAATATTTCAATGTTCAGATCCAGAACATTACTGGAAATGAATTTGTCTGAAGCAATTAGAAGCTGTGGTGTATAATTTCATCTTCCCAAGTTCATGACATGGCTAGTAAAACTTCTGAATATTTATACACAGTGGAAGCTGTAGGGCCACCACAATCTATTTCACAGAAAGACTTGTATTTCTGAGAATACTTTCTAAGGAAGGAATGACTAAAATAATTTCCTGTGACACATATTGAAAAGAATTAAAATATATTACACTGTCAACATGTCTTCTCCAGATAAAGGGAATGAACTGAATTTTATATGTAGAATCTTTCTTGGAATCAATGTGAAAAAACACTTTTTGCCCAGTCATATGCAATGCTTCAGGTTCTTCATATTCATAATAGGAAATTTCATGCCATGTAACTTAATGTTTAGTTCTTTAGTGCTACTTGTACCGGGTAATACTACACAGAAATCCAAAATCAAATATCCCTGGGTCCTGAGTTAGCAGATTGACAACATAAAGACCAGTCTGTATCCTGCACAGCAACAGCCCAGCTGGATTTGGCCCTTAGGTCATCTTACTTGCATACAACAAACCCCATTGGCAATAATGCTCTTAGTCTTTCAAGCACAGTATCATATACAAAATTTGGTTGTAATAGTCTATAGAGGTGTTAGGAAGCAGCATCAGTAGGTAAACAATAAGTGGAGACATAATACCCATGCGTTTTCTGCTGCATGTCAGTAATACACAATATAAGTTATTTCTGTCTGTTTAACACATAGGCTTCTTATAATATTAACAATAAAGCACTGCCTGAAATATGTTCTGAAAATGCACATCTGTTACAACCTATTGCACATACAGAATACAGTCTTCACAATAAATCTTAAAAAAAAAAAAAGCATGTTGGTCCAGATAAGAAAGCAAGACCCCAGGTTCTAAGAGGGGAAAGAACAATCTTTTTCTGTTAAATTCATGTAATAAATATATTGCATTTCCTATGTCAGTCAAGAGAAAGTCACACTGTGGTTTGATCCTGTCTTATAATGGAAAACTAGGAACAAAACAGTATTTCAGAGCTCCCCCAACAATTTGTTTCATAGGCAAGGTACTGCAGAGCACTCTCATGACAAAGCCTAGCCAGTAAATAAGGATTCGTGGAAGCAATAAGCAACTTGTTCTGTATCTGCACTCAATAGACCCATTGAATGTACAAAATAGAGTCGGTATGGATACAAATTTAAAAAAAAAGTGACAACAAAAATCATCTGGCTAGGTATATGGCATCAGCTAAAGCACCTGAAAATTATTCATCTCTTCCTACCTTTGCCAAGGGGGAAGCTCTTATGCTCTTCTCATGGAGTCTCGTCCAGCATCCCCTCAAATCATTGGGACTTTTTTAAACTAAGGCCCACATGCTCACAAATATCAAAAGGTCTTGTTTTCTCTCAAGTTTTTAAAACTTTACTTTCTTCAGAAAAACAAAACAAAAAACAAAACAAAACAAAACAAACACTGTCTCCCTTCAGGAGAGATCCTTCAGCCAGGGTCCGAAGGGAAGCGATAGCTCTGCACAAGGGCAGAGTGACATGACACGTGCAAGAAACACACCTCCTTCCTCAGAAATAACAATTCCAGCTCACCAAAAAAAGCAGCTCAAGTTTTATAAAGCCATGGGTGCTGCAGTCTTTATTGTATTTTCTTTAAAAAATGTGACTTTCCAACTTTTCTTTTCCCTTGATCAAAGCTAGCAAAAAAAAATCCTATGTAAGCAGTAGACCTTAAGAAAATTACCTGGGGAGACAGACCAGTGCTCTTCTCCTAAGGATGTGCAGTCTGAAAATCTGGGAAAACAAAACCAACAAACCTGCATAATTTTTAGACAATGGACTAATGCACTGCTACATGTTATGCTTTATGTTATTCTCATCCTGTAGGCAGATCAGGAGTAGTGGTCAGAGCCATAGGCGTTCCTCAGCAGGCAGACAGGGGCTCAGGCAGCAGCAGCTGCTCATTTTTCTGAACTGAAGCTTGCTACTGAACCAGAAGTGCAGTATTGTGTGAAATGAACTTTGTTTTCTCAAAGGATGTCTTTCAATCAGAATGTTTGAAAATCAAAGCTGAATTCTCTCATGGTAATATCTACTTTGAGAATATACATACGTTATTCAAATTGTTTTAAACAGAATGTTTTGAACAATATGTTCATGGGGCTAGAAATACCAAAACCATTAGATTTTTGTATTGAGGGATATTTGCAACATTTTATTTATCAACTTACCTTACTTGTTATATGGTCATATTTTGTCTAATGAAAGAGCATACAAATTCCACTCTCTTTTTTTCTAAATGTCTCATTATTATTTAAAGTGTGAAATTATAGAAGCTTTAAATAAAAAGAATTTATTACTAAATACTCAACTGTACACACATGCTGAACTTTATCCATCCAGCTGTGGCTGGATAACAAAGTTGATACTGACTCCTGAACAAATAGCAGTGGGAAAATCTGTAATTTTGAATTCCTCATAGAGGATCAATCATGTCTTAGAGCACCTCAGAGAGGCAAGGAATTTTCTGATGTTTTAATCACACTTTCCACTATCTTTGCCATAGAAACTCAGGAGATTGCAGGTCTGACCCCAAATCCTAAAGTTCTGAATCAGCCTTTGTGTTTTCTGCCATTCTTTGCTGCTTTGTGATTCCACTGGTGCGTTCTCTTTCGGTAGGCAGCTCACTCCCTTCAAAATGTGTTTATGAATGAGTCCCAACAGTCAAACAGGCTAAAGAGAGCATATTTCAAAGCAGATAGAGTTGCACACGTCTATACTCTTGTCCCTGCTCTTAAGAGAAATTGAAGTATGTCCAATTCAAACTGCATGTGTAGTAGTATCATCTTTAGGTACATTTGAACTCTTAATAACCTGCCCCTAAACCTCCAGTATAGCAAAGTCTCAGTACATACTTGACTCAAAAAGTTAAAAGGAGATATTTTTCTATAGGATTCATATTTGAGCACTTTGTTGGTCTGGGGCCTCAGTGTGACTGAGGCTGCATGTGTGACTGAGGCTGCATGTGTGACACACAGAGGATAAGATACAGACACAGCAGGTGAGACACATTGTTGTGCCAGTGCACAGACCCAGAAATGCACAGTACCAAAACAAGGTGTGGCTGGAAGGGACCTCAGAATCTGTTCTGCTACTCAGTCAGTCCCAAGACAGGAGCAGCTCTACTTAGAGCATCCCTGGAAGGTGTTTTACAGAACCTATCCCAAAAAACTGCACCACAGTCTTCTCAGACTCCTCTGCAATTCTAACACTAGAATATTCTTCCTAATGTCTAATCTGAATTTTCAGTGTCATTATTACAACTCTTGTCCTGTCTCTGCCCCATGTGAGTACCAGAATTTCCCTCAAACTGGCCCCAGCAAAAATAACACAAATCCTTTCAGCCTTTCCTCCCAAGTAATTTTTTTTCTAAGATTTTATAACTTTCTTCTAACTCCTACACCAAGATGCCTAAAATCAGCCACATTGCCCTAGCAAGGGGAATGGACAGACCACTTCAGCTGTCTCCCCATCATATACTCTTATTTGCAGAGCTCAGTAAGATATGCTTGCTTTTTCTGCAGTAGTTGAACATTGTTGATTCACATTGTTTGTAAGCCAGTGCCATCCCCACAGCATTTGCTGCAGAACCACTGCAAATCAGGTGCTCCTGACAAAGCCACACTGACACTTTCCCAAACTTCTGTTTTTTCTGTAGTCTGCAAAACAAGTCATTTTGTAAGATGAATCTAGAGTTCTGTAAGTGCTGAAGTTGAGATGATGGTTTACATATAACAGGCACCAGCTACCCCCATTTGCTGCTATTTTGACAATATACCTGCTTCTAAAGCTACAAGCAGAGCTTATGTTTTTTCTTCTAGATTTTTAAGTATCCTAGTGTGAAGCCCATCAGACCCAGCTTATCTGAAAGCATCTAATGAGCAGTCTCATCAACTCCAATGAGATGCATGTGCAAAGTTAAGCCTGTACTCAAGTGCTTTCCTGGATCGGGGCCAGGAAGCTCAGCACTACAGGCCGAAGCTGCTTTAGGTTTTCATGATTGGCAATGGAAATACAGGACTACCCAAAAAGGATGTGCTCACACCTTGCATGACTCAGGCACAGTGTAAGAACACAAAGGTTTTAGAGCAGTGCATTGTATTTCCCCAAGAGAAAACGTGAAGTTGTTTTCAGATCAGGAGGAAGGCCCAGACCCGCTAGGATTAGAAGAAAAAAGAAGCCTCTACATGACCTATTAGCCCATAATTACTACTGATATAGCAGCCTTTTCATGCATCTCCAGTGTGCAAAGACCTCGTTAAAAAATGAAAGGAAAACAAACTAGCATAACGGCACTTTTGTGCAATAATTTGGGCCATAAGCAAGTAAAAGAATTGTGGTTTCGAAAGGACTGCTCTTTGTGGGAAGTCCTTGGATTTCTGGACCACTTAATTCAACTCCCATACTTGCTGCAAAGGTAACAGAATCCAAGTGTAAATTTTAATAATTGCAGCAGTGATTACTTTTGGTTCTTGGCAGTTCATTACTGACTGCACAATTCCAGAGGCTCTCGTTAAATGGTCCATGGAATGAATCAGGCATGGAATTAACCTATTTTGAGTTCCCTGAAGCTTATGTCCCATGAAGGAGTATTCACATACCTCTCTGGGGGCCAATCCCGAAAGCCCTTCCTCATACGAGTAATCCTTACCCACACCAGACTGCTCTTGACTCCAGTGCCAGCGTTTGTGCTATGAGAGGCAGTGCTTGTGAGTAATCATTTGCAGGACCGGGTGCGTGGTTTTCATGTTCCATTTGACAAAAGCAAATTACTTGCGGGCACAGTCCCAAGTCTACATGAAAAATTACACTTACTTGTTTAAAAAGAAACAGCATTTCTGTTACATTCTTCCTTCCTTTCTAATTGCAAGCACATTTGTGCTCTGTCCTAACGGAGGCAAATGCCGGCGAGATTGGGAGCAGTGGTTGTGAATCATTATTAACTGCACGGCGCTGTTCAGATGCCAGCTGTGATGATCCGTGGTCTGTCTGCTAGAATTCCCCAGGGAAAAAACATCTGGGAAAGGGTAAAGCTGAGCAGAGGGCTAATAACTATCAAGAATGCCTTTCTCTTTTTTGAAGCTTCCCTTTTCAGATGTCTTGCTTAAACAAAAAAAAGAATCAAAAAAGAAAATCCGTCCCTTCCCTCCCCTCCCCAGCCATTGTTTCTTTTCGTCTAAAGCCTGCAAAGATGCAGAGTCCCGCAGTGTTTCATCTCTCTTCCTTTCTGGCCAAAGTCGGTGACAGACTCAGGAGGTATTAGTGCGCTGTCACCTGGGGTTGTCCCAGTGTTGTCCACACCTTTATAGGCTGCTCATGGCACTGCTCCCAGGCAGTGGGTGCTGGAAACGGCACAATGGGCACAGAGACGCTGTCTTCAGTGCAAAGAGCTTCAGAGCTGAGCCAGTGTAACCAAAATCAAAAGAGATTTTAACATGCACTGCCTGAACAGGCTCCTCTACATTGCTGTGAATAATCTGCATGTGTCTTCTCAATACTTTTAACTCATGACCTTTGGAAGCCCATCTTAAAACTGTGACAGGAATATTGTGCAGTAGTATTATCTCTATGAAGAGCAAAGCCAGTGCTTTAAAGATAAGCTGGTTGGTTATTTTTTCCTTCTATGCCTGTTTTGGTCAACATCTGATTAAGACCTGACAAAATTCTCAGATTTTTCTTATATGAATAATGTAACAAAACCCTCCTCTATTCCTCTCAGATGAGTGGATTAGCTAGAGTCAATGAAAGTTTTGAGTCAGTTAAAGAAATCTGTAAAGTCTATTCAGACAGTGGAGTCCCTTTTTCTTTCTTTTTCTTTTTCCTTTTTCTTTTTCTTTTTCTTTTTCTTTTTCTTTTTCTTTTTCTTTTTCTTTTTCTTTTTCTTTTTCTTTTTCTTTTCTTTTCTTTTCTTTTCCTTTCCTTTCTTTTCTTTTCTTTTCTTTTCTTTTCTTTTCTTTTCTTTTCTTTTCTTTTCTTTTCTTTTCTTTTCTTTTCTTTTCTTTTCTTTTCTTTTCTTTTCTTTTCTTTTCTTTTCTTTTCTTTTCTTTTCTTTTCTTTTCTTTTTCTTTTCTTTTCTTCCTATGGTATATGGACAGGTGTGGAGTTAAAATAGAAAACAGCTGGTGTTATCCTAAACTGCTTCTCCTAATCCTTCAACAGTAACTGGTCTGGGACAGCAATGTCTCCAGTTTATCTTAGTGGAAACATCATGCTGAGCCAGATACTATAAAGATTTTTTTTTCTGGAAAATTATGACTCAGATGAGACTGGAAAAGTAATTTTCATAATTTAAATTTAGATCTCCAAAAAAGAAAAGATCAGGGGCTAATCTTTCAAGGCCTCTCTCCCATACTCGGTCCTTAGCCCCTGAATGTAGAAAATCATCACTCAAAACTTGCAAACCCAATTATTTCACTTGGATGGCTAAGGTGACATGAGGATTTTGAAGACAATTACAACAAAGGTGCTAAATTGGTGAAACCCTTGCATAGGCAGTACCAAGGTGAAGCCTTTGCCCTACTTTTGGGATACACAATTCAATCGCCTGCTGACACTGGAGACGTGGCATTGACTGACTGCTGGTAAGCCCAGCAGAGAAGCTGCCACTTATCTTTGTGTATTAAACCTTATCTGAGATTTTTTTTTTGAGCACTTAATTTTTGTAAAGCTTTTAAAACACTTCAGGTGTTTGAGGACTCACAGCATGTAAAGCATAAAAAAAAAAAAAAACAGGCGTGAAAGCAGAGTACCAGGAATAGTGCAAGGGTCTCCTGCATAGAATTACATGTGTCTTCCCAAATGCATGAAACCAGAGCATAGGGACCTTGTGGTGATTGCTCTAGCTTCAGCAAAGGTACTTTTTAACTCCTTCAGAAACTTGCAAGATCCATCCTAGCATTGGCTGGCTTTTTCTCCCTCAGACTCTAGGCTGAAGGGCTGTCCCAGGCTCCATTGTTTTTATTAGCTGGAATTTATGTATATGCTCCTTCTCTCATGGACATGTAGATAGTGTTCATGTCATAAATAACTAGAAAGCAGGCACAAAATCAATATGTGGAAAGCTGAGGCTTAAAATGTGGTATAACGTTTTAATGGTCCCACGTAGGGCAATAAAGATCTCTGGCACTGAACCGGGGACAAGGAAACCAGAAACTTGGCTCCTCCAAAAGAGCAAGGTGCTCAAAACAGCCGACACTGTAGCAGAAGACAATCAAAACCAGATTGAGATTCCCTGAGATGCAGCAATAGCTCTGCCAAGCCCAGTCATGCACACAGTCAGCCCCCTAAACAACCTCTGGGTATCACTTTTGTTGGAGTGCAGCCACCAGCTGCTCTGAGCCAACAGCGACCCCACTGCGAGGCTCCGCTGCTGACCTCCAATGCTTTAATTCCTCTGCATGCATATTTTAACATTATTACAAAAGGTTTCATTTACAATTCACAGGCTGAGCAACAATGAGTACATTTCATGGAGGTCAGCCTCAACCATTCCTGCTAGTGATGGAATTATAGTTTAAACAGCTGGAGCATGGTCCCAGGAGGGACACTGGGATATGGTTCCTTTACAGCAGAATAAATCCATCAGGCATATTTCATGTGTCCGATAACATTAATAGATATCAGGGCCTTTTAATATTTAATGAACTCACTTCGAGGTTGTTTACTCGAGAAGGAGCAATCAGAAAGGTGATCACAGTCTTTTGATCTCTAATGACAACAGCAAACCCCAAATCTCAGCCAGTGGGGTCAGCCTCCCTCTCTCCCCATGCCCTCCTGCTGCCGCTGTGAGCCCTATCAGAAGCTACCTCACTCAAGACCTGTTTCAGCTTCAGAAAGTGCAAGGGTGTTTTTAGTTTTGTGGTTCAAAAGTTAATATTTCCATGTTTCCCACAATTTAATAGAGATGCCAGAAACTGTCAAATAGCTTTCAGTTTAGTGATGGAGAAAACGGGAAAGGAAAGACAACTTGCAGAGGCATAAAGCAAATAGTGTAGTGCTAAGAGGAGCCAGAATGAGCCTGGGTGTGCTAATGAATGTTGTGTCCATTAGCACAGAGATATCACTGAATGTGAGCTTTGGCAGTGACGCTCTTTACTAATGGCCTTTGGTCTTAATATTGCCATCATATGTTTCCTTTTTAATTTTGCTATAATACCCAGTTTATTAGAGATTAGAGGATTTCAGCTGAATAGCAGCTTGATTTTCTTTCTTCCCTCTATTTCACATCCCTATTTTTAACATACTCTATCCAGTTTGGTTAGACTGGGGACTAGAAGGAACTGTTTAGAGAGGAGATATGCAATGACATCTACCTCTTGTTCAGAGGTTTCAGACACATCTTCTGCGGCAGAGGGTTTTTACGAGCATTTAGGATTAATTTTCTTTTTAACACAGCAAGTGTGAAGTCACAGACTTTGGCAGGTGAAAGATGTGCAACCTGGTTCTCAGCAGGATAGCCCCAACCAGTGTGAAGAGAAGCATAAGAGACATGGGTTGTGCTCCTGCAGAATAAGAAATAGAAACTGGAGCTCACCTGTTCTGGAACCACTGGGGTGGGGTGAGCATGCAAGTTTTCACATGCAGATTCATGAACTGTACTCAAATATACAAACCTATGATGTGAGTTATCCCAGGGACATCACTGGCCTTGGCCAAGGCAAATATGAAGAACTTAGAGCTGGTGTGTTAAGGAAAGATATGGAAAGAGCAACTACCTCCACAAGAGAGATGAGCAGGAGCCATGTCTCCCTGTGATCCCCAGTGTGCAGTAGACCTGAATTCACACTGAACAGGGACAGAGACAGGGCATTAGTAGGACAAGTGGAAGCAGAAAGCCTGTTGTATGGGCAGAAACAAGTTGCTTCCTCTTTCTTATAATCTAAAAACCAAAACCCCTGGGGGAACAGGACTGCTTTCTGCACTCTTGGAAGTGAGAGATGGACAGTCAGGATGTAGAAAAAATGTTTTCAACCGGAAGATGCTGTTGAATGCTGAATAGAGAGACCATGAATGAATAGATTTGGAAATCAAAAGAAGATTAGAGGTTAAAAGTATGTGAAGGAGTGAGGAGCTGGAATAAGAAGCAGTGAGAGTGAAATCATAACTTGCTTTCAGATGAACACTGATATATTTATATCACTTACACAAGTGATTGTATCATTGCCTGCAGTAAAAATTTGGATTTCATAGTCTTAGAGATGTCTTTGTCTTGTGAACAACTGTAGAATTGGAAGCTGTGTCCATATTCCATTCATCTTGCTTCCCTTCACTCAAAATCTTTACTAACAACTCCTTCTGAGTTACAAATGAGTTAGCCCAGGGTGGCAGACTTCATTCATAATTTTCTTACTTCATTTGTCAGCACTCATCAGAACAGGCTGCAGCTCTGGGTGAAAAACTTTAAGCAGATAACCCAGGGTTACCAGTTTAGAAGAATAAGTTGCTGTGAAAATTGGTGAACTATGCAGAGAAACACATTGCATGTGAAATCCATTAGGATTGTTCACTTGCAGGTTTTGCTTTTTTTTTTTTTTCCCCTCCCTGTTACTGCTTAGTTTTCAGATTTTCTGTTCCTTAAAAAAGTGGAGAAGTAAGCAGATGGTGGATTTCCTGAGAGCCAGGGATGCTCTACTGATGAAGTGCTGTCATTCTTAGTGAGAAAATCACCACCAGCCTTCACCTTTTAAAAGAAATCATTTTCAGGTAGAAGCACATTTAAAATAATTTCAATCAAAGCACTAAACCAGAAGCAGATGTTCAGATATGACTTAGGAATGTTTAACTGCTTTGGCAATGAATACACACAGATTGTTTTTAACAGATACTGGGTACCTCTCCATGCCTGTCCCCTGTTCCCTTTGCCTGTTAATGACAAATGGTTAAATAAAAGGCTCAGCTGCAGTTTCATTAAATGACATATATAAAGAACAGGTAAAAAGTAACTAAGTAACTAACCTGCTTGTTAGAAGAAATTATTTAGATTTCCAAAAGGATCTCATGTCAGATGCTGATATTTGAGATGTGCCTGCAAAGGAGCTTCCACTGAAACATCTTATTGTACAGAATATTAATGGCAAGAAAAAAACCAAGTTGGTCCTTTTTCTTTCTCCTCTTTTTTTTTTTTTTCCCCAAAACTTTCTAATTAATATGCTTTAGAAATAAAAAAAAAAAAAAAAAACAAAAACAAAAAAACCAAAAAAAACCCCAAAAACCCCCAAAAAACCTGCAAAACACAAAAAAGCCCCTTGAAGGACAAAGGACCAGAGACCTCTCTTTGGAAACAGAATCTGCTCTGGAACAAAAATTGAAAGCAATAAAATCTGAAACTAATTTCCAGATGGAATAAATTGGTTCCAGGGTTTCTTGAGATTTTGGCCAACATATTGCACAGCTGAAGCTGAACTCGCTAATTTTACCACAGAAAAATGTCTCAACAGGGGCACACTTCTCTTGAGACTGCTGCTTGTGCAGCTCTGTTTAGACTCAGCTATCTGTTTCTCCCTGTCTCCAAAGGCAGGGCACACATCTCACCCAGACTGTCACTGGCACCCTCTTGGGGTTTCTGCCCAGCAAGTCTTGACTTCCCTGCCTTGCTTCAGACTCACCTAAACAGTCCCTGAACCCTGTCAGCCTCCAAAGCGGGGCAGCCAGGCAAGTTTTATCTGATTGGTGCAGGGTGGGTCTGGTTTATTTATTGTTTAATTAAGTGTAATATCCTTGACAAGGTGCCTTATTGACATTGCAGCAAATTAAAGACCTTATTATGTGACAAACACTGTCATCACTCAAGCAAAACTTAGTTCAGAGGGGAATTTTGCTGGAGAAAGGACCACAGTGTTTGAACTCACTGTTTATCTAAATATATCCATGGCAGCATATGGAAAAGTATTCTGGGGTTAAAATATGAGATTTGTCTCCACGTGTTACCTGTTGCCCCTTTGCCAAGATTGCCAACACTGACTGCCCTTATGATGCAGGCACCTCTCCAGAAGAGAAATCCCTTCTTTTTCTCAAGGCCAGGAGATCAGACATGGTGGTGCATGGCTGCATCTGTGTTTGAACCTGTGATATGGAAGGTTCTGGTTATCCAGTCAATGCAGACTACTTATTTTTAAAAGAAAAAGTCCTTGTTAAAATACAGCAATATTTCCATGCCATGGAATTACAGATCTTTCTCCTTTCCAAGAAAAGAGGGGGGAAAGGCCTTCTTAAAGCTTTTAAAAACAATAAAAACTGTTTGTTTAATAAGTGCTCTTTTGCAAGCTTGCCAACAGCACAAACCATATTATCCAGAACAGTCATCTGTTTAGGGTTTCCAATGTTAAATAAAACCTCAACCAAGCACAAATGTGAGAATAGGCTGAAAACACTGCACTCACTGGCAGCTTGTTCTCCAGCACACAGGGCTGGAGCCCAAGGATAGGTTATTGCATAACCTGGAAGGCCTCTGTCAACCATCACTAGCATTCAGTTCCTGCCTAGATGCATGATCCATGATTTGTTTTACATGGCATATTGAAAATGAAGGGGAAATGTACCTGTTTCTAGCCAAAGCATCTACCTATGTTATTTTTAATCTCTGTATCCCAGGTTTTGAGGTTTTGGCTAATACAAGGTGGTTCTAGGGAAGATATGTGCTAGGCAGTGAGAGAGTAGAGGTTCCTTAATTCCCCATGGGCCTGTAGAATCACAAGTGGGTTTACAAAGGTTTGGCCTATGCTGAAGAAAGGTTAGAGAGTGACAGGTTGTGTCTTGGGAATTTTGCATGTTCTACAGCTCTAGATAATTTATAGAGCAATCTATCTCTGTGGAAAACATTCTTCTTGGCTCAGAGCAGGTGCTTCTCATGCCACTATAGAGAATGGTCAGTTAGAGCTGAGACTATCTACCAGTCAGCATCTCCTGCTATTCCTGGCTTTGCATATTTTTGAAATTCAACTAAAAACTGCCTTTTAAATATCTTTATCATATCCCAGTGGAGACTATGTTAATTCATTCCCTGCATAGCAATGAAAACCAGAGGTGATAGTCTTTTTATCTTGATGAGCTAGCCCTCCCTGACACCGTAGCCATATCACCGTGGCAGAGCAGCCCTCCCAGAGCGCAGAAGGGCTCTCACTCCACAGCTCTGGCCTGCCTGCTCATGCATTATTTCTTGTTGGGGTAGAAGGAGCTTTTCTGTCTCCTGAGACCCTCTTGCCTCTGCCAGCCCTACCTGCAGACTCCATCACAGAGCAGTTCCTGGGGAGAGGCATTGCAGTCAGCTGGGGAGAAACACTGTATGCTCTCCTCCTCCTCCTCCTCACATGCCAGGAGATACTGAATAGGAAGGATTCTGCCTCTGACAGTGTCTGACAGCCCTGATCAATAGCTACTGTTTTAAAAATATACTAATGAAATTACAGCTTTCTGGTAACAATGCTGTCTCCTCAAACAAGAACCTACAGAATAAGATCCCATCTGCAGCCCCCTTTCCCCTTGTAAAATAAAGCAAGAAGGGAGACTTGGATGCTTTGTATTCGTAGAGGACCAAATATCATACCACTCTGGAATGAGCCATAAAAGCTGTGGGGCTTATTCACCCGCAAAAACCATTATTTTCCAAACAGAATGGCACATGTTAGGGCAATATACATGTCACTAGGAAGCAAGAAGTTTGTTTACCTTGCTGAATATAGAATTGTTCCTAGTTCAATGGGTTTGTGTTAAAATGTTACCCACAATATATATATATATTTTCATTTTCTCCCATCAACCACATTACAGACTGATTTTTTTTCCCACTGGTGAGTGCAAAGGTGATACAATGATCCACAATTTTCCCTCAAACATGCCATCCATATTTTATTAACTGAGTAAATTATTTAAACACATTCACTAACACACATGCCTCCTCTTATACACATGCCACACATTCCTGCCAGTGCAGCCTACCTAGATGTAATGAGATGCTCTTCTCAGGATCTTTTTGCCCAATCAGACTGTAATTAAGCCTATGAAGATACAGGTAAATGTGCAAGATGCCTGTTTAATTAAAAACGAAAATGAGGGTTTAAGTATCAATTTGTGTTCTATTCAATTACCTGAAAGATACGTAAAGCAACTTTACCTTTCAGTACCTTTTAATTAAAAAAAAAGAAAAAAAAGAAAAGAAAAAAAAAAGGCAGCACGAAAATGAAAGTAAGCCACCCTAAATTCAGAATTTCATATGGTATGGCTACTTCTACATGCAGGAGAAACAGAAAATCCCATAAAAAAAAAAGTTTGCATCAGACTATAGAGGGAAAAAACCTAACCAAAACAAAACACATTGCTGTCAGAACTCAGCAGACTGAGTCAATGTATAGCTTGCATATGGAAACAATGACATGATTGTTTACTCACTGGTTTAATGATATTCACTTTCTCTTAATGGCAATGTTGAAAATGTGAATGCCAGATGTTAAGCCTACAGCGCAGAAGCGATGAACACTGTAAAGTCTATAGAAAGGAATTTATCCTGACATCAAAATATAGTGTAACTCTTCAGTTTATTAATGCTGTGAGTGGGGTTTTTTTTTAATTTATAAAAAGAAATAGTTTCATGTTTTCCATTTAAATTTCCATATTTTATAACACTTCAGCAACAAATTTACATATTTCCTGGAATCTGCAGATATAAAAGCGGTAAAACACTCCAGGCATTATTAGATAGTAGATTATAACCCATTACTATTGTTTCAATTAGCAATGTAAAAGTGACCTGCAGTGTTCAGATGACCCACTAATGGATTTAAATGCTTTCAAATATTAATGCAGGTTTTCTAAAGATGAATCCCAAACCCATTATTCCTGGAATAACCGTGAGCTGAAAAGCTGGCAATGATTGTGCATTATGTGGAAAGGCTCATGGTTAATTAAATGAATACCTAGCATTACACTGTTCACTTTAGTGCTACAAAATTATTTCTCATTGATTTTTACATTCTGAGCCTGTGATTCAATTTACTTCTGCAATTTGTGTTGTTGTGTCAATAAAACAGAACTGCTTGAAGATGGAAGCATTAGAGAGGGATACATACATTAAGGCCCAATGAAAACCGTAGCTTTCCTATTTTTTTGTCCTGCTGAAATATCACTTGTAGGCATCACTTCGTTATGTATTATTAATTCAAATTTTGTTTGTTTCCATCTGCTCTTTCGTCATTTTTATATTCAGGAGCTGGAATGTTAGTGATTACTTAAGGGTGAGTAGCTAATTTTTTCAGTAACAAGTTCTCCTACTATCAAGAACAAAAGCACCATCAACACAAGTCTGTTATTTCATGTTAAATGGACTAGAAGGACTCAATTCATCAAAGCAATCATGCTGGAGATCCAGGGAGCTTTTAGTTTGGCAAATTCATGAAGCTGAAATTTTAAGTTATCAAAATTGGGAATTCTGAGAATTGAATGCAGAATCAGAATCATTCCTGCATGGTTTTTGGGAAATGTTCATGCTCTTTGGTGTACAAAACTGCCTGGAAGAAAGGGTACAAAGTCTTTCCATGAAGGTGCCCACTGAGGAAAACTCATGCCAGTAAGCTATCTTGTGGCTTGCAACACTTCACTGCTAGTTTTCTGGATACTTTTCTTCTCTAAAGAGGGGCTTGTGTGCCACTTCTGCGCATTTTCTATGACCGAGTTGATAAGTTTCTCAAGGATCTTTGGTTTTAACCACCTGTGAGTGTTTGTAGAACACATGTATTTTATAGCATGCGAAAATATTTTTAATTAATCCCCTTTATGCTTGTCTTATGCTCCGTGTAAGGTGAATGCAGTAACATTTTCCTTCCCTTTGTCTTGGGACTTTAAGTAAATTTGCTTTCCAGAGTCAAAAAGAATTGACAATGAGCGCTGCATGTCAAATTCTAAGCCCTCTGCTATCCTAGTCAGATGGGGATCAGGCTCCACAATGAGTTTGGCTAACAGCAAGATCTTCACAGAGCTGCACTCAGAGATCTGCTTCTGTTGCATTGTAGCTAAATGAGTCATCATTCATTCGTGGTCGTTATTATTATCATCATCAAGTTTTTTGAGTGGGTGCGCGAATCTCAATTTTCTTACATTGGGAAAAATGAAGAGTAATTCCATTAGAGCCAGTGCAACTGTAATGATGTAAGACCAGTGTAGGTGAGAAGATAATCAGGCCCACACTGTTCATTGTGTGACACAGTCCTGTAATCACTTACTTGCATGAGTAATGCTGTCTTCAGGAAGTTCACTGAGTTCAATTGGATTATTTGCATGAGTAAGTATCCCCTCATGTGTGTGCACCCTATTTTCATATGTTTAATGCTTCCAAAAGGGAAACTAACTATAAACCAGCATTGTGAAGAAATGTAAGATATGAACTGCCATAATAAACATGTAAAAATTGGATTGAATTAGAAATATTAAAAAATACGGCAAAAAATCAAAGAAGACAAACTTGGTTTTGCTTCAGGGCACTGCTTTTCGGAAACCAGGTGTGGCAGAAAATCCTATTCGAAGTTAGGGTCATTAGAATCTCAGATAATTAAATGGCTAGGGAGCTGTTTTGTGTTCACCAACTAGGACAATGCATTCCGAGATAAATATGTAGCCTCACTTAGAGCATTAGCCATTACTTGAACCTTGACCATGAGCACTCAGTGTGACAGTAACCAGTTTTGCATCCAGAGAGAGCTAAATGAGGAAGCATGTTTGTGATATGGATTAGACAATTTTTGTGATGGCTGAAAAAACCAGAATGTTTGCAACTGGCTTAACTGGAAAAAGATCTGGCTTTCATTACTAAAGGTAAGCAGTCCTGAACATAATGAAAGATTTCCTGAAAAATGGGATCATTCTGCCAGGATTCTTACAAAGGAAGAATTTCACGCTATGCTATGATCTGTAGGTAAATACTACTTATGTACTTTGTATTTTTAGTTGATGAAAATGTCATTTATTCATTAAAATTCAAAAAAAAAAAAATCTCCTAGCCACTCTATTCCTGTAATGAATTCATTCTCATTTTATCTCTCTCTGGAATGCCATTTCCTTTTCCTTCCACTTAGCAGAAAAAATGTAAATATGATTATTTTCCCCTTGATGGGTTATCCATTATGCTATAAAATATAGTGAACAAGCCCCAAAAGTTTGGCTTGTACAGAGTTGCTTCCTGAACCTGAAGTGAGGAAAGCCAGCTGTGCTGTAGTAGCACATCCCTCAGCTGTAAGGAGGTGGTGGATGGGAGATGATGTTTCAGGAACTTTCGTGTCACAGAGACTCTCATCCCTTCACAGGCAGGATCGCAAAGACAAAAGTCCCATTAATACCTGTTTTCACTAAGTGAGAAGTACAGGTCTTGGATTTGGCAAATATGGATTGAGAGGCCTGACTACAACTGATAAAAGTTCCAAAAACCATATCAGAGGGAGGAATTCAGGCACCTAAACAGAGTCACGATGAAACTTAGGAAGTATATGAGCAAGCCATCACAGCTCCCCAGCTCCCAGGGCACCTGCTGTTATGCAGGTAAATGCTCTTACATTCTTATTATTATTTTGAGTCAAGGAAATTTTCATTCCTTTCTATTGAGTGGTTTAGCTTCAACAAATAGGACCTCAAACCTAGGTCACCTGCTCCTCAAGTTGGCGTACTGAGCATCAGGCTCTCCCTCTGCAGTCCTCCTTGAGCCAACATTTGCACAGGACTGTGCCACAGTCTGCCTCGAAAGAGTGACCAAGACATTGTTTTCCTGGAGGGGATTTTAGGTCTTTGTGCCTGGTTCTGGGCTTTACTGGTCACCACAAGCCAGTAGAGATGATGCACACCCATTCCCCTCCAGCCAGAATAGGAAATGGGGAGGGAAGAGGATTTTTTTCTCCTCTGGCTGTGCACAAAGAGATGTCTTCCAACCTGCTTTCTTTGGTGTTGCTGTTAGCTGAGAGAGATGTGAACACCAAAATCCTATGCAGGTTCATTCGCTCGTGCTTTGTAGATGCTGTAGTCCCTGCTCAGACTTTGTGCCAATTTCATTTCACTCAAGTCTCCTGCACTGAATTTCACAAAGTTGGAAAGGTTGATCTAACTATAAGAATTTAATACTGACCACCTTTCTTGGTTTCTTTTTTTTTTTTTTTGGAGGGGGGAGGGTGTTGGATGTTTGTTTGTTTAGCAGTAGGCATTCCTTCTGATATTCCTTCACAAATTCCTATATTTCCTACCCATTGTTTTAAAAAGAGAATTTTACCAAGGCGAAACAACAGAATTTGGTGCCTTTTAGATATGCATGTGCTGTGATTACAAGCATTCAAGATTAAATTACATGAACAGAAAAACAAATATCCTGTGTAAAATCTATTCTGTAAAAGCCATATAGTCTAATTAGAAAGACAGAAACAAAAATCATTATGGCAATAAAGAATTAGAACACAATAAAGAATGTAGATTTTAGAAATTTATTGTAGTGTACCAACATCATGTATGGATTAGAGGGCTGTGAGAAAGTAATTTGGAGAAATATTTACTTACCAATACATTAAGTGTAACTGTTTAAGAGTATCCTTTAGAATTCTGTATTTTTAATAAAAAATAAAGAGTAGTCTATTGTTTGGACTGAGGACATAGGGAATTTTACAGATTAGGAAACTCAGGTAGCAGTAACATGTCCAAGATTTATTGTTAAGGTGCAAAAATTTAACTGAATTTGGAAGAAATTCTGGGAAAAAAAAGGAAAGGTACAAGATGAAAGCTTTTTTTATACTAAGATAAAAAAATCTGAAATGGCATTTTATGCAAAGCTTGAAGCGAATTCAGATCCTTTGTTATGGTTCATGTATTTTCAGCTTCCCACATTTAATCATAACAGGCTCCTTGTGGTTTAATTATGATCAGAATTCTGAAGATGATTCAACCACTTGCACCGAGAATTTGACTTGCATTGATCAGAAAAAAAATTATCTCCAAGTCTTAATTAACCATTTAACTGAAAAACATTTCTTTCCTGAGACACTGCTTTATGCTGTGATAAACGAAAGGTGTGTAAACTCTGGATCATAACCTGGGAAATACATATAGTAGCTGCTTAAAGGCTGTAAATAAGACTGCAATTAAATATGTTGGTATGAATTTAACCCCTTTGTACACAAGCTTTTACATGGGTTTCATTTGAGACTGAATCAGATTTGGGGAAGAAGTAGTGAATGCGTGCTGTACACATTTATAGACTCAGATGTGGATATTTGCTATAGGGCAGTAGTCCCTGCGAAAATAAGTGTGGGTTCTTCAGAAAGGCTCATGGTGCACTGAATTCTGTGGGTCCAGAGGGAGGTAGCTGCTGAATTCTTGTGAAAATCCCATTTCCCATTCATGAAATGTATTGACTACAGCATCAGGGGGAATGCAAACCCTCTAGGTATTCTAATTTGCCCTTAGTATTTCAGCCTAAAATGAAGGAAGTCTTTTAGCTAGGACAAATTTCAAATGTCACAGTTACAAGAACAGATCCTAAGACTGCTAACACTTATGACCAGTTTTAGTGACTTGATAGAAACAAGTGCATTTAAGTTTTGCCCTTGACAGAAAATAAAAAGCTTTTTTTCCCCCCTTATGTAATATAATAAAGAAAGAGTCAAGATGACTAAATCTATTTCTAATATCATCACTTGCATTGAAAAACTTTATTGAATAGATTGCTTGAAAAGTGAGGGCATATATATATATATATATATACACACATATATACCTCAACCAACAAAAAATGCACAAAACTCTTCCATTTGACAATTAAATTCTAGTTCACTTGCTAATTTCAGCTTCAAATCAGACTAGATTGGGAGATAATAAAAACATATCTGCTTGCTCACATGAGGAAATTCAGTAAATAAAAGCAAATAATTTACATAAACATTGGATGAGCTCACATATGCATTGACCCAAACTTCATATTAAATAGAAGTGCACAGTACAGAAGTATAAAACTGAAAAATCTGTCCTTATTTGTATGCTATTAGAATGAAGCCTTTAAAAAAGATTGCTGCTTCTGCCAGTCCCTAAACCTTAACAACACTGGACAAGAATTCCTGTGTACTCTAAGATCTGTTCTTTGTTAACCTTTAATTTCTTCAATTTTCAGTCTTGTTAGAGATTGTCCAAGAGAACTAATCCAGAGCATTTTGTACTCAGAAGTAGCTGCTGGACATCATCACAAATTTCCACCTCTGTGGAGCTCTCAAGGTGTCAAATTGTAACGAATTAATCAAGGACAGATCTTGAAATCCTAAAAAATCATGCATGCCTTTGAAAGAAGGCTTAGAAATATGCATTTAGGAAGAAAATGCAAAATTTGACACCATTCTAGAAAATATTTTTTTAACTTAAAAATGAAATAAAAGTCAGCTGAAAATTTGCATTGAAATTAGTGTGCAGCAACCTTGTTTGAGATAAGATTAAACTGCTGCAATGCTGAAATTTGTTGTTGATAAGGAAGCTTAAATGTATTACACTATGCTGTATTTTGCCTCCCTTTCACTCAGAAAGTGTATTCATTATAATAAATTCACACTTTACTATGTAAAATTCATTCGTATAGCCAGAAGCTTATAAAAAGAATATAGACTAAAGAGCAAGTTGCATAATGAGATCTAATCTATGTAAAATAAGTCCCAGAAGAAATGTCCTTTACTTTGATCATATCCCTTGAAACAAGATCCCCTGCTGGAAACCACAATAAAATGAGAGCTTGGGAAACTCGCCTGGCAAGCAAGTTAGGTTTTTAAAAACAAAAGCTCGCCAAGCCCACCGACCTCATGATCCCAGACAAAACGTAATTAAGGCTAATAAAATCTTTCAGACTCCCTGAGGCTTAATGGGAGAATAAAGATTTTTGGGGCTCACGGTAGGAATCCTGAGCTCTCCTCTCTGCCTGTGTGCAACTGAAAACCTCAGCTCTCTGCCATATGCAGGAAAAGACCCAAAGTCCATCCAGAGGCAGCTGGCCATGGGGAGACCCCTCTTCAGCAGACACACCTGAACAGACACACACCTCCATCAGAGCCCTTCTGGGTTCCAGAGTGTTTTAGTGCTGGCTGATGCCTCTAATGCACAGGGACAATTTCAGAGTTTTCTTTGCCACCAGCACAGCGGGTGAATCACCACTGCTGGGAGATTATAATGCTAAATTAATTTTTTTTAATGCTTTGCTCTTGCAGGATGAAAGGTGTTATGCAAGTATAAAATGTCCTTATCATGAACGAAGAACTCAGAAGGACACGTTGGAGTGGCCATCAATGTAAACTACCAGCAAATAGCACCCTGTGCCTGGAGGGGAAATGCAAAGAAAACCAGTCATTTCCTCAGCAACTGTATTTCCTTTATATTGTACTTCAGTCCTTAATATTAAGAATCACTCTGGTCATGAAACAAGATAATAGAAATAATTCCCTATCAGGGAGACACTATCTTAAAAAGGAAATTAAATCATTAATATAGAAATGTATTATTTTCTTCCTGATGTGGCAGGCAATCTGAGAGTGTTATTTTAGAAACACACTACTTGAACACTCTCAGTGCACCCTCCAAGGTAATCACAGATGCTGGGTGTGCAGCAAGAACAGGGAGTGAAGATGGGGGGGCCTCTACATCAGAAGTGAAGGTGTTGGGAACAAAGGACTCGCTTTCCTGCACATGGAGAAGAGTGCAATCAATTTATTTTGTTTTCTGTAGGAATGGTGAGCTGAATTGCTTTGCAGTCACCTCTCTGCTGTGCGTTGCACTCAGGACAGATCTGAGGGAAGTGATTTGTCCTGTCCTGGTTAGGCTGAACTGGTCAAATTTCCTGCTGTTTTCTCACCATGGTGTCCCAGCATGCTTGGATAAATCCTATTCAAAAGCTGAGCCCAGCAGCAGTTTTATTCTGTCTCTCTTCTTCCTCTGACCATCAGGAGCTCTGTGTGCAGTGAAGGTGTTTTCCAGCAGTGAGTTAGCCATGCCCAAGCTCACAGTGAAGCTTGAGCTTCCTGGTGTGCTAGTGAACTGCTGCAGGTGCTGCCTGAAACGTGTCACCACCCCAAGCCCCGAGACATGGGGGATGACAACCAGTTTCTGGGGCCAGCTGGAGTCAGGGAATGCAGAAGCTGGGGAAGGCACCTCGGCTTGGCCCACAAAACTATTTTTTTTTTTTTTAATTTTTAAATTTTTAAAAAATGTTTAAAACTTCTAAAAATTATTAAAAATAATTAATTTATGAATGAAATTTCATAATGCTTGCCCCTTGTTTTGGTCCATTTTGGGGCAGCTGCTCTCTGGTCAGCAGCTGCTGACCCACAGAAACAGCTTGTGGTGTTGGAAGGTGACTGGCAGCACCTCCTGTGTCCCGCTGGGATCAGCACCAACGTTCGTGGTGCTGGGGCAAGAGAAACCCACTGGCCCCACCACTCCCCACCCTTCCCCAGAATTACTTCCCACCATCCCAAAGGGACCAGCGTAGCTTTATCAACCTTTCAATAAGCCAGCCTGCCCCCATCTTTTCCCTGTCCTTTCCCTATCCCCTTAGAGCAGAGGAGCAGGGGAGCCACAGATGAGCAGAGAAAAGGTCTTTGCTGTCTCCCTGCCACCAACACACATGGGCAACAGGTTCTGTCCATTTGTGCTGAGATGATGAAAAGTAGCAATTGTTTAAGTATTTCTCTAATAGCTCTTTTCCCCACTTGGCTTCATCTCATATAGACACTAACCAGTTTACAAATATTACTATCAAGGTTGAGTTATGGAAAGTTTATCTAATGTATGACTTGCTTTAAAGACTGTTAGAAGAATCACTTCTGCATAATAAAACCTGAGGAATACACAAGTGATCTTAAGAAATACAGTATGACTGCTGTGTGGTTTCCCATTGCCTTTGTAGTTTCTGAGACACTATAACATTATTTAATTAGCTAAAATTTCCTCTCTCTTGAGGATGGAAACTCAATGAAATGTCAACAATGCTGTCAGTCTGCTTCGGGCTAAATTCATTACACAAAAGCTCGCGATAAAAATAGTCCAAGACAGATTATTTTGTTGCAAAACATAGGCCCACACAACTTATGCCTCAGAAAACAGATGTGGAATTCACACAAGTGCTGCATTTTGAGTGTTAATGGGACTGTTAAGTTCCACCAGGCAATTACAGATGTTATGTGCTTTCACTGTTCTATATTCGACCAGTAAAAACAAAAAGACTAAATCCTGTCAATGATTTCTCAGAGACTGATGAGGGATATTCTTATATTGGTCAAAGGCTGATATGAAATCTATATCTTTGCTTTAAAAATTCACCTTTTCCCATCACTGAGAGAGTGAGCAGAGATTGCATTTTATGAAAAACCTGATGAGTAGCAAAGGAAAAAATTGTTTCATTTAATCTGAATTATAATTGATATTTCAGAATACATGTGCTCATTACAAAGCATAATAAAATTTGGCATTTTCTATTGTCAGAGGATTTATAAAGGCTAAATTTCTTGATTTATTTAAATAGACAGATAGGAAAGAGCAAACTACAAAAACAAGTGCTATATACTGAAGGCATGTGAATTACCTCCTTCCCAAGGATAATGCAAATTAGAAGTATGTAAAGCTTTGTCTGCACCTGGGATCTTTAATGAGGATAAAGAAAAATCAGACGGAGATTCTCCTGGGAAAAGAGAGGATCGTTATTTGAATAACCTGCAGTGAATTCTAATCAATGCAACGTGACTTTGAAAATGAATATGGTTTTTCAACCCGCTGTACATGAGCCATAATATTAATCATAACTTCATGGTACAGTAAAGCCCATGACAAATGGTTATTCAGTGGACTAACAAAAAGACCATTCATAGTAGGAGGAAGGTAAGGGCATACATAGAGTAATTTATTCTTGTTTTGTTTGCAAAAGCACTGTCTAAACATACACATATACCTATGCATGTATGTGAACATGCACTTGTGTGTGCACACACTTGTACCCACACGTGTGTGCCCCCAGTTTAGCACATAAGCATGAAATAGGTTCATTTTCCTTCAGGAGTAACATGAACAAGCATTGTCTGATCTTGTTATTCTTCAAAGAGTATTATTTACTATTACATAGCTAACACAAAGCTTGAAATATTTTTTTTTGAAACAGGGTTTTCTGGATCTTTTAGTCATGTATCTTCCAGTGTTTGAAGCCTCTACTGTGCCTCTAAAAGGCTGGAGGTAATTTGTGTCTTCTTTCCACTACTAAGCTTTGTTCACTCTCCTGTATGTGGAGGAAGGGTTTAACATAAAGCATGGTTCACTGGCTGCAATGCACAAACACCATGCTCATTTATTTACCTAGAGCACAGAACAGAACTTTTATGTGTTTTTTTCCATCTCAAGAATTAAAATCAATAAACTTTTTGACATTTTCACTATTAACATGTTTATATCAGCAAAACGAGCTGTGTCAAAAACCAGACTTTCAAAGAAACCCCTCTGAGGGAAATCAGAGGCATTTGGCAATGTTTTTTAAAGGGTGAGTGCATATTTTAACCAGAGGGCTATTTTTGTGGGATACAGTGATGTAAATATATCTTGTTTTGCTGATGTGATGTGATGAGGATGTTCATAGGTAAGCAGTAAAATGTGACAAGCCATGCCACAAAATGCTATGCACCAACATGTGTGAGGAGATGATTTTCCTTCCCCACTGTATCTATCTCCCACTTGCAAGTGGCAATTGTCACCTTTGCCTGTGGGTGGATGCTCACTCGAGTTCTGGCCAGCAGGGAACTCCAGAGGGGTGACCCAGGCAGCGCCATGGAGGGGTTGGGGTTGTGTGGGGGTGGTGACCGTGTCCGTACAACACGTGTGTAACCACATTAATAGATCCACATGTATACTGAAGTACAACTGCTGCCTGCAGCAGCCCTCAGGCAAAAGCTCAAGAAGAGCATGAGGGCCTTGAAGGTTAAGCTCAGGATCTGTCAGTCTGGGGTAAGAAGCAGCCTATAGAGCTAAAGGCCTTCTACTTGCAAAACCTCTCCCAACCCACCACTCAGACTGATAGCACACACCTATCATGTATCAGTGATGTGGAGGAAGAGAGGCTGTTTTTCCTATACCTAAAAATCAGTAGCTGAAAAAGAAATATATTAATAGGAGCAGAGCTATGAAAGAGGGAGTCATTGTGGCTACCTAGCTGAGCATGTGCTCAGAGTGCAAAAAACTAACAAAATCCCTGGATGGAAATACTATGGGACACCTAGCAGATGCAGCATCCTAGAATCTATCTTTGCAATACTATTTCTTTTGTAAAATCATGCCTTAAAAACAAGGAGCCACAAGGTAATTTGGATCTGTTGAAGGAAAGTGGTGGTTGCAAAGCAACTCAAGCTGAATAGCTTCCCAAAGCAAAGGGTAAGGAGTGATTTGATCAGAGTGTGTAAACATGTTTTGGGGCAGGAGATTACTTGAAGAACAACGGTGTTTAACTTAGGAATCATCTAGAAAAGAGTTGAATTTTTACTACTTCAAATTTTGAAAAGAAGACTGGATAGCTTTGTAGCAAAGATGCCAGAGTTCCTTTGAACAGTGTGGGTATGATGTTAGAAATGTTTGATGAAATTTTACATTCTGTGTTAATGAAGTAGTCAAAACTCTGCACAGGTTCTTTTAGGACTGTTTCTGCCTTTGGCCATTAATACTGGCCAGTTTGATGCACATTGTGTTTTAAGAGATATCATGGTGTTCCCATAGATTTGGTCTTTCCAGAAGATTTCTGATGAAGGATGACGAAACAGGAGAGTAAGTAATTCAGCAGTTGCAGAGAGGCACCAGCACCAGAATCTTCCAGTTCTTCCCTTGCTGTTATCCTTGGTCTTATCTGGTTTGAACATGAAGCTAGGCTGTTACAGCTTGCTGCAGCATCTGGAAAGACACAGTTTTGGTGTTGCTGTGCTTTATTTTACAAGGTTCCTGATTTCATGCTGTGAACTTGAGCTGTTGGTTTTCTGATGCTTATTTTTTCTTATGTAAGACTGTCTATAAGAAGAGAATAAATAAATAGCTGAAGTGGTGGAATAAGCTGCTCTCACACTACTCTTAAATATGCTTGAAGCAGCAATGTCAGACTGTCTTCTTGCTATGGACACAGTCCTAAACCTCTCCTAAGCTAGCCAGATCTGAAACCTGAAATCACTAGGATTAAACATTTACTGTTGGGGTTCAAACTGACTGTCCCATTTTCATATTCCCTGCCTTGGGAAGAAAAATTTGGATATCATAGTAGTGCTAACTGTAAGTGTACTAACTAATGCCATTAAAAAGACTCTAAGATGATTAAACTGTGATGCTCTCAAATTTGGATCTATCTAAGCCTAAATAACTGAAACATTGATCTAAATTTTTTTTGGTTTTAACTATGCCATATCTTTGGATGTTTATAGCACAGATTAAACATCTGATCTTTGGTTAAATGTGTCTTCAAATATATAACTATATAACTAAAACTGTCTTGTTTCATACTGTTAAGTTTTACCTAAACCATTAGGGAAAGCTTCATTGGGGGTTAGAGTTGGGTTGTTGAAAACTACCTGATATTTAGAAGAAAGAATAGTAAGAGTTGGGCATATCTATCAATCTATATATTTTAATTTGGGCTAGTGAATTTATCTTCAATAAACTAAAGAGCTTCCTGCAAGAAGTTTATTTTCAAAGAAGTTTTAAATTCATCGGTTTAGGCGTGATCCCAGGAAATGCTTCCTGTGTATCTGCTCAAGTCCATCTTAAAAGCAAGAATTAGCAGTGAATGAAAATTCATTGAACAAAGAATAAAAATTTAAGCCCAGTGAAGTCATAAGTAGATTACTCCATCGAATTTAGTAGAGTCAGTATCACCCATGAGTTTTGGTTGCATTTTCACGCTATGTGAATGTCATAGGAGATGCTGAAGTTACACAAAGAGAAGAAGAAGAACAATCACTCCCACAAAACAGAGGGGGCAGAGAGGAAGGAAAGTTCACCTCCATTCACCAGAGAAGAGACACACTTTAAACTTCTTTTGCTTCTATTTCAAAGTGATTTAAAATGCATAAATATTTTTTCAAATTCTTTGAACAGGTGTAACTATAGATTCACAGAATAACAGGATAGCAGGACTGTAGAATTTATAAGGGAGCTCTCCATTCACCAGTATTCAGCCTAGTTAGAAACTACCCTTGATTCAGAGGGAAAAAAATCCTGAAATTTTCGGAATGCAGAGAGGATTTGGTGCCTTTTTTCCAATCCACTCTACATTCTAACTTGGTTGTTTCTTTAAATTCATTTCAGATGCTCTTCCTTCTTTCACCATTGCAACAGATCTGCAGCTTCTGCTTCTGGCACTCAGATCTGGTACCAGAAAACCAGACATCACTACAGAGGTAATAACCAAGGTCCTACTTAGCACTGCTCAAGCTTCTGCCCTGCAACTGTTCTCTGTTTTTAACTTTGCCCATTTTAAGATGCCATGGTGTGTGTGTGTGTGCTCCAAAAGTCTTGCATAAAAGTGGAAGAAAACTGTGATACCTATTTTTTGGTTCTCTGCCATGAAACACTGTTAGTTTAGACAGAGAAGAAAAAATAGAAATGATTATGGGAATAGGATGCCACAGGGAAGTAGGTTAATAACCTACATCCTGGTACAATGAGAATACCAAGGATGTCCCCAGTTTCTCCTTCTATTAAAAGAAATGGCTTTTCATAAACATTGTTCAGATAGCTTGATAATTTCAGCATGAAATGAAAAACAAACTGCCATTGATAAGAGATATGACCCTGGTCCTGTTAAAAAACAGCAAACTGGCAGGATCAGACCCAAAAGAAAGAGTAATACAAAGATTGCATGTCTGATTTCAGTGACACAGAAGGATTATTGATTTATCCAAGGGTTACTGAAATGAAGATCTGGCTCATGGTTCAGGTGAGGGTGGGAGGAAAGTGATTACTGCTTTATTACAGGCCTTCCCTGTAGATATGGGGTGTGGAAATAATCAGGGCTGATCTTACAGGGAGTGCAGCAGATGCACAGCATCTGGTCTCTGGTCTCCAAGGCTACATCTATACTAGTAAACTAAACAGGCTTAGGACATGTTTAAGCACTGCTCCATGAGATCCATACTGTTTAACCCTTCCCCCTGTCTCTGGAGTCTAGCTCTTGCCAAACAGCACTATGCAGGTGCACAGGTCAGCAACTGCTCCTCAAACACAGTGGGGACAAAACCCCCTTGTTCTAGGGGAGAACAGGGTGAGGCAGGAGCAGAGTGAGCTGAGCTGAGCAGTACAGGGCTCAAGGTCAGAGGATGTGCCATCATTCATTCAATTTATTTCAGAAAGAGTCTCCTGACAACTACTTTCTGACCATGCTTAAGACATCTCTTCACTTTCTCATTTTCTCTTGAAACAAAACACATAGCCAAAGTATTTTTCCCAAAGAAAGAAACACATAAACAATTTCCCACTCTCCTTCTAATTATATGAATGAAGACCAATTTTCATCCCAGCTCTCTATATGTATAAGGAAACTCTTGTCTAAAGCTAAACTCCTATAGCCTGAAGGCAAATTCATTCAAGTCTTTAGCTGGCCAATGACACATTTCCTTGCATCCAGTACCTAACATGGACTTGGCCACCGTTTGTTCCCTGATACACAGTGCTGGGACAATTTATAACTCAGGGAGTGGGTGGGCTTAGCTTTTTATTATTATGTCATAGAATTTGGTCTTGTTATATTTCACTGTAGTCACCAAGCATCTCCCATGTTGAACAGACTAGTAGAAGGGAAGTCCCTTGTGGGTTTCTTAGATTTTTTTTGGCTCTTCTTCTTTTTGGGGTTAATTTAATAAAATTTTTAAAAGAGATAATTAGATTTTTACAACTTCTATACAGAGGCAAGAATTTAAATCTATTTCCACTTTGAAGAAATTTGGAAGGTACCCAAGACATCCTTTCAAAGTAACATCATCAAATAATTTTCTTGTGTATCTGAGATTTAACATTTCAGATTCTGTCCCCTGCACCTTTTATTGTTCCTATTTACAGTGCACCTGAAACACATTGTGTAATTGGCAGAGAGCCCAGATTTTCCATTTAAGAACAGTTTGATGATTTCACTTTTTCTTTCTCTCTCTCTCCTTTTTTTTTTTTTGAAAACAGCAGGTGCTCTACATTGTAAACAATGCCAGTCACCATAATATTATTAGCTTTTGCATTTTTATTACATTTTTGCCTCCCTACATATTTTAAACTTCATTGCAAGGCATTTTTGGCACCAACTCAGAAAGCTTCTTATTTCATAAGGAAGATGGATACTAGTGAACATAGTGCTTTGTTGTCATTTATAATTAGAAAGTGTAAGATTTACTTAATCATTAAACCACCCAATATTTGCAGGTTTGTTTCTCATTTTCTGTGTGATACATCCACATCTGTCCCAGGCAGCCATTAATTCCCTTTTCTGTAATAGGGATTTTTCAAACATTTAACCCTTCTTTTTGTATGGCATCAAAGTAATCTTTTATAACATTGCTTTTCTCCTCCCTGTCACCTTGCCTAAGATCCTGTAAACTGCATTTCAGATTTTTCACAGTTTGATGGGTCAATAGCCAGAACTGACATAGCCCAGTGGTTCTGCAATTACTCTTGTTGTGTACTGAGAGTTTATATTCCATCGGTTATTAAAAATGTGTGCAAACAAATGGAGTTGAAGAAAAACAAATCAGAAATTCATTTTAAAAAAATCTTGAAAAAAAAAATTAGCACAAGGAGCAGATGAATACTCCAGAAATGCAAATAATGCAAGGCAAGAATTGTCTTTGGGTACAGGTTTTTTTTTTTTTAAATGTGTGTTTTTACATGATTTCTAGATAGAGGACATATCACTTGAAAACAGATTTAGGCAAATGTCATATGCACTAAATATTTATTGTTAGAAATATTTGTGG
The DNA here is from genome assembly GCF_027477595.1 of Haemorhous mexicanus. Classification (NCBI taxonomy): domain Eukaryota; kingdom Metazoa; phylum Chordata; class Aves; order Passeriformes; family Fringillidae; genus Haemorhous; species Haemorhous mexicanus. The sequence continues at coordinate 133,746,222 of NC_082341.1, forward strand.
TTTCAACAAGGTCTTCATTAGCAAACAAAGGAAAAAAAAAATCAAGCTATTTTCATGTTTATACAGCAAGGATGTCTTTTGCTAAACTGCATTTTGAGCTACATTTTTTTTTTCCAGATCAATTCAATAAGAGAAAGCCCAACAGAGAACAGATGCAATATAAGAGCAATAAAGGGAAGTAAAAAAAATTAAAAATCCTTTGTTCTCCCTGCAGTACATCCGTAAATCTATTAGTGTTATTTTCCTTTCTTCTCTTTTTTGCATCCCAAGCCAGATCTCAAGTTCTCTGAAGCAATCCTTAATCAAGCTCCCCAAAGGCCTACGACTGCATGCAGCAATTTCTCCCCTGCTCTCAGCACAGATGTTTCGAGCACATTCCATTACACCTACATGCCATTACAGCTAATGGCTTATTCTGATGAAGAAAGCTGCTTTCTGCTCAGTGCAGCAAAGGGGAAAATAGCCTCCTGTACAGTTCGTACACTGCAACAATGAAATGTGGGGGCAGGTGGTACAACAGAACTCTCTAATGTTAATTACATACTGTATTACCCCCAAATTTGGCTGGTCATTAATTATGCTAATTTACCTTCCTGAAAATTAGCACCACTCATGTGAACATTTGAGCAGTTTTTAGCAAAATGAACTACAGAACAGTGGTTTGTAAACTCCAACCTTTTGAACCACCCGAACACAGGAGCACAGTGGCTGCCAGACGTGGCGTGGAAGGGGGACACAGCTGGTGGGTGAGGGACCCTCCAGTGATAGTGGCCCTGTGACACTCTGCTCTGTGACCCCGAATGCCTTGTGCCTACTGGCTCCCTGCCTCAGTTTCTCTCTGTGGTAGGTTATACCTGCGTCTCCCACAGGCTGAATCTCAAGTTTGAAGAGCAGCATTTGATTCATCGGCACCTAAAGGACGAGGATCTTTTCTGCTGCAGAACATGGAGCATCAGGTTCCTGGGAAAGCTGGAGATGTCAGATACATTATCTGGATGTTTTCCTCAGGCAAAGAATATTTATCCATTTTTAATTTAAAAAAACCCTCAAACCAGTCAAAACCTTCCTTTGGAGTAAAGAGGGAAAATGAAACAGCTAAAGATTTCTGTGATTCCACAGTAAATGTAGATAAACTCCACGACCTGCTAGAGAGGAAGGTGTTGTAATTGAAAAGCTTAAAGAGAAAAAAATTTCTTCTAACTACGTAAAACTGTCCAGGCAATTCTGTAATGATTTTTATGCATATTTAGATTACATTAGGTCTCTACAAAGAGTGATATAGTAGTTTCGAGTGTGCCTATAGCTATAGATTGATTTTTTTTAACTGTTCATAAAAAATTAATCTCTGTCTTCTTCCAACAAAACCTAAGATTTTATCATATTGATTATGGGCCTAACAAAGTAAGGTATCAGATTTAGATTCAATTTGTTTTCCTATGAATTAAATACATTAAATCACTTTTTACTCAGGTTGAAATTGATTGAGTTTCAGAGTTAAACAAAATATCTTCTCTACATTGTGAACTGTCTCCATTTCTTCCTCAAGGCTGCTGTTTTCTTCTATCCATCTCCAAGAAGCCATCATCATATTAACATAGATGACAATCTGGCAAGGAGGTGCTGATCAAAGATAAATTTCACACTCGCACTTCGCATTTTCTAATTACACCATCTGTGTCAGACTCTTTCGTGGCAGTTCTGCCCAATCTGTCAAATGCTGCATGCCTATGGGAATGCAGAGGAGCTGAGAAAATCGCCTCCATTTCCCCCACCAGCCGATCCATCACCCCAGTCGGAGCTGGGTGGATATATTAGTCTAATTGGTACTGGAATGAAGGTTCCAGACTGCATATGAGATGAGGTGTTTGGGGGATGCAAGACATGAGATTTACAATTTGAATCATATTACAAGGCTTGCCCCAGCTTGTTTCATAGCAAGCTGAGAGCAAGCCATGCATGCAATATCAGCATGTGGAGGTGGAAAAAAAAAAAAGGGAAGAAAGAAATTAGGAATATTTAAAAACAAATAATGAATGAGAAAGTGTCTCCTTTCATTACTTTTGGCTTCTTCCAGACATACTAAATGTAAATGATTACCAATAAGTTCACATGAAATTAATTTATCCTTGTATTAGAATGTAAGAAAAATAAACATAAAGCATTATATGCCTTAAACTACCAGAGATGGTTAGGTGTATTCTAATCAAGTCCTGATGTATTAAGTCCGGCCGCTCTACCAAAATAGGAATGCTTCTTTTACACCAAAAGTGTATTACTTCCTATCCATGAGGCATGGGATTAAGTCACAGAAGGTGAAAAGTTGCAGCTTTTCTAGGAAGGCTGACATTTAAAATTATCTACTTTATGGGTCAGGTTTTTTTTCTGAGAAATTAATCTCAGCCTTGAACCTGTGTGTAAAATATTGCACACTGCTATTGCTGGGTGCAATCAAATCTGGTGTAGTAACTCTGATTCCCTGTGCAATCACATTTGAAAGTGAAAATGAGCCGCACTTCTGAGTGCATGAATAGTGGTGTGCTTGTTTACTCTGGGGTCTGCAAACCCCCCAAAAAAGGCAAGTGTAAAAAATGCTGTGACAAAAGAAAATCTGGTAGTGCAGTAATGCAGGCTACATGCAAAAATTGTGACCCACACCGAGGATACTCGTGAGGTCTTAGTACATTTGTACACACACTATTGATTAAAAACTTCACACTTCTTTTTTGTCTAGACAAAACACACACCATGGAGACATACTCGAGTTCATCTCACACATCTGTGATGAAGACTGGGTTTGAACTCAGGTTCTCATCCTCTTTGGGTGTTGCCTTCAGCAAAAAATTGGTCCAGCTAGAGGTTATTTAATGCTTTTATATTTAAAAGGAGAGGGAACAAAAAATTATACACCAGTTGAAGACCTCTATTTTCAGATATGAATTTCTGTAGGATGCAAGAAGCAAGATGCAAACACATTATCAAGCACACTTTTTGTGCTCCTACCTTTGGTTTATTTAGCACAGCGCCAAAGGCGTCACTGATGTAAGAATGTTGTTGGTCGGCAGCCTCCGCAAAGCAACGCTCCCGGAGTGCCATACTTTTAACACCCTTTTCTGCATTCAGAGTGGGCTGAGGAAAGAGCTCTTCAAATATTCATAAAGGACAGAAGACAAATATTTGGCAACTCCCAACATTTCAGTGCTAAATCATTTAGTAAACACAGGCTAACAGCATTAACACAAGATCAGACAAAACTGCCCAGCACCACTCAGGGCTAGGTCAGCTGAAAGTAACCTTAATGCTGTAAATCAAGATTTTACTGCTACATATTTGACTGAACTTGTGTCTTTACTTGAACTTTTGAATTTTTCCCTTTCAAAGAAATGTATAAGACAGCCTCAAGGTGGAATATGCCAGAATGACTCCACTTCAGAGGCACAATCAATGAACAGCAATTATCTCAGACATATTTGAGCTTTTTATAGACAAAGACCTTTGTCTGGGTGGGTGCTGTGTAACATAATGTGTCTGCACAGGCTACTTCTCTTTCCCCTGTGCATTTTAATTACACTAGCAATTTTTTCCCCCCAAATAGCTATGAACAGAATTTCAATTACACTTATTCATGAGTGTGCAATGCTCATCCCTGCTTCTGTGAGCCTTGCATATGGGCTTTGAAGAGGAGACTAGGAGCCTCTGAGAGGCAGGCTGGTTTCTGTGCTGGGGATGGCACTGGTGCTCTCAATTAGAGAAGGGTCTGCAGCCCCCACAAACTGACCTGCCAGGGGCTCACAGCCAGTAAAGGCTGCCTCATGATTTGTTGCACGCCTCAAGCTGTCTTCCATGTGGGTCTCTGTGGGTTCTCCTGTGGGTCTCTCAGGCTGCAGAGCAGGGTGGTCTTCACAGGGTGCCCAGCATGGGACTCCATGCATGAACATTGGTGGGAGGATGATTAATGTGCTGAGGAGAAGCCATTCTCTGCCAGGTCAACAAGCTTCTTGTTCCTTTTTTGTGGAAAGCACTATATAGTAATAGTAAAAAACCTAAATGGGGGTACCCACAACTATTGTGGTCAGAATTCAGCCTCTGTTGCACTGCATTACACTATCCCTATTCCTCCGTGTGTTCTCCAGAGCCCTCTGCACAACCCTAGAATAACAGACTTATTCTTAACCCTAGAATAACAGACTTATAACAGGCTTATGTGTTCTCCAGAGCCCTCTGCACAACCCTAGAATAACAGACTTATAGAATCCCTAGCAAAGACCTTCTAGATCATTGAGTCTAACATTTCGCTGAGCACCACCATGTCAACTAAACCATAGCACTAAGTGCCTCACCCAGTTATTTCTTGAACACTTACAGACATGGTGACTCCACCACTTCCCTGGGCATCCTGTTCCAATGCTTTACAACCCTTTCAGTGAAGAAGCCCCTCCTGATGCTCAGTCTGAACCTTCCCTGGCGCAGCTTGAGGCCTCTTCCTCTTGCCTTGTCACTAGTTATCTGGGAGAAGAAACCAACCCCCACCTGGCTACAACCTGCTCTCAGGCTGTTGTAGAGAGCAATAGGGTCCTCCCTGAGCCTCCTTTTCTCCAGGCTAAACAGCCTCAACTCCCTCAGCCACTCTTCTTAAGACTTAGTCTCCAGACCCTTCACCAGCTCTGTTGCTCTCCTCTGGACACACTGCAGCACCTCAGTGTCTTTTTTGTAGCGAGGAGCCCTTAACTGGACACAGCACTTGAGGCACAGCCTCACTAGTGCTGCTGAGTACAGGAGGACAATCCCTGCCCTGCTCCTGCTGGCCACACTATTGCTGATGCAGGCCAGAATGCCATTTGCCTTCTTGGCCACCGGGGCACACGCTGGCTCATGTTCATCCAGTGTTGATCAGCACCCCCATGTCCTTTTCTCTGAGCTACTTTCTAGCTGCTCTGCCCCAGGCCTGTAGTGCTGCCCTGGGTTGTTGTGACTCAAGGGCAGGACTTGGCCTTGTTGAACCTTGTCCTGTTGCCTTTAGCCCATAGATCCAGCCACTCCAGATCCCTCTGCAGAGCCTTCCTACCTGGTACCTAGCAGGTCAACAGTCTCAGTCAATGTAGTGTCACCAGGAATTCACTGAGGGTGCACTCAATCCCCTCATGCAGACCCTCAATTCAGATATTAAAGAACCTGACCCCAATACTGAGCATTGGGGAACACCGCTGTGACTGGCTGCCAACAGGATGTAGCATCCCTTATGACAACCCTCTGGATCTGGCCATCCAGCTGGATTTTAACCCAGAGTCCACTTGTCCAAGCCTTGGGATGTCAACTTCTCCTAATATCACCCTGTCTTCACTCAGGGCTGACCCTATGTCACAGGCTGTCACCCATCCCTGGCCTGAGCACACATACCTGTGGTCAGGCGGAAAAGGTATGGCCTGAGCTCACTCTGCAGCCCTCCCTCTCTGCAGGGTCCTGCTCAAGTCTCACTTCTTCTCCAAGTTCCAGAAAATATGTGGGGGTTTCTTCCCTTTGAGACAGACATTGCTATCTTGGGTTACATTTAGCAAACGGTTCAAAAATTATTGATGATGAGCAGGAAGACAAAGTCAGTGCAGTTGTGAAACAATGAGGAAAAAGCACCTACAGATAGAGAAAATCAGACGAAAAACCCTCTTGCTGGAGAAGTGCATGACAGTATTGACAAGGTGAGAGTGTATCAGAGAAAGTGGTAAGAATGCAACCGCCATAAACAGCACCAGTTAAACACGGCAGGGTGAAGCTGCGCCAGTGCGCATAAGAGCAACTGTTTGTGAAGTGGGAGAAACTGTAGCTGCCTTTTGTATGAAAGGTGTCTGTGCAGCCAAGGACATATTGACGTGCCTGGAAAATCCCCCTTTTTTCTGCAAGGAAGCCCAGGCACAAACTGTCTGCAGTAGGAACGCCAATGAACCTTCAGGCAAGTCGTTCAAAACTAAACAAACACAAAAGAAGAGATTTGCTTGGCTGCTTTTTTTTTCTTTTTTTTCTTTTTTTCCCCCCTGCCGTTGCAAAGCCTTTGCCTGTTTTTTTTTTAAACAAAATCTGGAGGAAAGGCCCTGGTGTCATCAGAGTGCTGATACCTCATCACTGACATCCTTCCACAAAGCCATGTGATGGTGGTATATGGGAGGTATCCTGATTTCCTGAAAATACATGATGTTCTTCTCCAGAGAATGGAAAGCAGATTTATTCCTTCTGTGAACTTGGAACAATCTGCTCAGACAAGTGACAGAAAAAGCCATTTCTACCATTTCCTCTTGCTACCCAGGCTGGAGGATCAATCATTCATGTGTTTTCTAAAGGATCACTGGCAATCCTCATCCCCTCCAACTGCCTGAGCCCAGGGGAGTCCATGGTTTTGTACAGGTGTCATTAAGGACTGTCTCTGCAGACAACGGGCAATGAGGCAAGTGAGCTCTAAGAGGACTTTGTTGGTGGTGATGATGACAGGTAAGAGAGAACAAGGACTTGCAATTAGAGAAATCACTCTATATTTGTAAACCAAACACACCTGATATGAAAATCCCTGGCACAAGAGACTTGGCTGCTCTGTGTAGCTCTTGCAAGCTCCTTTCAAAGCAGGGCTATGCTTTCAGCAGAGACAGACAGGTTTTTAGAGCTCATACAGCTTCAGTCAGTAAGTGTATGCATCATTGTGGCTGAATAAATAAATATCCACTAAAGGAACCTGGTTCAGAAGAGTAAAATAATTAAGAAACATGGAAAACATTACTGCCCATATTCAATTAACAGCTGAAGTATTGTTAGAAAGATGGATCAATCTGGAATGATCTGACTAAAAGCAAAAGTTTAGATAACTTGTCTGATAATGGCATAAGCATACCCCATAAATGCCCAGCAATTCCATATCATTAAGCCTTCAAGGACAAGCCTGATTGATGGCAATGTACCTGCAGGAAACAGCTCAGATGGAAAAACTCCAACGTGTGCCAGCAAAGTAATTACCTGGGATGGTGACTATGCTCTGTGGTCAGATAGGAACAGGACAGATAATGCAGAGCTCTGAGCACTGCCCTGGTTCCTTCTGCTGAGAGGCAGTTCCATGCACCAGCTACTGAGGTACAGGGGGGTTCCTTGCTCACTCCTTTACTTATTCTATTGAGTCTTCAAGGTCACTGTGTCTGCCTCATTTCAGTATATTTGCACTACCTTTATGTGGCAAGGGAGTACTGTGGCCTTCTTTATGCTTTGTGTAACACAGTATGAACTGTTCCAAATATAAGAAAATTTCAGATGGACGAGAAATTTGAAACTAAAGGGGTGCCATCTCCCATTTGTAGGACCATGTGGGTTGTTTAACAGTTAACAATCACCAGCAATGAATCTGTTGTCCTTATTTCTTTTTAATCTCTGTCTCCTGTTACCATTCAGCACAAGGACTAAAAATAAGTGTGTCACAGTCATGTAACCCAATCCAAGTAATCAAGCACTCCTATTTCAGTAACACTCTTTATGTATAAATATTTCAAGAATAAAGATTATTTTTGATCTCTCAAATGCTGAAATGTAATATTTACACTTACAAAAGTAACACTTGGTACAAGAATTCATCAAGTGAATCACCCTTCTCAGCTTCCTAACAAATGGAGGCAGTGTCTTTGCCCTCATGAGAAGAGTTCAGCTTATGGGGACGAGGGTAAGGGTACAGAAATGTAAATGACTAACGAATCTATGTCATGGTGGTGTCCTGTTCCAAAGTGCACAAGCTGAGCAGCCCCCACCAACAATCAACGCAGGTCAGCTGCATTTCCAGTAAAGCACATTAAAAACAGGAGAACAAAGTACAAAGACCTACACAGGATTTACACTGAACTTTTGACAGATCAGGGTTTTTTTCTTTAAATCTCACCTCTGTCCCTTGACTTACCAGAGTACTTCTGTATCCAAGGTTAGGTCTAAATTACACCCCAGGTCTGACAGCGGGTTTGGAAATCCAGCAAGGCTCATCTAGAGGTTCCCAGTACCACTGAGATTTTTTAGGCTAAAGAAAGAAGATACCTGTGTTACGGTCCTTTGGCAGAGGTGATTCCTGTTCCAGAGGCTTAAAAATTTGGCTGAAGTTAGTCTGAGCTTCAAGGCATAAGAAAGTATTTTCCTATAATGTGCCTTATACAGGCAGAATTTAAAATTATAGGAAACTACCTGCTCTTGATCTAAACAATTTTACTTGTTTTTCATTTGATTACCTCTTAGCCTTTTCAAACACAATGTGTACATTTAAATTGTTGACAGAAGTCCCCTCCTGCTGGTTTCGCTGGAAGTGGGATCTGTCCCAAGGGAGACATCAATACACTTGTACTTTATGGGCCACCTATCTGTCCCTTAAACAAACTGTGACAGAAAGCAAAAGCTGACCACATCCAAGACGTTGATTTTGTGTCTTGGACCCATACCTAAAAAATTAGCACACAGATTGAATAAGCAAATTAAGGACCAGTAATTTTAATTGTTATTATTTACAGGATATGGAATATACTGATGTATTTTGCTTCAGAAGATTATTTTTTGGGGAGAATCAGTCATATATTTCTTAGCTATGTTCTTAGTTATGGCAAAAATAAAAATTAGCAAAACAATTCTAACCTTGCTTAAGCAAATTCAGACAACTGTGACAATTCTGTCATGAACCATCTGATATTCTACATTTACAGGTCACGAGTGACAATCAAGGACTGCCACACAAGGCTGACAAAAAAAGTTAAGGCTCCATCTCGCACCTTGCTGGTCCATGCAGTTCCTACAGGTGGTGACTTAACCACAAATCAGAAATTTCAGAAATCATATAATGAAGAGAAAGAGAGGTGGCTACCTTTTGCTTCAAAAGCAGAGACATCATTGAAAGAGCCAGATGTCCTTGGAAGAATTAGTCGGGAATGTGAAAGAGATGGCAAGCAGGCCATGGTATTTTGCATCAGCCTTACAAAATTCAAGGTCAGTTCAATGCACCAAGATAATTCAACAAATAAAGCATGCAGTAAAAAAGTATAGATTATGTTCTGCCTGCTTTAAAAGCCACAGCAAGATGCCCACTGGGTTTATGGGGCAGGACTGACTGAATGAGACATCCACCATATTCACAGATACTTCATGTAGGACTCTTCATACAAATACTGAGTTGATTTCTGCTATACTGTAGGTGCTGCCTGCTTCAGAAGTCCAATCATTGTCTGAGTAAAGAGACAACGTTTAGCCCACAACAGGCACGGTGCTTTCCACTGAGGTGTAGCAGATTATCTTGAGTATTAATACCACTATCTACTTGGTCACTCCAAAGAGTGTATTTGTGAGTGAATTTTAAGGGAAAAAATGTTGCAGAAATTTTTCATGTACCTGTTTAATCTGTCAGTGTTTGTCATCCACTTCTTCATCTTTCATTTTCAGTGAAAAAATAGAGTGTGTAAAAGAAAAGGCAGAATGTACTGTTCTGAAAGGTACAATATACAAATGAATTTACAGTGTTTTACTTTTCGTTTTGGGACCATCTATATTTCTCAGATTCCCCTTGATTGGCTTGCCATTTGGTAAAGATATTATGCTACTTTTATTTATTGTTTAAAAGAAAATAATTCCAACTCCAGAAGCCATACATTATTAACATACAGAAAAAGATTGAAGTTAAATGTAGACCTCTATACCGGATTTTGGGGGTTTTTTACACTTAAAAAAAGCATGACAACAGCTCAGAAAATCTGGAAACATGGAAAAGTGATGGTATCTTTTTTCCATGACTGAAGGGAAATTATACAGCTGTATTTGATAGTTTTCTGGTAAGATTTTGATGCTAACATTTGGTTCTTCATTCCTTGGAGTGAAGGACTCACTCATTCTGTGAGTTTACATATTCCATGTTAAAGAACCTTAATCCTTCAAGCCAATCAAGATAATATTAAATTAAAGTAATGAGTTTTTCATAATGGAAAAGAACATCCAAGGAAGCATTTCATTTGTAGTATTTGAAGGAGAGGAGCCATTTGTTAAATGCCTTGCCACTGATAAAGTGGGGACAAACAAATTCCACTGAAAAGTTCACATAAGTGGTTACTTACATGCTTAAAAGTTTTTGGGATGGGCCTCTAGAATGTGACTGGATTTCACTGCACTAAAATCATCAGAAATCATAAAATCATAAAATATTTCAGTAGTGATGTCAAGACAATGACCATTACACTGAAAGTCTTTTCCATGTTAGTCTCATTATTTTTCCTTGTGACAGATTGTTTTAAGGCTATGTATTGTTAACACATGGTGTGTGAGGTTTTAATATTGTGCACATATATGTATATGATTCCTGTGTTATTGCCCAACATAACTAAGATTTCAGTGGAAAGACAGATTTGGAATTTCAAATATTGAATTCCAGATGTCTTCTCAGTAGACCTTTTCTACATAAAGATGCATTATGCATTTATAGTTTACTACCTGGAGAGAAAAGAATTAATATAGGGGTTGCACGTGTCCAGTTTCTATGTCAAGCTCAGCTGAGGAAATCAGTTCATACCACAGCTGGTCCAAAATCTATCACACTTTTACATTTTTGGCAGGATGTCACCTTAGGCACTGTAAATGGTGTATGTGTGCTATATAATTATATTGTCCATGGATTTAAGCACCTGTGTTGCATATTTCATTACATTTTCTTGGCCTGCTTATTAGGGCTACATTTTACATTTCTAATAATACAATTCAAATTCTACCAAATATGAAACACTGACTTTCAAGCAGAGCTAAATGAAGCTTAAGTAATTTAACATGAACCAATGAAAGACAAAAGAATTACTTCACTCATAGGGAAGGTCACAAGGTTCCTCTTGCTGCTCTTCCACCTGCATTTTCTTTCTTTCTGCTTGCAAAAAATTTGAACCAGAGAGATGTAATTTTAATCCATTTATTTGCTGACAATACAACAGAAAATTCATTCCTCTTTTTGGAAATAAAGTGTTAATGGAACGTTTGCAGGAAATCACAATGAGCTTGGAATCTTTTGTGGAATCAAATCAGAGTTCATACAACAAATATCACGCGTATTTTGTTGTTTCTAAACATCAATTGGCCGTATAAAAAGTGTAATAGAAAAATTAAAAATTTGTGATTACAATGACACAGAGCGTGTGCCAACAACTCTGTGGATGGCTTTTTATCTCATTCCCTTAGTGAAAACAGTTAACTAGGCACTGGTGAGATATTCTGTAACTGCGCAACAAAAAGCTGGCACAACTGCCAAGTGTGGCATGCCAGATGTGTGAATACATTCTGGAGAGCAGTATCAGCAGCTCCAACAGAAAGCCATAGCCATTAATCTAGAGACCTCTGGGAGTTCAGGATCGTGCTGTAAAACCTAGACCCTGCCAAGACTGCATCAGATAAAGCCATCAATGCATTGTAAAAAAGACACAAAACCTATTTCATGGGCTGCACTGATCAAGCAATTACAATCATTGACTACATTAAGCAAAGAAACAGCGGGGTGCCCTATAAAATTGACTGCCAACTTGAATAATCAATAGACTCCATGTAGAGTAAATTAAATAACTGAAAAACTATTTGGAAAAGCTGAAGTTAAAAAGCCAATCTGTAATCCCTCATCCATGGAAAAACAATCTTGCATCCAAAAGATTCTTTTGCTTGCTTTCATTGTTGTCACTGGGAAATACAGCAACAGCAAACTAAGAAATTCTTTAACTCTCTCATTCACCAGTTAATAATTGTTCATTTAACCCAGGCATTCATAATCAATGTGTGCATTAGTATCATACCTCCCAACCTGCCAGGCTTCAAACACAGTCCTAAATTGCAGGGCTAATACTCAGAACAAGGGAACCCAGAGAAATTGTATGTACTCTGGGAGGCTTAAAATGATACACTTCCCTATTACAAGGCATAGTCAATTTGGGCTGACTTTCCTGATTATTTCCAATGTAAACCATTTATAGCAATAGCCATAATTTTGTAATTGATAGTAGAATAGGTTGGAAATGTTACAACAGAGATTTTTTTTTTCCCCCCCAAACAAAAGATGCTGATTCATCAGAAACAAAGATCATGGAAACAGAAAGCGTTGGCTCAATATCTTTTGTAGTCCAGGAGGGTGGTTAACAGAGAGCTTCCCCTCCCTCCTCCCTGCAAACATGTGCAGGTGGAAATGATGTGCTCCTCCACCAAAGCTGCCCGTCAAGTCAGCAGCTGGAGCCTGTGCTGGCCTTACAGTATTTCTCGGGAGAGAAGTCTGAGCCCAGGTGCTGAGCAAGGACCACTACCCTTGATTTTCTCTCTTCAGGACCTCAAATGCTTTTCTGAGAAATATTAACAGGTTTTGAGTTTTGAATGTAAAGAAGTCTAACAGATTCTGGTTTGCCTTATTTTTCCAAAATTTTTCAAAATTCTGAGAAGATTTCAGGTGTCCTAAATGGCTGTACAGGCTGAGCAGCCTGAAGTGGTGCTGTGGAGCAGTTCCTGTAGATCTGCAGCCCCCTGCAAATTGCTGGAGCTGGATAGGATCTGTCTTTTGCTGCCTAGATTGCACTGTCAATGGAGCTAATCCAGGCAAGGCTTTGGACAAGGACCACTGACTGCAGGACCATGGTGTTTCTTTTGAGGCTGATACTTCCACCATAGCACTGGGACAGCCAGGGACGTATTGCAAACCCCAAGTTACCATGCCCTAAAAGGTACCATTCACATTGTTAGCACTTCCAGGGCACATATGCCTGCAGGAAGAGAAGCCAGCTACTGGCACCTGAAGACTACCAGTATGTAAGGGTGCCCATTACTTTGTGCCTCATTGCTGAGTGGAACACCAACCTGAGCAAAAGCAGGGTGTGGGGTTTTAACTGCTGTCCAAATTGGCCCAAGGGCAATTTCACATGTCCACAGGTTTGACTGTATTACCTGAACTAGGTTCAACACTTGGCAAGAAATATATTGCAGACAGGACATTACCACAAAAGAACAGTTCAATGGTATTAGACCACTCCATATATCAAGAAGAAGGGACACTTTTAAAACCTCTGTTAATGGCAAATATTCTGCTTTTATATCTAAGTGGAAAGGAGTACTTTTTAATTATTGCAGCAAAACAAAAAAATGCCCCTTTAAAAAAAAATGTGCCTTTTCATGCCTATGCAAATTTTCGCAGTTTTCATTCCCTTGTTTTGAAAGAAAAGTCCCTTTCTGCAGTGAAAATATATTCTTTCTTGGAAAAAAAAGCCTTCTGTTTTCATTCTACCAAACTAGGAAATATCAAAGGCAAAACTGCAACATATTTTGCTTTTCAGAGAATCTGAAGAAATGTGATTTAGCAGTTTTTCCAGTGGTGCAAATATTTTTTACTCACCTCACACTAACATGTTTTTTTTGTATATGGATAAATTAACACGTAAGCAAGGGTGTTAGGCTCTTTACCTATGTTAATAGAATGAGCTGGGTTCTTCCCTGGCAAATGTTTTCTTATTTTTTTAGCTGAAACATAATGTAGAATTTAGGATTCTTTCAGTCTGGTCTGCAGATTAAAGAAAAACAGAAGAAAACTTGAAATTAACTCTTCATTGTACACAGTTTGTTCACTGGGTTGAAAAAGTACTTCTAGAATTTATTCGGCACATAATCAGAATAAATCTTGCAGCTGTCATCATTACTGAAAAAGAGGTTTATAAATTAAAGCACCTGGGAAATCTATAGGGCATTAATTTATTATTTGTGGGAGTTTTGTAGAAGCATTTTTCTTTCTTGGTACACAATAAATAAGTTGACAATAAACAGGCCAGGATAACATTATGCTCTTTTTCACCTGCTTAAAAAAGCTGGAGACAAACACCCTGAAAATGTGCATTATAAGTGAACTCACAGCAACTGCATATCAAGCAAAATGAAATATGATGAACAAAAAGTGATCATCTGTCACAATAACATTTTCCAACTTGTCTGCTGATTAGATGGTAATGCTGCCCATAAAAGCAAAGGAGGGGGGGAAGCACTGCAGAGAACCTGATAAAACATCCTACTGAAACCTATTGTATTTACTACTTATTAGATTCTGAACTCAAATAGATCTTGATTGTTGAGAGCTTGGGTATTTAAAAGCCTTAAGATCATCAATTACATTACTCATAATTTCCACATCTGCTTGTTCCTCAGCAATTCAGAAGGAGAGAGAGATAGCTGTTATAAGAGTCTTTCTGCAACTTGATTACTATGAGTCTGTTACAATATGCACTTGAAATGCCTTTAAGGATTTGAACTGAGCTGTAATTTGCAGATTTCTGGAACTCCTACGTGGATCACTTTTTGGTGATAGTGAAAATCAAATGAGTGGAGATGGTCCAAATTACCTGGAAGAAAAACAGGTTCTTATCCACTCAAAGGAACCCCTACAAGCCTGCCAAAAGCACAATAAATGCACTCTTCTTTCCTGTGTTGTCTGGAAAGTGAAGATGTATTTCAAATTAAACAGAAGCCCTGATTAGCATGGTTATTATGAAGCTAAACAGCAAGAAGACTATGTTTGCAGAAGCCATTTACAGGCTACAGGGAATGTTACTTCCCTGTTGTGTCACTCTCTTAAAAATGAATACTTTTTAAACAAAACCTTTGCTTTTTTCAAAGCACTGACATCCTGATTCTATTTCCCATTAAAGTCAATGGAGAACTGCCCATCATCTCTTGTGGGAGCTGGATCACACTAATGGAGTGTACTTTTTTCATTCACAAGCATCTAAATCCATGCCAAGTGAAGACAGTACAAGGTGTTCTTACTCGAAGATCAACCTGACTCTAGGAACAGAAATATGCTCTTCAATAACTCTACCAGCTGCTCCTTCATGTGCTGTAGAAGGAGGCAGGCATGTGCAAAATGGATCAATCAAATAAAGCACTGCCATGGAAATAATGTGGAGGCACTCTTAGAGATTGCCCAGAAATAAATACATAGAGGCAGTTTCAGAAATTATTCTTGCAAAGGACAAGTGTAGAATATGCAGCTTCCTTTGCTGCCAGAGTTACAACATAATTTGCTTCTCACAGAGCGAAAAATGCTCTCACTGCTGCTTCACAGAAGGTGTCTTTAGGGAAGTCCATAAAACTTTAGGTAATATAACTTTTTTGGAACTTACTTTAATTGTTTACAGAACCTGGTTATTATTAACTCCTAATGTGATCTTCTGGAAAAAGAGGAGTCTTGTTTTAAAGTTTCCCTCCCTGTACCTCTCCTTCATTAAACAGACTCCAGAGGATTTACTTGCAAAAGGCTAAATGTTGGAATTAGGGCTCCAAACATTCAGAGACAACTGAGGCAACTTGGAATCAGAAATGAGTTTCCCAGGGAAGAAAGGATGTAAGAAAGCTAAGGAGAAGGAAAGGCAAAGGAAAGCATGGGTGTAAGAGAGGAAGTTATAAAGCCACAAAGACAGAGTATAAAGATGATGGAAGGGGCCATAGCAGGAGAAAGATGACAAGGAAATGCAAGCATTGCTAAAGTAATAGAAGATATGGCCAGGAAGAATAGCAGTTCTCAAGAAACATTTTCACCATCCTTTGATAAATGCAATCAAAAATGTTGGGGCAAAAAGAAAGAAAACTATCAAACTCTATTTTGCATTACTGTTCAAAAATCTACTTTGCAAAACCCCGAAAACAACTATGCTGGTGACATGAAGACTTAGGACTGCCTCATCCAAGGCACCTGCAGGAATATACAGTAGGGAAACGTCACTTCTGTCTAGGTAGCAGGGCAGATTCTGCTTTCACCTCATTGCAGCAGACACATGTATGATTTACAGTGGTGGATGTGAAAGGTGAGGCACGCTTTCCTCCTGGAGAAACATGACAGTTCAAACAGAATGCAGGGCTGCTCATCCTCCCTACAGCAGAGAAAGACTTTGAGGTGCAATGCATCCTCAAAAAGTGCCCCAGAGAACCCTTACCCCAGAACAGGGTTTGGTTACACTGATTTGGGGTTAATTATACTCTCTTATAATTATACAAGAAGACTGAGCCCTCCAATTTAATACAGTACAAAAATGCAGCATTTTGTATCTTTCAATGGCATAATTGATGCTGCTTGTGTGATATTCTACCTCTCCATGATTCCCCATTGATCTGTGTACATAAATGGATTAAGTGGTTAGGATTAACACCAGTGCAACAACTTAGATTTTCTCAGGCTAAATGGAGCTAATGGTGAATGTTTTCTACTGGATACATCACTACTACAGCACTTCTCTGGACTTTTCCAAGGGCTATTTATAAATAACTGTATTTATATTCTGCTTCTTTCTGTGCACAGCTCTTGCTACAGATTTAGATATCAACTTTCTGGGAAGCCTAAAAGCATGGAAACGTGTTTCCCTTCTAACTATGGAAATTTTAGGAAGATGGAAAATAACAGCACTGAACTGTACACTGAAGCTAAGTAATAATTTCTCATATAACTTAACTTAAAAAAACCCAGAATCAAATGCATTTACTGATTAAATATGAAATGAGTATATTGCCAAAGTACTTTGGATTAGAGGTGAAGCTGTTCTATGCATAAATGGAGCTATATTACAAAATGTAGGATACCTTAAAGTGCTGAAAATTGATATAATTAATACTTTTCACTTAAAAACTGAAATAGATGTAAAAAGACACTTAGAATGGGACTTATCTTTCTTCATCTCGCTCCCCTAAACATTAAGACACAAATTTAGATTAATTGTCTGAGGTGTGTTTGTACTTTATAGACAAAAAGGATCCACCAGAAGTTGGATCATCTTATGCCCAAAACCCTTCTCAGATCAATGAAATGAATCACCCTTCAGAGGTTCTTATTCTTTCCATCAACCATCGCAAATGCCCTGGACCACGCAATCTAATGTTCCAACGCCTGCAGTTAGGTGCAGCTCTTGCTACACAGAAGGGAATTGCATTCCTCTGTCTAGAGAAAAAAACCACTTTGAAATAAGCTGGATCATTCTTATATATAGCTAAGATACTTATAGTTCAGTCTACTCAACATGGGATTCAGGACCAATAATAAATATGGCCTATAACATACAGATCCATGCAGAATGAGACATTTCAATAGCCCACGACTAGTCTAAATATACCTCATCTAAAATATTTATGGGAGAACATGTTGAAGAATACAGTTTCAGACTTTGAGGTTTGTCTCCCCACTCAAAGAGAAATCACCACATTAAAATTTTTGGATATTTATATCGTTGTGTTAGAACTTAGATTTTATCTGGTGCGATTTTCATTGTGAGTCTAAAATGAATGGTGAGTTGTTTTCTTGAACTTTTTAATAAACTCCTATATTCTCAGATTCTTTATTATTAACACAAACTTCTACCAGCTCTCCCTATTTTTGCAGATTTTATGTCATTTATTGTTGTGATTTCTTAACAATGATGGCAAAACCTTCTCAGTCACTCCATTTACATACTATAAATCCATTTGTACTTCAAAGAATATGTAGATACATACAGACCATAGGATTTCCTTAAATTAACTCTGATTGGAAAGAAAATATATCTGCTGGACAAGTATAACAAATTTCTTGCAGATCCACAAATTCCCTATCACTCTTGCAACAGCACTGCAAGAAAAAGTTTCTGAGAAAGTGATTGATACAGGTTTCAACAATAAAATAAAATCAGGTCTACACAAGGAAATATAAAAGGCTTCAATCAGAGAGGTGTAACTGCACACTGAAAATATACTCCTAGAAAATTCAAAATATAACACCAGGTATAAATATTCATTGCAGACAAACCTTTGCTAATGTTATTCCAATAGGAAAATTAATTGCTCAATTAAAAATAAACTTAAAACCAAACAATATTCACATAACCTAGAAGATAATAACTACTAGAAAAATGTATGATAAAGCGCACAAGAAACTGTCCAAATGGATATTAAGGAAAGGTGGAAATCAGCTTTTTGGAGCTAAGCTGCTGGATAGATGGATATCAGCATGGGCTGTTATGGAATCAGTAGATTTTGTCATATTTTCAATCTGTCTGATGAATCTGGTCTAAATTGATTCAGTGATTAACAGAAAGAGTTAGTTAGGGATGCTGGGTTTAGTTAGCAGGGTAGATTTTGGATTAATTCATATTCATATCCAGGTAAATGCCTGAAGATTGATTACCACAATATTGTTAATGGGCAGTGACATAGACATAGTCTGGAAGAAAGAAACAAATGACATGAAAATAAAACCCCCTTATTTTTTTCATTCAGTCTCTCTAGCCTCCTTTTCAACTAGCTGCACAATAGAGTCATTATCACACTCCATGCATGATCAAAGAATGTTTTTTAAGCCTCTCATTGTTTGAAAAACTTTGTTTAGAATCCATGGCTTATGTAAAGACATCAGCTTCTTGCCCTCCAGATCTCTTGAGTGACAGTCTGAGAGGTGCTGAGAAAACTCCCTTGGACCAAAGCACAGCGAATGCCATTCCCAACCCCTCTGGACCTGCACCACAGCACCTTCAGCACGGTTCAGGAATGTGCCATATTTGTTATATGTTCAAAGTTGGTTAAACACCATTCATCCTAAAGGGGAAGTACATTTTGTAAAGGAGAGGACACCGCAATACCTGAATCTTTGTCAAAACTTTGGAAAAAGTTATTATATATTCACCTCTGTGCAGAGCTCAGATTCAGAAAAGATCATATTTCTGAGTAAGTAACTGAGGCCTATTCTGCAAAGATGTTCAAGGCAACGACAAGTCACAGTGCCACCCCAGTAACTATGAAATTCCCACTGGAAGCTACTATTTCAGAACTGTTCCCACTGTCATAGAAACCAATGTGAACAGGGGAAAGTAGGTCAATTTGCAGAAAGCCTTGTGCATTATTTTGCTGAGTAAAAGAAGCAGCAGATCTGTTTCTGTTTGGGGAGGTCAGCTGTGCTGCAGGAGCACGTGCCCCTCTGTCACCAGCCTTGGGGGCACAGCTCTAATAGGACTAAGATACAGACCTCATAAAATCAAGTGTAAACAACTTCTTTCAGTACCATCTAAATCTTATGTTGAGATCAAGTAGCCAAATTAAGTATTTAGTAAGGTCTTGCAGTCAAAATATTAATTGAAATTTCAAGGATATTGTTTTTTTAAAAAGGGAAGAGAATTAAATAGACGACGAGATACTTATACAGCAACATTCAAAAGCATATCAATGTAAAGCGACATTAAAGAAGAATTTTTAATTGATAGGCACATAATCTCAGTGCTCTGAAGGAAATCAGTGCACCCAGCATGAAACATATGAGTTTTACAAACATAATTTCAATTTTTTTTATTACCTACGAGCATTAGGATATACTTCCTTGACTCTATAATAATTGCTTGCAGTTAATTACAAATGAAACAGAAGTGCTGGTAATATTAGACTTGCACCCTGCATAAAGCTAGAAATTACTGCTATTACTCTTATTTGCTAAGAATATTGGGTCATGGATGCTAATTAGCAGTTCACAGCCCCCTACAGGAAAAAACTCATTATTATGAAAATCTGTCTTGGTAGCCAAAGCCACCACCCATGTCACTGTGAACATTTTTGTCAGAGCAATTATAGGTATAACAAAACTTAAGATTTACTTTTGTATCCAGAAAATTATGAAGGTTAAAAATACAACATGCTAATCTAAAAATTGCTTGCCATATCAAGAAAAGTGTTTCTGAACTATTTCGTCTTAGAAAAATCTGACTATATATTGGGTAGAATGACAGCAAATTTTTATTGAGTATGTACACAAGCCTAATTTCTTTCAAATGTATATAAAATTCAAGAAAAGCCTCTCCGTTGCCAAGTAAAAGAGCAAAGTAAAATGAGACTTAAGCAGCTAGCTGAAATGAATTTTGTGAGCTCATACACCTAGAGCAATGAACATGATTTATTAATCATCAGTAATTTGGGGAGGAACTTTCCATTTTCCCATGAGGAATAAGGACCCAATTCAGGAAAAAAAAAAAAAGCCTTGTTTACCCAAGTCTTCTGCAGAGTTTATTTGAAAAATAGAAGCAGAAAACATTGTTTTTGTGTGATTTATTAAACCTCTCTTTCCACAGCACAAAAAGCCGACTTTGAATGCTTGAGGGGAAGGTGAGTAAAAGAGCAGCTAATTGCAGTGCCAGACTGAATTCTGCTTGTTTACTGAAAAGGAAAAATGGAAATGCCACACTGGGATGAAGCAGTGGTTTAGGAGTGGTTCTAAGTCACAGAAGGGTGAGGGGGCTCTCGTTGCTTCTCATTTCAGCTGTGCAAAATCAGGTAGTCAGCATAAAGTGTCTGAACTCCCTGTGTTGGCTAAAACAGAGGGAGGTATAACCCACCCAGAGCAACCCCTCTGATGTCTACAGAGTGACCCTAAAACATGAGTGCAGGTGAGAAGTTAAACGTCCCACAGCTGCAGGTGGGAAAAAAACAATCTCAGCTGTAAACAGCCTAAAAATAAAAATCCATCCAAAGTTAGATACACTCAGCTTCTTATTGCTAGACTGAATACAGCAAAATGATGAAGGAAAAATGGGAATCTGAATGACACATAAATGATGTTTTAAGATAAAGAAGGGGACCATATGAATTGTGCTGTGTTTTAAGGAAAAGTGGTTTCTCAAAATCATAGTTTGCCTTGTCTACATTAAGCTGAATTTTGCTTTCAGCATCACCACCTGGATTTCCACCAGTATAGAGGAGAATGGGACTTGACTACTAATGCAACCCCACTGCTCACCTACTAATGAAAATGTGTCTTTCTTTCATCAGAGGGGATTACGTTAGTTAAACAGAACAATGCATAATTTGAAGACCTCTAATAGCACCTAGAAAGAGAAAAAAAATCCTGTTTTCTACCTGAGAAATTAAGTTCTCTGTGCAGAGAATTTTCTATGCATACATGCTGGCTCCTTGCTAATCTCATGAAACTCTGGTATGAAACCTGAAACTATAAATAAAAGCAACAAAATTCCATCTTACCCAAATATTGGAGGCCTTGTTTCAAAAACAAGAGATCTGTATGAGCAGAGATGGGGCTTCATGTGTTAGGAATGAAAACATGTACAAGGACGACATTATAAAGAGTTAAAAATGTTTTTTTCAGAGATTTAAGAAAATGCAGCTACCCTGTGGTAGGTCTCTTTCCCCGGCCACTTGAAGCTGCCATGCTACATGTTACCCTGTTCTAACAGAGTACTTTGGCTACAACCTTTTGGACACACATTTGATGCTATTGCTTAGCTAATGAGCATGACAGTGAATTAACAAGATGAATTGAGAGGTACAGTTTAGCAGGTTCATAGGAAACAATTGAACTCTAGAGACAAGTGGATTTTTCACAGTGGTGTATCATAGAGGATCAGTCCTGTAATCTTCCCTTATGCAATCACCCTTCATTTGGATGAGGGGGAGTTTGGCAAAATTAGGTCCTAAATTATTACTAACAAGGGGGCTTTTCTCTGACAGCCAGGGTCAAATGTCACTCTAATTCAGGCAATGCAAAGCCAAGCTATAGGTCTAACCAGCAGTCACTGAGTGCATGATGGTGTGTAGATCACAGTGCTCAAAAATGAGAAGGCAGTGGAAATCCTGTGTATATTTAGTGATCCTGCTGGATTGAAAGCCTCATGGGGGTCCAGTTTGGCTAGCTCTGGACCCTGGCTTCACCAACAAGGACAAAATCAAAAGATGAGAAGCGCTCTTCTTCTCGGGACGAACGTCCGCTCAGTGCAACGCAACATGATCCTATGCAAACCCAAGCTTTTTCAGGAATCATTTGGGCAGACTCAAGGCTGGGCTGGTTGCTAACACTCTGTGGAGAGTTTGGGGGAGACCATCAGTGACCCAGCCCCGCCATCCATGTAGACACAGACAGTGTGCTGAGAAGCACAGCTCTGCACATGCCCTTGGTTCACACGAGGGATGGAGTACGCCTCACTGTGTTTACAGCTCACCATTCTTTGTTCTTCACATCCAGAAAATGCCCTGGGTTGTCCAGCTGAAGTGGATGATGTTAAGAAAATGTCTGTTCTTTCCTACAAGCTACCAGTGTCACAGCTTGATTCCAGAAACAGGAATGTTTGTGTTTCTACATAAAAATGGAAAAATTTACACTACTTAGTGTTGTATCTTAGCAAAGTATAAACTAACAGTGACACATGACACTATGACATAGGTAGAAACAAAATATTGCCCAAAAACCTGTAACAAATTCCATCCTGATATGAATTGTTATTACTACAACAACAATCAAATCAGAATTGCTTTCAAACCTCTGGGCTAGGCCTCCTGTATATTATTCAAAGCATCTCTCTACTGAATCCTCAAAGACATTCAGCTAAGAATCAGTACTGCTTATTGTAAAGTAGAGCTATTAACATGTCTCTTGCTTTCACCTGTAGATCTCTTTATAAAGATATGTACATGTCATTATCACCTTTTTATAAATCCCATAGCTAAAATCAAACTACATTAGTATGCATGAGACCATTTCTTGCCTAGTGCATGCAATATGGTTCTAATACATTGGAGACTGAAGCTCTGCTGACTTATCTCCCCCAAATTTCTTACCAAGACTCATCAATATTAGAATTCTTAACCCAAGTTAATTGATTTTCATGTAATTCATACTAGGTAAAAAATCTGTGAAGGCTAGGGTAGGTACTTCACAAATGCTTGTTGCTCCATGAATTCATGTCATATTCTGTGTAATCACCTCAGATTTCCCCTTTTTTCTTACATACACAGAACAGGTCACAGTAGAGGCTGTACAGAATTTTGGAGCTAAAGAATTGTGAAGGTCATCTGGAGCGAAGAAAATAAGGAGTTTGTCTTATTTTTTTTCTGTGTATTTGTGTTCATGATTATGACAGATACACATGAAAGCCTTGACAATTTTTCGGGGCCAAAACACATCCTCAAGAAATCAAGGAAATGGGGGGGGTTTGCCAGTTGTAAAGAAGATTAATGCTAGAAATCCATGTCTTGTCTACCCTAGAGGACAACGTGTTAGCTGCAGAACTAGTCAGATAGTTATCTCCCAAGAGAATGAAGAAATCTGAGCAATTCAGAAACCAGATATTTTTAGCTATATTCTCTAGATTCTTTACTTTTTTTAATACTCATTTAACTCCACTAACAAATGAACTCTGAAGAGAAGTGATGTCTTTGTTAAAGATTCAATACCCCTCGAGAGCTCCAAATAAGCATTTGAAATTTCCCAAGAAAATTCTTCCACCAAGAAAAAGTTAATTACATTTTAGTGGGTATCTCTGGGTGGAGGCTACTTTCCTGGCATGCATTGACAATAAGAGTAAATAGAAGGTTTTTGGAATTTCAGGGATTTGATTGATGCACTCATTAATTCACTTTTTCAAACTGAGGAAGAATCAAGTTTTAAATCTTTTATTAATCATTTGTGTTTTTTCTAATGTCATTTTTCTATTGTTACTTTGTCTGATTGACTGATACCTGATGGCTTCAGACACCAAAGCCCTTTTTTATCCTGGTTACACACGAGGTTTGAGTGTTCAAACAGTTAGTATGCATTTCTTCTTGCTCATAAATTTTGAACTGTTCAGCTATTTTCAACCGAAATGGGTGGAATTGTGTCTCAAAGGACTTGTTTTACAGCAGCTTCCAGAAAATTAGGTGACCAGGTAGGAAAGAAACACCCTATTTATCGTCTTCTGCAGAAGGGGTGGGAGGATGAGCTCTTCCTTTATTGCACAGAGAATTTACACCAAGTTCACACAGAAAACACAGACAAGGATTTGCAAAAAGCATCACCTGATTTTACAACAGAGAAACCTGAAGGATGCACACCTGTAGGAAACCAAGCTCTGCTAGCTCTAACACACATCAACCTGTTTTGGGAAAGAAATTCCCACATTACATGGGCAGTAACATAGCGGTTTATATGCTCATCACTGACACAGCTCAGGCTTATTTAAAAGCTACTTCTCAGATAACAGTCATGTAGCTTGCACCTTAGACTTCCCACCCACAGACTCTGGCCAGGATGAAAGAATATCAGGTGGTGTTTGCAGTGTGTGAAGCTCCCATGTAGTAACCCATGCCTATGGGTGAAGATTCCACTTAGACTGGAATAATGCCAATTCCCACCTCCTCTGCCACAGCTCAGTTAAGTTTGCAGCCTGTGGCCTGATGGCAGTCTTCAGGTTAATGTATCATTACAGTGACCTGGCAGTTCCCCTACCAATCTCACCTGATGATATTGTTCTAACGTTAGGTACAAAGCAGACAGGAAGACTTCATTTATTCCCCAGGAAAGGCCCAGCTTTGCTACATCAGTGGAAAAATGTACTGCTGCTGCCTGTATCTATAGAGAGGACCATGTCTGCCTCATTCTATCACTGAAAAGCAGTAAAAGCACAGATTCTCACTTTCCAAACATTTCCTTTTTTTTTTTCCTCCTCTCTCTCCCAGAAAGTGCCTTGGCATCCAGAAGGATGAAGAGAACAACGCTTGTGTACTGGTAGGTGCAGAAAAGGCACCCAGAAAGAGACATCACTGTCCAGGAAGGGTACAGGTGATGAGTTTGAGCACATGAACAGAAGTAAAGGGGTGATGATATTCAGGAATGCTGGAGCAACATTAATACCTACAGGAATCAGAGCCCTGATGTTCTAGGAATGGTACAAACTTACAGGAGGAATAATCTCCACCCTCTTTCATCTTCATTTAGATGCAAAAGGTATTATTTAGGTAATAGTCACAACAACCTCCTGTTCTGCACCAATTAATTGACTCTTTTAATTGGCTGGCCTAGGAATGCTTGCCATTTGACTGGACATCTTCAAGGCTAGAGCCAGAAACTCTCAACTGGGGACATTCTGGAGGGGACTCCCCTCAGACCACTCAGCATACATTTTTTCCATTTCCTCAGCAAGTGGCTTGGAGAAGGTTCCATCCTTGTGCCGGGCCTTGAACAGCTTACTAAGTATCAGGGGCAGGAGATGTCAGTAAAAATCACCTATTTTCCAGTCCAGAGTCTGATTCAGAGAAATTATTCAATGTGTGTTTCCAGTAAAACAGAGAAAGCCAATGTACAGTGATATTCTGCCTGCATGGCAGGAGTGAAGTCCAGCTGTGGTGGATCTCTGAGAGGGAAGAGACATGTTTCTTAAATATAACTTACTTTTCTTGAAAAAAGCAGAGAACTGAGAGGAAGAGGAGAGGGAAGAGGGGAAGAGGAGCTACTGGCTCTCCCTTCGAAGATGTTAATAAGATCATGTTTTGATGTTGCATTTTGAGATAAGAGGATTCCCTTTTTAATTCTAAAAATGTGCCATAAAAATGCCACCACTATTTATTGCATAGCATTAGCAAAGACTTTACATCTCCTATTTCGCAACTGAAAATATTATTTATTATCCAGCCCTGTCTCAATGGTGTTATGCTGAAATTGAAATCTATGACTGTCTTCTACCAGCTTAAGTCCACATCTTTCACTTTCTTAAGGATCATGGAAAAAAAGAAAGGCACTAGTGTAAAATACTTTATCAGATGCTGACCTTCTGGCAGGAAGTCAGAACCATCTTGTGGGAAAATGAATAACTCCTAGCTCTCAGTCTCATTTTTCCTGATGCTGTCCTACCTCCATGCTTTTGCTATGCTTTTATTTCATGCAGGACTTGCAGAGGACATCAGGCATCCATTGCATTTATTCCCTTATGTTTTTACAGATACACGTATAAATATACATACATAAACCCTCAAATCTAATAATTAGTTCTCCTTATGGCAGCTTGAGCACTTGTTCCAACTCAGTCTGCTGAAATCATTAAAAAAGTCTCTCTGCCAAGTGAAGCCATGTTTAGTGAAAAACTTTTCCTAATATATCTAAAACAAAACATACACAGAAAGTACTTAAGCCTGAATGAAGTCTCCAAACACTAAAAGAGAAGAATCATCCAGAAGAAAATTTTATTTTATCACAATGTATCATTTTTCTCCTTGGTGTATGAAAGTCTCATCAGAGACTCAAATCAGATTTATAGGTTTCCCACAACTGTATAAGCAAGTGAGCAGCACTAAAGCAGACTCTGTCTAGCTCAGGACAGCAATTACATTGCTATTCCTCTTCAAATGTAGAGGAATAGGAACTTAGTGTAAAGTCATTATCAGACACATATTACAAATTCAATGTGTTGCACATAAAATATGTATGATTTCTTCTTACTGTATATCATGTATCAAAATATAATGTGTTTCTGAGGCACAAATGAATTCAAAATGAAATATTTTATTGAAAAAACACACAGCTTTCCTGATATAGGTAAGTGGAATTTAAAATTGGAAATGTTTCACAACCATCCATTAAAGCACACTTTGAAACATTCTTAGAATCCAGATTTCCTGCCAGGGAAATGAAGTAGAGTTAAATATCCCAAGCAGGAAACTTGCCTGATAGACCCTATCTACCAGTTGAAATTTTTATGACATGTGAAGATGATACTTTTCAAGGAAAACACTCGCAACCTCAAGTCTCGAAGAGAGCAGATAGTCTGCCAAAACCTGCAAGGCTGTTGCTTTTTTTTTAATAGAAGTACAACTCTGTAAGGGAGAGGATGATGGAAAATGAAAAGGACACAGACTTGGAAAAGTTTGATCAATATTATTTTGTATTTGTGGGGTTTTTTTTGTTTTAATTAAAATCAAACTTTTTGGAGGGCTGATCTGCTTTTGTTTCACTTTCCATTCTTGCAGAGTGTGGGAGTGGGGAGAGCAGCCATTCATGCCATGGGCAGGATTAGTGGATGCCCATTTCATGCTACACCTTCAGGCAGAATTCACTCTGGAAGCTGGGCTGCAGGGAGCTGACAGAGCCACGAGTGAGCCCAGGTAACGCCTTGGCTGTTGTGCTTTATCCTGAGGGCTGCGCTGGCACTCATTACAAACAGACACAAGTGCTGAAAAGATCTGTGAGAGATCTGTGCCTCTTGTAAAGTTGGAATTAAAAATCTAAGCCAGAGAAGACAGATAAGTTGCCCTAGGAAAATCCTTATCCCAACAGCAAAGGCAAATATGGTCTGAAAGATAGTTCTTATGAGCAGGCTCTACCATCCATCTCTGTTGTGCAGGAGAAGCATGCAGAAGAGAAAATAATCAGAAACTAGTCTGAGACAAGTAGAAACAAGAATAATTAAAGTGGCCACAAGTGAATGGCAGAAACTAGAAATAGAAAAGTGCATTTTTGCATATCTGCCCCTTCCAGTCACTGAATCAGAGAGTATCTCAAGTTGGAAGGGACCCATGAAGATCCCCAAGTCCAACTCCCTGCTCCTCACGGGATTACCTAAAACTAAACCATATGGCTAAGTGCATCATCCAGATGCTCTTGGAATTCTGAAAAAAGGTTGAGCCATATGAACAATATCAGATATTTCTACCAAGTTCTTCCAAATGTGAAATGTTTACCACAGCAATCCCACAGCTCTGTTCTCCCAGTCCACAGTGCAGGTGTATTTCTGGGGTTACCTGTGAGTCTGAGTCCCTTCAGTGCTGTCTTAGATGGGTAAGCACACGGCCACTTGCCTGCCCCTTCTTGGAGGGAACTCCTTGTTGATGGATCCATAACCCAAGCACATTTGTCCTCTATCAGTTTGGGAAAGCCTTTGAGTATCATATTTTGTGAAATAAGCCGGTTGACTTACCAGATCTTGTATGTATCTGCCTAAGAAAGAGTGCTGCCTAAGTGCAGAGAAAGTTAATTATGTACAGAATAATTAATAGCAATTTACTTAATGCTTCTATATACTTGCAAAGGTAGAAATTGCATTTGAAGTGCTCCTATTGGTTTGAGAGTGCCTGCTTTAACCAGTGCTTTTCCTTTCCTGGGCTGTCAATCCAGGGAAGATCTTGCAGATGGGAATCTTAGATGAAAAAAAATGGCCTCTGAGTAGTATTTGCCTACACTGACTTGTGGGTGAAAATTTATGAGTTAGTTGTGTTTTAATGATGAACACATAGATTTACCTTTCTTGACAGAAGTAAGACAGACCCTGCATTGCAGGGAGCCCAGCCATGTTTGCTCAGCCAAACACTGACCAAAAGTCTTCCTTGGTAAAAGTAGGAAAACCCACATTTGCCTTGCCATCTCCAGTTCAGAAGCTAACAATTTGTGTTTCTGAACACTTTGCAACCCACACTCCAAAACTTATTCAGGAAACCTCAGACTGCCATTGTTCAGGGCCTTCTCAGGATATATCAAACCCTTTAGTAAGGCTATAACTCGGAAAGAAACTGAGTTACAACATGGATGTGAGGCCAGGCAAGAGCACAGCTCTCACAAGGGGCAAGAATCCAATTAGGAAGACTGTGACATGCAGCTGAAAAAAGCCAAGATTAAAACATGAGTAAATATTTTCCATGAGAAGGGACTCCCCTCATGCCGAAAATATGTTTGAAGGGAGAAGTGAATGTACACCCATTTACAGTGTTGGCTGTCTGAGTTTCTCTGCAGATCCACCTTAAAATGCAATTTTTTTTATTCCCTTAAAGCTGCACATCCCAGCTGGCATGTCCCAGTCCTATAAACGTCTCAATATAATACACCATCATTGTCTGATGTATGGGCTTCCATTTGGTGCACCATGTCCAAAGAATATTTCTTCATGCTTGAATGACTCATGTATGAGGAGATTAATCTCTCTGGGGGAGAAATTGGTGTCTCTCCTATGGAAGCAAGTTGCTATGTGCACATTAGCTGCTGATCTCACTCATGTTCTTAATATTCAGGCTACAGCTTCTATCTGCCATAAAAATCCTTTTGTCTTTCCACAACTTGATGAGCTTTTCCAGCTCTGCTTGCAAAACAAAAGGAAAAATTTAAAATTAACCATTAAAATAATACAGTGAAATAACATACTAATGATTTTTAACTTGTAGTTCTGTTTGCCATTCATTCTAGGTGCCAGGTAGTTTTACTCATGCTTATCTTTAGCCTGTAGCTCTTAACAAGAGGATGCAAATAGGTGGCTTTATTAAGTGAAGAGGGCATCCGTTTTGATTTAGATCAGCTCCCCAGATTCTCAGAGAGACAAGGTTTAAGCCTATACCATTTTGATTGTTGGCAAGAAAATATTTAACAGGCAGCTTATGTCTTTGAGAGGAATGAAAGCACAACATGCACGTATCACTTGATGTACATTATCACTTTCTTGTTGGCTAAGAATTAAACTTTATGTTCCAAATGTTTTCATCAATATGAAAACTTCTTGTGAGCTTTCTTATTCCTTGCTTGTTTCAAACCCCACTTTTGCATCCAGTGAGCAACAATAGAAAGCAATAAATATATTTGCACTGTAAGTAAATTTGCAAATACCTTAATTCATACTGTAAACTGCAATTTGAAAGATCAAGCAATGTGTCTCCCCAGAAAGGAGACCTTATCCAAGCAATTACATTTATATTCAGAGACAGTTTTATACAGCTTTGTCTTTTATTGAAACCTATCAAAAACCTGAGGCTGCCGCAGCCAGTGCCAGTAAGCAATCTAGAGCTATTAATTAGTACACCCATGTTTTTGCCACAACAAACATTTTAATTTGTCCTCTAAACAGTGTTCATGATATCAGCCCTTTACTCCTGTTTTATTTCTGTCTGTGTGATATACGTTACACATGAGAGAGTCCTGCGTCCATATGTCCACAAACTGCAGTGGACATATGGCAGCACACAGAAAAGCGGTCTTTTACATTTTGCATACTATTATCATGGAGGCATTACAGCATCCCTTTATGTCATGTTGCTATTTAGTCAAGTTTGTGTCGTGTATTTGAACCTTCTCAGCTGGCTTGATTTATTCTAATTGTAGGCATCGGGTTAGTCTATTTGTAACAAGCAGTGTGCGGAAATTGCCCCAGTAATGACTCCTGCAACAAACATAATTTATTTAGCTGATTACAAAGAAATGTTGGTTATACTTGAAGAAGAGAACAATAAAATGTTTCCTTTTTAGACATTTCTTGAATGTTATTTGTCATTAGTTCTCTACCTAATGAAAGAATATGTATATATGACTAAAAAGTTGCCAAATGGAAAAAACAGCCTCCAGGAAGGATTAATGTTTTATTTTGAATTCTAGAAAGAGGTGCAATCTCATTAAAAATCTAATGAAAAAATTATGCCCATTAAAGAAGGTTGGTTTGAAATGTCCAGCCCTTGCAATACAAACTGCAGGAATTTAATATAAACAAGGTGTATTCTAAGTGGGGATATATGCAGGTACCCACTTTCAGGCATTCAGAAAATTCTCTCATTGAATTCGCTCTTCTCTCAATGGATTCTTCCCAGCTAGCTTAAACCAGACACCACTGTTTGGAAAAACACTAATAGATGCTGACAGGCCAAGCTCAGAAGAGATTCTTGTATGAGAATGGGACTTATTGGATGTACATCCACAGAACGTCCTATCCAGCTCTTGTGATCTCACTCTTAATATTTTCCAAGATTTTTTCCCATGATATTTTTTTCAAAATATTTTAAGAAAAAAGTGAAAAATAAGTAAACCAAGAGAAGATATTATAACTGCACTGGATGTATCTTGTAATGAGATAAGGTCTAAGAGCTGCCCAAAAGCATGGACCATCCACTCCAGCCCACTGAATGGGCTCTCTTTCAGGCACGTTCCAAGGTCTAGACCATTTTAAGGAATCAGTTACTGCTGGAGGTGTCTGTGTCTCTCCAACATATATGGAAAGAGTATAAGTAGGAGGCAGATTAGGTAGCCACATGCCTAGAACTGTCATTTTGCTTGGCTGATATCAGGCAAGAGTAACTACATTCTTATGTTGGAGTTTCCTCAGATGGAAAGTATACTGCAGAAGAAAATGGAGCCTCTCATTTGCTGTAAAGCTTTACATTAGTCTTTTCATCTAATGTTTCAAGGACCATAGGCCATACTGCCTTTCCATCCCTCTGAAATAAGTTCTCCTATGTTGGACATTCTGCACACAGAGCTGATGACAGATTCCATGTTGCTGCACAATGTACTGGCTGCCAGCATTTCCCAGAGCCAGCACCAGCTGATAGTGCTCAGGGTTCATTGTGCCTTGAGCTGGTTCTCCCACTCTCTGCCTGACATCGTTTCTGCAACAGAAAATTGAGCACGATGAAAGACAGACAACAGATTCTTTGGGCACAAATAAGCAAAGCTAGGTATAAAGTCAGCTTCTGTGAGTCTAAACCAGCTTCTTCTGACATCATGGTAGAGATCTAACAGAAGCTGGCAAGAGCAGACCTTTCTCTGGTATTTGAATGATTACTGTCAGATGCAAAAATACATTTGCAGCTTAATAAATAATAGTAAAGACAATATATGGGCTCAAACAGCACCAATAATTTCTCTGTATAGACTTGGGGGATGAAAAGCCAAAGGCTCAAACACTTCTTCAGTTGTCCTGAGCAAAGCTAAGTCATTCTGCTGTTTCCAGTGCTGGGAGAAGTGGAGTAGCATCACCACACACCTCCTTTCCAAGGTGGCACAGGGGAGAAAGGTCTGAGAGCCTTAATAGTTCTAGAGCCCTGTGCAGACAGACAGACTGACGACAGCTCTGTGCCTCCCGCATTGCGGCTACCTTCTTGTAGAAGGTATAACCAATCTGGTTTCCTCAGGGTAAGCAATAAAGGTTCTGAATATAAAGGTTAAGTAATAAATACAAAGCAGAGGGAAACTATTCCCTCAATTCTTGAATAAAACATTCCAAGAAAGTGCAGCACTAATGGATTTGAAAAAATAAGCACAAAGTAGCAATGGAGCACCATGTGTCCTCAAGTGCACAGAACATCACGCACATTGACTGGTTTAAATTTTATGCAGTTTCACCCCACATATTTCAGATCAGAGCAGTAATGTACCCTTCAGTTCTGCATTTCCTTGTAGCAGCAGGTACAAGGGGCTGCTCTTTTCCTTGCGTTCATTAAGCACTTTCCAAGCAGATGACAAAGACGGTTGCCAGCTAAACTAACTGTGGATTAAAACTGCTTTTCATGTGCCCAGCTACAATAGTTTCGTGCCAACAAGTTTTCCTTTTCTTTCTCTCCCCAAACTGTTAGCATAGGCAAAAATGTAAGTGCTAAACTAATTTCCAATTTAAGTACAAAATTCCTTCCAGGATGCATTTCTTGGCTGGGATGGAGAGTGCGGCTCCCCCAGTTCCATTCAGTTCCAGTGACTATACTGGCCCAAAAGTTTTTAGTTCTCCTGGCTCCAAGTCTATGGCATGGGAGAAAAAAGCATGACAACTAGAAGGTAGAGGGATAAGTGATCAGGAACAAACACGAGGGCTTGTTAATTCAGAGAACCAATTCAATATCTCTAGTCCTCAACAGACTGATCCCAGCACGTGGCTGTCTGTTACGTCCCTTATTCCTGTTGGACTGGACTTAATCTTGTTGGAATGTGAACTTACAGGCCCATTGAATTTGAAAAGCACACAGCTCCACCTGTGCTGTCCAAGTGATATGCAGGCCACCCAGTGAGGTCACAGCTCCACTGGGTCTGACATGAAAACACACCCACCTAAGGATCTGCCCCAGAGTACCTGTTTGGTTTCTCTAGTCAATCCACACACTGTAGTTGAGAGAGATTTGAGGTTTGTTTATTTTAAAAAACCTAGCATGATTTTAGCTGCCTGCTTCTAAAATGTGAGGGATACCACAGTGCAAAACAACCACAACAGCAAAAGGACTCTAAGGCTAAGGACAAAAAGGGAAGTTCTGCCTCAATCTGATATCCTTACATTTAAAAAACAGCTAAAAAATGGAAAATCCTTCCTGTAGCAGACTGAGCACAGCATATACGCCAGAAGGATCCTTAATGCTTTGGGAGTATGGGACAAAACAGGCTGTTTTATCTTCTGTCACACCATAAAAGTGAATTTGTGCACAGTTGTAAGTACAGAACACACAAATATGAAGAGCAACAAACAGCACACTCTCAGGTCCAAGCCTATTCCTCTCTTTTCATGAGCCCATGGCTCCTACTTCAAGTTCCAAAAGACCTGAATCAGGAGCCTGGTTTTGTTGCAGCATCACCTGTACAGATGAGGAGGGAAGCAGAGAAGTGAGGCAGAAAAGGGACACTTGGGGGAAGTAGGCTTAAGGGCTTGCTCATAACCAGTCATTGGCCAGTGTTTAGTTGACTCTTTATGAACTCCAGCTTGGACCAGTGAAAGTTTTCCTTGCCTAGGTCTGTACCTGTAGCCCACAACTCTTTTAATCAAAATTATTAAAATGACTGAAGCTTCCCATTGTCATCTCCTGCTCTGCCCACCACAAATCAGCAGACCACTCCTTATCTTGGTCTCCTATGGGAGTTCCCATTTCTATAGTTTTGTATGTCATCTTCTCACCTCATCTTCTGCTGTCTTCTCTTGTATCTCTACACACCCTTATCAGTGAGATTCCCTTCAGTGCTCCTACCCTCATCTCACGGATGGGCACTGATGGGAGGTATGGACGAACACACAGCACGCAGCAGGTGAGAGCAGATTGCCAACAGGCCTCCACAACCTGGTTCTCATCCCCGTCCTGACCCCCAGGAAATGCTCAACACCCTGAAGGCCAAACGCCTCCAGCATGGAAGGCAGGGCAATGCTTTCCCAGGCTCACAGAGCGCTGGGGGAAAGGCAGCGCTGCAGCGTGATCAGAGGGCAACGACCTCACAGCTGCAAACTGTAACCTTTTAGAAAGTGTTTAATGCAGTCTTTATGGCAGCCATTATTTTTACAGTGTTTTCACTTTGAGAAAGAAAACAGAGTAAATGTTTACAACAGCTTAACTAAATAAGTTCAACAGGTGAGGTGTGGCCTTCACCTGGGCTAGTACAGCCCACCCAACAGCTCACAACCCTCAGTGTCTGGAAATAAAAAGGGTTTTTGAAAATGGACCTTCACTCAGAAAGGAAAAAGTTTCTTTCCCTGCTTCAGTTTTTGTTTGTTTCTTTAAGTAACAGACTGTTTCAGAAAAATAAACACACAGAAGGGCTCAGGGCAAAGATACATTTTGTATACAGCTTTAATGAAAACATGTTTTTCTTGTTAACACCTTGTTATATCCTAAAATCACAATACAGAAAAAACTGTGAATAAGGCTGTGTGCATAGACATCTCAGATTTTTAATGAAATTCAGAAACCAGCATAGCTTCCCCCACACTCTCGCCGCTACCACAGCATCGGCAGCTCTTGGCGGGCATGACCCTGGCTGAGTGCTACCTGAGCACTCTCTCTGCACACATTGTGCTGCAAGGACTGCTCAAGCACAGGTCTGCAGTACCAAACTTCTCACCACGCTGAAAAGTGCAGGCATGAGATGCAACTGCCAAAGACACAGGCCCAGAGCCACAGCCACAGGCACTAATTTTTCATCAGAGCTCACTTTTGCAGTCTAACAGGCAGGCTGCTGTCATACAAGCCAAAAGCAATCACCCAAAAACTGGCCAAAATACTAGAATTACTCTTCACAGCCTCTCTGAGTTTGGGGTGGATTTTTGCTTCACCACATTATGATTAATACCTCACCAAACAGACACTATCAGAAACTTTTATCTGAGCAGCTTCATAAGGCCCTTCAGTACTCAACATAGAGTGTTCCACCCAGGAGATAATATTTCTGTTTCAAAAGATGTTAGCTGCTTCTTTCCAAAAAATTTTCATAATTTAATTCCCTGCTGAAATGCCTCAGCTGAAACCACTGGGTTGCAGAAGTTAGACGGGATTCAGAAGACAACAGCTGCCACACAGAGATGGAGAGAATATGCCCTTTTTTTTTAAAAAAAAAAAAAAAAAAGGTAATACTTTTCTCTGATAATGACCCCAAAGTGACTCTGTTCCCTGGTAATGATCCAGAGCCCCATGTTTCTGCAATCTGCTGGGCCACCATGAAAGAGCAGCACATTGCTGTAATGAGTGATGGCAGTCAGAGAAAAGATCTTGGGACAATGCTGATGCTGGAAAGTGGGCACTGGTTGTTCTGCAGGTAATGAAATCTTACTTGTAACAAGGAGATAAGAAAAGACGGTACTGGAAATTGCCAGTGTTTGAACTCTGAAACTCAGTGGGAGGGAAAAGAGATACAGTTTTTCTGAAATACCTTGTTCTCAGGAGATTCAGAGAAAAATCCATGCTTTGGGGCACCTGAATGCTCACTCAGATCAACTCCTAGAGAAAAAGCTTGAATTCCCTCATATATTTAGTGGCAAGAGGGGGCCTTAAAGCAGGATTTAGACCCATTTTATACCACATTATTAATACCAAGAAGTCATAAAAGACCTTTATTGTTATTGCAAATCGGACTTTGAATCCCAACCGAGTACAAAAACTGAATCTGCACTAGAATATCAAACCCAGACTTTGGTAAAGTTCAGAAATGAATCTCCCTTTAAAACTATTACTGGGTTTAGAAAATAGATCAGTCATCTGATATGTGAGCTGCAATTCCCATTAGCTTTGGGGAAATTCTCCTATTGATCTGGACTCCTAGCATAACTTAACTTCTGCATAATAATTACTGCCCTTGGAACATCACTACTTTATTATTTGTAAGGACAAAAGAAAACTACTGCAGATTTTATAGGAATAAAGTTTTTTTGTTTCTCAAAGGGTACAGGCCTATCAAATCTAGGAGAGAGAATAGCCTCCAGTGCAGATGGGTAGGTATGAGATACCCTCTCACTCCTGCTACTACTTCAGTGCAGCTACAGTAGTATTATTTTTAGCAGAGCAGGTGTAGAAAAGGGTGGTTTTGAAGGAAAGAAAACAAAAAAAAAAACCCTACAAATAAATTAATTATTTATGCAAGTTAAATCAAAATATGCCCCATATAAATGTTTAATCAGGTTTTCACCAACTTCTCTCCATATGCTCTGCCTTTCTCAACAGCAGATTTCTAATGGAATCACTAAATATAGTTTAATAGCTTTGTATTATGCAATTCAGCTTCTGCTTACAGAGTTTTTTTTAATTCAAAGCAGCTTCAGTAAAATAAGCACTAAAATCTCTCAGAGTTAATATGTAAAGAAAAGTAGTAAAAACTATTGAAGGATTTGCCTTCTGCAGCCTATTTGTCACAGACAAGTGTTACAGGAGGTGAAGTCATGTGATATAAGCAAGTACAATCAATTCACATTGGGACAGATGAAAGCCTTTGTCATATTTGAGAAATACAATTTGTATTTATCGGACAACTTGTTGGGACAGCCAAAAGAGAGGGCACTGGCTCTTTACTTCGGGATTCTAGAAAGATACCAAAACCTTCCACTGCCTTTTTTTTTAATGTTTTAATTTTTTTCTCAATTTTGGAAAAGCATTCAATTGAAATCAGAGACAATTTGGGACTTATTAACCCCAGCTTGTTCAGTTACCAGGTTTTACCCTACAGGGCCATTTTTTTAGGAGCGCCTAAGAAATAAAAGTCAGTATCCTGGGTGGGCTGCCAATCATCACCAGCAATAACAGCTCCTCAGGCAAACCAAAATACCTACAGAGGTCTTCTTCCTTTTCTAGCACACCAAAAGGCTGATACACAAGTGCTCACTCCCCCTTTCCCAAACGCAGCAATTCAATACCCTCAGCTTTCCCTCAGCACTAGCCACTCTGTTTCTTGTCTTCCTTTTTATACGAAGCAGCTGGTCCCTGCAGATTAACAGAGCCCAGCTGCTCTCCAGCCACTTAACCCCTTCTGAGCTAGTTCCACAACCCCACAAAGGAAAACAGCATTGTCAGCTTTCCAGGACTCTCCCAGGGCTCGCAATAGGCACATCCCTACCAGCAAAGACAGTATAGGCTTTAATCTGGGGAGAAAAGCTTGCCATGGTCTGAAAAGACTTTTATACAGTGTAGTAAGCCTAACTCTTTATAGAGGTTACAGACAAGGATGTGATAGAACTAAGTAGACTTGAAAACAATAATGTCAACACAAGTGTGTTAAGGATTTATGGATACTATCTATAATTTGTTTGGTTTGGTGTGGAATGATCTCTGCCCTATAACTACCTTAATTATTTTGTAAAATATTCTACTGGTATGCTGTCATTTTTCAAGCATATTGTGTAGTGGTTAAAAAACATTTAGACAGAGCCCCATATTCAAAAGGATTTATTCTTAGGGCTTGTGAAATCCTCAGAAATATGAGGTCAATATGATATAGGTATTTGTGATGGCTGAAGTATTTGTTACCTGCTGGAGAAAATCACAAAAATTAAACATGTGTAGTTCTGTTGAAAATGTCTATGTATGAATTTAGCTATATTTGCAGTAAGAATTTAATTGAAAATTTTACACTGACTATTTTTCACCAATCTAAACTTATGAATAATCATTTGAAATTAGGAGTAAAGGTGTTTAAATAAAATGTATTTGAGGAGAAGCCTTCCCTCTTGCAACATAAAGTGATTTTTTGATATCTTTAAGCACAGAGCAACTACCAATACCTTGCGAAGATGAAAAAGGGATAATGGAGTTTAAAGAATTGAGACCTATGAACTTAAAATTTAATTTAATTATAGATCCAGTAACCTGTTGTCTCCCATTCCTTGAGGTTGGTTTCAATCTATAAAGTTGTTTCTCTATCACTATAGCCATCTCCTTCTCCCACCAAAGAATTTCCTCTTTGGAAGGCTGTTGTACCCTTTACTGGCAATTCTGGTGTGAGATTGCAATCTGCTTAATATTAGTTATGTTGTCTTCCAAATGAACCCTCTAAAGGACACTCAGGATTCATGTAATTGCAACTAGAGCTGTTCTCCACTTCCCCAAATAGGCATCCAGACAAGTCTGGACACCACCACTCATCTTTCCAGACATTATGTAGTTCAACTTTTGCTTTGATGTAAACACTTCTTGTTGCATCTGTGTCTCCCTTCTCCAGCCACGGGAGGAACTGTGGCTGACCAACAGAAACAAGCAACTGCTTGCATCTCAGCCCAGCCACTAAGACTTTCTGAAAACATGAAGGTGTAGGGCAATAACCCACCCTTTTACTCCTCCTCAAAGGCATCCAGTGCTCTTTCTCATCTTTGGCCACATTGTAGTGGCTCCTTTTTGTGGGAGTCCATCAGGTTGTCTTGTATCCTCTGGACCAGAAGGCTTCTTCTAAGTTTATATGAGCCAATATTTTTTCCACATGAGAGTCGTGAAATTCATTGCTTCATGATGTGCTTCTGACCCTGGAAAACCCCAGAGCTACAAGAGATGGAGACAGCTGTTAGTCTAGCAGAAACTGCCAGGTTTGCAAAGACCTTGCAAGAGACCCAGAACATCAGCAGAATTAAAGGGCCCTGGGGGAAGAGCAGACCTTACCTCAAGTCAGACCAAGAGCAGAGCAAAAGGGGAAACAGGAAGGGAGAAGAGTTAAAGTGAGAATAGCTAAAAAGTCTAAATCTGAGCCAAAAAGATCAGCTGGAGAGCTGCTAGTTTATGCAAGGGTGATAGGTAATGGTCTAGGGCTGGACTAAAGCAAGTGTGAGGCAAAGAGTATGGATCTGGTCAAGTTGGGAAGGAAAGGATTGAATACAGACGTGTATAAAGTGAGAAGGTAATACAGAGCATAAACTTTAGAAGCTAAGACAAACATGTCTTAGAAATGGAGTATTATTTTCATTTTGAGTCCGCTCCTTCTTGTGCTGCTTGTAAGTAAACTAACACATTAATATATGATGTTGCCCCAAGTGCAGGGACTGTGTTCTTTGCATAAAAGAGACTGAGGGTTTTTGCAGGGAGAGGAGCAGGATTGAGCATGAAGGACTTCAAAAATCCTTGTCTGATTGTTCTACTTCTATTTCTGAGTAGAAAACCAAAATAATGTGGAGCCAGCGCAGTCTCCATTCATTGATGCCCTGAGAAACAACTGCTGCAAAGGAGGAGACAGTGGGTTTTAGAGGCTGAGAGACCCTGCCACTTGCTGGAGAGTCTGAAATCAAACTGCTCACCACTTCCTACACCCGGTAATCAATCACCTCCTAGTCTCCGGTCATTTTTCATCCCATAATATTCAGATCAAAGCATTCTTGCCATACCATCCCTTTCCAGAGTGTAATGTAAAAAGGTTAATAGTTGAAGGTCACCAGCCTCCATCTCTCAGCACCTTGCCTGTGCCCTGCCCTGTAGGGTGCAGCTGGTGCGGGGCTGGGGCGCAGCCTCCCTCTCGCCCGGCGAGCAGATGCGCCGGGCCCGCCGCTGCCATCAGGGTGCACCTGTTGGGCTGCCACCATCTGCTCGCCAAAATGGGAACGAGCCACACCCAGCGCCGGCTGGCCGGCTGGGGACAGCCTAATCTCCTCCTCACAGCCTTCAAGCCGGCAGCCACAGCATGGGCCACACAAAGGTCGCCTGCACAAAGGCGCCAACCAGCTCGGCTCAGCCTTGGGGGGCACCTAATCTCTGGCCATGGCGGGGGGCTGCCGCCTGTGCTGACAAGAAAGGGCTCTCTGAATTAATCCGGAGAGCTATTACCTGACAAGAAAGCGTCCTGCAAACTGCCCTTTTTTTAAAAGAAAGAAAGGTATTAAGTTAACATGTATACTAATATTAAGTAAATTAAGCCACAGTGGTATTTTTGAAGATTATTTAGTGATGTGTAAGCATTGTAAAGACGCCGCCAGTGCTGGTCCTTACTAATGGGGATGAATTGTGAGCTGCATAGGCTGAATGCTTGCTTTGGAAACTGGAGACTGTGCAGCACAGGCCACAGCCGGCTCCTGTAAAGAATTACCTGACTTGCTGGTGTGAGTCCCAGCAGCTGGTGTCAGCACTTTCCAAAAAATATGCTCTATCTGGAACCTGTCACCAAAGTGCTTAAAAATGCCTTTATTATCAAATTTATAAGAAAGCAAGAAATACATGAAACACCAACAGGACTTATGCAAAAAAAAAAGGTTATTTCTGAAACTTCACATTCCAATCTCTTGGCCACAATGAAATACTGCAGAACCAAGACATATAATAGCATGACCTCTTCAGGCTCTGTTCCAGTGTTCATTTTTGACATATTTACCAGCATTCCATTTAACACTGAGGTGATAAAAGAGACGAAAAGACAACCTGCCTACACTGACCCTTGTCCTGAGCCCTTCTTGCAGAGCACCCTTATTTCCATTAGGCCACAGTAGCAGCAGCATCAGACACTGGCTTCTTTATGATGCACATCTGAGCTTTTTCTGAGTGTTTTTCCCCATTAAATGAAGAAAGCTGAAACCTTAGTGTCTTTGAGGGAACCCCCTGGTTTCTGGGATTTCATTCTATAATAGCTCAAACTCTCCAACACTCCACGCTGCTAATGCACCAGCTCACACTGTGCTGGACAGGATCACTGGTCCAGATCTGCACAGGTGATTCTGGAAACTGAGTGAAAGACTGGTTTTCACCCAACCTCCCTCCTCACAAGCAGTAAGAAAGCAAGATCCCCTGTGTCTGAACCCTTAAGTGCAGATACCTTCTGTGTTCCATCAGCACTCTGTACTGTTTGTTTGCTTTTTTGTCCACCTGTGTATTTATGCCCGAGGGCTACACAGCGAGCTCTCGGAGACAGACTCATTTTTGTTATGGGTCACTGCACTACAATGGGACTACAATCTTCTTTTTTTTTTTTTTTGGCATCAGTTCCCAGCAGGTACATTAATAGAAATATAGCAAAATAAAATAATAATGACAATATTGTAAGAGCTGCTCATCACCCTTAGGCTATGCAGCCAGAGAGAATTATTTTGTTATGGTATATATTCAAGCAAAATATTAGATGTTTCATCACTTGCAATATTTTAATTTAGACTTGATAAAGCAGTGGAGAACAGGGTAATGATTTTACCTCTGGAGGGATTAGGACTTTTCTATCTTCAAATTTGCAGCAGCTATCTGAAGGCAAACACTGAACAGAAATACATTAAATTACTGTGAGCAATCCAAATTTTTTAAGGAAGTTAAATATTAAGATATATAAATAAATGACAAGCTCCCTCTTTAAAATATGCACAAGGTAATTCAGAGAAAATGTTAGAACAAGTCCATCTGCTAAATTAGTTGCAAGATACTGGTGGCTACTTTTCCATTTACACTAATGATGAGAAATGTAAAAGGCCAGCTTCATAATTCAGGGTGTTCACTTCAAGAGGTTCCAAGAACACTTATGCTAAATGTGTCTGTCTACCTAATCAGCCAGTTTCTTCTTTCCTTTAAAGACTGAAATACAATTACAGAACCTGTAGTCCCACTTTTGAAATTTCCCTGGCCCCACAC
Organism: Haemorhous mexicanus; assembly: GCF_027477595.1. Lineage (NCBI taxonomy): Eukaryota > Metazoa > Chordata > Aves > Passeriformes > Fringillidae > Haemorhous > Haemorhous mexicanus. Next base: position 133,787,499 of record NC_082341.1, read on the forward strand.
TAATATATATTTCAATGTAAGGAAAGCTGGAAGATGATAGAGTTGAATTAACACCTTTAAACTAAGCATATTGCATTCTCTTAAATCAATGGTTTCACTTGTGCCCTCAAGCAATATGTGATTTGTAAATTTGAGACATGCTACCTTTAGGCAGAAAGCAATCTCTTTAAAAACACCAAAGTAGGCAACATATGGTGGCACTGTGCAATATGAAATTGTTCTAAAGATACAAGTTTCCAGCCTCAGTGGTACAAGCCCAATTTTAAATAAAACATAGAATCATATGGTTCCTGCTTAAACACTGCAGTGAAAAAAAGCTGGCTAGATGGTCATCCTCTAAACGACAGAGGGAAGAGTTTACACACGCACACTTGGAAACCCACTGTCTACAAACACGCCGTTACCCACTACCTTTCAATACTTGTAAATACTGAAATACGACAGCTTGTGTATTTGCACAGCCTTATAAGCTCATGGATTTCTCTCTTCTTATTTTTATTTTTGGTTGAATCACACAAACAAAACAAGTTTTGGTGTCAACTTATATGTGTGTCTCATAAAATACACATTCTATGTTCACATTTTTCTACCGCAGAGACCAGCTGGGTCACATTAGTCATGTCAAAGCATGTCAAGGACTATAACATGTAATTCAGCCCAATGTTACGGTGAAGGTGAATCTGTTCCATTACCCATGCAGAGAGGGGATAGTGGTATTTTAGCTTGGGGACATGACTTTTTACTTAACTCTTCTCTTATTGACAAATGTATGTATAAATTCCCTAAACATAGCATAACTATTTTTTTTTTTCCATTGGTCACAAGGAGAGGAAAGAAATCAGAAGAGGGAAACATGTTTTATTGTTGGTCATCAATTATCTGATCGAGCAGCTGAACAATTGATTTGAAAAGGCACAGGACTAGACTTGGAAAAGGAATTATTACTGTGCTGGTATGTACATGGCCAGAGCCCAACTTCTCTTCCAATTCTTGGCATTACAAAAACTGTACAATTACTTTGGTCTGTAATTTAACCTAGCATACACTGTACTTCACTGTTCCAGTCTGGAAAATGAAGAACTCTTCCTCAGGAATGATTTTCTTGTAAAATAGGGGTAAAGAAGTTTATATAAAGGCTTTGTGCACTTTTGTCTTGTCTCTGTAGACATTGCACATTCTCTTTCCTGCAGGTGGACCTCAAGAAGGGAAATCTGAATGTTCTGGCCACTAACAGCTCTGATCAGTCATTAATTACATAGGCCTCTTGCCTTGATTGGGTTGTCTCTCAGGCTTAGGGTCCTACAGGTTTTTTACAGCAGTCTATGATAATCTATGGGCTGTATGTTGGTAAGAAAGCAGTGAAAGAGCCATTGTGAGCATGGATTTCTTCTACATAGGAATTCTACAGATTTTATGCCACATTATTGATAGTGCCAGATTTGTCAGTTGTCCTCAAGCATAGACACTGGAAAGGAAAGCAGTGCTGTGCTCTTTTGGAAAGCAAGGAATTGGATTAATCAAGACCTCTTAGAGAATGTATCAGCTTATTCCTGTGGCAAACACCTTCTTTTCAAACAAATGACCTCTAGGCTAGTCCTTCAAAACTGGATATTTAAAGGTGTTTAGACATTTAATATTCATTGACGTCAATGAATTTAGACACATTCCTTTAAGATTCTGCCTCTGATCCTTGTGACTGTGAAAGGGTTAGGGCATGGCTTGCTTTTATCTGGTCTCCATCCCCATTTGATCACCTTCTTCAGGGATTCAACAGTGACAAATCACAGATAGAAACAATGAAAAGTCACAGATGGACTAGAAGTGCCTAGTTAATTTAGGGAAGTTTTCTTTTTCTCCTGGTGAAAAGGTCTGAATCCTGCTGAGCTTTGTGTTTGTCTGTGCCCCAAGACAGCAGAACATCACTGCACATTGGCATGCCTCTGCTGTTGCAGGGGGACTCCTCAGGACAGACCAGTGATGTAGTAGCCTCATCTTGTCTAGAACACCGTGCCATTTAGAATATTTAGGGCAATTACACCAGCTCTGTGGTTGGTATGGGACCCAGAAATAAAGTAAATATACTGGTTTTATTTAACCTTCATTTCCTGGGCAGCATCTACATTCAAATCACCTTGAGACATGCCTTGATGAATACTGCAACCTCTTCCTTTCTGGATTCCAAATATGCAAAGCAAAACTACCTTTTCAGTCACAGGTTTATATGTGGATCGTTTTGCTGTGCATCTTCCCTGTTTTGAAAATTTCCACAGGATATGAGTTAGTGTGCTCTACAAGGGCTAATTTTATCACAAGCATTCTTACCCACTGCTTTTCATCTGCTGTTCTACTTACTTTTGCATGTCAGTAGTTGTATTAATATGTTGTGTAATCATTGCATTTCTGACTTCTAACTGGATTTTTGGAAAGACAGATGGACTCCTTTCACAAAACAAGGTATAGTTGTGCTGAAGTGTAATGAGCTGGGAGCTGTTACAGGGGATATTGATCTTATTCCAGCTTTTTACATGTTATGGTACTAATTGTCTCAGGGTTTCTTACCTGATAAACAGAAGAATGAGATTACACATGTGGACTATAGTCAAAGTAATGATGCCAGGTAAATATTTTGTCACTACTATTAATAATGGCAATTATGGAGTTCACTTCAGCAAAACCAAACACAGGTAAGACCTTACAAAAGACACACTTGCAACCAAAAAATCTCAAAAATAAGAGCAAGTTAGGCATCATATTGCAGAGGAGCCAGGAAACAATAGCATGATGTGACTTTTTTCCATGATTTTGTATCAACAGTGAAATGCTTCTCTTAATGGGATGCATTAAAATGCTGTACAGGGGAACAAACAAATACAAGGTAATTAAATGAGTTACATTATGATCCTTACTAAAACTGGATAGCTTATGCTTGACTTCTGATTTTTTTTTTAAATAATGTCTTTTTATAGAAAAAACACTAGTGACATTAAAATGCTCAGTGATAAAAGAGAGTCACGTTTCAGTTTTAGTTTACAGGGCCCTTTTGGCAAGAATTGAAATCCAAAAGGAGTTTTTGCTACCTTGCAAAACTTGGACTGTAACTTGGTTTATTTTTAAACTAATTAGAGATTCATTCCACACTGCCAATCTAGTATTTGGGTACATGTCTTTGGAAAAGTTCCAAAAAAGTGACACTCAGTTACCACGGTTACACCCACAAGTGTATCAAGTCTACCTGGAAATGATCAACCACAAACTTAACTGGTCCCCTGCGCATACAAATGCTGTGACCTGTGAATACAATGCATTATAATGATCTACAAAAACTATGTTTGCTGGGAATAAAATGAGATGAAAGGATGCATACAGGATTGTAAAAATCCTGGTAATACTGTCAGACAGGAGACATTGTGACAACCCTCCTCTTGCCCCTGCCCCCTTCTGCTCCCACCCATTGAAACTGGGTAGAAGATTTTACCTATTGGATTGTGCTAGCAAGATACATGGGATGTTTGATTAGGTTCTCAAAATTTCAGAACAGGTTAGCCTGCACTTACATTTTCACAACAGGAACAGGTAATATTTGTGGTATTCCTTGGCAGCAGATAAGACCCGGGTGAAACATGGCAATTTTAAATATATATTTAAATCAGAATTCTAGGACTGCTGAAATGGGAAAATCAAACAAAACAGAGATGTTTTTAATATTGCAATAGCTACACATAAAATTTGCATGTACCTTTATTCAGAAGTAGCTTTAACAGAAGTACTTTTCAGTGAAGAAAGTATTCCTATTCCTGTACGGAACCGGCCTAAAGACCCGAGGTATGCATATATCTGTGTGGAGAATACAGAGCAAAGAGTATGTGATAGATTTGGCAAGTCTCTCTTTTTTGTCTTTGCCTAATGCAAACAGGATTCCACATGTGATCATTTTTTCAGACCTCTCATAAATACAAAGCAGAGGAAATGTTCTCATGAACCCCTGCAAAGAGAAGTCATCAAACTTCACCTCTGAGTTGTAAAACAGTATCATATGCTTCAGGTACTATGATAAAATCCCACTTGCAAATGCCCTTGTGCTGTCTGGGTTTCATAAATCAGATTGCAGTACAATAGAAATTCGATGTAGAAGGAGCCTGATAAACCATCCTGTTCACCTCATTTCCACTGCTGCATGTTTTAGGCTGTTTTGACAGCCCTTGTTTCAAATGGGCCAAGTGGTGAGGCTTTCATTATATCCCTTACAATTTTATTCCATACTTTAATACATCTCATTGTCTGGGAATTTCCTCCTCTCATACAGCTTGAAGTTTGTCTGCTTTAATTTCAGCCAATCATTTCTTGCAATATCCCCTCTGTGCTAGGCATAAATATTTAATCTTTCACTTGAGGTTTGAATCGTTTCAACAACAGTCGAAAGGAATTGAGCATTTGCATGAATAACAGAAATATCTAGAATCATTATAGCTAAAAAAAAATGTGGATTTTGGAAAGGAGATAAAAGCTATGTTTGAGAATGTCGACCACCTTTTTACTACCAGAAATTATAAAATTACTTTCTTGAGTGCAGAGTTCATTTTGTCTCACTGTTCTGATCGCCGACTGTTTAAGTCTCCCTGTTCCCAGCACCTGCTGTAGACCATCCTTGGGGATAGAGTGCTTGGAGTATTCTGAGAATTTGGGGTTCACAAGAACTTCAAAGCCTGCGAATGTCTGGTAATTCCCTCATTCTTAAAACAGGGAAAATGTGAATTTCACAGCAATACAAAACATAGATCCTAAATGGTTTTCAGTGATCACCAGTAACCCGTATTTGTTGTGTCTGGATTCATGGGGAATTAAGGAGGGAAAAGCATTTAAAGACCATTCTACCTTTCTTTAATAATTTTATCTACTTAAAGCATGAACATTTTCTACTATTTGTATCTGCAAAGGTCTGCACTAACTTCAGCCAGTGCCAGCTGAAGCCAGAACCTTGACACATGCTTGCTCGCTACTCTGAGTGCAAGAAACTTGTGGTATCTTTCCGCACTTGAAATTCTTCCCCACTCTCCACAGTCCCTAATAATATCCTGGACATGTACCGTCATCTTTATTCATGAGAGTGCAGATGCAGCCAAATTAGTGGCAGCAAAGCACATTTTACACAGTAGAAAATACAATCTGTCTTCTTTTTGATTTTTTTTTAATAAAAAAAGTTTTATTTAAAAAAAATCAGACAGTAAGATTTAAATTCAGCACCACCCGTTGCAAGAGTCTGTTTAAAAATGCACAGCTGGCTTGATGATGAGTGACAAATCAAAAGTCAGAGTGAAACTTCCCAATCATCTGAGCCCTTGCCACCCGATTAGCAGAAGAAAAACAGGGCAGATGGAGGGAGACGCAGCAGTTCGGAGGGAACAGATGGCCACTACGAACTTGATATATGAAATTAATAACACTTTCTCAAATACAATTAGTAGCAGGAATACATTACCTGAATTTTCATAACTGTGAGCAAGCTGACATTAAATGAGGTTTTTCAGATTAACAGTCAATATAACATTGATATTTGGAGAGAAATAAAAAATTATATGGAAAGTAATAAGGACCTTTCTGCTTTTTGTGCTATAACTGATTATGAGTGCCCAGCTGTACAAAGCCTGCATGATTCTATAGTTTGAAACTCCCCAGATATGTGCTTTCGTGATTAACTCATTTATTTCTTAAACCAAAGACAGGCAACATGAGGTTTCACACAGACTCTCACCGTGTCTCACTGTGTCATGAGAATCCGTCTTACGGTGACGGTTTCTTCGGTCCTTACAGCCAAGGGCTTATAAAAATTTGGAATAAAATTTTTGGAAGATAAGATTGGTTTTAGAAATCTAAGCCAAGATGTCTTACCATGGTGTATTTCCACATCTTCTGAAATGAAACCAGGTCCATTTACTTAGTCTTTAATTGAGCCTCCAACACAATTAGTCTGCTTTGAGAATGCTGATTCCTTCTTTTATAGATAGTCTGTAGAGAGGGGATGGGATTCAGAACAAGAACAAGGGAAAACATGTAGTGCATTTCAAAGCCTGGCTCAAGGCTTGGGAAGAAACATTCTTATAATACTGCACATAAGCCAGTTCAGTGGATTGCACAGACACATGTCTGGGTGAGGGAGTGACAAGGACCTTGCTTGGCTCCTTACAAGTCCTGGCATACCTAGGAGGATGATTAAGTAGGTGTTTCTTTAATCATATGTACTGACACTTTTCACAAACCAGAGGTGGTAGAATCAGCTGAGAGGTCATTTTCTCAGCTTAGAAGAAAGTGTCACAAAAAGAATTAATAAAAACAAATGCTGGCACTCTCCTAAAGAAACAGAAGTAAAAATTACTGTTTTCAAGTTAAAACTGGCTATTGTTTTCAAGTTAAAAATGTCTTTTTTAGAATGTGAGCATACATGTACATACACCCACCAAAGAAAGTATTTTATTTTTCCTAATATGCAATTTTTTACTGCAATGCAACAGCTGTCCCCAGAGAACCTTCCATTTAGAGTTGAAACCTTCTGTCATTCATACTGGCTTTTGAAACTTAAATTCAGATGTATAAAAAGGACATTCTTGAAAAGAGAGGACCGGAAGTGCAAGAGATGGGATTGAAAGTGCAAGAGTTATTGTATAAACATTTTCCTGAAATGGTCTGAAGTAAACAATGGCATTTTCAGTCTACAGGAATTAAATAGCTTTTTTCTGCTTAGAACTCTCATGAAAGTTCTAAGAAACTTTTTAAGCCCTTGCTACTTGATACCTGGGATGATATGGAAATGTAGTTAAGATTCTTCCTTTCACTGTCACACAATTATCACTTTTTTTCCCCTTTCCTCTCTGTTGTTATTTTCTTTATTGTTGCTCCTCAGCCATAGTCGACAGATGCAAATGTAATTTGTTTATGAATCACAGCACATATTTATGTGAATATACCATATGAATATGCTTGCAGTATGATTTCAGCTGGGTGAATACTGCAAAAGATGATTTGCAAACACTGCTACGAATAAAGGGCATGATACAAAGCTCATTGCAATCCATGGGATGACTCCTGTTGGCTTCCAGGAGTCTGGCTCAAGCTCCAAGCCAAGACTTTCCATTCAAAGGAATACTTGCTTGCTGATTGTCTGTTGTTCATGTTTATTCAGGCAGAGCTTTGTTTGTGCAAATACTGGGATGAAGCTTCTACTCGGGGTAACGCACATTTCTGCACAAATACATGAATTTTCTCTTTGACTACATATGGTCATATGGAAGTGTTATCAACACAAGAATCTATGAGTAATCATTTTTGATAATGATTTCAATGAACTATGGAGAGTTCAGTAGTCACAGACACATGTATTTTATCTAGTTTTTCAAACAAAGATTTTTCTGTCCCAAACAGAGCTGCCAGTCCATGCTTGGGACACAGTAGTACTGTGTCTGGAACAAACAGGTAGAGCTTGGCTTCATGTTGCCTGAAAGCAATATCACACTTGGCTTCAACAAAGGCAGGTTCAAGATTGTTCTCAGCACTGTCACTTAAGAAAAATGCTGAAAATAGAGATGAACTTGGGCTTTAGGTTTCAGAGTTTTTAATAATAATAATTTTCTTACTACTTTAAATTTCAGTTCTGCAAGGTGTCATTTTGATGGATGTTAAACTCACAGGACCTTATAGAATTGGGTTTGGGTCACTGCCAGAGAGCATAGCTGTTATTGTTTGGTCTTGTATTCATAGACAATGTCTATTGTCTTTACCCAGATAAGCAGGTTTTGGCCAGAAGTATCATTTCTCACTCCAGACACACAACAACATGATTGGCATCAGACTCTAATGAACAGTAATGAGAAAAAGCGTTCCAACAACAGAATGAAAATGCCTTTTAGTGCAAATGTTAAAGCATCTCTCTTTTGATTTCCACTGCCAACGTTTAAGTTGCAGAATTTGGTAATGTTTATTCTTCAGTTCTAGAAACTCTGCAACTGCCTTCAGTCTTGTCTTTTTCACTTTCTTGCATGGCAGAAAATATCTTCAAATGACGATACAAACTGGCACCAAACAAAACCTTTCTATGTATTTAAACTTTTGCTGTTCACTTGACTTAGTGACCCAGTGGTATTGTCCAGAATTGCATTAACCAGTTCCAGGCAGTGGAGACAAAAATTCCTTTCATTCATCAACAGATAAGGAGTTTTGACAACTATCCCTTGGGAGCAAGAGAGGAAAAAAAAAACCCCACCAAACCAAAAAAAAAAACCCAAAAAAAAAAAAACAACCCAACAAAAACTCAAGGAGAGATTACAATGTAATAATGTAAAAAGCACAGTCAAAGAGCCAAAGAAAGACTGGAGGAAGCTGTAGGGCTGCCTGGGCAGACAGGGAGACTGCTATCAGAATTGAACAAGAGAAAATCCAGATCTCCCTTCCACTCCTCTACCTGTTTCTTCTCAATGTCACTATCAGTGCACACAGTGATATAAAACAGGTCCAAGAAGTATTCCAGTAACTCCTCAGGACCACCAGGGCAAAACCAAAAACATTCAGGGCTTGACACTTAACCAAGGCAACATGCCAAGCTTATCACATGTGAAAAAGCCTTGTAGAGGAAAATAATCATCTTCATGTTCACAGGGTCTGGGTGTTAACTCTCCAAAGACTCTCCTGTATTTTCCACTCCTTTGACTATTGCAGATGAGGAGGTTATTTGCACGGAAATTCAAACCTCTGAATAGATTTTTGTTAACTACAGAGCATGGGAATGAGACAGAGATTTCTCTTTCTATCTTAGTACTGATAATAAACAGGGCACTTATTACTGCAGAGGCTTGCATGGCAAGATGGCCCAAAGGATGGTCAGCTTTCTGCTGTGAACCAGAAATCACTCAAGGAGGGAGCTGAGGAGGGGACAGCAGTTCCACTTTCTCACAGCCTTCAGAGTTTCATTTTCCCCCTCTGTTTTGCAGTGGAAAAATAAATTTTTCAACAACATAAAAATGGCTTGTGTCAACAAACTGTAGTGACCCCTAACCAGAAATGGGCCCCTGTCCAGCTGACTGCCAACGTTTGCTTCATGTCTTTCTTCACCTCTTATGCCTGGAGGCTCTGAGTCCAATTCCAACATGTTTGGTAGTGACACCTCATGGAAAATGTTCTTTTTGGCTCCTACCTGAGAGGACGTAGAGGACTGGTTAGCTGGAAACAAAGAAGACCTAAATTCAAGTTCCTCTTCTGCAAGATTCAGAAAGATGAGCCATTCATTACTCTACCCTCCTGAGACATTATTAGGACCTCCCTTAGTTCTCTTCTCCCCAAATCACCCAGTGCTCTGTTGTAGCTTAGTGCTGTACCACTGGTTATTGATCATGATGAAAGAATAAAGTTTGTTGATGAGTCTTTTCTAGGAATAAATCAGGGCATACTTTGAGTTTAGCATCTGATATAACTTGAAGGTAGCATGCAGTTCATTTGCACCTGAAGATGCATGATCCTGTGTGATGCTGAAGGCTTCAGATCCTCAGCCCTTAATCACAAGTGTTAAGCATTAATCAATGCTAATTACAAATATCATACTCATACACATGTAGCCATACAAGAAAAATATCACTAATTTTAATTGGATGCTTCCAAACATATTAAAATTTTGTCTTCTTTTCTTTCACTGAACACTACTTTATTTCTCCTCATTAGATTCCTGCTGCCAGTATCTTAAGTTCCCCTCCAGTGTAATTCATAATTCCCCTTGTGTTTACTTTCTTTTGAGTTGAGGACTTGAATCTCTGAAATGCTGTATATGTGCTGAGCACTTGCTTAATACTTAGCTCTCCACAATTCAGTGATGCTCAGCTTCACAAAGTATCCAATACTATGATATTTGGAAAATCATGAAAATTAGGGAGAAAACTCAGAAATACTGTTTAAGGCACAATTTTTTACACTTCCATCTGCATGGTGGCTGGCCAAGTGGAAGAGGCGGAGGTAAAGACAAGCATAGTGTTTGCATATTCTGAGAAAAACTTCCTGAGACTTCTTTCTGAAGGGATATGGGAGTTGCATACATTATTTCTACCTGATGCTGGAGGGACATTGAAATATTCATTTAGTCAGCATCTAACATCAGCGGATTTGAGAGCACAAACTTTAATTTCTCACTGGAATCAAATGGAATGACACTGACAACTAAAATAAAAGAGATACAGATTCTGTCCCTCCTAAAAACACAAATTGCTTCAATGTAGTTTTTGGTATTGTCAGTTAAAAATCAATAAATTAAAAGAGAAAGCCTAATGAGTATGTTTATGACCAATGGGAACATCAACAAGCATCTGTTGATGAGAACCTAATAGAATTAGTGCTGAAGAAATATGACTTGGTTTACTACCTATAGGATCTCTGTTACATTGGTGACATGAATTTATGAAATGTTATTTTTCCTGCAGGTAAAGAAAACATTAGTTAGGAAATACTTGCTTTGACTGTTATTTTTCTTACCAATCTATTAGAGAGGCTGCAAATGCTGAGGGTGCTGTGATGGCTCTGTAGAGATCATCTTGGTTTCTTACTCACATTATGTAGCCTTTAAGCTAAAGTGCCACAGCTGGAGCCTGGAAATAGTTGTATTATTCACATGTCTAACAACCATGGGTTTGCAATAATGTATTACGTAGGTAAATAAATACTATGGTCCTTACAGGTAGGTCAACAAAATGAATGAAACTGATGGTTCTGTAGGTGAGAAGCAAAAGGATTAAGTCCTCAATGTTGTCTTCTGACTGGGGTCCTTTTTGCCTAATTTCTCTTTCTGGGATTTCCATCGATGGTAAGTACCCTCTATGGAGGGCTCCTTTTCCTCAAGCTAGTCTAAGGATTTCTTTTCTGACCTCACACTTTCTCTCCTTGCCTCTCAGAAGAACTTGCTTTCCTGTGTTCCAGTTTTCTGGCCCATCTGCTGCCCTCCCACACATGGCAGAGGGCAACAGATGGGTGATAATCATGCGGAAAAAGGCAAATGGAGGCCATGCGGAGGGGAAATGCAGCTCTGTGGCATCGTGCCCTGGCAACACAAAGCCACCACTAGTCATCCACTGCACACACACCGCGAATCCGTCAGTGACAAGTAAGGCGTGTGGCTGGCTGGAATAGGAACAGTTTGGGACACTGCCAGTGCTGGGTGGCTGGTTTCCCCTGGTAAACATTGTCACTTATGGCACAGCACTTCTCAGGAGTAAGCAAAGAGCACCTTGTCCACCTCTTCAAGAAAGGCTCATCTCCATTTTTGATGTGAGGGCAAGATGACATTTCGAGGTGTCCCATTTAGGGCTCCTCTAGGTTGCAGATATAGAGCTAATTTGTGAACCAGTGAGCTCTGATGCTGGATGGAAGGAGGCAGGCACACAGCAATAACTAACATGTTTGCACAGGTCTGAATCCACAGCAGCTCATCTGCTTCCAGTGACAGCTTGCTAGGACACGTAAAGTCACCAGCAGGAGATGACAGAAGAAATGGACTTTGCAATGTCAGTCAGCCACAGATGACTGTGTAGCTATCAATACAATCCTGATGAAAAACAACAATGTAAAAAAAGAGGCAAATATCATATGAGGGTATTATCATGTTTAAAACAGCAGAAAGGATATCTCTCTGGTATGTTGGTGCATGGCTACCTCAAAAAGGCAAATAAGAAGAATAAAAAGATTTGCTTATGTGGCCTATTGGTATATTGCAGCACAAAGACCAAGGATTTGATAGCCTTAAGGTTTCTTTCCAGTGCAATGTAATTCACATCTCTAGGAAGTACATGCAGTCCCATTAGTGAAGAGTACCTTTCCCAAAGAAATGAAGCCTACCTAAATTACAGTTCCATCAATCAAATGGTCTTAAAAATTTTAAAAAGTTTTAATTGCATACAGAGCTGTAAAACCTTACAACAGATACAGAAATACTAACAGGTTGAAGCTTAATATTCTGCATCAATTTCTTTAAGTGTAACTTTTCTACTATGTTATGAAATGGTATGTAATTGTCACCAGTGACAGGACTTGAGAAAATGGCCTGAAGTTGTGCCAGGAGAGGTTTAGGTAGGTTATTAGGGAAAGGTTTGTCACCCAGAGGGTGGTTGGGCACTCCTAGAACAGGCTCCACAGGTAAATGGTCACAGCACCAGCCTGGCTGTGTTCAAGAAGCATTTGGACAATGTTCTCAAGCACGTGGTGTGACTCTTGGGTTGTCCTGGGCAGGGCCAGGAGTTGGACTTGATGATCCTTGAGGGTCCCTTCCAACTCAGCTTGTTCTGTGATTCCATGACATCCCATGTGTTAACTAGCAAGCTGGAATACAATATATAAATGTGGTAAATATGCTGAGCAGTTGTGCATGTTGTATTACCTTATGTTTGAGAAGCCAAATGAACAGAGAAGTTCTGACCTGCTCCCTTCCAGCAGTGAAACACTCATGGAATAATGCCAATGCTGCTAGATAGATAGGCAATATCATCTGCAAAACTGCAAATAAAAACTCTTGACTGTTCAGACAGTATACACAACATTCAAAACTTTGCTTGTTCTTAAAAAGTATTTTTACTATTCTTGTTTCCTATCCTATAGAAAGAACTTGTTCATGTTTCTACCATATACATACATATACACTGTATATTTGAAGGGTTCATTTTTCCACTGCTTCTTCCCCCACACTTTCTCATATTTTACCTTTCAGTTATCAATCTTTTAACAACAGTATTTGAACAGTAAAGAAGATATTTCAAAAGGATTTTATTAAAATTACTTTAAAAATATGCTTTCCAAGACCTTGGATCTACAACAAATAAGTAGTAGTATGGTTCCCAGATAGTTTCTACCTACAGTGAGATGCTCCAAAGTGAAGTGAAATAAAAATGGATAAAAATGAGACAGTGGAAGGAAAATACACATAGATGCTAATGACAAATGATCATGCTAAGAGATAAATTATTTGTTAAGAGAAAATTATGAGCTAGTCTGAAAGATCTGTTTGCTCTGTAAGGCCATTTCATAATAAACAATATCAACAGGATTTTACCATTGTCCTGTGCAGAACCAAGGTAAGGAAGAGCAGTACCAAATCTATATTAGTTTTGGAGGATTGGCAAGGTAAGACTAATTTGATTTCTAAATTTTCTCGCAAGCCGTTTCTTGTCCAAAAAGTAAACCCTTTGCATTCCATATTATTTTCCAAGAATAACAGCTTTGGATGTTTAGTTTTGCTAAATTAGAGAAGCTGACCACCTGTTTGTAGAAAAACAAGACATTCTTGCAGATGGAAGTCCTGAGCTATGATAAGGAGTTCTAAAAGCAATCGTGTTGGGTGCAGAGAGTGAAGTAGGCAAAATACAGACACAAAAAAACTCTTTGTGGACAGTTTTGAGTGTAGGGTAGATGAAATGGAATAAAAATCTATAAATGTTCTCATCTCCAGTTTCATAATAAATAGCAAAAGCATCATATCTTGAATTCTGCAGAAATGTACAGGACAGTATTGATTACTGTAAAAGGAACAGCCTTGTGCTAGCAAAGAGATGGATGAGGTTCTTTATATGCTCTTGAAGATGAGTGTCCCATAAAACCGGAAATTTGCAGTGTGTATATGGCCGTTCTTATATACAAAATGGTCCTTCAGCAAATGAATTATGATGTGTCAAAATGACTCATAGGGACTTTGCCACAGTGAAGTGTGTTTGAGAAAATTGCTGCCACAGAGTAAATATTTTTTATGTTGATTAACAGTAACACAGCTGGCCTGTGACTTTGCAAATTTAATGGAAATTTCAGGGTTAATGAATGAAACTAATCCTCCCTTGCTCTCTCCTTCTTTTACTTTCTCACACATGCACAAATACACACCAAGTTTGTACAAAAAATCTCACTGATGTTGTTGCTAATGAGAAACATCCATGCAAATCAACATAGCTGCACTACACAGTTACCAAAGAAAAGTACAGAGGTTTTAGGAGACTGATTTCTTCCAAAAAAACACATTATAGTGGACTGCACTGCTGTATCACAATTAATAATCTGCCTTATCACTATTAAAAGTTGTGCATGATAACAAAAAAAAATGCAAATAAATGAGAGACACTGGGGGGAAAGACTGATTCCCAAGAGAAATCAGAAATGTTCCTGAGCTCTATGACCTGGCACTTGAGAGGAGAGAAAGGTCCTTGCTTTGGGGTATGGCCTTGACATCTCTGCTCATAGAAAGATTTCACTTTAAATCTTGCAAGGTCAAGCTTCTTTTGCAGGTGTCTGGGTCCCCTTTTTATCAGTCAGGCTAGAAATTTCATACTTTAAGTGATGATTTTGCTTGGTTTTCTTGCCTGCACTGCCCTTGTTTATGCTCCTGTGCAAATGGCGGGGTTGGGCAGGGCTCCTGCAACTGCTTTGCAAATTCCTGCTGTTGTAATTGCAGATTCATCACCTTTAAGTGTGCATATTCTGCCATAAAGAGGACATAATCCCACAGAGGATCATTCTCAGGTCCTCAAGCACTTTAGTTGCAAACAGTGTTGGGAGATAAAGACATAGGTAGTAGCTCTGCAGTTTTGGGCAGGGATATAAGACATCATCCTCCTTGTCAAGGAATTCCTGGGGAGTGGAGGTGGATGGTGTGTGCCATTTTCAACTCTGATTCCTCTGATCCCTTAATGCTGTCCAGGTTCATTAAAACACCCCATTATGTACTTCCAGAGGCAATATAAAAAGGAATCTACCTGCTGAAGCCAGTGAGAAAATACAGCAGGTGAGTGCTTACAAAAGCAAAAAGAAATCTTACAAAAGGCAAAACAAATTACAAATAAATATATGGTTAGAGAAATAAAACAGCACACCTCTTTTCTGAGACACCAGGCTAGAACACAACCCTCGCAGCATGTTTTAGTGTGGTGGGCATTAATCAAAGTACTTCCTATTCTTTTATTTTCTTCCTCCTGCTCTACCTCCCCATACTTTTATTTTCCTTAGAACAATTCTATAATAGCCACTTACTTTAACTTCCAGAAAAAAGGTTTATAGAGTGCAGGGAAATTTGATTTGCAAATTCAATCAATTCTATATTCAGGAAAAATAGATAATAATGATTGTAGAACCAACAGATACCATTGACTTACTGAAATGAATCCATTCTAATAATACTGATCTCTTCCCAGATCAAAGGAAAGGTTGGATAATTACTTTTTTTTCCCCCCATTCATACAATTACATTTTGTTTGCAAGTTTCTTGAGGCTCAGCTTGCAAAGGCTTTAGAGGCAGTTCTGTGCACCTTACTTGCCCACTCCTCCTGAGACAAAATTAAGCAAATTTTCCACATGATGTGGTTATGTAGGCTTCTATGCAATTTTCCTGCAGAAGTCACAGGAATGCTCTGTGCATTTGGTATGCCTAAACTCTGTAATACTTGTCTTGGATGGTGGAGCATCAAAGACTCAAGGTCTTTCAACATTGGCATAGCAAAAACTTGAGAATGGTCAGGATACTCCCTACAGAAAAAATGCTCTATGGAAGGTGAACTGGGATGGAGACCATCATCAGAGGGTTGGGCTGCCTGGTCCTTTTTGCTGACAAGACCACAGGAGGGGCAGCTGATGACACCTCAAGGAGCCAAAACAGGAGGCACCCAACTCTTCCTTCTCTGGCAACAGCAGCAAACCTGACTGTGAACTTGGCTATGGAACAGTTAAAGACAGACTGCTCTCCTGAATAGGAATGTCCTGGGCACTTTTCTGAATCCATAATGCCATGAAAACCCACTGGCCAAAATCTAATTTGAAGCTCTAAGGTTTGAACTATGAATGAAAAGTTATACATGAAAGCACATAGGAAATAAATGAAAAAACCCCAACAAAACAGTAACATTGTCCTATAAATAGTGCTTGGCAAACAAAAGCTACCATCTATTATGACATGGTTGTCTCCATTTGTCTGGAGATATGACTTCCAGTTATTATGGTTACATGTTATTAGAAACATCTATATTTAGGTCTATCCAAGAAAAGAGGTGGCATTTGTAGCAAAGAAAGAGCATAAATAGCTTAACTGGTTTTACTGGAGTGGGATATAAGTCCAGTAGGACCACTACAGAGCAAAGCCTTGCCTTTCATATGAAGTGTAAGTTCAAGGTCTCTGAATGTAGCTTTACAAACCCCCCGTTTCAGTGATTTTTCTTCTGTGTCAAGCCCTTAACTATTTTCCAGATTAATTTCAAACGTGAATGAAATCTCCTAGAGACATGCTTAATCAAATATGAAGGCACCTTTATGATTCTCTTAGCTGACAGAAAAAGTCTGACATCTTTTAATCTCAGCCCTTCCTCAATCTTGAACCCAAACCCAGTTTCTAGGTAAGTCAGACTTAGCACCTTTTTCCTGTTTTGATCATTGTGGCACAAAAGAGCCAGGAAATCCTACTGTTACAGAGGGGAAGATTACGAAAGATCATAGAAGCATCTCAAAACCCTTGCCATTAGAAGATTTAACACTTGTGGAAGTCTTTCTAAGGGTGTTGGTTTGATCCATGAAAAGCATTCATGAACATCCCCACCACAGCATGGATGATTTGTATACACAACTCCCACTTCTGCTCATGGGATAAATCCACATCACCTCCCTCAGACATACAAAACCAAAGCAGTATACTCCACATCTTCCCTTCCAAGAACAGAAGACAATATTCCTCTGTGTGTATGCATGTATCTGGTTATTTAGGTGCTTCCCTGCCTTTCCAGATACAAAACCAGAGCTGATGAAGTACAGTGTACTCCAGAATTTTTTTCTTTTTCCTTTCAGTCCATTCCTCTTTTACACTTATAAAATAAAAAAGAATCATCCCAGGAGAATGTTATATCTGTGTAATTTTTTCCACTGTATCGATAATTACTGTATTTCACGTGCGCCTTTTAATTACTTAATGTCTGAGATTAAAATTCAACAGCCTCTCTCAAAGAGAAAGTGCTTTAATATCTGAAGTGCTGCTCCTGTAAATTGGCACCTGAAAGATAGGCTAAAAAAGGGGCATAAATACGAACACTGCCATCCTTCCTAACTGACTGCAATACCAACGAGCTGCACCGACTTTACACAGACCTCCCACATTCTTGATAGGATGTTTTCTAGCAGAGTGATCCACAAATATTATCATTCAATGACAATACAGTTTTATCAAGGTACGTCTCAATCCACAGGATGCAAGCCCCACACAACAGACGGAAGATTTGGCGCGGCGATGCGCACACTGCGTGTGTTACTTACTGGTTATTGCAGTGGTCATACCGAGTCCCGTATGGCGCTACATTAACGAATGGCATGCAAGCACCTTCTGTTGAAACATCTGCGACAGGGAAATTTCAGGCATTTTTCCAGATATTTTTTTGTGCTCTCGACCAAATTTTCATTAGGGCTATAAAACCTGGCAGGCAGCATTGTTGTGTATGATTTTTTAATAAACTGGGACATGCCTTTGTTAGAGGAGTGAAGAAAAGGGCTCTTCAGAGACTTCTTCCTATTACAAAAAGTTCAGGAAACATATGACAGCTCACCAAACCGTGTCTCCTAACTTTTTTTCTGTCTCCTCCAAGACTAAGATTTCCTGCCTCTTTAGATGTATACAAAGATTTACAGGTTTTGAAATGAAACCAAAAATGTAGATTTTTTTCTATCTATCAGATTAAATGATTCCAACAGTGGCATTACTAGAGAATGTGTTCAAAGAGAGAGCACATAGCTAACATGGATTTTTAGCATCTTTTTGATGCCTGCTGCCAGGAATCTCACAAAGGATTTTCACTTACTTAACAGACAAGGTCCCTCAGAAAAAAAAAGGAAGAATGGAAAGCAAATGCACACGTGCATATCAGATCTCATACACAATGCAAGCCCAGCCTTACTCCTTTCTCTTTCTCTTTTCCAGAAACATGCCATTGCCTGCTCTCACTCCTCTGCTCCCCTGCAAGACAACAGCCACCGGTCACAAATTGAAGTTCCATTTTGCAATTCTCCCTGCCACACTATGAACACTAATGCAGAACAAACATTCTTGGCAGTAAATATGTACATTATCATTATGTAAATAGGTATGTTATCATTATAGCAAAATGATGATGTTCTTTACTAAGTCTATATTCCCTTTCCAAGAATATTATGTAGTTTGAAGTATAATTTCCATTATGCCACTGGGGCTGAAAAACACTTCAGTTCAACAATAATTAGTATACCTTATATAACAAAATGTTTACCATGGATAATGATGATGTGCAATCCTAAATCTTTTTTGGACAAACAAACAAATGCATTTTTACATGGTAGTGTTCAGCTTGAGTAACCAACAGAAAGCATTTTCAGACTAATACCCATTCCCACATCCAAGGTGAGCATCATATTGACATTTTATACCAACAACACCATGAGCAATAACATTTTAAATTGTATGAGGTGAACGATCTACTGTTAGCATGAAGGTGACTTCATTTCTGAACCTTGAATGAACTAGAAATGACTGCATGTCACAGGCTGCTGGCACTGTTAACAGTGTTTACATGAAGTCCATTGCTCAAGCATAGGTAAGTATATCAGCACAGCAAAACCCAAATCCTTAGGTTTTAATAATTCAAAAAGTTCTTGTGATCAAAGAGCAAGGCAAGGCCAACTCCTAAGTCCAGCAGCTGTAAGCTACTTGTACATACCTACATGCCCCATGCTATTACCTGAGAATCTGAGATATGTGTGTCCTAGACTGAGGTAAAATAAGTGCTGAATTCTTACAGAAAAAATAGAATTGCTGGCATAAGGAAAATTGGATGAAAGTGTTAATATTTTCACGGCTTCTTTGGAGGTGAGTAAATGTAAATACTTGTCTCTCATTTTCCCTGAAAAAGTGGATTAGTTATTTAGAAGTATGTAAATGCATTCAAAATGTCTTCAGTTTCTTCTCTTTCCTTTGAATGCTGCTTTGAACTGAAAAATCAATTTTCAGAAAGGAAGATATGCCAATTAGAATTAAGAAAAAAAAAAAACAAAACAGAAGAAAGGAAACTAATTTATAAATTATAAAATATATAATGGCCACTTTCCCACTGTTCTGCTACCCTTTCTATCACATACCACATTGGAATTGTGAAAATATTGTATGAAAATATGCATATGACTCTCAGCATTCTTCATTATGCACCAGCTCCCTTCAGAAACCTTTTCCTGGGAAATATTAGATAAGGAGGATAGCCTTTGAGGACTCTCACAGAGATTGTGCATGTTGATTCCTCCTTTCCCAATGCCAATAATGAGATAATTGTTTTGCATCTTCAGGCAAGTATTGTGGAAGCAAACAACAAGCTACTTTTCCCTCACATTTCTATTGCCTTTTTACTTCAAAGTGTCTGATGCACTTGTGTTCACCACACAGGTGTGTAAAGTGTTTCTGCACAGGATGCAAGCACACATTGTCACTGAGTGGTTTTCTCCTCTGACATCAGTAAACAGCTGCTGCTGTTGGGCTGCCCAGTGTCTCTGGCCAGGCAGGACCAGCACATGTCCTGGCCAGTGCACTGGATCAACAGCTCCCAGCCAGGTCCTGCCTGTGAAGCCAAGCCAGTTGAGAGGAAGAAGCAGCAGGGAAGAATTTCCCATATCCCTTGGATGTTTGTTTCAATTTTGTTTCAAACTGTTCAAACCATGCAAAAGTCTAATTTCTTACCGATCCTCTCCAAACTTAAGGTTCCTCAGCAAAGAGTATTACAAGATGAGACTGTGACTGCTATAGCAGAAGCATTTCTCTTTTAGTCCTGCTGTTTAGTAGCACCACTGGATTCCCCTTATTCTTCTACTGAGCTCCCTTTTTGTATTCTCTGAAATATCCATTATTCATGCATCTCTTTCATATCATCTGAACATTTTTATAAAGCTGAAAAGTCGTGCTCTGTTCAGTCTCTTTGCACACAAAAGCCATACCATACCTATCAATATCTACCCTTGTCTAGGATACCTTTCCTACTTCTACCACACCTTCTGCACACAATACATGACATAGCTGATTGATAAGATAATCCAGTGATATTTTCAGTCATTTTCCACTACAAGTGGAAAAGAAAATTCAGTTTCACATAGGCAGTTACAGCTTGAATGATGCAAATAATTGACTAGGAGAGTTGCTGGTCAAATGGAAACAAGTAATCTAAATGAAAAATTCATTGCAAGTCAAGGGGAAGCAAACAACATCAAAAAATCCCACTTATTTCTGCAAAGCAAACAAACTAGTTTTAAAAAGCCTTATCATTTCCAGATGAGATGAAAAGTTTCTTTTATTCTAAGGACTTCAGCCATTTTAAAAGAAAACTTATGGAAAAGTTACCCCAAAAAGCTTACTTTTTTTTTGAAATTTAAGGCAAAACAGGTGGCTGGAGTGAATGATGAAAAGGAGCAGTATGAGCAAATGGATATAAGCAGCACTTTATAAATCAGACCTGAATGCTCTAGGTTTTCCTCTCTAATCTAAGCACCACAATCAATGTATTTCATGTTCTTGTTGCTTTGATAAAGCCAGTTAGGACACGTACCTGGAAGATTTCCACTGATATTTAGCATTAGGGTCCAGGTCATCAAAGCCAGCATTGGGCTGCTCACACAATATTGTGCTGTTGGAGCTCAGACCACTTCCTACGCCTGTAAGATTTAAATGTAGCACTTGGACAAAATCATCAAACACAGCATCATCCACAAACACAACAATATCCATCAGCCAAGTCTTTCCAAGACAAAGAGTGAGCAGAGGATGTATCATGGTGTACTCTAAACAAAGCAGACAGAGTGCAAGGAGATCAGTTACTCAGACTGCTGCTGTACTGTGGACAGTAACTAAGTGTTGAAGCTTCTCATTTCTTCCATGTGAAAAATGCAGCTGCTGAAAGAGATTGACACAGCAGTATCATGTAGATAGATGCATCTTATAGTTGTCTAATAGAACAATGATTTGATGTAGCCCAAGCCAAAACTGAAACAAAGCTTTAAATAGTGGGAACAATTAATTATCAAAAAACATGCCCATGGAACAAGAGGGCACTGCCATAATTTTGAAGTTTTAAACTTTCTGGAGTTAGTACTTCTGTTTCTCCAGCTGGTGATATTTTCTCAATTTTGTGCCTGGCAAAGGTCTCTCTCCTCTCTTCAGATAGGTCAAGAATTCTGTTGAAGAAAAGGTTTAAGGATCTGAGAAGATTTTGCAGATTTTCTCAAGAATCCAACATGTTCCAGTCAGTAGCAGGGAGGAAGATGTTGGAGGTTTTTCTGTTTTTCACGGATCTTGGTTATTTGCCCTGAGCCCAACAGAAGCTGCTGTAAGACCAACTTTCCAAAAGCTGGTGACACATTATGGAGGAGGAGTGTCATGGTGGAGCCGTCCTTTGTTGAATGTCACATGTCTGGGTTAAAATACATGGTTAATTTTTTTAAAGAATGGCACATAAAATGCTGTGGTGCAGGCAAGAGGATCTCTTGATATCTGTATTTTGCATGCCCTTTTGTGAAAAGAAGAAAATACACATTCCTCTCCCACTGAATGCAGGCAGCCCTGCAGATTGATTTTGGTCCATGCCATGAGGTTAATGCACAGCTTGATCTGCACTGACATGAAAATACCATCTGCATAACCCCAGCTTGCCTTGCTGGGAGAAGAGAAGATACAGGCCTCAGCAGCTGGTCTCAGCTACTCTGGGAAAATATTCGTCTCCAGACCAAGTTTGGATCCAGCCATATCTGGCAAAAGTATTATAACTATATCACATGCATACTCCAGAGAAATCTTAGGAAGCTTAATGGAAGTTCAGTTCATATGTTGAGGCTGTTACATGAAAAGCATCAGGAAAAGCATAAACTGTTCCTATTTCAAAACTGTACCGGGAAATAGTATATGGTATAACTTCACAGCACCGTCATGAGTTACTCAAATATTCCTAACTTCACATACATAACTCAAAAGAAGACATTTTCTTTCTCTTTGGTTAATATCAAAGTAATAGTTTTCACCCCTAAGCTGTGCAACAGAAAGCTGATTTCCTTTTTGGTGAGCAGGACATAATACTGAATCTTGCCATAAGCATGCAAGCACAATAATCTGTTTTGTGCATTACACAAAGGAAGGACTACACTCAATCTCCTGAACTTTCTGACAGCAAGAGTGCAAGTTTGAAACAATGCTTGTCCCAACAGAAAAAAAACCTTTCTGTTCCAGGTCCTTTCCTATTACACCAAAGAAAAAGGCTTTTGTTTGTTTGTTTGTCTTGTGTGGGGTTTTTGTGGTGGTGGTGGTGGTTGGTTTTTTTCAGTTTTCTGTTTCCTTAAATATAAGTGTGCACTCTGTTCATTTAAAAGTTAATTGAGCTTAGTAAATTACTGTGATCTTTCGTAATGTACCAAATTTTTAAAAATATCAAATTTGTAATCAGTTTAGTATATTGTTCCACCAGGAGTGACTGGAGTGGAATAAAGGTAATTATAAAGCCACAGGGCAACATTTACCTCAGCTAAAGTCAACATATGGCTACTCTGTGCTCCCCACATCGCATGGCAGCCCTGCTGAAGAGTGGGAGCAGAGCTGTCAGGAGAGCCTTGCCCAAAAGCCCAATCCCCTCAGGCTCAGGGATGCTGCTCCTGGCGGTGCCTGGTGCCCGTGGGGCTGGCTCTGCCTCCCGCCCCTGCGCGCGGCCGCGGCCAGATTGCGAGGTGACATGGTCAGCCTGATGAAGCACACAAAAGCTTTTGGCACTGCATATCTGCAATATCATGGACAGTCAAGGAGGCGCCTGTTATAAAAATACACAGTGAAACACAACTGGAGGACTGCTCTTTCTCAAAGGCTAACGTAATGCATTCCTTCTGTTTAGGCTCATTTTCCAGCCTTTCACATTCTTTGTGAACAAGAGTTATAAAACAAGCCTGATGCAGTCCAATTATTTTTACTTTGAAGGCCATTAATCAAGATTGACTAAGAAAATGAAGACAGCTAAGCAAAATTTCATATGTGACTAGAGTGAGATTAAAATAAAACCAGATGGGGATGGACAGAGACGTTAAGCTGCTTTCTCTCCCCCTTCCCTCCCCTTTTTTTTACTTTTTTGACTCATGTAATAAATGTCTTTTACAAATTACAGCACTCTTATTTTCTTACAGTAAATCAAATTGGGTCATAATGTACAAGTGGTCTCATTGCTGAAATGTCAAAAATAGAACCCGCCTTGTTCTTCCAAAGCAATTCCTCAAATCTAAACCAGCAGTGTGGCCTGACAGTCTATAAACCATCTACCTGGATGCAGATCCCTTTTAAGGTCACTGTCTGTAGCTGATAGAAGTATTTCACAAGCATCCAACATGAGCCATACGCAGAGATCTATAGCATGCAGTCATTTGCAGCAGTCTGAATCAGAAGGTCTTACATACATTGCATTTCTACAATTTTCAGGGAATTTATGGAACCAGGACTTTTTTTTCTAAAGATCAAACAACTTTGAGGTAATGCCAACCAGTGGGCCTATAAAAAAATCCGAAAAAGCTTGCATTATTTTCACAAAACCCCTTTTTAATTGATTAGATGAAAGCCAGTGTACACACTGAGGAGCTTCTTTAGAGATTTAAGGACACAGCAAGAAAAACACAATTTACAAGGACAGGTAAAGATCCAGAATGATGGTCACATATCATGAAGATTTTCTTTTTATAAAGTGACTATTACAAATTATCTTAGGTAAGAAGATGAAACAGTCATGTACACATTATTGCCCTTTATAAAAAAAAATATTGGATGAAAAGAGGGGAAAATTTTTCAAAGTATTTTTAGACTCTCAATGTAAAATAAGCTCTGCTTTGGAGCCAGATTTTGAACATGTATATACTTGGTAAGCAAGCTCACTTACAGCAGTCCTGACCTCTCCAGAATCACATTTGACTAAACACAACTATCTCACTGCCAATCAACCCACCAAACAAAAAAATCCAAAGTAGTTAATCAGTATCTCATTTGGGGGGTCTGAGGCATACTAATTTTGCAGAAAGGTGACCTGGTATTGTCCAACAGAGAGGCTACATCCCCAAATTCTATTGTGCTTGAAATGTCGAGGCAGAGATTGGCCCCTATTCCTATGAGAACATCTTGTTTTTAAGAAGAGAAGATCATTCACATGTAACTTGAAATTTTGTATGTTCTATGAGTGAATATTTCTTTCCCAAACTTTTTCATGCATCACCTGTCCTAATGAACACAAACCCACAGCTTTCTTCCACCCATTCACTATAATGTTGCAGAAATAAGCCTGGAAGGCATCTCAAGGGATCATTTAGGCCATCCTCTCCACCAAGTCAGGATCAGCTGTTCCTAAATTATTCTTGACAGATGTTTGTCCAACCTGTTTATCAGGCCTCATACAGTGAAGTTTGTACAGGCTTCCTACACAATCAATTCTGGTACTATCACAGAAAAGATTTCCTCGTGTTTACCCTTAATCTCTTTTCCTGAAAGTTAAGCCTGCTACTTCTTTTGGACATTCACAACAGTTTATTACTTTCCTCTTTGCAGCTACCTTTTAAACATTTGAAGACTTATCATATACCCCTTCAATTTGCCTCTTTCTAGA
Source organism: Haemorhous mexicanus (assembly GCF_027477595.1). NCBI lineage: Eukaryota > Metazoa > Chordata > Aves > Passeriformes > Fringillidae > Haemorhous > Haemorhous mexicanus. Next base: position 133,812,143 of record NC_082341.1, read on the forward strand.
CTAAACAACCTCACTGCCTTGAGTCTTTCCTCACAGGTCATGTCTTCCAGACCCTCAATCACTCACGCTCCTCTCCTTGGACTCTTTCCAAGCGATTCGCATCTTTCTTAAAATGCAGTGCCCCAACTTGGACCCAGTGCTCCAGATGAGGTGAGAAAGCAGAAGGACTATTTCATGTTTCTTACATATGCCAACATTGTTTATACAACCCAGTATGATGTTCGGGAGTTTGGTAACAGCCTGACCTTCCTCACTCATGTTCCTTTTGTGTTTGCTCTGGCCCCCTGCTCCCTCACTGAAGAAAAACTAATTTGCAATCCACTTCACCCCCTTGCAGCCCCCACTGAAGCCCAAGCACGCTGCCTTCTCTTCCACACTGCATTGCACCCTCTCTGCTTTAGTCCATTGCCCCAGTTTTTCAAGATCATTTTCACCCTCCAAAGCCTTTGCAGTCCATCTCAACTGGGCATCATATGTAGTCTCCTACCTAGGTTTTTAACTAAAATAAATAATGGAACTGGACCCAAGAAAAAGCCTGAAGGATCCACCCTTCTGGTCAGACAGTGAACTGGCAGTGAGAACTTTTTGTGTGCAGTTTCCCACAGTTACATTCTGATGGTGTATCCTTCACTTATTTTAATTGAACATCATGTGGGACAGTGTCAAAAATCTCAATGAAGTCAAGATGCATGACACCTATTTCTTTGCGTTATCCAGAAGTCCTACTAACCTTAATTCCTTCTGTAGTGTTATCTGGCATGTTTTGTTTCCTTCCACTTGGTAATTTATTGCTCTGCTATCTTGTAGGAGTCTTGTTACTGTTTGCATTTTTTTTCTGCAGAGAAAATGAGTCTTACTGACTTTTAATTCTGTTAGTCCACCTTTCTTGATTTTTAAGTGAAAATTACTTTTCATACAATGTTTTTGTTTCTATATTTCACTTTTTAAAAAATAAAATAATGAAGTTTATGTTTCTAAGAGTAGCAGAATATTTTAAAGCAATAGCCTACTCCATATAGTCTTGAAGACCTTATTCTCTTTGTCTTATAGCTTCCCATTCTTGCTTGGGTCTCCTGTCACTATTTATTTGTTTATTTCTTTCCTCATGGTACTTGCTCCATCCCAGCCTATTTTCTTCTTCAGTTCTTGCTGTCCCTTTTTTGACTGATAAATGGAAATGTACTTCAACAATATTCAAGTGCAATTTAAGCTTTTGAACCCGAGGTATTTGTGGTGCTTTAGTGTAAAGGTTAATTCACCTAATTCCTGATGTTCACATTCAAATATCCTTATGAACAGTAGATCACACGATTGTCTCTGAGGGTAAAGCTGCTTAGGAGCATAAAAAAGCTGCGCACTCTGCCTTGGCTTTTCTCAGATCAGAGAGATTTGAGTGGTGCTGATAGTAGCTTTCAAAAGATGTTACTAGTGGCAAAATTCAGTAGCTGTCATCCTGGATGCTTGTTTATCTCTCTCACATTCTCCTTCTTAATTTAGCTAAACATATACCTAGGTCAACCTTCCATTGTCTGTTGCCCTTGATAATGCCTTTACTCGCCTCATTTCCCATGTCTCACTTGCTGAGGAATAAAAATGCAGATGTATTATTATTACAGTGTACAGAGAGGGATGAAAGAAAAACCAGAGACCTGTTTTGGCCTCTGCAAAGCCACAGTGTTTTGGAAGGGTGGTTTTGTGGCATTGGATTTTAGATGGCCTCCACCCTGAAAAAACAAAGCAAGCAAAATATAATTTTGAAATTATAAGGTAAACAATGACTTAAACTTTCCCATTTGCTTGAAGGTGTTTTTGAACTAATACTATTCCTCTGAGCCTGTGATTCTGCATTTCATTGTATCCATTTTATATAGGGCTTTCTGAGAAGCTGAGCCTTTCCTGAAACAATAGCTGTGGAAGATTTCTGAATCAGCTGCAATGAAAGCACACACCTTGCCAGGGCTCTGCTTAGCTCACCTTGCAGCACCAGCAGAAGCCAAAGAGCTGCTTCTCCAGCTATGCCAGTTTCCCACCACCTTCCCAGTCTCTGCTCTCACATCTGTTTTTCCAGCTCTCTCTGACACTTCCAGACACAAACTACCTCTTTTTTTTCCTCCTAAGTGCCTAGATAAATAAAGCAGCAAATACAACCTCTCACTGAAGGAAAGTGTTTATCTATTTTTGTAAATAACAGCTGTGTGGAGTTAGTGAATGTTCATTTCAACATATTTCTATGGAAAGCTGCAAGTATTTATATAAAAAAAACCCCAAAACAACACCACCTTTATTAACCTGGTCTACTTGTTACACTGGTCTGCTCTGGACTCTCTTTGAAGTTAATGGAAAACCAGCAGATCCCTTCTATCTCCAGTTCTGTGGAACCGGCTCACCAGCAGAATAGAGCCAGCACCACTGGAACCCCTGTAATACCCCACTGCTTTTGGGACATCAAAGTGGGAAAAAATTCATTCTCCAAGTGAGTATCTTCAGCTTGAGCCCAGATAGTTCAAGATTCAGCTATCACATATCTCCTTTCAAAACAGAAGAAAGATTAATCCATTTTCTTACATTCTTCACAAAAGTTCAGCATCTCTCCCCTGTTGCACCTGACCTTAGGTTATCAGAGCACTGCACAGGAGGTGCATTGCCATGCTCTGCTAAAGACATTGGTGGTCTGAGGCTTTCCAGATGCCTTACAGAACTCAACCTGTTCCCTAGACAGCAACACCTGCTTGTGAACTCTGCTTCCCCGCTCAGGTGTTTTCTTTGTCACATGTACCATTAATGATCTGCAGATGGGCTGAACTGCTGGCTAGTTCATCACTCCAAGGCTTGACTCAGGGAGGAAAGACTTAATCCAGATGGGATTTAACCTGCAGTGTGTTGCACAGGCTGTCCATTCGAAATTGTTGCCCACTAGCCTAGAGCTAAAAAACATTTTCCACAGTGTGTGGTGAGACACACTGACCCTGCAACACATTGGTAAGCATCTAAGAAAATAAATAGTCTGTATTTGCTAGTATTCACTGACAATTAATGACAGAACTGACAGAGCCTCCCAATCCTGCTCCTTTGCACGGTCGAGGCTGAAGATACTCTCCTGCCTACTCACCAGACACATTTTATAGCCCAAGCAGTGCAACTCAGTGAGGCGTTTCAGCCAATGTTAATGAAGTGGAATTTATGGCAAAGGTTGAAAGACAGAATAACAAAGCAGGTAATTTACTCTAAGAAGTGTGGGGTTTGTGGTCTGTTTCCATTCCCAGAGGTAAGGTGAGGAAGGAAAACCTAATGGGTAATACATAAGAGTCTCAAGACCAGCTTGATTCAAAGTGGTGCTTTAAACTTCTCGAGTAAGCCACATATTTGTGCCTCCTTGTCTCAGTGAGCAGCTGTAGGTTAAAATCATGCATGGTGGAAATGAGCAGTGTGGAAAATCCTGACATGGAAAAACACCTCAAGAGGAAGCTGTGAAGTTATTTCCTGGTAGTTTGGGGCTGGATGGAAGACAAGCCTGTACTTCATCTCAAGTGTTTTCATCAGACTGTTGTGTGAGCTTTTCAATGATCCTGTGCTGAGTCCAAGCTACAATTTGTTTAGGATACTAAGGAAGCCAGGAAAACTTTCAAACCATAACACGAGTGACTGTTAGCTCCTACATAGAGGCTAAAATATTAATACAGTGTTTCAACAGCATGCAGGCATGTCTACTGGGACAGAAGTCTGCCTTCAAACTTGTCTTGCTCTGTTTCTCACCAGCCTTTCACCCCACATCCTCTCTGGGAAAGCCCCATACTTTTTAAAGAACTGGGCTCTGCTACCTTTGGTCTCACCTGTTCCAAAGAGCAAGTCATAACTATGTCTTAACCCATGTGTCCAGGGTTTCTTGCTAGCAGAGCAGGAAAGCTGGACTGTGTGGTTTCCTGGGGGGACCCTTCTAGTAGCCAGACAGTGCTACCTTCAGTACCAGTCAGGAATGCAGTCAGCAGCCCTTTCAGCACATGGTATGATAACATCACACCGTTTTGATATGGTCATACTACAGCTTTTAAAACACTTCTAAGAAGTATATGTAAATGACATTTCATCTGCTAGTGTTTAAGGCCACCTCAAACCTTCAATGAGACCATCAGGCAATAGCTGTGCTCCTGAGGCAGATTTTGATGGCTGCCCATACAGAACAGTCATCTCTATTTGCTCCAGATCAGTAACAGTAAATGAAGAACAGTTTCTGGAGCCCTTCTAGTTCTGAAAACTACCTTGACTCCTTGTATTGTGTCAAACAAGTATTTGCTGAATTTAGTGCCTTATTTCTTCCACCACCAGTTACTGATACCATTGTTTATGGTTATGGCTATTATATTTACCAGGTGTCAATGAAGAGATGCATTTGACTCTTTAGTGTAGTGAAGACCTTATTGTAAAGAAAAATGAGAGGTTTTTTTCTTCAGTCACTACCTATTTGGAATAAACTCTGAAGGAATTAATTCTGTTCTCTTCCGGATGGGTGAATTCACATAAAGAAAGTGGAAAAAGAAATATTATCTCTTGTAGGGAGGAAATGCTTCACTTTAAGATAGGAAATAAAAAGGATTATGGAATTTTAGAAATAATTTCTTTCTTCCCTCCTGTGCTACCCTTGTTTTGTCTAAGATATCACTTCCAGAATATCTAGGCTGCATGCAGTGTTGAAGTATAATTTTCTGTCATTACAGTCACACAAAGTTAAATATGCATATGCAGTTCTCCTTAGGAAGGGTATGTTCAGAGCCTTACCTGGCTACTTTAAATGCTTTTGCCATATGATCTCTCATACCAAAGAAATCATACAGAAATGTTTTTCATGTTGTAGAAGACAAGGACCTATCTCACACTAAATTCATTCTTTTCAGTGATTTGGCATAATAGTGAACTCTGCAGAGCTTGCAGCTCATTTCCAGTGTCTTTGTGCACACACAGCTCAGTTGTTGTTAAAATATCTGACTTATAGCATGAACCCACAGCAAAGAAGGCACTCCAAAGACTTAGCTGTCTGGCACTTTTTTCTCAAATCTTACTGTTTTACTGAATGATTTCTCTCTCTCTGGCATGTCCACGCTCTCCTTTCACATATCCTGTTGGTCTGTTCAGGGGTTTTTTCCAAATATAACTAAATTACAAAAATTATTTATTCGAAAGCCAAGTATCTGCAGAAGTGACAATTTTAAATGTTTGATACAGTATGTGGCTGGCATGAGCACATTTGGCTTACCACTGCACTGGAGGTATGCCATGCCAAATTCTCTAACTAAAAGCACAGAGACAAACGGGTGGGTTTTAACATCTGATGGCCTGTGGCTCCTCAGCCTGAACCATACAGTCAGATGTTGGTTACAGCTCCACTGACAGGGAGGAAACCTCAGAATAGATCTGCAGCAAGGTGTGAATTCGTGCCTCTGGTCTAGGGTACAGTAGTTAAGGCAGTTCACTAACACCTCTACACACTGTAAGAGTATAAATCAGTATTTTCAGTCTGAGGAAACAATACTTTTGAATTAGGTCTACTTCTTGATCATCACCACCCTAAGAGAACTGTTTGCTCCATTGGACTGTTTCGGAGTAAGAAATTAACTTCTGAGATTAAAGTGAGAAAGCAAACTGCATATGAATATATCCAAAGAACAAGGAAAAGAGCAAGCATCTGGAAAAAATCAAGTTCACTCTGCTTAGATTATTCCAAAACAAGATTCTTAAAAGTTTTATTGGGCACCTGAGAAATGTCTCACAGTCAGGTTTTTCACCTGGTGGAAAATGTTGGAGGTGCCAGTTCCAGAACAGCCATCAAATCTATCACACCTACTTATTTTCTTGTTCTGTAGGCAAGTAGCAGACTGATATTTCTAGAGGCCTCTCCTATTTGCTACAAGTTTCAATATGTTCTGTGCTTTGTGGCCCCACATTTTCATCAGGACCTATTTCATCTCTGCAGTACTGACACTAGCTAAGTTGTCTATGTGAGGCAAACTACAGAGCATCCAGGTACCTGAGCAGACCAGGCATCCGTGTTCTGTCTCTGTGCTCCAGCAGGATTTCAAATACTGGAGAGCTCAGTAACATACACTGACTGCCTAAGAATTTCTAGGCAGAGATGTAGTTGCCAACATTTTAAAATACTGTGCCTGAGAAACTACTGTGATGTTAGTTGCTAGAAGCCACTTTTTTTCTGTCAGATCTGCAGATTGAGTCTGTTTGCCTTAGCTTAGAATGTTGAACTCCCCCAACCCACTCCCCTTGCATCCCCAGCCCCCCGCATGGCCATTTCCATCTTGGACAGGAAAATTAGTGCCAAAGTGCTCATCAACCTCATCAGTTTACCACCAACCTCATCCCCTTTAGCACACACTGTCCTGACCAAAGACATCCTCACAGGTACCAGACCCTGGCTTGCAGAGTTAGTCTTCTCATTTTATGCTAGTTTCTGTTGGGCATCAAGGTCTTTTTGTTTTACAATTCAGCTGAGACACTTGAAGGCGCACATAAAGAACACTTTAAGACAAGCATTCTGGCTTGGCAGCCTCTATTCCCACTGAAGCAAAAGTGAATTTTACAGGTTTTACTGAAGACACAGCTACAGCAAGAACAAATATGTCCAAGCACCTCACTCCAGCTGTCTTGTCTTGTAGGTGAATGTTCTTCCCTTTAAAGAATATGCTTAAAGGGACTAAGCATATATGTAGAGGGATTATCTCCTGTGACATCTGTGACATCTAAGATGAATGAATAGTGGGTACTTAAATTGAAATTCAAGAAAGCATTGAATGAGTCAGAGCAATTAATTCAAGGTCTGCCAGACCAGTTAGCCTATGACCCCTTAAACACTCAAAGAGAGGTAGACACAACATTTGAGTTAAATAATTATAATGGCAGTCTCACTACTTCCATTGATTCTAGAGGGAGCCAGGTTCTGTTAGTCTAGGGAAGAAATCTAAATCAATCATTGTCTTCTAAAACAGAGACACTGATGTATACAATCCCAAAAGATTCCTTCATCAGTTTGGAAAGTATGTGGATCAAGTTCACACCTCCTTTACACCCTTGGCAGACACACTGAGTCCCATGAGATTCTGCAGCTATAATAGAAAAGAATTTAAAACATTGAGTCATAAAGACAACATCTGCATCTCTTTCCTCCTGCCTTCTCCCTCTTCCACCTTTTCCTTGCATTCTGTTTTGAGATGCTTTGAATATACACGCATGAAAATTGCAAGGGGATTGCTCTGTTCACCTAATTAATGTTAGCATTGCAAATTAAAAAAAAATTAAAAATGTAAACATTTATCTTGTAGGAACCTACCTTTCATTTCTTATACATTTTCATAAAAGTTTTTTGTTTCTTAGTTTTTTTGTAGCTTGGATTTTTTTTTTTTTTTTTTTTTTTGTCTCCAGGAGAACATGTTCTCTGTACAAATTGGTACAACAAACCCAAGCAGATCCACAGGCAATCATTTAAGGGAAAATGTTTGCCTTATACATATTCAATGACAAACCAAAGTGTTCCTGTATAACAGCTACATAATATATATTTCAATAAATTATTTAAGTGTGTATTTATGTAGAGGATCTGAACAGCACTAAGAGCACCTTTCTGATGCATGGATGGCTATTCTGGTCTGGAGGAGAAATAAAAACTGATTTTGCAAAGTAATTTTTTGGTAGACCAGGGCTGCAAGTGCCATCACTCCACACCCTCTCCCAAGGACACTCAGCTTCAAAGCTACTGAAGGACTGAGGCTGCCCTGTGTGCTGCCAGGACACTCCTCACAGAGCAGCCTGTATCTCTTTGTGCACCTCCCCTTCTCTTTGTGCCAGAGTATCTGTTTGCACCTTCCTTGCCCAGCTGCCTGCAGCACCCCACCTTCTCACTGCACTTGGTGGCACACAAGTGCTCCCTTCCTCGCATGTGCCCCCAGCTCTCCCCGCTATCACTACGGATTATTTTTTTGAGAATTAACCCATCCTGCATGTCAACACATTCCATAGGGAGCATGGCACAGATATGATATAGATTACAGAAGAGCTATCCAGACTGAGTGCAGGATGTTGCAGCTGACAACACTTAAATAATAATTAATAAGCCACACACCTTTTAACTACATCCCTTCCATGATCTGTCTCAGAATCAAGTTCTTCTGACATCAGATGAACAAGACAGGCTTTATGATTTAACTTTGCTTTTTCAACTTTTTTTTTAACATACAAATCCATGACACAGATTTTGCTTCTTTCTGCCAGTCCCTTCTCCATTATTCAACATTAGTTAGAGAGATAAGACTTGTTAACTTAAATGTGTGCAGAGTAGAATATTTAGATTGATGTATAGAGATGTTGCTCATAAAAGTATGCACAAGGCCTTGACAAAATCATGCAACCTGTTTTCTCCAGGCAGTTAAAATATTTTCCAATTTAGCCAATGACTAGACTTATCCCCTATTTTATTCATGAAAACAGTGTCAAAATGCGAAATAAGGGCATTCTGCTTCCTCCCCTAATTTAAAATATCATCTTGAATTGGAAATGAAACAGTTTTTAAAAAAACCTTACATGCCTGAAACTCATGATTTTTTTTTTTTATGCCGAGACATTTAATTCCCTCCCCTCTTTCAAACTGTGATTTCTTAGACAAGTGAGTTTTTTTTCCAAATGCCCTCAACTCCCATGAAATAGTTCCAAGACATCCTCTCCAGTTATGTCAATCAGTTTCAGGCAGTCTGCAAAGAGACATGACATTTCATAACAATGACATACCAGCCTGGGAAATGAGTGGTGGGAAATAACTGGTTTGCTTAAAATAATCTCATTCATCTACACAGACTCATATATATCTATATATACATATATATATCTCACATATTATCTGTCTTCAACTTAACCCAGCTAAATGCAAAAAATATTAAAAAGTGAATTAAAAATTGAAAGGCTTGCTACCTGGGAAAAGATTCAGGTTTCACAAGTAATGAGTGGGAAGGAAAAAATGTCTGATTTCTCTGCTGCTCATGGGTATTTTGATTGAATTTAACACATCTCAAGCTGCCAAAAGCCAATGCTACTCATATGAAGCAGTACTGCTTCTCCAATTAAAAAGTGGAAGCACAGCTGCTTCCAGGCAAGTGGAAAGGAAAGTTGGATTGAGTGGCAGCAAAGAACAGGAGAAAAATAAATACATGTGCTAATTCTTGGTAAGGAGTTTATTATTTGGATGTTTTTGCAAGCAGTTGGCTGCTGTGGTTGTAACAAGCCAGGGCACAGGTGGAATGGTTGTTACTGTGTGTTACCAAAGGAAACACGGGAACATGAACTCCTTCCCTGACCACACCTTGTTTTCTATTCAACATTTTTACCAGCCTTGTTCCCTCTCTCTTTTACTTTCCTGCCAGGAAAAAAATTGTATATATTGGACCCCTGTAGTTCACTTTTCAAGGATAAAAAGATTAACAAAAATTTCTTTTTGAGATAACTCAGGAGTAAGATTCACTTCTCAAGAATAAAAAGATTAACAAAAATTTCTTTTTTGAGATACCTCAGGAGTAAGATCTGTATAGATGAGGTGCACTCTTCTATGGTGTTTGATCAAATATAGACAGTTTAAAAGGGTAGAATCCAATCCAGCTAAAGTACTGGTGTTTTCTCATCCTTCCTATTGAACTGATGAGCAGACTAGGTCTCATACTAGATCATCTGTCAATATTGTGCTGCGTATTTTACACAAGAGCTGTGAAAAGCAGTAAAACTGCCTTCCATTGCAGGATAGTGCACATACATGCCAAACAGCCAATATCCACCACATGCAAACATTATTGCTATAACATTAATTAGCATACCAATAATAAAACATAGAAAGTAATCTGCCATCACAGTCTTGTCCATTTCTCTTCAGACTCGTGGCTTTATGGAACACAAATAATTAATTAAATAAATATAGCAGCCTTAAAAGAAAACCTGCAAACAATTAAAGACAAAAAAGTAAGACATTCTCAGATTCTAGGATGTGTTAGACTTCGGAAAGCACAAATTGCTCTGAACTTTTCCAAATATCCACAAATCATTATTGGGTCAGATTCTAGATCTGACAGCATACCTTTTGGAAGTATTTGGAAACCAGACATAAGTTTGAGAGTGCATCTTAAGAGCTGAGAAATCCTCAGGTAACTGTGAGATACCAAATCACTACATATTGACTAAGAGAAGTTATACATGTGCTTTCATTCTTCACCAAATGTGAAACAGTTTGAAGAGGCATAAAATAATCCCTGTAACTTTGCACTCCTTTTGGTCTGTGTACATAGAGTCTATTCACATAGAGTTTATTCATCTCTCCTGACCTGCAGGTACTTGTGCTGTGATACCAATTCTGCTTTTCAAAGGTGATTTTTAAACGATGCATATAAGTAAGAAAATAGACCAAACAACAAGATCTATACTAGATAATTTCCAGTAATGAAGATGGATCAAATATTGTCCCACCCTACAAGGGTTCAAGGTCCAAGAGGGTAGGCAATATATGAACTTCCCCTAAATGAGAGCTGTCAGATGGACTGAACTTTCCAAACTGCTTAAATCACACAGGAACTTACACTGCATTTTAAACACGTGATATTACTGTCCAAGAGACAGGGTTTTCTAAGGCAATTTGGCATTTATCCTTGCAGGTAGAAGTTGAGTGGGGTTTTCAGAAATGCCCAAACACCACTTAAATCAATGGGACTGAAGTCAGTCCCACTGAAATCAATACTCAGTCAATACTCAAATGTTATTTTGCAGTGACAGGCAAACTTTCCAATGGCTAAATGCAATAGGGTTGAATCCTGTGCCAAGTCTATTATGCCAATGACTGTTAAATAAAATAATATAGAGTATTTAAAAAAGTTCACCATTCTCTGCCTTTCAGATGTACTTGGAATATTCTGCTTGCATGCATTGAGAATAAAGTATTGGACAACTTAGTGCCAGGCATATGGCTAAAGCAAATCATACTGCTGCCATGTCAAATTGTTATTCTAAATAAGTTATTTGTTATTTAAGTTAAAATCTAGACCAAATAACAATGCAGCTCTCTTATCTGGAGGAGTAAAATGGCAACTAAAGCTTTGTGGAGCTTTGTTGTAAGGAAGATCAAACACAAAAGGCCTTATAAGGACTTATAAGGTCAAAAGAGTGAAAATGTCATTGCTATTATCATTCTCTTTGTTAATTAGATGCATATCACCATAAAAACACCTTCATTTTAAGAAACCAACAAAAAAAAAACACAGCAAGCAAAAAAACCTCTGGTAGTATTTCTGGGTTTACTTTCCTTCTATTTCTGTTTTGAAAACCAGATGAAAAAAGCAAGAACAGGTTGACTGTACTGAACAAATTTATTGATAAGTAATATACTCACTATAAGAAGAGACTGGAATTATTTTTAACTTCTAATTTAAATGACATTCTGAAAAAGAATATGATGAAAAAAATTAAAATTTAAACACACACATTCCCCCCCCCCCCCAACTTTATGGGTTTGGCTAGTATTTTGAAATAACTAAATTTTTCAGTTCACTTCCCTTGATATATGGCAACATTATTTCATTAGTAATAGATTTTCTAATAGATAATTATTTTTGTTTGCTGAAATGCCTATGGTTTTCTTTCATTTGATCTAAACCAAAGTTCTATTCCTAAATTTTCAAATCTATTATCAAAGTTAAAAAAAAAAAAAGCTTGAAATCCCAAAACATTATTTCTTATCCCTAGCTAGCAATTGGTAGCTAAGGGCCAATTTTTCAAAACCATTTTTACACTGTGAAAATCATGGCTCACAAAAATTTGAAGTCTTCATTCTTAAGGCATCACGTAGAAATGCTGACTTGAAAATACCTTGTCTGAAGCAAACTCTTAAAAGTAAGTTTTTCTAAAGTACCATGGTGGAGTGATGCCCAAAATTCTGAACAGCAGGTCCCATGCATTTGGTTTATGGACAGTCACTTTCAGATAAAGAATTTTTACCAACTTGAAAGCTGACTTTTGCAGTATCTCTTGAACTGTCAGCAAGACCTGCTAGAATCCTGACAGAGCCAAATGCAAACCTGGCTTAAGCCCCACTCTTAGGAAATAAAAAGATTTGCTGGTGAAGTTCCTTCTCCTTTGAGATCCTTCCGGTGCAGATGCGATGCTTATCGACAGGAATGCCTCACCCGTCCCTTGGATGAAACAAGCTCTGCTGGCAGGAGGATTTGATGGTTCAACTAAGAGTATGCTAGGGAATCTGTCCTAGTAAAAGTGTCATAAAAAATAAATTACACTACCAGATCACACAACTGTATTAACAAAAGTTGTTAAGAGAAGATCTGGCTTGTGCAGAGCAAAGGATCATTTGGGCAGGAGAAGCTTTTGAGATAACTTCAGGTGAAATTAAGCAGACTTCAAGAGCTGTGACCTGGTGCTAGGCAGAGCTGCGTGTTTTTTCTCTGTGAAGCAAAGAGCACTAAGGCTTCATGCAACTTCATTAGTGCTGGGATTACTATCTGACCTTGCTCACCAATCTGAAAGCAGACTCAGACCCTCACTGTTCATCATTACAGGCAAGGTGTTACCAGATTTAAATAGGTACCCTCAAAGGAAAAGAAGATCAGTACATCAAAGCATTATCTCTAGTTTATTTAATGTGGAATGGCCAAATGGCAGGCCTTTTTCATGCTTGAGGCTAGAACTGTAAGCAATTATATCTGTACCATTGTAACTGATACAGGCAAGCCTGTATACTTACCAGGATGTCTTTCATCCTGTTTAGTTTATATAGCATTATCACCCCTAGGAGCCCACATTGCTTTCACAGTTTTCTAATGTTTTATAGACATATTTGGTCTCTAGGGAAGAAATGAGGTACAGAAAAATAATAGCCAGTCCCATCCAGATATGGGTATCTGCCTTTATCTGCTGCTTTAGCACTACTGTGAAATACAGGCTATTTTTACAGCTTAAGAAAATATCTGTATCAAAGCAACACCACAGTAAAGCAGCAAAAATACTGCATAATTCCGAACTCCTGCTAAGCCAGATCTGAGGATACACTAAAACAGAGCTAAAGAGAACACAAGTGAAGATCTTCTCTGCGGTGTCTGACTGTGGATTTATTGTTGTCCCATGGCTTGGGAGGCCTGCAGAAAGCTAATATTATTCAATCTCCACTCAACCTAGCTGTGCAACCAAATCTGAGCATTTCCCTTCATTGCACTTAGCACGTGAAATGTTATTAGCATTCACTAAAAACCTCTTTGGGGCAGCTGAGATGCCTCCTTCCCCTTCCCTGTGTCCCTCCTGCAGTGTGAAACACATCCTCTCCTTCCAGCTGCCCTGCCCTTTAGGGACCATCCTCCTTGTGAGGAAGGCTAAATGCTTTCTCTGCAGCAGTACTTCAAGGGAGTTTAGAAAACCAGGCTTGTGACACCACGGCAGAGTGGAACACAGCCCCAGGAAAGGGCACTCAGAGCAAGGAACTCTGGACTCTGTTTTCCCACATAGCTTTAAGTAGCATTTCAGGCATGACCAAAGCTGTGTAGCACGCAAACAACACCTTCTTTTCCATGCTGGAGTAACTTCTCCAGCATGGAAAATGGTCAGGGGAGGAAAAGACAGGGGAAAAGATGAAGTGTCTGCAACAGTGAGTGATGTGTTGCCACCAAGTAACAGCCCTGTTTCAGCTTTTATCCAACATCCTAGAGCTTTTGCCTGAGTCTTCAAAGTCTTCAGTTGAAGACTTTGTTCTGTGAAACTGAGAAGTAATTTGTTCATGGGAAAAACAGCAACAAACAAGAAATGCTGCTCAATATTTTGATAATTCTCTTTCTTCTTTTTTTGATAATCTCTTTCTTCATGTACCTCGATCTGACCCCAGTGACACCAGTAACAGAGACTTCATCTGCCAGAATGGCTTTGGACTGGGGATGCCTTTGGCTTTTATATACAGGTGAATGTGTAAATATGTTCTGCTACTTAGGTGCGTGTCATTTGTCTGTGGTAGGTTCTGCTGTGGGACAAAGCTGCTTATTGCTCTCTGCTCAACTTAGCCTGTCCTCAACTGAGTTTAGTGGGACATTTGATTTTCTTTCTCCTTTGCCTACCTGTCAGTAGGAGCTGTGGTTTTGGGATATGATCCAGGAGGCTGAAGGTACATCTGGAGGGACTAAACCTAACATAAACTAGGAAAGAGCAAATGTAAAATCCTAGGTGGATCAGCTGAGATCTCTGGATGATTTTGTAAAAGAAAGGGTTGTGCCTTCAAGTAAAGCAACAGGAAAATAAGAACTTTTTATAGTATGGCTTGAAAATCTTTCCAGTCTCGAAAAGACAATTATTATCATTAAAAAGCAGGTATGTACTTTTTTCAGTTTAGAGGTAAAGATTGTGCTCTATAGAAATACTGGTGCAAGACTTGTAACAACCAAAAAGTGTTCTCAAGAGCATTTCTCATAAGGGATGTGTCTCTCATGAATTTCATGTAGCAGACTAATTGGGATGGGCTACCTTTTGTCCTCAGGAATTAATGACCATATGACTTGTGACACAAGCCAGCACTTCTGTAGCTCAGCTTAGCACTCTGATTTCTCCAGACAGAAGAAATTAATCTTGCTACACACCTCTACAGAAGAAACTCATCTCTCAGTCACATTGTTTTTAATGTGATGCTAAATGCAGTCACATCAACATAGACTGCTTCAGAAGGCACTGGATGGGAGGTGGGGAACAGAAAGATTTGTTTCAACAACAGAAGAAGAACTAGAATTTTCCAAGTCTTAAAGCCTATATTCTGATTCTTCTGCAATGGTTTACTACCCTTAACAGATGAGCACTGAAAGTTCAAAACTTCTTTCTTGGGGCCAGATCCTGAGACATCTACGGCAAAGGAAGTGGCAAAATTAAACAGAATGGAGAAAAATGGGTTTTTCAGGAGATAAGGGAGCCACAACACCTGGGTGTCCCAGAATTAAATGCACAAAAATCTCTTTCTTTCTTATGAAGACCAGTTCACTGCATGGACAACAAATTGCCATATGGCTCTTTTATGCTGGGTTTTACATTTGCTCTTTTTAAATTTCACTCAGGATAATAATGAATTTTATGATGAAGCTACATCTCACCATCTAAAACAAGTTAGTGGCAGACCAGTGTTGAATGGTAGTCTCTTGCCTTCCCTTATCCTCCATCATCTTCACTCCTTTTCCTTGCACAAGCTCTGAAATTCAGCCCTGTGCTGGGCTAGGTGAATTCCCTGGCAAGACAGCTAAGGTGACCAAAAAAAGTGACAATTTTCCTACTGGCTTCACAAGCTGAACCAGAGAAAGGCCTGATGAGCAGCAGATGTGACCCAAAAAAGGAAGAGGAAGAGCCTGACTGAGAGAGGAGCAGGCAAAAAGAACCTCCCTCTTGGCAGCAGTGAGCTGTTAAACTACCCCAGCTTCACCCTCAGAGAAAGGAATGTGAAAAAGGGCAAAGTAAACAAAACAGCAGCAAGGTTTTAAAGGTGCTGGTGGAACGTGCTGACAGGGGAAGACAGACCTGGCTGGGTTATGATGACCTGTTGTTTTTCACCCTGACTCTTGCACTTGGATGGAGAAAGAGCTGCTGAGAGCCGCAGCCTCAGAGGGAGCTTGAGGAGGAGGGGAGGGAGAGAGGAGGAAGCAGGAGGGTCTGCTCTGGCAACACTGATTCTGGATAATTTCTCACATCCTTTGATAGGGAAAATAGCCTCTCATGGGAAATACAGAGCTTTTGATATTTGATGAAAGTTCTCATGAATATTTTGATATTTCAACCTACCAGTGACTCCTATGGACAGGAAATGTCTTATGGGAAGCAGAATAAAGCAACTTTTAAAGCAATCGTCATCATATTTCAAGCACTACTAGCTAACAGGATTCTCAAGTTACCAAAAATTTTCCTCTGGCTAATATAGAGCCTATTAGTGGAGTATTATATTATTTGTCAAGAATGCTTTATAACACTGCCCATGCCTGCCTACATGAACTAGAAAACCACAGTCAGCAGTTTGCTAGTGAGATTCATGTTTAAATGCTGTTCTGTTGCTTGCAGCCTGGGACAATGCGTTAAATAAAGTCTTGAGAAGGAAGACACAGACAACCAACCATTCAGAATCTGAGTGTGGCTTGGGGAGGTACCAAGACGGTTTGTATTGCTGCTTCTAGTGACAGCACTATGTAGAAGCACTTGCAACATTCTCCTCTGGAGTATTTTCATTCTCCATCTACTTCCCCTTTTTTCTGCTCCTCTATTGTTCTGCCTGATGGGTAACATAGTAACAGAGTGGAAGGCAAGACCAATAACCAGAATATAAGTATTTATTCTTCAATACAACCATTTCCCACTCTAAGCTTGTACACTTTTACTTGGCTGGATCTCCCTCTCTCTGCACTGCTCTTTGAGAAAATGCAACCATGGGTATGGTTTTGCTGCTGTTTTGCATATTGCCTCTCAGCTTTTGCTTAGCCCTAACAGCTATTGTGTAGCAAATGTTTCACAGCAGCTCATCTCCTAGTGTAACTGCAAAACCAGAATACACAACATGGGAGAAATACCAGGTTATAAATTCTTTTAGAGCTTTTCAGAATGTTCATAAGATATTTAGCAGGACAAAAGCATGACTGATCAAATTATTTGAGAGCTTTTAACTGAGCATGACAGCACATGACTTGTAGTTGGTTTGTTATCTTGCAGAAAGGATTCAAACTGGTCTGGAAAGAAAAAACCAGGAAGGGAATATGGGAAACCAAGGCTCAGCCTATGATGTCCTTAAAAGACTGTGGTCAGACAAGCAAGGATGTGCCACTCCAGGATTTTTTCAGGAGTGACCATTCAGAGAACATTTTTTCTGAAACAGAAGAGGGAAGAATGAAAATGTCACTTCATCAGACTGATTACACTACTCAGCTACAAGAAGGACAACTGTGATACAATCCCTGCTCTGATTAGTGTTAAAAGTGTAATGGATCTTAAGTAATTATTAAGGAATTATCATAAGGGAGTATAATTAATACCTATTATTTGTAATAGGTATCATGCATGTGGATGCATTTGAGAAGATGAAATCATCAATCAGAGGTAAGAATCAGATTTTGTCCTCTAAGTGTCCAAATTAATCATTAAACCCCTTTAAATTCAGGTGTCACACCTGACTTTAGTCTGTTTCTGGGGTTATATGTCATATATTTTGTTCTATAGTCTGCTCCTATACAGAGGAGAAGCTGTCTTGAGAACCACCAGTGCCTTACCATGGCCTTGTCTGACCCATCTGGGAGTGATGAAGGCACCCATCGTGTCCCCTCCATGGTGAGGATGGCAGGAGCTGGCTGGGGGCTGGGTGCCTCTTGGCTGGAGCACAGAGGGCAGTGCAGGACTAGCCTTGCAGGAAGTGGGATGGAGGTGTGGTGGTTTAACACCAGCAGGAATTTAACCTCCAAATAAGCCACCCCCATTCTCCACATCCCTTCCAGTATGGGACAGAAGCAGAGGGCTATGTATTGAGATAATTCACTGAAAGCAAAGAGCAATGGAATAACAAACTCACAGAAACACCAGCAACATTAATCACAGAAGTATGCAAAAAGAGAAGATGTTCTATCCCCAGGAAAGGTGTTCACCACCAGGAACAAAAACATGATGAACATACTCTGTAGGTCGCAGGCTGGCTTCCCCAGATGAAGATACGATGGTGACCATTCCCGCACACTGCCATGCAGCAGCCAGGAACAAAGGCCCTTTAGGGACTGCTCCCATGCCCCTGGCACTTGGCCATCAGGAACATGGCCATGGCTGGGGGCAAGAGGGCTCCCACAGCTAGTGTTCTGCCCCTCCCAGCCCAAAACAGCAAAAAACAATGACAAACACAGAAAAGCTGCATCTTCCAAGTCGGGCCATGTTGCTGCTCTGCTGGGCTCAGTTTTGCACAGGTGCCTGTTCCACAGTTTTACACCTTCACCATGCTGGAGGTCAGTCCCACAGGCCCCTGCTCCTTTCCTCCTGCTCCGCTGTGCTGCCCTCAGCTCAGCTGGGCTGGATTTGGCTCAGCTCAGCTCCTGTGGGCTGGGCTCCCTTCAGCCGGGCTGGGGGTCACCCCCACCAGTCCATTCCCTGCTGGTGCTGCCATCCAACACGGATTTGTTTCTCCACCCCCCTTTCAGCACCACATCCTTTACCTGCATTATGGAAAAAAGCGCAGGGGCACCTGCAGGGCAACAGAGGGACCAGAGCCATAAGGCCAATCCCAACATACTGACTCCTGCAGACAGAAAGAAACAAAATCACACTCACTCTCAGGGCAGGCTCATTTTCTTCCTGAGGCCACGCCCCCAGTGGTGACATAGATGCTCTAGAATTACACTTGGCCACGCCCACACCGCGCTAAGCTCCGCCCCCCGCAGCCAGGACCGTGCCCTGCTGTGCTGGGGTGGGGACAACTGGGGTCCAATTTGGGCACAAACCAGCAAAGCTCTTCACAGCTGAGCAGAACCAGCACGGGCACAAACACTCCTAGAGGCAGCTGAGCCAGTTTGTTCTTCAGCACGAATCTGATACATGGGACCCACCAAAAAAACTTAGAATTCCTATTTTTCTCTTCAACATAAGGCCTTTTTTGTAATAATTCACTATAAAAAAAATCTGTGATCATTTGCTTTTGATTAAACACTACAACACCAAAAAACATTGATGAAGCTCATAAAGCTCCAGTAGTTCAGGGCAAATACCTTTGCCCATTTTCAACGTTGGACTGCAAGAGTCATATGAAAGTGTTACTGGAAATTCAGCAGGCTACAGGGGTGAGAGCTGGTGAATTGTAAAATTATTTTGTCTTTTCAAGCCTGATAAAACCTGTGGCTTCATTCAAAGCTTCATTTCTGGCTTCCTTGCATGGTTCAAGAGCTGCTTCAGGGGACATGAGGCACTTTCCCATGAGCCAGGTGTATCCCAGGAGTTCTCTGAGGAGCACCAAAGGGTGATTCCAATTCAGCAAGAAGTTTCAGCTCAAAAAGAAAAAAGGATTTTTTTCAGTTTGGTCCCTTTTCCTGATTCAGGTTTCTTTT
Organism: Haemorhous mexicanus; assembly: GCF_027477595.1. NCBI lineage: Eukaryota > Metazoa > Chordata > Aves > Passeriformes > Fringillidae > Haemorhous > Haemorhous mexicanus. The sequence continues at coordinate 133,831,249 of NC_082341.1, forward strand.
CATCCTTATATTTGTCACAAACCCAGAAGAAACCCAGCTCTTTCTGAGAGCAGTAGAGAGTACTTAGAGAGTTTTCCATTGAAATTTTGATAAGACAATTGCAGAAGTATTGCAAATGGCCATCTTATTTTTCCCATGGTTATGAATCAAGCATGTTATTTTAAAATAGCATGGAAACAGACATCAGTAAATCAATCCAGACACATTAAATGGTAAATCTTATTTTTTCAAATATTACCTCTTTTCTCTGTGCCCAGCTTCTGGAAGACTGAAAGATTTAAAAAAAAAAAAAAACTAAAAAACACAACCCACATATCTAAAAAAGCCAAGTTTTTTTAAAGCTTGAGGATTATTATTTTTTCATCTTTCCCCAGGTGCCTGGAGTGAGCAGAGGTTTAGATTTTGCCTCAGAACTGCTGTAAAAAGTTAATTTAAGTGAACTGCTATATTCATGAACAAAGAGACTTTTTACACTCAGTGACGTGGGTCATTAATTGGACATCTCATTCATCACAGACCCTTACCAGAGAAAACAAAGACCAAGAACAAAAACATGGCCCTGGCTTTGTCAAAAAAAAAGAAGAAAAAAGAAAAAAAGTTTAAGGAATCTGCATTTAATCAAAACATGCAAAACAATCTCCAGATACTGTCTGGCAACAAATTTAGGATTTGCGGAGCTGAAGTGTTCATTTGCTTGGCTATAAATATTACGTTGATGAAAGACAGTCCTAACTCTGTCTTCCACCACTTCACTTCTGATAGGGAAGTTAAGGTTTTATGTGTTTGCTTAGAAACCCATTAGATCTAACCTTTCCAGAAGAATTACAAAGGGGAATGATAAATGACCGTGTATCAGTTCAGGGGAGGGAGAGGTTTCATCTGGGGTACTGCAGGGGTAGGTACTCGGTCTAGGCATATTTGATGTTATCATTCATGATGTGGCATATAAATGAAAATCAAAGATTGCACTAAGGTGGGAGGAACTGCTAATGCTAGAGAGGAGAAAAAATTTAATATGACATCAGGCAGTTAGGAAGAGGAGCAAGAAAATAAGATTAAAAGCGGAAAAATGCAAGATATACCTGTGAGAAAACACTCCAAAGAGAGATTTAGTGGGAGGAAAAAAACAATAATGTAAGGGCTGAAGTTGAGCTGAATATTAGACATTCACTTGCAACAGGGAGACAACAACAACAAAAGCTAAATGAGCTGTTAGGTTTTCACAGGCCTTAGCTCACAACTGTGGAATTAGTAAACCTTTTCCATATGAATTGGCAGCAAAAGCACATTTGGAGAAAGGAGATGATCTGTGAAGTGTATGATCAGAGTTTTGTATAACTAAGTCAGAGGTTGCTGACTCTTGCTGACTATTAGGTTCTGCAGCATCTTGGCAGAAAGATTTTCAGCTACCTATGCAAGCCTTGCCTCAGTTCTTTCTATGAGCATAAATGTGAAGTCTGAAGAAAGAACCAAGAATTTGGGGTTAAATTTTTGCACAGTGGTCTCCCTACTTCACTGCAGAATTTAACCATCAGTAAACATGGAAGAGAAAAATACTGAGCTGCATACAAATAAAAGCATCACAGACACAGTCTGTTCTGTGGACTTAGCACAGCATGGGTTGTGCTAATTGCTGATTTTTATTTGAGCATCTATACTGGGCTGAAACAAAATCCTTGCAGTTGAAATTATCAAACTGCAGTATTTGGTGATGGAGTTTAAATATAATTTTGAATGGAACTTCTCGGGAAAATATGAAGCTATACAATAAAACTTTACACAGACTTTTATGTGCTTATGTAAAGCACAACACCTTCTGAAAGAAACATTACAAAACAGAAAGCAAGAAATAATTTTAAAAGTTCAGGAATCAGAGAAAAATAGTGAAAAACCATCTTTCAATTGGTGACAAAAAATGTATAAATATCACTAGTACAAATATTTGCTAAAATCTGTGCATTTGCAGAGCATACTATTTAGAATATACACAGCATTTCATCCTCCTTAGGATTAGTGGCTCCTATTAAAAAAATCATATGAAGAATAATTTTTCTCTACTCAAATATAAATTTTCACACTTTGTTTAAAATTTTCCACACATAAACCCCTGGTCATGTTTTACACAATGTTACCTGTTCAATGACTGTTCACAATCAACCTGGGGGAATAACACCAATTTATCAGGAACTGGGTTCAGCTCTGAAAGATTATCAGAGAACACTATAAAAATGCTTATGTTTGCAAGAGACCACTAGGAACTGTACCTTATGCCCTGTAAAGCAGCCAGGGCAATTTTATTAAGGTCAGATGGCACTGGAAGAAAGAATCACGAAGAAACATATTAAAAAAGGTTTTTATAGAATAGTCTTTTTGTGAGAACACCTTAAGGACTTAAATGCATGCATACATATATTACTTGATTTTATTTCCATGACTTCATGTACAGTCACCAAGCTCACCAGTCAAAAAGTTTCTTTTTTATCCCTGCTGTCTCAAAACTTCACTGTACCTGTGTTTCATACAGCATGAAAATAAATTAGGCTTTTGTCCATCTCACTGAATATTTTAAAAATCCAGCAAAACCAGATCAAAGAGCAAAGATTTAAAATGCAGATTTGAAAAAACTGTTCAAAATGCATTCTTTTATAATTAATTCATTTTTAGGATGTTAAGACAGGAATTGGTGGTGTCCCTTTGAAGGCAGACACTGAGCCCAGCAGTCCAGTGTGTTCTCCAAGGAATGAGGTGAGCAAAACCAGGGAGCCAAGTTTTAGTGCAGGGAGACTCAGAAGGGGGAAGAAGTGCAGAGCAGTACATCAGCACAGTCCTGTTTCCGAGCTCTTTTCTCAAGGACACAGCTACTGATTCTGCAGTCACAGGTAGCCTAGCAGGAGGTAAACAATCCTACTGGTGAAGTCTTGAGTCAGACCTTTCCCCTTTTTTAGGTACATTGAGCAGCACTCTCTTTAAAGCTGATTTAAAAACATGCATGTAAACGAAAATGTGAAGAAAACCCTTTTATAAGGTGTTTTCTTACTTAAAAGCTGTATTTCTGACTTAGCTACTGTCCAAAGAACTGCAACGGTTGCACCATTTTTTACTTTCATTTGATTAAGATACCAAGTTGTTCCTTAAAATTGCCTTGACTATGCTAAAGAGTTCTGGATTTTTAAGAATCACTTCACTATAGATCTATTCCAGATACCAGACTAATTTTGCACTGATTCTCTGCATCTTCAAGTTTCCTTTATGAAGTACTGTCAACAATACAGGAGTGACAAATCCAGCATTAATCACAGTATTGTCATCAGTATGGTGACATTGTCTCTAAGTTCTTATACCCAAGGTGGCTTCACATCATGCTGATATTTCATGCAGATCTGGCTGTTTAAGCTAATATCCCCTCCATCTTTCCTAGTCCTAGGGGACATGTTTGCAAGAGGGAATCCTATTTTAAGATTGGCTGCTTTGTTCCTAGAAGCATGACCTGACATTCACTTGTGTTACACGGAGCTCATTCTCCCAGCATATCTTATCAGTCCCTGTCGTTATTTTCTATTTACCTTTTTTTTTTTAACCGTTTGCTAATATTACCAACAATGATTTTATACAGTTTTTCCTACTATTACCAAGGACAGTGTGTGTAGACAGAGAATAAATCCCTGAGAGACCCACTAGAAACCCCCAGGAGACAATTATTTCAGTTTACAATTGCCTTTTACATTCTGTTGGTAACTAGGCTTAACCTGTACAATATTTGCTGTATGTATTGCATATACTGTATTATACCAAAATATTGTGGGAGACTAGATTCTTTATGGGTATTTGTTATTCCAGCACACTTTTCTTATCAATCCTCTTTGTGAACTTAACAATTCAATTTTTGACAGAGCTCTTTTCATGCAAACTGTGCTGAATGCCATTAATAATTACATTTTTAATTTTTTTTTCTCAGCTGGATTGCCTGGATCAATGTTTTCCAGGTCATGCTATTTACCTTCTTGACAGTAAATGAAAAACAAATAAAAGAAACTAAATGCACAAGCAGAGAAAGATACTAGATAAAGACAAAGTGTATGAATTTACATTTCGGACTTTTTTGAAATTATCATTATAATGAGATGTTCAATTTCAGTAACTGGCAAAACTTTATAATATGGTTTTAGTACTATAGCATTTTATGTAGAAGTAAAACTAAGATTTATATTTTCATTTAGTTTTTTTTTGCTGCTGGGAAGAATTTAATATGTGTGTACCTATATTATTTAAGTAAAGTGCATATATTATTTAAGTAGAATTAGAACATAGCACACATTTAACATCCATGTTCTTTAAATATATTTATTCTATTGGAAGATAGAGACTGACAGTATTTGCCAGATGACAATCTTTACACATGATTTGTTCATGTTACTTTGGACAGGACTTAGAATTCAACTATGGTACACAAAAGAGCATTCAAAATATCTTCATTTTTTATTAAGTATTACTATTTGCCTCTGCTGGGCACCATGAGAGAAGAAAGAAATTGTTAGGAGCATTTTCTTCTTATCTTAAAATACATCTGATTTAGGAAGTGTTGTTTGTGATTAATAAGTCTACAGCATCAAGAAACTTCTTTGCGCTTCATCACCTAAGCAGGACTGTCATCTTTGACTCCTTTTGGTTCTCTGCAGTCTTGAGATGGCTGCAAATCCCTCAAGAGTGTCATAACTCTGAACTGTAAGTATTTGATGATTTTGTAGGAGATGGTCACAAGTACAGAGTGATTTACAGCAGCACTCTTGTAAGAATACAGCTGATTGAATAACAGTAAATATGTCCTGTCAAGGAATTATCAGAAGGAAAAATATATACATAGTGAAGAGAATATATGAATTGGACAACTTTTAAACAGTACTATTGAAAATGAAAAAGGAAATACATTTAAATATTTGTAAAATGGGAATAATGGAAATGAGTATTTTTAAATTTCCTCTCAAGAAATTCTAAAAACAAACTTATACAAATTTGAAGTTGTTTGTCAGTATGGGCATTATGCTACACACTGTTATAATGCTAGGAAATCTATTATCACTTCTTTGGGTTAGTCACTGAGTTCCTTATTGTTTTAAAACACATTCAAGAGAAAAAAAGCCTGCAAACCTTGGAGAAAAAAGCAGTCTGAAGCAAACGGGAGCTTTTTCTATTGTTTTCAATACACCCCAGAAGCCAGCTTGGTTGGTCTTCATATTAGGACTTGACTTCTTTTTACTCCATTATTTTCAGACACATTTCAGATTTCCACAGCTTCAGTCACAAGGTCCCAGATATGAGTGTTCTCACTGAAGTCATGAGTCCCAAATTGGTGTAGGACAGAAGAGAGACCTCCTTGGTGCAGAAAACTCACCCATGCCTCTTTTGGCATCTGCAACACAGATAAAGTTTCAGATAAAGTTTTCATCAAAATTCACAGACAGCAGAAATGCATTGATGGCATTTTGGGCTAAAGCAAGTGGTTCCACTGCTGCTTTTTAGCATCATATAAGGCATTGTTGAAAGTTAAACATGAGTATCAAACATGCCTGCAGTTCCAAGAATTCTTTCAAGATGGCTTCAGAAATTTGCATTTCTTAAAATCCAATCTATCACAATTGTGCCACAAGCCACAAGCCACAAGCCACAAGCTGGGACAGAATGACAGACGTGTTTTAAGGTGAACTACTTTTAATGGGATTTAGGTGCCCAGAATGTTTAGAAGTCTTATTTGGAAGATTTGGAAGTCAATATTCTTTGCATTAGTAGCAAATGGTCTTAGTATTTTGGAAAGGTGGCACTTAGTCAAATATTTATTCCCAGTGAGCACTCAGACAGCACACTAGAGTTTGCAATATCATACACAGTTGAAAAAAAGACCAGTCAATCCATAAACCCTTGTGTTTTAGTGCCCTCTGAAAGGCTTCATAGTATGGTGTGGATTCAAATACAGAATGCAAAGATGTTACATTCTAGAAAGTTTATTCCCAAGTCAGAAGTCAAAATATGTCTATAGGGCCAGTGGGCATTGAAAAAAGATGAAAACAATCAAAAGGTCCAGAAGTTTTCCCCTATAATTTTTATTATTAACACTCTATCTGAAACAAAGACTATAGAAAAGTGTGAGGGGGAAAAAATACCAGCTGCCAGATCATTTTGGAAGCTGATCAGACATTTCCAGTTTTGCTGTGCCTTTTTTCCCCCTTTCTTTTCCACATAAAACATTGCAAAACATTGCAATTGCAAAGAACAAAATGAAGGGAAGATAATCCCAACCACCCAGAAACATGCCCTGGATCACATAGGAAGATCATGAAAGGAAGGAGGGAGGGAGAAGTATACCTCTGAGATATATAGTTTGTGTTTTTAAGAGCAACACTAAAAAGCCAAGGACCAGAGACTCATGAAGAATGAGATTATGACAATCCAGCTTGGCCTTTCTCTACACATTCAGATACTACTTAGAGGCATACCAGCACCTACTCCATCTGCCAGCTGAAGTGTATGACGTTACATAGTAGTTACAGCTCAAAATATAAATTAATTTCAAGGTCTCATGGTCTGGACAATTTGCAAAGAGATATCCACCAGCAGCTGAGTTACACAGGGGTGTCAAGGCTTCACATCATAATTATTACAGTTCCAGTATCCATACAAGCCAGGTGTTTCTTTGGAAGAAATAAGCATAAAACCTAGGCCAGGCAGAGATGGGAGATTTGGGAAACAGAGAAAACATGGTTTTTCATTACTTTATCACCAACAGTATCAGTTTGTTTCACGGGGACCTTTATGAGCATTAGACAGTCAGACCAGCTCAGGGTGATAATTCAAGGCAGCAATGGGGGTCCCAGGTTCCCCTGTGCTTTCTGGGGCTGGAGGCCTGCCACCCATTCCAGGAGAAGGCCATCTACCTTGGATGGCAGCCATCCAAGGGCAAAATAGTTCACTCCCTGCTGGTGACACAATTTCATGTTCCACTGTTTTAGTGGGAAATAAAGATTAGTTGCTATGGCAAGTGCCCGTTTCTGAGTGCAGCTGTCTCCCAGGGTTCTTGTCTGTCCCTCTCCACACTGTTGTTTGAAACTGTCTTCAAAGGGGGGACAGGCAGAGGTGAGAAACCACTGCTACCTACAGACATAGTTAACTAAGTGACAAGCTCATTTTCACACGAGGCTTTGCTTAGAAAGGGCTGCCTGGCTCAGTCCTTCAGGAAGTTCAGGAAGATTCTGAAGGAAAACTGTTTAATTCAAAGCTTTGTGGCAGCAATTAACCCATCAGCTTCTCAACCATCTCTAACTAGGTGCCAAAGGAGCTGTGAAGACAAAAATTCCATAGGGCATTGTGGTACAGTGCAGGGGACAGAGCAGCTTTTGCATTTTGACTCAGCTTGTGCCTTCATAGCTGTGAGAAAATCTTTCAATCTCTGTGATTTTATTCTTATCTCTAAAAATTTTCCTTTTCCTGTGAGACTAGTTTTCAGGGACACAGCGTCTCTCAGCAAGTACCATGTTGTTGCTGATTACACTGTTACCAGTCCTAGACATGATTCAAATAAAATGACTACAGCCTTTAAAAATGAAAAATGTAGCAAATCATCCCTTGCATTTTCTTTTATGTAGTCTTGAGCTCTTTTGCTGGGATATGAAGTTATGCTGATGGGTCTAATTTCCCAGGGTAAGCCCTGGCCCTATTCCATGCCCTGGAAGACATTAGTCCTCCACAGATTCCCAGCCATTCTTTCCAATGGCTCAGCCATGGCCTTGGACAATGGTCTAAACACTGCAGACTGGATTGCATCAAGCTCAAAAGAGTACAGAAAATAGAGTTGTACTCTACAGTTTTCCTACAGAAGTTGGAAAAGGAAAAAAGAGCTGGAAAAAATGCCTTATAAGGTAAATATTCTAGGGCATAATAGGGTTCAGCTAAAACAAAGACTGTGTCCCAACATGTTCAGAAATATAGCAATAAAGAAGGACTTCCCAAAAATATGTGTTTCAACTTCTAAAATGCATTGAAAAATAATTTTTCGTTGTAGCAAGGAACAGAAAAAGAAAATCAGAAATGTAGGTAACATCAAATTACAATGATGTAAAGGCAAATTGTTAAGTGTAGGAGGTTTTCATTATTTAGCTTACAAGACTTTCAAATTGTTGTGTGTTTGCCCATCTTGTCTGGGAAAATTTTCATAGCTGGCCATTCTACATTGAGAATGAGTATTTTCCATGCAGACAATATTTATTTTAACTCAAGGAAATGTTGCTTTGGCTTCTTAATTAACCAGAAATCCCTAACACCAATTGTAGAGTGTTCAGTTTCATAGGATACCACGTTGATCCTATCAACAGCCCTTGCCTTACACAAAAAAAAGTAGGAGCTCCATGCTTTGCGTTGTGTCCTTGCATTGTAAAAGTTCCATACCTCTATGAAATCCATCTCACATGTGGCAGAACTTCACCTTTAGGTCGGGTTCATATCCTCCCTTTTGTGCATTTCTATGTGAACTGTGTTTTATGTTAAGAAAATATTTGTAGAAAGCAAAACAAGAAGTGCTGTGAATCCTCTTGCCGTGTGAGAAAGCTGCCTCCAGTGTTCATGCAGCATACTGAAACAGCTATCACGGATGTTTTGTAAAGAAAACCCAACCCAAACCTCTTGAATTGGCTAGCCTGTGACAGTGCCAATGCCATGCCAGCTGTGCCTAGACTGACACATATTTCTGACCACTGGAAGGGTTCCTTGTGTGTATTGTGATGCTTTCCACTGGCTCTCAGAGATGTGCATTTGATCCATGTGGAACCTTAGCACAACTACAGGGGATATCTCCATATATCTGCCTCATTCACAAAGCAGTTTCAAGCACAGTGGCCCATTTATACCTCCCTCAATTAAGTGATCTTTGCTAAGTATTTACAAGACATGTAAATTCAGAGAAGGTCCAATGAAAAAAACCAAGCCCTGCAGGCAATTCCCCAACTTTCCACTGCTTCATAAATAAGTTTACAACAGCAGTTCCCAAACTATAGTCCACATCCAGCCAACAATCTGATGATCTGCTCCATGGAGTGATGCCAATTTTGTCCTGTTTTTAAGTAAGGGTGCAGGACAATTTGTGGAAAAGATGTGGTCTTGGCATGAGTCTGGGAGCCCTCCACTCCTGCTCTCCCACAGGAGCAGTCCCCTTGTCTGTGCTGATAAATGGATCTAAGGGACTCACACCAGAACACAATGCTGGGTTCCATCTCAGAGAGGTGTTTTCCAGAGACCTGAGGGATGTGCCTCCTCCAAATTTGGCTGGCACTTGCATGCCTGTACACCCTGGCTGAACTGCAAGTGGAAACCTCTTGATGGAACACACTGACAGGGAAAGCCAGCAGCAGTGGTTTGACCTGGCTCTCTCAGAACATAAAAATTCATAATCATCCCAGAGCATGTGGAATCAAACAAATCATCTCCAGAGTTAAAATGTCTAAGAAGGCATTATGGACGTTACAAACAAATTACCAAACATAATCAGCCAGATCATCAGCTGGTAGAAGTTGGCAGAAATCCACTGTAGGAACATAAGTTTTGTAAAACTAACCTGAATTACACCAGCTGAAAGTCTTAGTTTATTTTTTCTGCCATAGTGCACATGGAATAACCTGGGTAATAAAGCCTTTCTTGTTTTGGGTTTTGGGTTTTTTTTTTTTTTTTTACTTTTGATTGTTGTATGAATCTTGTCTTTATATACACATGCATGCCAATAAATTAAAGGGTCAACTCTCTGTTCCATCTGCTCTACAGCAAACCATTTGCTGCTCTTTAAATGACAGCTGCTTGGCCCAGGAACATGCTTGGCTGCCACTGTGCAACACCCATGTGTGCTGCTGGCACAGCAGCTCAATCCCCCAGCTCCACCCTGCCCGATCCCAGCCAGCCCGTGCCCTGACCCAGCACCTCGCCTGCCATGCTCAGGAGGCAGCCTCAGGTGCCACTGCAGGGCTCCCTTGAACAGGAAACATTTCCCCCTCTTGTTCATATTTTCCATGCTATTATAGCAAGGGCAGGAGGTCCTGGTCTACAACCATGCTTGTGTTTCAAAATAAGAATAGCATAAGGATTGTCTTAACATGTCTAGGACTAGTCTATAATTTCAGATTTAAGAAAACTCTAAAAGCTCTACAGAACTGTAGCTATGGTGCCCACAATAGGGGGCTTATCAAATTTCTGCATTGCATTAGGAGCTTGCCATTAAGTTTTATTAATTAAAATTATCTGCTCTCACCCTCTTGAATTAATAAAATGCGGCAGGCATTCACTGCAATATTACAGGCCATGGCTGTTCTGAAAATACAGTTGCTAGGATACCTTCATAATTTCATCCTCACGTTATACTGGTCTTTCAATTAATGAAGAAACATTCAAGTTACTTCTCAGCACTTCTATGCATGTGTTTGACCTGTGCCTTCACTCTTCTTGTGTGACACTCCTCCACGTGTTTGCCCTCTAACCCCAGTGTGGGAAACAACAGATTGACCACAGCCATTTGCAAACTGTAGCAATGGTGCAACTCTTCTACTTGGCCTTTTCATGTCTCTGTTAATATGAGGACAGAAAACCAGATGTCTTTACATACAGTATTTCTTCACTGAATGGACCTGAGAAAATAATGCTTTTTCAGGGGCTATTTTGCAAACCTATGTTATCCATTATCCATTTAAAACTTTTTATAGCACAACCTCAGCAGTATAATGCCTATTAAAGAATGAGATCCTGCAAAATTATATATTTCTCAAGGCAGTTATCTAATAAAATGCATGAGGTATTCTCATTAGATAGGAGGAGGCAGCCAAGGCTCTGGAAATACTCAGTCCCAGGACTGAATTTGTTTGAAAGTCTGATGCAATCTGATAGACTACAATGGAAACTCACCTTGGATACACATGCTAAGCATTATCCTCTGCAGGAACACAGCCCCTGCACAACACAAAAGGCCTGACACAATCTAAATGAAAATAAAGTAGGAAACAGGCATTATACAGACTTTCTATTTTCTGAATTTCACAAGCAAAGCAGAGCATGCACCCTTCATGTTATTCCTAGAGTAAGACTGGATATTCAGAAAATACTCTGGCTGAATATTTGGTGAACGTTGAGAAACAAAGAATAAACAAAAGCCATATCTGCATTTCAAACTCTTTTTAATAATTAGATCAAATATAATATGAAAATCAAGTGAACAACCAGAGCAGCTACTGGCACTTTCAGACAGATCACCACATCTAAACAGCTGATCTATAAATAGTCTGCTCACAGTATTGCAGCACATGCTGACCACACAGATGTGATCCTGCAAAGCAAGTACCAGAGATTGTACACAGCTGTTTTCACTTGGTTAAAGCCTGTGTGGTCTTTTCTCCAGTACAAAGAAATACTCTCAGTTTTTTGAAAAAATTACAACTTCTGCTACATGGACTAATAGATTTTTTAATGTTAAATAGGCTCCTTTTTGTCCTGGAAATTATCAGTGGCTCAAAAAGCAAATAAAGGCTCTCAAAGAAACAAGCAAAGTAGTTTGCATAAAACATTAGGAAAATATTCCCAAAGCACTCCAGAAATTTCACAAGTTATTAATAATTTGACATTATTATGTATGATTTGTTGAACACACAAGCACGCTTGAGCAGACATAAGGAACACCTACAACTGCCCAAGAGGCACACACTTCATCCAGGAGCCTGACTTATCAGGGTGCTTTGTGTGAAGAGGTGCTGAGTATTCTTGGCTCTCACTGAAACCCTGGGAAGCTGAGGAGGCTCAGAGCTTGCAGATGTACAGAGCATTGCAGAAGATGTTCAGCATTTAAGAGCTCTAGGAACTCTGGACCGAACTTTGGTGATGCCATTTCTCTCCCTGGGAGCCTCAAGAAAAATGGTTTCACTTTTCCCATGCTATCTGGGAGCAGCTTTGACATTCTGCTGTGTCCATGCTGCAGCTTGGCTGTTTGCTGTGGAGGAAAACCAGAGCCTGACAAGAAGTACCCCATGAGCCCCTCTGTGCTCAGGGCTCCCACTGCAGTGTTGTCAGCTGGTGCTGTGCAGTGATCTGCTCCTTTCTGCCAGCAAGCCCCAGCCCACCAGCTTGTTCTCTTGTGGGCTGCTTCTGAGGAGCCCCACAGCCTGTGTCAGCGTCCTGTGCATGAACATGCTGTGGGCCAGGCAGATGGACTGGTGATAGGGCATCCTGATGTTGGTGGCTTCCATGGCAGAGGAAAGCTGCTGTCTGTGTGAGCTGTCCCAGCCCAGAGCTCTGTTCCTCTGTACGGTTGCTCAGGCTGAGCCTTCACTGCACATAATGCCAGCTCATAGACTCACTTCACAGGAACACGTAACAGCGCTGGGGAGGACAAAATGGTGCTTTGATCTACATGACAAAAACGCTATTTGCTAGCAATTGATAAATTGACAAAATCTGCATCATCAAGGAGAAAAATATATATATATGATTTCTGATTTCAGTTCCTTCAATGTAAATGAGTTGCACACATATTTGGCTTTCTTCACAAGACTCCACTTGTTCTATTTGTTCTCTTTATTCTATTTGTTTTAGGACATTGTCTTTCATTGTTATGTTCTCCACCCTCCTGTTATAATCAAGTCTTCTGCCCTTTGTTTATGTCATGCCTATTTTTCTTTAATTAGACCTTAATTATAGCCTGTGACTATAACTTTCTGCCTTTGGCTGTTTACAGAATTGGTTTTCTGCCTTTCTCTCATACATACGTTTCGCTCCTCCTTTAGACCTCAGCTTCTATATACAGTCATCACCTTTTGAAAGTGCAAAGCAGGACAATTAGTCATTGTAACAAGTTTTCCAAGGCTGGAAGGTCACATTACAACTCTTAAACTTCAGTGGTTTAGATGTTTGGAGATGCAATGTGAAAAATGTCTTTGATCTTTTTATTGCCTTGGTAAACTTTTTATGGGGCAATCCATTTACCTAGTCCATTAGAGAGCTCAATAAAATATTCTGTGTACAAAAATACTGCACTTCACCAATTACATATATATATATATATATATATATATATATATACATATGTATATATATATACACACATCTTTGCTCTGTAAAATTTACACTTCTGTGCAAAAGTCTAAAATATTTCATGAATAAGAATTGTTTTACCCTCAAAGCCCCCCATTGCAGAAAATTAGTCACTACCTTATTTTCTCATTACTTTTAATCCGCAGTATTAAGCATCCTGTTTTGAAAGTCTTGCCTCCCACTTACTGAAAATGAAACCTTAGACCTGGCAAGAGTGCAGCTGATGGAATTGTAAGCACAAGTTAAATGCTTGTTCATGAAGGCAACCAGATCCACATATTTCTGGTCAGCTGTTACCCTATTTTTATGTCAAATTAGCCCCACAAAGGTGCTTCAGTTTGCACGCACTCCATTCTAAAAGACCAGACTTCAAAGATGAATGCAAACTCACAACACAAACCAAGGCTGGAGCTGGAGTCACCAGTTTGGACTCCTCATTGCCAGACCCAATATATACATTAAAAGTATAAATATATACATGATACTGGCAGTGTCATCTTCTCTCACATCCAAAATGATCTGCTTTTGACTTCTAGACAGCAGAAAAGAAATTGCTGGCAATTACAAAACCATGGGCTCTGTTGATGATAGCCCCTTTGAACTAGCTCAGCTCCTTCTCTCTGTGCCACTTCAACGAGATGAAGTAATCACAAAGGCAGCTTCTCTGATCACAGAAGGTTCCTCTCCCAGACTGAGTAGCACTTTCCCACAGTCAACATAAGAAGCATGGAAGAGGGCAGAAACTGGATCAAATCTTCTCAGAATGTATGAAAATTTGGTTTCACTCCTCAGAGAGGACTTCTCAAGGATCTGGACTAATCAAGAATCCTAGGACTGGAAGCAGCAAAGTGAGGCCAGTGTGGAAGAAAATTCGCCATTCCTGCCACTAGTATGAACAAGAGGAAAGTTGGGCTATGGACTGATATTGGGCTATTCTCCTGACATAGCAGGAGAATACCCTCACCTTCAGTAGACACCATGGCCCCAAACGCCCAGGCACTTTCCTGGTGGCAGCACCCGTGGCAGGTCTAGAAGTGAAGGAAGGTCATGGCTATTTCACTGCTTCAGCAATCATTTACTGTAGGCAGTTGCCTACTGTGTTTCTTTGGCAAGTTTGAAGTGAGCAGAAGGTGGATAGGGCCTCAGTTAAACATCTGCTGACATCTTTGGAAGCCAGTTCACATTTCAGTAACACTATGCTTTAAAAAATTGTTGAGGTGGCAGAAAGCCATAGCTGTCCTTGTTGAGTACCAAGGTTCATTTGTCCCAGCCTAAGAATACAGACTGTTTCCTTTCCTTTTTTCAGCCACTGAGTTGACTGGATACTTTTCTTCCTTTCTTCCCTATCTCTTGTCTTTTGCCTTTGTTGTACCATCATGCCTCCACTCCATCACAGGTCTATTTTCCTCTGTTCTCCACCTTGACTTATTTGCTCTACAGATGGACTTCCATGTAAGCTCCCTACCTCTGGTCACTGTTCCCCACTGCCCTGTGAGCTCACTCATCCAGTCTCCATCTGCTTCATGGGATTTCAGTCCCCCCCAGTTAGACTCATGGAGGCTCTCCAGCCTTCCATGCTAGAGGCAATTGTACACATTACCATTCACTTAGCTCATGGGATATATACCCTTCCTTCCTTCTTACCCTGCTAATTCAGCAATTGACCTGCATTATAGACTCATGTTGGTTGCAAGAGGAAACATGGTCACATCAGCAATCATTAAATTGGATGGGTGAGAGGATGAACTGCAGTTACCTCATATGCTCAGCAGATTTTAGAGGGAAAAATCCTATGGAAAGCCTGCTATCTCAGAGGGTCACAGCAATTCACAGTGTTAGTTACTTAGAGACATGTGAGGGTCTTATTCCCAGTGCTGCCAGCATCATAAACCTTTACAAACACAAATTTACTTGGCAAACGAAAGGAACTAACAGCAGACTAAAAAAAATAAAATATTTCTATTAAGCAATGTAATCTTACAGGTATACCAGCATCAGTGCCCTAACTGCTGTTTAAACCATGAAGATTCTGTGGTCCTGGAGAAACTAAACAATTCCCCAGTAAGAACAAACAGTAGCATGAGGCCTCTAATTGAAAGCCTAGCTATGGTTCTGCAGTACACATTGTAATCCCACTAGGCATGATGTAAAACTATATTTATAAAGTTAGAAATGGATTTAAAAAGCTCAGAACCACAGGACATAAATATAAAATTATAGGATAAAATATTGCAATACTTCAGATACTATATAAATACAATTTCAGGACCCTTGAACCTATAGTGCTCTGCATTGCACTATCAATGTAGGAATGGATGAACTCATTGATTTCAGTACTTAAATTCATGTTGTCTCAAAATAGAAAACAGAGCTCAGATTTAATCCAAGGAGATCACTCTCTGTAGCTGTTTGTACCACAGTTGAGAGAATGTATTTCAGGTTTATCTCCAGTCCCCTTCAGAGGCAATATCCCTATAAAGGAATTACTTACATTCAGCAGTAACATCAACATTTTAATTACTATAGAATGAATCTGATCTCAGTCAATCCCTGATAGGATCTAGTCAGGTAAAAATCTGGAGAAATGTACCAGTGTATATCAAAACAGTTAAACTGATTTTTGGCTGCAATTTCCCCTCCAGCTCTGCCCACTAGCACTGAAATATTATTTGTTAGATCTTTGGAGAAAATTTCAGGTATTGCAAGTGACATTACTAACATGTTAAAACAACCAAAACAGTCAACTTTAATGAATGTCTGTATCTGATATAGCAAGAGAAGTAGAAGGGTATATCTTGATTTCTTTTCCCTTGAAACAAAAGCTAGACAGGTCAGAGTGGAGAAAAACTTCTCTGCAGAGTACATGCAATACCATGGCATGAGGCAAGTTATAAGCACTGTTCTCAGGTATCACACTGCAAGAGCAATAGAGGGAAATCCATGCATGTTGTGTTCTGAACAAACACTTTTTTCCCAAACTTATTTAATGTTAATGCAAGCTTTACTCATTCTGTAAGTGTGCTTAGATTTGCAGAAGTCATTTTTGATTCTGAATTCTGTACACTAAAATTGATTTTCTTTTTGTGCCTTGATTGTAGACTCATTAGGGCTAGAAAAGGCCTCTAAGATCATCAAGTTGTTAACATAACACCTCTGTGTTCACCAGTAAAACCTGTCCTCAAGTGCCAAATCCAAAAGCCTTTTGAACACTTCCAGGGATGGTGAATCCATCACTACTTCCTTGGGTAGCCTGTTTCAAAATCCAACCACCCTTTCAGTAAAGAAGTTTTTCCTAATCTAAATATTTTTTGGTGCAACTTGAGGTCATTTGATCTCATCCTATTGCTCTTTAACTGGGAGAAAAGGCTGGCCCATGCCTGGCTACAGCCTCCTTTCAGGTAGTTGAAGAGGGTGAGAAGGTCATCCTGGTCCTCCTTTTCTCCAGGCTAAACACCTCCGGCTCCCTCAGCTGCTCCTCACAGGACTTGTGCTCCAGCCCCTTCCCCAGCTCTGTTTCCCTTCTCTGGACACGCTCCAGCCCCTCAATGTCCTTCTTGTGGTGAGGGGCCCAGAACTGGACACAGCACTCGAGGCACAGCCTCACCATTGCCGAGTGCAGAGGAATGCCATTGGCCTTCTTGGCCGCCTGTGTACATGCTTGCTCATGTCCATCTGGCTGTTGACCAGCACCCCCAAGACCTCTTCTGCTAGGCAGCTCTTTGTCCTCTCATTCCCAAACCTGTAGCATTAGAAGAGTTTGTCGTGACCCAAGTGCGGGACTCAGCACTTGGCCTTGTTGAACCTCACACCATTGGCCTCAGCCCGTTGATCCACCCTGTCCAGATCCCTCCACCCTGCAGAGCCTTCCTACCCTGCAGCAGATCAACCCTCCTGCCCACCTTGTTGTTGTCTGTGAACTTACTGGAGGTAAAGTGCATTCTTTCAGTTTTATTATGTCTGCACATATATCTAGGACATTGGAAAGATGGATAATATCCATCTCTTGCAATCAGGACTTAGGACATGAAGTGCTTCCTCAGTATGATGATCCATGTCATTCAGCCCATGAGATGGGACTGTGAGTTACTCCGAAGTGCAGACATCTCAGTGATGGCATGAGTGCAGATGTTTGAGGCATGATGTAGCCCATTTCCTATTCATGATCTAATTCTCCACCACAGCCTTGAATACACCCTCTCCCCATCACTACTCTTTACCCCAGAAACGAGTTTTAGCCTTGGTCTTAGATCTTTTCTCACCTGGACCAAGTGCAGAGATGATGCCTACCCTTGCAGTGTCTTGCTGGAGACGAAGGACAAGTTCTTTAACTCCACCATAATTTGGAGATTACAGTTTTGTGGTAAGGATTTAGGAGTCTTACCCCAGTATTATTGTAACAATATGAGGAAATTTGCTTTCTAAAACCAAAACAGATCCTCTATTCAGCTTCGCTCTCACTGAATTTCTCCCAGCCAGGTCCCCCACATTAGGCCTGTTTGCAGTTCTTGAGACACTGCTCAGTCCCAATCCTGATGGAAATTTCTTTCTTTCTCCACATCATTTTTGCAGTGCAGACTCCCTGTACACAGCATATTAAGGCATTGAGGTATAAAAATGAGAATATCTGTAGAGGCTTACGCCACCCTTACCCCATTCATTTCAAGCCTCTTGCTTAACTAAAAGGTGCCCTTTATATCATCCAGCAGACATGCCATCGAGTCATCTATCCCACTATATGACCCCCCAGGCACTCATTCACTTCATCTGAAGAGGAACTCTGTGCAGGGCAAAATGAATCTTAGTCCCACCCTCATAAAGATCCAGCACATACTGGGACATGGCGTGCATGTATTTATTGATACAGTAATCACAGCGAGTCACATTCTCTTTCTGTGTATTTAATGGAGACATTATTATTCTGCCCCCTTTGCCTCATTATAATAAAATCTTACCTTGGATTTAATAACTAAAATAAATCTGCTTGAGTCAGGCCAAGAGCTAAGTTAGTATTCTTCCTAAGGACCATCTTAGCAATGCAATGGAGAGATGACACTCTACATCAGCCAGCATATGATAACCTATCTTTAATTTCTCTCTGCTCTGGTGCTATTATCTCTTCTCTGCCACAGCTGCATGCTGCTATTGTCAGTGGTAAAGACAAGACATCTCTAATTAGAGGGCAGGATAAATTGCTTTTATCTACTTTTAACATGCTTTTACATGGCACCTGGTACACAAGTCTTAGCTAGGCAACGATAATTTGAAAAGCAAATCACTGCTTGGAGAAATATGATACATTTTAAAAAGAAAATTAAATGTATAGAATAGCAGAATCAACATATTGGAGATTGCTGAGCTTTAAAGCTGTCAGAAGTCTTGTATTCTTATGTTTTATATTGAGTTAAAATAAGCAATCACAGTCTATATACCCAGCAGTTTCTCTCCCTCTGTCTTTCTGGATGATCCAAAGAGCAAGCTGTGATTTTGGAACTATACATGCAACACAGCAAAGGCACCCTTGCCATACAGCAACTGTGTCTTCTTTGATGGTAAGTCCAACTGAGCAGTTTTAAAACATGCTCTACAGGATCAGCATTGACTCATGCAGAATCATCCCTGGAATGAACCCATCCTGTACAGTAGAAGTCCACAATTACTGTTTTATATCATGCTTAATAAAAATGAAATGTAAAAAAAATGCAAACATGCAGTGACAAATGTTCAACTCTGAAGAACACAACTTATTAGCAAATGATTCACTTGTTCTAATGAGTGTCCTGTTACAGAAAAAAACAAAAACAAAAACCCACCAAAAATCAGCTAGAAAGGTCCAAAAATTACTGATCTTTTGGTAGCAGCAACTATCAAATATCAGTCAAAAATTTCATCTGCCTCTTACATCTCTGAGTTCAGTTCACATAGCTGGGAGTGCATGACTGCTGTACTAAAACCACACTGTTCAATCCCTTTGCTCATCATCAGAAAGTATCAAGTGCTCTCCCATGAAAGGCATTGCTACAGAGACATATATTCTTTATAATGCACTGTCAGTTGGCTTCATCTGCACTAGCAGAGTCAGGCAGGGCTCATACTTCTAACACATCCTCCAGGCTTTTGATTACACTTCCTTAAAAATCTGTTGAGCTTGTCTGATTGTTAGGAGCTTTCTGAGATATAAAAACTTCATAGATCCAAATGATGACTGGGCCAAATTATTTTATTTGCTATTTACTGCAACTTAGCAGTTTGGAAAGTCTATAGAAACATCCAAGAGTGACAGCTTGCAGGGAAAAGCTCAGTAGAGCTTCTGCTGTTAGTTTAATGAAAGGGAAATCTCTCTGCCTCCAGACTATGATTTCTGGAGGCTCAATTTTCTCCTGTGGTGGTGTGCTCATTACTAAACATGCTCACGGAGCTGTAGTCTGCAGCATGTACCAGTTGATATCTGTCAGAATTCCAAGTACAGAGCTGATAAAACAGGGTCAGGGAAAACATCCCAGGCTGGAATAGGGTTGTAGTCACATTGCATGAGTTTCCATCTAATGATAAAGTTGTAAGGGTCTTGTTTTCCTTAGCTCATTTACATGAAATGTTCTGCTAAGAGAAACCACTTGCTCTCTGTGTGCTTTAATTTGTAAGCTAGGTGGCCTTCTTATTTGAGCCCAGATTGGGTCAGAAAGAAAGCAAGCAAAGCAGTTTCACCAGGCCATACTATTAATTTCTCAAAGCCTGCATGAACTGTAAAAGAGATGGTGTGCATGTGGAGCCACTCACCAGAGCAGCTGACTGCAGCAGGCGCATCAAGAAAGGCGATGGGAGAGCAGAGGCAGGGCCATCCTGGTGGTGGTGGCAGCCTAGGGTAGTGAGGAAAGCTTTGCAGGGAGACTGAGTCCCTATTAATAACCTTGCTGGTGCTTAGGGGAGAAACACAAAATCAGGAAACCCACTTTTCATTCAACTTCAAAAGGGAGTAACTTTCAAGAACAGGTTGAGAAAAATTGCCTCGGTGATAACCTGTGCTAATACACAAGGCAAGAAATGCTTGACTGGGATATCTTAGCAGACACTGAGCAAAACTATGAAGTATAGGGGGCAAGATGCTTATAACAATGTTTGATGACTTATGCAAATCAAAAATTTTAAAAGTGAAAATGCAATTTAATTGTCTGTTTTTAATACAAGCAAAATATTTAAAAATCAAGTTGAATATAACAATATTGCTTAGAAATCAAGCACTTAGAAGTTATAAAATGCATTTTCTGTAAGTTTGTTAATACAGTCTCTGATAACCTCATCAAAAACCATTTTTGCATGGCATTCTGATTTCACTTAGGGCAGAAGTAGATCATGCTTCCTCAGTTAATGAACAACTAGCCATTCTTCTTCTTCCTGTCCCATTTGCAGCCCCCTGACGCATACTATTCAAACAACCTTTGAAAATCAGAATGATTAATGTTTCTCCAGTGCTCATCACAATGTTATCCAAATCTTGTTTAATCACACTTATCTTTATAACAGCCTTGTGAAGTGATGGAGCGGCTACTCTTTATGTTTCAGCTGGGGACATGAGGCATAGATAGTAATCCTAAAGTGTCTACTGATGCAGGGTACCAAACCTAAGACCTGTGAGACCACTTTTTTGATTAGTTGGCATTATCTTGCTCTTTGTACATTCAAAACAAAACTGTTGTTGATGTCATTTGGACATGAAAAATCCATCTCAGACCAAAACCCTTAAAAGGCAAATTAATGCAGAAGCTCTGCTTAGTTTATCTTTTTCAGAATCACTTGGGTATGTGCTGTAGAGATGAGAACTGAATTTACTTCTTTCCATAGGTATGTAGATATTAATGCATTGATATACACACACATGTACACAAAAATGTGCGTGTACATTCATTTAATTTTTTTTTTTTCCCAAGGAAGGAGGTAAATTACACTATTACAGATGACAAGTATCAAACAACAGAAAACAAGGATGGCAAGGATTTACCACCTAAACACTGCATAATATGTGGCATAACAATGTTGCTTTGGGCTAATTTTAAATTATAAAATTTTTCTCTGATACTCAGTTTTCTTCTTTTAACATACTGGTATTGTTTTGTTGGAACATATCCCTTATATTTTTTCCGCTGACTTTGGTCTCCTTGAGGCATTTTTACCCTGTGAATGACTAAGTGAATAAAAGGATCAGATTAGATGGAAGAAGCAAATTCAGCAACAAGCACTTTGCAGTACTTATCATCAGTGAAGAAGGTCTACATGTCTCCCAGATAAATAAGCAAAGTGAAAACCAATGTAAATACAGGGATAACCTCGATGAATTCAGTGCTACAGACAGAAAATGTACTTTTTCAGCGAGCAACACTGACAGAATCTTCCTCAACTGGAGAGTGACATTGTTCTAAATGAAGAATTCTATGTGCATCATCCTCATCTGCTGGGACTAGTTTTTATTCAAACTACAAAAAATTGGCCAAGCCCTATTTGAAAATTGAAGCTGATATTTGTGCTAATAAAATATAATTTATAAATATGAAAAAGGGGTTAAGTTTTCCTTCACAGTTGTAATGTTTTAGGACATTGTTTTCCTACATGGGTAGTGGATGCACAGGAAAGACATTTATATTTTCTCTACTGCAAGATAACATGACACAATAATGTACTATGTAACTTGCATTGGTATCTACATGCCAACCTAAAAAGGCTCATTGTCCTTATTAGACTTAATTAGATCCAGCCACAATCACCAATGAAGCTGTCACTTAAATATAGAACCAAATGTATGGATCAGATACACAACTTTAATTGAAATTAGTCAGTCCTAGTTGTACTTTTTTCCAAAAAATTGTCTTCCTAGATAAAGGACATATTTATTTTAGCTTTAATTTTTGCCAGTTCACTGTGAATGCTAAAAATAAAAATGGATAAATTCAAAAAGGAGATATTGTTGTAAAAATAGGAATGTATGTGGTCTTTATTATTTATGAGTGACTAGGGAGTCCAGGCAGAAGGGAAAGCTTGCACTTACAAAGCAAACCACATACCTTAGAAATATCTTGGGCTTTGAGATAGGGGGTGTTTGTTTGGTTAAAACATACATTTAAAAGCAAGAAAAATTACATTTCTAGTCAGTTCAACATATAAAAACTTGTGTAAAATCCTGCAGATAGACTAAGCATGATCCAACAAATGGACCTTTTCATGTAAGAGTGATTCTCATACAAAGTCCACTCTTGGTGACTCTTTCTGGCATGGCAACACAGAGTAAGAAAAATATCAGTTTTGAAAAATCAGAATTCCATCAATCTAAGCACAGTTCAAATGCATCTGTTGACTTTCAACACCAGTGCCTAAGCTGAATTTGAGCTTTTCGATGGAAGTTAACATGCTCTGCTGGCAAACTCCCCCAGCAAACAGAATCCCTAACACATAAAAATATCCATCCTCCTATCCACTACAGATTTTAGAAGGCACATATCCACATTGGCTATGCTCACAGTGAAATGATTTGCAAACAAAAACTGGGAAAAAAATCTAGCTGTTACTAAGAAGACTCACAATTTTTTCTTCCTGAGTAGAATCATACCTTTGGTTATAAAATGCCTCTTCACATTCTTCAAGAGCATTTTCTTGACAGAGCAAAGGCACAAGTATTAAGGCATCTAGTACTACTTGCAAATGTGGTGATGGTGGACTATTGATGCTACAGCTCATACTGATTCAGCTCCTGTGTTACTGGCACTAGAAGCACAGTTTTCAGCTCAGGTAAAACCATTTATCCAGAGATAGCAGCTTTGGAACTGATCCAAGTACAGAAAATTTTATACAAATTCCCTCATAATAGAGAAGGCTACATTTATCCATCTTCAACTTTTTATCAAAGACAAATAAACAATAAAACAATAAAAATTCAGATCAATCTCATTGCAGCAAAGTAGGAGAAGAGGACTTTTCTAAGAGGAAAGTCTACAGGTTGAGGAAGTTTTTTTTTTTTGTTCCCTCCTCCCCAAACAGATTTCTAAAGTGGAGACACAGGGAAAAGATGACAAGCAAGCAGAGAAAAGATTTATTTCTGGTCAAGGTTCCAAGCCATCCATCAATTGCTCACATGTAGCCTAATTTAGGCACTTAAGCAAGTGAGGTAGGAAAGTGGATGAGAAAAGGAAATGGCTTGTTGCATTCAATATTCATTCAATAGCCAAAAGGCTATTCATATGATGGAAAATAATCTCTCTTATAATCTTTTCCCCACATAGTTTGTTATGTAAAATGACCATAATTTTTATGATAGAAGCTGATTTTAGGTAAATGTTCCAGCCTCAAATCTCCAGGTTTAGTCTAAAGTTCTACCTTTTCATGTAGCACCTTTTACACACAACACCTCCCCTTTCTTTGGCAAGTTTTCTGGATTTTGGGACTGTGAATCTAATCTGGATTTGGTTGCTTGGGATCCTCCCTCTGTGTAAACTGGAGCCATCAATAACTTCTTATAGATCTCTGAACTGTCTTTTCCACTGTGAAATGCATTTGTGGTTTTCACCTTGTCAAGCTGTGTCACAGTGGGTATCAACCACAGCTGATGCTGGGCAGCAGAAGATTTACAGGAGAATAGCCTCATGATGTTCCCTCTCTACAGCAGGACACACCACCACAGTCCTGGCTGCAATGTGAAAGCTGGTTCATGCTTCTAGACAAGGGAATCTAATCCCTTAATAACTTTCCCAGGGCTAGACAGCAGTGTCAGGTTTTCTCTGTTAGCTTTCCTTGAGAATAGCAGAAACAGACAAAATTTCCTGTAAAAACATATGTACATAGCAAAAATTATGACCAAAAAATGTCTTTCCAAGACAAACAATCCACAGCACCATTACCTTTGAGAGTTCAGGTATGTATTCTCATATGTAGGTAAATCTGGTTTGCAGCTCTGAATGGCTCACAAATTAATGGCTTTAACTGTTTGAACAAAATTGCAAACTTCCACGAAAAGAATTACAGCAATTTCTTTCCTTATCATGTTTTTCTAAATCACAGAAATCAAAAACTCTGACATTGCTTCATCTGAGAATGTTTTCTTTCCTGAAATTCATATTTAGACAACATATTTATTTTTTAAAAGCCTTGCTTTTTTGAGATTGAACTTGAACTCTGCTCACTGGTAAGTCTGCATTTACAAGGCTAGCAGCTAAAAATAACACATGAGGAAAGAAGTCATGTGGAACAAGTCAGGGCACAACACAAACATTAAGAAATAAAATTCCTTGCAATATTCTGAACTCATAAAGAAGTTAAAGTTCATGGTCACAGAAGAAAAAGCTCACATGAATCCTGATATGGTAGACTAACTATTACTATAAATTGAAATGCAGCCTACTCCAAAATATTCTTTTCATAGTGGTATGGCAATATAGCAATATCAGTAAAGATGAGCAGGTCACCGCTTTTTACACACCCTGATTGTTGTAAGGTGTTTCCTGGATTTATGCAGGACCAGTAGCAGAATTTAAAGATACTGATAAAACTGTAGAAAACCACTGCCATGAATAAAACCATTCAAATGAGCTTCAATTTGAGAAACAGTTTGGAAATCAGTTGATTTCAGAGTCAAAACTCTGCACAAAATTGATAAGACAATAGGTTCTGCTGGACTGCAGCATTATCTATTACTTGCAAAGTGCTTTGAAGTTTTTAGGAAAAGCTTGATCAGCAAGATATTAAAACATAAATAAGCTTCAACATGACGTTTGCATATTGAGAGCATTTAAAGTTAGATACAATTTTTACTGAACTTTTAATGATGAGAAACAAAGGCCCACAAGATTCAGTTCTATAGTATCTTCAACTTAGTATATCTTCCCCAAGAGCAATAATCATCTTGAAAATATTAATATTTCCAATAGTATTGGACATAACTATGACATAACTACCACAGCCCTCCGTAATAATTCTTAGGAAAATAACTCAATTTATGGTAGTTTTCTAATAATTAAATTTCAAATTAGAACACTGATTTTTGAATCTTCTTTGCCATGTGGTTAAAAATTCTTTTTTACCCAGTTCTACTTCAAAATAGGAAGGCCAAGACTTTCAGACTGCCAGGGCAGGATAAAGTGGGTTTGTGAATGGACCTAATCGTGTGCACATGCAAACCAAGAACAGTGGCCTTTTATACTGCTGTTTGTGCAGCACAAGTCATGGAAATGTGAAGCATAAATGTGCTGCTGCCTTTGGGCTACTGAGTAGCTATCGCACAGCAATTCATCTCAAATTAAATGGCTCCAAAGACGCAAAATAAGCATGGCATTCACCTGCCAGCCCTTCCTTTATTATGCCTGATGCCATCGTGCCGTGTTCTTCCACTGTGGGTGGACTGTTTGCACCACTGCTGGTCTGCCCCTGGCTGCAGCAGTATCACTTTGAGTTTTCTTTCAGCAAAACTGCTTTTATTTGGCAGCATCATGACATCTATCACAAGAGTCAAGAGCAAGTCCTTTTTGCTGCTTTGCCAAGATCTTGAAACTCACCTCCTTGTACAGTGAGCAATTTTGCCCTGAGCTAATGCGATTCTTGACCTAAGAATACCGAGAATCAAACCACTGTCTCTTGGGAGAGGCAGATTTAGCAGAATAATATCAAACTCATCGAATCACCATGGCAGCAGAAAGAGAAACAGAGTTCTACTGAGTGAAAGGATCTACAGATTGGAGGCAAGGACACAGAGAAAAATACCCTCTTCCCTCCCTTCCTCCATCAATACTTCGGAAAGAAGTTCTAGAAAATAACTGTGGGGAGGGAAAGCTTTATCATTGTAGGTGGAGTGAGGGACAGCCATCAAAAAAAAGTCACTGGGTCCGGAGGGAGCCCAAGGGAGATTAATCAGTGTATGTGTGCACACATGCAGGATATAGCTGGAGATTATTCATGTAGCAACTTAGTGCCTGTGATCCCTATCTCTGATGTTAGCTGAGGTATGTTGGAGAACACCTGAAACATCTCAACTGGTTTGGCCCACTAATCATTCAGAGCAAGGTTGTGGCACCCTCATTAACACATTTAAATCAATCTGGCTGCTGAGAAAGTAAGCTGCACAGCAAAGTAAACAGTGAAAGAATTTGGGCTGTTATCAGCTCTTCTCATATGCAAAGAAGTATTAATTGACGGAAAAGCTATACTCTGGTAAAGTTTAAAAACAGACTTGCTGTTCCCTTCATAAACAATCAAAAAGAAACATAATTACCCAGAAGTAAGGCAAGAAAAAAGAGAAGAAATGGATGTGGTCCTCTCTCCTTAGGTGGCTGCTGCTCACCTGTGAGGTTTGGGATGGAGAACTGATGCCCAACTGTATCAGGTCTGCATAGGAACCACTACACAACCCACATTTCATCCATCCAGCTGCAAACCTGCTCCGTGCTGTACACGCGGTATTAATGTATTCCTTCAAAATCCACAGGGAATAAGATAATAACCTAAATACAGGACTGGCAGTTCTGATGCTTGAACTGATGCACAGGAAGAAGGACAGAAATAATTGAGGCAGCACTGTTTACCTCCTAATTTGCAATGAGATGTCAGTGAGGCTTGCAGTCCCCCCAATTCCCTGGAACACAAGAGAGTTTCGGCTCACTGCTGTGGCTGGTTGTGTCAGGGAGCAGAAGGAGGGCAGAAGGAGGGCACAACTCGCAGAGGAAGGAACACATTGCAGTTTTGTGTGGCGAGCATGTTCATTTTAATTGCTGGGGAACAATGCTACTCCACACCACCCACAGCTTGGGCCTGTGGCTTAGTGGCACAGTCTGTCCCTACACATGCAATATGGCTTGCTTGTTTTTTATTATTTTTTAACATTGACTTTACAATGAACAATTTAACAGTTTCCTTGCCTGTTTTGGAGTGACACTTGCACGTTGCTTTCACTGTAGCTTTTTGTAATTTGAAGATCGTGTTTCTCTCACCTATGACTCTTGCCAGTTTGGAAGGAAACTGCAGAGGAGTTTTTGGTGCCCTGAGCTACTACCTCAGGCAAGCAGCTGCCTACTTTGCCTCTTCAGACAGTCCAACACTAAAGGAGGGTTAAAAACGCTCTTTATGCATTGGGAACACACTGATAGTAAATCTGTGCTATTTTAAAATAATCACAATGAAAACCAATGTCAGATTTTCCCTGGTGCTGGCATGCAACTGAACCTTACATAGGGTTCCCCTTCTTGGAACAATTTTTTACTAATCTTGATTTGTTTAAACTGCTTTGGTGCATGATTTGATGGAATGTGTGGAGCAGAAGGAAACTTCGGATTGAACGCCAGATGCCTGCTTCATTCCTCTAACCTACAGTGTTATTAAAATATTACCAACTGGTTCTCAAGATCTATCCACTGCAACAACTTAAAAATAATTTGGATATCAGTTTTTTTGCTTACTGTTGTGTTGTGATTGTTGTCTCTGTTGTCACAAGTATGAATATCAGGTAATGGGTACCATTCATTTTTGTAGTTAGTAGTTTTCCTGGGGTGCTAGTGACAGGAGAAATGTATGCATTAAAACAAGCGTGATGGAAAGCAGCTCTCTTTATAATTTCAGCCCAGCTGCTGTATTGATGGATACAATCTTTACCACATGCTCCAGGTGGCTTCTAATGCCTGACTCCCTGCAGAAACCTCTATTTACACATCTTAAACCACTTATTGGATTTGAACAGGATTTTTCAGCCTGAGTGCAGTAACAGTGTTCACTTATGTAATATTTGTAAATCCTGGCTTTACATTTCACTCACCAGACTATCTTCAGAGGTATTCAACAGGGCCTTTATGTGGTGTGATTCTTGCTTTTTAGTGAGATCCCGTCAACATGTATGGCTACAAAGCACATTGCTAAATTTATTTTCCATCATTGTCAGGGCTTTACAATGAAGTGTAACTCAATTAATCAGCCCTTGCTGAATAGTGCTTTTCTTTGTCACCCGATTTCATATAAAATTCATCTGAAAGCTTTGTATTCAAAGTTCACAAAGGTTAACCTTTATTCAGGGCATGCATCTCCAAAGGCTCTAATCAACTTGTCTACTGTTGTTTAAAACTTCACTTACTACTGTACCAGTTGCTTTGAATTATTGTGTTTGAGACCTTTATTTGATGCCTGAGTGACTGAACAGACACACTGAAGGCTGAAAAATAAAGGGCTTTTATAATTATGGATGGGTAGAGCACTTACTAAAGGTTATATATTCCATCTTGTCTTATGCCTTACAACTGTCCACCACCCAGATATTTACTGTATGCTTTGTAGCTGTGCAATAAAACTTCAAGTGTTCTCATTCCCCCAGTAATTCTGTGCACAGCCCAGATCTTGTATAATGTTTAAGGGACTTAATAATAAGTTAGTGTACTAATTAGTGGAGACAACAGCAGACACCCATGATTTATAGCAAATGCCCAACAGATGATTACACTGCTGAACCACAAGTAAATCTTTTCAGCAGTGAGCCTTTACAATTAATTGCACATCAGTATACTTATTTTGCTCCTTCATATGAAAGAAAAGGGGAAAAGATGAAAATGTTCTCTTTGAAAGGTGGACCTCATGGTGGCTGCAGGTGTTTCTGCTGATAGAAGACATTGGTATGCAGAAACGGAACCATTTTCAGATAGGATAAACTTCTATTCCTGTCCTCCTTTGTTTAGTATGAAATATTATTCTCCACTTGAGTGATGTTTGCATTCCTTTCCAACACAGCTGGTTTGATTTGTGACCTAAATACAATGACATACATACCAATGATCCGTTACATGAGCCAACATATTTGGGATTCTTGAAGGTGGGAATGCGAGGGGACAGCAATCTGACTACATTATTTTTTATAATTTCAGTGTAAATTGCATATCAGCACTCTTAAACCTTTCTTCTGGGTGGGTTTTGATTGGGTTTTTGTTTGTTTGTTTGTTTTTGGGGCTTTTTTTCTCATTTTAGCTGTAATGTTCCAAATCTTAAGGCAAACTGAGAGATAAGGAAATCTGATGGAGGGGAGGAGACAAAGAATTTCAAAAAGTTTCTAACAATGTACTTTTTGAAATAATATATTTATTTTTTAGAGAAATAGGTTTCTCCATTGATATAATAGAAAATTTGAGACTATCCACAGTAACCATTTTTCAAGCAACACTACTATATTCACAAGGCTGCTAATGACATGCTGCATGGCTTCAGGGCAAATCAATTAATCTGAACATCAATATCTCCATCTGTGAAATGAATATAATAATTCTTCCCTTTTTCTTAATTAATTTGCCATATTTTCTCTCCTTGCTTGCCAAGTGCCCGTAACATTCATTGTGGAGGTCTAATTCTGGGGAGCAAGAGGGGCTGACCAGCAGAGAGGTCAAGAACTCAAGGTTTGGTCCAAAGTGCTCCCAGATAGTGGGGACCTCCCCAAGAAGGAGGTCTTTTTTTCTGCTTGCCACAGGGAAACACTGTTCTATGGAGTCCAGGGGAAAGACTTTTTCCCATGACATCCAGGGAGCCCACTCTGACCCCGTGTTTTGGTCACTGGCCAGTGCTGCCCATCTTTGGCTTAGGGGCATTTGTGCATGAGGCTGTACCTAGAGTCAGCTCCCTTTGCACAGTGCATCTCTGAACAGCTATCAAAATATTTTATTCAGAATAACTCTAAGGCTGCCAGAAGCACAGCAATAAACTGCCTTGGTCTCTCATGAGGTACTGACTAAAAGCTCACCACAGTTGATGGGCAGTGCTGTCACTACAAATGGGGTCCGCAGTGCTTCAAAACGATTAGAGCCAATTTTACTTGGGAACCGTCTCTTCCAGGAGTTACCTATCAGTCACTCTGCTGGCACATTGCAGTCACACTGCTATTACAGCCTAGTCACAGCCCCATTACATGACAGTTGCTTTAGAGCACAGAGCAATCCCATTGCACTTACTGTATATTGACAGTTGTACGATGCCACTGTCATATCACAGATATTTCCTTGTCATAACTTAGCGACATTGTAGTCACACGGCAGATACTTTTCAAGAGCATGCTGAATCTTTTGCATGGAAAACTCTGATAATGGCAGTCTCTGCTTAGTTATCTCTTACCTGTAGTTATGTCAAAAGCATTTTGTGGTGGTCATTTCTTCTTGGTACTTTGACTGTCGTGCAAAGAACCATGGAAAAGTTACCATTGCTGACTACAGACCAAGTCCTGGATCCTTAGAACCACTTCAATGTAAAATTACATTGGAGCTAATGATCTTTACAGCCAGCTTTATATTTGATAGATGCTGCTTAATCTTACTGTTGAAACACTGTAGGCATTTCCTCTGAATTTTGAATTTCTGCCCTTATTAAAGCTATGTGAATAATTAACCATATAATTCTGTTTGCCTGTTTTCACAAAAAAGAGGAACCATCTTTTTTCCAAAACATTCATCATATAATTTCTCTTTTCAACTTTGTCACCATTGTGTTGCATGTATTTAATAAGCAGCTTGTGAGTTGAGTATCAGTACTGTTCAGATGGCATAACCCTGCTCATTCATTGACTGAGGATTCCAAGGAGAAGCCATCACTGCTGCTAATGTTCCTTCAGGATTTTTCTACAAAATGCTACACTGGAAACTGAAGCAGATTTTAAGAGACATTCCTCCATGTGTCTTTGAGAAGTAACCTTTTCCAGCTATTATATCACAAGAATATTTAGAGAGGTAAAGGAGCAGTATATGGTCTAGGTGAGAGAGTTTAAATCCTCCGTTTCTCTCAATGGAGATTTTGCAGTATTGCCATTCCTGTATACTTATCTGAATATTACAAAATCTTCTTTTCCCTAAATTTCCATCACAACATACCAGCAAGGATATTTTGTCCTAATTTAATTCATCATCAAAACTCATCAGCTTGAAGTTATTTCACCCCAGACCCTCCTCTAGTTACATAAAACTTCCCAGCACAGAAGAAATAATAATAATAATTTAAAAAATACCCTCCAAATTTTTATTTTGTCTGCCTTTGACACTGTAATGAACTATTGATTCCATGAATAAGTGTCCAAATATCCTGTTCAAATAATCTTGGGACTCATCATTTGAAGACTGGCCTTTGTCCCATGTTCCCAGCCCTATGGTTGGACTTCATTATTGATCCTACACATTGCAGGAGTTGCTGCTATCCTTCAAGCACTGAGCTGGATATACCAGAATATTTTTTTCTTAGTTGCAGGCAATGTCTGCTGAAGACAATATTATATTTATTTTTTAATTGTAAGATGTGAGGAAAAAAATAATTTTAGGTCTTTCTTTTAATTATTTAATTGCTGTCCCTCCCTTAATTTCCCAAAAATCTATTTGTTTGCTTTAAATTATCTCAAAGATATGTGCTGGTCCTCCTCAGGGGAGGAGGAACATGCTGTTTCTATATACTCAAAGAAGCACTCACTACACTGGATGTCATACCACAGCATGCCCGTTCTGGAAGGGGGACTGATTTTTAATACAGGCTGGTACATTGATTTGTTTTCCTCTATCTTGCATTGCAGCATTATCTTCTAATTCTTCAGCTGGTATATTTGAGATGCGCCTCTAAGTTCTTTCCCTAAATGTCTTGTTCTCAAATGTTCTTGTTCACAAAATGAATAGCATGCTACAATTTGCATCAAATCTTTATAAAATTCAAAGACAAAGGCTGTCCTTGAAGACTCTATCACTGATACCAGTGGTGGCAATATGGATCTTGAAGCCCAAATTTTAAAATTACAATCCCTTTGCCCTTTGACAGTGTTCAAACTTGAGTATGACAATGTCAGTTATGTGAAAACCAGGACGTTTTTAAAAGAAAATCCAGCAGGAACCATACAGGTTTTGTGTCTGGATACTTTATAGACTACTTGTGCCAGTGTTTATAAATGACATAGGTACATGGTGTGCCAATGCAAAACCACATTAAACAAGAAGCCTGACGTTCTGGTGATGATCTAACATTTACTCTACTTGATACCCTTAACACTTACACTCATTTTTAGCACTGCATTACTTGGTCTCTTGAAATAAAATTGATAATTAAATAATCTTAGTGGAAAGTCAAATTAGAAAAGAAGAAATAAGAATTAACATTTTAAGAAATAACCAGGGGAAAATGAGAAAATTATCCCACAAAAAGAGATTACCTTAATACAAATGAAAAAGAAGCTAAACAAGGAGAGGAACCTGAACACCCATAAAGGAGTTTGCAAGCTGTCCTACATTGATTTTATTCTTATGATTTTAGAGATAATATCTGATGACAAATGAACACAAAAAACTAAACCCTACTTGTACTGTTATATGAATAAAATCATAAGCAGACACATTATGCCAACCTGCCAAGTGAAGGCTTCTAGGAATTTCCCTTCTCACAGCACATTGCATTCTTACACCACAGACATACTCAGCATGGAGCAGATCTGCAGCTGGTCAGTGGCCTCCAGATTTAAGATTTCTACCAGAAACCAACATGCAACAGATGTTCATGTGGTCTCGTTTTGAGGCTTTACGTGGTGGGACAGATTTTGCACTAAAAAAAACCTATTTTTTTTAGGTACCAAGAACTCACCTCCAAAATTCAGACCTGAGCCCATGAACTAAAATGTGGTCTATGCCAGCTTCAAAGGAATTGCTCAGGAAGTAGACAATCTTTTCAGAATACTCCATCCCTATATACAATTTTCCTAGCACCTCAAAACAAACATATATTTTTTCTCACTTTGGAGGAAAATTGGTTGAAAGCATCTGTTTTTCATGCCTCCACACTTTTTTAATTTAAAGAGCAAACCCAGAAATATATAGCGGAACTAATATGGGCTACAGTCTTTTTACACTCATATGTACTATCTGTAACTGAAGCAATAAAACCTTCAAATACAAACGACCTTTTTTATGTCCACTTTTATTTGTCTACCATTCAAATAATAAAGAAAGTCTATAAAATAGTTCTACTCTGTAACTCGTGAAGTTAAATACAACTCACCAAAATAATGAAGGAACAACGTTCTTTTAAATATAGATCCGGTTGTAGCTTAATTAAAGTTAAATACATTCCATTGCTATGAGGCACTTCACAGCAATACACAATTTATTATCTGGAATTAGTCACTGGGTGAATAAAAAAAAGAAGTTAAATGCTTGCTGTTTTAGATTAAGGTAGTAGAAATGTAGGATGCTACCAATCTATTTTGTCATTATTTTTAAACCATGCTAGCAATTAGTTTCAAGAAATTATAAGCAAAGACAAGGAGCTGATTCTTGGATTCTTTTTGTTCATGCAGATAATTTAATTGTATTTCTATATATTTCAAAATATAAAAATATGGTAAAAAGTTTCAAGTTAGTATGCTTTAATTTTTAAACTGTTGATTAATAGGTTAATTTATGAATTGAAATTACCCTTTATTTTGGGTTGTTATGAGCAGTATTCTGCTTGTCACTTGGCATTACATGACTCGTGTGTGTAGTGTTTATTGTGTATTATTCAGATTAAAAGTTTGTGTAGGGCCAGTATAAATGTCCTATAATCTACAGCAAGGAAGTCCTGGCTAGGGAGCTGGTCTGTCTCTCTGGTTGCACAAACACTAAGGGGATGACTGGCCAGCACACCAGAGAAATGACTGCACCACGGGGCCTCGGGCCTGCCCATGGCTGAGGGTCACTGCTCAGCCAAGCTCTGCCCATGCCAGAGCCCACATGCTGCAGGACTAGCTGGCCAAAAAAGATGATTTCACAGGTCATGTGCAATGCAGACCTCATTTAACTCATTTAATAAAAAATTAGCTGTTCTGGAGTGGATACACAGATTGTGTTGATGGTTTCCTGAGTTAAAAATACTTGTGACTTAATCAGACCTCAGTTCCAGAAAAAAGACCCCAATACTTGCTTTACACAGAAGTAGAATTAGAGGGTTTTGTCCAGAAAGTTAACTTAAAAATTGGAGATTGTCTTTCCTTTGTATTATAATGATACCATGACTATGCATTGCAGAAGGTTCCTTAGTTTATGCCCACAAACTCGCCCAAAAAAGCCCAAAATTTGAAGAAGTTTGAATACAATGACTGAATACAATGATTTACTATTTGATTTTTCAGCAACTAGAGAATAGATGTGAGGTGGATCAGAAAATTCCAGTGTGATTTTTTAAAATAGTTTTAGGTAAATTGGAAATAGCAAAACATTTGGAGGTCAGAGTGACAAGTACAAGAGGGAACACACCAAAAAGCAAGTAGGAGTTACAATGCAGGTTTAAAAGTCATGGTGGAACTCTAGGTACTAACAAGCAATTGTGAGCCAAGAGAAAATATAATGTTACTGAGGCACGTGTGACAAGACAGAAATAATGAAAACAGAAACTGTTATGCAATAACAGTCTCAATGCAGAAATTATTCAGTGCCTGAAATGGGCACTTCCATGAACTATCACAGAATGCCAGAAACACAGAGTGGTTGAGGTTGGAAGGCACCTCTGGAGGTCATCTAATCCATCCTGCCTGCTCAAGTAGAAAGATAAGTTGGAGAACACGTGCACCTAAGGACAAAAAAGGAAAAAGGATAGAACCCTTGTTGCACAGGAAATCATTACGAGAAGATCTCACAGCATAGCACAAGCATGACAAATTACATGGCAAAAGTTCAAAATCACTAATGATTGGTGCATAAAGATGATGTGTCATAAAGGTTTTTGCCTAAAGAGAAGGACTTCATTTTGCCAACACGTACCTTCCAACTTCAGCAAAAAAAGTCATTGGATTCCAGCAGTACGTGACTGGATTGCATAAAGGTCATGATTACCTGCTGAGCCAAATGGGAAATGCAGATGAGACACCACTTTCCTTTGATGAGCCATCCAATAACATCATTGGAAAAATAGGCACAAAATCCGTCATCATCAAAACTTTGGGGAATGAAAAAATGTGCGTTACAGTAATGCTGGCAGTGTTAGCAGATGGTATAAAATTGCCACCGTATGTGATCTTGAAGCGGAAAACAATGCTGAAGGACCAGCTGCCTACTGGAATATTTGTTAGGTGTCAAAACAAAGGATGGATGTCTACAGACTTAATGAAGGATTGGCTGAACATCGTTTGGAGCAGGAGACCAGGTGTGCTGGTGCACAAAAGGAGAATGCTTGTCCTAGGTACATTCAGAGGGTATCTAACACCAGCAATGAAGGATATCATTGGAGGAAAGCAGGCAGCCCTTGCAGTCGTACCAGCAGGAATGTCACAACTGTAGGTGCCTGATGTAGCAGAGAACAAGCCCTGTAAAGAATGCTTGTAGCCTTTATGGCTCTTGGCATGGGATCCTGCTGTAACTCCTACAGGGAAGATGAAGTCCTAGTGAAGCACAGCTTTGCCATTGGCTCAAGACAATATGGGATCAGATAAATCCAGATGTTGTCACTTAATGTTTTAGGAAAGACTGAATTTCAAATTCCATGAAAGGAGCCAATGATGATTTGAATTCAAAGAGGAAGATGAGGGTGATGAAAACACTAAACATGGGAAAGAATTTGAAGATGGTGAAGAGAGTAGCAGTGATAGAAATGATTGTGCCAAGTGGAAAATTTAAACTGCAATTGTAATAGACCATTAAAGGTGAAAATAGTCTAAATTCAGGCAAATAATTTATGAAATTTCTATCCTTGATGCATGTCGGTAAACAGATATGTAATATACTTCTTTGTTTATGACCTTTTTATTTAGGGATATTATTTTTAATTCAACATCATTGTCCCTGGGTAGCATGAGATATTGTCTTTAACTTAAAAATGCTAGGGAAAACATTTAATAGACAATATTCTGAGAAAGCAGTATTAGATGAAGAAATCTGAGGAGATAACAAAAGCAATTTGTCTCCAAACTATTTACCAATCTGTCATGTAAACAGAACATTTGTCAAATTATTAAAAGAAAAGCCAACAACAAACAAACCACTTTTCAACTAGTACTGCTACTGGACTGAACGATAAATTCCCTAAGTTTGGGAAAGACAAGGAGGAGGATTTGTTGGGAACAAGGTTCAAAGCCTTGCCCATTGTTTTTATTTCAGTGTTGACATTCATCAAAACCCAA
This sequence comes from Haemorhous mexicanus, assembly GCF_027477595.1. Lineage (NCBI taxonomy): Eukaryota > Metazoa > Chordata > Aves > Passeriformes > Fringillidae > Haemorhous > Haemorhous mexicanus. The sequence continues at coordinate 133,867,442 of NC_082341.1, forward strand.
GGAAATAACCCAAGTATTGCTTTGGCAACCTGTAAAATGGGACACAAAAAGGCCAGTCTGGTTCTCCTCACTCAAACCAAAACAATAGAGCTGCCATTGCTCACCTTCATCTCTGGAATCTGAAGATCTGTAGAGTTCACAGATCAAGCTGCTTCAGAGACAGCTGAAGAAGGAAGCTACGTCCAAGACTTTGATCCTTATTGAAACCTTGCCAGAAGAGATCCAGCTCTTGTGACTTCACTTTGTGCAACAAGGCTGCTGTCTACAAGCAGCAAATCTCGAAGGTTGGAGCTGAAAGCCATGAAATTCTCACCCTGGAAATCAATAGCTCACCAAAGCTGTGCTGTAGAACAGTTTAAAAAGTCAGTGTCCAACTTTAAACTCAACACATATCTGTGCCAGGAATGGCCTCCTGCAATGAAGGGCACCAATGCAGTTGCCTGTGCTGGAGAAAGTGAGAAGCAGAGACACCAGCAACAAGGTCAAGAAAAGACAGGAGTGAGCCAACAAAGTCTTTCCACTGACTTCGGCGGGATTTGGATATATTTGCAAATACCTTCTAACTCAAAGGTCAGCAGTGGAAAATTTGGATGTTTAATATTAGTCTCTTTTTTATAACAAAATATTCTCAGCCTAAGAATTTCCAGGTGTACAGCATTTTTTGTGTTGTTGTGTGGAGGAGATCAATGGTCTTTTATTGTGAAATACACTTGCATTATAACTGGTTCCTCAGTACATTTATTTCTTCAGAAACATATTGCCTTATTTATCCATTCCTATCAGCTTTTCTTTTCAGTTTTTTTTTTTTTTATAAACATTGGTACTGGATATAGAGAAGCCAAGAAAATTCAAGGCAAGGTCCAAAGCTGACCATTTTTTCCTTTCTTTTTAATGAAGACTGCAAACCAGCACTGATGATTTCAAAATGTATGTCTACAGTTTATAAGCACATCGACCTCCCTGCCATTCTGTGATGGAGCCTTAGAATTCACACAATGCCTGTCACTATTTTTCAGATATTTAATAAATCTGGCTCAATGATTTTCTGACAATTCTCTACCAAAATTATTCAGGCAGTCTGAGACGCTCTTAAAAAACAAAAAAAAAGGAAAGAAAGAAAAAAGGTCAAAACCACTGCTATAGGGATTCAATTTTGAGTCAATAAATTGTTGATTAATCTGGCTCATGGTGTGTATAAACTCAGGTTTAGCTCTATTGGTAATCATCTCCAGAGTGCCATACAGCTGCATGCTTTCATTTCACACCAAGGGAGCAAGGATTAAATCCCTGATGGAGAAGACATATAAACAGGTTTAGTCTCTGCAACAAGCACAGTCCCCATGGCAGCATATTTGTGTATACAGCATGTGAACGTGTGGAGAGGAAGGAGAGACTGGTTAAAAAAAAGAAAAAAAAGAAGGTGAAGGGTGACAACAGAAAGGAGAGTGAGAAATCCAAGTGGAGCAGGCAGTAAGTTTAGCAGGGTGCATTGCTGTTTGCTAGGCACCTCCACCAGCCACACTCAGGTGGCATAGCATAAAATATCTCCCCTGCTCTGAGTGACAACATATGTGGGGTGACAGTCTGAGACTCTGAGCTGTTGTGTGCAGGCTGCTGATAGCCCTAAACTCCTAACAGCTCCATGAGCTCATTAGTATGCCACCCTGACCATTAGGCCTTCTGTAAAATGTGGTTTTACCCAGACCCGTATTTTCCATCGTATAATCTTCACAAAGCTGTCCCAAGATCTCTAATATAACAGTGTTAAACAGAATGCATTTGCAAGGCTTTCTTTTTTTCTCAGAGAATTTTAATCCCATTTATTGGTAACTAGCTTTTAAAATGACATTTTTCCTTGCTGCATTTAGCTTAGTCCAAGGGGAAAAAGAAAAAAAAAAAAAGATGCCAGATGTCACGGGGCCAATAAGCAGGTGGGCCGAAGCTTCTGTACCAATTCAAACTGGCACCGCATCAAACCTGGTGGGTATAACCTTTAATTCAGTGCTTCCCTGGCACCAGATCTAGTGCCATCTGCTTAGCTTTGCTAAGCTGTGCTTGTTTCTGTGCAGGGACGATGCCAACAATGCAAACTGTCTCCTACATGTGCAGGGAATCATCGGTGCAACTAGTTTTTCAAGACCCATATGGTGGCATCTGCAAATGTACACTGTCAGCATTGCTACTTGTACCACCCTTCGTGTTTAAGAATGGAAGGAGAGAGCCCTGCTTTGCAATTCACATCAAGCTGAAAGGATATTCTCTCCCTCTGCACTCCGGCTTTTAAGGGCAACCCTGGGACAAAGAGAACATGTAGCTTTAAAAGAGGAAGCAGTATAGAAATCAGGCTTGGGAACTGGGGAAAATCAAGAAACAGTTGGCAAAAAAAAAAAAAAAAGAAGATGATTTTATAGAAACCCTCTTAAATCATTGCCTGAAAGCTTGCCCAGTGTAGTTAAAGCAAAAAAAAAAAAAAAAAAAATCACTTTATCTTGACTCTTGGGGCTATTAAATGGGTTCAGTTCCAAGTCACCCCAAGACATGAACACTTTCACTCGTCAGGAATGGATGTCATTCTGTCACCTCTTCTCCATGAGGTGCTACCATCAGAGGGACACAGTAGGTAGAGGCTGGCTCCAGCACAGCTACTTTAGTGTTTGTTCCAGGCATTAAGAAGAATGGCTACCCACACAGAGTATGAAATTATAGCCTATGCACAAAGATGAGCAAACCAGAGCTCTTAAAACTCCTTTCAAGCTCCCCAGTTTAAGTTTCTCTTTCTTTAGAGAGCAGCAATACTTTCTTCCAGCTGCAAGGACAGCGAGGGGGTATGTGGCCTTGGACAGCTGGTGCCTCCTCCTGTCCTCTCCTGTCCTGTCCTGTTCACTCCTCTTCCCTCCTGCTGCCACACACTATCCTCCAGAGCACAGGCTTTGCCAGCACTTTGCAGAGCCAACAGGTGTGTGTGTGCTTGGAGGGGAAGGGCAGAGAGGCACCATCCTTGCTCACACCTCTGAGCACTGGCTTGGCATTTTCCACTCCATGATTTGGCCAGTCAGACAACGCCACTGGCTCTGACATGTTCCCACCTATCACTTATGTCAGCAAGCAAGTTCCTGACACACTGCTCTGCCAACCATCATCAAAACACCTCTGTGCGGTCAGGAAAAGTATGTGTTGACCACAAAGAGCAGCTCTCCTCACTGCAAAATGATTAAGTGCTCTCACAAAAGGCCAGAAAAATTGGCACTGAGGGTTTTGAACAAAGACCCTTCCTTCAGATTGCAGATGCTGTGGTGGAATGGTTAAATACAAATAGAAGAGTTTTCTTCAGTGGAATAACATTCCACATTTGATTTCATAGGGCTTTTCTATTGATCTAACAGTCTTCAAAAAAATCACATTTATATAGAGCATAATTCTACCTGACAGTGTGGCTTCAATCCTCCTTCCCTTTCTCCATGTTCCTCTGATTCCCAAAGAGTTCTGTAACATTTTAAATAAGGAAAAGGTTAACCCAGCAGTTGGGGAATTATGAAGCCTGCTTCCATTGTCCTTTTAAACCTCAAACAGGTCTCTATTCCTACAACAATATGGGCTCCCCCCTCCCTTCCTTTAAGTGTCATTGCACTGCCGCTGCATCATCAGTATTTCCCTCTCTGGGTCAAATTTTGCTTATAGGTCAAAGAAGAGGCAAAAATTATTCTTAATTTGCCTGAAAGTTATGAACATTCACTAATTCATATCTTGGTTTCAATCTGTTTGGATTGAACATGTAACACTGGTATTACTCTTTATTTTGAATTCTATCAGTTGGGTTGTCTTTCCTTTATTTAGTGCAAGAAAACTGATCAGCACCAAACACAGCTGCAAGCCATGTCATTGGTAATGAATGAGGACTTTTTTGTTGCTGTTATGAACTTGCAGATAGCTTTAAACTGTGACCTTTAAATCACACTAGTCCAAAACTGCCATTTTTTATTTTTATACTCCATATGTTCCTTTCCTTGACATTCTATCTCCTGAAAAAATTATAATTAAAGATTATAACTAATAGAAATTAAAACTTCCTTTATGGAAGGAGCAGTCTCTCTTAGGCAGAAAGATACAAGTAGAAGAAAGATTAATTTATTACTTTGAGACATTGACAAAGAATTTATGCCACAGTAACTGGCTCTGAGTGTAAGACCATAATTTCTTCCTCTAAATTCACTATGATTGGTGTACAACCTGCATGAAGTTTCTGAAGTTTCATCATGCATACTTCTACAAACAGACAAGACGAAATTGCACTTGTTGCAAGTTTGATTTGGGTGTTGCTAGAGCATTGCAGAAAACAGTTAATGGCCCAAACCCACTGCTTGCTCTGTTAAGCAGCATTTTTGTTTTTCCAGGGAAAGATTATTTGCAAATACTCCCTCTTGTGATCAAAGCTAGAAAGCCAATGGAATCATTTCCCACTGGTTCAAAACTCACTGATTGACATTGTTCAGGTGTTACAAGTAGCCTGCATGCAGGATTTTTAAGCCCTTCCATTATTTGATCTTGTAAAAGTGATTGTTGCCTTTCAGAGACATTTTAAAAAGGCTCATTCATATCCTGATGAGGCAATGCATATGCTGAGTTTCTTATTTCATTTCATTGCGCATGTGAAGAGGCCATATTTGAAAGGACATATTTGTTTCTCCTTTCCTGGTTGATAAGACAATATTTTAAAATTGCATTGGTTGGTGAGTCTTCAAGGAAATAAAGGAGTGTTTAAAACAAAACATCAAAGATCATTTTGTCCTCTTAGTGTCTTCACTGAGTTAGAAAAACATCCTTTATTCTGACACAAATACCTTCACCCTTGGATTTCACCCTTTGACATGGAGTAGACACTGGGCATTATGAAGTGCAAAATACCTGCCTTAGACTTTCCAGAAGAGGGATTAAAATGCATACAAAGATCTAAAAAACAAAACCAAAATGCATAACCCATGTTTGAAAGAGATCTTAAGCTGCCTTTTCCTGCTTAGTCCAAAAGAAATGCTGGTCTAAGAAAATTCATTTTAAGCCCATGGAATGACATCTGAGTTCTCACTCAGAAAGCTCAAGTTTGCAAAAATCTGACTGCATCTCTTAACTAATTTTTATTTTTCATAAAAATATTAATTAGGCCCTCAGTGTTGCCTTGTGCAGATTTAAGTCTTAAGTTTAGTGTCCTCCTGTTACTGAGAGTTTGTCATTAGTGCCTGCTCTTTGTTTACCTCACAGCTCACTAGAGGAGCGCCACCGTTGGTTTTGATCCATCAGGAACCATGGAAGAGGAATGACACTTCACAAATGAAGTCTTGGGAATGGTTTGATGAAGAGAATTTTGGTTTTGTTTTGTCTTGTTTTGGTTTTGGTTTTTTGTGTGTGTTTTTGTTTTGTTTTGTTTTATTTTGATGCTGAGAAGGTGTTAGTTAAAGGCAAAAATTTGCTAGGGAAGGTAGAAATTAAATACCCAGACTTTAGTTCATTTATGCCATTTCACCAAGCTCTAGTTGCCCTTTCCAGCTACCCAAGGTAAATTAAAAGGAACCATGATCACTCATGCTTTTCTATGTGGAGACCAAAACTGTGAATGCATCTGGATTTGCTTCTCTTTCTAAAAATTACCACATGAAATGTACACACACTGTTGCACAGTCAGTGGAGAGCCTCTATCCTGAGCCACATCCAATCATGTCTCTGGAGGATCCCAGCTCTACATCACTCTCCTTTCCTTGCATTCCAGTGCAGAGGTTTACCTGGTTCTTGTTCCTCTGGGTTTGCTCCTGAATGTTTTTCTGGATGATCTTACAAATACCACTGAAGTGCCTGAATCAACAAATAGCCTTTGCATGCTATTTTACTGCTGCATGTTCTATGCCATTTACATTCTATATCTAAACCTAGAAAATAACACTCATGCCTTGGCCAGTTTTCTTCCAAGGTCCTCAAGGCTCAGCAACAGAGTGCCACATGCTCCAGAGTAAGAAACGATCAATAGAATGTGCCCCCAGTATTTTTGTTCATCTCACTTATTTGTGCCAAAACATTCATATCAAATTATTTATTTCCTGTCTGTAAGCAACAAGTTAACCTTGGTTTGTCTTAGCTTCTGAATAAAAAATCTGCAAATAAACTGAGTAGAATAGAGCAGACAAGGCACAGCCCCTAAGCCCAAATTTTGCTAGAGCACCAGACTTGCATTTCACAGGAAACAATGGTCAGGGTAAAACCCTTTAGTGCTTTTCACACTCCACTGAATACTGTTCTAGTGCATTTTCTTCAGGGCCGTTAAAAAGCACACACAAGAAACAGTCTCTGGGTTTTGGAAGTTTGGAGGACAGCAAGGCTGGCTCTCTGCAAGCAGGGCTGACCTTTCTAAAGCATTTATTCTGGCATTCCAGGGGCTGAATAATCTGAGAGACAGACATAGAGTGCATATAAATAAATGAATCACACAGAGGAATATGAGAATTCCCATGCAGGATATGCCTTTTGCAATGTGTTAACCCTTTCTGCAGAAAATTTATGGACAAAGATGTTGTGTTGATAGCTCCAGTCATCTGAGCTAACTCTGCCATAACTTCATCCATGTGGAGTGAACTATGTCTTCAGCAATGTCTGGAATGTTCCCACATCTGCTTAATTTGTTTCAGAAATGCCAGCAGTGTCACAAAAATGTTCATCTACATAGGCTTGTACAGGGTCTCAAGCTCTAATAAATACTACTACTTATGAATCAGTGACATTATTTTTGTGTATTTAAACCGATTAAACACAATGAACAACAACAGAGACAAGAAAAGTATAATCCCCACTGCCGTTACATTCCCATTTAAACAGATGTTTCCTTCCCTTGTTTTATAGACTGGAAGAAGTAAATTAGTTGCAGAGTTTGACAACACATTTTTTACAGCAGCTTACAAACTATTTAAAATCACTAAGCAGGAGTATTAGCATTGCATTTGCTCCAAGGCTACTATGGTGGTGAAATAGGTTTAAAGGCACTTCCTGAAGCCTATGAATGATTCAAACCCACTTAATATGTAAAATCATATATACATGCCCTCTCTCAGATATTACATGCTATGCCTATCTGCAAAGGAATATCCACCAGCATCTAAAGTATAGTCTTTATTTTTATTGAGAATTCCAGCTCTGAATGGGATCACTTGCCAACCACTGTAGAAACATATAATCTCTGTTCACAAAGAATTTATAGTAGGATTGTAAATCAGAAGGCAAAAGGAAGATCGAGTCAATGAACAAGAGTATGAGAAATCCAGGAGAGGCTGTAGAATCCTAGAACACTGAGATGCTTAACCACGCTCAAGATTCAGACAGCCAGGTGTATATTGATCTTGTCAGAGCATGTGCTTATCCTTTTATGTCATTCCTGGTTGGCAAAACCAGTCCCTGCCTGTTCAGCTGATAATTATGCAATTATGCTCCATCCTGACATGCTCTCTGTCCCCACCCCCAAAAAAAAATTGTTATCAAATCACCCTGGGAACAAAATATTAGTATTTATTTGCTGTAAGGAATGCCTGTCAGAAGAAAAAAAAAAAATTGAGGTGGAGTTGTGGAGTTGCACTACCAAACTGTTATAGACAAACATTGAAAAGCATGGGCTGAACATATTTTTATAGAAGGTTGTCCCGGTTCTCACCAGGACAGGGTTAATTTTTGCATAGTGGCATGGCTAGGGCCTGGATGTTATTCTATACCACCTAACTTTCTGGGGATGGGGCAGGGCTCCCCTCTGTGTAGGGGTAGGGTGGTGGTGGCTCCCTGTGAGATATGGTGAGCATTTACATGTGAATCCCTCACATCTCTTAAACACCTTTGTTATTAAATATCAATGCTGTTACTGTTAGTTTTCTTATCTAATTGCTGGGTCCAGTAAATTGTTGTTATATCAACCTGTGCTTTTTACCTTTTGTTCCTCCAATTCTCCTCTCCAGCCTGATGCAGAGGAAGGGGAGGAGTGAGGAAGGGGGTAGTGAAAACCTGGAGAGTGCTTTAGAGCAGTTTCAGTGGGAACACTAAATTGGAGAACACCATTCCTAAAGCACAACAGAGGTGGATTTCCATGCTGTGAAATGCACATGTTTCAAAGAATACACGAAACCTTGGTTTAATTCTTGGCCTCACATGCAGCACATGTTGGGTTAGGTCCTGCAGGAAACATTAAAGGTGGAGGTGCATGAGTGAATATCCAAAGGTCAGGTCAATCAGCAGAAGGAGTTTGCACAGAGGCAAACTACCAATTTCAGGTATGCAAGAGCAGGGAAAGATTTGGGCTGAGAAAACACTGAAATACAGCTCTTTTGGAGATGGCTGAAGTGTTGTGGCAAATTAACACTTTCTTTTCCTGAAAGCTGTCTTATGACCTTGGGGAAGGAAGTGAAAGGAAACTCTATCCTGCTACAGCCTCAAACCTCTGCTGTGTGGCAGGAACACTTGCATGGTGTCAAGGACCACCTGGTCTTACAGCCTCCACATCCCTAGGATGCCAATATGCTCTTAGTGCAAAAGATGGAATCAAAGACTAATAACATTCAATCTGCACCCATCCTGAAGCATGGCAGTGAGGTAGCCCATGGCAGTGAGACAGAGAGCTCCACATTATGGAAGCGGAATCAACAATTCTTTGTTTTCTTAAATCAGAAGCTTGCTACTATGAACAAGCAGTGCTTCTCCTAAAGGCTTCTGTTTTTCCCGACTTTGTGACTTCAGCATAGTCTCAAAGAAAATATAGACAAGAAAAAAAAAATCTCTGTAGTGTGTGTAACAGCTTGTTCAATGCAAGGGAGAGAGACACTGTGGAATCAAAAGAGGACAACAATGTCTCAGAGAAGTCTCCAGATGATGAGAAAAACTGAAGTAGATTAAATCTGTTGGCAAACACACTCTCTTTTATTCACTTCTGCAACTGAACTGCTTGATCCATTAGAAGAATGGCATTCAAATACAGCCCTCTGGCCTAGCTACCTGCCTGGAGGTTGGCATTAGCCCTCTGACAATATGGTTATGAGGAAGATGCAGGAGACAAAATATCTGTTCTTCACAACAGAAGATTCACATCAGAGACAGTACACCCATATGACTGAGCAGAAGGAAAGTTTGGGACACAAGATACATGAGCAAAACTTCAAAAACATTTAAGAGAATCTGAAGTCTGTGGAGCAGAAATTCAGGAGAGACATGAAGAAGAATACCATCTTAAGAGGGAGAATTGAAGAAAAGCATGTTTGAAGTTACAGCAAGAACACAAGGACAGGAAAGTACTGGCACAGCTAATGCAAACTGTTACATTGATATATACGCCTTGATCTAGAATAACTCTGGATTTGAACTTTTTATACGTTTAAAAGAAAGGCAAAGAATAAATAGCATTGAATTGGTTTGGATGAAAATATAATACTTAGGAAATGAGAATTGAAACCTGACTAAGAAAACCAATGGTCCCACAGAACAATAAAAGTAGATAACATATCTGTAATTTAAATTGCAATGCCCAAAGTGACCCTAGCAGTGCTGTCATGGGATCTAAGAAACCTACAATGCAGCTAGGTGCTCTATGTGCACCTCTCCCACAGCTCTGCTGATTTCTATGCTAAGAGAAGCAGCAGTGAAAGTAAGAGAAAGTTGAAGTACACTGTGGGTTTAGTTCCAAGAAAGGACCAAGCAATCACCTGTAAATTATTTGGAAAACAAATAAACAAACCAAAACCAAAATTTAAGAAGAAAAAAAAAGAAAACAAAATCCCCACAACAATGATAATGACAAAACAGGAAAAGAAATTGAAAAGCAGTTAAGTGGTGCACTCTGAAATGTCTCCACTGAATTATGATAAGTATGTATTAGCTGCAGTATGTTTATCTATGTCCACAGGAGAGGATTAGCTGCAAACATTCTTCTGAGATAAACCAGAACTATTTGGTGCTGGCACTGTTAAATTTTTGTGATATGCAGGTGTTTGAAGTATGTGTGCAGCTTCCTCATTGGTTTTGTTCCAGGTATTTCCACTGAGAGCATTTTTACACACTAGATGTGACGAGGTACGTAGAACAATGGCAAACACTCTGTGCATCTAACAAAAATAGCTTTATTCACATTGAGACTTAAAATAGTTTTGTTTACTAAAGGCAATGAATGTAAATACTCCCTTGGGGTCAGTCAATTTCATCCACTTCCAGTTGGCAGGCATCCCCAGAGGCTGTGCAGTGCAGTGCTCCTTACAAATGGACACCAGCACAGCTGCCCCATTTCTGACAGGAGAGAGGGCATGGTGTGAGCAGGGGTTTAGGGGCCCTTGGGTAGAAGGGTGGGTGAAAACACTCCTCCACGGTGCCTGGTATCTTTGTAATGCACCTGTGCTGCACCAGAGCCCTTCTTCCTGCCCACTACAATTTCTGTCCTGCTCTAAATGGCTTCACACAAAGTCAAGATCTGCAGTTTGTCACCTCCCACCTCTTCCTGTTCCCAAAGCCTTCAGCTCAGCTAGGCTCTAAGGGTCCAATTTTCCTAACCCTCTTGAGGTGACAGGCCTGGAAGATTTCTCGAGTGACTTTGAAAGTCACCTGCTTTCTCTCTGTTTGCTGTCTTTTCTGATATCCTCTGCATGCTTATTGCCCTGAATGTAGTAGCTATCATTTAGCAGTAATTTAGGTATTAATTTCAGAAGTGGTGCTCTGTGTGACTTACAAAATCTAGGCACAATTCTGATGACTCACTCCAATAGCCTTGATGCCAACCTAGACACCTGGAGAGGAGGTCAGTTAGACAAACTCCCTGAAATTTTACAACTGCACATTTTTAACTTCTCCAGTTTTCACTGAAAAGCAATGTGTTCCAGTTAGAGGATTTTTCCAAATAAATAATTTCCTACTTCAGCAAATCTAATGCTTACTATGACTTAGAAGTATTTCAGTCTGCCAAAGGACTACTTGTTAATTGTTCTTCTCCTGCCATTCCTGCTGTTCCACAACTGCTTGTACACTATATGTACCTAAGATGTTGAGGCAGCTCTCTCCCTTCAGACTGATTCATGTGTAAGGCCACTATAGACTTTTACACTGCGTGTTTTAATGTTTTTTCTTCTGCCTGCTGAAAGCCACATTCTCAACTCCTATGCAATGTGACCTTTTGTTTACATGTAGTTTCCTGGGTGTTGGATGGTTTATTTTTTTTTTAAATCTTCACGTGTCAGTGTTCCAGTTTCTGAAACACATTATTTTGTTCTATGGTGCAATGAGACCTTGAAGTCTCCAACTATTTATCTACATGCACCCTTCTCCACTACATCTGTCTTTCATCACAGGTGATTCCCTCTGGAATTCTGAATTGTCTATGAGAGCACATTGGTATATCATTACTAGTAACAATAAAACTTGTTTCACTCTTGCTTTCTAAAATCTCACATTTAACTTCTCATCAAGTCGTACAACTTTCAGATGAAGCCATCAAGGATTTTTTGGCACTTTTTGGATGAAAGAAGTGTATTTCCAAACATTAAAGATTACAAGTTACTGATAGGTTCCAATGGACTATGGATCTACTCCTGTGTCTCTTGAGTTAATGGGATTTTTACTTCTGGTCATGGCTGGGACTCCATCTGGCTTTCATTAACTGTAATGCCAGAAGCATTAAAAATTTCCATTAAGTAATACACCTAAAGTGGACAAAGGTTTACCTACATTAATTACAGGGCAAGAATATATATATATATATATATATATATATATATATATATATATGTGTGTGTGTGTGTGTGTGTGTGTGTGTGTGTGTGTGTATGTATATAATGACTTGAAGTTAAAGTCTTGACACACTTAATCTGCTCATAATTAAGGGAACAGATTTATTAGTGCTACTAGAAGTTGAAAATACCTATGTTCTAATGGAACTTATGGACTTCTATCTTCCTAACTTTTATTCTGAGATCTGTAAAAACAACAAAAAATAATTTCAAACGGCTCACATAACAATATGGCATTAAAATATTCTGCTATGCATCTTAAAATGACAAAACAGAGCAAAATTACCACAAAAATTAATGGAACAACCCTAAAATATCAGCCCAGAAATCTCTATGGTCTTAATTCTGCAAACTGTTTCAGTATGTCCTTTAGCCTTCCACACTAAGCAGAGCACTGTAGCACACAACTAATTATTGCCAAGAATGTCAGTAATAGAACTGGATATCAAGGTAGAGATACAACTTATCAGAACATCGAAAAAAGATCAGCAGATACGCATTCTGCTCAAGGCTTTGTAACTACCAACCTGAACCATTCTCTCATCTTCTTCCTCTGTAGGCCTGTAGAGCATCTTACCCACTTGTCAGGTCTTACCAACGGCTGAGACTGAGCCACATTGTATAAAGTGATTTTTACATCTCTAAACTGTTAAAAAACCTACAGCTTTTAAAAAAATCTTTTTACATGTTTTTAAATTCCTATATTTTACATGAGGTTTCAAGTTCCGTGAAATTTCAAGACTTTATTCTGAAATAATCTGACAACTTTTCATTCCCAGTTCCACCTTCATGTATGGTCTGGTCTGCTTCTAACTATTGCCTTTAATCAGTTGTGTCATATTTTCAAATATACTTTCCACTTCCTGGTTTTTTATTCCTCTGCTGGACAATAACATGTTCCTTCCTAGTTCTTTTTCTATGAAGCAAACACACCAAGATCTTACAATCTCTTCTCATAAAAGCAATCCGTCATTCCTCCCAACAACCGTTATTCCAGTTTGAATTTAGATGTCTTAATATGAGTGACCAGAAACTGCAAAAACTTCTCTGTATGCTCATAATATGTCTTCAAGGTGAGACATGAGGCTCAGCTGATTTATCTAAGGGCAGAGCCTGCCACTTTCTTGGAAGCGCCTCTTGGATTTCTCAGACATATCCTGAAACCAATGAGGGTATCTTGCTCCCTCTCCTCTGCCATTTCCTGCCATTGAGCTTATCAGAGAATTCCTCCTAGTTGCCCTTCTAAGTGACTGCTCTTGCACATTCTGCTATTGAATTACAGCTCTTTTCTGCTATTCCAGTCCTCTAGGTAACACAGATCTTCCTGCATTATGCTTCGATCTTCTCCATATTGACAAAACCTCCAATTTTGTCTCATTACCACACTGCCACTTTTTATGCCTTTGTCATTACTAAAGCTATTAAGGAAAGGTATGAGGAGAGGAAATAGTAACCAGAGGGAAAACCTGAACACATAATTTACTGTGCAGCAACTGCCCACATGCATCCAACTACCTGTAGTGAAACAGAGTGGCTGTCTCCTATTTATCACAGCACACTGAGCAGCAAGTGTCTTGAGAGAAATAGGTACTGTGCTTAAGCTGCAAACTCACACTCTTGCCCATGATGGTCATGACAATTGATTAGGTGTCCTTAATCAGTCCCTAATGATCCCTCAAGGATCCACAGTACCTCCTCCCAGCCTGATGATCCCCTTCAAGCAAGAGCCATTGCATGATTATGTTGTACTCGTTCAGCTCGTTAGCTTTTTTCCTAAATTCCCTTCTAATCCCCATTCTCCCTATTGCAATTAGTAAATTCCAGGGGAGCACTATGTGAGATGCCCTGCTAAAGTCCAAGCAGATTTGACCTACCCTACTTCTTAGATAAGTCACTCAGAACCTGTAATTGCCCAGATCACAATTTTTCCTTTCTTAATATGGGTTTATACTTCCTATACTCCATGCATGCTCTCTACCTTGTAACTTATAAAAATAACAGCTATCAAACTCTTACTGTTTCATGTGTCATTGAAAATTAACTTCATGTTTACTCCTGATGCATGATAAAATTCTGATTTTACTTCAGCTGTGGAGATTTCAGATTCTCTTCTTTTTCCCTTGGGTACCATGATTATTATTCAATCTTGAACCTTGTTATTACTGAACAATGATTCAATAATTACCTATTATTGAATAATTAGTCATCTTTGTCCTTGGCAAAAACTAGGAAAAACCAAAACATTTTGGGTCTGATCTGTAGCTAAATCTTAACCTCATCCCCTGCAAAGAAGAATGTCTTTCTTTTTTGTTCTTTTGTTAGCTTTGCTACCAATAGCTTTCTGCTATTTCATAGAAACATAGAACACTATCATCTGGTCCAAGCTTTCTTGGCAAACAAACAGTCTAGACAACACAGCCCAGCATCCTGTCCAGCTGAATATCAAAAGTGTCCAATGCTGGGGAACCAACCATTTCCTTAGGGAGATTATTCCAGTTTTGTGGCTGATTGTTCTCATTGTGGAATATTTTCCCTTTTGTGTCCATCTAGAATCTCTGCACAATTAGAATCACAGACACATAGAATGGTTTGGGTTGGAAGGGACCTGAAAGATGAACCAGTTCCAACCTCCCCTTGGGCAGGGACACCTTCCACTAGACCAGGCTGCTCAGAGCCCCATCCAGCCTGGCCTTGAACACTTCCAGAGATGGGGCATCCACAGCTTCTCAGTTGCACAGATTGCCACTGGCAATCTCTTCCAGTGTCTCACCACCCTCACAGTAAATAATTTCTTCCTAATATCTAAGCTGAATATCTATCTTACTTTCTTTCATTCCTCCTTGTCCTCTCACGACATGCCCTTGAAGAAAATCCTTTTACAGATTTCCTATAGACCCCTTCAAGCACTGGAAAGTTGCAATAAGGTCTCCCCAGATCCTTCTCTTCTCAAGGCTGAACAGACCCAGTTCTCTCAGCCTGTCTTGGTTTAAGTCTGTTTTACTTTCAATGTATTTGTACCTGATGTATTTTCTACATTTTCTCCTTAAAATTTTTAGAGAGATTTTGCAGTTTTGACTTCAACATATCCCAGGGCTCATCCATATTTAAGACGGTGAATTTTTAAATCCAACACATTCTGCTAATTGGGTTCTTAATGTCTTAAACAGTAAATAGACCTTACTTAAGCACCTATTTTTATTTAGATTTCATTCAATTCAAAAAGAAATCACTGCTGATCAGAATAGAATGTTATTGTCTGAGACCGTAATTTTTGTAACGCTCTCACTACTCACACCAATTCATAAATTCTTGTTGGTCTGGCAATTTTGCATCAATAGGGCAGCCACCACTTCCAGAACTAACTGCACCAGGCAAACCTCTCATGTTAGGCTGGCTCCTTCAGCTGTGGCTGAAGTCTCCTTTAACAGCACAGCCCTACAGCTCCTGGCAACACTCCCTCTATTCAAGAAGCTGTCCATTCTGAATCTAAGTGTGCTGATTACCACTATTACTGCCATGTGGAAAATAAGGTGTTTATTAGCCTTCTCAAAAACAAATTTATTCCAAATGTGTTATTTTGTGTGCTGTATTCCTTTTGAGCAGTTTATTGCACTGTTAGTATTTAAAGTCTTGCACTAACTTTATTTTTTTTTCCATTTCCTTTGACCAATTTTTTGTCCACTCCTATGGGTTGCCACATTCCAAGCTCAGGTTCCCTTTTACCAGGGTTCACATAAAAAGTTTCAGGTGAGTAAGAAGTGTGCCCTGACAGCCAGGAGTGCCAACCTGGGGTGCATCAGGCACAGCATCACCAGCAGGACAAGGGAGGGGATTGTGCCACCCTGCTCTGCACTGGGGCAGCCTCACCTCGATAGCCGGGGCAGTTTTGGTGAACACAACATAAAAAAGACATTAAACTATTAGAGAGTGTCCAAAGGAAGGCAGTGAAGATGGTGAAAGGCCTTGAGGAGAAGCCATGTGGGGAGTGGCTGAGGTGACTTGGCTTCTTCAGCTTGGCAAAGAATAGAGTGAGAGGAGACCTCATTGCAGTCTGCAGCATCCTCACAGGGGGAAGTGTAGGGACAGGCACTGATCCCTTCACTCTCATGACCAGTGACAGGACCTGAGGAAACGGCCTGAATTTGTATCAGGGGAGGTTTAGGTTGGATGTCAGTTGGATATCAGGAAATTCACCCAGAGGGTGGCAGGGGACTGGAACAGGCTCCCTGGAGAAGGGGTCACAGCACCAAGCCTGAGAGAGTTCAAGAATGTTTGGACAATGTCTTCAGGCACTTGATGTGATTCCTGGGGTGTCTTGCACAGACACAAGAAGTTGTACTCAATCATCCTTGTGGGTCCCTTTCAACTCAGGATTTTCTGTGATTCTAGGTTTCCCTTATCTCTGGATTGTCTGCTTTCACAATCTGTATCAAGAAAATATATTTCTCAATTTATGGTCAAATACTTATTTCTTATAAAAGGCACACATTTTTCTAGTCAAACAGACAATACATTGTATCCCTCCAGCTACTTAATCTGCTTAAATGATCCTTTTCTTCTTAGTGGCCATTCTTTTACAACCTGCTATTTCTTTATCTATGAGTTCAAGAGACCTACATGCACATGAGAAGAGCTTTTATTTTTGAACTGTAGAAATGGTAGGAAGCTGTTGGAATTTTTTTCCTAGCTGGGGTTGATCCACCAGCAAAATGCTTTTCTCATGTAACCATTCATCAAAGTATTTGCTGAATGACTTTTAGTTTTGAATAAATGACTGCAACCCAATTTATTGTGAAACATTTCCACTTTTGATACTCAGTTCCACAGTCTGAAAAACAAATTCCTGTGATCAGAAGCTCTGTCTCCAAAGCCAGAATTTTTTTTCCTCAGATGAATTAGTTATTTGTCATTAGTATTGCCAACAAACGAAATACATTAAAACAGCAGCTGGACATAAACAAGAAACAAAGTTTTAGTTACAAAATTAAAAATACTGAAAATATTTACAGAAGCATTTTCTCAGATCTGATTTTTTTGTATTTATCTCTTTTTGATCCAGCCAACATCCAGAACGCACTGATACTCAGAAAGAGTAATAAGAAAAAAAACCATCAGTAGCTAAAAATCCCAAGCATATAGTCTTCAGGAGGAATGGCATTTTGAAGAAAAAAGCTGGAGTTAGAACCATATTCTGTTTATTTTCTCTAAATGAATTGGACACATTTATAACAAAATAATGCAATTTTTTATCTGTTAAATTAATTTAGGTAAATTAATTATAAAACAATTATCTGAGGTTTTTATGTCATGCAGGAAGTGTCATTTATATGCCAGTTGTATGCAAAGAGAGAAAAGGTTGCCCTCTTAATTTATTTTAATGCATGCAACAGTGGAACACGATTTAATTGAAACAAAAGACAAGAGGATGAAAAGAATTTTTTTTCTTTTTTTTCCCCAGAAAAATCCAAAGCATTTGCATTCAGGGCCTTGAAGCATTTCCACATTATAAATTATATATTTATATGTAAATGGACTTCTGGCTTCTGTTCAGAATATTTGGCAAATTGAATGTTAGATTCTGCTGTCTTTATCTCCATTGAGTTGTGAACTATTCCCTGAATATTCCTATAGATTTCTAAAGCTTTGCATAACTTAAGCTACCATATGTAAGCTACATGTGAAGGGTTTTATGAGAAAATGCATGCGTCTGTGAGTTTTCTACTCCCCATTTGAAAAATAGGGTCTCATACCTGCAAACCTGAAGCAATTGAACCTTGGGATCAAAACAGAAGGTTTAGACTCCTCTTTAATATAAAAAAAAATTTCACCATTGGCATCACCTCCCTTCCATGTTGGCATGAATTCATGTTAGCTTAAAATGAGTGTTTTTGAGGAAGAAATGAGAAAGGAGAATAAAAGAAAAATCCTGGTGTACTTACAATAGTCCATGGATTGACAAGGAATACCCTAACACTGAGCAAAATCGTGATCTCTCAAAAAGGGGACACACGTGCAGGAGGGAAGGAAATCAATTCAGACTATCCAACAAGGTCTTTGTTTTGCTCAGAAACCCCAGACTGAATCCAAGAAATCTTTTCTGAAGAAACTACTTCATATCTTCTCAACTTGAATGTCAATTAACTGTTTCCTGGAAAAATTATTTTGTCAGTGCAGTTCATGAGCAGTTCCTAATTATGAGCCTTATTTCACAATCTTCCATAATGACTGTACTACTGGAAAGACAACAGGTTTAAATTACTCAACTCTGACTGCACAAATTGACTTATCATGTTAAAGGTGACTTGTTAATAGGAGCTATAACTTCAATACCAAGGAAGTGTAGGAAGACATATGGCAGAATACACTTTACCATACTTCTTAAAAAAGGGAAGGTAATACGTTACTGAATCTTTTATTGTTAGTGGAAAAGAAGTCATAGAAAATGACAATAATATGGCAATATGAATAATAATGAACCTTGGAAGAACTTACCTTTCCTAATTATTTCTTACCACAAATAATTAATAAAATATTTGTTTTGTTGACAATTGATGCATATTTTCCTTATAATGCTTCTCATGAAATTTTGTCGTTGTTTGGGGAAAAAAAAAAAAAAAACCAAGACAAAGAGAAAAAGAAGAATTTGCCTTGGTTTAGAAAACTGAGGATCTCCATCTAGAGATCTCGAATTTCAAAGGAAAAGCATTCCAGAATTCCAGGTGAATGTTTGAACATAAACCCTCTACCCCAAGGCCTTTTTAAAGAAAACAATTCAGTGGTTTTCTCTTTGGAAAACATTTTAAGTACTGCAGTCAGAGACCTCATGCTGCCATTCATTTATCTGGGCTGGATTCTCCATCACTACGTTTGTCTCCACCACACTACTGATAAAAAAGCAAGAGTATATTGTAGGATAGCATAGAAATTTCCAAGTAAGTTTACACTGGAATTAATTAAGCTTTATAGCATATTATAATGTACAGGATAGAGTCCCACACTCTTTCTGAAGCCTGAGCCACCTCAGTTCCTGCTACCTCTACAGTGCTTTGTGAGAGTCTGTCTGAGCACCAACTCCATGAGAGCAAGAAGACAGATGGAGGTACCAGGACATCATCTCCACCTCCACCTAACAAGTCCTGATGTATGCCAAAAGTTGAAATTTTCCACTCCAGAGAAAAGAGATCTCCAGAAAAATTGTAATTTCACAGTTTGTTGATATAGATACAAAAATTTGACACTAAATGATAGAGCTGATACTGCAACAATGACATAAGAAACAGGAAAAATGTTAGTTTGCTGTCACATGAAACTATTAAAAACAATATTTCACAAATACAAATCTGATAGAAAGTCTGTTGGTTTCCATATGTAGATTTCAGAACACTACTTTATAGAAAAGCTTTGTTCCAAAAAGCTACGAAACAAGTATTCTTGGTTGGAATCCCATAATATAATTTTACAGCAGAATTTAAGACAGTAGCTCTACTTGTCAAAAGTTCCAAGGGAAAGGTAGAAGCTCCTGCTGATAACTTAAGATGAAAAATAAATTCTGATTTTAAACTAAGACTTTCTATTTTGGAACATGTATTTGCATACAGAATGGGGTTTGTGTCGTTTGAGCAAAAAGCCTTTGCCTTGCAATAGAGAACAGGGGGTGGGCTGTGTCATGAAGCTCAGACACAGTAAATCTGGAGCCATATTTTCGTACTGGGCTACCCACGAGCTCAGAGGCACAGCTGATCTCCTTCAATCTGGAGTCCCTCCTGGAGTGTTAGTAAATAACTAACTGTTCCACTCAGGCAGGTGCTGTTACAAGGCAGATTATAATTACATCTACGCTGTGGTTGCAAAAAGAAAAACACAGTGCCTTGAAACCTTAAAATTAGAATGACTCCAGGTTCACCCAACTCTATTTAAAATGTGGACTACAGCAAAACTAGAAAGCCCAATAAAATAAAGTATCACAGCCACCTAGTATAATTAAAGTGAGTCATGCAAGGGATTTACTGGTTAACTGGTATAATTCCCCCTGGATGGGAATAGATCTGATCTGTAGCCAGCACTGCTACAAACACTGTTTCTCTCTCTGGAGTCCAAAATAAATATCTCTGTTGCATTTTGAGGGGTTACAATCTCCTGCAGGGCAGGAGGTCAGTGCCCTCTTCAGTGTGACACTAAGCAGAAAAGGGGAAATACTGCCGATGAGAGTTTTGCTATTGACTTCATCTAAGCCAGGACTTCATTCCAAGTGTTTCACCCACTCTTAAATTTTAGTAACGCTTATCTTATCTATCCTAAGAAATTTAAATGGCAAAACAACATCTGACATGCATGTAAATCTAGAAGCTTGGAATCTGGGGTGAAGGAAGACAGGTTCTCAAAAATTGGTTCCACATTCACTGAGATATGCTCAGCCTGCTATGGGAATCTCCAACGTGTTAGTGCTTGATCCTACCTTTCCCCAATGTCAAGGCCAACATCTCTTCAAACTTCCAAAGGAGAATGTGGTAACAGGCATGCAAAAATGAGTGAACTCTGCCTTTTTCTGGTATCCCTCATAAATCACCTTTGTTTGCATAAAGCCCAAGGCAAAGTCTATTGAAATCAGTATAAGCCTTTTTCTTTTGGATCAAGGCCATTATCTGTGTTTCTCCTGCTTCTTTCTCTTTTGGCTGAAATGTCACATCTCACTTAAGCATAGAAGGGTGGCCAACAGAAGAGATGGAGCCAGCTACAGGAATGTCATGAGAATACATGAATGAGACATGTATATTCATAGAAAGATTCATTTTAAAACAGAGTAGCAGAGCGAAGACACATCAGTTGCTCTTGCACACTGATAATTTACACATTTTACACATTAGTACTTTGCTGTTCTACAGCAAAAATGTAGTTACTATAGCAACTGGTTTGTCATATGACCAGGATTCTATTTTTAATAGCACTCAAAGGTACATATTAACATGCATAATATACGGACTACTTATGGGGGCTGAAAACATATATATTAACATTTTAAACCTTAAAAGAGACAACCCTTGCTAATTTCTTTTACTATCTGCATTTTTTTATTAGGCTACCTATCTAAAGACTCACAAAGAGTGCTGGAATGAAAGTGTCATTGCAGCTCCTAGTGAACTGATGCAGTTCTCTCCTTTGTGGTACAGGAGACCAGAGGTGTCTACGAGGTTCAGAGCTCCTGAGAGTTCCAGGGCACTGCCAAGGTCCTGATGGATGTTTCCAAGAGCTTTGGCTCCTGTGTATCTTTATCACCACCTTATCGTCTTCTCCTTCTCCCTTTTTGTACCATGCTCCTGAGCAAGCTTATTTTTTTGGATGACTTATGTTGAATGAATCAAGAAGGCATCTTAAAGCATCAGTTTCTTTTCTCAGTCTAACATATAAATTGTTTCTGTAAAGATGTCATCCATCTGCAACAGACACACATAAACCATCTCCCAGTATCAGAGAGCTCCTGGAGTCCCTTTCACATGATGGCTGATATGACACCTTTCTCATTGCCACTAAACAGAATTTATCAAATTGTAGATTTTTAGTCCAGTGGTCAAAATTAGTGTAGAAAGGGATGTTTAGGGAAAAAAAATAATTTTAGAAAAGGGGTGGGATTGGGCTGTACATTTTTTTCTTCTTGTCTCATTTGACTTTAACACTGACAAATTTTTGGTGGTGTGGGTTGTGGGAAGGACTTACTGATTTTGAAACTCCCATACTGAGACCAGAATACCCCTACAATAATTTACTGCAGCAGCCAGGGAATATACTGCAGCAGAGCTTCTCAGGTTGTGCCACTTTACAGTTTGTTTTGGAGGCCAATGCAAAGCACTCCTATTGCTCTATTGAGCCTTAAACTACTTAAAATTGTAACTGGTTAGGGAGGGGGAGGGATCCCAATTCAAATTATTTCATCCTTTTTGCTCCCTGTGGAGACTTAACATGCTGTCAAGCCCCCTCTGACTTCAGCTGATGGCAAACTTAGATGGTTTCTACTCCAATATATAGTTTTAACCTTACAGATCCCTTAACACAGAACTCCATCTATACCATGCCCTATAGCCTTCAGCAAAGTTGTCCACGTTGCAATTCTGAACTCTCAAAGGTAACCTTGAAGTATAACTCAGGTTCTTTCATGCTATAGGAGGCTTACAGGAATCAGTCTGCATGTCACTGACTTATGGGTAGCAGAGAGGCGACAGATGCAGAGCTGCCAGAAGTCAGGAAGGAGGACTTGTGGTATTGCTCCTGCGTGTCTGAGCCCAGACAATCAGGTCAGTTCTCAACATCTTGCAGGAAAAAAGTGCATCTGTCTCTCAGCACGCTCATGTCATCCATGGAGCCTTCAGTCTGTGGTTGATGCTGCAGCTGACATTCTCTGGCCATGTGACTGTGTTGCTGGTTGTCTGGCGTGGCTAAAATTATTCTCACATTGACCCAAACTTGAGCATCAAAGGAAAGTGTTTCTCTTCTGGTGTCATACTCTTGCAACAAGTGGCTTCTAGGGTGCCCACCAGTATTTTTCACATGAAAAGACATGCAAACAGCCTATGCAAAGAGCCCAAATGAAATCATCCCCTTGCCTGACTTAAAAAAAAGGTCCAAAAGCCAGCATCTCAAAAGGTTTGGGATCACAAGGAGTGTCACAGTTAAAGAAGGTTTGTCGTATTCAGTGGCTAAATGGTTTGGACAAGTGAAAAAGACCTTGCATTAGATGGCAGCTCTGATATCTTGGCAGGAGGAATTTGTATGCAATTATTTGTGCAGGAGGAGAGAATCATGAAGAATGCCTTCTATAAATCCCAGTAAATAAATCAAAACTGCTATCGCATGCAGCTCTGTTTCCATTACTTTGCTATTATCATGGTATACAACAGAAAGCTTCATTATCTATTTACATCAACACTCTCACAGGCCAGAATGCTTTTTTGCTTTCTGTTGCCATTATGTTGTATTATGTGTGGCAATGCCATAGCAACCCAAGATAACACAAGTAGTGTAGGGCAACAGTGTAATATTTTCTGGCTTTTGTTTTGAATGAGACAGAACACAGCTACCCACTCTATGCAAGCTATACACAAATACCAAAGATTTAGCAAAATAAGAAGCAATTAGCAAACCAACAGTACTTATTGCAAGCCAGCATTTGTCTCCCTTGTGTTCTAAAGGTTTAAAATCACTGAAGGGTACCACTACAGCATCTCAAAGGACTGAGCAACGCATACAGCAGTGTTGTTCACAGGTCTGGTGTATGTCACCACCCACTGATACACGTTTGATCTAATTGAACATACATAAGAGACTTCTGGGCACCCATGTTGTATCCATCCCATCTGAACTGGGTCAAGTCTTGAGTTAATAGGCTAAAGGCTGAGGATACCTTAGGATATGTTTATTTGGCAATCACCACAGCAGTGCTATTTGTAATAGAACTGGTTGAGAATAAATAATCAATATGTGCAGGCAGAGTGGAATGACATTTTCAGTCTCCTGAGACAATGAGTTCAGAGTGCCTTCTCTGAAACATGCACTGATTACCATGCCATGACCTTGTGTGAATAACGTGTTTGGGCAATCAGGCACGGAAAGTATAAAGAGTATGATCAGCCAAAGTATCAAACTTTCATCCTGCTTGTTTAGCTTGTGCCCTGAAATCTCTCTGATACCCTGGGGATGATGTAATCTGCCAGAGTTCAGCTTTTCAATATATTGGGACATTCACCATAGATTGTCCATTGCTAGTGGCGTGGTTTTGTGTCTTCTATCTAAAAATGACACACAAGCCAGTTCACACAAGCAATATACACTCTTGTAGAAGGTCACTTTGCATTAATTTGACTGCTTTTTTCCCCCTTCATCATTAGAGGGTTTTTCCTGTGCTGAACTAACTTAGTTACATTGGACAGGGACCAGATGACAACCATTTTGCAAACTCTGACCTATAGATGCTATCTATGCACAGAAACCAGGCATCTAAAAAGATTTAAATATGCTTTGATAAGCGCCAATAAAAATGGTCTTACTGCCAATGAACAGTGTTACAACTAATATTCCATTAGAGTTAGTTTTGAGCATTGTTAAGGTTGACTTAGGTAGCTACTGAGCTGATGTTCAGATGTTTGGGTGGAAGCGAGAATCATATTTGAGCAAACAGGTAATGACTGAAACAGCTTCTTGACCCAAAATACAGAAGTATGCAAATACCCACAGGAACCAAACTTACATGGATGCCAAAGCTTTTCTGACCTCCGTGTGTAGGAATGGATGAAAGAGAAAGAAATGTTCTCAGAGGCAGACGAGGCAGATTTGGTTAGTGCCAGAATCAGGATTACAGTGAGCCTCAATGGAAAAGCCCATCTGGAGCAAAGGGTGCTGTCCTGGATAGGCTTAAAGACACAGATAAGAGAAGGCAAAGTAAAGCCCCTAAACAATCTGGAGTAATTTGATCTTCCTGTCCATGGAACACGATATTGGTATTTTCTTGTAAGCAGAAGTAAATGTACACTCCTGACTAATATGACTTTTTTCCTTAACTGGTGTGATCTGTAAAATGTTCAAACTACTGGATAATTTCTTGGGTTAAGAATGGAAATACACCTTATAAATATAGTTGAGTCACAAGATTATTTCACAACCATTTAAAAAGTGCTCATTTTCATAGTGCAGGTGAAGCCAGAGTTAATTAGCATTAGTCACTGGAAAGAGCAATAACTCACCTAATTTTTTTTTTTTTTTGCTTTTGCTAAATGGATTGCAATTACCCCCCCAGTAATACAGTGAGAACAAAGTTTGATACATAGAAAAAGTATTAAAAGCAACAACAATGCATCATGGGAGAGTAGTAACTAAAGAACAAACTGAGTTCAGCTTTTTTGTTCAAATTTGGAAAAAAATATTTCTCCTAATAAAGACAGGTACTTTCAACATGGTTTTCATGGTTTTCTTTCAACCCTGAAAGATTGCAAAGATTAAAAACAAGAAATCTTAAATAAGCATTAAATATTTTTATAATTGCATACATCTGTATTATTTTATACAGATGTTTACAATTGGGAAGGCAACATAAGAACAACCAAAGGTCTTTTCTGTGTATAAGCAAGCAGAGCCACATGTTCAGGAAACTGAATAAAACCTATTTATTGTCCCAGTAGGTTTGAGGTTTGGGGATTTTTTTCCTGTTGTTTTGCTTTTTTATTCTGGTATTTCATTTTAATGCAGTTTGTTAGCAGAGGTTAAAAATATCCTAGTTCCATCCCATCAAGTGTTAATAATACTGTTAAAGAATTGGATATCAAACATTGCTGATGAGATCCCAATAGTCAAGGGAATGGCTAAATAATTCCATAGCAGCACAGAATGGACACTGCAAGTACAAGGCTATACAAAATCCAGGGTTTTCATTACTGTCCCTAGAAAGCAGTGAGTAATGCCACCATTGTCCCCCAGATCAAGCTGGAAGATGAAAATACTTTTGCAGTTCACTAATCATTAAATTTTAATATGTCATGAACAGATAGGTTGCTCTATTTAGCTCAACATGCAGAGCAAGTCTCTCACAAATCCTACTGTAGGTAAAAGCTGAAGTCTACAGAATACAAAATGCTTTAGATTTGCATCTATTTTACAATATATAGTATTTTTTTTTTCCTAAGGACTATGCTAGAGAGACATGCTGCAAAAATCCAGAGATGCTGCCAGCAATTAGGCAGTTGGGTGACCTAGAAATCTTCTCTGTTACACTTGTGTTTGCTTGCCAGTTCTTCATGTTCTGTCCTGAAAGACTGTTTTGTTTTTGTTTACACAGCTCTTGTAGGCAGAATGAGTAAACTTTTTTCCCCTGCATTTGCCAGGTTTCACTGATACAGTATTGGCGTCTCCATTTAGAGGCTTTGGATGGGCATTTCAGAATATTTGGTTTGACCAGAAATCAATTTTCATGTCACCTTAAAGAAAACAGCTTTTTAGAGCTGAAAGTATTTGGAACTATCAATCAGGTAGAGCTGACGATGAAGCTTACTTGTGGTTTATAAAAGAGATCCAGATGTAAACCTTACTTAATCTGAGTCAGAATCAGTGAGGCACCTGCTAAAAGGAAAAAAACCCACCTTTCCCAAAAATATCCCAAATTTCCCATCTCCCTCCTTCCTTTTTTTTTCACTGTAGGTGCTATGTCTGTTCTGCTGAGATATTTATAATCTCCCCATGCAAAGCCCTCCTTTGGGGGTCTCAGGCTGAGCAAGGAAATAAGGCAATGGGAGCTCTCAAAGGAGAAGCAATTTTATTTGCTGCCTGAAATATTTTGGCAGAGACTCATTAAGCATGCAGGGGAAGAGCTTAGGCAACTGCCTGAGATGTTTGTGAAATCTTCTGCTCAAACTGTCCAAGTATGTGATCCTGACTGAAGACAACATTTCAAAATTCAATAAATTTTCTTGCTTCTTGGAATAGCAAAGATTAAAATTGTACATTTTTGATATATGGAGCACTTTCTCACTTGCCATTGTCTGAAATGAAAGGAAAACAAAAAGAAAATGGTTATGGGCTTTATTTCTAATTTTCAGAATAACTATTTTCCTTTGGGTAGGATCTAATCACAGTGTGTTCAGAGTAAGGGGAGGAAGTTTCAGAAACTTATAAATTCCAAACATATATTTTAAAAATACACTAATTTTTCTCTTGATCAACAAATATTAAAGCAAAATGTAAGAAGAAATAGTTACTAAAAGTAGAGATATAAATATAGCAGAGGAAGTATAAATTTAAGCAATTATAAAAAGCAGAACTCCTATAGCTAGTTTCACTGGAAGATCCTCAAAATATATTAAAGATTAAAAAGCTTAAGACTTCAGTTGCAGTATGTTCTTACGCTGAATATTAAGAAAACTGAAAGTTCTACTATTTAGAATAATATACACAATAAAAATGTGATGCTGCTACAGAAATATTAACACTTTCCTTACCAGAGTTTGTAATTTAACATACTCTGCTAAAGAGTGCATTTTTATAGCCACCTGGAGCAATCACCAGAATTACCAGAAGAATCAGAACAGGTTTTTTGACATTATATTTTTCATTGCATACCACTTCTTATAGATACTGTCCACTATTGAACATTTTTAGACATTTCCAGCTCCAAAATGCTCTGAACTTCCTTCTCTGCTCTGAAAATTTCTGCAAGTCTGAAAACAAATGAAAATAAACTGTTTTACATTTTTGAAGTGGAATAGATTTTATTTTGTAGCAGATTAAAATTAAATACTCTAAAGATAGTACTTAGCTTGCCACAAGCAACCTACATGACTATATTCAAGCCACTGAGTCTATTTCTCTGTGTTCCTATAGATAGCAAAAGATACTTCTATATTTGCCAACTGCAGTGCTTTGTGCATATACTTAGCTGTCATCTCACAGTTCTTCTGAAACCCATGAAACCTGGAAAGACACTGAATGCATAAATGCTAACTCTCCATCTCCTTTTGCATCCCTTTTCAAAATGCACACAATCCATACCAAAAAACTTAAGGCTGGAAACAGGACATGCTCTAGGCACTAGTTTTAGAGGAACTTGCAAGTGGACCATAAATTTTACAGCATATAAAAAGCAGAAGCCTGCAAATAGCAGGCAAACGCTTGCTCAGTTTAAGACCAAAATAATTTTTCTGTTTCCAGACGTAATCTTTCACACTGCTGTGTGTACCTCCAAGAGACACGAGTACAACCCTTGCACCCAGCACAACTGAGGCTTCCCTCACACTGCAGTCCATCCATCCATCCATCCATCCATCCATCCATCCATCCATCCATCCATCCATCCATCCCTACCAGCAGGGTCCAAGCTGTGCAAGCTGCCTTCTTCCACACAAGGGACGTGCACTGCTTTGAAGCAGTTCATCACCTGGATAAATAATGCAGCTGTTTGTTTTGACAGCTGAAAAAACCATCACTGTATCACTGACATGCCACTGAAGATGTCAGAAGCCAGGCCATTTCACTGTGCTGAAGTGCTTTTCCTTTTATTGCCAGGCCTATAACGAGATTATTGAAATGATTCAACAATAGTCAAGCTGCAGTTATAGATACTTGTTGAAAGTAAATAATAAAAGCATTTTATCAGAATTGCTGTCATTTTCCTGTTGAGGGATACATCTGTTTCATAAGTACATTTTTATGTGTGCCTGCCTTATGTGAACCTGCTCTAATTTAGTTACACTGATAGGTACAGTTGTAGCTTTCTTTCTAACAGTATTAACAGATGAATAGGGCAGTCATTTTCAGACAGCAATTTGACACAGCTACAGTCAAAGTGGATTGCATTGAGACTGCAACCTAGCAAGAACTAGGATTTTATTATTATTGTTGCTGTTACTTTGCTGTTAGGTTGGCTTTTTTCTTTTTTTTTTTTCTTTTTTTTTCCTTCTGTTTTTTTCTTTTTAAGCAGGCTACTTGTTTGGCATGCATTAATTTTAGACAAAAGTCCAAAGGAAAACTAAATGGGGGTCAAAAACATTCTTCTGAGAACACCAGAGGTAAAGTGCAGCCTACAGATAGGAAAAGGTACAGACAACATCACCTTTCCTAGTCCCAAATAATGTCCAGAGATGCAAATCCTGATCACTCCATGCAGCTGTCCAAAAGACATGCAAACAGTGAGGGACTTTCTTAGACAGCTAAGGAGAACTGCAAAGCAAGTGGATGCAACATTGCATTTCTGAGGAGAGGAATCTGTACCTGTACTTGGAGATACAGGGAAAACACACAGTTTTGAAAAGCAAGTGCTTTTGTACTCAGACCCAAACCTCTGAGCTATCCCCTTGACAAGTCTAGGTGTTGTTGTTCAAATAGCAATCCCACAAACCCTGCTCAGGCACCTAAAGGCAACTAACCTCCTGTCCAGAAGCATTTGTCCACATTTGCTCCAAGAATCAACTTGACCACTTCCAACCAGTGTTAACTGACAAGGGTCTGAATCCTACGAAGTTCCACCCAGAAGTCAGTGACCTCACAGGGGAAAGACACCTGAACCAACATCCCCAACCTAAAGAAGTGAGGTTCAAGAGCATAGGTTCCCCTTTCTGCTTGACTTCAGGGCTAACTAGCCAAAACACTGCCAAGTGTCCTGGGCACTGGTGGCCTGGGGCTGCCAGGATCTCTTACCTCCACTTTCTAGATCCTTTAAGCAGTGAACCTGTGGTCCTGCAAACATAAAGATAACTCTTTCTAATTCCATGTTTATGTACTGTAGGTTTTCTCTCTTCCAGGGGAAGTAGGGAAATGCCTTGTTCTTTGAACACTCACAAGGAAAGCCCCATGGAGCTTTTCTCCCTGTGCTTTCCTCACAGCAAGCTTGTCAGGGAAGAAGATGTTTCACCCAAGTCTTCACCCACACACGTTACTCCATCACGCAATGTTGCATCAGACAGCAGCATCCACCTTGCATCTATTTCCAGTGGTAAACAAGGCAATGAGTGGTAATGAACAGCTCCAGGAGATCATCTGCATCTCCTCTCCAGTGAAGGAGTGGTTACAGTGACACCCCTGCCCCACCACCCCACCCCTCCTGTGTGATGAGACACAAGGAGAAAGATGGGCATGAAGAAACTATTTTATTGTTAAACAAATAATTACTTCTTCCTGAGTTCAGAGGCTCCAAAGGCTAAATTTACTGGAAATTAAAATGAGCCAATAAACAGTAAGATAAAACAAACACTGAATTAACAGCTTTTCAGCATACAAATTTCCTCTGCTATGAGTTTACCGACATCAGTGTTTAACTTTCTTTTCTCTAATTTTCTAGATGCCTACTCTTAGCTAGCAAAATCTGTGTAGTGGGGAATTCTGTTGAAGCCCTCTTTCCTTTAATTTGCAAGGAAAGAAGAACAGGAGCCCAGTCAGCCTCCAGAGACAGTGGATTCTGAACAATATTGCAACTTGGCAATAATGAAATCCTTTCATCCTCTTTAATGTTTGCACCTGACAGTTAAATTCAAAAACTGTCAATTACTGGAACCTAGAAATATCAAAGTGTGCTTCATTATTGATTGCTACTACTACTCCAAGAATATCTGTTGGGAGAAACATGGGCACAGGCTGCCCATCTCCTCCTCTGCTCCCAAGAGATATGGGGCAGCAAAACCTTACAGGGTGAAGAAAATTGCAAAGCCAGCTTGGACTGTGTCAGAAAAGTTTCTTTCATCAACTTTCATTTTTCAATACCCTTTGTTTTGCTTAGAAAAATACTGCTTTCCCTCACATTTATCTCCATCCTCTTCTCCTTTTAAATAATTTCAGAAGGAGAAGGTTAAGCAATCAACAACCCTGAGGGACAACCTAAGTCAAAGGTTACCTTCAGGGGTATTTTCCTTAAATTTATTTCTATAAAAATATGCAATGGGAACAAGTTATCTATTCCACAGCAGAGAGGAAGGGAGAGCTGCAGCTGCATGAGCTCAGAGACCTGGCATGATACAGGCTCTAGAGGAAACCCCCCCAAAAACCTCACTCCAGAGTATGGAGGAAGAAATGAGCTCCTCCCTGCTCCTGGGAGTCCTGCCTCTGCTTCACTTCACAGGAGCTGGCAGGAGCACTGATGGGAGCTTCCACAGAGCCAGAACTTCTCCCCAGGATATGAGAATCAGCACAGCGCTGTTAAACACATCCTGAAAATCTGCCACGTCTCATGAAAAAAAAAAAATTGGAGGTGGTTTCCCCTTCTCCTCTGCAGAGAGGGAAGCTCCTCACACTGTTTGTATTACATCCAAATATCTTCTTCAAACAAAATATTTCCCTTGTGAAGCAGCACAGCCAAAAACCTGGAGGAAACCTTGGTACAACTTTTCCTCTGAGATGACAGTCCTTACTGGGAAAAATAAGAGCACAGTTCTGTGACTGGGGAAGACACTGGCACTAGCAATGTGGGGTGTTAGATTAAGAAAGGGAAAATACAGTTGAAATGCTATTGTTTCTAAAGTAAAATCTGATCTCTTAGTGTTGTTAGCCTTTTTTAAAGGACTGAAGGCACACTCAAAATTTTTTATGTATACACATGTATAGATAAATAGTTAATTTATACAAATATATTATGTATGTTAGGCATTAAAAGCCTGACTAATTGTGGAAGTTTGTTTATTTTACCCAGAAAATATAGATAAAGATCCTTGAGGGTAGGGCATTTTTCTTCCTAGTCATACAAGGATCAGCACAAGGAAGCTTGGCTAATACCAGACGTTCCTGGACAGCACAGTTGCATAAAAGGTAGGTTACCTTTCTTGTCCCATTGCATTATTTGCTGTCACTTTGTTGATAAAGATACGCCCATCTTTTTCTTCCTAGTTCTCAAAGCTTTGCTGCTCTTGCATTTAAAAAGAAAATTTCAGTAAGCCAATAATTTGCTGTGCTTTAGAAACCCAACTTAATTTGGGTCTCTGTTTACAGTTGTTGTACAGACAGCTGCTTGTTGTCCTTTTCTAAGTGATCACACTGAAAAGAAAAATTTTGAAGCTTTCTACCCTTCTTCTAAGTCATCTGGCCTGTGAGCTGTGGAAGCAGCAAAGTCTCTTGCCCTAAACATTACTTCCCAGCAACCCACACTTACATTCCCATCCAGTACAGATCTTCCCACAATACCTTCAGTTCCTCCTTCAAATCCTCCCACTTGCTGGGTCTCATCCCCATCAGACAGAAAACTCAGTAGTAGCTTGTGTGGTGGCTTTTTGTGGAACAGGCATCCAGCAGTGTGTTGAGGAAAACACATCTGTTCCTCCACTGGTGCAGCTACACAGCACACAGCTGCTGGGCTCATGCTGCAGACGCACTCTCAGTTGAGGATTTAATTTTGGCTATCCTCTTCTATCCACTTAGTAAATTTTCATTGATTTGGTACATTTACATCTTTGAAGTCAGTTATCGTAGAAAGTGGTAAATGGGTTCAAAAAGATAGGGGAGATGAGAGGACTAAGATTTTGTGATTGTTTAAATTTTTTCACATAGAGCTAAAAGTGCCTACTCTCAAAAAACGTCTTTTAAAATATATTTTATCCACCAAACATTCCATGCAAGTGGTTAATGTGCCACAAGGAACAGAAAATCTGGAAAAAGATGTTTTCAGACTACTTTTCTTGGGCCCAGAGTCTCTTTTTTTCATTTCCACATTAAACAAAAAAGCCAGTCATATGTAGGTTAATAAAGTGAACACAAGGGAGATGTACCTCTAAATTGGAGCCAGACGGTGAATAACAGAGCAGGAATGTACTTAAACCTCGGTACCAGCTCGTGACAAGGTCTGCTCTCTGTCTTAGCCCGTGGATTTTGGAAAAAAGCTTCAGGAGCTAAGAGAAAAACTTTCAAGCTGACAAATACTCCTTGGCTGGAAAAGGCTCCTGTTTTAATTCAGCACAGATGTGACTTTTAATGAAAGCATTATGGCTTTGCAGCTGCATGGATGATACAAACCTTTTTAAAGGAATAAATGACTCAAAATGCTTTATTTTCACTGCACCATTATGTTTGACCTTTGCTGGGGTGCAATCCTAAAACCAGCTACAATGCTGTTTATGCTTACCTGTCTGTTATCCAGCCTAATCTTGGGAGAAATGGGGCAGCCTGACTCCTGCTAGATGAGAAAAGAGAACAGCCCCTACCTCCCATGCGGGATTTAACGCTTTGCAGGATTAGGTGTCTGGTGAGTATAGACACCAAAGGTAAACAAAAAGGAAAAAAATCTAAATGCACCAGACAGGGAACTGCAAAGAAATACTGGGTCACATTAGCACAGAGTCACTAGATAACTGAAAACTAGGTCAATGTGAGGAACACTGGGAGCTTTTGCTACAGCAGCCATTCTCCAGAAATTAAGCTGGATCCAAGGGCCGGCTATTTGGCTCGTATTCAGACACCTGCTTCACACAGGCATAGGGGTAAATTGTAAACCTCATTTCTTTCCTTTGTTTCATGTCTTAATTCTGCTGGGCAAGAGACAAGACAGACACCTGTGTAATAAACTTTTTTTCCTATTTAGTCAGGTAGCATCTTCTTTATCTCACCTGGCTTCTGTCTGATTAGAGTCCAGTCGTTTCCTTCCATGAAGCAGCAGCTCTGGGGGGTAATTAACCACACATACCTTACAACAGGATAAATCAGCTCCTAGAGAGAGGCTGTCTCTTTCCACCTACAGAAGCTCAGACCAGACAGCTTTCTGATAGCCATTAAGGTGCAGCAAATCCCACCCTTATTATATACAACCCCACTGTGTAATTAAAAAAATAATCCTGAAGTCAAGCATATCTTTTCCATCTCACAGAACAAGCACTGTTGCTCTGAACATGCAATCTAAGGCTAATTTTAGATAAAACCTTTCAGTCCATCTTCTTTCCTGCTACTGTTTCTGTATATTTATTTCAGATTTGTTCCCCTACGAGGAAGAAGAAATCAACCCCCTGTGGTCAACATTTTCTTTCACCCAAAATGCCCTATATTGACACCACACTAGCCTGGCCCTGATTCTGCAGAGCACTTATCCATTTATTTAAAGACTGCTGAATCAAGGCCAGAGGTACCATCCTGTGCTCAGCAGTGAACTAATAAGCCAAATATTGTGGAGTCAAGTTCAACATGCCAAAAAATTCACATTTATCAACTTGGATTCCTGGAAGTCTCCACATTTCTGAAAAAAATTTGGACTTTCACTGATTATGCTCTCTGTACTGGTGGTGCAATATATTGCATCTTCTTACCTACTCAGTAAAGTTTTAAAAGTATTTACCAATACTCCTGTAAATCATCGGTACAACAGCCTCCAATAACTGACCCATAAAATGTGTGTAATATGCAGAGCATATGGAAATAAAGAAAGCATTGTAAGAGACCAGTTCATTTCCTAGGGTAGCTGGAAAAGGAAATAAGGAAACCCTGGACAGCTGATGAGAGAGCCTAAACAATTCTGTTTAAACGGAGAAAGTTTAAAGTTATTATTCTTTAGCAAATCATCCTGAATGAATTTCATCATTCTTGATTCAAATGTGGTTTTTTGACACTTTAATTATAAAGAAACCATTCCTGAACTATACAATATGAACAGAGATGCCATAAGTTTAAGTAAAATGCTATTACCAGCTCATTTTGCAAAATTCACAGCCTCATTCAAATTAAACAGCATTTCTCTACAACAGATGAAATGAATATTACAAAAATGAAATTGTATGCATGGGTTCAGGAATATTTTAATTATTTTATACTTTCTATACATATGCATGCATGTGTGTGTGTGTGTGTGTATGTGGTTGTCAAAATGGCATGCTTGCAGTTTAATAAGTATATTTTTTTTTCCTCACAGTAAGATACACTCTTATGTTCTTGTAAATTAGAGACATTCACTACAGCAGTATAATGAAGCAATGTTCATTAAAACAGGATATGTAGGTAACACATTCACATTCTATTACCATATTACAGCATCCACTTAACTAAAATACAGATGACTCTATGAATTCAACTAATTTTTTTGCTTGTATTCTCCTGCTCTTCATTTATTACTGAGCTACCACATTTATACACATTTGGACAAATTTGCTCCAGAATAAAGCACAACCAATCTGCACAGTACAATGTTTACCTCTCACCCCTTGTCTTTTTTTTTTCCCTTCTCTTCCCTTTTCTAGTCACAAATCATTTTCACAAGCTCTGACTGATTAGTTGTCAGTTTTCCCCCCATTTTAAATTTAACAAAACACCAAAGTTGAGCTCAATTTGTTTTTCTTTAATAAACACATGCTTCTGAATAATGCAGGGTAAGCAGTTACTTCAGGTATTACATAACACTGTAGCTCAATTGATAATATTTTCAGCCTGTAAATCATTTCCCAAATTTGTATGACAAGCACAGTTCGTATGACGTTTAAGCTAGTGACTCGCTTTACAAATTTATGGACTCTTTTCTTCCTATAATGCTAGAAAAAAGGAAGCTTTAGTGCTAAAGTATTTTGATTCCAAAACGTTGCAAACTCTGTTTCACACTTATGGGATCTCTGTTCCTCTGCCATGCAGTGAATATTCAGGCAGCAAAAGGGCACTGCAGAGGGTACAGAACATAAAGGGAGACAAATTGTAAGAAGCCCTTTTCAACATCAGCCAGAAGTGAATTGGAGCCCTTTGCTTTACCATATATAAAAAAAGAGAAAAAAAAGGCAAAAATCTTTTTAAAAAATCTTTCCTTAGGGAACAGAGCAGACATTTGTAGAACCTCTTTTCTTATAAGGTGTCCTCAATTCAATATTAGCTGAGGGAGAAAAGCAAGATGATAGTTGCAAACAGAAGCAAAAGCACAGCAACAAACCCAATGTCCCATATTACCTCACTTCTCCATTTTCACATTCAGGGTAGACAAACATGCAAATTTAAAAAACTTGTTACACTGAGGTAAATATGGTGATATTTTTGTCCCACTGGCATTAAGGCAGCTTAGGCTTTCTCTGAGTTACTCAGCTCCTTACTGTACCTCCTTTGTCCAGCTCTATTAAAATACAGCACATGCAGAAGCATATTAATTCAAATTGCACAGTTGTATATACACAGACTGACCTGATTTATAAGAACAGTCTTCAGTAAGTACTTAACACCTTGAATCTCCAGCTCAGCTGCACTCAAATAACATATATTGGACTCAATTCTCACCTCAGCTTGCTCAAATACAAAACTCCCTGTGGTTTGGGGAGCTGGTGGCTAATCAAATGCCAACCAATTAATGAAAAATAAGAGGTAAGATATTAGCTACACTGAAAACCACCAGCCAGCACAACAGGAAACAAGGCTGAGTGAAATTATAATTTCAGAATGCTATTAATTATTAGCAACTGAAGAAGGAAAACCAGTCTTGTGGTTAAGAACCTGTGATAGGACTTGGGACCAGACAAGTGACTTGCTTCTTGGTTGTGTTGAAGTTTCTCTGAATAACTTTGTGTTGGCCAATTTCTCTCCCATATCATTATCTTATATCTGACATGATAATACCTACACCTGTTTGTCTTCCTGCTTCTGAGTCCTCTTTCCTCACCTTCACCCATAGAAACACTGCTATGGGAAGTACCCTCTCCTAAGTGCCTGGTACATTTTTTTTTCCTTTTCATGAAAAAATACCCCATGAGGTTTAAGTTAAAGGAATATGATATGCAAAATTTTACAGTACGATTGTTTTTTAAAAAAAAAGGCTGTTAGACTTGCTAGAGAAAAATGCTGAGGTCTCAGTGAAACTATATCTGTATGCTATTCATAAAACACAAATTTTATGCATATTAAGTTATTATATATTTCAACACTATTCAACCTTACCATATC
Source organism: Haemorhous mexicanus (assembly GCF_027477595.1). Classification (NCBI taxonomy): domain Eukaryota; kingdom Metazoa; phylum Chordata; class Aves; order Passeriformes; family Fringillidae; genus Haemorhous; species Haemorhous mexicanus. The sequence continues at coordinate 133,903,555 of NC_082341.1, forward strand.
ACAAGCCCTAAGCTTGACTGCAGAAACACTATTTTTCAGCAACACTGAACTGCACGAAACCTTCTGCAAAATAAATGGAATCAGCTATGAATTAAACATTATTCAATCTTAAACAAGTCTGCATATATAATTTTACTATAAAATCAATAAAATTTTCCATTTTTTTATTAAACCATATAGTCAGCATTTTTCTCTAAGCAAGACTGTCTTTTGGTGAGGTTCTAGGGCTTATATTACGCAAAACATCAAAGTCCAGGGCCCACTTCATGAATATATATACCTTTTCTTCCAGCAACCTCAGCAATTATAAAACTTGCCTAATTTTTTTTTATTCTGCAATGAAATACATTAATTGAATGGACAATATGCACGCTTGTTAAACCACAGGGGGTTGAGTGACCAGATAAAAGCCTTTTTTACCCTTATCAGGAGGCCATACCGTTTGACTGAAAGAGTTATCTTCCCACAAATATAATCAATGAAGTTTAAATTTAATATTACGTAAGACAAAAATGCAGAACTGCTAGAGTAGGCAGGAAAATTAAAAGCTTTTAAAATAGTTTTCCTCTTTTTTAGCTGTCTGTACAGCGTGACATACCCCAACACACTGACTACATTAATACATGTATGCCTGAATAGATCAATACCCAGAACACACTTGCTCATAATGCATTACAGATGGTTCTCTGCTAATTATTTACATTTTGCTGTGTGGAGGCTGTGCTGCTTACTGCTTTGATGATACTTTGACTTACTGTTTTGATGACTCCAAATAACTTTGAAGACTTCAAGGTGATGCTGTGTTCCACTTACAAGTCTTCTCTTGCTCGTATATATGTGCTTAGCATGCAAATTGGAAGATTTCTATTTACAGGCCAGACACTAAGTGAAAAACAATCTGTATCAGATAATCTAAAGAAGATAGTAACCTATGCTTCTTATCCATTGCTTCTATACTTGACCAGTCAACAATTCAAAATCTAAAAATTATTTCTCCGCTTGCAATATTTGTGTTGCTTTCTTAAGTCTTGTGAATAACTATATTCAATATCTATCCCAAGTTTTTCAGGAATAAATCTCACACACTGATCTACCCTATTAAGTGTCATCCTCTGTCAGTTAATTTTCTTCATCTTATTAAAATATTTATTATAAAAATCTTATTTTTAATAACAAAAGATACTTTTGGGGGAGAAAATTATATTATTTAATGTAATTGAAAAGAGCAGTGCTATATTTATCAGTCATAATATCATTAACTAATTCATCATTCCAAGCATGTACATTTTTTAATATACCATTTCCATTGTTTAGCTAGAACTATGAAGTCAATTTAAATTTACATATTCTTTTCTGATCATCCTGAAGGAAGAATTATATAAATCAGAAAAGCAAAACACTTCAGAAATGGTCTTGTAGGGGTGGAAGAAAATACTTTTTTAGTTTAAAGGTGGAAGAAAGCTTTTGCAAAAACTTCCAAATTACTTTGTTCTTCTGAGTCACTTTAATCCCTTGCAGAGAATATCTTCTGGAGTGACCTCCTTGAACCTTTGTGACCAAGGCAATAAAACACCAAAAGACCTAGAGATTAGAAAAGAGAGTCTTGAAACTAAAAAGGGTGTTCCTCAGGGCTATAAGTTACACCAACAGAGTGAGAATGAATCCCAGGGGGAAGGGAAGATCCTGTATCCCTATCATTAATTATCTGCTTCGTAATCTACTCCCATTATAATTGCAATACTTTCCAAGTGCAGCTCTCCTTTCTCATGCCTGCAGCAATGCACATTGTTCCCTGTCTGACAAAACCAGTCTTTGTTTGGGAATCACAAGCTATGTAAACTGCAGAGTAGTCTTTAGGAAAAGAATCAGATCTTTGTAGTGTTTACACTACACATTTCTCTTCAGTGTTTTATACACATGATTTGCCCATAGAAACTCACAGATATTCTGATAGCATAATTTAAGAGATATTGATCTACATGTCTAAATGCTGTTTTGTCCTTTGCACGGTTTTACTCACCCTATGTGTCCTCATTATTTGCTTGCTCTTCTCTATTATGCTTGTTCTTTCCTGTTATTTAAAAATGAAGAAAACCAATTTTACTCTGGGGTACAAGTGAGGACACCAAAACCTTGCTCAGAGCATCCCATAAGAATCATCTGGACCACAGACAAGCACAGTGCATATGTTTAAGAAGAGGAGTGTGTTTAATCCTGCAGCTCACTCAAGTGGCCTCCACCGCGCGCTCGGAGCGCTGTCCACCCATCCAGCAGGAGCTGCAGGCCAAACAAACTCCTGCACAAACCTTCAGGCCAAACAAACTCCTACACAAACCTGCCAGAGACACCACAGCCTGACCCCACCCACTGCTGACCACCCCATGCCACAGTGTCCCTGTAGCACCAAGTGCTGTGCCCTCTATTTGCAGAAGACCACCCTTGTCTTGCCAGGGCTGCTCTGGCTCTGTCACTGCACATGCACTGATAACAGAACATCTCTCCTGGACATGGTCCTGGCCCTTGAGAAAGACAGGAAAGAAAGCTTTCAGTGAAGACAATAAGAGGTGAAATGCACGCCTGAAGTTTCACAACAATGTCAAGTTTAATATTTATGCCAATATTTTATATGGCCATATATAGTGTAGACAAATTTGAGAGGCTTTCATCATTTTTTGCTCCTGTTTTTTTTTCCTTTTCCAGAGAGTGCAAAATTGCTGGAACACTCACACTCCTTCAGTTGGCAATGCTATTTTTGCTAAAGCTAACTCCTGATTATATCAAATATAATTCAGCAATGGCTCAGCTGTTAATGAAATATAAGAAAGAACATTTAAAAAAAGAACAAGGCCTATGGTTTTTGAAAGGATTTGTGGGAATTGGGGAACAATTACCATTCACTAAGACACTTGTTTTGCCAGCTGCATACATATATTCTGTCTCCATGAAGACCCCTAATCCACAAAACTGAAACAGTCTTTCAGGAAAGGCAATTGTTTTGTGAGGTTCGTTGTTACAAAGGCAAGCAAGATAATCAAGAACTGGTCATTTATAATTGTATCTTTTAGTAATAGATATACTGGCTTGAATCTGGAATGTTTCTAAATTACTTTTTAGTTATTCAATATCCTTTTTGCCTCTTTGCTTTGATTTTTTTTTAATAACTTGGGACATATTTTGTCTTTAAAGTTTGCTGTTTAATTTTCTAATACTTTTAAAGCACAGAAGAGAGGTGGCAATAAAGTAATCATTTTACATTAAGCATCAGGAGAGGAGTAATGAAGTGGAATCACAGTGTTCAAGTCCTTCATTTACAAAACACTCTTTTATCCCAAACACCTGCATCTTTCCCCAGGCTAAGGGAGTATTTTGACTTAGGATGTTAGAAGCTCTAGTGCATTATCACTTCAGATCACCTACAGCCAACTGATTCTGGGTGCCAATTAATGTTATTACCACCTAATCAAATGCTGCTTAATGCAAACTGTGGGCTATACCCTTGGCTTTGTATACAGCCTGAGATTCACAGCTGAAGAGAAGAAACGATTTGCCAAGGGCAGTTTACAACAACTGCAAATATTACACTAATATCTAAGCCAAGACAGAGAATTAAAAAGAATTATATGTATTTCAAGAGGGAGATCTTATTATAATTACTTCCAAGGTATTATATGCAAAGGTCATATTGTCAAGAGTATCACAGGTTTAGAGGTTTCAAAAGCATAAAGCTAAGTAGGACTCACTCCATGTTCTGTAGGAATATTCCCAAAACTGGAGTGGGGGAAGGGTGGACTAGGCAATCTCCAGAGACAACTTCCAACCTCAGCTGTTCTGTGATTCTCTAATAATTGGACTTCCAGGTGGTGGGCATGCAACTGTGATATACAACCATCCATGGTACACAGTCTCGTGCCCTCTCACAGCCATGTGAATGGCTGCTCACATACCAAATCCAAGGTATCTCCCTTTTCACCTTCATCTTCCTGAGAAAACACCTTAATCAGCAGCCTGTAATCTAAGGTGGCATTTTCTGAATTTCTCCTATCTTCTCTCAGGTGTTACTACAGTATTAATGGTAAATGAACAGACACAGCAAGCTTGGGCTTCCTGTGTTCAGGAGAAAGCCCGAACACAAAAGGATTAGCTACACTCATGTTATCATATGAAACACCAAAATATGCACTGCAACATGTTTTGGAACTCAGAAACTCAGGAAAAACTTTCCTGGGTGATGCCAGAATCACTGAATCTCCTTGGTTTTTTGGTTTTTTTTCTGTCCCAGGAGCTGCCAACAGCTCGCCTCCAGATCCCATAAGGGCCTCAGACACTTGCAGCTGTCTCCTGGGAGTTTGCTGGTAGAGTGTCATATCCCTGCAAATGAACAAAGAGGAAGCTAAACCTAAGATAATCCTCCCTTGCTGTTATTCTCCAGCTCCTGACACTGACAAAGAAAACAGCAGCACCAACTCTCTCCACAAACATAAGCACTGGTCAGCATGGGCTTTTCCACCAGATCAAAGTTCACTAAACAGAACATGCACAAGCCTCCTCCTATAAATTCTGATGGGGCAAAACTTGCAGTAGTCATATGATAAAAATAGCTAATCAAGCTTTCACTTTCCCAGTGCAAATTCATGCAAAAGTTCTGACAAAACTTTCTGACAGCCTTAATGCCTTTGTCCTATTCTTTCTCCTGACAAGGAATGACATAAAAACATGAGGACTAAACCCTAGTGCTGATTTGGTTTGGCTAATTTATCAGGAATGCTCACATACTAGTTTTTGATCCAGCTCAAATGTGGACTTAACAGACCCAATACTGTAGTGTGCAGCCACCACCTTCCTGCAAAGGGGAGTAAGTGCTTCTCACACTCCCAGCAAAGACCATCCTATCCACATGCTTTCAGGATTTTGTGTGTCAGAGCGAACAGCACACTTCTCCACTTCTGACTCAATTTCAGAAAACCTTGCACACAGATTGAAATTTTCCAATATATTCCCGGAATGCCATTCAATTTGCATGGGAGCTAGGCTTCAGTAGCTGGGCCTGTAAAATGTGTTGGGTTAGTTGCAATCCATTCACAGAATATGTGATCACTATCTGATACATTATTTGAAATGCTGCCAAAACATACTTGAGAAATAAGTTATCTCACAAATTATTTCTGAAGAATTTCTTTTCTATTATAATTAAAAGCCCACTTTATATACACGAGGCATCTTATTTCCTTAATTATTATCAAACAGTTCCTGAATGGTTTATGCATTCATCCCCAAACACCCAGGCCGTTATTCCCCACTGGAATATAACATACACTGAATAATAATTATATGAATATCTAAATGGCAAATATTCTTTTCCGATATCTGTTTGCTGACCAAACTTTTCATTATCAATTAGACAAGACTAAAGAAGGCAGAAAAGAGCAGTGTCATCCCAGCAGATATGCTCTATGTGCTATGTGATGCCTTGAGTATAGGCACACTTTGGACAATCCTGTAGCTGATTTACACTTGACATCATTGCCAAGGGTTCTCCACCTGGAAGGGCAAAGTCCACTGGCAGACCACATTGGGTCCCCAGGCCTTGCAGAATCCATTCTTCAAGTTGTGTTTGATTCAAGTTCATCATGCCCAGACCTTAACTGCTGACACCCTCTTGGTCTATGTGGTCTTCTTTGCTGGCCTTTCAGATCCAGCTTGAGAAATTTCTCTCAGAGTTGATCACCACTGAGTTTTGATGCCTACTGCTTTTATTCTTCTCTTTACTACTATTTTCTAGTAAATATAGACACAACCATATTCAAACATTTAAAGCATTCAAACAAAATCATCATTATTCTCTTTTGACCAAGTGCTAAAATAGTTTAAAATAATGGCATTCAATCCCTTAATGGGATTGAAAAAAGTTTAAAATAATGGCATTCAATCCCTCACACCTTTCTCCAAGGTGAATATGGCAAAGAAACACTCTGAGTTTTCTGGTTTAACTGTTTGGATTTTATTACTGTGTCACACATGACAATAATCCTAACAAACTAGGAAAACAATATTTTATTATATAATAACCTTGTTTAGTAACAAATTAAATTTTTTGTGTAAAGCTTCATGCAGCTATCTGAAATCCTAAGATATGCTTGAAATTGCATAGAAATATGGGAATTATAGTTTTAACAAAAGAGAAAGGCAATCAAAGTCCAGGGTTTCTGTGTGCTTGAAACTCCTATTTAATTCTCAGCCTAACTGCATGAGGTCAGTGCCTTGATTCTAATTCTCAAAGAAGATAACAGGTAAAGTCATTACCATATTAATAGCTGCTTTTAACTTAGACCACCACCAAGGCAGCTGCAACTCCATATGCTAAAGTTTACTGTAAATGGTTGCAACCATAATGAAGGCTACTGAAATTTAGCAGTAGAATATTTGAAGAGGTAGAATCTGTGAAACTAACTCCTAGAAACAGGTCAGAAAAATGCAAAGTGCAACTATTTGGGAATGCGACTTCATAATTCAAGGTCCTTTTGACTTAAACCTGCTTTTGCTGCAATTCTTCCCACTAATTCAAGAGGTATAATGGTAAAATATTTGTACCAGAAAAACATAGACAGTCAAACTGAGAAAAATGTGAAAGAGTAAAAAAGGGGTTTTATCTGGCCAGTTTTTGAACAAACAAAAAGCTAGTAATGCAAATTGCTGAATAAAGTATAAAGCTTTCTGAAGTTTAGGCTTTTAGACATCAGGGCTTTTTAAAATTTTGTTTCTTATTGAGTTTCTTTTAAGGCTCTTGTTCTAGCCTATTAAGGAAGTGTGGTCTTGCTGTAATTACAAATGAAATTTTAACTCTCACATCGATGAAAGAGCACAGCTAGTTCTTTTTGAAGTGATATAAAAGAGTCCATGTAAAAGAAAGGAGTCATATTTTGATGTAAGAAAAATCTTGGCTACAGAGTTTCTTCAGAGAACGCTCAAAAGCCAACAAAAGTTGCCTGGGAGTTAGATTAATTTTAATGAGCTTCCAGGAACATTTATGACATATCTACCCCAGTGACCACAGGTGGATATCCCTGCTGGGTAACACTTGGCTGCTCCTGAATAAAACAGCAGAGAGAAAACAAACAGAAGAGAGGAAAGAAAAAAAGAAGATATTTGTGTCAGGCTACACTTAATGAACACCTGCACTTCACAGGCATGGGTAACTATTTACCACCTTCTTCTCTCCAGATAAATATCTACTAAGAAATTAGTCCTCTTTCTGTATCAGTGACAAATTAAATGAAACCCTTGAAGACTGCTTGAAGGCAAACCACGCATAGGTTAATTTTCCTTTTTTGTATGTCAGGAAAATAATCATCAAGGGAGCATCTAATTAAAAAGGACTCAAACCTTTGAGCACAGTCATGCTTGTTGCTTCATAACAGAATGACTATTGACCTGGACATGGAGAATGCAGTTAAACAGAGCTTCCAACTTTAATGGTCCAGCTGCTTGGCATCAGGGCACCCATCAGAAAATCACCTGTGTAAACTTCAAACTATCCACAGTAAGAGAAACCACAAAGTATTATTATGCATGGAAGAAAGGTCTCAGCATCCTTTGCATCACTGCTAGCTTGGGAACTTTGCCCATTTGCCTTGGTCTGCCTCCCCTCCTCTCATTTGCAATGGTGATTTATGCACTGGGGGGGCTGTGCTTGTGCAACATATTTATGAGCCCCAGATCAGTTACCCAAACAGGGCAGAAGCCTGAATGCAAGCTGTGTATGTAGTCCATGTGCCACAGCTAACAGGGGAAAACAGCTAACAAACACCAAGAGTGCCCAAAAGCTAATTTCACAGAGAGTGTAGAAGGGCAGCAAAATAAGCAGTACATTGTAGATAGTGCTGAATAAAAGTCCTGATCAGAGCATGGGAAACAACCACCCTCCACTGCACACCGCAAGCAAACTAGCGGCAATTTCACAAGGGGAAGCCGTAAGTTCCTCCAGAGCTGCCCAGAGCAGAAGCTGTAATTCTGGCATGTCCAGCACACTTTTGCTCATAGACTGACATCTGTCCCCAGCAGCATGTGCCATCCTGCCCATCAGAAGTGTCTGTAAAACACCAGTGTCCTTGTGGTATGACAAACGTGTATGCCAATACAGGACAGCGTGTTTTTCAAAGATGCTCAAGGACTGACAGGAATCTGGAATAGCTGAAGAGTTAATTTTAAAGGCTAGATGTAGAAGTCATCTTAATGAAATTTACTTAGGTGTCCAATATAAATTAGCCACCTGAGCACATCCAGGAATTTTATTCCCACTTAGTTTGAAATCCTGACCACTGGCTGGATGTCAGTTCCTCTGGAGAGGAGTGTTCACGTTCAATGAGCATAAATGGAAATTAAACATTGTCCAGAATAGCCATGGAGGGCCAGATGGCTTAGACTTGTTTTAGATTAAGACACTTGCATTTAGGTAATCAAGTATGGATATCTTAATATCAGACTGAACACTGCCCTGAACTTCTGGCCTGGCCTAGGAAAATATTGTCTTCATGGGTTGAGGAAAAGAAACATCTGCAATAAACTTCCCCAAGATCTGCAAATAAGAAGTGTGTGCAGGAGTTTTTTGGCTCCTGACTAATCCAAATGGGTCACTTTCAGACTGTAAACCTTATGAGCAAAGAGCAACTCACAGAAAAATCACAGAGCAGTTCTTCCCCAGGTATTAATCCCTTATTACTTTTTGGTTTGCCTTTAAAATATTCTAGAGGAAATAATTTCATTTAAGTAATATTGGCACTTCTTTCCTTCTATTCATCTTGATCCCCTCTTTATTTCTCCTACACCATAAATGATAGCATTTTTGCTTCACCGTCTCTCTTTTCTTGTTTTGTGGCCTCAAATGATTCTTTTTATAAGTGATTATACAATCTTCTGCTGCACTGACCTGGATCTGACGAAAACAGACCTTGTATTCCATATTTTAAATGCTAAACAAGGAGAAAAAGGATGAAAGTTCCATTGGCAAAAGATTTTTCACTCAGATCCTATTTTGTATCTACTGAGGGTTTTGCATTCAAAAATTTTGGATACACAGTAAGAGAAAAATACTTAGAGAGTAGCAGTATTGGTATTATTGCATTAATGTCAAAACAAATGTTCCATGCTCTGATGGCAAGCAAGTCAATCCATCACCAAGGGTCAATTGCTTTTGCTAAAGGTGGCTTAGTTGTCATTAAAACAAATACACTGTTGTGACAAAAGCATCATAGGAATTATGCTCTGTGCCCCTTACAAAAGGAGCCTTGACATCCTACAACAAAACTGGACCTTTGGTACAAAAGGCCAAAAGCTTCAAATAGTCTGTGTATGACAGAAGAGAACAGGAGAGGTCAAAGTGCACCTCCTGGTGTCTTATGTCCTCATAATAGCCGCTAGTGAAAAAATGGATTATCCTAGGAAATTGGCCATATACTACAAAGGCAGAGAAAGTACTCTCAGTGCTCTTTGCCAGCCTGTCAAGGGAAATCCTGACCTCAAGTCCTCAGCGATTGAACAGCCAGGTACCCAAACTGTTTCACAATCAACTTGGGACACCCCCTCTGCCTTGCCCAACATCCCAATTCTGACTGTGGCCAAACTCCAGTGCTACTGGGAATACTGGGAAGTATATTACAGAATTTGAGATTCTGCCTTGTTTGGGAGGTGTAGATTTGCAGATTCTTTCAAAAATATTGCAAGATGTTTATCTCACAGCGTGTTGATACCAAAAAGATCCCTGCTACACTGTAGTCTTCATAAACAAAACGATATATTGCCTCAAACTAAAATAAGACAGTAATTCAATATGGAAATTTATAGACAACATGTGACACTTGAATTAATCTTAAAGACTGCATTTACAGTCCCCCCCCTGCCCCTTCTAACACATCAGGAGAATCAAGCAAACAAAAGTCTATGTTTCTGCACAGAGTATTTTATGTTCAATACTTCAATATTTATGCACGGCATTATTTACCCTACAAAACAATATAGATTTTGTGCTTTTCATTTATTCAACACTTAGGAATTGCTAATACCCATAGGTATATTACACCCACAGGTTTATTCCTTTGATAATGCTAACCTCAAGAAAATGAAATTTTACATTTTAAATTAAAGGTAGCTCTAATTTGCAATCATAATGCACTGTAAGAAATCATTTTACAGTATGTGTGCCAAAGGAGCTACCTTATGCTGGTAAGGAACACCATGGTAAGGATGCTGTGAATGAATGTGGCACATGAGAAAGAGGAAAAAGATACATCAGGTAGCTCCAGCTTCTGACTATAACATCTCCACACTGGTAAAGCAATTTTAGATGTGGCTGATAACCTGCCAGAAGCCACCAATCTCTCCAGCCTGGCAAAAAAAATCACTGACCCACTACTCACCTGCAAAAACAAACCATGTCTTTGTAACTATGCAGAAAAAGTGATGCCCCCGGGGTATCTCCCTCTTTGAATGGCCTCGGCGTTAACTCTTCTGTAGATGAACATTTTATCGAGAGATTTTTCTGATCTTCCTGCGTGAACAGGAAATTCTCGATGTACCAGTTATTCATATTCCTACTTAGCCTAGATCTATGCTGGGTGTCCATGTCAGTGATCCCTATTCAAAGAAGCCATTCTGAAACAAAGTTGCTAAGGGTCTTCTCAGACGATTAGCAACTGAAATGCCAGCCTGCTAAATTACTATTGTTTAATTCTACTCCCGGACCAGGGAAGCTCCTGGTTCATCACTATCTCTTTCTTCAGAGCTAGGAGCAAGAGACCCCCCCCAAAGAAAGCTTGGCTGTACCATCTCCTGTACACACTCATATACTCCGAATGGTGTAAAAAGGCAAGGTTCACTCAGGATGATGCTGCACTATCTTATTTAGAGTTGCCTAATATATATCACGCCTAAATTGCTCCCTGAATCCCAAAGATCACTCCCAGAACCCTGCTACAGCACACAGCAGTTAATAAATCTTCAGAGTGCTACCATTTCTCAAGGTGTCGTTTGTTGTCCTTAACGCAGCAGGAATAACAGAGTTCATGTTCCTTGACAGCCTTAAGTGTCCTGCAGAAAGAGACTGCCCATCCCTCATAAACAGCCACACGGTTTCATAGGATTTGTGGTCTGAAAGGGGCCAGATGCTCCCTCAGAGCACTTCCAGAGGTCAGAGGCAGCGGTGCCCAGGGTCCTCTTACACTCCTTGTGTGTGTTAGCTGGTCTTATATTAGGAGAGCGTCTTAAAAAGCCTGTATGAAAACAGACCCCTTTGCCTTCAGGCATTGTTTGCTGCCACTGATCGTAGCATCAGAGTTACTCTCCCTGATGTGGTCTATCGAGTATTTCCTGCTTAAAACTAATAAGCTGTGAGAGTGTTATTTGTTCCCCCACCTCCCACTTTTTCTAATTTTCACTGCAAACACAGCTTATTTACACTCTGTCTCTTTTAAAAATCAAGTGTCAACCAAGTGCTAAACTGCTGCTATTTGCCAACGTTTCATTAACACCTTATTAACTTCCAACAGCTGAAGGTGACTGGACCCTCACCTCTGTTTATTTCCTCAAAGTAACAGTTAACTGAAGCATCAGGATAGAGGCACCCCTGCAAATATGACTGAAAACAAATATGCATGCGGAATATAATCAGGCACAACTTCAGCCAGATCTGCTAACTGACACATCTAGTTAATTTTATGCACCGTCACATACTATCAAGTTTGGAGCTCAGATTTTTATTAGGATGATAATAAAGATCTCTGCTTTTCTCCCCTAGTCCATATCAGAAACTGGCTAAAACAGAAATACAAACCTTGTCCAAATTAGGCCACGAATAGTTTGCTATTTCAGTTTAAATACCAGGTACAAAGGTGTGATCCTCTTGTCATGTAAATCAGCACAGCTCCACTGATTCCCATAAAAACTGTAGTGATTACACAGCTGAGCCTCCCCCGTGTGTATATATGTATATACATTCTTCGGTATTGAATTCCAGTCTACGTAGATATAACTGTAAAAAAAAGGCAGGGGGGGTGGGACACGGGACAAGGCAAGCCCCAAGAAGTGGGACTCCCAGAACAGGAGGATGGGAAACATCCTCCTTCAGAGGTATCTCTGAAAAAACGGAATTAAAGCTTTTCTTCAGCTTTCCCCTATTCCCCTGCCCTTACCTCCCTCTCCTACCACCCACTTGTGTGTCCTCATTTAATTTGAAAGGAAAGGGACAGGAGAGCTTAGATATATATGTTTGCTACATCTCTCTCTTTCTCCGTTTTTGAAACCACAAAAAAATCTTTCCTGCCAGTATGTTTTTTTTTTTTTTGAACCCACTCTTCTAGACTATCATTTTGCACACCTGGAAAAAGTAACTGATTTGGTGGAAAGCGATATAGAGATTTTTGTTCCTCTGCCCAAATAGGCAGGGGCATTGAGCTCCAGCAATGTTGGAGGAGCTGGAGCTGTTATGGTTGTTCTCCAGCGCATACTTTTATTTTTGAATGGCATATTATTTTCTACGACTGCATAACGTATGTGCTAACTGCAGGAGCTCAGCTGTCAGAAGGCTAGTTATCACTTTTCACTGTCCAAACAGGAAGAATACAGATGTTTCCAATAAGCTAAACAGGGGGAGGTCTCTCTATGAAAAAGCATTCAAGAACTTGAACTAATCAACAATAAAATTTTCATGCATATAGTCAAAAAAATCACTTTCTGAAATAATCACTGGAAAAGCTGGTAAATCACAAAGCAGCTAAGGTGAGAAGAGTAAAAGGAAAGGAATTGGCCAGTATTTAGTCAGAAGTCTAAAGTCCATAAGTACAAAGAATCATATGGGTGACTAATAAAACATGGATAAAATAACATGGATAAAATGGGATGCCGGTGTCACTAACAAAAGCAATGTACCTAGATATTTGAAGGGCAGAACCTTGAATTATAGTTCTCATCTCAAAATATTGTGTTAAACTAAAACATTTAAAAATATTTGCAAGCTCATAATATGAAAAACTAATGTAGCTTATCTGATTTTTTTATTTTGCATTTACCCAGGAACACTCACAGGTTTTACTAGTTGTGGTATAAGCTGGAGGATAACTTTTAATCTTTTATTCTCTTAGTGTTCACTCTGTTTATGCTTATTGTTACACAGAGACTTGTGTTCAAGGATTTTAAAAAGTCTGTAGGGTGGTATTTTTTACTTGAGGATTGAAATGAATGCTTTGATCTCAGATCTCTGCAAGTACATTGGACCAAATTTTGGTCTCATTATCACCAATTTAAATCTGGAATAGTTCCACTACTCTCTGTAATGTTACTCCCAATACATGCTGATTTAACTGAGTTCACAAGCTGGTCCATTGACCTAAGCGGTGTCAGTGGGAATGTACTGTGAAGAAAATTTGATCTACTAAATTCAAATCCTCAAGGTGTTGTTCTAGCAGCCAAGTTGTTTAGAAAGAAAACACTGAACTTGAATGTTGACCCTCCATCCCAGCTGGATCTCCACCTAAACTGTGCTCCTGCTGTAGCCTTTTAAATAGATCAGCAATTTACATTTTAAATAGATCAGCAATTCAAATCAGTGAAATGCCAGAATGTAGGTAGTGTGTGGTGAGGAGATTTAGCACTACCTGAAATTTCATCAGTGTTCAGCAGCATAACTCTCCCTACATTTTCTGAGGGCAGGGACTGGATGAGGGGGGGCTGTGAGGATTTGGTGACTGCATGTCTGTACCCAGGGATGGCAGAGGTGACTGTGAGATAAAGGACAAGCAGAGATGGACATAGTGTCCCAGATTGTCACCAGACCTTGACTGGTGATAGCAGATGGGCTGAAGCATGAACCTTGCTGGGGAGAAACATGCCCAAGGAGCATTTTGGACAACTGAGGGAGGCACAGCCATGTTCTGGCCTGGCATGGTTTGTTTATGTGGATGTGTCCCACAGGTATTCAGAGTGTGGGGAATGGAGTATATGGAGCAGGGATGCCACAAGATGATTGCTCTGTGTTCCAATTTGTACTCCTTCAAATGCCCAAATATTTCCAAGAATAGGAAGCATTTGTTCCTGAGAGTTCTGGGATCTGCTTAAATGGATGTGGGTGCCTCTAGGTTTAAATTACAGTGGCCTATAGGTTTTTATATCATATTCTTGAATTTTAGTGCCAGAGTAGGAGATCAAAATCACACCAAAGATAAATGGCTGGTTGTGAGAGCAATGCATAAACAGAGGCAAATGGAAAGGCCAGTGTAAAAGTGTACAGCTTTGTGGTGTTTTCTTCTGAAGGTTCCTGCCCACGTCAGTCTGTGTCACACGGTGGCTCATCAGGCCCTGCTGGACAAGGATCTGTCCTTCTGCCTTCCCACAGAGCCACACACACAGCAACAGTCACTTGTCCGTGAGGGCCCAACGCGTGCTCCATACAATAATCCTGGGGGATTGCTTGTAAGGCAGAAGCAGCCAGTTCTTCTGAATTAGTGGTGGGAAGAAACACAAGCATCACAAAATGAGATTTTAATGAGATGTTTTGTTTGTTTGCTGCTTTTTGCTGTGCTTCCTAATTTATTTGTCCCTCTCTTCTCGTATTTAACCATTGCTGCTGGGCAGCAAAAAGACTTGGAACTACATTATGTGCACCGTTGACCTTCAGCATTAATCTTACTGTGAATGGGTCAGATGATTTGGGGGTGATGAAATGCCGCTGCAGTTCTCAAGCCCAAATAATTTCCCCGTCAAATAAATGGTGAAGCTTCGATACTTATGCTCATCTACATCCCTTCCTGCACACTCACAAAGAGACTTTAATTGCTGCCGCCAATTAAAGGCTGCAGAGGCACGCACCCCTCGCCCCCCACTGTGCTAGGTCTGTCTGTCCTTGTGTCGAGGAATTCCACGGCATTTTATGCGCCTCCCTCACGGCCTGACACACAGCGCAGAGCAGTGTCACACACCTCCGCCTCTGCCTTAAAAAGCATCTGCGCCAATCACAACACAATTATTCTTAGTCCCTCCAGCTCTGGCGTTTGTTCACCTCACACCGGGAGGAAGAATAGGGGGCATTTGCTTGGGATAAACACGAATGACTGTGGGAGATCCTCTCAGGAGCAGCTCTGTCAACGAGGACATTTGCCTCCTTGACAGCCCCACGCAGCCTGTCGGCTTGGCTGCTGCTCTCCACAAGAGGAATGGCAGCATTTCAGGCTCTTAAGGGTGTGATTGATGGGTGTTGTCGGTCCCTACCTGTCAGCTCATTGCACTGACAGGCGTGAGATCCCCCAGGGGAGGCAGCCTTACACAATACAGCCCAGCCGTCCTGCTCAGCGAGACCCTGATGTCCCTGTGCAGCGCTTCTGGCAGGTGGCAATCTGCTTGGCAGGACGGGGGAAGGGCAAATGAGGGGCTGGGAGCGCAGCTTTCGCTGGCAAGGGCAGTGACATCTCTCTCAGAAGTACCTGGAGACGCCGGAGCAGGGCTGCCAGAGCAGCTGAGGCAGGCTGGCTGCTGCAGAGCGCTGGTTCAGCCTGGGGTTAGGATAGATCCTGCTGCTGCAGCTGCAGCCGAGGGGACGTCAGTGGGAGAAACTTGTGGGATGCTGGCACGACTCCATGGCTTTGCATGTGCAACATTAAACACGTGCAGAGGGTTTACAGTACGTGCTCCTGAGCCCAAGGGATGACAGAGGTGATAGAACCATTTACCCCCGCCTGGAGGAATCCCCCACAGATGCCCATGGCAGGGCTGGCACACGGTAGGTGTGAATTCCTCACCCCACAGGAGCAAGGCTCAATGTCATCTGACTGTTCCTCTGGTTTTGCATCTAACTACATAGAAGAGGCTGGTCGGAAAAATAATTCACCCTAGGAACCAGGAGCTTTTTTTCCAGTTTGTGTTTGACAGCAGGAGGTTTAGGGCTATTTTTCAACATTGAAGTTTAAAGAAGATCTTTTCATCCACAAGAACATACAAAACCTCAGATCATTCAGCCAGTGTTAACAGGAACAAAGCAACCGCAAGAAAATCCAGCTGCCTTTCAGCTGTCCATTCCCTTTCTAGCTGTCCCCTTCTCTTCCCCACCCTCTGGCCCTCCAAACCAGCAGCGGTTAACCTTTGAGCGGCTCTCCCTGCACCTGGCTCCATCGGCACCGATGCTCGGGCCAGGAAACCCCAGTGGGGCCACCCAAAGCCCAGTGAAGTCAGTGGAAATACTCCCACTGGCTTCAGGGGAGGCTGCAGCAAGCCCAGCTTGAAGCAGAGCCATCTTTCCTTTAAAACCTTTTGCTCGACAGTTCGGAGCCCACAATGTCTATGCATTAATACTTTTGGGGACTTGCTAGGGTGCCTGCAAGGCAAGCACTGACGTCACAGCTGGATCGCTGCTTTCAGCTGGTGCCTCGGATATCAGTCTCACAGCTTCCCTTTCCCCTCCAAATCAAAGGCAGCGGCTGCAGCTGCACAGACCAGCGAGTCTGTTTAGTTTGTGTGGGCCAACAGCCACCAGCTGTAGAGGCTGCTGTGCTTTTTGCTGGATGGGAGCTTTTAATTCCAATAGACAATGTGTACAAATATTTCCCATACCAAAATTGTTCCATATCTTCCTAAGTTAATTAAATGCTAATTTTCTAATGAGGTGGCAACAATGGCAACAACCTGTTATCAACATGCTAGCTAGGTCCCATAACCAACCGGTGAACACAGAACCCTTCTGCTGTTATTAAACTGCATTCCTATATTAATTAATTACTTTTGCAGCTGTATTATTCTGAAGCTGGACACAAATGTGGATAGCAATTAAATGAAAAAAAAAAACATTTAGATCATTTGAAGATTCCAGGGTTGCTTTGTGGAATTTATTATTTCTCAGTGTTGTTATAGAAACCCCTCATGTGTTTTCATGTCTGCTGTATGCTAGTTTAGCAAGAAATGGTGAAAGGAAAACTCAGGATGAAAATGCTATTTGTTGTGGTCTAAACCCAGCCAGCAGCCAAGTCCCACACAGCTGCTAGCTCACTCCCCCACCAGCAGGATCAGGGAGAGAATCCAAGGACAAAAGGTAGAAAACCCATGAGTTGAGATAAAGACAGTGTAACAGGGAAAGCAAAAGCCATGAACACAAGTAAAGTAAAGCAAGGAATTAATTCACTGCGTCCCATGGGCAGGCAGGTGTTCAGCCACCTCCAGGAGAGCTGGGGCCCATCACAGATAATAGTCACTCGGGAAGACAAACGCCATCAATCCCAACATCCCCCCTTCCTCCTTTTTCTGACCACTTTATGTACTGAGCATGATGCCACATGGTCTGGAACAACCCTTTGGTCATTTGGGGTCATCTGTCCTGGCTGTGTCTCCTCCCAACCTCCCATGAACCCCCAACTTCCTCGCCGTTGTGGACAAGAAGCAGAAAGGGCTTTGGTTCTGGATGAGCCCTGCTCAGAAATAACTAAAACATCTTTATATGATCAGCCCTGTGTTCAGCAGAAATCCAAAACATAGCCCCATACCAGCCACAGTGAAGAAAATTAACTCTACCCCAGCCAAAACCAGCACACTCTTCAATATACATTCAGCATAAATTAAGGTTTAAAAGTTTCCTGAGTTGTGCAATAAGAATGAAATCTTGGAGTTCAGATGGAAGAGTGTGGATGTATCTGTCATGGCTTTATACTCAGAAGAGGACTTAGGTGCTTACAACCTGGCAGAGTTGGAATTTATGTGCTTACATCCAAAAGAGAGATTCTGCTGTCTGCTTCAGGAGGTTTCCAAACTCTAAGCTCAGCTGCCAGTACAAAAGCTTCCCAAGCATCTTGAATTTGGGTCATACTCAACAGCTCTTTGGTGTTAAAAAGATCAAGTTGCCCAGCATCCACTTCAGGCACCACCTTAGTTCAGACACAAAAATATGTTCCTCTGTTTATCTTCCCTCAGGGCTGGTTTAAGCACTCCAAGATTTTCTACCAAAGAGCTCTGAAATTGGATTTTTCATAAAACACAATGGCAGCTATTGATTTCTTTAGAAATATGGCTGCTGGAGTCCTCCCCTGGTCTAAGTTACTGTAGTATTTGAATGGGATATAAGATGCAGCTCAATGCCTTACTATGCCCAGTCAGAGCTCACAGAACCACAGAAGGTCCTGAGTTGAAAGCGACCCTCAAGGATCATCAAGTCCAACTCCTGACCCTGCACAGGACCATCTCCAAGAGTCAAACTATCTGCTTGACAGCATTGTCCAAACAATTCTTAAACTCTGTCAGGATTGGTGCTGTGACCACTTCCCCAGGGAGCCAGTTCCAGTGCCCAACCACTCTCTGGGTGAAGAACTTTTTCCTGATATCCAACTCAAACCTCCCTGACACAAATTCAGGCCATTCTCTCAGGTCCTGTCACTGGTCATGAGAGAAGAGAGCAATGCCTGCCCCTCCTCTTCCCCTCACAAGGAAGTTGCAAACTTCAATGAGGTCTCCCCTCAGCCTCCTCTTCTCCAGGCTGAACAGACCAAGTGACCTCAGCTGCTCCTCATGTGGCTTCCCCTCAAGGCCCTTCTGTAGTATTGTCCACAAGGGTCCCAGGATGAGGGAAGAGATGAGAAAGTTGACTCCATGTATCAGAAAGCTAGGTTTATTATTTTATGATAGATAATATATTAAAACTATACTAAAAGAATAGAAGAAGGGATTTCATCAGAAGGCTAAGCTAAAAATCGAAAAGGAATGAATAACAAAGGCTTGTCTCTGACACAGTCTGCCCAGGTGATCTGTGATTGGCCTTTAATTGGAAACAACCAGACGAGACCAATCACAGATTCCCCCTGTTGCATTCCACAGCAGCAGATAAGAATTGTTTACAGTTTGTTCCTGAGACCTCTCAGCTTCTCAGGAGGGAAAAATCCTAAGGAAAGGATTTTTCATAAAACGTCGGTGACACCCTTCTCCATCCTTGCTGCCCTCCTTGGACACTCTCTAATAGTTTATTATCTTTGTTCTCTTGTGGCACCCCAAACTGCCCCCAGGATTTGAGATGAGGCCACCCCAGTGTAGAGCAGAGTGGGGCAATCCCCTCCCTTGCCCTGCCTGTGATGCTGTGCCTGATGAACTCCAGGACAGGGCTGGCCCTCCTGGCTGCTGTCAACTCATTTTCAACTTTTCACTGACCAGGACCCCCAGAGGAACATACTTCTCTTGTGATATACTCTAGTCAGAAGATTTCATCTCCCTGGAAGTTATTGTGAGATTTTAATCCCCTCTCATAGAAAAAGAATGGTAATTTCCATCAGGACCATGACTAAGAGATCCAAGAGGTGCTCCACTTTGGGCAGAGGTGGCACCTACCACCATCAAGAGAGCATTCAGATGGTGGGGAAATGGAGAAGTCTTCTTGATGGCATTGAAATTAAAAGCTTGTTAAAAAGCTATTCCAAAGTGGGGAAGGGCATAGGATTTCAGACAGGGTCCTGACTTCCACATATCTGTGTCCTGTCATCAAGTATGCTTCACCCTCCAGCACTTCCATGTGCTGTTCATGGACCCTGGACACCCAATCAAGGATCAGAGACTGAGAAATTGCATACATCAGTGGCAGGGTGTTGTGATGGGTAAAACCTGCACTGGGTCTGAATCCTCTTAAATCCTGGAATTTTTATTTGGGAAACTCCAATTATTTTTCTGTCAGTGGCCAGCATGCTTCAAAAGGACAAAGGACAAACTTTTCCCCACTGCTGCAGAACAGACTATGTTTATAATGACTAACAGATTTTATTAGGAATAAATTTTATGCACTATGTTTACATAATGAGGTAATGCACTTCCACGTAGAACATTTTACAGCCATCCTCTTAATGGTATGAATTTCTTCACAGTGAATTTCTTTACAGGTGAGATGCACCTGTAAAACATTTCTTTCAGGGCTTCACACAGCCAGTGTAAAGTGTGTGGGCTTCACAAAGCCAGTGTCCTACAAAGGAATAATAAAGTCTGCCAGGAAAATTAAGACATAATGTAAAATTCATGTTAAATCTGTTTAAAACAACTTGCTTGCTGAACTCAGACAAATACTTCTCAAATGTTTGCATTACATTAACTACTACCTGAGTTAAGTAAAAAAATACCAAGCTGATAGTAAACTGTGTTTACTATCTATCACACTAAGGAATAGGCAGACAATTACCTCCACTGTATTCCTGTGTGCGGTATTCCTTTCTACTGCTAATGTGGATAGAAAAATCCTTAGTATTCACCCTTAGTAGTTGATGACAATGACAGTAATAATAATGATGATGATCATGATGATAATAGTGAAATAATTTACATTTAAATAAAATGTTTCCATTAAATAATTCTACAAACTTTGCAAAATGATGCAGTGGGACCACTTTAGTCAGTTACTGAAATGCAGCCACCTCTGGAGTGAATCACAACATCTGCTCTAATATGAGTAAAATCAATCCTCTATGATAGATTAGGATCAGGAGAAGGAAAAAGTACTATCACCTAACAATAAAAAGGAAAGTATTTGAGTTCAGGTTTGTAGGAAAACAACAGCTAAAACCCCTTTGCTTCAGAGAAAAGTCCTGCAAGGTGTTTAGTAATTATTATGTTTTTGAGGTTTGCTTCAACCTAATGGCAAAATCTTAAGCTGTGCAGCAATCCCTACACTGTAGTGGAGGAAGGAAAAAACCTGTCTGTGACATAACCAGCACTGCAACTTCCCTGGCTGTAAAACATATCCTGAGGAGGTTTCAGGAGGAAGCCTGTTGGCACCATGCACTGAATGAAGTGAACTGCATTTTAAGATGACTCCTTTCATCCCAACCTATCACTTTCATCTTAATGAATTTGGTATTATTCAGCACAGTGGATTTAATTAAAGATATTTAAAATATTTAAATTATTAATGTTTTAATAATTAGAAATAAGTATTTTAATCAGTGACTGAATAATGTATATTAATAAATTCATTTTTTTGCAAATAATGGGCTAGGTTTATTCATTTCTCTGTATTTTCAATTCAGCACTATTCAGAAATTGCAACTCTATTATACTGGCTTGTTGCAAAATATAGTGAGTGCAAAACATCTCATTTAATGCAGCCCAAGAAAACACACATACTTGTGGGAGAAAGAAAATGACACAGTCTACTAGAGCTCTGCTAAGATCTCACTGGTGATTAGATACGGTGGTGTGAAAAACACTGGAAAAAAACAAATCACAAGTCATAAACAAAAAGGTTAAAATTATGCCAGAGAAAATTTACAACTTTTATACCACTAGAGATAGGACAAGATGTAATGGCACTAATTTGGAAATGGGTAAGTTTTGATATTAGGAAAAAATTCTTTACTGTGAGGGTGGCACTCTGAGACATTGGAACAGGTTTCCCAGAAAAGTTATGGACATCCCATCTCTGGAGGTGTTCCAGGCCAGGTTGGATGGAGCTCTGAGCAACCTGGTCTAGTGGAAGGTGACCTTGTTTAGGGCAGGGGGCTGTGATCTAGATGATCTTTAAGGTTCCTTCCAGCCCAAATCATCCTATGCCTCTATGCATGTGCCCAGAGTCTTGCTCAGGAGAGTATCATGCATAACTTGAATATTCATCCCTCATACAGGCAACAAACATGGGCTAGCCTGGGAGCAGCTGGAGAAAGCCCTTCAGAGACCACACACCCACAGGTAAATTTAATATGGCATGAAGTGGGTCAGACAGGTTGTTGCAAAGGCCACCTGTGATTCCACTGTGGACTGGGAGCAGACATCCTGGCAGATGGTGGCCTTTTGGTGGCATATTCACTCGTCTGCAACTCCAGAGTGCCTTCTGCTCTACAGAGACTTCTGGTGTGTCCAGCTGTTCATTGCACACTCAGGATCAGTTGATAATCAGCCCTTAACCAAACCCACCTCTAAATTCCCTTCATTTCTGACCAGGGTTGGATTTAGACACCAGCCTACAGACAATTGAGCAAATCTGGGTTCTGCGTCCCCTGTGGCTTCTGCTCACCCTGCCATAAGCATTCCTGACTTGGTTTTGTCTCCAGGGTATTGCTTGCTCAGGTCCACTGCAGAGACCAGCCCTGCCTGCCTGGAAGGCTGATGCAGCAGCAGGGAACACATCAGCTGCACTGGCCCTGCAGGGACTCTGAACTCCCAGAGCAGGCAATACCAATGGGAAAAGTGTGTCATGATGGTGTAACCACAAACAGACTTCTGCCTTCCCCAAAACAAGG
The DNA here is from genome assembly GCF_027477595.1 of Haemorhous mexicanus. Taxonomy (NCBI): domain Eukaryota; kingdom Metazoa; phylum Chordata; class Aves; order Passeriformes; family Fringillidae; genus Haemorhous; species Haemorhous mexicanus. The sequence goes on from NC_082341.1 coordinate 133,925,775, forward strand.
TGCCCTGCCAGAGACACTGCACCCATCTCTGTGCCAGCCACAGTGAATCAAGCCACTATCTGCATGGGCTTTTTTTCCCCCTTTAATGCAGCTGCCATATATCCAAAAAACCAAGTAATTAGGAGCATAGCAGTATTAGTCAAATCAGCTTTGTTTTTCAGAGGGATGAAAGGCAGTGATACAGTTGACAAGTAGGGAGTGTCAGTGGGTGGGAGTATTACAGTTTTCCAAGCTGTTTTCTTCCTTGTGAGCAAATTTTCATTCTTGCAGAGACCTCCTGCATAATTGCTGCTGGAGGTCACACAAGGTTTGTTTTTCCCAAGCTCCAAGGCAGAGTCAACTGGCCAGAGGCTTGGGATTCAGATGGAGAGGAAGTGCTGCTCCTCCAGGCCATGGCACTGCTGTGGATTTGAAGCTCTGGAAGAAGAGCATGCTCGGCTTGCTGGTTGCTTTCATTTCACTACCATCTATTCAGCCTTCCACATCACTGATTATTCCTCCACTGGGACATAGATGGCCCAAAGCTTTTTCCACTGAACTTTCCAAAGAGGAACAACAGTGTCTTTCCTGAAATACTTGATTCCAGTTGCACCTCCAAGGACAGCTGTGATATCTGCCTTCAAATTATTAAGACTAGCAAAAAGTAGAGGTTTTTACAGACTATCCTCTTTCTCCTCCTCATTAGCCTGCCAACTTCATCTCTCAGCTCATGCTAAGGTCAAGAAACACCTTGTGTGAGGACCAATATAATACAAAAATACAAAATCTCTCACAGAGTCTCTGTATTCCTCAAGACTTCTGAGACACAGAACTTAGAGCCTGAACATGTTGCTGGTGGATCTGTTTTTGATATTTGGCTGTGAGGGATGTAATAGTGGGGTATCTATATAAGCTATAATTTAATGAACTGAGAGCTTTATTTGTGCAGGTCTCTAAACCAGTGCAGTGAGATAGCCTGGTGTTTTGTAATGCTGTTTCACTTAATTAAAATATTCCTGTTGGCTGGGTGGAAAGATGCGTTACCCTGTGTCTACCACGTGATGAAAGGAGACATCAGGAGTGTACAGGACTCCTTCCTCAGACTCCACAATAGCTAGGGCCTCTGTAGTTCCTCTGGAAGAGAATTAGCATACGTCTTACTGAAATGTTTTTGGGGTTTAGTATTTGGGGGTTTTTTTCTGGTGTGTGTTTTTTCTTTCTCCCATATCCATATCCAGCTGCATCAATTTCCTGATTACAAGAATTAAATTGTTTAGTTATCTGTAATGTGCATAGACTTCTGTGAAGCTTTACAAAAGAACCTTTGCTGATAGGCTAAGAATGGTTTATTGTAGGTTTATTATAGGAACCTGCAGTTCCTATAATCCTGAATTGTTAATGAACTGAACAACTTTTCCTCCTTCTTAGCATGAGAAACACTTCTCATGATCTTACTCATGAAAAGATTGCATTGGGGTCCTCTCATAAGTTTTCTTGGGTTTCTGCCATTGGAGGAGGGAATCCATAAGCAGCAGCATCTGGCAGAACATCTGCATCAAGTCCCTGCTGACATCCCAAGATCTGTCTGCCCAGGCTCACTCCTCCCTTGATACAGAACTTGACACATCGTGTACCCCACTGCCAGACAACCTCAGCAAATATTTCTCTCTCAAAGGGAGGCTGTGTCGGTTTTTCAGCGTATTCATCCTGTGTTACCTCATTGCTCACCTGATGGAAGACTATTCAGATCCTTTTCAAACTGCTTAGGCTCTCTGGAAGGAACTTGATGAAGAACCTTGATCTGAGCAAGCTGGAAAGCCTGGTCTAGGTGCAAAGATCAAATCTAGCCTTCTCCAGACCAATGACCAAGGAGTTTTAATTCTTCACAAATGACAAGAAAACTCAGTAACTAAGATAAATGCCAATGAGTGAATGTGACCAGTCTGTTCCTCAAGGCTTTGCAAGGAAGCAACAAGGAAGTGGTGAAGGTCCTCATGCCAGCTCTGTAGCTGTTTGGTTGAAATCCAGTTATATTTTTTTTTCCTGTTATTCTACATCACTTTGAGTTATACATTATTGTAAATACCCTCTGGTAGACCCTTTCAAAGCAATTGAGTAACTCAATGTTTAACAAAGATACATTAATTTTCTTGTTTAAGTTCTGGGAAATACAAGATCATTTTTCATTCTGAGTTGGCAATGACAATCCTTAAACTAGTGGTGGAATAGGGGGAATAATAGCTTTGTGGAAATTATTCTAGAGATCTGTACTGTAAGGAATGGTGGATCAATGAAATCTTCCTTTCTGTATTTGTATTCTTTTTTAAATTGAACGTGTTTGATGCCTATGCACAACTCCTGTGCTGCAGGAATAATTCTTATTTCTAAATGCCCTTGCTCGTGGGGCACATTTTTTCTTTTCTCTATCTGTAAAGATGTATAGAACAAAATCCATCTTTTTCTGCAGATAGGAATTAATTTAGTAAAAGATATCTCTTCTGTGTACAGGAGCCTAATATAGTGTAGAAGAAACACTTGCCACTGTGGGTTTGAGGGTGCTACATTCACAAGCCAAGTGGGCTGTCTCAGATGCGCTGCCTCCCCATCACCCCATAACACTGACATGAGCCCAGTCACAGCCGTGGGTACACGAGAGGTTGAACAATGCATGGGAACAGTCTCCTGAGCATTTATTTGAGTCCTTTCATTTGGTCTTCAGGCATTTCCCACTCTGTGGGAGCTCAGCACATGACTCCTGATGTCCAGAGCTACCGAGAGAACCCTTGGGGGGCTCGGGAGTCCTGGAATGTTGCCAAAAGCACTTGGTGGCTTGATTTTGATCCATCTAGAGATGTGCCACCGATGTATGAGGAAATGGAACCTGCGAGAATCACTCGGGTGTAAATGGTGAAGGGAAGATATCATTATAGGGTGAATCACAAATTTTGGGGTTTCGGTACAGGGGGGTTGTAGAGACAAGATGGAGGAATCAGGGTGTGCCACCAGGCTCTTCCTTCTTCTTCCTGTCTTCCATCTTCTGTGGTGGTGTTGGCACTTGTGGATTGGTCTGGGATGAGGGTGTACTTAGTGACGAAGATGATAGGTATTGGGGACAAAAAGTAAATATGATATACGTAGTTTTTGTTATAAAAGATGTGGCCGCCTTGGGGGTGGGCAGAGTGCCTTTGGCTGCCGTGCTGGTCAGATCCTTCGGGCAGAGAGAGGACTTTTTAGATAAGAGATAATAAACAATACTGAAGACCGAAAAAACCTAGCGTCCAGTCTCATCCTTTGAAGCCCAGCATGCAAGAACCATCCTGAGCGTGTCTGGGGGCAGAGACAGACAGCCGACCCCAGACCACTCCATCCTGATATCAACATGAAAATTTCCTAAGACAGAAGGTAAAACCCACTGAAGGTAAAATTTCAAAGCCAATGCTTTTGTTGGAGTCGTAATTCTGACATTTCTGTGGAGAATTTACCAATTCTCATCATCGCAGTCTCCAGAAAAAGTCATACATATTACAAGTAACTCTTATTTTGAGGTAACCCTTAACCAAAGGGATGTAATTACCACTCTGTAACATTTCAGATAAGAAGCTATATTTGACCAAACTGCATCACTGAAAAATAAAGGCCACTCTTCTATTAATTAAAGGCAGCTGATTTATGAGAGGCAGTTTATGAGAAAATAAAAAATTCAGATGTATTCTCATGAATAACAGTCATGTTTATAACTTATTTTAATGTGAACTCAAAAACCTCCATGTATAAGTGCAAGGACTGTCAAATATAATTCACAAGAACAGGCTGCTCTTCAAAATAAACATGTATACCATGTACTGGGAGAATGCCTCCACATAAATTGACTAACTTTAAATTAATTTGTGGCTTTGGTAATGATCTAAAAAAGCACTCTACTCTCCTTTCTGTTTAGTGCATCCTGTTATTATTGGAGCAGCAGAGACTGAGTGGAACAAAGGCAGAGTATTGCCTGAGAAGAGCAGTTCAAGAAAGGCTAGGATTAATGAACACATAAACATAAACACGGTCACCTGCATTCAGGAACTGTTTAGGGCAGCGAAATGTAGAGGGTGAGGAATTGTAGAGGGTGATCTTGTCCCCCAATGAGTTGCAGCTGGACCAGTTGCTGAAGACTGGAGGCAGGCCTGATCTTGACAGGCTACACCAGTAATCAGTAAGAACTACTGCTACATAAGAGTAAGGAAAGAGGAGGGAGAGGAGTCAGATTACTGTGAGGACCGGGAAAACTCAGTGTGTAGACGACCTGCCTGTGAGGAACATTAAGAAGGTATGAAGGTATTATTTCTGATAATATGAAAACCTTGTGCTATGATGATGATAGAATCTGTGCTATCTAAGACAACAGCAAAACCCCATGATACTGTTGGTAAAACAGCCCTCCCTTAAGCAGACAAGCACAGCACCTTAGCTCATCTTAAGCTGAAGGAAGTAATCAGAAGGGAAGTAGGGAAAAACCAGAGTTTCACCATGCTTGTGGCTCTAAAGGCTCCTCAGGCAAGAAAGGCTAAATAAAGCTGCCCTGAATTCACAATTTGCTGTCCTCACCAAAACAGAAAAAGTTTTAATACATTACACAGTAATAGTGACTTGAGGCCTCTTCAGCTTCAGCCAGGTGAGAGCAGGTGAGATGGCAGGTCACTCCCCAGCCCCTCCTTGCAAAGGATAAGGGTTCATACTTTCAAAGAGCAGTAGGCATGAGTGTGGCATTCTTTGACTGGATAGGAGTCACACAGACAGTAAGCAAAACAACTATGCAGAACAGCTTGAAAAGAACAACAGAAGACAATTTTTCTGGCACCTTCCTGGGAACCTAATAAATAAAAGTGAATTTACTTGTGGTAACCAATGAGGCACCAGTAATGGTAGGAGATTCACCCTGTAGGTTAAGCTCTGCTCTATTCTTTTTGTAGCCTGTCCAAAGCAACCCAGGACTGCAGTCCTACTCTAAACACCAGCAGCTACCCACTGAGCAGGAGAGATGCTTTAGGAGTGCAGAATCAGCAAAAGGGCTCCCCTGCCATTTCCCTCCACATCCCCCCTCTCTGCTAACAGTCTCACAGGATAAAGTGCCTCTAGAGAAACGTGGACACTGCCAGTATCAGAACATTCACATTTAACTCTGTTTCAGACACACAAAACTACTCTATCTTAGCATAATGTGACTTTTTTACACATGAAGGCAGCAGCAACTACTCTGACCTATGCTTTGTGTAAATCCCCAAATCCTGTTTCTTTCTTACTTAAATAAATGACCCATTGGTCCAAGAAGAAGCTGCTTTGCTCCAGACACCTTTATTTCCTTGTGGCCCTTTCATCATCCTATGAAAAAGAAGTTGTGGTAGCTCTGACTTAGCTCTTGAGCAACATGAGCTGTGAGGTGGTTGGCTCCTGGAAGAACTGACCATTTTGCTTTGATTTTCTTCCAGTCTTGTTTCTGGAGGAAGTGCAATAGAACTATGACATCTGTTTGTCAACAAACTTCATATTCACCTCCTGTGGCTGCACTATTTTAAATTTCTACAGTATCTTTGTGAAATGGCAAAAATACTACTAAAGATCTCTATGCTGCTCAGTTTTTCCATGGTCCAGCAAAACAAAGGTCTTTGTAGCTCATATTTGTAACTGATGTGGACATACTCCTTTTAGGGAGAGTTTGGGCAAGGCATGAACTGTGGTCCAGGGTGGAGAGCTTTTCTATGCTGTATGTAGCTATGGAGAATAAGACAACAGAATCAAGCCTATTGATTGACTAGTCAGGTATTTATTAGTTTTTAACATGCAAAACCAGTACAATAATCACAGAAGCTAGAAAAAATGTAGCACTGAAAAAAGTATTCATGCAGAATGAGTATTGTACTTGAACTATCCTCCACAATCATCAGTCAGTCTGTCCCAATATTTATAGTTCATCATTACAACTGCCAAAACTGGCAACCACCAGGATTGTTGTCTCAATTAAGGACAGTAAACAGATTGTCCCATTTTTTTTAATGAAAAAATCTAAAATGTAATACTTCACAGTTTAACATGTTTATTCATTTAAACGAGCTAAAAAATAGTGGTGTGACATCTGCTTGAGAGACACTGGTACCTAACATTTTGGCTGTCTCCCCACTAATTTCATTGTGATTAAGGGGGGATAAAAGGATGAGTAGAGGATTCTGTCAATTAAATGAATTGATGAACTGCAAAAAAAAAAAAAAATTTTCACTCTTGGAAATGTGTAAAAGAAATACATCTATGAAAATGCATTATAGCAAACTAAGAGGATGATGGAGAAATGTACTGCAAAATATCTCCACTGGCTCTTTCAGGAAAAAATATTGTAAGCATAAGATCACAGATAATCTTTGCCAATTTATTCATCTCATGGCTTCACTTCCCAAAGTGCAGGCATAATCCACTGTAAAATCTTTTAGGATGCAGTTCCAACATCGCATTTCTGCTGTCTTATTTATGTGCCATACTGTTATTTCCTTAGTCATAAGCACCACTAATTACTATGCTACTGTAAGTAGAACTTGAAATGCGATCAAGATCTGTAGTATCTTTTTTGCTGGCACTCTAACTTGCCTACTCTGCTTTTCAAGTACAGCTCTCTACAAAGAATTGTCCTGAATGCATTTGACCTTCACCAGCTGGCTCAGTTGTGCTTTATAGGGACAACAATCCTTTATCAATCATCACTCTGCTGGGAGCTCCTAGCAGCATCTTCCTTCTGAAAATGGCAGCATTCAAAACTTGGCCCTAAGTCAGCAGATAAGCCTCTTCCATGGTAGCAACCTTCATGGAACAGGCATGAACTGTTTTGTAGGGCTTCCACTGTGCTTTCCTTTAGTAGAATTGTTTAAAACCTGTGTTTTCAAATAAAATTTATAGGTCAGCTGCTCTAGAGGACACCTAAGTAAACAGATGAGTTTGCTTATGTTGTAGCTACTTGCAGTTATGTGTTGCAGCACCATCTCCCAGTCTACATGTCCTGCTAAAGACCTGCTACAGCTGGTCTGATGCATGGAAGGAGCTGATTCTGAACCACATGGCGTCTCATATGACATGCAACAGTGAACTTTAACTACAACTTTTCTTCAAGAAAAGTTTAAATGTATCTCTCGGGTCTCTTAGGGAAATGCTTAACATGCCTCCTAAGCTTCCAGTAAAATATATTTATGGATTCTAGGTAGCAGAACTAGAGCCTTTCCTTGGCAATGTTCACTAGAAGCACTAGTAGAAATACTAGACTGAGGCTTCTGTCCTGAGATGGTCTACATGCTGGCTCTGCTTTTGAAGAATCAAAGAAAAAAGGAAAACCATCTAGGAAGATTTACAGAGCAAAATCACTTCTGGAAGACTGTTATGCCTTCCTAGCCAGAGATTCTTCCAGACAGGACATCTGCTCCCCCCCACAGCACAAGGACTCAGCGCAGGCATCTCCTCCACAACCTCTACTAGAAAGAAATTCAGTTTACTGCAGGAGTAGAGGGCAACAACTGATGTCTACCTTTTCCTTCGGGTGAATATCTTTGGAAAAACTCATTAAGCCAGGTTTGCCACGTAAATTATTTGATCAGCAATCCTTCTTTGAAACAAGCATATAAAATTACTGATTTTATAATGAAAAAAGTTTTGTACACATGAAGGGATAGAGCTGCATGAATCAACTCCAGAAAGAGATCTGATCTATTAGTATTGGGTAGGATGCCAAAGGAAGTTCTCTTCATTGTCTTTTAAGTATTTATAGGCCACATTTAGTTTTATATGAGTTTAGCAGCTAGAACTGCCTAAAGTAATCCAGATATTCTAAAACTGACATCAGTGCTCACTTTTGAACATTGTGCTGTTTACATTGTTTTAATGTTCTTTCAAATGTATACATAATTCAGTATGCTCAAAATTAATAAGAGAACAAAAATAGAAAAAAATCATTTATTAATAAAATAGACACCGTGCAACTCATACAAAGATAGATGGTCCAAAATCCAAAAGGCATATTTCAATCTTAGACATAATTAAGGGCAAAATAAGCCACATGTCCCATTAGGAATTACTGTACTGATAGGAGAGGAAGTGTATTTGCTGCAATATTTACCACATATTTCTACATATACTGAACAGAAGTCTACCTGCTCTAAGCAAAAAGAAATTTTCCTGCTACATGAGAATATCCTTTGAGTACCTGAAGGGAGCCTACCAAAAAAATGGACTTTTTACAAAAGCATGTAGTGACAGCAGAAGAGAGAGTTGATATTGAGAAAAATTTATTCTGAGGGTGGTGAGGCGCTGGAACAGGTTGCCCAAGGAAGCTGTGGATGCACCATTCCTGGAGGTGTCTGACACCAGGACAGGGCTTTGAGCAACATGCTCTAGTAGAAGGTGTCTCTGCCCATGGCAGAGGTACTGGAAATAGACGGTCTTTTGCATCCCTTCTAACCCAAACCATTCAATGACACAATGATTTTATGATCTTTCATGCAAATGAAAAGACCTAATCCAAACAAAGCCAATAGACAAATGGCAAACTGCGGGCAATATGGACTCATAAGCCACACACTGGGGAAGCTGATAGAATCACATATATGCACACTTCAGATTTGGTCTGATTCCCAGTTATGGGAAATGGAATATTCCTGTCCTAGGAACTTCATATTCATAAATTTGACAGTAAGAATTGCTTGCTTTTTAACACAACCAATTGAGAGAGCAGGTTATGAGAGAGAGAGAGAGCAGGTCATTGAGAGAGATGACCTGCATGAAGGGAGTAACTACGTATCTTTCTCAGACCATACATGACCCAGAGAGCTATATGCTGACATTAAGGAAGCAATCCCTCCAGCATGTTATAGAACCTAAAAACTGCTAATGTAGAGTAACAGGAGAGGTCTGGATCTTCTGTCACATGTGGTTGGGTGCTGGTGGAGTTAAAAGTAAGTCACATGCAAGGAGACAGCTTGTGATATGCTTTTCCCTCCACTGGAAGTTGGGTCATGTGTCAGATAATGTTTCACCATAAATTCAACATGTTGGGAGGTGTTTGGTCAAGTGTGCAACTAGTAGTGCACTGTAAGTCATATGCATACAAAAATGTTAGGATTTTGTGTCTGTAAGAGTCATATGTAGAAAATGAGATATATTTGCATATATAATTTTCTCTTTCATATATTTTTCGGAAGACTGTTGTACTCTGAATTTCTAGAGTTGTTGTTTTGCATGGCATAAAGTGAACAAACATTATGACACATATGAAGTGGATCCTTAGAGACTCATAATGTATATGGTCATAGTTACTATATGGTTTAAAAATTAACTGTATTGATCCAAGTTTCTTAAGTGGTGATAATGGGACTGTGTCAATTTAAAAGAAATATATTTTCCATTATAATATTTGATGTGATTTGTATCCCTTTGTCTTCAAAATCACTGTAAGAAATCTTAGCCAGGCATCTCAGGAACAAGACAGTAAATACCTCAGTTGCAATTAAATCTAACATTCAGCTCTGAAATTTATGTCAAAGGCAAAACCAAGCCTCAGAATTATGAAAACTTTTCTGAAAGTCAGTCTGCCTAAATTTCCTTGCGACATTCAGCACCAATGGCTCTACACGTTCTTGATATCAAACTGAATCGGAACCGAATCTCAGTCTGAGAAAGACTGACCACACTTTTAAGGGGATCAAAACAGTCTTTACATCCACAAGCTCAGTTATATGCCAAACTCAAAGCAGAAGAGAATAAAGCCAGAATTTTAAAGCTCCCTGCAGCTGCTCTGACACAACAAATTCTTCAAATGGCTTTTGGCTATCAAAAGGAACAAAAATGCTATCTACAGTGCCTAATTTGAAAGGTACTTTGCAAGAACTGAAGGATGTAATGGAGCCAAGATTTACCAGTTATTAGTATGCCAGGAGAAAAAGTGTTTTCTTGTTACTTACAGTCTCTCACATTAGTTTGATGATTAAAATGATTGTATAGCTGGAAAGGAATGTTTTTATACAACATGCCCCTAATAGGTAGAGCAAGTTGATACCAAAACCATCAGGAAGAGCATAATTAAAACACAATTTTGACTTTATATTAATAGTAGACCAATACACTAATTAAAACCAACATTGACTAAACTTTCTATTTACACTAGTTCAGACAGCACAGGAGGCAAAGAACTGTGTTTCAGAAGCATATGCGAATGTTAGAGCTTCTGTCATCCAGGTGCCATTTCTAACAGAACACATGTGTGCTGAACAGTTGGCAAAAGAATGAAAAAGATTACTGTAGATATATGGGCACACAGAATCTGGAATGACAGAAAATTAAGTCCATATAGAAGGTGACAGACTGCTTGTAAGAAGATATTCTTTTCCTACAATTTCTTCCATCTTCATGCATGCGCACACATGCGCAAGAAAGATTAAAAGGGAGAGAAAGGATGAGGGTGTTTTGATATATTATGAACACAAATGAAGAAAAGACTTTTCATTTGGTATTTCTGCTTTCTTTTCAGAAAGGAACAGGAAACTAATATGGTTATTAGGAAGCTCTGATTCCTAAATTCAGTCAAGGCAGGCACTCCTGTGAAGTCAGCATCAATACCCATGATAATAGTAGCACCTGTCTTTGACATCAAAGTTCTCTGCCTGAGAAAAACATAATGTAAACAATAAACTTCATGTATTGTACTGTTGCTCCTGGCTGTGGTGTTAGACAAATACACTTGGCCAGGCATAAGTGTTCTTAATTTGGAGACCTGGAATGTGACTGATGTATTGCAAAACTTTCTTATGAATTTGGACTGCAAGAAATGGCATCGTTTACTGTCTTACAGGGAAGGGACTGTGTGTTCCTATGTAGTCTTGTTGAAGCTGAAGAAATCTTGATGATAGATTCATTGCATCTGCTAGTTTTCATCTGGATCCAGATCAAGGTCAACTTCACTGGAAACATTAAGATAAAAAAAAGCATAGAAAGCCAACAAAAATACCAGTATGGCTGTAAGGACAAGGGCAACTTCCTGTAGAAATAAAACAAAAACAAAAACCTGTTAGAAATAATACCATATTTTCAGATTAATCAGGAATAAATATTATTTCTCTTCTACAACGCACATCAAAATAAAATCAGACATAATTGCATAAGGCATTGATACTTTAATGATTTCTCTATTGTGGTTACCATTCCAAGTGTTGTAGAATCCATTCACTTAATGAAGATTTTGGTAAGTCTGATATACCATCAGAAAGATGGTATTTAGCTTAAAAATCTTTAGTCTTACCTAGAAATAGGAGCTTTATATAGTTTTATTATCCAATTCCTTCTTTTTTAAAGGAAAAGACAGAATTCACAAACCACAGTTTTGAACACAAATTTAAGTTATGAATTTACACTGTGAATTTTGATGTTTTCTAGCAATATGTTACTGCTTTTTGCCAACAAATTTGTAATTTTTTAATGAAGCAAACACAGTATGGTGGAAGTCAATGAAAATTGCTACCTCTACCTCCCAACCTCCTGGCATGCAGTACAACATGGAACTACAAACACCCTCAGAATTGGATTAAACTTTTCTTTCTTCAGCTCTGCAATAAGGCAAAAAGCACAACAATTTGCACTTGCCTCTCTTCCCATAAAATATTGCAACTTGCTGCATCTTCCTTAATTAACATAAAAGAGACTTCCAAAGTATACATGATTTATAGCAGCTTTCAGAAGCAGAAAAATGTTTTTATACTACACATTATACTCATTATGTGACTGCCTATCATCTTAAGGCTGGACTCTGTAAAAATGCAATTATAGTACAATCATCCTCTTAATATTTCTTCTATTTCCTGTATTTCTTTCCTTTTTATTTCATTCAAAGACACTGTATTTCTCATTTTTAAGTTTTTATTTTTCTGTAAGAAAAATAAAAACACTTCCTATAGTGTTGACTCCCATTTTGCTAGACAATGAAAGATGAAATATAAGTTTGAGAAAAATCCTTATGCCCCTTCAGCTCACAGAAAGTATGACTATGAAGCTAACAACTTCTACTGCTTGACTCCTGATCATCATGATGAACTCTTAAAATTATGCACTTGAGATGCTCCAAAGTTTAGTTTGTACCTTCAAACCCACTTTCCCTCTAAGGAAAGCAGCAAAACTTCCCCTCCAATTCTCAGCTTCACATTAAGCTATAAAACAATTACATCAGAACAATACCAATATACATTTCAAATGAGAGAAGAAAAAAAGTTCAGTGATTTTATAACAACTGATCTGAATGGGTACAGAAGATGTCACATCAAACCTACTCTGTCAGTGGGACTGAAAGAAGATGCCTACAATGAACTAAGACAACAAGACACCCTTTACTGTCCAAGGACAGAATCTGTCCATCCTGTGTCCTCCAAGAGGCCAGGTGAATTCTTCTCAAAAATTACCATTTCTCCCCTTAGACTAGAAGGGAGTGCAGATGGTACCTTGTGTGTGCACTGTGGGATTAATCCTACCCAGCATCTCAAGGCTGGTGGTGGCTTTGTGACCAGCATTGTGTTCACTGACATGAAGGAGTTAAAACTGTGCATTTCATTTTTTTAAGTCTAGCCCATAATCTGGCATTCTTCTATAGAGCAGCATTTAATTTGCATTTACATGAATGCATTATATAGTTTATCAGAATGTTGGATCAATAATTCAACATATGCCATCTAATAAATTTTGAAATACTACTGCCTAGTTGGCATATGTTCTATAGGAGCATATTCTTTATTCTATAGAAACCTTTGCTTTCTATTTTATATGGATGATTGAGATGTACTTTAAATTTGTTTTACCACATTAAAATTGCTCCTGCAAATTTGCCGAGGCTGTTGGCTACAGATTTCAACTACATTTTCTCTTAGAACTGTACCATCCTCTGAACTTCATCCTCCTGATTTCATGATTTGATTTTAAAAAAGTACATCTAATTCACTCATATATTAAAGGAAAGTGATTTTTGCTTTGTTGCAGTTGCAACACGTCAGTATCTCACAAAAGGGCATGGCAGCATCAGACAGGTTTCATTTATTTCCTTGTATCCACAGCTGTGCTCCCAGACCCATCTGGCCACACAGCTACTAATCTTAAGAGGATGTAATAAACAAGTGACATACAACTGCAGGCTCCATCTGCTCAGGAGAGTGGACAACAAAACCACACAATGCAAGCACCATTCGCACTTGACACAGAGAGCAAATTCATTCCAGTATTAAAAAGTTTTTTCCTTGTTTAGATGTCACACTTCCCACGCTTTCTGCTTTACAATAGGGTTACCTTTCCCCTCTGTTCTCCCCAGTCTCCCTCCTGAAATGCTGTGAGTAGCAGCAGCAAACTTTTCAGGAACCTTTGCATTAAAAATTTGTTTCAAAGGAAGTGGAATTGGGAAAATTTTGAGTTTTATTCTCAGGCTGCCCAGTAACTGCTTGACAGAAGCAGTTCTTTAATTCCTCTGCCTAAGTTTCACAATGACTAACACTGTGATAACAATACTATTTCCCTTGCACAGCCATTAGGAACTGTGTGGGTGGATCAGTATTTATTATCCCTGGGAATGAAAAGTCTTACTAAAACTCCAGGTTTGAGAATTATGCAAGAACCTTAGTTTTGAATTACTGAAAAAAAGCAGAGTAACAAAAATATAAAATAAATGGCCTTACAAAGGACATCTGGCTCTCAGCTAGGGATATGCAATCTCTTAAGAATTGCATCCATTTTATGGACTTTTATAAACATAAATTTTGCAAGGTAAATAGCAAATGAGATGCTGCACCACTGTACTGTACTTGCAACAACATATATATATTGTCATTTTAATTTGTTTTATACTTTTCAGGCTTTGTTATTTGTATTTTAAGTCATGCATAGAAATGAAATGTTAAAATACTCCCTGCTTGGCATATCTAGCTCCCTTTCTCTTGCACTTTATGGATCATCCCCATCATCCTCTGCAAAATCCATTTACTCAAAGGATTTTACCATGAATAATTAAAGAATAGAGAAAAAGTTCTATAGAAATAAACTTAAAATGATCAGAGGGCACTTTCTCCTTTTTTTTTCTTTTATATCATGGTACAGAACACTAGGAAACAACATTTCTATTCTCAAATCCCAAAGTACAGTCATAGAAACCTTTAAAAAGGAACAGAATTTTCTATTTTATTCTCTTACATGTAGAATAGCATATGTAGCACCCTACTGATTTCAGTTTGGTTAAGTTTTCCAGAAACTTTTCATAAAGGAAACGCAAACCATTACAGCATGATGTAGATTTAATTCTCTTATCATTTTTTGTCAGTTTTATGTCTCTCATGCCAAAATACTTGGATTATGTCCTCAAATTCACCCTAATGGAGCAAGTGGCAGAGCTGGGATCTAAACAAGATTAATTAGGAGAGGGGGTGAGGAAAAAATGTTAGCTATGACAACACAAATCTGGACAATATGTATGGCATTATCATATCCTACCCATATAGAGAAATACCATATTTCCAGGAAATGTCTGGAGGAGGAGTTTACACGTCTTTTAATTGTCCTTCAAGTAGAATCACACCTTTTTTACCTGAAACGTGCTTAAAATTAGGTGAAAGAGGAGCACAAATTGCTCTCTTTGAATTGCTAAATTCTCCCTAGCTCTTTCTGAAAATAGACAAAAAGAAAATCAAGCTGACCAAGCATACCTGTAAAAATAAATATATAGGAACTGACAATCTTTTTATCTCATATAGGTTTTAACAGAAGAGTTTAGGTGGATATTTGCTGTGACCATGTTTTAGAGTTTCAACAAAATTGTATTTATAAATGAATGTTTACTTCCTTAATGCAGGACATTCTACAGCTAACAGAAGGCAACAAAAGTAATTTATGAACTTTTATCCACACTTTTAGGTTCCAATTTTTACTGTGAAAACTTCAGATGGAAGAATCATTGTTGTCTCAAATAATGAGAACAAGGTACTATTAGAGAGTCATCAAAAACACCTGGCTATATGCCTACAAAACAACAGGATTCATTTTTAAAACAGCTAGATGCAAAAGAATACATACAGGTATCAAAGATGCATACAGTACTTATGAAGAGGAGTATTCTGCCTTGAAAAACTGTGACTCTAAGAAGGTCTTTGGATTTCATGAGTAACTACTCCCCCAGTGTGATTTCTGGATGTACAAAGGTGGAGGGATTTCCAGCAGGGAGATGACCAGTATTTATTTTATCATAGAGAAGAATTGGAGGTAGTTTGGTTACAGCATATAATTACATACACCTGTATTTAAGTACACTGTGTGGGGTCCTTTTATCCTGTTTACAAGAAACTTTCAGGGCCCAGCTGCAGTTAGGTAAGTTCAGCCTTGAACTAAGATGCCATTTTCTAGGAGCAAGAATGATCAAACATTCTTCAGCAAAATATGGACTTCCATATCTGTGAGTCCTTTATCAGCTGATCTCCCTCAAAAAAGTATGTTTTTATTTAGCAATTGGAAAGAATACTTCAACTTTGGCTTGTGTGAAAAGAAGGACCTGGCTGCCAGGAGTCAGCAAACTCAGCTCTCCTAGCTGCTCCTCTCTTTTAGGGTCCTGGGAAAACTCAGATTACTCCCATAGTCACTGCTACATCCCACAGGTTATTAAAAGTAATAGCACCCTATGTTAAACTGCTCAGACTTTTTTATATAGCATCAAAAGTTTTCAGATGTTGACATTTTCCTCCAATTGTATTGATTTCATTTCCAGGATTTGAGGTTTTGCTGTTGTTGATTATTCTTTGAAGTGCTACAGACTGGTCCTAAGTAGAGACATCAGAAGTTTGAGAAAGACAGTCTACTTCTCCAAGCTGGTATAGAAAATCCTCCTAAGATTTTGGTGGGTGCATCTTCTTCACATCTCAAACCACCATGATTATGATACTTATGCATTCAGGCGAGACAAGGATCTGATTTTGTTCTTCTCTTTGTACGTGTTGTTTCCCCTCCCTTTCATTTCAAGGTCAGGGATCAAAGCCTGGCTACAGGGATAACTGGGAATATCACACTTTATCTGCTGCTGGCACGTTAAGCTGCTCTGCATTTTGTGAGACATGTAAGTTGGTTTGAAGACCCAGTATTTTGGCCATTACAGAGTGCTAGGACTTTGCAGAAAGTATTTGGATGAAATTTTATGATCTGTAACATACAGAAGTGCAGATCAAATGATTTAATAGTCTCCTGTGGCCTTAATTTCTACAAAGCTATGAAACTGTATCTTGACAAATGTAGTTCACTAACTTAGCAGATTATGAACAGCATGAAATTGGAGAATATCTTTTGTTGAAATGCACCAGGAATGTGTTGTTATCTATTCCTATCTAACTTGTTCCAGATGAGAGAAACTCTCCATAGTAAGGTATCTAACTACACAACAGATTAAGCAGATAAGCAAAAGAATGACAGACAGTAAGCTCTCACTTTGTTTAGGAAACATTTTTTCCTTAGCTGAATCGATGTACTGTGTTGCTAATAACTCTCTGTGGAGTGATATTCTGCAGTCAATAATGTCTTTGTAAGTAGTTTGCAAATACTACTGTTAAGATTTGTGCCTACCTTTCAAGAAAAAACTTCATCACTTGTTCCATGGACTACTGATTTGTTCTTGCAGCTGGTGGAAAAAAATCTCTCCCCAGGAACTCCCATAACTTTTGGTCTCTGCATATCAAACTTCAGCTATTTGGGGGCCAAGCTTCCACACTTCTCAAACCATTTTCTGCTTGTCACCCTCCTGCTGGCATGTTTTCCTCACCCAATGAGAGCAGAGCTAGCACCAGTGGTGGAAAGGCCTTCCGGCTCTACTTGGGAAGGATGAACAGCTGGGCTTCCAGCAGCACAAGCCCCATGTGGGGGGCCAACAAAATGACCCAGAGAAAGTTCAGAGGCTCCCTATTTGGTACTGCTACAAAGGATTTTGCCTTATCCAAACACCAGGAGACATATAGCACATTGCTTTCTCTTGGAGCTGTTTCTCGAGACTGGGTCCTGCTTTTCCAAGAGACACAATGTATTTTGGCACTGTCTACATTAGTGTCACATATACAAACAGAGCCAGTACAATAGCTCTGCTACAATATTTAATCTTTAAATATGTTTAAAGAGCAAATATGACACACCAAGTACTAGCATGGTCACCCTGCCTGAACTAACTTTGGATAGTTATTAGTACTCAGCTGCTTCTCTGACATTATTAACACAGATAAAAATCCCTCATTGGGGAAATTAAAAAGTACTAAATGCCAGTGACTGAAAGAAACTTTGTTACTTTAAACCTTGCATTAAAATGACAAGGCAATCAAAGTTTGACAAGACAAGCTAATTAGTATGCCAGCGATGAAATGTGAAGAATCTCCAGGGGATTGGTTCTGAAAAGTTTTATGTCATTTATAGGGCCTTTTCTTAAGCTAATGTTGTCAGCTCTTATGGTGAAATACACAACAGTTGAATTTCATTATCCTCGTTGAAATTAAGGACTAAAATCCCTTCACTATTTTCTAGTCCTCTTTTTTTCTGCTCTAAATACTACACTAAGTCTTAGTTTACAGCCAGGCATGTAATTTCTTCAGAACACTAATGCAAAACAACCCTAGAGTTATCAATGACTTAAAACAGCCTATTGTTTTTAGTGGCTGTACGGTGCTTATTGTGTTAGCTTATTGTGTGTATGTATTTCACAGAACTACAAACATATTCCCCTTTCCCAAAGAGTTTATACTTTTACATTTATCCTTCCTCTACAATATTTTTATTAGCTTCAAATTAGCTTTTTATCATAAAAGGTTAATTTATTTTGAAATGCTGCATACTGCATTGTGTACTGAATAGATACGTATATAAACAAAGCACATTCCAAATACACGTATGTGTCTGGTTTCTTCTCAAAGACTTACAAGAACTTTGGATATTTCTATTTAAAGTGCCTACTTATTACATTGCATTGTAGTTATATCACTTTTTTTTTCCTCTCAACACAGATTTAAGTTAATCAATTGCTACAGCACAGAATTAGGACCTATATAATAAAAAAAGACTAAAATCCCAGCCTTTGGAAGGTCAATCATGTTGCTTATTACCATTTCTCATGCCAGGGAAAAGGAGGAGCTCTTAAGAGACAGTGGGGAGTGGAAATGGTTTTCTGCCTGGTGTGGCAGGTGAATTCCCTGCTGACCTACCTAACCTCTCCAGGTGCCCTTAAACAACAGATATGAGACCCTGGAATCTGAGGACCAGGGAGATGAGAATGGGGATGAAAATCCATCCAGGTTAGAGGGGTTGCCTAGGGCAGGGCAACCTACCCTGCAGATCAAAACCTCCTCAATTAAGAAAAAAATAAGGGTATAGTCATTGGTGACTCCTTTTTGAGAGGAATGGAGGGCCCAGTATGCCAGCTGGACCCAGCTCATAGGGAGGCGTGTGAGCCTTGGGGAAATCACCAACAAACTTCCCAGCTTGGCATGGCCCACTGGCCATTGCCCCCTGGTTTGCCAGGTTGGTACATACAAAGTCCCAAGACTAAGGATGATCAAGTGGGACCTCAGGGCATTGAGACAACTGGTCAAGGGATCTGAAGAACAAATTGTGCTCTCTTCTGTCCTGCCAGCTGCTGTCACACCAAATATAAGTTGTCAAGAATTATTTCAAAAATTATCCAGAAAACAACAGAGGAGGATTTAGGATAGGTGTGGAGGATGGATATAAAAAGATGGCACTTGGCAGCTGGAGGATCTTAACGCCAGACTGCGCAAAACAAGCCGTGCTCGAGAGAGGGGTATAGGTTATGGGGCTTCACAACTAAGCCTCTCCAGGGGCAAGGAAGGAGATTTCCCTACAGACACTCCAGGAGCACCTACTGCCCATGGTGAAGTTCTGCTGCTGGAGGGATTGGGCAGGGTGAAGAGCTGTCACTGTGAAGTGGGAAGGGGAGCACCTTTACCCCAAGACATTAAATATACTTCACTTCCATGTTGAGCACTGTGGGGTCTAAAAGCAGAAGTGCAGAGTTTACTTTACAGAAATTGCCCACGTTCTGGTAGAGGTATTGTAAGATTTACTAAGCCTGAGGTTGTTGGCATTAAGCAGGCTCAGTGAGAAGGAAGTATTTAAAAGCCCTGCCTTCCTTCCCCTACAAGCAAATCCCCAAAGGGAAAGATGCCCAACTTACCTTCCTTTTTGCTTCAGCTCTGCCAGTTTTTTTCAGCAATTTGGAAGCAAAATAAATTACTGTAATCTATGGAGACAATCCATATTTTTTTTTTAAGGTCCAGAAACACAAAAAATATTACAGCCGGAAGAAAATATTTTAAAGACTTTTTTTTTTTTTTTTTTTTTTTTTTTTTTAAGGCAGAAGCAGAATTCTAAACCTGAGACATCACACACTGCAACTAGCAGAACCCCAGAAACACATCCACTCAGGACCTGGAGAGCACATGTGCACCTTGATGGCAAAAGTCCTTTATTCACTAATACTCAATTCTTCATTACTTATAAGATTACACACATGCTTTCCCATTCCCCCTCATTTTTAGGAAAGAATTACTTAAGAAAATAAGGAAATGAAACAGGTTTTGAAGGACTAAATCTCACACTCTTCTCACTTGTGAAAGACATGCAAAAAACGTGTTCATTTTAAAAGAATTAGGCTGTACACTAAGCCTCCAAGTAGAACATCACTTTTAAAAGGTCACGCCATTGAAAGAAAAATGAAAAGAAAAAGGAAAAATTTAATAAGAAAGGAAGGAAAAGGAACTCAAAAGGTTAATAATTTATCCTTTAAACAAAAAAGGCAATCTACTTTTTCTCATTAAAACCTGACACACAGCACTAACTGAGGAGATTATGTTGTGAAAACATACTGCATCACACGGTAATGCTTGATCGAGATCAGCAATCAGGAGCAAAAAGAAAGCACTGTTTCGTGATTATAATAGCAAATTCTGGAAGACAACCAAATACATCATCTGGCAGCCTAACAGCTGTTACAGCTTGGTAGTAATACCTTGGCATTTGCTATAAGCTATAACTTGAAAAAATTGATTTCTCATCTGCCAGAAACAAGAAAATGTTCTCCTTTTAACATTTCTGAAGTTTCTTTTACTAGAGTACCCAAATAATAGATCTACTTTTTTATTTTCCTCAGGTTTTACTCTTGCTGTTAAGTTAATAGTGTATCAGTTAGATTAAAAAAAAATAAATCTGAGGAAAAAAATACTAGAGGCAACATAATAATGTGTGTTCAGACAGGTCCCGTTTTGATGACACACCAGGTAGTAGATACAGAGAATATTTCTAATTGTCCTCCTTGCTCATATTCACAGCTGTGATCTACAGTAATTGTTATACTTCATACCTGCCCAAAAAGGGAACATTTTCAAAATAAAGTCTAGTACCTTTCCATATGCTTTCCTTTGCTATTAGTTAAGCCTTCTTTTTCCAAGTCAGAAGCACTACACAGGGATGCAGACTGAGACAATAATGCTGAGAATTAACAATACTTAACAAACCCAGTCCTTAAATTACTACTGGTATAGGATGAGAAGAGGAACATGAGAAATGTTTATTGTAATTTGTCTAACTATATGAAATAGTTAAAGAATTTGTTCTGTGTGTAGACAGGCTCCCTAAAACCATCAATTTTCTAAGCACACAGTGCTTTAAACCTTAAAGTAAGCAAGCATCATAACAAGGACATAGACTATGTAAAATCTTTCAGCACTTCAAATATTCAAGTCATTTTAGGGTTAAATAAAAGCAGTTATTCATAAATATTTTAGATTCTAGCATTCTACTTAGATTTTGAAGTGTCATAAACAATATCTCTCAGAAATCAATATTCACACAGTACATCTATGGGGAAAAGAAACAAACACAAAGGTGGTTTGAGCTATCAAAGAAGTCTCTACCTTTACGCCTAGTGCAGTTTTCTTGGCCTCTGCTTTTAATCTTGTAGCTCTTAACATAGGCCTGGTTTTCTTATAATCTTGTTTCCCTAGAGTAAAAAAGCATATTCAATGAAAACAACATAAAAACAATACAAAGAATGTGAGCATTTATTTCAGTTGAAAAGTCAGATTCAACATATTAAAAACATCCCACAGTCCAGCATTTTAACAACAGCTACTCTGTCACACAGGGATTCAATCTGTGGAACAACCATGCTTAACATAGACAGTGACAGAAACAAGATCTGACAAACCAGTGTAGAACCTGTTACTCCAGAGTGACATCAAAATAGATCTATGGATAGATATCCACTAGTACAATGTTTAATAAATTGCTCCATTGGAATCAGTCAGCAAATAAGTTGATTAAAGGTAGATCATGCTTTTCCCTCTCACTGAAATCAAAACAAACATTTTCATTAGAATTTTTCTTGCTTAGTCATCTCTAATGCACATATAAATGTGCAAGACGAGACATTCTGGTGAATGTAAAGGTTTTTAATTCTGAACTGGGACATTATTTGCAGGTATCAGAACTCAGAGACATGGAGAACAGCCGAAGTAAATGCTAATAAAATCATTGCTTGACACCATCTGCTTGTAGAAACATGTTACACAAAATCTTCTAGATTAACTTTCTACAAGTTACAGGGACAATCTCTTGCAACCACAAAGACTGCAGCCCAGGGCTTGATTACACTGAGTCCATATGAACTGAGTTCAGAGGAGGACACGTAAGCATTCAGAAATGGTAGAAAAGGTAAAAATCATTTATTCCAACTTAATAGCGAAGCATCAAACACCTGACATCTCTCAGGGATATTTCTGCTGTCTGAAAGGCCTCTTAGTGTTGTGTTATGAACTATTAATCATAGCTTCTTTAAGTTAACAGAAGTCAAGGTACAGATACAGTCACAAAAGGAGAAGAAAAAGAAGAATCTGTGAAGAAACTGCTCAGAGGGATACAGCCTCAGTACAACTGCTTTGGCTTTTTAAAAAGTCCTTTTGATTTTTCCCCTCCTAATGCATACATTTTTTTTTTCTTTATGCCTAATTCCAAAGCTAAACTATAATGCTTAAAGCAGAGCATTTGGCCTTTTTCAAATCACTAAGTTTACCTATTTGTACATTAACTTTCATTACTGTTACAGTCAAACAGTTTAACCTTTCCTTCAAAACTTTGTCCAGTGGTTTTATCCCATTTATCCAAGCAGATGTGATTTTACATTCATAATCAATAATGCAAACTTCTCATTTTATGGCTACCTTGGAAACTGGGATATTATTGTCTAGTGATGAAATTCTGAAATGTGAATGTCTCTTTCCAGTAATATACTGGATTCATGGAAACCTACTTCTGACTTTGTCTGCTCCTTGTATTACCCTGCTCATACTCAATACAGAGATTGTGTAGCATAATGTAAATGCTGAACTCACTTTCAAATTACAAATGAATGCAAATTACAAATTTGCTTTCATTATATAATCTCTCCTCAATCCTATGGATTATATATTGGGAAGGTCTCCATACTATTCTTTGGTCAGATATTATTCATGAAAGACTTGAAATAACTTAAAAATACTCAATAACAAATGGAAAAATAACTGAAACCATATGTATTAGGAATTAAAAAAAAAAGGCAGTATATAGCCAAGGAAACTCAGAAGACAGAGTGAAGAAAGGATGACAGAAAGATGATTTATGTCAGAGGCTTCAATATATTCATCCAGTCAATACATCCTACTAGCAGGACAGGACCACTGCAGCATTATTTTTCAGAAGACAGTAATATCTGATAATAGGATGCATCAGGAGTACAGTAATTTTTTAGAACAGCTGGAGAAAGACTTGCAGAAACCACAAAAATGGCTAAGTCATGAGATGACATCAGCCAGAGAGAGAATGTGTTTCATCTCCCTGAAGTCCCACACTCATACTTATGCCATGAAATAGTTAAAAGATCTTTCAGAATTTCCATTACAAATGGCAGGAGTTTATTACTCATAAAAATACACTCCAGGCTGAAATTTGGCATAGACACACCCCAGCCCTGAATTTTTTTGTTTGCTGGGAGCCAACTTTCATAAGTGATGCAGCTGTTCTTACTTACTTGTGAACAAACTATAGAAATGTATCAATCTGAAATGTTTTAAGCATGAAAAATATCTTCATTTAGAACTATATAAATGACAAACACTAACTTCAATCTCAGTTCTCTTAATTCAGGTTTGCTGCTCTTCCATCAGGGGTAAATGAAACAAGACAGTCAGAAATCTCCCTTCCAGTGATGAAACAGCATGAGATAATGAAAATTAGAAAGCCTGGTAAGGTCCACTAGGACTGGGGCACAAGTCAGCTAGTAAAACCCACCTCCCTTTTCTCCCGTTGCACATTCTCCCTCCTATTCTCCAGCTCAAGCGTGAAGATGACATGAGCAGGGGCAAATATTGCATAGAAGACCCATCTGTGAAATATATGGATGGGCAGAACCATGTTTACTCATCCTAATGAGAAAGTTTACTGGTGCTCTTTCCCTTGGTTTCTGACACCCTGCTACTCTTTATCCAGTATCATGGCTACAGCTAAGACTGTACTCTACTTACCTAGAGAACACTTCCAGATTTATATTAAGTCTGACATGAACAACCAACCCTCCAATAACAACCAGGCTATTTCAGTGATGACTCTAGAACTGGTAGTTCTCCAAATCCATGCACCTGCCATTAATTTACCACTCTCCTTGCTAAATGTAATAGCCAAAAGGAAAAAAATACAGTAGGGAAACAGTCTGAGTCCACCAAGTGCAAAAGTTTAAAAAGGGCATCTGTGGACTTCTTTGTAATGAAAAGCAGATTCAGGAATCATACTAAAAGACTCTTAAAACATGTGAACTTTCTGAGGCCTTGGGAAAGACATCTGCACTGCAGGACTACAAAGAACAATGAAATGCAAAGCTCCTGTCACGTGAATACTGATCATTACCACCTGGAAAACAAGCAGAAAAAAGTAATACAGGCTCCCTACAGCCTCCCTTCTTTTGGGCTTGCAAATTCAACCAGTTGGGATAAGTATATTCACACTCTCAATGGCTTCTAGTTTTATCTCACTTATCCTGCAAGCTGTCTTGTACATTTATCTGTCAGAGTCATCAGTTCAAGCTATTTCTTCTTCTCAGGAAGTGATCATCAAAGCCAGTTGAGACAGACTCATCAGACAATGCCCCATTTTTCTGCTTTATCCAAAGCCTATCTGAGACACCAAGTTTTCCTGATGGAATATATGAAGGCAAGAAGCCAAAAAGATACCACTGGAAGATTTCCAGAACAAATCTTACTTTTCCTATTCAACATAATCCTTACCTCTTTGACTAGTCATTATTGTAATCAATTTGTCATCTCTTCTCTCAAACTCTAAATTCTAGTGCCAGCTTCCCTAAACTTTTTTTACAACTACTGCTGTTTAATTGTTTATTTTTAAACAAATGCACTAGTTCTTTCCTTTTCAGGTCCTTCACTTCCTTTCTATTTTTAAAGCCAAAGACTTAAAGTACTCCATTATAAGGCAACTATTTTTACTGACTGCAGCTCTCTGCTTGTCCTGCTTCCTGACAGTGCCTCCAAAGATCATACACCTTCCCATCCAGTGCTTGAAGTAGCCTTTGGCTGCCAGAAACTCTACAGAGCTCCCCTGGCACCTCTCCCCTTCCTTCCATCCTTCTTTTCCACTCCTTTGGTGGCAAAGTGACCTCAGTAGCACCTGAACTGAGCTATGAAATGTTTACAGACCCTGCTTGGAAAACTTTCCTGGGATAGAAATGAAGACTATTTTACTAGCCATAGAATTAGAACATGGTGAAGATAAGGAAGCTTTTTAGCTACTAAAACAACTATATTGTGAAAAATGACAAGGGATGCCTCCTTCAGAGTGTATATTAGAGATGCATACAATATGCAAAGTGAGTTTTTTTTCTCTTCATGTAACTAGGAATAAAAATCTATGCATTTTACAATATTTTTTTTATTTAATTCTGCTTACAAGGAAAATTGAGATCCCATAATATATTACAATCAGAGATGACCTGATCTTGTATATTCAGTATTCTTTTTAATTAAAACCCTCCAATGACATGACGATAAATGCAAAAAACCAATATAATATGTATGCTAGGCAAGTTCATTTAAGTTCTGGATTAATTTTTTTTTTTTTTTTAGTCTACAGAATTACTGTGACACTGCCAGGTAGTATGCACACCACTGTAACTCTGCATACACACCAAGCTCCTTTATGCCTGCAACCGAGAATGCAGGATGTTGAGCATTGCATTACAGAAAACTGTCTACATTTAGGATTGTGTTTAAAGATGCTGCTGTTTAAGACACAAACTGAAAAAAATCTACCGAATAACTTCACCAAAAAAAAACCAAAACCACTTGTATTTCCAATTTCTGGATATTTACTCTTTCATTCTAACAATAGCTCATTACTGGAATTGAATAACAGACTAAAGACTGCCTCTCTGCTTTTCAATTCATCAGGCTTAAGCAGAAACAGGACTGCATCTTTGGCCTTTGTTGATGCTGCTGTCCAAGCTTATTATCATATGAATATCTAGTTATTGTTTTATAAATGTTCACATTTCAGGAGCTCCCTGCTTTCTTTTTTCTCAGCAGACTTTACAATATCCACCTTCATTATCATCATGTGGCAGCATTGCTCTTTGCCTGCATTTGCTACTTTAAAAATTAATGCACTGCTATTTTCTGAATACTGTACTGCGTAAGCTGCTTATGAGTACATTATGCTATCAAGCAAGCACATGCAGAAAAGCTTCCTAAACTGTTATTCTTTCAATGAAAATACAGCTGGTTCTGCTTCAAAGGCACTTCTTTTCACCTGCAAATGGACTTGCTTCTACACTTATTCCTCAATTCATTGTCTTTTATTTGTGTCTGCAAATCTTTA
The DNA here is from genome assembly GCF_027477595.1 of Haemorhous mexicanus. Lineage (NCBI taxonomy): Eukaryota > Metazoa > Chordata > Aves > Passeriformes > Fringillidae > Haemorhous > Haemorhous mexicanus. Next base: position 133,951,728 of record NC_082341.1, read on the forward strand.
ATTGCCTTTAATTAGAAAGAAGTAAATTCAGTGCTTTAATCTTGCAAATACATTCAATCATAATTATGTCTGGGATGAATACCAAGTTCTATTCACTGACTGATCTTTATAACAAAGGTATATAAATTTATTGTCCGTTTATATAGACCACATCAATTAAGCCACAATGGAAAACCAAATAGATAAGAGTCAAAATATTTGAAATGAGAAATGTGCAATCTAAATTTAATTACTCAGACAAATAATTTGAAGATGAGTTATTTACAGCATGCCAAAAAACCTGACAGATAGTTAAATTTTTTAATCACGCTACAGATTTAAAATTCCTTTCAACACTTTCAGTATAATTTGTAACAACCAACAAACTGCTGTCCTGAATCTTTCTGTGCTGGTATTATAGTCATACTCAAAACATTAGTAAGATGTTTTCCATACATTAGCAATCCATTTCATATGTTAAAGTACTGCTTAAGGATCAATAAAACTACAACTAGAGGGTAAATTTTAGTTACCAGTAGCAGTTTAACTAAAGTACCTTACTGTAACTGATACTGAAAACCATACTAAAATACATACATATCTAATTAGAAACTAGAGACAGATTGTGGCAAGATTTACTGACAAACTGCAAGTGTGAAATCACACACCTAGTTAAGCTGAAATCAATTGATTTACTGTGATTATTGACATGAATTAATGAAGGTTCCAGGAACCCTCCAAAAAACCCTGCAGAACAAACAGAAGAAAATGCACTTCTGCTCTTTTCAGGGTTTCCACAGTCTGACTTCAAGCATCCCATCCTTTTACCTGCAGTAACAAGGGTAAGGGAGAATTAGATCTCATTAGCATGGACAAAGGCCCGGGATGGAGGAAGGTTCAGTCATGGCATCTTCCACAACCTCCCTATGTGCAAGACACAGAAGATCACACCCATTACACCTGAGTTCAGTTTTAGGTGATTGCTAGTTTAGGTCTCTCTTTACTCCCCATAAAGAGGTTTCTCCAAAGAGTGAGTGACAGCAGCCTAGCACAACCTAAAGAGCTCCCTGGTGCTGCCTGTTTTACTGTCCAGAACAACTAGAGATGTTCAGAACCCAAGTCAGGTGGGTTGGCTCCAACTCTATGGTTAAGCAGAATAAATATGAACCAAGAAATAGCTCAAAGGGATAAATGGAGAAGAAGAATCAGATCCTACATGACTTTATCCTGATTCAGACACGGCCAAATTACATTTGAAGTAATTCTCTTGAGTATCATTAGTACCATAGAGAGAAAATCACAGAGCCACGAAGGGACTGTGAATTGCATTGAAACCCACAGCCTGATATCCATTACTGCCCAGCAATGAGGTGCTGGTTCCCAAACCAGTTAGCTATGCCTGTGCTACAGAGCCACTGCACTCTGTACAGTGTAATTACCACACTGCTTCTTCAGAACCGCTCCTGTGGACCAGCTGTGGTCCTGCTTTAAGCTACAGCCTCAGGGGATAGGTTAGAAGACAGTCCTGGGGGTCATATGATCCATCCCTTCAGAGCCAGTTTTTAAACTGCATTCAACCTGAAAGTCAGCTCCAGTGAGTCTGGCAGCAAGTCTAGCTGAGCTTATCCAGCTGAGTTTTTAGTATTTCTAAAGGTAGAGATTCCAGTACCTCCCTGAGAAACTCTTCCCAACATTTGGGAATCCCTCTAGTAAAAATATTTTTTACCTCCCTACCAAGAATATTCATATTCTAACTTGCCTTTTGTTCTACCATTGTGCACCTTTGAGAAAAGCTAGGCTTCACCCTGCCTGTAGCCTCCTATTAAGTATTTGTAGACAGCAATAACAGCTGAACTTTCTCTTCTTAAAGCTGTAAAGCTCTCTCAGCCTCTTCTTGTACATCCTGTGCTCCAGATGGACATCCTGACCTTCACTGGACTCACTCTAGTATGTCCATGTCCTCCTTGTTTTCTTCTGCATGTGCATGGCCCTTGCCTTTTTCAACTATCAGGGAAACACTTCCGTGGAACCAGCTAAATGGCTGACAGCTGAGAGAGAATTTAGTCATAACATCACATTGCCTGAGGTACCTTAATGCTACCAGTGCAATGGAACTAAAGTGCACCAAAGGAATTCAGCAGGGTCTGCAAACAGCAAGTCAATGGACTAAAAGGTTCAGATCAGTTTGCACTACCACCAATTCCCTAACTTTAGAATAGTTTGTAGTTTGTTTTTTAGTAGGAGTAAAGGCAAGCATTTATTTTCTTACATGCCCTGGGATATAAGAAAAACTGAGTATGAGCTCAAAACTGATCTCTATCATCTCATACACAGCAGTACAACTTTTCTTGAAGTGCCTTTCTAAATGCCAACAAGTTAGGTGTCTGGCATGGGGAAAGAAGTGTTTTCTAAAGTGCTTTGTAATACCATCTAAATACCTACACACCTGCCTCCTAAAGTGCATGAACAAGTATTTAATTCTATGATCTCTGAGAGATTTTTATCCAGTCATTGTACACTCACTGAATAATAGAATTTATTTCAACCCAGTGAAACTCTGTGGAACTCTGCTCTCACAGAACACATCTTCAACATGCCTGCTTCATTCTGAAAATAACTATTTGTTTAGAATGTTGAGGAACCTCAGAAAAACAAGATTCCATGGGAATTTCAAGCCTAACTTCAGTAAAAATCAGTCTGCAAACCACACAGCATTATAACCTCTGTCTGAGAATTGGTAACACAGCCCTAGCTCACATCTATGGAAACAAGATCAAACTCTCAAGTATTTATTATTGTGTTTTGTGTTATGAGTGTCACACAGATTAATTCAATGGCCATTCTTTTCCTGAGAAGCAGAAGTGAGATTTTCTTCTTTTTAATTGCTGTGATTCTAAAGGGAGTTTTTGGAGTCTTAGGTTAACAGAAAGATTTTTATATGTCTTATACCTACAGAAGAGTGTGTCTGTACTCAGAAAAGGCATGAAAACCCCCCACAGCCTCTCTATTTTATTCAGGTTTAATGGCAGCTCAAATCACTGACCATTTTTCAATCTTGAGAGATGGAACAGCTTGACACTAATAATACATTTGCAAAGGACACATCATCATTTAACACAACATTAAGTGCTCAGGGACAACTTTTTACCGTAGACACAATGTGCTCTGAGCTCAGGGTTGACATTTAATGCTACAAAGATAATCCAACCAGTCATTCATGAGGGGTAAATTAATTTTCAAGCAACTATATTTCAGCTTTAAGCCAACAAGAAGGACGCATTAAAATGAATAACTTCATTTTATGCTGCATGCAAGATTTAAAAACCCCAAAATATAATGCATTCTTAAGTACATCAAAATATACCCATTTAATTATTGCTATCTTTCCCTGATTCCAAACTAGAAGTCTGGTAATATTTGCTAAATATAATATTCTGACTGGAAGCAGAAAATCCCTCAAATTTTCTATAATTGCCATGAAAAGCAGCGTTTCATTTAAAATGGTTCACATTTAAAATTTGTATTAGCCACACTTTGATTGTAACAAGTAATTAAGAACATATTTAAATTAGCATCTTTTCTGATACTTAAGGAATATTTTAAAAATCTATATAACTATTTAAGAAAATAAATTCAGGAAACAAATTACTAATAATGTACAGAACAACAAATAAAAACAATAAATCAGCTAGTCATTCAGGGAATTTGTTTTCAATACCTGTAGAATATACTCAATTAACTGTAAGACTATAACGAAAGATCTGAAGAGCAGCACTAAAAATATTGATGCTTACTACTACTATTTGATAGGCAGTCCTTTTTAATGCCTTTCAGTGCTAAACTATCTGTTGCAAACATGTGCTTAGGTCCAACAGGTGCATACCTACAGCCATTAAACAGTACTGGCTCCATGTAAAAGGATCCTCCACACACAGGATGGCAGCTCTTCAATTAGCCTTTCCAACAATCTTGCTAACATTTCCTACTCAGACAGACAACTATGAAAACATTAAATACCTTTCTTAAAAAAAAAAATAACACTATTAATTTGAAAAAGATCACTGGGTGGGTACTTAGCTTCTTTCTTCTCCACCTACATAATATATACAGACTTTGTACATGTTGTTTTGAGTACATTTGTACAACTTTGCTATGGAACAATTGCTTGCAGTTACACTTTCATATAAACAACCACATTTTAGTACAAATTCTGAAAATGAAAAAAGCAAACCAAAACTACTACTGCAGAGACTATTTACAAGAGCACATAATAACAGGCCAAGAGAGAATGGCCCCAAAATTTAAAGAGAGTAGGTTTAGATTAGATATTAGAAAAAAAATTTCTCTGTTGTGAGGGTGGTGAGCCTGGAAAAGGTTGCCCAGAGAAGTTGTGGATACCCCATCCCTGGAAGTTTCTAAGGTCAGGCTGGATAGAGCACTGAGTAACCTCGTCTGGTGAGATCTATCTCTGCCCATAGCAGGGGATGGAACAAGATGAGGTCCCTTCCAACACAAACCCTTCTATGATTCTGTGAAGTATCCACTATCAATGCAATTAAAAGCCACATTTTTATCAAACATTTGATGAGATGATTTTGGGGGACCAGAAACTATTGTACTATTTCTTTGATGATAAGAGGTGTGAAAAAGGCAGCATAAGGTGTGGTAAGAGAGACACGCAGAATACGAGTCTTTCTGCCTCTGATTCAGGCTGCACCCAGCTGCAATTTGGCTTACACTGATTTTATTAATAGCTGGCAGCAAACAGAGGAAATGTGATATAAACCCCCCCCCCCCCCCCCCAAAAAAAAACAGATACCAATAAGAATAAGGAAACAATCTTATTGGTATCTTTTATGTACATACTTTTCTTACATGTTCAGTCTGCCTCTGACTCTACTCACTGTTATAAAGTCTTTCTCCAAGATAATTGCATAAGCATTTCTTACACTTACTCAGTTTGTAGGTTGAATATTTATGCCACAGTTAAGAAACCTGCCATTCCTCAGTTGAATTTTATTCTATTTTTCCAAGCCATTTCCCTGATTTCTCAAATTTAGTTTGAATTTGCCTCTCATACTGGTATAATTCGCAGACTAAATTCATCGTCCCACTGCCAATTAAAATACTGGGTCCAGGCCACTCTGGATCCACTAGTAACTACTGAGAACAGCTTTCCTATCAGTTTGGTACTCATCTTGCAGTAGCTTAATATTCATATATCTCTAGTTTGTGTACCAGAATACATTGACAAGGTCAAGGTAAATGGCACCTCTTCCTCTTCCCCATCAATGCTAAGTTTGTTACTCTATCAGAGAAGAAAACTGAACTGGTTTGACAAAACACATTGGCTGTTGCTGATCTCCCTGTTGGACTGTGGATCCTTACAAGAAACTGTCCCTATCTTGAAGAGCTTACTGTGAAGGATGAGGAAGCTGCAATCAATAATTTATGAATATTATATGTTCCATCTATCTGCTTGTTACTGTGATGTTGGCTTTATAATTACCAGAGGTTAGCTCCAATAAACACTGGCCTGTGCTTAGGCAGGAAGGTAGGAAAATACTACTAATAGTTCTCTATTGAAAGCACTTAAAGACAAAAAAAGGAAAATACAGAGACTGAAAACCAGGTCATCCTATTCAGTTGCCCACAATCAAGCATATCCGTGTAACAAATGTTCCACAAAATATCTTCTCTGCTCTTCTTATCTCTGCAACTACAGAGCCAGAAATTTATACCATTGTCTTATATTAATTATTGTCTTTTGACCTTGAACAGAACAGGAGCAACTAAAATCATGAAATCAATAAAGGAGAAGTCAGATACTCGCTGGGTTATGTTTTTAGGAAAAAAACCAAAACAACTTGTATATGATTCTAGCACCAGGATCAAAAGGAGCCTGGTCAATAGGATGCCGCCTTCCTTCATTCCTCACTGAAGAAAATCTGTTCAGCAGCCTTAGCCCATCTGAACTGTCAAGAAATTCTTCTAGACCACATCTCTGGCATTTAGCAGGACCAAATCAACCACTGCCTGAAAAATTTCTTCAATAACAGTAATTTTAAACTTCTTCCTAATTACTCTGGTGTGTATTGTGCTACTGCCAGACAACACTACTAAGTCATTCCAAAAATGGTTGCTGAATAAGCACCGTATCACCAAGTACTGTAGCAACACTATGAAACCTTCTGGATAAAGAGTCACTGGTGCTTCAGGAGAGGAGACTGTCTCTCTGCTGTAGTTGACATCACACTACCTGACATGTCCAACCTTACTGGGTGACTGGGGCCAGTCCCTGGGGCATGACACAGGGACTGTGTCATGTGGGACTGTGGCACCACAGGAACCTGGAGTCATCCCTTCTCCTATGTCTGATGCTTCTCCAAAAGCACCCTCCAAGGAGACACAGACATCCCCAACAATACCTCACTAACCTTTCTGCTGTGGGGCTTTGCTTAAAGAAGGGGTGGTGACAACTAGTTCAGGAAGGGAATGACACAATCTGTCACCCACACCTTCTTTTTCCCAGTAGGAACAGAGAGGCCTTGGAGATGGCATGGAAAACCTGAGCAACTCAGGAACAGATGAGGCCACATGAAATATAATAGAGGAGTTTTGCCGCAAATACCACACCACATCTGTTTCTATCAGCTTCAGTTTTCTATTCTCACACACAATGGGATGGCACTATTTGAACAGTATTAAAGCATGTATCTGATTTCATGAGAAACAAAGAAAGCCTTGCAGTAAACAAATATTAACAAAGTCACATGATGAACCAGGGACGGAGCACCAGAGACAGTACAGCTCAGGAGAAGCTAGGGCCACTTCTCCATAATACCTGCTTTGCTGGGCAGAAATCCCTTTCAACATTAACCTGACACTCTGCTGCCAAGTTTACATTAATTCACCACTGGTCACAATTTGCTAAAAAAATCTTCCCAGGTCTGAACCAAACAAAGCTTTGACTGGAGCTAGAACTTGCAGGGAACAGACTAAATTTATGGATTTAGTACAAGGGATAGGATTCATGCTGTTCACCTAGGAGAAGAAGACCTGCAAGAGCTGAGGGGGATATCCTATGAATAATCACAACCATGCTTGGAAAGTGAAAGTAGGAAAACATCTGAGTCAGGAGACCTGCCAGAAGTCAGGCACTGTAAGAATGGCAAAACTGTGATCCTGAATACCTTAACTTCTGATCCAGTGTCTTATCCAGTGGATAATGCTTCTCTCAGAATTGAAAATAAATAGAATGCTCTGTGCCAAGATGCAGAGATTAATTTCTTACTAGTAAGTCATATCCTTCTGGACCAGCTGTATATAATAAAGTCGTCCCAAAATACAAGGTGCAATTTAATAATTCTGCCTAAGGAAAAGGTTTCCAGTAATGCTGAGAGCATTTGCAGTTCTCACTTCAATGAAGCACACTGCAAAGGATGCTTCGTCAGACCTACATATCACTGTCACTCCAGAAGTCAATGCACTGACAGTCGTAGCAGAGGTGGATGTCACAGGATACTGTGAAAGTGATTATGTAAGATGGAAAAGCAGATTTTTGGAGTCTCACTCCAGCAATGCAGAAATGAAAAGCTTTTAATGGAATTAGCCAAGAAGGGAACATCTCTTGTACACACCACCGTTATCCCTTGGGATCCTAAAATTACTTGTGAGGAATAATCTCTACAACTCACTCATAATTTTAGCATGCCTAAGAACTACATATCTTCAGTTCACCTGTAATTTAAACTTCTTTCCTTCAACAGAAACACCACCTGACAGGTCTTAACTAAAAGTGAATGACAGCAATAGCAGCTTACTTGAAAGTGTAAAGGAAATGCATATTTATGAGCACCCAGAATAATGGTTTATGGACCTGAGAGCTAAAGGTGTAATAATGTCTTGAAGGCATATTAGGAGACAGAATTTTACCTTCAAGAGCCAAACTAGGCTTCTGTCAGTTATGAGATGGGGGTTAAGATATTAGGATAGAGGAACCTGGCTAACTTTTAAATTTAATTTTTCAGACCTTCAGCTCCATCCTTTTCTGAAGGCCACAGAAAAGGAACTACTCATGAGTGCATAGGTAAACAATGGCATCCTGCTCCTAACTTCAGGACTGGACTTACTGCCTGATAGGTGAATGTCTGGAATCCTTCACAAATACTGCAGTCTAAAATACACAGTGAAGAATAGCTAGGCTTTATTTCAAACCTTCTCTTTAGAAATACAATTTTGTCAAGTAACTTATATGTTTCATTTTTTCCAATAACTGACATCAGAGTGATGGTAATGATTTTATCTGAGACCTTTTGATTTTATTTCACCATTTGCATCAGGATCACTGCTCTGTTGATATTTTAATGAATAAAATCAGTTGGTTTCAGTAATAGCCTTACTTTGAACATCACTATATTATAAATTATTTAAATAGTGAAAGACATGTATTAGGGCAATCTATTCAAAGAATCAAAGGTTGCTCCCAGTATCATTTTTTTCCAAATCTTTATTCCACAGGATGATCTTTTAAGTATGATGTGTCTTGTAGGAAACATACAAAAGATGGAAAGACTGTTTAGGAAAAAATTCCACCATCTGGAAAACTATTTGATTAGATCAGATAAGGCATGGAGCTGTCTTCTATTCCTGAATTTTTCACAAAATTACTGTATGACCTTGGGAAATCTCTTTTCCTTGCAAGACTTCGGTACTCATCAAAAACTCTTGAGATCCTAGTCTAATGGTATAATAGAAGTAAAAAAATACTCATGAATGTTATCTATTGGAGATGATTCTCTGATGGCCTATATTAATTTATTTTTAAAGACTTTAAAATTACATTTACAAATATAATGAGAAATAATTAAACAAGTACCTGAAAAAGTAACTGAATCTGCTACTGACCCTTAAATTCAATTTCTTATTCATTAAAAATGTGTGTTAAATATTTATAAATCCATGGACAAAGCAATTGCAGTTTCTGGAATTAAAAGCATAGAAAATTAAACAGAATTAAACAGATAACTAACTTTTAGCTATGCTTTGTTCCTCACAAACTGTATGTGGACATTGCTCTGATCACAAAGGTCCTATGTACCAACCCCTGCATTCCCCTGATGAAGTCCCTCTGTCTAGAGTCACCTAATGTGGTCTAGCATGTGACACAAGACACAGAACATCAGCCAAGCACCAGTAGGTGGCCAGTGATTTAGTCTTACTTCAACTTCTGTGAGAGAGTCCTGATGCAAACCATCAGCACAGAGGAACCCCATCTCCCAGGTGGGCTCCCAGCAGACAGGACAGGCACTGACCTGTGCAGATGAGAGTCTATTTGTAAACTCTCTGAATGGTCCTCTATTGACATTCCTCAATCTGGTTGATGCTGTTCTTTAAACACACCAGAAAGGACACTTTCATTATACATAACATGCAGAGTGAAAAGTAGTCAATACATTTCTTTTTCAAATTTTTCAGTTCCTTGCAACCTAGAGGTTTGTCTCACATTTGGAATGAAACATTTCTCTGAATGTCTCATTTTGCAGATAGATAGGTAGATACAAGAACACAGAAGAACCACAAAAAAAGCCACACACCCTCCCTATGGCCCGTTTTTCAACAGCTCCATTCTTCAGAAGAAAAGAGACACAACATCACTTTCAGTAACAACACGGCCCTTGTGACAGACATGCTTTTCCTAGAGCCAAAAAAAAGCCACTGAATCTCATTAAGTCAGTTCTAAGAATTTAGCAAAGGGTTTTTGCAAATGCAGAATAGACAACACTAAATTATTAAAACAGTATTACTACAACATTTGAATTCAAACAGTGCTCAAATGGCAGCCCTAGTCGACACATCAGTGTGACATGTTAGTGACCAACAGTCCCCAGACCTACATGTGCCTTCATAACTTTCCACTCCAGGTGTTTACTCTGCCATAACCCAGTCTAGCCAATATATCAACCTATTCCAAGATTTACCCAGAACAGAGCTCTTCCAATGTCCCCCACACTGGTGTACACTTCCAAGATATGAGCAATTCTGTGGGGAAGATTCCAGTAACTGCTGCACACCTGCATGAATTTCATTCAAAATGTGATAAACTAAGTTAAAACAATACTTGGCAAATTACTGGCTTTTCATATGCTGTGTAATAAATAGGTGGAGAAAGAAAACTCCACCTAAAGAAAGCACCTCAGTCAGTGATATATGCAGCAGAGACAGAACATATTACTGGTGCTCTTACGCCACCACCTTTGGTGCCTGCTGTAAACTGTTTGAAAATCTTCCTTTTTATTTACTAAATAAAATATGTTCCTAGGTTCCTTGTCAACCTACAGACACTATGCATTTTTCTTTTCTGTCACTGCCTGGAAATGAGCTAATTGCTAGAAGTATGTGGTATGAGGTCCTTTTAGTTTCCTACTGAGATTTTTTGATGACAAAATGCCTGTGTCACATCCTGCCATTGGGACATGCTGTAACAGCAAGGACCAATGGGTAACATAGGAAAGTCCTGTCTAAGATGTACAGCTGGGGACCCTCTGAAAAACTGCACACTATATTTACTACCAGGCTGTTAGGTACTGCACTTCTGTAATACAAAGAACAAGAAGTGCAGCAACACCAAACACACACTCAACAATTTATTAAAAAGCTCCCAAAACAAACAGCAAAAAATCATGCTGTGGAAATATTGTGATAGCTTCACCACAACCTCTGTGTTCGGAGCACAGGCACTAAAAAAACAAAGTTTAGTGTTATGACCAAAATGTAGTCCATATTCCTTATCCCTTATCTCTCTCCTTTCAGCATGAATGTCATGTTCTCTCCAAATAAAGAAAAAAAAAAAAAAAAAGGAAAAACCACTGAAATTCAAGATTATGTTGTCAGGTCTCCTGGAATCTTGATTTTGGTAAAAATATTCAGTATTAATTTTTCCACAAGTAAAACTTCAGTTAGAAACTTATGGTAATCCCTCCAAATGCATTCTCTTGCTATAAATATCTATGAAAGCTGCTCCACTTCACAGTGAAACTTTGTCCATATGGAACATATGACTAGGAAGGACTTGGTGAACTACTGAAATCCAGTGCTTTGCTAGAGAAGGCACATGTATCATGCTGTTTTCTTTAAAACTGATCATAGAAAATGATCAGTTGGAAAACAAGTTAGAGCTTTCAGTTTGGGGTTTTCTGTGGGGGGATTTTGGTTGGTTTGTTTTATTTTATTTTTTCTTTAGCCTACCAATAGGACATTACCCGAGAAGCTCAATCTCCTATTGGTAAGAAAACTGCCTTCTGTTTCCTGTTATGTTTCTTTATGAACAATTTATACAATGATGGACTGTGTCTTTCCCATGTGTTTACTTGGGAAGTTCCAAAAGAACCATATTTGTCTTAATTCGTGTTCAGCTGTGCTAAACAAGGCTCTTCTTGGTCTTCCCTAGTAGTTCTTTCAGCATTTTTTTCACTTCTAATTCATCTTTCTTAAACACAGATGAGCAAAACAGTACTCAGTACTTCAAACTCACTGTCCCCAGTACCCTATTTAATGGTTTTAATATTTTTTATTACTTAAAATACATACAAGGATAAAGTACACTTTTTTCATGACTATGGGTAATCACTAGGAGCAAGGGAACCTTTCCACTAAGATTTCCAGCCAATGAATTGATATCACTGGTTGTCAACTAGCTGGTCATCAACATACACAGTTCTTTGATACCACTTTGGCCATAAACAACAAATGGTGAAGAAACATAATTAGCTGTTCCAGCACCAAAATGTTATACATTTAATCTTCACACTTATGGATTGGATTTTGCTCCCAGTTACAAGGATAAGCATCTGAAATAACTGCTAAATTAAGTAGTGTGATACCTGTCCCCAATTTCCACCATGAGAAAATCCAACCTTCCTACTCATGGTCTCTTGACTGTAGGAAGTGTTTCTCTGCAGACTAAAAATTACCTGAAAGGTAGCTGAATAAAGCAAAAAGAATTTAACACTAAACTATACTTTTAATTATTCTTTTTTCATCTGTGGCAGAAATAAGATGAGGAAGACAACCCTCTGTGGGATACATTTTTTCTGCTTTTGTAAGAGCCAAAATGTTTTATTCTCCCTCTCCGAGGAATACATGAAAGCATTTCCCTCTTTGTCCTTTTCACAATGATTACTCATTAGAATTTGATAATTTTCTCTACACAAATATGAGTTCTTCCATTAAACCATTTGGACAGAAGCTCTTTCATGGAGTATATATGCTACAAGATCTCTGGTTTTCCAAGCTGCCTATCAAGACACACAGAGCCTCCTGTATCACAGACATGAGTCTTTCTTGTAACTCTACCAATCTTTTCCATCTGGTATTGTACTTAACAGGTGGATTTTCTGAGACACTTCACACTATGAAGTATGTTAAGGATTGTACCTTCAGTTCTATTTGATTTGCAATTTATTCAATGTTTCTCTCTGTGCGCTCTAGTTTGCACAGTCCTCATCTATTCCAGAAAAGACAGAGAGGATAGCAAAAGTATTTCTTCAGAGACAGCCCCACTAGTTGGGGGTTGCCATTTCACTCCACTTCTTTCCACTGTTCAGTAGGCAAAACACCACTGCACTACACCTGAATGTTATGGAAAAGGCTGAGCCAAAAGCAGGACTGCATTCAGGTTTTGTTATGCCTTCCACACATAGGAAAGGCAACATCATTGCTCACTGAAGACAGTGTAAAATACCTCTAAAAATACATGGATTTAAACTATTGTAGTTATTATTCATAAAGTAACACAGCCCATAGGCCTGATCTGACCCACAGAGGCCACTGGATTGAGATCAAAACTAATTCTGAGAAACTGAGGGAAACTAACATAGGGCACGAATCCTTCTTACGCTTCCTAATCTCTTCAATCTGCATGTTATATGGAATAACAACTCTTCCTAAACTCAGCTGACATGTGGCTTGGCTTTGCAAAGTGTTCAACAGCAATGTGGCTTGTGGCACTTGCTGGTCTGAGTTTTGCCACACCAGTTCCTGCAGTGTGCTGTCCTGGCTTTAATGTGTATTAGTTGGTGCAAGCAGCCAGATGATGAAGCAGACCAGGGAATTCACTCAACTCACAAACTGCTCAGCACATGTTTTACTTCAAGCTGGATCAAAATGGCGTACAAACAGCTCTGCCATCCCAGAGGATGGTAGACTATACACTGTGACATGGTGGCAGGAATCAGGAGAGGTAGACATTGTTAAAGGTCACTTTGTAATGTCGAACTGTACCCTCTGAATATCAGGTTGCACATGCACCAATATATTTAGACAACATGAACAGGAACTGGATTTAAAGGGTATGCTCACTCCAATTGTTACAACAACAGTCTCTGACACATGTGCCCACTATGCCCACTCTCTCCCAAGTAATTTCTACACACAGCTTAAGAGGGAACTGAAAATTGCCTGGAGCAATCTTCTATAAGCAGTGTGCAAGCAGCCACTCTGTTTTAGGGATAAAAGAGTTTAACAGTACCATCAGGGTTATTCGACCTCTGTGCCAGAAAGCAATACAATTCTTGCTTAACCTACCAGCGCAGACATGAATCATCAGCCCAAACTCTCACCATTCACCTGTTAGAACAGAAGCCTGTAGAGATTATTCTTACACATCTCCACTCAGTGCCTGCAAAAGGCCCCATTAACATTCTCCTTTAACTTAAAACTTCTCCCTGCTCTTCAGTTCACAGTGACTGCAGGTCCCTCAGGCCAGTTCTAAACTGACAGCTTAGACTCGTTCTCCCTGGTAAGGTGCAAGCAGGAGATGCATTGCCACAGTACACAGCATCATGGCCAGGTTAATTAGTGCTGATAAGAGACAGGTCCAGTCAAGGACTGTGCTCAAGAGGCCCAAAGCTGAAGGGTTTAATGCACAGTGTGAGCTCAGACTTACTCCAAACAGCTTCAGTAAATCTGGGCCTCTTACCAGTAACCTTGAGCTGAAGGGACTATGTCTAATGCTGAGATACTGTTTCACTCCATATGCTAGTTCATTATCCAGCTCCTCTGTTTTGACTGCCAACAAATAATGATGTTTTTCAACACTTCTCCACTAGGAACTGAATGCACAAACATCGCATCATAAATGCCACCCAACATCTGCCAGGCAGTTACCATCTTCCCATGACTATCACCTAGGCTGAACCTGAGCAAGTGATTTACTGACAATCTGTGTCACATCCTCTTACCTATCACACCCTAGATCACCCAAATACCAATGCTTATGAATGGCCCACAGGTATTTGGTTAAAATATCACAAGAAATTATTTCTAACAAAAAAAAAAAAACAACTCCCCATGTATTCTAAAATTATTGTTACTTAGTTAATGTAAAATCAAATATTGCAACTGAGGATATCAGTTTTGGTACAAATCTACAGCACAAATGCAAATATGCTGATAATGATAAGATATCCACAGAAAATAAATGAACAAAAAGCCAGGCTTTTCCACTTTACCTAACAGGTGGTCAAAATTCTTGAAAATACTATTGTTTACTCTATGAGTTATTCTGGAACAGTATCAGAAGCTTAGCTGAGCAAAATTCCCTCAGCTGGTCCCATAGTGAATAGGGTATCTATGTAACTGAGATCATGACAAGGACCAGATTTCAAGTAAAGTATTTCTAAAATTAAGCAACAGATTAGTGACTTGCCTTATATTATCTGCAAATTTATTAAGTGAAACCAGAGTGCTCAATCAGGGGAAATTATTTGTTTTCCCACATTCCACTTATTGTAGAGCTCTTCGTTCACGTCACGGTGCTTTTCTGTACTGATTCAACATACTACACAAATGAAATATCTCAAAATAACTTTGAATGTGTGAATACTTTCAATAGTGCTTATTTTAATCAGCCTTAACCATCAAATAAAAGCTAGTCACATGATGTTTGAGATTTCTGTAACTGTAATTCAAATCAAGCAAATGCCTTTTCTTATTTTCATTCTAGCAGTTTGAGCTTCCTAAGACCATTCTCCTTCTGCCCTGTAAGTTCTTTTCTTATCCAACACTTTAAGCCTGCAAGCAATATGTAGGGCTGAGCAGACAATCCCATAAATAGTTCAAGACCTTGAAAAGCACAATGTAGCCAGTTCCTAATTTTCTTCCAAAATAAGGCATAACACAAGCAAAAGCTTCCACTGAAAAGAAAAAATATTTTTAATAAAATCCAGTTACAGAAATCCATGACAACACGCAATTAATGGACTGCATGATAGCAATCGCTAATGTGCCTCATTACATTCAATTTATTACAAAAGCCAGATGACTATTCTGTGGTCATGCTTTTCCTGAACATGGACATCTAACACATTCTTTCAAGGCCATAAATAGGTGCAATACCTGATGAACTATGTAATGAACATGGTCACATCCTGAAGCATGAAATACAAAAATCCCTTCAGTTAAACTTCTTGACTTGATCCAAGGTGACTCGTATGTCTTTCTTCTTAGACCACTGCCCCTGCAATGCTTGTCAGACTCTTTGCTGCCTTCATTCCTGCTAGCCCAGACAGGGGAGGAGCAGCAGAGACCACCACTTTCCATGGTAGGACAATGGCCGGACAAAACTTAACTGCACCCAAAAAACCCAGAGCGACTTCTCATAGCATTATAGCTAAAGAAATGCAGTTACAACTATGAATTATGTTCACCTTACATATCTATCAAGCACATCCTGAAAGATGCATCTGTGTTGAGCATTTCATTCTCATGCCCGTTCCAATGCTTTGTTATGATGAAATGAGAGGAAATCCAATTTGTAGTTCACTACCCAGCTCTCCTTGCATTTATATTAATGCAAAAACACCTACAAATATAAGCACATGCACCACACACAGAGAATGTGTATATATGAACACTGTACACACTGAAAAATTATGTCTGAGATTTTTCAGAAATGGGTGCCTAAAATTAGATTCACATATTCACACTGAGATGAGAGTACTTTGAAGTCCAGCTTTCACACATGAGCTAAGATTTTCAAAGCCTGGTGAAAGAGTTTCTAAAAATGTTAAACTGCTCTGCTCGTGAATGTAATATATACATGCTTATATGTGTCTATAGTGAAAATGTTATGTATTTTGCAAAGGATTATAAGAGTTTTTTCTTGGTTGACTTTGACTACAGAAATAAATTCATTGAAGAATTGAATGAAGGTGAGAGTAAGTACAAACACAAATATGTAACATTGCAACAGCCCTGTAGACACCGCATACCTTACAGGAATTGCAAGAGCTTGAAGTAACACCATGCTGAAAGCCAGTTCAGCAACTGGAAACATGTCAAATTTCACTCTCATTTACACCTATACCAACTTGTAGCAACTCCACTGAGGGCAATAGTGATATTGTTGATGTGATTAAAATAAGAGCAGGCTATGAGCCTCCATCTGCATAAGAGTACTAAACAAGTGTAGTATGAACATATAATAAAAGTAGTATAATCAAACAAGCTCAAAGAAACTTTGCTGCAGAGAGGGGATGGGAGCCAAGGGTTTAGATACACAACCCTTCTCCTTAGCTTCTCTTCAAGTGTGTGAACACATTTCCACAGTCCTCTGGATCTGCAGCCACCCCTCCCACTCTTGCTCAGACTGAGTCTATGTCTGCCCAACAAATGAAAACTAAATAATATCCTCACATAAGTACATATCCAGATCTACCATCACCTTCTATGCTCTCAGCCAAGGCAATAAAACACAGCTCTGCAGCTTTGGACTTACGAAATATGTGATCACAAGCTGGATGTGCTTAAAATTCATCATCAGTCTTCACAGAACATATTTAAAAACATCCCAATCATCACAAAATGTGGATTAAATTAGTATAGCCAGACTAGGCTTTGCTTCACAGCAGTGTTTTCCTCAGCTGCTCCTGCTTCAGTTTCCAGAAAGTGATTCCACTGGCATAAAATTAAAATCAAAAAAGCACTAACTGACCAAAGGATGTAGTTCATTTTTTGTAACACCAAATTCATTCTTCATAAAACTTCCTCCCAAAAAAAAGGAACTGCACATGGTATCAGTGGCCTATCACTGTGAAGTACGAAACTCAAATTCCAAAACTTGCCAACAGTCACACATAATAGCAAAAGGAATGCTTTTTTTCCTACTTCTCTTTATTATGTGCTTAGTAATAGATTTTTATTAGAAAAATTCAAGACAGCAAATGTAATGTTCCATAAGCAAAAAAAAGGTACATCAGAACTATTTTTGGTTTTTATTTTTTTTCCAATATAAATAAACAGTAGGAGAAGACTTTCTGAGTAGTCAGTATTTGTTTCCCCTCCTTTCCTTTCCCACAGTAAACAGGCGACTGACATTGAAAAAAGGGAAAAAAACATAACTAGTTAAAAAAATAGACTGGAGAATTTTTATTCCATTGACATCTGTCCTGCTACATCTTTGCTTATGGCAGAGGAAAGAAATCTCAATGATGTAGATGTTGCCTTCTGGTTCCATGCCTTTTCTTAACAGACAAAAGATAGAGGAATTGCTGTTTTGTGAGAAATGGGGAAATGTTGAAATTTTCAGTACAAATTCAGTCCAAACATTTTTTGCTGTTGCTATTATTTCAGAAATTATATGTAAAATTTTCATTCTGATAATAAGCATTTCCTGATCCAAAAAACCCACATTTCATGTCACAGTATGCATCATATTTTAAATAAAAGTATCAAAATGTATCAATTTCTCTCTTTTTAAGCTGAAAAGGAAGGCTGATAGTGGCCAGGTTTTTTTGAGTACTCAATAGCACTACTTAGGACAAGGGAGATAGAGGCACACTAAGTTCATAAAACCACAGAGAAGGTAAACAGTAAAAGAAAACAGAAAAGTTGAGGTGGTAAGAGTAAAGACAACTCGTTAGCAGTAAGGTAGGTAAAAATGGTAATCTGCCACAAGAAGGGCCTCTCTCTGAAGACAAGACAACAGGTCCATGCTCCAACTGGTAGCTGGAGGTGGGAACCCCAGAGATGGTGCTCCCACTAGCCCCCAAGCTCTTCTCCATCCCAGGGCTACAGTGACATCACAGCCTCAGCCCTAGGATGAGGCACCTTTCTTCTGGACAAGTCACTGGTCTCCGCACCATGGACATACATCACAGCATACGTCACAGCTGAGACGTTCACAATACACAGAATATCACCATGCAATGTCAGAAGGCTTTAAGCCTCTGCCCATACAGAGTAACATCATGTCACTTCAGAAGGCTTCAAGCCTCTGCCCTTTTTGTTCTTTAGCCCAACCTTTCATACTTTCACCTTACATGCATTGTACCGGTGTGCCTTCTGCTCCCTTTGGTGATCGGTCAGTGCACCTGGGCACTCCATGTCTCATTGCTTTCAATGCTTTCACCTGCTTTTCACAGCTGCAGCCCCCTGGGGATGAGGCTGGCTGCAGCCCCAGTCCCAAATATCACAAACTGTACCTACATACCTACAAAGGCCCAGCTTTATCCACAAAGTTTTATCTGTTAGTTCAGGTGGGCAC
This sequence comes from Haemorhous mexicanus, assembly GCF_027477595.1. Classification (NCBI taxonomy): domain Eukaryota; kingdom Metazoa; phylum Chordata; class Aves; order Passeriformes; family Fringillidae; genus Haemorhous; species Haemorhous mexicanus. The sequence continues at coordinate 133,970,251 of NC_082341.1, forward strand.
TGCTCTCTCTACTGCTGCGCTGCCGCAGCAGGACTCAGGACTCTTACCCAGTCCCCTTCCTGCCCCACGGCTCCCCATGTGTGATGCCAACGAGCACCACCTCCATCACCAAGTCACCACGCTCACTCTACCAAAGTGAGTAGCTTTGTGCTTTCCAAAACAAAAAGAGAACATATTTTCATTCATAACTTTTACTCCTTCCCAGGGGATGTGAGGAGCCTTATTTGCTCCAAAGAACCCCCGGGCTATGCCTGTATAAGCTCCAGCTCCTAAAAGATCAAGCTGGCAAGTCAGGAGATGTAGAACAGACAATAGGCAGACCTTTGAGTCTACAAATTGAAGGTTGAATGATTGGCAAACAACTTCTCCTCATGAAAAATTATGCTACAGCAACACAATAGTAATGGGAGCCAAAAGTATGTCTATTCCTGATTTGTAGACCAGGTTTTAGTTATGCTATAATCCTCTCAGTATGCCTGCTTAGGATCCCACAATCACACAAGTCATGAACACTACCCACAAATCCTGCAGCTTCCATGCCGAGTAAGCGACACACCAGATGAAGAGGGATGGAAAATATACATGTGGAATTGTTCTGGGAACTTAAAGCACACATAACAGTAAACAAAGCAAATATGGTACAAAACCTGTTGCTATTTTCACAGCATTTGTGGAGCAAAGCTGCATAAATGCAGAAGGATGCATACTGCCTCACACCTTTCCTCAGATTCCAGCAAATTAAGCACAGCAGCACAAACAGCAGCAGGGAAAAGGAAACGCTCTGCAGAAGAGCTTCCCTGTTTGCTGCTGCACTACAGGTACATATTTGGGTATGTGAGTGAGAGATGAGCAAGAAGTGTTAAAATTACTTTTCCTCATAGTTTCTTCTACAGCCTTGGCTGCTTACGGAGATTTGAACAGGGAGAGATCCCTTAGTGCCATCCCCCCTTCTCCAGGCACAGCTAAAGCCAGTTTGAAAAGGTTGCTGTGGTTGTCCCCTGTCCACTTGGGGCTAGGCTTCACAAAGCCATTGCCAGTTTGGTCTGAAATAACTAAGACTGTCTCTGCTCCCCACTGAGAAGGCAGCGCCACTGTCAGATACTGGAGCACTAGCTTAAGTGGCACTACAGACAAATTTTGGCTGGTGTCAGGAGAGATGGCTGAAAGCCAGCTGACAGGGAAGAACAGTATCAATCTCTGTGCTGGGGGAATCCTCTGAAAATGCTACTGAAGCAAACAGCAACTGCGAGCGGCACAGAGGCAAACAAGACACGAGTGATCCTGTTCTCATGGAGAAGAGAAAAAGGCAAACGGCTGAACTGAAGTAATCAACATGAACTTGAACCATGGCACAGGGCAAACATGTGGCATGCCGTATGGAAACTCAGAACAAAACAGAAAGCTTGGAACAAAATGAAATTAAAAATCTGCTTCTATTTCAAATTACTCCACTAAACATCTAACTGAAAATTGTGTTGGAAGTTGATATGACTTTGTGACATGTTGTTCCTTGAAGGCTGCCATTTTCCATCAAAAAAAAGGTACGAATAACGTTTCAATCTGGTTACCTTCTATCCAGCAAGGCTAGAAAACATTAAGTTGTAAGCTAAAAAATAACATCACACCATTAGTCAGCAGGAGATAATAGCTGTTCAGCCAGCATCTATCATAATGCTTCCAACAATCCATAGATACCAAATGCCTGGAAAAGAAGGCCAGTAATCACTCCAAGCATGAATTTTGAGCTTTAAATGCATTAGATGAATTATTTTTTTTTAAAGACAGGCCCTGTGCAGCCTCACTTTGCTTACTGTTTCTAGATATAATCTACCTTAGAAAGAGTGACCAAATGTCCATCTCCAAAACAACTAAGCCTGGAGCATTAGAGCACTCTGTGTTCTGAGGGATCATCTGTTGAACAGCTTCACACTAAAACATCCCTGCAAAAGTACCAAAGCATCAAATCTAAGTCTTAAAGAATGACTGCGTTAAAAAAAATTCCTTATGTGTAATTTCTAGTATTTGAATGAAATCAGGCCAAGAAGAATCAGGAGAAGTTAAAATGAAGAATCTAGAGCATCTCTCCCATGAGGAAAGACTTGAGATTTCTGAGAGTACTTACCTAGGAGGAAAGAGTAGGTTCAAAGAGGATTTCATCAGTGTATAGAAATACTTGAAGGGAGAGTACAAAGAAGACAAAGCCAGGTTCTTTTCAGTGGTGCCCTGTCACAGGACTAGCGATGGGCACATACAGAAACACATAAGAAAAAACCTTCTACTTTGAGGACAGTCAAACACAGGAAGAGAGGTTGTGGATTTCCTATCTGTGGAGATATTTAAAAACCATCTCAACACTGATCTGGGCAACCAGCTCTAGGTGGCCCTGCTTGAGCAGGGCAGATGAATGAGATGACCTCCACTGGTCCCTGTCAACCTTAACCATCCTGTGACAAATGGATGAATTATTACCAGTTATGCAAAACTATATAACAACAAAAAAAAGTCAAGCAGTAATTACAAAAAAACCCAAAAAACAACACCACTTTTATATTCATTAGGGCAATATTGGATGATATTTGTCAATAATACACCCATTTGTCCTATGATAGCCCAAAATGGTTACACATAAGACTCAAATACACATGCAAAACTCGATTTTTAAATCATATCCACACATTTTCAAACTCCCCCTCTTGCATTCATTAAGTTCAGAGAACTGATTTCCATTGGCAAACTGTATAGTGGTACCAGTGAATGAAAAGAGTAGGAGCAGAAACAACCATTATCAGAGCAAAAGGCAAAGCACAGTCTATTCATGCTCTCTGTCCTCTAAGGAGTATTGCAATCACAGTAACACCTCCTAGGTTATGTAGTTTATTTGCCTGCCAGCATGAGATTCTTCCCTACAATAATTTTTAACACTTGCTTTCACCAACTTAAGAGCAATGTGTCACATCTGAAGAAAATGAGTTTACTATGAATGCCCCCCCATAACCCTAGCTCTTTCACCTTGAGAACGCACATTGTAAACAACCTTTTTTCCCCAGACACTTGCTGTTTTCTGCATATTTAAACAGATGTGTGTGCTTAGCAACTGTAAAACAAAGTAATTTACTTAAATAACTGTGTACAGATTAAGGTATTTCATTTTATATATAAAATTTCAAAATACTGTGACTCTTTTATATTATTTAACATACAGAGAGAGAATCCTCATATATGGATTTCAAAAATAGTTCACCATTGCATTTAAGCAAAGAAAGAGGGATTTGCATTTGCTATGTGATTATCTATGTGAAAGTACATGTGTGAATGTACATACTTTGTATACATGTTACCGAAATAAGTATTAGTCAAGGATAGAAAAAGTCCTAAGGAAAAAAATTAACATGTTTAAAATATCCATTAGTGTGAGAATAAATGCAGTTATACAATGCAAAAGGTCTGTAACATTCAGTGTATCAAAAATTGTTATGAATGATGAAAGTATCTTGTTAGAAATGCCTATATATGAAATTAGAGACAAACAGGAGAATCAGGAAAGCTCCAACAGTTCAGAAACATTGTGAAGCCACTTTGCTGCAGTATTTTCCCTAGTGTTTTCAAACACACAGCATGTACTTTATCTGAAGTCACTCAAAATACTGTCTTCAGAAAGCTGAATGACTTACTCAACAGCATATACAAAATGAAGGTTTTGATGAGGAATGCTATGTTTTGTTACACTAGTGGGCCTTGCTGGGGAAAAAAAAAAGTTTTGTTTTTATTTTAAGCACACAAACTTTTCTTTCAAACTCTTACCTATTTGTTTCCTGTACTGGTCAACAGGAGTCCTTGATGTGGAGGCATCTTTTCTACCCATTGCTTTCAATCCAAAAATCACTGTCAGTACCAGAAAAAAAAAAAAAAAAAAAACCAAAACAAAAACCACAGCATTATTCCTTAATAAATTACTAACAAAATCAATTGTTTATAATATCAGAAAAATGGTAACAAACAACATTTATATAATTATACACAAAGACATAAGCCTTCCCAGAGTACAATGAGACACTGGAGTTAATCATCACTATTCTGAAGACTATTAGATACATTCTAAACATACCTTTTTCTCCATTGCATGGGTTATTAACATTACAGAATGCCTGTTAGTTTGAATGAAAATAAAGAAAAAAGAAAGGATTTAAACTGATTGCACTGTAATTCAGCATTTGGTACCACTGTAATTCAGCATTTGGTACCACCAATTACATTCCTATGTAATTTATTTCTTTAATAAACCAGGGAATGAATGTATTGTGAGCTGTTTCCATTATTGAAAATACATTTATATCACACTTAGGAGTCGGAGGCAGGACTAGGCTGTGTGCATCCACAGGTGAAATTGCTCAGGAAAACAACCTGCAGACGAGGAGATACCTAAAACACAGCAAACCCACTCTCTCCTATTTCCTGCCATGGGCTCTAGGTATCTGCGAATGAACAGGAAATGAAGAACAAAAACTGAAAGCTGGGGCTGCATGCATTTTACACCTCTCAGGCATGGTATTGATAGTTTAAATCACCTTCATTGCATTTAAGTAACAAGCAGCCAGACTCTTGAATGGGATTCTCATGTTGGACAGTCATGTTGCACAAACCCTTACAAGGAGGTGACACTAGGACTGCACAAGGAACTGCATAATCATCCATACAAAGATGCTCCTTCTGGTATATTGGTGCTTCCACACCATTCATGTAACTGAACAAGCATCATCTGAACACTGCTCTAGAAAATTCCTGAAGTATCTTTTAACATGCAAAACCTTATGGTTTTATATTCATCTCTCACAGGGCTGCCTCTCAAGTGGCAGATACTACAAACACAGTCACTTCACCTCTTTTTCCCTGGTTACGAAACAAGTGGCTGTTACAGTCATGCTTATTGCCCAAAACACCGGGATTGAACCATTTTAGCTGGGCTGGAGACATTACTCACCACAGTGATGATAAGCCCCACCATCTGACTGCCTCTGCAACACAGGAGTCCCAACATAAACAACCACACTCATGAGAGGTCTGACGTTTTCAAGAAGTGTCAGATTTACTGTTCAAGCACAGAAGATGCACAGCAGCCAATCCCTGCCTTTTCCAACTGGCCCTGGCGAGAACCATGCCAAGGGCAAACTTCAGCTGAATCATCCTGGGTAGCCACAAACCATGTGCAGATTGTGCACATATGGCCATGGAGTTATCTGCAAGAGTTGTACTTTTCTGTTAGGCATAACCAGCTGTGCTACAGCAAGACAAGAGTCCCCGGTCGCTGCCAAGGCACGCTTTCTGGGAAGTGCAACTCTGGAAGGCACTGAGATGCCAAATCACGACCCAAAAAGCATGCCATGGCACTGCTGAACACTGCCAGCATCCCAAATTTAAAGCAACCACTATTATTTTCTCCATAGCTTCAAACATGATTTAAAATATAGCTGCAGGAATGATGCCCACTAGTTATTTGTGCATTTTAAAACCACAAAGTTTATTATTTTATATTTATCTGTTCTATAGGAATTACTCGCATTTAATGTTAAGTGACAAATCCAGGCTCCTTAATTTTATTTGTGGGACAAAATGAACTGGGCATAAAATGAACTGAAATACTCCAAAGTCAGCAACCTTTTTAAAAACGTATTCAGCAATAATACCAAGATAGAGAAGAGTGCCACTAGTTTTTAATCTGAACTAAAAATTCAATTAATAGCCTTTTAATTTTTCCATACATTACTTTGGTTTAATTCAGAGAATACTCCCTGTTTTATGCAAAACACTGTTGCAGTGAACTGTAATTCATTGGGTTGCATTTCTTTCCCCTTCCATTATGCTTCACAGGACTGGGTTGTATTTCATAACATTCACATCATAATAATTAGAATGGAAGAATAAAAGTACAATTTGAACTTTCAGCTAACTGAGAAGATAACATACATTTTTACACTGCAAAACTAGTTCTTGGCTTTTTTATGCCACTGTTAAGAGACTGTTTTGACTTGCCTTTTGCAATTTCCATAGTCTACTAATGGTTTATAACAAACATCAGCTGTGAAAGATGTTTGCAGTTTTAGCAATGCCAATAAAACTGAAGAAGAAAACATAGGCATAGATTATTTCCTGATTTAAAATAAGCCACAGAGATACTGGCATTTGCCTGCATGGCTCAGTGTCACCAACTCTCGCATCTAGAACCTCGAGTCCTCTTTGTTCTTCAAAAGGATGCAGTAATCATCATTCATTCCCACTGCTTTGATGGCTACATAGCAAATGCCTGAGAAACCCACAGAGACATTGGCACACAGAGCCCAGTGTCTAATAAGACAGCTAACTGCATAGAAGATCAGCCACAATTTAGAATGTGTTGTGATAGATGTGGAAAAGGAATAACAGGTCTATACTAGCACATTCGAAACCCAATTTAATTCCTTGGGGACAATGGCTCATCACCTTCTCTTCTAAGAATCCCACATTCTTGGGAAATTTGCCATGAGCTAGATTTAAACTAAAATATGGATTAATAAGAGGTAATATTTATTTATGAACCTTGCTGTAGGAGTGGTTTTCAATGCAACTTTCTAACCATTTTTTGATAAAGAAAAAGCCTGAAACCTTTGTGAGTTACAAAACTAATCTTCCCCATTTAAAATAGGAGTGGTCATCCTACAATAACTGGTCATCTTTACTGTAAAAGAAATTTACACTTAGGTCTCTGACCCTTTTGCTGCTTCTAACATCAGCCAATAGAGGGTCTTCTGGAGCCTTCTCCTGTATTTCTTTCCAAACCAAAGGGGTAGGCAGCACGCCATGCTGCATGCATCCCAAGTAGCCTTCAAGCCCCTGAAGTTTTAATGACTACACAACCATTTAATAATACATGTAAAGGAGCTTATCACTGCTCCTTTTACTGAAAATACTTGACAAGTCATTTCAGATAATATGAAAACAATGTGAGCCATCCTCAACTTTCAAGTTTTATAAAAGATGGTTTTAAGAAAACAAAGCGAGGCCCCAATGATTTTTTATTTCTGCTTCAGAGATGCTACAAGATTAAAAGACATCTTTGTTTTTATGATACTCTTCACTATTTTTTCACCCCCTTTGCCTTCCCCTCTAGTAATTCACCTCTGAAAGTTAAACACTCAGAAAAACACTTTGTTCCTCTCTTCTTTTACTCCTAAGCAGTGGCTGATAATATTTAAAACACAAAATAAATTGCTTATTATTACCTCTGTCAATAGCATTTGGTGAGATAAAAACCAGTTCTAAATGTCCACTCAAGGTCTAGCTACACTTTCAATCCCTATTCACTGTTCTTGATGTATACATAGCATTTTCTACACCAGTTAAAAAAAAATTGAAGAAACTACATTAATGAAATAGAAACTTACTATGACTGACTTTAGAAATACCAATAAAAAATAAGAATAGGATCTATATCTACAGAGATTGCACTTTGTACATTGGTGCAGTACAAATGATTAATAACAATGATAAGCCTTAAAATGTAAATCAGCATACTCACAATTCATGCATTTCTGCATGTGTACAAACTTTCTTAGCAGTGATATCTGACAGCAAGTCTGCACTCTCCCAGTATGTTGCCTAAATATTAACAGTGGGCACATTAAAGAAATAATCAGTGAAATTACTGGTTTTGTAGCTGAGATATAGTTAGTCAGCTGAGAGAAAATAAGTAAAACTTCAGGACACAAAAGAACCACTACAGAACGTAAAGCTACTGAACCAAGTCTTTGCCATCTGTATATATGCAGAAGTTCCTCATCTTTAATTGCAAATAGATATCTACCTTAAACATAACTCTTTCTTTGTTTTGTTGGATGTAATGCAGGTTGATCATCTGAATTCATAAACTGATTCATTTTAACATGATTGAAAGATGCTATGAAAACTTACTGATATCATTGAAGGAACTGGTCTTCTCCCAGATAACTCCAGAGCTGATAGTTTAACAACTAATGGATAGTAAAATATTTACAAGTTATAAGAAAGCAAAAATAGCCTTATATCTACCTCAGGTAAAATTCAAGGAGCACACTGGACCATCTGGAAACATCAAGTTATCCCAAAGAACTGGTAGCACTGCATTTAAAGTGGAAAGCCATCTGCACGTAAGTATTTTGGAAATTGTTCCTGCTGGTTATTATAACTGGCTTTTTTTTTGCTATTGTACTGCTGAAGTACAGTAACTAAGGTCTGTCTACACAGCAGTGTAAGCAGCCTGCAGCCAAAATTGCTAAAATAATGTAGATCATTTAACCATACTGTAGCCAAGAAAAAGAATTTAAAAATCCTTACTACTATTACTACCTTAAAAAAACCTACAAACCAAATACATTCATGTTCTTTTGGTAAGCCTTACAGTAGTCCTCCATTCCTCTGGAAGGCCTTTCTCAAAAAATGAGACTATTATTTCCAGGGAAAGAGTCCCCTGCCCATGCTGCTTCTTGCAGAATCTATCTCTGCTTTATCTGGGGATTTATTTATTCTTCTGTTAATAAAAGGAATGCAATACTTCTTTACTTAATTTAACCTTGAAAGCAGCAGAGGTGATTTAAATTTAATTAAATTTTGGAAAATTAATCAAAAACACAGGATCCATAACTCCAGTCAGAACAGATATTAAAATAATTTCAACATTCTACGCAAGGACAACAAACACTGTACCACATCCCAAGATTCAAACAATTTAGGAACTACAAGTTTTACTCAGACATGTATCACGCTGTTTCATAGCTTCATGTAAGCACTAGGAACAAAACACATATTGTTACTTGCAATTAGTACCCTCTGCACTACAGGGAAAGGAGATGCTCTGGTTTTTTTCAGCTATACAATACCTACAAACTGCATGAAATTAGCTCTGCATTTATTTAACAATAGCAATAAACAGGTAGTAGTTCATAGGAATTTTGAGCATATCCTCATGAATATTTCAAAATCCTGAGGCAATATATTCTGAAAAACTAATTTCATCAACAACCCAGATTAGTCCCACTAAATTTCAGGAACATAACTCAGACACACAAGCTATACAGGAGGTCATCTCCACTCCCTTTGCAATGGGTGAAGAAAGAAATGTAATAGTTAGGAATCCAAATCATCTCTGGCAATCTTGCTTTCTTGTAATAATGTTCCTAATTCTCCTGAGAGTGCCCAAAATTTGGTGGGACTATTTACACTCAAATATTTGCATTTTCTCATCTAGTGAAGAGTCTACATAATTTTGCTAAACATGGAATGATTTTAAACATGTGAAGAGTTGAAAAGATTATCCTTAAATGTACTCACAGCTAGGGAAAGAGTGAACATTTCCAGGGTGGCAAAACCTGAATAAGATTTTTTTTAAAAGACTTCATATTTATGTAAAAATGCTTTCTTAAGTAAAAGTAGGCTATTAAAAATGTTAAAAGGTACCTTCCATTCCCAGAAGAGTACAGTTTGCCTCTGCTTCTACAGGATGAAAATGCAGTAGACCAAAACACACTTATAAAAGCACTACTTACACAGAAGAGATCTATTTTGCAATTGGTGTTATTCTTAGTATAAAAAAATAGGAGATTTTGCAGAATATTCCTAACTGTAGTGATTCTATGCACCTTACATTTTACTTTCATTATAAGGTTGTTATGCCTTCAGAACAAGATTCCCTGCTTACTTTAGAGATGAGTACAGCTATAGCATGTGTGAAACATATATTCAATTTAATATGAAGACAGATCTTCATCTGAACAAATTTAAAATTCTAAACGTACAAAGAGGAACTTTCTTCCCCTATTTTTATTAATCTATGATGGCACTGATGTGTCAAGAAAATATCCTTTAAGAAGTTCATGAAGGAAAAAAAGCATACACATGGTTCATTTCTGCCTTGCCAGACAGTTCAAATGTAGTACTTCAAAGAGAGAAGAGTAATCTCTGCTAAAGGGACAATTACACAATAATTGACACCATATTTCAGAGTAACATTCTTCAAAATAACTGAATCTGTCTAAGCATTTTTGGGGGGAGAGGGAAGGACATGGGACTATGGTAGAAATCAGAGCTAAAAAGGGTTGAAGAACGGTCACCCAGACCACCCCCTTGCCCAGAGGCAGATCTGCCAAGGATGGGTAGATGGGTACAGCTTCCATGGGAGCACCTGCAGATGCTCTACAGACACCTCTGTGGCAAGAGGTGTAGGGAAGATGTCACCACCACCACACAAAACAGAGTGAAGCACAGCTCTCTGCCTCAAGAGCAAAAGTTCATAGAGTCAAGAGCAACAATGACAAACAATTATTTGCTCTGCCCCAGTAATTGACATGTCAGCAGAGGACACTTTTGCAGTTCAGTTAAATCCCAGCAATTTTACTCCCTCTTTGATCCCCGCCACATACCCCTTCAGCACTCATTTCCTTTGATAAAGTAGGGACTAACCTAAATAACAGGTATAAAGCTAGAGGTCAAAGACCTTAAATTTCAAAATCAGCTAAGTCTGACTAAGCACTTCACTTCCAGTAAGTTATAAAGTTGCCATTATTAGATGCAATAGAGTCCCACACGGTTTTACCGAAGTCTTACTCCAAAGTCTGAGACTGTTTTGCCCTCCTAGGTGTTACAGCAAGAGGAAGAGTGACTTCTTTCCCTTCCTTAAATGAGAAATTAAGGCCTCTGTTCTCCCCTCTTTAGTTGTGGGAACTGACAAAAGTTCTAGTTTTCCTAAACACTACTTCCTTCCTGGGACTGCCACAAGCTATGGCCTTGCTATAAGCCTGAATGCTTTAATTACACACACTTGTTAATTTCTCATTTGTAGATTTTTAAGCTTAGGCTCATTTTTGATGGAAATGAAATTCTGATTTCTTCCTCCAGTGAGAAGAAGTATTTAGGGATTATCCTTCCCTTTAGTATATCCATCTTAAACTACAGTTCTCAACCATCCAGAGAACAGTGTTTCACAAAGTTTTCAATATTGCAAAATGGGATAATGACCTTTACTGAAAATAAATCTTGTAACTTCTAAAGTTATTCACACACACACAAAAACTGGAAAAGGTAGCAATTTCATATTTATCATGCTTTTATTTCTATGATGCCTTTCCTTTCACTTGCCTTACCTTAAGACTAGTAAAACCAAACGATTTCAGAGTAAATTATTTAAAAACTGAAATAGTTTTTTAAAGTAATATATCAGAACAAGACAAACTGAATCTGCTGTAATTCTTCCTTTCTTTTCATGCTCTCATACTGTTTATAAAATACCCAAACTTTTTAAAGTATGTGAGGTTAAGTCTCCACTTAATTTTTCTCCATTAATTCTAACACTGATATCCACTTTCCTTGAATATGCCTATCATTCAAGCAGAAGCCCAAATCTTGGCAAATAAAATAATCTTAATAACTGAAAACCAGAAGAGAAAATAGCCACAAATACATCATGCAGGCACAAAGCCGGGAGGCAAACAAATGTGCCCTTCTGTAACATATTTCACTCTAGTATCACACAATGTCCCATCATACAACTTCAAGTCATAGTAACTGCCAAAACTGGTCACATGTTTATGGCCAAATGATTGCTTCCCTTCTTACCCTGAGCAAGCCTGCAAAAGTTGAAAGCACTCTACAAATGGCAGCAGCAAATAATACTTCAGTCCACATAAACCTAATCGTAACACTTCAGCAAAACTAAATTATTAGTTCCATACTAAACCTGGTGTACAAGCCTTAAAGGAGAATCCTGGAGGCCCAAGGGCCTGCCAGAGCTATAATGCCTCAGCCCTGGAGAGGCTGAAGCTCCCCTCTAAGATTAGGGTCAGACTACCACCGGCCTCTGCAGGCACATGGTAATATCTTAAGTTCTATTGGTTTGTACAGTTGTTCCACCCCAGTTCAACCCGCATTCACCATATTTGTGTTCTCCCTAGAATTAGAATGTTCTCCGCTCTCCCAATCCCCACTGGTCCCAGTCAGTTTGCTCAGTGTTCCACCCCTGTTACCCTATTGGTTCCCCTGGTTGGCTGCCCCCCCCCCGCACCACTTTCACCTGTTCCCACTGGTCCTTGACACACAGATCGACCCCTTTTCCCCCCTATAAGACCCTGTGCCCTCAGTCCAAGTCTGTCTTTGTCCCTGGATCCCCTTTGAAGCAATAAACAGCTTTCACATCTCCAAAGAAAGACCTGTCCTTCACCTCTTTCGTCAGCCATCATGGCAAGTATGCTCCAGGCCCCGAAAGTGCTGGTCACTCTCAGAAGAGCCAGCTGAAGCTCACTGCTTCAGGTAATCTCTCCATCCAGCATTTAGAACAAATGCACATTTTTTTCCTTTCTCTGAAGCTACTGCAGCTCAATAAGTATTAAAAAGGCTTATCTATGAATAAAGAAAAATAGTTTTATGCCATTTTTTTGTTTGCTTCACTCGCTGTATTAAGCATTCAGGAAAACAACTCAGCTTTAAAAAAAAAAAAAATCATCTAGTCTAGTCACCAGGCAAAAGAAACAATGAGTTTTAATTTGGTGGGTTTTGTATTTATGTTTTCCTCCATTATTCAACAGCTCATTAAAGACAGAGCAATCACAGAATTGGTGAGGTTAGAGGAGACCACAGTGGGTCATCTGGTCCAACATCCCTGACTGAGGAGGATCTTCCTGCAACATATGGCACAGGGCTCCATCCAGATGCAGATCTTCCCCATAAAGATCAGAACATAAAACTTCCATGCATTTCATCAGCCTTAACACAATATATCTTTTTTTGTACTTTCTTTCTTTAAAACTGAGACAAAAACCAGTGGATAACCAGTAGCTAACTTAAGTGTTAACAGAAAAAATGTAAAGTTCAGCCCTACGACACTTAATAATGAGCTTAAAAGTCAGCCATAGTGAACACAGACCCATACATGTTAACAGCAGCATTTTCAAAAATAAGTCCTATTTTGTTTTGAAGGTTTAGGCCATAAGTGGGTGAGAAGTTTAATATGGCATAAATAACTTCAGCTCAGTAGTTTCCCAAGTAGTTCAAAACAACAGGCCAAGCACACGCTCTGCAGATTTTATCTAAATTGCTCACGATTTAGCTCTCCTGAAAACTACCCAGAGATCCCATTTAAAGCAATGATTTTTAAGATAAAGAATAAAGTAATAGCTTACATGATACCATCTCTTTGGGAGCTTTATGTTGTATTTGGGCAAAAAGGGGAGTGTAAGATCATTGATATCTATCTAAAATCTGAACCTTGAACAAAGATTGAAATAAATGAACGGATCAAAATCAGGCTAAAACCTTTATATGCACCAAATGAAAAAATAAGCTTTGATAATCATCAGAAAATCTGGTAAACTGTTTCCTTGCCTCCTTTTAAAGCAGTGAAAATTGTGGAGTGCAGCTGGGAAGAAAGCCAGCAAAATGAAAAACCATCAACCAGCAGAAAATTATCAGTTGAAATACAATGTGAAGATTTTGGATGAAACCATTTGTGCAAATGCCTGTTTGGGCTCTTTTCATGGCTCTTCCCACTAATGGGAGGAGACTACAGCCCCATCTCTTCCCTCTGCTCCTGAACAGCATGCAGGTGCGTGTCATAAGGAAGAGATTTTGCTTCAGGGTTCGTTGTCTCAAAGAATGCCAGAAGAAAGGATGACACTGAGACAAAAACATTTTAAAAAGTATTCCTTTTGTTTTGAGTAATTCAGTATGAGTGAAATTTTATTCACCATAAAAATAGTAGTGAAATACAAAATTCAACACTTCTTTATGGGTGGCTGCTTCAGAAGATGGCTCCTTTATTTAAGATCCTGAATTCTAATGTGTTAAAGGTTGGCCTTTTCTGGCCTAAAAGATTCCTCTGATGAGAGACTCCTACACCACAAACCAGAACAGTAGTTAGACTGCTAAAAGACATCATTTGAAAAGCAGTTTGTGAGCATTTCTTATGGAATCTAGCCTGATATAAAATGGCAGATGACAATCCACTCCATTTGCTCAAATTTCCTGAGTGCATCTCCCTAAGCACTAGGGAGTCCTTGGGTGAGAAACCAGGACAAGGGGTTTGCACACGGCCTTGGCTAGAGGAAAAGCAGAATGTGTGCTTCTGCCATAAAGTTTTATTAGGAGAAGGTGATTGCACTGCCTGAAATCTAGCCTTGTAAATGACATACAACAATGAAAAACCTTCTAGACCATACAGTAAAATGAGTTCAAATTGGTTTTCTTAAAAACACACCAACATCAGAAGAAACCACAGGTCTGTTCCCTTCTCGCTCCAATTGCCCAGTCTGGCCACTACTGTATCAATAGCTGTACAGCTCTGTAAGTAAAAGTTTAAGGAGAGCTGGGTCAACTCCAAAAATGAAGCTAAGTTGCCTCCTCTTTTACCTTTCAGAAGACTTGATCCCACACACTCAGCTTTGCAGTTGTCCCCACACTGATCTATATATTTATTTTAACAAGGTGAGTAAATAAAAATGTGTAACAGTATAGTACAAGGGAAACACCCTTCCAGCTCTTCACTATTCCCAGCAATGCACATAAATGTGAAGGCTCAAAACTAGAAAAGAGACAAGTTTGGTAAGAGAGTCATCCCCCGGGCTTTTTCCTACACACATTATTCCCTCCCCTTCAAGGTCCCCTCAAGGTAGAGTACATATTCTATAGTGCCCTTCTATGGTCAGGATACAGAATTGAACTAAGCCTATACAATATACATTACTTGTGTGCAATAAATGACAGAATACAAATGCTTTGAATTCCTTACTCTGCATATATGGCTATGTTTTAGTACAGCATCCACATTTACATCATAATTTCCACGGGTCTATATAAACATGCACCAAGATAAACAGGCCCTCTTCCCATGCAGAACTGGAAGAATTCACCCAGAAGCCTTGCTCTGTAAATTACTTCAGATGTATTTTAATGAAGCCATAAAAGATATTAGCAAGTGTGCCAGGAACTTTAGTTTTAAATTATTATGATCTGTTACTCTAACAGAAGTTATTAGTATAATTTAACCCCACTGGTGTACTTAAAATGAAAATAGTTTCAAGCTTTTTTCAATAGGTTTTGTCTCTATAATATTTTTTCCAGAAAACCCTCCCTCTTTAGCCTGTTGGTCTCTAGCTTTGTATACACAGAAAGATACTAAAATAACCCAGGCTTTCAAATTATCTATCTTTCAGAATAAAAAGTAAGCATCAATCTAACAATGCTTTATTAACCTTTTCACTCCAAATTACAGAAAGACTCATTCATAAATTAAATAGCATGTCAAAAAATTCTGAGGAAAGCAACATCCACCCTTGCTTTTACCATTTCATGATTTCAGAATAAAAAAAAAAACCAGTAAACTATTAGCTGCTGCAATTCTTAGCAGCGCCATTAAAACAATACTCAAATTTGTTGAAAAAACATATCCTGAAAGCTTTTCATGCTGCATATATATACAGCAAAACAGAATCAATGCTTTTCATGTCCTCTGCAAAGGGAAGAATGACAAATTCAAACAGATTCAGCGTAGCCTTGCCTAGGACACTAAACAGTATATATGTAGGAGGGCCTCTGCAGCAACCAGGTGGGAGGGAGAGCTAACAGAGCTGGCTGAGGTAAGGCACATGTGTGGTCAGAAACACCACAGCAAACGTGAACCCAATCTCAAACCCACCTCCCAAGGGCAGTTCTACAAACAGAACTAAGTCTGTCCAGGACTTTCATCATGCTTTCAAATTTTTCAGGACATGTTTTCCATCAAAATAAAACTAGATGCAACATTCCTGCACTGGTCTTATTATTCAAACCATGCTTCTACCTCTCCTAGGCAGCACGTTCTTGACACTGCCCTGCACTTGAATCCTCTTTGTCTACAGGACCTTCCTCACAAACCTCTAAGTCTTCCCTCAGCCACACCTCTAAAAGATAAGAATTTTCCATTCTGCACACACAAATCCAGCGTTCCTTGTTCCTTGTCACATGCACATGAACTACATTCTAACAGACTCATGTTATCATGATCTCAGCCATGCTTTAAACTTCATCCTTTCTTCATCAATCCAGCAATCACTGAACTATTCATTCTTTGCCACTATGCTTGTGTGTTTACACAAAGACAACTGACCAAAACGACAAGCACATCACACCTGATGCGAATGCTGGGACAAGTCCCCACAGGCTCTCAACCATTGTCAGTGGCCTCCCAGCCATTACTTCTGAGTGCTGGCAGCTCAGCAGCTCTTTATCCATTTTATTGTTACTGTACAGTTTGAATTTTAAAATTAATTTTAGTTGAGTAACAGTAAATCAAGGACCTAACCAAATTTAAATGTTAGCAATATAAATAGTGTGCTTTCACTTTGACAGCCAAGACACAAAAACAAAACAAGTAATCCACTGCTTCAGGTTAACAATTTCCTTTTGGCAGGAGTGTAAGTAATACAAAACTGGTCTAGCAGTAAAGTAAGTGATGCAATCTTAATTGGAGGCAGTGTAACCAGCTCCTCACACAATGAGAGCAACACACCGCCTACTAAACAATTTCTATAGCATACATATTACGTGAAAGAAAGATCAATGGTTTTTAATACAAGCTTTTAGGCATGATCACTTCTAAAAGCAGACAAAAGTCAAGTTTAAGC
Source organism: Haemorhous mexicanus (assembly GCF_027477595.1). Lineage (NCBI taxonomy): Eukaryota > Metazoa > Chordata > Aves > Passeriformes > Fringillidae > Haemorhous > Haemorhous mexicanus. Next base: position 133,986,903 of record NC_082341.1, read on the forward strand.
AGAAGGCGGTGATATGGTAAAGCCAAGCTTGGAAATATCCTCCACACTGACTTGATACAGTGACAAATTGAAAATATAGGTAATTTAAAAAAAAAGTTTTAAACATATTCAATTCAAAACCACAGAGGAGTCTCTTCAACAAGCTCTGGGTATCTGAAAGGCTTTAAGATGTTGCTGACCCAGGTGCTTAATCTCCTGCCACAGTTAAGGAGGCTATAACAAAGGACAACAAAAGGGGATATGTTCTGTGCGCACAACCCAGGATCTGATTCCCAGCCTCCACATCAGCACACAGCACCCTAAAAGGAATGTGAGCTCAGGTGAGGGAAGTGAACTGAGGGGCAGGTATTGCAGGCTCCTCCATACAGACTGCAATCTCAGGTGGGGAAAAGCAACCAGCTGGCACCATCTTAAACTACAGCATTTAAGGCTTCTAGACTACATCTGTCAGAGCCATTTGTGAATAAATTTCAGTGTAAGAGTTTGTAGGATTGAGAACTTCATATGTAAAGATTACAATGAAAACACAATAGATAAAAAGCACAAAAAGCTACACAGGCTGATTGATAATGTAAATGTAAGAGGGAAATATCATGGGTAAACGTAACCTTTTCTTCATTTACACCACACAGCACAGCCAGGGAGAAAACAACTGAGACTTCGAAGCCCACTACATTTGCAACCCAATCTGTTTGCCTAATATAAAAAACAGCTCATGTTATTATTTTGTTTCACTACTTACTTTTTATTAATAGAAATACATGAGAATTAATTTAACTTTCTGGCTAGAGGCAAACATCTACAGAGAATGCAACCGCATTTTTAATTTGTTGTCTCACCTAAAACTAGTAATAACAGCATTAAAAAGTGACAACAAATTTGTGTAGAAAATGGGGGGCTTCAGCTTGTCCTCTGGATTTTAACTTTCCAAGTATCATTTCCAACACTAACCTACTGCCATCATTTGCTCTTTTCCCCTCTCACACTTGTCCTTTCTGCCATGACTTTTTCACCATAAGCTTCTGCTGTCAGAACAGTCTTTCCTTATTTATTCATTTTACCAGCTCAACGTCTAGCCCTGGATTTTTACTGCACCCTTCCCTTCTTATCTCCGATCCTTCTTTACAAACCCTTCTGCCTCTTTTTTGATTGTAAAACACACTGAGTGAAGGATGAATACAAGAACAATCACAACATATGAATGAACAATATTTTGATGATGTATGTATTATATTTAAAACTGCAAAAATCTCGGGACACAAAAACTGTATTGTGCAAAGCTCCACTGTATCACTGCAGCGTGTGTTTAGAAAGCCAGAATCAAACTTAAAAAATCACTAATGATGATTTTTGCCCTGTGGCTAAAAAAACGCAAAACAAATGAGAAACAAAGGAATTAGCACTGTCCCTGTCAGGAATGCCTCAAGTATTTACTCAACTCACTGATTACAGGGGTATCTGTGTGCAGCTAGTGATATAAAAGCACCTGGGATTCTGTGACATTTTCCCATGACCTTCAAACAAAATTCTAAATAAAAATGTATCAGGAATCATAGGCTCTTGCACATAATTCTGTGATATTAAAGCTGCACTAATGCAAGTTCTATTTGAAAACACACATGCAAGAACACACATTGCAAACACACATTGTTGTTCTTCCACAGCCATGCCAGTGACCATCTATGTTTGTCATTACATGTAACAACAGCTCTTTGCTCTACAGCAAACACCACATTTTTTCTAGAACTACCTTTCCTCCCTATTTTTGTTTCAAAAGGAAAAAAAAATTGTTACCTGCTTATTTTGTGTGTCAAAAAATACTTCAAGAATAAATCTGATTATTAAAGAGCTATAAGAGACACTGTTTCTTCATCTCCTCTACCAATCATGCCGCAAGGTTTATGTTGTACATAATGCTGCAGTGATGTATAAGATCATCATGTTAGTTAACTAAAAGCAGTTTCAACTGTGCCTATGATTGATCAGCTATGGGACTATTAAAACATTAAAAATGTTAATCTTTGTAATAATCTCCTGAAAAATTTTTATATTAATTTAAACTATGGATCATTTTAATATTTAATCATTGCAGACTTCACTTGGAATGAGGATAGCCATTCACTGAAAAGCACTTCATTTTTTATTTTGAAAAATGATCAGCTAGTATTTATTTTGTAAATCTCTTCACATATTTTCCTCAAGCAAAGTAAACCTGCAAGCAAATGAAAAAATCCACAAGAGCAGAAAAATTTAAGGCAGAGTTTGGGTCAGAAAACATTGACTTTCACACTCCTGTTTCCCAGGAGTAACTGCATTACAAGAGTGGTACTGTATGAGAGTCAGAGGACTGGGGGAGACTTCTACTGCAAATGGAAATGACTGCCTTCTTTGTCTACATCTTACAATCACCTATGTTGCATTCTCTTCACATATCTCATAACATGTAAACATAATAATTCACTTTTTCTTCACAAGTACTTAACAGAGTGTTTTTTAACAGGCAACCCAATTTTGTAACATTAGCCCAACTCCTAGCCTCTCCTATAATTCACAGCTTGACTTGCTTAATGCAAAATTTATATTAATATGTAAATACCCCAAACAAAGAAACCCAACAACTTCCTAGTCATGATAAAAACTCACAGAAACTGTAAAATTCTAACTGGAACTAATAGTAACTAGTCTTCATGGTATCAATTAATTTTGAAAAGTATTTAAAATTATCTAACCAAAACTAATTCATGGTCTAGAGAAACAAATTTCACAGAAAAATTCAAGGTATCTTCACTGCACTGCAAAAATAGAATCCAAAGAAAACAACTCTTGTCTCGTTTTCTACATCGGGTCTACTAAAACTGGATGTTCTCTGGAGCTACTGCCATAAAGTACACTGAGCTTCAGATGCCGTTCAGACTGCGCTGCGGGAATTTGGCTGAAATATTTGAATTAAGTAAATCCTAAAAATACCCCCTGAGCGGTACCAGAGGTTAATATATTAGCTTACATGACTAGACTTCATTCTTTATTTTTGACCAATAGTGAGGTAGAAGATTTCCAAACTGGCACACAAACTGGCTTCCTAATCTGAAGAGGCTGCAGAGTCTAACAGCAAGAACTACGAAACCCAGAACAGGCAGAAGTGAGTGTAGCATCTTTCAATGCATATAAACTTACTCTGCATAGTTCAAATTCATGGAAAAAAACACAAGTAACCCAGCAAAAACCAGTAATAAAGGCACTGCCTTTACTCCCAATTTTATGAGGAAAGTATGTATCTCCTTACATATTATCATTCTCTAAAGTATGTTCTTAAGGAAAAATGTATGGAAAAATCCTGGTTATTCAATGTGATGCAGTAATAAACTCTTGCTTGTACCTGATATGGAAGGCATAGTCCTGTTTATTTGACTTTATAGAAGCCACATATATGTCTTTGTACAAAATTCAGTGTAAGACTTAAAGCTAAATACATAAGGAACTTTACCACTGCTGAAACGCATCTCTATTTTAGTAATCTGATTTGAAGTAGTCTTTCAAAACCTAGATGTCTAAAGAGCTCCCGCATTTGCATTGAGAAAGTATTTTCTGTATTGTTTTTGCAAATGCAAAATTCTATTTCAAAATCACTAAGTTAGTCATAGAACATTGTGGTATTCTCTTCTTGGCTACATAAATCAAATTCACAGAATTCCCAAGATTGTTGATGGACCTTTTGAGGTCATCTACTTGTGCTCGTCTATTCCTGCTCAACCAGGTTCAGCTAGAAGACTCATATGTACATAAATTGTATCTGAAGTAGACTTTCATCTTTCCAACTTTCACAATAACATATAATAAGTCCTAGATTATAAATTGTATTATTGAATGATGAAAGACAATCATGTCAACAAAAAAACTGGCCAAATTTTTCTTTAGGCAAGAAGACAAGCTATTTTCTGAACAATGGTTTGTCTCCAGCCCATTTTGTACCGAAGAGTGAAGTGATTCAGCCAAGGATGACATGCCAAACCACAGTACTTAAGAAATGGTTCAATTTTCCCAGCATATCTCTTTATACAGTTTTCCACTATAGAAATACATCTTTAATAGCAGGTACCCTTCCACTCTGATTAGCTCTTTAGGAATGAGCCTGGGCCCCAACAGGAAGGAACTCAAAACCTATGACATGCAATTGAATTACTGACTGTGAAGGTGTGTGCTGCATATGCCGCCCAATTACACCATAAGCTCTTTCAGAGGGGGTTTCTGATACTACTATGATCTGTCCTTGTAACTGTGTGGGCTGATAGAAGGTGGAGCAGCTTGAGAGCCACATGAACAGTGTGGCAAGGAATCCCCTGCCAACACTTCACATTTAGAAGTTTTTGCAGCCCACATATTCTCACATATTTCTGTCCAGGATTTTCTGAGCACAGGCATGACCAGAGCACTCTGCAGAGAACACAAAGGAGTCCAATGTACCCAGAACACATCACGCCTGTAAGGCAAACATAGCCAGCTCAACACTCCGGGTTGGATCAGATTTACTGCACACTCGTAGCCGGCCGAACACACCCACCAGCACTACACGGCCCGGTCTCACTGCACGTGGGGAGTCAGCACACAGAGAGCAACAGATTGTCCGGCTCCAGACACCCTAAAACCTTATACAAGACAGAGTTTCGCACACACACCCAACCACGGGCCAGCAGCATGTGAGCAGTCGTGCTCACGAAGGAAAATCGTGAGGTATCCTCCCATGGAGGAAGTGCAGGCTTCGGCCAGTTCGGCCCCGCTGGCGTGCCCGGGCCAAGCCTCGAACACAGCCCCGCCGAGGACACCTCGGTGAGGGGTTTGTTTCCCTCCAGTTTGGCTGCCTCGTCAGGGTCGTACTTCTTCGAGCACGGAAAAGCAGGCATGGCAGTCGAGGGGTCCCGGCACGGTGAAACGGAACACCAAACGCGACCGCAGGACAACCCAGCACGATAGACATTCCCGCCCACGCCCAATATGGCGGCCACACAGCCGACCCTCTCCCACCCCAGCCCCTCCAGCCCGCGCTCCGAGGGCGGGGCCACCCGGATTGACAGCGCGCTCCGGCCAATCGCGGGGCCGCGCGCTTCCCGCCGGCCAATGGCAGGGCGGGCCCGCGGTGGTCAGCGGGCCGGCCGCGCGCGCCGCCGGCGCGAGCTCTCCCTGCCCGCGGGCCAATGGCGGCGCCCCCGCGGCGCGGGAGGGGCCGGGGCTGGGGCAGCGCCCGCTCGGGCCCGGCGGCCGCGGCCGCTCGCCCGCCCCGGGACGCGGCGCGGTACCTCGGGCCGAGCGGCAGAGCTCCGCCTCCTCCCTCCTCCTTCGCCGGGGCGACTTCCTGTGCTAGCGGGGCTCCCGCCACCTCCTGCCCGAGCGTCCCCGCCTCCCAGTCCCGCCCGCTGTGCCCCGGCCCCGCGGCGTTTGCGGTGGCCGGGTGGCTCCGCTCGCCTGTGGCACTCGAGTGTGTTGCAGGGTTTTCCAGGGAAGCTGCTGTGTTGCTCCAGACTTGTAGAGTGAAAAGCAATTAGCCACTTTCACATTGTAGAATCACAGGATTGTTTGGATTGGAAGGGACCATAAACAATCATCTAGTTCCAGCACCCCATCATCACAAGGCAAGTGGGATCTTAGATTCGAAGTCCTAAAAACAAAACACATGGAAAATTATGAACTCCAACAGGTAATTCTTCGGGTACCTTGAGACGGGGCTGGATCTTCTGCTGCAGTTAATTCTTTTATTTCTGTGCAAGAAGCAACCCACTGACTCTTAGAAGAGTTCACTGATTAATATTGAAAGTCCATGCCTCGATTCTTGAGAAATGGCACTTGTTGACCAAGTGTAGCGCTCCCTTGTAAGGAAAGATACACAGAAAAAGAAATATTTGCATTTGTTTACCTCTGCAACTTTGGAAGTGAAAGCTGTACACAGGTGTACTTTGCCATCTTTCTAGATGACATGGAGAATGAGCCTGCAGCAAAGTTATTACTCAAGAGTTTGTGTCTGGCTTGCGTACCAAACCACAGTTTTCTCCAGTCATTTCTATAGCAAGATTAATAGATGCTTTAAATGATATGGCTTTCATAGAAGAATAGCCTGTCCTGATTTTGAGTCATGAGGCAAAGTACCTTTTTTGTATCCTTTTCTTTTGTCAAGAAGTCTCACACTGAGGATATTTAGCTGCTTTGAATGTGGCAGTTCACTGGACACAACATTACATTTTCTTCCCAAGATATCTTGTGCCCTTCTGGGACTGGAGTTGCCACAACCAGCATGGGCACCTTCTGATTTTTCTGTGTTCAGAATTTTCAGCAATAATTTTATTTCATCCATACTCCTAATGGTAGGGCAGAAACCATATATGTGTAAAATAGTTTAATATTTCATTTTGATTCCTTGATTGTTTTAATATGATTCACTTAAACCCAAGTTATGCTCATGGATTTTTGCATGTGGTATTATGAAAAAAACAGCAATCACATTCAAACAGGCATTACATGTAATTTTTGACTGTAGAATCACAACCAGAAAAAATCCATGAAGAAATATCAGGGTCAGTGTTCTTGGCTACATTATTTTGTATTATCTGAACCACTGCTGAGGACTTTGTCCGCGTGAGTCTTAGTAGCAAAATACATCTGGTTCTAGTTCAGTTTCACCTAATTTGACCTAATCACAATATTCATTTCACTACTCAGTTGTTCTTCTAAGTAATAAACCAGTGTATGCCCAGCAGCCTCAATACTAATCTGTAAAAAAGCCATAAGGAATTATGAATTCATGAAAAAGAGCTCTATAAGCACTGAGATGTTTTCACCATTTTAGTTTCACTTTTTCATTTCTTTATTATTAATCCTCATTTTATGGGAAGATTGTTTCCCACTGTGATTTTTTTCTGCAAGAAGGGATTCACACTGGTCAGAATGGAATGGTCAAAAGGGCAGTTGACTTTTAGACAATGAAGTGCTACTGACAAGCTTGCTGTGTTTAGTGGCATTAGAAGCAGCCTGGGTGGAGTATATGTGTCCTAGGATATTTTTTATCTGTCTCTTATGGGTAGTGATAGAAGAGGGGTACCATTACTATTATGTGACACTAAATGCAATGTATGTCAGTTAGAGAGGGATTTTTGTTGACCTTGCCACACCCATCAGTTTGCTGTCATATCTCTGGATCAGATTATTGTAAAACTTCAAATGTATTTTTAAATTACATGGTTTTATTTCACAATTTTTTAAAGCAAATATATCATCTGTTGTTTTCAGTGACTGTCTTCTACTGTTTTTTCCTTCTGTTTTCATTCTTTCATAAGATCTTTGGCTTCTTCTGATAATTTGACAAGAATCTGTCCTTTTTTTCCTCATCATATGCAGTGGTTTTTAAGTTTCTGATTTGTGAAACTTTTCTTAACAGAAGCGTAGTTGAGCCCATTGAAAATAAGTTTCCTTTATTATTTATCTTTTGCAAAGCTCTAAGAAGCCATTCCTGAGCTTTTAGAGTTTAGTTACTTTAGGTAAAAGCTTGGGAAATGATGCTCAACATCTTTGTTCCAAGTTGACAACACAGATTAAATTAACATACAGAAAAATATCTCCCTGAAGTGCAACAACTTGTCTGCTGTCTAACCTGATGTCTCCTAATGTATGTCTAAACACCAAGTTAAGTTCAAAGATGTGAAACAAAGTTCTTAATTATTTTTGTTCTATTAATTTTGTTATCACCAAGTAAGAGTTTTTTCCCATCACTTAAACTGAACTGTAGCCAGTATTGCCAATAAAACAGGTACTTGATTTGGGCTACTATTCAGACTAACATTGAACCTCTCAGGTAATACCTTACTTCAGAACTTCTACATGGTACAGTATTCCCCATCTAACCACAAAGCTAAAACTCTCTTCATGCTCCTGTCACTTCCTAACAATGTAATTTCTGGTGGCTTTGACAGGTACAGTCTTGCTCTTCTCATACCGAACCACAACTGCTACTGAAAGAACTAATCACCTTAGCTCACCCCATTATCCATATAATTCCTCACTTTGCATCTCTCCAATGTCTCTCAGTGTTGGCTCTGTACACACTATGTCTTCATTTTCAAATCCTTTCTTCCTGTCCTGTCTTGTTTTCACTTAGCTTTTATATGTAATTTCTCACCTCTGCCTAATAAAGAATTCTGATTCTGCTACTTTTTTTTTTGTTTGTTTTGTTTTTTAATAGCCCTGTTTTGCTTCCTCACGTGTCTCTGTTTCTCTCAAATGCATCCAAAAGAGAGCTACTGTAATTTCATGCTACTGGTGTGCTGTGCCTACTCCTATCATGCTTGACACCACTATCCCTAAAATCAGGCATTCCTAGAATCCCTGCAGCATAGCCCCAGACAACTGTCCTTACCCATGCTTCCTGCAGGGATAGGAGGGTTGTGGAGCCCATCCTCTGTTCTTCCAGCCTTCCAGCTGAAATTCTCAACATGATGCCTGTTGTGATGGATGGTGCATTTTGTGACACAGACAGCCTGCCATTAGGAGAAACCCATTTCACTGAACCATCCCATGGTAATGACTTTCAGTGACAGACTGACCTGGGCTGGCTCAAGTCAGCGTGCTGGAGGTGAAAGGCTTTGTATTCCATTACCAGGACTCTGAGCCATCAAGTCTGCTCCATCCCACCCCTACTTTAATCTGTATTGATAGACTTGGTAGCATTTTCCTAAATGCTGTCATCCATACAGATGTCTGCCGTTGTTTGGTTGATGTGGTCAATCAATACTACATTAAATGTTACCTTCAGTTTACCCTTAGTTGTCTAAAGTAGATGTGATGTTTTCATTATTTATACATCTATGCCATTAAATTATGCATTCCAGATTAAAAGAATAAAAGACTTGTTTACATTATTATTATTTCTCTGGCATCAACTTTTGGATTTCTGTGTAAAGAAATTAATCTCCTATCGGAGGGGGAAATGGGGACTGACAAGCTCTAGCTCCTCTAGCTCCTGTTGCCTCTAGGACGTAATTATGCTTGCAAATACAAAACCAGAAAAAATCATAAGCTTAACACAGTAGACACTCTTGAAAGTTTCCTCTCAGCGTGAAGCTATGTTTTAATTATTATTTTTGTCTGCATTGTTCAGATCGACAGTGCACCAGCTAGAGTAAGTGCTTATCCTAGTTAATTCTTCATGAGACTTATGTCACTGGAAGATGCATTTAATTTATTTCCTTTTGCTTTCCTTAAGCTGGCACGGACTAAGTGGTTATCTATAAACATTCCACAAAGGTTTTACTACTTTAGGGCCTGTTGAGTCAATAGGAAGCATCAAAGGTCTTTGGAACAGGCCCTGTTACAAGACAGAAGTAAGCTGTGATTTGTTTGGGAACCTTGAAGAATAAAGGAAAAACTCCTTATTTGTACTCTAAAATATTAACAGATCTCTCTATATGGTAGTGATTTTCCACTCTTGCAAAGTGAATTGGGATACTTAGACATCCCCACTTACATATATATATATATATATACACACACTATATATGTATGTGTGTATATATGTACATACATCCCCACGTATTTATATATGTATGTCCTGATTCCAACTGAAGATTGGTAGCATTATAATAAAATCTTTTTCTGTTGCAATTTCTGCTTGCAAATATTATTCTGCATAACACAGAGAATTGCCTATGTGACACGTAGTTGTTATACCTGAACAACTGTCATCTCTGTTGTGGAAGAAGATTTTCTTATTTGCTGATTTAATTAGGTAATTACAATTATGTATTTAATTTTGGGGGAAATAGCATGTTTTGAAAGTTACTGTGACACTAGTTTGCTTAATTTTATTTAAAAAAGTAACCTGCTAAGTATCAGAATAAAAGCTATCTACTACAGGATCAAATAAAAAGCTCAGCTTCCAAGAATGAATGTGGATTTTGCAATGCCAGAATTAACCTAAGAAATGCACTGCCTCCAAATATTAGTGTTGTCATCTAGAAAACAAAAACCTTTATAAAATTTTATAAATTATTTGTAATATATTTTGAGATCAATACTCTCCAAATGACATGATAGTCCCAAATTATTAGGCTGATACACTTAAGGCTATTTGGAAATATTTCTTCTCACTTAATGTTTGCTTAATGTGGACAGTGTTAAACTTTTATATAATCAATAAATTTTATGGACAATTGACAAAATGATTCAATTAAATGATTACATGATACAGACCAAAGTAAGTATGGTTCCTACAGTTTTGTCTCACTCCTCCTGACGCGTATTCCAGAGACAGTTTAGCTTGTCACAGGCAGCAGTTCAATGCATTCTCCAGATTCATAGTTTACATCAGAAGAGGATGTTCTTCTGTCTTTATCTATCAGAGAAGTTTTCAGCATCTTTTCTCTGGGAAGGTGCTTATATACTGTAATCAGACCAGAAACTAACGCTACTTTTAATAAACTGAGGTTTGGGAAGTTATGCTAAGATTTCTTATCACTATGAATTTCCATCAGCTCTCACATAATTTTTACAGGTGTCTACTGTGGTCTGCCTAATTCATCAAAATGCTTTCCAAAATACAGATGATAGGAGTGCATGATTTATTCAAAAAATTATCCCATCAGTGACAAATTCAGAATTAAAGCATGTCATTAATCCTGGAATTTACTTTCTTATCCAACAAGTAAGCATGTGCTTTGTCAAGGCTTTGCTTTGAATTGAAGGCTTTGCTCTGCATTGAATCATTTGGAAGCAGTGACCATAATAGTTTAAAACATTAGTTTTTGGAATAAAGCTTTCCACCTTTCTAAGTTTCACTTGTAATTTTTTGTTTGGCTTCACTTAAAAATGGTTTAATGATTCCAGACCAACAGTGGATTTTTAACACTCTTTTAATTTCATCCTCAATGTTATTTTCTATTGGCCAACCTTTTTGTTCTCATTTTTTTTATAAAAAATGAGTTTCTGTTCCTAACTGGAGCTTTGTCAAAAACCTTAAAGCCTCTGTGGCTCACTGTCATTCCCAGAAAAACCTTATTAAAGTGTGTCTTCAATAATAGCTATTTTTTGGGTTCACTGTCTGTTTCTTTAATATCTTTAATGTGTGCTCTATTGATTTGTTACTAGAAAAGTCATCCTTCACCATTTCTTCCCACAAACACAAGTGGACTGGCAAAATTCTGTAAAAAGTCTAATAATTCACAATTAGAATTCAGGTTTTTAGCTTGACAGCCTCTGCCTACTTATGGCTTGTGCTGTGACTACAGGCCACTGAAGTGTGAGAGCATCTTCAGGAGTGTCCTTTTGGCCATTTTTGCTGCTGGTCCTTTTCCGTGGTTGGGAGGGATGACAGCAGAAGTGGAGGCAAGAGCTCTTCAGCCACACAGGCACCGGCTCACTCGCTGTGTGTCTGGCATGCTGTTCCTGGCAAGGCTGCCCATCCCAACACCTTTTCCCTTTGGTAATGATTGACACAAGACAGAAGGATCCTTCCTAGAAAGATCCTGGCATCACCTGTGAGGGAAAACAGATGGGATTTTTACACAGCCTGAATTCAAGAATAATGTGGATGCTTTTTCTGCCAGCACTTCAAACCACTAAAGAAAGTACAGAGACAGCCCAGGTTTCCTGGCTGGCCACGAGTCCAAAGATGTAAGGTGATGAGGTCCTGAATTCCCCTTCACTGAGATATGGCTTTGTGGGTGTCAGTCTCCCCTGTGTCTAAATGTTATCAAACCCAGAGTTCAGACACTGAATCTTAACAGCAGAGTAGTAGACAGCATTCATGGAGAGCATCCCTGTTCTCTTCCTTGCTTTGCAGTGGTAGAACAAGATTAGAGCAGTAAGAGGCTGGAACTTCTCAAACCTTACAAATAATGGCCAAGCACTGTTCCAGTTAACTGAGACAATACTGAACCAAAGTGATGTAGCTTTGGACTGTAATGTTTTGTCCTATCTGCTATATATTGAGGCTTTTCTTGATGCTGCCCTGCTTTAATGGCAACATGGATTTAATTTTTTTTAAATGAGATTTGTATCAGAATTATCTGAATATAAGCTAAAATTACCTCAAAAGGACATTCAAGATTAGTACAGCCGAGTGAGCCATCTTTTCAATATCTTTATTCAAATAAAACATGTACCAAAATGAAGGGCAGCCAGATCTGACTGGAATTACTTCAACACATATTGTAAATACATCCTTACTGATAGTACTAATGATATGTTGAATTATGCATTATATAAATACACAACAAGATATTTTTTGCCTGAAAATATATAAAAATGAGCTTTGTATAACACTATGAGCTAGTGTCCAACAACTAAAAAGTGGGTCAGTTTCAGAGGGGGTCATTAGCTTCCAAGGAGCTGTAAAAAGGTGTCAACACCAGTGTAGGATAAAATATGAAAAAAACATGCCATTGCATAATAAGAAGCTATTTCTTAAACATCAGTTGTAAAAAAAGTCTTAAGTAGCTCAAACTAACGGAAAATTCATGGTTCAAACCCAGTCTGTATTTATAAATAAAAAACTGGTTTCTCAAAAGATCAGGAATTAGGATTAACTTTCTACTGCAAAATCTTTTCCAGGATAATTGAATTCTGTAGTGACAAAGAGAAAGTACATGCAGATAATTAATTAGCAATAATTCAGCATGGAGAATTAATACTTACTCTACATAATAAGGTGAAAGGTAGTATAGCTGAAAACACTATTATTCTTAATTATGGATATTTTTGTGCATATTATTCTTTCATCCAGTATCAAGTATTTTCATTCTTATTGAAATATTAATTCCTGAGTTATATGCAGAAATTCTCATCCTGCAAACATTTATGTATATGTTTTATATTGTACAGTCTAGTGCTACATTAAGAAAAGTTCTAGCTTCTAAGGACTTCAGTTTTCAAGCACCTCTTTTAAAAATCAGCTTAACATAAAGACAGTTTTTCCTTCCTAACAGGCTGAACATTTTCACATTAACAGAATAAATAATATATTAATGCGACAGGTGATAGGATAAGTATGAAGACTGAAATGCTGCATTTACAGCTTTAACATGTTTTGAGAAAAATCTGGTCAAAGCCATTTTATGAACAGAAAATTTCTATTTCCCTTTTGGTGTAAATTGTCTTTACTGTGGAAAGAGGAGTACTACTGGGAGCAGATAATATTTTTTTAATCTGTTTTTCTAGAATGAATGCTTTACTTTTTCAGATTCATAGCCTGAATCTGAAGAGTCCTATTCTAACCCTAATCATGCAAGTGATGTCATAAAAAGTAACTTTTTATATAAGTTTTAATCACATATATTTCAAATCTCAAGTAGGCTTTTCAGACAAAACACTGTTTAGAAGACCCTATTATAGCATGCAGTAGTGTGTGATGAGGAGATGCTACATTTATTTTAGGAGAGAAAGAAATCTGTATTTCATTTGTTACACTGCTAACTTCACTTTAGGTAATTGCATTCAGCTTTATTATTGCCCAGAGCAATAACTGATTGTTAGTTATTGAAGTCTGAAATGATTTTTCTCATTTCCCAGGGGAATCTGGAGATTTACATGGTGCACAGCAGTAACTAATAGATATAATCTGGTCATAATGTAGACCTATAATGTGTTATTTACTTGTTGCGAACATGGATGTTGAACATTTTAACATTTCCTCAAGAAGTGTTGCAGATTTTACTCATGATATGTGAACTTTAATTGTGTATTACTCCTATTTTCACAATGGTTGCAATGCTAGCAGCCATTAGAAGGTATATAAAACACTGGGATCACACACCTGTACTTACCCAGCTGCTCAGGAACTTGAACACGTTTTATTCTCAATTTCTAAAGTGTACACACATGAGTTAAAAATAAACTATGATAAGTAAATTTCATCAAAGAGTTTGACTTGGAATACTGTGGAAAGGTGATTACATTGGGACAGAGAAGGTTTTTATGGAGCACAGCTTGCTTTTCTTGCTGTCCTCAGAATTATTTGTATTACTTTCCGTACCAGTGTATGTGCAACCTGGAGTATTTTAAGTAGCTGTGTGCATTGTTTTATGAATGTCTTGTGCTATTCTGTAGCCAAAGGACATTGAGGGTGTGCAGTCACAAGAAAAATGGATGTATTCTGGAAGCATCAAATGTTTTAAAGATGGGATTAAGGTGTCTGAACTTGTGTATGTAATGCTATTTTGCTTGCTGTGATGTATTAAGAGCCTGCCCCCCAGGACCATCATATAAGGCACAGAGCCTGCAGGATTTTTGCCTTTGGAAGCAGCCAAGTGAAGTACCTTAGGGCATATCAGATGTCTTATGACACACCTTTGTAGTCGACAAAATAGCCCTCTGAAAATCTCCTGCATTTATTCAGTGCCCAGAACAAAGGACCCCAAACTAACTCCAACTTTCTTTAAGGTGATAAATAAACTTTAAACAGCAATTGCTTCAAACTCATCTGTTCTGTTTCTTCCTTTGAACCACATTCAGAAATAGGGTCTTAGAGAAAGAAGAAGAAGCTGTTCTGTAAACTTGGGTTCATTCTGACTTTCTCAAAATCCTGTTTTGAGGTTACAGTAAAATGAACTGTTAATGTTAGATAAACAAACCAATAATATGAAGTAAAGCAATCTTAGCCTAATAATATATAATAACCATGCAAGTATGTTATACATTATACTCAAGTAAATAAAATACCAACTGCTGATTGTATAATAGTGGTAAACATGTTTTATTAAAGTAGGTTTTCCTTTCCATCAAATATGAATGTTTTATGAAGGTTTCAAAGTATTCCTCATGGAAACATTAAGGAATCTGTTCTTCTCTCAGTCCTCGGGGGATTTGTGACTGTTATTCACATTAAATCTAATGAGAATTACTGACATAAATACCTGGTGCATCAAGAGGCATCCAGGCTCTTAATCCTTAGCATCTTCATCATCCTTTCTGCACAAGCTCCACCTCTTCCCAAGCTGCTGCTGCTTCCATTCCTATCGCTCATTTGCTCAAACAAAAACATTCCTGCTAATGTGGGAGTGAGTACTTTCTTTCGTGAGGAAGATTGCTTGAGGAAAATCCCCCTCTTCGACTAATTGTGGTGTGTGCTTTCTTTTGTGCTAGAGACAGATACTATTCCACACAGCAAAGATCTGGATGCCATTTTTAAGTTTTATTGGGATCTGTATTGGCTGGGGAGGGAATCAGAGCTGTTCCTGCTCTCTGGATTCAGCTCCAGACTGTTTATTGTCAGGGTGGGAGATGAAAGGCAAGAGAGAAGGAAGAAAGCAGTAAAGTGAGGACTGCAGGAGAAAAGGAGGGGGAGTGAGAAAGGACAGGATGGATCTGTGCTCTGATAAAAACAAAATATACAATTAAGAGTTCAAAGCCATTCCTTCCCAAACAGCAGTGAGAAAGAGCAAAATAAATTAAATACAAGCAATACCATCCTCCCTTGAAACACCAACACTTACTATACTCCCTCCCTCTCAAAACACAGAGCAAACACCCAGATCTGTGACCTGGAGTTAAGTGTCCCTTTAAAGCTTACAATAGCTGTTCAACATGAGATGCTCAACTGACAGTACCCTCTCTATCTCAAAGCACAGTCCAGAAGGAAGGTGCTTCTTTTTTTGAAGCTTTCCAATGCCAGCCTAAATTCACTGCCTCATCTGCATCTGCACAAACTATAAATAAAAACACTTGAAGCCAAATGACTGGGTTCCAATGGGTAATCTTACACATTATGTTTTGATGGATCACTGCCAATAACATGTACTGAAAATGTCACATTTCATGCTAAAGCCTTATATCAGGTAACTCCTGCTCTGGACCATCAGCCAAGGCCACATACATAATTACTAACAGATTATGACTTAAAATTTTTTTTAAGGATTTCAGTCAAAATTAAAATTACTTAATCTCTCCAAATCTTGTAGGGCCATTTTTTTTCCTGTGTCTTCATTCTGATCTATTTCATCATTGTGGTATGTTCTCTGCTAGTTCTTTTTCCTGTCCCCAGTCACCTCCCTGAAATTCTTCCCTTCATTTTGTCCCTGGACTTGCATATTATAGAAAGATGCTGTAATAAAGAAATTTCATATTTCTGATGCTGTCTGTTACAGCATTACTTCTGCCCTCACTAATCCAAGCTCTCACACATTGTCTCTTTTAAATTATATGAGGTTTTCCTAATAGGATTTTTTTACCAATAAGTGAAAAAATCTACACAGAACTAGAAGATTTTGAGAACTTGTCATACAATAGCTTACCTCATGAATCTACTGCCTCTAATTGTTGTCCTCATGCATTTTTCCTATAGCTACACCTATGTTTGTCTGGCTAGATCAGAACAGCAGCTCCCAGTCTTTAATCAGAGCTCTCTTTTCTATTCTGATTACAAATCCACCATTATGTGTTTGTCATAGCCCCCTGCACATCAATTTTGCGTTCTCTTCTGAAGACACTCTTCTGCAAGATTCATCAGCTATGTTCCAGAAGAATTAGGTGAATGTGGAACAGACAAGGAAAAGCTTTGGATACTGATGTAAATAAAATATATTTTGTATGGCAGTGGAATAGAAAACTTGAAGTTTGGTAGGGTAAATGCCCAGGGAATGGGAATGGCTGGTAGGAAAACATTTAAGCCAGATGATAAAGGTAGTAAAATACCAAAAGGAGTATGGTAATACTTTCATGGAAGAGTAATACAATGGTAAAATTTACCATAGATAACTTCTGGTTTTTTACTAAGAAGATTTCTAACCATTTGGGAGCAGAAGGACTGGAGTAACTTTCAGTGGAAGCATTATTAACAAGAAATCTGACCCTTTTAAAGACAGGCATTAAGAAAAGGCCCCGGTGCTTGGATAGGCAGGAGGTAGACTTAGTGATTTTTATTTATAAAAATCCAGGGATTTTTATTGTTCCTTGCTTTTTTTCACTGACCTTGAAAATGTATCTGTGAATTGCTAGATCTCTTTCTTGGGTGCTGAATGAGCTATTATCTCTGCTCTATGGCTTTGTGTTGGTACCTCCCAGTTTATTCAAAGTGCTGGTAACATTTCCTCCTCTGAACACATCTACCTGATAAGACTGAAGACATATTTTTCTATTTCAAGTGTATTAGAAAAATATACTTAATTTAGTGGTCTTTGTTAACTTCATTACTAAGCAAAGTAGGGATCAAAATGCACGATTCTTCCTAATGTAAAGAACTGACACTCTGACTTGGTAAAACCAATTTTATTGAAGCTCCAACAACTGTTAGATAAATATGTCAATACTGTACATGCCCTCTTTGGCTTGCAACCATGTACCTGTTTTGGACAGATTAACTCAACAAATAAGGCAAGTACACATTAACTGTATTGACTATCAGGAGAATAACATATCAAATACACATACAAAAAATAGATTACGTTTTCAGTTAAGAAACCAGGACCTATTAAAATCAGCTTCTAAAATTACCTGTTTTAGTGTTTACTGCTGTTTGATACTCTCAGACTGTGTGTTAAGAGTTCAGAGCAATTATTGGCTCCTGCATTTCCAGAAGACACTTCATTAGGAAAAGTGGTTTTTTCAGAGGCAATGGAAGTTTCCACCATTCTTCTTGTCCATCAAAGGCTGATAAACAGGTCATCAGCTACTAAACCTGCTTGTGCAGAATGGGAGAAAGTCCTATTGAATTAAGTTTACAGTTCCTTATGATATTAGTAATTTTTGCAGCAGTTCTGATTTCTCAGAAATTGTTTAATTATCTCCTCACATCTTTTGCCCACACCTTTCTTCAGGGTTTGCACTGAAATATCTCTGTGTGTTTCCTAACATACTCCATATGGACACCTACAGTCAAGACCTTTATAAGAACAGTCATAAAAATTTCCCTAGACCTTGAGACACAAATTCTAACACCCTATCTGATACAAAGCCTTTGGTATGGTCTTCCATTAAACAGCTCAGGGCAACAAGATATTTTGATGGTGATGGTAGGGAAGCCACTGCAATATTTTGGTAATATCTTACATATTGTTATTTGGCAAGGTGAGAGCCACCACAGCAGGATACAAGTGCTTTCAGGGCAGAAACATCACTGTCCCTGGGTACATGTAGACATTCTGAGCCATTTGTACACAGGCTGTTACATAATCTTCCTCCCATGTTTTACCTTGTAGGCTGCACTATTTGTTTAAAGCATGAGATAGCAGTGCTTATGACTATAATTTTTAATTGGCCTTTTTACAAATAAAAATGAACTACACAAAAATGATGTTTTTCCACACTTTAAGGGATTATTAAATGACTTTGTCAACTCCAAGAGGATAACAGAACCCAATGTTTTTCAGTTAGAG
This sequence comes from Haemorhous mexicanus, assembly GCF_027477595.1. Lineage (NCBI taxonomy): Eukaryota > Metazoa > Chordata > Aves > Passeriformes > Fringillidae > Haemorhous > Haemorhous mexicanus. The sequence goes on from NC_082341.1 coordinate 134,005,244, forward strand.
TTTTTCCCTGTTGAAAATTGCCTGTTGTTTTTATTATTGTAAGAACTGGTCCACTGAACTTAGCACAGCCTCTGAGGTCTCAGTGAGAATCCTATGATTAATGAGGTAACCATTAATGTCAGTAGATTGAACAACTGAAATCTGATTATATTAAAGTGCTTCCCAAACATTAGGGTCACATTAACAGTTTATTGAAACAAGCTGATAAAATTTAAAATGGTCATCCAATTCCCGAGGGTTCCTAATTGTTGCATGATAAATCACTCTTAGAGAAATCTATTACAGTGTTCCAAATGTGAAAATGTAATTTACTGTACCATTAGTGGGTGTTTGAAGCACATCAGTTCTTTCATGGGGAAGTTTTGCCAGAATAAGACAAAACTCTGTATATGGAGGGGATTTTTCTTTTAGATTGAGATAATGCATGGGCCTTGAGCTGCTTAAATTATATAAGAAACATGAGCCCTCTCATGGAAACTAATCATCTGACAGTGACTTGCAAGTCTATTGCAAAAAGTACAGCATGAATGAGCATTCATCTATGTTTATGGTATTCTACTTACAAGCATATTTTTGCAGAGATTAAAAGTTTTCATGGCTCAGTTATGGTGGCTTCTTACAGAGGAAGAATCAGCTGAAAATTCACACATTTCTGGTTTCAGAACTTCAGATGCTGAAACAAATTATTGCATGGAGGGCCTGAGTTATTCAAACCAATATCCACAGGATCTGGGTCTCTCTTTATAGTGTTTTTCCTTTCAATGTCAGAAAATTCCCACACACACCTGTATTTACATCTTTCTTTCCCCAGTTTATTTATTGTATAATTTTATTACTCTCAGTCTGTGCCTAGAGTTTGAGTTTCTGAGATCAATGCACTTATTTCATTGTGTACATGTAAATAAGTAGCTGAGTGATGAGCATCTCAGCATGCCCTAATTTAGTCTCTAGTTCGGTGGTAACCCCAGTCAAGCAGTCACAATGACCTTAACTTCCAGCAAGAATGAAAAGTGGTTTAGTACTCAACAAAACAATTTTTAAAGAAGGAATAGTATCTCAGCTTCATCCTTTTCATGGAAAGAGGGCTAAGATATTTTAAAAATGAGTGATAGAATGGGAGAAAAATCATTGAGTCATAGAATGGTTTGGCCTGGAAGGCACCTTAAAGATCATGCAGTTCCAACTGCTCTGCCATGGGCAGAGACACCTTCCACTAGATCAGGTTGTTCAGAGCTCCATCCAACCTGGCCTTAAGCACTTCCAAGGATGGAGCATCTATAACTCCTCCAGGTAACCTCTCGCAGTGCCTCACCACCCTCACAGGAAAGAAGCTTTTCCTTGTATCTAGTCTAAACCCTCCCTACTCTGTTGCTCTTTCATTTGAAGCCCATTCCCCCTTGTCCTGTCATGTTCTTATAAAATGTCCCTCTCCATCTTTTTTGTAGACTCCCCTCAGGTACTGAAAGGCTGCAGCTAGGTCTTGCTGAAATCCTCTCTTCTCCAGGATGAACAATCCCAATTCTCTCAGCCTTTTCTCACAGGAGAGGTGCTCCATCCCTCTGATCATCTTGGTGGCCTCCTCTGGACCTACTCCAACAGATCCACATCCTTCCTGTGCTGGGGACTCCAGGTTGGATCTCACCAGAACAGAGCAGAGGGGCAGAATTCCCTCCCTGCTGCCCACACAGCTTTGGGTGCAGCCCAGGACACAATTGCCTTCCTGGGCTGTGAGTGCACATGGCTGGGTCATGTCTGGGCCCTCACCCACCAGCACCCCCAGTCCTTCTGGGCAGGGCTGCTCTCAGCATCCCCAGCCCGTGCTGATACCGCGACTCGCCCCAGCCCAGGAGCGGCACCAAACGTTGGTTAAAAATGTTGGCATTTGTACCTCACATCCTCCCAGTAGGTACCTGGCTTTTTATTTTTAAGTGTGCTGTTCTACCTGTGACAAAATTTGATTCACACTGCATGTGAATTCAAAAAACTGATGGCAGGATGTGAACTTATTAGTACTGCTTGCAGCTTGGTAGCATCTGGGAGTCTCAGCTGCACAGCAGAATTCTGTGTACAAGGAGAGGCACAAGCAGAGGACAAAAAAAAACATGTTTCAGTAAGTTTCAGAGGATGAAAAAATATATGGCAGATGGATGTAAGGAAGTGAAATGGAACATTAAAACAAGCTGCAGTCTTAGCATTGTTTGCTGTAGGTTTCACACACACACACAAAAAAAAAAAGAATTCTAGGCTGGCTGTGCAGAGAATAATAAGGTGCAGCTTTGTGAAAAGTTGCTTTTCCCAGAGAAAGCACATCTGGAAGAGGAATTAATGCCACTTCTTCTTTTTTATACAGTGCCTCAGTGGTCAGAATAGCCTCATGGGAAATTCAAGTGCAATTTTCCAGGCTTAGTAGTGTAGAAGTTGGATTGAAGAGGATACAGAAAAAAAAATTTGAACAGGAAAAACTCAAGATTTTTTAAATGGAAGAGACAAGAATGAAATACAGTTACAGTTGAAGAGCAGACTTTTTAAATGGGAAAAACATTTAGATTTGTATTCAGATGAAAGAGGAAGATGAAATTAACCAAAAGCAGAGAGTAAGAGTGACTCTCAGGTCACTATCTTATGGGGGCTTAGGAGAGATCACTCAGTGGAAGTAATACAAAAGATATAGTTAAGCTGTGGAACTCATTGCTGCATGATTGTGAAGACTAAAAAGTGGTGCATTTTTGTTCAGGTTTTTTGTTGTTTTTTTCTTCAAAAGAGATTAGACGTTTATGTGAGATTGGTTCATTCATACCTATTAAACATGACTGACCCAATGGGACCTTCAGCTTAAGTCAGTGAACAATGGTGTATTTAATTTTTTTTCTTCTCACCTGCTTATTACTTTGATTTCAGATAGAAGCCCTTTGCAAAAAGGGTCCCTAAAGATGATGAACATACCAGTTTTTCTAGGATGCTGATGAAAATACCAGGCTTTCAAGGGACCTTTTGAAACCACTGGAATGGGTCTGCCTGATCTTTCTGAGAGACTGAAGCCTGTCCAGACGTTGAGCTGAGTCTGACAGGGAAAGCACATTCCCTTTTGAACTTCTCAGATCTCCCTGAGTCCTGATGGAGCTCAGGCATCCAGCTGCCTTTCCCCAGTCACTAAGCTCAGGACTGAAACTGTGTGAGATTCTTTCTCTTTCTCTTCTCTGGGCTGTGCAGCTCCTTGTTGTCTCCATTCACTTTCAGTCCTTCTATTAACTTTGTTCTTTTCAGTTGATCAGTCATCTTTCCCCACTGCAAATGGAGGAAGGGGAAGAAATAATAGTCCCAGGGACCAGTACATTTGCTTTTTGCTGTGAAGTACTTACAGAATAATGTACTAGTTTGGGGGGCTGGGATTTTTGATTGGGTGGGGGTTTTTTTTGGTGGATTTTTTGTGGGGTGGTTTGTTTGGTTGTTGTTGTTTTGGTTTCTTGTTTGTTGGTTTTTTGATGAAGAAATAGGATGGAAAACTGAAAAAGAATATGTAGAGATGACATTAAATGCTTCACCTGAGGAAGGAGAAAACAAAGACAAGGCAAGCCAAGAAAAGGAGACAAATAGAAGGATGCATGCTTCTGGGTCAAGTTCAACTGTTACTATGAAGTCATTCCACTGTAGTTCTGATTCAGATCAGCATTTATTGTTCACTTTGGAAAGTCCAGAATGAGCTTGGAAAATTAGTACCTGTAAAATGTGTAAGAGTGACAGAACCTAGATGACATGGCAGGGAGAAACTTCTGCTTTTTTCTTCTCATCTTTGTGCATTTCTTTTCTCTGTCTTCTATAATCTGACACATGGGATGAAGGATTTAAGAAAGGAGTAGAGCAGAACATGTGAAAATTGTCTGGTGCCACAGCCATGCCAGCACCAACACCAGGAGTAGGGAAGAAAAAAGAAGGTTAAAGTCTCAATCAAGAGTGTCAGTGGAGTGAGCTGGAGGGCTTATTTTGAGTGTAAATTTGCCTTATGCCTTATACATGGAGCAATACAACATGCATTCAGACACACTATTACACTTGAAGTTTCACTTTTTACTGTAAGCATTTGAAGACACATGATGACAAAATTTGTATGGTCCACCTACAGTGTGGCTTGAGAATTCTCCACCGGTTTGTCCTCTGTGCACAGATAGTGTGTGCCTAGACTAGAACCTCTTCCAGACCTCCTCACCATTGAAGCTATAAAGTGGACTTACAATACTGGAGCCACTCAAGGCCCCAGCAAATCAAACCTCAGCCCTTCCTACCCTGTGCCATACTGATGTATGTTAATAACAGAATGGGTCGGGTTGGTCCAGCCTCTCTGCTCGAGCAAAGTCATCCCAGAGCACATGGAATGAGTTGCAGCCAGAAGTTTCATGAATATCTCCAGTCAGGGAGACTCCACAGCCTGTCTTGACAATCTGTTCCAGTGCTCAGTCACCCACAGAGTAAAGTTCTTCATCATATTCGGGTGGAACTTTCTGTGCATCGGTTTCTGTCCATTGCCTCTTGTCCTATTGCTTGGCACTACTGAGAAGATCCTGGCTCCACCCTCTTCACACCTTCCCTTGAAATACTTAGATATGTATTGATGAGGTCCCCTTTCAGCTTTCTCTTCCCAAGGCTGAACTGGCCTAGCTCCCTCTCTTTCATGTCCTTGTAAACCCACACAGACAGAACACAACAGGTATACACCCCCACAGGTCAGAACACAACACAGAGAAACTGAAAAAACACATTGATGAGACACACTGGTAGAAGTGCTGAGCCCAGTTGGTGTCACCAGTTGGTGTTGGAAGTAACAGTGCTCAGCATTTTGGAGGACAAGTCTGAAGATCCAGCCACCACCCCCTTATCTCTGACCAATTTTTTTTGTAGAAGTGGGAAGAGAGCTGAGGAAGTGCCTCATCTAGCACTAACATAGTTTCATTGTGCTGGGTTGCCTGTATGAAGAAAAGTGACATAGAGTCCCCAGGCAGGTGCAAAGGAGAGCCCCTTCATTGCAAAAACCAGCCCTTTTTAAGCAGTTAGCTGGTTATCAGTTTACACAGTTTTAAGGCACAACAAGCCCGAGTCATCCAACCTCCCTACAGCACGATGTGAACATGTGGCAGTCACGCAGCTCGTCTCTCACGTCTCTCACATCTCTCACGTCTCTGTCTCTCATGTCTCTCCACCCCATTCCCACTGAGTCACTCTCCCATAGTTCCCTTTACTTAGCCTAAGCAGCAGGCCTGAGCCGTGATTTTACAAGGGTAAAAAGGTCCTTATTTAATAAGGCTTCACCCATGTGCAACAGTTACCTAAAAAGGTCTGCCTCTCAGACCAAAGGGGTACTGCTGAGGTTTGCATTATACTCACTGCATCACTGAAGAATTGGCAAGAAAGAAAGAAAGAAAGAAAGAAGAAAATAGACTAATGACAAACTAATAAATTAGCAGACTGTTTCCATCCATGACAGTGACTGATTTCCTAGACTATATGATATTAATTCACTGCACAGCTATTAGTTTGGGAGGTACAAGGCTATACTTCACTCACATGCTTTCACTCTCCTTTTTTATTCTGAAGGAGTTGGCTGACTTTGAATTGAAGACTGCAGAGTCATGGTGGCTGTGGATGTGCCCCCACAGAGTTTTTTAAATACACCATTTTATTGGGGAAAGGTTCTTCGGATGTAACTTGTCTGTCAGTTTTTCTCTAATTATTGTTATTACTGCAATCTATGAATAATACATATGAATTTCTGTGGATTTATAATAACTATGGATTTTTAGGTTTTGGCATTAGAAACATGAATGTTGCCATAATGTGCAATTCAGCTCCTCTGAAGTTGCTGAAGGGTTTGCATGCTGGTTTGGAAGAACTGCTTGCACACATCCCATTGCTAATTGGTGCTTTAAATGGTTGGCAGTAGAGGTTTTTTGTGATATCCTCTGTGTGAAATTGCCTTCCTGGTTTTGGTAAACTCGACTGAAGTCAATAGAACTACTGCAGAGATGAATTTGGACCTTTGTACTTTGTTTATTCTAGAAAAAGAAAAAAGAAAATATATTGCCTTTATGGAATACGAAAATATACATAGTATTTTCCTGAAAGCTCTGAAAAGCTTTTTCAGAAATACATGTCGTATTTTCATTCTTGTAAATGTGTATTTTATTTTCACAAAAATACTACTTATTAGTAGCACAGTTAAATAAGTGTTTTGGATGTACAGTAGGAGTTTCTTAGCTCAAATGTGATTTACCTTATCAGCTATAATGGCTACCAGGATGAATGCATATTTTGCTGTAAGTTAAAATGCATATTATTAATATTTTTATAACAGTTTACATTTATATAGCGTCTTTCATCCCAAATACCATAGTGTATTATGTATGTGAATAATCCCATTGAACTGGTGTGAATAGTCCATTGAAACCAGTGGGACTAATCACACAAGCAAGGCTATTCACATGAATTAGAGCTATAGAGTCTGGCCTTCATTATAGAATGTATTTTTTTCTCCACAAAATTGTCACTCACCATACATATTAGTTTTAAATAAATTAATTGCAGAGGAGGTGAAATTGCAAATGCTACTTCTTTCAATATATTTTCAGAAATTTACATATATGAATAAGGGTAGGAGGCCAAATAATTTAGTCTCTCATATATTAACATAATAGTTTAGTGCTGATTTAAAATGACGATGTCTCTTGCTAATGGCTCATCCCAAAAAAATTTGCTACAAATAAGGAGCCTAATCCCAGAAGTTTTTACTTCAGGAAGTAGGTTTTAATCATGTTAAGAATCTTATTTCATTCAATGGAATTGCTCATGAGTTAAGGTTCTAGGATCAATATCAAGGCCAGATAAACAAGTGGCTAATATAATTGATTGCTCTTTGGTCTATATTAAGCAAGCATTTTGCACTGAAACAGCAATTTGAGGAATCAAAATTGGGTGACATACACTTTAAGTTCCAGTTTTCATTTTTGTGAGTTAGACATGTTCAGAAAGCAAACTTTTTGTGAGATTTGGAATATGATGCTTAATCAGCTCTAATTAAACAACATACCAGCAGTACAATTCCCTGGGAGAGTGATGAATTTGGCTCTATTTCCAGAGAAAGGCTTCTTGCTCTTCTCTGCTTGCTTGACCTTGTTTGTTCCTGCCTTCTGAGCCCACCTTGCCCTGTGTCTGTGCCTTTGTGGAGCCATACATTGACCTTGCCAAGGGCTAATCTGGCTGAAAACTAACTAACTTTTTTTTTTTGAGCCAGTTTATCCCTACTCTTTGTCCAGATGAAGTCCATGACCATATCAGTAGCTGTTCCAACATCAGGGAGAGGGTGATGCTCCTCTTAAAGTGCAAAATGGAGGATACCCTTTCTTCAAAATTGCCCATGAAACTACAGCATTAGGGCTGAGATCATCAGGGACCTGAGCATTGGAAAGGCTTTAACACTTACTGAGAGTTGGTTTTCCCTCGTACACAAACAGAATGAGGTGTCTTGGAAAGTTATCCCAGGACACAGAGGTACCAGTGCTGGTATTCAGGAGAAAGTGGCAACTTCAGATTGTATGGGCTTTCAAGAGGCTTTTATCCACCTTTCTGTGCCCAGGACAGCCAGGGTTAACATTTGACAAAATGTCTGGCAAAGTGTGAAGATCAAAAAAGGGGTGCAGCATGGTTCTTGAACCTTGGCAAGGTTCTGGTAGCAGGGGGGCTACAGGGGTGACTTCTGTGAGAAGCTGCCAGAAGCTTCTCCCATGTTCAAGAGAGTCAGTGGAAGACAGACCTGCTGCTGGCCAATTGCTGTGGCTGTAGCACCTGCTGTGCTGCTGTGCTGACCTGGTCCTACCAGCAACACTGGTAGCACCTCAGGGATGATGTATGCAAGAAGGGGGGGAAAGTTGCTGCACAGTTGCATCCAGAGAGAGAGACAGAGTGAGAATATGTGGGAGCAACATCTCTGCAGTCACCAGGGTCAGTGGAGATGGCGGGAGAGGAGCTGCTGCAGGTACCAGAGCAGAGATTTCCCTTCAGACTGTGACACAAACCATGGTGAAACAGCTGTGCCCCTGCAGCCCATGGAGGTCCATGGGAATGCAGAGATCTTCCTACAACCCCCATAGCGGATGGATTCCTGAAAGAGACTGTGACCACAGGGAGAGCAGGAGGATTCCTGAGAGAGACCGAATTTCTGAATTTCAGGATGCAGAAAAGAATCCTGAAAGGATTTCTGAGAAAAAAGTCTCCTGAAAGAGACTTTTCAGGATTCCTGAAAGATTCCTGAAAAGTCCTGGCAGGACCTGTGGCCCCATGGTGAGAGCAGCCCATGAGAAGCACATTTACTGAGAGGACTTGTAACCCTCCAGGGAACCAACACTGGAGCAGCCTGTTCCTGAAGGACTGTACCCTGGGAAGGGACCCACTCTGAAGCAGTTTGTGAAGAACTGTAGCCCATGGGAGGAATTTACATTTGAGAAGTTTGTGGAGGTCTCCTGTGGGGGGAATTCCATGCTGGAGCAGAAGCAGAGTGTGAGGAGTTGTTTCTCTGATGGGCAAGGAGTGAGAGACAACCTATGATAAATCTCCATTCCCTATCCCCTTGCACTGGCAAGGGAAAGGAGGGAGAGAGAGAGCTGGGGGAAGCCTAGGAAGAAGGGAAGTGTGAGGGGAAGATACAGTTTCATTTATAAGATACAGTTTTATTTCTCATCCTGCTGTGATTTGATTGTTAATTAATTCAGTTAACTTCCCTAAATCTGTTTTGCTTGTGAGAGGAGCTGGTCAATGGTCTTTCTCTGCCTTCATAAGCCTTTTATTATATTTTCTCTCCCCTGTCCTGCTGAGAGGCAGAGTGATGGAGCAGCTTTGATGGTCACCTGTCACTGAGCCTGGGTCAACCCATGACATCAGCACAGGGACAGAGTCATTGGGGATGCAAAATCCTTCAAATCCCCATACTGCCTGATGTGGAGCACTGACCCCATTGTTTTGGAATCTTACATGAGGTGCTAGCACATGGGCTTAGGAAAACAGGGACTTCCTTTTCTTATTTGCCTTTACAGTGCAGTGCAATGCAAAATACCTGCAAGAGGGACACTAGGGGGGAGCCACCCTGGCAAGTGGGGGACTCCCTTGCAGATGTATGAGGTGATTGTTCTTACATTCTTGATTTACAGCGGGCAGAATGATGATGAGAAAAACCAGGAGAGCCCCATTCACCCACCAGTATGGTAAAACCAAGCATATAGGATCATGGAATTATAGAATGGCCTGGGCTAGAAGGGATCATAAAGGTTATCTTGTTCCAACCCCCTGCACCATGTGCAGGGACACCTTTCACTAAGCCAGGTTGCTCAAAGCCTCACACTACCTGACCCTGAACACTTTCACAAATGGGGCATCTGCATCTTCTCTGAGCAACCTTTTCCAGTGCCTCCCCACCCTCACAGTAAAGAATTGCTTTCTAACATGTAATCTAAACCTATCCCCTTTCAGTTTAAAGCCATTCCCCCTTGTCCTACCACTACATGTCATTGTCAAAAGCCCCTCTCCAGCCTTCTTGTAGGCTTCCCTTTAGGTGCTGGAAAGGTGCTATAAGGTCTCTCTGCAGCCTTTTCTTCTGCAGGCTGAACAAGCCCAGCTCTCTCAGCCTGTCCTCATGGGAGAGGTGCTCCAGCCCTCTGACCATCTTCCTCTGGACTTGCTCCTGCAAGTCCAGGTCCTTCTCATGTTGTGAACCCTAGTGCTCAGTGCAGTATGTATTACCCAGCTAGACCCTAACATCTTGAGTCCAGTGAGGAGGCAGGTCTGGGAATGAGCCCTAGATCAGGGTTTTCATGAGAGATCAGTGTGGGCTTGCTGCTCTCCAGATTACCCAGGGGCTGGGCGCACAGCTGGTCAGTAAAGTTAAATTGCATTCTCATGCGGGCAGGTGTATTGGTGATAACCTTGGTGTCTGAGGAAGCATGGGCACTTGGGGACTTGGTTGCTTTCCTGCTATTGAAGTTAAGCAGTTCAAGGGGCTGAGCAATGCTTGGAATCCCTTTGCAGATGAGTCCTAAATTATTACAGAAAGTGTAATTTATCTTTATATAAATGTGTGTGTGTGTGTGTGTGTGTGTGTGTGCACATGTATATTTACATATATAAATATATAAATATTCCATGTAAAACTTCCTTGTTTCCTGGTCTAGAGGTTGTATTACCCCATGTCAAGGAAAGGTAATAATCATAGGAAGCATATGAAACAAAAAATTTACTTTTAAGTTTTGTATTCATCATAAGGGGTTGTTTATTAGTTCTGAATATCATAGGGCCAAAACAGTCTGATTCTCTCTCAAAAAACAAAGATCGCCTCAAGGTCATTTAAGAATTTCTGAAGGTCTCATATGAAATCGTAGTAAAGGATTTTTTAGCAAAATTTTTAAGAAAACATGTTTAATACTTTGTGGTTTTAAGTATTTACTGCAAATATTTGAGATTTTCTATACTTTTCATACTAATGTCATACTTAAAATAAATCACAATGTGTACTTCTTGTGATCTTTTCAGAACGCAATAAAACAGATTGTTTTTAATGGCTGTTCCAGCAATGAAAAATATCTGTGTTAGGTGGAAACAACAAATTGATGCTTTTTCAATTCCTTTTAATGGCATGAGGATCTTTGCAACACGCTGTGAAAAATATTCTCTTAATGATAGGCCTGTGGCACAACTTAAGGAGTCATCAAGAAATAAATGCTCTGCTGTCTGGCTGGCAGCTTGGTGTCCCTTAATTGAAGTATTATAAGATTCTGTGCAGAGTAAAGCCTCCAGGGTTTTGTAGCTAAATGGCACGGACACCTCTGATGAGACATGCAGATGAAGATGTGTCAATACAATCTTCACCAATTTGCTGTAATAGCAGAGACTGATTAATTTTATAACCACGGGTGCTTCTATTAGCTAACCTAAGGAATGATTTAGACTTTATTAAGCGACTTATTTCTATCTTTTTCGAGAGACTTCTGCAGCATAGTTTATCTCCAACTGCTAGACAGCAACACTTTTTCTAATAAGGATTCTAAATTTATTATTTAAGGATGGATCATGAGCATAACTCAGTTATATGCAGCTTAGTGGGGGCAAATCTTTGTGACTTGGCAAATCAGCTGTACTTAGGTCGGTGTTTCTCAAAAAATAAAGTGGCTTGATATCCTATGCAACTGAAATGGCAGCTCCTGTATACATTTTTAATGTACAAAAAAGGAAATTGAAGCAACTAAATCAAAAGTGTGTGGCTCTATATTTTTATCTTTTTTTTTTTTTGCTAGACTATAAAACTATTTAAATATTTTATTATAATTGCTTATGGACATCTAGCGTGATTTGGTTACCCATAATCAACCAACACTTTATATTTTAGGGCTTTCCTCAATAAAATATGAATCACCACAGGAACAATGCATTTCATGATTGCTTTGCACAGTGCTGGCTGTGCAATCATCCTTTCTCTCAGGACTCCTGTACATTCTGGACACAGCAGACAGTCAGAAAAATGTCATATCCATTTTCTGGATAGCAAAACCCCCAAATTGATGGCTGTCATCAGCTTCCTTACCCATTCAGCAGGAAAACTGATGGCCATGTTTTTTCCATCACAGAATGCCATCATGCCTCCCACTGAGGAAGCTCTACGTCCTTCACTGCTGCCTCATGACACAGCACTATGTTGAAGGAGAAGGTTTGTCCAATGAGTGGAGACAAGCCTCCTTCCTTAGTCTTACTTACCACAAGTACTGGAGCATACTGACCTTGTCCTTTTTCTTTTTCTGTTGGCTTTGTGCTATTTTCCAACTAGTCAGCCTCATACACACTATTAAAGAATATGCTGTTTACAAAAGTCAAGTTCAAACATGTCAAATTATAGCCATCAACATAGAGATGGAGTAACCCTCTTCCAGACCATGGTCCAAAGTTTCACTCATACGCTAATGACAGAGAAAGCAGTTTCTTTGCTCATCATTTCTTTGCTCGTCATTGTGCCAGGATCTCAACACAATTTAATTCAATCTTGTGCTCCTTTATTTACAGTCTGATTCTGGGATGGACACTTACTGCCTAAACTCATCTGGTACAAGGTAGGAGAAGTGCACGTACAGTCTGAGGTTCATATTTTTCCCCTACCAGGAGAAACATGAATGTGGGAGGGTGTTTCTTTTTATGAGGGATTTTTCCTCCTGTCTCCTACTGGTTTTATGTTTTGATTTGCCTTTTTTTTGGTGAATGTGTGATTCATCATTTTTATATATTCATTTTTCAATTGTGGCTGAATTCATAACACTATTTCAACATCTATTTGTTTGAAAATTTTTTATTACTTGCTTCATAATTTCATTTCTTTGACCAACTGTTGAAATTTTGAAATAGTAATAATAAATTCCTCAGTGGTGAGCAATAAATTTTCCTTGTTTTTCTGCATATTTAGTAGCAAGATTCTCCAGAATCACAGTATTTCAGTACTTCATTCTTACAGCTATCTGAAAGTTCAGTCTTCATAATTACAGGAATCCCTACTTTTTGATTTTCCTGAGATCTTCTGAAAGTCAAATTATTTCTAACATTGCCTCTTGTAGGTTCCATATACATTTTCCTCATGTATCTGGTGCAAGTTTCATGCCAGCGGTTGTCTGATGTGGCATAGCAGATCCAAGTGCTTGTCACTGCAGACACGTTCTAAGAAATCATTCTCCAAAGTCTTGTGGGAGCCAAAGGCAACTTTCTTGTGAAGAACAGAAAAAGCATCCCTTTGGAATTGAAGCAAACATTGGTGATCACCTTTCATCATACTTGCTTTGCTTTTTCTTTTTTCCCTTCATACATAGGCTTCATTTTTTTTTTTTCCTACTCTCCAAACTGGTTTTTCTATCATCCCTGGAATTTTAGAGCTTCTGATCAGAAGTGGAGCAGCATGTGGAAAATGGCTGCTTTATTACAAGCAGGTACATGACAGTTCTGTCTAATCTGCTTCCCTCAGTACTTCAGGCTTGTTCCTTCTGCAAAGATAAATTAATAGTGACACTTTTTGCATTTATGTTAAAATGCTATAAGAACCTACTCTGATACTTACATTTCTCACTGAATGCTACCCGGGCAGCTCCATGATACCCCACTTACCAATTAGTTTTCCTTTGAGATCTTCATGGGTAGTGAGACTGAGGCTGCTGAGAAGTATTGTGGCATTTACTGAAGATCCATTCCCTAATGCTTGAATTGGTAGCAGAGAGACACCTGTCAAGGGAGCTACGACAGACAATTGTCTTAAAAAAGTGTATTTATAATGTGTGTCTATGTGTGTTTGCATTTACACATTAGTTACCAGAAATATGCTTTAAAAATAATCATGTATGACTAGATCACTTTATAAATTAAAACACCAGCCTTTACTTCATCTTAGAATTGAAGCAGTGCCTCTAGCACCCTGTCCCCTGCATCCTCCTGGAGAGGCAGAAAAGAGGGCTAAGCTCAGATGGGTTCATTGGCACCATATTACCCCATCCAGTGAAGTTCCCTAACCCTTGAATTGGTGCTGTACCTAACACTGATTGAATCACTAGACACTATTGATTTTGGCTTTCTAGAGAAGCCATTCATACAGCCTACAGTGTATAAAAGAGCTTCTATTCTCCCTGAAAATGATTTAGTATAAATAACTAAAATAAATGTCAGTGGGAGATCTGTGAACTTATTAAGCACAGGTAGACCTCTTGATGTGTTGCACACAGGCTGAATGTGTATGTGTACAGATTTAAATAACGATACATCTATTTTCAGTCCCAAGTTTGGCACAGGACCAGAATGGACCTCAGAGTGAGTGCAGATACCCCAGACAAATTACATAATATGCATCTGCATAGGGAAACCCAGAGCTGAGGCACACCATGTCTGTTAATCCTACCCCAGGGGCTACTAAAGGCTGGAGAATGCATACTCATAAATGCAGACTGTGCCCCTGGTCACTGAGGGTGTCCCTGGAGACTCGTTTGTACCTACTTTGGCAAGGTGGTTTTGTGTCTTTGAGGGTGACCAGAGCTGGGGAAGAAATTCTGCCTTATGGCTAGAAAGCACTGTCTTGTTTGTGTCCTGCATGGGCACGCTGCTTTCTTTGGCCATTTAATTTGGGTGCAGGTTGCTCACAGTCCAGGTAGGTTTCTGACACACCCAGGGGTTTGGTACCTCTTCTCCTGTCTCGCTGAAGCAGGAGCATGTACTGGTGAATGCTGGAAAGTAGAGACCCTGTGCCTTCCCCAGATTCCATCTCTGCCCACCACAGGGCATCCGAGCATCTCCTGGTCATTAAATTAATGTCTTGTTTAGGCTTTTTAGAGGTGAAGCACAGAAAATACAATCCCATGCCAGATACTGGTATTTCAAGTTAACTCTGACTCACAGTCTGCTGCAGGCACTAAAAATCTCTCTGTCATCTCTGATAGACTCTGGATCAGGCAGATACTGAGGCTCTAACAAAATATTCTACATAAGTGCACACACACACACACACACACACAGACATATACACACGGTTCATAAACTATATACATCTATGCATCGCTTAAAATTTTCAAACTAATATAGCATAATGCTAATTTATAGAGTGGATCCATTGCTCTGTTGGATTTTGAAAAATAAAAACAAAATAAATCTTCCCTAAAAATGGACAAGATTTTTTTATGTTGCATGTTCTTACAGCATGACAGCCATTGAAAGAGCTATTTAGTATGTTACATGGTTTAATAAAAATAACTTGTCTGGCAATGTCTGAAAGCTTTTGCAGCTGCAGGGGCACTTCTTGGAAATAAATTTGTGTTTACACAGGTGCAGCCATATTTAACAAAATTTTTATATGCAATGCAAACAGCTGCCTGTCTGTTTTCTTTGGCAGAGCTCTTTCCAACTGAAACAATTTGTATCAAACATATCTCTCTGTGATACCTATGTAAACAATAGACAAAATTCCTGTGAAAAGAAAAGGTTTTCAATAATGCACTTTTTAGATAAACTGGAAAGCAGAAGCACCTTGATTAGAAAGCTTGTTCCTTCACAAAATATTTTGCATTTGAGAAGGGCTCTGGAGTCCACCAAGAAAGTATTAAACACTCTGTAGGAAAATTCTGAGTTTTATCGATTTAAAGTCAAGCTGAAGCATTCTATGTTCAATAAAAAGCACTTGGCAAATTGGATATTTTCCTTAATAAGAGCACTGCCAGTAGTGATGTACATTATATTATTCAACTTTTGTAATATTTTTATATAGATAATGAAGTATTTCCCAAAATATTTAGTCATAATTCAATTTTCTTTTTTTCTATACTTTAAATATTTTATTATATTTTTTTACATTGTATGAAATTCTTGTTCATTCAGAAAGCTGTTATTTACTACAGTCTTAGTAACCCTGCACTTTTCACTTCTTTACAAATAATCATGCTTTCGAAGGGCTGACCTTTTGCCAGCTTGCTTTCTTTTGGTCAAAATTCTGTAGATTAAAAGTCTGTGCAATTTAAATTGTGGTCTGGAGTTTGGGTTTCAAAGACACCTTCCTCAGCCTCCTCTGTTCCCAACCAAAACAGTGAGTAGGAAAGAAAGATTTCTTCACTTAATTTATCTTGATGTTCATAATTTCTTTCACTATTTGCTCATGCAAAAATGTTTTCTGTTTAATTTGCAGCAAAAAATTGTTAATGCTAATATATACTGCTGTGGATTCAAATTACGTTCAAATATTTTTGAACCCATACACAAAATACAGTTCTAACTTTAAATATCAGTTTAATTATTTCAGCAGTGATGAGGAATATTTTTTTGTTTAGATGAAGAGCAAGCTCAGCAACAACATTATCTTCTCATGAATATTTTTTTGTTCTTTTGTAACCATGCAGTATAGCAGGTGAATCCAAGCATGTGATATACTTGATCAGTCCTTTTACTTTATCAAAGAGTGAAGTGGAGAAGCTAACAATGCTTCTGGCAGCCTGGCTACAACAGAAACCTTGTGTCTAGATAAAGATTTTCATAAATTATATATTTGTGTAACTCCACTGACTTCAACAGAAGATCCAGTGGGCTTTGTGCTGTACTTGCATTTGTGTGGAGCTGACACAGCTTCTGAGTGCTCAGAATGACAAATCTTTGTTAGCACTGCTGCAGCTTCGCAGAAAGCCCTTTATGAAATGCAGTTTAGCCTCCCAGCACCATGGGGGCTTGTCACACTCTCCCAGGCAGTGTGCTGGGAACGTATTTTTAGTGAGGTCGCTTGTTTGTTCTTTCCCTGTGAATTTTCCCCTCAGTATAAATACAGTCCAACAAATGACCTTTTCTTAATCCTGTTCTGCACACAATATGCTCACATATCTCCCCACAAGATGTATTTACATATACCTATTATAACCCTATATCCATATATAGAATGAGGCAGTTCACCCCTGCTTGGAATTATGGCACAGAAGAAGATTCTGTGATTGGACATTTGCAACACTTTCTGAATTATTCTGGCCTTCTGTTTGAACTTCAGTCTGATGAGCTGAAAACACAGAAGACATATTAAAGAAAGTTGTATTCTGTATGTAAAGGCTGCTTTCTTTTTATATGACTGCATTAGTAGAGAGTAGTGTGAGAACCAGCTAGAAAATGAAAATTCTTTTGGGGTATTAAGCTTCTCTTTCCCATCTAAATAGCATTTAAATCATTAACTGCAGAGCGATTATTTGTTTCTAGGTTTAAGAAACATGCTTCTATCATCAGGCATGCCTGCACACTGGTAATTGTGTAAGCTTTGTGGCTTTTTGAGTGATAGATTTACTAAGTAAATGAGGATTCCACATATGCCTTAAGCTCTTAAATTTTCACCCTGAAAGGTTTTACTACAGTGTTTTTAGCTGAGCTGGACTATGGGCTAAATTAGGAAAGCTGCTCACTGACAACCAAGGAGCTGGAAAATCCAGTAGATAAGTTCACGTTACCAATCTTTTTTCCTAATAAATGAACAATTAGATAGAAGAGGGTATTACATTAAACTGAAATTAAAAAAACACTAGTAAAAAATAGATGGAGCAAATTTCATCTTGATGGAGAAAATTTTTTTCCACATTAACTTGGGATCATGTGCTCAAGAGCAATGATTTCATCAGAAACAGAGCTGAGTCTGGGGCAGCTAACCAGAAGAGTTGAAATTGTACTCCTTTGCTTCAGTAAGTACAAACCAATGGCTCTTACTGCGGCTGAAGATTCTTCTAAGCAAGTTGCCTGACTGCTGGACCCTAACGCCTTTATGAGCAATCCATTCCTGTATCTCAATAAAACCATAGCTTGCTTTCCACCAAATTCCCTCTCCAAGTGCATGACCACCCCCTCTCTGTTCAACCTCAGCTCTAAAAAGTATTTACGTTAACAAGTAACAGTATTAAGTATATGAAGAATGGCATTAAGTCTATGAAGAACCCTCCTAAGTCTATTAAAAACCTCTTAGACAAAAAAGTTCTTTACAGAAGTAATTATTATTTGTTTCAGTCATTTCCACATTTAAGTTACTTTAGATATACTTTATCTAAACCACTCATAAAACTTGTTTTATTTCCTATATGGTCTGTTATTTTTCTATGCTGTCTCTATGTGATAAAGCCCAGGTTTGTAGGGACCCTGAAGGATGAAGTGATGTGACTGTGAGCAAGCACAGAGAAGCTGAAGATGTACTTTAAAGGGATAGCCATGCTCTTAAAGTTTTAGTCATACAGGTCCCTGAGAAAATAATTTATTTTACATAGATAGTCTAATGAAGACTTGCTACTGGGATCCTCCCCTTGAAAGGAATTCTAGGGCAGCAACTCTGAAAATAAAGAATAAAACCTGTAATCATTAATGCGAACTGTAAGTTTAGCACGGCTAGGATAATGTGAAGATGCAGTAAATCAGGCACTAATATTAAAAAGATAATAAAAGCTATCTGAAACCAATCAGATAACTATGTTAACTAAGCTCAACTATGAGGCTTAACTGCATTCTTTGGTATAAATTGTATCTTGAGTTATGTCTTCAGAACAAAGACCTGTGCTGCCCTGTACTGGGCAATGGATGAGGGAGCCTTACTCATTCCTTTATCATTAGCTTATAAATCACCCCTCTTCCCTTTCCTGCTTTCATCTTACTTCCTCTCCTTGAAGATCCAACATCAATTTGGGTGGTGCTGCTATGTGACTGCCCCAAGAAACTCTATCTATATCTGTGCTTTAGCACCTGGGTTGGGCATCCTGGAGGAGCAGCCTGGACAGGACTCCTGGACCACACACTTCCTTTGCAGGTAGGCAGTTCACCCTGCCCTGTACTGATGAGGTCAGTAATATTGTCATTCCTGTACAAACACGAGCAAGTGTCCTTACCCCGGGTGCATAAACATGAAGTTGCTGGGAATTAATCCTCCCAAGATAACAGCGGGGAGAAATGAGGCAAATATACTATTGTATCATTTAGACTAATCAAATACACAGTAGAATTATTTTAGTTGTGATAATGCTAGTTGAAATAAATTATTATACAGGTACTAGGAAATAAAAGTGGCCAAGGACTATTTGCTAACTTTCAAGCAAGTGACACATCTCATATCCGTATAAAAAAAATTTAATTCACATTGCCTTTTATTTCCCAAAATAGAACAGAAACAGTTTTGCCCAACATAATCCATCTGGGAGCAATCCTAGTTCATTTCAGTCTCCCTCAGTACTCCTGCATACTAGTTCCTGACTGACATGTGCCAAAACTGGATGGGAGAATGTGCTAACAATAGTACTACTGACAGCCCTGGCCATGATTATGCCATGGCTATATTTTGCCATGATCACCCTGCCCAGCTTCCTGGAACTGTGCTCCCTCGGTTCAAAGTTATTTTGTAGACAATGCAATATTTTAATTTTGCTAGAGCTAAGGATTTATATAAATCCCAGATTTATATAAAATCCAAGATTTATATCAATCTCTGCTCCTTATCAAAAGTACTTAGGTCTCAGCACTCTCCAAAGGACTTCAGTGATTTTCAGAAGAATGTTATATCATTTCACAAAGACAATTAAGGGGTAGTATTTTTTTTTAATAAATTGGTTTATAAAGGATTGCTGACAAGGAAGATACTGGGGTTTCTTGCTTCATTCTTGGCTGAGTCTCAAAAGAGTGAGAAGCAAAACAATCTAGCACCTTTTTTTCTAATAGTCTCTGTATTTTTTAGGGTGAGAGTAAAGATTACTACTCAGCACATGGCAACATCTCAAGTTCATGTTGGTGATAAAAGAAGTCCTGTATCCTAGGACTTTAATCTGAAGTCCTGCAAAGCAAAAGCCCTTCAGTAGCAAGGACAAAATCTGTTTGCTAAACAATATAGTCTCATTGGTCAAGTGCTTCTTGGTTTTTCAAAGCTCTTGAGAAATCTGACATCTTTCATTCTTGAAGGTGTTCAAAGCTGTTCTCCTGAGCACAGAATTTATTTGGCTTTGTAATCAGCAGGTGTTTTAGCAAAAGCAGTTTTTTTAAGGAGTTTTTGCCATATTGTGTCCTTAGTCTGGACAGAGTCACATAGTTTGAAAACAGTCACAACCTTATCAGCATTCCAGTCAATTGACTTTAGAGCACAAGCTGGTGACTTCAGTTACAAGCCTCTGCTGCCATCGTCTTTTATTATGTAACCCAAGTTATATTATTGCATCCCTGGTCTGCCTGTGATCACTCTGCCACTTCATTGTTCTGGTCTTTTCTGTTTGAAACAGATGTTTAAAAACATTTGAATAAGATATTTTAGTTTGTGGACTTCTTGTCATCATCCTGCAAATTTACAGCAGTCAGCAATGTAAACATGTACTTGACAAACTCCAGCAGCCTGTAGACTTCAGAGTTCATCCACTCATTTCAGCAAGGCAGATGTTTCATTTTAATACTCTTCATACTATAGATTAGGATTATGCTTTTTCTTTCTTTTGCTTTCTTTATTTCTCTCTTTGAAAAGGGAATAAACCTGACATGCTACTAATGTCATTTCACACTGCGGGCCAGATGGCGAAAAATGCAAAGGCTGCAACTCTGTTTATGTATGGGAAAAAAAGGAATTTTGTTTCTGAAAGACTTTCAGCTCAATCATTTGTTACTTTAAACTAAACACTAGATGATGAATAAAGTAGGACTATCTGAACTTCAAAAAGGTCCTTGAGATTAAGTGCTTAACAATGTAATGCATCTGGAGGAAGAGTATTACATTATTCCTGCTTGCTGCATTGGAAAGATGTTGGGAATGTTTTCACTGTAGTGGCTGCCTGTGAGCAGGGTGCTTGAAGACAACATTTGGCAGTGCCTTGGAAATTTCTGGAGATATAAATCATATTTCCATCACTTTTTATTATTATTAGTGAAAGATGGTACTTGAACAGACCGTCTGTGCTAAAATAGCTTGTTTTATCTGCCATTTCAAAGCAACAAAATTGTGTATTTACGGAGAATTGTGTAAAAATGCTTGCACAGCAATTCAGCATTGTTCCAGGTAACTTTAGACTCTGAAACTTAGGGATGGGAAAGTTTTCACCCAGCAGGTTTCTCCTGATGTGCAGTTTATTGTAGAATTCATCTGAAATTTGTGATTCTACATGATTTTTAGAGAAAGACTGAGCAAACAAACTGTCTTTGATTTGTTTACTTTAAAGCAAATGTTTCAGAAGAGATCTCAGTTTGGAGATCAAACTGTTTTGGTTTGTTTTCCCACCCTATGTCTGTGGAACAATTTTAGCACATCCTGAATGCTGCAGTCCAGTTGCCTCATTCTGGTGTTTGGATGGACAAGGTGATATTTTCCATGAAATGCCATTACTCTTCAAAAATAGAAGTGGTTCTCATGCATCACTGAATGCTCCAATTTGCCAGAGAAAGTCAACCCTCAGAAAATGGTGGGAACGGAAAGGAAGCAAATCCCAGGTGCAGAATCATATTCCACTCTAAATCTTTGCATTAAGAACAAAGTATTTCAGTTCTTGAGTTTTTATTTATTTTTAATTAAAATGGTGGGGACAGTTTGTTGTTTAGGGCTTTTTGTTTATTTGGTTTGGGTTTTTTTGCTTGGGTGAGTGGGTGGCTGTGTTTTGTTTGTTTGTTTGTTTTTCCTATTGGGAATTTTACTTCCCTAGCTATCCTCAGTAATTTCCAAACAAACATGAAAGTGAAGTTTGGACTAAGCAGGAGGAAATATTTGGTTCCTCAGTTTAATGAAGGGCTTTTTCATTATTTTTCCTGTTACTGTGTCATCATGGTCTCTCTATGACACCAGGTTGTGTCTGGAAGAAGAAACGCCTTTCTTCAAATGAGTTATGTCAGATTTTTAGAGGAAGGAATTAACTATGTAAAGGGGAACAACCTTTTGAGATTAAAATTGCCTGGATGAACCCAAGAAAAACTCAAATAGAAGAGCATTGACCATCCTGTGACCTCACAAAATTGCTTCCTTCACTCTTGGCTGAACACAGTGATGATCTATCACAGTATGCATGAGAATCTGCCGGGATGTGTTAGTATATTAGACCCTGGTTAAGAATGAAAGGCAAAGATAGGGTAGATCTTTCCCTGTAACATTTCCCTGTACTGTGCACATAAGTCTTCTCCAGAGCCAAAGTGATCAGGAATAAAGGGAAAATACAGCAGAACTCTGAAAATAAGTTGTCAGCAGTATTTTTGACAGTTCTACTGATTACAGTAGAAGGAAGCATCAAAGGAAATTATACAAGTCTTTGGTTAAGCCAGGTAAATGCAGGCATGAAAAATGGAACTTCGATTGTGTGTTGAGACTTGAATTTAGGATATTATCAAATAAAACAAACTGTGTCTATTGTGGATGTAGTCCTAAAAGTCACGATCATAATAACACACCACTCCTACTGCTTAAGAAATCTATTTTGTCCAAATATTCATGCATAAGATATAAAAAATCCGTTATTGCTGTTTATATTTTTGTTATTCAAAATGCAAATTACAATTTTGAAGTAGATCAGAAGTAGATGAGGAACTGAAAGCTCCAACTGAACCTCATCAAATGCCTGCACTGTTTGAATGTGTCTGAATCTAATCCATCCTAATACTTTTTTGATTTTTGGCCTAATCCACATTAAAATAGAGACTTACTTAGATAAAAGTGAGCTTTTAATGTGAGTGAATGACTTCACAATTTTTCCAGCTTTCATACTGCTAGAAATTCCTGAAGAATAATTTATCATAAAAGTTTTCCCCTTTTGCAAACTACCATATCGTATTGTAGACCATAACATTGTTAGTCCCCAGTTTACACACAAACCCCAGTCTACATCCACACAAGATTCAAGTGTGTGTTGAACTAAGCATGGCTAGAATTTTTGAAATACATTTTTGAATAAATCTACTGTCAGTCTTCTTTCAGTCTTTTCATTAAGTCTATCAAAACTGAGAGGGAGGTATTTTGATATAGAAAGACTCCCTTACAGAAACAATACTGTGCAGTGTGACTAGAAAAGTCTTATAAAATCTTTTTGTGTTACTTAATTAAAAGATGATGGGCAGAAGGGATAATAGGTTGTTTCTCAAATTCTAATGAATTTTATCACCATAATGATGATTACCAAATGTCTGTATTTGCAAAAGAACAGCAGTTCATAAATATCAAATTTGTGCTATTATTAAAGTGCAGAATGTGCCAGTTTTTATCAATATAGGAATCTGGCAATTATCACTAAAGCCATTAATTAAAATTAAGAAATAACTAAATAAGGAATAGGAATGCCACTTACTTCTTAACATCCAAAGAGCAGAAATATCTACCTATTATCCTTTTCAGGCATCTGACACTGTGACAATGGAATAGAAGGTTGTCACGGCATAATAGTCCCCAGCTGTTGGGTGGATGTGTGCCGAAACTGAGGCATTTATCAAAAACAAATACCAGGGGAAGCTGGGAGACATTTATCCTGGGACAGCACTCTGTTAAATCAGTGGTGTTTCTGTGCCAGCAGGTGACTGATGGGTGTGCTCTGTCCAACAGGTGTTGGTGTGGCACAGTGGTCCCACACCTCAGAGAGCCATGTGGTGATGTCCAGGGAAGGCAGGCATCCTCACACCCTGCCTCCATGGGGGATCTGTGAGGTGTCACAGCCTGTCACCCCTCCAGGGTGCCTCGCAGGGCACTTGGAGGACTGTGCACAGCAGGGCCAGGACCCTGAGTGTGAGCAGCCCAAGGGGTGGGGATGACCCAGCACCAGGCACCCCTGGTTTCTCCACCATTGCATTGGTAAAATCGACTGAGAGGGTGCAAGGCAGGCAGGAGAAGGTCTGACACTGCAGGGCACAAGGGTGGGAGGAGATCAGAGAACAGTGGAGGCTTGGGGAAGGAAAAGGGACTGTTCTTTCACTTGCTACAGTGAACCTGTGGTGCAGCTGGAGCCAGGCAGAAGAGCCAGAGGCTCAGCATGGAGCCACACCCGCACAGCCAGGGAGGTGGTTAGTGCACACCTCCATGAAAGCAGCCATCAAACCCCCGTGGAGCACTCACTGCAAGCCAAATGAAGTCTGTGGGAGGAGGTGTTGCTGGAAAGGACTATACTCATGATTGTCAAGACATTAGTACTCACTTGCAAGCCTCATCTGCACAGGACAGAAAAGATTTCGAAGCAGACCCAGTCTGGCAAGGCAGTGAAGGAGGAGGTGAAAAGGGTACATCTTTTTGAGGCAAATACCAGTTACCTCTGTTTCATAAGAGGCTTTCTGCTCTCCTGGCATTGTGTTATATATATCTCCAACCTCACTCGCTGCCCCCTCCTGTGTAAAATTTACACAAGCATTGAAAGATTGTGGAATACCCAAGGAAATAATTTTTCAGTCGATTGAGTTCTTAATGGAAAAACCTCCCTGAATGCTATCTTACAAATTAGAAGATCCCCTGCTTTCTAAATAGTTCAATTGAAATCAGCTTTTGTATTTATCCTTCAGGTCATTCAGGCTCAAATGTTGTTAGCTCTGAGTCAAAAAGTCAGATTTTTAAAGGGAAAATGTCAAGTCCTTTTAGGCTTCCACTGACCTTTTAAACCAGATTAGGGATTTGAAGCATTACACATGGATTTCTACATTTTATATCACAGTATTTAACAAATGATCAAATACAACTCCCAAGAATACTATTTTTACAAGCTTGACATTTCAGGCCTTAAAGGATGTTGCTGGTCTTTCTTTTACATAAAATTACCCTGGAGAAATTCAGCCTGTTTTCTGTTCCTTCATTTCTCTTTCATATGAGGGGAAGTTCGGTGCATTTCATTCCATGCTGTTGTTCTCTCTCTGGCATTGCAAGCAAGAAAATATCATGATGAAATCTTTGAGATATGCTCAAAATGATTGCTACAATAAATTCACTCGGTGGGTGTCACATGTGGTTAGAGCACAAATCAGGCAGTTATGGATGCCAACAGGGCCCTAGGAATAGATCTGACCTTACTTTTGTGGCTGGACTGACAGATAATGCCAGTAAAATGCACTAAATCTCCCAAGGTGGAAATAATAGAAACCCTCATGGGATTCCAAGTGCTTCCCTCACACAGGTAGGACTGAGGAAATGGATGCTGGAGTGGGATGATGGATGTGTGAAAGGGCACTCCTAAACTGAAGGACCAAGCTGGGTTGAGTGCTCAGAAATTGCAGACACGGTGGGAACAAGAGGAGGAGCACCATTCTGAGCTACTGTGGTCTGTAATGGGTCTCTGTCAGTCCCACATCCCACGAGCTGATCAGCTGGCATTGCATGATGGTGATACCCACAGAGAAATGGAGACGAGGTAAATTTCCTTCCTGTTCTTGGTCAAGGGAGGGAGATCCTACTACGGAGGTATCACGTTAGAGGACTCAGCTCTGCCTTACTGGCTGTTCAGCCCTTCTGTTTTTTTCTGAGGATGGCTCATTAAGTGCTAATCATGGTACTGGAATTTTTAGGTGGACCGTTTCTCTGATCATAGTTGGAAGGAGACCAGAAAATGGTCACATGGACCAGCTAGGCATCAGACAGCAACAGGGTTCAGGTTTTAAATGCTCTGCATTAAACCAACAGCTTCTTCTGTGTTTGTAGTGGAGATAAGGTTTGTCATTTAGGCACATGGGTTTTGTTTGTTTGAGTGTTTTTTTCCCAAACCAGACCAAGACCTGTAGATTCCCTGACAAACTTTATTGGTAGTTTCAAAATCTCTGAAGTCAGTATTATTGTGGAATGCAAAGGACATCTCAAGGATTTTTCACATAGTCCCATTTTTTTCAAGCTCTCTCCCTGGTGACTTGACTCCAACCCAGACAATCAGAATGCAACATTCTGCTGTACACTGCAGTCCAAAGGGGTTAAATCACAAAAGTTTGTTACCAGTCAGGCACTCTCCATCCCTGATAAATAAAAGGTGTTAAAAGGGTAAATTTGTAGAAAAAGGGCAGACACTGCCTTCAAGTTTCAGCTCTGTGCTGGTAGCATTTAGTACAAGTGTTTGTATTTTGTTTGTATTTTATTTGCCTAATAGGCAGCTACTGTGCACACCACAGTACCTGTATGGGGGTGGTTAAGTAGAGGCTTGCAACATCTACACATTCTAAGTGCAGAGCTTACCTTCTGAAACAGAATTCCACAGTTTCAATTGCACAAGTTATTGTTGTGTTGGAAAGGACTGAAGAAGTAAGTCTTGTTTTAGCCAAAAATAGTGCTGACTTAGAGTCTGGTCTGGTGACTGCTAACTCTAAAGTAAATGCCATACAATGGTGTACCTCTGTATGCTTTGATACTTTCTGCATTCTGACATTAGTAATGTCTTTACAGGATCCGAATAACTCACTTTTCACATGTTCTACATCTGAAAGGGAAAATAAAAGAAGCAATCAGCAGCTCTCTGCCTGGGATACAAAATTACTGTAGGCTGAAGCTAACCTGTTGTAATTGGTTAGAGCAATTATTTACAGTCCTTAATGCTCGTTTTGCTGGTGATTTCACTATTTTCAGCTCTTCTTACTGATTGCTTTAGAATTCTAAGATATTCAAAATTATGTTTTTAACACAGAAAAAAGCTTTTGTAGCTTATAGCCAGATGTAGAAAGTCATGACAACACCTAATGATAAAATTACCAAAGACATCTGACAAATGCCATTTTGTGATGCTATTGGGTTTTTTTCTAAAATAAAATAAGCAGCCATGCAGCTGTTTTAAAATATTTGTCAGACTTTATCAAAATCATTTACCTATCACCATATATTTGTTTCTTGTAATGGAAAATACCTGTAGTGTGACAAGAAGATGAGGTTAATCTGAAGCAAATCAACATGATAGTTTTCCATTATTGGAACTCAGACAGGCTCGTCAGCAAGGGATGACACAGAATAACAGTGCTGCTGCTGTTACACAAATATGCATTCACAGAACAAAAAGCATTTTGAGATGCGTTTTCCTTTTGATTTGGCAACACTTGATGATGAAAACCAGGCTATTCTGTTAAAGCTCAGGAAGGCAAGCCCCTTTGAAATAACGTGTTCTCCTTGGAGCTTCTACTTTGCTCAAGTTTATCTCCTTTCCTTCCACCAAATGATAATTTTGTTGCTTTAGCCATTATTGGAAAGACAGAATTAAGAAAAGCTTGCCAAAAACATTTGATTTGTCATGTGCTCCAGTGTTAATGGGGAGTACTTGGTCTCTGATACAAAAGTTGCATTTAATTAATTTTTAAATTTTATAGGACAGATCTTCTGGTCATCTGTTTTTGCTTTGGAAGCAATTATACATGGATCCTTGTTGGACCCTCCATCTGACTATAGGCACTTTTGTTTATGCCAGTCAGCTCTGCATTAACAATTAGATGTTTGCTTGAGTTACACTGAATTTTTTTGCAAAAAAATGCTCCTAAAAAAGAGGAATATTGCACACCCAGCTCCCATTCAGAATGTTCAGGACTTCTTTCCTCCATTAACCATATGTGGCAAGAAAACAGCACCACAAAACTGAAATGGCTAATTACTAATGATTACATAATGTTATTGCATTGCACTTTATCTTCAATTTGGAGAACATCCTGTCACAACAGAGCTCTGTAGTAGGTGACAGGAGTCTGTGAATTTTGCGAAGCCTAGAGGACATAATTTTTCAGAGTTACCAGGTAGGAGCGCAGATTCAAAACACAAAATCGAGGATAGAGAAGAGAGTTTGACAATGTTAAAACCCCTAAAGTTTTGGAAATTTTTATTTGCTTGGTTTAAAAAAATTAAAAACCCTCAGCTCTTGCTTCAGAGAATCTTCTCTCTTAAGTGTGCTGCAGGAATAGTTTTCAGCAAGTTACTCCAGGACCAGCCTGTCTAATGAGGAACTCAAATTAATTTCTAAAGCAAATGTATCACTGAACTGTACTGGTGGAGCTCCTGGTAACCAGTCAGCCACAGTCCTGTCTTTGCCTTGCAGCAAGGTGTGACACAGAGGTTCTGAATCAGTGCAGATGCAATAATAGTCCTGGGACCCTGTCAATGTGCTGAAGTCAGCTATAGGATTTCTGATTTGTCATCCCAGCTGCTATCTGTGCTCAATAGCAGCATGGACCAGGCTGGGAGGCTGTCTCTGTCACAGAACCCCTTGCACTCTGTCACATACTGACATCTAAGGATATCATTCAACAGTGCACAACTGGTGTTTCGCCTCATTTTTCCCCTTTTTTTTAGGAAGTTAGTCTTTCTAAACTTCAAGAGCATCATGAGAAGCATCCCAAGTGCTGTGTTCTGCATCCATCCTGCCCTTTGTTTGGGAACACGTGACTAGAATAACAACTGGGGTTTGAAGGGCTGGTAAAAGCTCATGACTTTCAGACAGCCAAGAGAGAAAGAGATAAGGTGCATATAAAATTAGATCTGTTTCCTTTTCTAATGCAGAGGGTGTTCCTATGGTCTTATATCAACAGAAAGGCAGATACCATGCTTTCAGAAGCACATGGTTGCCTTGCTCCCGTTTATCATCTACCTTTACCAGACTAAATTAGCCAGAACAGGAAGATCTGGCAGCTGTTCTCTGGAGTTCAGGCTGGTTTCCCCCCACATGGCCTCGGTTTTCACATCTCTTTGTACATGGCCTCTCCCTTCTAAGTCGCTTCATCTTTCTGGTGTCTCCCTTTTCCTCTGCATTGGGCTAAAGCAGCCTGTTTCCTTAACTCAAACTCCTGCTCAGTCCTCACACTCCAGTCAGCAGCTCAGTGCTTCGTGTCTGTGCCTCAGGTTGGTGCCAAGTTTCCCTGTCCATGTTTGGACATGAAAACATTGGTTTTCATGTCCAAACCCATGTCCATACATGGGTTTGGACATGAAACTCTTTTTTTTTTGCCTGAGAATACTTTCCCTTGCCCTTTGCTTCCAGGCAAAAAGGCTTTTCTTTGCTAACTGTTACTTTACATTTATATTGGGTCTATCTCCTCAGAGCACCCCAAAGCACTTTACATGCTCTGTGCAGGAATCAGTGGAGGGTGAATGCATGGGGCTCTCTTGTTATTTCTGTATTCTTAGTTACACTACTCTGTGTCGTAGGAACTGACTTGGTGACTGACAAGGTTAATTCTGCTTTGCCTAATTCATTCTAGTAGAAAAGCCATGAAAAAGTACAGTTTGAGTGCATAGAATTTTAGAGGGAGTATCAAGTACACTTCCTTCACTGTTTTAATCTTGCTCTAAGGGAATATATGAGAAGCACAGTTGATAGGAAAGAGTATTTACATAATTTAGATTATTGCAGAGCACTTCATTTTAATACCTAGAAAGAGTGGAAAGAACAAGATTTTTGGAGATGGCTGTCTGGGCAGCAGAACCATCCTTATCCAATGATGCAAATCAATCCTTTCAACAGTCAAGGAAACCAGGATTTGGGTGGTGTTCATCAGAAAAGTGTGGCATATATGAGAAAGGAATACGATTTTACATTTCCAAGTACATGACTCTATTATATTTCAGCCTCTCATTTCAAAAGCTACAAACAAGGTATGCAAGGTATACTGTTCATGTTGCTTAATCAAAAACACATACTGGTATAACTGTCATCTTTCAAGAACAAAATATAATCTCATGTTTGAAGGATTTATGACCATAAAACAGCAGTTGTTTCCATGCTTATGTCAGAATAGAGGAGGAAGTATGATCATATCCAATCTTAAGAGATCAATACTTCACAGCAGTCAATTCAACAAGCAATATGGCATAATAACTTTTATTTTGAAGGTAACTTTTGGAAGGGTAGCACACGCCTGATAGGAGGGAGATGCCCTGTGGAAGGTGAGGGCAGAGCAATCATAGGCTATGAACAGTGAATGTTTGCATTGACCATGTGCTTCCAGTTGACTGACCCACTGATTTCAAAGGACTTCGTAAAAGGACTTGGGTTTTGACCAATGCACTGCATTTTTCTTTTCATACAGCAGATCAGCCCGTCCATCTGTCCTGCTCTGGGAGCTCACAAATGTACAGCAGACACCAGCAGGTCCCTGTTTGTCACAGTCCATGCTGCTGTCCTCAGGCTCCCCACTGCCTGGTTAGCACCTCCTGCACAGAGGATCTCAGAACAGGTCAGATTGAAAATGCAAGCCATGCCACTGAAAGGGGAAGCAATACTGATACAGCGTGGGATTAAAGAAATTTTTCTTTCATCTGTTCAAAGTGTGGTGAATAAAAACCTGTTCATTCTCCAGAGGAAAGGGCATTAGGAAAGTCACACTCCTGGCATGAGCATTTCAGTCAAACGTCCTCTTCTTCCAAAATGCCTCTTGTTACTGCCTCGCTGAATCCATGAAAATTCTTCTTTTAGCTGGAGCTGCTGTAAAATAAGTTCTACATTTACACTGAATGCCATGGACTTATTGACTGTGGTGGCCTCAGCAATTCTGAATATACTCAGTTTTACAATGCCTGCACCTGGCAGGTCCCTGGACTTGTGAAGATTGCTGTCTCTGGATAGCTGGTTCTACCACTCATAAAGCAGAGCAGCCATGTGACAGAAATTAAGATTGGCAAAAAATCATGTGGTTCAATGCCTCATGCTTTTTTACAGCAAAAGACCATTCCATGAGGTACGTTGCATGGTGGTGGTATTTTGTGGAAGATGGAGTTTGGCCTAACAGGTTCTGCCCAGTGTAACCCTCAATTAACTCCATTGCTGGTGATGATTACTGTAAGTTCACTGAGCTCTGCACCTCAGATGCCTGAGAAATTCAAGAGGTAATCAAGAATGACTTTGAGAGGAAAAATGGTGACCAGGTCTTCCCTGTAGGCTAAAAGTCTTTTCACCAGAATGCACCAGAAATCCCTTTTTAGAAGTGTTACTCCCTCTATAACCAGGGATAAAGCCTGTTGTACTATCTATAAAAGACTTCTGACCATCTGTCATGGTCTTCTGATAGTACCCCAGTTGTGCTTGCCCAAAAGAAAAACAAATTCTTACTGCATCCCAAAACATACAATCATAAAAAAGGGTACTATTGTTTTTAGCTAGCAATAACACTAGAAAGAGAATTAATGGAAGGTCTGTTTATGTAATCTCATTATTTGGTCTTTATTTGTAAGGGGATTATTAAATGATTCTTCCACAGTTGTTGTGGCCTAGAATAGAGCTATTTCTTTCCAATTTATCCAACAATTCTGAATACTCCAGCATTTCATCAATAACTCTGCCAAGGATAGATAAACTTATGGTCATTCATTTTGATGACTTTATTTTTCTGAATCTGAGCTTCTTTCTGAGTAATGTACCCCTATGTTGATAAAGCATTTCAAGAAAAAAAAATCCAAATGTCTGATAAGAATACAGTGAAGCTCCTCTTCTATGTCATCCTCTCCAATGATTGCCGTATGGAGACAAAAAAACTTCATGCCATCATGGTATGGGCAGCTTTTTCAGTATTTACAAGTATATTGATTTTGATTTCACTAAGGTTCCTCAAGGCAATTCAGCAAAGATTTTTCAAAGGTGGTATTTCACTACTCTTAAAACAACAAAATTAACTGGATAAATGAGTCCAAGCCTTCCTTTGACCGGTTTAAAGAGCTTCCATTATCTTCCTGTGTCCAGATTGAACACAATCCTTCTTTGTAAAGATGAATACATAGAATTATAGAATTGGAGCTGACCTTTTGCAACACAAGAGTACCAAAATGAACACTGTTTGTTCACATTCAATTCCCACAGAGAAAAGTAAAGTGAAAATAGCAAGGAACTTCAAGCACCAAGGAGGCCTTCAGGCAATGGCACAGTCGTTTGGAAGGTGAACAATGTCTGATTCACGTTTTCATAGGGCTTAAGAATCTCAAAAACCTTGAAACAGCCTTGATCTGATACCACATTCAAGGATCATTTTTCTTCTCTAGGTTCAGTTTCACAGTAAGTGTAACCATGGTCCAAGAACATTGGTCCAAGTACACTATTCTGTGAGTATCAATATATCCACCTGAGCATTCAACAGCTTGCAATTATTGCATGATCCTCCCACTGCATGATCTGCCGTGTTCTGTCCAATGTTAAGGCCACATCATGCCAAAATCCTTCCTGTTGAAACAAAACATGTGAAGGAGAAATATAGTTTTAATTCAACATTTCAGATCAGAATACATTTACATTCTTCAAAACCTGGCTTTACACTTGGAGCAGTTAATCCTGCTGAGCTACTCAGACCACTCCATAACCCACCCAGGAGCAATCAGCCCGGAGAGTTTGTACATGCAAGCACTTATCTTTGTAGGTCACATTTTAAAGCTTTGCAAATGATGAGCCAGTGGTGTTGGTGATTTAGAGATCTCACGTGGCATCTTATTTTTGTCATGTGGAGATGGAGATGGGTCAACCCACTTCTCCAGCCCCGCCTGGCACCCTGTTTCCTGTTATGTGGAAAGTGCACATCCATTAAATGATCTGTGAGAGGCTGAAGGACCCCATGGAACACAGAACTGGGAATGGATTGCCACAACAGGAGTCATTTCTCCAGCCAGCAACCTACTCTCTCTCCTATGTCAAGAAGCCCTTGGGAAAGTAGAAAATAAAAGCAAAATATTGCATGTCATCTGCATGTGTAGGACATCTGATCTTCTCCAGGGGATATGTCTTCATGTATTCCTCCTCAGTGGCAACTGAAGGGAGCTGTGTGTCCCACCCAGTGGGGAGGGTTAGGAACCCCTGGTCAGGAGTAGTCATTTCAAAAAGCATCTAGGGAAACATTTGGCTTTCAAGTGCTCAGATCACTTGCCCTGGCAACAGAGCTTCAGGCCCTTTCCCCTCACCTTCAATGACTTTCCCAGAGCTTTGTACCCAGTTGTGTCCTTGCATCAGCAGAGCAGCTCCTCCACCTTTACCTTCTGCCCATGGGGGCTGCCACTTGGAGCCACAGTTCCATCCTGCTCGGACCCCTTCCAGCCTGGGCCTGATTCCTGGAGGCAGAGGGCTGCCCACTCCACATTGGCTAGAGGAAGCTTTGTTCTACAGCTGTCCTTGGCTAATAGACTCTCTGAGACCTGATATTCTCCAGGACTTTTTGCACAAACAGCCAGAAAGACGGAGGGGGACAGAAGGGGCCTCAGGGTGAAATAGTTGCTCTATTGAAGTAAGATGCAAAATTCTCTTTGACTTCAGCAGGGTCAGAGTTTTACCCTGTAGCTTTAATTAGCTAGCATTGTTGTAAGTGTCCTGCGCTGCTACAAGAGGAATGTAAAGTATGGTATGTTCAATAGTGATGTGTACATAAATGATTTAAGGGGATATAAAAGAGGAGTAATGCACTTAAAAGGCATGAAGTGACAGGAACTGGCTTGTTTAAACCCCTGTGCTTCATAATAACACTGAAATCTATGTGAAGGCCCTGTAATTTAACAAAACAACCTGGTTCCCCCCAAAAGAAGTATTTGTGAACCACTGGGAAAAGTGTCACAGAAAAATGATCTCACAAAAAAACACCATAAAGGGAGTCCACTTTCAAATCATTCGGCGTGTCCCTTCTAATAAAGACCTGAAGTTTTCGTGCAGATTTATGGATTTTAAGCAGGATAAGATGTCTGCCAGGAAGAGGAAGAAGATTAATCTTAAACCATCCTGCAAAGGGGAAGAGAATGCATGGTATAGGATGTTCAGCATGCTGGAGTGTAGTGGACATAGGAAAAGCATGTCATGGTGTCACAAGTAGTACACAGTGGCAGAGAGCTAATGTGGCAGAGCAAGGGATATTTTGACAAGAGCCACAGTATGAAAAGTGTTCTATGCAAATGCTGTGCCTGGAGTAATGAATAGTGTAATTTTTTTCCTCTTCTGAGAATTTCAATGGAATGGACACCTGGATTTCACAGAAAAGCCCCCACAGAGGAATTAAAAACAATGTTTTATTCATTTATGAAGCAGACTTTGTCTTGTGTGCAGATTTCATCATTTCATTGTCTCTGGTATCTCAGAGAAGAGCAAACAGCTGGTTCCTCACTAGATGCTTCCACAGAGGATTTATTTTATTTTTGTTTCCCAGGAAAGCATCAGTCTATTTGTGCAGGAAAGAACCAGACAATGCTTCCATATTTCTGATTTCTAACCCATGCTGAGTAAAGAGGGGCAGTCCAGTTTGGGAGGGTGGAACAGGGAAAGTCCCATAATTTTCTGGTCCTTCCTCACTGAGTGTTGGCACAAGGAACATTGAGGCCAGGTACTACCAATGACCTGGAAAAACTGCCCAAGATGTGCACAGGGCTTCAGCTTAATAGAAAGCCCACAGTCCAGGATTCATCTTGTGCATGTGATTGCTATGTGTTCAGCTGTGGCTTTGGCATCACTACTGCTTTCAAGACAACTGAAGTGAAGCATTTCATATGCTTTTCTTTAGCCTTGCCCAAATTTTAAGGCTTTGGAAAATTGCCTTTTGATATTCTTTCAAAGCAGAATTATAGAAGAATTTAGATTGTAAAAGACTTATAAAGTCATCAAGTCCTTAACTTAGTCCATTAAATTAGCCCTGCCATGTCCACCACTAAAACACGTCCCTAAGGATGATATCTACACATCTTTTAAATATCTCCATTGATGACGACTTTACCACTTCCCTGGGTAGATGGTTCCAATGTTTGACAACACTTTCAGTCAAGAAATCTTTCCTAATATTCAATCTAAACCTCCTCTGGCACAACTTGAGGCCATTTCCTGTCATTATATCCCTTGTTACTTGGGTGGGTAGAATGATACCAGATATTTGCTTGTTGGGCTAGAAAGGCCATTCTGCTCTGTGTTTCAGTTGCAGAGGTATGCTCCAGTTCTTATTTATATGAAGAGATTTCAGAGTCCTAATGTGCTGTGTATTATAAATGAAATACTAGCAATTCTTCTATTTTGCATTGTGTTTTTAATTGCTTACATGATAGCTCTGAGAACACACAATAGAACTCAGTGTGTTTTCTTAAGGGGAGAAAAAGTTTCTTTCCATCTCCTTTGTTATTGGTATAACATTATTCTTTGCTAATGCTATTTAAAACTGAAATTTAATGTTTTATTCCACAATTTTCTCTAGTTTCTAAATGGCAACCCTTCTTCCTTTTAGGAAACTCTGGGGAGACAGAATGTCTCTATCATGAGAATCCCTGCATAGGGGAATTAAAAAAACAACTTGTAATGAAATATGCTACAATTGTATAAAAATACTTTGTGTGGGACTTTTGCCTGTGGCAGTTTGTATGCACATGAATGACAGTATTGTGTGAGACAGAGCATTGTGTTGTTCAGTGCCAGTGTATAAAGCTACACGCATTTTGCATAAATATTTGACTGCTTTCTGGGATGTCTTGGTGGTTGTTGTTGTTTTGTTTTGGTTTTTTTTAAGTAATGTTCCATTTCTGCAACCACTCCTTGAATTTGCATGTTTTAACTATGGTTGTTACAATGTGGAAATGTTCATGTGCCACTTCAGTAAATTTTATCAAACTGGGGAGGGAGAAAAGGGGGAAGAAAGCAGCAAACCCATATCTATTTTTTATCCATAAACTCTGCATTAAATACAAGAGGTTATGGTTTTAGTCAGGCAGTCCTTTAAATTTCCAATTATTTGGGCTTTGCAGTTTTCCACATACTTATGAATCACCTCCACACTTCCTTGGAAATCCAGGGATAAGACGCCAGATGACAATGTATGAATATCTTCAAATGTTTTCTTTCAGTTTTGCAATCCCAAGTGCACTTATGCAATGAAGATCTTTCTCTTCTCTAATACTCCAAAGAAGACATTTTTTGCATAGTTCATTTGATGATGAAAATAAGACACTCAAAATTATCTGGACTGATAACTTATTTGGATCCACTCTTTTACATCTTCTTTAAATTTAAGAAGCAGGAAGGATACATCTACAGGGTGAGAGATGACACCTTGGAAGCTAGGGACTCAGAGGAAGATTCAAGGGTAAAAAATAAAGAGAAATTAATCTAGAGCTTTCAGTGCAATGCCCAGAGGAATCTAGTTTCAGCTTTGTAACTTGATGGGCCAAAGAGGTGACGTCTCAGAACACTGAAAAGACTCATGATGGGAAATGTGCTCCTGTGCACACAGTTTTAAATTGGAAATTTAAAGTTTGAAAAAAGTTTTAAGCTTCATGTGAAGCCTAGAGAAGATATGCTAGAAAATACTGTGATTCATTCAGATTCTTTAATAGACTGAAAAATGGCATGGAGACCAAAGTGATGATTGGATGATGAATTCCAAAGAACCCATCATAGTCCTCATTTAGTCTAACAGAAAATGATATCTGAGATCAGGCATATTGACAATGTGAATAAAGTAACATTTAACACTGTGAGTGATCAAACCACTGAGGTAGAGCCTCTGTCTCTTGGAAACTCAGCCAACACTGGATGCCTGGCAGGTGTTTGATTGGCCACCCCTGCAGAAATGGCAGTCAACCCACCATCCCTCACTGTAAGGGTTACTGGGTAATAGAGCAGAATTGGGTTATTAGACCATTTGAGCTGGGAGATCCAGTGAGATCATCTAATGCCCCTTCAGGCTGTACACCTGATCAGGTCGAAGGAAGCTCTCAGAAGGCTGGTTCAGGACACAGAGTCCTCTCATTGCTCCCATTTTGCGGCTGCTTCAGACTGGTTTGTTCACCCAGCACTCTCAGTTGGCAGCTGTGACACTTCCCATAGATGTCACAGTAACCAAAACTGAAGGGAAGGCCAGAATCGAGAGCAGCTAGAAGCTTTGCCCAGTAACAAGTTGGCAAACTCAGTTATCATGTATATCCAGCTATCACTCCAGGGCAACTGCACAATTGTAAATGCATTTTCTGCCCTGGGAGTCTCACGGAGAGCATTCCCAGGACGTACAGTGACTCACTAAACACCCAGTAGGTCTTGCTCTAACCCATCTCATTTGGTTAATTTTTGTATGTGCTAGTGGGCACATGGAAACACCGCAGAGGACATGCCTCACTGTGCAGCTGGCTGTTTTTATCATTCCATGACTTCTATCTACCTGTGCCTGGAGCCTGGGTTACAGGCCTGAAAGAGTGCTTCCCAAGGTTTCTGGCTGTACAGATTTGTTGCAGAGAAACTCAGGGTATTTACACTGCATTGAAATTATTCCTTTTTAGATAAACAGTGTTTGAATTTCTCATATATTTAGGATTGAGAAAGCCATAATTCAAAACAAAATGCAAATCCATGCCCCAGCATGTCCAATTAAAAAAAGAAAATCAAACAAAAAAATTTATTCAATTTCAAAGTGATGTGATGTGGAAAGGGGTGCTAAAAATGCCTTTCAGATGGGAGGAAGAATGAGATGAGGAACAAGCCACAGAGCATGGAGGTAATTTATTCTGTGTGCAGTGTGAGGAGCAGGACTGACAGAAGGCTCAAGGAGTCAATCTTTAATTTGATTCTGCGAGCATCCGACTGGCAAAACTTGAGCCAAGCTCTGCAAGTCTGTGGCCAGAGCAGGAGGAGTTCACGATCTCTACATATGCTGCACTGCAGTTCTCCAATCTGTAAAAATTTAATACTGCAGGTTTTCAAACATTCGTCTCACCAGAGCAGGAACCACTCAAAATGACCACTTCTCAATCAAACCCAGGATCTCCATGCTCTGCTGGTCACCTCTGAAAAGAATCATGCTCTGGCAATAACCAGGCCTCCACCAAAATTGCTGCTATCAGTCAATCGATTTATCTTAAATGAAGAATGATTCACGCAGGCAAAATTTAGTAGAAGTGAGAGGCAGTGATTGTCTCTTTGATCAGGTAGAGCTGATCAAGATGAGCTCCTATGATGCTGGTCCATTCTTCCAAGGCACTAAAGTAACCTCTTTGACAGCAGATACCGGTGGAGAGGAAGAAATGCGCTCCCCAGCCAGTGCTGATCTCAAGTGGGAGATGGCAGTGAACAGCCCACACCTCACTGAAGGCAGAAAGAAGCCTGGTGCCCGTGTGCTCTGCCTTGCCTTGACTCCTGAGAGGTAGGAGGCATCCGCTTGTCTTCCCTAGACGGCTCTGTAGAAACTGGAAAATTTGGCAAAGGGACATTGCAATGAACCTCGTAAGCGTCCAGCCAGCTATGACTCACTGTTCCATTCAAACAAATCACAGCACGGTGGGAACCACATCTCCTCAGACTCTCTTTCTGCAAAGGACTGACAGCTTTGAACTGAGGAGGTCAGTTACGTGCATGGTAGGTGAGTTAGGAGGCAAAGCTAGATTCATAGTAGGGCAAAATCCATAGCACATAGCACATCATCAAGGTAGGCCGTCTGTAGGCTTCCGAGCAATTCCCACAGATTCATTTCTCCTTTGCACAATTTCCCAAGCAAGAGGAGGACTAATGTTTTAATATTGGATATTGCCATTTTTAAGGTTCTAAATTTTTGGTATTTCTGCAGAACAACTCTTGCTCTCATTAAGTATAGATTGAGTTCAGCAGTTTGCTCTGACTGTGAGCAGAACTTGACAG
Organism: Haemorhous mexicanus; assembly: GCF_027477595.1. Taxonomy (NCBI): domain Eukaryota; kingdom Metazoa; phylum Chordata; class Aves; order Passeriformes; family Fringillidae; genus Haemorhous; species Haemorhous mexicanus. Next base: position 134,043,253 of record NC_082341.1, read on the forward strand.
GGTAAAAGATGCTACACAAACACCTAAGACAAAATGTGAATTATTTTAACAAGCCAAGCAGATAGAGAATGGAAGGAGAAATCATTGTGGAGAGAAGGCAAGACACCTTATTCAAGGTTGTTCCTTAGGTCTGTGGTAAATTGTGGGCAGACAGTTGACTTACATAGTCTCTCCAAACAGATAAAGTGTGAGAGTCTTTATTTGTTACCATCCAATATAATCATTATATTTGCATTGAATTTTCCTTGGCAGGGGTTCTTCATATTACTAAATTCTTTGAAAGAGTGATTTAGCTGCTGTAGGTTAATAAATGAAGATTTTACTCACAGGGAAAAGCCACTATTTTCAGTCTTTTAAAAAAGCATATTCTGAAGAGGGAGGTGAAACAGCTGAAAAAACTTACTGCACATGGCCAGTGGAAAAAGCAACAAATGACAAAAGTTAGAACATGTTGCAATAAATGAAATCAGCTACACTTTATCCTAGAGATTCGTTCATATGGTCTTAACCCTATGTGAAGGGAAACCTGATATGTTTTCCCTACTGCAAAATACTCAACAGCAAACTATGTGAGCCATGTCCCAGTAGTTCCTCATTCACACATTACTACATAGAACAATTCTGAGCATTTATTTTAACAATTAGATTGTTTGCTTTTTAAAATAAACTTTAATAATAAAGTTGAAAAAAATTATTGCTATTAAAAAAAGAGGATTTGATTATTTTCAGATTTGGTGCAAAGAAATAAATGCCCTTGAAAGCGAATTGTTCCGTTCTTGAAAAATCATCTAAGGCTTTCTGTCCATTCATGTGAAATATTTAAGCAGATACATATTCTCTTCCTTACTTTTATGTGAACACCCAGAGCAGTTCAAGAGCTTTTTCAATACGATCTTTTGTGACAGAAAAGCAGTTTCTGCAAAATCAAATTTCCACAGGGAAAATTTATTGAGTTTCCTTTTCTCTAGGGAAAAGGGAATTTAAATATTTAGTTCTGAAACATGCTTAGAAGTGTAAGAATTACCTCCAAGCTTAAAATTCTGTTTTCTGGCATCTATAAATAACCTGTGTGTCTCTCAGTCATACACATGGGCAGTGTTAGCAATCACTCTGGGTCCCAGGCACTTCTCCTGAAGGACACAGAAAGGCATCCCTTCTCACTTTAACCTGTGTTTCAAACTTGACTAAATACAATTATCAGCCTTTTGGGAGACTGCAGATGGGAAAGCATTGTACATCTTGTATTTTCAGGTGGAATTGGTAATAGCTCGGAGTGTGAAAGAGTTTGGTAGCATTTAATCCTATGGCACTCCCCTATTGATGAGGTTTCTTGTTATTTTGCTCCCCTACTTTGTCCCAGAAAGGGGTGACCAGTTCAATACTGCACAACACTGCCTGCGGTTCACAGCGTGGACAAAACCACGTTGCAGCCCAGTACAATCCTGAGTTTTCATTGTGATCACTGGCAATTGGAGTTGCTGAACTATCAAAGAAAAACTCAGTTTTTGGACTCAAAATGTGAGTTTGCTCCACAAAAACTCTGGGCTAATCATTTATTGGGTTTTTTTATTAGTTGTTATCAGCTATTATATGTTTACTGCGTGTTGCAATGATTGTAAGCTATATTCATTATTTTGTCTGCTACTGCTGGCTGTTTTGTGATCTGAATAGTCTGAAACATGGCTGGGAAGATGAAAAAAGCATAGGCAATAACAGAAACAAAAAGACCTATTAGGTTAAAATGATGAATTATTATAACTAAAACATCTGAACATTCTTAAATTAATACAAGATTAAGTAGCACTACTAATAAAGGTTTGCAAACCAGTGAATAGTTGTTAAGATGAAATGACACTACTAGGAAAGGCTTGCAAATGGAAGGTTGAGCTAGTATTTCTTGAGATCACCTGGTATGCTAGCTTTTTATTTCTTCTGTCCTGAAAACCATGTTCTCCTGTTAACAAAGACCAAAAAGCAGTACACATCTATTTCTGGAAATGAGGTTTCAGTGAGTGTCAAGGAGTAGAGAATCAAGTGTACAATTGTGTTGTTCAGTATCCCAGACGTGGCAATGAAGGTGAAACAATATCTGCAAAGAGTGAGTGCAAGACTCTATTGTGCAGAACGCTTATGTGACACCTTGGAACCAATTCCTGAGATCATAAAATGTTTCAGAAGTGCAGTGTAGCAAAACAACTGGACAGCTATTAGCCCTGGAGACTGAGCTAGCTGTGGTGTCTATCTTGTCTGTGTTTCCTATGTCTGTGCTAGGCTTGTTTCACCCATATAGGAAAATAAAGTTCATATGTAGGGAAGAAGCATTCTGAAGGAAACATTCATGTGTACTGCAGTATGTTATCCATATAATTCTCTCTCCTGTTTTAGACATTGTAATAACTGCACATAAAATTGAAATTTTCATTGTGTTTTACTTGGTTTTACCTATCATAAAGTACAGTTAGTCTACAAATTTGTAACCAGAAAAAAACCAAAATGTGTATAGTAGCATCATTTTTTTTTTTCTTTTTTAGAAGAGGACTGGAAATATTTATGAATAGTGAGAACATTTCACAGCATACCAGCAAGGTTAAAACTGAATTGATTTCCAGGGAATATGTTGCAAAAATCAGCTGTAAGGCAAAACAAGGAGAGGGAGATTTGGACAGGGTACAGCTGCCACATGGCACAGGGGAGGGTCTGGTAGCCCTGGGCTGAGCTGAAATGAGGTCCTGGGCCATGGTCAGGTGTGGGGAAAGGCCTCAGGAGAGACAGGGCCAGGAAGGGCTGTGGGTGCTCAGGTACCTTTACTAGCTACCCCCAGGGCCCAGGTGCCTCTAGTAGCATAGCCACCCTTATTCTCTTAAAAGTCTACAAATGATACTGGCAGAGAAGGAAAGGCTCACAGGATGTGAGGGAACAGCAAGGCTTTCAGAAAACTTGAAATCCTTAATTAGATGCAATTATTGGAAAAGAAAATGTCTTTTCATGGTGCTCTTCATACTTGTAAAACCCACCTCCTGCCAAAGGTAGCAGGAACTTTAATGGCAGACCCTGTGTAAGAATTTCATGAAGGGAATATTTTAAAATAAGTAAATAAATTGCCCCACTGAAATTGAAGAAAAAAAAAAAGGCAACTCCAGATGTGTTAGTTTTACAGGAAATCCTGTCTCACTTGGATGGATATAGAGAGCCTGAGAAACAGCAGAACCATTAGGTAGCAGAGGTGAGAGAAAGAAAGTTACAGAAATACTTTACAAAGGAACACTATTCCCCCTCTGTATATATGGACTGCACATACAGAAGGTTGCACTCTTTACCAGAGATGTATAAAATCCCTGCACAAGGTACTCTTTCTACAGCTGCCCTTGAGATATGTCACAGAGCATCCCTGTTGCTAGACAGCTGCTAATCCTGTGTTAGGCAATGTAGCCAAACCTGCTTCATCAATGCAAGAAAGCCTTTGTCTGTCACAAAAACCTCCTCTGAAAAAAAGAAGAAATATCACCTGAGAAAGAAAATTAGTCTTAAAACAGGTCTTGAGAAAAAACAGACCTGGGCTCTGTTGAGCAGCGGGTTAGAAAGTAGTTCTAGATAATAAAACTACTTTTCTTGAAATTGTCCTGTCCTGAGACACAGGTGCAAATTTCCAGAGGGCCTGGTGAGGAGGGTGCACTTTGACATCACCCTCCCTTACAGATCACACCAGATGGTGAGCTGGCAGTTGCTCAGTTGCAAGCCCATCCCGTGTGCCTTTACCCCAGCCAGATGCACACATCAAGTCTTGTCTTTTTAAATACTTTATCTGTCAAGGTGAAATGCAATGATCTTATTAATACATACAGGATTCAAAGTGGGGGGGGCCTTATAGGTCAGAATTAGCCCAGAATTAATTATGTGCCAAGTAGCAAAACTTTTCAGAAGTGTGGCTTACACCCTGTTCTAGAAGCTCTGTAGACACTGGTTCGCACCTCGTGAGTGCCAGGGTGAAGGACAAAGAACTTCGCCTATTTAACTTCAGTTCAAACTGTAAAACAAATCCCATGTTTGAATATAGCCAAGCCAAGCTTAGACTGCAAATTTGACACTGTGTTTTGCTCAGTGTGGGACATCTACAGTTTAAAATGCAAGGAAATAAGACAGAGTAGCATGCCCCAGAGCACTTATTTAGTTTCATATTACACTTTGCTTGCTATTTTGGATGAAAACCTGTATGATGCAAGGCAGAACTTTATTATGAAATGTTCACTGACTTCGCTGTGGGCAGACAGATGAGTTTTTGGGGTCAGCTTTTATCTGTCATCAATCAGTATGCAATGTTTAGTGGTGGAGGGCAATAAAGCAGTTCATCAGAGTGTGATTTGCAATGGGGTAAATTTACCATAGAATCGTAGAATATGCTGAGTTAGAAGGGATCCATCCATATAATTGAAATCCATCTCCAGGTCCTGCACAGGACACCCCAAGAATCACACCAGGTACCTGAAAGCATTGTCCAAAAACTTCTTGAACTCTGACGTGCTTGGAGTTGTGACCTCTGTTTGAGCATGTGAGACATTTCTGTCTATTGTCCATAAGGAAACCCAACTGCAATAGCGAGGCATCCATTTATGCCCTAAATAATCAAGATACTACAGCTGTGTCTTATTTTGACCTCAGAAATTGCTGCATGTATGCTTCTAATAACTGCTTTGTAGTATTATACATAAAGTATCTTTTTTCTTTTTGGTTTCATAACCAGAACTCTAAAACAATTTCCCACAGCTAAAATACTATTTGTGCTTGGCTTTCTGCTGCACGGATAAGCTTTGTATGCTGCATTGCAATAAGTTATTCTTGCTGCAGAGATTGTCATTATTCTAGAAAATCAAGGCACTGGACCATATCCAAGCACTCAGAAACCTCAGTGATAACAAAGAATTTATATGTAGGGAAGGTAAAGTACAGTTCTGTGCCATCTGTATATCACTGGCTTTTAAATCCAGTTCGCTTTGTAGCTGGATTCATGTAGACATTGAAAGGGACTAGAGAAAGAATGGGTCTTTGTCTGCTTGAAGACTTACTTTGGATTCATGCCACCTGTCAGACTTGACATAAGGTCAACAGTGCCAAATACTGCAAAGATATTAAGGAGAATAAGAATGGATTTCTCCCTTGTATCCATTGACAGCAGCAGACCTTCTGTGCCAGTCATCCATCAGTGCCAGTGAGACAGATTCAGCATCCTGCCCTGGCCTGTGTCTGTGCCGCCTCTGACCCTGGATTAACATGAATAAACTTGTAAGTGGATTCTGTATGAGCTTGCCTTAGAATACCAGGTCTGATGGTAGGTGGCAGATGAACTGAAATGATGTATTCAGGACAGATGATTGTGGAGAAAAGAAAATGAGTTTAGGTAATGCTAGAAATTTCCTTCCTGGATTAAACATTAGATATTTCTGCCGAAATGATAAAGCAGCAATATAGTATTAATATGAATCCTCAGATCCTTGATTCCTTGTCATATGGGTGCAATGTTAGTATAAACTAGTGAGCTAATTTGCTAGAGCCCATTTGAATTGCCTCAGTTGCACTGGGACCACCAAGCTTGGGGTAGCAAGGGAAATCTCCACAGAGTGCTGCTGCACAGACACAGGGGCACAGCAGACTTCTGTAACATGAGCTAGCAAAATTTTTAAAAATCAACAGAATCTTGTTATGTGTTGCAATTCAGGCTGAGCCCCAAAGATGCACACACAAGATGGTTACAGGGTTACTCACAAGTTACCACTTGTAATGGTTGTCACTCATAGTGCTCTCTCAAAGCTCCTTTTGTCACCACTGACAATAATAAAAAAGAAACATTTCATCAAAGCCTATAAATCTCTGGAGGAGATGAAGCCTGCTATTCTCAAAGAGCTTTACCCAAACAAAAGTACATCTCTCCCATGTTAGGAGGGTGGACAGCACAGGTAGAAGGAACAGACAGGTGGCCACCTTGTTCTGGTTACAGAAAATTTAGTAAGTCAGCCTGAGTTGTGTTTTGCTGTTAGGCTATTAGAGATGGCCCATTCTTTACGCAAGTTGTTAAGAAATGGCTACCAAAAGTGTTCAATCATCCATGATTCAATGAATGAATAACAAAAATAAACCAGACGAGCATCAGTGAAACTTCGGAGAGTGGAAAAATGTTAAACCTTTCCTTTCTCCCTTGTGTAGTTATGATTGATAGGAGAACCTTAAGTTCAGCAGAGGGGATATTTTAAAGAATAGAAGGTTCCCCATGATTTCAAGTGCAATTTTTCTTGTGCTCCATTTGATATGTCGCAGGATCTAACAACATTGATTTGAACTCATCTAGTGAAGTGCCTGCATTTCTTGCAATTAAAGTGAGAGTTATGGAAATGGGAATACATTAAAATGACCAGATATTAATATATTGTTTTGGAAACCAAGCAGACTTACAACAAGCATGACAGTTTTTATCTGAATTTGACTTAACTGAAGGAATCATTCCTATAATAAAATTAAATATTCACATCCATTATTATTATCGGTCTAAAGACAATAATTTAAACTAATATCAAGATGCATTTTTAAAAATCATCAATCTGCCATCTTAACTACATTATATTCTACCTTCAGGCTCATGTTGTAGTTTTTATGAACATGATTCAAATAAATTGGCTCTTTTTCCTCCGTGGCTTCTTTAATTACTTTGTTATTATCCAAGGAACTGGTTTAATTTAAATGAACACAGTGTTCTTGCTACTACTACCCAGAGAAAACACAGGCTCAGAACATGCTGTTTTGCAGTTACAGTGTGTGCTTCTGCATGTGGATGCCAAAACTGGTTTGGGCTTACCTATTTACCTACCTTCATGTGATTCAGGAGACTCCTGGTAAGCCCAGCATAGTCACTTGTCCTGAAGACCTTCTTGTGTCTCCAGATAAAGAGCAGAGCTAATTAGGCAATTAGATTAAAGGACACGTTAGAAAACATTTATTATATACCTAGATAATACAGTTACTTAATTTTATGCAGGGCAATGTTCCTTTACCAACCATTTGTATATTTTTAATCAAAGAAATGTGTGGAACAAATAAGGACAATAAATCAAGAGTATTTGCTGTTGTGTCCTTATAATCCAATGGGTTGATAACTCAGTTCTGTACCTAGGTGTAAGATTCTTTCTCCCCCTCCTTTTGGTGTCTTTCCAACTAAAGTACATAATAAAATACATAAGAGGGTGTTTAAAAAAAAAATACAAGCAAACATTGGTACTTCATAAAATATTTAAAGACCTTACAAAAACGCAAAACTGTATTTCATTTCCTGAAACAGTTATAGTTTCAAACTCCATCTATTTCTTTTAAACCAAACCCATATGTGTTCAAGGCAGTTTTAATCTGTGGAAATACTTTATTTTTGGCTAGCCTGCATGAGTGAACATTAAGTATGAAGCAACAAGTATGGCAAGTCAGGATATTGAGAAGCAATTGTACTATCTCAAAGAACAAATTGTTAAAATCTGACCAATTTCAGCTTGTATGTCTTTTTCTGTGATTAAATATGAGCTACGTGACTACATTTTACAGCAATGGTCTAGGTAGATATAACATTTTGATTTTTCTGTGTGTTTTAATGGGGAGAAGTCTTCCATCTGCTACAAAGCTGGCATGTTATGTCACTTCTCTCTACAGAGGACACTGTCGCTATCTATTTTCAGAGCTGTGTTCTCATGTATGGTCATATGGGGGCCAAAGCATCACGCAGATTACTTGCTTTTGTTCTTCCTTTATCACTTCCTTAGTACTGGAAGGAGCTCTCAGAGGCAAGCAGCTCGGGACAGAGCACTGGAATGAGCAGGGAGGAGCAGCTCCCGGTCGCCAGTCCCACAGCACGGACACCTTGGGAAGTCATTGCAGAACACCTGAAATTGCAGCTCCTTCATGAGACGGCATTTCACACCATCCTTGTACAGACAGAAACAACTGCTCAGAATACCAGCCAGAGGAGCTGGGTGTCTCTCTGTGCTTAATCTGTGCTTGCTGTAGACAGCAACCCTGGTTGGCCCTGATGTATCTCCAGCATTTGATCTAATTTCGGTTGCTGTTAGTCAATTAACACTGTCATCACAAAATCAGATGGAGACTATGACACAAGAAAGGGTCTGTGGTTATTTTCTTTTTAAATGTGATCTCTGCTGTGCATAAGGTTTATATTTGCTTAATTAGACCTTTACTATAAACATTAATGACCCTAAGGCCAGCTGGATTTGTTTGAGAAAGGTAATAAGTTATCTGACAGAATAGTTTGATCTCTGTATAGAAATTTTAGTCCAGCTGGAGCCTGACTACATCCTCCAGCTTCCCATCCGTTCATCTCACACATCTTTTACTGCACCACAATTCCTCTTGCAGCAGCCTCAGACAAGTCAGTAAAAAAAAAAAAAGTAAAAAGCCTCGTCTTTCCCTTTCAGATGGATGCTCTGCTGCCCACCACAGCGCTACATCCTGAACAATCATTGCTTCTTGTGACTACTAGGAACGTGTCAGGATCTTGAAAGAAATAATTAGATGCCAACTTTGGATAATAGAGTATTTAAAAATCAATTAGCCTTAATGGGAATACTTCACAAGTTTTCTCATGATTCTGCTGTTTGACACGATGTGTTGAAGTGTGTCTCACAGACAAGTAATAGCCCAGTATCTCACGGGAAAGTGAAGCCTCCACTGTGATGTACTAAGAGTGCATTTTGCTGCTTATGGAGTCCATTCATTTCTTGCCATACCAGCATCAATGAACTTCCCAGATGCTGTCAGCATGTTTAGTGCACATGTCAAGCCAGCACTGGGCTGGTCCTGACATCAAACAAACTGGTGGCGATCAAGATATTACCTCAAGCTGGCAAGAAAGAAAAATAACAGGAGCATATAAGGAACAATAACTGAAATACTTAATCGACCACCCCAAGTTTCCTATATGTTGTGGCCACAGAAAAATTAATCTGCACAGACAACGGCATGGAGAGTGTTAAATAGAAGCAGATTGTATCTTTTGCTTCACAGTCCATGGAAATGTAATTTTAAAGGTGAAGTTTTTGGGAGCATTTTCTGCATTTTCATTTCTTGGGGTCTGTCTGGAGGCCAGTCTGGTCCGACTTGCTCCCTTGCTGTAACTGCATCCTTAAATATCTCTTACCCACAGAAGGCAGATTACAGACAAAGCACTCCTGGTCAGCTTGGCAATTTGAACACTTTTTGGATTTGTTTCTTCCCTCGCTGTTTTCTCTCTGATGTTGTGATGGGGCCGATTACTGACTGATGCTTGGTTCATATGTCCTTCTGAACACAGCTCTCCCCAAATCACATTGACTTGAGTGTAACATTTACTCCTATGTACATTTAAAATGCACACTTTGTTTTGCTGCCTCTGAGGAAAGGAAATCAAGGAAGAAATGCCAGTTTTTTCCCTATTCTCCTTTTGTTACATCTCTGAGATCCAAGTACATGAGAAGTGGCAGATTCAGGATCTATTCCCTTCTTTCCTGGGATGTAACTGAGCACATTTTTTCCAGGGAATGACCAGCATCAATAGTCAACCAAGTTCTCCTACACAGAATCTTGCTTCACCCTTCCTCTTGATGCTATATGCAGCTGCTACGCCAAATAATACCCCTGCTACACCTAATAATACCCCACAGAGAAGGTTCTTGAGAAACAGCAGGGAGATGAGGTATCTGAGTTTCATAGCCCAGTATAGTGAATATTTTGTCCATTATCCCCAGCAGCAAAGTGCCAGCAGGGCAGATCAAGCAATTCCCACACTTTCCAGTAGCCCTTTGCCTGGGGGAAAATCCAGGGTCCAGTGCCTCATCCAGCAGCTGCCCTCCAATGTCTCAGATATGTGTTGTAAATCCAGGGCCAGGGATAGAAAGGAATAAAAGAACCTCAGCCCTGCTTTGTCCCTGCTATTTCTTGACTAAAACACTCCATCCTACTTATGTACACACACACACTCACACACACACACACACGCACACACACACACACACACAAAAACAAAAAACCCAAAGCCAAAACAAATCCAAAGCAAACAAGCAGCAACTATTGAATTATTGGCCAAACCAACTTGATGTTTTGCTGATGCTGTTTTTAAAATGCTTTTGGTGTAGAACCAGTTTGATATATTTTAAATGTTTCAGGAGTTGAACAGAATGGCTGCTCATGTAGTCGATAAATATTTTTCTGCTATACGTACTAATAGCACAAAGGTACTGCATGGGTAAGGGAATAGCAGGGATATAAAAAAAATGCTTCATAAGCTAAGTAAACAAAAACACATATATAAATCAAAAATAGCATAAATCAAATTTTGTCTGTGGGGTGCCCTTTCGAGCATCAGAGCGTGGGAAGAGACTGCTGTGAAACATTAAAAAAAATAGCTCTATTTGCATCATTTCAGTGGTTCCAAACAAAACAGCCATCATTGCATGAGATGAATAAGGGATGCACTTTCCCCTGTCATTTTGCCTGGCACTTTCTGACATCAGCTGAAACTTTAAGCAGCACTCAGCCAATCCTGCAGAATTTTCATTTCACTTTGGCCATAAAATAAATAAATAAGCTAACCCACCCAGATGCAGAAGCATCTCTGCATAAATGGATTGTTCAGAGATCTCTCCTTGAAGTTAGTTTCTCAGGCTTTTTAAATGGGTAGCCTTGGGCTCATATATCTCTTTAAGTACCAACACTATGAATCACCTGGAAGAACTTCTTAAAAAAAAAAAAAAAAAGAAAAAGAAAAAAACCCTCTACAGTTGTAATAAAAATGAAAAATGGAGTTCCTTCTGGCTTCTACTATCTAAGACCTGTGTCATCGCTTTCTTTTCCTTCTTATTCTATTTTATAGACTTAAGGAATAAACATTTCCCAGGATTTGGCTGGCAAACATTTGTGTACGAAAGCACCTGCACAACTAAACAGAACAACAGCTTGTCCTTTACTCTGCTTAGCAATCAATTCTTTTCAGATTTGCATAGTTATGATGACACAGTAGCAAGGAGCTCTAAGCACTTTTTTCATCTACCTCCTTTTTTCAAGTGCTTATCTTTCAAGTATATTAAAAAATATTGCTTTGAGCTGTACAAGCTGATAGCTAGGAGCCCGAGAAAAGATCCAGGGACCATTGCTTCCCACTGCTCCTGGAAGCAGATGGGAATGTAGGGTGTGGCAGCACCATGTCCCCTTTTCCCAAAGCAGCAGGCAGAAACAGATAACTCAGCTGGAGTAGATGGACAAGGCTCCTTCTTAGCTGCCCCCATCAATGCTGCTGGCTCTTTGGTGGGTTTATTTAATGCTGCTGCTGCCAGTAAAGGCAGCCTGCAGCAGAAAGGAGGCTCCTGTGTGCCTGTCCCCTCCCTTGGACATGGAGCCAACCTGTGTTCTCTTGTCTTTTCATCTCTCTTTTACTAGAGTAATGATGAGGGATTCATTTTGAGTCATGAATAATCTATTACATTTTAAAAGCAAGGTGTAGAATTGGGGATTGGTTGCTTTTCTGAAGTGACTATCTTTAGGATTTAAACAGACTAACAGGACTGAATTTTGTGATTCTTTGCAAAATTTCATTGCAAGGGAAAAAAAAAAAGTAAAAGGAGAGTAGTAAAAAAACCCAACAGGGCTGTATTTGGCATCAGAATATGTTCAAGTATGGAAGTATTTTCTGTTCTCCAGTCAACAAGGAATTAATTTTGAGATTTGATTTCCTCTTTTTCAGAGCAAGCACAGTGAGAATTGAGGAACTACCAAGGAGACAAAGGATGGGAATACAGGGAGGGAAGGCATCCCATTGATGGTTTTGTTTGTAACTGTCTGGCTCTGTTCTATTTTTGTTTTCATAGAGGTTTTCCCTTCATCAACGCACTGCCTGCTTTGCTCCTGCTTTTGAGCCCTTCCAGGTCTGAGAGCAGCTGTGCTAGCCTTGAACATTGCTGCATAGCTGGGCAGAGCCAGTGATGACCCCGTGGGATTGTGAGAGACTGCAATACCCCCGGGGTGCTTTGATATAGATTAGGGTCTGGAGGTACTGAAGACAAGTGCCTTTCCTTCTCTGATCTTGCCATGAGGAAGCGTAGAGGAGGAGGGGGACCATTTCACCTGCAGCGTAGGATCTGGCATTGAATCACCTTCTGGGGATGGGATGCAGAACATGAACAGAATAAATTCATCTGAAAGGAGCTCTTGTGCCCAGAGAACAGTCCTGTAGTCAGGAGAGAGAAGCTGTGCATTTATATGCAGTGTGGAGGGTTGGCGAGGCTGCTCTCTGTGCTCCAAGCACTCTCTTGGTTAGACTTCAACATGACAGACAGCCATCAGGTGCAGACACAGATGGGAGATGTAGGAATTCTTCCTAGAGAGGACTGAAATAGCTCCTGACATTCAGAGAGCTGCACTGGAGATGGACACTTCACAGAGATGTGGGTAAAAACTGCCGTGGCTCAACGTGAGGGGGTGGGTAATGTGGAAGAAATTCTGTCTCCTTCAAAAAATAGCACATCCTGTAAAGAGGTGTCTTCTCCAGGCTGGGAGCACCTGAAGCTGCTTAGACAACTCCTCTGCTCTCACGGAGCAGCTGAAGCAGTTGGAAATTTGATATTTTTTTTCCCACATCCAGATTTGGGTGGTCTTCACTGCTGCTTCAGCAAATCCCAGGTGCTGCTACCTGCCCACTGTGAAGGGGCCACTTCAACACTCCTTGAAATGCAGGAGCACATCACATGCCTTCCCTGAATTATGCACAAATCAGTTATTGAAATGGATGTTCAGGGTTGACTAAATAACAGATTGAAGGATTGAGCACCAGAGTGGTACTCTGTACAAATGGAATAGGAATTTCCTTTCCATTCAATCAACCCTCTCTGTTTGCAGTGTGGATCTTTCTTTTCCCGCATACAACGATTTGCAGCTCCAGGTTTTGGGCTGCCACTACTTTTGTGCTTCTGGTTTGTTTGGGTTTTTTTGTTTGTTTTTTTTTTTATGTGCCCGTGGGAGCAAAGAGCAAGCAGAGTAATCTTAGGTGGAGTAGAGGTGCTTCAGATGGGAGCTTGTTAAAAACCATCACCTCTGCATGCAGGCTGGTGAGAAAAATGGTATCCAGTGTTGTACTTTTCCAAAAGAAAAGGAAGAACATGGCAAGTTAGCAGCTAGGACTGGAAAAATGCCACATTGTCTTACTTGGACAGGTTTGGTATTGCTTAATCAGTGCTTCAGCAGCTAAGCTGTGAAGGGATAACACACACTTCAAACCTGTGGTGATTCATAAGCAGCCCAGCACATACCAGCAGGAGCAGCCGTGGGATTCCACATGAACAATGCTCTTTCACTCAGATAGGTTTCAGCAAGCCCTTACTCAGTCTCTCACAAACTCTCTATCAGGGAAATTCTTTGTCCTGCTTCACTTACATCCAGTCCTGGGCTGGAATAAAGAAAATGTTTAACAGTGTTCATTCAGGAGCACTACAAATAAGGAGTGTACTGAATGCACAGAGGGATTTTCACATAAAAAGAGTGAAAAACCTTAGAATGAACCATTAGATCAAGGTGCAAACCAGCAGCACCTGCATTTTTATTGCATGTACACACACAAACAAACACAGAGACCCCAAATTGCCCAGTTAGCACTTATCCCTGCTTTCATTTCTGAGGAATATTATTGAAATGAACCTGGGATTTTGTATTCTGAAATGGGTATAACACAACGCCTCAACCTGCCCCCATACTGCAATCTTTCTTTCCAACCCCAGCCCCAACCCCAATGGACTTGTCAGCAGTTTCTATCATTAGCAACATAATCCCTCCTCTCTCCCGCTCTTTCTTTTTTATGTTTTCCCAGGGCTGCACCAATAATGAATAATTTACCAGTGTGGAGAAAGAAAAGTGTCACTACTGGAGTCTCAAGGCTCATCACTCACAAACCTGTCACACGGTCAAGAGTCATCAGTGCCATTATTTGTGTGAAGAGAAATTAGCACTAATCTACTGCTGAGTCTCTTGCTCCAGCCACTGTAAATGGTGCCAGTTTCTTAACAGAGCAGATTGTCTGTGCCACTGCAAATTGCATATCTCAGTAAAGTTAAAAAAAGGCAAAAACCCTCCTCACTCACTTCACAGAGGACATCTCACATGTGTTTAGTATTAGAGGAGAGGCACTGTGATGCAAAGGGCTGTTACCTTTCCCACAGTGGAGAAGTGCTAGAGATTTGATTTGCCTCTCTGCTATTAATAAATACCATTGAATCCAGAAAAGGGGATCCTAGCAGGGCTTTCAAAGGTGCACATTCCTGTGCAAAAAAGAGGTATGGCTTTCCAAGCCACGGAATAAGCATGTGAATGCTAAGATTTTAATTTTAGGGAGGAAAGGAAATGCCCTGTACTGAACTATGAAATATAAACAAGGCACAAAATAGAAAAAAAATGGTGCCTTGAGTAAATAATCAGGGCAACAATGAGAACTGTTGTGTGAGGGGCTTCCTCCTGTGAAAAAGGGAAGAGATGGGTAATGCGCTCAGTTTACTCCAGCAGTCATTTCCATCCATCAGTCCAGGGATTTTAAACCTGCTACCCTCAGCAGGTTTTTGGAACACCCACTACACAAAATCCACAGCAAAAGCAAAGCTGCCATTGGCCCAGCTCATCCCAGTGGCAGAAGAAGTGACAGCTGTGGCTCAGAAGCAGAAAATCCCACAGTCCCTCCTCAAGGCCTCAGTGGATCCCATCAAAGGGAGAGGTTTGTTCCCCACTGGGGATCAGCTCCCACATCTGGTGAAGTCCAAGCAGAGTTCCCGGCAGAAAAAAAAAATTATTTCCATCTCTAAAGGTTTCAAATTGTTTCATTTTTCTCTCTCTGCTCTTCCCTTTGTTTAAAATATTTTTCCAATATTAATTTCTAGCAAAATAAACCTGTGTGAATAAATGAATTATGAGAGCAAAACACAGTCTTTTGGATCATGAGGAATGCTTGCCTAAAGTCAGAAACATGGCTTTATAAAACAAAATTTGGAAACATTAACTTTTTTTATTTTGATCAGAAAAGTCCTTAACATGTAAAAACGTCTTTCCTTTCCTGACTCTGGGAAGATGTGCAGGGAGCCAGGTGTCCAGCCTGGCTCCGTGCCTGGCAGCCAGCCTTTAGGACTGCCCTCACACTTCTTGGCAGAGCAGCTTTGCCAAAACACACTCTGGGGGCACCCCCTAGCTACAGCAGCCAGCCTAATCCCCCAAGTGGGAGACTACATGAGAAACATCACACAGCCTTGGGCTGCATTATGGTTTGCACCTTGGACCCTCCAAGGACACTACACATCCCAACTGCCAAAAAAATCCCCTCTTTGGAGCCCATGGAGGTCACTCTGTCTCCACCTGAGCCTGCAAGAAGACTGAGTTTGCTGTGGAGGAGAACAGGGATAGACCGTGCAGCTTGGAGGTCTCAGTGTCACTGCGGGAGGAGGACCACTGTGTGGGAGGGCTCCTTACTGGATTGGCAGGGATCCCAGAAGTACCCAGCACTTATGGAAATTTGTGCATCCAAACACAAATGCAAAACCTCAAGGAGCTTTTAGATAGCAAAATAAGTGTGGGCTTTAAAGTCCAAAGACCTCCCCGCTTTTACATTTTTTTTCCCCCAAGATTTATCTCTTTTCTTTAACTGAAAAAAGGTAGAATCTCACACAAGTTTTCCACCACTTGTGCAAACTAATGCTCCTAAAGCTGGATTCCTGACTGAATTTCCTTAATGTCTTTCCAAAACACATCCTCTTCACTCTCCATCTTGTTTTGATTTTGATCGTGTTGCTACTCAAGATTGGGAAGTGACCATTCTTAAAAAAACTTAGCAGATGGCAGCCCAAAAAAATCCAGATTCTCTTTCCTTCTCCACTTTTTCCTGCTGCTCAAAGTAATCTATTCCAGTGTAGTTAAGTGTCCAAAACAACACACACCACTGCCAAAGAATCTCCACCTCACTGCACATGCTGCATCCCCAGTGCCCAAGGCTTCCTTCCCTAGAGTCAAGGGTTCTATTACTCATCACATCCTTGCCAAGAGAAATTACCTACTTTACAAAAAATGAAGGCATTACGAATGTGTCCTGTGACTGTGGGACCAGGAATCATGAAAGAGGACTGACCCTCAGTGAAGTCCAGTTACTGAAGGGAGAGAAGGATGAGATCTATGAAAGAGCTGCTTGACTGAAGAGGCATCTCCTGGTGGTGCTGGGGATCAGGTCACTATATCTTGCCTCTATTCCTCTTTTTCTCTACACAGCAAGCTGGTAGAAACCTCAATTAAAGTGTTTGAAGGGACTCTTCAGAAAGAAAGTGAGTGTGGCTGAGATAGGCCCTATTCAGGCATGGATTTTACTGCGATTTTGCTCAGGAACCCCTGATGCTTTCTACCTCCCTGAGCACATCTGTTGCTGCAAACATAACAGTATTTACCTTGTTAAAAGCAACTTGTGTCAAAAGGCATCAAGGAACAGAGTGGCTGTGGAGGCTCCTGGGAGAGATTTCCTCCATGTGCTGCTCCCAGCAGTTTGCAAGGTGAAGGAGAGGGCACCCTCAGCCTCTTGCCTGGACTTGCTACAAAGGCAGTCTTGGCAAACCATGGCCCCTTGATTAACCACGGGAGGATTGGTCTTCCCCTTCCGCAGGGAAGGCAAGAAATTCAGCTCTTAAATTGCCTTACATCATTCCATTGGCAAACAAGGGCTTTCTTCATCTGGCAGGGTTTATGTCGAAGCCATGAAATCTGCAACTGCAGATCTGCAAGGCAGGTCTTGGCTTCCCCTGGGATTTTCCAGTGTCTCCACCCCCAGCATGGTATCATCCAGCTAGGTGGTGGGACCATGGTGCTGCCTGGCTAGATGACAACTTCATAGATGACAGAGTAACACCCACAAAAGGCATTTTGGGTTCCTGCAGCTCCATCTATCCTGCCCAGCATTTCAGTCTTTTCAGTTACATTTATTTTGCCTTCAGGAAAGAAGTTTATTATGACCTTTGCTCAGAGCAACCGGAACCAGCCTGAAACACGAAATCTGTAACATATCTGATGATGTCAGTTCACACTTTTCTGCAAGCCTCCCCCAGACTGAGTCACCAGCAGGAGGGTTCAGAGTCAATACTCAATTGCATGAGCTTAAAGGTATACTGCCAGGGGCTAATTTATTGATGATTCTGAGTGGAATGAGTTTCCCGACTTGTTGCTGCTCCCTTGTCTATGTCCTAGTGCAAATGAAAGGGGATGCCCTTCCCATATCTCTGATTAGTAAGAAACTTGACATGATTCAATGATTTTCATTTACAAATACAGCTGAAGTATTTGCTTTAGTTATTTCTTAGCACACACTTTGTGCCCTTGTACCTTGCCAGGTATCAAATTTTTAAAAAAACATTCATAATTTAAAAGTTTTATAGGACCACTCTGATCATGTTTAACATGTTCATGACAAGCTGTCCCCCGTCAAAGGTACATCCCAATGCCTTGTTCAGCAGTTACGTTTGCTTCAAAATGGTGCTAAAACAAGTCAGAGCAGTAATCTGCTTCAGAACAGAAGATCTCAGGTCACTCATCACATGTATGACCTCCCGATAAACCTCTTTGGCTGGTAAACATAAAGTCCATTAGAATCTGCTAAACAGATGTGATGCACACCCATTGAAACTTCTGAGCACTCTGCTCTCTTGCTCCTTCATACCAGGCAATAGTGGCTGGATATCAGAGGTGTTGACTACCAGCAATCCACTATTTAGACTGGCTGCTCTCACAAGCAGCAAGCACTCCCTAAGCAGGGGAATGTCATTTTTTGTCTCTGCAGAAGTGTTGACTCAGAATGTCCTGTGGTACATTTCTTGCACGCCCATGGCTCTGAGCAGAGCGGTCTCATAGACCTCTGCAAAAACAGCTGCTACTGCAGGGCCACTGCAAAATTTGTAGCACCACTCATGAATGCCAGTATCTCCCAGTGACTTGACGAGCCTCTCTGAAAAAAAAAAAAAAAATTTTGTCCAAAGAGCTCTGTGATTGATGTAGTCTGCAGCATTTGTCTTTTGTCAACTCATGGCTGCCTCATGATGCTGTGATAAATCACAAATGCTATGGTGCACTAGTTGGTTTCCCTGCACTCCAAACTCATTGCAAATATAGATGTAAACAGTTGCTTTGAAACGTAACCTCTTTTTTTTT
Source organism: Haemorhous mexicanus (assembly GCF_027477595.1). Classification (NCBI taxonomy): domain Eukaryota; kingdom Metazoa; phylum Chordata; class Aves; order Passeriformes; family Fringillidae; genus Haemorhous; species Haemorhous mexicanus. Next base: position 134,061,475 of record NC_082341.1, read on the forward strand.
TTTTTCCAGCTTTCTTTACAGAGGCATGTTTTACAACCACTGATGTCTGCTTTCTCTCACACTATATTATTATAAATTAGCAAGGTCAAAGAGCTCTCCTTAGGAAGGTTTAAAACAACACTTTTCCCCTTTGGTTTTAATGCCCTACGTGAGGTTCTGTGCCATCTACTGTGTAGCAGCATACCTCCCACTTGCCTTTGTGATCCTAAATATCTCTGCCCTGATTCATTGTTGGGGCATGCAGTGGGAGCCAGATCACAGCACTTTCATGCAGACCTTTTGATAAGAGCACAACAGTATCCGTTAAAAGAAAGGAAATCTCTTGCTTGAGGGAAAACAAAAACACACATGCACACACAAAAAAACCCCACAGCAACCTTATATTATAGTCTGCAGCTAAATCTGGAACTGTGGACCTCAAGCCAAAACATAACCACAGTTTAGGGAAATAATATATATTGTAATTACAAGGTTCCACTACAACAACAGACCACAGAACTGGCCAGAAGGTGAGTTTGTCTTTGTTGGCAGTGGGAATACGGGTAAGTTTCTTTGGTTGAAATTTTTTATTTCCTGTAAAAAGGAGAAATGGAACATTCCCCTTTCCCCATCACTCTCCACCCAAATGGCAGCTCCTACATGCTCTGTCAGCTGAAGTTAGCTCCATAGCACAGATCTCTTTTCACTGAGCTATTATTTTACTAGTAGCTGTAATGGGCAATTATCTGTGTGACACAGCCTCTAGAGTGGCAGAAGACACCTCTTTCTCTTCCACTGACAGATTGAAGAGCTAAATTATAATTTAAGGAACCAGGTGCCCAATTCTGTCAAAACATCTCATGTGATGGTTTCTTATTCAAGAGAAAACTATACATAATCAAGTAAAAGTGCATGAGGGTTCCAGGTCTAAAAAGAGATATCAGAGACAATATCAAGTAAGTGATGTTAATGCAAAGATGACCTTCTAGTGATTGTGTGCTTAGGGTTTAACAGCTTAAGAAAAGCTCAGTAAGGAAAATAGATATTGCTAGCTTTGCTAAAATCAAAATGTAAAAATAATTCCAAATCAAACAGAAATTGACTGTCTGAATTTCTCAGAATAAACAAGAGAATAGAAAAATTAGTTAATTCCATAGGTGAGACAAAATATCTGGCAGATTTTAATTCTTTCATTTTGAAGAGTTTATGGTTTAAAAGCTTGTGAGCTAACACATGAGGTACTGTTATGATAAAATTTTAGTGAGAGTTCTTCCACTTAAATGAACAGAAAATGACTTTGAAAACATTAAATGATATTGCTTGAAGGATTATATGTAACATTCCCAGCATAAGTTTAATCAAATGTCAAGGTACCCTCCTCTTGCCGTCCCAAGTCTTTGATTTGTAAAGCAGCTTTTCAATAATTTAACAGCTAGAAATGGTTTAAAAGAAATAGAAATTGCTGGTATAGGTAACAATTTGTATTGTCTGTCTCAGACCTCATAACTTCTTCCCTTTCCTGTGTGACAAGCGTTGATTGGAATGGTTGTGAGCTGTTCTTATACTACGTTGAAAAAAAACCTTTGACAGTATTTTTCTCCCAACTCCAAGTTATTTATATAACACCATTTACTTTTCCTGTGTGTTGGTTTTGGCTGGAGTACAGTTTTCTTCACAGCAACTAATGTAGGGCTGTGCTTTGGATCTGTGCTGGAAACAGTATTGATAACTACAGGGATGCTTTAGCTATTTCTGAGCAGGGCTTACGCTGAGTCAAGGCCTTTTCTGCTCTTCAGCACCCCCAGCATCAAGCAGACTGGGGGTGCACAAGAGAGGGGACATGGCTTGGACAGCTGACCCCAACCGACCAAAAGGGTAGTCCATGATTCCTATGGAATCATGGTCAGTATATGAAGCTGGGAGAAGAAGTAGGAAAGGGAGGATGTTTGAAACGATGGTGTTTGTCTTCCCAAGTAACCTGTCCTGATGGAGCTCTGCTGTCCTGCAGAGGGCTGAGCACCTGCCTGCCCATGGGAAGCAGTGGATGAATTCATTCTTCAGCTTTGCTTGTGCATGGGGCTTTTACTTGACCTTTTAAACTATCTTTATTTCAACCCACAAGTTTTCTCACTTTTACTCTTCTGAATCTCTATTTCCCATCTCCCTGGGGAGACTGAGCAAGCAGGTGGCTGTGTGGTGCTTGGTGGCCAGCAGGTGTTATACCCCAACACCCTATGAAATATATTTTGATATTCTAGAAATAAAACTAAGAGGAGACTATGGCAGTGATCTTAGGGAGAAAGCTACTTCTAACCCAAAAGTTTTACATTGATAACACCTGCTGAAGGTGACTGGTAAACTTCACAGAATCCAACTCACAAGAGCTCTAATACATCACCCCTGCTTCAGTTCAAGCAGGGATGTCTTTGATCTCTCTCCTGAACTCAGCTTTGAGATGGTTTCAGAGACACACAGCATGTAGGAGTACAAGGTGAGCTTTACCACTGGGATTTCTTTTGACAGTCACAATCAAACATCAAAAGAAGTGAGACAAGCTAATTTAAACTTAAAATAAAGGAAACATGACACAGTGTTTGCTGAATGCTGGCTGTTCTCTTTGGATCTAGTGATGCCCCCACCCCAACATATCTGGGCAGGTCCTGTGGGAGTGCCTTGCAGACCCCGCTCTTCACAAAATTCATGCTCACTGTCTGAAATTTGATTTTAGAACTAGTCCTCTATGAGTCTCCTCTTGCTTCCCCTCTGACTATAAGATTCTTTGCCCTTACAGGCAGCACTCTCCACAGCCAAGATCTGTTCAGATGAACTGTCTTCTTACAGCTGGGGAGGACCAAAATAGAAAGTAGCTCCTCTTCCCCTACATGTATTTAGGGGCTAAGGGGCCAAGCCTCCCTGTTTTAACCCAGTTGTTTCTGTATCAATGACAGAAACACCTTCCTGTCCTCCTCTTTATGAACTCTGTTTCCGTTCTCAGCTGGGTTAGTGGAGCCAGATCCAGTGGCAAAAAACTGGAGGCTCTGCAGTCACAGCTGCACATACTACATTTATCCATGTTAATGGTGCTAACAGCCTACTTGTTCCCTCTTTTTGTCCTTCCTCTGTAGTCCCCCTCTTACCACAAAGGAAGAAGTAACTGCTGTGGCACTTAACTCATCTGCAAGAGACTCTGCTGAGAGCCTTCCTTTACTTCCCCTGCCCCACATCCAGTTACTCCTGTCCCGACTTCAATAATTTACCTGGAATCACAGCAGGGAATTGCTTTGCTCTGATGCTTTCCTGAACAGTGGAAATGATCAAAAGTATGTCAAGACACAGAAAATTCACAATTTTCAGTTTATTCCAGTGATAATTTTTTATTTCTTACTTTTTTTCTTCTGGAAACTTGAGATCCCAGATTCCTCCCAAAGAGTCCATTAGCACCCAATGTGTTGTCAGCCTGAAGGTGAAGCCAGAGCACCTGTGTAATCTTTGTCTCTTTCTCAACAGAATAATTTAGATCTGTTGAAGCTCACAAATGCAAAGCTTTTGCTGTCTAGCTTGAGAAATATGTATGTGTCTCTCTACATACACATGCATACAAATGTATTTAATTTCCATTTTTGAATCTTCAAACATCTTTTTTGAAATGTGTCCATCATAAAACCAGCACTGTAGCTACTTCCTACTTTGTGATTCAATAGCTACATTAACTATTTTGCAACATCTTGAGATTTAGAGCTCACTTTGAAATGTTTATGCCTAAGACCACTACTTTTGGAGGCACTGCTTGCCAGATCCACTTCTCTGAAAGTCTGCCACCATTCTTATCCCTGCCTGTCTCTCCACATTTGTCTTTACTGAAATGCAGTGTCTTTGTCTCGACCAGTTTGCCAGGCCTCATGTATCACTCTGACTTTCTCACCCTTACGAGCATTTCTTTTTCTGTCTACTTTTCCATTATCTGGAAAAGTTGCCAATTGTCATTTCATGAGTATAAAATTTGAACTTCAAATAAATAAACTTACAGATTAGAAGCAATTTTATACATGTTTGTATTCATTTTGTTCTTACAGCCAGATTATTTATGAATGCTCTGAACACAGGCTGACTCAAAATGACTTGCAACATGACAATTTCTCTGTATATGACTTCTCAAGACTGCTGAGACCCTTGCAATTGCTCTCTCAGGATCTCATTTTTCAATTACAACTCTACTCAATATTAAGACAAAATCTCTGTAAAATTTCTGTGTATTGTCAAATAAACTCTCAGCTTCAAATCATGAGAGCTGCAGTGATGAGAAGTGGTTGTGAGCAGAGACCTGCTGGCCCTAAGTACACAGTTATGGGGCCTACTGATCCCAATCCTGTAATATTGCTGATTTAAATCTTCTCTCAGTCTTTACATTCAGGTACTCTGCATGTTAACATTCCAGCATGACACCAGCCACTTAAAAATCATTCCTCCAGTGTTCTTAGCCTTGCTAAACAGATTTTTTTTCCTGTCTTTGGGTCTCTTTTTTAAATTTGTAGACTTCAAGCCTTCTATCTATAGTATCCTTTCTACTTATTAAATATTGGTGGTTTGGGTGTTTTTTTTAAATCTCTAATTCCTGCAGTTTGGTCCAGTTTTAATGAGAGGCAGCCAGGCAATTCTACAAAGAGCCAACATCTCCAGCAATGTGTTACCCACACATTCACCAGCTCATTCTTGGCTTTCTCTGCCTTTCTGTCACACAAGATCTCTCTTCCTGTAACCAGTGCCTTTCTGCATGCCCTCCCATATTTCCATTGAGGACTACCATCACCAGGACAGCATTCCCAGGAGCCCATGATTGTAGCAGCCACTGTGACCTCACCTTCCTCACACCCTGGCTGTGCAGCTGAACCAGAGCCAGAGCCTCCCAAGCCATGCATGGATCTGTGCCAGGAGCTGGGCTTTGGTCACCACAAGAAGTGGCTGCCTTCCTTCAGGCCATGCAGGTGACACAGCTGCAGAGGATCTGTGGTAAACTTAAAGAAAGCAACCTAGAGTAGTTTAAATAACCCCATTAAGCCCATTGAGATACACAGGTATTAACAATTAACTATTAGCTATAACAGATGTCAGAACAACAGCAGCTCCCCTTTTGGTGGTGTTTTATTTATATTTTTATATATTTATTGTATTTCTAACATCTCAAGCAATTCATTCTCTAACAGAACACAGACTTTTAGAGGAACAGTGGAGTAGAGTGAGATTGAATTTCAACATAATAAAAAAAAAAGAGCAAACTTTTCAGATTTTTTTTTAAATCATCTTAAAAGAAGAAAGGGCAACAAGCCCATTCCCTCACCTTTTGCAGATCTTCTATAAGAAAACATGGCTAATTCAGGCAACTGAACACACAGAGTGAATATTATTTCTCTTAGACCAGGGCTTCTAACAAAAGTGAGCAGGAGGGTTTCAGCTCATCCTGTGTAGCTGGCAAAAATGGAATAAAAACACCTTCAGCAAGCTGATCTCTTGTTATTCTTCTGTCTCCTGCCCCAACTGAGGCAGCACAGCTGCGTTCTGTACATGTCCCTGGAACTACACCGGGCATCTACACTGATATTTATTGCTTATTATCTGGTTATGAGGAGAATGGGTGGCTTTTAATGGAGAAAATAATTAATTTAGCATATAACAAGTAGAAATGCTTTCAAATGGGATGGAAATAAAGTTGAACATAAACACAGCCTTCAGAGAGAAAGAGGTTTGGCTGACTTTGGTCAACAACAACAATAATAAATGACAACTTCTTTTTGCCCACATATTTAACAGAAAAGGAATTTTTAGCCTATTTAATTTCTGGAATGTTTCAAAGTCCCCCCACTTAAGCAGCTCACCTGAGAGTAGTACATAGCAGTTACAAAAATGCCCCAATGATTCCACTTGATGAATATTGTTTAATTTCCTGCATCTCCAGTATGATGTTCTCTCTCTCTCTTCCTCTGAAACACCTGTGCTTGTGGGCTAAGAATAGGATCCATACTCAGAGCTGTCACAAAAGCAAAGAAGAACATCTGGGCTTCTACGTCCCCACTACATTCTGGCAAACGTTGTTCCACACGTGCCTATTTTACACTTTTGTCTTCCCAGCACACAGGGGGTTGGTTGTTTCTGAGGACTTTTCACTGTCTTGCTCAGGGGCAGCAGGGACAGCGGGGACAGCATGTTTGTCCATAGGCCCTGGAGGGACAATACTTAGAGGCTGATAACAAGACCAGCTTTGCTGAGAAGAGTGGTTGATTTGTCCCTGATATAACTCTGCTGATTCTAATGGCTTTTTACCATGGAATTTGGCCCCATGTTGTTAGATGTCTGCATATTAGAAACAGAGTCATTTGCTACAAGGGAAACAGTCAACATCTTATTTGCATCCATGCATATCAACAATGCAATTAGGGCAAACTTCTTTGAGAATTGGATTCAGATGGTAATTAAAGTATTGTGTTATGAATTTTAATTTGGCATTAGTGAAGTAAATTATTCTGTATTGCTCTGTTCTCACAGTTTGGGCAGAATACATTATGCTTTGCTTACTGAGACCTTTGAATTAAAAAAAAAAAGAGCCTAGTCCCTGTGTCCTTAGAATCTAATTGTGTGGAAGAAAATGAGTTACATAAAACCTTTTACCAGTGATTCAAAGTCAAACAGCAGTGAACATCATTCCTTTGATACCCTCCCACAATTTGGGGACTCAGTTGGAAGGGTTGGGGAGGAAACTCTTCTAAGCAGCAATAATTTGTAAGATTCAATTAAAAAAGAAAGCGCATAAAACCAACTACTTTGAAAAGACAGGTGAGATACAAACATTTTAAATAAATCAATGCCTACATCTATATCACTGATAATGATAGATGTGAGCTTAGAAAATCAGAATGAACTTATAAAATCATATTGCACCCCTGACATACATGTAAGAGTAATATGCATGCATATATAATCTTGGTGTATGTGCTTTGTGTCTGTAGTTTTGAAGGTATGACCTACTAAGTAGCACAAACCTAAGTTTTAACTATTAATTTTTTTTGCACTGATATTATGTTCACAAACAGGGTGCTGTTCCTCATGTCCCAAACTCCATGTTAGTAGTTGGCAGAGGGTTTTACAGGAAGATTAGTAAGGACAACACAATGACTGTTCAGATATAACTCTTTTTGAGCATAAGAAGTCTAGGTGCATGCATGTGGAAAGGAAAGGTTTTCAGTAGTTGTCTGAGAAGTGTTTCATGACAAGTTAATCTCATCATGCAAGATGCTCCACATGTTTGCAGTAAAAGACAATCATTACTTGCAGAATTTGCCCCCCAAGTCGACAAGACAGAGGGCACACTGTGATTCCATTCATATTATATGGCACACTAATCTCCTTTCTTCATCAATGTTCTCCTTTGATCCAGCCTCCTTCCAGCTCCTGCATCAACAGCATCCAGGCATTCTTAAGGTCTGACCCAGCAAAAAGGGCTAGAAAAGAGATAAAAAATCAGTTAAGTTCAACCTTTTTTGGCTGCATTGACCCTGGCTGCACACCAGGTGCCCACCAAAGCTGCTGTATCATTGCCTTCCTCAGGTGGACAAGTCCTGCTGGGAGTCTGCTCCAGTGTGGGCTTCCCACAGGCTTGCACCCTCCTTTGGGCACCCATCTGCTCCAGCTTGTGATCCTCCCTCCAGGGTCTGCAGTTGGATATCTGCTCCACCATAGACTTCCATGGACTACCTCTCCATAGTCTCCACAGGCTGCAGGGGAATCTCAGCTCTGGCTCCTGGAGCATCTCCTCCCCCAGCTTCTGTACCCTTTCCATCCAGGGTAAGCAAACAGCCAAACTCCCTCTGGGGAGCGGGAGACCTGGCTCCTGTTCCCAGCCACAGAGCTGCTCCCAGCAGGATCCCCAAGCAGGTTTGCACTATGGGGTTGGTGAGGGGGCCCCTCATCCCACATCCATGTTATGATCCCTCAATACTCTCTGTGTCCTTTGAAAGAGGCGTTTGCCTGACCTACTCTTTTATACCTAAAGGTATAAAACTGCGAGGTGTTTGAGTTTTTTGTTACATGGGAGAAGTGCAAGTCCTTTTGTGGTCTGCATTTCTTAATAGAAAAAATTGCAGCTAAAATTCCAGTGCATCAAACTGCATACAAAAAGGTTATGCTTTTAGTATTTCTCATTTAGAGAGCTCAAGAGCCAAATGTTTCACAAAGACTGGATGCTCTCATGAGAATGAATTTCTCCACGATTTTCATAGTAGATTAAAATGTTTAAGACTTAAATAATCTTTGGATGAGGTCCTGACCTCATGTTTGTATAAATATGGGCTTGTTCAGCTGAAGTCTATGGAGCTATATAAAAATAGCTCCAGTGGAAGAGAAGATCCAGCCCAGAATATGTCAGCATATGATCGGCCCCATGATATTGCCCAGCACCACACTGGCTGGCCCCATATGCTTCCAAGTGTCCTGACAGAGGTGTTTGCAACTGCTGTTGGAGCACTCAGATATGTGCTACACTATGAAACAGATGGCAGCTCCATGTAAAATAATATATCCAAAGGTACCTCTGCAAGAACCCTCACGGTATTTGTGTCTTTGAGGTAAGTTTGCTACAGATGTTAGCCAGAGGACATACTAAGCTTATTCACCGGATGTCTTCAGGGATGGTAGATGCTTCACCACCTTAGGAAATCAAAAATATATTGCATTTTCTTCCTGCTGAGATTAGTATTTATGCTCAGGTGTTATGCATCGATTCCCCATGCTCCGTGTGTGCAGCATGGGTGTTCCCTGCTGCTGGGGAGGCGCAGAGAGGTGTGTGCAGGTGTCACAGCAGGCGGGCAGAGCCCACGGGGGAGAACATCTTCTGCCAGCAGTGCAGTGCAACAAAAACCGCGGCAGTGCCGCTCGGCATCCAGCGTGCCCAGCTGCCCAGTCCTAAATGCCACAGAACATTAAAAAGTAACAACAACAAGAACAACAACAACCCTATGATGTCCCTCCTCATTAACTTTTTAAAGCTTCTGCTCACTTTGTGGAATCACCATTCTATCGCGTGGTCAATAATGTATGAAATGAAAAGCTCCTGTCCACTCTGCAATGCAGACAGAGATTTACAGTAACTGCTTAGTGCTATTTTTGGTAGATCTGAATTCAGGGGCAATAAATTAAAAAAACCCCACAAACACAAAAAAAAAGAGCAGAGGCAAGAAAATTAAATTAAGTAAAAAAAAGTCAAACATTTTAAAGACAGTTGCAGTGAGTGAGATATATTTTTTTCTTTCCTAATCTCCTTTTGTCGCCTGCTCACAAGAGAGACACAGTCTAGAGAAAAAGCAATGCCATTTTTTCCTTAATTTCCTCTTTAAAATTAACTTATTGCTCATGGAAGACACTTATCTCTGCTAGCCCCCAAGACCCAGAATTAGGAGTAAATGCACATCTTCAATCCATCCTCCCATCACTAGGAATCTCCTTGACCTATTAACCATCTCGCTGTTAGGCTCAGCTGAAGCATCTGTCCAGAGGTAGAACATGACAGGCATTTTGGTTTTGGCCCTCCGAGGCTGGAGAAGTGCTTTGCCCTCTGCAATTAACGCATTCATGTAGAGAATAAAGAACAATGACAAAATATATTCCCAGCCTTTTCTTTTTAAAATTAGAAAGCGCTTACTCTTTGGCATAATGGGCTAACTGAAAGAGGACAAGTAGCATTTTCAGAAGTATGTTTACAAAAATAATATGCTTAGCCATCATGGCATGCTGTCTCTGTCCAATGCGACTCTTCCTGCAGCCCCTGCTACTGAGATCTCTTGCGGAGGGACCAGCACTAACAGACCTACATACACAGCATTGGCAAAACCTATTTTGGGTACAACCTCCCAGGAAAGCTTCCAAAAATTGTGCTGAACCCTGAACCTATCCTTATTCCTGCTAATGTGACCTGTTTCATTGCTAGGGTTGCTGCCACAGCCTCCCCTAATTTTAGCACATGGGTCAGAAAATTCACTGTCGAATGGCAGCAGTGAATGGCTTCTTCATCTTACAACAGCTCACAGCAAATTGTTGTAATCTGCATTTCCAGCTACAGGAGTTTTGGAGCAAAATTAATTGTAAATGACTTCTAGCCTAGTTATAATCTAAAATACTGTTTCATTTTGGCGGTAGAAAGGAACCGCACTTTCTGCATACAGCCAGTGCCTATAAAACAGAAGAAAGCAAAGCATGATCAGTGTGGTGAGCAGGAGATAAAACAAGCTCCTTGGCACTGGGCAATGGCAGAGGAAGTCTGTTTCCTCCCTGATAGCTAGCCGAACATTGTTACCCTAAGCTGGGCTGGTTCTCCTCCCACCAGGCTGTTCATATACCATCTGCCCATGCTGAAAATTATCAGGAGCATTATGTTGCGTCTTTACTTATTAAAAGACTGAATGCAAACTTTCCAGAGCATACAGAGTGTTACAGCTTACTGCACTGGAAACTTTATACCATTATGTCTAGTGAGGCCCCTGAGTCTCTGTTTTAATGCCTTGGAAATGCGACAAAGTAGAGCCAAGAAAGGGCAAAGCAAAACCTGAAACTTGAAAATCAGGACCTACAGTCTTCTCCCATTTCCCTTCTTCACTCACACAGAACTAGAAACAAGCCAAATTTGTACTTATATTGTGTTTTTAAAACAAGGAGAGAGTAAAATCTTTCTCACAATCATTTTGTCTGTTCTGGCTTTGAGAGACAGAAAAGCCTTTAGAAAAAAAAACAACACAGTGCTGGCACTTTTTATTTTCCCCCAGTTCCCCCATCAAAACTTTCACTAAAATGTGAACAGAAAACCATCTTCAGATACAACCTAGATAAAAGATGAAATGCAGTCCTTGCTGTTAATATTTAAGAATCACATACATCTCCACATGTTAATGCACTCTATTAGCACCACCTTTGTCCACTTTCCTTTGATGGGCAACTTGATATTTCCTGCAGCAATAAGATGATGATATGCTGACTTCACCTGTATCTTAGATATTCATTCAACAAAATTAGAAAATCAGTCACATTAGAATAATGCATATGTGACTTAGAATTCTTATTTCCATGGGCACCTCAGGGGTAGACAGAGGAATATAGAAAGATAACAGATATTGCTTACTTTCACTCTCTGAACAGGTAGATAGCAAATGCTGGGCATACGGTTGTGCATCCTTGTGTTCAGATCACTGCTTCAGCAATTGACTCGTTAGTACCTTAAGAAACATATTTTATAATTCCAGAATTAAAATCTCCCACTGCTGATCAGTTTCATGTAATTGAAAATAGGATATAAGTTTAGCAAAATGCCTTTAGTAACTCTTGAGCAACTTCGAAAAGTAGGAATGCATATCAGTTTGTTGAAATGTATCACTGAACACTGTATTTTTAAATACTATGGAAAATAACAGACCTTGCCTCTATTAAACAATCCTTTGAAATATTCTGCTCTATGTGAACAAGTAATTTTATTTCTTTTAACAGATCCTATTCTTTATCTGTTTCACACACACTTGGAAAGCGCATATTTAGAAAGCCTTCTGTAGCATGGGAGAAATCTTGTTCTGTAACTTTTGCTATGGACTCCATGGATAGCTGATTCTCCTTGGTAAACTTCCCGATTGCTCCTACTCAGGGTGAGAATTTAGAAGCCATCCAGGCAGTATTAGAACAGTGCCTTTGAGGAACCCTGTGCATGTGCAATAACCTTTCTGGGCAAGCATGGCCCATGAGAGGCTCATCTTCCCTAAAGCCTTCACTGCTCAGATCACCCTTCTCTGTTTATTTAGTTTCTGCTTCTCACCCAGATCTGTCACAAAGTACACAAGCATATGTCTTTCTAAGCCAATCTCCATTATTTTATAAAACCCAGTGAAAAACATACAGGAATTGATTGTGTTAGCTGTCAAGCCTGCAAGTGATTCCAGCGTGTTTGCCCTTTCATTCGCTGCATTTTGGGTATTATATAGATAGAACAGGAAATGTAAAACGCAGGTTAAGTCATTTAACACTTCTTTTTTTTTCTGATTTCTGCCCTGTTCTGGCAGAAACGACATTTGAAACTACATTTTTGTCAGTCAGCTAGTGTTGAAATATCTGTAGGTTTGAAAGCCAAAACAATAGGTTCTGAAGTGAACGTTATCAGCTTTGTCAAAATCAAATATTGAATCAGAACCAGGATCCATCCAGGTTCTTCAAAAACCATAGTAGACACATTCCTCATTAGGCATCTGTTTATTCCAAAACACAAACACACAGGGGATAGAATTAGATAACACTTTTCTGGCTTACTAAATGGGTTAGACTTAGTAAATATGGTACTCGATTTTCAACTGATTCTACCATCTGTCAGCAAACTTATTGCTTTTAGCAGGGGTTTTTCTTGTGGTAATTTCTGGGATTTTTTTTCCCCTCTGTTCTTTTCATGAATATACATGCCTACAAAGTTTAAGGGAAAAGTAAATTAAAGAAAAAATGAATCAATCCACAAAATCTGAACAGGGCAGGTCAGATTATAATCAGAAACTACAAAAGGACTTGCAAATTGTTATTAACAAGCAGCATAGGAAAAAAGAAGTCTCATGTGTGGAAGGAACTTCCTATTGTTTTTCAGGTATATCTAAATCCCAGAATCAGTTATCGTGGCAAATGGGTTTTTGCAATGCAGAGTGCAGCAGCAACTGTGTGCATGGGTGGAGACTGGTGTAGAAAGGACAAAGAGTAGGCTGAGAAAAACTACCCAGTAAATTGTCTAGCTGGGACCCGGTGTCATAAAAGTCTAAGCATAACATTCCTGTTGTGTTTTCATACTGAAAAAAAATAAGTCTCAGACCCATTCTGATGCTAAGCTGGGGCAGAACTAAGTCATGGAAAATCTGTCACAATGGGATGCACTGGTAGGGGCAGTGGTTTGAAGCTCCTGCAGCAAGCTCCACTGCATGGTGTAGTTGCATTGCTCCTACACTAGCAGCTGCCTTGCATCACACAGCGAGGGCTGCTTTGCTGTTGGAGAGCTTGATGCACCTAACTACTTGGAAAGGAATTTAAGCCTCATCCAACAGAATGGAAGGGCTTTTTCAAAATTTCCAGTAGATTTTTACTCACAGTTCCTGAGTTTTAGGCTGTTTAGGGAAGGTGTGGATTCTTAGAAGCAAGGAGAAAACGAGAATAAAGACTCAGTCGGAGACACTCATGATGGTGGTGGGTTTAGCAATGTGTCTTTCCAAGGTGTCTTTGGTGCCCAAGAATGTTTCTCTCCTCCTCAGGAGCCTCCAGCAGCAGAACTGCATTGTTGCTATCCCCATCATATGCAAAAAGATGTTGCCGTTGGAAGGGAAGGGAACAACAGGGAGATCTTGTACTTCCCCTATCAGTAGAAGGGGGAAGTTGGTCCTGGTATACAGTTGATCAGACAAGAGTACTCTGCCCTTTTTTCACTCACAGTTTCAGGCCAAGTTTGTCCCCTTGACCAAAACAACTCTTTCAGCCCAGGAATAAAACAAGACTAAGGCAAAGCATGACTTTGCTGTGAACAGCTTGGTGGAGAAGTCAGCCTGCTGAGATTAAAAAAAAATATTAATGGCTGGGAAACAGATTTGGGAAGAGAAATGGCAGATAGCCAGAGATTCCTTATTGACAGGTTCATCAATAAATCCATAGTGTTAATTACCATTGGAGCAGGCAACCTCAAAGAGTGTAACAATTCATACACGGTGCAATGAACAAAACTACAAAATGTAACCAGGTATGAGATACAGGTTAGCACCAGGCATAAAACATCCACACGGAGGAGGAGTAAGAAGATTATAGAAATGTTTGTGACACTGTAGTAAAGTTATAAGTAAAGTCAAGGTGAAGAATGGAAAGAGGTGTGAATGAGATGCATGAAAAATGGGAAGACACAATCCATGTACACTGAAGAAGAGGTGGAATGAGAGATAGGAGGTGTAATAAATTGTTGATGGGGCTGACAGAGTAAAAAAAAATTATTTATTCCTATGTTCACAATCTGTCTTAGAGAAATAATCTAATACTTATTTTCCATGGGATGAAAATATACCATGATAAATCAAAGCTATGTTCAAGATGAAGTCAATGAAAGGAAGACATCAGAAGGCTTAAATTAATTGCCCATATCAAAGACCCATGTCCTATTCATAAAAAACCTCCATAAAAATAAATTCAGATATATTAGCAAATGTGCTGCATTAAAAATCTCATTAAAATATGAAGAAAAAAATCTATAAAATAGAAGATTTCATATTTAATGCCTGTACTTTCAAAAAGGTATTTGATGTGACAGCAAGAAACCATTCCTTTTATTCAAAACAACACTGGGAAAAGTAATCAGGTGAAGATAATATTGGATGAAAGTGCTGTCGGAGAAAATATTGGGGAAAACTTGCAAGAGAAAGCTATAGTGACAGTTCTGGTTTCAGTTACAGCAAACATCACAGACTCAGTAAAGGCAGGAGGAGACTGCAAACCTCCCAGCAGGATGTCATGGCCAAAAGACCTAAAAAGAACCATTCATGGGTGAACAGGGAAATAGAAAGTAAGGTTATAGATATTAATTTACCTTTGTAGTTGGTAGGAGCAAGAGTATTACCGTGTTATGCTGTTTCTGCTTACTTCACCTACACTTCTAGGGGACAATAGAAGATTGGAGGGCTTAGATTGCTGGCAAAAGGATGCTGTGAAAAGTGGAGAACATTCACTGGAGGGAAAAAAGTAAGGGAGGGAGGGAGGGAGCAGACTACTTGGAATCTGAAATGAACTTTCCATAGCCTGCTAGAGAAAATTACTGAGGGCATTAAGTTGTTTAATCTTGAACACAGAAGCATAACAGAATGCAGTGCCTGGAGGCTGACATCAGTCAAATTCAAACTAGATTCAAACAGCAAACTCAAGAGTGTATATTTTTCATGGCAATATTAATTAACTGCCAAGAATAAATGACCAATGGCTATGGACAACTCTTACTACTTGAATTCAAGACTAGAAGTCTTCCTGAGAGATGCTCTGCAACACAAGGAGTCATCTACTCAACCTAAGAATGGCTGGATAAAATTGTAGTTCAGGTCATACTGAGAGTCAAGTGAAATGTCCCTTCTGGTGTGAAAGTATATATATATCTATGAAATACCTGTCAAAATTCTGAGAGAGTTAACAAGCTTACCACGTGGCATCTGCTGACAGGAGATCATGGTGGTAAAGGAACCATTTTTGTAAGACAGTTCCCAAAAAGTGCTCGGTGTAACAAATTATACTGGCAGGGATTATAGAAAGAGTATTGAACTTCAGAGTGATTTAATGGGAAATGGGATTATCAGAGAGTCAGGAGCTTTATTATTAGGGCCAAGGTTTGTTGTGTTTATTTATTAAAAGGTTGTTTTGTCAGGCAGTGGTATTTGATGATCCCAGGCTTGGAGAGAGGCAGTCAATAACAAGGCAGAGTGGATTACAGTTGGAGCTGGTGCTGATATACTACAGACAGAGAGTGAGATAGACAGATCACTGTCATGTAATTGATTGTAAAGAAATTTAAAGAGATGAAGGACTAAAAGGGAACAAGCATCCTCAGCAGGAATAGGAAGGGTGGGGGGAATCTAAAACAGAGTTATAAGTTGAAAGCTAAGCTGTTTGACAGATTTAGTTACATCTATTAAAAATAATGTAGAAAAGTATAAATAGGCTTGAGAGAGAGATCCTTGAGAGGCATTTCAATGAGATCATGCCACAAGTCCTGAACACAGGTACTAAACCTGTATCCTCATTAGAAATAGAAGTGCTAGAGCATCATCTTATGTTAGGAGAAGCTGGAGAAATTCCGTCCAGTCTGCTTCAACAAATTAAAAATAAAAGATCATATGTATATTTGTGAGAGCCACAGTTTCTATCAATCAAATGCTCATATGCAGACCTGAAGTGAATTCACAGACCCACTATAATTATATGAAAGGTTAATGCAGAGTGTTTTGTGATAGCTCCTCTCACCAAATGGCTGATATTATGTTCTTGTGAATACTCATTTCCTTAAATGACAGAGTCTGGCCTCAAGAATAAAACCAATTTAAAATACACTAGGTAATATTTATCACAGATTTTATTGCTCAAAGGATCTGTGGAGATCATACTCTGAGTGCTTGTCACAGATATCCTGGCAGCATAACTTTCATCCCATGGTTCCTTCCCATCAACATGCCGTGGTCAAAAGTTGGCTCAAGACTGAGGGTAACCTGGTAATGGATTTCAGCTGGGATCCTTCCTGAATTCCTGTACACAATGCTTTCAAAAATTAGTGTATTGTCAAAGTAAGGGCTAAGAATATCTGAGAAAATATTTGCTTCACATAAAAAGAAAATCGCCATGCTAGAGGCTGGAGGTTAAATCAGAAAGTAATTTAGCTGGCTGATATTTGTTGAGCCCCCTTCTGTGAGCAAACCAGTGGTGAAACTATTTCCATTGCCAAAAATTTCCAAACAGAAAGGATAAAGCTGTCACCTGCACTGAAGGGCTGGGAACTGTCTCTTCTTTAGGCATTAGTGTGAAGTGCCCCTTCTCCAGACATGAGTGGGTCTCACAGGAGCTGTGGGCAAACACTACCTCGGCCCTGGGCTCTTCTCCCTGCCTGGGCTTTGCACAGGCATTAATTTAACCCCTCCTCATGCTGCATCTCATGGACCTTGCCTGTGTTTTTTTCTTCCTACCTAACACAGGTTTTATTCTTGTTCAAATTATTTGTCCCAGTGGACCTAAACTTTTGCTCAGTCCCCTGCTGAGTTCCTGAAAGATAATGAACTAACTGATTTCTGGGTAATTTATGCATAAATTTATATACTGAGCTGTAGTTTAATCAAACTCCTTTGCCTTGTGTAGTATAATAGCAATATCTAATGAAAACATATGAAGTATGTGTTCCATAATTACCTCAGACAGCTCATTTCGATTTGCTTCCTATTTAAATCCCCAAATTCCTATCTTCTTGCATTGTAAACACTTTCCTTCCTATCTCATCAATCTGAGTTATGTAAATGATGTGGGGGTGGGGGTACAATTAAATTTTTCCCTCAGTGTTATCAAAGACCCTATTCTCCCAGAAACATCTGACTTGGGTGCACACAAAATATGGATTTTTATTTGACTGAAAAACTAAGTTAACATAAATCATAAATAATGGCAAGCACAAGTAGAGTGGTATTACTAGAGCCAGGGCATACAGACTTCTAGATTAATTATTTAGAAGAAACAGACATTAGAAAAGTGCCTTTATGATACTGTACCAGAGACACTTAACATGAAATATACCCAGAACAGTGGCCTCAACTCTACTTTCATTGAAGGACAGTATATCAGGAATATCCACTTTGAAACCAGTGTAGCTACAACAATACAATTCAGTGTTAGAGAATCCAGCACTGTTTTCTGAGGTCTGAGACAACAGTTAGTTTTTCAGAGCAGAGGAGAAGAAAATAAAAAGCTTAAGTAAAACTAGATATTTGCTGTATAGCAAAATTGCTTTTCACCAGCCCAACACAGTATTTCAACATCCACCTGCAGGGATGCAGATACATTTTTGCTGCATCCAGCCATAGTGAACTTGCAGTTATATGTGGTGGTATTAATGTACCTAAGGAAAGGGCAAAGAAAAAAAATATCAGCGCAGATGCCAAGGCAGTATAGAAAGAAATTTTGAGTGTCTGACAATTTGACATTCATGTAGTGTTTCTGCTTTGAAAGATTATTCTTTCCCAGAATTAATTCCAGACATTTGAAGTATAAGTGTCAGTTTGCTTCTTTATTATTTTTCCCAAAGTCTACAAGTTGCACATACACCCTCAATGAAATGTAGCTACCTCTCTGACAAAACTGCAAGAAAAGGGTACACAGCAGTATGATACAAAAGCAGAAGATGAAGAGAGCCTAACCAAGAGCACTGCAATAAGCACTGAACTGTTGACATGTTTCAGCAGTTCTGCTTCATATACAGGGAACAAAGAGTGTTGGAGCAGCTTCTCAGCAAGTATGAAGTGAGAGCCATTTACACCAGATAAATTCTGCCCCCTGCTATGTAGTCTCAGACAAATTACTTTATACTCAGCAAAAAAACCTGCTGAACCAAAGAGCAAATTCAACAATTCCATATAAGACAGAAAAAGACAGTAGAAATTTGAGGTGTATGAGGTTTCAATTCTCAAGTGCAGGATTTCAAAATCTAGAGCCACCTCCTCCTCCTGTCTCCCTGATTCTTTTATTTGAACCTTTTGCCCCTGTGCTTTTTTTCTAAACACTGTATTGACGGTGGGTTATTTCCCTGTCTGGATCTACTCCTCTTCCATCTCCTGTGGTCAGTTTTTGTTCCTGTCAGGTCATGACATCACCATTCTTCATGTCACAAAATTGATCAACAGCTGCCCTGCTTCTACTTAAAAAAATGGAATTAAAAAAAAAGACCTTTTTATTCATTTCTTAGCAGTAATATGTTTACAGTAAACCACAGAGATTCACAATGCTGGAAACAAGTAATTTGTGAGGAAATTTAACAACAAAGCATGGCAAAATTCCTGTAAGAAGATTTTTATCAACAAAGTATTATCTAGTTCTAAGTTGGATGATTTTCTCCAAAAATTGCATTACAAGAAAAAGCCTGTGTTTTTTTCCTCCTAACAAATAGTTTCTACACAGTAAAACCAGTTTGATTAGTAGATTTTTAAGGCTCCTTTGTAGGAAATGTGGTGCACGAGGGGAGTCCAATCCTCCAAACAAGCTCCAAGGACCAGCCGTGACAGGACCTAAGTGTTAAAGACATCAGTTTTGATACATCTGCTCTTACACATCATTCATTTCTTGAATCATGAGGTAAGTAGAGATAAATCAGATTGTAATTCCATGAGTGAAAATGTGTAAATAGATATCCTTGGTGTGCTTGGAAGGCATATGAGATCAGGGGATAGCCAGCACACTGCAGGCTACAGGCAGTGAAGGGCCAATCTAGGACATCACGGGAAATGTGCACCTCATCAGCCCCAGCTGACGAGTTATTATCAAGCTGGTGGAACACTCCTTGCATATGCTGTTCCTGTCTTAAAATTCATGTGCCTCTGTGTTCAGTTCACCCTCTCACCCACCCCCAAATTGCTCTGGTATGATAACATCCTCCTTCAAGCTGACTATGTTACTGTTTACAA
Organism: Haemorhous mexicanus; assembly: GCF_027477595.1. Lineage (NCBI taxonomy): Eukaryota > Metazoa > Chordata > Aves > Passeriformes > Fringillidae > Haemorhous > Haemorhous mexicanus. The sequence continues at coordinate 134,080,674 of NC_082341.1, forward strand.
AACAGCAGAAATATCTGTCTGGAGAAGTCTTATTGCTCAGGAACATGGAAGTCATTTGACACTCTTGCTAGCTAGCCTAGGAAAGATAACCCAGCAATAACCTCTCATTCCAGCTAACTGTCCTTCCAGGAAACCTTTCAGGGAGAAAAACTGTAAGGGAGGAGGAACAGTATGGAGCAGGGAAGTATTATCAGTATTATCACAAGGGAAGAAGCCATGCAGTGGTGTTTTCTGTTTTGTGTAGTGAATGTGTTACTGAAGCAGAGCTGCTGCGTGCTGCCTGTCGTTCCCAAGAGAGAAGTGATTATCCAGCAGGTGAGGCTATGGCAGGGGACAGGTTCAGAGGAAGAGATGCAAGCAGATCTGTAGCCATTAGACCATCGTTCCTTACATCCTGGAAGCAAATCCAGTGCTCCTGAGCAGCATTCCTGAGTTGTTTAGGAGATGGGTTTGAAACCTTCTGGCCGAGGAGGGCCCATCTGTTGGGGGTTGCCATGCCCAGCAGCCTGACAGAGGGGAGGCTGCTGCAGCTCCATAGCCCTCGGCTCAGCCGGCAGTGAGGCTGAGTGGGCATTCCCCACAGGCTCACTCACACACACCCCATGTGTACACACCTCCCTGTGCACCTGTGACCAGCCTGGTGGATCCACACAGATGGAAAACACAACCCTTGCAAGCACAAACAGCACTGTGGCCTCATCCTGTTCCCCTCTCCAGCTCATCAGGATGACAGCTGCTAATGGGAAAAAATCTATACCTATATACACAACATATGGGTGCTTCTACTAGCTGTCTCTCAGCACTTTGTCTGCCCCAAAACTGTCCCTGGACCTCCCATCTCCCCAGCTGTTGACACCCAGATATATGGGCTTCTAAGGCAGTCCCTTCAGTTGCTGGTGGAGAACTGGCAGACCCTCTGGTTCCTGCCTGTCTTTCCAGCCACCAACTCCTGTTTGATGCTTGGTAGTAACCCACACTGGTACACAAGCACCCAGGCAGTGCACAAGGGCTCTGGCCTCTCCACTTGCTGGCACCCCAGATGCCCAGGACCCTATGTCCTTTGTATAACTCCAGTTGTTGGACCCATGTCCCTTAATGTCTCTTACTCATGAAAACAGTTCAAAACAGAGTTTAATTTGAAAACAGGGGCAGTGGTTCATGTCCCTGACCAGGGTATCGAAGCTCCTCCATCAGCCCTTGTGTTTCTGGGATCCTTCATGTCATGAGCCTTTTATCTCACAACCCAACACCATCCTCTTTCAGGAAAGGATAACAAACTGTTCTCTTCACTGAAGGCTGGCTCAAGCCTGACAAGACCTGTGATGCTCATATTAGGACCTCAGACTTCCTGTTTCTCCATGCAGTGGGTCTGCAAGGTTATTTAACATAGCTGATATTTCAGTACCCTTTCTAAAATAAGGTTGAATGTGGAACAGCCTATTAGAACAGTATGAAGCTTTAAATCACTATGAAACATGAGAAACATGGTTCAGCTGTCACCCTGAATACATACCTGTCTGCCCCCACAAATTATTTTTGCACTTCCCTTGACATCAAAGCTTTTGTGACCACAGCACTTTAAATGTACCAACTAGTTTCAACCAAAATTTGTCAAAGATGAGTGAGACCTCACAGTCTGTACTTTGTGTGACTTTGGGGACTTTTTTATGGGAGTGGGCAACTGGATACTTTTTACTGTCTCCCTTAGGAGAAAACCTTCAGAACTCATTCATTATTACCTGTCAGAGAACTAAGACAAGAGAAAAATTCTCCAGTGAGTCTTGACCCTGGCTGAGAGGCAGAAGACATGAAGCAGTCCTGATTTGAGGGATACTGGTGCTGAGGCAGATCACTGGTCTTACTGGGTGTTCAGATGGGATAATTCTCACCATATGCTGGATCACTTTGGGTTCTAGTCCTGTCAGGGGGAGGCCCTTTCCCATACACCACATCCAATCCTGGAACTGAGTACAGGCATTTTACTGCAAGTCTTCTTCAAAGCACTCATCACTGTAACACCTAACTGGTTCAAAACCTTTCATGACTTTATCTACATAACAACCTGATGATGGAGAGAGGTATAATTATCTCATTTGACTAGTGAGGAATGTAAAAGGATGAAGATGAAAATAGTAAAAAAAAAAAAAAGGCCATTAATTTTAGGTGCCCACTTTAGGATGTCTAGGAATTAATCTTTTAGAGTACTTATCATAATGTCGTCGTATACAGTTTAGAATTTCACTGCAGTCAGAAGTGCTTGGCACTTTTAATGTAAAAACTCTCATCTAAAGCATTTCCAAATAGAGGAACATGCAATTATTGGCCAATGCAAACGACTCTCCAGCATCACACCAGAATTTGGTAGTGGAATGAGGGAGAGAATCCAGTTTTCCAGGGGTTCTCTGACATTGCCCTTCTCTTTTCATGACATCCTGCCTGAAGCACTGAGAGTAACCTAACAATAGCTACAAAGAGAGCAAAGACCCGGCAGGTAATAAACTTTTTCCCACAGAGGTATGACACATCCTCCCTTTCATGAATGGAATGAGCCAAGAGTCCTTTGGAAAGCAGTTGGGATCATGTGAGTACAGACTATGCTCATTCACAAGGGCTCTGGTTGAGAGTTCATAGATGGACATCCATACTTCTAATCCCTCTCTCCTAAACCTCCATCTCCTTATCTGCTTCCTTCTCATTTTGGAACTCTTGGATTTACATTCCGAAAGTCCTCTAAACACAATGTTTCCCTCAATTCAACACAATTGCATGTGTACCATCAAAACAAGCACTAGGAACCTATTTTCACTTTAGAAACACACAATTTAAAATAGAGATGTATAGAGGGCACTTTTTTTTTTTTTTCTTGCAATATCATTGATATTTATCTTGAATTCCTGACAAATTTTGGGCTTGAATTTCTGTGGGTATTGATAGGATTGTAAAACTACTTGTCTTAGCAAGCTCTGGGTGGGCATGCTGCTACATCTCAGATATTCAATGGTATATCAAAAAATCTATCTCATCCATACCATCTTTTCTGAAGGTAGTTTTCTGATATCAACTGAGTGAAACATTTTTAAGATGTGCAGATTTTCAGATTGTGGAATTGGCAATACTTACTTTTGGTCTTTTTGAAACTAGCTCATCCGCATTGAGATGATACTTGTCAGGCAGCATCAAGTAACAGCGTCTAGTAAGAGTCTTAATGTCAAGCACACCAGTTTCTAATTTAACTCATAGAATAGCTAAAGTAATCCAGTAATCTCACTTTTATACATAGAGTTAAGAACACGAGCAGCTCATTGACTCAGACAGTAGCCACCATTTTATATTTTCTCTTCTTATTTGATGCATGTTTCCGTGTCTCTCTTCTCTTCAACATAAAATATACATTGAAGAGTTGTGAATATTCACAGCACACAAAGTTGTGATTGCTAAGACGTGTTGTGAGCAGCAAAAGTATTTAACTCAGGTGTTGATGTGGAAAAATGAAGGTCAGTCTTGACTGCAGAGCTGCAATTGCATCATTTTCACTTAAAAATAAAAAAATAGATATAAAAAGGGGATGTATATGGGAGTAAAAGAACAAGAAATGCAAAACTTTCTAATGTTTATCACAAAAGAACATAAAACAAATGTGAGAAGGACATGACACACTGGGCTATTTCATCTACGGTGGGCAGCAAGAAAAAGGGGGACACACAAAGGAGCCAGTGGTGTCATGCAATGCAAATGGGGATATTCTCCAAGAAACTGCATCACTCCCAGGAGGACATCCTCAGCACAGAGATGTATTCAGACAGTATGAATTAGCCCTGAGTTTATACATTTTGGAGGGTTCTACTTGAATGGAAGATACACATGGGCCATTTCTGAAAAATGAATATTCTATAGTTAGCATCATTAAACATGGGATAACTGCCTCCCACAACAATAACACTGTCTACAGCATTTGTCATGTTTCCAAATATGGGAGATGCCACTGAACAGATAAACATGACAGCTTGATAAATAGCCAAAGCAACTCTTACAAGTTATGCCTATGTCAAGTAATATTTTTGACCTGATTTGCACAGTATGAGTGGGGAAAATAAATATTTTATTTTGAAATTTTGCTGGAAAAATAATGAAATTATCTGAAACAGATCTGCAAGTGACAGTCTGTTAATTTAAAAGTGTACTGTATGATAGGAAGCATCTTTTCCAATTAGCCAGCCGTGGCTGCACTGTATTTTGAAAAGACTGAGAAAATGTACTAGCCTGGCTTTGTTAGTCTGATAATGCTCTGAAATTACCAGCCAGGAATTTTCCCATACATCCTTACAGAAGCACGCTTTGGCCTTCAGTGAGGGCTTGAGAAAAGGCTCTGTGGCCCTGCAGTGGACTGGTACAGGCTGGGGTTGTCAGACAATTTATAGAAGAGCTGAAGACTTTTCTCCTTCCTAGAATGATTATCTCTGGAATGAAAATTTTTAGTCTAGTCTAAAACCAAAATATTGTTAAGTACATCTTACTATCTCTACAGAAGTGAAAGTGTGCACACTCCGAGAGGAGAAAAACTGTGTTAGCAGCCCAGAATAATTTTTAGTTGTGTGTTTTTGTGTGTATCTATGTACAGGCACACATGCTCTCACAAAAATGCATCTATACATTGTGTATTGTCACATCCAGGAACCATTTTAAAAGAAACAGCAAAAAACTTTTCTTCTACCAGAGATTTGATGCTTCTTAGGGAAGAAAGAAAACCCCACCAGTGACACAGAAGAGATAAAAAACAACTGAAGGACTAGTCAGAACAACAAAAAGGAATGACTCGTTTCAGGATGTCTGTATGTATCACGGCAATAATATCTAATTAGGTTAAGTGTTCTATTTAATAATTCACTGTGTAATGAGATAGAGTAACAGAGAGTAATGGGATTTGTCAAAGCCCAAGCCAGCGCAGTATAAAACATGTTAGATATTTAAAACACTTTCAAAATAACAAGATCAGTTGATTTAAAAGCCACTTATGATGTTGTGCTGTTGTGAACTACCACATCCTCTGGGTTATCTGACGGGAAAGCTGTTTACTTGTGCTTTTAAAACTTTTGTCACTGACTTTCAGGAGGAGATTATCTCTGTGCGCTAAGCAAATTGCATAAAAGCAGGAAACTATGAAAATATGTGTTCTTAAGCCTTTCTGAGGCAGAAAAGCAAAAAGAAAAGAGAAAATATACCTCCTATAAAATAGCCAGCACATAATCTCAGAAGTTCATTATAGCCTTGAGCACACTGGTTTGCATCCCAGATTAAAGGATTTTCAAAAGGAACTGTGATTGTCTTGTCACGGTTGAGCTAGATATTAGTTGGCTGAGCTGAGTATCAAATATGGGAAATTAGTTGCCATTAAAAGCTAGCTTCAGGCAGTTCATTTCTCATCAGCCAAGCTGTGTGAACCTCCTGCTGTGGACAGTGAACATTAGCTTGCTAAATACTTTTGCTAATCAGACACCACATTACTAACAGAGGTGCCTGAATTTGGAGAGGAGGAGTTGGATGGCAGATACTGAAAACCTTTCTGAGGTAAGATTAACCTCTTTTCTTTATCAGAAGAGTTAACTTGTCTTTTCCCCAGGCCTCTATAAAAAAAAAAAAATAAAAAAGATAAGACCAAATGCTTCTCTGGTTTTGTTTCTGCTTTCTGAACCATTCTTCTATCGTTATTATTTTCGCTCCTGGGAAAGCCATAGAGGAGACAAATTGAGTCAAGGTAACTTAAAAGTTAGATAATAAGAATTTGCTGCATTGGTGGTGCTTTAGGAACTTGCTGGCTTGGAGGATAACAGCTATTTTTGACACCTTGGCAAAAACCATCATCTTCAAAATAAAATTTGTGCACAGTGTGAGGTACAGAGAGCTGCAACAGGACATGACATGCCACATTTGCACTTCTGCTGTGTTTCTTTTAAGGAAGAAATAATCTGGTTTTGACAAAACCAGAACTGACCTGAGGTTCTGACCTAGCCCCAAATTTATTTTACTTTTATTGTAATGTTGGCTTGGAAACATTAGTGGCATTTTTCTTCTCTCAGTATGCTCCTTTGCATTTACTTCATTGCTATAGCCACACACCAATAGTTTCTGGTTTTTCTAGATTTCCAGGAAAATCATTAGGTAATGAGGATATTGAGTAGGTAACCTGCAGGTAAATGTGCTTGACCTACAATGAACAGGCAGATTTTCACATCACGAAATTATTTTATTGATGTTACAAATGCTTTTGAAAGTTTGACATTAACGCAGTACATTAGCCAGGAAGATTGAAACGTGGTAGGAGGATTAGTCCAGGAGATGCAACATTCAGGAGCAATGGCAAGACTGAGGCAAGGAGTGTTGTAACCAAAGCCAGTCATGTTCCTTGCAAGAGAAACTCTTATACAAATGAAAGCTGCTCTGCAGAGAAGATGCCTGGTTCCCAGGACAGGACACAGATGCAGCAGCTGTACCTCTCTCATCCTACCTCACTACCCCAGCTTCCAGCCAAAACTTCTACTTCTGTTAATACAAAGGGAAAAGGATCTTTTAAATGTGGAGAGGAGGGGACTGTGCCTTAGGTCTCTGGTCTGATGCTTGGCCTCAACATGGTGATCAGCTCTAAAGTTATCCTGTAGACAATCATCTCAGCTCTTTTATGTCTTTCTCCTAGAAAACAGGTAAGTGGACAAGTAAACCAAGTTTCTCTGCTTGATGAAAAAGGTAGAAAAAACTACTTCCTGAGGGTAATGATGAAGGTGGTGCTGAGCTCTTCTTCACTTTCAAGCGTTTTATGCCTCGAGACAAGCCCAGGAGTAGATCTTTAAACGCCAGATGAACTGGAACCTAAAATCAAAAGTCAGTAAAGGCTTTAGATAGCAACTAAGTGAGAACCTTTACTAAAATTCTGCATATACAAATGCCAATATTTATTCCTAGCACTGAGGAACACACCACCTTTTCTCTCTCTAGAGTCCAGGAAACAAGAATAGGAAACAAGAGTGCCCAGCTGGCCCCAAGCAACAGGCCATTTGGCCAAGTGTTCTGCCCCAACAGCAAGAACCTGGCCCTCCCTCTAATCCATTCACTCTAATCCGTAGTCCCAAAATTAGAGGTGATGCAGGCTGCATTACTTATTCAGTCTATTACTATACTGTTGGTCTGTGGAATTATCTATCTTTTCTTTGAACCAGCTGAAACCATCTTTCTGTACAAGCTTGTCCAGAGTTTCCTTCTGTGTGTTTTAAGCAGGCTTGTAGTAGTTACTGAGTGCCTGGATGACTGGTGAATGAAAGAGCTGCATTAATGTTAGCTGTCATCTCCATGATTTTATAACCATTAAACACCTTCCCCTCTGACCAATCTTTTCCTCTACAACAGTTTCAGCTCAAATGTCTCCTCATAATAGCTGATGTTTCTTCTCTCTAATGGTTCTTTCTCCTTCTCTGTTTTATAAAGACACCTAGAAATTACTGGACCACAAGTCTGGAAATCTAGGAATGTAGAATAAATTTGTAGGCATCATCAGATTTCTGTGCCCTGTTTTCTCCAGTTGTGCACACCTCTCAGCTGTCATTGGTCAACAGGTACAAACACAATACAACATCCTCTAGATTTATCCAGGACCTCTCTGGCTCCCTCAGAAACATCTCAAAAACATCTCAAAAACATCTAAAAGCTGAAACTTTTCAGTGCATTTAGTTTGACTTGTACTATCCCTCTTCTTGTTTTTGCTCAGGGCTCATCTTCTCACCAGTAACATGGTAGGTTTAAAATGTGTCCTATTTATCTTTGGCAAGAAAGAGATCCTTTCAGCCTGTGCAGAACTGCACTGTACACTTTCATTGATTGAAAATAACTGAATAAACTCCAAAGGTGTTTGCAAAATGAAATACCTAATGAGCAACTGTACTTCCAGTACTTGAGCTGTTCTTTTGTGGTTTGTCAGTACAAAACAAAATGTAGCTAAGTTACTCTGCTTCACTACTTAACAGCTCTGCATACATTAATGATTGCACTTACTAAAAGCTTTAAATTGGTACCAGTTTGATGGAAACTGTCAAGCCTACAGTCATTGTTTCTGACAGTATTGTGTGTTTCAAGTTATTGTGCCACTTAGTGCCTTGTTTCCTCAAGTAATAGTTTTATGTTGGAAGGTCTGTTTTGTTAAAGACATTTTTACTGTATGGGCTCAAAAGAGGATTACAGTTTCTCTGGGTGAACTGATCACATGAGGGAGGGGAAGCAGGTCAATTCAGCTTCCAAATTCAAGGAAGGTGTTTTATCCTCTACATATGGTGAATGTAAATTTTATTGAAAGCCCTGAATTAACTGCAGGCTCCTGTTGAAGCTATACAAATAGTGTCATATGTGCCCTGGAAAGAGAGACTTCATTGTTTGTCTTCTGGTAGCACTCTGTTTTCTGGAGCCTAAAAGACAATTACTTCCTTGCAAACACAGGCAGATTAAATAAGCCACATTTTGTCCTTTTTGCCATCTGCCCCTTGCTTACTTTATTTTAAGCTGCATGACTAAGCTTTACTATCTGACATATGAAGGTGGGACATGCTGTTTTTCTGCTCAGCTCCTTGAGGCTTGTAATGAATCCGAAGAAGCAGAACAGATCTGCAAAGGAGTGAGTCAGAAAATCAGTAACTGTACAATAATTACTTGCTGTGCCAAATAGCAGGACTTGGATCATAACATAACAAAATCTCCTCAAGGAAGTTTCATGATGCAAGGGAAATATATATTTCTTTCTTCTAAAAAATAGCTGGTCAGTCCGATTCTGTTCCTCATGTAGCTCCACCAGCGAAAAATAGATCAGAGCTTTATCCAGATTCTACAGAAATCTATTTTGTGGGTAACTCTCAGAGCAGAGGACAAGGAAGGAAATGAGATGGGAGCACGCCTATTTAAATCCAAGAGTCACTCTTACAAAGCATCAACCCTTTTCCCTAAGCTTTTCTGCAGGACAGAGACCCTCATAAGCAGCAATGGGGCAAGTCTCAGGAACAAATACTCTGTGAGGACATGGCAGGAGCAAAGCAATCTCCTCTGGTGTCAGGGCTATGCTGTCTAGAGGGGGCTTCTGCATGGACCCCAGTCCTGAGAGCTGGGCTGGGGGCCAGTGGGACTGAGGTGGGCCACTCATCACAGGATGAAGGGCTGCCACCTTGCCAGTGGAGCAATGCTTTTAAGCCTCTCTCTAGCATTAGGCCAGAGGAGGATTGTGTACTAGCTGAAGCAGACTGGGTTTCAGGTAACCAGGGAAATGGAAGAAACCTGAACAAAAGTCATTCGTAGAAGGGGAAGGTGAGACAATCTCCTTTGTATATAAGGCACTTGTGTGTCTGTACTTATACAGGGAAGTAAAAGTTCACAGGCATGTCACGTGTCAGGAAACCTACTGGTCATAAGGACTCTCCCAAGCATATAAAGTACTTGTTTGCTGTGTTTTACTCCTTGTTTTAAAGTATCACAGTGAGGACTGTTCTTGGGTGAGTGATTTTATCTAAAATTATAGGTACCATATACTTAATGTGGATTCCTTTATATTACTACTACTAGAGCAGCAGAGATAGACTTGCTGACCCACTCCAAGAAGCCTGAGAACTTGCTGATCTGTGACCAGGCAGTATCTTTCACACCCCAACTGCCCAGGCAGAGAGACCTCAGCTGGAGCAGTGAGTCAGGACCACCAGGGCCCAGAAGAAGGATATTCTCCAACACACTGACTATTTAGAGAAACTAAAGCTTTGTCCTGCAGGGAACATTGGCTTCTGTTAAAGATCAGTGCAACCTTCTTGTCTCTTCCTCAAATAGTAAAATAGCCATTGACCATTCTAGTTTTGCACTTTTCCTTTCCAGCAGCCAGCAGAGTAGGGCCAGGACAGCAAAGACAATTCATCTGTCTGTGACTGGGTATCACACATGATAGGAACATCCACCCTCTGTGGGGAAGCACATCCCAGACCCATGCCCTTTCCACATTCTCCACCCCACTGTCTACTCAGCATTCTGCACATGGTGTTTCCTAGCATGACACCCACGTGCATTGTAACTGTACATCTCGTGGGCTGTGGCTTGTGCCCATCACAAAAGATGAAGGCTGGAGGATGGAGGGTGGGTCAAGAAAGAATTGCATCTGGTGGAGATGCAGTCCCTGGATGCATAGGAGGCAAAAGTGCATCCAAGAGGCTGGGTAAATGTGCATAGGATTCCCAGGCTTCCCCTCTGGTCTTAGAAGGGTCAGGCAACTCACAAGGGTGATCCAATGTTGAAGTAGACTGAAGTGACCTTTCTTTGACTACAGAGGAACTACAGAGAAGTATGATCCACATGCTAGGTGCCTAATGACAGATTGAATCTGGGCTTCCACCTGAACAGTGATGACAGCTTGCTTGGTGAGAAGGAGAATCATAGCAGAGGAGATAGAGCTTTACATGATTTGAGCCATGAGCTCATCTGGGTAACAGCAGCCCTGGATGCTCTGAAAACGAAAGATATCATCTTCATGGTACATTTTTTCTTTTAACCCTATCCCCTGACTTAAATACTTTGCTCTTTGTATATCCATTGATGTTGTAAAACAGTTCTGTGCTAAATATATTAGGATATATTTAGAGGTGTGTCTATTTTAATACACAAGAGAGGTTGCTCTAAATATTATGTGCCCTGTTAGAATGATGGTAAAAGCAAGTGCAGGGATTGTTGTATTATCCTACTTTCTCAGTCTTGTGCCTATCAGAGAAACACCATCTAGGACACTTCACAGAGAAGCAATTCACTATAAAACTATCAAAAGATTAAAGTTTTCTGTGTTTTATTGCCTTTTGATACTGGAAGATTTGTTTATATCTTGGGAGGCCAACATGTGCTGTGATAGTTGCTCTGATGGTGCGTGGGATCTTAGGGCTCTGAGGTTTAACATCCCCACAAGCTAACACAGATAAGAGCAATCTGAGAAGACTCTGCTGTCACACGAGGAACCTGGAATAACAAAATCCAGGCAGAGCAAGTACAGAGTTTCTGCCTTTGTTTGAAGTGCTGAAGAAGTGCAGGTCAGAGCTATAAACAGGGAAGGGAGGAAGGATAAAACATTTCTGTCATTCCTTCAGGAGCTCTTGCTACTCAGAAAAACTTGAGTAACTTGAAAATTCTGTGCATTTTTATCTTTTTTCTAAGCATATGGGCTCCTTTTAGGTAGGCCAAAGACTTTTAATATCCAGCAACCTAACAGGAATGCTTTGAGACAAGCAGCTGCATTCAGATAATATCTTTACCTTTTCTCTCCCTTTTCTAATTCCTAGTAGTCTGCTTTCCAAAGCACTGTTACAGACATACTGGTTGTGGCACAGAGTCTGACAGACCCTGCTCATAGAAATCAAAACTCCTTAACCAGGTTTCCAGGTCTCAGATAAATCCCTCCTAAGCTTCCCCATTTCCATGTTTTGCCACTTCCAAGCTCACACAGAGTCCTCATGTGAAGGATGCTAAAGCCAGTTCTAGTCCCTTTCTGGCATTGACACAGCTGTGCCTTTGTGTTATGCTACTCTCTCTTTAAACAACTTACATATGGTGGGAAACCATTCTACCTTAATTTTATAATGGTTGGGAACTGCTCCTCTCTCCTATTACAGGCACACTCAGGCTGTGTCCTAAGGCTTTTTCCATGCTGTGAATGAAGCACCAGATGACATGAGCACCAACTTCAAAGGGAAGTTATCTGTGAGAATAACAGAAAATAATACAAAGTTTCTTGTGGGCAAGTCTAGATAATTTTTGTTTAAAACTCAAGATTTCTAATTTACAACACTTATGAAATGGAAAAATTAACTTATTTTTTTTACATTCCTGTTTTGAAGCAATTTAATTACTTGCTTCTACAACAGGCATACAGTGGGGGTTTTTTTACCACTTATTATGCATTCTCTCTCCACCAAGGCACAGTGTTGACAAGGTTCTTTAATAACCAGGATTACTGGGGAAGATCTCAGCAGTACCTTCACTTCTCATTTCCCCAGCACCACCACAATGTCAGGGAAACAGTTCCTGTGTCAGGAGCCAAACAGATATTTGGAGGCTGGCTGCCCTTACAGCCTGAGTTTTAGGACAGCAGGATAGTGCTCACATAGTTGCTCTTCCAGTGTTGCAGATAAAATGATGCTCTCCTGAATGAATTGCTGAGCCAGTGGGCTAGTGATTTCAGCTCAATCAAAGTCAAATGAAACTTCTTGCCAGCAACAGGAAAAGTCATGAAGATATACGTTTTCACAATGTGCTATTCCATTCTGATGAACAATCCATCAATCTCTTGTTACAGTCCTTTCCATACTCTCCCCCAAAACCTGATATACTTGGGAGAATTTGCAGAAGAAAAGCTCTAGCTTTTATACAATCAAAGCAATATCCCAAAACACTTTCAGCTTGAACCTTTCTCAATTATTGCTGTGGTGTGTTGTGTGGAGGGAAGGCTCTAATAAGCTGGGCCAGACCGTTTTGGTTTATAAAGGTCAATGCCATCACCTTGAATCCTACCCAAGAGACCACTGGGAATTGCTGTGGTTTGTGGCACATTGTTGTTAAATGTTCCCTGCCTTTGATAAGTGGGATAGCTCGTGCTGTTAAATTCCCTCCTGAAACAGCTGCAAGTAGGATGCATTGCAGTTGTCTGATCTCAGGGTAACGTGGATAAGCAGAAGAGGATGCATGCCTGGAACAAAAGGTTACACACACATGAACAAACACAGAGGCAAAACCCACAAGTTTCAGCACAAACTCTTTCTCAGGAATTCAATTTCTCATATACTACAGGTCTTACCTTGATGACTGCAGACCTCTCAAGTCCTGTGAATCTGATGGTAGATAATACCTTTATACAGCTGATTATTAATGTAGATAAATTTCTAGAGATTCTGTGTAGAGCATGGTGATCTCACGAAAGATTGGTTTATGAATTGGGTCATTTGTTCACATAGAAGTAGCTATAATAGGGACATTGAGAGGCACACCTTCTCCACACTGCAGACACTGTAATCCTATCTCCTAACTAACCTCTGCAGTCTCCCCATGTTCGTTTGAATGAGTGAAACAGAATGAAGCTTTGAGCTGACCTCTCCACAGAGACCTTCGAATGGATAAATCTAGTGACCTTTGAGCTTTTGCAGCATAAAAAAGCAGCAAAGTCACTTCAAAGCAAGTTCCAGCTAGTACTACAAAGAGCCACTGGCTTGTCAAAAATACTTTTAGATCAGCTAAGTCTGACATTTCCAGTAAAATCATGTTGGACACATTTTACTCGTGTTTTCACTCAATGTTATGCAGAGCTCCATGACTGACAATACAGATGCAGTTTTTCACCCCTGTACAGACACGTGACTCCTCAAGAATCTCTACCCTCTGCCACAGAAAAAATATCTATTGACAACAGCTATTTAGATGGCAACTATCAACATTCAACAATGTGAGTGGAGGCCTTACCAGACCCTCTGTAAGTCTATTTGTCTCCATGCCTCCAGGGACAGTAGCAACTCCCAGCACCAACGCAAAAGCTGTGACAAGAAGCCATCCAGGAAGAGTCAAAATCCAGACTTCCCATCAAGATGTTGCTGCCCTCTCCATGGTGTCCAAATGCCAGTGATGAAACTGTTTGAATGGTGAAGCAGGCAAAATGGTGATTCATGGCAAGAAAAACTCAGCTTCACTTGTGCTGGTGTCAGATCTTATGATGTAATCTATTTGTGTAGAAAAAAAATGTGCTTTATTTTACTGTGTCAATATACTAATAGGTCATTTTCCATCACCCCTCACGAATTTTTTCCCACAAATCCTTAGACTAAGACTTCACAACTTTGTTGCTCCTTATGTGGTCACGCTTTGCCATGTGCATAAGATGTTCACACCAGGAATTTTAGTTTCTTCCTCCTATGACATCATTGTGTGACTCATCTATAAAGCAGCATGACAGCTGAACAAAATCAGGGCAAAAGACCTCTAAAAGCCCTTGTGTCCACAGTGAGAGAGAAAAGATCACCCTAACTATTTACCAGGTTCTCCATAGAGGAATTGATGACCACCCACCTTCCTTCAGATTTCTGAGTACCAGCTTTTTATGGAACTTTTGCTCTTGTTGGATCTTACACAGACAGCAAGGTAACAGGTAACAAAAGAATTACATTAATTGCAGCATAGCAATGATACCAAAAACTACTAGGATGGTTATTAAAGCTTATCATGCTACCACACCATGTAAAAATCTCAAATCCTAGAGGAATCTCAGGAATTCTCAGTATGAAATCAGCATGGTGAAACAGCTGTTTCTCATGACACTTTGAGTAAGCCTGGTATTATCTGGCTATTTAGTTGCTTCAGATTGGCTAGGAAGTGAATATTCTTTTTTTCACCTAATTATTTCTTGAATATTTTTATAAACTTTTTTCATAAGCTTATATAAATTAAATGAATGACACTGATCTGAACATGACTATCAAGTGCTGAACAAGATGAATAAAGCTTTTCTAATTGTTATAGAAAAAATTCATCTGTTTCCTATCTTTAACAATAGTAATATGTGACTTTAGGGAAAGTCTTCATAAACATGCAAACTTTATTTACATTACAAAATGCAGATCCCAAATAATTTAATAGGTATTTTACCAAATACCAAAAAAGACCCTTATATTTCATATAAATACTTCCCTTTAGACACTTTTCCCTGCCCATCCCTCTGAGGTGATGTGAGATTGAGATGTCCATTAAAAATACAGCAGACCTTCACACACACTTCAGAGTGGAACTGATATCCCAGTGCAAGAAGAATGTTAGCTTGGATAAGTGATGCTGAGATGCCCCACAACAAATCTATCATTCTAGGTGTGGGATTCAAGATTGTTCTCTGTATAGGCAGTAATATCTTCCTGAAACTTCACTCTGCTTAATACAGTCATGAAGGAAAAAAAAAAAAAGCAATCAAAGAAATCGGGGAAAGCAAGAGTTAATGCCACTGGGCATAGCCTGTTAAATGAGAAAAAAACCAAAGAGCAGTACAATTCTTAATTAAAAGAGTAGAACAGAGAGAGGGAGAGAAGATGGAGTTAGAGAAACTGGAGATGCCACTAAAAGGGTGAGTGAGGAATCAATCAGGACTTACAAGGCTGTTGTGCTGGAGAGGCTTATATTGCCTTGAAAATACCTTAACCAATTTAAATTCATGGAAGTACAAAAAAAAAAAGCGTAAACCATTCTCAGTCACTTTTTTGAGAGTTAAAATGAAAATGCAGTGTTCATTTTCTATAATATTCCTGCACAGTAAATATTAGTTTTCCCAGGTATTTTCACAAATACTTTTCATGGACCAGGAAAAACATCTTTACTCTCATATCCTCCTGCAAAGTAGAGCCTGTGCATTCCTGCACAGATAATGCCTTGGGGGGTCAGCACCATTTTCATTTGCATACTCAGAGTCAAACTGCTCTCCTGCATCTGTCACAAATGCCTGAGCAAATCAGTGGGAAAATCATGTGTCTTATTACCCTCTCCCTAAATCACTTAATCATAGGAAGCATGATGCACTTTGAAAGGTGTCTCAATACACATTTTGAATGTCTTTCAGATGTGCTACATAAAAGGTATTTGAAAGAGACTGTCAATAGTGCTTTAGCCATCAAGAAAAAACAGTATTGTAATTGTGTACTACTTACTCTTTAGCACTAGTTGAGCAAAATTGGACTCTTACAGCTTGTCTTACAGTGTAAACCAGGCAGCCAACTTGCAATCTATAGGCATGGATATATCCATATATCCATGTGGGAGGTGTGTAAAAGCTAAACTGAAAATTTACAGTCAATCAAAACCATAGCTGAGAAAACAAAATGCTGAAGAAACAGTGACTAACCTAAGGTTATGAAAAAGGAAATCCAGGGCTAATGCAATTCCTTCTTGAAGTACTGTGTAACATAAACTAAGATAAAGACATACAAAAAGAGGGAGATAAGGCAAGAAATTGGACAAACAATCAAGTAATATTTCTGGAAATTGTTGGTTTTGAGGAGCAGTGTGAAGCCAGATGAAAATGTAGGAAGTGCTAGAAACATGAAAAACTTCATATGTTAAGAAGAGAAACAGGATGGTGCCAAGTAGCCAAAAGAGAGAGAAGAAGTATGGGATCATGAAGAGATGTTTTTATTTTAATTGAAAGTTAAAAACCTACAAAAAATGATGGGCTGCATTTCAGGTGGTTCCTAGTGCTGAAGGAGACAGATATGGACATGGATCACAGTAGTTGTCATCTCTGAGTCCTCAAACTGAAATGTGGCTTGTTTCTGCTTTCCGACCCAGGGAACTTTTCTTTCTCCTGTTCCATATCTTTGTTTTTCAGCATGTTATCTTCCTCAACACTCCAGACCCAAAGCAAAGGGAGCTAAAACTTGAAGGAATTGCCTGCCTTGCCTGCTCAGCAAATTGATCACCAAGTCTCCTATCCCAATGTAATTTCCTTTCCTCGAGGCTGAGATTGCTCGCTGGAATTAACTCTTGCAATATTGTAAGCACTCCAACGGCACTCCAAAAAGTAGATGGAACATATAATATTCATAAAAATTATTACAGGCATTCCCACATCCCTCACAGAGGGAAACAGAAGGAGTTGAAGGAGAAGGAGACTAAGCAGCATGGATAAACAACACATCCTTGGACCATGGGACATCAGGAAGGGTATTAAAAAAAGTAGCAGATTGATGTTTATTCTACCCTCTGACAGCAATGTGCAGCCAGACTAAGGCTGCACTATTTCCTTGCATTTTGGCCAAGGATTCACACCTCTCTGCACAGCAGAGGATGGCAGCAGCAAGGGTGTAGGCAGAAGAACTTGCCATTCCTCAAAACTCAGGGTTAGCCTTTGCATTAATTAAGGCATCAGGCTCCACTATCATCCTCCATCCTTATTACTATCCTGGGATTTTAGGCTATATTTAAAATCATGCCATTTCAAAATCCTTTATGAATAAATATGAGTGTCAAGACCTGTGTGCATCTCTTATGCACACAAGACAGTAGAGTACATCACGTACTCACAGAATCTTATTAAATTTCTCTGAGACACATAATCCTGTGAACCTCATCTGTAAACACAGGCAGCAGTTGTACTTAATTTCTCTCCTCTATCCTTCACAATCTCCCTTCAACTATCTCCTTCTCAGTCACTAACTGAGAACTGAGCAGGAACTCAGCACTCACATGTGGATAGGGTACCTGAAGATATGTGTCAGGGAAAGGAGAAAATCTTGATCAGATAGTAAATATAGTGCATTGAATACTTGCTGGTTATGTGAAGTTATCTGAGGATTAAAAATTAATGCAGAAAACTGAAAGCAGGAGAAGAGGCCTTATTTGGGTTGAATGTTCTCTATTTTTAAGAATTTTAAAAAATAATCATTTTAGCAGTAACATAAAAATAATATGGTGAAGTATTCAGTTTGATTATTCACCCTTCACAGCCAACCTGTTGGCAGTGTATCACCAATGTGGGACATTCTGCCCTTGGATGATTCCCAGTGGCAGTACAGCATGGTTCAGAGTAACACCTGCAACCCCACAGACAGTCAGAGAGGAGTCAGAGATAGTCAGGCAGCGGAGCACTCAGAGTTGGGAAAGAAAATTAAGTTTTGCAATTGCCACAAGTCGTGCCTTGATCATCTACATAGGTGTTTGTATTGTGTAGGGGGGCAGGTGCCATAAATGCAGTTCATGGAAAAAAGGCTGCAGCAGCCCAGCTCAGAGACCCCAGCAGAGATGCACGTTCTGAGGGATCAGGTCCCAAGTCTTTGGTGGTGAGTGAGAAACCATCAAAGTCAGAGCATCCTGCCCTGGCTAACAGATACTGTGTAAACAGAGCAAAAAATATTAGCAGGCTAAGCTTGTTTTATTATCAGCTCAAACCTGATACACAAGAGGGATTTAGGCCAAGTTTGGCTAGGCATTCAGGACATATTTGAACTTAAAGACATGTATTGTCCTGTCACAACAAGGCACACTATCACTCTTGAATTAAGGTGCTTGCTTCAGTATCCCAGAGAATAGGGAAAGTAACCTCAACCTACCTCTCCATGGGAGCCACACTCGAGTTTGCCACATGAATGAGAGTGTTCATTGTAGTTATTTGCAGAACATGAACTTTGTTCTTTTGAGGGAAGAGATAACCGGAATTATAACAGCTCAGAAGCAGATCCTGATATTTTTGCAGCTCTGGCTGATCACTCTAATTGTTATTGATTAATAATGGATATTATGCCTTTGTAACCAAGAGAGACAGGAGGAAAAGACTCAGGTTTTTTTTCTGCAGGGCTGTATGATCTGCTGCCTCACAATATGCAACTCCTCCAGCGCATGGTTACAGGGTAAGGAAAATCAAAATACATTCTTTCTATTAGTTAGCCGTAATGACCTTTTATTTTTGATTATTTGTGCATTAACGGCATGGAATGGAGATGTGCTATGTAAGGAAGTTATTCTTTGCTAATTTAAAGCTTTTAAAATACACAGCACACTATCTATTATGTATCATGCATTACAATCACAACAACAGTTTAATTAATCACCAGCACCCTGTTTTGTATCAGTCTGCTGCTGAATTCTGGGTAATGGTGTTGTTTACCATTTAGCAAGTAGCAACATTTCACTCTGTTTCACTACATTAAACTGCTCAAATAAAGCAAACGGATATTGGAAGGAGTTGGCCATCTGCCTTTATTTTCTTTTACTTTTGTTAAGGAAAGGGAAAAAAAAATAAACCCCACCACAGCCTCTGAAAGGAGAAAGAGCCCAGCCATGAAACTGATAGTGACAAAAAACACCCTTTTTTATCAGGTCAAAATCTCATCTAAATGCAGTTCTGATGAATGGTAAAAAGCTTGCTTTGTGGATTTGGAGTGGGTCTCAAGACCAGCAATGAAGTCTAATGATTATTTAATGGTGCCGCACTTGAAGCAGGATTATGTGAGACTCTCTTCCCCGTTAAGAGTTTGATGAATAGGTTTTGTGACAGCCATTTAGGAATAAACAAGAATTCATCAGTCTGCATAAGAAGAAGCCAGTTTATAGATTAAGTTTCTTGAGGTAATTCATGAGGTCAGTCCCATTTAGATGTAGACTATTAGGGCTCAGCTTTTGAGAGCGGCCATACAAGGGAGTTACTCCAAATGGACCTCTCTAATACAAAGCCCCCTTTCAGAGGGAAGCCTGAAATTTTTATGACCCTGCTGCTAGGAAGCACATCAACTTGTCACTGTGAAGATCTGCTGGGGCAAGACCTCATCACTCTATTAAAGAGCTCTGTGACCCTATTGATTTGAAGTATTTAAAGCAGGGGTGAAGTTCAAAGCAATTTCTTTTCTATACTATTACTCAGCCTCTCTGTGTCTTGGCTCTAAAACATCTGCTGTCAGTTCCTCTCTGGTGTCTGACTCTGGAATCTGTCACTGGAGAACAGAGTAGTTTTATTTAGAATAAATTGGATTCCTTTTCAGTTTTCAGCATTTCGTATTGTGATCAATGGTTTACACTCCTTCATGTGCCAGGAGACTTAACTGCCACTGTATCCTTTCATGTCTCCTCATGACTCAGCCAGGCCCTACTCCTGAGGCTCTGTAACCAAGTCTTTCCATTCTAACAGGTTAGCTGCCACCAGTATTTCTAATTGGCTAATAATTAAAAGTTATAAACTTCTACATTTGAAAAAAAAAAAAAATTTAAAAAAAAATGTACATTAAAAAAATTAAAAGGGGGGCCAAAAGTCGCAGAATGCCATTTTGGAAACAAAACCTTCACAGGATCTCGGAGGGAAAAAGAAAAAAAGACACTGAGTAAACAACTCCATTATTTTTAAATGTCAGCAAGTAAATATTGTAGCTGGTTCTTGGAGGGGCTTCTTCAGAACAGCGCAGGCTCCTCTACTTCCCTGCACAAGCTGGAGGCACCAGGGTGCCTTCTCAATGCTTAATAATACATCAGGCTGGGTGTATTTATTAAAGTTGTGGTTTCTGACACCAGGCTAGTTATTAAAGGCTGTAGAGAGGACAAGATAAATATTCAGTTTTATGATGTCAGACAAAAAAAAACTAAGATAAAGGAATGAACAAAGGGATGGAAATGGTAATGAAATGGTTACAAAAATATTTAAGATAATGATGCATAGCAACAGAAAGAAATTAGGTAGGGAAGATAATTATGTACAGGATTACATAGAGCAAACCTATCTGTTATCTTCATCAAGGGAACTAAGTTCTGATGGGGTGAAAAATGCACTTTCTCTCAGGGGCTGCTTTGTCAAATAGCTATCATTTTCATAACCTACCTGTTATATTTAAACACATTTTATCACATATTCCTACAAATTGCCTAATATAACTAAGATAAAAGGGACGTATTCCACCAGACAGAAATGTAGCCATTGTTTTCAGCTGATTAGTGCTGATTTACATTGCCTAAGAGTCTGCCCCATAATATATGTTTCATCATTTTGTTAGTGCTGTCATTTTACACAAAACTTCTTTTAAAATTGAATGTGTTTCTGGGGGGAATGAATTATGTTTATTGCAAGATGGCAGCTGCAAGGTTTATTCAGCAGCATCTTTAAGAATCTAGAAGACTGCAGACAGATGTACCTATTGCTTGTCAATCAAAATACATGTCCTTTGCAGCATTGTGTTTTCTTTAGTCAGCAAGGAAACCGTGTTCGTGCTGTCTAAGGTCAACAGTAAATGCACCAGTAGGATCCCTGACTGAGAATTTTCAATAAAGGCAGAACCAAAGATGAGGAAGGAAGATAATTGTTTGTATTCTGCTCCTCTAAGGGAAGGGGTGATAAACAAAATTCTAAACCATTCATTCTATTTTTCCTTTTTTTTTTTTAGAAAAAAGGAACTGGTAGGAGTCACTGCAACAGAACACTATAACAAGCTGATATCATCTTGAGTTCATGATGCTGAATATGTTGGCATTTATGGCACATTCTCCCAGGGCACATTTCAAAATGAAACTGAAACTTGATGGACCAACTGTACTCCATTAAAAAAATTATAAAAAGCCTTTATTTTTCTCCAAGCCTAAAGAAATTGAGAGCTTCAAAACAGTTTTCCGCCCTATAAATCTACATGTTGGAGGTGAGTCCAAATGCAACAAATCAAAGTGATTTTTTCTCATCTTTTATTTTAGATTATGAATGATACAGAAATTTATAGAGCATGCAAATTTATTACCATGTTAATAGGCCCCCCTGTTTATATCTGGCAACATATGTTATATCCAGAATCACTAGGAAGCAGAAGAATTTTTAGGGATGGAGGGGGAGGCAATTAAAGAATTAGGCCTAATTACCGTGAAAAATCTCTGGAAGAAACATACAGGAACCTTGTGCAGAAGAAACACAAAGAGAAGGCAGGGAAATATTCTTTAGCATGACCACAGCTGCAACTCTAATCCAGGCATTTTTAACCAAAAAGCAAACACTGTCTAAACTCAATAGCTTTTCTCATATAATTAAATGAAAAGAAACAGAGAAAGAATATGTGTCTGTGTAGAAATTTTCTCTCTCACTTCAGATCTTCATAGGTATTTTGTTTTTAACAGCTGAGCATGTACTGAACCAAATACTCACTAGACAGCAACCCAGCAGCTTGTTTAAAATCAGCTTTAGCTCCAGGATGATGGCAGAACCATTTTGGGGTCACTGGTAAAGGGACAAGAGAAGAAAAGTAGAAATGGCTGCAGGGGAGGTGTTTCAACAAGCAATTTCCCAAAGGGACTCCCAAGGATTCCAGGCTGCATGACAGCAGTTTGATTGAAAACGTAGAAAATGTCTCATTTAAAGTGTTTCTTGCAGATGCATGAAACCAGACTGGTAAAGTGTTTACCTTTTGGTAAACAAAGAAGTAAATTAATTGAAATTTGTGATTTTCACAAGAGAAAAAAAAAGCATTTGGGGTAAAAGTAAATACATGTCTCACCCCTTTATGCTTCTGCTCTTCAGTGGGCCAGGTTCCAGATGAACCTGCATCCACCATGTCCTCTCCTGAAAAGAAAGTGAGGTATTAGTTGCTATGAGAAGTGCAGTAAGAGTACAAGGATGAGGTAGCCAAAGGGCTGGATGTACAAAGCATCACAGTGGAATTTCATAGTCAAAACCTTAGGAAAATCAATTTCTTGTGAAAAAAAGCCAACAAGTTTTCATGGAGAAATATCATAACCAGCTCTACAATTTTCTGTTCCCATAACAAGGTGGAGATGTGTTGCAGGAAGCAGAGTAGCATCAGGCTGTAGGACCAAGCACAAATACTAGGCTTTTAGCATCAGCTGCTGTGACCAGAAAGCAGGAGGATTCTTGCTGTAATGGAAAAAATGTATGGGGGCAACAGACCTATGCTTTGCTAAAAGTATTCAGTAATTCAGTAACTCTTCAGATACAGAAATCACTGTCTGAATTTAACTTTTCTAAAGCTATGTATGACAGTGGGGGTCTACCAGGGAAGAATATTTCCAGGTGTGGCTGGGTCTGTGTGTCTCCACAGGAAGATCCTGAACCCACCATGATGGGCAGGTAGATAACAGGTATGTCAGCATCACTTCAGCCTGCACGTTAGAATGAATTCATGGACCAGATTCTTAAATTGCTTTATATCCTAAATATTGATCTCCTTTATCTGTGTGTTGCCATATCCATCTTTGTCTTTAATCATTCTCCCTCTACAGGTGGGTTATCATTTTTCCAATGCGTGTGTATTATGAGCTTTGCCACCAACAGAGATAATTCTTCCCATTCTAGGTTGTTCAGTGTGAGTCCTTCCCATGCTGAAGTATTATTAATCATGTTGTCATCACTTAAATAAATAATAATCAGCAACAATTATTTCTATTTTCACAAAGCCACTAAAGTAATAAAAAGCAAATCTGATATTAATTATTAATAAATATGCAGGGGACAAGTGTTAGGATTTAATTTCTATTTTTCATCTGTATTACAGTGTCATCTAGAGGTTCTGGATAAGAAGAGGGTGTCTCTGTTTTAGGTACTGCAGAAATTCCAGTTTAAATGACCGTGCATGTCAAAGAAGAAAATATGAAGGGGAGAGAAGGAGCTAGAACTAGAAATCAGACCCTCCACCCCGTTCAGCTCCCATGGTCATGCAGAAATGTAGCCTGGCAAGAGAAGGACTGGTACAGACCTACCCTACTCTGTTGTTCCTCCTATTTTTCCAAGCAGGAGCCCAGCAGGAGCACATAGGACACAAACCTCTGTCCCCAGCCCAGCTGGGCCACAGAGCAGCCACACTGCTGACAGCCCTGGGGCATCTCTCCCTCCTATCACACTTACAGTGCAGCCTTGTCTCATCCATTTTGAAGATGTGTCTTTTCCCTCTCTTGCTCCTTTGCATCCCAGGAGCCAAGCTGTACAGTGGAGAAGACAAACCTCCCTTGGCCCAGACCAGGCAATTTTCTATCTGGATTCTGGCAGACGTGATGCTTTTGCAGCAGCTGCGTGTGTCTGGCTGTACCTGCCTCTGCTTGTGCTTTTCTCCCTTTCTTTGCTAGCAATTGTTAAACCTATTTGCCACATTCAGCTGCATTTGGTAGAGAGGCTGAGGTTTAAAAAATTATATTTCTATAAAACTTTTGAAGAAGAAATCTCACCCTAACTTTACTCAGGAGACAGGAGGCAGCTGAGATGTGCCTTCAGCTCAGGGTTTGCAAGACACCCTTGATTTGCCAGCCCAACATGTAAGGGGCAAACTAATGAGATGGATGAGAAGAATGCAGGACACTAGAATGGTTTAGGTAGAGTGATAGAGGATTTAAGGGGTGCAAATGTCTAACCAGCCATCTCCTTTGGTCCAGCTACTCAGAGAGTGATTGTTCTATGGAGGACCGATATGATTTGTATCTGTTATATCCAAACGCAACTGGGTATCTTACAAATAACTGTTGCAAAAAGATGCAAATGCAAATAAAGAGGAAATGCAACCTCTGAACTTCTGAAAGAGCTCGTGCACTGGTCCACCTGCTGTGGAAGCAGAAGATGATGAAGAACCAATGTCTTCAGACTGATCCTTTAGCATCAGGGAGCAGTGCCTGGAACAGCAAATGACTTTAGCCTTTGGTGATGTCTAACCCAAGTGTGAGGTAGAGGGCAGAGACCAGGTTGTGCTCTCTTAATCTGAGGGAGAAGGTCTGCAGAACAGCCAGCTCCCCTGACATAAGGTGAGAGTTCTCCAAGGTTCTTCTGTGTAATCTAAACCTGTAGGGCTCACCTAGCAACCTGTGCTGCTCTCACTGATGGATCCGGGAACATTTATTTCTCTTTGGTGCTGGAGATGCTTGAATGATACAGAAAATGCACAAACAGTTCCTTAGAAACTTTGCCTCCTTCTTCCTAAGGCATGGAAATGTCACTATTTGAGATTTTCCCCATCTGTGGTTTCTGTGATTTGAAGGTACTGGTGCATCTGTAGAAGGAGAACAAGCTGCTGCAGCACTTGGTCTCTAGGCAGAAATGAGCCAACATGCCACAAGCATGTACTGAGTTGGACTCGGCTCTCTGTGGTCCACAACAGGGTAATTGGCCTAAAAGGTCTGGGTTGTCTGGCCTGGATTTTTGCCACAAAAGTCCCAGGCCAGACTGTAGTGCCAGGATTTGCAGGTGGTTTGCACTTCAGGACTGTCTTTTCCAAATATAAGAGGAAGATGGCACAATCCTTTCCCACTTTTGGACAGATGCAGGAATGTTTGCACCATGCTCATTATCTTGCTGAAAAAGAGGCTAGAAATTCACTGGCATGGCAGTGCAGATTAAAATGTTATCACATTTACTGCACAGCATTTCCAGATGCAGTCAGAGGGCATTTCTGTGGGCAACAGACGGTGAAGCCAGAGCCAGTCTGAGGAGGAAAGTAGCAGAGACAAATCCTTGAGATAATTTGGAATAGCATTTGCAGACAAGACAAATGAATGCCCCACAGCTGGACAAGCTGTTATAAGTCCTAACAACATACCTCACTTTTTTTTTTCTCTTCAGGGTGTTCATATAAGATGGGAAAATTGAAGGCAAAATAAAGATTTCTCTACTGTGTGCAGTAATAGTAATAAAATATAATGTGATAAATTCTGTTCTCGTAAGTACAATTCCATACTGTGGATTATTTAGCAAAATCCTCACAAATGCAACCCTAATATAAACCTTAAAACTTTGCACTTGTTTGCATGATAGCATGTAGTACCTCACCTTTCCTGAAGTGTTATGCTTAGTACTGTTTGTTTGCACTGAGCATTATCACTACATATGGCTCCACTTCACATACGCGATAATAAATACTGAATAAATCACAGATAATATTCACAGACTTGTGTGGACAAACTTGTTACTTTAGGAAAATCAGAAAGTGACTAAATTGCCTTTCATTTGACGGAATTTTGCTTGTCAAGCAAGAAGAGAGAAGCTGCCTTCTGAGCAATTGTTGCCATAGTCGGGCACGTTTTTAGCCTGACAAAGCTGTGCTTAGCACTCAGTTACACAGCTTGAAATCTTTGTTTTGAGGGAGGATAAGTATGAGAGTTTTCAGCAATAACATGAATCTTAAAATTTGTTGGTTTAAGCCTCGTATCTACTTATTTTTGTTGATATTTGCAAATTCATTGGTCTACTTCTTCAGCTCTTCTGCCTTTGTAGCTCCATTCTAATTCACTTGACTCCATGCCTAAAGCCACCCCAACACTTCACTGCAGCTATACTTTGTACTGCACACCTTCCTTCTACACTGTACTGCATCCATTTTTAATGGGGGAAATCTTACAAGTAATACTTCCCCTCTACTTTCTTCCTTTTATTTTCCTTTGACAGTATATGGAGGCTCTTATTTTACCTACAGTTCTCCTTCAAACCTTCTACTTAATGCAATAAAAGCATCTCCTTACCTGCTCTCCATTACATATGCTGTCCATCATATCCTTCATTTTCTTATGAGAACCTAAACTTTCCATCTGGTGCCTCTTTGGTCTCTTCCATCTTGCATGTTTATGGGATAATAGTATTTTTCTCTCTTTTACTAAAACCACCCACATTTTCCTCCTTCACCACTACTTCATTTAATAATCTCTAAACTTATTTGATGCACAATGTGCTACTGCTTTTCAGAGAACCTCTCCTCCATGATCAAAGTAATTTCTCTTCACTGGCTCATACCATCTGGTCATGGTGATCTGCTTCCAATGAAAATCTTCAACAACATTTTCCAAACAACTCTCATCCTCTTTGTCCCACCTTTGGGAATGAAAACTTTTCCATAATAATACGTCCACACAGAAATTTCCCGAAAACATGTGTTTTTCTTTAGTGCAGTGGTGCCTGAGCTGGTAAGGCCTGCTAGCAGAGATAGTGAAGACTTATACATGGTGGCCTTACAGGTATTGAAATATTTTCTTTCATAACGTCCTCATCTCTGTTCATACAACATACTCTTTAGAAGCTCTGTGTTATCTTCTTTCCAGGTTTCAAAACAGCAGAGGCAAGTGATGAGTCACACTCGGGCCACCTTTCCTTCTCTTTTCCCTCTAAACTTACTTCTCTTTCTCTGCCCTTCTATTCAGAGCTCCAACCATCTGTGCAAATTATAGGTCTGACTGTTTCTGTGATACATCCTTGAGAGGAGTCATGATCAAAGAAGGTAAAACATAGGTTATCATTTCCCCTGTCCCAAGTCCTCCTCACAGCCTTCTGTCTATCCCATGCATAATCCAGTGTTTGGCTCAGCTTTCTTCCAGATACCAACATCTGGGCTATATTTAAAGGCTACAGAGTCTCCCTGTAGAACATCCTTCAGACAGAGCTCTAGCAATCCTAACAAATCATGATAAAGCTTTTGGTATTTTCACTGGACTTGAGAAATATAGTACTATATTAATACTATATGAAGTCAAAATGCTTCTGCAAGTTTATAATTTCACCCCACTGCTCCAAAAACATCACCTCACTCTCTGCAACTCCCTTTCTGATCTCAAGTAATGCAATCTGCGCTGTACACTTACCAGAGTTTCAAACAGGATCCTCCAAAACTTTTAAGATGTCAGAGATGGTGAGTTTTTGTGATGCAGAGAAGGGTGAGGGCTGCCTCTCTGGTACATACGGGATATGCACATTGTTCTCCTTCAAAATCTTGTCCTGCAATGCTTCTATCAAGAAAATCCTTACAATAAGAAGGTCCTGGGTCTAAACTCATGAGTTAAAGACCTTCATTACTGTTTTAAGGACTGAAATGGAAAATGTGGATCCTTAAAAATTTCTCATTAATCCCAAAAGATCCGGAATTGCCCAGAACTTTGAGTTTGCTCCATAAATCTATTCCACATGTGTCTGGGAAAAGTCTCCCCCACTGGGCAAATACAAACTCTGCATTACCACAGCAGAGCTGAGTGGAATGTGCTCTATACCACAGTCCATTGGGGTGCTCAGACCTGCAAAGCCTGAACTGCTGTGACCATCAAAAAGATAAACCAAAAGAAGAGCTGGGGGCAGTTTATTTTCTTTGACCCAAAAAGCACAGTCAACCAACTTAGGAAACAGGAGACCCAGGATCAAACTTTCACTTTGCCTGAGATAATCTGGGTAAACTAACTTTCCTTCTGTAAGAATTTAAACTTTGTTCATCTAGGACCAAATGAATATTTGGTAGGGTCATGCAGGTGAAACAGTTTTAATAGAAAAATCTACGGAAGTATATCTCTTGGTTACCATACGGCTCAACAATTGGGGAAGTTTCTGATGTTCTAAGTCTGGGAAAGGCAAACAAATATAGATGCCTAACAATTCAGGTGAGGCTGGAAGTAGATGGTGACTTCCAAACTAGGTTTTTCACCACATCAGCAAATATGAATTTCGTCTCTGAAGCCATATACTTCACTTTTATAGTTGATTTAATAAAGAATTAATTTAAATTGGAGTTCAGAACAGAAAGGTCAATGGCAGTATATGTGCAGGTATAGAATGGAGAAATACTTAATCTCACATTATTCTTGTAAGGCTAATAATAACACAAAGGGCTGAGGTAAAAACTTCCCTAACAAGTCAGGCAGTGAACCTAGATGTGCTGTAACTGGTATTAGCCTTTTTGCTGATCTCTCTGAGCTTATCATTCCCAAAGCACCTTCTGCTCTCAGGTGGTGTTTGCAGGCAAAAGTGTGTTCTGGTGGACCCACGGCTGGTCATATAATTTCACTATAGTAGATTCAATTCATTGTGTCCTATTTCTGTTTCCATACTCTCTATAAATTATCTATGAGGCTCTTGAACATTCTTGCTATGTGTAGGGGTTTGTGAGATAGTAATTTTAAATTAATGCTTGGCTTGGGGCTGATTTCCCTGTACTCAACAGCAAGATTTTCATTCTTTCGTATCTGGTCTGTTCTAGTTGAGGAGAAAGAAGTGAGTGGGAAGGGTTTCTGTTGCCTGACTGGATGAGTTTAACCTTTGAGTAGGCTTTTCTTTACTCAAACTCTTGCCATGGATTAATTATAAGTTCATGTGCAAGATATAGTCTTTACTTAAATTGTCTGTCTTTTTTAGGCAAGATTTTCTTCCACTAAAATCATAGCCAAGGGTATCTGCAGAAAAATAAATACAGAAGAATTGCAGTGAAGTTGTTTTTTAATTTTTTTTTTTAATACTGCATTTAATAGTCTACACTCTTAAAAGATGGTTTAATCAGGTTCCTGGTATTGTAACCAGTGTTTCACTGCTACAGCAGAAGCAGAAAAAGTGGTGACAGAGATGGACACAGAAGGAGCACTGGTGACAGCAACAGACAACCTCTAATGTTTAACACAGACATTTTAAAGTGGCTTTTTACATAGTGAAAAAGTGCATCTTATAAAGACAGTGTTTTTACATGAACATATGTAATGTTTATCCAACATCCACTTCTTTAAGGACCTAATAATATCAGAAGTTTAAATATTGAACTTTCATATTTGTGTACCGTACCTATTGCTAACACTATATTTAATCAGTGATAAGATGCATTTTTACACTTACTTCACTAGGATTATTTCAACTTCTCTCTCTGCATGCTGGTTCTCTTCTCAGCATCTTTGGTTCTACTATTACACTTCAATCCATATTGTGCATGTCCTTTTGAAGCACGTTGCCTTCACATACTGCATTTTCCTTGCATTGCAGCACTGTCTTGAATGATGTGAATCGGCTTATTTCTACATTAAACCGAGCTGTAAGATGAGCTCTAGAAGAGCATTTAATGCCACTAATAGGCTTTCAGTCCACACAACCAGACTAATCTAGGGCAAAACACCTGAAGGATGTGTACAATGGACACAGGCTGAGTGTGATCAATTCCCCCCCATAAGACCTCCCCCTCTGAGCCACACTTGTTAGTGAGTGGGAAGAGCCCAAGAGTCAGATGCCTCAGGGGAGCAGAAACACATGAGTAAAGAGATGAAATGAGATGAAACACTCAGGTGACATTGCACTCAGACTTATTTTCCCCAAAAATACTGTGTACTGTTTAAATTAATAGATATCTAATAGCCTTGAATATTGAGGTCCCATGATGTGCTTAGGACCGCTAGTGCAGAATAGCTGTGGAAGAACACAGATGTGCCCAAACCACTCCCTGCTGAGGATGTGCAGGTTAATTCCTCTTGGGCATGCTATGGAAAATAAATTCAGCCATTTGAAGGGTTTGGCCAATCCTTACAAAATATTTCACAGGTATGTGTTAATATTTCTCACTAGTTGTTTTGTATGCTCAGCTCTCTGTCCTGGGAAGTCTGAGTTTATTAGACATCCATTATAATTGACACATTGTTGAAGTAGGGGTGAATAGATGCATTAGACAGATGATCTTAATTGGCTTTCATCCAAAAGAATTAAAATAAAAAGACAGCTGAATTTCATTCACATTTTCAATTAGTAAAACTTCCTTTCATTATTATAATGCCTGCTGAAACAGCAGCCACATCAGGGTGACAAATCCCGTTATCATGCTTTCTGCAATTGTCTTCCAAAAAGGCGTCTATTGAAAGCATTGTCTGAGCGTGTGTATAATGCTGACAATCAAGCTCCACTCAGAAAGCTGGGGGAGGGTGTCTGGCTGTGATCTATACAGAAATGCATTTCTTTCCCGTGCTGCTGGTTCTTCAGTGCTGTGTGCTTGTGCTGGGGCAATGTGCTCTGACAGGCAATGCGTACTGACAAGATCAATCACTGAGCATTAGTGGAATTCTCATGCTTTCCACCTATTTTTCTTCCCTTTCTCTATTGAGCATGATCCTCTGCAGGTGTTATTTGTTTGTCAGGCTGTTACATAGCAAATGTGGAAATAATTTTTTTTTAGGGAGTAGATAACAGCTGAACTCATATTGCAGACAATGGTTTCACACTGAAGTAATAATCAACAAGAATGTGAAAATAATTCTTTAGGCATTAGAGGGAGAAATGAATTGGTTCTTGGAGCAGGGGAGCAAACAAAGGGGCATTAGGAGGCTGATTTTTTAAATCCTTTTTGAGTGGCTAACCAACCTAATGCACTTGTAATAGCATTCCAGATTCTTAGCTTAGCCAATACACCTAGCTTAACCAGACAAAATTATATCATTTATTTCTTCCATATGTGGCACTGAAGAGAAACATGTGGATAACCAAAAAAAAGCAGTTCATCTGGGGCTGGTCTTACCCAGTTTTATTTTGCTGAATTATATGCCAAGACCCATATGTACTGCCTTAGGGTTGTTTTGGTTTTATTTATTTAGTTATTTACTTACTGAATAGTTGCAACTTACATAATTTCCTACATCATCTAACTTTTGATGTCCATGTTCTCTTATATCATCCCACCTGAAATTACACATATGAATCACAACTGTCATATTAGGGGTTGATGTTCAGTTTTCCACATACAGAAGCTGCAATCCATTAATTTTGAGCATCCTAACAAGATATAGTTGGTCAATGCCAGAAATCCAGTTAACAGACTGAAAACTTGGCACTCTGATGCCTCAAAACTTCTGCAAATCACTACCCCTTCACAGATGAGGGGAATTTTTAAATTAATGTAATTGATACTTTTTATTTATCAAGATTTTTTGTTCTTTGTCTCACGTGCCTGTCAAAGTCCAGCACGACTGGGCCCTGCCAGGCTGGAAGAGTTCCTCACTCCTGGCCCTACCAGTTTAGTTTTCCCCTTCTTAGTTTGGCTGGCCATCTCTGAAGGATTAATTAAGCATTAATTTAATGTTTGTCAGAATTTGTATTAAGTAAAACCAAGAAAATTTTGCTCATGGTCAGGTTTCTGGTAAGGAAGAAAATGTTTTTTATATTTTAATGATGTACTAGAGCTCCTGAAGTTGCTGTAAAGCATTCTTTATAAACTGTGAAATGTGAAAAAAACCCAAAAGAATGAAACAAAACCTAAAACTAAAGCCACTAAGGAATAATGATGAAAAGAGAAGAACCCAAATCATTTCTCATCCTTCCTACTAGAGATGCATTTTAAAGCTAATGCATTTAATGAGTCAACATTGACTTATATTGCCTGAAAGCTCACTGAATTATTGAGTATCTGTGGTATGGATTATATGGAAAAAATAGTTTGAAATGGCTTTTTCCTCTGTGAAAATTTAATTTTATTTATATTCAGCTGCAGTTATTTTCCGAGGTTGTTATTAGATGAGTTCATCTTTCCTGTATATTTTAAAGAGCTAATGCAATTTAGTAAAAAATAGACTTTTTGCAGAAGCTTTAGAAGCTCTGTGGTTTGAAAAACACCTGAGGAAAGCTTAACTGAAAGAAGGACAAAAGAATAAATCAACAACAACAACATTTCTCTGAGACATATGTCTACTAATTTAGCCCGAATAAAGCGTCTGCCATATACTGGGCTTTTTTTCAGATGGATAAATATTGACTTGGTTTGATTTTTTTTTTGTGTCCTCTAAATAAATAATAACAATCTGAATATTTAATTATTTCCCTTGGGTAATAGGAGGGCATGCTGCTGGTGAAGAGAGATGAAGAGAGAACCGCTCCAGGCGCAGGTATAGTGCAATCCTTCACCGTGGACCTGTTTATTACATTTTCAACTTCCAGTCTTGGGTGGTGGATTGATTTGGCAGAGATTAGATGGGAGGTAGAAAGGAAAGCTGTCTTGTTAACCATTTCCCATATGATGATTTAACATTGACTTGGCACTATTCTTAACTGCCCTGCAAGCAGACAGTTTTCCAAAGGAAATGGTATCTGCAGCTCATATGCAGAGCTTTTCAATAGCTCTGCTGTGCAGACATTTCTCTGAAAACCTGGCCATGGATGACACACCAGCAGGAGCCATATTAGCAATATCATGCTTGTCAAACACAGCTTTGAGAAATATTATTTATAGGGCTGTCTGGTAAACAAACCCATTTTGTGAAAAACTTTCAAGTTTCAGAATGTGATTTTGGTCACATCAGAATGAAAATGTGAGCTGTCAAACTTTTTGGGGTTTTGAGGAGGGAAATAAATATCCTGGAGACTGGCCAGGATTGCCAGGATGCATGGAAATGCCAGAACTCAGGCTGTGTTTCTTCTGAGTCTGCAAAACACTCTTGATTCAGCAAAAAAGAAAATTTTCTCATGAAAAAACATGTAATCAATGGTTTTACTACTATCCTCAGTGATTAGCCATCTAACTGTTTATCCATCCAGTTACCTCTGTACCATGGGCTATGGTTCTTCACTGTTCCCACCTGGCTACTTAAACCTTTAATCTTTGTTACTGCTAATCCATCTGGTGCTTCTTAAGTGAACAAGAGCTATTAAACAATATAGTTTGCCACCACAGAGAAATACATCACCTTTCTTTAACCATGCTATCTTCCAGAGCTCTGTGTCCCAAGCTGTATGTGCCTCATGGTGGGCAAAGCAGAAGATTCTGGCTCTTGCGTGCAACCCTCACAAATTATAACACACATGTTGATATGACTCTCTTCAGAAAGACTTTCACTCGACCACAGCTTAAACTAATGAACTTTGGAGCAGAAAATCTCTATGTATCTGATTACTTGGTCTTCATCTTTCAAACCACATTCTTGTCCACTGCTATCAGATTCGGAAAAGAAATACTCATTTATTTAGTTTTCATATTCTTAAGTCAGAAGCTGCTCTCGCCCATCAAACTAGTCCAGTGCACTTTGCAGAATAAAGGCCTTATGTTGTAAATTCTTCTCTAAAACATCTTTCCATTTGGGCAGTGATTACATATTGTAGAGATAATTCCCAGTCTGAGAGTATGACACAGTGAAGACCTAATTCCTCTGGTCATTACCACAGTGCAAATAACCAGCCAGCAGCAGTGAAGACCCAGAGTTACTGCTGGCATAATGGCAAATTCATGTGCATAAGAAGTGATGACAGAAAGGGCACAGTCACAGCATAAGGGAAATATTAAAAAACCCAAACTTTCATTAGCAGGAATTAATTTGCACGGTCTTGCCAAGCCTACTGCACATGCTTAGGAGTTGTGTAAATAAATATCGCTGTCCTTCTGCTGTAGCTGTGAAGATTGGTATAATTTAGGGATGAGCCTGTGGCTATGGGAAGCACTGGGAAGAGATCCCATGTGCTCTGCTCCCCAGCCTGTGCTCTGAGCACCACAGCATGCTGCCTCTCAATAAAGCATGAGATGAGGCTGTCAGACAGCCTGGCATGGCAGGGTATGAAGGGGGATGTCCTAGCTCAGGGCACAGCGACCAGCCAGCACATATGACAGGGCAAATCTACAGAAATTGAGAAACATGTATACCAGGCAGGTGGCTGTGTCTCCTGCGCCACACTCAGCATCACAAAATCATAGGATGGTTTGGGTTGTTTGGCAGACCTTAGAGGTCATGTAGATCCCAACCCCCTTGCCATGAACACCCTTTCAGTAGAACAGGTTGCTCAAAGCCCCATCCAACCTGGTCTTGTACACTTTAAAATACCTTCTCTGAGGAAGGGTTAAAACTTAATCCTTCAACAAAATGCTCTCTTCGTAGGCAGTAGAAGGAGCTTGTGCATAAGCCTTTGAGGGGAGCACACACTGCACTTTATTCCCACAAGGCTCCCATGAAGGTGTAGACTCACCAAGTCTGAGATGCTCTGCACCTTTTGGAGAGGTGGTCAGACTAAAGGCTCAAGTAAGGCCACCATGAAGTGCTATCTGTGCAGACCCCCCCCTCAAGATCTAATGGGATCTTTGGTCTGAAGACCTTAATGTGGTAAAGCACCTAGAATGTTTCACAGATAAAGGTCTAGACTAGAAATGGAAGCCTCCCTCCAGAGGAATACTGTACTTCTGGGACAATGCTCACTGGTTTAGCTGGTTTTCTTTTCTTTAGGTTGTGACTGCTCATAATAATGTCTCACCTCACTCTCCCTGTGGCTGAACTTTAAATGGAGAGTGGTATTATGTACCTGACACAATAAACATGTTCCTATACCAAAACCACACGATGAAGGAGGCTCCGAGTTATTCTGAGGTCTCCTAAAACTTCAATGTGAACAAAATCTGACTTCTAATTTTACAATATATTTGTACAGTATTGTTCATTTAGGAGAAATACAGTTAAAATACTTTCATATAAATAATCCTCATTTAAGAATTTATATATTTTTTTTAATTGAAACACTGCTTCACACATGAGTAGAGCAGTCTCGTTGAATTTGACGTCACCTCCTTGGAACTCCCTTTTGGGCTGCCAAAGTTGTGTTCCTTGCTTTTCTCCTTCCCATGCACCAACATAAAAGTCTTGGGGGAAGAGTAAACATTGCTGTTCTGAGCCAGCCCTTGCTGTTCCCAAAGAGCATCACCTGGGGAGCAGCCTCACTGCTCCCACTGACCCACCATGCTGAAGCACCAATTTGAGAGAGAGAGAGAAATTAAAAATACAAATCCATTCAGATCATTGAAGGTGTCAGAATGTCTCTTGCTTTTAAGACTATCCTGGATTGGAATTTAAGGCAGGCAATCATTTCTAAATTCTGTGTAAATATATATTTGATTTTATAAATCTTCAAGTCTCTAATTTTTTTTTAATTATTTTTTCCGCTCTTCTCAAATTTTCACTATACATAATTTATTTCAAAAATAATACACCAAAGTAATTGCAGTGCTTTAGAAACACACAAAGGGATGGTCTTCAATACAGCAGAAATTATGAACATTAATTCAGTGCAAACCACACTGCCCAAAAACTCATTGTGTCTGGGACATGGTGATAAAAATCCACATTTTAAGCATAAATGACAACAGGCATTTTACATCCATACAATAAGGGACTTACAATATTACCGATAAAAATAATAGTTCTTATTAACAGACACTGTGGTCCAACAGCTGGCAAGACTCTTTTAGGCCTTGGTACATTCCTGAGAAGATTGCAGTGGTGCCAGTTGATGAAGACAGCAGGAATGACAAACTGTTAGTCAGAAGGAGATCCACTTGATTCTTTATATTAATCGAGGCATTAAATGCCAGAGTCATACTGAGCAAAGATAGGTTTCATTGCTCCTTTTGCCTTGGTTGTGGTATCATCAGGATTAATTGAGGCTAATGTTAAACCCTCTGCATTTCCCCCAGGTTCCTTACAGACAGTTAGATATATAGATATAGTTGATAAATTCCTAAAGCATATTTTGTTGTGATATTCTTTTCTAAAGAGCACAATGATGCTCTTTTATTAGCATAACCACTCAAACTGTGTCCATGGTCTAAAAGCAATTTATATAAATCATAATCACTTGAGAATTTTATTCTGAAATTAAGGTTTTAAGAGTTTTGATTAATTCACTAATTTCAAGATTTCTGCTTTAAATACTTGAGCAGTGTGCATTAGCACTTTGTCATCCATGGAATACAGAGCATGTGACATTCGTGATTTCTCAAAACTGAAATTAATCCACAGTTTAATCTAACACCAAGCAGGAGCAATGGTGATGGAAGTTACCTGAGGTCCCACAACATTCAAAGATGATTCATAGTCAAGGACCCCATGAAGGTGCTATGAAACTTTGCAGTCATCAACTTCAGCCCTATACAAGAAGTTACTACGTACACCAGAAATTTACTCTGATCAGACAAACATTAACTTTACTGTACACAGAACAGTGCACTACATCTAAAAAATATCACATCCTTCTGCTTCATACTCTCCCTTGACCAGGACCAGTCAGCCAAAAGTTGGTGGAAGCTGTTTTGCATCACTCTGCCTCCTGTTTTTCCCTTGTCAGTGGTAGGTGTCCTTTTGGCCTCAGTTTCCCAAATTCAGGGAATGTGATGTGAAATGCTGAGGTGTATGACAGCCTGACTGAGGTTTATTATTTGCAATTATCTCAATGGCTGTGAGCATTCCTCGCATGGATACTGATCTGTAGCACAGGGAATGCACTGGAAAGGTCTATTAGGATATTTCATTATTGTTCCAGCTATAGCATGCAGTCCTCCTAACTAGAGGAGAAACCTCTCAAACACTACAGATGATCTAGGGGTGCTTTTTCTGACATGAGGGTACCATGGATGCCAAATGAATACCAGCCACATAACATTCATGACTGACATGCTGTTAAAGGTGAGCTTTGTGGCCAACAGATCAGACAGAACTATGATGCCTTCTTCTACTTTTATGCTACATGTTTCCCAGGTGTGCATTTCAAGGTTTGTGTTTTGCCTGTCAGAGCACATCCTTATTTGTCACCAGGATGGAAAATGGCCAGGGGTAGAGCTTAACCTCTGCCTCTACAATCTGTGGTTTCAAGAGATACATTTGAAATAACACAAACGCCTCCAAAAGCACCCAAGAACTGAGGAAATACAAGCTGTACAGCAGTAGTCATAAAAGGCAGCATATGTGGTTTAACTGAATTTGTCTGGAGTCCAATTGAGCAATAAGACACGATAGGGTGTGTCGTATCACTGGGCCATTAATGCAAGCCTCTGGGGCACCGTGAGGCACACGGCCAAAGTGCAGAGTGCATTAACAGCCCGGTAATACATGCTTTGTCATGTCCCATTGTTTCCAGGGCATAATGTTTGTCTTTTGAAATGAAAGAACAAGAAAAGGTCCGTCAAAAATTTGGGAACCAAGATCAAATTTTCATGTGAGTTTAGCGGAATGGAAGACATAGGTTTGGAGATGTGGGATGGAAGACTTGGCTGCCTGGAGCTTCTTGTTACACTTCAGACGTCTCTCTGATGGCCATGTAGGGATCATTTTCCTAATTTCTGACTCAATTCACCTCACTTTTGGGTGAAGAAGCCCCCATTTTAAGTGGAAAATCAAAGGCAATGTATAATGCTGAAAGGCTTATAGCACTGAAAAGAATGGGTAGAAATATGTAAAAGACCATTTAAAAAAAAAAAGTTTCTTCACCACATCCAGATAATATGTGTTTTCAATTGTTTGGCCAAGAAAATCAAGGTATTTGCTGTCATTTTTTTGTATGCAACACTGTAAAGATTGTTGAGGACTCCTGGAAACCTCATCTTAGAGCAATAGTGAAATAATCTGGTTAGAGTGACATCAAAACTCAGGCAAACTAATGGACCAGCAAATGAGGGGTTCAATCAATACAGATTTAAATGGTGATAATAAATAATCATGTCAATCAATATGGTTTCATGAAAAATACATCTTGTCAAATTCATTTAATAATATTTTTATGAAATTACTATATACATTGGTAAAAGTCCCTTCAATGACTTAATATATTTAGACTGAATCACTTCACCTTAGTACCCCAAGAATATCCTGATTAAAAATTAGCATCATATAACATCAATATTTCAAATGGATTCAAAACAGACCATATGACAGCATTCAGAAAAATGCCATAAATAGGCTTTTCTATCCAATCTGGAGGGTTTGCAGTGGCATCCTAAAGATGGTCAGTGTGATGATGTGGATCAATATTTTTATAAGTAATCTGGGGGAAATAATGGAAATTTTTAGACAGGTAAATAAATACTGCTGAGGAAAATTAATAAACAAACTACAGAATAAAACTACATAGAGCCCTTAGTTAAAGTGAAATAAATTGAACATGTACTTTCATAAAGATGGAGATGCCTGGAACTTCCAGAGAATCCCTCAAATGCCTGCACTCAATCTTCCATGTATGCACATGTATGTCCAAGCTAAGTGCCAAGTGGAGGGAAAAAATAGAGAAAGATCTAAGGCCCCAGTCTAATTTATTTAGAGCCTAGACAAACCTGTACCTAGAGCCTAGACAAACTTGAACTTCCTTTCTGGCTGCCAGCTACAGGTAGTTCCCTAAATTGTGCAAGCATGTCCGATGATACCTGCAAACAGCAGTGGGTACTTGCAGTTCCTGATACTCTATGTGCACATTTCTACAGAAAAATGCCTATTTTTCACATACTGCCTTTTTATTTTACCTTCACAGCTGTTGTGGGCTGGTTTTGAACCATATTGTTAACTTCAGCTCTTCTTTTTTCTTCCAGTACTGGCAAAGCTGATACAGCAGGTAATTTTGTGCTGAGGGCAAAAGGCTAAAATGCTACCAAAGCAAGGTCACTTCTTCCACTGCAAAGCCTTGACACTCTTCTTTATTCTGTGAAAATCATGAGTGGGTGCCTTACATGATAAATCATCAAGTGACAGGTTTTGAGTGATGTCCTACACCCATGCTGTAACACTGCTCTAGCTGGGCTGCCAAAGTCACATCTAAGTCTGAAGAGGTGGCAGGATTTGGAGTGACAAACTCAACAATGAAATAGTGAATCTTCATTATTTCCAGCCTCATGGAAAAAATAAAGATGCCTGTTGAATTCAATCTCCAGTATCTTCCTCCCCTAATCTAATCAATGTCAACACATTTTTGACTAAAGATTGTGTCTGTGCATCACCTATTATAACCTGCAGGCACAGGGGGATCAGTCAAGGGGCCTGCCAGAGCCCAGTATTCTGCAGCACTAGGACCAGATGAAATGTGCTTAGTGGCTCTCCTGCATTCTGGAATCTGGTGCCAGCTGACTTTACCTCCTGCAGGACATATGATTCCTCAAAGGCCCTTTGATTTGGTATTGCTTTTGGTTTAAGAGCAATGCAACAGCTAGGTTCTGATTTCAAGCATAGAAGGGTTTATCTTAGATTACTGGCATCTAGCTGTAAGGAAATCAATAAAATGAAATAATTCTTACAGTCATACTTAGGGAAACATTCTCACAAGATGTATCTTTCTTTCGTTTTGGCTGTTAAAAGCATTTCATCAGCAGCTCCTTTCTCCATTCCCAAAAAGCCTTGGTTACTCTGGATTGCCACCTTCTAAGGTCCAATTACTGTCTCTCATTTTCACTGCAAGGTTTCACTCTCTACAAATGAAATCTGGAGAGTAGATTATGACTGAGAAGCAAACATCATTAAGGAAAAAGAAATATTAAAAATCATCCTGTACAAATTAGAAATGCTGACATAAATTACTGGAATCATTTTTGGCATGGAAAATGAAAGATAATATGTACATG
Organism: Haemorhous mexicanus; assembly: GCF_027477595.1. Classification (NCBI taxonomy): domain Eukaryota; kingdom Metazoa; phylum Chordata; class Aves; order Passeriformes; family Fringillidae; genus Haemorhous; species Haemorhous mexicanus. Next base: position 134,120,240 of record NC_082341.1, read on the forward strand.
GGAAATGGAAATTATTTTCACCTGTAAAGCAGAGACTCTGTGAAAAAGAAGGAGATTGGAGTATAACAGAGCAGAGGTCTTTCCCAGCAATGCTTACCCAGCCATAACGTGTGTGCACAGTACTGAACACAAATGCACCAGCTTTCCACCAGCACTGGTTCAGGTCTCTGCTCCTGGCTTTGGTTTTCACACCTGGAAAAATCCACGGACTGTATTCAAAGACCTCAACGTCATTTTGGTAATTTTTCACTGAAATTGGAGTTTGCATTTTCTACTTTCTCGAGGAATAAAGCAGATGAAAGAACAGAAGAGAAATACCAATTCTTCATCATGTACTTAGAGTATTAAATAGGTGTATTAATCTGCATATAAATAGACACATGTGCACATAACACCATAGGCAACCTTGCTATGAGAATAAGTGCCTGAGCCTGTTAGCATACACCCACAGCCACGTGTGCGTGTGAACATGCACACATTATATAACTTTGGCTATGTAGTTGAAATCACTACATGAAAATGTTCAATTCAGAACTGTTTCCATGGGAATATCGGGGCTTGCACATCATTGTGAAGAAACATCTGTCCTGATTTGGGATTTCACCAATGTACCTTAGCTTTACTTGCTTAATGTTGGTTGAGATTTTACAGTCAAAAGCCCTCAGGCAAATTAAACTAGCCATGTACACCCTCAGGGAAATGAGACTTCAGTTACATGCCCGATACCAATTGATGCCAACTAGAAGAACTTTTATGATATTAATGAATGTCTATAATTAAAGAACTGTTAATTAAAGTGAGTCAGCCAGTCTATTGGAAATCTCATACTATATTTTGAACCTGACTTTTCAATGTAATTGTATTTCAAGACAACTGAGAATCACTTAGCAATTACTTAGTGCATTTTGCAAGAACTGAGCAGAGTTCTAGCCATCCTGTTCATTGATTTTGACAGGAGAATAGCAATTCAAATCCCAAGCAGAGTTGAGAAATTTCTCTCTTAAAAACTCAGCTAAGCTTTTCACTTAAGTCCATATCCTAAAATCTGCACATGGTAATGCATTTGCAGGATAAGGAGTATTTGTATTGCACGCATTTTCCTTCAGTTCCAGTTTTGAAGGGTTTTCTAAATGCAGATACTGTTTTAAATATCTCCTTAGGAAATAAGATATCCATTATCTTATAACACAATCCCATTAAGGACAAGTAAGTGCTATGAACGTGTGAGCTGCTTGCATAAATTGCCGGATGCATTGCCAGCTCTATCCCATGCTCACGGCATCAAAGGCCAGTGATAAGGGCCGTCAGCAGCACTGCCAGTTCTTACTGTGAGCTCTGCACTTTTATGCTGTACCAAGAGCTCCCACTTGCTGGAATCAGGTGATTTTTTTAATGTTAAAAGCTCTGATTCTAACTAAAAGATTATTTCTAGCTCTTACGGCGGTAAAAAGCTGAAAAGAGCTCCCAAGAGCAGCCTCAAAGTCATCAAAAACCTGAAATAAAATAGGGAAGCCCCATTCAAATTAAGTTCCTGATGTAAAAAGGATAGCACTGGCTAGTACAGTTCGCTTGCCTAAAGCCACAGGCTAATACAACTTAGACTCCACTGCAGCTTAAGAAAGGGTAGATGATCGGTCTGAGTACAAAGATAAGTAAATTAGTAGCCCTACTAGTTTACTCCTCTTAAGTGAAAATGTTTTATGTTGTTTTGGTTTTTTTTGTTAGGCAGAGGACTCTTGCCTGGTATTTTCTGTTTTTTAAATACCATCTTAAAATGTGGAACTACGTCTGCCACCAAGTTAATACAGGCATTACAGGCCAGCCTTAACACTCTGCAGCTGAATGTGGACTTTTTGGGGACTTTTCTGTACTGTTTGGTTCACTGGACACGTCTGACATACTCTGACACCAGCAGAAAAAATTAATCACAGTTCTTGCAGGCCTGCTAAGGTGAACTCAGAGAACTTTACCTGGACCCAGGGAAAGGTCTGCAGTCTCTCAAGCTGAAGTCAGTTACAAAGAGGGGCTTGGCAAAAGGACAGAAGGTGCATGTAAGTCTGGAAGTGTAATTTGAGCTGCACTTTAGGGTTTCAGAATAAAGTATGAAGAGTAATCTCCTCTGCCCATCTCTAATGATAATCAAGATAATGAATTCTGCAATAGCTGCAATTTTAAGACTTAGTTAAGCAATTCTCGAGTAACCTACATGAATTTAACACACAAAAATAATTAAACATGCTATGGAACAGATGCTGCACAAACAACAGCAATCAAATTATTCACACTTAGCAGACCTTACCTAGCAGTTAGTTTACAGCATCTCTGGGTCTGAAAGAGAAAGGCAGACATAATGTACATCATTTCAAACACAGCACACCTGACTCACACCATTTAGGAAAAATCAATAATTTTATTCCATTTTCATTTTGTTTGAGCCTTTCATTCATGATAGGTTTTACTTTTATATATTTATGTATCAAAACACATTCTCAAAATTATTATTTTGGATTTCATCTCAGCAGCACACCAGTAAAAAAAATCCAAATGCAGACAATTCAAAGTCAGGTTTTAACATGGCTTTGGTGCACTTGCATGTGGAAAAGACATAACCATGTGCCCATCAAAAGCTCTCATGATTATTCATTCAGACTCATCAACTGTAAGCCAAAAGAGCAATCTGGTGATTTTACATATATATTCATGTAGACTCTTCATGGATCATGTAGCAAATATACAGATAATGTAAAAATTATTCATAAGCTTATGCATTGTGGACAGTGACTTGCTACCAAGGCATGTCATCCAGGTAAGGTTCTTTTATGTATTTGCTACCAAGGCATGTCCTCAAACTATGTTCATTTTATGTATTTGTTACCTTTCAGGTACTGCAGTGACAGTAAATAAATATTTATAATAATAATTAGACAAAATTTGAGGTATTTAACCCACTTACTACTTTGCCTAAGTAAGGGGTGCATGAGCTAGAAAGAAGCCAATAAACTGCCCTAATAATTAGGGGGAACTGTAAATAAAAGAAACAGAAAGCTCAGAGAACAACAAAAGGGAGCTAATTTACATGAAACTTTCAGATTGACTTAATGTGCACAGCTCCCGAGGAAGTTTCATGGCCAAATTCAGCAGTGACACAAGTGATGGTGTAAGTTAGATATGTGTCAATCACAAAAAGAGTGTCAACCGGGAGAACTGGCAACATACTTTAGTAGCACTTTCATGGGGTGATTTGATGATGGATGGTTGTGTGATCTAAACTGTAATTTATGCACTGTGGCAACTGAAGTGGAGGTTGGCAGCACAGAGAGTAGATGACAAGGGTGAAAAAATAAAACAGGCTTTCACCTTTAGTCACAATATCTCCATCCTTCCAAAAAAACACTCTGGGGATATTGCAGCCTGCGTTTACCAGGGCTGAACACAACCACCACTGAGTCATTCACAGGTGCCAATGACAAGTATTTTGCTGATGTACAAAATGATCTTTGACACTTACTTCCTTTTCCTGATAAATTTCACCTGAATTGGCTCAACTGCATTTCGGGGAGGGGTGGGGGGGGGGGGGGTGGGGGTGGAAATCTCTATTAGAAATTCAACAATTCAACTAAAATATTATTATTCTCTCCTTTCCTATGTTTTGACTTCTTGACTAATACTGTGCCGGACTGACTACCTGCCCACCACTTGAGATCATCTCTTGAGGACATATTAAAGATCACAACAACAGACAGCAGCAGTTCTTTTGTTCTGCAAGGCTCTTGCTGTGAAAGGAATGGCTCTGACACAGCCGTGTGCCAACCTGTTTTAGTTGACACAGGAAGAGATGTATAAGCCAGATCTGTCAGAGTTGAAGAGACAGAGACCCACCAGTAATTCTCACAATTAGTGCTCCCTTGTAGAATTGCCAAAATTCTCCACTAAAGCTGCTTTTGGGCAGAAAATTGATTTTTTTACAGAAATCAATATTTTTGTTAAAGGCATATCTGGAGGTTTTTTGCCCCTGGTTATTTGAAGTTTTCATTGAAAGACTGTATACTTCAATTTCCAAGGGGTTTTTTTTTCTTTTTTTTTTAATCTTAGGATCAATATAAATCAGAATCAAAGCAGTTTTGATACAGAAATGCTGCTGTGATACCTGATTCCTGGTCAGACACACTTCATGACCTTACTGACCTGCATGGACTGGCTTCCCTAACAAGATCAGGCTTTCCGTGCTGCACCACAGCCAGAGGCGTCCCCAGGCAGTTCTGCCCTGGCTCAAGACAAAGGGAAGCTAGGGTGCATCGTGTGGCCTGCTCAGAAAGTCAAGACCTCAAAATAGATGAAGGACTGAGTTACAAACATAGCACTCTTGTGCTATGCGATCTTTCTGAGGTTTGAAATTTGAAATCATTAAGCTTTCTGCTGAAGAATTTTCCTCAGCAAAAGGCTGTCCATATTTTAATCAGCCCTAAATCTTCATTCCTGACACTGGTTTTCCTGCATTTTCTCCTCTGTGGTCCTCACTCATAAGCTGGAAAACCTGAGCAGGCACTTGGGAGGATGGAGCAATTGTGACAGGGGACGGAGGATTTGTCTTTTGTTTTCTGTGGGCAAGAACAAAAGGCACAGCATTTTCAGCTTTGCACTATGTGTTTCAGCTGACTGTATATGACAGGTGTGCTAATGTTTTGAGTTTTCATCATTTTAGTGCTGTGGTTTTAATTTCTAGGAAAGGGTACCCAGGATATCAGACAGAGGTTTTTTGTGTTCTATTTAAATCCATAATAAATAAAATTTAAACATTAATGCTGCTTCTAAATTGAGCCATAACTTAGAAAAGCTGGTCCTTAAATCAGTCTTTTGCAATGCACAAATGCACAAGAAACAGTTTGCTCTCACTACCACTCCTGTAAATTCTGATAAATCATTTAAAGAACAGGCAAAATGTGTGATAAGAAAATAAAGAGTAAAATTTAGCAAAATTAGTCAGGAGCTATCTGAAAACATAGCAATGATGGAGGTATTTAAACACGTTTTAAAGCATTTTTTAACATTTTGAAAACCATTTTTAAAAACATTTTTAGTGCTGTAATAACACGCAATTTTCTTTATATACAAAAATTTAGTTTTATTGAAACTGGATATGCACATATATAAACTCTCTTTTATCTGAAGATGGGCAATAGTAAGCATATTCTATCATCTGCTTACAGAGAACTAATCAGCAGCAACATCCAAGGTGAAGGTGGTTGATTTTTAAGTGGCATCCAGTAATGGCCTGTTAGGCTTCAGGCTAATGAGCAAAGGCCTTAGCTGTCCTCACTGACTTTGGGTAGCCAAGTGGCAGCCCAAAAGTGATGCTGCACGAACCTGCCAGACCAGAGACACTCACACAGTCCAGAGAGAAGATCCTGCTCTTCTCATTTGGAGTATTTAATATGCAAAATTCCTTCAAACCATCATTCTGAATTTTCATCTATGACATACGTTCAGCAAATAGAAAAAATTAAAAAGTAATGAGGAGAGTTCCCAACTGCTTTGAGAAGATTCCACATATGTGCTAATTAGCGATTCTGTCTGAAAATATTCCCTGAAAGCTGTATGGGTAGTGCAGCCTGGGATAAATAATGCAAATGCCCCATGGCACTGTCACAAACACCACAATCAGTGCTGTTTGCAATTTCAGTGAGACTCTTCAAGTTCTGCACCTGAGACTAAAATATTAATGAAGTAAAACTGTAGTAAACAAACCTCCAGTCCCATTCCCCCACCCACAGTCGACGCACACGGTCACACACCTTTCACCCGCCGGCTTTCTGGCACAGGATAAAAAGTGTTTTAGGAAGATGAGTGCTGACTGGTGTGTCTCCTTTGTACATAACTCTGCTCCTTCCCCTGGTTGCTACAGCAAGCACCTCTTCATCACTGGACTAGTGCCCACCGGTATCTTTGATTCCAGAATGGAAGGAGCAATGCTGCGCACTGATCTCAACACTGGCAGGTTCTCTGCAACCAGGACTCACCCACCAGCATGGATGAAGGGAAAATCCAACAAACCAGTGGTTTCCCCCATTCCCCATTCCCTCACAATACAGCTACATCACTCTGCTGTGCAACCAGAGCTAGCAGAAAGTTCCTATTGCAGGCAGCAGACAAAACCCAGACACACAAACTGTAAGGTCTGCTCTGCCTTGAGATCTGAGCTGGGGAGGAATGTGATGCCCCAGGAGGTCCCAGGCCCAGCTCTGAGTGTCCATAATGCATGGCACAGGCTAAGGCTGCCCACAAAGGCCATCTTGCAATAGGAAAGGACATGCCAAGGTACAGCTCCCTGGCCACATGAAGGGCAGTACAAACCCAAAGATAACATCTGCCATGTTCTCCCCTTGGATAAGCAAATTCTCAGGTCTGAGTTATGTTTTAAAATACATTCATTTACTACAAAACATAAACCTATCCTGGAAAGTGGTACTGGTCTTTAGAAAGACTAATTTTGCTGACTTTCAGTGCATATCAGAAAAAAAAGGTGCCTAAGCAGTATTATCTAGCTATCTGGCAGCATAGTTGGCTGCCACTGACTTCTGAAGGAGGTTAAGTCTTTAATCTACTTAGATGCTTTGGAAAATATCTCTCAGCTAAGCACCTAAGCCACTTCTGAAATAGGAGCTAAGGTTTCAAAGCTGCAGAGAGGTTTTAAGAACTTCATGTGGCACTATTCTGGCCACACAGGTGCATCTCCAGAGTTAAATTTTGCTTTCCTACAAATTCAGTTTCTGTGTTAACTGTATTGCAGCTACTTCAGGTGCATAGCCAGAGTGAAATGCAGAGCAGATTTCAACCCTTACTGACTGTTCACAAACTGTGGTCCAATTTACAAATACCCATTATCACTCCACTCATATTTTAGTATATGGTTTCATACAGCAAATCATTCCTTCTGAGATTACAGTGACTGCACATTCCTGAAGTCCTTCTATGAAATTATAGGCCTGCTGTTTTAGTTCCATGTTACAATACCTGCCCACACAATTCAGCATCACAAAATAGTCTATAAATGTCAGTCCATGAACAGCACCTAGTAAAGCCAGAGGGAAAAAAAAAAAAAATCACTCTTCTTAGTTTGATAAATGAAGGATCAATAGCACCATTAAGTGAGTCTCTAGATGTACAGAAATCTGGTCAGAAGTTGAAGATTTGAGACAGAGCTCTCATCTATCCCAGACTACACTGAGGGTCAGTCCCCAGACCTTGTTTTGCCATAAAGTCTGTGCCCATTGGTCTGCAAAGAAGCTGTATGTGTTAGCCCATGTCCTTTTCCCCTGCCTGTGCTCAAGAAGTGGCTATCCATTGGGAGCTTGAGGATCCTGGGACATGCAACAGATTGAAAACAACAACATATTTGCTTGATGATGTTAATTTACTCCATAAATCAGGAAGAACCATCTAAAGATATGCTCGTCTACCCCAGGAGCATAAGTGCCCAAATCATTGCTTATCTTCCAGGAACTATTTCAAGAACACTTGAAATTCCATTCAAATCCTGAAGTGTGGCCTAGACCACCCCACCATGATGACAAATGAAATTTTACAGTGGCATGAGATGTGCTAATGAAGCCTGTGTTTAGCAGACTGTTCTCACCTGGCATCAGCCTTCCTGCCACTGCCTCAGTGCCTGCTTTCCCCTCTCCCTCAAGCACCTCCTGGATGCCTCCCAGCCCAAACCATGACTGCAAAATATCCCTGTTGTATAGCTGGCTTCTTAACCTCATTTAAATTCTTCCTTCAAGCTACCTTCACCACCATGCCCTCAAATTGCCACCATCTTTTAATGAGAAGGATGCTATGCATACCCATTTTATCGTTATTGTATTCTCTCAGCCCAGCTGCCTTCCACCCGGTAGCTCCTGCCTGTTATGCAGATTGTGAGCTCTCTGGGGTGCCAACTGCTCTCTTCCTTGCATGTCTTCACAGTGTGCACCACGGAGGAGCCCTGATCCTGGATTGGGGTCCCATAATGCAAACAACTAGATAAAAGAATAATTTGTTAGCCTGGATTGCAAATCTTCTTTCGCAAGAAAAAATAAAGCAATTTCCCCAGGCTGTCAGAGGCACTTTCATGTGTCAGTATCGCGGCTCTCTTCTGGCAATGACAATGGTGCATCCAATTTCCCGGCACAAGGGGGAATGTTTGCTGAGCTGATGTGAGCTCTGCGTGTTGCTGCTCTACATCTAGCTGTGCCACAGAGAACCAAACGGCTTGTAGGGAAGGGACCTGCTGTTGGGAAGGCAGCTTTCTGGGGGATGTTATTTTTAGTGTGGGGTGAACTCAGGGGGCGGCCTTTGATGGGATTTTTCCCAAGTATGATTCTCTCAAGGAATGTGATACTTGGCTTGTGTTTTGATTTTGTACCTCGTAACGGCGAAGGGAGATGCTGTGCAAAGTTTGTTTGCCCATATTTATTATTAATTACAAATCTGCACTCTAGGTTACCTATACTGAAGTGAAATCAACACTTCAGGTTTGTATCTACCTTCAAAATTCATACAAAGAATATCATATCATATTATATCGTATTATATTATATTATCAATGGGTATGTGACCTGTCTTCTACCTGTCTAGATCAACCTGAAAAATATTCCAACTTCTGTACCTTTATTTCAGCTCACCTCTTGGGTAATTGAATCCAACTATGAGCAGCCAGGGACTAAAGTTTTTGTCCCATAGGGACTTCATTTCTTGGTACCAAAAAGGTCAGCTCAGCCAGGAAGAAGCATTGATCTCTACTGTCAGCACCTCACATCAGTGGTTTCAAGGACTCCAGGGTCTGACCATAAATACATTTTCGAACAGGACATAGCCAATGGCATCTCCTGCTTCTCCAGAAAAATATAACTGTTTCTATTCAGAAAATATTGCACAAAGCTGTACTTATCTATTGTCAGGCATATCTACATATTGTTTTACAAATAATTCATACTACTCTTAAAGTTTCACTTGACATGCTCTGTACTTAGCCTTATCACTTTTAATTGAAACTATGAATCTCAAGCATGCAGAGCTTCAGTGTAAAATCCTTTTTCTCTCACTCATATAATACTTTCTAGAGTGTATTTTCCCACTCGTGACCAAGTATCCAAACTTATAAAAAGTTTCTGCTTCATCTTATACATTAAGGTAGTCCAAAAAAAAAAAAAAAAAAAAAAAAAAAAACCAAAAATCAAAAAAAACGGACTGACATTTTCAAAATGTTTTAAAACCCGGCATTACCCTGAACCCATTCCAGCAATCTAAATTCATTTCTCAGTAAAACCACAGTTAGACAAGTAAGTAATTTAACTTTGCAAAACAAAAAAGTATTGCACTGTCTACAGGGGAAACAAAAGTAGTTTGGGCAACTCTAAAAATTTAAAGGAAAATGGAAATGGTTTAGACACATAATCTCAAATATTCCTTCACTGATACCCCTGAGACCCTCTGCAGCTGACATCTATCAGGGAGGGAATTCCACCTGCCTTAATATTTTGTCCCAATCTTCGCATTTAAAAACCTTCCCAGCCAAGTATGGGACAGTTGCCCCATCAAATTAAAATTTTTAGGTCATTTCCCTTCTATTAACTAAGGTATGGTCATTAAATTTCTTCTTATAAAAAAATTATTAGAGATATTCAAGCCTTTGTTACCATATAATCCATCAACTCCACCTATATTTTTCATTAGTCTCTAATTCAAGTGATAACTTAAATAATGCCTTCTGTGGATGTCCGTACATGTTCTCTTTTTTAATATAGAGGGGCCCACAGTTTGCATTACAGCTTCTCTAATCCATGAGACCCTTTCTTGATCAAAATTTCATTTCATTATTCACACAATGCTTTAACTCTCTGCTTCAGTTTCAAGTGCTAGTGCTTCCCTCCATCAGCTCTTCCCTAGTTACTGGTGCCCTCATGATCATTGGATCTTTTAAACTGATGATGCTACACAGAAAGTAGACAGCAGTTTTCTTAATTCAATTTAAATTTTCAATTTTTGAGTTTTCAATTTAATTTAAAGAACAGCAAAATGATCAGTCATTTATTTAAAACTTGCCCAATATTTAAGACACATCTGCACGCTGGGCTCAAGGCAGGCTGTGCAAACTCTTGCAAAAGCATGTGCAGCTGCCTATATAATGGTGCAGATCATTTTAGCTCTGGCTTCACCCCGCTTCACACAATGGCATACTGCAAGTCCCAGAGTCTTCAGTCCCTTTCAGTTTGAGTGAATCATCACTGAGGGCTCATTAGAGTAATTTTGTATGCCAAACATTGCAGAGGCACTGCAGACCTCTCTCCACCATTTGCTCAGAACTCTCACAGTTTAAGTTTGAAAATTAGGCTAAAATTCAAAGAGAACAATCCATGCTGAACATGCTGCAGAATGTAGAAATGTGACCTTGAAGATGGTGGTGTCAAAGGAGGGCATAATGTGAAACTAAACAGGCCAGGTGCCACTCTGTCTCCCCACGTCCTGTGCTTGTCACCTTCACAGTGATGCGGTCAAGAGTGAGCCCTTGAACAATCCTTGTGTCTTCCTGCAGGGTGGGAAGCTGGGCACAGACCTGGCTATTGTCTAGAGGGGTGCCAGGGCTGCTCTCGGTGCTCTTGGCTCCATGACCAGAGAGAAGACACTCTGTAAAGGCCCTGTCCTTCCTCCTCAGCCACCTCAGCTGCAATGTCCCTTTGCTGGGGCAATTCTGTTTGACAGACCTCAAGCCTTGCTCAGCCCTCCCACTCACTGCTGGCCACAGCAAAGGGAATGAACAAATGACTGTCAGGGAGCACTGCAGGAATAGCAAACTCCCTGGGGGAGTGCCCAGAGTTTGTGGGGAGCCCTTGGCTGGGTAGAAAAAAGGCCGAGGGAGAGACCACTTCTCAGGGCTGCAATTACTCACAGGAGGTGCTGAAATGAGATGATGAATGTTAATGTTGGACTAGCTGGGAAATGGCAACCTCTCGCTGTAAATGTGGGTCTATTAGAGAGGGAAGTCACCCTTTGGGGACTGCAGCAGGGGAGGGGGGAAGGAAGGGAGCTGAACTTTCAAAGAGGGAGGTTGAGCTGTGGCCTGTATTTTCTTCTCTACCCACGCTGCAATGCTTATTTGCTGCTGGGGCTTATTAATTTTTCACTTATGCCACGCTAAAAATAGTTAATTATTGAAAATGCATATCCGTCTGATGGTGAAAGGCTGTCTCTTCCAAACAGGTGACTGGTTCAGATAACCCCAGAAGGCACTTCTGGGTCTTCTAGGCCCTTGATCAAAATTTCTTTTTTAATTTGAAAAGAAGAGAGGTGATTAAAACTGAAAATGATGGTAAGTCTAATGAAAGCTTCCTCCCTCCTTCCCAAGAGCTAGTGTAATGGGCTGAGATTTCTTTCTCATCTTTTTTTCTTCCTTTCTTTCCTTCTTTCTTTTTTTCCTTATTTCTTTATTTCAATCCTCCCTTTTTACCTCCAAAAGAGCGTTTTCAATGTTTTATGTATACATCATGCCGGCCCTTTGATTTTTTTTTACAAAATCAGATGTAGAGATTTTGCTGTAACAATAGAGTGAATGTGTGTGGATAACATTACTCACAGTGCTGGTGAGAGTTCAAAGGCTGGAATGTCCAGACTAAATACACAGCAGAAAGATCAGTTCTTCAACATTTCAATTAGACAGAAACATGAAACAACAGGCTAGTGACTTCAGCATCTCAAAATTAAACAGTTTGACACTGCACAGAGCACACATCGAAATTCATTATGCCTTCACAGCTTAAATCTCCTCCTGCCAAAATAGGGGTGGGAGCCATTCCTCAAACACAGGAGTTGCTTTATAACTGTAGTGAGTCCTGTACTTACCTGGAGGGGGGAATTATCCTTTGCATGGCAAAATCTAGATCAAGGACCTCATTGGAAGAAGCAGCTCTCCAAGGATCCTACTGGGCTGAGGAAGAACTTGTCTGTTGGCAAGCTGTGGGATCAGTAGAAGGGAAGTGCAGCCCACCCTGGGACAATGTCTTTATTCCTGCCCAGTAATACTCTTGATCCTGTGGCACTTACTGGCTCTGCTGCAGGATGAGAATGACCACATCAGGGCAGTGGATGCCCTGGTGCAGGCAGCAGTGTGTGCTCACACTGCCCAGCCTGCTCCTGTCCCCCTCTCCTGTCCCCTTTCCCACCCTGGCTCTTACCTGGGCTATGGGGACCAGGAAGCAAAGCAGGTCTTCCATGAAGGCAGCCACATAGCCTTCCTTTGGGGAAGGCTCACTGCCCTAATTAGAAAAAAGGTAAAGTATTTGTCTAAGGAATCACGGGGAAATCTGCAACCTCCAGGTCCACAATATAAGTGGCTTTGTTAGTAATTAAATGTCCACTGTGTGTGTCTCAGGAGTAATTGCCAAACAAGCTTCTGCACTGTGTCAGCTCAGTCTCACATACTCCTCTGGCATGTTTGCAGTGGCAACTGAAACATTATAGTTCCCTGAGAAAATATTTCTGTTATAAAGTACACACACAAACATAACACAGTCTGAGAATTGCTTTTATGCTGGGAACAACATCATGGAGTTTGCAAGAGGAACATTAATGGAAAGAGAATCTACCTTTGCTTTTAAAGAGACGTGTCTAGAGATGACTCGATTACCTGAGAATTAGTTCTCAATTACTATAATTGCTGTTTTATGAGCCCTACTCATGGACCTGCATTCTTTGTCCTTAAGAGTTGCCAATCTCAGCATGAACTGGGAGATGCCAGATAACTGCAAAGTGAAGGGAACTAAAAAGGGGGGGAGGGACAATGTTGACCAATTTGGTAAGCCAGAGTTTTAGATCTCTGAAGTCTTGAGGGTATTTTGCAAACATCACAAAAGGTATTTTGAGGATGGGCATGAAGAAGAGTAAAGAGAAGACGCTGAGATGTGTAAAGGGAATTCCTTCTCTATTGTAAGGGAAAATGGGAGAAAAAAAAGGCAATTGCTTCCAAAACTAAATGTTTTAGCAACCAGACAGTGGAAGCTGACAAATGTCATCTACTTTCTTTATAAAAATTCATGAGTCCATCCCAGTTCTCAAAGATGTATTGGTCATTCATCATCTAGAGAAACCATATCCAGCTGCAGAGACACTTCACACATTACTTTAGCCATTCACTATTTTTCAGGGTCTATGCCTGGTAACATCAGCTTTGTGTCACTATTTTGGCCCCTAAACATGTTGAAAACAAACTATGTAATGACAAATAGTGGCAAATGAATGTCAAAACTCTCTTTTTCTCACATGACTATGAGTATTTAGCTTTGCCAAATCTTCATTTTCTCTTTTCAGTATCCTCCCAGGAATACTAAAACAAATTTAAGGGTGTGGTTGTAGAGCTCCACACGGGTTTAAACCATGCTTTTAGGCACATGATATCATTTTAAGCTTCCCAGTTTTCTCTAGAGCTGAGAAATGGGCAGCCACATAACTTCTTGCAACCTGGCCAGTTATTCTTGCTTTGGGTCTTGTTTCTAGAGGATATCAGACTGACAAGCCTCAGTGTCCTCCAGATGCAGCATAAACCTATTTCTCCAAATGAGCCTTTTCCCAAAGAGCACCACTACCTCATACACCAAGAAAACATAAAGAGGACTCTGAGGAATTAAAACAAGATTACAAAGGAAAATATTTTTGTTGATGTTCCCAAATGGTAGCCCAAGCACTTTGACTATCCCAGTGTATTACCTCTTCACCTATTGTATGGTGCCAAGCCTGATGGAGAGAATAAACCAACAGGGGCCTGTAGGCCTAATTTCCCATCCTGACACCAAGATAACAACAATTATTCATGGGATCATGTCAGCACCCCACTTTTGTTTCTCCTTCAGGAGAAACCAGAGATAATAAACCTGGCTTAACTATTCTACCCAGGTATCATTGAGATGAATTGGTTTCCCAGTCACAAAAATCACTTGGCTTTGCCTTTTATCATTGCATTCTCCTACTCTGGAAATTCTGACTCCTGAGCTCTGTCAGACTGTCCCCTACACCTCTCACATCTTTCTGCTCTGAAGGTCACTCATGCTGCTAGCATGGTGAAATCAAAAGTTGAGTTCAGCTTGCTATAATGCTCCTACAGAAAGTAACAACTGTTGAAACAAAAATGGAACCAGAGCTAATTCAGCATTTAGAAGTAACCACACTTCAGCTTCACACTCTCACATATTTCACTGTCTCTTGTCATCCATATCAGACAGACACATAACTATATTTGCCAGAGTACTCTTATGTGGTACACAGCCCATGCTATAGTCAAAGCCATCTGCTCAGACATATTCTCCTGAAGAACTGAGACTGGAGAATGTGAATAGGCAATTAAAAGCAGTTCTCTGAGCAAAATTTGCTTTTTAACCTGACCCTTTACAAAAATGCTGAGACAAGGATGGGAGTAAGATATAATCTTGGAATTCCTACATTAAAAGAAGCAAATGATGGACCTCATCATACCAAGTTTATTTCTAACAAGATCCATTCTGATCATCCACGCCAACATGTTGGCTACTAGTGCTCACTCCATAGCACATTGGCTTCACTGAGACTATGCACAACTGAGAGCTTGAAGCATCACCCACAATCATTTCAGTTAGCACAGCAGATCAAGGAGTAGGCACAAAGAAGTTTATAGAAGCCAAGGCACAAAAAGGAATCATCTTCTTAGGGAAAAAATATTAAGGGACTGTGCAAGGGCAGGTGTGAAGTCTTGGAATTGGAATCTAATCTCATCAGATACCCTGTCACAATTTAGTGAGACACATTATTGTGAGCAAATATGATCAGTCTGGCAGCACTGTCATGCAAGCAGAAATGCTATCTTCACAAGAATCATTAATAGCCCTTTTCCAACACTGGGCTAAATAAGGAAAAAGAAAAACTACAGGGTGAGATGAAAAGAAGATACAAGATAGATGAAGAGGATACAAACATGAGTTGGAAACTGGCAGATTTTCTACCTTGAAGAAAAGACAGAAAGCACCTAAACAGAGAACGTGTCATGAAATCAGTCTAAAGAGAATTTTCATCTTTCAAGAAGAAAAATGAAGGGCAAAAGTCAGGAACAACAACCTGAAGGGTACTTGGAAATTCCAAACCAAAAGACTTGGATTTTCCTAGTCCAGCCTGAGGCAGAACCAAACAGAAAAAAAAAAAAAAAAAGAGAGAGAAATATAACATATTCCTGAGCAATGCCTTCAGTTAGCCATCTGCTGTCAGCAGTCTAACAAAGAACTGACTTACTCAACCCCATGATGGGTGTGAAATCCACTGGATAAAGTTTTCCATATGTACATGCCCTGCTCTCCCCCACATAATGAACTCATCCAAAATAAATCAATGAGGTCCATTCTCCCTCTCCAACTGACAGATTCCCATTAGTTCCACAGCATCCTGGGCCTCACCACACCAGTGCCAGACTGGTAAGTGCCCAGTTTCATGGGGACCAGAGAGGGTCAGTGCCTCAGGATGAGCTAAGATACAGCAAGGTCCAAACCCCCCACACCAGTTCTAACATCAAGGTTATAAACTTCTGAAAAATATGAGTTCATCATGAAAATAATAGCACAGCAAATCCTATAATACTCACATTTACTGTATAAAGCTTTAGATTATCTCATAAAAATAAATAATACACATCAGCTATCATATAACCGTGGGGATTTGTTCTTGTTTTTTAACTCAGATCACTGTTTTGCATACAGAGGAAAGGGATGATTTTTGGTTTATCTTACAGCTTAATGTTTTTCACTTCTTTTTTTGAACAGACTTTTGCCATGATGTCTGTAATCCAGCTCTCAGGCTACATAGTTTTTTCTGATATACTGTGATCAAGTCCCAACTGGTAGGTCTAGTTTCTTCACACATATCTTTTTAGATAAAGCCTTTGCAGGAGGGAGAAGATAGAAATAGAGTTGCCACAAGCCTGGATTTGGCTAGTTTATCTTGCACCCTACTCCACTTTGCTGAAGGACATTAATTGTTCTGAGGTCTCCTTGGCCTGCACATTTTTTTCCCATTTTTTCCCCTCTATTACCCTCCCACCAGCAGGAATCATAACCGTGTGAGCAGCAACTGCCAAAAGGCAGCAATTCATAATCAGCAGAGTGATTACAAAGGAGCCAGCAGCAATGCTGGAGTTTACAGCACTTCCTGTGCACAAAACTACGTGGTAAAAATATTTGCTGCGGAGAGTAAACATGCTTAATGGGTTCCAGTTTAATTTCTTTTTTATAATCTTGTACTGAAAGTATAGAGTGCTTGGGGAAGGTGCAGTGCTGACAGCACAGACAATGCAAGAGCCCTGCTGAGCTGCACAGCGTGTGCGGTGTGAACACCTCAAAGTGCCCCATCTGTGTGGCCAGGTCTTGATGTGCCCTGGCCAAGGCTGACCTGGCAGAGCTGCCAGCCTGACCCCAGGGAATGCCCTGTCACACTGGTTACCCATGAGACAACAGCATATTGCCATTATCAAAAAGAAACAAGAGCGATTTGAGGCCACTGAAAAGCTTTAGTGATTTTCCAACCTTTTTCAAACAGACTGCATTTCCAGATCCCAGGCACAGAGGATGTTCGCCGTCTGGAGCCTCACATATGCAAGGCTCAATGTGTTTTTCTCTCATCTTCCCTGCACTTCCTCAGAGCTCCAAGAGCCAGGGAAAATTCACAGAATCGAAAAATTACAGAATAATTTAGTTTGGAAAATACCTCTGAGATCATCAAGTCCAACCTTTGACTGACCACCACCTTGTCAGCTAGACAACAGCACCAAGGGACATGTCCAGTCTTTTCTTGAATGTCTTCAGTGCTGGTGATTCCACCACCTCCCTGGGCAGTCTGTTCCAGTGTTTAACAGCCCCTTCCCAACCAGGCTGGCTCCAGTGCAGACCAGCCATTGGGAGCAGTAATAGCTTACAGAAGGCTTAAAACTTTCAACTGACCTGGCATGATTTAATGGGGGAAAGCCAGCTCATCCTCCAGATCCTTTGTCCAATCCAGCCTTTACTTTGAAAACATCAGGAACTGGGACTGGTAAGTGACTATCTTCTGCACTACAGTGGAGGACCATGGAGAAGATATATCCCTCTCCATCATTGGTTTTACCCTTCCCCACTATTTTACCAGATGCAAAAATGGGGGAGACAGAATGAGACTCTGAAAAAAATAAAAACAAACCAAAAAAAGCAAGCAACCAATCAAAAAAAAACCCTTCAAAAAAACCCCACCAAATAAATCCAAAGTCCTGTTCATTTAAAAGAAAGTGGCAAAAAGAGATATAAAAGAACAAAAAAAAAAAAGTCATAGTCTCTGTAAAACAGATACACTTTCACTTTTTGCATCTGAAAAAATATGTACTTGTCAAACAGAGAGGCTGCGAGGGATTCCCAGTCTTTTTAGCTCCTAGAGTGAAAAGACAGCAAAACCTTTTTTTTTAAACAGAGGCCTTTATCACAGTGTAGGTCTGCTTTTCCAGGAAATCAAGAAATTTATACTTTTATTCTTGTGTGATAATCAAGAATCTGTTTAAATACTGCCTAAGCCTGTGAGTTGAATTTATTCTGGCCTCAATAATTGTTTGGGGCTGTCTTGCCATTCTAGCCAGAGGATGGTGAAGAGAAATCCTGAGATAACAGAGCAGTTCTCTAAAGAAATGTGGAGGGATTGGGTGATTCTTTCATCAAGTCTTGAAAATACAGAAGCCTTCAATACTGTCTTTTGCATTTAGTATTTAGGAATAAATGGCCTCATCCTTGGAAGGTGGCAGGGATAATGCACAGTCAGCCTCAGTTTTTCTGGGAGCAAAGGAAAGAGACAAGAAATCCATCAGTGTGATAAGGATAATGTGGAGTCTTGTGGTCTAGAAAAGATGGTTGATACAATCTTGGATTTTTTTGTTGCCAATAGTCCCCATTGCTGGGGGCAAAGTTCTACTTCTGAGAAGTTGACCTGTATACTTGGGGCCACTGGTAGATCCCCCAGTGGCTGTCATTCCCAGGCAGACAGTCCTAAGGAGAAGTCAAAGGCAGAATTGCCAACCCTAAATTCTCCAAAAGCTTTAGCTTTTCAACCTGAAATAGGCAGTCTATGATGTCCCCTGTTGCACCACTTGTTGCTGGGCATTTCGCTTCAGCAGTGGACTTTGGGTACAACAGAGCATAACTTCACCTTCTACAACTTTGAAGGAAAATAAAACGACAGGAGGAAAAACACTTGGAAAAAATGATCAAAGTAAAGCATCCACTAGGAGAAGATTCCACCAAGAAAAAGAGCTTCTGCAGCAATGGAAAGGCCCTTAGAAGCCCTTGACCTCTCACAACAGGGAACCTAAAAACAAGTGAATGTGATAGACTCTGCACAGGTACACTATATGGGAACTGCAAGAACCACGAGTCTCTAGTTTTCAATGCTTTCAGAAGACATATTTCTGCAATGTGAATTTGGTCATGTTGGTGAACTGCTTAGATTTTTCATGTTGATGGCAGCTTTCACACAGTTAAGATGAATACAGGTGTAGAAGCATCTACAGGATCTGATCACTCCTGTTTGTATAAATATTTTTATGAATTTTGCACTGCTTTAGTTTTGTGCTTACAAATTGTTACTACCTAATGAAAAAAGCATGAGGGCTGATTTTTTCTGTTGTTGAACACTGTATGCCATCTTCAAAACAGGAGCCCAGAAATAGCTTGACCCAGGGATTTTTCAAATGAGTCAGCTATAGAATGAGTTTCATTACTGACATCAGGGCAAAAAGAACCTGATAGCTCATGAGGTGTTGACAATAACTCATCATACCCTTAGTGATGTCCTGGGCTGTTTCTTTGAATGGCTCACAGCTTCCAGCAGCTGCCTAAAGGACAAATGGACTGTGTTTTCATTTTCCTTGTTAGAGAGAGTTCTACAGAGACGTGACAGAGGCAGATGATAAGGAAAAAAACAGAAGAAAAAACCCCAAAACCAGCAACATAAAAATTCCTTTCTTAGAAATTTCTAAAGCGCATTGCAGAAAATACCATCTGTTTAAGAGCTCCTCAGACTGTATTGTCCAATCTGGAGCCCTTGCAAAGATCCAAACCTGCAATGTGATGAAGACAAGTGAAGTGCAGACAGACCCAGCAACACCAGAAGAATGTGACTCAGGGTGTCTTCATCATCTCTCCAGGTAAGTTTTTAAACAACTAAATTTTGTGGCCTGCTTTAATAAAGATCTGGAAAAGGAAGAGCACCAACACAGCAGATAAATGTATTCATTTCCAAGACATCACCTGAGAATAATTTAAAGACCTAAATTATGAGACTCCAGAACATGGTAAATTATGATTCACATCACAAACTTTAGCAGTCGAAGTTAGGGCTGATAAGAAGTTGATTAAGAAATATCCACTTTTAAGGCATCATTTCTTCAATTCTCAACTGTAGTCATTGGTGAGACAAACAGAGAAAATTGGGAGCTACATTTTTGGAGCAGGAAGGTGAGAAAAATTGTTCCATTTGAAAATGCCTTTTTTTTTTTTTTTTGCCTAATGCAAAGACAGCAATCATAACATGCTCACAATTTTTTACTGAATGAGGTAAGGGATAGTAGAAGTGTCTTATCCTGCAGTATTCCAATTCTGGCTGTATGCAGATTTTTCCATACTCTTCTGATGCCTAGGAGTAATGGGACAGAGGGAACTAGGAACAGGATAAAGGTAGTCATGATAATAAAATATCAGCATTTTTTAAAGTCAAGTGTCTGCACTTAGGAGGAAAAGAAGTCTTGAGTGTCAAATGTGCTATTGCAGGCTTTTTAAATTGCATGCAGTAATATGGGGACACCATCATGCTGAAGATGTGCTGCAAATTTCTTTGGTAAGATTTTAGGCAGGAGTTGACAGATATTATTATATGTATGTATGTTTGTATTCTATGCAAAAAATCCCATGCTGTGGTATTGTGTTACAGGAGCTTGTGAGAACGTGGTGGAATGATGAACTCTCATCCATCACCTCCCAGTGAACTACTCCAAAGTCCATTTATTTATGACAAGGTAGAATAATTTTGCTGTTTTCTAGCTAGTGGCAAAAAAAAAACCCAAACACAAACCAAAAAAAAACAAACAAAAAACAAACAAACAAAACCACAGAACTACTCAGTACACTTATATTTCTAGATGCACATTTTTAAAAATGACAAATTAAATGTCCAGGGGGAGAAAGTTCTTAAAAAGTTACTTATTTTTCCCTCAGATTTGGATGTCTGTCTTCTCAAAAGCAAGCCCTTTCTAAAGTTTTTGTAAGGGATCCAAAGCAGATCTTTTTCACTGTTCAGGACCCAAAATCGAGACAATTGAGGACAGTTTCATGCTGTTGCCTCTTCAGCAAAACATTTTTCAATAAAAAATTGAAAAATCAAACTAATTTATTCTGAACTACTCTATTATAAATAAGTTTACGTAGAAATACATAAAATCAGAGAGGGCTGTAACAAAAATATGAAGTTTGTATCCACTCAGGGGGAAAAGAAAAAAGCTAAACTACCACGATAATTATAAACAGAGATTTTCCATCATCAGGATATCTATTTCCACACTCAATATTTGCCTTTTGGCTCAGGTAATTTTCTTTTAGTTTCCTAAAAGCAAAAGCCTTTCCAAATTTCGTGTTTGTTCTGGCAGTTAACTCCAGCCTCTTAATTTTCTTCAAATTTATGTACCTAAGGTAAGAAGACCTCGGAGAGGCAGATTTTATTTTCCAGGGTCTTTTCAAGGTTACAGCAGTAAATGACAGATTCTAAACTGATGTGCATATAAGAAAGTAACAGAACTTGAATAGGGGCAAAACATTAGCAGCTAAGGACACAGTAAAAACTAAAAATGAAAAAGGCACAAGATAATGTGATGCTTCCTCAAGGCTGGTTTTCTGATTTCAGAAGCAGCCAATACTGAATGCTCTGGAGAGCAGGGCAATTCATCTATTTCTACAATACTTTGCTAGAAAGCAAATGTTGGCCTGACCCCAGCTGGTGATTAGGTTATACTGAGGAGTTTGAGGATTGATAGCCCTTGTCATTTTAAATTAGCAGTAAATGCAGTTGAGGATGTTATTCTTATTTGGGTAAATATTGCATTATTTTTGCAAATCATCTGTATTAAGGTATTTGTCTCATAAAATAGATTGAAGTCCACTATTAAACAGTGTGCAGTATAAAAACTAGCTCATGTAATTCATCTTTACAAGTGTTGCCTTTAACTTTCATCAGTAAGAGCTCTTGACAGGTCATTCAAGATTTTTCAAGCCTCAATCAACTCCTATCTCTTTCTTTCTTTCCCTTTCCATACAAAATGACAAGACATCTGATCTAGCACCAGAAAATGAGAAAAAAATACATTCATCTGCTTTGTGTTTGGGGTTCATAAGAGCCTTCAAAAATTTTCTCTTTTGTTGGAAGATGTACTGTTTTTCTACATTTCTAAAGTAAATTATGACAAATATAGCACACACATAAATATTTCTACAAGAATGCACCAATCCACCTGTTCTTCCTTGTGCATATTAAACAGTTTGGAACAGCTTCTACACAGGGTGTGAAAGAGGAGATTGAGAGCATTTCCCAGCCACCAGCCTTGTTTTGTTTAAGTTCCAACTTATTTGAGTAACTGTAGAGAACCGTATTCCTCTTCATCAGCTTGGTCATATCACCCCAGCATGGGTAAGGCATTAGAAGAGCTTTTGTCCAGTTGTGCTAAGTGCAAAAATTGTGACCCTGAGAATGAGATAATTCTTTTCCCAGGGGAGGACAAGTGTCCATTAGAGACTTTGTGGGTGCATTCTCTGTGACTGGAGTGTCCCCAGCTCACCCTCTGCTACAGGTCTAGCGTGTCTTTCATAGCAAAATAAAGTGTATCACTGTGACCGATTATGTTAGCAGTTCACATTTGCTTTAATACAATCTTGGAGACAATGCTTGATTTTAAAAACCATAGCAATTCTATCAGCTTCAGAAGAGCTATAGGTGTGCCCAGAAGAAAGTATGTATTATAAGTGTTTTGTGGAATTTTGACAATAGGCAGGCACTGAGGCATTAGATGATGTAAATTAAATGTATAAGTCTCTCATCTTCCACCAAGCTCCTTCTTTTGCAGACAATTTAAAATTTTGTGACTGATGCACAGAAAATGGGAAAATACAATGAGGAAAATGTCATGTGTCTCCTCAGAATTGCTAAATATTTTCAGCTAGCTTTTCTTATTATATTTGCCCCTTTAGAAACATGAAGCCTGCTAATTAAGCGAGGATTGGAGACTTGTCAAGATTATGAGAGTGCTGCTATGACATAGCCATAATTCTTGATGACATTTCACTTTCCCCATCCAGAAAAATCTATCACACTTTCTGAGATGTGACCTTCATCTTGTTAAATGAATACTAGAGCAAAGAGCTCGTTTGACCTCTTACCTGCCCTCCCCTCTCCACCCTCTGTCTGGCTTCAGCCAGTCTGTCAAGCTTGTTTGCTTCACACTAATTAGCTTGATTTCTTTGGCTATTGTTACTTAGCACACTTTCTTTATTTTCTTCTCTCTTCTGACTTTACATGTAGCTATTTGGACCACATGGCTTCTCCTTTCTAACTTGCCCATCAGATTGTCAGATTGTTCCCTTTTCTTTTTCTTCCCCAATTTTGGTGCGAAACTCCTTATTTAGCCACATTTGTCTTTTGGTACACTCCTTCCTGGCAGAGGAACATGCTACATGCTTTTCTTGCTCTGTTCTATAGTTCTTGGGGTTTTCTTTTCCCTCAGCCCCACTCCTCAGCCCGTTTGATTTTTATGACTGTGTAGCCATTCCTCTGGAGAAACACAAGTCTGACTCCAGCATCTTTTTGTTCTTCTTCTCCTCATTTAGCATTCATTTTTGTTGCAATCTCAGATCTAATGAGATTGTGATCAATGCTTCCCAAGTTGCCCCTTGCTTACATGCCCTCAATCATACCTTGGCTGTATAATCTACAACACTCTTCCTTCTGTCAGTTGGTAAATATATGTAGATAATGTTAAAAGCATCCTGGAACCACAAAACAAAGCTTTGTTTTCCCCTTCACTTAATAAAGTGAAATCTACCTTGGTAATTGCAGAATTTCCTTTGCATCCTTTCTCATGCAAAAGCTGTAATTTGTGTGTTTATTTTTTTGTGGAGCCACTTTAGAATCCAGCTCTTTCTATTTTGGAAGCTCAATACATTCCAGCTTTCAGCCTACTCAAGGAAAAAAAGCAAAACAAGTATGACAAAATACCCTTTCACACACAATTATCTACCAGGCAATCACTATCCCATAATATTATCTCACAAAATAACCAGCTCTCAGGCAACATTGGCTTATCCCTGCAATGCTTGTGTGTGTCTGTCTTACACAAGGTACCCTGGATTTCACAGGTGGCAGGGAGCACTTTGGGATGCTGTGGTTGGTTACCACTGTAATTAACAGATTTAATCAGGGCTGGGCCTGCAGTGGACACAAAACGGCTGTGATGCCAGGTGAAAACATCAAGTCTCTTCTCTGCTGGGTAGAAACCCAAGTCTGGAGCTCCTTGAACTGTGCTGATTTGCAGCAGTGTAGGGCTTCTCTGCTTCGCCTGTGTTTACCTGACTTGTTGACTCTAATGACTGTCTTCCTTCAAAAGAAACTTAGGTGAAAATCACCTCCCCACCTTTGGCTCAGCCAAAGGCTTCTATTCAATCTCCAGAAGAGAAAACCTGGGGTGTCCCTAAACGATCATAAACAAATTAATTTTGCTCTAAGAACTGAAGACAACAACAACAACCAAAAAAAACCCCCAAAAAACAGCAACCAAAAAAAAACCCTCCATGTCACAACATATTTTGAGGTTTTGACTTTTTTAAGCCTTTAAGTTGTCTCTGCTCTGTCAAGTGCCTTTTTCTTGTACATTATTTGTCTTAGACTGGTAGCTTTCTGACAGCTTATGTGTTATATTTGAATGCATTTTCCACAGTGTACAAGCTATGACAACACAAATCATCCAGACAGATTACAAGGGAAGAGTGCAGTTCATCCTCTTTACACCACCAGGCAGGAGCAGAGGGGCTGGGACCAGGGGGAGGCTCTGCCCTGCCCACCCTGAAGCACTGGGGCACTGGGGAGGAGCCAGCATTTCACTTCCAGGACTTCAGGGGCTTTGGGGTTCCGCACAGGAGATGAAACCAATTTATGATCAGACCTCTGCACATCTGTGCCATTATGGAAAGGTAATAAATATCAGGAAAGGAAAGGATATCACACACTCAATTTGAGAAAAACTGAAAGTCCTATGCCACAGGCCAAATATAGAACTCCATTAACCATTGTGAAGCACTGTTGATGAGGAGAGTAAAAGAACAGCCCAGGAGGAAATTAATAATTCTGTATTAAGTGCAGAGCTTGGATGGTGTTTGGTAAATAAAGCCTGAGGTCCTGCATTGATTGATGGGGAAAACAAAATATTGAATAACCACCAGTTCAGCAAACACTATCCACCCTGTGCAGGGAAGGAAGAATTTTGCCCATGGATTAAGGAGAATATTGTCACCTGAAAAAAAAATTGCATCAGAATTTTATGCACACAAAGGGGCCAAATAAATTTCTACAGTAGCTTCAGTTATTCTGTTCCCTAATTCCTGGCTCTTCACATTTTTCTCTGAATGTAGTCCTTTTATATATTTCCTTATGAAGTTGGTACTTTTGTTACTGTTTTAATGAGAAAATGTAAAAACAAGCAGCTTACATGAACATAAATCAGCTCAACATTATGCAAGTTTACTTCAATTGCTAAATCTTCTGGTTCCAGCAAGGCTTGCAGGCTAATTATAGTACATCACAGGAGAAAAAGACTTGGATCATTCTGCAGAAGGAGAGATAAAGGCTGTCTCTAGGCCCCGAATGACTTGGAGGTGGCTGGCCCAAGCATCACCTTTCTCCATCCTCACGCTGGAAGAGTGAGAGCTGATCCAGCAGTGCTTACAGGGGAGTGCAGATAGGGCCTGTCTCCTTCCCTCACACAGGGACTGTGTCCTGGTGCTCCTGCTGAGCCTGAGCTTCTGCTGCTGCTCCTGGGCTGATTGATGGCCAGGCCATGGCCCTTCTCAGTGTTCATCTTCAGTCTTCCCAGCAGCAGGAAACCAGGAATAAAAAAAAATTCAAAATTCATATTTTATCTAAAGCTCTAGTGGAAGGGAGTACAAGAAAAAGAAGCAGCAGAATTTCTTCTGGTTTGAGTCTTTTACTTGACAAGTTTCAAAGGTCTTTTGCACAAGATAGACAGCTTAGAGCTTCTACAGATGAAGACAAAGATGACAAAGAAAAGGAAGGAGGTGTATGAGGAAGAGAGAGAGGTAGAAGAGGATATCACAAAAAACCAGGAAAGGTACACAAGTGATGTTTCATTACATGATCCACTGTAATTTTCATGCAAATCAACAAGACTGACTGCTTAAACCAGGCTTTTTAGAGCCAAAATTGCACATAATAAATGACTTGTGACCAAAAATTAGCAACACATACCATTAATGGAGAATCCTCCGAGGTGAGTGTGGAAACTGATAAGGAGGTGTCAGAGGTGAAAAGAGTTGGTGAAAGGAACTGAAACAGCTCAGGACTGGAGAGCTGGGAAATGCAGGCACACACCAAGCCATGAAAGCATTGACAAGAAACAGAAGTCTGCCCCAGAAGAGCTGCTAAGCTCAGCGGGTAACTCAAAATTTAAAAATTCCAAGGGTTGATTTTAGTATTTTACTGTGTAAGCCAGCTACTCGGAATTAATCAGATTATACAACAAACAATGTCACTCAACACAAAGATTGAAAACTAGGATCAATATAAATCTGTGCACCCTCTTTCAGAGAAGTGATCATAGAAGCTAATGAAATGCAGATAAGTGCATTAGGTTTTCCTCTTTTCATGCACCCTCTTATCCTGTCATTTAAAACTCAAAATCAATCTGAGTTACCTTAAGTGGCAATACTGTGTCTTTAATCCTTGATTCATTTGTTGTGAAATATAGTCAAAATAATAATTTGTAAGGGAAATTTGAAAATGTCAGATAGTAAATGCATATTTTACTTATTTTAATGTTTGTTGATTTGAGGCTTTGAGGGCAACACAGTAAATATTCAGTTTGGCTGGCACAAACTGTGCAGGAATCTAATAGAAAGCAATATTGTTGAAAATGGATATCAATTGAAAACAGAGAGCAGTGTCAACTATTCCCCACTGGGAGCAGACAACAATAAAACCAGTCAAGCATTACACAGTTGAGCCTGCCAAATGTCATTAGAGTGTAGAAAAAAAGTATAGGCACATACGAAGAGGGGGGAGGGGGGGGCGGGAAATGTGGTGTGGTTGTTGAAGGGGGGAAGCACTTGCCTTATTTATATTTTTCCCCTGGACAATTTAGTAATATAAAACTGGGGGGAGGGGGTGTGGTGGTGTTGGGCATACACACGATGGGATGGCGGACCCCAAAGTTTAAATTTATCACAATGGCGTTGTCAGATAATTCAGGAAAACAGAGAAATGTATCATCCTATTGTTTACTAAGAGCACCAGAAAGATACAGCAACGCAGTTTAATGTCTCTCAATTGCACGGCAAATTACATTGGAGCACAATTTTAATTCTTAAATATCTTTTCGTTTTCATAAGTCTTAATACCGAGATTACAGTATTAGGTGGGCTAATTAGGCCAATTTATTTTTTTTTTTTAGCTCTGCCAAAACAACTAAACAATAAATTAAAAAAAAATAAATAACAATAAAACAAACCACAAACCCCAATCCACGAGGACAGGATTTTTTTACACCGCACCGCCGAGGGGAAGGTTTGCTGTTCGAAGCAAGCCCTGGGCGGGAGGATGCGCGGCTCCCTCGGCGGACAAAGGGCGGCGGCGGCGGCGGCGGCGCTCCCGCGGCGCGGGCTGCAGCTCCACCTAGCGCGGGGCTGCGCCCGGAGCCGGCACCGGCACGGACCCCGCACCGACTGCGCCCGCCTGCAACCCCACAGGGCGCCAGCATCGCCTCCCAGGGCCCGCCAGCCCCGCAGAACCGAAAATCTTCTTGCCCGGCCCCTTGTAGAAGTTCTGTAAAATCGCCAGGTTTTAACTGGAATTGTGACTCCTTTTGTAGAAAGCATGGAGAGATAATTCCGAATTCTTTGGCATTAACCTTCTTCAAGACGCCCGGACTTACAGCTCTTGAAAGTCATGGCATCGGGTAATGTTTCTGCCCAGGACTCAAATCTTGTGTGTGCTTTTACCTGCCAGACGGAGAAGCAGGTCCACCCTTCAGAACACCCTTGTTCTGTTGCATGTGCCCACACACATTTCTTGTGGATCCACCATTCAGAATACCCTTGTTCTGTTGCGTGTGCCCACACACATTTCTTGTGGATCCAGGTTTTCCCCATTCCTTTCAGTATCAACCAGCCTTCCAAATCAGGAGTTTCTGCTTCCTTGACTGCGAGCTGAGTTTGACTAAAGGACCTTGCACTTCACTGAGTAAACTCCTCAGATGTTATTTTTTACTTCCATATTCAATGTCTGGTGGTAGACACACAGTCTACAGAGTGCCTCATTTCTCTATCTGCTTCAGGGACTGAAGTTCTTTTCACCTAACAGCAGAATGTGCTCCTGAGCTCATCCCTGCCCATCTCTGCAGATCTCCACAAGTGTTCTCACAACTCAGGCAAGCAGGGAAGACCCACATGTTAAAAGCTCATGCTGACCAGCTACTACTCTTACTGGGGAGTACCTGATCTGTGACTTTTGTAGTGCATTTGGGTCTTTCTGAAATGCCTAGCAGAGGGTGTTACGTCACTCAGGCCTCAAGTCAACTGCAATCATCACTCCAAAAGGAACTTCATTATTTATTCAGTTCAAAGACTCCGTTAAGAGAAATTATGATCTGTAGAGCACTACGATTTGTTTATTTGCAAAGTCAGTTGCCTACAGTGTTGCATAGTAAAAATGCAGGTCAAAATAGCTGGGTAGAGATAAAGCATGTAAAGCACAGATCAAAACTACCTTTACCATGTGGTAATACAGTTGCTAGATCAGAACTATGTCTCTGAACTAAAAGAGCCTGCATCCTGTTAAAATTCCCACATCCCCATGGCAAATTTTATTTCCTTTTGAATTCTGTTGTAAAAATTGGAAGCAAGGAAATTCACAGGCCAAAACACTGTCTAGATAACATTAAGGGGCATGTTGCTTCCAAAGCCTTGCGTGGGTTTTAGCCACATGTCTCCCACTGATTTTAATGGGATTTGCATGGCTAAAATCCTGTGCAATGCTTTGAAAATGTATCCCTAAGGGTCTGTCATGAATTCATAAAGCCCCAGAATTTCTGAGTTAAAACCAAAATACAGTGTTGGCTGATTTTAAAGGGTTGTTACCACTCTCCTAATTAAAATACAGCTTAGTTTGGTAAAAGGTCTATTCTGCTTTGCATATAATGTATATGTGTTTAATATAATTCTAGTATGTGTATAATTTATATGGTTGTGTTATTTACACTACAAAAGAGTTGTGTTATATGCAACTTCTAATTTTCATAACACTTTCATTATACATTGGGTAGTAAGCTCCAAACAATGAATAAAATTGCTACTGTTCTTTCAATGAGCTCGTAAATGTCACTGAAGAAATTGCCGTCATGTTAAGGGTGAATTGGTTTTGTGGTACACTTATTGACAGAACAGTTTGTTCTCATATAAGATTACAATGTTTTCTTTAAAATGTTTTACATGGTTTTATATCATTAGGGATCAAGAAAAGTAGGAATACAAATCAATATCTCACAAAATGTTTGGTTTCTGATGAATGCACAAAATTAAGGAAAGTCAATGGGAAGGCTGATCTTTTCTTCTTGTGCCTCACAAGAAGGATCTCAGGTCAACATTGTCATTATATTAAGTGGTCCATGAACAGCCAGTATGTCAGGTCAGCAAAAGCAAACTGGTGCTACAGACTGCAAGCCAGTTTCTTTATTCTTTGCATTACTATGCCCACCAAATTTGCAGGTTTACTTTTCTTCATTTTCAACACTCCTAATCTGTTTCTGCATTCCTCTTTGTTTTCACCCTCATTGGAGTTGGATAATGTTATATTTGATTATCATCAGGTAGAAGGAACACCCTATCCTATATATCTACCAAGGTAAGCAGGCATTTTAGCACATCCTGACTTGTCATGTTAGATATTCAACAGACGGTTATTGAACACACATAAACAAATCTGAATTTGTGTAAGCAAACAAGCACACCTCAAATACTTGCCAGCAAAAAAAAAGTAGGTATAAGAAATTTCAACCCAGCTTTGTAATTTGGTCTATTTCTTGTGTTAAGCTTAAAAAATCATGGAATCACAGAACAGATACGGTTGGAAGGGACTGGTTGGCGGTGGGTCATCTGGTCCAGCCTTCCTGCTCAAGCAGGGAGCAGAGCACATGGCACAGGATTGCATTCAGATACTTCTTGTGTATCTCCAGTGGGGGAGACTCCACAACCTCCCTTACTAGAGAGGTGGTTTGGTTATTTTTGCTGATCACCAAAATCACCAAAACCATCTTTGCCCATGCTACAAGATAAAACAAGTTTTGGGAGCATTAGTTTTAAAAGCAGATTCCAGAAAGAATCAGTTTTCCAGGTTCTGAGTTAAGTAATAGTAAGGCACAGCAAACTTGCTTGACATCACCTGAACTAACCCAATATGCAAGAGCAAATCACCTTGCAGCAATCCAGTCCTTTTAAATTTCTTATTTTGTATTTTTGCTACCAAGAGGACTCTAAATGTATGAAAGTTACCCTGCAGGATGAACAATCCCTGGCCAGTATTCTTTAATGAGGACTGGCTCCTCATAGCTCAATGGTCCACAAACTGTAGCCCGTGGCTCTGTAGTGGCCCAAAAGCCTTGAATAATAAACAGAAAAACATACCAACTTGCATTGTGTCCAAACACACCATGCTGCTGTTTTCAATGTAGTTTTCCTGATTTGCCAGGAGGAAGTTTTCAGCTAAGTGCAATTTGCACATTTGCTCTGGGCCTTTCTTTGGAAAATGCCCTGGTATGTTCCTCAAAGGGCACAAGGCAGCTGAGGGTTAAAGGTGGTTCACTGGTCTAGAAGAGCCTTTGGGCCATTGTCTTAGCTGATTCTGGGCAATGTATTCTCACTGAAACCATCGATCCTTGCATTTTAACTCTGGTACTCATTACCATTCTTTTCAAATACCATAAAAATTAAAGATAACAGTGCATGAACCCTGAAAGGCAAATCCCTTGGCCTCACATATGCATAAGATTTCTCCTCCTCTCCTTTTTTCTTTTCCTTTCTTCCGCCCTTCTAATCTCTCTCCTCATTGATTGTTCTTTGATAAACAATAATATACAAGATGCAAAACTCAAACAGGCAGTCAAACACACAAGAGTAAAACCATACAAGAGGTAGTGTCTATGCACTGCTGTGAGTTGCCCCTTTCTTAATTTAGATCCCTGAGGAATTTTCCTGTTTGCCAGAGACACATTTGACATTCTAAATGAACGTGTTCTAACTCTTCCACGGGAAAAAAAGATGGGGGGTGGGGGGGAGGGGGAACGGGGTGGACACACCAAAAAGTCAAAACAAAATCACAACCTCTTTGATTTTAAAGGAAAACACTAATCTGTATTGTCATCTCTGAGTTTGCCTTTGTCAGGAAGGCTGGAAGAATATGTTCTGATCAAATATTTGGGTGTGTGCTTTTAATTCTGAAGATGAGGACCTAAGCTCCTGACACATCTTGGATGGTGGCCAGGTTTAGACCCCTAGTAGTTTAAAACTACCACCACCTGCTTCAAAGGGTGGGAAAAAGACATCTCCCTCTTGCTGATCATGAGTTTAGGATGAGCAAAATCTTTTACTACATCAAATTGAATTGTAGTAAGTACAAGAGAATTGAAATCTTGCACTCAGCACTTCATTACCTGCAGGTTTCTATGTTTGGTTTTTTTGCTGTCAAAAACATAACCATACAATGCTTTTTCAGATCTCTGAGTTAGCTACTTTGCCTCATAAGACCTGTCACCTAAGCCATGTAAAGTCTGTCATTTTCAGCCTTTTGATGTGATGGGAACAGGATGTGTGTGTATAGCCACATCCATCATTAGATATGTACATTTGCAAAGTAGATCTATATGGCTGTTCTGGAAATTCTTACAGCTATAATAGCCACTCAACTTCTACAACAGTATTTTACAATAAAGACTGTCCCAGATCAATGCATATTTATTTCAGACCCAAGAAGATTTTAAATAGGGTGTCATCCATCTTTAGGAGCAATGGATAACTTTTTTCATACCATCAGTTGCAAAGGAAAAATGTGCCTTTGAAGACACACAAAGTGGGAGCTGAGTGGACATCCTGAGAGAGCAGCACTGCCCCTTCAGTTGCTTTTGCAGCCAACAAGCTTTGCCCAGTACTGCTCAGCTGTAAATGCAGCACATCTCCCATGATTCCACCAGGACCATCAGGCTGTTTTTCATTCTCCAAATGAAACAAGGTTTTGGTTGCCCATGTCTTGGCTTTCCTTCAGAGGCCCCAGCTGGCCTAAAACAACAAACAGGTAGGAAGAAGGTTTAGATGGCTAGATGGTTTATTTCAGGCCAGGAGTAGGTCCCAGGAGTTGGGCTGAGAAGCACCATGTTGTCTAGGATGAGCTGGGTTCAGGTGCTTGGGAAAATATGAAAGTAAAGCTAGTTTTGTGGGCAAAAGCGAGGAGGAGGATTTACTGCAGCAGCCACAAGGATGGGGCTGAATCTCAGCACTGGGACACAGACCCATGTCCCAGGGCCATTCTGAGATGCCCAGGGTGGCCCCAAGGGGCCAGGCTGCAGCTCCCTGCATGGAGTAGGTGGACTCAGTTGCAGGTGGGCCTGTGGGACCAAGCCCTCCAGGGCAGGAGATGCATGCAGGGCTGCTAATTGGAGGTTTCTAGATTCATTAAGACATTGGGTGAGGACTGCCTTTACATGGTCTGCTTTACTGGAACAGGACAATATCCCCTACAGGAGATGGTATCTCTTCCGTGCTTCTCAAGTAGACAGAGATTCAGGCTTCTTTCTGCTAACCCCAGGGACTCCTGCTCGACACCCCCTGCACTTCCCCAGGAAAGGGAGCATGTCTGTCATCCCACCTTTGAGCAATAGCTCTGCCTTGGATCGTTTTTATACTTCTAAAAATGCAGTATGTCCTCCCGAAACAATTCTTAAGGCAAAAATTGAGTTCTGACAGAAAAAAATAAAGAAATCATTTTTATTTTTCTCTTTATTAAAAGAGATGTCCAAAGCTGTAGGATGTGCTTCTTTTACATACTCAAAGTAATTTACTGGGCAAAAAGAAGAAAAAAAGACCCTGTTTTTTCCCCTCCACAGAATCTAGCAGACGTGCCTCAGAACATTCCAAAAGAAATGGTAATAGCAGAGTATATTGTGGCTCCACGTTTTTGAGGGCTTTCATGAATTGTGAGAATGATTGTCCATGCATGTAGATTCAAAGATGGGCTTTTTTTTCTTAACTGCTCCTTGAACAGCACAGTCCATATTTGACAAGTTAGAAGCATTAGAGAATAAATTCACAGAGATGAAAATAGAATTTCCAAAAAAGTTTTCCTTAGACTTCAAAGCAGATAAAAAGAATTCAAGGAAGTTTGATCTTTATTTTATAAGTATGTACAAGAGAAAGAGAGAACGAAGGCAACAGTCAAAGAAAAGTCTAGTTTAATATTTCTCTTGGGGGCATACATAATGAGAAGGGGAATGCCACAGTCCCTCAGTGTTCATAGGGTAGCAATTCACTGCCATAAAATTATATCTGGCTTCTTAGAAAATTCCTTCACTTCTCTGTGCTTGTCTGAAGTATGACAACTTGCACTTGAGGCTTACAGATGTTGAGCTGTACTGAATGGATTATTCCTAGAAAAATTAAAACCTAACAGAGATATAATCTTTCTTTAAGTTTCCCACCTTTCTTTTTTCTAGAAAAACTAAAAGAGAAATTAATTTTTAAAGCAAAACCTTGTAAATATTTCCAGTTTATAGAAATTCAGACAAAAATAAATGGGTGAATAGTATTCCTATTTGAGCAAAAGAGCATTTTCCCATTCTAGCATTTACAGAAAACTGATCTTAGTGAATGTTTACAAAATGACAAACAATACATAAAGAGTTAAGGGTGCAAAAAAAAAAAAATCAGAATCAAGCAGAATGCTTTTTTCCTGAGGTTTTATTTTTTTAAACTGTATTTTTTTTCATAGGTCAGTGTCTGGTCAGGCTAACTATACCCATACCAGGAAACTAAGTAATGCCTGGGACTTTTTCCAGCTGTGGTGTTCCAATCAGCTGTATGATTAAATTGTCCCCAGCAGAACTTTGGCCCAGGCCAGTAAGAACTCTTTCAAAATGGTTCTGGGCATGGTTTAGGAGCTATTGTGGCCAGGAACCATTTCTGGATATATTTTTGGACAGAATCACCCTGTGCAGAAGAAAAATTATTAATACAAGTGCAACATATTTTGTGCTGGTTTGCTCAAATACCAAAGAAGAGTGCTAGCTGCATATACTTTTTTTGTATGAACGTGACAACTTGATCTATATCATGTCAAAGCAGAAACCTGATAAACAAACCTCAGTGACTATAGGTGTGAGAATGTGTGCTGGATTTATACTGTGCATATAAGAAAGGTGCATGCTCATGAATGGGGTCAGTAGCTGCAGTGTGAACTAGGTGGAAGTCAGCCCAAAAGCACAATGAAAATATGAATGTTACATAACAACAAGGACCTGTATTCCTGGGCTTAACTGACTGATTTTTCTTCTCATTTTTCTACTATAAATGCAGAGATACACTCATCTGATCAGTACCAAAAAAATATTTTACTCAGGGTCTTTCTAACACAGAGTAATTTGTCTTTTCAGAGGCTCAGGGAAGTACCAAAAGTTGACATGAGCTACCTTTGAATTTTCAAAACCTCATGCAAATCTGATTAATGGCAAAAAGATGCAGATAATAAAAATGCATCAGCTGTATCATCCCATGGACTGCTGGAAAGATCACAGGACCAGTACTAGACAAGCCAGCTCTGAACTAGACCACATTCTGTATCACATACCACACAGACACAAGAAACTGGAGTCAACACCAGCTCAGGCATATCCAGAAATTTTGGCCAAACTTAGTGACCAGCAGGTCACCCCAGAGAATGCTGGAGAGTGTGTCAGTGCAAACTGGGAGAGCACTGGGACAGGTAATATTTGCTATTTGCTGCATGAGAGCTCAGTTCAGAAAGCACCTGAAGTAAATGGTACTAAGGTTATTTAACCCATGAGAGTCATCCAACTAACAATGTATTTGAGGAGTGAGATGAAATTTTGATAGTTAATTAAATATGTAGTTAATGGCTCTGTTGATTATACCACTTATCAAAATGCAAACATTTATGCTTCTTAACGTGTAGT
Source organism: Haemorhous mexicanus (assembly GCF_027477595.1). Taxonomy (NCBI): domain Eukaryota; kingdom Metazoa; phylum Chordata; class Aves; order Passeriformes; family Fringillidae; genus Haemorhous; species Haemorhous mexicanus. The sequence continues at coordinate 134,154,795 of NC_082341.1, forward strand.
CTTTTTCACAAAAATACACAACTGAGGAAAAATGAAGAATGTCTACAGTAAGTCTCAGGCTTGTCTCATAGCTGCAGCAAGACTCCCACATCTTTTGTTGGTAGAAAGGACTCTGGGGTTTGGATATTATGAAGGGCTATGTCTGATGCACCCAGTTATGCAGCTATTTTGCTCATAGACATGTTACTCACCCAACTTGCATGAACGACTGAGGGTTTTATTAGGCATATTGGAAGTGAGTGTTTTGAGCTGCAATGATTTTTTAAGGCATGATGAAGGGTCCCATCTACCCTAATCAACTTTGCATAGCTGGGGCTCAACTTCCAGTGTTGTTTTTCATCAGTGCAAGTGTCAGTCACTGGCCAACGCGTTGCCCACAGCCCTCTGCCCTCATTTCTTCATGGCGGGATGCATGTTGTTCTTTCAGGACAATTTCTTTTCGCCTGCTTTCCCAGCTTGCTTGGCCATGACAGGTCTGCCCCGGTTATGGCATTCACCATATGGCTGGGCTTGGCTCCACCCTATCTTTTAATAATTCCATCTCACTGACCATCCCCCTTGCATTGCTTTCACCGAGGGCATTTCAGAATTCAGCCCCAAACTATTGGTTCTGACGAGCTTACCCATGTTAAATCTGAAAATATTAGCATTCATTTTCCGCTCGGTGGTAGCCCCTGAAGTGACCTTAGTAGGTTATGTCTCATTTCATATATTTTCCTCCTATGGTAAACTGATACAGTGTTGATACAGCTACAGCTATTAAGTCACAGCTTGAATTCAGATAAATGCATTTAGAAACATGGTTTTAGAAGATCATGTAATTCATAGACATTTTTTCTCTCCTTTTCTTCACATTTCTGTATTAAAATACACTAAAATACTTTTAAATCTACCAAATTTTCCAGAAAATGCAAATATGGAAAAATAAATACATGCAGGTATGTACAGAATGGACTACAGACTTCCAGCTGTTCTGAAGGATTGGTGCAAATTCACTATCCAAGTTAAAAAACAAACTAGAGAAATATTTGCAAGAATATTATCTTTTTAATATCAAGCCTACAACTTTTTAAACTGTTAAAAGGCAGATATGGAGAGCTGCTAATTTATTTTCATCTGTGAGAAAGGAGAGCACTTCAAAAAGTGAAAGCTATTCAGCAATCTTTTATGATTACAATAATTGTAAATATATTAGTTGCATTATTATGTTTTCAATTCCTGTTTTTACATTATTTCACTTGCCTAATTAAAACAAATTGCACTTTTTTTCTTAAGTCTGTTTGTTCACACACTTGGGATCACACAGGATTATCTGAGCCCCATGTTGAGGCTAAGAACTTTCCTATTGCACCATTTTGGAAAAATTGCCTACAGCCATGATGTGGCCTACTTAGGCATATACATCCATATAGTTTTAATTACCTCTGTACATGCTATTTCCCGTAAGGCTCTGGCCTCACATGGCACAGAGGATGAATAACAGTCACCATGCCAGTGCCTGTTCACTGTTTCTTTAATCTGGTCAATGCCTTGTGTCCTGTGAAATGAGAAAACAAGGAAAGGCTTCTTTCCTTCTGAGCCTTGCCAGGGCACTGATCACTTCAACATCAAGCAAAGAGATAAAGCTGAAAAGGTAACAACATCATCCCTGTTGGATGGAGAGGGATGGAAGTAATCTTACCCCTGTGTGCAGGCAGGATGGTCAAGCACAGGTGGATTAAGCAGCATCCCTCAATTTAGGGTGCACAGTTTGCTCAGTTAGAACTTCATTTTATCTGTGTTTATACCACAATGTATCGATAGCCAGCTCCTGCCCACAGCTGGTCCATAGGACAGAGCTGCCAATCCTTTGGTTTCTCATGAGGAGCAGGCTGAAGGTAAGGACTGTGGCCAGTCTCACAAGGGTACAAAAGATAAAATCCACAGTCAGAAGCCTCCAATGGGATGACAAACCTCTCAACTTGGTTCCCTCCCCTATTTGCTCTCTTCCCTGGGCTCAGCAGCATGCTAGGGGTGATTGGAGACAAAAGTTCTGCTTAGGGCTCTTTCCACCCTGCTCCCCTGTGGCAGGGGAAGGAGGTGGGCTCTCCTCCAGTCCAAATGCCCTCCATCCAGGGGGGCGACAGCACTGACAGAGGGTCTGGAGAGGGGCGACCCCATAACTGTAAAAATTCCTAACAGTAACCAAAAACCTCTTTCTTTCTGTTCTTAAAAATCACCCCGAGGTTTCTGCTGGGAGAGGAGTTATCTCTGAAACTTTTTTCTTAATAAAAGACTGCCTTTAAGCCCTATGTCCTCTTTTAAGCGGCTTAGAAACATTGCTTTGTGCTAGCATTTGAAGCATGGTATATTTCAAGTAAAACAACAAAATAAAATTATTTAGTCAGTAATATGAAGAACTGAAATCAGTGCATCTCTGCACATATAGTTACAGATATATGTACACAGCACACCAAGCATAGCTATATGGCAACATAGCCAAATTCCTTATAACTATGTGTTTATAATTTACCTGCACAATATTACAAGACCCTGTGTAAGAATTATATGCTTTTTATCTGGCACCATTTGACTGCATGTGTTTCTGTTCTGGTTTATTGCATATCAGCTAATCGCATAATTCGGCTGGATGCATACTAAATTGAAGTCCAAATGCTGTTCACCACAGTGTAATCCCTCTGGATAAATGAATAGTCAGTATACCCACTGGACTGCATTCCACCATCACTACTTTGTAAACAGCTGTTAGCATGTGTTGTAAAATAGGAGAAAAATCTGTTATTGCTACGTATAAAAACATGGTTCCTTCATCCAAATCTTCACTGCACTGATGAGAGGAATGTGCAAACCATTACAATGAGCTGAAAATGCACTGAAGTCTTTAGCCCTTTCCATGGCAGGTGCTGCTTCAAGAGCACAGGCAGCAGAAGCACACAGTTGGGACAAGGCATGGGAAGCCCTGGAGGTCCCACCAGTGATTCCTGAAAACCAGACCACAGCTCTGATTGGGTCTTGACAGGCTACATAGACAAAAGATAGCACCTGCAAGTTCTTTCCTGATTTGTGCATGTTTAGAAGATGCCACAAATCAAGGTAAAACAAAGCAAGTGGGAAGATGTCATTCCTGTCTGTGCTACCATGCAACAGCCTCACCCCACCTGCCTCCCAACCCTGACAGCACACAGGTTGTCCTTGCTTTTCAAAAGAGCAAGCTGCAGCCAGCAGGTATGGGGTTTTGGAGAAGCTTTGTGGAGCAATTTTTTGTTTCTGACTTTTTGTCTAGGTGGGCAAGAGGGGTGAGTAGCAGCTTAGGGCAGAGGTGACAAGGCTGTAGCAGCTGTGGGCAAAGGGGAAATGCTCACAGAGAGACAGGTGTCCAGGCAGGGTCTGCACACACAGTGGGAGTGAGCCCTTGCCTGCTTCACCTCCAGCCCTCCGAGGCCGCAGGTTCAGCATCCTTCTGCCATCCCTCCGGGGATGCCTCGCGGCAAAGCTGGCTGCAGCAACATCCTTAACAGCAGAGAGAAGGTCTGAGCAACTGATCATAATGGTCCCCTTCTGGACAGAAATTCCATGAAATCTTTCTAATTCTGTCTTTATAGCCAAGGGGTATTGCACAAAAGTAATATTCCCCAAACACTCCTAATTTTTAATCCTTTCGTAAGTAATAATTTTCCTTTGATCCTATGACCAACTAGTGTTTTGTTTTCATTTTTTCCATCTTAAGTCTCCTTTCTTTCCCCACTGAATGATTTAATTCTGAAAGCCAGATTTGAGAGATCTGAATTTGGAGTTTGCCATGCCAGGAGGGCTGAGGCAGGTCCCCCTGGAATTGTGCTTCAGCATCTTTCATTCCTTCCATGTCCTTCCACGGATTTGCCAAAGGGGATTCAAAACTGGCTTAAATGGCAACTAATATACAGATGTAGAGTAGGTGTGTCAAAGGTCTGTTATTTTATATTTCTCTTTACTAGCTATCAGCACATCAAATCTGAATGCAGCCACCAGAAGCCCCTCTCCATTGCTCAGGCTGCTAACACACTCAAGTGAGGAAAAGGAGGGATATAATGTGACATTGCTCTAAATGAGATTTTTGTCACTGAGGCCAACAGCATGGCAGGATTAGAAAAAAGAGTTATGCACTTCACTGAGAAATGGAAATATCCATACTGATATTAGATAAAACAGGAAAAATTAAGAGACTGACATTCCCATGGTGCAGGGCAATGGTTGCACAGACAGATGTGAAAGTTGTATTTTCTTCAGAAGTAAATCATTAAGAAATTGTTTACAAGACTTCCCATGCCCTGCTCTGAAATATCTCCTATAGCCACAGTGTCCATGTCTGATGGTCCTCTGTTTGGAGCCAGGGTGGGACATCTTCCTCTACTTCTGATTTAGGGGTGGTGAGTATATATTGGAAATTAGCTGTGTGCATTCCCTCTAATTCGTTTTGCTTCAAGGACATTCACATCTCTGTGGTTCTATTTCCACTGGCAAGGCAGATGAGTTCACTGGAAGAAAAGCTCATTAGAATTATGAGATTTACTGGAATATCTGTGACTGGTTTTTTTTAAAGTCTGAATATTGTGACTTACTTGCCAGGCAAAGCTGAGGAGCATCTGAAATGCCATACACTGAGCATTCCTGATGAGCTGCTTATCAATAAGATTTGGGAAATTTTGGGAAAAATTCTCAAATACATTTCATACAACTCAAAGTTACTCATGCCTAATTTCACAATAGGAAAATTACTTGCATATATCAAAGGTATTTTTTTCAGGCATGGTTCTGTTTTAAAATTCCAACTAATATTTTAACATGTAGCACAGTCTTTAAAGCTGTATTAAAATAACAAAAGTGACCAGGAAAATCCAGCTGGGAATTCTGTTGTAATTTTAATTCAGATGTATTATATATCTTATGCATTTCACAATATGCAACCATTATTCTGTAAAGAGCTAAGCATGTGTTTAAATTTATACATTTTGAGTTTTAATGAGAACTCATAGAGTGTAAAGTTAAACCCACATAAAATCAGATTAAGAGTTAGTGTTAACACTAGAGTAGTACATTCAAACTCTGGAGAGACAAAAAACCCCAAACACATACTGTAGACGAGAAAAATTTGATGAATTAACTTTTAACTCCAGGTGGTATTTTTATTTTTTAGAACACAGTCTTCAACCCCAGTATTAAGCAGAATAATACTGTGGTTTCTTCCTCCATTTTCTCTGAATTAAGCAGGTTTTGGATACAATCAGTCCCTTTATATGAGAAAACATATTCCTAAATATAAGTGTCTGTTTCTGGATCCTATTTTTCATAATATGGCATCACCTGACCTTTTTAAGACTCCAGCTTATCTGATTGCCTTTCCCAAGGCAATCCATTATTCTGCCATTGATACTCCTACCAAAAGGGTTTTTTTAATTAATTAACTTTATAGTAAAGAGGAGATTGTGGGTTTAAATAGAGGTGAATATTTTGCAGGGGCATGAGTCATACCTTACTTAAGCAGCGAAGGCTATAAGAGAGAAATGCAGCCTTTTCCAACCAGCAGTTCTAGTGATATCATATCCAGTAACTAATTTATCTTATTCTTCTGCATGTTCCCCTTACAGAAAGTAGATCTTTTCTCAATGCATTCCTCTTTGGGACATTTTTTTCCCCACTCATGTGCCACAGGGTCATCCCACAAGTATTTTTCCTTTGGCCATTTCCTTGGTCACTATCATTTGAGGTTACCACATTAATCCAACTCTGCGTGCCTCCTTCAGGAATATTCTTTCAAGCACAGAACCTCTGGGATGTGCATCTTCAAACATTTTAATCCACCAGCAGTATGATTAAGTGGTGTATGCACATAAAACAGTATTCCCCTCCTCCGTCCACAGGCTAGCAAGATAAAGGTGGCCATGAGCTTTCAGGAATGGTGCAGCTCTGGAAGGGTGGAAGCCTTGAGACAATCTACTCAAGCCACCTTCCATCCAAATGTGGCATTTGTGCTCAGATGAGTCCCCATCCAGCCCCTCACAACCCCTCCCTCACACAAAGTAGGTGGCCCCATCCTTCCTGCCCCACTCCCCTGAGCACCTTCCCCCTTCCTGTCCTCTCCCTCATCAGTTGTAGTCACCGTGAGCTAATGGTGTCTTCCAAATCACCTCATTCCCCTCCCTCTGCCACTCCCTTCATGGAGAGACTAACACCTGGGTTTGATTTCTTCTCTGCCCTTCAGATCTCTTTGAAAACTTCCTTTCCCAGGGAGCCTTCCTATCTCATTTCAGCTACAGGCAGTTGTGGCAGATGTGCCCTTTCTCAGGGCACCAAAACAAGCAAGGGCTGGGGGGAGTGGGAGCAAAGGAGGGTGACCTTGCTCCAGCCTCATGGGCCACTTCAGGATTTTATTATTTACCTGTGTAGGTGAATAATATGAAAATTTTGTGACTATATTAAACACAACACATTTTCTCAGCTAAATATTTACTGGTTTTTGTCTTGTGGAGATAATGCTGATTTTACTAACAGGGGTGCGATCTCACATCTCATTCCCGGCCTTTAACTCTGTATAATAATTCAGTTCACCCATTTATCCCTTTAACACAACATTTAGGTTAAGCAGTAGGCCTAAGGGGAACAAGCTATTAGTAGTCTGTTTTTTATTTTTCTTTGATGTCCTCGATTCTATTCTCATTCATGTATTGGGGTGTGCAGCAAATGAACCTTAAGCATTTATTTTATTTACTAATTTTGCTTACTAGCATTATCAAAAGAGTGGAGCAGCTGCAAGCTTCACAGATTGAGCATACATCTGAACATTTAACAGCCCTGGTTTATCCTGGCTGCAAGGCATCACAATATAATATTCACTGACATGAAAGCTGAAGAAAGGATGTCATGGCAAGTCTGAGAGTCACGCTGTGAGAGGGTATGTACTGCAAGACCCTCACTCCATTGGCTTCTAATAGGCTAAGTATTGATATGCAAATGAGAGAGGAGCTTGTGTGTGGCCTTTTAATACAGTCACTAAACATCAGTTCAGAAAAAAAAAATAATAAGACCGCTTCTCTTATATTTCTGCCTACAGATGCACAAAAACAAAAATGGGTGCATTTTCACTCAGCTGCTTTGAAAGCAAATGAGGCCATTGCTGAAAAACTAAGCATAGGACCTGGAAGCTGAAAAATTCTGATCCAGATTTCAAACACCAAGTGCTGAGGTAGGCTGATAAGCAGGAGTGGGCAAACCCATGGAGGGAGGGTTAAAAAAAAAAAAAAATCAGTTCCTTCATTCCTAACATTCCTCCCTGGGAGCAATACATGTGCCTGTGGAAGATTAGGTGCTGGGTTGCCATCTCTGAAAATAGAAATATGTTTGCAAGGTAGCAGAAAGAGAGGCCCAAAGGGCATCTCCAAGGAGGCTTTGACTCTCCTGGTTCTGACACACACAGATAATTCCTATTTCAAGTTTGAAGCAGGAGCAGCAGATGAGAGGAAAGCAGCTGTTAGTTTATCTTGTAAACAAGACCCAGCGTGCCACCAGATTATGATAGGACTTTAGGTTGGAGATGGCCCTAGACAGCTAAAAGAGTGAAGAGTTCAAAAAGCAGAATTGCTTCTGAGAGCACCATCACCCAGATACTTTGGGCTGCCTCAAATACCACAAGAGGCCTGAAAGCCTGTTAAAGCCATCGGTCCTGTAGCTGGGAGGGCATGTGTGGTCCTCTCATAGGAATCAAACAATGGGAAAAAATGTAGCCCAAAATCTCCTTTGTGTTCTGAATTTATCTGCTCTAAGTAGGCTGTACCAAACCTGGGCTTTCAAGGCATCACAGAGGTAAACCATTGTTGAATATAAAAGGTGGCACCAGGTTTGCTCCATATTCATAGAAACGCAGAATATCCTGAGCTGAAAGGAGCTCACAAGGATCACTGAAGCCCAGCTCATACATTGTGTGCATGGATCACACACAGCATTTTTAATAGAAAGCTCGATGGCCAAAGGATGCACTGGTAAAGGTGCCTTGGCCCAGGCTCTTTGTGCTGCAGCTCCACACACATATGTTAATCTCTATTAGCATATGTCAGCTCCAGCTGCCCACATGCCCACGTGTGACTAGAACTGATGCCAGGGGTATCATGAATAGCCCAGCCTTCATTTTTTCCACTTGCCTCCAGGCTTGTCTGTGTGGGAGTGTATAACAGTGCAAGATAAGATGCTATATTTATATTCCTATAAGGCACTCACAGATTTGCATTCCAGAACGACCACATTTTTCCAGCTTAACTAAGGCTGCTTTGAAAACAACTCAAGCTAAGCAAGAAAAAGCCATTCTTTATTCCCAAATAAGCATGTCCCACATCAATATTACTGCTGAGTTGCTATTCACCGCTGTGATTTCTCACATGAAAACAAAGAGGGACAGCAGGGCAGGGTAGACCCACCTCTGCAGAGCCATGGGCCAGTTAACACTATCCCCAGACCTCTCCACGTGCTGGCTCCCCAGTGCCTCTCCTCCTCTGCCCCTCCTTCTCCAGCAGCTGGTCCTACTTCCTCCTGAAGCTTTCCTCTAAATGGGTGCATACACTCAGCCTGCTGTATACACATATTCCCTCCTAAATTCACTTCCTTTCCTCTATACAGAAGCCTAATCACAAGATTCATCTTACTTTCCATTTTCCCTGCTGACATTAAATAAATAAAAGCAGCAGCAAAGAAAGAGAAATGTAGAAGTCAGCTTAATTCCCAGTGGATATAAGCTGTTGCAATGCTGTAACACATACCTGCACACAAACACTCATGCACCCATATGAATCTTCATAAGAGGCAAAATCACTTCTGTGTCTTCCTATTACAGAGCACACTTCCCTCTCAACACAACCAGCAGGGAAGTTGCTTAATAATGAAGACTTGAAAATCTGCTCTTATTTCTGTAGGCTTTAAATGCTCAGCTCAGCCCTGTGTTGTGGGCATCACCCTCCTGGCGTGGAAGGCTTAGGAGGATTCACAGAGAGCCCATTAACATTGCTCCTTAATTGGCTCAAGGCATCGCTGCTGATCTCAGCTTGGCACAACCTTTATTTCCCACTCACCACTCAAGGCCCCTGTCAGTTTAAAAAATAGAAAATCAGGAGTAAAACCTGAGAATGATACATAAAATTTAAACTAGAACTTAGTCTGGGAAATCATGGGTGAAAGACGTGCATTTTATAGCCTTCCTGGGAATATACTGCTTTCACCAAACTAGCAAAGATGTTTCATTATAGTTTTTGATTCTGAACTTGTGTCAAAGTGTTTAACCTTTCACTTACCAGTGCACAGACATTATTTTAAACTGTGATTAAAATGCATATTCCCTCCCCTTGTTTAACTGCATGATGCTTAAGGGGGTGTCGTAGTTTGACACTGGCCAAACACCAGGAGCCCACGAGAGTTATTCACTCACCCTCTCCTGCTACAGCTGGGCAGAGGAGGGGAAAAAATTAAACGAAGGGTTCATGAGCTGAGATATGGACTGGGAGAAAACACTCCTAGGGCAAAACTTAAAGGTACATGGTAAATTTATTACTAACAGACCCAGGGGAGGATAATGAGAAGTAAAATAAGCCCGTAAAACACCTTTGTTCCCCCAGCCCCTCCCTCCTTCCCACCTACAGTGCAGGGAGACAGGGCATGGGGGTTTTGGTCACTTCAACACCTAAGGTTTTCTTCCCCTGCTCAGGGAGAGGAGTCCTTCCCCTATGAGGCCATGGGGTCCCTCCCACAGGAGGCAGCTCTCTGTGAACTTCCCCGGTGTGGGTGCACTCCCATGAGCAGCAGCCAAACCGTGCCTGCTGCACCGTGAGTCCCTCCCACAGGCACACAGACCTCCCAAAACTGCTGTGGTGTGGTCACTCTTCCACGGGGTGCAGAACTGCAAGGACAGGCTGCTCCAGCCTGGAGCAGGGGCCTGCTCTCTCCACTGGGTCTCCCACTGGATCACAGCCTCCTCCAGGCATCCACCCACTCTGGTGTGGGCACCTCCCCATGGGCTGTGGGTGGATCTCTGCATCCCTCATGGATCCCCATGGGCTGCAGGGGTACAGCTGCTTCACCTTGGTCTTCACCACAGCCTGCAGAGGAATCTTGGCTCCAGCACTTGGAGCAACTCCTCCTTTTTCTCCACTGACCTTGGTGTCTCCATGTTCTTCCCCTCATATGTTCTCACCTCTTCCTCTTCTCTGGGTAGAAAAACACTCTGTGTGCTTTGTTTTGATTTTCTTCTTAAATGTGCCATCACAAAGGTGTTACCAACCTCTCTCTTTGCCCCAGTTTTGGCCAGCAGCATGTCCATCTTCTGAGCCATCAGGGATTGGCTCTGCTGGTCATGGTGGAAGCTTCCAGCAGCTTCTCACAAAAAGCACCTCTATGTCCCCCCACTACAAAAAAACAGACGGTGCAAAACCAACATGGGGGAAAGTAAACACAAGGTGTACAGAGGCATCTGTGCATTTGCATCCTTGGGCTGCCTGGGGGTAAAACTCATACACGCAATGATGACTCAACCCAACTCACCTGAGCTCTGCTGCATCAGAGCAGGTAATTGCCACAAATCACCTGCTCTCCACAGCATGGAGAAGATTAATGGCAGCAGACATCGGAGCTGCCAACTCAGAAGATTTCTGTGGTGGAGCGGGGACAGCAACGCGTGAGGAATTTGTGATGAAAAGCTACACTGGGGCTATAATAAAGCGCTGGAAAGATGCTGAGGTCCTCTTCCACAACGCAGACGCATTAAGGTCTGTCTGATCATGGTGACAGACAGGTATTTGACTGAACACACCAGCAGCCATTAAAAAAGAACCAGTAACTAAAAGCTGATGTCAAAACGTGATGTAGAACTGTCAGATGCCATCAGTAATAATTTTTGCTGTGACCAGTCTCTGGTAAGGAGGGCAAAGGAAACAATATTGCTGCTGACTGCAAGGGACCAGCTGCCTGTGATTTGTGGGTTTCAGAGGCAGACGGTCTGCTGCCACCCTCTTCAGAAGAGAGAGAGATTTATTTCCTCTACCAATTTCCTTGGCCTTGGTTAAAGGGAAAACATTGCTGGGGAAGAAGAGCGTAGGAATGTGTTGCACAGAGGTAAGCAGCAGTATCTACATTGGGATATTATATAGGCTTAAAGGTATCAAATAACATTCTACATAGGCTTAAGGACCACTGTAGCCTTTGTAAGGGGGATGTGAAAGGGCCACTGGACAAGCAGCATTTTATAACAAGAATTTATCATCAGCAATTTAGCAGGAAAACCAAGCAGAGCATTAAGACAGCCCCAGACCTTTCCCTTACATCCATCCTTAGGCTGTTCCAGCCAGTATACACTGCTGAGAGGTGCAGTGGGAGGCAGGTGTCCCTGTCCAGTTGTGCTGCTGCTGTCCTGCTTCCCCCTCTCCCCAGCAACAGCGTGGCCATGACAGGAAAAGTGGAATTACCAATCAGTCCTTGTTTTGGGACCAGCAGTGCCCCTCAGCAGAGAGGTGCACTGGGTTTACCAAATCACCTTTAGATCCATCCACAGGAACGGGGCCGTTTAGGCATGTCTTCATTTGTAGGGTGAGATTTAAAACTCTGCCCCTCCTCTCCAGAACAGACTGTCCTGTTGGTGTTCACATGGTGTCCTGGCTTGGGCTTGTTTCCCATAGCACTTTTCGGAGCTGTGGTTGGGCTGCACAGCCCAAGAGCTGCATCTCTGACTGATTTTCCAAATGTTGAAGGGAGGTGTAAGACCACCTTTGCTCTGCTCTTTTAATGAAACTTTTTTATTTTCAAACTGGACACTGCATCTCTGTGTTCAAACAGACTTCAGGTCTTTTTTCCCTTCTCTTAAAGAACCCATTCTCTGGCAACAACCAGCTGCTTGTCTTTCTTTTTATATTTTATTCCTCATGCATAAAGCAGGGTGCAGCTTTCCCAGGACAAATTCCACCACTAAAAACGTTTCCCCAAATTTCAGAGTTAAAAGCAACAAGGAAGCTTGCAGTGAGAGTGAAACAAATCATCTGCTGCTCTTAAGCTGGTGAAGCTTTTAGTATTGCCAGCAGCAGATCTCGGATGAGATCTTCACAGAGTAATGCAGCAAAGGCGCACTGTGGCTCACTGTGACAGATCCAAATGTATCCTGTCTGTCCAAAGGGGGCCAGTGGCTCACAGCAGCTGTTGAGCAGCTTTGTAAACAAGTGGGGGACATAGCTGTTTAACCTAGAATCATGCATCTGAAAATATGCTTTGCCTCTCCAAGGATTTTGCTGGAAATGCTTCAAAGGATTCTGTTTTTCCCAGAAAGCTGCATCATGTGGTGTTTATCTACTCCTCGAAAGTACTCGCAGCCTTCTTCCATAGGAGAACGGCACTTTGCAGTTTGACAGTAAAATCACACATGACTTGCTAAGCACAGCTTCCTAATGTAGCTCCCTGTCTGTTGCAACAGTCTCCCTGGTGGTAAAAAAATACAGTACACTACACTCGCTATAGCAACTGTGATGGCAATATGCAGATTACATGACCATATCGCTCTCCAGCATCTAAAAAAGAAATATTTATTTTAGCATAGTTGGTACTCTTTTCACAGTCTCTTCTTTCACTGTTCTTTTCTGTTACACTGTCTTAATTTCATCCCAGGATCTCTCTGATAAAGCTTGATACTGGCCATTTTCTTTCTTGCACACATACCTTTGTATCCCAGCTGACCCTTTGTATCCCTTAGTCATCCATTCTGGCCTCTGTTTTCCAGTGTCTTTATTTCTAAATAGCACACATAACCCGAGTTCACAGATCATTTTATCTTGCAATACATCACATTCACATACATCTTCATTCTCTCCTGTGGTTTATCCTATTTTTCTGCTCTCTTCCACCTATTATATCTTTCTTTCAAAATGTGCCCTGCTGAAAGATTTTTTCCCCATCTTTTCATTGGGTTTTTAACTGAATGCAGAGTAAATTAGGGCTATTCTTGTTTTGAAAACCTGTTACAAAACAAATTCCCATCTTTTGCTGGTTTTCTCTTAAAAGTCTCTCGTTTCCAGGTCAAGGACAAGATTTTTTTCTGATAATTTTTATTCTTTGTGCTGGGGCACTATAGGGGAAAGTATGTTACTTGAGCTGCAGATACAGACTCCTTGTAAATCCAGGAATAATGAAGCTCTGGTTTGGGGCTCAAGCGTCGAATCATTCTTCTTTAGGACTGAATTAAATCAACTAATTGTTTTTCCATCTCTAGAATAGAAGCAATATTGTACATCCTACCTTACAGGTATGTGTGAGGTTGAATGAAGTCATAAACTACCCCAAACCATCCAAATTACTCTTGAAAAATGTATTGCTGTCCTCTTTTTTTCTCATTTGGTATTGTGGTTTGCCTTTTCTCAGAAAGAAGTCTAGTCTGAAGCCTGCCAAGTCTAGTCTGAAGCCTGCATGCTGCTGAAAGGATATTGTACTGAAATAGGAGTGTAGGTGTGGATGAAGACTGCCAGAAGCATCTCCTATTACCCCAACAGGAGAAAATGGCAGCCAACTTCTATATATCCTGTAGTCTGGAAAATGGTGAAATACCATCTTTTTGGCAGCCATAAATGAATAAACATTAGGTAAAAGCTAAGTGCAGTGTGAATTCTGTCCAAAAAGGGCACAAAAATTAGAGACACTACAAAAATGCAGAGGGATAACTAAATGAAGGAGGCATGCAACTAGCCCAAGAAGCTTAAATAGCGCAGATTAGAAATCATGCTCTCTCTGCACCTGACTGGCATTCATCTGCATTGTTATAGAACAACCTCCCCCAGTACTGGCAGAGAATAGATCAGTCATTCATGCTGAGATTTTCCTTTTGCTAGGTATTGCCATGTGAGACGTGTCCTGGTTTTGCCAGGCAGAGTCTGCATCCACCTGTTGTGGAGGGTCCAAGCACATCCCACGTTTCTTCCACAGGATGTACACACAGATCTGGTTTTTAGGCTAGTGGCTTTCATATGCGTCTTGTGAGAAAATTGTTGGACTGTTTGCTTCAAATTTTAGCAGAAGATCAGGCAAGAGAAAAGGTAGTAAAAATTGCAGCAAGTGTCTCTACAACACAGGGGAAAAAAGGAGCAGTCTAGGCATTAAGTAGATGTTTCTGCATCAGGTAGTATATGCAATTTGAGAAGAAATACATTTTACCCTGTTTCTTTCACAGTCTTATGCTCATGCTCTGTACCTGTTGGACAGAAATCCTACTTTTATTAAAGTACACTTTAAGAAAATGGAGAAAACAAAGGAAAATTTTTACCATTTAATTTCTTTCCACAATATTTTTGAACAGTGATATTGTGTTTCTTTTGCACTGCTTAGAAATTTCATGTTGATTTAAAGATTAGGTTGGGGTTCGCAATGCAAAAGTACTAATTTTAAAAGTATGGATTTTCATATTTTCTTCAACTCGTTTTTCAGTCCAAAAGGGGGAAGCATTTTTAGGAAGGCTGAATGGAAGAAAACAAATTCACAGGATTTTTTATCATTTCTTTTGCAAACTCTTCTGTGAGGAAGTAAAGGAGACTTCTTCACCTTTAGATATGTTAATTTCTTACTTCTGTCTTCCACCCTTAATTTTCCATTTGAAATTAGTGGAATGAGGAGATTAAAAAAAATCTTCATGTGAAAAGAAAACCAAAACTGGATAATTTTCATTTTTAGAAATTAAATTACTGAAATCCTTGTTGATATATGAAATTGTAAACAAACTTTCCTTTCATATCTTCCAAGTATAAAATAAAAAAAAAAAAAAACTGTCAAAAAAGGCTCTGGATTGCAACGACCCCACATCTCCCAAAATGTATTTTTTGGAAAAAATTTCTGCTCATTCTGCCAAAGTCATTGACACTGACCTTATACATGTAAATTCAAAGAGATTAATTAAAGGCAAGAAGCACTGCTAAATTGTCAACAGCTGGGAGATGAAAGTGATTCTGGAGAGTAATTCTCCAATGATGCCGTGGATAAGGCAGGATGTTTAGTGGATAAATTGTCTCCCTCCTGAATTTAAACTGAGTCTGGTGAAATGGTAGTCTGGTAGTTTTCTAAATATCCCTTTATGGTCAGATCCTATTGCTGGTAGTGTGGCTTTTTGTAAAGCCAAAACAAAACATAAAATAAATGGTATAGTTAACATAAATGCTGCAAATATACCAAGTATACAGAACTTACTGTGCACTAGGGATTAGACATAAGATGAACTTTATAGTTTTTGCATCTCAAAATTATAATTATTTTTCCCCCTGTATTTCTCAATATGTTTCACAGGCATTCAAAGAAGAAGAGTAGAGTTCCCCTGTGGTTAATTTAACCCTAGGAAATTCCCCAGAGCATAATCAAAGACTGCACAGTGGCTAACATTTCTCTCCTGTTTCAAAACTAATGAAGTTCAATCCTGCTGGCTAAGGCAGTATATCTAAAAGCCTATTCGACTTTAAATATAGTAACAGAACAGACATCAGTCATAAATACAAAATGTATTTTTTACCAGCTGTCTAAAAGAGGCAGCACAACCACAAAAAGACCTCTTCCACAGGCTGGTACCAGCCTCATTATCGCCTACGAATGAAATTGAAACTGCCAAAAGTCACAGCAGTGAATTCTAGACATGACAGTGAGACCATTGCCCATGACAGGAAGGCAAAACACCTTCCCCAGACCTGGCCTGGGATTCACTTTTTTCATTGCTCCATATCCCCATGGGACCCCCTGACTTCAAAGGGTGTTCATGTGGCTCTTGGGCATAAGAGATCTGCATATCTTAAGCAACTACAGCTGTTGGAAACAGCCTTATTAGGGGATAAATCCCAGGTTAAACCATGCAGGGAACAGGAAGGCTGTTTGAGGGGACCAGGGTGAGCTAAACCGTGTGAACCCCAGCAGCATTGACAAATATCTGAGCTCTCTTTTTTTGTCAGCATTTGTGCACTTCTTGACTCAGGATATCCCCACAAGGGAAAAAAAAAATGGGAAAGTCTCTCACATGCATTTTGAATGGATATTTATGCATATTTGTGCAACTGCTCAAACTTTTGTTCTTGTAGCTGCCTGAACCTAAGCAAGAAGTAGAAACAGAAACCATCAGTCCCACCAGACAACCCACATACAGAGCCAAGCAAAATCCTTAATACATCAGGGCACCAAGTTGTTTACATACCACACACTTAACATTATGTGCATATATTAGACTTGCAAATGGGATGAAAACAATTGGAAATAAAAAAGTTACTACAAATGGTTCATTTTAAGAGAATGAACAAGTGAACCATATTAAAAATATTTCTACTTTTAAATAATCCCTTTTGAAACCCTTGGAAGCAAACTTGCTGGTGGCTCTGGATAACTCTGTTCTCTTTACTTCGTGGGACTCTTGCAAACAGCTCATAACAGACACCTCTTTCAACCCAAACCGTATTTTCTATCATTATGTTTTAAGTCCTATGCAAACTGGACAGAAAAACAAAAGTCACTTTCAATTCAAGTTAAGAGCTGCAACCAGAAGTTCTTTGCTGTGTTTATATCACCTAAATGATTACAAATGGACCCACTAACCCCAAATTACTTGAAGAACCAAAAGAAGAGGCACTTGACAATTCCAAGGATTTGTTCTCTATTCAGTGATCTGGGAAAAGATGAGACTTTTTTCTGTGTTAATGCATTTCTTCTATCCAGCCCACTTCTGCTGCTCTTTTCTCATCATCAGTAATTGGATTAAACCCTGACAGATTTCTCTATTTCATCAAAGAAGGGAGGAAACAACACATACTGGGGCAAAGCAATCCCTGCCCTACCTTTAACAAAACCAACACAGTACTGTCACAGATAAATTTAGTTCATTCTGTCTTAATCTAGTCAGTGAGCCCTCCACCCACCTAACAGCAGAGCCATTACATCTTTTTCCACCCAGGATTTTTCTAATTGGAGAGACAATATCTTAATCTTGCCTTTTCTCTCTGCTAAAACAACTGGATATAACAAAGCCAAGTGAACAGCTAGGCTCAGAGCAAGTGAAGCACAAAATTATCCAAAATTTAACTGAGGAGAGGGTAGCTCTCAGTATGTGCTTTTCCCACTTTCCTTCTTCACTGTCTATTGATACAACAGACCATTTGCAGAGATTGTGTATAACACAAAGATAAGACACTGCTCATGTGTGGTTGGAGCAAATCCAAACAGGGGGTTAGTAGGATTTTTCTGGAGGGCTTTTTCTTTTTTGTTAGTTGGGTTCTATTGTTTCTTAGCATACTCTGTTGATAGTATATTATCCAAAAACTTCACATTTATTACAGTAGTTCATTACAGTATTCAGAGCTGGTGGTATTAGGGATTTTGTAAAGCTCTTGAATTAAATCTGTAAACAACTTCTAGTGTGGTTCTCTGTGTGAATTAACAGTGAGTAGTGCCTGGCTGTAGATGCAGGCATTAGGGAGGGCAGAAACTGCATGGCTATTTTTTTGCATAGATTTCTCAAGTTTTCAACAAAAGGGGTCTGTATCTGCAGTCCAGACCTCCAGTACCCCAGCTCCTGCAGCCTTGGCAGCAGAAGTGCTCCCTGATGCACCAGAGCCTCTCCTGCCCTGGAGCACTGATGGCACCTCCCTTTCCCCCACACTAGCCTCCCACACCATATTCCCTTTTCCCCCTTGCTTTGCTTTGAATCTCCTCCCAACACAGGGCCCCAGGTTCTGCCCAGTCCACCTGGACTGGAGTTTGGAAGCAGAGAGAACATGACCAGCCTGGAGTGTGGGAAGAGGAAAGAAATAGGATGCACAGTGCCCAAACCTGGGGCACTCAGATATTATGGTTTAAGCCAGGCCCAGGGTGAATGACAAGCCAGCCCAGAAGACAAGGGGGGGAAAATCTCACTGCAAGCAGAGAACTACATTTTCTCCTCATGTTCTCTAGGAAAACAGCTGAGTTGTAAAGATTTAAGAACTGCACTTGCTTGCTGCAGGAGAGCACTTGGCAAAGAAATAAATGGGAAGCTTAGTTTGCTCTGGGGAGACTTGCGCTGTATTTGATTTATTTTGAATTTTTGACTTTCACAAAGACAGTTGCTAAGGGGCACCAGTGCAAGAAAGGACAGAGGAACTTTTTATCATATTTTAAAATAAAATTACTTAACTGATCCTGTTTTAAAGCTGCTGCATTGCACCAGCAGTTTTACTTCAGGTTGTGTATGCCACAACAGGCAAGTTTCAGCATAAGCAGCACCTGTCTCTCTAATTGCTCTTCTATATCTTTAAATGCCACCATCACACACCTTCCATTACACCTGGGCAATAGTTGAAATCAATCTGTTTCCATCATTACCAATATATTTCCCTAGGACTAACTACTTGCAACCCCTTTGGCCCTGTAATCATTTTAAACTCTACAAAGCAAGGTTTTCTAGAAGTATTATATCCAAATACTGCTGTAGGGCTTTAATTGCATCAAAACAGGTGTTATCCTTGGATATGTCTTTTCCCCCACCCCAAATAATTTAACTGCAGTTGTTAAAACCTGCATTAAAAAGCCCAGCTTTCCATATTGCACGGTGCAGTTTTTAAAACAATGAGCCTGAACCTGGAAGCTGAACAGAGTGTGAGCTGCAATTTTTCAGAACTACAAACCAATCAATTAACAGAACAGGAACTAAAGGAGAAATCTGATTATATGAAATTACCAGCCAGATGCCAAGAATGCTGCAGGAATTCTTTACAAATATTCAGTAGGGTTGCACCTCTACTTTAAAAGCTGTTCCCATTTTCAGTATTTCTAATTTTCTACAAGTTTTGAGGTATCTTCTTGGCATGAAACTCAAAAGCAGACATGTCAAGGGTCAGAAAAGACTCCAAAGAGAGTTCCAGAGACCAAAAGCCATGTACCCATGTGCTGATGTTGGCATATAGCTGGGTCTTTCTGAAAGGTTGTGAATGTAGTTGACTGACATCTTCCAGGCAAATTATTTATTAACTGAAAAAAAGGAGGGCAGGGTGAGTCAAAACATCTTATATTTTTGACAAACACAGTTGAAATTTTGGTTTAAAAAGTTGGAAAATATTGAAGTATTCTAGGATGACATCTTCTCAATGGAAGATTTCAACATAGGGCTGCAGGAGACTGACCACTGCTTCTTTTCTTCCTTTATCTTTTTAGGTCTTTTAACACTTCTCCTGATCAATAAGAGAATTCTTTTTTTTTTAATTTAGTGTTGAAAAACAGTATTGAACAAAATATTATGTTCAACCCAAAATTATTACTCTTTCTCATACTTTGTCTTTCCACCACCATTCTGAAAAATCAGTAATCTATTTGCTATAGTCATTGCTCACCTAAGCAGAAACATTAAGAAATCAACCTGAATTGAACAAGCAGTAAAGAGCTTAAAAAGGTAGGCTATGGCTATAACAAGATTTTAACTTCTTTTAAAGTAGTGCAGAATAGCAATTGAGGACAAACTATAGGCAGAATATAGAAATCATGGATTTATTCCCAGAAAAAGGTTGTCACACACTCCCTGACAGAAGCAGTATTTCCAAGAGGAGAAGGCTCAGAGGAGACCTTGCTGCTCTCTGTATTGCAAGGTGTGGAGAAGATGGGACAAAGACTCTTCTTGGAGGTATGCAGTGATGGGATGAGCAGCAGGAGACATGGAACATGGCAGATTCTGATCCATTGTAGGAGAATTTCCTTCTCCCATAAAGGTGGTCAAAGACTGGGGTAGGCTGCCCAGAGAGTCTGTGAGCCTTCATCCCCAAAAGTGTTCAGGACAGGAGAGTTGCAGCCCTGGGCAACATGACTTCATTAGTCCTCTGAGAGAGGTTGAACTGATGACCCCCAGAGATCCCTTCCCACCCCAACTGCTCTATGTTTGTATGATTAGATGATTCTTAGACTGAGTATGGACAGCAACGGTTCTTATATTCTTTAAAACATCCACTCTTAGGGAAAGTTTGAGAGGAAAGAGAAGATCCCTTGAAGTATGTGCTGGAAGGAAGGAACCTGAGCTTTACTGTGGTCCATTGAGGTTCATACCCTGCTCACCAGGGCTTCCTTCTCCATGAAATCATGCACTTTTATTTATGGTTTGATGACAGAACTGACTTTCTCCATCCTCTTTGGGAGAGGAAGTATAAATGGAAAGAAAACCCATGGTGAATCCTCTTTTCAGAGGAACTTGAGGACTTTAGCAGCTCTTGAGCCTTCTGTGCATTTCACCTTCCTCATTCCTAGAATGGGAAATACAGGATATATTGTGAAATTCATTAGGAGGTGCACACTCTATCTCACTCTAATTCCTTTTCATCATGCTTGCATAAGTAAGGGATTCACTGTATGTAAAAAGCATTAAAAGGATGAAGTTACTTGGATTATATTTTACAAGCAGAAAAATACATCATTCTCCTTTAATTGGGGTCTCTTATGGAAAAGGACCAAGATGCTAATTTAAAAAAATTTCCGTAGAAGAGCAACTGATGTTTGAATACCATGTTTCTGACACTTGAAGTACTAGGTCATTGATACTCTTAAGCAAACTGCTTGATGTCAGTACAGCTTTCAGATCCTGCTGCACTCCAAACAATTCTGACTTAGTTGCAGATACTCTATGGTCTTACACCAACAATCAGGTAGTAATGAATGCATTATAAAAGCAGGCATCTCTTTCAGGCTCAAATCCAAGTTCTTGAATGATAAATGTGCTAAAGATTTTCTGCAGCTCTTTGTGTTCCTTTGGTGATTGAGACAACAGTCTCAATAACACTCTCCTTGTACTCATAGCCTTTTTCTCATTGCTTTTCCCAAATATTTTGGAAATAAAAAGGCCTGCCAACCAGACATCCACTAATTACTTCTTGCCTAGACAGGATTCTCAAATTCACATCTCTTCTGGAAGTATATGTAAGTGAATTGTTCTTTAAAGAGAAGAAATCTGCAAATCTCTTTTCCCTTAAACATCACTATGGTCTCACTTTCTATGTAACTGTCTCAAAACACTCTCTGCCTATTGTCCTTTGTATTAATATGTCATAGGCTGGATCATGAAACAGCAATCTGGTTCTTATGCATTGGAATGTCTATGTGGTTATAATGCACCATATTGCTCATGGTGAGATTCATCCTAGATTTGTTCAGTTCTTTATTCCTCCATAATCATTGGCCTTTGTTTGTTATCCCTGCTACTGTATCAAATACTCTCAACACTAATTCAGATCCAAAATCTGGTGACTAAACCAAGATTGTATCAGGTATTCCCACAGCAGGGAAATATGCTAAACCTATCCCAGATTTGCCAGGTTTAGATCATCAGGCATATAATCAGGTAAATAAAACCCCCTGCAGCATGTCTCAAGGAAAGGTGATCATGTTTTAAGGTCCATAAGTGATTGAAAAGAGAATGCCTATCCTTTGTTTCATTTTTTTTCCCTGAGTGATGCTATCTCTGGATAAAAAAATAGTTTGGCATAAGGGTGTGTTTTACTGTTTGTGCTGGACCAGAAATGTCAATAACCAAGGGATACCATCTTGTATCCTCACCTTTCCAGAGCATTTTATTCACTCCTGCAAGAGCCAAGAAAGGCTAGAAGACTCAACAATTGTAAATGAAAGCACAATCACATCCATAATTTTTCTCTACATGAGAAAGAACAGCACAGACCAGTTTCCTGTTTCACAGGGATAGAGCTGCACAATAACATACAGCCCATAAAAAGAAAGCGGCATTAAAAATCCACAGAGTAAAAAAAAGGTCTGCTATTACATTTAGTTAAGAAAAACCCACCACATTAGATTGTCTGGGAAAATGTTTCCTACCCTTGTGAGGCAGCCAGCCTCAAGGAAGCAGAGGGAAACCAAGTGGTCCTGTCAAACCCCAGCCTGCTTTGGCTGGAAGATGCAGTGGTGGGCTGGGCTGGTCCAGCCTGTGCCTGAAGTGGCTGCTCTGGCTGCATGGCCAGGGAAGCGAGCACCCAGCCTGTCCCCACTGCCCCACAGCTCCCTCGCCAAACAGCCACCCAGGAGCCAAACCTGACATGGAAATTTGCTGTACAAAGCACCTGTGTGTTTCTTCCAGCTCCTACTTTCTCCTGACCAGGCTCTGGTGCCAAGGCTGGTGCTCCCCTTGGTGCAGTCACGAGGGCTGACGTTCCCCAGGCACAGACACTGCCCCAGCAGCTCGAGGGCAGGGCAGTGCTGACACCAGCAGTGAAGCAGGGACATGGGTCATGTTCTCCACCAACTTGGTCCCTTCACTGATCTGCCCTGCTCTCTTCACCTGGGGGAGGTGGGGTGGGGCCAAGGACAGTGGGGACATCACCCCGAGGCCAGGCCACCGCTCTCCGCACCCAGCCTCCTTTGCCTGGGAGCATCCAGCCCTTGCCAACAAGTCCAGGTGCAGTAGCAGCAAAGCAACTTTAATGAGCATTATCCCACATGCAGGGATATAAATAACTTTATAAATACAGAAAATACATAGTCAGGGTGAGAATGCCCTAAGGGAGGACAAGGAAGAAGTGCAAGATTCCAACCACCTCAAGCTCTCGCTGGCAATGTACCTTGCCAATTAAAAGATGTGGAAAAATATCAGTTCCCCAAATCTTTCTGCAAGCTCTGCAGTGGCCAGGAAAAGGCACTTTGAAATGTTCTTGCTGAGGAAGTTTGGGTTTTATTCTTTTATTGTTAATTTTCAAGCTAAACACATGCACAGTGATTTTTGTAATCTTGAAGATGTATTTTAATTGTTTTCCCAAGTATTTTAAGGTCTATTAATTCTATGGATCTTGCAAACGCTGCATTTTCTGTATTCCAGCTGCTGTTTTAATCATGTTCATTAGCAGAATTACTTTTACCTGCCAGTGAATATTTTACATTGCATTAATAAATCTTCTGTTTGCTATCAGAACTGAGCAGACAAATAAAATAAAATACTGAAGTGTGTGAGTTTCCCCATGGGTCTAACACTGTTCTGTCATTCTACCAAGGCATGTAAGCAGATTTGAATATAAAGGTTACAAAATTAAAAATATGTGCATAATATTTAAAAGTGTGTAGTTTTACATTATTAACAATATATTCTTTTTCCACACAAGAAATCAGCCAGGTTTTCTCATATGCTTTGTTGTGGTGAAAGTCTGATGAAAAGTCTGCTTTCCCTCGGAGAAATAATTGGCAGTTGCCATATCCAGTACTTCACATACCGTATGATCAATTAATTTTCATACACTTTATGAGCAGCATAAAAAAATACAGATATTAAGAAATACATCATATCCTGAAAATTTCAGACTGTATAACTCTTGTAAGAGCAGAAAGACTTGATACAAATATCTTTTTGCTGATATTGTTTCCACAGCATTCTCAATCAATTTTTCTAAAAGCTCTGAAATTCTGCCAGCATCACACATGCATGGAAGATAAAATGAAACAGCAATTAATCCAATCATCTTTGATTTAACATTAATGTAACTCAGTGCATTAGGCCTTGTTTTACATGCAACTCTGTTGTTCCAACTACACTTTAGAGAGCCCCCAAATTAGCCAATTCACAAATCCTAATTGAACCAAGAAGGATGAGGGTGTTCCACTTTGTATTGCCCTTCTGGAACGCGTCTCTTCCCTGAGGAAGGACGGCAGATTAACAAGACTGACAACTCTCCACCAAGAATTGAGGGCGTGAGATGCTGCAGAACCTACACTCAGCTTGCACTGCTTCCTGCAAAGCTGCAGCAGGAAACTGGGCTGGTCAGAACTTCCAGGGAAAAGACTCTGTATCCAGGAAGTCCCTCATCCTGTGGCCCTTGTGTGGTGCCACCGACAAGAGCAGGACCCACACATGCAGAAAGAGAGAAGCACGTGGTCACACTTTTGTAGGGTGAAGGAGCCGACTGGTGAGCACCCCTCTTTACTGCTCTGTGAGCTCTGGCACAAGGCAAAATGATTCATCCTATTCTAACAGTAAGCATGGAAATTAAGAAGTATTAGGACTAATTGCACCATGGTACAATTACAACAGAGCTCTAAACTGCAGAGATTACTTAGCTGTCTGTTTTGCATTTTGTTCTTTGCACATTGAAGGTTTGTTGACAGAAATGTAATATTTCCTGAAGATACATCCTTTCATTGTACCCCTTGTCTGAATGTGGTTTTGATTTTATGGGAAGGGTTGGACTTAAAGATTGTCACTCAATCACATGGACACCAAGCAAAGTTCAATTGCAGTACAGCTTTCGTTAAGGATTCATTAACAGACACTTCATATAAAGTGCTACCACATTCTCTTTCATACTTTTTTCCTCTCCCTACCCCCACTTTTTTTTTTTTTTTTTTTTTTTTTTGCAGCTGAGAATAATTAACTGTTCTTTTGTGAGTGTCATTTGTTCTCAAGGAATTAAATGCCACCTTATTTCTCAGAACAAGAATTCAACTGTCATAATTATAGCTTCATTTCAGGAGAAAAAAAATCATAATTTATTACAGATTGTTCAGCATGTGAAATAGGTTTAAATGTCTTTGAAAGTAAATTGTGGCATGTCATGAAGGGCTTTTGCCATCACTGTAATTGATTTATAATTTTGCATTTAAAATTAACAACATTCATCCATTGTTCTCCTATTATATAAGGCTCTGGCAGGGAGTTGAGAGTTTTGTCTTCAGTTTTGGTCACCACATTACTGTAATGACAATAATAAAGTTTCAATAGCTTAGGAGATAAAAATGATATGTAGAAGTGAAGCCAATACCAGTATGAAAAATAAACTTCAGACTGAAAATAGTTTTAGAAAAATATATTATGTCCGAGAAAAAAATGAGTAAATGGGGGATTTATCTGAATTTTGTTAGCTTTAAAGCACAAGAAAGCTAGACTTAATTCTAAGGTTTACATTAAAGTGACCCACCAAAAATACAGAAAAAATATCAAAATTAATTTTGAAGTAATTGGGCAAAACTACTCCATTAGGGTTCCTACACATCAAACCATTGGTCTTTTTCTTACCCCAGAAAGCTTCAACTGGTAGCTGCAGAACCTCTTCTTCCTTTTAAAAACTGCCAGGCAGTTGCAGAACAACAAAAAGAACAATTTTATTTTGTTCTGGGCAATGTTAGTGTTGTGGTACAATTAAGCATCATCACTGCCCATCCATTTATCAAAGTGGCTGAATTTATGGAATAATGACGTTGAACAATGTAATAATGTCATTGAACAAAGACAAAACTGAGATAATTACATTAAGCAGTGCTGATTATACCCAGAGAAAAGAGGGCAAAGAAGTAGTTACTGGGAATGCAAAGGAAATACAGAAAATATCACATGATTCCAGATCCTGGATGAAAGATTGCACTTATTGGTTTTCAAATGCTGTCTGTGATTCTGACCTCAGCAGTTTCTTCAGGTTTATTTCATTTCATCGATGTCATCAGGTATCATATATAATGACATTAATGTAAATGAAAACAGAATTAGTCCCACCAACTAATTATTCTACACACAGTTATAGGACAGAGAGAGAAATTAATGAAGAAAGAGGAGAAGACTGATTTTGTCTTTTTGCCAGATAAACAACAGGAAACAGATTCCCAGTTGCTCATAGACATTCCTGTCCTGGTCTCCATCCTTTGGACTGCACAGCCCCCAAAGAAGGTTGCATACAGTGAATACAAATGAGAGAAGAAAAGACAGATTCATTTGCTTTTTTTCTTTTTAAAGGCAAAGAGTACCAACCTTTCCAGAGTGCATGGAGATCATCACACCAGAAACTTCTAAGATACTTCAGGTAAGGAAAAACCTGCCCTCCCAGAAGCTGTTTCTCAAATTTAAGGCTAACAAAAGTGATTTACAATCTGACTGCCCCATAAAACCAGCCTCTAGTAATCTATACCTTTTGTTTACTCTTTCCCTGACGCCTAGTATGTGGAACCACGTTTCATGAAGCATTGCATTTTCCAAAGAAGCAATCAACAATGAAATTACATCTTTATCATTGGCATCATCATCAATTAAATAATATTTAAAAATGCATCATGCTGGGTTTTGCTGGGGTTTGGTTTGATTTTTTTCAGATTAACAAAGCAAAGGATTGATATCAAATCAGAGTGGGGAAACTAAGTCAAAGCCATGAAATATACCCCAATCCCATTGGATTCCCTACAAAAAAGATGTGTTCTGGAGGAACCTGTGACAGACAGAGGTGCACTGAGTGCACCAGTCAAACTGCAAAGGTTGCCATCTTCTAGTGAAGTAGAGGCATCTCAAGGACATCAGTCTTTCCTCCTCCTCCTCTGTCTCTGGAAAATTTTCTCCCCAGGTTTAGCAAATATAGCTTATGACAGTCACTGCCCCTTCTGCAGACCAGTAAACATGAAATGTTCTCCAGAACACTTTATTTTCCACATATGCCTGCAAAAAACAAGTCCCAGATGCCAGGAAGGCCATGAGGTGATAACAAACAAAGACCAGGGACAGACTAGGGAGAGGTAGTTGTGCTGACCCCACCAAACTCTACAATGAAAAGTACAGGACTGTGCTATCCTCGAGCTGCAGAGAAGCCTGCTGGAATCTAACACTGCTGGGAAGCTCGAGGTCAGCTTCCTCTAGTAAAAATACTGTCATGTAATGGTGTCAAGGTCAGTGTCAGCTTGGATTACCTGCCATGCAAGTGCCAGCCATGCATGTTCTGCTTGTCTTGGGCTAGGCTAACTCATGGTCAGACTTTTCAGAGATGCTAATGCCTACATCCTCACTGGTTGATATGGGGCAGCCATAATGCAGATTTCACTGCATAGCAGCTGATTTTAGTAGCTGGAGCATCAAATCTGTTTTACCATGAAATCTTTTTTCTCCTTTTATGAAGCACATATAGCTTGTCTTCACACTCTAATCCAGTCATTCAACAGTGAACTTCTTCACACTGAAAACATGCAGTGAAAACTATCTTGGAGCTGAATCACCAATACTCCTAAGAATGGTGGCTCTCATTCCCTATTCTCCCCCAGCATCTGCTTCTGGAGGTTGTTGGATTGTTTCTTCTCAGTGTACAGAAGTTAAAGCCCACATGGAGAGAAATGAATTCCTAATTTAACATCCCCCTTCTGGGTTTCTCTTGTGCTGCAGGACTGCTGTAATGATCTGCTGCAATGAACTGCTGCCTCTAGCAATCATCCTCTCTGCCTGCCCACCACCTCCTTTCCCCAGCAATGCCCTGGGGCTCTGTAGCACACAGCTAACAAAGCCCAGTTCCCAAACCTGCCCTGTTTGCCAGAGCTTCACAGTCCTACTTCCTTAACCCTTTTTATCCTTGGGACATCTCCACACACAATCCAACCCACTCCCAAACTTGAGGAAAAAAAAGGTAAAAGCTGGAAATTTGTACAAAGAATGCTCTATATATGCTCAATTTCTTGGAATTACTCAGGAGTTATTTTCAAGGTCAACATGTATTTGCCATTAACATTTTTGTGGTTTAGATGGTTCGCCTGACACATGATGATGTCTCAACCTCAGCAGAGCTTGGGGGGGAGATTGGGAAGGGAAATAAGGACCAGGATGCTGCAGCTTCACCTTAGGGTGGGAATTGCTGCCAGGAACAAGGCTAGAGGCAAGGAAATGGTCCGGAGGATGTGCTGAGGGGTGGTCTGAAAGTTGAGTCTATCAGGCAGTCATCACCAGTGTCTGATGTGTAATATAAACAACTGAGCTGATTTTTGAGAACACACAGATACAGTTACACTCAACTTTTATACCCACTGAATACCAGGAGAGGTGATAGGTCTCCTCTGACTTGGGCCAAAATTGCCACTGAAATAGCACATACTTTCAAGTAACCAGGTCAGGTTTGAATCAGTGACCCAAGCAAAAGGCTCTTTTTGCTCCAGTTATCAGATTAATCTTGGCCCCTGTGATCACTACTAAACTTCACTAATTTTATTAGAAGGTCCTGCAAAGATCACATTTATGTCGTTCCACATTCTAAAATCAACTGCTGTGCAATATACCATATGTAACAGCAGTGCCCACATTTAACACCCATTTTATGAACCACATTCGTTATCCTTCTATTTTACAGGAAAAAATGGCAACTTGTCAAAGAGGGAGGGATTTATTACTATTGCTCCCTTTGTCTAGAGAGAAAATGCAGTGTGATGGTGCTTTGATTTTGCAGTGATCTTCCTTGTAGACCACCATAAAGAAAATCTTTTTATTTTGTTCCATCTCAGGCAGAGTTATAACCTCTTCCAGGTTATGCTTATCTTAATGCTAGCAAATTACTTCTTTTTTTTTTTTTTCATCTTTAAAATATGGAATTACCATCATTTGAAAGAACTGTTTAGGTTCCTTGACCAGAAGAGGCGTTTAACTATGTCATGTGTGATGTATGGTGCATTTAATTGCTCTGTGCAGCTATTCAAAAAGCATTCAGAAGTAATCATTTAGCATTAATATCCTGGGGCAATTCAAGGTCACAGTACATTAAAAACTAATTCAGAGTAGTTCTAGAATACATTTTTCATATACAGAAATACATGATACCTTTTATGATAAAAGGGACAATGGCATTGCAGCATGATGAGGGGATGTGGGTATTCTAAATATCTGTTACTGGTCTTATTGTAAAAGCAGAAAGACACCTTTTCACCATTACTCAACAATTACTAATTTCCAATAAATCCAACACAGTCACATAAGTGGTGATGAACAAATATGCTTACAAGAGCAACCTGTTTTAGAAGTATTCAACTAAGACCACCCAATTCCTCTTTTGCTGCTGTTGCTAGAAGTCAAGGTTCTGGGCAGATTTTTATGGACAGACCAACCTGAAACAATTCTAACACGTCCACACCTAATTATGTGTTTGGTACTGCCATGCAATAATTAAAAATAAAATTACAAATTTTTCCTTAAAATGATGGATTTTAGATATAAGAAAGGAGAAAGAAAACATGAGGATAACATTGCCCTCCGGAGTTGCAGGGCAAGTCCTCCCAGAGTTTGAAGGACAGAACAGTTACCTTCCTCTCTCAAGTAGAGGAAATTCCCTTAAGAGTGCACAACACAGAAAACACAAACATCAAAGAGGTATGCACAGCCTGCATGCATCAGAACACAATCAAGTGTAAAATCATTTATAGCCATCCTTGTCATATTGCACTTTTATCCACACACTGTACAAGAGAGATACTGGCAACCTGCGAGTCAGATCTCATTATGGAAGGAGAAAACAAAGAATTAAAAAATCATTGCTTCTTCACAATTGTACCCAACAGCCATTTTTTGCTCCCTTAGAATGCCCAGAGCACACAGATAAGAAGCCATTCAGATTGTGCAGCTTTTGGGAAAATCAGGTATATTCTATTGATGCAGCAAGACCTCAGCTTGGGAGGAAGAGACTGAGCTGAGCTCAAGCCCAGAGCAATCCTCTTCTGCAGGGGTTGTATGAGCCTTCCCTCATACTGGGAGGCTACAACTGGTGCTGGAAGCTGGAATTGGAAACTAAGCAGATCAAAGCTATGTCACTTGGGTCTGTACCAGCTGCACTTGCAGTTCACACTTCTGCTCCCCTACTCAGATATAAAACTTGAACTGAGGACCATCACTTTTTAGCTCTGAGGATGACAGCAGATGAAACACAATATATAAGCATCAAGAATTGAGTATTGGACACCTGCTGGTGCATAGTGAATTAAAGCACAGTCAAACACAGAGGCTGCCAGACACCAGATTTTCTGTTTCTATTAAAAAGAAAAAGTAAAAGGTTGGTTGCAAAGGGGACCATGAGCAGAAACAATGGTGTAGGCAAGAGGTTGAGTGATGTGCTGCAACACATCATATGCTATTTTCGCACTCCTTTCTTCCATTTTTATATAACCAATGAAGTTTCTAATAAAAATAGGCACTTAAATGATTAGTATTTGAATGCAAAATCCACTGATGAGCAGGCAGGCTGCATCCCTCATCATCAGCATTACTGACATCAGCTACATCAGGGCACACCTATTTCATATTTTAAGGCTTTTGCTTACCTTTACTGCATTTTAATAAAAGCCCAATTTTTAAAGGACCAAAATGCCACCATCAAAAGAGACTTCAAAAGCATCTGCTGAAGTGCTGGGCTAATGTTCCTAAATGGTGAATATGGTGGAATGTACTAGCTTTTTATAAATTACCTCACACAGCAACTTGATAATCATCCTTGCATTAGATACATTAGATCAAAGTGAATGTTTCAATGTAGAGATCAGCAGAAACTGCTGAACATAAGAATTCCTGGTACAAATAAAGCAGCAATCCCTCTTTAGGAAAAAAAAAAAAAAGAAGAAAAATTTAAAAAAATAAATTCTAAAAAAACTAAATTCAACTTCCTTTAGATTTTGATCTTGTATTAATAAGAAGATATTGAAAATAAAAGTGTTGATAAACAGCATATTTCAACAATTACCTTTTCACTTTAAAATATCAGTGTATTGATAATGTTATTGTGATCAAGGATATATTTTTATTGTACAGCTCTAAACTGCTGTAGTTTTTAATACAACTGCACAGTGGTGGTGAAAGAAGGGAGCCATTGACATCCCTTTAATGATTAACATTCTTTTTGAGCATCTTCTAGTGTGCTTCCAGAGCTGTTTGTCACCAAAAGCTCAGACCCTCTCTTTGCCCTTGAGAGCTGATACCTGAATATAAAACACAACTGGGAAGCCTAAAAACAACTGGGTATGAAGGGCAACCAGGATAATAGCTAAAATCACAATGACACATAGATAGATGTTTATGTTTTGACTTAGCTTCACTGTCTAGATGACCACTCCTAATTAGCTCTGCAGTCCAGATAAACACCTGCATAAGTATTAGCAGGTTTTTTCTATCAGTGAAATATTGAAACAGGTTTCAGATTAAGTATATTCACAAATACTCTGCTGTGTTGAGAACTTCTTAGGCATGTGTAATGCAGACCTATCCAGAAGTGTGCTGCTGTCACTGTGCCACACTGTGTACACACTGTGCACAAAGAGACTTTGTGCCCACAAAAAGAGCATGCACACACGGTTTCCTTGCTAGTTAACAGATGGACAAACATGTCCAGAGGACCAGTTGTTCTGACTTTGTTTATTTCAGATTCAAATCAGAGGAAGGTCAGAAAATCACCACTGTGGCATCAAGAAAAATCTGAATATGGCACACAGATCAGTACAGGGTCACAAAATCTGGTCAAGCAAGGTAACAATTCAGACAGACCTCAGTCCAGCTAGAGTCCACAGTGACTTAACTGAGAACCTGACAAATCTCTGCATTCCTGTTTCCCACCAATACATCTGGTATTATCACTATGAATTCATTTTCCTGGTCTTTTTCTGTAGCTGGCCAATGGGATAAGGTACAATGAAAAATCCTGTTTTCTGATTCCCAGTCTCATTAACAGAATAGGTTTATGCTTTAAAATCCAGACATTTAAAAATCAAAATCTGCAGAAAACAAATGGAAATTTCGCATGGCTTCCACTGTAGTCATCCTATGGGCAAAATAATTAATTTTTAAAATACCTTCTAACTCTGTGACATTAAGGACCCATTCAAAAATCAATAAAAGATCTTTAAAGAAAGGGAGAAGATGGCATTTAACAACTAGACCTATTCATACTGTCGGGGGAATATTTTTAATATGCTTTCAAGTTTTCCACCCAACTTTTCATATTCCATTCAAGCAGTGTGATTCCAGAAAGTGCTACACAGACAGCGTGATGACCTTTGCAACACAAAGGCAATGAATTCAAACCCTCTTGCTGCCACGGAGGACAGAATAGATGGGAAGAACCTGCATATGTGGCAATTTTCTTTTTGTGCTCTCTGTTTACAAGGATCACATATTCCTATCTTCGAGGATTTGTAATTCCTAACCAGATCTCTTCCAAAAGGTGACCTGAGACAGTCAGGACAGGACAGAGCCAAGATGGAGCAGGCACAGAGCTGAGTGCCTCTGGCACAGTGGCATCACAGGGAAGGCACATCCCCTCTCACCTTCCCCAGGTACTTCCTGGGGGCTACACCCACCTTTGCCATGGCAATTCACCCCAGCTGCTGTGCAGGTCTGCAGGCTGAGCAGGAGGACAAAGCAGAAGACAAAGGGAAGAAGGACAGATCACTGCAGAAGGATCATGCAGCAGCCTGAGTAAATGTACAGGCAATTTTAACCTGCCTAATCTGATTACTTTGGTCCTTGGGAACAAATCATTTCAGTGGAGTTCTGGTTTAAACCCACTTTGCTGGGGGTGACAGACTATGCACTGGTTTGCTGCACCTTCAAATCCCCCCCGTTATACCTTGTGAGGGGAAGATAAAATCTTCTGTGTTAAAAAGCACACACAGGAATTATACCGCAAAGGAGACATCAGAACAGCAAACTTAATGACTTAATATTGTACAATATAAAATCATTCCAGTTGAATAACTTTTAATTTATTATAATACATAGGTGCCAATTATGCCTGATTTATTAAGAGAAGTTCAGCAATGCCAAGGCCCTGTGTTTGCGTGGTTGCCATGGTAGCCAGCTTTTACAAGGACATCTTAAGGATCATTAAAGTGTCAAGGTGATAAGTTTGACACTCAGTGGATTTAATGATGGATGATAATAATGCTACCTCTTCACATCCTGAAACACAGCATTCAGGAGGTACAAATTTTAAGAATTTTTTAAAAGAGACTAGCTGGAGCTGACATTAAAGATGTTAACTCAGACTACACTCTGCTCCCTTTAGTGTAAATTCCTTAACCTCAAGTTTTATAGTTTTATAGGTTTTATGTTTTTAGGTTGCCACCATTCCTCAAAGCATCTTGACCTGCTTTTATGAGATCTCACAGGCTTACCCCTGACCAGGGACTCTTGAGCAACACGAGAAAACATTCTGAGGCTGAACACTGCCAATCCAGCTCCTAGCAGCTCTTACAGAATATTTGATGGTAAGAAGGGAATTGAAATTAAAAACAAAAAAAAAAAAAAAAAAAAAAAAAAAAGACTCTCAGCTGGGTACTGTGAAAGAGACCTGATGGCAATATGTTCTGCATCTAAGCATCTAAGCTCTACCACAGCTGTCAAGCACAACCAATTCATCTCACATTGGACATATAACAACCTTAGGCTGGTAATGACTTTCAGCCACTTGCATAAGCCTGATGCAGGCCAGTAACTTGAATACAAAAGGATCTGGAGGCCTGGGCACAACCCTGAGACTTAAAATGCACACACAGGAACTGATGCCATTTGGGTTTTTGCCTCTTTTCTCTTTGATATGTTCTCTCATGATGTTACTTTAGGTGCTTGTTTCTGTTTTGGTGCAAGAGGAAATCTTTTAACAAGGTAGCTGCACAGGAAGGAGAGCTCTCACTGCCACACACAGCACTCTACCACCTTCCTAACAGCAGCAGCTACCACAGTCTGCTCTTTTTTTTAAATACAGTATCCTTGTGCTTTTCTCTTTTAACCTGCCAGGAATTTTACTCACATAACATCTTCTCTGAAGAAAAAATATTAAGTCACCTTGCAAGCTGTAAAATGGTGGGACTCTGCATCTCCCTTCAGTCTGCAGACAGTGGAATCAGGCTGACAATTTCTAGGATACCTCTTCTAATTTCAACCCTTAGTTCTGCACAGAGCTAAAACCAGTGTCATTTTCATGGAGCAATTTACCAGTTTATCCTCACTATGAATTAACAATCTCTTATTAAGAGCAAATCTATTACACTGACACAGTGTTCAACCTGCCCATTGGACTGGTGTAAATAAAAGACAAGGGATTACAGACCTAAACCCCAAACTCACCACTAGCAGCCAGCACTTGTGCCTGTTAAGCTGTGCTTCATTGCCAAGCATTGCTATGCCAGGTATTCCATGTCTAGTGTAAACACATTTGACAAGCATAATCACAGTTTAGCTCTAGTATCTTCTAGTAAAGCTATTCTACTGACATGAGAATAATAGTCTAGGACAAGTACATCATGTTTTCCAGTCATTCTAAACAATTCTGTGCATGCTTTGCTCCAGGAGAACAATTTTTCCTGTGCCAACATGGACTCTCTTGCTTGACTTGGCCTGTGTTTTTGGCATAAGTTCCAAGCCTTGACAACTTCCTCGGTGTCACTAATCATTTGGGACAAGTACTGGCTCTACCTTGGATCTTTCCATCCCTGAACAACTTCTGTGTACTCATGCAAATATATTTTTCAGTATCATTTTAGGGAATGACATCCTGACACTTCTAGCCTATGCATTCCTCAATTTGTGGAACAAGAGTCTGAAGCAGAGGTCTTGACCTGCCTGTACTAGGGGCCTTTGCTTTCTAGCAAAGCGAATCCCTCAGTCTCTATCAAGATTCCACATGGATCTGCACAAACTTGGAATACCCAGTTCTGGACCTATTTCTACTGCAGAGATTCCCCTGGTTTAGGTTAGCTCAAACAGGATGCACAGCAGTTTCTCAGGAATTTTTGCTGCTTAGGTTATTGAATTTTGCAGATCTTCACATACCATGACCCTTTTTTAGCACCATTTAGTATTACACAAGCCTGCTGGGAAACAGTGTCTTCCCTTTCCAATGCTTTATCCTTGACTGAGCTGTTTCTGCCTTTTTGCAAGTTCAAATGTTAGAGATTATTGTTTCCTAAATGCCTTAACTTAGAGTACACTCATGGTCCTTCTTTTTTACCAGATGGCTTTTAAAGACTGCAAGATTTGTTCTTAAGATTTGACCTTATAGAGAATTTTATGACCTGTTGCATCACAATTCTTGTGATTAAAATATTTCCTTCCTGTAATTCATTTTCATGCAGTTTGCAGTATTCTTCAGATTTATTAACCACAGCTTGAAGGTTAGTCTATCCTATCAAGAGGATAGATTACCTGAAATTAAGTGAAGTGAGCCACCATAATCAACCAACACCAAAACCAAAAGATGCTTTCTGAATTGTTCATTCTTTCTTTATGCCAGTTGATCAGTGCCACAGAGTAAAGACCTTCCTTTACCTCCTTCTGTGTTTCCAAAGAATAGCAAATTTACAAGGGGCTCAGTTGTTCTGACATTTCTGTGTCCTGGTGCCACTTGGTGTTAAAAGCTCTCTAAGATGGATTCCATAATAGATTCATACTTACTTTGAAAGCACCACTTCCAATACTGCTTAATTTGTAGAGCACTAACTTTCCAAAAGCAAAATTTTCAGTTTTCTGTTATTGCTCACAGTGCATGAATTTTATTTTTAAAAATGTTCCAGTATGTCTATTGAGAATCATGAATTTTCACACAGTTCAAATGTGTGTTCTCTGTCAAAATGCATAACTTTCTTCTTGGACATTGATTTGATTTGAAATCCAATTGGATTCTTTGAAAAAATGACTGCCATTTTAACACTTTGGATTTTGTTGTGGGTTTTTTTTCCATATTGAAAATCAGCCCTTTTCCTGTCCAAGAATTTGTGTAAACGCGCATGATAAAAGATAAAATATCTTTTATTATAGAAACTTGGTGAGGACCTTTCTTTTCCATTCACGTGAATACTTCTGCAGCTTCCCATCGTTCCCTCTCCACATGTTTGATGAGCAATCAAGCTTTTGACACATTTTCCCCCCCGAAAGAAAATTTTAAAAGAGGAGAGTGGTTATGTCAGAAGTGAAACCCCTCTGCTGTGCCCAGTCACAGCACAGGAACAATATGACGTG
Source organism: Haemorhous mexicanus (assembly GCF_027477595.1). NCBI lineage: Eukaryota > Metazoa > Chordata > Aves > Passeriformes > Fringillidae > Haemorhous > Haemorhous mexicanus. The sequence continues at coordinate 134,190,520 of NC_082341.1, forward strand.
GCTTACGACTCGCAGCAGCCCGACAGCACGACCCAGGCTCGTCAGCACTCACCAGCTGCAATGTAAATCATCTGAATGGATGCCTTTTCAAAAACATGGGTATTGACTAAATCAGAGGAAATCACAACTCCTTGGTTAATGTTCACCAAACAGGCAGGGAGTCCAAATTTGTTGACTAAATTATTTGTTAAGAATTATTCACTCAGTTCTATTTATCACCATCTTTGCCAAAAGCCCCCAGGCTCTCCGTAGTGTAAGATCAGGACTAAATGCATGCTTCCTAGTGTAATGACTGGTGTCCAAATTAATCTGTTAATAGGAAAGTTTGTGGCCAACCTTCTGTAACTCGTATCTGTGAGGAAACAGGTTCCCCATTTGGAGACAGAAAATGGAGCTGTTTTCTCCTAGGCGGAGAGCTGTCTATTGTGTAGGTAATTACTAGAAGGCCTGTGTTGACCTGGCAATGAGGTAGTATATCTAAATACCTGAAGTGAAGGAGAAAAGCAGAAATGAAAGCAGAGGCCCCATCTGTTAGACTATAATGATTGTGCTATTTGAAGGCAGAAAGGTTTGTCTGAGGCAGCTGGTTTCTCTCCAAGTGACCTTTTAGCATTTCTGCTTTTGCTGTCTGACAGATGTGTCAACTCAATAATTTCAAAAGCCCCTGAGTAAATAACCAATTGTGAGCAAGGATGACCCAAAGCGATGACAAAATGGGTGCACACACAGCACATTACAGAACATAATACCTACTGAAAGAACAGGGAACATTATCGAAGAGGAGAAATATTTTACTCTTTATTTTTGAGTAAATGGTTTTCCTGCTCACAGATCAGTTGTTTTCGAGGAAAAAGGGAACTGTGCCAGTGAATGGAAGGGCATTGTGACATGTTTGCCCTTGGAGCATGTCTGTAAGCTGGCTGCAGGACTCAGGTGTCATCTCAGAGCTCAGAATGGACTTCAACTCCCTCCCTTAACCCACAGATGGGAGGAAGGACTGAAGGCCACAGCTAATTGGCTTTGTGAATTATTGGGGAACTGCAGACAATCAGCCAAGACTCAACCAAGTTTAAAGTCCACTGAAGAATTTTCAAAAGTGATGTAGATGCTGCTTTTAACCCAAAATTGAAGTCTAGCTGAGGGGAGAGCTAGAGACCCCTGAACATGCTCTGGTTTGATGATGCATCAGTTACTTTGCTGAGGGCCCATGCCACTAGAAAATCCTTCTCCTGAACTGCTATCACAGACCCTCCAAAAAGAGCCAAATCTGCTAAATTTAGTCATACATAGCCTAGTGGGACTTCAAAGCCTGTAGAGCTTTAAAAGAGTCACCAGCCCTGACAGCACCAAATCAATCCCTGTTCTGCCAATGAAGAGCAGTACCACAAATCAACAATTAGACGTCAATAGAGGCTTTATGTTGTCTGGGTCCTTTTGCTTCCTTATGAGGTGGTGTAAAGTGATAACAAAATAAACATTCTTTCTATTCTCAGTTTAGTAGGTAGAAGTAGATAAAAAGCCATTGAAGACTGAAAGAAGAGCAATGCTGAAAATCCCGAGAAGGACCATCCTTCTATGGATCTGTCTTAAATTCTCTCCCCACCTGTTTCTTCAGGTGTAAGATATGATGAATAATACTTCCCATAGTGAGGCTGTGAGTTATAATTTCTTAACTTCAATAATGAATTCTGAGCTTTTGTAAAGAAGAAAAAAAGTGCAAAGGATTATTGAGTGTGAGTGCTGTCTGGGTTTTCTTTATATTACTCTTACCATACATAAATCAGATCTCAAAAGCTTAATAGTCAGGGAGTTCAATAGTGCTAACAATGAAATTGTGTCTCTCAGGTGTTATGAGTCTGTCTGAGCAGGTCTGGTGTGCCCAGGCTGTGAATTTTTACATTCCCCTGTAAAAATTTAGCTGCAATGTCCATCAAAACTAGAAAAAAAGCAGAACTCTTATTTAAAATATGCTTCCCATGTAAGAAGATAGGTGTCTTTATCTGAGAGAGACCTGAGGATATTTAAGAAATTATAATTGATTTAGCAGGGGAACAAATAAAAATGTAGCTAGTACTGGTGTTGTTCATACACATAATCTGAGAATATCATTATGCCTATACTAGAATATATACATGAACTTCTTTTTAGTCTGTAGACATATTCTAATTTAATAAAACTTAAATCCATTCTGTACAATAACAGTCACAAGCCAGTCCAAGACTGGACTTAGAGTTACATTGATGAAGTTTATAAAATTTCAAATTTCTTGTGGATGTTTCCAATTTTGTCCAATTTTGTCCAATTTTATTATTGGAGTGCAGTTGCTGATGTGCATCTGGCAGGACCTGGCAGTGTTTTAGCTCTCTAGAAGATTTTTAGGTTTTCTGGAGTTTCAAGTTTTTATAAAACTAATAAAATTTGTAGAATTGAAATTCGTCTTCACCAGAAATCAAGGAACAGCCTAAATATTGCTCTCTAGTGGCCAAGCAAATTTCCTTAGCCTTCCTGCAGGCATGTCATTTCAATGATGAGAGGAAGACTCAGATTCCACGTCCATGAACGTGTCAACATTTGCCCTGATTCAGTGACACATATCTCACTGTTACTAAATAGGTTGAGAGATGACAGGCATTTGAAAATTATTTTAATTACAGAGGAATCATATGAAGTTTTAAGCTGTCAAGTTTATAATCAGGATTAAAATTCCACATTTCTACAGTCTACAACATGTTTATTGCAGACTCGTATCTTTGAAAGAAATTTATCTCATTTTTGGCAGAAAATGTTTATTGGATCATGGTTCCACAACATGCAATCCAAACATTAAAAACCCCTAAAATTAAGTAATCCTTTTTGTATTTAGCTGAATTGAAAAATAAACCAACTGTATGTGTTGGAACAGCCATGGGCCCAAACCTGCCACAACTCCACCTAGCACAGTTTGACAAATTTAAATTTTGAATGCAAGTTATTGCCATCTCATGTGGAATTGTCATAGGTGACAGATTAGTTCCCCTGAATTTACATGGGGGCTGACCTCTGTCCTCAGCTCCCCCATTCTTCTGTTCTACCACAGCCTTCCCTTCCCTGAAGCTGGAACAGAACCTCAAGGGACACAAAGAATAAATAGAAGGGCTTTATACAGGTATGCTAGCCAGAAAAGGAAGGTCAAAGAAGGTGTACCCCAATAAATAACACTAGAAAACTGGTAGCAATAGATGGGGAAGCCTCAGTCTTCTCACACCTCTCAAGTGGATGGACAGCAAGATGGGAACTAGAGGGGCAAAGTGTTTCCCACTGTACATAAAGATCAGGAGATCAGGTACATGACCACCTGAAGAACATGAAGAGACAGTAGTCTATGGGACCCAGTAAGAGACATCCCAGAGCCCTGAGGGAACTGGCTGATGTAGTTGCCAAGTCACTCTCTGTGATATTTGAAAAGTCATGGCAGCCAAGGGAAGTCCCAGTTGACTGGAAGAAGGGAAACATTGTACTCATCTTTTAAAAGGGTAAAAAGGAGGGCTCTGGAAACTACCAACCTGTCTGCCTCACCTCTATGCCTAGGAAGATAATGGGACAGATCTCCTAGAAGCTGTGCTAAGGCACACAGAGAACAGGGAGGTGATTTGGGACACCCAGCATGGCTGCACCAAGGGCAAGTCCTGCCTGACCAAAGTACAGGCCTTCCATAATGGATTAATTATATCAGTGGGCATGGGAAGGGCTACAGGAGTCATTTATCCAGACTTCTGTGAAGCCTTTGACACTGTCTCCACAGCATCCCTCTCTAAATTGCAGAGAGATGGATGTGATGGGTGGACTGCTAGGTGGATGAGGAAATGGTTGGATAGTCACATACAGAGGGCAGTGAAACAGCTCAAAGTTCAATGGATATCAGCAATAACTGGTTTCTCTTTGGGGTTCATACTGGGAAAAGCAGTATTTATTATCTTCATTAATTGAATACAAGAAGGTATCAAGTGCAGCCTCAGCAAATTTGCAGATGACCAAGCTGAGTGGTGCAGCTGACACACCTGAAGGAGGGGATGCCATCCAGAGGGACGTGGACAAGCTCAAGAAGTGGCTTCATGGGAATCTCGTGAGGTTTAACAAGACCAAGTGCAAAGTGCTGCACCTGGGTTGGGGTTGTGGTATCAACACAGGCTGAAGAGATCCAGAGGAGCCCTGCTGAGAAGGACTGGGACCTGAAGACTCTGCAGGAAGCTGTCCCCAGAAGAATGTCTAACTTACCCTGCATCCCTCCTATATGGAGGAAAACCAGCTTCAGACTAGGGCTCATGCAGGTGATTCCCTCAATTATGTTTTTGGTAGCGCAGTGCAGGATCTTCAGGGATGGGGTTCATTATAACTAGCTCTGGTTGCTGTCATGACTATGGGGACATAGAGTCAAGACCATGGACACTCTGCACAGCTCCTCTTCCCCTTTCAGTGTTCAGAAACTTTACACGTTGTCTCATGGACTACACAAAACATTCAAGAAATAGACAGATGGCTTCACTGCAAGAACAGCCAAGTCATAGGAAGCTTCCCCAGTGCTAACCCCAAGTGGCTGGCAATGTCCATATTAATGACCATGCATTCCGATACTTCTCTTTCTTTTGCCTTCAGTAACAAAGATGGGGAGGGGGAAATCAGGCCCTCAAAGTGTAAGAAGAAAAGAGCTGGCAAATAAGTTGTGTGTGCTCCAAGCCTACATGCCAGCCCATAAGCAATAGGTCACAGTTTTATTAAACTTTTTAATATGCAATACCAGAAATATAAGATAGATACCAGAAGTATAAGTACATTTTCCATGTTTTGGTCCATACTGCTATCCTATTATCAATGAATCTTTTCAGATGAGCCCTATAAAATAATCCAACACATTAAACCAGTTGTCAATGAGAGCAGAAGTTTCGCACAACTGAATGTCTTTGAGCCAATGAGAAGCTAAGGAACTGTGCTTGTTAATTTTTGTGCTTACTTTTGACACTGTTCGCTAACTTGTTGCTATATTTAGAAAAAAATACCAAAATCATGTCTATCTCCATTAGGTTTCTATGCAGATTTTTTGGTGAAATCACATTATAAACTGGAGGTCAGCAACCACTGAGTCAAATAATTTATCAAGTCATTAACTAGATGCAGTGCCTAACATTAGCTGCCTTATGATGCAATTTGCACTAGAAAAAATAAAAAGATCAACAGCCTCTGTGAGGAACAGGGTGTATTTAATGACCACATAGTATTAATTTATTAAAAAAAAATCTTTTCAATCGTGATCATGTTAGATTGGAAGATAAGGGAAAACAATTTGTAAAAGTTTGGGTATGGGTTTGTTTTTTGGGGTTTTTTTGGTGTTGGTTTTTTTTTTTTTTTAGGAGAAACAAATATTCTGACTGTGTTTTTCTGTTCTGCTTTAACTGCTTCAGGGTTTTTTCCTATTTTGTTGCATTTTTTTGCAACACTGTTATGGTTCCTGGCAACCATTGATTTTATTTGTGTATGTGTTTCCTTCAAAGGTAAAACTAACATGGCTGTTTCCATAAAACAACTTCAGTTTACCATGCACCTTTTTTGAGCAAAATTTTTTTATCTCTTCAGTGCTGTGGAGCTATAGGACCAATGGAACTCCACAGAACAGCATCACTGCATGTACATTTTACAGTACAGTAAAAATACATATGGCCTTTCTATTGCAGCTTATTACAGGAGAATTTTTCATCAAACACACAAGTGATTGGTTGGAAAAGTTGAGGACTGATCTGAAGCATGAAACTCCTGTTGGTCTCAACAGGAAAGCAGAATTTCAGAATTTCCTAGGCTTCATGCTAATGGTCCATACCTCACCTTGCAAGTAACATCTATAGTTTCATTGACGAGGTCTCTTTAATAAGATGCAGCATAGTTCACTGCAGGCAGTGGTTGAAACTCCTCAGTCAGCAGACCAATCTCCACCCCATTTCTCAGGGGTGCTGCTCAGGAGAGATCAGGTTCTGAATAAAAATGGCCATCACTACTTACATGTGTCTCAAAGGCTTTTGGAAATCAGACAAGCCCATCAGCACAGTCCTTGTTCTATTAAAAAAGTCTGTGGAAGTGGAGTGTTAGGAAGGAAATAGAATCCCATGACTTATCCCAGGCATGGCGTGACCCAAAACCAAGACAGTATGTCATCTGTAAGGCATCCTCAGAATCTTCAGGGTGAAAATCTCTTTGGATGCTGTTACTGAACACCACATAAATAAGCATCTTAAAAACTACTTTCCCGCAATCACTTTTACCACATCTGCCCAGATTAGCACTTTCTAGATCACCTAATATGATACCCAGGTGTTTCCTGTGTCAGTATGGTAGCTGGAATATTCTGAGATGTTTCTATTACCAACTCACAGACATTAATTCATGGGATATGAAATCAGGGCAGTCATATATAATGGCCTTATCTTTAGAACAGGTTTCAGCTGAGACCTTACCACGTCCATAACTGCCCAGCTTTGGGCTGCAGAGTGAGATCTCTTAAATGTGAGTTTCTCAGTTGTACAGTTCTTACTACAAGGATTCCATTTGTTGACAAGTGAAAAAGATAGGAAGCAGGCTGCCTGGTATGTTTTTGGCTTCATATTAAATTTCAGTATCTACATAATACCCAGATATCACTGTGAATAGGAAACTGCTGCAACAAACACAGCATGAAAACTGGAAAAGAAAGCACTGCAGTAATCTAGAATGTTATTACATACCTGAATCCATCTAAAATGGAAACAACACTAGTTAAAAAAAATCTAGTATGTCCTCATTAAATGTCTGAAGAAAATCATAAGTGGTTAGCCACGAATTCTCTCAGATAAAGTCCAAACTTAAAAAAACAAGACATACAAAATATCCACAGACTGCTACGGACTTCACAGGCAGATGAGAAACTAGTGGGGAGCCTATCCTCCAAACCATTCACCATCCTCATGGCCCTCCTTTGGACACTCTCTAATAGTTTAATGTCTTTTTCATGTTTTGCTGCCCAAAACTGCCCCCAGCACTGGAGGTGAGGCTGCCCCAGCTCAGAGCAGAGCAGGACAATCCTCTCCCTTGCCTGGCTGGTGATGCTGTGCCCCCCCAGACAGGGTTGTCCCTCCTGGCTGCCAGGGCACTGCTGGCTCATATTCAACTTTCCACTGATCAGGACCCCCAGGTCCCTTTCTGTGGCACTGCTCGCCAGCCTCTCATTCCCCAGGCTGTCTGTACATCCAGGATTGCCCCATCCCAGGTGCAGAATCCTGTCCTTGCCTTTGTTGAACTTCATATGACTGGTGATTGCTCAGCCCTCTAACTTGCCTAGGTGTCTCTCCAGGGCCTCTCTGTTTTCAAGAGAGTCAACAGCCTCTCCTAATTTAGTATCATGAGCAAACTTACTCAGTATGCCTTCAAGTCCTGCACCCAAGTCATTCATGAAGATGTTCAAGAGAATTGGCCCTGTGAAACCCCACCAGTGACCAGTCACCGGCCTGATGTCACCCCATTTATTATAACTCTTTGTGCCCAATGCAGGAGCCAGCTGCAGGGTCATTCTCCTTGCCCTTCCTGAAAACTGGGACACAATTAGGCAGCTTCCAGTCAGCTGGGACCTCTCCAGATTGCCAAGACCATTCAAAAATCACTGAGAGAGGCCTCACAATCTGTCAGCTTCCTGAGTATTCTTGGATTAATCCTACTAGGACTCATAGACTTTCAGGGATCCAGCTGAAGCAGCTAATCCCACTCAAGTTCAGGGTCAGCTGAGAGCTTATCATTCTCACAGCCGTGGTCCTCCAGCTCCGAGCACTGAGACCCCCTTGGTCCATCACCTGTGTTGAAGACAGAGGCAAAGAATGCATTAAACACCTCTGCCTTGTCCATGTCCCTGTTTGTGAGGTGCCCATCCACATCCTGTAACAGCCTGATGTTATTTCTATGCTGCCTTTTGCCATTAGTATACTCAAAATAACTTTTTATTGTCCCCCACATTTCTGGCCTTTTCAAATCCAAATGGCCTTTGACTGCATGATTTTTTTCCCTACAGTGGCAAGCTGCATCTCTGTATTCTTCCAGGTCACCTGACTTTGCTTCCACTGGGCACACACCTTTCTTTTTTGCCTTAGACCCAAAATAAAATCCCAGCCAAGTCAGCCTTCTGCCTTATTTGCTTGACTTCCAGCAGTTTGAAATTGCCCATTCTTGTTCCATTAGGAGGGGGTGCTCAGAAAGGGACCAGCACAATCGTCCCCAGCACCTTTAAAAGCATTTTCCCAGGGCACTTTTCTAACTAGGTGCTGCTGCCTGAGCAGCCTGCTCTCCTCATGACCAGAGTTGAGGCTTTCCTCAACTTTTCCTCCTGTCAACAAAGATTTTTAACTCAATCACTTCATGGTGGCCGTGGCCAAGAATGTGTCAATCACCACATCACTCACGAGATACACTCTGTTAACAAGCAGCAGACCAAGAAGGGCACTTTTCTGAGTCAGATCCCTTGGTACCTGTACCATGAAGTTATCATCCAGATGTTTTAGGAATCTCTTGGACCTGTTTGTTACAGCTGTGTGATGCTCCCAGTTAATTTCCAGCCAGCTGAAGTCCCCTATAGAGGACAATGGCAGTTGACTTGGAGGTGTCCCTTAGTTCCTTGAAGAATAATTTATCAGCATTATCGTCCTGCCTGAGAGGTCTACAGCAGACTCCAGTGATGACATCTGCATTATCTGTTTGTCCCTTAATCCTTACCCAGAGGCTCTCAGGTGTGCCACTGCCACCTGTGAGCTCCATGTGTTCCAGCCCCTCCATCACATGCAACCCTCCTGCCTTGTCTGCCCCATCCATTCAAGCAAGTTGACTTAGCATAATTTTGTTAATTTAAAACTTCAGCTAAATTAAAAAGACTTATATTTCACTATAACACAATAGAGATTTAGGACTAATTCTCCTCAAAATTTCTCTAATACTGATTTTAAGAATATTTGTATTTGTAATTGAATAAGCATATTTAAACTATATTGCAGTAATAATATATAGTTAACTTACAAATTGCAAATATTACTGACATTTATTTCATTCTCCCACATAATATTTGAATGAATTGAACAAACATTAAAATCCTAGAAACTGTTTCCTGTAACTTAACTGTAGTAAAAGCTGCTTAGATACAGATGTGCAGACTTACAAATGTTTTAAGTGTAGATAATTTTAAAAGATCTCACTGGTTTAGAGCCTAATTTAAACCTTAAAAAAAGACATCTGATTCTAGCATTGTATAAACCTGTGTGGAATCTCTGAAGAATGAACCTATGCATTGAGTAACACATAGACTTCCAGAGAAATCATAATTTCTCTACCAAATCATGCCCTAGTGGATTTCAAGATGCTATGGTTAAAATTATAGCATGAAAATGGTGCTTGTGTAATGTGTATCTCCATTTAATAAATATCTCCTTCAGACAAATGCAGTTGTGCTACACTAAAAGCAGCACAAGCAACAGAGAGACAATGTGTGCAATCCTGTTAAAGATTTCCTGAAAGGAGAAAGCTTCCCATGGGATGACAGTTAGCCTTAAGAATAACAAAAAAAAAAAAATTAAAAAAAAACGAGGAGGTGGAAAAAGAAATCTTTCTATGAGTTGAAAAGGACAAGTGACTATAAAAATGTAATCAGCCAATCCCCAATTGAGAATCATAAATAGAAGAAGTGCCATTAGCCCCAGAGATGTCATTGGTGTCCCTGCTCTCTGTGTCTGTGAAGGGGATGTGAGGGTGCAAGGTAGGGGGGAGATGCATTGAGCTGGCTCACCTCCCCGTGCAAAAGTACATTATGATATTTTACCATCTGGTTTTCAGTCAATAGTAAGGCTTCTCGCTCCTCATGGCCTTGCAACACTGACCTGTAAAATGGACATTTAGTTCCACTTTCATGACTAAAGGAGCAGAAAATAGAAGAGTACTCAAGTATTAAAGGAACAATAAGAGTTGAGGTAATTGATGAATTTGATATCTGAACTTCAGACCTTATCAAAATCCTTTTCTTGAAGGAACCAACTTAGGTCCCAGTGCTCCAAACAGGAGCACATCAGGCTCTAGGCACACCACTGTAGGATTGTGTACACACAACAGAGGTCTTGGGTTTCTTTTGTACTTTTGCTGACCAGGACAGCCGTGCCATATAGGCAGTACTCTGGCTGGCTGGGATAAAGAGGAGGAGGCCATCAGGGAAAAAGACAGAAGACCCTGGATGGGGCTGTCTCCAAGCCAGGCAAGCAGCTCCCCTGCTCTCCAGCAGCAGCTTTGCAGCAGCTCTGCAAAAACATGTTCATTCATTTCTGACTGCTAAGTCTAACCACATTCCCTTCACTGTTTGTAACAGTTTTGTTCCCTTTCTAAATCTTTTCAGTATGTGTAAATGTAATATTGAATATCATGCCTTGTAAAAGCTATGCTCTGAAAATGGACAGATGTTTCCAAGGAGGTAATGAGTAACATCTTTCTCCAGCTTTCCTGGCAGATGCAGCAGGAAACAAATACATATGCACACATAGGTTACATTCCTCTCAGAGAAATAATGTTACTGGCACTTTCCTTTCAGTGGCCAAGCTGGTCAAAGAAAATAATTTTTTCACTGCATTACATACAATGTAATGGTTGGACTAGATGATCTTAATAGTCTTTTCCAAACTAACTGATCCAATGATTCTATGAATCAGTATCTAATTTTCTCTTTTAATTGGATGAAACTCAATAACAATCCCCAAAAAAGCAGCTCAAGCCACCACCAGCTTAACCCAATAACCATTTCAGTCTGAAGAACAGGGAAAATAGATACTAGCTTCCATACTCTATGTTCTGTAATACAAAGTACATCAGTCATAGAAAGTCATTCCAGTCATAGAAACAAACTAACAAAAATTTCATATTAAAAGGGGGAAAGAAACCTAAAGGATGCTTATTTTTAGGTGCAGGAAAAACCCCATCAATAATCTGCCTCACACAAAAATCTATCAGGTATAACCTCTGCTGGGGAAAGGCGGCAGGTGACCACTGTGTGCTCTGTTCACTTCATGAGAATAGGCACCTTTTAAGGTAGATAAAACAATAAATATCTCAAATCTGGCACATCCAAAATCACTTTGAAGATCTTGATGTACACAGTGCTGGCTAAAATCCCCAAATTCCACATTTTACCTTTCCTGACTCTTGTCTAGAATTAAGAGGTACACATAGAGATCAAAGGTGCCAAATGATGCCCACCAGTTTCAGGATCCAAGATTTCCTCACTACACATTTTATTATTATATTGACGTATTCAGTTTATGCAATTCCACAGTTCTCCAATGTCTTTCTTCTGCTCAGGAAATTGCAGGACAGGTCTGATATTCACAGGATTATTATTCAGAATTGTCCATCGAGCTAAGCACACCTTGTGCAGAGTTCAGCCCCTGGGTTATTCCCTTTGGCTACCTGGTTGCTCGTGGTCAGAGGTGGCACAGGATTGTTTGTGTCAGATCATAAACTATCATTTCCAGATGTCTGACAAGACTTTACAAATTGAAACTTAAGTGATAGTCACAAAGGCATGACCAGCACAAGGCTTTACCCAGAAAAAAAAAAAACAAATAGCAAGATCAGTGTGTCTGAATCTGACACACCTAAAGTTAAAAAGACCAAAAAAAACCACCAATATGAGCCTACCTGGAATATCATCAATATAGGTTGTAATTGCTTCAGCAGAATAACTATTTATAAATACATCTTGAAGAATTCACACATGCCAACAAACAGCATTATTGTCTTTTAGAATACAAAGTATGGTTTAATAGGAATAACCTTCTGCAGATTTTTCCCTCCTCCTATAGCGAAGGACTGTTGTTCTCTAATAGTTGGCTTTAAAAGCTCCATATAATTGATTCATTCCTTCTATTTTTCAATGACATTTTGGAGTTATTTCTACAGACTATTCTTGGTTTCCCTCCTACCAGCTTCTCCTGACACTTGCCTAAGGGGCTTCTGCATTTGAAATCGACAATCGCAGAAATCTCTTTAAACTTTAGTTCTCTGTCTTTATTTTTGCTCTTCTTTTACATTGCCATAACAGCAGCCTGCATTTTGCTGTAAGAAACCCACTGGGCATGATTTATTTTGTTTCTCAAAGTAGGAAAAAGTTTGAACTATCAGGAAACTATGCTGAATTTTCAAACAACACCCCAGTAACACATAACCTTACTCACTTGCCATGTCCTTTAAAAGCCCAGCAGAACACACATTGCTTAGCAAGACCTGGGGCAGATATATTAAGTACATGGAAGATGCAGCTGGTCTGTGCCCACATGCCAGAGGGGATAGGGTCTTGCATGCCCAGTTGCCTGGGCAGGAGGTACCTCTCCATTTCCTGCTCCAGCTCCCACAACAGACACTCTGCATAATGGGGGTTTGCCTGTGTTGGGGGGGCTGGGGTGTCTAAATTGACTTGAGGACCTCAAAAATAGTAGTGCTTGGAAACAGAAATCAAAATTGCCTCAGGCTATGTCAGTTCTGTACAGCTCATGCTGCACATATGACCATACAAAGTGCACTGTTTTATATGGCAAGATTTCAGGCCTTGTGCAATTCCAGCCCACAGAATATGCAAAATAAAATATTTATCTATTTTTTTGACATCTCTTTAGATCAGTTTTTCAAGGCTGTTTAAATATGAGGTGGGAAACCTTGCTGATTCCTTAACAAAAAACTTTACAAATAAATAAAAAATAAAAATGCTCTGATACATATGTTGCTCTAATCATGACTCATTGGATCCCATTTCATCACAGAAAAAGAAATAAGGAAATAATTTTGTCTATAAACAGTCTGTTGAAGAAAGGAAATAATCAAGAACATATAAGAAATATATTCCAGAGGAAGACTTAGGACATGGATAGACTTGACTCAGAAGGGGGGGGAGATTTGCTGCACAGCCAAGGTGCAATCCAAGACACCCAACCACATCCCCAGCAGGATCACTGGGACTCTGCATGGCCTTGGGAAGTGAAACCTTGGCCCTACTAAAAGCAACAGGCAGAATTCCCATCAGCTTTGACATTGCAGAGATTTCACCTTTTGTGCTTCTGCCCCCCTGCAGTTTACTGGCACCTGTACCTGGGTGTCACAGCCCCTCCTGAGCACACACAAACAACACACCAATAAATGTGGCACGTGACACCATCCCAAATACCATAAAGCACATGGCTGGCATGCTCATCTCAATGGAAATCACAGGTGCCTCTGAAGAAGCCTAGAGCATTCATTACAATGGTCCTGTTAAAGTGCCCAGTCTCTCTTTCTATGGATAAAGACCAAGCTGAGCTTGTCATGGTGCAACAGAGACCTAGCACTCCAGAGGTAAGGTAGGAGGAAATCAATGACTGCAGAGGAAGCAATTAAAAACAGATAAGCCTGGGCAGTGTGCTAAGCAGTCTCTTAGGCTAGCTGCTGTGAATTTGGGGGGAGCATCATGGCATATGCTAATTTTAGGGAAGACTTTGAAGCTGCCTATCACCAGCAGAGATGGAGAGCACTGTGAGCAGAGGAAACAAGAAGGGCAGGATGCACACACCCTATTTGCTTGTAGGGACATAGATTGGAGATAGTGTTAATCTTCCAAAGCCCAGAACTCACCCAAAACCAATGACAGGACAATGAATATCAGCAAAAAAAAACCTCTCTGCAATGTTTATTTAGCTCTGACACAGACTTATCTACAGATACAGAAAGACCATGGTAAAGCAAACCATGTATTTGAGCACCTAATGTGTTGTTAGCTGTATTGTATTCATATGGAGTCTCTAAGAGAAACACATGAACTTCCAGAAAGCGTTTGAGTGCTTTGGAGGTGACTGTGATTTAAAACAGACACTAGAAGAACAAAAGAAGACCAGGAAGAGAGTGGTTAATTGACCTTTATTGTGCCTTCTGGTTCATTTAGAAATGGAAATTAAATTAACATGATAATTCAGTCCTACTGTGTTAAGACTGCTATAAACCCATTAAATTTTATGGCCACTGATTTAACATTTTTTTCTATTAACTGGGTTTAATTTTCAATATTGTTGTGCAGGTTCTGAAAAGTGGTAGTTTGAAAGAACCCAGGTGGGTGGACAACTGTGTAGCTGCTTGATGCCAGTGGCTCAGTCATTGCAAAGCATGAGCCCAGACTCTCACAGGCATACACTGATTCTGGCACCCACCCTAAGCAAAGCACAGGGAAATACCCAGTAAAATATGGGCTTGCATCATTTCCAGAGTAAAATTAAGCCTGCCTGCCAACCTACACCTTACATTTAGTGCCAAGGAAAGAAGGTAATTCTTTTGAACTGTGCCCTCTCCTGATTTAATATACTAGTTTCAAGAAATTTTAAAACAGGGCTCACATTTGCTGTGTCACTTTGCTCCTTCCTTCTGTTTTCTGGGCTACTTCTTCAGAAATTAAAACTGATGTACATTTCACAAGCCCTAAACATACAGCTAACACTATGTAGCTATATGCTGGTGACTGCACAAAGCCTGAATTTGTTGTTATCCCTTTCTATTTGATTATTGTATTTAAACAATTCTTCTGTATTTACAAACATAAAGTAATCAATTTTAAAGCAAAGCTGGTTGGAAATCTTTCAGGGACCTTCATCCTACAGTCTCAGAAGGCGTGATTGAAAACACACACACAGCAAGTTCAGGGAAAGGTTTCTCATGTGCACTAAATATCAGTGACAAACCTGGAAAGGTAAGGGTAGTCTTCCAAAGTGTAGTTCAGAAAAAGGTGTTAAATATTATTCTGTGCAGATTATTATGGGGTTTTTTTTCCTCACCTTAAGAAGACACTGTGCAGTGTTGCCATGTTTTACACGTAAGTCTTTTTTTGTATGCTGATAGTACTCTTAAAATAATAGTTTTCTTCCTGTGAAGTAGAGTTAAGTGGAAGGAGATTGTCATTTATATGTTTTTCTTTCTGAGTACTATTTATTTCTATATGCATATTCTTCCTTAAACAAATGATACCAAATTCATAATATGAGCTTTCTGTTTACTGTACATTTTCCTGTGATGTGCTGGTTACTTTTCATTAATTTCTCATAATAAAATACACACTTGCACACTGAAGGGGCTTTAGCAATGTAAGAGCATATAGAAAAAAACTTGGAACTTTTCATAGAAATATATTGCTGACAAAATCCCACTCCAGAAAACGTGACAGTAATTTATCCTATATTTTTCCTTCCCTTTTTTTTTTTTTATCTGAATCTAGAAGTATTCACCAACCTCTCCATGTACCAACAATGTTCTGATATGACACTTGGCTCTTTAACCTGCCAGAGCTGTCAGCAAATTAGGGAATAAAACAGTTTCCTACTATTCTTGGCAACAAAAGCCTGTCTGTGTCAATTCACTTTGCATTGATATTCATCATTCAGTCCACACTGCCTGCTTTGCAGTTGTTCCACAAATGACCAAGCCCCAACAGCATCTCTGCCAACACCAAGCCATAGCAGAAGTAGATCTGGCTCTAGAGAAGCAGCAGGGAACTTTTTCCAGGGAAGTGAACTACCAGAATATGATTTTGGAGAGGAGAAGAGGAGATGATAAATGAAAATGGACAAGCTTGGAAAAAATGAATTTAATGGGAAACAGGGGCCTGAGCTGAATACAAATGGCTAAATTCCATATAAGGAAAAATGTAGGCATTATTTATACTCTTTTTTACCTGAAAACTCAGAGACATAGGAGGTTTATTTAGCTTACTAAGCCTGATTTCTAAAGTTTTCTGCATGGTGGTTTCTAATTTGTATTTCAGATGATTTAGAGTTGCTATGATCCCATCTTTCCATTTTCCTACCATGGAATGCAAATATGTGTTCATGTAATCAAATTCTGTAACTATCATTGATTGTCCTGTATATATATGTCTGTAAACACCATGATCTCCAGAAAACAGTTCAGATGAGGGTTGGATCAAGTGTATATGGTCCTATCTTTGTTGTAGCAAATTCACCAGATCTAGTCAAGGTTGTTTCACACATTAGACTTGTTTTACTCCTATTTTGTGCAGAACAGTGGAAATTCACCTCCTTTCCTAACCCATGACTGACAGAAAGTCTGTCTCAGTGCAAAATGTCCAAAGGTATCAGCTCCTATGGTGCTTCATTACTACTGCCTGGGAGAAGAACCTTTTCTTTCCACAATAAGAGTCAGAATAGGAAAAGCAGGACCATGTTCAGGTAACTTTGGACAGTGATGAACCAAAGGTGAATTATCTATTTTTTTCTCCAAAGAAAAGGTCAAAATTGGGACAATCTGTTAGCTAGGGGTCACTGAAATCTTTCAATTATTTATTTTCATATGAAAAGCATAATTTTTATTTGAATAAACAGTCACAGGGAATATTAGTTTGTGATTGAAGCTTGAAAAGTTTTACTTGAAAAGTCCAGATCCTGTTAGCTAAGAGATTTTGAAGGTTTGGAATTTCTGGAAGGAGGTGTACAAAACTTTTTTAAATTATTTTTTGGTAATTAGTACAATCAATTTCCTACTAGAGCTGAATTTCCACTGAGTTCTAGGGCAACTACAACAAAGCTGCATGGCAAGCTGCAAACCTCCTAAATGCTGATTCTTTGGGAAAATACAGTGGTTCAGGGAAAAGCCCAAATCATAGCAAGGTCTACCGTGGTAGAAGGGGCGTGAAAAAGAATGGAGAGGGGAAAAAGGGGGAGCAGAGAGGGTAGGATGTGCCTGTATTCCTGAACCATTCAGGTCATCCCAGTTTCCCTCTGCCTGCAGCCCTGCTTGCAGGAGACTGAAAAAAGAGACTTTACATCCTAACTTGGTACACAAGATCTGTGCATGAGCTGATGTGAATCTGGGGACAGGAATCTGGTCCCAAAACTTGCATGCCTTTCATCAGCATTATGTGATTTTATTGTTCTTATGTTTTTCAGTTTTACAGGGTTTATAGGTTTAAATCAAACAATTAACAACAGAATGTGGTTTCTGTTTGTGGTTGCATTCCAACAATGATTGTGAAATGTTATAGTGACACATTCCCTTGTCCTTGTGTATCCCAATTATTGCTGCAGATGTACATCTGAACACAATCAGCTTATAAAGTTCTGTTGTTCATCTGTCTAAAACTAAAGACCAGAAAACAGTCTTTAAAGTGTTTAAGATTTAAAAAAAAAAAAAAAACAAGCAAAAAAAAAAAAAAAATCAGGAATGTAAAGGGAGGGAGAGAAACCACTGAGACAGACTTCTTTTTAAATTCAGTCCAGATTGCTGTTGCCCAAAAGCTGTTCCAAATAGGTCATAGCTCTGCTGTTGCCTTTGTGATAGCAGTTGGTGGCCCCAGTCACATCATCAGCATGTTTTTTTGCTGCAAGAAGCCTCCCTTTCACTCACAGGAAAGGCACAAGGAGCCTCTGCAGGAGAGCAGAGGACCCCAGGCAACACAACACCTCCACCAGGCTCTTCCACCCAACAGTGATGCCCAAGAGAGAAGGCAGAGCTGCTCCCTGATGGTGGACTGGGAGAGTAGATCCTTGGGTTTGGGGATGGAGGATGCATGGAGGAATGCAGATATTTGCATCCTACTCCCTGACAACTCATTCAGAGTCAAAGTCCCGCAGTCTCCAGCCACGCAGGCACAGATGGGTGCTCAGGCTGTGGAAACCTGCCCCTTCCCTGGGCTCTCAGGCACCATGCTTGGCCACAATGCTCATCCAGTCCACATCATTACCTAATTCTGTGGGCCTGCAGTCATCCCAGGAAGGCATGCAGCAATGAATGACTGAAAAGTAAATTAATATTAAAATAGCAGCAAGCCATTATTTTAATTAGCTCTTCTTGAGACTGAATTTTTGTCTCAAGCTTGCGCAAACAAATTATATTTCGCAAGGGACCTCTCAAGCAAAAATGTGGCAGTGTACTTCTAGCAAATAACACATATCAATACTCATCTTTTTCCAGACTCAGATTGATTAATATCCATGACATACTAACTGCAAAATGATCACAGTACAATTAATCCTCCCTGTGCAACAGAAATAACCCATTAACTGAAGCAAAAATGCACAGTGTGTCACAGTGAACAAAAGCTCTGCAAGATGAAAACTTGCTGAACTTGGGTTTGAATCTGACTGTCAATCCTAAACTTAGCAAGACAGCAAACAATCTGAACTCTCCAATTGTGTAACCTCACTGAGCCCAGCACAGTCCTGGGCCTGATTTTGGGGCTGCACTGGCAGCATTTCATCCTCATCGTGCCAAGGTTTCCCTGTATACACCAGGGACAAGCACCTGCTCTGGGGGATCTTTCTGATTCTCAATAAAGGTGTGAGAAATTCACCTTTCCAGGGGACAAAATATTTAGTATTTGATATGAGTTAAAATATCCTGAAAGCAAAATATTGTCAGTTAAATTAGTTGTTTTAGGTTTATATTCTTATTTGCTGAAGGAAGGAATGCTGCTCTTTAAATCAAGAGAATACAATAAGACTTTAGATGCCAGGGTCTCAATGCCATAGCCTGAGAAGGAAGACTGAAAGAAATCATAGAATAATAGAGTCATAGAATCAAAGAATTGTAGAATAGTTTGCTTTGGAAGGAACCTGTAAACGCTGTCTAGACCAGCCTTGCTGCTATGGGCAGGGAAATCTTCAAATCTTCAGGTTGCTCAGAATCCCCTCCAACCTGGCCTTGAATGTTCCCAGGGATGGGGCATCTACCACCTCTTTGGGCAACTTCACCCTCATCACAAAAAATATCTTCCATATATTTAGTCTGAATCTTCCTTTTTTAGGTTTAAAACTATTATCTCCTGTCCTATCAAAATTTTATCCAGTAGGGCAGGCACATAGAAGAAAATGATTGTTACATTTTGCGTTCCTCAGTCAGACAGACAACTTAGAATGATGTATTAGTGTGTGGTATTAGTATCTGGTGAATGATGGGGTCTTTCAGAGAATGAATTCTCCTGAGCACCCAGGCACACTGCTCAGGTCTGGCCCAGCTGCAGCAGCGAGGGGCAGCTGCTGCTGCAGGGAGGTCCTGCTTGCTTCAAGAAGGTGCCCCAATCAAAGAGGGTGCCATTGTCAGCTACAGACCAACAGCTAGGATTGCTGGACTCGTCAATGACACAGATGTTGGCAAATTGTAATAATACCATTACAGATAATGAAGATCATAGAATGGCTTGTGTTGGAAAGAACCTTAAAGATTATCTAGTTCCAACACCCCTGCTGTGGGCAGGAACACCTTCACTAGACCAGGTTGCTCCAAGCTCCATCCACAGATGGCATCCACAGCCTGGCATCCACAGATTCTCTGGGCCACCTGTTCTGGCGTCTCACCACCCTCACAGTGAAGAATTTCTTCCTAATATGTAACCTAAACCTACCCTCTTCCAGCAAAAAAGCCAATATCCTTTGTCCTACCACTATGTGCCCTTGTCAAAAGTCCATCTCCCGCCTTCTTGCGGGCTTCTTCAAGTAATTGAATGTTGCTGTAAGGTCACCATGGAGCCTTCTCTTCTCCTGACTGAGCAATCCCAGCTGTCTTCACAGGAGAGGTGTTCAAACCCTCTGAGTGCCCCTGTAGCCCTCCTCTGGGCACACTTTAATGGGTCCATGTCCAGTTCCTGTTAGGGGCCCCAGAACTGTGCACAGCCCTGCAGGTGGGGGCTCACAAGGGCAGAGCAGAGGGGCAGAATCCCTTCCCTCTCCCTGCTGGCCACCCTGCTTTGGATGCAGCCCAGGATGCCACTGGCTTTCTGAGCTGTGGGTGCACATTGTCAGGTCACATCAAGCTTCTTCATCAACCAACATCCCCAAGTCCTTCTGGTAATAATACCAGTAAAGAGGTTACAAAGTGGGATCTTCTCACAAGGAAATAACTGGGAACAGTTAATATGACCACAGTTTAAGCCAGTGTGAATCAGAGTTGAAGTGTTCTCTTTTTTTTTTTTTTTTTGTCTGTAACATCATCTTAGGTCATCCAAGCTACTCTGGGAAGAGCAGTTTAACTTTGACTGACCATCACCACAGGAACCATAAGGTCTTGACTGCTGTGATGTCTCTTTTTGCAGCTATGGCTTGGTCAATGAGGGAAGATGCAAAACCAGAAGCTTAAAGATTGAAAGCTCTGTGTTCACACTGTCTGGGAGTTAAGTCCTGCTCTGAGAAAGGATCATGGGAACACTCTCAAGCCTGACATCTGAAGTGTGGTATTCAGCATCCCTCCCAAAACTGACTGCCAGGACTCCTAGTTTCACTCTGGTGGAGGTAGAAATCAATGGCAAAAAATGAGGAAAGTGTCAAAGTGGGGGAAATACTATCTCCAGGTACCAAATTCCATTTTACAGCTGTTTTCTGAGCCAAATGCAAATTCTGCATTAGCATTATGAGCAAACCACAAGCAAAGAATTGCAAAAACCTGGTACAGCTGTAATAAAATCAGAAAAACTGCTTCCAAACCTGCAGAAGTCAGAGGGGATTTCATTCACAGTATATATTTTAGAAGATAAAAATCTATTTTGACCATATTTTAATATGTTTATCAAAGGAAAGATACAAATCCAACAATAACAACCCAAATTTATCACAGATGGAAAATGGGAATCAAAGGGTTTTGCATAGAAATCTGTTGAAGTCAGGTTCTGTTTAGACAGTAATTCCTGCAAAGAATCAAACTACTTCCTCTCCAGTTTTAACTTGAATTGAGCTCTAGACGTTGGAAGCCATCTGTCCTTGAAAATCCAATGCAGACAGAAAACAATCCTGACTGACTTGAGCCACAAATAAGTGGTTATTTCAGTATGCATCAACAAAAAAAAAGCGTTGAGGTCAAATCATCCCGAGACTATATCAACATGAAATGACTACACAACCATTTAGACATTTGTAAGAGTGTGTCTGACAAAGTACAGATGCAGTTAAAATGTAAGGTTGAGTGAAAATCATATTTTATATCAAAATTTATCTATCACTGCCCAGAAGGGTGTAGAAAGGAGCAAGGGAAGCTCCACTTCCACTGACTCAGGAATGGTTGTGATCAGTTAAACAAAAGGGACCATGCCTTGATATCTTTTATGTAAGGGAGCAGCAGCTGCATTAACTCAGAGAAATAGTCTGTTTGTTTGTCTTCTCAGAAATAAGTGAGTCTGGGACAGAAATTAATCATCCTGATCCTACTAAAAAGTTAAAGAGCAATACCTGGAGGTGAGGGGGCCAGGCACTGTCCAACAGGGCTTGGGCAGCACCTGCCTGCAGCAAGGCAGACCCTGTGGCTGATCCCTGGTGCCAGACACCACAGCAGGGCTCCCCCACAGGCAGGCTCTTCCCACACAAACCCCACAGAGGTATCACTGTTGCCATTTTGTACACCAATACTTTATAAACATATACTTTATAAACATTTCTGGGAATGCTACCCATTCTTAGCATCGTGAATATTTTATTTATGCTTAACTGGCTTGAGAGTAATTTCAAGGCAATAAAATAGAAGGAAAGGCTAAAGCTCTGTACAAATGTCCCATCTTGCCAGCACAATTCTCACAGTATCCAGAGGGCAGCCATGCAGAGCCCCACAGAGCCTGGCAGTGAGATCCATGTCCTCTGATGGCCAGTGACAGCCCCATCAGGCTCTCTGGCCTTCACTAGCCTGCTAGGCAGTCATTGGCACCCGTAAGTTCTCCAAGGCTTTGATCACAATGATTCTGTTTGTAAAAATCTGTATTTTCCACACAGGAGAAACAGAGTTTGACTTCTTAACACTGCAAAGGACAGCATATAAGTAGAAAACAGCAAGTGGTACAAGGAACAGAAGCTGAGAGAAATGCAGGCTGTTCAGTAGAGCAAGATAAAGTTGCTCAGTCTGGGCCAAAGCCAACAAACTGCCTGGAAGAGCCTGAACAGTCACTCTGGATGGAGGTGAATACCGCAGTCCCCACTGCCCCAAACTGCTGCTAGGACAGAAAGAAAATATCTTGATGAGGATGATTGAAGTCTGATCCAATGGGGCCCAAGGAGCCTCCAACACCATTGTCTTGAAAACAATCTTATGGGAACTCTTCGTGTAGTCTAAAAAGCAAAGCCAGTAATCACAAGCAGATGCAGATCCCAGCTCTCTTCTCTTCTTCACTGATTG
This sequence comes from Haemorhous mexicanus, assembly GCF_027477595.1. Lineage (NCBI taxonomy): Eukaryota > Metazoa > Chordata > Aves > Passeriformes > Fringillidae > Haemorhous > Haemorhous mexicanus. The sequence continues at coordinate 134,212,702 of NC_082341.1, forward strand.
TCTACTAATGAAAAATAAATGGAGAAAGATATTTTTAAAATTATCTCATTTACAAAGACACAATTTTTGGCCTTCAGCCAGTTTCTTTTTTCCTCAGAGGAGGTACTACAGGTACCACAACCTAGACATACCACACTCCTATTTTTTGTTTTCAAAAGATCAGAACACATTTAACTGTGCAAATAAACCTCTCAAGATGACAAGTCATGAACACTAAGCTTTCCAGCATATAACATGTAGTAAATGGTCTATTAACATGTATATACAGGGGGGATTAATGAGCTAAGCACAGCCTCACTTCTTACAGAAATCTCCTGTCACTTAAAAAGAAGGTGAGAGCTTCTCTGGTGACAGGGCTCTGTCACACCTGTGCCTGTCCCACCTTCTATCTCCCAACTAGTGGTCTGTGCTATACTGAAATGAAAACTGGGACTTGGATAGGACATGTGACTATTGAACACTTTCAGAAAGCAAACAATGCAAACAACAGGAGACCATCCTTATTTTCTCACAGTCCACCTGGTCAGAGTCTTGCCATGTGTGAGACACAAGGAATCAGACTCCCTGATGACAACCTGGTATCCCAGGGAGATCCAATTGAATGCTCAGCAGATATGCAACATAAATAAGCTAGGCTTGCTCAACAAACTAAAATATATTAATTTTTGAAAAACTAAGTAGTTGGTTTTTGGTTGGTTTTTTTAATCTATATTTTTTCATTGAAAATAATTTATGAAAATTTACTGAATAAGATACTGATTTTCTGGGACTTTTTTGAGGGGAAAAAAAAAAGAAGAGAGAGAGAGAAATAAGACATATTGAATATGGGGCTGGAAAATGAAGTCATGAGAGAAAAGCCTTGCTGGGAGCTGCCAGATTTGCTGACACCTCTGCTAGCTTGCCAGATGAATCAGACCACAGAATATTGAATTAGTAAGATTTATGACTGGGAATTTGAGGAAGTTACCTGTGATACAAAACACATTGTGTGAATGAGATCTCTTCTATCAACAGAGCTTTATAATGAGCCGGGTCCCCCCTGCATTGCCTTTTTGGAGATGCTCTGTTTGACTGACAGCTGAGCTGGAGCCAGTCAGCCACCGGGAAAACAAGGGCAGCACACTCCCAGGAGCTACTCAGCAGTCTTCTGTGTGAAACTTTCTGAAACTTAGGCAGCTGAAAAGGGAGGAAGGGGAGAAGTAAAACAAGTATAAACTTTCCTTCTCCCCTTCCATCATTAAACTGACATACATGCACACACGTGCAGAGGAGCCTCAGAGTCATTCAGGCACCTGGGAGGGCTGGAGCAAAGGTCACAGAGTCAACATTTATTTACCCAGCATCTGCTGCAAGAAATACAAAAAAGCTCCATTGGCATCTGGCAGCCACAAAGAGCTAACAGGCTACTGTTTTCATGGAGGTTTCCAAAACTCTGGAGCACCACATACCACCCCCTCTCACTGTGCCAGCCAGAGTGACTGGTTGCTCTAAAAAGTCAAGCAGAAATGCCACCTCCCCAGGGCAATCCACAGGCAGCACAAAGGTGTCACAGCTGTCTCTACAGAGCCTTTTCCAAACCCATTTCCTTCAGGGGCAGGTGCCACACCCAGAGCAGAGCAGGAGGCTCCTGTGCCACGCCCTGAGCAGCCTCACTGCAGGGAAGAGCACAAGGAGCCCCTTGGGCTGCAGCTTCTGAGCCCCATCCTGCACTTAGCCAGCAGTGGGGCTTGGCCCGTAATATTCTGTGGGTATATATACACTCAGAGCAATTTACAGCAGTGTAATTATTATCTTCATCTTGTAGACAGGGGTTTCATTGCTAGCCACAGGGAATGAACAGGGACAAAAAACTCCATCTTGTTTGCACCAGCAGTTGTGCCATCTTTGAAGTGCACAGTTGCAGAGGGGAGAGTAGGCTCCCTGAGCTCACAACTGCATGTGCAGGATGCAGAGGGCCACCTACTTGCTTTACAAGGCAAGCAGAAGCCAGTCAGGTGCTTCCACAGATTTATAACCACATAGGTGCATTCAAAGGGTGCGTGGAATCTGACAAGACACTGGACATCCTGCTGATACCTTTCACCTTAACTTCAACAACCTCTCCTTGCAAATGTGTGTAACTGTTTTCTCAGACACTCAAGTGTTACAGCTACCAGCTCAAATGCATCTGAATGTTTCATATAAGAATAAAATAAATCAAAATTTCCCTTTGAAATTATATTTCCATTACAGAACATTTGAAAAAAAAATGCTTAGCAGATATCTGTGAAATTGTCTTTTATAATGGGACATATATAATGACACTGTGTTTCTCTTTGGGCACAGGCACGATGGTAACACAGAGCAAATACTTACAATGCACAGATGTGAGTGGCGCTGTGAACATCAATGCTGTCCCTTACAAGAAAAACCCACATGAAATATTGTATCTTCATAAATCTTACGGGTTTTATGCATTGCTGCCATTGGAAAAACAACAACATATTGAGTGGTGCATTTTGAGACAGAATGAGTTTAGTCAGTCTACCTAACTTGGCTGAACTTCACCGTATGCTGATCTGAAGGCCGGTATCTATCACCCCCACTTTACGACGTGCACTACTGCCAGCATAACAAGGCAGGCAAAAGGGAGGAAATGTGTTTTAACCACAAAGTGAGAGACGTTTTCCTGATTTATTAATTGTTGTGTTGCATCCAACATAATTTTCTACAAGAAAAGTGACAGGCTCTTCTTTCTTTTTAAAATAAAAAAAATTGTTCCATTGTTTCTGTGGTTCCAGGAAGATGTAAATACATTGTACCCTACTATTTCATGTTTTAAAAAGGTGACCTATACTTTCCATTTCAAATGCGGTTTCTTTAATGAAAATATTGTAATGTCAGTCCATGCAAAGCAAATGCATATTAATATGCGTTTACATCTGTCTCATATTAATATTCATGCCTGAATCCACATCCCTACACAAAGCCAATTTTCTGACCATCTGTGTGATGGCTGGTGGATGCAATGAATAAATTTTATTTGTGAGGGGAGTGATAAATCATGTATCTTCTCTTTTTCACTCACAATCTTTCCTCTTAGGTGCTAAAATGTTTTCATTGTGGTTAAGAATTGTTAAGAAACCAGCTGATTAACCCCTTAGCACATCAAGTAGCTTCATTTGTCTGGTGAAAGTCCTGAAAAATCATGGCACAATCTGACTGAGAAAGTGGAACTGCAGTTTTAGGAGGTTTAATTATTTATGTTCTTGAATTATTCTTGTCTCAGAATCACACTCAGAGTTATAGCAGAGACCAATTTTCTCAAACTGATGTTGAGAAGTACCTTAGTCTGCAGTTTCAGGGGGCTAATCTTTGAAGTTAAATAGTATTGAAAGACAATTGTAACCAGAACTTCAGCAAAGACTGTTTCACACGGCTTTATTGGTGTTAAGTAACTGGCTGGTTACCAGCCAAAAAAATGCTATTGATAAAGCCCCAACTCTACACCAGCTTCTGTCTGTCCAGAATACAAACTGACTCTGACTTTCCCTGAAAAAACAAGCTTCTAAATTCTCAAAGGATAAATTTTTACCTCAGTCTCACCAAGTGTCTGTTACAATGTCCACCCAGTATGACTTTTCTGGTAGTGAGTACAGCTCTTTACCAGAGGGTTATTCTCAGACAGTTCATAGTGTAAATGTATGACAACAGCACAAAGCCAAGTGCAATAACACTCACTTGTAGAGTGTAGATAAAAAAATAATAAACTCTCAGCCAATCTTGGGATCCAGACAGCTGCAAGCCTGGGAAGGTGATTAAAAAGTTTTGTGTCCCAACACTCTCTAACCCTGTCCACATTTTTGGTTGGTTGGTTGGTTGGTTGGTTGGTTGGTTGGTTGGTTGGTTGGTTGGTTAGTCAGTTGCTTGTTTTTTTGAACCAGACCCCTATGTTCTGCCTAAGCACTGCTGTATTTTAGTAAGGTGGTACTACGGGTGTCATGGGTCCCTCTGCATTGGGCAAAGAGACCACACCTGACATAGAGAAGCAGCAGCATGAGTTCATCTCTGAACACATCAGCCCTGGACATATACACTGAAAAAAGGCTGGAGTAAGTAGTGCCAACACCAGTCACCTTCAGCATGGTTAAAACGTTTGCTTGAATAGTAGGAGATTTGTGTTTTAAGTCATTTTTCCAGTCTACAGTGCTCAAATTATGGCTGCTATCAGCCCAAGGGAATTCCCTAACTTTCCGGCTAATTAGCCCTCACCTTTTTCTTTTGAATCATCTCCTCTGAAGAACATCTATGCACATACAAATTTCAAATCAAAACATGTTTTTGCCAATACTACAGTAAATTATTTCCTCTTGCATTCTGCAGTGAAGCTAGCTGAAGTTATGGAGACACTTTTTGGCCTGAGATGCAAAATTCTTTCCTTAAGGACGGACTTCACACATTTTTGTAAAAACAGGTTATGGAATCAGCAAAAAAAGGGGAAATTATTTTTTTTTCTCCTTCTAATGTAGGTCAAATCATGTCAGCAACAAATAACCTACTTCTACCTTGACAATCCAACCGTAGGTAGTTTGAAGATTATTGTGTACTGAACTGGAATCTTAAAGAGGAATTGTGAATGAGCTTCACACTTCATCAGCATAATTGGCAAGAAATTATTTGTAGTTCAAATAAGAACATACAATTGCTAGAAAAGAAGCTCAAATGGTACTACAGAAAATAAGCAAGATTGTCAGTCAATCACAATTTCCAAGAAATCATGTTTGTGAGGAAGTGCTGGCTGAAAATATATTTACATCTAATATCCTTTTGTCTTAGTAAATTGTGTTCTATCTACAGCACACCATAGTGGGAAAAGTGGGGATTTCTAGAGACTGCAAAATCCAGAGGTTTGAATCTTTATTCCTTCATTCCTTTTCATGACACAAAGACAGAACAAAGAAGGAGGTAGCAACTTTCATCACGACCTTGCCACTCTGGGCCAGTAGTGGCCCTGAAAGATATTGCTGTTCTTATGGGCATCAAGGGACCTATGAGAAATGAGCTAAATTTCATCAAAGTTCCCAGTGGAAAGCATCTGTATTACAGATACTGCTAGGAACTAATTGGTTTCCATGACTAATGAAATTCATATGGAAATATTGATCAAAACACTCCCCTTAGGTTTCTGTTGAAAGTGTGTAAAATAAAGATATTTAATATAAATAGATCTAATATTTTTATATTGATTCCTAATAAGTTTAAAACATAAAAATCGAATGGATAGATGTATATGAGCAACCTGGTCTAGTTGAACATGTCCCTGCTCATTGCTGGGTTGTTGGACTAAGTGACCTTTAAAGGTCTCTTCCAGCCCAAATTATACTATGGTTGTAGGATCTTTTACCCACTTGGTAAAACAAAAAAAAACTTTTCAAAACTGGTTTTCTCTTCTCTTATTAGTTTACTTAATCACTGTATCTGCTGAGACACATGGAAAATCCCTCATTCACAAAAACAGAAAAGAAATAAAACTCCTGTTCAAAAGGGCTATTCACATGCAGGAAGATATGAATGTTTATAGATGCTTTATTAGGCTGTGACCTGAATTATTATTGTTACTTTTAAGATTGCAACTGGCCAGCATAAAAGCTATGTGTGCACAAAGGGTGCAGAATGAGCCATCAGAGGGAGCAAAAAATAAACATGGCTTGCCTAGTTTTCTGTAGCTTCCCATTTCACATCCTCCATACACTTTAACTAATGGGACAATGAGCCAAAAATTTTAGAAAGACAGAAATCGATTCTGTAATCAGAGGGCTCTCCAAATCAAGCCTAAAGGTGAATTTTCAAAGTCCCTGCAGATCCACTGTAATTGTGCTGAAAACAGATAAAAGCAGCAGAACTGCCATGGGAAAAGCCCCTGGTACTGACGTACTCCCAGAGATCCCAGGAGTGCACTCAGCTCCAAATGCCCTCTCTTTAGTTGCCCTGTCATTCTTTGTCCACAGCACCCCCCACCCCACCACACACACCACCCTCCCCCCCCAAAAAAATGGCAGTACCTTCAAAAGATCATTTGTGTATAAACACCAATAAAAGAATTATTTGCACGTTTCCAGGAATGCCAGAACAGGAGGGGGTTTTCCCCTCACGCTTTGGGCAAAAGGCATATGTATACTGCTATTCCCTCCAGGACCATCTCAACAATTCCAGCACCTCTCTGTGAGACTAATTAGAAGAGAAACAGAGAGGAAGCTAGTGCAAGATCAGAAATTCAAGCCTGACTCAGAGAGCTCAATTTCTTCATTCCCATTCTTAATGCAAAGGTGGGACAAAGCAGGCAGTAAAGCCCTGCTCATACTCTCAGCACTGTGTTTGTGTCTCCTTTGGTGCCAAAGCACACAGCAGTGCTCACAGAGGCCACGTGCTGAACCTCCCACCATGGAGAGCCAGCTGGAGAGAGAGCTGGTGGCTGCTGAGCTCCTGGCTGAGCCCCCTTGGTCAGGGTGGTCAAGCAGCACCTCGGACCCTACAGCCCCATGGTCAGTTCCCAGCACTGCACTGTGAGCTCAGCTGAGGCCACAGAAGACAGAAAAGAGCATGCAATAGTAGAATAGTTCCTCTCAGACCAACTGCATTTCTTTATAGTCTTCCTCCACCCCAGCGTCCTCGTGGGCTGCTAGAGTCTCTCTGGAGAATGAATTTTAATTTAAAAGAAGCCTCAGGTGGATAATGTGCATATCACTCTTCCCAGAGGAGCTGCTGCACTTGCAGCAATAATATCCATCCTGAAGGCTGAAATCTCTGACAAGTTGAGCTAGGTGCTCTCTTTTGGCATGAGCTGCCCATCAACCACACACCACGATCTCCTGTCCAGTGTGATCAGTATCTATGGAGCTGCCCCTGGGACTGCAAAGGCAGTTGGGAAGTTTAGAAGTCAGTGAGCTGAGATAAACTGCTAATTTAATTGACTCATTCCAAGTAAACTAAGCCTGTTGTGGGAAGGAGATTTTAAAGAGCAACCAGGAATTTCTGGGTTCCCACCAAACTGGTGCTGCATGAGTGCACTGAAAGACCCACTGAGAGGAAGATAGGTTGAGGGGAAAACTCTCATTGCTTTTCCTAGGTTTTGAATCCAGTCTTTTCTAGGGCTTCACTGCAGTAACTCCCCTGTAAGTCTCAGGATGCATTTCTGTGAAATAATGCTTTAACAGTGAATTTTATGGCAAAGAAGTTGGAACACACTACTTCATCTACAGAAAAAGTTTTCATGGAGTTTATCTGAGTATCAGCAAACTTCTGCCAGAAAATCTTTTCCAGCAGCAGGAAAAAATTTCTGGTTGAACTGCAAAAAAGATGTTGGCTCTGCACTTGTAGTGGGGACACCAAGAATTGTGCAAAACTCTAGCTTCCAGACCTGCTCTGTCTGATTCAGAAAAAACCACGAGCACTTTGAAGAGCCTTAGAGTTGAATTTTTCAGAAGTGCCCTAGGAACTGAGAGCCTCTGCTTGCCTCTCTGAAAATGCTCAAATCTCTATAAAAAAGCTGAATATTGAGAAATGTGAAATACTCCTTGAACTGGCACAGGAGGCACAGCCACGCGGCCAAGGCTCTCAGCCAGTAACCTGGCACCACACATGGATGAAGGTGAGCTTCTCCCAGGCAGTTGCAGTGCCCTAAACATCTTTCACAGCCACATACATATATCTCTCTTTTACCCAGAAGAAAAAAAACTTGAGAAGTTTTTGTTGCTCCCAGAACAGAACAGCAAGCTCCTTTTATCTGCAGGGGTCTTTCAGGCCAAGGAAGATGACCAAGGAGCTCACAGTCATGGGTTTCCCTTCTCACCTCCTGCTCCACCAGGAGGTTCTTCCTCTTGGCATGCTTGCATCTTCTTTCCATCCTGCTCTTTTCACTACTGTGCTTCTCCTTCTTGCTGTTTGATGTTTTCATCAGCTCTAGTGCACAGTAGGTAAAACATGAACATCACCACTTCCCCTGGGCTACCACTGGCCAGGCCTGCTGGAGAAAGGAGCCCTCTGGCATCCTCACCCTCTGCCACAGCTGTCTCCATCTCCAAGGGACCAGAGGTGAGTAGCACCCTCACCCACCCTGCCCCAGGTGGGTATTCCCCTCAGCCTTGGTTCAGGCTGTCCTCTCAGGCACAGTGTCTCTCCTGTCTATCACACAGGTACAGGGAATCTGAAGGAAGAGTGATGTTAAAATGTTCCTGCAATGTAGAAATCATTGGTGTTAAACTAGAACTATTTCCTGAAGAGATACCAGCATGTAGGATTGACCTTTTTCTCACTGCTAAGATAGGCAAATATTAAGTCATCACTCCTTCTCTAGTTGAACAGTAGTCAGGTTCATTGTTCACCACATACAGGCTGGTGAACTTTTGTAAATAGGCAAAATTTAACTGCTAAAAAAGTCATTTTAAATGGAGAAAAGGGTGAAAATTAATAATGTTTGTCTGTGCATACTCAAGTTTTTAAAGCACACTTCCTCCTCTATCAGAAATTCTGAATTCTCAAAATGCTCGTCTTGCCTCTGCCCATTTTTTTTCTTCGAAACCATTGCCAGTTTTCTCTTCCACCTCTTCACCACAGGGGGGTCTGCAGAGTGAGGACACTGTGCCATCAGTGCTGTGTCAATTCTGAGAGCAGGCAGAAGTTTTCAGATAGAAAGTGTCGCCATCAGAAAATGTAGAAAAACAGTTCATGTAGATGACAGAATTCAAAAGTCTTTCAAAACTGCCTTCTTACCTGTTGGGAGACACCAAGCCATTGTACTCAACTATGATCTCTGCAAGATTTCCAGTTTTACAAATAAAGTATTTCTATTCTTGCTCTTCATAATTTCCCAAAAGTGGGAAATACTCAGAATCCCTCTTTCTATCCTCCAAACCACCAAACCAACTTAGTTATTTTTCCAGATTATGGAATTTCTCAAGGATGGCAAACAGCCAGAGTAAATCTGATGAGCTAATTAACCTTTCCCTGTTTCACCATCAGTCACAGCTTCTACAGCATAAAACTCATGTCTCTGTCCAGGGAATTGAATTTCTCAATGCTGCATTAAATCCACGGAGACCGTTTGGGGAGTCATAAGCTCTTAAAACTCTAAAACCATTTAAACTCAGCTTGGGATGGGGACTGTCAGATGTGGAGGTCCCTGTAGTTTCACTTATTCACTGGACCAGTGCCAACTTATGAGCCAGCAGAAAACCTAGTCTGTAGTTACTGCATCTCCAGATGATAATGTAAAGGAAGCCAAATCAGCAAAATAAAGCTTAATTTTTAATTCAAAAGCAGAAAGGTCTGCACTTCGAGAAGGGCTGGGTTGTTCTTAGCAAGAGTCTGGAAATATAGTCTTTATTTTAGATGTTCCTCATATCACATCACTAGTTGCAAAATGATATTAGTAAGAATCAGTTCTAGAATGAGAGCACTTCATTTTTATGAGTCAGTATAAATGATCTCCTTAGTGCCCTGCTTCTGACAGATCTTGGGTTTTCAGCTAACAAGCACCAAAACCTGTCTCGCTGGCAATGAGCAAATACGTCCTGAATAATCACCGGAACTCATTTATCATTAAAACTTCATCTCTCAAAATCAGCTGCCATTTCTCTTGGCACGATGAAATAATTGTATTATATTTAACCCCTCAATAACTCAGCTACCTAAGTCATTCCCAAATTATATGTTCCCTTCTCCTAGGCTTTCATTAGGCTGACAAATATCTGTGTCACGATGTGAGCTACAAGTTCCTCGGCACAAGCAGCCCTCCTTGCAATGTTATTGCCAGCTGATGGCAGAAGCAGGATGAGTGATTTGTCTGCTTTGTGAGGCTGCCTTTCATTGTCCTGAATTCAACACTAACACCTTGCTAATCCTGCATTTAAATCTGCAGACACTAATGCGCCCCTTTTTGGATCTCCTCACTGAAGAGTCAGAGGCTTAGAAGGGCTAACAATAATTTCTCCATCTGTAGGGTTCAAAAAAACCTGAGGATTAAAATCTTTGCTGTGGATGGGTTGTAAATTATGTATTTCTCTGGACATTACTAGGAGTAATTCTGCTTTACTTGGAGTGCTATGATCCAAAGTCAGAAAGAGATTAAAGGAATAATTTCCTTCTTGATCCATTATTGCATGTTGTGTTCCTTTTTTCTTATGTTTCTATTCTGTTTATGTACTAAAAATGTTTTATTCATGTATCCTTACATAATTTCCCATGACCATGACACAAGACACATTCAAATGCCTTGATGTTTCAAGTATACATCTCATTTTATAGTTTAGGATTACACAGACCATAACTGCACCGTGTTTTTTTATTCTGATAGTATGCCACCAAAACAATTATAAGTACAAATTCAAAATTTGCAGCATAATACTCACTTTGCTGTTACAAAATATCTAGATGGAAGACAGGGCTGGTTACTCTATGAGGCTCTTTTTGGGAATGACTTTTGCCCAGAGTTTTTCACTTTTCTATCTTCCATATCCACAAAGTTAAAAGACAGAAGTGGGAGGGGAGGAGGAGAAAATACTGGGAACCCACATCAAAATTTTCAAGGGGTTGTAATAGCTCTCATTGACAGCTTTTTCATGACAATATCAATTTTGATCAACGTAAAAGTTATTTGTGCCTGGATAAGAATTTCCAGTGTAGTTGGAATGGCACAGGATTCTTCTAAAGCACTCCTGCAAATGTACAGTCACAGCATGCAATAAACCCTCTAATTAGTTCTGGTACAACATTGCTCTCTCTTCCAGTTTACTGGTAAAGTTAAGGGATGGTGTGTGCCTGTATTGAATACATTGAACACTTTGTTCTGATCAGATTCTATGCACATTTCACAGAGGAAAATACATCTGCTCCATCAGTGGTATAAAATGGGTATTTCCTCAGGGGTGTGTAAAGTGTATATAAATCTCTGCATCTGCCTGAGATTTGCATAGATGCTGGAACATAGGTCACTTGTGCACTTAGTTTTCTCTGTGATCTGGGACTAATGCTGGTTAGCTCTCAATGCTGCAGTGAGATCACAGACAATTTTTTGCTTACATGTGTGGAGCTTTATTCTGTTATACATAAGACTCTGTGCTGCATTCCTGCTTTTTATATATTTAGAATTAAAAGCTTCCTTTGTATGGAACATTCCTTTGTATGCACCCAATTAGTTTCAGGTTTTATGTTAAATTAATAATTCACATATTTTACCCATCAATGACTCATAACTAGTCTGTATATTGAAAATATTTGCCACAGAAAAGCACCCTTTTGTATAAGCCTATTGTCTCACATTAACTCACTTTTTTCTCAAGGAATTCCCCCTGCAGCAATCCCCACTGTAAGCCATTAGCTGTGCACATCTGCCCACTCTAATGACCACTCTAGTGTACACATACCTGACTGCCATCTAATTTAGACATCACCCATAGGACACTAACACTAATGTCTCCTGGGCCAGCTAAGTCCTGGATTATTGACTAGCTACACTTATCACTTCATTTGGTCTTTGGAGGTGAAGCAAGTGCACCTGAGGTCATAAATAGGTCAAATGATTATACAGCTTGTGAAGGATTCAAGTATTTTTGTTACCCTAACAAGAACCAAAAATATACTTTCTAATTTGTTTTGACAGGGGATCCAATTGCTTTGCCTTTATGCAATGTCCCCTTTGTGTAGCTATGAAAATGCAGCCAATTAGGCATAAAATTCTTTTTTTCCGTATGAGCAGCAAGTTAAACAAATTGATGCCATTTAAAATTAACATGGAAAAAAAGAAAGAAAATTGGTGGCATCAAAAATCCAATAATCAATCTTTTATTTTATAAAGAAAAGAAAAAGGAAGAAATTAGGGCTGCTATTTCTAATTAAAGTAGCAAATAGAGACGTGATAAACAATGAGGGTTATGATTGCTGCCTATAAATATGTTGTGGGGAGGTAAACACACGGAGAAGAAAGAGCTATTTAAGCTAAAGGAAAATGGTGGCATGAGAACAAATGGGTATAAATTGTTCCTGAACACGTAAAATTTGATTTAGAAGAACATTTTGAGCCATTAGAAGAAAGGGTTCCTAATATTAGAGTAGGGGGGAAATTGCATAAGTGGGGTAAATTGAAGCTTATTAAATACATTCTATAGCCCATTTTCATCTAGAGCAAGGAATTGCATACAGTAATCAAGGATTTCCCATTCCGTCTAAAACTGTGAGTCCTGGGTTGATTATATGATGCTTCATCTGTTCTGTTTATGCTGAATAATAAGTTTTGCACCTTTAAGACTCGTTCCAGAGAGTGAAGGGGGCAGAGAAGAAGCGTGCAGTTTGTTTTCAGACACTGCGCTCACTCCTCCACATTCCTGCTCCTGGACTGTGTTGTCTGCGGATGGGCAGACAGCGGGACAGAGCTCTCCTTTGTTTTAGTGAGTTTTAGCTAGCTGAGGCAAAGAAATTCCCTAGACTGCGTTTTTTTCCCCTTTTCTTTGGACCTGTTCAAACCTGCTCTGGACTGAGCACCAGAGGAGCACCAGCAGCTCACCCCTGTGGCCACCGGGCCAGGCCTGGAGGGACTGATAGGAGACTGAGTGAGCTGAACTGCAACCCAGGGAGGGGACTTTCTGGGTTTGTCATCTCTTTTGGAGCAGCAAGAGGTTTTATTGTTTAAAATTGTTTAGGTTTTATTGTTAATAAAGAGGTTTTTCCACTTTTCTCCAAGGAGGTATTTTCTCCCAAACCGGTTGCAGGTGGGGCCAATTGAATCTGCTTTTCTAGAGGAGCCCCTTTGGGGGTTCTCTCCAAAATCTGCCCTGAACCAGGACACTGTGTTTGAATACTAGGCCAAATTCAGATCTGTTGCAAGAAGCACAGCTCAAGCAACATTTGTACCACTGCACATTTTTACATCGAAAGTAAATCCACTTCTCTCGAGAAAAGGAAGAAACCACCTTCTTCCCAAACCCAACAGACAAATTGGACTTGATACCGGTTCTGAATTTGGCCCAATGTGGAACAGATTCCAATGTCCATGTTTGTAATCAAAGCTGTCCAGTACAGAGCCTTTTGGGGTCAATACTCAGTTGTAGCAAGGAAATGTGGGAGAGCAGAAAGTTCTGGGGTTTCTCCTTCTGTGGATGCTCATGTACATGTTAGCCCACAGGAAAGACTGACACAGTGAGGACCACATTAGAGTGCAGCCTGGATTCTGACAGCTATAGATTTATGAAAGAAGATAAAATATGAGCTTAAGAAATAATTAATTTTTGTACAAAAAATGCAGTGGTTGGACACACAAACAAGTGTGAGTTCTCATACAAATCAGCAAATCTACTCAAGAGCTGAGTGTGCTTGATTCTAGACATCTCAAACCCCATTGCCTTCAATGTGAGCTTGGCATTTACAAACAGTATTTATAAATGGATCCATGCCAAGATGCCTGCATTAAAAAATGTGAGTGCATGCTGTATTATAGCATTTTGATAACAAAGTATAAAGGTAAAATAAAAGTAATGTACTAACTCTTCTGTCCATTTTTGCTTCAGGGTAAGAGGCAGATATATGGTTTTCTTCAACCAACTTTCTACAAAACCCTGTACTACAGCAGAAAAGGTCAATGCTACAAAAACTAGGTGCTTTCCTTTCAAATTGTGCTACTTTCATCTAATGTTATCAACTATTGTATGGAGCATTGTGTAAAACCCTGGAAAAGGATAGTCATTTAGTCACTTTCCTTTCTTAGGTGTTTTTCATTGCATAAAAAGTCATCAGTGATCTGCCCCTCACCTGCCTTTGATGCTGGGTGAAAGTTGGTGACTGCTGAATTATCAGCACAAGAGGTGTTGGAGGAGGCAGCTGTTCCTTGGGAGAACTGGCTGAGATGTGGCAAGACATTCAGGAGCCACTCCAAATGGCAACCTCCCTTGTTCTCATCACACACAGAAAGTAACACAATCAATGGGGAGTGATGCGATTAAAATAAAAAAACAACAGCAAGAAAACAAAAACCAAAAAAAAGAGGAGTAATATTGTTACAAACAGCAGCAGCATCCCCAGAGTACCACTGCAGCTCAGAGAACTGTTGTTCTGGGAATTCCTTTGCTATTAGTACTAAAAATTAAGCAGTCTCACTAGATGTGGCTAACAGTTTTTAAACTGTCAAAGTGTTTCATATACAGTATCGCTGTTTCCCAATTCCATTTCCTCATTAACAAAGCCAGAAAAAAAAATTACTGCATTAATTAGTTCTCCTTCAGCTTTTTTGTCTTCTAATTACTCCCCTCCCCTTGCTTGTATACATCAAAAACATCACCACCTGCAGGGGAGAGATTTGTGCAAGGGCTGGCTGAAGGATCAGGACCAGTGCAGGAGCAAGCACTGATTCATTCTTTGTCCAACACAACAAAGCACCAGAGATTGAAACCTGTCCCTTGAACACAGGAACACTGACTGGGCCCAGAGCAATGGTTCCACATCCCTAACAATTGCACTGGTTTTGGCTGGGGTAGAGTTAATTTTTTTAACAGTGGATGTTGTGGGGCAGTGTTTTGGATAGGTGATGAACAGCGTTGACAACACAGGATGTTTTAGCTGTGGCAGAGTGGGGCTTCCACAGAGGCAGGGCCTTTTCTGCTTCTCACCCCAACTCCCCAGTGAGGAGCATGGGGATGCACATGGGGCTGGGAGGGGATACAGCTGGGACAGCTGACCCCAGCTGACCAGAGAGAAATTTTCAAACCATATAGAATCATGCTCAGCAATAAAACTGGGCAGAGGTTGGTGGAGACTGATGTTGCTCTGGGCACCAACCTGTTTGTGGTGAGAAATTGTTTTCTTTTGCATCATTTGTGTTTCTTGGTGGAGGGGGAGAGAGAGAGAGGGAGGGTCCCTTCCTCTTTGTTGTTTTTTTCTTCTTTTGTTTTATTGTGGGGGCAGTGGGAGTGAGGTGGTGTTAAATATTATTTAACTGCCTTAACTTTCCCAATCCACAGGTTTTCTACTTTACCTTTCTGATTCTCCTCTACATCCCATGGGGTGGGGGAGTGAGCAAGGAGCTGTGTGTTGTTTTGCTGACTACTGGGGTTAAGCCACAGAACCATCCCAAGGCTTTGACCCTTGCTGCTGCCCTGCTCTCTCCCCAGCCGTGCTCTGCTGCTGCTGAGTGCAACAGCCTCAGCAACGTGAGCCATTACAGGGGAAGCACTGGAACCTCCAGCAGCTCCTGTTTTCCCACCCAGCTGCAGCAGCAGGTGTGCATGGGCTGGTCACACACGTACCAGCACATTTTCTGCACTCAGCCTCCCGGCTTGTTAAGGCTTTTGTTAACACCAAGGTGAAAAAAGGATAATGCCCCTTTATCAGAGCTTTCCCAGGTCTTATCTTCCTTTCTTCTCCTCAACCACAAAAATGACTGCTCTCCAGACACTACTTTGTCACTCAGCATTTTACAGGGGAAGAGAGATGGAATAAATTGTTACTATTTTACAATTATTTTTACAATATAGTAAGCACGTGCAAGGTGAAAGGCTGAGCAATGACAACAGTACAGATGCAGCTGCTGCCTGCACCGCACATCCCTTTTTCAGCCTGTCCTCACACAGCCTGTTGGTTTGACTTCCAAAAAAAAATCCCACTTAAATATCTATGTATTAAAAAACTTCTCATTTGCCCAGAAAAGAAAGCTCATTTGCACTGCACAATGCTGAATGTAATTTGATTCCACCAACTTGAGAGGTTTGCTGCACTGCACAGACACCTGTGCGATGAACCAGCCGCCTCTCTCGCTGACATGTACACACAATGTGCACCTGCAAATCCCCATCTCTCCTTTCAGGAGGAAATCTATAGCATTAAAATGTAGGCATCTTCCAGAATTTTTAGAAAGGACTGAAATCCAAAAACTGAACTAAATGGGCTGATGCCTGGGCAGAAAAGTCTTTGGTGCTATTTCATTGTTAGTCTAATTCTTAAGAGGGACAACATGAGCTCCAGTTTGCACTAACTGGGTAAATGATCTTGACAAGAGTGATGTCTGTGCATTCAAAACTGGATTTCATGCAAACTATAGTCACTGAGGCCAGCCAGGAACTCAATGGTTTGATGGCTGTTTGATTGATTCAGCCACTTTTTATCTGGTAACTAAATGAGGAGTAGTTCCACATGACATTATTAGTTCTCTAAGCATCCTGTTAATTTCTCTGCTTTGCTGCCCTGTGAGTGCTCATCCCTCTTCTCCACCCAAAAAAATAAATTTCTGGAGAACAGACGAATTGTGGTTTTTGAGTGGAATGGCAGAGGATCCAGGAACCACAGCAGAAGTGCTCTCTGCCATCTTCATCTGCACATGAGGGCATTTCTTTGCTCAGCATGCACAGGGGTGTGCCTGACAGCAGCCCCCCTTCAGGAGCAGATGCAAGCCAAGGTTTCTGCTCTGTCCCCCATTGCTGCTGGGGAAGCACAGACAGCCCTGTTTAAGCCCCTGCCTCCAGATCTTCCCCTGTTCTTGCTCCTGCCTGCTGGGGCTTCTTGCCCTGGGAAAAGGGAGAGAAAAGGAGAAGGGTCACAAAGGACATCTTCAGGGAACGAGACAACCCTGCTAGCATGCCTCAGCCTGAGCTGAGCTCTCCTTCCCATCCCATGCCTGGGCAGTCAGTAGTCATTCACTTCCACTTAGAGTCACTGTACACGTCTCCTGCTGCCCTGCCTCTGGCTATGCTTAGCCAAGTTCTCATTCTTTAGGCAAAAGATGTGACAGAATGCATTAGATTTCAATAGAAAAGCCTCTTGATGGAGTTCAATGTGAAACTTCAAAAAGTTTTTGGATGATAAGTCATGCAACCAAAAAAATGACCTCTTATAGCACAGAATATCCTCAATTTACCATTGACTTTGGAAATACTTTCTAGATCTGAGATTTAAAAAATGCAGACCTTTTCAGAAAAATACATGGCTTATTTTATTTTCTGTTTATGTCCCAGTTTAATTTAAACAGAGTATTACAACCATACTTCTGCCCTTATATGCTAAGTACCTGTCAGCTCAGCAGCACACAATAGTTTAAAGAAGCATTCTTATATAAATAACAATACAATATTTTAATAGTATTTAATCAACAGCAAAAACTAAATCTAAGATGGCAATACTGTTAGATTCATAAATCTGCACCTGTCATAGTCTAAGTTCTAGCTCAGTGTGTTGAATTCTTTACAATTAGGACTTTATAAGACCTAACACCAGACCATTTTATTCTTTGAATTTTGATATCACAAGGAAGGCAACTGATTTAATAAATGTGCTAGAGTTTATTCTTTCTTGTGACAAGAAAAATCTGGAGTAACCTGAAATGAGTTTCATCATCCAGAACTTTCAGTGCAATCGAAAGCAGAATGTACCTATTTCTGCATATTACCTTGTCTCATGATTGATGATTTTTTAGCATTTTTTTACTGTTCTGTTTTGTAAACATTTGGTTATTAATTTTTTCTTTGAGTAACACAATTGTTGAAAGAAATTTGAGTAACACAACTGTTGAACTTTCTTTTCCCATTACTATTGCTGATATCTGCATTCCACCAAAAGGAACAAGCTTAGTCGAGGAGCAGAAAATTAATTTTCTTTTTCCCCATGAAAGTAACAAAAATATTTATGAACAAGAGAAGATTGCTGGGAACTAAACCCCTGACTTTCTTCCCTGGTGTGAGAACTACAAAACTCCTCAGCTATGATTAATGAGAGTTCCAGGTCAGAGCTTGTAGTGATGACAACAGGTTAGGGAACAATAAGGAAATGATCTCACTAAATACAGAAGTATTTCTTACAGTGTATTTCCCAAGCTGCACCCACCACATTTAACAAACAGCTTATCTAAGTGAGAATGCTTCAGAAATGTTTCCTTTTTGAGGACAAGAACACCAGGTATCTTCACACAACCTCACACTGTATTTGTTCAACATCATTACACCTTCACCATGAAATTTAACTTTCCTCTGTCCCACCGAGCACTCTCCTGAAATTATCCACATTCTTCACTTCCCATCACTTTCCATTCTCAATAATCCAGTCCCCAGGGTCCAATTAGCTGCCTGTGGCTCAGGTCCTGCCCACAGATGTTTTCCACCCAACGTACTGTATCTTTCCTAGACAAGACAGAGATGGAAGTTCAAGCAGCAAACACTATCCAAACAGTGAGAATTTTCTCTCTCCATGTTTCCGACTGGGTCAGGTAATGTTTTAGAGGTAAAATATTTCCCTAGTGTCTAGACAATCCTAAAGCATGGTGACAACCAAAGAGACAGATTTGTGTACAGAAGAGATACATAACCTGCTAATTCCCTTAATGACTTTTGATATTGACAATTTGTCATACACTTAAGGTATTTTTAACAAAGAAATAAATATAAATAATGTTCCTGCACAACAAAGTTCCTGGTTTGTCTGCATTTAAGTTAGTTGTTGCAGTTTTGTTTACCTTTGGACAAGGGAGTCATTAACACAAAAGTTTTTATTTGCTTGTCTATGAACTGGGATGAAAAACAATAGCTTAAAGAGATTAACTTTTGGTTTTGGTAACAAAATCCTGAAATAGGCCAGAATTACAAAGCAACCTATGGGTAGTTTTTATTTTAGTTAAATAACACCCTAATGGAATTTCATCCAGACCTATTGGTGTAGAATAGCCACCATTTTTCCCCCCTTGTTTTGTCCTTCCACCTGCTAACCCTCAGCCATGATAACTCCACCTTCCAGCTGATATATTATTAAAATACAACTCTGTCATTCCAAGTGTATTTCCCATTCCAAACAGATGCTTCTAGTTTTAGTGATTTTGCTAATAAGATCATACTAACTGGCTCTATTGCTCCTCCTCATTTTCCTTTTAGTCACAAGGAGTATTTGGAAAAGCTGGACACTCCTAAATAATTTTGATAGCCAAATCACCCACCTATATCACTGCTTGATCTCTTTAAACACTTATATACATCCTCTCTTATCTAGTTTGCACTTAAGCAAACTCAGCAACACTTCCCCAAACCACACTATTAATGATTCCCATTACCTTAATAAAAACCCTTCCTTTCTGCAACTTTGTGAGGTCTCTGAACCCCTTCCAGACTGAGAATTCATTTGCTTCATTTTCCAGTAAAAATGCTAGAGCCACATTTTGAATTGCTCATGCTTTTTCCCCTTTAATTTTTCCTGTTCCTTTCATTTCTGCTTTCAAAATCAAATCATACAAAACTGAGATTATGTGAGTAGTCAAGATAGATTGCACTTATATCAGCTTTATTTTATTAGAGAAAACAGGTAATAGTACCCAGGTTCTTTCCCTCATCACCTCTTTTAAGCATGACCTAATCAGGACTCATCACATGCACCAGAGCTACTGTCTGAAGCTGCACCAGCTAATAAATAATATCACTGCATTCACAATCACCAGGCTCAGGAGACAAGAAATGGGTGAATTCTACATTGTTCCAGTTAGAGCAAGGTGGGACCTGTTAATTAGCACTTGTTCTGATGGACAGTGTTGAAGTCTCCCAGGTTTAAATCCGGAATGGTGTCACTACTGGTTTCCCAAGGAGTCCTACTGTGCTTAGTTTCATTCTTCTAACCCTCAGTCACTGACAGCCTTCCAATTACTGGTCTCTCCTGCAGCACTCTGCCACTCAGTAAGTTGTCCCTCCTCCCAGTTTTTCCCTTACTGACAATTTTCAGCCCATCACCATCACATCTATCTCTCTGAACAAATCTACTTCTCTCTTGAATCCATCTGTGAATTTTGTTAACAGTACTCACCCCAAAAAAAAAAAAAAATTATGTAGCAATAAATGTTGTGATCTTTAGTTCTCAAGATGTACAAAAGCTTACAATACATCAGTCCCATCTGCACTGTGCAGATGCCTGGACCACTCAACACTTACCTTCCAGCCAGACTATAACGTTTTTCATTCCTGGCTTACTCATTTTATTTCTTGCCTTTGTAACACTTCACTTCTGGTCTCCTGATGTATTTTTTATAACTTTTGCAGATATAAACTTTGTGTAGCAGCTAAACTTGTTTCTCAAAATCTCCCTGATCTGCAATTGAAACATGTTTATTTTCACAGCAAAACTTAGTCACTCCAAAATGGTTTCAAGTCTCCAGCTTCAGAACTAAAATAAAAAGCCCTGTAATATATGTTTTCTTCCACACTGTTACCTGAAAGTCTGCAAGTTTGAAATTACATTGAATTCACTCATACTTCATGTCCTACAAATACTGTAAGATTATTCCAGGGGCTGTCTGCAAAAAAAGATCTGCAGAGTGGCACCATTTATTAACCTCTGTTTACTGATTCAGCAACAACAGTAAGTGTTCAGATTCTTACTTCCTACACTGAAATAAATTAATAGATTTACTCTCAGCTCCACCACTTTAACACAAATCACAAAGCCTGACCTGAGTATGTAGCATCTCAAGAGAATCAATAACACTGAACAAAACAGAAGATGAGCTGGCTTTTCTCCAAGAGGAAAGCTAAGTGCCAAAAGAACAGGCAATAATACCAGTATTAACATGTTTATAGCTTTTTTTTTTTTTTTTAATCTGAACTCTGCCCAGGATCTGCTGGATGTAGCTTAGGAAAAGATGCTGCACAGAATTGTGTTTGACTCCCTCACTCTGGATCTACTTCTTCTCCACTTCTAGTTCCAGTACTGTTAAAAAGACACTTTGTGCCACTCAGATTTTATATTTGCTGGCCTAAAACCTAAAGGATCATCTGCTTTTAAAGGACAACCCCCACACAGAAAAGCCTCTTTAGGCATAGCAGACCCCCATAATCCTGCAGACATTGGAAACAAAGACCATGGTAAAACTAATTAGAAGTCAGACTGGTCCAACTCTTCAGCAGAAGAAGTTGTACGTCTCTAGAGCACAGCCTCTGCTGATTAACAGAGCAAGGCATGCTACACTTACTTAAAATTATGTGAATAAAACCATTTGTTAATTTTTTAATTAGTTCTGTATCATCAAAAATTACTATTATATTCTCTTTTATTCAGAAACTCTTTTCACAGCTTTTGAAAATGTGCTGTTATTTCATCCTCGCACAGAAGTTTTGCTCATAATGTAATAAAGCAAGGAGAGAGACTTTTGAAGACTCTGTAATGGTTTAAAAAAGGAACCTTTGTATTTAAAATTCTAATTATGCCATTAGATAACTTAAGACCATTCCAGAAGACCTATTATTTCCTACTGTGCACACAGCATAAAACTGGATTTCAGCTTAAAACAAAACTATCAAATTCAGATGGAAAAAGACTGCCTGTGAGAGTGGGACTACTTTTAATCAGAGACATTATGATAGCAGTAAGACTTGAGACAATAACCACTCTGTCAGCCATCCAGCTCCTCTTTTCTCCTGGACATCCCAGCAGGAGTACTAGTTAGGCAGCCCTGGTTAGCATAAGACTTTGCAGTCAGTGACATAAGATGATATAATGTTCATGGGCATGTGACAACAATAAGTTTCAGTCATCCAGAATATGGATTTGAACAGATCTGCAAACAAAGTCCTTTGTAATCCTTAAATTCTCTAAGGCACCTACACCCCCAGCCACTTTTAACACAAGTGTGTACTTTCACCACATAAATTTAATTTAGAACTATATATCCAGTGGAAAGAATCAAGCTTTTCAAGGGGGTGATTTCTAAAGAACAACATATGAGTTGTACCAGTCACAAGATGAAATATTTAGAATTTAAATGCTGTACTCCAGACCTAAGTTGTAACTATTCAACAAAAGCTCTTACAAAAGGTAGACTACCTCTGGTGATTTGTAGCTGTGCTGTTGCTCAGTGAAGTCAATGCAGAAATTCTGCATCTACTAAAGGCAATAAAATTTCCCTACAGCACCAAGAGCCTTTCACATGGTTAGCTCTGAAACAGTTCATGGTTAGAAAGTTATGCAGCCCTAAAATCTGAAAACTAGGGCTTGAGACAGAAGCCACATATCCATTACTACTGCGTACAATTCAATAAAACAGCAGGAGAACACATCTTTGTAAATATTTTTCCAGATAATAGTAGAAAATCCTTACAAGCAATTCCAAACCTTTTCATGCTTAAATGGTATAAATCTGAAGTAACTCCACTGGAATTCATGGAGTTCCAGGGCTGTAAAATCTGTATCAGTGACCAGAGACTCAAATTTATTAATTTTTGGCGTATGTACCAACTTTTCTTTATGTATCTGACTAAACTGCTAGGTGTAATTTACCCAAGAGAATAAGCATTATTTGAATTTATAGGCTAAATGATTGCACGTCCTGGGAAATACTTCTAGCAGGTGCACTTTCATCTAAAGCAGATTTAGCTGGGGCATCATCGCTGAGATTGTTGGCACCTGGCTCTTTATTGTATAACAATCTAGGAAGAGTTATGGCAAAAGAACAAATCGGTGTTGGAGCAGACAATGTGCATTAGACTCTGGGTATCTGTAAACCCAACACATCCAGCTGCATTCTAGGCATTAAAGAGTTATATATACCCACTGGAAGTGTACCATGGCTCTGGCAGAAGTTCAAGAATCTCTGAATTTATATCATCCCCAGAAGACTTGTTTAATAACCAAAGAGGATGAAAATAGGGTTAGTATATCAGTCACTTTTTTTTTCTTGTATAACAAGGCTTCTTTAAGCAATGAAACTGAATTTTCACTCTGAAAACCCTAAATTATCTTCCAAAGACAAAACCTGCAGAAAAGCCATACTGGCAGAATCTCAGAAAAAAAATTGATCTAAAAGGCAAACCAGAAAGTTAACAAGTTAAACAAAGAGAAAAATACATAGTCATGGATGTAATATCAAAGGTGTTTGAGAAGAGGCATAACCCCAAGAGTTATTCAGGGACTTTGAAAATGATAGCAGACAGAAAAGAATTAAGTATAACACAATACAATAGGTTGTTTTTGCATCCAATAATTAATAAGTAGTTTTTTGGTAACAACTGGCCCTTCATAATATATCAGTTTAAATGAACACATTCTGTGCTGAAAACTCATGACACTTTCAATATCCTCTTTATTTCACGGAAGTTAGAAGAACTGATGCAGCACAGGTTCTGATATTAATTACTCTCCTTTGTCTTTGTATTATTCCAGAGACTCAAGTGCCTTTGAGAGCAGAATCAGCCTTTGTTTCTAAAATGGTAAATCTGCATCACAGGCACTACACACCTGAGACAGAGACAGACTGAATTCACAAAATATCTCCACAACTGTAATAACCCAAGCTCTGGTTTGTAGCAGATCTCACCAATCTCTTACTCAAACATCCAGGGAGGACTGGGGGCCTGGCAATGGTCACCTGCAGGGATGTAAGTGGATTCAGCTCCTTTGAGTTCAAAATGTTCACTGCTTCTTTCTTCTGGATCTTTTGACTTTGTTCCCATATTTGTTTTTGAGGCTCGCTTTAGTGTTGCTTTTCCTCTCTCAGCTGTTACACTACTTTCTCTGTCTTTCTAGGGACATTTTCCCCAGATTTCCTGTTCTGTTCCTTGTGTCACATATGCAGCACATGGCAGCACCTATGCTTGACTTTGTAAGAGAAAAATTCACAAGAAAAATATTACTACACTAACTACAACCCATGTCAGCCACCATCTGTTTGTCCCACCTTCCTTGAAAGCCCTCCTTTAATAAATGAGACTATTATAAGCACCAAGGTCTGGCATGGCAGGTGTCTGTGGCATTTCAGGCTTACTGGGAGGTGCCCAGTAATGCAGCCAATACTTCTTGGTGGCCAAGACAGAGGCCTTCATTACTCCAGCAACTGTGGGTGACTGACCAGCCAAAGAAAACCATACCATTGATATTCTTCCTTCTTCCAATTCATTCCAGTACCTACCACTGTGGTACACAACTATCAAGACCATTCTGTCTGCTTCCATAGCAGACAGAATATCTGAATATCTGAATATCTGTGTGTTTTAATACTTCTTTTACATCAGACAATTTCATATTAGTTGCTTTTGGGGTTATATTTTGATGCCAGGTACAGTATTTAATGACTAATCCACCAGAAAACACAGGTGGTTTATACAAAAAAAGCATCCAATAACTGCTACATTTGAGTCAGTAAACACAGTTTGATTGGAGATGTCATTAATTAAATCAGATTCACACGTTGTTCTGAAACACACACATCTTTTTCACATGCATCCTTTTCATACATAAGCTAATGCTGTTTTCTTCTACTTCTGCAGAGTGATCTTAAAATGACACACCAGGCAATCATTAAACTGAGAACTTGATCTCGGATAAAAGTGAATAGTATCCGTCAATCCTGTGCTTGCCACTCTTTATCCATAGCTGAATCCAGCACAATCCTTCTGATCTCAGTGGGAAGGACAGTCTCCATCTCAGCGCATCTGCTGCAAGTGCTGTTTGCAACCAAGAACAAGAGACTCTGGTTTGTGTTTTTTTTTTTACTGTCCATCCTTTCAGTACTTTCGATAACATTAGATCTTTTCATTTGTGGACTGACTTCTTTTCCAAACAGGCAACACATCTCCTATGAATCACTGTTCCAGTACTGTGGCTTGGCTTCTCCTCAGCTAGGAGGACCTAAAGGTCTTGTACAACACTGTAGGGGCCCCAGCATTCATGCTACTGATCTGCCTGAGTTCCCTGTTTCCTGCTCCTCTCGGTGCCATGGCCAACAAGTAGGATCAGCCAGACTTCATATACGAAGCAGCTGTGCTCAGGGTAGACAGAAAAGGTTTCATGTAGCCTGAGTATTAAATACTGGACAAGTTTAAGCACACTTTTTAAAATTTTATTTTCATATTTCCAGTATGTTTTCATGTAGCCTTTATACCTTGACCAATATGTGCTACTCTTTATCTGTCTTTTATTTAAATATGTCCTGGATTCCAACTCCTTTGTTAGAGGTCTTTTCAACTGGGAATGATTACCTCTCCTGCCAAACTTCTTATAGATGTGTTAGTTTTGTCAGGTACACATGTACCAGCAACCAGGAGAAATCCTGAAATCACAAATTTGAAAGTACTTGCACTCAAACAAGGCCAGAGATGCTGTGATATTTATCATTTTTCTGTCCCAGTCAGGCTACATTTTGATTTTTCTGCAAAATGAAAGTCAAATCCTCAGCTTCATGATCTTTTCCATGCATTTGAATTTGAAAAATAGAACATGTTTTTCTGGCCTGTCTTCCCCTTTTTAGATTTAGCTGGTGGGGCTGGCCTACTTGACACTTCTAAGAAGTCTCATCCCCTGAAGTGTCAGCATGTGTTTTTTTCCCTTTGACTCTCTGTTACTCAGTCTCCAATATTTCATTCTGCCAGGTGCAACAAGCATGCTACTTTATCCATCTTTTGAACATTTGCTTCTAATGTATGCTCGGCTACCTGGTGGTGTGTAGCTGACACTGTCTTTAACATGCCTTGAATCCATCTGTCTGTTGGACCATATGGTTGTAATTTATTTGGCAGCCACGCTCCTAATCACAAATGGAGCATCCTCAAGTCTCTTCTATTCCAGGAGATGCACTAGTTCCTCATTCCAGCATTATTGGGAGATTTCATTTCTCAGACCTTCCCTAGCTGCTTTACAACCTCTTTCAGAGCCATCCTCAGGGTTCAGCAGCTCTCCCTGGGGATGTCCAGCAATGCAAAGCCTTTGTGAAAACCCTAATGCCAGACACAATCATTTATAATTTTTCCTGTGACATACAAGCCCAAGTCATAGCCAGCTTCTGTCAGAGAAACATCTGTCCTTTCATTGTCTGAGCAGCTGTGCTGGCTCTCTTCCTGTAAGTTGGAAATACTTCAGTCAATTGGTGAAAATATTATAAGTTTGGGATAAGAAGGGTCCATTTCACAACCTGCTCTATAGTCTAGACACCCTCTTGTGAGTTTATTACTTTTGCATGTAACTGGTGGTCATAAATGTTATACTCCTAACACACATCACTACATCTTCACTTATCGTAGACCATCAGGCACCACTTCATAATCTCCTCAAGGTTTTATTCACTCCTGAATTTCCCTGAGGGTTAGCACATGTTAACAACCTGATTTGTGTGTTTAGGCACTATCAAGTTTTTATCTAAGTCGATATGCTTATGACACCACACCACTTTCCATCCCAAATTATCCCACCAAATCAGAGAGGGTTAGATCTGGTCTTTGCAATACTATCTTCCCAAAACTCTCTGTCCTTCCTTGAGATGATAGAGCAGGCCATCTCTTAAAGACTTACAGCCTTGAATGCTGAAGCTGAAAGAGGGGGGCTATTTGCTGACTGCACGTCCTTTTCCTGCAGAGCAAGAGCTGGTGCCTCACTGCACAGTCTGAAACAGGATCCTAGCAGTGGCTGATCCACCAAGGTGTCTGTTAATGCTGCCATCTGTCAACCTGAACATAAAGTAACAGCAACATTTCCTGGATCATTTTGCTAATATTTACAGTCCCCATCACACACCCCACATGAGGTGTTTCCCCTCCATCATAATTTGGGCCACCTACAAACCAACCAACCAAAATACCCAATTTCTTGGCTTTGTCACTTTCACAGTACCATCCAAAAAGACTGGTTTCTGTGGTTTTGGTTTGGGCAGGAAGCCCTCATAGCCTTACATTGCTTTTTCTTTTTCTATTAACAAATCAGAGGCAGCGATAGAGACAGATCCTGACTGCTTCCACTTTGTTTATCTGAGGCAGTGGCCACTTGGTTATCCCAGGGTCTGATGTGACTCTTACAAGCCTTTCCTGACAGCAGATGCATCACCAGGTGTGTCACAGGTGCCTCTTTGCATGCCATAGCTGACTGGGTGGGAGGCACATACATTTGAAGTGTGAATTGCTAACTTCCAGTTATTTCCAATCTATTTTATAGTAATGAGGAGATAACTGCTCCTGTTTCAAAACAAAGTTATCTTGGCACTTCCACCTTCCTTGCATTCAGAGAAGGAAACTGTGATCCTTCAAACCCTAGTTCCACCTGGGAGCCTATCTTTCTCACTTCACTTAACTTACAAGCCCACCCAGAAAAGCCAAATCTGATGCCAGAATGATAAATGTGGGCAGTGGGTAATCAAGAGCTGAGAAAAAAAAAAAAGTCCATCCTCCAAGAGACAAGCTTTACTGGAACATACACAACTATGCAGAGCTAAGCACTGACATGTAGCCTCTGTTAATAAACTCCCACCAATCTGTTGGCCAGATGTCCTGTGAGTCATGAGACTGGAGATGCTCTACAGCAGAGATCATGCAGATTCAACTCCTTAAAGTTCAAAAGATTCACAAGTTCAAAGCATCCACAACTCCTCTGTTCTGTTCACCTTTCACAATTTTTTTCCATTTCTTTCTTTAAAGCTGGTAATTCCTCATCTTACCTCAGCAGTCGCTTTTCCTCCCTGAGCTGTTGCATTCCTTTCTTTATCTTTCCAAGGAGGCCTTTTTTTTGGTTTTCTTATCTCTTGTTTTGCTTATGGAGTCTTAGATAATGCAATGGCAACAGCTACTCTTGTTCCTGAGGAGAGAGGGAGGGAGGAGGGAGGGTTCAACCACTAAATGATTATGTCAGCTGTTGCTTGTGCTGGCTACTTGGCCTGCAGTCTACTGACTTAAAATAAATTATAGATTAATTTAAATTTAGCTTTTAATTGTTTAAATCTAGTCCCATTCACTCATCACTACTAATTCTTTACTTCTCCAGTATTTCAACATATATCAATGCCTTTTAAAATCCAAGCAAATGGTGGATATGAATTCTGCTTATCTGTTTTTCTGTTGACGTATTTACAATATTCTTGCCCTACTGATGCAAGATTTTCCTTTATATAACTGTCATTCATGCTGTGTCATATCATGTCATCTGGATGCTTTATAACTATTTCTAGCTATTTCACCCATTTTAACTATGAGTTTTATTGACTTTTCTAGGATCATCCCCAAATTTGCTACTATCCTCTTTCATAGTGTGGTGGTTTTAATCAGTTGCAGTTACAATCCAGGTCATGTGTTATTGCAGGAAGCTTTAACCATATCCTCATTATTGGGTGTCTTGGCACTTCCTGGGTGCTCCCCCCAGAGTCCTGGAGGTATTTTGCCATTGCCTTTAAAAAATTGTTCCTTCTCATCATTCCATCTTTACCTGACACAAGTAAGATCAACGTGGTGAACTCCCTGACACCTTCTGAAGAGGGGACCTATACGAAGACATTATTCAGGTCTTTGGCGGACTGTGCATCTGTCATAACCATTTGTTATTCTTCAAAAGCTTGTAAAAACCATCACTTCCTTCATGGGTTTGCTGTTCTTGATATACTTAAAAGTTCCTGTTGTTTGTGCTAATGTCTCCATAGAGTGATTCACTATATCCCATTTAATTAGGAGAAAAAAATGAGACTTTAATTAGTACGTACTCCAGACAACACAAGGAAACAATTCAAATGTATAAACACATGTTAAAAAACATGGAAAAAAGGAACATGATTAGAAACAGTTGGCATGGATTTACCAAAGGCAAATTCTGCCTAACATGATCGCTTTGTATGGTGAAATGATTGGCACAGTGGGCAAGAAGAAGGCAGTAGGGTAATTTACACACAAGACTTAACCAAAGTCTTCCTCTTATGGTCATCTGTGGCCAAGTTGGTGAGATATCGGCTGGAAAAGCAGATCATGAGGAGAAAATAGTCTGGATCACCAGACTAAAAGGGTTGTGATTGGTGGTACAAAGCCCAGCCAGCAGCTCATTAACAGTGTCATCCCTTAGAGATTGATACTGGGACCAATACTGCCCATGAAGTCCCAGAGGATTCTCAGTAAATGCAGAGATGATCAAACTGAGTGCAGCAGTTAATATACTGCAGGTAGAGCTGCTATGCAGAGACTTCAACAGCTTTGAGAAAAGGGCTGGCAGGAATCTTATGAAGCTCATAGAAGCCAAATGCCAAATCCTTCAATGTAGATGTAACAATACTAAGCAATAGTACAATCTGGGTAAATAAAGTGGTAAAAAACCTGAAGTTTTGCCAAGGGCTTTGCTTTTTTGGTAAGCAATACAATGAACACCATCAACACATTAGTATATTCTAACAGGAGTGTAGCCAGCAGGTTGAATCAAGTGGTTCTTCTTCTGTTTGGCATTAATAAGTCTGTAGGACTACATCCAGGAGGTGCTGCCAGTCCAAAAAAAACACGGACATAGTGAGCAAGGCCAGTAAAGGGCAGTCAATATGGTCAGGGCTGGAGCACATGAGACATGAGAACAGGATGAGAAACCTGACTTCAATCTCCTGGACAAAAGCACACTGGAGCATTTTACTGCTATCTTCAGCTACCTGATGGGAGAGTACAAAGGAGATGCAGAAACTCAGCTCCCAGAGGTGAACAGAGAGGTGACCAAAGGCAGAAGACACAAGTTGGAACATACAAAATTCCCATTAAATATTAGGATAACCTTTTCTACTACAAGGGCAGTGAAGCACTGGACCCTAAGGGTTTATGGATCCCCCATCTTTGGAGGTGTTCAAAACTTAATGAGACATAGCTAAATAAGTTGATCTGTTTGGGCCTCCTTCAAGACTTCATGCCAACCTCCATCTGTAAATATTATACCTCCACCTTGATAAGTCCCAGGCTGCTTCCACTTTCTCTAAGAATTTTCTTTGCAATAAAAAAGTTCCCAAATTACTCCTATTCCTGCAACATAATATTTTTTTGCTTTGAGAGCTGTGCTAGAAACAAACTGGAAGGGCTGAGAGAGTGCACCCCATTAACAGGAATCAACAGCTTCTGTGAATCAGATGATTTCTCTGAGTCAGAAGCTGGGCACTTAGCAGCTGGTTGTTATATATAGCACCTATATACATGGTACCTAAGGTAAAGATGGTTCAGGTACGTCTTCTCAAAAAAAATCATATTTCATAGCTGATATTTAAGCTTAACCTCCATTCTCTCCCGTTATTAGTAATCAGTAGAAGGATTAGTAGAGATAATCCACTCTCAGGGTAGTGAGTTAGTGACACAGTTTTAGGAGTTCTCCTTCCCGCAGATCAGATCCCATTCAGATCTCCTCTTGTCATTTGAAATTTTTCTCTCAGGCAGCCCAGCATGACTGCTGAGTGACTGAATTTCCACTTTGGTAACTGAGAACATTGACTGTTGTGTTCCATCCATTCTCCCTCTGCTTTTATGAGAGGAGACAGCAACACTACAACAGTAGCCCCTATTATTTACACAAGTTAGGCTGGGTTTTTTTCTCCAGAATAAATGATACTAACACAACACCTGTAGCTACATTTTTGAAGGAAAATAAGTAGATTTGCCATTTATACTTCGACTTCTGTATTGTCCAAAACAAAACCAAACAAAAAAAAATCCTCAAGTCTCCTTTAAGTTAACATTACAATTAATTAAAAAACTGTCTCCTGACTTGAAGAAGGAACAGGAGTTATCTAGATAGAGTAAACAAGTAGCTTTCTTTGCAGTGAAGCCAAAAACACCCTGCTGGTTTACATCTCAAGGGGAAAGCCATCCACTGGGATTCTTTGATGTCTTTTAAAGACAGCAGACTTCCCTTTGGCAAAGTCCTTAAAAGGGCTTCTTTCCTCTACAAGAATTTCTATTTTTTCACAGAATGTTTAAGAACACAGTGACTGTAAGACTTCTATCCCTTCATTAAATTTTGTAGAAATTGGTCAGACAAACATTAAGGCAGTAAGGCAGCTATATTCATACACCTTCACAAACATAATTCACATACATGTATATTCCCATTACCACAATAAGTCTTATTTCCTTAAACAAGCAAAATACAGATATCTTCAGAGAAAAATGCAAAAAAAAAGCCCCAAGAATAACATTTATCCTCAGTACTTTTATCATAAAAGTTTTTTTTTTCAAGCAATAATTAAAGAACAATCATTAATAATTCATTAGAGCAGTCTACCAAACAACTACTAACAGAGATGGCTCACAACTATAGCATAAAACTCCAGGAAAAAAAAAAGGAATAAAAACGAGGCAAATAACCTCCTTTTATTTATGTTATTCATACTCTTCCAATTATGAAAATCCATTTCAGGGATGATGATCCCAGCAGGATTACAAAGGGTCTGTGTCAACACTTCCAGCTGTTCTAGGCTTCCCCAACAAACACATAGAGTCTCAATTAAGGAATGTTCCTTACAACCACCCCCACTTGCAGCTCCCCACCAAGCTGAAGAGGACTTCAGGTAGTGATATCCTCCTCTGCCTCCATGACCAAGGACAATAAAGGATAGGCCATGGCACCACCTGTGCCTGCTATCAAACTCATACTTCTCTCTCTGCCCGCAAGGCAAATATTAAAAATAGCTGGAAACACTGACAGCTCAAAGTCAAAAATTCATGGGAGGTTTCTGAAGCTGGCTGTGTTTTCACTCAGTAGTTTCCAGTCTTCTCTGTGCCCATCACACCCAGCCACCACCACATCTTCCCCACCCCCTTCTTGCTGCCCTGACCTTTTGCTGCTGGTGCCGCGGGACCGTCCACCTTAGTGGCCTCTGTGGGGAGTGACATCCATGAACCAGGCTTACTGCTGCTGGAAGGTCAGCTTCTTCTCTGTACAAAATGGAAAAAGCTGAAGGCCCTGAAGCCCATTCCAGTAGTAAAACTTAAACTGATGTACAAAGCAATACTGCAAATGTGTACTCTGTCAGATCCACTTAAACCCAGGTTGCATCTCTTTGTTTGTGCTGATATCTATCAGTCCAACCCAAGATTCAGTTGATGTGAGAGGATATTTGCAGGCAGATTTCCAAGTGTGACTTAAAACTGGCTTGGTTAAACTCAGGTAGGTTTTGAGCCTAGAACGGGCATAAATTACTAGTATGATCTTTCCAACTGCCAGAGTAAAAAAATTATATATTCTAAAGAGTACTAATCATCTGAAAGAATTCAAAAATTATTCTAAGTGAAAATTATCATCTCTATGGGAGATGAAAGTTATAGAGGCAAGCTTCATTAAAATGCATAATTAGGTACAGGAAATACAAAAGACTGATCATAAAGCAGCACAAAATAAAGCCCTGAACTACTAAAAGTATTCCTGAAGGATTATCCCAGAGTCTTATAAAGGTGATTTGGATTTGAGCAAGAGATTTTAAATCCGTGAGTAAAATTTAGGCTGAAGTTATGCCAATGGGAGCTTGGTAACTTAAGTGTTGTAAGAAATGTTATACATTTATAATATAAAGGGAAATTTTCACACTGGCATTCAGGATCAAAGAAGTATACAACAAATTTAACTTATTTTTATCTGTTTTTCTGTAATTTCATAGCATGAAGGGTGTTTTCTCTCCAACCTTCTTTCTACCCATCAGCTCCTTCCCCCTCAATTATTTTGGTATTTTGGTCAATACCAAAATTTCACAAAATCACAGAATGGTCAGATGGAAAAGGAGCACAGTGGGTCATCTGGTCCAACCTCCCTGCTCAAGCAGGGCCATCCCAGAGCACATGGCACAGCATTGTGTCCAGATGGCTCCTGAATATCTCCAGTGAGGGAGACTCCACAGCCTCTCTGAGCAATCTGTTCCAGTACTCGGTCACCTGCACATTAAAGTTCTTCCTCATATTCAGGTGGAATTTTCTGTGCATCATTTTCTTCCCATTGCTCAGCACCACTGTGAAGAGCCTGGCTCCATCCTCTTGACACCCTCCCTTCAGAAACTGATAGACATTGATGAGGTCCCCTCTCAGATGCCTCTTCTTAAGCTGAGTACAGGGGCAGGGTCACCTCCCTGGACCTGCTGGCAATGCTTTTCCTAGTTCACCCCAGGATACCTTTGGCCTTATTGCCACAAGGGCACTGCTGCCTTAAGGATGGCTTGTTACCCTCCAGGCCCTTCTCTGCAGAGCTGCTTCCAGCAGGTTGCTCCCCAGCCTGTACTGGTGCCTGGGGTTTTTCTCCCTGAGGTGCAGGACCCTGCATTCACCTTTGTTGAATTTCAGATTTTTCTTCTCTGCCCATCTCTGCAGCCTTTTGAGATCCTTCTGAAGGGCTGCTCAGCACTCTGGGGTAAAGGCCACTCCTCCCAGCTTTGTGTTGTCAGGGAACTTGCTGAGGAAGCCTCTGCCTCTTGATCCAAGTTATTGATGAAAAGCTAAGAACTGCTTTTATAAAACTACTATTTGACTAGTTTGAATTTATTAATTTCATTTTCCAGATTAACTTCTCCGGGACATTTCAGTAAGGAAAGGCTTCTTTTTAAGCAGCTAAACTCAAGTCCTTACTGTTGTCTGTGCCACAGAAGCAAAACTCTCTGCACGACTCTTAAGAGTTCCCAGTAGTGCCAGGAGAGCAATGCAGGTCCACACCAAGTTACCCACAGGGTGCACTTCTCCTGAGGCTGTGCCAGGAGGCTCTGCACACACTTGCATCACCTCAGTGACACAGCAGCTTTTTACTTTCCCTGGACTACACACACATATTGTACTCCAAAGCAGACTTCACTGAGTGCCATTTTGCCATCAGCTTCTCATCCCCACCCACCCCAACCATGACCAAGGCTACCACCAGGCAGGACTGCAGCAGCAGCATTTGGTTGGTCAGTGGTCCCGGCACCCACAATATTCTCATAAAATGTTGCACTGTCTCTGTCACAGCCCGTAAATCCTTGCAAAGCACATGCACATCTGCACTGAGCTCTGAGAGTACACACTTGGATGTCACAGGACTGCCTCTTCACAGTGTTACACTGCACAGAGAGATGCTGTATTTATTTTTTTTTCTTTTACTCAGCCAAGAGATGTTCACTCTGCCAGCTGTTAAATATTCTGTCTAAATGAGAATATTTTTATTTTTCACTAAAAGTGAGAAATTTTAACCTGCTGCAGAGTTATCCTTTTCTATTACATAGATATATTAGATCTAATTTGCAAATATATGTAAAAGTTCTTTAGGGATGAAAATCATGCTTATCTAAACTACACCATACACTCCACATACAATATTTTTCTAAGAATTGGTGTGTACTTCCCTACCCATCATTTATTAATAGGCTTGCCATCTGTATTCATCTTTAAATTCCACCAATTAATATTCTCAAGCCTGGAAACACTGAGGGTACAGCTTTCATAATATGCAAAATCTGATATGCAATTCATTTTACACTGAGGAATTTAACCCAATACCAAAGAGATTGTAAAAACAGATTTGTTGCAAAGACTTTAAATAAATTGATTTAGTTGGATGAGACGACTTTCACAGGCATTCATTTAAACACTAAACTTCACTAGCTGCACAGAGCTAACAAATGTGCTACAGAGCTCTTCAACTCCCACACAAGCTGACTCACACATGATAACAAAACTATTAGTTCTTGAAAGACCTCTATATTTTTCTTTATTGTTCCAATGACTTCCCCAATTTTGAGGGGCACAATTTCTGAAGTGTACACTCTAAAGAAAGTGATGCTTAGAGATGGATGGCTGACCAGGTTATAAATGAAGGAAAATAGCTGTGAGGACAAGTAGTTTATGTCACCACCCCAGCTGCAAAATTCATCCAAAACTCAATAATTTATCCAGCTGTATCCATTATTTTTCCCACCAGCTATCAGCCCATCCAAAGCAAGCACAACCATTGCTGTTCAGTTCCTTCTTTTCACTGCATCCTTCTCATCTCATCTCATCCTTTTTTTGTTGTTGTCATTTCATAACTTGTGCCACATGTCCTCAGTTAATTTGCCCACACTACTCATTTGTGGGTCTAAGTGCCATTTCATGTGACTCACATGCTCTCTTATAATACTTTTTCATCTCTATTCCTCTAGAGTGAAGACGCTTTTTGTTTCTGATGGATCCATACAGACCTGTCAAATGTGCATCTGAAGCCAATGGCTCATAAATGTCAAATTTAGTTCAGATATGTCTTTGTTTAAATTTTAATTTGTTTATATTTTATTGATATTTTCAAAAAGAGGCCTTACAGTTATTTCTAGGAACATTATTTCTTTGCTTTTGTAATACATCTGAATGTATTTTTACTAAAAGCGGTGACTTGGAAAGCAGGTAACACAAATGCAGGCTTGCATTTTCTTTCTATTTTTGTCTGAATTGGGTCCAAAAATAGATAAGTAATGAAAATAAAATAACAAAATCTCTGAGCGTTCTTGTCTTTTAGGCTGTGTCCAAGCTGGGGCACCTTGGAGCACTTCCAATCTCCTTGGGCTGTAATATGCACTCCAGAAATCTGGACCTTGGCAAAAGGCAGGCACACACACCAGCTCCTCCACCCTGAAGGAGCCTGTTTTCCCCGGAGTGAAAGCCAGAACACATGAGTCAGAGCTACCCACAACCTGAACCTTCAGGGGACTGTGGCTGCAGGGATGCTGCTGTACCACACACACCAATTCATTTACACACGACATTAGAAAAATAAACAAAATTATTGGACCATATGAGATATTCCCCTTTGTCCTACACTACATGCTCTTGTTAAAAGTCCCTCTCTGTCTTTCTTGTAGGCTTCCTTCAAGTACTAAAAGGCTGGGATCAAGTCAGCTTGAAGCTGTCACTTATCCAGGCTGAAATATCCTAATTCTCTCAGCCTTTCCTCATAGGAGAGGTGCTCCATCCCTCCAATCATCTTGGTGGCCTCCTCTGGACTTGCTCCAACAGATTGATGTCTTTCCTGTGCTGGGACCCAGAGGTGGATGCAGCACTCAAGGTGAGGTCTCACAGCAGAGGGTAGAGGGGTAGCATCCCCTCTCTCGACCTCATGTACACACCTCTTCTGCTGCAGCCCAGGACACGTTTGCCTTTCTAGGCTGCAAGAGAACATTGCCAGGTACAAGCAGCCTCTCACCCACCAGCAACCTCAAGTCCTTCTCAGCAGGGCTGCTCTCCACCTGTCCATCCCTAGAACCTTGCTCCTAGTCTTGTTAGACTTCATGAGATTCCCATAGGCCCACTTGTTGAGCTTGTCCAGGTCCCTCTGGACAGCATCCCCTCCTTCAGGTGTGTCAACTGCACCACTCAGCTTGGTCATTTGCAAATTTGCTGAGGCTACACTCAATCCCTTCATCTATGTCATTAACAATGATATTAAATAACACTTTTCCTAATATGGTCTCCTGAGGGTCACCACTTGTCACTGATATCCACTGGAATTTGAGCTGCTGATCACTACCCTTTGTATGTGACTCTTTGACCACTTCCCCGTTCACCAAACAGTCCACCCACCAAAGCAGTTTAGAGAGAAGGATGTTGCGGGGACTGTGTCAATGGTTTTACAGACATCCAGATAAATGACATCTGTGACCCTCCCCTTTTGCACTGATGTAGTCACTCCATCATAGAAGGCCAGTAGTTTGATCAGGCAGGACTTGCCCCTGGTGAAGCTTTGCTGGATGTCTCAAGTCACTTCCCTGTTCTCCGTGTGCCTTAGCACAGCTTCTAGGAGGATCTGTTCCATGAAAATCCATTACTGTGAGTGAGGTGAGGCTGACCAGAGAAGCTGTGGATGTGCCATCCCTGAAAATGTTGAAGGCCAGGTTTGGGAGCTCAGAGCAACCTGGTCTAGAGGAAGGTGTCCCTGCCCATGATCAACCAGATGATCTTTAAGGTACCTTCTAACCCAAATCATTCTATGATTCTATGATTCTGTGGATTAAGTCTTATACAGGTATCTCAACCAGAAAGTCAGGAACATCAAAAAGCAGCACAGAACAAAAATTATTATAAGAGAATGCCGGCTGTTTTCATGAAAGAAAGGACAAACAAACTGCCCAAGTAAATGTTTGTGGGAAACTGTAAGAGAGAGGACTGCAAAGGGGGCTCCAGGAAAGAGCTGAGCAGAGGAAACCAAGTGCCAGTGACGTACAGAAAGAGCTGATGATATGCCTGAAATGTGTAAAGATGGAAAGGATGGAAGAAAGAGAAGATTGAATGTCTAAATTTAGATTAAGATTAAGTTTGAGTTTAGATAGTGATGTGAACTGCTCAAGTCTGGTTATGGGGAAATTACAGAAGGGAAAGGAGGGAATCCAGTAGGTTTTTTGATCCATGCTGCCATCAAGAATGGGAATTCCTGGATCAGTCTTGAAGAGGATGAAGAGAAACAAACAAAAGTCTGTGCTGATCTGTGCATTGATATGTAGAAATAAGATTAAGTGCAGCTACCACTTGATCTATTGATTAGATGCCACAAGATGATGAACTGCGAGCTAATGGCAAGCTATTACCCAATTCAGTCTAGGAGCAGTGGAGTAAATCAATACATAGCAGATATCTGACTTTTATTGCTGGTTTGCAGGGAGGGAGATCTGTAAGCTGCTACATTCTTTTAGCTATGTACAATACAGATATGCACCTTAGGAACTACATTTGGCTCTGAAATTTCATAGGACAATTAAATGTTTTTTTTCTTCAGTGGAATGACTGCACCATCATTATTGCAGCCTTAACGCCAGAAGTATTGTTCATTTCATTGTTCAAGCTACAAAATTTTAACCTCACAAGTAAAAGGAGAAAAGTCTCTACAGGAGATGCAGATAATACCTGGAACTTTACCGTTACTGGAACAGCCAGCTTAACTGAGGAATTATAATCAAAATTCTGGAGTATGTGGCTTTCATCCTGTCCCTTATGCAGAGATTAGACCTTCCTGCCCTTTAAACTTAATTAATTTTGACAATGTTTATGATATTATTTCTAGAAGGTGGAAGAAGAATATTTTTGCAAATGTCACTTTGAATATTTGGAGGTTTATAGCACTCTCAAGTTGAAAACCTAAATTGTAGGATCAGCAATATCAGTGACCAGATGTCATATACTTCAGTGCTGGGGATGAGCATGATATTAGTGTCTCTCCAGATTTAAAAACTCCTTACGATGAGTTTTATAAGTGTTTTAAAAAGGATGGTATCCATTCAAAATGCTATTGCTTCAAATTAACACATTTCTTTGAAATAAACAATGGAAAAACATGGACACTCTGCAGCAAGACCAATAAAGAGTCATCAGTATGGCTGGGAGCTGGTACAAAGACAGGATGAGAAACCTGAATTTGTTCTACCTGCAGGAAGAAGGCTCAGTGGAGAATCCTTCTGCTGTCTTCAGCTACCTGATGGAAGAGTACTGAGAAGATGAAGTCACTCTCTTCTCAGAGGTGCACAGTGATGCAAGCAGAGGCAACAGACACAAGCTGAAACGTGCAACATTTCCATTAAAGACTCTTTCACTGCAAGGGTGGTCAGCAGTGGTCCAGGGAGCCCTGAGAAGTTAGGGATCCTCTGTATTTGGAGCTGTTCACAATTTGAGTGTATATGGCTCTAAGTAATTTGATCTAATTGGACCTGATGTCCACAAACTAATCTATTTTGAGCCTGCTGACACTGTGTACACTGTGTGCAGACTTCTGTAGTAGCTAAATCCAGCAATTACCTGTCTTTGAGGTAAAAAGAGTATTGTTTCATGTTTTAAACCTGTCCTCTACTGGCTTCACCAAGCTCCCTCTATAACTAATATCCAGAAATTTGTTAAAAAGCCATTCTGTTTTCAGCTTATCCAATATCTCCACAATTTCCAAATGTTTAATCACACTGCAACTCCAGCCCTCTTGTCTACTGTTTGAAGTGTATCAGCCTTTATAGTTTCTCCTCATAAGGAAACTGCTCCATCCTCTTAATCATCTTATCTGTCTTTGTACCTTTTCCACACTGTCCTTGATATGCAGAGACCAAAATGGCATTCAGGATCCCCTGCCTTATTCTGGATACCCTTTCTCATGATTTCCAACATTCTGTCAGCTATGTTTGCTGCTTCACATTAATAAAAAATTCTACTTGGTTTAGTGATGAAATTAAAAATTAAAAATTAAAAATCCCATCATGCCATGTAGCTCTTTCTGAGCTACACTGCAAGCTCATTTACTTACCTCAGCCTCAGTCATAAATTCATAGGATGGTTTGGATTGGAAAGGACCTTAAAGATCTCCTAGTTCCAACCCTTCTGCCACTGGCAGGGACACCTTCCACTCAACCAGGTTACTCAGAGCTCCATCAAGCCTGGCCTTGAACACCTCCAGGGATGGGGCATCCACAACTTTCCTGGGCAACCTGTTCCAGTGCTTCACCACCCTCACAGTAAAGAATTTCTTCCTAATATCTAATGTAAGACTACCCTCTTTCAATTTTGATATCATTACATAGTGTCACATTTTGAATAATTCTTTTATTTTATTATGACGTGCCCGTAATACTCTTGAGCATCCTGCAGGCCTGATAAGCAGGAATGAGAATAGCAGGTATAGTATTCTATCTGAATTACTTCACTTTGGGGCTAATATCAACAATTTTTATTACCAGTTGGTTTACTAATACCCAGATATTAAAAAAAAAAAAGGTTTTTTTTAACTGGTTATGTGGTTGATCCCAAGCAAAGGTATCAACACTGGAGGTGATTTTGGCATGGCAAATCATGCAATTTAGGATTAACAGGGTAATGCAAAAAGAGGATTGTCATTACTGCCATTGGCAGTACTGTCAACAGTAAATTCTAATTTGGAATGCTGTTCATCAGCCTGGAGACCAATTTCCACAAAAAAAAAAAAAAAGGGGGGGGGAAATGCTGCAATGATCTAAAAGAATTATTGGGGGGCAGGGTGGGGGTGGGGGGAGGAGGAAGAGTCAAAGAGCTCAGGTTATTAACCCAGCAAAAGCAAGTCTCAGATGAGATACAATTTCTCTCTAGGAATATAAAAGGAGCAACATCAGGGCTGGAAAGAGCTACATAAATCAAAGCAAAACACCAACGCAAATGGCCATGAATAAATTTACATCAGAAATTGAAGACCAGAACCAGAAGAATGAGGGCAGTGGGTTGCTACAGGAGGATTTAATGTTCAGCCAGTTACTAAAAATTGCTCAGTCTCTCCTAGATCGTGCAGACTTACTTGAATGGTTCCCAAGAGCAACCACCCTTTCCAGCTGGGGACAGCCTAGCACCTTGTCCCTTTATCGTAACAACCAAAACTTTACACTGTTTAGCAGCCAAACAGGTTTCTGCTGGAGGAACTGGTCTCAAAAAAAGGTCTCGGCAAATAATAAACCTCTAAAACCCCAGAAACTAGACAGTGAGTAGATTATCACTCCCATAAAAGATTACACAAAGATACAAAAGATTCAAAACAAGATGGATATTTTTAGCTTTAGGGCTGTAGAGCTAATTAATCTGCAAAATTGCTGTTGTCTGTATTTGCCCTTAACTTGTTCCTCTCTTTCTGTCTGTGAAAGAAATGCTAAGGAATTCTATTCAGCAACAGATCCGTTTGGTCTCAGCTGGAGAACTTTGTGTAACTGCTTTTTAATAGCTCTGGAGAGGGTCTAGAGACGAGGCATGTGCACACACATGCAGAAA
This sequence comes from Haemorhous mexicanus, assembly GCF_027477595.1. NCBI lineage: Eukaryota > Metazoa > Chordata > Aves > Passeriformes > Fringillidae > Haemorhous > Haemorhous mexicanus. Next base: position 134,253,108 of record NC_082341.1, read on the forward strand.
CACAGTGTCAGGAAGTATCCTCTTGTGAAAGGACAGGAGCAGTAAGCCTGCCCACCCTGGGGAGAGCCCCTGACATCTGCTCACAGATGCTGACAACCAGGAGGCTGTGAAGAGAGAAGCTCTCACGTGGTGATAAGACTCAGGTTCTTCCTTCCAAGGAAATGAGACAGTGAACTGTAGACTATCCCTTCTCAGGAAGTTGAGAGGCCATTTACACAGGAAGCATCAAAAATCTGGTTCTGACAGCTCACAAACTAAAATAAAAGGTGAAGTCTTGCCTTCCTATGATTTATTTTCAGATTGCCTGCAAAGTTAATTTTTCCCTCAAATATTTCACAGGTCAAATACGGAGAGAAGCATGAACCATGAACTATCCCTCCTCTCGTCCCCCAGAGTTTTTTCTGGAAACCTAGGAGGGTCTTCAAATGTAACTTTTGTTCATTACAGCTCCTGATGATGTTAGAAGAAGTAACACTCTCGCATTTATGGGAGAAACCAGCAATTTATTTCATCCATTTTGCTCTCCTTTTTGTCAACAATCATTGCAGCAAAATAATTTCCACTGCAAAAATGGCCTCATAATTTTTTCGGCCCTTGGCCTGGGTTATTACTACATACAACAATCCTGTAGAAACGTGGGGAAGCAAATATTAGCCTAGCATACCAGTTAAAGTCTATGAAGTGTGAACATAAATAGATCAGTCCAGATTCGATAGCCCTATCCTCAAATTTTTGTTTATTCAGTATTGCTCCATTCATTCACTTCAACAAAAAATTCCAGATAGTATGACAAATCATGATTATAGACAGGCTAAGTGCTTCAATTGCCTCTTTCCCCATGGTCTGAGCAGGAAATGATGATCACTCTCCTATGAGATTTCACAAAAATCTCTTATTGAGAAATAAAATGGGTTTTTGGAGAACGTGCAAATGTTCCTGTGAATCAGATAATTCTGCCCCTTGGCAACTTTTCAGAAGTTACCAATAGCAGGCAGAAAGTCAAAGAGTTATGAACTGGATGAGGGCAAGCCCTCCCAGAGAAAGAAGAGAAAAGCTTGAGGATGCATGTATGTGCCCTACAGGGAAGCTTTCAGATCAAGATCCTTTCTGACTCATTTCTGGTGTCAGCTCAGTGTAAGTTAATGATCACTTTGATTTTTCAAAAGAAGCCAAAATTTCTCTCAACTGATTACTAAAGCTGCACAGAGCATATTATTAACCACATAAAGGCCTGATTCTGTCACTAGTAGCAACCAGGCTTGCTGCTCTACCTGCATCTCATAAAAGCCGTGGGGGTTTCCTGCCAACTTTAAAGCCTGCTACAGACACCACAGCTCAGAGGACCTGTGTGCCTCTGTAGGATGCCCAGTCCCAGGTTTGGGGTCTCTGGTCACACCTTCTCACCGCTGCAAAACTGTGACCGACACCAGTGATACACCAGAAACTCAATGAAAAGCAAAATGTCAGTTTTCAATTTCGAAGTTATCCTTCACCCTGTTGCCTTCAAAAGAGTTCCCAGGAGCCGGATAAATTTTTGTGCATGCTTTCCACTGTAATTTCAACCATCAGCCTTCTTTTGCTACCCAGCATGCATACCCTGTACTTCACTCAGGTGATGCAAAGCCAGCGGCTGCCCATGAGGTCTTGACTTCAATTTGTGCCAGCACAGACAACTTGTAACCAGTGAGAACAACATTCACAGCGGCACCTCTCCTCTGGAAGGTCATCCCTGCACAAAGCCAATGCTCAGGAGGTGCAACACTCTGAGGCCTAGCCAGGGGACTTGAAGGAACCAAGAGGACGCCCACAAGCTGCTGGACACAGCTGGACACAGCTGGACAGAGCTCTCCTGCTGCATCCCTGGCCAGCTGGGGCTGCAGCCTAACACCTTAACAAACCTTCTCAGAAAGGTGGCAACTGATTGCCTATGGAGCAGGAGACAAAAAGGAGTTGACTGAAAGGCAACTGGTGGAAGTTTCCCAGCCTTAGCTTGCCAAGGACCAAGCTGTTTACTGGAACTCTCCAATGCCTCCAGACCTCAACATCCAGCTAAGACTTTAACCTCTCTTTCCTATCTAAGCCCCTTGCTCCATTACAGCCCAACTCACGAGCACTTCATTGCACCTTCTCATCGAAGTTGCCTTCCATCCACAAAGACAAATATCTGTAAGAAGTCATATAGCTGCAATTTCAAAATAGAACAAAAAAATGTGCCCCCAACAAACCAAGTGAGGTGATGAAACAGGCAGTTAGTTTAATTCAAAACCAGAGTAAAAATATCAAGCTCCTACTCAGAGAGCACAAGGTTGACAGAAGAGAAAATCCTGCTTAGTTCTGTTTACATTTTCTCTAGTAGAAGTGTAGAACCAGTGCAACCAGTGTAGTTTACTATAATTTAACTATTCAAGTAAGTATCCTCTCTACTTTTATTTGCTGTTACCCTGAAATAAGATATTGAATTTTTAGAAGGAAAAACAAGAACTTGTGAACAGAGATGCTTAAAAAAACCCCACCCAACTGATTAAACCAGTATTAGCTCTTTTAAAATATAAGGAATAATACTTCACTTTAAAGAAAATATTATAAAAATACAGTTATTTTTAGCATATCATTCACTTTCCTGTTAAGTATGCATTCCTATTACTAAGAAATAAAAGGTTAAATTAACAATAAATGAAAAAAAGTCATTATTTAAATTATATTTAACATTTGTAATACCGTTCACTCTGTTTTGGTTTTCTAATAATTTCTTAGACCTTTTTGCATATAAAACCAAAATAAATTTAATTGACATTCACCTTTAGCACAATCAGTCTTCAGCAAATTTCTGCAAACTCTTCCCAAGTATGTCTGCACCAGGAATATATCATCCTGCTGCCATACTAGAGATTAGAAGGGACTTTCTAACTTCCAAAACAAGACCAAACACTCAACTGAATCCCTCAGACATGCTAGTTTTCCAACCATGCTTCTAATTTACTAAATTACCAGAATTTTTTTCACCGTCACTTTCCATTTTCTCCTCTTTTTCCATGAAGCATGCTTTATGTACAAATGCCTATGGCCAAAATTTGTCACAAGCTTTTTGTTGTAATTCACCATTCAATTAACAAATTATGTTTTAAGCTTCAGCACACACAAACCCAAACTGTTTTAATTTTAAAAGTGTATCCATAGAAATCTTCTAGCACATTGTAAACTGTCACTGGAAATATTTCTGTGTTTTCTATATTTTCATTTTCCTGGTAGAATACAAAATTGCAGTTGTGCAGTTCATACCTAACAGTAATTTATATGAGATAAAGAACATTTTAAGGTTCTTTCAAATGAACAATATAGAATTAACCACCTTGTGAGGACATGCTTCATTATTTTCTCATCTTCAAGGCTGACAACATTAAATCTCCCTTGTAATTTTTAAACTCTTTGACAGACAGGATACAGTGTCTACACACAACCTCAAGAAGAAATAATAACGTAGCTATTACGCTTATTATGTATTATGTAGTAGAGGAACTATACAATTAGTTGAAAACAAATAAATTTTCCATTTTTCATTAAGTTGTATGCACTCTCCTTCAGCATTATCTGTTACAAATGATACAACATCATGATGATGCATTATCAAAGTTCAAAGCTGGAGTCTCTACGAGCTGGAGACACTTGTAATGGGGTATTATTAATGTCTTGAAAATAATCGCGCATATGGTGGATGATCCTGCTTTAAACTGTGTAGCTAAAAACAATTTTGGGAAACATTTTAATATTTCCATTACTTGAGTCCAAAATAAACACATGCCTGTTTCAAATTCTTCATTTTCTGAAATGAAAAAAAGAATATAATATATTGTTAACAGATGCAATATCTTCTGTCATTTTATCAAAGAGAACCTTAGAAAACAACACTAATTTGTCATTGTCATTACTTAAGCTTTGGAGGTGGGCATAAATTCTATTGTGCATTTTTGTTCACTCTTAAGGAATTTTATTTTTATAGATGTTAGAAAAAAATTCTGTGTGTTTTATTTGAAGCCGTACTGAAACTTTTCAGACCTGCTTTTGCCTTTTATCTGGCAATCCACTGTGATCAGCTGCAAAATTTCTGCATAAGCTACAGCAAGTCTGAAGAGGCACATTCCATTATTGTCTTCACTGAACCAAGCATCCCATTTCTCCTCTCCACCTGGAACATGTTAAGGGTTGAACATTCAGTATCACAGCAAGAAGGTGACTTGCCAAAGTGCTCCCTAGCTGCCAGCTGTGCAGCCAGGATGACAAACTCCACGGGAGGAACGCGACCTCGGGGTGGCCAGGCCCAGTCAGAACAGCCCTTGGCACTACATTTCCAAGCCTTGTGGCAAGCACTAGCTGAACCTCTGCAGAGAACATCCCTATTCACAAAGCCATTAGCACACCTTTCCAGGGGTATTCTTGAGTGCCAGTTTCTGGTCAAAGCTTAAAACTGCAGAGAGGACAGGGTTAATGCAACTTTTTAAAGGACAAAAATGATAAATGATTTATCTTTTTTCTGTGTGGACTTAATTGCAGCCTTGGCTAGAGACACAAGGAAAATCTTTTATGAAATTATTTTTAGGGTATGGCATTTTCTTCTTAGCTTTGAGTTTAGGTTTTGCCAAAAGACTTCGTTTCCCTGGGATGCCTTGATCTCTGAAACAGTCTAAGCAACAGTTGCCCTGCTTAGTGTTACTTTTCAAATCAGCTTTTACCTTACCCATATAACAAACCAGAAACTTATACAGAGGAAGATGTAGAAAAAGTGTAGCATGAATTCTGCATCCAATGTCACCATTTCTAGAATTTGAAATGAAAGCTGGTACACCTTTTAAAATAAAGTTATTTTCAATGTAATTAAGATTTTTAAAAAATCTCCATTTTCAATTACTTTCTCATTAAGTTAAAGGCTTTACTTTTGTGTGTGTATGTGTGTGTGTGTGTGTACAGGAAACTTCAGCATGTAATGGGATGAGTTTATTGCAGTTCATGTTACTGTACAGACTGCCTCCACAGTAAGATATTGGATGCATTTTTTTGGAAATTCAAAGCAGCATCAAAGGCTTATTTTGCTTATTTCACTGCTGTCAGTCTGAGGTGGTTTGGAGTTTTTATTGGCTTGTAAAGGTGGTCATACTTATTAAAGTAAAAGGACAAAATTCCTGGTTTTTATCAGCTTTGTGCAAAAAACTAGGAACTGTTCATAACCATTTCTCTGTAGGAAAATTAAGCCATTTCATGTGCAAAGAAGGGAGCCTGTTGCAGGGAGCTCCAGGTGAGCTGGCCTGTGCACAGCTCACTGCTGTGCAGAGACACCAGCTCACATCCATCAGCCCACAGCCAGCACACACTGTACCTGCATGGCTCTCGGAGCCAGCACCAACCTCCCCATCCCTTCCTGGACCTCCAGCTCCAAGGGCAGCACACAGCCCTGCTGTGTCTTGTGCCCACAGCATATTTATGCACTCATATAAGGTTAGATATATACTAAGAATGTATTGACAGCTCTAAGCTGTCTCAACTTTTCTTTTGTTATCTCAGTCCTTAACTTCCTGATCGCTTTGTGTTTGAGCTTGTGCCTGTCAAGCTGGCTTACTTGTCTTCTGCATCAAAATGAAAGCATGGCTAGTTTAAAAGGGCTGACAACAAAATCCTCTAGTCTAAATTAAAGAAAGCAAAACAAAAGAAAAGCCCTACCTCAGCATAATCATCTCTCTACAGCATGAAAAAGAAAAAAGTGACAGCAATCCGTAGATTTTTAAATTATTTTTATTGATTCTCATTGATGTCCTTGCTGAAATGTGAACAAAAGATTGAGTCATTTACTGAGTTCTATTCAAGACTTTTCTGATAGCTTAACCAATAATAACTGTATAAAAAATTCAGCTGGGTAGAGATCCTAAAGGGTATCTTTATAATAAGGGAAGAGTTCACAGAGCTGCCACAGGGCAGTAGACTCACCCTTGAATACACCAGATGCATTTCTGCATGGAGGTTGAAGGGTGGAATACCAGCATGGGCATCGACTCTGCTGGTTCTGCCCTGCTATGGTATATTTGGTTTGCATGGCCAAGCTTTGGTAGCCAGGGACCTACAGGGGCAGCTTCTATGAGAAGCTGCTAAAAGTTTCCTCTTTGTCCATCAGAGCCAGTCCCTGGTAGCTCCAAAGGTGCATGTGCCACTGGCCAAGGCTGGGCCAACTAGAAATGGTGGTAATCCCTCTTCAATAACATGTTTAAGAAGAAAAAACCTACCAAATTATTGCACAGTTGTAATTGAGGCCAGAGAAGAGTGGGGTGAGAATGTGACAGGAACAACTCTGCAGACACCAAGCTCAGTGAAGAAGGAGGGGGAGGAGATGCCCAGCACTGGAGCTGGGATTCCCCTGCAGACCATGGGGAAGACCATGGTGAAGCTGTGCCCCTGCAGCCCATGGAGGTCCATGGGGGTGCAGAATCCACCTGCAATCCATGGAGAAGACCCATGCCAGAGAGAGTGGATGCCTAGAGGAGGCTGTAACCCTGTGGGCATGTGGAGAGAGACGCCTACACTGGAGCAGCCTGTCCTTGAAGGACTGCACCCCGTGAGTGAGTGACCCACACTGCAGCAGTTTGAGGGGACCTGACTATGGGATGGACTCACATTGCAGCAGCTTACGGAGACCTGCTGTTCCTGAGATGGAGCCACATCAGAGAAGTTCATGGAGAACTGTCTCCCATGGGAGGGACCCCACAGAAGAACAGGGGAAGAGCTCCTTTCCCTGAGCAGCAGGAGAAACCACGATGAACTGACCACAAGCCCCACTCCCTGTCTCCCTGCACTGCTGTGGGGAGGAGACAGAGCTGGTAAAGAGGGAGCAGATGAGGGGAAGGTGTTTTTAAGGTCTTATTTTACTTCCCATTATGCTTGTCTGATTTTTTTAGTAATAAATTCAATTGCTTTCTCTAATTCAAGCCTGTTTTGCTTATGTTGGTATTTGGTGAGTGATCTCTTCCAGTCCTTATCTCAGCTCATGAATCCTTCGTTATATTTTCTCTCCCCTGTCCAGCTGTGGAGGGGAGGGATAGAGAGGCTTTGGTGGGTGCCTGGAGTCTGGCCAGAAACAACCCCACTACATAAGGGAAAGGCAGATATGGAAATTTATTTGGTTTAGTAGTAAGTTATGATTTGACTAGCACAAGGAACTTATTTGTTGAATTATCTTTAAATCATCACATTTCAGAGTAGAACCACACTTTAATATGGGAAATGTTATTTGCTGTATATGTATTATGTTATTAAGCATAATTAAAGTTGAAAGCCATGAACCACACTCAAAGCTACTGCAAGGCTATAGAGCTTTTCTGTGGCCAACAAAATAAAGTACCATATGCTGGAGAAGTCAGCAGGCAAGAAGTAATACACTTAGTAGCCTTAACTGCAGTATGCTGTGGGCCAGTATCTGTGCAAATATTTCAGAAATGAGTAATGAATAACTACTCTATTCTGAGAAACAAGTATGTGACTGCTAACATCATCATTTCTAGATATGCAAACTGCCAAAACCTAGACCTAAACTTTGGAGAACAAACCCTGTCTTTTTATGGGTGCAAAATTCTACAGCGAACTGTTTGAGGCATCTCAAAGATAACATATCTAGCTAAAGTATTTCACCTCTTGACTTTTCTAGAAGCCTTGCTGTGATTTTTTTCAGGCACTAAGTCACACAGAATATTCTATGTTTCCTTTGTACCCTCAGAAGTAGACAACAAAAGCTTTTTTTTCCTTTATGCTATGTTTTATTCATAACCATTGAAAAGAAAAATCGAAACTCTGGTGTGAGTCACTCTTTAGATTTTTCTATTAGAAAATTGAATCAGAACTGTAAATGGTTTCAGACACAGATACCCAGGACCAGCACTAGAAACAGAGCAAAAACTAATGCAGACCTGGAAAAGCAGTCCCAGTGCAATGTTTTAAAATGCAACTGAAAAGAGACTTGATTTGCACCAGAATTGCCACCAGAATCATTCCCTAGTGAAAGAAGTAAGGGCTATCTCTGAGAGAAAAAACAATAGCTGCAGGTTTCACTGGACTCCAGAAGAGAAGTGTTTTATCATACACATCCTCCTGCCACAGCTCTGGACTCTGAGCACCCTTGAGGGAACCAACTCTCCCCAGAAAGGTCACCAGTGGCAAGAGTGAAGCAAACAAAATCCACGGTTGTTCTCCCTCAACCAGAGTCATCTGATCTAATGCTCTGGGATGTTTCACAGCTGAAAGAGAGTTTCTCCATCTCTACTGGAACAATCCCCTTTTCTGACCTGCATAGCACTGACAGGATGACAGCCAGAGCCCGATTCTGTTACACTGCTATTTCTGATATTTGATACTTGGTAAAAATGCCCTCTAGGTTAGAGGATATACAACCCGTGTTCCCAGCCAGCAACACAGAGTTTGCATTAGCAGAATGTACTGAACTGGGGCTGCCTTCAGTCTTCTACAATCATAGGTAGTCATGAGAAATAAACCACACCTTAGAGAAGCTCAACAATTTCATCGCCTTGTATCTGGAGCCAGGTTGTCCCCAAGGTATGGGGAGCACAAGATTTCAGCTCATTCTAAGCAAAGAGCCAAAGAGATAAAGAGTCAAAACAGGCTGTCTAAAGAAGTTATTATCTGACCTGTTCCCATTCTTCTAGCTCTGCACAAATTCAACTAATGAAATTTTGAAAAGGAACTGTGTATGTTTTCTGGGGAAAAAAAAAAAAAAAAGGAAGAGGAAAGGATCCTGGGGGCTACAAAGTTAGAACAGCTTCTGTGGAGATAGATCACCAACTGAGAAAAATATAGTAGTTATGAGATGTTTAGTCAATTCATCACCATTTAGATTACACTATATTGGTATAAGCTTTTGTGAAGATACCAGTGATAAGGAGGGCTATAGAAAAACCTACGCTATGTAGACCTATGTAAATAAAAAGGTGAAATACATTTAAAATAAATATTTTATTTACAATATTTCTTTCTTTCTTTTGATTGTATTAAGCAACACTTGTGAATTTACCAGTGGTGGGTTTTTTTTCCAAAAGAAGGGCACTCCCCCATGTTTTCTACCATGTGTGGACAGAGCAAAGAATTCATTCACATTCCTTTAAATACCACAAAACAAAACAGATAAAAAAACCCAATGAGTTCATATTTATATAAATACTATTACATTTGTGTCATGTACTTTTTATACCCGATGATCTGTAGCCTCAGAATGTTAATAAAAAACCATAACGTTTGCATCCATAGTTCATAGTTTAAAAAACTTACAACTTATAACAGGGGTCTAATGCATTTTAAGCACACTATTTATCCATTGAAAAAAGTGGGGTGGGAAGAAAGCAAGGAAAGCACCAGGGGCCAGACCCTACTCCCATCAAAGACAACAGGAAGTTTTCCTATTGACTACAAGATGCTGGATTGTGCCTTTGGTTTTGCTGGCAGAACTGTGACTTCTTGTTTCTCTTGTGGCTAAAACACAGTCATTTGCTGCCCTCTAGAAGTAGACTGACACATGCACTTTAGTTTACTTCAATACAGGCCTTCTTGCTGTAATTTTAAAAATGCACCTAACAACAATGAAGAGCAAAGGACTAGAGGGATGTGAGGAACTAGGAGGTAGTGAGAATTTTGAAGTGTTCTCCAAATTCAGTTATTTGATAACAACACTGGTTATTCTGTTTGAAACATGGAACAGTGTCACGTATCCTCCTGGGATTAACAAATTTTCAAGAAGAAATTAGTTCAGATTATTGCTTTATTCTGCTTAATAAAACTGAAAATTAACTGAATAGAATCATGAGTGCTTTATTTAAAGCCCAACCCTCACCACACTGACACAGGACACTGAGAAAAAAGGGAGATTCATCAGGTTAGGATGAAAGAACTACAAAATAATTCAGTGAGTTTCAATTGATAGTTAAATCTTTTATTGCCTCCAAAAGCAGTAGCAATCTCATCTTTAATAATGATAATTTATCAAGTGTTCAGAATTATTTTTTCAATTTTATTTTGGTTTTATTAGTAGGGGAAAAAAAAGGATAAAAAACACTGGGAAGTGCCTGATTTCCACTAACTCCCAATGAGTGAAAATTAGGAATGAAATTTATTTTAAATTAAAAAAAAAAAAATAAGAGAGATAACCCCCAAGCCTTCTAACTTCAGCTCCAAGAGGTTAAAGAACCTGTCAAGTCCAACCATTTACCTCATGTTTGCTTCTCCTCTCAGTGCTTTGACAACAAATACAAGCAGGACAGGCTTGCAACTCTAAATCTGAAGTTAGGTACTCGTAAGATTCAAACTTATGTGACTGTTGTGCTATATGCCATTTCAGAGACAGACAAAAACCTTCAAATTAAGATTTTGGCAGGTGAATTATATTTCTGATGTCTCATTTAACTGTCAAAATTTAGGTAAAGTGTGTCTGTAGCTGCTTATATCAGCTAATAAACATTCTTCAGTAATGCCAATGTTTCACACTTTCCAGAATGAGTCTGAATATTTTTCCTTTGAAGTGTAAATCAAAGATTCAATAAGTCTTTCTAAGTACACTCTACCCTTAACCAGATCTATGCTATTTTTGCTTCTAAATGACTTGTCTAAAATCAAACATTATTTTAAACTCAGGTAAGGTAAGCAGCAAGGTCAAGACCAAGGATCCAAGAGCTTAAGCATGTTTCCTGTGAATAAAAAATAGTTGAACAGTCTTCCAAAGAAGGGCAGCAAGATAGAGTTTAATCACTTTGATTATTTGAGTCAACTGCAAAGTTAATAAATGTGTATACTCCCACATTAAAATACAAACAGAAACTGGGTCATGCATGTCAGGCCCTGACCAATCCAGACCAATGTAAGGTTAAGTATTTTAAACACCCTTCAGGAGTGAATGTCAAGCCAGGTACTCCCAAAGTTTTCTCCGACTGCTGGCTGTGGAGTTTTCAGCTAAATAAAGTATGGTGTGGATGCCACCAAGTGGTAGCTACTATCACATACCGGTGCCTTCAGCATGGCCTCACTCTAGGCTAACACTTCAGTTGCAGAAAATATTCCTGGTACAGGCATTTGCCAGGAATAGAATATTACTACTGCAAAAAGAGGAAAAGAATTCTCAAAAAAAATTTGATTCCTACTACTAATGACAGTCATGGACTTAAATGAAACCAATACCAACTTCCTTTTGAAATCTTATAAAATATTTATAATCTTCTGAGAGCAAATTCAAGGTTGACCGAAAGACCAGATCTGCAGTTTAGACCTGCAGAGAGATCCCAGGTGTACCTGGAAGAGACCCTGTGTGCAACTGATTCTTTGGGTGTTGTATGGTTCTTTGGTACTGTTAAATGTCATAGCACAATGAGACAAATCCTAGTATTGCTTAATTGTCTTATCACTACCCTATTTTTGTCAGATGCAAATTGTTCTCTCTCAGACGAAGTATAAGCATAGTGCTGGGAATAATTTCCTCCAGGGAATGATCACAAAAGCCAGTTGGCTGAAACTGCTCTGGGTTTGCCATGCCCATTTGCTCTGCAATTAACCCCCTGCATTCTCTGCTGTCCTTCAACATTATTGCAGCAAGATTTGCAAATATCTCATAAAGCACATCTCAGGACATATACAGCCTCAGTCCCAGGCCATAAGAGCACTCATGAGGGCCATTTCATGCCTTTGCATTATTCCAGCCACAGTGGCTCAGCCAGAGGCCCACAGGATCCATCCAGGCACACAGCACAGGGGTGGGCAGCCTCTACCTCTCCTGAGCCAGGAACTCCAGCAAGGGTGTTAGACAACCCCTGTCACTTGTTGGGATATCAGGGAAGAAGTTTCTTATGTGAGAAGCAATTTAGAAACACTCCCTGTCTATGATCGCATTCTTGGGGAGCATTACAGACATCCTTCAGGAATTCTGCCACCAGCATAAGTCTGCATAGAAGACAGGAAGAACCTTCCATCAAAGGCATTGCACCAGGTACATTGGAGATTCCTGGTTCAAATACATGAGCTCCATCCATATCATCACTCTTCCAATCTCACTCACTTCAGTTGTGAAGGACCTAGGAGAAATTACCTGCCTGCTGAAAGGGGCAATCAAAGAACTCTGAACCCTCTGCTTTACTTTCAGGCAGCCAAGTGACTTGCCGCCAGTTTTGTAGTTTAATAAATACCAAATTGAAAGTGAATAACTCTGACTTGCTTGTTCTTGTTGACTCATACTCATTTCAATAATAAAGTATGTCTGGAAAAAAAAAATTACTAATTAAAATTATGTACTATGTTAATAGTAACAGTGTCTATTTAATTAATGTGTTTATTAACACAGTTATCTGAAAACAAAAGGCAAATTAGATTGCTTCTGGCACTAGCCTGAGGGGAATGGCAAAGCAGCCTGGCTCCACTGCCCACCTTCATCAATCAGAGCCCTGGAAAGCTGAACAGGCTGTCACAGTGCTCCTGCCACTGAAGAAAGGAGAGACACTACTGCAGAAAGAGTAACAGACCTGCTAACCAAAACTGCTAAAAACCAAACCATCTATACAGTAAGTTCAAATAAATACTTTGCTTTTTACTAAAGATTTCCATGGAGATGTGTAGTAATAGTCTCTTTCCAAAAGTGCCCTCTGCCCTGTCTTTCCAAGAACAGAAGTAGATTGGCACAGGCCCTTTGTCCTTGGCAATGTTCACAATGTGCCCACACAGCTCAGGAACCATGAGCAGGCTTCAGGTGAAGCATTCTGACGGCCTAATCTTGGATTTCTACAGTGCAACTAACAAAAATCAGAGCACCATTTACTGATACTAATGAATAAGAACACTCAGAATCATGTAGACAGTGAATCCAAGAAACAGATGTTTTCCAATTTCTTCCCTGGAACATGAATCAGCACTCACCAAACATTACTGAGATCATGGTCTGCATCACAACCAATATGATTACCTGAAACAGAGTATCAAACATCATAAACCAGTGTCAACAAAGGACATCTTCATCTGTCCATATTTGAGCAGTAGGTCTCAATGATAAACCAGAAACAACATGGATTAGTCAGGCTGAGGAAGCAAACCAAGGACTCAGGGTCCTACTACATGAATAAGAGTTTGGGAGAAGCAGGTCTGAAAGTTTACATGGTAGAAAAAAGTGGCAGTAACACTGAACAAAACCTTACTGCCTGACAAATCACTGAAAGAGAGATACAAACAAAAATTAGTACAGCAGCATGTTCCAGACATATTTTGCATTTCACCTTTGAACTTAGTTTGCATAAAGAGAAGCACAGGAGCAGAAATACTTACACAGAAGTAAACAAGCAATTCAAGCAAACAAAAGGAGTCCTCTTTGTTTACAAAAAAATAACACCTTCAAAACATGAGTGCCTGTGCTGAACAAAGACCCTGCTAGCCCAGCATCCTGCCTCTGACAGCAGCTAAAGCTCTATTGCAGAAGTCAGAAAACAACAGGCAAATGCATAAATCATCAAGAGGTTGCTATGCTTTCACCAATGCTGACAAAATGGATGACAGAAGGTTATGCCGGCCTGCGGGTATTAGCCTGAGGAAACAATGTTTTACTGCTTTTCTAATTATGTTGATGACTTTTTCTCTAACAAACTAACTGATTTTTAATTAAGATATCTGAAACTTGGTATTGGAAGCTTGTGCATCAGAAAAGGATGTCTTGCAAAAGCTGTCTCTTGTTCCTGGGAAAACACAGAGCTAGGAATAAGAGGAGGTCTAGCTCCTGCATCAAGCAAGGGAGCTGCAGGCCCAAAGAAGTGAAATAGCACGAAGAGGAAAACAGTTACAGAAGGAGAAAACACTTGAAATTATTAAATCTATATCATTCCAAATCCACAAGGAGCTAAACTTCTCTGCTAAAATAATGTTTCAATACATATAATAAGAATTAATAGCATAGGTGAACAGGAAAATTGAGCATTATATAAAAAGTTTAAAGATTGCAAAAAAAATATTTTAAAGTTATGAACACACTGTGAGAAAAGAAGTAGTAACATGAATATATAGGCAGCTCATCAATACATACAGACTTAATCAACCACAGTGCACAGATGAACCTCTGGACCTGTATGGATCACTCTGTAATTACTATACCATATAAATTAACATCAGTTAGCAAAAACAAAAGTTGAGTGAACATTCTGTGGGTATTTTACATACATCTAGAACACACTCATAGATTGAATTCCAAACCAGAAATGTGGCTTTACCTTACTAATGGCTAAGGCATTCACTAAATATGATGGAAGAAATTTTATCCCGATTAATGTTTCTGAAGTTTCCACAGACTTATGCATACGCTGTTTTTTCTATGCAGTAATGACAGGCAATTCTTCACTGCTGCTGAACACTGCTGGAGTTACATACTGTTGTTCAATAAACCAGTACAGAGAATTTACTCAAGCTGATTTAAGTCAGGAGGAGTCTGTTGCTTATCCTCTGGAGGAATATTAGAAAACATTGTCAACTGGATATTTCAGAGCTTTCTTATCTGCAGAAATTGTCATTTATAAGATGTCATCATCTTTAGTATGTTATTCTGGAAACTTACTTAGAGGTAATGAGCAGGAAATTTGGCATTACTTTCAACATAATTCTCCGTAATTATTTCTAAATCATCATACAAAAATATTTTTCCACTCCATGATTTATGCAGCTTGTGCTCTTGTACACTCTGATGACTCAAAATTTCAACAGGCCCTCATGACATTATTTTCAACTTTCTATGTGCAGCTGGAGCTGGTGGGACATATATTCCAGGACTATCTACAGCATCATATTAAGAACTATTAAGTCAAACCATGTGTGAAATCAGCATATATAAATTAAGTTTTTTAATGTCTATGCCAAGTACCATACTTCAGGACTGAAGCAGAATTTGTTTGCAATAACTGAAGATGAGCTGTGATTCCTCTTTCATGTCTTACTCCAATGACAAGTACTTCTTGAATTTTAATCACAAGTAACTTTTCCTTATTTTCAGTCTTTTACCCTCTCATTACGTGGCAGTTTCTGTTTCTCATTTACCCATAATTTGAAGCAAATAGACTTGTACTTCTTTTACTGTTTGTACAGTACCTCATATAGCACCATTCTGCTGTTTATTATGAATTTCTGGGTATTCTGGAACTTGCTTTGCTTGACCATTCCTGGGTGATAAAGTCCAAACATGCCCTCAGTATGTAGAACAGATGTTTTCAACCCTCAGAGCTCTTAAAATTTGTGAGTGGGAGGTTCTGCTGGAGTACAGGTCCTTGTGGAAGGGACAAGACTACCTCAGGAGACCAGGAGATTGTCCAAAGAACATGTCAAGGGCAATGACATAATTAAGCACTTGAGAGCAAGACGCTTTCTGAGCACAAAAATAGTGAGGAAAAAAAAAAAGAGGATAAGCCTTGAGCTGGTATGTCAATTGTCTGCATATAGGATAAAGTGCCTAGATGTACATGGAGTTAGGTGAAGGAAGGAATAAAATGGGATAGTATGTCTCAGAAAGTGTGCCACATAAACAACATGCAGACAGTAAAAACTACATAACTGAAGGAGAATTTGGGAATCCATCCAGAGATGGATTGTACTACAGCTTGATAACAAGTAGTGTGGCACAGTCAAGAGAGGGGTGATAGAGCTGTAATTCAGTGGTAGTGTGTAATGAATAAGATCCAAGAGTGATAAATTGGATCTTGCTACAGTATAAGGAACTACAGGACTGCACAGTAATAATAGTGACATCATTATTTGCTAGGTCATTTAGCTGATTTATTAGATTATTAAGAGGGGGTAGATTCCACAATAAACATTGAAGCCTCTCCTCTCAGGCCTGCAGTTGAGAAATTAAGACTTCCAGATAACTGCTGCCCTCTCACCCTTGCATCCTCTGAAAGACATTTTCCATTTAGACATATTAGCCTACCAAGTCCTTAAAGGCTGCAAACCTTTGGAGCGAGTTTTACCACTGGTTTCACAAACCTGCCTTAAGAAAAATTGGCAACATTTTGTTTTACCTTAAGTTGATCCAAACCACTAATCAGAGCCTCATTATTTGAAGAATATTTTGCTTTATGGAATTGAAGTTTTCATTGAAGTGATCTGAATTATCTTCTTTCAAGAGAAAAAACAAGATGAAAAGTTGAAAATCAAACTTTAACTAAATCAGTTTCTATTCACATGCTCACACAAGTTTGTAAAATTCTTTTCACACATGTGTGGTAGTAGCACTCACCTTCTCCCTGGCACATGGGGACAACCAACCTTTCACAACCCAAGGTGGGAATGGGAAGAGGCAGAACCCCTTGGTCCCCAGCCAACAGGGCAGAGACACTTCTGCACCGTGACCTCCATCCAGGGAGACTGCCCGGATCTGAGTGCCCCTCACCACTCTCTCCCACAGCAGTGACTATTTTCAGACTGGATATCCCTGAGTGATCCTTTGACCCTTAGATCTTCTGGGTACCCTTGAGTGAGAGGCCTCTTTGTGCTTATGGGTGCACATGTACAATTTTGTGTAGCAACATAATCCCAAGGGGTACACCGAACCTGTATCCTGCTAAATGCCATGGAAGCACCACCGTTACCCACCTTGTTCATTACTTTTGGCCATTGGTTTTAATTGGAAATTAAAATTTGTTATCTGCATGAAGTTGTTGCCATGTACCTCTGTGCCAGCATGCTGCCAGTTGTTTGAGTCCTTAGCTATTATGGACCACTGTAATATTAGAGGGGCTTGTGTTGGACACAGCACACTTCCCACTCTCCTCCTTTAAGAGTCTTTTCTGCATTGGTCTCATACAGTATGTGCAGGGACTCCGACAGGATCATGACCACACGGTTCTGAAGCCACATTCCCAATACGTTGCTGTCACCGACATGTTTTATGAAAAATCCTTTCCTTAGGATTTTTCCCTCCTGAGAAGCTGAGAGGCCTCAGGAACAAACTGTAAACAATTCTTATCTGCTGCTGTGGAATGCAACAGGGGAATCTGTGATTGGTCTCATCTGGGTGTTTGGAATTAACGGCCCATCACAGATCACCTGGCCAAACTGTCTCGGTTAGAGACAAACCTTTGTTATTCATTCCTTTGCTATTCTTAGCTTAGCCTTCTGATGAAATCCCTTCTTCTGTTCTTTTAGTATAGTTTTAATATATTATCTATCATAAAATAATAAATCAAGCTTTCTGATACATGGAGTCAACTTTCTCGTCTCTTCCCTCATCCTGGGACCCTTGTGGACAATACTACACGTTACCACTACAGAGAGAGGGTTAGAGGTTTTTTTATGTTTTCGGTTTCGTTTTGTTCTTCTTCTTTTTTAAGATATTTTCTCGTGCTCCATGGGATTTTTCCCATGACTGCCCAACCTCAACAGCCCTCCCTTAGGTGAAGACAAGTTGGCCTTTTGAATTTTTTTTTTTAGGGGGGGGTAATGGGAAAGGCTTCAGCTTTCTGGCTTTCTGCTCCTGTACCAGCCCAGGCCTTGACATTGCACTTGTCCTTGAACAGACCCTGCCCCTACCCTGGGCAGGCTCATGTGTGGGGAACACCAGTCACTGCTTGTGTCCCCCATAGAGCATTATTGATCCCGGTCCTAGTCAGTATCTTTAAGGATGACCTGGATGAGGGTATCAAATGCACCCTTAATAAATTTGCAGATGACAACAAGTTGGGCAGAAATGTTGAAAGTATCTGCAGAGGGACCTGGACAGGCTGGATCAATGGGCCAAGACTGACTGTGTGAGGTTCAACAAGGCAAAATGCCAGGTTTTGCATTTGGGTCACAACAATGCCCTGCAGTGCTACAGGCTGGGGGAAGAGGGGCTGAAAAGCTGCCCCCTGGGAATGGACCTGGGGGCTGGTTGCCAATGGCTGAGCATGAGCCAGCATGTGCCCAGGTGGCCAAGAAGGCCAATGGCATCCTGGCCTGTGTCAGCAATAGTGTGGCCAGCGGGAGCAGGGCAGGGATTGTCCCCTGTTCTGGGCACTGGTGAGGCCACACCTCGAGTGCTGTGTCCAGTTCTGGGCCCCTCAATTCAGGAAGGACATTGAGGGGCTGGAGCGTGTCCAGAGAAGGGAAACAGAGCTGGGGAAGGGGCTGGAGCACAAGTCCTGTGAGGGGCGGCTGAGGGAGCCGGAGGTGTTTAGCCTGGAGAAAAGGAACTCATGGAGACCTTATCGCCCTGGACAGCTCCCTGAAAAGAGGCTGTAGCCAGGCAAGGCTCGGCCTCTTCTACCGGGTAACAAGTGATAGGACAAGAAGACATAATCTTAAGCTGAGCCCAGAGCAGGTTTATGTTGGACATAAGGAGGAATTTCTTCACAGAAGGGGTGATTAGACACTGGAACGGGCCCCCCAGGGAGGTGGTGGAGTCCCTGGAGGTGTTTAAGGACAGACCGGACGCGGCACCCCGTGCCGTGTTCTGGCTGACACGGTGGTGTTCGGCCAGAGGTTGGACTCGACGATCCCATGCGCTCCTTTCCAACCGCACTGATTCTGCTTTTCGGGGATCGCTCGCTCCCCCCACGGCGCCTCCCGGCCGCGGAGCGACCGCGGTCCGTCCCGCAGGCCGGGGGGCGGGGCCGGGCCGGGTGTCCATGGAAACGGAGCGCACGCGGAGCGCCGCCCTCCTTCCCTGCTTCCCGCCGGCCGCCGCCGCGATCGCCACCATGATGCTGCTGGGCCGCGGGCTGGACGCCAGGTACGGGGGCGCGGAGCGCCGGGGGAGCCCCGGGCTACTGCCGGGGAGGAGACCCCGCTTCCAGCAGCGTGCCCGGGGGAGGCGCGGGGCTCGGGGAGCGATGCGGGCCCGGTCCTTCTTAGCGCATCTGCCTCCCTAGGAGATGGGGCCGCCTCTGCCTTCCTCCGGTAAAGGCCGCAAAACTTTTCCAGGCCTGGCGTGCTATGCGGAGATGGAGTAAAGACATGCTGCCGATATTTATTTGGACCTCTCGCGAATAATTCTGTGGACAGTTCTAAGCGGTCGCGATAATGAGGGTGGAATAAAAACTTTTTCACTCCCACATAAGAAACCACGGTGTTTCGCATCCCAAAATTAAATACTAGTTGCGTGGGTGTACTGTAAGATCTGAATTGTAAAGTGGGTGATTACGTCTTCCTCCTGGAGGGAAGCACTTTCTGACATGAAATCTTTCAAGAAAATAAGAAATATATACCTTTTACTGAAGATCTTGTCAGGGAATATAATTTTGAAAAACAGCTTATTAGTACTTAATGAAATATTTACTTGCCTACTCACCAGATGAAACCGTCCCTATTCAAGCGGTTCTGTGCTCCAGCGTGTCCTGGAGGACTGAATAACTTCCTTGGGTTTTTTTAACCTTAACGGAATCTCTTTTGAACAGTCTTTCAGACAGCTTGCCATGAAGCAGCCCAACTGGGTTTTGGCAGAACTTTGGCATGAAGTACTTTTCCTGAAGGTGTTCCTCATTTGAATTGATTGTATTGTTGTTCAGTCTCAAAGTACCACATTTCTTCAAATTTTTCTGATGATCATATATCCTGATACAAAGTCACTGTTTAAATATTGGTCAGCAGTATTGGGATACCTTACAGATATGAAGGAAGTTTTTGTTTCTGTCCCTTGCCGAGATAGTGGTAGGAGTGAATTCTCTTGCAGAGAATTCTATCACTTAATGTCAATAACCTTGTGTTGGACCGTAGAGACTTCTTAGGACCCAGTATCTGGCAGGTACTGTTAGATTGTCTTACAGATGATTCACTCAGATCAACAACAGGCATGAGTTCACATGACCATTAAATAATATAGGAATATGAAAGCAAAATACAAAGTGAAATCTGCGAGTTACTGGAATGAGTTATCTAAATCATTAATAATGAAACATACAGGCATTGGATGAAATAAATTAATTAGATTTAGGTAGTTTAAAAGAAAGTAATTTATTAGTGTGATGAATGTGCTTTCAGTGCTAGTACAGTTTTTACCTCTTGTGTCCATTCACCTTTCTTCTTTAATTCTCAGTGTTTTTTATCCTCTGTAGTGCAGTTTGGTAATTGTTTGCAATTTAAAGAACATTTAATACCTTTAGCAGTTTGTCCTTTACTGCCTAATTTCTCCAGCCATTGCCTTGCTTGTTTAGATTGCAGGCCATAGCAGGAAGGGGTGGTCTTGCAGAAGTTTTGTTTGAGACAGCAGGTGTTACCACTAATGTTAGTAACTAGTAACATTAGTAATAGTGAGCTTTTGCTTAAATTCAGGAGAAAAACTTCCAAGCAGATTTTTGTGATTTGGATTTTCATCTATTGGATCTTAAAGTGTAAATCTGCTTTTTTGTTTGTTTGTTATTCATTCATAAATAAGCACATATTACATTGGTTACAACATTCTCTTTCTCAGAATAAATTTCTGCTTTGCACTGAAATGAGCTATCCAAATTATTAGTAGTATTATTATATTGTATGTGTTGTAAACATTTCTGCCTTTCTTATTTTTCTTTGGTATCCAGGGATAATCAGACTAGACAAATGCAAGATGCTGTTTCAAATGTGGAAAAACATTTTGGTGAATTGTGCCAAATATTTGCTGGATATGTACGTAAAACTGCCAGACTACGAGACAAAGCAGATCTTCTAGTAAATGAAATATATGCATATGCAGCTACAGAGACACCGAACTTAAAAGTTGGACTGAAAAACTTTGCAGATGAATTCTCCAGACTTCAAGATTATCGCCAGGCAGAGGTACAAAATTAAAGCTGTACATGTTGTGTTTGCCATCTGAACTTTTCAGTTACTTATCTGTGATTAAAAGGGAAATCATATACTCTGCAATCAGAAGAGAAACAGGAGAAAACACGTCTAAATATATTAATGTCTGAGCAGGGTAGGCTGCCAAAGCATTCATCATTTACACTCCTAATCACTTCAGGGAAAACTGCCTAAAATTAGTACTGTTGAAGTCAGAAAAACTATCCATATGAACACTTGAAGTATTTGAAAAAGAGCAAGTTTTTTTTTATTGGTGCTAGGCTTTAGATTATGATTAATAATGAATAAAATGTTCTTTTTAGTTGTGTGACTTCAGCTGTCTAGCAGCAGCTGAGGCAAAATCAGTCATTTTACTTTTGCTGAGCATTATCAGAAATAGTATTGAAGAGGTGCGGTCAGGGACCACTGTAGTTTTCCTAAGTTTGTAGTTCAACATTAAAAGTGCAAATTGATTTGGACCATATGTGACTATATAGTCACATTTCTGCTAGATGAGTGAGAGTGCAAAGAAAGGTGTTTATGCCACTTACACATTTATGTGTGGTGCCAGTCAAACTGTAACTTAAGATGCAGAATTCCAAATACTGAGATTAAAAAAAATCATTCACATTTACTCAAACTAGTTTTTGGAGTATGTATCTATTATTTAAGTAGAACATAGATAATTCTCATTTATAGTTCTGAACAGCTGAGATCCATTATAATTCAAAAAAGAGACTGAAGAAGTTGACATTCTTTATGTCTTCAGAGAGGACGTTTTTATTTTGGAGAGCATTGCAAGACACCTCTTTATAATAACAAAGTGGAAAAAGAAAACCTTTTAAAAGTAGTTGATATGGGAAGCAGAGAGTTGGAAATACAAGGAATATTGTGGATCTTTAACAATCTATTTAGGGAGAGATTTTTAAGAAGTAATAAGAAACCTTAGGGTGTGTGCAATTTTTATTTTCCATAAGCCCTTATATGTCTGGCTCCAGCTGAGCCACATGTAGGGCCTTCTGCTTCAATTGATGTAATAGCAAATAATCCTTTGCTATTGCATTTATATTGTGGCCAAAGGTGAATGTAAACTCAGACTGCATGATCTCTCTGTTTTCGTCATTAAACTGTGAACCTGTAATTTTGAGGTACATATGTAACACCTTGAGTTTTGCTTTTGTTGATTTTAAATGTGTTTTTAAAAACTTGACATTTGGCTTCATCCTGCTGCCATGCCTGTCTGTAAACCAACATTGCCCTGTGAAAGAAAAAAGGCAGAAGCAGCAAAGGAAAAGAGAAGCTTTTAGTCTTCAAATCAAGTTCTCCTTTGCTCCTGAAAACAAAATATATTATCTCAGCTTTATTTCTTCTGGACATCAAGTCACTTAACAGTTTTCCTGTATGCCCACAAAGTGGGCAAGAGAAAATTAGCTGTAAGGATTATCAATTTCTGGTCTTTAGCTGCAGTGCTAGATATATAAATCCTGAGGTGTGAGGTACCACAACACGTGGTAGGGTAAGTAAGATTGGCAGGTTATTTGGTTCGTCTGTAATAAGTCTGTTGTTTAGAGCCTTACTGGCCTATTCCTTACTTATTCCTTATTATTATTCCTTATTGGCAATCCAAGTGCAATTGTTTGACAGTGCACTGGTAGATGGTATCAAGGAGAAATGTTTACTCATCTGGCCTAGATTTTGGCTGACTGGTGACTACCAGTATAGGAGGAACTGTCCCTTCCCAGTAGAGCTATGCACCTTGTCCTAATCTGGATGTAGCAGCGATGGGCCACAGGACTCACTCACGGTCCATAAGTCATTGGCAGATTACGCTGGGGCCACTCAGACAGTTTTGTCAGATTTGACAAGCAGGTCTTATCCTATTGCCTGCCTGACCATATGTAGCTGTTTTTCTGACAAGGAGAACTGAAATAAAAATTCAGAACCACTCATCTGTGAGAGCATTTATGTATTTTACATACCCTGGTATTGGTATTTTTAGTGCACTCAGTACCAGTGATGCTGTTTCCATTATTTTTAAGAAGTGTTCCATTTTGCACAGTGTATTTGATAGCAAAGATTGCTTAGTCTGGAACCTTATCAGTAAGTGTAGAGCAAATACACTGATCTTTAGATAGAAAACTACAGAACTTCAAGATGCAATGCTGGATGTATTCATAATTTTCCATGTTTCATTTATCCTGATCTAATTAAGAAAAAAGGAATTCCACAAGAAATTAGCTTGAGCTCTTCAGAAAATAAATTCCTTTTTCGTTAATGTACTTGACTGTAGTTTTTACAAAATTTTTAAAAACCCTTATCCTAATATTTTTTCAACATATATGGATTTAATTTGTAATAGGATGAGTCACTATTAAAGTAATTGTTTCCCATTTCTGCACACCATGGATATGGATGATTTTAGCAACTTGTGATTTCTTTTTGTAGGTTGACAGGCTGGAAGCCAAGGTTGTTGAACCTCTGAAATGTTATGGGACCATAGTGAAACTTAAAAGGGTAGGTTAAACATGTGTTTTCTCACAAGGTACATTTCAGTGTCCTGGCCACTCAGTTGAAAACGTTTTGTTTATGGGGAAAATAGTTATGATTTTTCATATTTCAGTAATCAGTTTAACTTAATTATATCATTAGACACCTGAACTGAAGCTATATATATGTTAGAGGAAAGAGCTTTGATGTGAAGACAAGGATATTCAGGCTCTTCGAGCACAAACAAATGCTCAGAAAAGGCATTAGTATGAAGTTCCCTGGGTAGTGTAAATTCAGGACTTTTTATTTGTAAATAATGTCATTTATTATTGTGATTTTGATGATGATGGTGGTGATATTATTATTACTATTATTACTGCTTTGGCTCTTAGTCATCAATATGCTACCTTTAA
The DNA here is from genome assembly GCF_027477595.1 of Haemorhous mexicanus. Classification (NCBI taxonomy): domain Eukaryota; kingdom Metazoa; phylum Chordata; class Aves; order Passeriformes; family Fringillidae; genus Haemorhous; species Haemorhous mexicanus. The sequence goes on from NC_082341.1 coordinate 134,276,783, forward strand.
CAGCTTTTCTAACTCAGAATTATGTTCTACATTAAAGTTCATAACTTAGAAAACCCATTTGAACCTGATAAGTAGGTAGTGCCTAGATCCCTCTCCATTAAATCCTCACGTTGACATGAAGATACACAAAAATCTGAGGTCTCTTCATTCACTATATTTTCGAAACAATGTTTATAGGGGTTTGAAATCTTCCCTTAAAATACCTGTAAGTTTCTTTCCTCTAGGAAAGATAAGCTTGAGCAAGGAATTTAATAAGCAGATACTAAAAGTAGATCTTCGTAATACTTGCATCTTATACAGAGAATACCTTAATCCTGCAAACTCAAATCTGTAATTGATGTAGATATCTCTACCATAATCTATATAAATTCAAAAGCTTTTATTATTATTATCTGATGGTATTTTACAAAAATACTGAAACAAAAATCATGTGGTGTGTTCATCATCATTAATTTGAGTAGATGGTGGCACTGCACCTCAAGCAAGCAGTTTTCCTATGGGTTTTTTTGTGGTTTTTTTTCCATATGGTGAAGAACCAAGTAGTGTTTGGGACTTCCTGCACAGTTACCTCACTTGGTGGTCAGAGAAACGATTGCAAAGGAAATGCATTCTGCACTTGAGTAGGACTACCCACAGTAGTCCTTAGCAGAGCTGTAGACTGTAGTGCCTAAAACCTGGTATCTTAATGGTCACCAGTTTGTGAGATCTAGAACTGGGTACTTTGTAGGGTGTAAATGCTGGGGGTGGAAGACAAGTTTCATGTGTTTGTGGCAGTAGCGTTGCTGAGGAAACACAAAACATTACAGCAATGCCTGGGGCTTCCAAAGCGTTGAAGAGACTGTCTTGAGGTGCACTGCCACTGATAGCCAGTAATGCTGAGGACAGAAGCAACTGAAATCAAGTCATTGCTTGCAACAGTAAATTTCATTTCCTGTGGTCTTTGCCTTTCAGAATGCTAGAAAGCATTGCATAATGTTTATTTTAGCTACAGTGAGGAGTATAAGAGCATTTTTAAACCGTAAATGAGATCATTAATTTTACCAGTTTACCTTTGAACTAAGATAGAGTTCACTAAAGATGTAGGCCATTAAAGGGTTATTTTTTCCCTTTGCACGTTGACCATAAACCTTGGTTAAAATTTCAACTACCTGGTCTTCAGTTATCATTTGTAATCACTGGGACATATTTAGTGACAAAGGAAATTTTGTCACTCATGTAAATCTAGCACAAGCTGCTAGTTCTAGGACTGCTTTAGCTGTAACTACATTAGCTGACTAAGTAAAAACAGGCAGAGTATGTCATTATAGCTACTTTCTATAAAGAGGAGGTTCTCCCTGCTGCTTACTGGATCTGTTCCCGGAAGTACGCAGCAGTTTTTCTGTGCTTTATCTAAAAACAACTGGTGCTTTGCCTGTGGTCTGACATCAATGTCCTGCACTACTAAATGCTTTAAAGAGGCCCAGGTCAATCAGAGTAGTGTTGTCCTTGATCTGCTAATGCAGTAAAATTGTTTCATTTACTTGTTCTGGTTTATGATGCTGAATAGCTTCAGTGGAAGCTAAAACAATATTCTTGTCCTGTAACACAGCTTAAATGTAGGATATGAGGATTTCTTTCTGTTTCATTGTTCTATTTATCAATCTTCACTTTTCTGCTTTTTGGCAACTCTGTTCCTGGTTCCTTTTCTTCCTGTAAAACAGGACATCATAAAACCAAGGTGATCCTCATGCAGAAGAAAGGATTGATTTGCTTTAATAACTTCAGTGACTAAAGCAGGTAACAGTACAGTGATGAGGCTCTGCTAGCTCATTATCTGGTGGATGAACTATAGCTGTACTTCTGTATGATTTGAAAATAGATGGGTGACCAGAGTTCTTACGTGTCACTTGAATTCATAGTTAAAACCTAGAGGGACTATGAGTAATTTTATATTCTTTGTACTTTTTATCTCATTGCCTATTCTATTCCACTTTTCCTTGAGTGTAACTAAAGCATATTTTCCAAAAACATGTCAAAACTTGGTCTAAAGACACTGGAGGTGAATGTAGGACTGTTGGTGGTAGTTAGTGGTTAGTTGATGTTTGTGGTGTTTTGTTTTAAATTAAAGACTTCACCTAATCTTTGGTTCTTGTTACATGCTCCACTGAGATGAAAGAGCTCTGTAATGCTCTGGGTTTTTTTCTGGATGAAGGTATTTAGATGCTAGTAATTTTTCTTTTTTTTTTTTTTTTTTTTTCCTGTTAGGTAATGTACACCTTGATTCTTTCACCATAAATTATATTTTCCTCAGCTTTTTAATATTTTTATTGGTTTTCTTCTGCACCCTTTTCTTGGACAAAATATGTATGGAACTGTGCCCTACTTTCGTACATCCAAAACTCGTACACAGCTTCACCACTACGGCCATAGTAGCACTAATTCTTTGTCACACTTCAGCTAGAAGAGAAGTATGTTTCATGGTGGCTGTTGCTACAGAAAACAGAGGTAGAGGAGGGAACAGTTCAGTCTCTGTAGATATTTCCAAAGTCACTACGTGCTAGAAAGAAAACACTGAATTTAAAAATGGTGACTCTAGAACTTAGCATCCTCAAGTACACTTTGTGTGAAAGTCAGCACCCTTTGAAGCCACGTTGTTAAATCTGATGGACTGTTTTAAATGGGCCTAGAAAGTCAGTGCTGTTAATGGGGCTCAGTCAGTAAATAGCATTAAACCTGTAGCTGTGACCATTAGATGAAAAACTTTGTTTTTTCAGAAATAAATACATTCTTTTCTCTTTCTCTCCCTTTAAAATTTAAAACTGGAAAAAACAATTTTAAAATTTCTATTATTGCTTTTCTTGTAGCCACATGGTTCTCATAAAAACATAAAGGCCTTTTCAGTAGTCTTTAACCTTAGAGGTTGTGTAAATTCCCTTCTGAAAGAACAGCAGTAAAACCAGCATTGATGGACTGAAGATGAAGTAGTTTTTATTATCAGAAGCCAGCTCTGTGTCCCTGGAGACGAAGCAAAATGACAATTATATACAAGGACATACAGACAGTAAGGATAGAAACAAGGAAGAAACTGCATGTTTTGACCCTGTTCTCATGTGCAGCCTCAGTATTGAAGGAACACACAGCATTGTGAAACTTGGCAATCTTGTGCTTGTCACTGAGTCACTAGTGACCTGATCACAGGATCACAAAACTTACTGAAAAACATATTCTTAGTTGCATATCCTTCTGTCACGGCGACATACAAGCATTAAAATTGTGAAATCCAAGGAAGGAGCACAGACAACTTCCCAATATGATAGTTTCTTATAGCTCTAACTCATTCTGGAGTAGTAAATAAAAGTGGAAGTGGTATTTTAGAGTGAAAGGTCATTTGAAATGCATGCCCAATCCTACCTCAGATTTTGTTAGACTTTAGACTGTATTTCTGCTTGTTCTAAATTACTGCTCCTTTAAACTGGAACCATCAAAATTAATGACCTTTTCCATACCAGCATCAATGGAGTGATAAATACTTGACTGATAATCTTACATTCCATGAATGTCAAACAGTTTGCAAAACAGTTTTATAGCAAGAACAAAAATTTGAGAAAACTGGTAGATGAACATTCTTAAATTGTCTCAGGTCTTCCTAGAAGTACATACTACTTCTCCTTTGAAAATGGAGCAAAACCAGTTGTTAACAGTTTCTGCCTTTTCTAGATCAGTTAAGTTTTATCTTCTACAGCTCCATCATTACTTGGATGTATTTTGTTTCAAACGGTTTTAAACACCTTACTAAACGCATATATATACATCTGCAGTTTAACTCTTTCAGCCATAGAATTCCTATGGTACCTTGTAGCACAGAATTGTTTAGGTTGAAAAAGACCTGTGTAATCAATGAGTCCAACCATTAGCTCAGCACCACCATGTTCACCTGTAAACTTTGTCCCCGAGTGCCATATCAACACCTTTTTTGAACACTTCCAGAATGGTGATTCCCTGGGCAGTTCCCTGGGCAGCCTATTCCAATGCCTGACCACCCCTCCTGTGGTAGAAAAAAATTTCCTAATATTTCATTTAAGCTCCCCTGGTGCAGCTTATATGTCCTCATCCTGTCACTGGTTGCCTGGGAGAAGAGACTGACCCACACCTGACTACAGTCTCCTTTCAGGGAGCTGTAGAGAGTGATAAGGTTCCCCCTGAGCCTCCTCCAGGCTGAACACTCCCAGCTCCCTCAGGCACTCCTCATCAGACTTCTGCTCCAGCCCCTTCAGCAGCTCCACTGTCAGCAGTGACAGCAGTTGGCAGTGGACAGGTGACAGCAATTACATTTTCTTCATAAATTCTCCATTGTACTGACTGCTGCCTGCTTTGGTTTTTTTTTTTTTTTTTAATGATGCCACTTTATTTGATGCTGCTTTTTATTTCTAAGTACCACATTTATTCTATTGCTAAGTCAGGAATGAGTCTGCCTTCTTAACGCTTTGGGGATCTCAGCTTGTGACCATCTGCTATACTTTTTATGTAAAGCTGTGAATATCTTTTTCTTTCCTTCCCCACATTTTCAATTATAACATGTGCTATAGGGAGTTGCACAAGGTGCTGAACTCTCTCAGTCCCCACTGACTTCTCTTTCATAGCATCAATTAACAGATCTCTAAAATCTGTTTTTTATTTGAAGCAGAAGTTTTGTCCATGTTTTCTAGGCAATGCATGTATGAAGGAGAGCATATTTTGTATTATCCTAGATGTATTTCAAACATGTCTAAAACATTTTATTTCTAGGATGATCTTAGAGCAACTTTAACAGCAAAGAGCCGAGAAGCCAAGCAATTATCTCAACTGGAAAAGACACGTCAGCGGAATCCATCAGATCTACATGTTATCGTATCCTGCATTTTTAGTCACTTTGAGAAATATTTTAGAATTTCTTGGGAATTAAACTGTTATGTTTAGGAAGTAGTAATAACAATAATGCTCCTTAGAGGAACTGTTCCCAATGTTGAACCTTTTCTTAAACTTAATGAAGAGTTACAGCTGCTACAGAGCAGTAGTTACTTTTGAATTGAAAAGAAACTATGAATTATTTGATATGTTTATGCAAGAGAGGTAGGCATAGATTACATCCAGGAATTTGGAAGTTTTTGAAAGTAAGTGTAATCAGACAATTTATTTTTTATTTCTGTGGATTTACTGTTTTTCTCCCTGCCATTTTGGTTATTGTGCTTCCTGGTACCTAGATGGGATATGAGTTTCCTCCAGCTGCATGAAAGGATAAGTTGTTATTCTGCTAGTAGAATACTCATCTAGACTACTCTTCCTTTCCAAAGACCAGTCACCCTCCCCAGTATACTATTCTGTATCACAGTGGGAAAAATTAAGCCTCCATCAAACTGAATTAGAATTTCCATTGAAGTCTCATTGAAGTTTCAAATTTTGAAGCAATCAGAATCTAGGGAGTGCCAAAATAAATGGGATCAAGGCAATCCAACATCAGTCCCTTTATGCTTACGTATTATGATATAGGATCTAGGTTTATGATGGGCTGTTTAATTTTTATTACATTTTAGTGTTTGACTTGGGAGTCCTATTCATTGTTGGATTTTATTAACTCTGTTTCAGGATCTTTGTAGTGACTGGGGCATGAGACTGTAGAAAGAGTGAAAGTTACTGTGTTGGTCAAACTGAACACAGGAGAACTACATTTTATTTTTGTCTTTGCCAGAGAATTTCTATTTAATAATAATCAAATCAGGTAAATCAAGTCATGACTAATTAGAATTCCTCATGTAATAAAGACAGACATTTTTTAGCCATAGGGTTACAACTTGAGCTGTGTTGCAAAGTTCTCTGTTGGAATTAAGGGAGTAAATTATAACAATAAGTTGTTTTTTTCCCAAAGGGAGACTGGTCCCATTTTTTTCCCTCGAGCTAATTCCCATTTCATTTCATTTCATTTCATGGGTATGTCACTGGCACCTAGTTCATTTCATCTTGTTTCTTTTCTAAGCTTCTCCCAAATACTCCTCTGTGACTTAGCTTCTTGTATGTAGCACTTGTTTTCTCCACTTAAGGCTTTGCCTGAAGAGTTACAAAATCTCAGTACAGTCTGAGTCTGCACATGGCAAAGGCACCAAATGCTGCTTATTAGCCTTATAAAGTGATTGACACTTAAAAAGGTCAGATTGACACTTAAAACACATAAAAAGGTATTAGGAGCAGGAATGTGTTCATTTGTTTTTGAGGATGTATGCAGGTCAGCTTTCAGGTCTGAAAGAGGCTTTACCACTTTAGAGCACAGCAGCTGGGCTCCTGCAGGAGTTCTCTCATTCTTGAGCAACTGTGATGTTGCAGCAGTGAACAACTCTGGCCACACATAGCAAAGAATCTGTACTCACTCCCATCTTAAAAATGGTGTGTTACCACAGCTTTGAAAGGAAAAACATTACCAGATTTTTAAAAAAACACTTCCGTAAATCAAAATAGATTTTTTTTTTTCCTGAAGAAGTCTGCTAAACTGTAGATTGCCTGCTTTTTATTTTATTCTTTTAAAAATAAATAACCAAGCTCTCAGTCCAAAACAGACAGCTGTCCTGAAATGTTTTGGCCTGGATACTTGAATTTTAGCAAAGCTCTAACAAACTTTACATCTTACAGCCAGAGGCTTTAGACAACATAAAAATAGTACTAAATATATAGAAGTTTTGAAATAACTATGGTAAATAGTTCACAGTATATTAAAAGTAGAAGTGGAAATGAACACGTCCATGAATATTGATTCTTACATTGCCATTTTTTCCTTTACTAATATTTCCAGTCACAGGTGAGTGTTCAGAAAATACCAAACTGCTGCTGTCCAAACGACGCAGGCTCTGCGGCTTGGGACACTTCACTCTAAAACAACCAGAATTCCTCTCCCAAAGCATATGTGTACAAATTATGTCCAATCTAAGATTTATTGAGGAGGTGTATGTGATTACCATAGAAATAACATACTGTATTTGTATGTGTAAGGCCTGCATATGCATAATAGCTGCCATCACTTACAGACTGACTGAATGAAGTAATTGAAAATACACAAAATGTCTTCTCTTCCCTCCTGTGGTTTGGGCAAAATCAAGAAAGAGAGATGAACATGTGACCTTACGTACTACTAAAGATCATTATCAATTTTGTTTGCCCTGTAATGGCAGAATTGTGTCTGATTTTAGGCTGTTTTTGAAAGGAGATTGTTTCAAATTGCTAATCCTGTAAAATAAGGTTAGCAGATTACAATCAAAGAAGTGAATAGAGTATGCCTTATTCCTTAGGTTTCCATATATGTAACACTAAAAGCTAGATCACAGGAACTGGACCTGTGGTGTCTTTTTCCATTAAAAAAAAAAAACCTCTCAAGTTGCAGTTTTGTAGAAATGGGAAGAACCTTACAACTTGATCATAGGATACAGTACTTGATGCATATACTACTTTCAGATCCCATGACAAAATAGATTTGTGATGATACTTACTGACTGAGCTTGCAGGTATCACTAGTGTATGATGTTTGACCAATAATGTATGGAAAATAACAGAAGTTTAGAACCAAATCTTGTAGATTTCAAGTGCGAACTCTTATATTGTTAATTTGTAATAGTACACAGTTCTCAGACGTGACTTAATCAGAAAAGTTTCAGTATCTTTCATTAAATGGTAGTGAACTTTTTATAAAGTTTATAATTATATCTAATTAAAATAGCTGTCTAAAATGTTTCTTGTAGTAACAAAATAAGAAAAACTGTGGATTTGTGTGTTAAAAATTGGTGGATCTGTTCCCTTCCCAGTGCCCTGTTGAAGATGGTTTTTATAAGATATTTTAATAATACAAAAATATTAAAAACATAAAATACCTGAAATGCATTTGAATCTAAAAATTACAATAACTCTAGCCTGCAAGATTGAGATATTTACGAGATAAGTACATTAGTTCCAGCTGCTGCTATAATTGTCTATTTAAATAATTTGTAAGAATTTACTAAGATGAGGTTCAGCACACTATACTGGAAAAGAATCTTTCTGGACCCACCAGGTTGATCTGCAGTAGAAAACAAGGGGTGATCTTTCCTGCTCTCCAACCTGGCCTGGGCTGGGTTAAGTACCTAAACCCAGTCACTGTGCTGTCAGGACTGGCTCAGTAAAACTATCTCATGATTATTACAAAAAATGAATCAAGGCAGAAGGACTTTTCTGACCGGCTGCAGCTGGTCATTCTTCATGTTTCACATCAAAGTCACAACAGTGTAGAAGGCACCTTTATATGTTATTTAAGCTACAGATTTAAAATACTGTAACACAGATATGTATTGTCTTGCAAACACATTTTTCTGTTAATTGGACAATTATTTAAATAATTATTTAAATAATGGCAATTATAGCAAATAGTTTTGTATCAAATGCAAGACTAATTTCACCTTTGTGTTACTTTACCAGGCTGAAAATGAACTGCAGAGAGCGACAATGGATGCTACTCGAACAACTCGGCACTTAGAGGAAACCATTGATAATTTTGAGAAACAGAAGATAAGGGACATCAAAGTATGTGTGTTCACATTTCATCTTGCATAATAAAATTGCTATAGTTAGTTGGGGGCAAGATTAGCAACATTCTAATACTCATTGAAATGCAAATCTCATGCTATTCATTAATATTTCACAGATTTGTAAATTATAGATATAGAATCTACAGATAACTTATCCTCAACCTACTATAAAAGACAATCTTCAACAAAACAGCAAAACTTCTGACAGACGATATCTTGGGAATACATATTGGAGATTATTGAGTGGCTTTTCAATAAGACCTGTTATTCCTAATACATTTCCTCTTTACTTTTGAAGTATTTATTTAGAATTTATTATTAAATAATAATTACATAAGTGATAGCCCAGCCAGAATTTATTTTTAATGTCTAAAGTTCATTTCAATTCATTCAATCTATTTAAAAGTACTAAGTATCATGCAGTTATTTATATCATATAAATACCAAACACAGAATACAGTAATTTTTTGAAGTGCAAATATACTGCATTAAGAAAACCTTTCTTTTCATTTGCTTTCAGAACATATTTTCTGAATTTATAACTATTGAAATGTTGTTCCATGGGAAAGCTTTAGAGATATATACTGCTGCCTATCAAAATATCCAAAATATTGACGAAAATGAAGATTTGGAGGTAAGAGTGATTGAGATTTGCTTTTCTGTTTACTTCCTATATAAAAACAGTTTTCACAGTTGGGTTACACATGTCCTACACAGAAAAATGCAACAAATATTTCAGGTTCCCAGAAGAAACTCATGTATACCAAGCTTTTTTTTTTTGCACTTCTTCAGCAAGAGCATGCAGGTTTATAATCTTAGAGAACACAGAGAGCAACTACAGTGGCAATCTAATCTTTCCCACAAAACACAGAAAAGAGATTCACAAAATTACTTGCCACTCCAAGCTCAGCTAAACATAAAACAGTTTCTAAAGAACACTTCTGCAGTGAGTCTTGCTCTAAAGATGCACATAGAAAGTCTTATACTGCTGTGATAAGATGATGTAAAGACTAACTACTACATTAAAGATCTCCCTCTAACCTGAATTTTGTTTGTTTGTTTTCATCTTTTAATCATTTTTATTAGGTTGTTTTAGAATTAAGAAACATTTGCTATTTACTACATTGGGTTTTTTGCCTTATAGCAGTAACCAGCTTCAAGTCACCCTTTCTTTTCTTTCTGAATTATATTCTCTCTTTCCCAAGAAAGGCTTTTCAGTCCTTTATTCCTTCTTGCAGTTCTTCTGGATGTTGGGTCTTTAAACTTAATACCCCGGAAGTGTGTGTTGTGTATGTGTTTGGTTTGTCAAAAAAGTTGGATCATTTTCAGTCTTTTTTTTGTAAATCCTACCATCATAATTTTATTCTGTCTAGGACATAGCACAGAACCAAGTTAGCACAAGACTTAAAAAACCATGAGTCTTCAGTGACAGTCATACTTGAGACTACTTGATAATTTTACTTCATTTAAACTATGCCATGGCAATTTTGTATTTTAGTTTCACAATTTTAATGTCACATGACACCAATTCAAAAATCTCCTTGCAGTCAGTACTTTGTCTTTCACAACCAAATTTTTAATCTCATTTTAAATTTTCTGTTAATTGGACAATTATTTATTTTTCATAAAAATACTGACCATAATATACCATCTTCTTGACTTAAAGTCTTGCACAAATAGCTGTATTGGTTATTGAAATAACTTGAAAATATAATGGATGTCATGGTCTCCCCTATAATTAAGAGGTTTCCCAAATTTTTCTTCAGTCTTTACAATTCAAGTAACATCTTTCTGATGCATTTGTGTCTGACAGCAGGGATTTGCTTGTGAAGGGGTTGAGTTCATCTTTGCAAGAAATTGAGAGCCTGAAGGAGTTGCTGGGGTTCACACCTCTAGCTTAGCCTGAAACTCAGCTACATATGTTGGTGGGAAACCATTGCAGTTTTCCCTGTGTAAGGAAAACTTCCCCAAAGCACTGAAGAATGTTTACCTTGACCACATAAGTATGTTGATGTGTTAACAAGGACTTTGTTTCAGCTAAAAGTGATCAGTCCAAACTACAGTTGATGCACATCTCTATATCAAGTTTCAGTTTTCCAATGCTGCATTTCTGCAAGCTTCAGTCTCGGTGATTCTTGGTTTGCAAGCATCTAAGTCACAGCTTTCTCCATTTGATTAGGTTTTTCGGAGCTCACTTTATCCACCAGACTATCAATCTCGCTTAGACATAGTTCGTGCAAATTCCAAGTCCCCCTTGCAAAGAACTGGCTCCTCAAAATCTTCACTGAGAACAGCACAGGTAAGAAAAAAATTACATACTAAATCACTATATTAAAGCTCTACTTAAGATAATCTTTTAGCTCATGCACATGGATCCACTGTCTTCAATCAGTTCAGGACCATCAGAAATGTAAAGAAACTTTCAATGGCATAAATATCATAATAGGCTCTTGATAATGCATCTTTTTCATTGAAGGGAAAAAACCCTGAGCTTTTAAAGCTGTGTTGCTTACTTTTGACAAATGCCATTTCCAGCAAAACTTGGTCTTCCATCAACAAACTATGACATCGTGCAGAGAAGAGATCTAGGAGCTTATTTGAAAGAGTACTGACATTCTTTAAGTACTTGGATATTTTTAGTACTCAGATTCTAGAGTGTGGCCTCTCTACCAGATCCTAATCTGGACTAGTGGTAGCTTCTAGCAGCAGAGCAAACCCATGACCAACAGACCTCTCCTTTCATACTCTGAAAATTCACAGCAGGTGAGGAAAAGGATGATAAAAATGAGTGAAACAGCTGAAGACAGTGCCACTCTTTTTTTGGACCAGCTACCTTGCAAATATCTCTGCCACTTTTACAGCAGCAAACTTGCAGACATTGCAAAAATTGTTACATTATTTTTAATTGCTTGCAACTGTAATCCTGTAACTACAATGATTCTTACCAGTGTTTCAGTTAAAGACAAACCCATATTTAAGATGCATGTATCTTACCTTTCTTCTTTGAATAGAATCAGGCGTTGATACTGTAGTAAGGAAAACTTTTCTTGACTTCGTACACACTTAACCCCTTCTGCTCTCAACACAGAACGGATCAATTATTACAGTTGAGCTGTTCTGTTGAAAGTATGAATTTTGTCATCTGAAGAGATACAACCTAGTGATTCAGTGCATGAAGTACTGCTTTGACTGAGTAACTTGCCGGTCCTCTTTATCACTCAAGCAAATTTCATATTCAAGCTGCTTCAGAAAATATGAGAAAAAACACAAAATGAGAACACTAAGAGTATGTACATTGTGATTTCTCCCAGAGGTGGAGTGGAACTCCATTCTAACTTGCAGGTGAACTTTTCTCATTTCCTAGACTGCTCTTCATTATAACTTTGGGTGTTAGTGTTCTCATAACCTCTAACTTACCTGAAAAGAACAGGAAGTCTTCTAGAGGGAAACTGCAATGCAATTCAAAATAAGGTCATCTTACTTGGCTGTGCAATGTGTCTGCAGAGGATCATATGGCCAAAAAAAGGGGTGGAACACCCTACTAATGCAGTCACCATAGGGCAGTGAAGAAAGGGCAGCCCTTTCTGATTCTGTAAATAGCATGATGCTGAATTACACTAAGGGCTCTAATCTTTGGAACCACCAAACATCTCTTGAGAAAAAAAAAAAAAAAGCTGTATTCAGAAAAGCCTGCAGTTGACTTGTTTTATCTTTTCTGTGGATCTTTCACTCTGAAATTTTTGACACATCTAGTTTCCTGCTGCACAGTAATCCTTTACTGTCTGTAATTTAGAACTTTGCAATTTCCAATGTAAGGCATTATAAATGATGTGGGAAGCAGTTCACAGAATCACAGGGCCCAAGTCTGTGAGGCAGGGGAGGACAGACACACACAAACACAAAACTGTAGGTGGGGACAGTGTGGGAAGTCACTGCATACCAGATGGAATAAAGTGTGCCAGTAACACACTTTAAGTCTTTCGAGAGGATTTAACACATACCATCCTTGAATTTATTTCTGGCTCCGTGGACTAACTTTCTGTATTGTCTGTATGTTAAAAATCTAAAGTACTACTTGAGCTTGACTCATTTTCTCACAAAGAGCTATGTCCTTCATTTTACAACGCTTCACTTGGCAATTTATCCTCGATGTTTTGGTTTACCAATTCAGATTGATATAGCTTATATTTTAGAACTACAGCAAAACAGAATGACCTTTTCCAGGTATTTTAAATCAAGTTTAACTACACAAGTTTTATGTACATGGATTAAAAATAACAAACTTTTGCACTGACACTCTGTAGGACAGCAAAGTATCATTTTAACCATTACTGAAAATGTCTTCATCCAAATGTTCCAGCACTAAGACGTGGAGAGAACTGCCATGTTTCTGAAGTAGCATCTGCAGTGAAAGATGGAACTGACAGCAAGGACTGTCATCACCTGCATGCAACTCATAGAATTAAATTTTACATAAAATTATTTGTGGTCCAAAAATTATCATATTCTTCTTTTATTTCATTAAGTTATGAAAAATTACATTTCAATAGTGGTATGTTTTAGTTCTTTAGCACAATAACTTGGATTTAAAGTGCGTAATTTCTTTTCTCACCTTCCTTCCCTGATCCAGTTTGGTTCTTAGGGATAGCCATCTTACCACCACCAGCAATAATATTTAACGTACTATTTAGTTAATTGCTGCATGGTCAGAGGTATTTGAGTAGTGACTGGAAAAAAAACATAAAGTTCCTATTTCAGGAAAGGGGGGAGCTTTTCTTCAGAAATACGATGCAGTTCTGCTGAACAATTTCAGATGCTCTGAACTAGGAAAAAAACTGAGAAAACTAGTCTGTCCCAGTAAAATTCATTACACCTTAACAGGCTCAATCTGCAGCATTCTTTAAACTCCAATTACAGATCACTGCCATTGTCTTTTTCTTCTTTCGTGAGAGACTGCTGCTTTAGGCATCTCAGCTCAAGTTAACCCAGCTTCACCCAATGATTAACTCCATTTTCTGTTGTGTAAGGAATTTGTAAGCAACTATTTGCTTCGAGCTAAACTGTGTACTTGGTGAGCATGAACAAGACTTCAGGATTTTTCTTTTTTCAGAAGTTCAATGACTACAGTTTGCTTTATTAACACACAAAAAATTTACATTACATACATGGCTGTATGAATTATAACATGTCAGAAGTCAATTTAATAATGAGCATTTAAGGACCTTTAAAATAGGGGGCTGCTTAAAAGAAAAGGCAGCCTCTGTCTTCAGTGCAGAAGTTTTTATTATGTCACTGTATGTGAGCAGACACAGAAAATATGACCAAAATTAGAGCTGCAGATGCCCTTAGAGAACTACTGAACCTGAAATTTTTCAAAAGCATTCCAGATGACTTGGATTCTTCAATGTTCTCTTTCTGATGGGGAAAGAGAAAAAAAACATGTAACCTCCTTTAAAGTGTAAATGTTGCATTGTCTGTGAAGAATCTATCTTCAATAGGAATTAGATTGAGCCCTCATTAAAAAAAAGTACAGACTGCAGAATCTGTCAAATGAAATGAAAGCCTGGCAGCTGGCACTTGTTTTTAATGTTTGATGAACCAAAAAGAGGAGTCACTGTAAAGGCAAGCACTGATGGGCAGGGAAAGAAGTTCATCTATGAATCGAGATTCTAAGTTTGTCTAATTAATTCTGTGGGAAAAAAAGGTAAAAAGCTTAGAGCAGGATCGTTTGGAGCTTTTAACTGATGAGGTCTGATGTCTTCAAGATAAGATTAGGCCCTAATACTCCTCTTCAGCCTGCTGCTTCAGCAGCCAACCCAGGAAAAAAGTGATTTGCATCGTTGATTTTTAGCATTAATTTGGTAAAAAATACCATTTCCCTCTCCTGTAATAGTTCTGAAGGACTACATGGATATTTTTTTTAGCTTTTAAAAATCATTGTAGTATTTTTATTCTGTGTCATGTATCTTTCCATTGGTGTGCATGTTATGAAGAGTTAATAAATAAACAACGTACCCCCTCCCCTAAATAAGAACCCTACAACCATTTAGGCTGAAAATGCCAATGGAGAATTAATTTTTGTTTGCACAAAACAAACAGTTGATATCCTTCTTTTGGATTTTTATCAGATTTCCCGCAGAATGCTAAGAAAAGATGAAGAAGAGGATGAGGAGGAAGATGAAGATGATGAAGAGGACGATGAGGAGGATGAATTAGATACTACTAAGGAAGTGAGATAACAAAGCTGTTCTAAGAGGGGTTTTTGTATTAAGGGGAAAAAAAAAAACCCTTTACCTAAAGGCTTTTGTATGTTGGATCTAAAATTTCACCAGGGCTATATATTTAGAATTCCAGCAGGAGCAAGAATTGATGCTGATTCTAGAGTGCCAGACAACAAATGACCAGTTTCAAAGAATGGGAAAAAAAATCCACTGAAAGTGGGCAATTTCAGTAGCTAGAAAATTAAATATTTAAATAGATGCCTGTATTATATTTGCATAGATGTTATATTGTAATCACATTTGCTTAAACTTACGTGATGAACAGTGTCCAAAAACTGCACTAAGCTTTCGAGCAGTTATGAACATTGTTTTCTCTTTTATTTTGCCAATGTATTACCTCTCTAGCTATACACCTCTTGAATTTTTTAAGTACTCTAGCTGTAACTGTTATAATTGGATTTATACATCCTAAAGTAACTGTGGTAATTACAAAACTGTTTGCTGCAACAACCTGTTAAGATTTCATTTTGCTATCCACCCCGGATGGCAGAAGGCATGGTGAGGTGTACTTTTTTTCTTATTTTCATTTTTCTCAGGCTTTCATCAGGTACAGATGACTTTTGATTCCTTTACACATACAGAATGAACAGTCACAAATATGGACCTGGCCCAGTATCTTATGTTTAATGCTGCTTTGCTTTAAATAAAAGTGCCTTCATGATAAAACTAGTGGATATTTTATGTAGTTGATGTTTGTTATATTAGTTGACATGCTGTACAGAGTTCAAATTTCACGTGTTTAGCTACACGATTCAGTTACTGGTTCCATCAAACATACAAGAAATTACACATTTTGGGTGTAGTTTCTTATCCTGTTTGGAGATAGAGGTTACATGTGTTCATTTTATAACAGTGCTTGGTTGTCTGCCAGAAAGTTTACCACACAGTTCACCTCCAGCTTTAGTATCTGCTAAAGAACAAATGCAGAAGAATTTAAACTTGTGACTGGGAAAACAATTTTAAATTATAACAAGATCTTCCTTTCAGTTACAGAAAAAAAAAAGGAAGTGCATTTATAATATTGATGCTACTTTTTGTCCACCAATGCAAAGTATGCAATGCATACCTGTTCTGACATGTGAAAAAACAGGTTTTGCCAAAAATTAATGAGATGAAAATAAATGAAAAGTTCACAATATAGGGTTATTTTAAACCCCCAAAATAATTTTACACCAGCACTACATACCACTGACATTGAATTACTGCTGGCAAGGAGAAAATACCAATAACCAAAACTTTTGAAAGTATCTATGTGATTAATTCCCATCTATTTCAGCAACCAAAGCTCTTCAATAAATAGTAATATCACATCAATATTCTGGTGATCACCACTTTATCATTTCATACACAATGAAGTAGTCCATCTCCAAAACAGACGGCTAACTTCATAACAATCAGGTTTTCATATCATGTACATAGATACAAATAACAAGTATTTGTGTTCTATGCCTTCAGAATGCAATTCTGAAAATAAAGGCAGTTTTGTTTAGATAAATGGCCCTCTAAAAGATTATGCAGTTCACAAGCATAAAATTCATTCTCCCTACATCACAAAAAAGTCAACTCCAGGAATCACAGAAAAACTTCCAGAAAAGTACTGTGTTGGGCAACTTTGTCCTGCGTGTGTGATGTCTTAACTTTGCATGTTGCACAGAAATTGTAACCTCAAAATTACAGATGAAAAGTCTCTGACTAAAATACTTCACCAGAAGTAGAAGCCAGAATAACAATTTAGGATGTTAGTAAAGAATTAAATATTACCTAAAGATCCTTCTGCAAAGAGTTTTCTCATTGTACAAGTGCATGCCGCAAGACTGACTTGCAGTTGCTCTATTCACTCATTTGTATTTTTTATTACTGGCCCTGGTTGATGCAGACTTGTATCCATTCTTGCCTAGACTGTTTTGCCTCTCTGTTGAACACACTGGCACGTTCCTTAGGGATTAAGGGTACTCATCAGACTGTCCTGTTAGACCTTCCCTAAATGCCTCAAGCTGCTTTCGTAGGTGATCACTATTTCTAGTTTTTAACAACAGAAACTGTTCTCTTTTACATCAGAATTTTTGAACAATGGTAGCAAAAGCAACTTCAGAGAAGACATGACTAAGGAAACATCCCATGTTTTATATAGGCATCACCAAGTATAGCATTTCATTTATTACTCCTTACTATATCGATGGTACTTAAAAAAGAAGCCCAGAATTTCAAGCCATGTAATTATAGGCAGTCTCTGATTTGTCCTTTGTACTGGAAATACAGAGCCTCCAAACCACTAAACATCTGATGTTATAAAACCCTGTAATCAGGAAATGCTGTCATCACACCATGCACCTGTACCATCTATTCAGGCAGAATCAGAATATAATGCCCAGTCTGGAGAGGCAGGGGGAACAGAGGCATACAGACACACAGAGACCCAAAACACCAACTAGGTAACAGCTATAAACTAAGCACCAGCTGTCCTATGAACCTTGTGATTTAGCTGATGTACTGGCATCCCTTCCCAAGTTTCCTATCCTTCGGTGCATCTGTACGTACTTGGAGATACAGCCCTTTACAGGCTGTGAAAAAGTAATTTTTTTTGGTGTATCAATCAAACATTTCAGATTAACCTAAAGTAGTCATAAATTCTAATATGGCTTTAAATTAAATACAAATCAGCTACAGGACAAACAAAAGACCATTTTGTAATGCCTTAACTATGACCTCTGCCATTACAAGCTTTATAATACTTTTTATATGCTCACTGGGGTGGGGGAGGGGAAGGTTTACCATCTGAAAAACTAATGGTATCTTATCAGCAATTACTCTTAACCTTTTCTGAAAACAGTTTTTTTCTAAAAGATAATCTCACACTTTACTGGCAAAGCAACCTATTAAATTCTCTTACCTTTCCAACCTCCAAGTTTGAAATCTACTGTGTAGTAACTAGAAGCACTTTAAAAATCAACAAATCATCTAAAACTGATTAACTGGAGAAGTTCGTTGTAGTCGCATTTTCAACACAGCTTAGTAGTAAAAGATGCTAGTTTACAAAAACAGTCACAATGTAGTTTTCAACATGATGGTCAGGGAAGTTTATTTTGAGAATTCTCATGTCCTTTCTTTTTCTTGCAGCATCTTCTGGCTCCTTCATCTCTTTTAAAGTAGCTATTAAATAAAGCACAAAATTGTTGGGTTTTAATTCCTTTGAAGTTCAGAGGAGGATTCAAAACTCTGTGATTCTGAAGCTAATTCCTACCAGAAAGCAAAAATGGATCTGTTCAAAGTTGAAAACTTGGCCACTGTGTTTCTTTGCTCAGAGGAATCTACTTATACAGACCTTGCATATCATTAAAAAAGTTTTTTTCTTGGCACTTAAAACACAGAATAAATAATATGCAGAATAAAGCTACACTAACCTTTTCAATATTACAGGAACAAAAAAATCCCGTTCTTTTTGCTTTCTTATATCAAACAGTTGGCATGGAAGTTCTGCAATCACAAGGATGACTTCACATGAAATAATAAAGATTTGACCACCAGTGAGGGGGGATCATTCACTAGAAAGGCTGCCTGGACAGCTCTGTCCTTAAAGCTATTAAAGCATCTTTAAAAAAAATTAAAAATGCTTTAATAGCTATATTTAAAAGCTATTACAGATGCTTTTATTAAAGACAAGGCCTTGAGTAGTAGCCCATTCAAGCCAAGACTTGCCCTGGGGAGTGAATTGGAATAGAAACCTCCCTACTTCATGAATTTAGGAATTCTGGTTATTGAACAAGCAAAGGTTAGAAGTTTTCACTGCCAAGTTGCAACTCTGTTGTCTCAGTTTGAGGAGACTGAGACTTAATCCTTTAGTACTACAGATACTATCTTGCACAGCTGTAATGTCAATGAAAGTCCTTGCCCACACAATCAAAGTTTTCTACTAAGCCTTAATTTTGAAGACACAGCTTTTCCAAGCTTTTATTTCTTCCTAAAATTTAAACATGCTGGTAACAAACCAATGAAAACAACACATTCTAAATGCTGACATAAGCATTTCTTTTATTACGTAAGAAAATAACGCTTGTCAGCTTGGTTGCCAGTAACAGATGTTAGTAAAAACTAATCACAGATTGACCTGGAATGCATCCAGACATCATTAGCCAGTTAGTATTCATATTACACAGCATGTGAAGATAAAACCACTGAAGTCAGAATTCTTGATGTAATTCCAACATTCGTTTTCTGCCTCAAGGTACTACAGTGAGTGAGAAAAAAGCCTAACTGATGAATACAGCCTCTGCAAGCTCTGTCAACTACCCATCCTTTGCTGTGTTGACAAACTACCAGTTCACTCTTTCCAGATGAAGCAGCCAGCATCATTCTCACGACCCAGATCTGCTGAGCATAATAATTGAGATCATTAACTAAACAGGTTTTAAATATAAGACACACATTTAAATGGCAATTTCCTTTTTATTTTAAAAAAGTTGCAAAGCCAGCTAATAAGAACAGCAAGCTCTTAAACAGGAATGCCTGCAAACATACGAAACCGAATAAAATCTGAAAAGTTTACACAAAAAGAAACAAAACAAAAAAAAAAACCAGTAATTTTAAAATTTTATTAAGCTAACCTCAATAAGAAGTGTCATTTATTAATGCAGGTAGCACTGAAAATCTTCTATTTGAACCGTTTGTGTGGTCAGTCAACCAGCACTTACGTTTTTATTTGGTGCAAAAACATAAGACTGGAATTAATCTAAAAAAAAACCCCAAATCATTACAACTCTATCATCTTATACCTTGATGTAAGACATTCAATGTCCTACAGGTATTTCGACCAAGAGCTAAACAACTGAACTAGGTATTTACAACCATTGATGGAAACTGCTTTGCATCTTCCAGTAATTAAAAGTTAAAATAACTGTCAATACTGTCAAACCTAGAACGTGTTAATAAAGCATCTTTTCCTCCTTTACAGCAAACTCAACTTAACTTTCCGTGGACCAATGGGCCTATCATTCAGTTCATTAATAGCAGCCATAGCTTCCTCATAGTTTGTCATAGCAACAATGGCATCACCAGAAGGTAATCCTTGTTCATTGTACTGCACAGAAACTGACTCCGGTATCACTCTATAGCCATAGAAAAAATCCAAAATCTCATTAGGAGTAGCTTTAAAAGGTAAATTTTTCAACAGAATAGGAACAACACGTTCAGAACCACCACTGAAATTTGGATCTGGCATAAATCTTCCTTCAGGAAAATTTCCCATTTTATTATTCCCAAACTCCATTCTACCAAAAGGTTCACTGTCACCACCAAAATCCATGAGGGGTGGTGGACCCCTAAAATCCTTAGGAGGGCACATGAAGTCCTCAGGGGGATGTCTAAATTCAGAATGATGTCTGAAGTTCCCAGGGGGACCAAAAGAATGCATGGGTGGCCCTTGTGGTGGCCCAGATGGTGAACCAACTGGACGGGAGAGGTCACCTCTGTCATACGGATGTGAATGACCATGCATTTCATTTGGTGCAGATAATGATGCAGCGACACCAAACTTCTGCATCTGATCTTGAGATATAAGTCTTATTAACACTTCGGTTCCTAAAAAAGTTTGACGGTTTAAATTTTCCGCTTTCATAGCTTGTTCTTCAGATTTAAACTTCACTAGTGCTTCTCCCAGTCCAACTCCTTTTTCATCATAGAGCAAGTAAATATCATCTTCGTCAATATCAAATCTTGAAAAGAACTTCTGCACTTCAATTTTTGACACATCAAACGGAAAATTCCTTACATAAACACAATTTTTAGGGCTGGAATGACCTTCTCGGTAACTTTTTTCTGATATGGCCTGTCCAAGATGATCTCTGTCCGGTGATCTTCTCCTCTCACAAGAGTCAATTATTTTCAACATTGACTTTCTTGAAATTGGAAAAATGTACACAGGACGATTGAGAAGAACCTTTCTGTGACATTCCAAAGCAGCCTGATATTCTCTCTCACTCCTTAAGACCACAAAGGCATCTCTAGTCCTTTTCTGATGCTTATCTGTTAGAATCTTGATCTGTTTGCTGTGTATATCCAGTTCAGGAAAAAAATCTCTCAAATCTCTCTTTTCCACATTAAAAGATAGATTTCTTAAGTGTATGTAATATTCCTGGCTAGGAGATGAACGAGAATGTGTTCTTTGTCTCCGTGGTGATCTTGAACGAGAATGCTTGCTTGAATGCATGTAGCCTGAACTTCTTGGAGAATGGTCTTCACACAAAAAGTGATCCATTTCATCTGGCATGTCTATCCGCCCACCACATTCAATCCACCGTTCCTCTGTAGTTGGACTAACTTCTATAAACCTCTGACCCATGTATTGTCTATGACGTTTAAGTCCTTCTAAGGCATCGCCAGGTGTAGCACATTTTACCAAGCAATCACCATTGTTTAAACCATTGCGGTGTTTTATCAGAATCACTCCATCCACGCGAATCCCCGAGAGGAAAGCACGTACTTCAACTTCTGTTGCAGAGTAAGGTATACCACGCAGAAATAGGTAACGATCATCTGGGTTAAACGGGTGGGAATCCTTTCTTAACTGATAGTTTGACTTAGGTATACCCGTATCACCATATCTCGTGCCGTTGGTATGGAAACCAGCCTCCAGGCGATTTGGTGGCCCGTAACTAGGTTTCCTTATTCCTTTTGGGGAAGCTGTAACTAAATGTGGTATATCTCCAATACTTGATGTACTAGAACCATTAGTACCTGTTCTTCTAGAGCCAGACATAGTTTCTCGTCCCCCACGGTCAAATCGTTTCCGGCTCATTTCTATGGTATTCTGCATCTCTGCCTTGCTGCTGAGAAAGAGCTCTATGCGCGAGTCCTTGATAAACCCTCCCGAACAGCTCATGGCACGCCGTGCATCTTCATCTGTTGCAAATATAATAAAAGCCTCCCCAATCTCTCCTCCAATAATATGCACACCTCCATCAGGAATATTCAATCCCAAGAAGAAACGACGAATATCTGGAGGACCCGCAACAACAGGAAGCCCCTGTAAACGGATGACTACAGCCATGCTGAGCTCAACCCACAGCAAAAATCACCTGCAGACAAAAAGGTACACATGATAGCACGTCTTTAGTACTCAGCTATTACAGTATCTTATCATTTAAGAAGCTAGAGCCTTTTTAATGAATGCCCTTGTCTCATCAAGAGAGAAGGTATCAGAAAACCCACAAGTTCACGGAACGAGATTAAAACAATTCACTGAATGTTGATTAGTCAGAACAATTAGCTACTCCACCGGCACTCATGCACAAATCTATCAATATTCCCTAACCTAAGGGCAACAAAATCCACCTAAGTCACTCCTCACCATCCACAATACCTAAAGAACACCTCAAGTCTTTCACGGCATAGTTACTATGTGCCAGAGATCTCTGCCCACTCCTAAGGAACAAAAAAAATCCGATTTACTTTTGAACAGGACACTAACTGATAAAAGGAGAAAGGAAAAAGAATAACTATGTCACTGGAAAATGAAGTAACTCACAAACAATGATGACTTTACTGCTTTGACAAGTTGCTCTACCCAGTGATCAGTTCTGTTCAATAATGTATGTTTTCTCAGCATTCAAAAATGTTGTTTCATTGGTGTAGTCAGAGTATTAACTGCAGTGGCCACAAGCATATCCTAGTTGCCAGCCACAAGTCTGTGAGGAAAAAAGGCTGTGTATGATCTTGTCACAATACTCAGTGAGAAGTGTTAAGCTTTTGACAGCTTACCTGTTTCTGCTTTGGAGACCTGATAAATTCTGTAAAATCAACTTAACTGTGGAAAGAAAACGAAACATAATTAATGGCTGATACCTGTACTTTGCTTTACACACTGTGCTACACTGCTGCAGCCCATCCATAGCAGTGGCTAATACTAAAGCCAAGCATGTTATGAACCCGTGTGAAGAACTCCTTCCGTGTTCCAAGATGCCATGCACCGCATCTTTCTGTTTCCATTTTAGAAGCAAAAGAAATTCATAATTTAAGTTGACTTCTGGAAATGATGAAAATACGATGAGATTACTTGGTCATCAATTGTGCCACAATGAACTGTCGCAGTGAAACAGACTGACACTGTATCAAGGGAACAGTTCTCAACTGAGTTCTTGAAAGGTGCTTAGGTCCATCTCAGGATTACATGACATGTCCATTCTTCTGAAATCCACCTGGTTTCAAACTTCACAAGAGTATGCTACTCACCAGTCCAGCACTGCACTTAACATACACAGTGAAGCCCATCAAATGAAAGAGCAAAAATATCCAACAAGGAGAAACTTCAGAAAGTACCTGAATTTACAAAGCCAACTTCAGTATTTTCCCTAAATCCTTACTCTACTGCCTTTCAAGCATAAGAACAAGAAAACCTTGAATACACTGACTTAACATACCCTGATTTTCAACACTTTATAACACCACACAACAAACAGGACAATATTCTCAGAACAAACACAAGCCTCTGTAGCAAATGACCACATCCCTTTAAAACAAACACAACAGCCCAATGCTCCGAGGGTCTACAAACACTCCTTCTACAAACCATGCTCTATAAAGCACTAGATCCTGATGACGAGTTACCTACCAATAACCATTACTGCCACTCCACCTGAACGCAGCAAAACAAGAGCAAAGCCCAAATTCTGTCAGACTCCATGTCACTTCTGCACCAGTACTCAGTAAGAACAACGAACTGAAAACAACTGCCCATTGAGAAACTTCACTAAAGACCATCTGTCCTCTGTACTTTTGTGGTGGTGACCCCAGCCAGCAGCCAAGCACCCACACAGCTGATTGTTCACTCCTAATCCCCATCAGTAGGATGGGAAAGAACAAAGTCGAGAAAACTTGTGGGTCAAGATAAAGACAGTTTCATCAGTGGAAAGAAAAACACAAAACAAAGAACATCACTCACCACCTTCCACAGGCTGACTGATGTCCAGCCTTCCTCCAAATAACAACTGCCTCGGGAGCCAAGAAAAAATCCTCCCAAAGAAACCATTTAAATACTTCTTCCTCCACCTCAGTTTTTGTTACCCAGCATGATGTTACATGTCACAGAATATCCCTTTGGTGAGTTTGGGTCAGCTGTCCCAGCCATGTTCCCTCCCAGCTTCTCACCTACTCTGAGCACACTCACTGTAGGAACAGAGTAGGGAAAATTGATAAATCCTGGATACTGTGCAAGCGCTGTTCAGCCACAGCCAGAACACCGATGTGTTGCCAACATTCTTTTAGCCACAAATCCAAACAACTGTATGGGCTGCTGTGAAGAACGTTAACTCCATCCCAGCCAGACCCAGAATACTTTACAACGTGTCTTCTCAAGAGATGCAATGACAGTGCCAAAAAAGCATGGAGAATTCAAGGGCAGAATTTTCATACAGCACCTTCATGTCTTGAAAAAGCAAATCCGCTGCCCTGCTACTTCATGATGTATTTAATCTGTAGTACTTCTGGATTCACAACTCCGCTTTCTTATCCCAATTTTTAAACATCATTCTCAACAGCTCTCCTCCATAATTCTTCGGTGATAAACAGCAAGTTCTCCACGATGCACCAGGGATACAATACACAACCTTCAGTGGTGAAAACCAGACCAGTGGTTCCAGATCATAACGGGATCTCTAAGAAGTCCATAAACAAATGCAAGTTCAAATAATAGCTCTTACTGACTGTATAGCAAACCATCACACATGAGTAGAAAGCACAGACAAGCCATCCAAATTTAAAGTGCATAACCAAAAAGAATTGACTTGTCATGAAAAGTAAGAGCAATTCATTAACTGAACAAGGACTTCAGAGAGCAAGGATTTGGAGAATAAATAAACAACTTCATGCCACAGCTTAAAAGCACAGAAGTGTACAGTTTTATGAAATTTCATATATGAGCAAAATTGGTTAGAAAACAGTACAGTGTAATACCTATTCTTCCACAGTCTCAGGAAATTCCAAACATTAAAGCCATTAAAATAATCCACGACTTGTAAACGCAGTAGGAAACTAAGGCTGCACTAGACTAGGATTTTTATCGTAACACTGAAAGATTACACACAGACTGCAAGCTACAAAGAGAACCCATAGAAACATCCCGTCTACGAAATTGGACCAGTATAGAATAACTAGCGGAACAGGGGAAGGATTCTTATTCTGTTCTTCAAAATAAGCCTCAATAGAGGAAGCAGGCTGCTCCGAATAGCAGTTTGCCCAGTGCTGAAGGAAAACATGAGTGAGCTCTACAGCTGGCCCCGCTACACGGTCGAATGTAGTACGGAACCGCTTCCCAGCAAGTCATCCCGCCAGCCCCAGCGCTGCTGGAGAGACCCGCCGCGGGCGGCAGGGCAGGGAACGGGCCAGGGGCACGGGGAAGCCGACCCCCGCCACAAACGCTGCGGCCCGCCAGAGCCACCGGTGCTGCGCCCCCCCGAAGAAGCTCGTCTGCTTCCCGACACGAGGACAGGGGTGAGGGAAGCAGCGGGAGCGGGGAAGTGGGGTGGGAAGCCCAGGGACACAAGAAGGCCGGAGCACACGGGGCCGGGGCACACGGAGCGGCCGCGCAGCGGTTCCGCGTGGGCCGGGTAACCGAGAACCGGCAAACTTCGCGCCGCCCTCGGCTACACGCCGCACCCAGGGGAGGCGTGCTCTGTCCCTCACGCCATCCATCCACGCACCCACCGGACACGCCGCTCAGCGAGCGCCGCAGCTCCCGGCACGGCTCCGCCAAGATGGCGCCACCTCCACTGCCCCCCCCCAACGCTGAGGGGAAGCTGCGCTGCGCGAGCGCGGACCTGCGCGCGCACCCTCCGGGCGGGGCGATCCCGCCCTCTGCCCTGCCGTGCGCGTGCGCAGGCCGCGCGCCCCGTCTCGCCGCAGGCAGTGCGCATGCGTTCGCTGCCCTGGAGGCGCGCGTGCGGTCGCTGCCTAAGAAGATGCGAGGGAGCTGTGTAATAAGAGATCGGTTTGATTGTAGATCTGCGTAGGGATAGACCTGTACTGTGACAGATCTGTGTAGAGAGATCGGTCACACGGTGACCGAGCGCCGCTGCCGCGCTGTGCGCTGCTCTCAGGCTCGTTCCCGTCGGTGCCGGCGCGTGCCGAGGCTCAGGCGCCGCTCACCGCCGCGGGCCCGAGCCCTTGGCACGGTTTGTAACGCAGCTCGGGGCCGGCTCCGGCCTGGGCTCTACAGGAGGGGAGGGCAGGGATGCAGGAATGGAGGAGAAGAAGGAAAGGTTCAAGATTAAGTAAAGGGAAGGGCAGAGGCAGAGTACCTTGGTTGTGCAAGCGAGGTATATTTATCCTAATGTTTATTCTACCTGCCTTCCCTGACTTTACGTTGTCCCGTATTTTTATGCATGTGCAGTGTTTACCTGCTCCATTTTACGTAGGAAAAATACCCCTGTACTACTTACGATAGATTCACCTAGCAGTGCTGCCGACTTTAGAAGCTCTCTCAACACAGAGATAGCATCTTGTTTAGAAAAAAGACATTGCTTATTCTGTGCAGGGTACAAGGTGGAGGTTTCCACAAATCAAGCACACCAGTAAAAAAGTTACGTCTTTACACAGTCAAATTTACATGAACCTGAGTCTGGAGACAAGTAATTCGACTTGAAAACATAAACTCAACCTTTTAACAGTTGTTGAACCAACAAAATAAATCCAATGAGAAGTAAAACATGCTAATGTTGAAAATTATAATAGTTAGGCAATTAGCACACAGGAGGGGGACAATAAGAAATAACTAAAATCCAGGACACGGTGTCTTGCAAAGTTTTGGTAACATCTGAGGGAATGAGACAAAACTGGCAAAAACAGGCCCAGAAAGTTCCACCTGAGCATGAAGAACTTTGCTGTGCGGGTGCACTGGAACAGGCTGCTCAGAGAGGTTGTGGAGTCTCCCTCACTGGAGATACTCAAGAACTCTCTGGACACAATGCTGTGCCATTTGCTCTGGGATGGCCCTGCTTGAGCAGGAAGGTTGCACCAGATGAGACCCACTGTGGTCCTTTCCAACCGGACTCATTCTGTCCTTCTGTGCGATGTGAACAAGAGTGTGATAATGGTGTAAAAGGTAAAGGAGAGTAACACTGGCTGAGCACCCATTGCTCTAGGCATTTTGTGATTTCACCTTGTCACCACTTCCCTCTCTGGGGAGAAATTACAAACACGTGTTCCATTTGGATGATACGCTGTGCATCAGCTCTAGAAACGAGGTACCGGAAAGTGCAAACCGTGCAAACCGGGCCTCGGTGTCCTCTCGTTTCTCGCTCCCGGTCTCGCACAAGATGAACAAAACTCTCAAAAGACCAAACACATAAACTCGGGGTAGTGCGCCGTCCCTCGCCCCGCCCCGCGGGCAATTCGCGTATTGCGGCGGCGGGCCCCCGGCGCTCGCCGTACCGCGCGGCTCTAGCCAATGGGCGCGTGCGGGCGGGGCGCGCGGTGGCCATGGCGACGCGGGGCCGCGGGGCCGCCGCCGCAGCGCTGCTGATGGCGGTGTCGGCGGCGCTGCCCCCCGCCCGCGGCTTCTCCGTCCCGCTCCAGCGCCCCGACGACTGCGGCGCCGAACACTACTTCGATAGCTCCCGCCTGGCCTGCGCGCCCTGCGGGGCCCACCAGCGGCAGAGCTCCGGCGGTGAGCGATGGGGGAGGCGGGGCTCGGGCGGCTCCGCTCTGAATTCGCCCCCAGCAGCGGGAGGTGCGCAGTCGGGACTCAGGCTGTGGCGGTAAAACAGCCGCAGCCTGAAACAGGCCTGGAAAGCCGCGAAAGGGCCAGGATCCCCCAAAGACCTGAGAGACCCCAGCGCAGCTGTAATCTGTCTGAGATACAGCTTAGAGAAATCGCTTTCGACCTTTTTCTAATAACCTTTTTTTCCTCAAGCATTATATTGTATTTGCATTTTCATCTGTAAAATTCTGCAGGAGCCTGAATTTGTGTTCTCGATCACTTGTGTACCTTGAAACTCCTTGTCAGACTTGTAAGTCTGAGACACCAAGTGTCTGAGATCCTCAGGCTGTGCCTATACTAGTCCAAGTCCCACACGGGAACTTGGAGCAGATACAGCACAGCCTGACAGTACTAAATGGAAAATACAGATAGTTGGCTGCTTTCTTTGGGGCATAAGGAGGTGTTAAAGCATCCATCTTTCATAAAATACACAGTCCAACAAGAGTGGGAGTTCCCTGGTGTGTGTACAAATTTGAGAGTGAGACCCAAGAGCATCTCTCTCCAGAGCTGGTACTTCGTGGGAAGCAGTGATGTGGAGGGCTGTGTTCACAGCTGCTGCGTGGAAGCTGCTCACCTTCTCCACCACCATGGTGCCCTGAAGACTGATCCCATAGTTCACTTACTGGAAAAAAATACACTATTTGTTTTCAGATCTCCTGATAATGTGGGTGTCTAGATCCATAACTACTTTTAAGGCTGAATCTTCCTCTAAATAAAGGGCTTCAAGGAGAGGAAAATTCCAAGGGAAGGTCAAGGGTTTATTTTTACCTGCAGATCTAACTGGAGCAGTGTAGGTAGGTGCCACTCAGTGCTGTTTGCATCTTGGCTGAATTCCACTTGTGATTGCCCATGCACTCCTTGGCTAGCTCATCAGTCTGGATTCTGCTTTCAGGTGACATGCCTAAAAATCTAGGTATTGGCACTGTGAGTGTCACAACTCAAACTTTTCATTGATCTAGTCCAATTGGGCTTTTTCTTCTTTGAATAAAGTAGAAACTGGTCTCATTAGAATGTACATTAAGGTTATAAAACTTTCCACAGAATTTGACATTATTTTTGCCTGCACAGTTCAATTAGCTGAAACGATAAAAACAGTTTATTAGTACATATAATCAGTTTTGGTTTCCAGTATGTGTTTAAAAGTACAGAGGGAAATTCATGATACTGAGACAGGAAAAGTTTCTAAAAAAAATAGTTGTTGAGCACTAGCATGTGGGCATTATACTGTGCCATGAAAAGTGGTTAATTTCATACAAAATGTTAAGTATGTTGTGTTCACTCACTGAACACCATTCAATGTAAACCTTGATCCCCATGCTCAATTTTAAAAGCCTCGAGTTTAAAACAGCTTTTCATACAACAGTTATATTTTGAAAAACCTTTTCATAGGAAGACATTTTGGTTTTAGGACTGACATCAAATTGAAGAAATAAAACCTGTATGCAAACATATAATGCTGGTGCTGTAGAGAGGAAAGGCTGTGGCAAGATTTAGATGGAGAGATTATATCTCTTACAGACCAACTGGTAAAATTTGGTTTAACTAAAAAACCCACAAAATACAAACTCTGTGTCCCTGTTCCCCCCTGGTAGCTCAGTCAGCCTTGTAATATTCTCCTAAAACATCTATGTGCAAACTGTAACATGGGCATTTTTTAAAAAGCAAGACGATTTTCATTCACATCTCACTCAAGTGTTTTATGTGTCTGTCTAATAATCTATCTTGATCTCTTGAGAGCAATAGTAGTTGTTCTTAGTATTCCATTACAACCAGTCAGTTCTATATAGATTAAAAGAGCATTTGTTTTGTTTTCTTCAGGTAGTTTCTGTGAATGTGAACCAGGATACAGGATGGTTTCTACTAATGGTGGGTTCTCTGTTACTTGTGAAAAATGCCCAGAAAATATGGTAAGTATTGAATGTTTCATGTTTGCCATAATGATAGATTAGAAATCATTACCATTATGGGGTTTTTAATTTTAAATTTTGTCCTGACTGCAAGTTATTTTTCATTAATTTAAAATATTTTTGCACAATAGTCTTTGATTGGGAAATTTTAAGACCATGCTAATATGTAGTATTTTTTTTCAATTTAGAATTGTCTATTTCTATTATTTTGCAGGCTTTTTTTCATTACAAATTTGACCCCACAGACAAAATAAGAATTTTTAAAGTGTTTAAGTTCCTTCCACTGCTTTTCTTGTCAGCTTTGTCCTTGTCCAGAGAGCACAACTCTGTACAATGTTAAAGATGCTCTTCAGCTCATAGTGTCTTAACTGATTATTTATGTAAATACTATTATTGTAATATTTAGGCTGTATCTTCATAATTTACAATATTTCATCTCATTTCTTCTAAATGACCTGCTCCTACTATGTTACTTTAATTATAATTATAGTTTGATCAGTTCTTCTGACCTTCCTTGACAAATTGTTATAATTTTGTGTCATAATAACAGCATTGATCCAGAGACAGAGGCTAAACCAGATTTTTCCCACTATAGTCAGCAAAGAAATGTATTTTTCCATCAAATCAACTTTTGAGGGTGAAGCCTTCCTAAATATTTCTTTCTCTTCAATAGCTATAGAAGAACTCTCAGGAGAGCAGCTTACTTGCCTGAGTTAGGTGTTCAGTGGCTAATGGGCTATGTAGGTAGTTTCCCTTTTCTTTCCATCTTCATGCTGTGTTACAGAAAGACTTTGGCACATACCCTTTCGTGTTGTGATCTTTTGCTGTCTTTTCCTCTTTCCTGCAATGGTGGCATTGCCTTTGATCTACTGCCAAGGCTTTTGCAAAGATAAAATGGTCATAGTGGAGAAGGGAGTAACATCAGTAGCACTTGAGGATGAGCAGTTGTCTTCGTTTTTCTCTGTGGTTTTTATCTGTAGTGCAGTTACTTCATAGTATAAAATAAGTGTGGATGTGAATTGTCTGGGTAGGTACAAAATTGCAAACAATTATATAAGCTGCTTCACTTAGAACTCTTCAATTTCCATTACTTCTGTATATTTGTATGAAATTGCAATATGCAATTTAAATGCAAAATGTCTATGTATGCATTATTATGTTTATTCAATGTATCACTTTTTAAACATTCTACTTTTAATTTTCCATGGAGGATGTAAGCTAACAGGTTCGGAAGGCCTTAACTTTTTTTTGTGTGTCTGCTAGAAATTACTTTTGCCAGATTGTTTAGCCTTTTTTTATCTTTAAAAACTTCATGAATATCGATGTTTTATCTGAACACATTTTCTAGTAACTAAAGGCTGGATAACACATTCTTCACAGATACTTGGTGATCTCTATGTTTTTGAAAATTCTAATGTTTTATATTTTATTTTAGAGCGGAGTTACTCAAGATGGATGGAATTGTATTACTTGCCCCAAAGGCCTGACTTCAAAAGGAAACTGTAAATGCCCCAATAATGAAATACTAGGTAAAAAATGTATGCCAACTATGAGATGATAGCACTTGTTTTAGACATTTGAGTTTGCTAAGATATGTTCTTCTGTTCAGTAAGAAAGACAATGTTAGATATGTTTTCTTATCTAATATAAAAATTCAACATTGCTTTTGATCTTAATTGTCATGAAAGACAACAGATAAATCTGTACCATTGCTCATTGCCACAAAAACTATTATGCAAACATTCCATAAATGAATACTCATGTATCACTTCCTTCAAGCTCTTTGGCAATGGATGGAGTCATTAAAGTTGGAATAAAAACAATGTCAATACAGACTATACAAACATTACAGTGTTTTGAAGTATAAAGTGCAGTAAAGGAATCACACCTACATGAGTAGGTGGAAGAGAACAGGCTGAGCAAATCAAGCAAATGGCTGTGCATTAGTGTCAGTGGATTTCCTGCCTCCCTGAGACACTTCTACCTGTGACTTTCTGAGATGTGCTTCCCTATACCTGTGCTCTCTAGTAGTTGCAGATGATATTCAAGAGACAGAAAAATAATGATAAATTTAGTGTTTGTGTTAAATGGATTTTTGCTTATTTTGCATGGTAGAAACATAAGAACAAAGTACAATTTTCATCAGTGGTGTAAAACATAAAAGCTCTTGGGACCTCTAGTTTTCCTTATTTTCAAAGACATAGAATGCCTGTAATTCTCTGAATAAGTATTACAAATGTCCACTTTGGTTATATTTCTAACAGAGTATATTGGAGAATCACTGTTTTCCAGATCAATAATTTTAAAATTTCCTAGGAATCTGGAAAACACTGAATACCAGTCTTCTGCTTTAAACTTTATGAGAATTGCAAAATACATTCCGGGCCTTTATGGTAAAATATTGAGAGCAAAGCTGATTCTGTAATTTGACGTGGAGGAAGAACATTAGTACTGTATTTTTTTAATTCTCTTTGGATTTTTTTTTTAATAATTAGATTTGAAATCTCTTACCAGATGATATAGTTGCTGGGAGATGCAGTTTTAAAACTTGGAAATTGTGACATTTCCATGAATCATTTCAGATGAAATGTAATTTTTTTCCCAGTAATTTGCAAACTTGTTGTTTTGAATTTTTGCTTTGCAGTGAGGGCTTTGTTTGAATCTTATTCAGAATAAATAGCAGAGGAACAGCCAAACTAGACAGGAAATGTTGCGTTTCTCACTTAAAACTAAACTGCATGTGCACAGCTATGAGCAGTGCACACATACATACATGCATGAATGTGCATTTATAGTGGATGTTATTTGCATGTTGTGCTCTTGATTTTTTCAAAATAAATTATTTGAATTTATTTTAGATCTGCAGAGATGCTGAATTTTTTCCCATTTATCTTGAACTGTGTGACACTGCATCAGGCAGTTTTATCGAAGTTGCTTTTCTTTTCTGCTTAGTGGAAAGAAGCGTGGATGGTGTTTTGCTTGATGAAGCATTGTGTATACGTTGTAACGGAAGTGAGCCGTCCTTCTCTGCCTCAGATGCACCAGGAAGCAGGTGGGTGCTCTTTGCCTTTTGTGATGATACATTTAAATGTGTCATGCTAGTTCAAATGGAATATTCCTGAGGACCAGACTGTGTCTTTGGGATGACAGTTTTGAAGGCAGGGAATTGGAAATCCTCAACCCTGTATCAAACCCACAGTGTTTTGTGCTCACTGAAGTCCTTATCTGGCCAGCAGCTTGGTTCTTTTGTCTTGCTTTAATGTGACTAAAAAGCAGGCTTTGGATTGGAAGCAGAAGAGAATTCTTATTCTGATAAACTATTATTTTGTTTATTTTCTACTTCACTGATAGTAGAAACAAATCAGTAATCACTTTTGAATTTCAGTTCAAACTAGTGATGTTACTGATGCTGTTCAGGGGCATGCTATGTGATCAACTTTCTCTGAGGACTAAATATCGTACTTAATTATATTTTAAGTGCATTCTTCATGTTTGTGATCCATAGGTGTGTAAGATGTGAAAAGACATTCATCCAAGTAAGCAAGTCTTGTGACTGCAACAGCCCAAATATTCTAGTAAGTAGAAAAATGGTTATTTTATTGAAGTTCAGAAAAAGAATAGTTATTTTGACAAGTGTATCAATATCTTAATAATAATTTTTTATTCTTCTATTTCTTTCAGACTGGGGGGTTGTGCTTTTTGGCTCATGAAGGCTTACCCCCAAAGGGAGTTGCAGCTGTTCGTTTTGCACAGCTGGTAAGTGTATTTATTCTAAAACACTTTTAAGCTTTCTCACTACTTACTTTCAGTAAATATTTCAAATTCCCATTTTTTTTGTCTGATCCCAGTGATAAGGTCATTTGCATCAAGATAGAGTGCAGGTATGGACACCAAGCAGGCATTGTTATAATGGAGTAAGCTTTTAAAAAGTCATGCTGTTTTGGAGACTGAAAAAGGGAAGTAATTTACATAACTTTAGTATCAAAACTAGTAGCATGTGGCCTTTTGTATTAATTGTGTGCATTTAAAGCACACTCTTATATCACAGAAATGTGCTGAAGAGTCCATGAGTGCCTCTGGACCTTTTTACTATATAAAATTTGTATTTGTGTGAAACATTTAAAAAAAAATACAACGCTTGTGTTTACTGCTTGATCTTAGAGCTTATAGAAGAAAATGGGCAACTGTAAAGTTTGAGATTGTCTGCGAAATTGCTGAACTCCTTGAATTGGCTAATGACTGAAAATACATTCTACTGACAAGCTTGAATTGTTTTAGCTAATGAACTTTCATTAAATGTGAAATCTGATCAAAGTTAGGACCATTTTCCAAGTAGTTCTGAATTCAAGAAATGCTGTGTGGCTAAGAAATGTATTATGCTCCTAAACGAGCTGATGTTAAAAGCTACCACTTGAAAGAAAGTGAAAAGCAGTCTTCAGTTTTTCAGATATCAAACATTCATTTTCTCCCCGAAAATGCTATCTTATAAGTAATATTTGATGAAAAATATGTCTTTTCAGTTGCTTACAGTATGTAAGCACATGAAGACTATGTGTAGTTCAAATGTGAGTAGTTAATAAAAGGAGATTATAAAAAGGAGTAGCTAATTAATTTGGCAAATTTGGTCCTGAGTTAGATTTTCCATCAAGTCAACATCTTACCCTTGAAATTGTTAGTACTTCCCTTCTGTGGTAAAGAAAACTTCTCCATCACGGAATCCGTTTTCAAATCTTAAATAGTTCAGCTCTTTTCCTGCATACTTTGTCTAATTTAGTGATGTGAAAGAAATTATTGCATTATGGTTGTGTTTTGAACTAATATTGTTAGACTGAGATATTTACAAATGACAGAATGGTCTTGGAAAAAAATAAGTAGCATCGTCTAGCTGACATAGTTTTCCAGACTGTTACACTATGTAGGAGTTGTTGTGAACAAAGACAGTGAAAAAGTTCCTTATTTACAGGGTATAACACTGGCATCAGCATGGTTTCTGAAAAACCTCCAGTCCTCAGCCTTTGCCTGTTGGGTGAGTTTCATTAATGTTTGCAGTTTGCTTTTTTATACAGAATTGTACTCTATAAAAGCATGTCACTTTTATATTTGGAACTTACCTTGCTTATTTTTGAAGAATTTTATTTTAAGATGAGAATAGAAAAGAAGTAACTATATATACAGAATGCTTAGAAATATTGAGAGCTAGCCAATGTTAATGCAAGTTTATAGTGTTGGAATTTTCACAAGATTAATGGTGTAAAAGAAAAAATCCTTCAATATTCGGTAGTATGTGACCTACTATCCATGTATTTGGATATAAATGAGCATATCCAGTATTTACTGGCACATGCTCTTTACCTCTTAGTTGATTTTTAATTATTCGTAACCATGGAACCACCCTTTTTAGCTTTGCTTTGCTTTCTATATGCAAGTGTTATTTACCACTGTGTTGCTCTGGGTGACTGTAACCATGGGTTAAAGAGTGGCTACAGCAACAGAGTTACAGAGACTTGTGAAGGGCATGGGCCTCTGCCTCCCTTTTACTAACTCTGTCATCACACATTCTCATTTTCCTTCTGTATTGCTCTCCTGAAGATCAGATTTTAACTTCTCAGGTTCTGCTATCTGTCCCTATCTGTCACAGCCCAAAGGACTACCTGGTCAAGAAGTCTCTAAAGATCACAATATGGATTTGGAGGATTCTATAATACACGACCACATGGAGTCTTATTTCCTATATTTTTTTATTACAGATTACTGCAAGTTATTACTGGTAAAATGAGTATAGTTATGATTAGTAAAGCAAGTGTATATATGTACTCCAGTGGTAGCAGCAGTCCATAGTAACAGCAGGCATGCATTTCAGTATTACAAGTTGCTACAAAATGATCACTAGGAAAGCAGCAAAGGTGCTTATGATGAATTACCCATATGTGTGTTTATTATTCCAAATAGTACCAGTATAGTACTCAAGAAACCACTCCTAGGAGTGAGGCCTCAAAACTGATGACAGATGAAGTTTCACTTCAAAGATGATCAGCATTGCAGAATCTGGAGGCAGTCAGGCATCCCTAGCCACAGTCTGGAAACTTGCCTAGGGGAGTTCATAGAAAAGTTTGTGTAGAGGACCTCCTCTGTGTGTAGAGATTGAGAGAGAGAGATGAGAGGCAGGAACAGATTCACTCTCCATTTTGGGTAAAAAGTAATTTTTATATCAAAGACACATAAGGTGGTGTAGGGCAGCACCACCTGGACAGCCAAGAGATGACAAAATTTTATATCTCAGGCTAGTTTTTATGTTTTCCAGACTGTTTTCCTACTCTTTAATGTACAACCATCAATAGCAGTTGCCTATTCTTACTCTTTTGGAATGTTTTCCCTCTTCTAAACCCTAAATCTTGTCTAGACTCTTTTTCACCTTTCCAGATGTTACAATTCCTTGGCTTCATGCTTATTGATGGTATCTCAGGAGGTCTCTGAAGTTCAGGTACCCAGCTGCACTTCTCAAGGATGTTTCAGACTCCCAAGCCATGTTCTCAGGCTGGCAGGTGTTCTCTCAGTCAGTATTTCAGCAGACTTTTGTTCAGAATTTTCCCAGATCACCTTTGCAGCTGCTCCTATCACCATCTCCTACACACAGCTCTGAGATGAATTCTCCCACTGGTCCCATTCATTATCACTGGCATCAGTTTATCCTGTTTGTCTGCCTCACCCTGCTCAGCCGTTCAGAGGTGCTGCCTGCATGTGATGAGCAGCTGCTGGTCTGACCCACACAAATGGGGGTAAGGAGGTGGCAAGTGCAATGACCCCTACACACAGATGCCAGGTGTCACCTCTGCATACCACTTGGCATTGGTGTGTTTACCAGAACTGAACAAGGAACATGAAACTGAGGAGAAACTACTACATGTATCTATAGTTGTCAGTCTGTGGTCTTCAAAGGAGTAATCTTTGCCACACAGTCTAAGTGGTATTAAACATTTTCATTCTTACCTTGTTTTCTAAGTGCAGATTTTGACATTTCTGTCACTTTTTACCATCTAGCAGATGCAACTAAAATAAGCTGAAAAAGTGAGAGTATTGATTTCATGCTGCCATCTGCAGATCTATAAAAATATGGTACCTGAATACCTGGAAGAAAAGGTATTGACAAAATAAAATTCCTTAGAAGCGAACACAAAGGTTTAGGAGTGGCTTCTTAAAACATTGTAATTTTATGACTGCCTCACAAAAGGAAGGAGTAATTAAATACTTTTTTCTGTATTCTTGTTTCTCCACTGCAGTTGTACTCTAATCTAACAGCATGCCAAGCTCTTGGAAATATGTGTGTTATGAATATGAACTCATTGAGTTCTTCAAGTACTGATGCCTGTGGTTTGTTTCAATATATTTTTGTCAATACAGCAAGGGTAGGCGTCATTCATTCAATACCCTACTGGTAAGTTGCCTTTTCCATA
Organism: Haemorhous mexicanus; assembly: GCF_027477595.1. Taxonomy (NCBI): domain Eukaryota; kingdom Metazoa; phylum Chordata; class Aves; order Passeriformes; family Fringillidae; genus Haemorhous; species Haemorhous mexicanus. Next base: position 134,313,722 of record NC_082341.1, read on the forward strand.
ACTTTTGGTCTTTAATAGCTTTGTATGGGAATTATTATTCTAAATGTTCTTTGATGAAAAATATTATGTTTATTTAGAGAAAACATTGTAATTCTTTTCAGGAGGCATAATCTTCCTTGGCTGTATTATGGTGACCAACCAGGATTAGCATCCCAAGTGCTTGAGAAAAATCATTTTCCTACAACCTTCACTTTTAAGGGAGCGGATGCGGTAGGTGTTGGGTGGTAGACATAAGGAAGCATCCATTAGGAAAAGAACATAATCACATAAAAGGGCTTAGATTTATTATAGATGTGACTCTACTAAAGGTAAAGTTTAGGCAGTCAGTGTAACAAAACTCAGTATGAGATCTTACAGCAGAGGAAGGTGATATTTACCTAAAATAATATCTGGTCTCTTCCTTTGGTTACACTCTCATATACGCATTCTCATAAGGCCAAGACGTGCTTGCCTGTGTGGTCTGACCAGGGCACAAGGAGCAAAGGATGCCAGCTTTTAACTGTTCATTGTGTCCCCAAGGATCTGTATTGGCAGTGGTAAACTAGTATTTAGACAAACCTTTTAGACACCTTAGGCGTTCATAGTTGTTTTGACACTGTCTTTTGCTTCAGAGTCTTGTTTACATCCATCTTCATAAATCTGAGGCAAAGTTGATCGTTGTCTTTTTTTACAATATGTACATCCTTTTGTCAGATTTCATGGTGAACTCATGTGAAAAGGAGGGGTAAATGTGATGTGCTGTATCTTTACTGCCACCCTCCTGCTGTGCCAAAGTGCCGCGTCTTTTGCTGACAAGTTGTCTGTGCCAGGTTTTATCACAACCCATTTATCAGCTCTGTAGCTGAGAACAATGTTCTTCATCACTGTTATGTGGTGTTTAATGCTTTCTGATGCTTACACACACATTTCTCCCCCTACTCAATTTATTTGTTATATTTCTGTTACAATCTCTATAAGCAATACACTGAATCCATCTCGATTGTATCAGAGATGGATTCAGTGTATTACTCCAGCCTTTTCCTCTTACTGCAGTGAATTATGGGGAAAAAATGAGGTGAGCAAAGTAATTTTAAGGTTAACAAAGCCAGAAGATATACAACCCTGGGAGGGATGGACTGCTTAAGTAGTTTGTAAATTGGCACATTTTTATGAAGAAATCAGATAGTAAATCAAACAGTAAAGTGATTTATTTTTCCAAATTCATTGTAAAATCAAATAACTGAAATAGGTTATTCAAGTTCAGCTAATCACATAAAATAGTACTAGTGATAACCTGTTTGTCAGTTATAGTGCCACATTTATCTAGAGTTTTCTTATTGACTCAAAATTGTTATGCCTTTTTCAGCCATATTCTACAAGGCTATGTTTTAAATTAAACAATGTGGCAATGTAGCAGTTGTTTTAATAACTGAAATACTTGTTGTTCCTCCTAACACTGAAGGTCCTGGAAGCCCTCTAAATTCCAGCACTGTATACATTAGAAATCTGAATGGATTCCTAATTAGGTTAGGGCATGTCTACATATGTAGAAGTTCCTTTGGAATTTTTTCTATGTCACCAGTGAAGTTGTAGAAGAAAGGTATGTTTTTGTAAAAAAGTAAACTACCAAACCCAAAATTAAAAACAGAATCAAAGGGGCAAAAAAAAAAAATTGTGCTGAAAGTTTTAGGAAACATCAAACAATTAGACAGCAGTTTCTAAAATGTGTATGTCCACTTCAGGGCAGTTTCATTGGTCTTTATCTTTTTTCCATCAACAGGATGTAAAGCTGAAATTTATTGCAGCCTCATTTGATGCAGCAGGAAACTTTCTTAAATGGCAAAGTTTGGAAGGAGGTCTCTTACAGGTATGTTTGATTATAGTTATCTTCTCTTGATTACACAATGTTCTGAGTGCCTTTAGCCAAATTAAGACAAAAGCCAAGAGTTTGGCTATTGCACTAATGACAGTTCATAACTGTAGTACTAGGTTAGGGAAAACAGCTCTTTATTCTTGCTCACAATGATCTCTACAAAATCAGAAATATAAATTCATCAACACTGCCTTCGTCCTTTGGACCAGTATAAATTTGGCATATTGGAAAGCTCTGAAAAATAGTGTTAATCATTTAGAACCAGCTATCTCTGTCTTCCATTTAGCATAGTTGCTTGTGTGTAGTTTCTTATTAAACCTCTTTTTCTTGTTGAGAAAAGTGTATTCTTTAGCTCTATGTCAACATGTGTTTATAGATGATGCTATGAGTATGTCCCCATTAGATGCTGTCAACTATTTGCACACATCTTGGGGGTGACAGTGAAATCAATGGTTATGTCACTGTCAAGGGAGGTAGGAAAGCTGATCTACACCATTTTCTTTGCATTGTCTTGGGATTTTTTTTTTTGCTTACTTATTTCTTTTTGTTTTAAATATAAAATGCAAACTATGACCAGCATGTGCCCTTTTCATAACAGAAAGTTATAAATACATGGTGGGAGACTTTACATAGAAAGGGGGAATACTGGCTGGAGTACCCTTGGCCACTACACCCTCAGATTTCAGGGACACACATTCTCCTTCAGCACTACCACGCTGTGAGTTAGGCTGTGAAAAATGCAAGTAAGCAGCAATTAGAAAGTGCAATAGTAATTAGTCTATCAGAGATAACAATGGGCAGCTGCAACATGTTACAGAATAGAATTTGTTTAGCAGTCCAGTGGTGATCTAGGCACTCTCACTATTTCCCTAGACAGACAACAATAGGAACAGTAGCAAGAACAATTGGGAATTGTTGGTTCCTTTTTTGTTGAAGAGCATCACTTCAAACATTTCAGTGTCTATAGAAGAACAACTGACATTCAGGATTTACTTTGTTATTGCCTCAGGATGAGCCATCTGTCTGTGTTTCCAGTTTTAAGGAAAGGTGGTGTTTAAGAGAACAGGTTACTAACATGGGTACTATGCACAGAAAATTATATATTCTGACATACAAGTTTAGGTTTCTTGGGGCACATTTATTTTCTAGGGCAAAGCTTTTAACAGCTATCAAGAGCCAATGTGAAAGGAATAGCATTTCCATTCAAAGCCTCCTTTAATGTAATAGACTGTGCATGATGATAAGACATCACAGTGCTAAAGTGGTCTCAATGCATAATTGTAGCAATTCCCAGAATTTCTGTTTCACACTAATAGAATTGTGTTTTATGCAAATTTAGACTTCATTCTCATTTTGGGAAAATGGTTCTGGCCTCCACATTAGACTTTGGACCATTTTTTTCTGGATTCAGCTGGATCTGCTGTTCTTTGCTGAAAATATAAGTGCTGTATTAAAAAAAGAAAAAAAATCTTGCTACTTGCTATAACTTTGATTCTCTGAGAATGCCAGCTTAAGAGAAACAAGGCTGTCTGAATGTGGAGTTCTTTTCTTATGGGATTCTTGAATTTAGCAGAAGCCTCTGATTGAGCTTGAGGCAATACAGTGCACTGATATTCAGTCCACAGAAAGGTTATTCTTGCCTGTTTGGATGCTGCTGTCCACAGATTTCAGTGATGGAACTGAAAAGTACTATGCAAGTATGAATAAGCTAAACCAGCATTTTAAGCACATCAGTGTTAGTGAAAAAAATAATGGTGTTTACCCCAAAATAAATCCTTCTCTTAATAAAAAAATTTTTAAAAATATCTTTTATGAGAACTCTTAATACATAAGTACTTGTAAATATTTTTTACATGAGAAGATGATACCTTTGAATTAACCTAATTATAACTATGTTTTATTCAGCTTTGTCCTGATACCCAAACTAAATTGAACGCAGCTTATGTTTTTGGAACAACTTACCAACAAAATGTAAGTAAGATATAAAATGCTATTTTCAATTTTTAATTAAGCTACCTTATATGTCATTAGTTACTCAGTGCATATTGAAGAACTTTTGGTGTTTAGGCGTAAGCTACAACATGGAGTTCTTTCTTGGGAAATTGAATTAATTTAGGGTTTTTTTAAATTATTTAACTACATCACAAAACTTGTTTACTACATAGCATAATCACAGTAAATTAAACTGGCATTTGTATTTGTGAGCTTGCTGACTTTGCAGTGGAAGAACACAGTGCCTGAATTATGACAGCCATATGCTTTGTATTATATCTACAAATTTTCCTACCACCATCTTTGGCCAGTTTTCTTATGAAAAGAAGGCAAATCCAGTCATGCCATGCCTGAATATTGTTCCCATTTACTCTTTATAGTATGCCCTGATTTTAGTGAATTCAGTAAAGAGATTGAAAATGTATTTTAATTGAACAGATGACTCATCAGAGGAAGGAGATTCTTTAGCTGTCTTAACCATGAAAAAACACTGTTGGGGTTTTCACACTTTACTAAACACCAGGAAAGGAAGAGGGAAGAGAACACTAAACTATGTCAGCTGCAGAAATGGTTCTGCCAGTGATAACGCATCATTAATTTTTGTCACTTAATATGTTAGATGGGAAGGTGGTAGTCTCTTTGGCAATGGAGTAGAGAAAGAAACATCTTTATAGAACTCCATATATGTGCGCAGCATCTCATACCTGTATATTAATATTGTTTATTAACTCATCGAACATTGAAAACCATTTCCCACGTGATGTGTTGAATTGTGAAAATACAAAACTGGCTGCTATTTAGGTGGTGTGAAAGTCTTGGAAAGCAATAGCTGTTAAAGCTTACTGTGGGAAATTTAAAGTGTTTACTAAATAACATTGGCAAATATTTTTAAAATATTTTTATTTATCAAGATATTCAACAATATCTTTCATATTGTTTAATGTTTAATCTACATTTCAGTATTTCAGATAGAATGAAAACATGTTCTCTTTAGGATCATTGAGATAGTTGAGTATGGGGCTTTTTTTCTTTTTAAAATCTTGAGTATTTGACATTGATTCTGTATTACCTGTTGTTAAGTATTAATAACAGTAATATTGTTGGGTTTGAATAGATACATCAGTAACTTACTGAGTATTTTTTGATGTAATTTTCATCCATTATATGCATTACTTTTTTTTTTTTCCATGTTGATTTGGAGAAAATGTGGTTGACAAATTATAAGAATATTTAAAATGCATGGTAGTTCACATTTGCAAAAAGTTACCTGCTTTTACATGTAACTTCTTCACACAATCACAGAGTGGTTGAGGTAGTCAGGGACCTTGGAAGGCTGTCTTGTCCACAAGACAGGCAGGTTGCCTAGGACCATACCCACATGGTCTTATCTCCAGAGAGTGACTCCACAGCCTCCCTGGGCAGCCTGTGTCAGTGAAAACCTGTGTTCTGGTGGTCAGAGGGAACATCCTGTTTCAGTTTATGCCCATTGCCTCTGGTCTTGTTACTGAGCACTGCCAAAAAGAGCCTGGCTCTGTCTCATACACCCTCCCTTGTACAATATTTGTACACATTGATAAGATCCCCTGAGCCTTCTTAACTCCAGGCAAAACAGCCTCAGCTCTTCTTCGTAGCAGAGATGTTTCAGTCTCTTCCTCACCACAGTGGCCTGTGCTGGACTGTATCGAGTAGTCTAATTTCTCTCTTGTACTGGTGGGCCCAGAAGCAGATTTCATGACTTCAGCATTTATTTTTCTTGACTTGAATGTTTATGCTGTTTCAAATGTTATGTCTGTGAGGTTTGCTAGGATATTTTTTCCAAATCTGTTGAAAAATTTTAAGAGCTTCATTCTCCACATTAGTCATTCTAGTTAATTGCAATTATTTCCAAGAAGTTTGCATAAGATCATTAGTAGTTTGTAAATGCTTGCAGATAGCTGGAACACCTTGTCTATCAGTAATTCAGTAAAGCATTTGACACCATTTCCCACAGCATTCTCAAGAAACTCTGCTCGAGGCTTGGACAGGTGCACTCTTCACAGGGTGAAAAAGTGGCTGGATGTCTGGCTCAGAGAGTGGTGGATGGAACTAAATCCAGCTGGACACTGGTGGTGTTCCCCAGGGCTCAGGACTGAGGCTGGTCCTGTTTAACATTTTTATCAATGATGTCAACAGGGGGATCAAGAGCACCCCTCAGCAAGTTTGCAGCTGACACCAGATTGGGTGGGAATGTTGATCTGCTGAAGGGCAGGCAGGCTCTGTAGAGGGATCTGGACAGGCTGGATCAATGGGCTGAGGCCAGTGGTGTGAGGTAACAAGGCCAAGTGCCAGGTCCTGCACTTGAGTCACAACCACCTCATGCAGCGCTTAGATGTGGGGAAGAGGGATTAGAAAGCTGCCCAGCAGAAGACCTGAGATTGTTCAACAGCCAGCTGGTCAAACATGAGCCAGCATGTGCCCAGGTGGCCAAGAAGGCCAATGGCATCCTGGCCTGTACCAGGATTGTGTGGCCAGCAGGAGCAGGGTCGTGTTTGCCCTCTGTGCTTGGCACTGTGAGGCTGAACCTTGAGTGCTGTGTCCAATGCCCCTCACTTAAAAAGGACATTGAGGTACTGGAACATGGAGAGAGGGGCAACAGAGCTGGTGAAGGGTCTGGAGCACAAGTCCTATGAGGAGCAGGTGAGGGAGCTGAGGGTTTAGCCCAGAGAAATGGAGGCTCAAACAGGACCTTGATGATTCTGTGATTCTTTCTTTTGTGAAGAAGTGGGACAGATTCCACAATAATTTTGTAGGGAAGGAATCCACAGCTTGACAAACTAACTAAATGGTTAAAGTTTAAAGTGATCTTTTAATTTTCACTTTTTTTTTCTTGTAGTGCAAAATTTCAGTTTCTAAGATTTTATTGGATTTTGCTAATCCAGTTTTTTATGACCTGTTCCTTGAATATAATGGTGGCAATGGACAGCAACATCTTTGGGCCGTGCCAGTTTTAAATTTGAATCTTCAATACAATGAAAAATTTGTTAATCAAGGTAAGATGGTGATAGTAAGTTCTCTATGAATTTAAACAATCTGAAAACTTCAAATAGAAATAATCTATGTACACAGTTAACTACTGTTACTGTGTTGTGTTTAAAGATACCACAGCAACCATAACTTGTTTCCATTTTAAAAATGTAGTATTTGTGGGCAAGTTCTGTTTGTTTAAGTGCAAGCTTTGGTTGCATACACCATTCCAATCAGAAATATGCACTAAGAAAATAATATCATTTCATTATATATTTGTATAAGTTGAAAATAAACAATTTTAAATCCTCAGTAGTTACTATGTGTTATACAATTATATGTGTTATTTCTAATACATTTCATTCTTTCTGTGTGTGTGAAACTGTCATGTTTTCTAGGCAGTAATTTCAACAACTGGCTTTTGACTCGTCGATTTTTTTTGGTGGATGCACTTAGTGGAAAAGAGAATGACTTGGGAAAATCACCAAGGGTAATTCGGATTGCTAGCAAAATAACAATAAGGTGATTAACTCATATAATATATGGTACATAGAAAATAAAGCCAATGTTGTACAGTCTGCATTTTATTGCCTTAAAGTTGTTTTGTTATGTATTTTCTAATATGTCTAAAATGCAATATGTTCCACTTTTCAGTTGCATATTTGGAAATTAAATGAATTTCCATAGGTTGTTCTGATGAGTGAAAGAAAACAACCTTGACTTGTGGGAGTTAAAATCACCATGATTCCCTTCCAGGTACAAGGATCAGACCATGGTTGCATAATGCAAGTTAGCAGGTATTCAGTTGCCTCTTAGAAGCAGGTTTTGTCTGGAAAGGCCTAAAAACTCCTCTGTTAATTCTTTTTCAATGTGTGTGTTGCTGACTGTGCAAGGATCTTATTTCATACTCCATGTTCTTTTTTTGCAGTATTTTTACAACCCGTTGTATATTCTGTTATACAATCCAGAATAGGCTTGTAGTCATTTAACTAAAATTGTGAGACTGCCTGTTTGGGTCAGTACTGATTGCAAATCTCTGCTGGAATACATTTTGGAAAAAACTTTTTTTCTCCTTCTTTATGTGATGTCCTCCTGTAAGATGCAGACAGGTAAAGATTGATTCAGGTATTTTCTTACAAGTAAACAATCCTTCCCATTACTTCTTTAATATATTTCTGTACATGCCTTTGTAGACTCCAGTTGTACTTCTAAAATGTGAAGTGCCATGTCATTGAGTTAGAAATTCACATTTTATTGATCAGGTTGTTCTGTTCATTTAGTATTTTCTTACATGTTTCAATGATTGCTTCCCAAGCACTCATCCAGTTGTTTTTTTATTAATAATCATACTCTGTATTTCTGCAGTATCCGTCTGGTATCCCATACACAGAGAGGAACCATCTATCCTCCTCTAATTACTGTTGGTTACACAGATGTGCTTATCCAAAACCCTGAAACCCAGAGTGTGATGGTGAGATCTTTGTGCCACCTTAATTATACTTTTAGTTCTGTTGGAATTCCATTTTTTGGTAGTAGGTTATAAAAATCTAATAAGCAGTCTCTAGTTTTGATCAGTTTTGAAGTTACAAGTTTTCACTAAAACCTTTTAAAACAAATCAGTTAAAAGTATTCTCTTTTCAGTTTATCTTCAGTCTTTTTTAACTTAAAACACTTGGAACTTGAAACTAATTTTATAATGCTAAATTAGGCTACAGTTCAAATAAAATTATACACACAAAATAAGAGATAAAGGACTCTATGGAGCACTGCAAGCAATTTATGCAAGGAATTAGTATTTTTATTTAGAACAATGCATTTAGAGGAGGTTGTTATGACACAAACATTTCAGATCACCTGTAATTTAAGTTAAAATATTGGTTATATATTTAAAACATCCTTTGGTGTTTCATCTTTCTTTACTGAAAACCAACCAATTCTGCTGTAGCACATGCAGAAGGGACATTTCCTACTTTCCCTCTCATGGGCAGCAGCACAGATGTCCCATTCTTCTCTCTTGTTGGTATGTTAGATCACACTGCTTTAAAAAGTAAAAATACTGATCTTAGGATGGTAGAACAAAACAAAAAAATATTATTAGCATTTTCTGCTTGTCAGCCTTCAACTGTTCAGACTTCCAGTACAAATAGACATCTGGTTAGAAGAAATTTGTGGTGCTAGAAGCATTCCTTGAGTTCCATATTAGTTGCATGAAAGCAAGAGAATTAGAAAGATAGAAAAAATAAGACTTTTTTTTCCTGCCTAAGTGATGTCTTTATTTAACCACTGTGATGTCTTTTATTTAACCAGACATCACTGTATCTAGAAAGTAATTCATTCAAATAGTGATGGTAGGAGCAATTGTTTTCAGTTCCTCAATTTTCTGTCATATTATTTCATCCTTACATCTAGATCTGTGAGATATATTTGGGTATTGCCAATTTTGGATGTCTTGTTGCATTTAACAAATTTTATGCAACTGAAAAGATACATTGAGTTTTGTTTCCAGTTTCTGTAAGGACTGAGCTTGTAGTAACTGAGGATATTTGGATTTAAGTCCAAGTGCAGTGATAGAAGGAGGTCTGACAGGAGCAAATGTTTGGGGAACACAAGACGTTGGGAAGGAGGGATTGGTTTTGGGGGTAGGGGTGATGCTTCTTTTAAACTTAATTAGAAATACTGTTTATTATCATGCTTATGTAATTTTAGCTGTGCAGTGACAAAGACTCAGGCCAGAATATTATAAAACCAAGACATTTTCTCTTCCATGTACAAATTTTTCAGACCAAAGTCTAACGAGGTCTTAGGTTAAATTTAAGATAGAGGGAACAATTTTGATGCTGCATGACGATTTTTATTTCATTCAAGCTGAAAAAACCCTAGTATCTGAGCTGTGCAAGCTTACCATGATTTTGCATGTTGGTCTAACTACACCAAGGTTACCTTTAATCAGTGATAAAAGGGAAAGTACCAAACATTCAGTGTCTCCTTTCAGGAGGAAAAAAATAGCGCACATTTGAAAGAACTACAAATAGCTATAGCTGGTAACTTGCAGATGGCAGGCACCCATGCCCAGCATTACTGCTGGTAAAATCTGCAGTAAGAGTTGCATAGTACATGCTGGTACTGAGCCTGGCAACAGAGCACACCAGGTCATAGGCTCTCAAAAAACATGTATGTGGTACTTGTATAGTAGCCCTAGACAGGAATTCCCTCCAATTAAAACTGAAAGCTACCAGAGTCTGTAATGGTTGTAGCACTTCAGAATTACTATGCAAATTTACTTTTTGTATTTTAATATTCAGGTTTCTTTCGCAGTCAGCTATGAGATGAATCAGAGAGAGGCTCAGATTCAGACAGATGTAAGTTGTAATTCCCTTTAATTTGTTGATATGATGATTTACTTCTATATTTTGTGTTTTAAAAATATCTGCAAATCATTTTTTGTTATTTTCAGATTGCACTGGGTGTGTTGGGTGGACTGGCAGTGTTATGGTCTCTTCTCAAGACTGCAGGCTGGAAGAGGCGGACAGGAAGCTCTATAATTGACTTGCAGGTATGAACAGCTGCCAAACTGAAATGGGACATCTCTTCCTTTCTCTAAGGGCACCTTTGCTGACATTCCCTGTGATGATAACAATTCGTTTTCTTAAGGTAACTGAAATAATTTCTAGTCTAGCTGCACAGAACTGTGCCCCAGAGTTAGGCTCACTTGAGGAAGTAGTTGTTTTGCATTCTTTTTGATTCTGATATTATCATTCAGGAAATGCTGCTCTAAAAATAAAGGTATTTACAGGGCTGTTCTGATCAGTTGAGTAGACTTGGTTTTCAGATTAATTCTTCCTTGAACAACCAGCATGTAGGAGTTTAAACTAGTGAGAATACCATAAGTATATAAACACAGTGGAAAGCTTTTGTTCAGGGCTACTTTTCAGTACTAGAGTTTCCTATGTGAGCTACATAACATTTTATATGAATGCATTGTGAACATATGCATTACTTAATTAGTTTTACAGATGTGTACAGCGCGTTTTTATAATTGCAGACAGTTTTCAAGTTCCTGCTGTTTTATGCTGGAGACCTTGCCAACGTTTTCTTTATCATCACAGTGGGCACAGGGATTTATTGGCTTGTATTCTTCAAAGTAAGTGTTCTTCCAGATTTGGATGTATGAAAACCTAGTAATATTAAATATATTTTTATATGGACATTAATTTTCTTTTTTCTTCTTTTTTTTTTCTTTTCTTGTCAGACTATTGAGGCAAGTTCTTTGTAACATTCTGGTTTGTGTGCTTAAATTTTGTGTTCATCTGTTTCTTTTCCTTAGGATTTGTTGTATTTGCAGTCTGCTTAATAGTCACTTAAAATATTTTACACATTCATTGATCTTTTTCTGAAAAAGTTTATTCACACTTAAGTGTTTTTAATTATGTTGTCACATATGCCACGTGTACTGTTTCAATGTAACTTTTCGATTATAGGCTCAGCAGTTTGTATCTGTCCTTTTACCTCTTCCATCTCAAGAAGAAGATTTTGTTACATACATAGCATGTGCGTTTAGTTTAAAGGTAAATAATTTTTTCCTCCCCATAAAATACATGTCAGCATGCTTCTATGTATATATCCTCTTTTCAGTAGGCTTGTTTTTAAATATATTGTACAGTTATTAGTTTTTAGTGTGTGGATGTTATGTTCTAATAGTTATGTTCTTCTGAGAATTAAGTAATTTTTCCATAGAAATTTATTTTGTGGAGTCTTTATAGGAAAATAAATGTCTCAAGAAGGTCACAAAAGAAAGATTGAAAAATCATTCTTTCAAGGATAAAGATATAAAGAAACCCAAATAAAATATCATCATATCAAGAAAGCAAGTACTTCCATTTAAAGCAGAATGTATGTGCTGTGAGTTCCTGATTAGAAAGAAGACAGATCCAAATAATTACATTCCAATATGTAGAATTCTAAGATCACTGTTCTGTCTTCATGGCAAATACAAATATTGTATCAATTGTGGGTACTGTGCTGAATTGAAATTCATAGTCCAGGTTAGTATGTTATGGGGAAATAGCCAGGGTTTTTTTATTTGTTACTTTGCTGCATTTTCTTAATAATTTTGGACTTTACATTATTCCAAGCTTTTAAACAAACAAAAGATTATCAAAAGTTGGTCATAAAGCTGCAGTCTCATGTATAATCAAGATATTGCTTATTATGTTTAATGACTAATCCATGCAATAACTATTCCTCCATCTTTGTGTATATGCTGTTTCTGTCCTTACTTTTCTCTCTTAGGCTCTGCAATTTTTACACTTGCTGGTTTCACAACTTGCTATTGATATTTTCTTTATTGACTGGGAAAGACCTAAGGGCAAAGTTCTTAAAGCAGTTGAAGGTAATTGAAACTATGCTTTTTTGTATAAGCAGTTTTGGTGAAATTTATATATTGCTCTCAGATATAAAATTTTAGAGCTTTACTGTATGTACTCTTTTTAGGTGAAGGTGTTACTAAAAGTGCTGCTGCACCTGTGAGCATATGGAGGACATACTTTATAGCAAATGAGTGGAATGAAATTCAGACAGTGAGGAAAATAAATCCTCTCTTTCAAGTGCTTGCAGTTCTTTTTTTTCTGGAGGTAATATTACTATTATTGTTATTATTATTATTATCATCATCATCAACATCATCATCACTTATAATTCACAACCAGAGTGTAACATAAGGGTCTGATGTTTAATTCTTGCATTCTATGTGGTAATGGTGAATCACCTTTAAATTTACTTGAAATCATGTAACTTAGTAAAGTAATTATTTTAATGCTTTTTTTTTTTTTTTAGTTTATATGTATGTATAGGTCAATATTTAATTCAGGAAGACTTAAAAAAAAATCTACCTTTAATTACCTTAGAGATCTAACAAAGATCTCTAAGGTAGTGTTTGGGGATTTTTTTTAAGGTAATGAGTTACCTTAAAGGGCTTAAGAGACTGATAAATCTTTGTACTCACTCAATTCTTTGTTTGCCTACTGGCACCTTCCTGCCACAGTCTACAGCTTTATTTCTGATTTCATATTTGTCTGAACTGAGCTTCCTTCCTGCTAATTTGCTGCAGCACCATTTTATTATGCAAGAAATAAAATGTGCCAGTTCTGTTCCCGATGGCAGTATGCCTTCAGTTACAGCTTCAGGATGTGTGAGAAACTCTGCTTTAGCTTTTAAAAAATGTTTGGGCTTGTTTCTTTTGTAGTTTAGTAATTTTTTCTATCTTGGGAAATATTCTTAAAGTGTGTAGCATACAGTTGTTTTTGTGAGGTTCTTATACATATTTTAACACTTTTATTCAATTTTATAGTCCTTTAAAAATTTTTCCTTTAAATTAAATAATGAAAGTCCTGAAGCTTTCTTCATTCACTATGTAAGCATTTTTGCTGTTGGTAAATACAGGTCAGGACCAACTTAGGTGCAGTTATAAGAGAGGGAGAAAAGAGAGCACCTATTCTTACTGCTCTCTGCAGCTACCTGAAAGGAAAGTGTAGTGGAGGTGGGTGTCTCTCCTCCCAAGTGACAAGCTATAGGACATGAGGAAATACCACCACAAGTATTTGGTGCAACTTCTGTTATGAAAGATTTTCACTAATTTTTCACCTCTTAAGTATTTCAACACATAGTATTCCTCTCATCTTTTTTATTTTGGAACTTTTTCTAGATTTTTTTGTTTAAAATAGATTCGACCATACAGATGGTGGAGGAAAGTATATTTCTATACAATAAAAACAAAATAAATCAGTCTTTTCAGAGTTGCAGAGCACATGAAAATATGCTTTAACACTGGAATATATAGTACCAAAGAGCTGAAATTTGGCAGAAGTTATATCCCTATGCAGTACAGCAGTAGAATCATTTGGAGTTTTTCAGTAGAACCCAATATTGACTTTTGGATCACACAATTGAGCTCTGTCATAGTGAGCAGTCTGCTATTCCCAGGTTCGTTCTTCATTATTTTGTCTTACTTCCTGTTATGGTGTAAACAGCAGGATCCTAATTAATACTGTTCATTCTCAGCTGTTGTTATATTGACCTTCTTATCTCTTCAGGTGGTGGGATTTTCAAACCTGGCTTTAATGGATGCTTCTTCCAGTCTTACAAGAAGCAGTGAGAGCTATGTAGCTCCTTGGAGCCGCATTTTAAGATTTGGTGTGTCTGCTGCACTCTGGGTAGCCATTGCCATCCTACAAGTATGTGAAACACATGACATCCTGAACTATCAATTTTAGGCTAGTTCTTGGAAGCTAGAATAAATCCCTAGACTGTCCAAACTGCTTATCATAGCATGGGGTATGTTCTTAACTGTTATGTTTAGTTGTTTTAGCATAGTACACCTTTGGGAATTAAAATGAATCTTCTGAGATATGAGACATCTGACTTTGGATCAGAATTTTAATCTTCTCAAAGATGTGAATTTATGCTCATACTTTGTTTTATTTTAAACAAGTTTGAAGCATCTGACAAGTTCAAAATAAAAAGCAGGTTCTTACCAGAACTTTACTTTAAAGGAAGTAGTATGTCAATCCCTTTTCATTAAGTCCAATGCAACCTCTGTAGTGGCCACTACAGAAGTCTGTTGTTTGTGGGTGTTAAGTAGTGAAATTAATTGCTTAATAACATCAAATCTGATGAACTAATGAAAGAAAATTTGGTTGATTTATTTCAGATTATATTTTTTGCTGTGATTTATGAAAGATTTGTTGAAGATAAGATAAGCCAATTTGTTGATTTGTGTTGTGTGAGCAATGTAAGTATTTCTGTGTCTCATTTGTGGCATTTTAAATAGAATAGTACATAAGATAGTGTTAACAATATTAAATAATATTTATTCATTTAATTTACATTACTAGCTAACAGCCAAAACTGAAGTTTCCTTCAGCTCATTTTATTGGTGAACTCTGCAAGATTTCAGTTAAACTTTAATTGGAAAATTATTTCAGAAGCATAGGTATCAATATGTTTTTTTAAACACCTGATTTTTAGGTTTTTTGGTTGTTTCTCTTTTTTTCAGTTTAAATTGATTACATGTGCTAATGCAGAATTCAAAAATAACAAGTTGTAACAGAAATTAGGCGTGGAACCATTTACTGCCATTCTGTATACTGGTTCGTGTTTTAGTCCTTCTGACTTGCAAGTTGTCTTGGTTTTATTTAATAGATATATGTCCAGTTTTTGCTCCTGTCTTGTGCTTATTCCTCAACTGCTGAACTTCATTTTGTCCCTCTTAACAATTGTCACCTTTTGCATGCATTTTTTCTTACTCACATCTGAACTTTCTCTTCTTTACATACGGGTTTTGAAGTGTTGTACTGCAGGAATTCCTTTTAACCAAGGAAGAGTGCAGTCAGAACAGACTGGTTTACCTCATTTGTCCAGAACTTCTTAAAAATACTGATTTACCTTTTTTATCACTCTTTCCAGCCATGGTTATTCCTCTTCTGTGAAACACCTATGTAGTACCTGGATTGTAGAAAATAATTAATTTTGGAGTTTATGTGATATATAAGCATTGTATCATACTGAATGAAGTTCTGTTAAATACAGTCTTTTAGGAGTGCAGCTGGAATCATGCATATGTATTATGTAGCACAGAAATAACCTTTGAATAAAAAAAAATCTTAATAACTTTAATTTCTTGGCTCGATAGAATTAAGCAGCAGCAGATCTCTGCTGTTGATAAACTAAACTTGAAGCTGGTATGTGTTTCTAGTTACATATAGAAAAAATTAATTTGTAAAAGAGTTGCTAAATATTTTTCTCCCATATTTTTTCAGTACCTGCCTACTTTGTATTTGTAGCAGGACTGGCTGGCTTGTCTGATCTTCACTATGAATTCAGAAGAACAAAAATAAAATTATAATTGTTGATTAAAGTTTTCTCTCTTCCCCCATCTCTTAGATTTCAGTGTTTCTCTTGTCACATAACTGCTTTGGTCATTATATCCATGGTCGCTCAGTGCATGGACATGCAGATACCAATATGGAAGAAATGAATATGAACCTGAAGAGAGAAGCAGTAAGTAAAAGTATTCAAGTTTATATCTGTTCAATTATTTATTTTCTATAAAGACCACACACCTTTGCATTATGGATTTGCAATTGTGCACTACACTGAACCCTGTTACTTAACGATAACAGCTGTTAGTATGTAAATATATGACTCAGCAATTCTTTCAGCTAGCTCTTCATCTTTTTTTTTTCACCATTTCATCTTGTTACTTCTTCACATTTCAAGGATATAAAATTCCTGTTTCTCTAAAAAGTTTTTTTCATGTAGTTAAGAACCTTCTTTTCAATACTTAAGCTTTTCAGAAGGTCACAGCCACATTCAAAAAGATGCATACCAAAAGGCTTTCATGAAGAGACAGATCTGAAACACTAATACAGAAACTTGTAATTTGCCAATCAGTTCCTTTATTCCATCTCTTCTACTATGGTGATACAACCCATTCTTTATAGAAATTAATTTGCATAAGTATTTTTTCTAGTTTGTCATGTGTTGTATATCTTTGCTGCAAGATCAGGCAAATATGAAGTGTCTAGTACAAGATCAGGGACTGCATTAAATTTCATGACATCTTGTTTCTTTTTAGGGACAACTATGAAAGTACCTTAAATAAGGATATTGCTATTTCAATGCTAAGTGGACAAAAAAAAACATAGCCATGTGAAAATTGAATCTCAAACACTGAAATACAGAGGAATCTTAGAATCTTATAATTGACGTTTTTAGGTGTTCCTACAATTTTTTCCTAATTGCTTATTTTATTATGATTTTGGGAAAAACAGGGTGTTTTCCCTGTGGAGATGTCAAATTTTTTATTTTCTTGCGGTTTCTGAGATTTATTAAATGTGACCTGAAAAAACATGGAAAAAGTCAGAAATCCAAACAAAGAAATAAAAAAAGTGAGACAAGTATAGAAGAAATGATAGACCTAAAAGAAAGGTCTTCCAAATAAATATCAGAATATGTCTTATTAGAAGGTAATGAACCGAACACAGGTGAAAAGAGAAATATGACTTTGTGACAGCAGGGGTCAGGATTTTATGTCCTAAGGAAATCTTGCTGCAGTAGAACAAGAGTGCAGTAATTTCAAATATTTAGAGATATTAACTATTATCTGTACATGAAAGAGAGGAAATGAAAAGCTTTTGACTATTTTTGGGTCTATGAATGACATTAATAATGTTAATTTACAATTGCTTTAATTGTATAGGAAAATCTGTGTAGTCAGAGGGGTTTGTTACCAAACACAGATGGCCAGACATTTCAGATTTCCATTTCAAGAAAAATGCGACTAAACTATGACTGGATTCATGAAACCTTAACAAGAGTAAGTGAGATATTGGTATTCTTTAAATCTTATTTAAAATATGAAATTTCTCTGGTAAAATCTTGGTCTTGTTGTATTTCAGAAACGTGGTCCTGCCAGGCTTTTGGACTCATCTGCAAATACTTTTGAACAAAGCACAAGGGCCTACAACGCCATGAACAAATTTCTCAGTTCTTTTATTGATCATGTATGTATATTGACATTACTATATTAAGGATAATATACTTAAAGTACAGACTAAAAATTGTAAATCTAAAGGACAGTAGTTCCTCTTTAAGCATATGTGCTTTAAGATTTGTTGCTAAACATTTTATGGCATCCAGAACAGTGCTTCATTCAAAAAAAAAAAATAAAAAACAACAATTGGAGTGCTGTCCAGCAGTGCAGACTGCACTTAAAAATGACAAATCCTTTTTTGTTATGTACTTTTTTTTTGTCTTGGAATAGACCAGTGGGTTTTGTTTCATTCATAAAGGTCTAAGTAGCTGTACTCACTTTGTAGCAGATTTGAAATCATAAAACAAGAAGTGTTGTTTTTATTTTTCTTACAGGTTCATAAAGAAATGGATTATATTGTCAAAGACAAGTTGCTGCTTGAACGAATTCTTGGCATGGAGTTCATGGAACCAATAGAGAAAAGTATTTTTTATAATGGTAAAAAGATGTGTGGTATTTGTACTATTTTAAGTATCCTGGTTTCTGTGTAGATTTCTTTCCCAGGAGTAACAATCTAAAACGGACTTCACAGCAGGAGAGATCATTGAATGACTGCTTGTGAGGGAGGTATTTAAGAGAAGTTCTTTAGGTTATAGAAATACTGTTTATAATTTGTCATTTGACTGTGATGTTTTTTATTTAAGGCAGTTGAAAGTGACAGATGTGCACATGTTTATGAAGTTCATAATCATAAACATTGATAGAAATACATTGATAGAAATTACATTTGATAATCTAGACTGCTATGGTTCCCAGAAATTTAGGTATAAATCAGGATTTCATGGCTCTGAAATACAATTTATAATGAAAATACACTGTTTCAAATCAAACTTGTATTGGACATTTTTTGAAAAAGTAGGAAAAGAGAAAAGAATATGTTTTCTGTAATTGTTTACATATTCTTTTCTCTTATAGAAATGTTGCTTTTTGATAAAATAAAGAGGTAGACAAATGGTCTAGAGTACTTTGGCTGTGAAAAAGGTACTTTCACCTTAAAAGACTCATTTTCTGCAGAACCATTAAACAAAAATAATGCAAAGCTCTGAGCCTCCTCCTAAACAAGGCATTTAGCATATGTTTTTATGATTTTGCTGAGTCAGGGCTAGAGCTAACAGCTACTAAAAATTTCAGTGACAAGGAAGCTACATCTGCTTCTTGATTTAAAACAACTTTTTTAAATTAACCTGATTGAGATTTCAGGAGTAAATAGAGTTGTGTGTGACACATGGGTTTTACCTATTGTGTTCATTGGTATGATGCTACTTTATAAGTGAAAAGTTTGTATTATTTGTCAGTAGAATGACAGGACTATCTCTGTGTTGCCACAGAATGTCATAAATTGCTCTGTCTCTGATCTTCCTTTTTCTTATCAGCTTCTTTAACATGGACTGATGAACTCCACAAATTTGCAACTCACAGAAATACTAATTTTTAAAAAAATGTTCTCTTTCCATAGATGAAGGACACTCTTTCACTGACGTTCTCTATTATGGCAATGAAACAACACTGCTCATCTTTGATATCCTGTTTTTCTCAGTTGTGGATTTAGCTTCCCAAAGTTTTGTTTTAGCAGCTATTCTAACATATTTGCAACAAGAGGTAAATTTCAATTTAAAAATAAAGTTTTTTAAACGGTAGTCAGTATGGCAGTTAAAATAGTTAACTGGATAATAAATGCAGTGAGTTAGCAGTGTGCAGTCAGAGAATATTATACTGAGACCTTATGAAGTAGTTTTTTATTTATTTTGTCAAATAGAACAAAGAAATTAATTTTCTTCACCTGGTGATCCTGAATGAAGAAGCTTCAAATAATTTTCAATAGAAAACAAGAATATCTGTTAAAACTAATCTCACATAATTCTATCATAATTTAGGGTGGAAAGGTAGTGGAAAATGTTTTAAAAATGCTAAAGGAAATTAAGCACCTAATTCATATTATTTAGGATTTAAAGATTATCTGAATTTATTTATGTTAGATACTGAAACATATTAGTGTAAGTATTTCTTCATTAATACATGTTTTCCAAAATGTTCTTAGATATTTAGGTTTATTCGTACTACACTTGGGCAGAAGAATTTGGCATCCAAAACCTTGGTGGATCAAAGATTTCTCATTTAATTGAGAAGATGAAAAACTGTTAAGGATTTAATAATGGAAAATACGAACATGATCAAAGCGTCTCTGACCTGCAGATAATTTGTAGTGCACTTTTCAACAATAACAATGTAATGGGTTTTAAACTTGTCATTTTTTATATTGTGTGCTATTAAGCTTTATTTTTCTGTATTTATAGGGGTTTTTTTTTAATTTGTGAACACTAAGCCATAGGCCTTTAAAAAGAAAGGTACATACAAATAAGAAGTAAACCTACTGTTGTTATTATTAGAATAAGATTAAAATTATTTCATGGCTTTTGATAAGATATGGACCACTGACTTTGAGGCAACAATTTGAGCATCTGATTGACAGGAGAGGTTGCCAACTCTGAAATTCTCTGAAAATACCTTAAATGTTTGTTCTTTTTTTAAGTTATTTTGAGGTGTAATGTTTAGCAAATCTGTGTCTAATTTTACACAGCACAGGATTTGTTCTGAATTAAGTTAGTATTTCAGGAGGAATTTTTAAAGATCACTTATTTACAGCAACTCTCACTTGAAATTTTAATGTTTCTGTCTTGTGTCATATAGTATTGTATAATAATGTCTCCTCTCTTGGAGTTTATCATTATTTTTCTTGGGTGTGGCCTACACATGACATCTCAAACATGTATTTGAGGTAAAGTTGTGTTACAGTGATGTAGAGAAAGAGGTTATGATAGAGCAGAGGAGGTGGTCATCAGTATTTGGGATTTGTTCTTGATCTTCTGTCTTGTGATGCAAGATGTTCAGCGAAACAACAGAAATTATTCTGTTCACTTTTTCCACACAAGTGAAATGGAAGCAATTTTTAAAAATCTTTTTAGAATTGTTTTCACAGGTGCTCATGATCTCTTAATTTTCTGATTTTATTATCTTTACATATAACAGAGACATAATCATTTTACTGTCATCATATTTTTGGAATTTAGATTAATAATTACTCAAGTGCCAAGGGAGATTGTGAATGGCCTTCAAATCACCTTAAACTGAGGTGTCTACCTCCCATTCTTGTCACTGAAAGTCTCCCTCTCTTTTTATACTTAATGTTTTTTCAGTAAATGGTTAAACATGAATAGTATTTGCTGGGTTTATAGCTGTTATTTGTCTTTAGATGATTCAACAAGGGACTTACAGGAGCAAAAATACTAGAAAAATATCAGTCACCATCATCTCATGTTTATTCTGAAACAGACTGAGGACATGACTAGTTGAACTTAGCAGATTTCCAGTGCAGATATGCTTATCTGCAGCATTGCATTTCAAATGATTTTTGGCTTCATAAAGAAGAACATGTTCTCATGTTGGTACCATGTCATATCATACTAAACTGAGAGTAACATGGGCATAAATCTCACAGTTGCTATTGCTACACTGCATTTGCTTTTGGTGTTGCAAAGCCTGTGTCACTTGCAAGTCCTATGTTTTGTTTTATTTTTCCAGATGATTTGTCTAAAATATTAATATTCCTAACATAGGCACTCTACATGATTTAGGAAATAATTATGGGAGTAAAAAGCTCCAGGAATTCAAAGAAGCTTTTCTTCACTCTTGCTGTCCAGTGAACACTTGAAACAGGTTGGCTGAGTTTTGTTCCCCTATTCCTTGATATTTGTTCAGGAAATATCAAGCTTGATATTTGTTCAGGAAATATCCCTTGTGGTTCCAGCTTAATGGTTTTTAT
Source organism: Haemorhous mexicanus (assembly GCF_027477595.1). Lineage (NCBI taxonomy): Eukaryota > Metazoa > Chordata > Aves > Passeriformes > Fringillidae > Haemorhous > Haemorhous mexicanus. The sequence goes on from NC_082341.1 coordinate 134,334,977, forward strand.
TTTTTTAACATTAATATGCATCTATGATGTGTTGTTCATATGATGAGTGTCTTTGAGGTTTCTAAATGTTCTGTTTGTCCACATGGCATTTCAGTCTCTCCTGTCTGTTTCTCTGAGCAATAAAAAAAATGTCAAAGATTTGAGACAGGTTTTTTCCCACTTGTTAATTGAGTTGACCCAAACCTACAACATTTCTTCGTCCATGCACATGAGAGTAGAGCCAGAGGCTGCTGCTGACTCTGCAGTCCAGAGGAGCTCTGTCAGAACAATTGTGAGAAAGGAGTTTTGCAGTCCATGCAGCACTGGAGGGTATGGTTTTGGATAGTCAAAACTAATGGAATGAGATGGTTGTTTTTTGCCAAGTTAGATACCAAACAAATTATTTCTACCAATAATTAAAATTTGTATGTACAGACAAAGTACAGTAACTTCAAAAATATGTTAACGTTTACAGTTTTCATTTAGTGGTGAGGACTTGCCATTTTACTACAACATTCATTTGAATGGCAGGGGCGGGTCTGTGACTAAGGTAAACCCTACCAGAGGTGAGAAGTGGTGCTGGCAGCGTGCTCAGCTCCCACCCTTCCATCAGCTGCTGCAGCATGTTGATGCCAGCCAAGCCCAGCTGGAGGGGTGTTGGTTTGTTTTCAGGCTCAGCAAGAGTGTTTGAGCAGTGGATGAAAGGGACACACAGTGAGATTGTGACACGCTTCTAAGAAAATCCCAAGTAAATGGATGATGGAGGGAAGTAACTACCTAACCTCTCAAAACTGGTCTCCCTCAACACTACCTACTTTGCCCTAACTTTTTTTCTCTACCCAGTATCACACCCATTTCTCCTGTACCTTTTCACTAATTAAAAGCTCTCAACTCTTTTGTGCCCCAAGCCCCTGTCTTCAGGCAGTGCCTGATACCTCCTCCATCACCTCATCACTGTCAACTGAGAGGCAGATCCTGCCCCTCTCTTCTTGCAGGTCTGGCAGCCAGGCTCTGCCGGGGCAGATGCTGCCTTTCTCCACTTCCCTGGGCAAATGAGAGATGTGACCTCAGCAATTAAGAGACAGATCTAGACGGTTTATTTCAGTGGTTGGGTTTTTTCTGTTAAGTGCCTTTCATTATGGAATTATCAAATTTCCATTTTACAGGTCTGTATGTCAGGGTAGCAGAAAGGCTCATATAGTGTGGAGGAAACCAGAATGGATAAAATGACCTGTATCCCCATGGTTGCCATAATCTTCTCATCCTGGTTGACAGCTGCAGGAAAATAATCCCCTTCAAATCATACAAGAAATAAGTCTCCAGTTCTTCCTGCAAATGCTGAATGGGGTTATTTGCTTTTGGCTTTGCCTGATCCCTGGGACAAGAATAGTTGCACCAAGTGACCCCCACAAGCAAACAGCTCAGTACCTCCCAGAGCCTGATTCCCCTTCCTATCCATGCCCTGCCACTGGCAGCCAACCTGGGATGAATAAATTTTGCACTGTCATGTGCTGTAGTTCCCCCTGTAGCACATGAGCTAGATGGGGAAACATGAGCACGTGAGCTCCTCCATGGAGCTGTTGGGGCAGCATCCCCCCTCCGCAGCCTCTGGGAGGATGGATCTGGGCACTGGCTTTGGGGCACACCCCCAGGCTGCTGTCCCACCTGCACCAGCCCTTCTCCTTTTCAGGCTCACCTGGGCCTGGAGAGAGCCAAGCCCCAGAAACATTGTCAAGGGGATTGCAAGAGTTAAGCTGAAATCTTTGTGTTTAAGAACAGCTGTGCTGAAAGCTTGGTATTTATTGCACTATCCTAGAAGGTCAGAGCAGCAATGATGCTGGGAGAGGGACCCCTCAGGTGCTCATTTCTCCTAAAAGCATACAGTCAGAAACTAGTTTCTGTTACTTCAACAGTTTGAGACTGGAAAGGAAAGGAAAAGACTGCATTTCCTATTTGCAATGTTTTCTTTTTTTACAGTTACAGTGCAGTGAGTGTTGTGACATGGGGCACCCAAAAGCTCAGTGCAGAACTTGATGAGACTTTGGGTTCTCCCCACATCACCCTAAATCCACAGGGACAGGGAGGTACACCTTTTCATGAGGATGGAGGCAAAGCCTGACAAATGCATCTGTGTAGACACAGTTACAGTTCCAAAAAAAAAAAAAAAAAGGAAAAAAAAGAGAGCAAGAGAGAATGTGGCTGCCTGGCTTGCACAGGCAGCTGCAGCTCACTGCTGGCTAACACTGACCTTACTGCATATTTCTCATATTTCTCTTAGGTGACACCCTGTCTTTGCATCTGCAGAAACCCCAGCACTGTGCCCTTCAGAAGACAACACAAATTAATTCCTCTGAAGGTTGCAGATGCTGTGATGACTCTCAGGGATTTGTGAGCATGGTGAGGGAAAGTGCTGAGTCTGAGACCTGTGGATCAGGACCATCTGGTCTGTCAGCAGGAAGAGCAGGATTCTACAGCGATGCTGTCTGGTTTGCAGCTGCAACTGTGCAGCTGTGACACCCCTGTTATACAGGTTGTAAGGAAAGGTTGGCTGCTCTCAGTGAGGAAGTTTTGCTTCCTCACCCTAAATACTGTGAAGAAACCACAATTTCCTCAATCTCTTTAGCTGTTTAGAGCTAGCATTGCTCTCCAGGGGTTTATTTCTGACAGTCTGAATAAATGCAGAGAAATGCTTTGATGACACACTTTTTTGTAATAATAATATTCATTGCCTGTTATGAGTAGGAAAGTTACCCATTTTTTTAAAGGTTGCAGAGTTCATAGGTTGGGTCAGTTGCTGCCAGGGGGGAGTTCTAAATGTTTGTTGTTGATAGTTTCATGTTGTAATCACCTGTTAATAGTCGGTCGTTAACTCCCTATTGTTGAGAATTCCCCTTTTTTGTACCACCCTGCTGCTGCCTGGAGGATGGCACCCCCCCCCCAGAAGGTGAAGGAGAGGGGACGCCGTGGCTAACATGCAAATGAGGAAATATTTCACCAAACCTAACAAAAACCCCTAAAAACAACGAGCCAACACGAAATTAAGAGATCGAAGTGATGTCTAGATGTGAGGAACAGAATCCAGTGCCCGCTAAGACCCTTTTTACCTGTCACCATAACCTAAAAACACATCAGCCACAAAGAGGACCCTGGATGTCAAACCGAAAAAGTGGGAATCTCCTGGTGCTCTCGTGAGATCGGAACCCCCAGCCCTGCCTGCAGACCAACAGACAAAGCTGCATTTTTCCTTCTCCTCCGTACTGCTCCTGGAGGCAGCGGCGGCGTGAGCGCGACCCGTCGATTCATCCCACCCGAGCTGATTTTTAACAAAGGTATTAAAAAGGAGAAAGATCTTCTGCCCTATTTGTTTCATTGCCCATGCTTAGTAGACATGAAGCCAGACGAGATCATGAGGTAATGGAACCTCCCTTGGTGGCCACTCAGGGCTCTTAGCTCCTCTGGTACAGTCACACTGATTCTCCATCCCTTGTCATCAAGGGAACCGCTGCCTTCTCAGCAACCACTGCCAGGGAAGGGCTGGGATTCTTTATGATGCAATTAAGTAGCAGACATTTAAATGTATCTAGATGGGAGAACAGAAAGGAGTTTATCTGCCCTGGGGAATGACTTCTGTCTCCTGCTTTACCTGGGAGAGCTTGAAATAGATGCAGTAGGTAAGGGCAAAAGTTAGAGAATTCAGACTCACCTCCCACCAGTGATTGCCATGCCATCCATAGTTATAAAAGCTGTACTGAAAGCCACAGTATATAATTAGAGGAGGTGGATGTTTTCACATTCTCTGCCTGTGTACATACAGGAGAGTAAAAGCCTGGCTGCTCTTCACACCCCTTGTCAGTCTCTCGGTTCAAGGACAGCATCACAGACATCTGCAAGGAGCACAAGCCAGCTCTGCAGATGCTTGTGCTTAGAAATAAACACCTTTAGAACACAGCTCACAGCTGGGAACCAGCCTTAGCCCCTGATAATCTGTGCAGTGGCACTGAAATGGATCTAGCTGGGCAAGTGGCTCAGAGGTCTGTTGGTGAGAAAGGACCCTTGGGAGGGTCTGCTGTCCAGCAGGGCCAGGATGGTGCTGGTGGCACCAGGTGAGGAGAGGAAAAAGTGGAGGAACCAGGCCTGGGCAGAGGTGCTTGGGGCAGCAGGCCTCAGTTTTGCCCAGAGACACTGGAGCAAAGCACGGCACCAGTCCAGGACCACGAGCTCTTTCAGCTGTTTTTTGGCACTGCACAGGAACAAGGCAGCCCATTCTTGTGTGCTGCTCTTCTGCAGCCCCTTTGCCGCAAGGAGAGCATGCAGTAAACGTGAATGCTGAACACACAGTTCCGCCCCGTCCCTGGCTGCCCACAATCCACACACCCAACAGGGGTGAGCTGGCACTACAGTGAGGGGCCTGAGCCAATGCAGCAGAGACAATCACCCAGTGATGACACCTTCTCGTATGGTTTTGTATTCAGACCTTATGCAAGAATTGCCAGATTCCCATTGTCCCAGCAAATACATAAGAAAGGCATTTCTTGAGAAAAGTGACTACAGTCCAGGAAGTTGCCATCTTCCAGCTTTTCCATATGACAATGGCACAGCAGATCCATGGTACAAAAGGCTATATGCACCAAATTAAACTCTGTGGGAGGACTGGAGCCATCAGCAAGGTGGGGAGTAGAGAGCAATGTCTTGTGGGGCTCCCAGCAGTGGGTCTGGGTAACCCCAGAGTGCACTTCCTGCAAACCACCTCTGCAAACAAACCTGATGGTTCCCAGCAGGTTCCCAGCAGGGTGGCCACGCTGGCAGGTTAAAGGTACCTGGCCCCCAGGTGCTTGTAACCATTAGCCCAAGAGTTGGTAGGGACCAGTGACCTTCGGGCCCCAAGTCATTGCTTAAGAGTTTAAAGGAGGGCTGTAAGTAATGATAAAATGCTCCAAAGGTCATATCCCTGTCCAAAATCTGGGGATGCTGCAGGTCTGTGTCTCCTTTGTTGCCAAGGAGTGATTTAGCCAAAGGAAGGAGGAAATTGCCCCATTTGCTTTATCTGAAAATGTTTTTCTCAAAGAAACCCACCAAGCACATGCTGAAACTCCACTGGTGGCCTGATCCCCCTTGCTGTGTCATAGCACAGGCTCTTGCACAGTTTGCTCCCAAGAGAATTATTTTTAGGGTTAATTTCTGAGCAGGAGAAGGTATTCATGCTCCCAACAAACTACACTGTTAAACACAATTTTCCTCTGGGTTTACACACACATAAAAAGGTTGTACTCAAGTCAAACCCGGAGTAGAAATGTTTCAAACAACCTCCTTCTTGTTTGCTCAGTCCCAGAGCAGTGTTGATTTAAGAATATTGTCTTGATGGTAACCTGTTGGAAAAGTTTAAATTCCTTTCACAACCTGGGGAGAAAAGGGGGCCACTCAGTGACCCCTGGCAGTGGCAGGGGTTGGCACTCCCCAGGCAGCCGTCTGTGCTCATTAATCCTGCTGGAAGGCTGCACTGGCCCATCATAGGAAAAAAAGGAGGGCTCTGGAAAAGCACAAATTAAAGTAGCAAATTAAAGAGGCTGGTAATTCCCCTTTTGCCTATACCTGAGCACGCAGGTTTAAACGAGACACAGCTTCACAGCAGTGATTTTGGAAGGCTGTGCCAGTGCTGGAGCCCTGCTGGGGTTGGTCTGGCTCCTGAGTCAGGGAGTGCACTCCGAAAACGCGGAAGAGAGCTGAAAGGGGTGATGTATGCAGGGACACCTTTGGGAGCCTGTAAAGCCGTGGGACAAAGGCACACTTGTGCAAGCCGTGGAGGCTGAAGGAGGAAGGGCGTTTTCTGGCATCCCTTCCCCTCTCCAGCTGCTGCTCCCAGCGCAGCCGCAGCAGCGCTCGCACAGCCCTGCGCCGCCCAGCCGTCGCCGAAAGGGCCTTTTTGGCAGGGAAGCGCCGCCTTAGGATCGAGGCCCTTGTGCAGCAGCGGCTCTGCCGCCAGGCCGAGCTCTGCTCAGCAGGAAACTCCTCGCAGCTGCAGAACGAGGAGCCGCAGAGGCTCTGGGCAGCTGGCCTGGCGGCCGAGGGACGAGGAGCAATTGTCGCGCTGTTCCTGGACGTGTTGCTGGGATTTGCTTGGCTGTCGTCCCAAACTCTTCTTCCCTTCTAAGCTCACAAGTTCACTCGTTCATACTCTCTAAGGACAGTTCCTCACCTTGTGCACCTGCTTATTCCAAACACTAAGTCTCTGACTACCACCACACTGCAACACTCCAAGTGTCTCCCTGCCCTTGTGTCCCACAGCAGGCAGTGCCGCTGCCTTATGTCTCTTCACGGGGCCAGGGCTGACCACCAGGCAGTTCTGCCACCACCATCCTGTCCGGAAGACAGAAGTCAGGCCAGACAAAGCCAAGCTTTTTCTTGGACAGAAAGGAACTACAAGACCACACTTGGCCAAGGGAAATTCTCCATCCAGGACCTATAGAGAACATTATTTTGTTTCCTGGGATAGAGAGGACTGAGCCAAAGAGAGTAAAAACATCTGGATACATGCCTTTTGATGAAATTAGCTGTTGTTTTCAAAGAATACCTGGGTTGAATGCTAAACGTTTTGATGTGGCAATTTAATTTATGTGATGCAACTGCAGCACAAAGAGTCGGGGATGTCCACAGAGAATAGTGTTGAAACACTCCAGAATACTCCCAAATACTTTGCAAAATGTTGTATCACCTCTTTTTCATCAAATGTCTGCCAAGCACTTGGATATCCCTGGCCCAAACCTGCTCTGTGCAGCCTGCTCTTGCACAAGGACAAGTTCTAGCCTAAACACTGCCTTTCCAACAGCAATCCCAGTGCTGCCAGCAGGGTTTTAATGCTGAGGCTTCTTCAAAGTGAACAAAACTGTGACAATCTCCCCTGACCCCCCATCCATCAGCTCTGTGTCAGACTCTCTGCTGGCTGCTGCGGGATCAAAGCCAAAGGAACAGCCTTCCACTTCTGCTTGTGACAATCTCCCCACTGAACCAGTCCAGTTATTTAAATGCCCAATAAAAGCATAAAATGTATCAAAACAGCATAGGAATAGGATCTCAGTAAGGGAGAGGCACAACTGTGAAAGTATAGTCTTAATTAAAGCAGTCTCCCTGTAATTATCTCAAGTTAATGGTCATTTTGTAATGACCTGCCTACAATAATCTGAATTAACGTTCTTTTATGTATATGTTATATATATTGTTATATGGAAAAACATGCAAATCACTTCAGGGTTATCAGCTTGTTGTCATCCCCATCTGTATCTTATGAGTTTTATTCAGAAAGTATGAATTGAGGCAAAATAGCTAGACCTTACCAAATCCCCAGTTATTTTAGATCAATTATAATCAGAAATACATTTCCATGAAACTATGGGCCACCTGCACACACATACATTCCCTGGTTACAAACTCAGTCAATTCAGGGGTTAAAACCACATTTTTTTCTCATCTCCAGCATAGTGAAATGTAAATAGACCACTTGTTTTGCTGCTCTGCTCTGTGTATCAGCCACAGAGGGTCCAGAAGTTAGTGCTTAGCTGGCAATTTTGCTGATAATGACGGAGGCAGAGCACCCTGTTCATTTACAGCCACATCACCTCTGCTGATAGAAGTAAAAATGGGCTTTTGTCAACGTCAATAAACAAATCAGAAACTGCTCTGAAGAGACATAGCTCTGGTAGCTCCATTACATCAATAGAAAAAGGAGGGGAGGGCCAGGCCCTTCCAGGCACTGGCTGCAGGGCTGTGAGGGACCCAGCTGCCTGTAACGCTGCTCCTCCCTGCTGCTGGCCTGGCGGGAAGGCAGCTCGGGGACCTGGCCAGGCGCAGAATGAGCAGGGCTGCACTCCCTGCACAGCACCCTATAGCTCAGAGTGTGCCTGGCTCCCACTGGTCACTGCTGCTCCACCAGGCAGTAATGGATGTCCTACAGCTGGCAGGAATTTTTGTCAAAACAACAGATTTTTATCAGAAAATGCCAGTTCATCAAATTCAGCAGGCTTTGAACCAGCAGAGCAGTTTCTAATGAACTTCTAAAAAAACCAAACTAAACAGATTATTTTCAGGACCTGCGTCATTCCTTTCTGATTTCTTTACCTGCACAGTTGCCAAGTACTCACACATCCACAGCTTCACAGGGCTGCTAATATTTCAGACTTTTTATTTTCCAGGGATGAGAAGCCTGGAAAGGCCTAGCACAAATAGGGCTTATAGGTTCCTGCAGAACAGGACAGAGCCTGGACATCCTATCACACCAAGGACATAAAGGTTCCAATGCCCAGGGAACAAGGAACCTGGACACATTGACAAAGACTTGGATAACACAGAATGAAATTCCTGGACTAAAGGAAGTTTATAGGAACAACAAACCCTAAACCAATTAAAACCCCAGGATCTCCATTCAGGTTTCATACTATCAATACTTCATTTTGAAATTGAACATCTCCTTTGTTGTCTGTGAGGAACAGACCCACAACCTGTCCTCCCACCCCTGAGAAAGCGAAATGCTTGTGCTTTCTAAGTCTCCATCCTTTCCTCTCACTTCTTGCAGTATCTGCAGGTTTTCCTGAATATTTCTTATGGGAAAATATATTTCCCTCAATGCTGCCTTCATGGTATTGAGGGCACATAATTTGTTGTTTTATCCAAGTGCTTATCTCTCCTGTGTTTGATATTTATAACGGCTATTTGCCAATGATTTCCAAGGTGTTTTAATAACAGGTGTTGCTTCCTTTATGTATGACAGAGTGAAATTGCCTGTATGAGATCCAGAGATAGGGCAAATAAGGGATGCACTGCTCTGGCTATGATAGTCTCTTCTTCTGGATAACTGTTTCCTTCCACGACCAGGGTGAGACTGGATGTCCAGTTGGGTGGGTCATTTAATGCTGCTGGAGGGAGCAAAGGCTACTGTGTGCAGTCCATGGGCTGTTCATGCAAGGTGACAAGTCCACAGCCCTCACTGTCTTACCCGTGCAGAGCTGTTTGGATGCCTTTCCAGCCTCAGCTCAGAGAAAACTGGTCCCCAGGGCTCACACTAAAGGTGACATTCAGGGCATTTCATACACATGCAGGTGCCTAGCTCTGACAGACACACTTCCCAGACCACAAAGGCACAAGGCACACACTTATAACCTCCCTCACAACTTGAAGTGGTTCCATTGCTGTTTCTGGATTAGTACCTGTGCCTAACCATCTGCTTAGTTATAAGGACCAGCTTGAACTCCTCATTAACAACCATATCAGATATCCACAGATTCCTCCAGAGCTCTGGTTCAGCCTCACATGGTCCTGGTGGGCATAAAGAAGCACCAGCTGCAAAGTGTGTCAGACCCTAGCTGAGAGCAGAGAAGGTGTCCCATAGTTCCACAAAGTTTAGAGGAAAGGCACTAAATACATCCCATTTCTTTTGCTTGAGGGAAGTAAAAGCAGCAAGTGACACAGGGAACAACAAGAGAAGAGAACATGAGGAAGGATGATGGGGAGAGAAAAGGTTTCCCCATTGTCACCACCAAGGCTTTGTGCCTACAGCAGGGATTATGAAAAGATGTCAAATATTCTGATGTCAAATAAATCATGGTCTCATGCATCACCCTATTTTTCTTACAATTACTTGATTACCAGATCACCTTGTGCATTAAAAGCACCTGCCTCAAGGTTGTAGTATTGCATCTTCAGCAGAAACCAGCAGAAATCCTCACCATGCCCAGCATGGTGCTTTTTTTGGTCAAGAAAACATCAGAACCACAGGCAGCTCAGATGACAGTGCTGCCTTCTGAAACCAGGTGGCCACCCCCTTAGAAACAGAACAAATGCAAAAAATAAAATGTTAAGAAGCGGTTAGGATTCAATTAATGGAGAGACAAACACTTTGATTTGGGGACTGGCCTGTCCTTTTTCTATCCTGATGGCATAGGTTTACTGAACTCAGAGACAAAAGACTGCTCAGTCCTTCACCACTTTCTCTTTGGTTGTCTGCTTTTGCTGTGTTTGCTGCTGGCAGAGCAGGTTCTGCACTCAGTCACTCACAGCCAGTTGTCATGAGAGCTGATCAACACCTTGCACAGACACCTGGGCACAGAACACGCCTTTACTGACTGACCTCCATCTCCAGCTCTACTTCACTCTGCGCCTCATCAGATTTCCACCACAGGAAAATTTGGGCACTCCTTTCAGTGTTTTGATTTTGATTAAAAACATAGCTTTAATTCTACTCATAATTTTGAAGAACTATGATAATTTTAACAGAGCTTTAAAAAAAAAAAAACACATGATTTTTCATCTTCTAATTACTGCATCAAAGCTTGAAAAATTATAGATTTGCTACAGTCCATGTTTCAGATGAGGGCTCAATGCCAGTTTGCCATTGGGGACTAAAGATAAAGCAAAGATGAAAGAGTAAATGCTGTCCTGTGTGTTCAACACAGAAACCAGCCATACTGTTTCAAGGCATGTTTCAGACACAGCCACATACCTGTTTTGGAAAGGAAAACTCAGCTGCAGTTTGAGAGAATTCAGTGCTAACTGGAGCAATGACCAATCACACTCTCTTAATGGAACTTTATCAGAAAAACAAAACCATCCTTAATATTCCTAGCACAAACCAGGCATGAATTCAGAAATATTTTACCTCTGAGTAACTGGGGAAATGAGCCTTTTCTACCATGCATTCTACTGCAGTGACTCACCAAGGAGATCCGCCCTCAGTGTAAGGCATCCTTGCACAGTGATCCATCAGGAGCAATGCTCAGCCAAGCATATGGCATCACAATCACAGGTAGCAAGCAAACTGAAGATTTATTTCACTATGGATATCAAATGCATATTTCATTATGTCCACTATGCAGATGAGCTGGGCATAGAACTTCAGAGAGCTAAATTACAATAGGAAAGCATGGTGAATGCTTGTTTTCCTTAAAGTTCTACCAGTATTGTATCCATTATTCAAAACAAAGCTCTGTTCATGTCAGTTTGTAGTAGTTTGTCCCAAATGACCAGGGGATCCCGATTGTAAGGCACATACTTGCATAATCCTGTCGGGGAAAAAATTACAGGAAAATATTCACAGGACAAAAGTTGGCCCTATCCCATCTTGTGCTGTGAGTGGTCCCTCCCACCCACCAGCTCAGGAGAGTAAAGCATATTTATTCTCACTACTGTATTAAAGAGGAGATGCTGATTGTTTAACAAATCCTATGGTAACACATACCTTTAAGTTCAAAAGGCACAGCTGGATGATGGAAAAGAGCCAAGAGGACAAGCAGACCTGCTTTCCTGTTTTCCTTGCTCCCCTTTGCTTCGACCCAGGTCAATGGCTCCCCCCGCCCCAGCCCAGCCACCCCCTGCCTCCTCTATGGGCAGTATCAATTCACTGAACCTGAACCAGCAGCATACAACGCAGGATAAAAGAAAAAAAAAAGAATAATAATAAAAAAAAAAAGAATAGTCATCCATTTCCAGCTTTGGAAATTGCTGTATTGTCCTGGCAAAAGGATCTGTGAAGCATGACAGCCGGCACAAGGAAGGGGGCTGGGCTGCAGGTGAGGAATGCGGGGACCGGTGAGGATGCATTGTCGCTGCTGTGTCGCGGAGCCCCTGCCCCGCTCGGGCCCGTGAGCAGGGGAGGAGTCGTTTTCTCCGGTGAGCACTGGGCAGACCCAGATGTGCCAGCTCTGGCGTACTCTGGCGTACTCACTGCAGGGCGGTACGACCCAGCTCCCAGTCTGCTCTGCAATGACTCAGGAGCCTAACAAAACGCCTGAATCATTGCCAATTATTCATGTGTCATTTTTGATATGTTGGAAAGCAGCTCATGGAGACAAGTTGTTCTGACAGTAAGACATACCCTGTTGTTCCTCAGCTAGGGGAGAAGGCATTTGATTTTCAGAGGATATTACATGAAGTCGTTGACAATTCCTGCTTACCAGCCACCATCCTGAGACCTATCCAAACCACACAGAAGTCAGTGTTAAGACCTGCCAGCTGCAGTCATGTCGGGACCTCTGGTTTTTTGTCAAAATAAATGCCAACATCATGCAGGTCTTTACATGGAATATATCCTATATAAAAGGAAGACATCAGTGTACCTGTTTACTTGGCGGTGTATATTTTTGCAATGAATTAAAATGCCAAACTGAATTTCAAGGACTAGGCTAAGATATGCACAGAAGGTATGCAGGAAATACCATGTTGCTCACTGGTTTTAGGGAAAACAAGACAATGGAAAATGTCCCTCATCTCACATTTTCTCAAGCGTTTTTAAATGAATGTGCAGGATCTTTCACACCACAGTTAATTACAGAGATGGAAATGTGTCTCACTGTACCAGAGCAAGAGAGGCAAGGTAAGAAACCAGAATTACAATACAATAGTGCCAATTTCTGAACTCAGCTGTAACTATGGCAATCTTCATTCACAGTATTTAACTGAGACTGTAGAATAATAGTGCACTTAGCAAGCTTGAATAAATTACTAGCTCACCAGCTTACAATCATTTCAAAGACATTAACTTTTACCAAAAAAAAAAAAAAAAAAACTTTATAAGAGATTTTGACATTATGTCTTCATTGCCTGTTCAAGTTGACTACAGGGACTTGGTTTTTCAGAATAGCCAAGCATTAAGGGAGATACATTTCAAGAGGACAGGCAAAAAAAAAAAAACCACAAAACAACTAAATTTAAGTATTAACATAAATTCGAATACAATGCCCTGTTACTGGGCAATTACTGTCAAAAGCTGGTACTGTCAGCAACAGTATTTTACCTTTCCGGGGTTGTATAAAGTCAAAAGGGGACCCTGGGCCAAATTCTTCTCTCACTAATATGTGTTTTCCCCTCCTACCTTCACTGGCATCAGCAGCCTCAGCTTGCTGCATTGTCACAGTTCCCAATGCTCCCCATACGTAAGCTCAAATAAAGGAGTAGTGTGGTATTAACAGAAAACAAAACAAAACAGAAGAAATGGAACAATATAGCACATTTCATCTCCACATCCAGCTCCCCTGATGTTTTGGGCTGTCAGGGAGTGCTTCACTCACCAGCTGCTCCCTGGTATGTGGTACAAGCCTGTTGTTTATCTCTGCTTCATACAGCATTTTTCTCTATTCTTCTGGTACAGAAAAGTAACTGACAGAAGATAAAACAAAAGGATGAAAAATAATAATTTTCAAACAAACCTTTCTTAATAGAAGTGTTTGGTTTGAGACAGTCAGGGAACAATTCTTTGCTTGCTATTTATTGATGTCCAAGAGAAGCCAGAGAATGCTCTGGATGCTGTATGTATTTTAACGATGCACTAAACCAGTGCATCATGTAGAGCAACTGCACCATACATGTGTTTGACAAACAAGCTAATGCATGGCCACACAAGTTTGGCCAGTGGTGCTTGGATGCAACAAAGAAGGCATTTCTAGTTCACAGGGATGGGCATGTTTCTGGCAGGAGTCATCACTGAATCTCAACAGGGTCAGGGACATCTGGCTTCCCAATATCTCACTACATCTGGTGATTTGGCCTTGGCAGCAAGACCAAACAGGTTTGGCCACAGTAAGAAAAACAAAAGGCACAGGTGGCAAGGCATTGGCAGAATTATAATTGCGGCCGGCAAGAAATCATGAAAATGAGACGGTCTGCACTGTGAGTGCAGGAAGGAATAACCGTGGAAAATGGTACAATGTGGGAAGAGACTCAGTTATGCTATAGTCCCTTTCCCCTTAAGCTTTCTTTGAAACTTTTTTTTTTTTTTTAAGAAAGACCTATCAGCAAAACAACATTTTTAAACTTTTCTTTACTGACATGATTGGAATGTTTGGCTGTGAGCCTGGCTGCAGTATATGTTACAGGCTGAACACTGTGCAGCAAGTCCCATGCCTTTGAGCACAAGCTGGGGACAGGGAGTGCACTTCTTGTGCACATGGGAGCCCTGATTTTGGCTGTCTGGAAACAGTCCAGAGTTGTCAACGATGCAGATTTGCTAATCAAAACTCCACATGGCTGAAGGACACACACACACTGACCTTTACTACAGCCCTGGGAATGCTGCAGCAGCCTGAAATGACTTTCTAGAGTTGCTCCCACTGTTTGAGTTCTTTGCAAGTACTGGCAGGGATACTATGCCTCTGAACAAAGCACCTTTTAAATATGTACTTTTCAGAGAGAAGGGAGGAATTATCTCTGATTTCAGAGCTTTCAGATACCCTTTCCAGATTACTACAGTGGTTTCATTCAGTTATGCAGACTTCAAATTAAAAGTTAATGAAAACTAACACACTTCTTACTTCTCCTGAGGCACATTTGCTCTCCTATTCAGACAGCTGAGAAAAGTAAGTCAGAAGAAAATGCCTCCTTGTCTGACAAAGGGTGCAGGGATTCTGAGAACTGCCTGGCAGCGAATTTCTGCATCAACACCGTTGCTGTAATTTGGAATCAGTTGTGCTCACTTTCCAAGTGTGCTTTATAGCCACCTCCCACATGGCAACGCATGAACAAGTAAAGTATCATTAGCTCTGATGGGCACCCTTTGTTTTCCCAGGAAATGACTAAATGCTATCCTCAAAAAGCTGACCATTGGAGAGAAATTACAGACTCATGTTTGGCACAGAGTGTGGTGTTCGCAGCTGTACTGACTGCCTGCCAGGAGCTGTCTGCCTACAGAACATGCTGTCTTCCAGCTGCTCGACCCAAGATAGTCCAAGAGGTCAAGAGCAGTGTTAAAGAAGTGAACAGACTTTCTGTTTGCAATTTCTCTTGCTTGGTTTTATACCTCTTTTCTGGGGAAAGTGAGCTTGTTTCCAGTTTTCACATGATGGCAGATTCAAGAACTGTTTCCTGAATTATCCTAAGGTACTGCTTTTTGACTCAGGGCAAGGTGTCCATTATTAACATGCAAGAAAAAACCCCACCCTGTGAGTCATATATTTTACCCACTGATATATGCAAATACAAACCAGAATGACTTGAATTTGGGAAAATAACTGGGATTTTTTTTTTTTTTTTTTTTTTTGGCTAAAATCTTTAAACCCTTACACTTCATAGACCCTGTCTTCCCTTATTCCAGCTCTTGTTTTAGCTGTTCCTAGCAATCACCTTGAGACATGATGCTGGGTATAATGCAATAGTCTCACATGTACAATTCCTGTATTTAAAAAGTTCTTGTTTTTCTGAACACAGCAAAAAGCAGGCAAAGAGCAAGAGCTCACCTGTGCTTACATTCAAGCCCTTTCCCGGAAGTCCTTTGCCCCAGTGTTCTCCTTCCTTTCAGTACCATGTCCCTGAACTCAGTCTACTGTGCTCTTTGCATTTCTAGCCTTTTTTTTAATAGGTTTTTTTTTTCCCCTCTCCTACATGCACACATATGACTCCACAATTTCTGGGTTAACCACTTTCTGTCAGTATAATTTACCAGTACACTGCGTTGCAAGCCTATATGGGGACATGCTATTACTTAATTTTGTGATATTGGTGCAATATTTGGGGAGCTGGGTTGTACTGGTTTGTGTTTCAGTAATCAGAATCATTTAACTGCTTCCTCATGCCAAACCAATTTAATGTATTTTTTTTTCATCACATAGCTTTTTCTTACTATTTTCAACAAGAGTTGATGTGATCACAAGTTGATTACATTTTAGTGCATGAAAAGGGAAGTAAATTACAATTGCACACATTAATTTTGCAAATGGCCAAAATGATGCTGGGATAGCTCTACAGGCTGATGGAGAGAACAAAAATCACTTCCAGGGTGTGGGTTTGTATTCCCTCCTGCTCCCCTCGCCCGCTGCAATGTCCTCCTGTGCTGCCAGAGACTGCTGCCTGCCCTGCTCTGTGTGCTGAGCAGTTGGTGGAGTCGTGCCCTGAACTGCTCTGTGAAATTATCCAAGTTGAAAAGTGCTTTTGGGGGAGTTCAGAGCACTTCCACGTTAAAGTATGGCTGGATCCATTTTTTTATGGATGATGACTTGGAGGGCCTCAGAGGAGACATGAAATAGGAAGCAAGAATGGTCTTTCTATAAATGAGGGTACAGTTGGATGGCTTAAACCAGACAGTAGACAGAGTGAACAGAAACACAGCGATCTGCCCTAGAGAGTCCAGGGTTATCTGTTCTTGTACCTTTAACCTGCATGGCATCGGTATGACTGAGCCAGTTTACACAAGGCCTCAGTGACACATGACAAGCCCCCTGTGCACTTTGAACGTGAACCTTTCATTGGGATCAAATGGTAAGGGAGATTAATTGCTGTGAGCACCGAAAATGAATGAGTGTGAAGATTGTGCCTATGATGACAATATTTGTGAATGTATTTGTTTTCTAGTATTGAAAGTAAATATTTTATTCACTATCTCATGGGAATGCATGATTATATCAGCAACACATTTAAAAGAAATGAAAATATTGTGTCCTATAGCAGTTTGCTAGGGAAACTGAAATAGTGAGTTAGGTGAATCAGTCCTTGATAACCCAAACTGTAATTTAAAACGTAAATGCCTTTCTGAGCTCATCTATTCTGAGCTGGATAGAGCCCAGCATGTTTCAGTTTTTAAATAACTCATTCCCATGACCTTTGCAATTCACTACCTTACACAACAGTGCAAAAAGAGCCTCATACATATGACTCAGGCTGCCTTAGGGTTCCTGAAATTTAAGAAGGCAGCCTACATAACATGATCACAAGCAAAAGGAAAATAAAAGACAGCTTATATAACATCTAGACAAATTGAACAAACCTCTGCAGTGACACAAGGCTCCAGGCTGCAGAGATGCATCCAAAGTTCAAAGAAGTTTCAAAGAAACAGCCTGATGCAGCTGGTGTTTCTCTCCAGTGTTTAGTCAACACTAATAGAAAAAATAATCCTTCTTCTTAAAATACTACTCTAAAACACTTAGCTTGCAATCTGGACTTGCTCCAGGGCATTTGAAACACATTGAGTAAAATGAACATGGGGAAGGAATAAGGTGCCTGCACTGCTAACTTGTAAGCCCCAAAGGTTTGCAGGAAACATGCGTCCTGAGAAGCAGCAGGACAGCAGTCATCTTGTGCTTACTGAATGTCGTCCCAGTGCTCCCAGATCTTCATGGTGGTTCCTCAGAGGCACAGCCCATCTGTGGGGGAACACGTGATCTTGCACCACCTCCCTGGCCTCTGCCACAGGGACATCACTGACCTGTGCAACTGAATGTGCAGGTTATTCAGACTTGCAAGCCAAATACAGCCCTGGGCTGGAATCCAGATTCAAGGAAAGCACCCCAGTGCCAATGCAGGGCAAAATTAGAATGGGTATCTCTAGATGACCTTATAAAAACTTACCCAGGGGAAGAAAGGCACCCCTAAAGCAGGCCTGCTGGAAATTATCACTGTCAGGCCTTCTCTTTTGATTAAAAGCCTGGCACAGGACCACAGCTTTGCTCTGCTGACATGGCTAGGATCTCTCAGAGGGAGTTGGCTGCCTCCAGTTCCTGAATACCATAAACAAAGCTCCAGATCCACTTTTAAGACACAGTGTTGCTCCTTCTGCTTGTTCCTATCTTACCATGTAACAGCCTAACGGCTAAAGCTTTTAACTGTAAAAGGCTGGTATAATTGTCACCTTCATTCCACACTGCCTCTTTTTCCAGGGAGTCCTCTTACTGTCTGGCTGCAGGTCAGCTGAGGTGAGGGCAATGCCTTACCGTGCAGTGAAGACTGGTCACTCACAGAAGAATCCACCACTCCTTGGCTCAGAGGCAGCAAATGAGACTCTGTAACCTTCTGCTTGAGACACCTGCCTGGAAGAACAGAATACTGGATCTAGTCAGGGAAGGGAAGAGGTTAGAACAAATATATGTTTGATTTGTTGTTAAAAATATAAATGAAACATATAGTATAAACATATAGGTAAATATTTTTGTAGATGGGGTTACTTGAGATAGTAAGTTGATTTATCAACTAAGGAAACCAGTAACCTAACTCATCTTTTTTCTACAGAAAAAAAACCCCAAATGCTTATTTTTTGGTCAAATACAAACCCCAAAGGATACAAGGTCCAGCCAGCATTTAGGTAAAGCTAAACAGAGAAAGGCAAAGAGGAATGAGAAGGAGGTCACTTTGGTATTCTTTCTTAACTTCCTTGTTACAAGTGGAAATGTAGACACCTAAGGGACTGGTTCAGAGCCTACTCTTGGTTCTAAATTGAAATTTCTAATTGTATCTTCCATAACTACTTTTTACTTCAAAGTACCCCCTCATGCTAAGACAATAACACCGGTACTTCTAGTAGTTGGCAATGGTTGCTGTTCCTATTTGCTGGAGAAATTATTAGTCTTTAACATTCATGTTTGCATAGAAAGATCTCAACTCAAGCCAGCTGTTTCTACAGACCAACCATTGGCTTCTGTCTCTTGACTCCAGTGACCTCAAGTAAAGATAAAAGGCTTCATTTAATTACCAGCATCTGAGCAATCTTTTATTTCAGGGCATTATATCTGATAAAATGAACCCAGGATATCATTGTTTCAGCAGCATTAGGGAAACAATATTTTATCTGTTGAAAAGTGTAAACTATTCTCTGCATGGAAAAAAGCAAGCATATTCCCCTCCCAATTTTAATCTTCACTATTTCCCCTGAAGTCTATTGAATCTTTTGCATGGCAGCCATTATAACTGCAAATGTAGTTACTTTTGAAAATGACTGAAACAAAGAAATATGAAAAGTGCACATGATGAACTACAGATGGAAAAGGGATCAGACCCTTTAGAAGCAAAATAATTGCTGGATCCAACTTCCTGATATCCTGAAACTACTTCCTCATAGTCAGACACTGATAATGTCCTAAGTATCATTCTTGAAGCTGGCCAAAAACTTATTTCCTGCAGAATTTCCTTCACTTCATCAAGCTGTCAGAATGCTGTATTCCCCAAACTGGACCTGAAAAACCAGTCCAGGTGAAGATTGCAAACTAGTGCACAACTACTACAAAATGAAAAAAATGCATTTAGTTCTCTGCTAATGAGAGGGGAATCAACATATAGGATGGTACAAAGAAGTCCTGAGGGGCAGGAGGCAGCAGATACAAGCTTATGATGGAAGATTCTGATTAACTAAAAATAAAAAATCTTCAAAATGTTAGTGATGAAGTACTGGAACTGGGGCCCAGGCAGACTGGAGAACCTCAGTCCTCAAAGATGTCTGAAACAGGACTGACCAAGTCCCTGAACAACCTGACCTAGCTTTGAAGGTGGCCCTGCTTTCAGCAGGTCCTGTCTGACCTCAATTACTCTCTGAGTCTAGGAAGCTGGATCTGAACTGCTGAATGAGTCAGACCCATTGCTTCATTTCAGAAAGGAATTAAGAGTGGAGATACAAAGGGCCTCCAGGGGAAACAAAATAAATTAAACTATCCATGAATCCCACAGTGAAAGCGAAACACCCACTGAAAACAATTGTCTGTGATTCGCCATTGGACTTGCCTTTAGAAAGGACAGGGGAGAGATGAATCATGTGGCTCAGTGCTGCTGGCTTACTCTAACGCTGATACTCTTAAGTGTTCTTTAAAAAGCACCTTTAGCAGGGCTCATTGCAAAACTTCAGAAACGTTCACTGTACTCAGGAACCCAGCTGTGCTGAGGCAGGACAGATGCACCACTCCCTGAGAGGGCAGCAGAAAACTTGGATGTGCAACCCAACTCTCCCTTTGAAGCAGACTGAAGAGCACAGGACACTGCTGTTGGCAGGTACTCCCTCTGCTCTGAGCTCTACTAACACATTTATTTTTGCCACATAATGCTCCTGATTTCTGCTAAAAATAAAAAATAAATTGCTGTTCTGTGCAACAGCACACTTAGATTGCTGTCATTGCTTCTGTAATGCTCTCAGGAAAGGAAAGAATGCAGTTTAGTCCTGTCCAATCCTTCTTGTTTATTCCATACCTGGCTTTTTTGTCTCCTTTTTTTTCTCCCTTGTTAGGCTTTTCTTTCTGCTCTCAAAACTTCTAGGATTCTTCTGCCCTTTTCTCCTGCTCCAGGTTGGTATGGCAGCCTGCCAAGTAGAAGTGTTTGATCCATGCTCTCAGTTTTAAGACTGGTTTTATGAGCAACTGTTCTTTTCAACAAGCCCAGGAGCAACAGGGCATTTCTGTAACACTGTGTGCAAGGATATCATAAGAATGTTAAGGAGCCAAGGGATCCAAAAACAGGTGAAAAACTCTGCTCCTGAACTAGCTTTCAGTAAAAATGAGTCAATAAAAATGAATCAATAAAATATTTATACATCAGACACAAGAACCTATTTAAACTCGAAGGTTATTGCAAACACTTGATTTCAAATGAAAATGGATTTTCATGATCTGTAATAGTTTCTCTGGAAATGTCTGTTAGGGTAAGTACTGCAGCACTTTAGCTGCAGTAATAATGCATAGCTGCCTGTTGGTTCTGCAGTGCAGAATTAGCCACTGCTGGCAACAGGCACATTAAGAAAAGAACTGATGCCTCTTGTTACACTCTGTTGATAATCCTTTCATGCAGGGAAACAGGGAGACTTTGCATACCTTGAAGTAGTTACAAGTAATTGCTTTTCCATCACTCTCTGGTGTAAAATGTTAAATGTGGAACAATATGTTTTTATTCATTGGAATATTTTTTATTCTTTAGAATCAGCAAAAACAGACTGTTGCTCAAAGTTGCACAGAAAGGTCTTGGCAGCAGCAATATGAAGAGAAGGAAAATCTAACTCTCCAATTAAATTGCAACATCCAACTTCTGGCAGCACACCAGCACACTCACATAAGCTCAAGGAGCAAAATGTCAGCCAAATTTTAGCATTTTGTCTGTAATTGGTGGGATTTATATGTGGCTGCTAAGACCACAATCTTTTCTCACTCAGTATTTTAAAATTCTCATTTTCTCTAATGTTCAGATATATCAGTAGGATACGGTGAGATAGGGAGCTACAAATTCCAAGACCAGCTCTACAAGCAGTTCCTCTCTTGCCCTTAAATCAGGAAGAAAAGGATAATTAAATCAATAAACAGGGAGCTGTTTATCACTAACCTTTCAATTTCACAGCAAATTATGGAGAATTGAACTAATGGGCACAAGATGTTGAGAAGACCAAAATGCTAAATGCTAACTATTTTGTGGAATGTTTTTTCTAGGTAGGCATCTCTAGACAGCAACATTATCTGTGAAAGTCATACATGAAGCCATTTTACAAATTCCCCACTTAGAGGAATATTAGGTGATCGGTGGTGATTTCATCCCAGTCCATCTCTGTGTATCTACTCCTAGAACGATGACTCAAATTCACCCAGGCAGAGGTCTGTCTTCCCACAGCCTTCTTCCTTCTGATCAGCTAAGAAGGTGGCTTGATAGTGCACCTTTACACAGTCTCTAAGAAAATTTCTAAACTTGGGGGCCTTACAGTCACTCTTGCTGCAAGTAGAAAATTGTGTAAATGGTTGTTATTTCAGCACATGCTGGCAATCTATTTTTAACCATATGCTACCATTAAAAAGGAATCCAAATAATTTGTTTTCCATGATGTTTAATGAAGTTTTCAATGTATAATGGTGTGTGTCAGATATCTTCTTTTTTTCCAAAATAAGCCTCAAAGAGAAGAATGTTTATCCAGAATGGTATACCATTCTGGATAAACAAATAAATGTCTCAAAAGTCACCCAGAACACCAATAAATGAAAAATTTAACACTCTGTGTTTTCAACTATTACCATGAAAGACTTGCATTTCTAAGGATGGCATCATTTTATCTTTCTAGCTGATTTCCACACAGAGGGTCACAGAGCAGTACTCTCCATACTCTTACATTTCAAGTAGAGCTCTTGAGTCTTCTTGGCACTAAGTGCAGATTTTCCTTTGTTTCTTCTCCTGGTTTTGGTACACAGCTATACACATCCTACCAACTGAGTAAAGACCGAAGTATAGTCAAAAATCTATGTTTTGTTACAGCTGCTGAGGGAATGCTAATTGCAACAACCCAAGGCTTGCTAACATCTGCTGCCAACAACACACAGCAAAGTGGGCATCCCAGACACCCTGAAAAATAGTAAGGCGTGAGAGCACAGGCATCTGTAAACAGAGAGATGATCAAAGAAATCAAAATACTGTCAAACTTACATACTTTTCATGTTCAGAAATGTACATGGAGAGTAAGTATGGATCAGAGTACCTCAGAAGAACATGCAAAATTGAGTGTTGCACTAGAGATGTAGAAGAGGGACAGGACAGTAACTAAGAGAGGGGAGAGGAAGGAGGGAGGGGAGGCTGCTGCTGCTGCACCGGCAGGAACGTGTAGCCCTGCAAGGGAAGGGCTGCTCCTTCTTCATAGCCACTGCCCTCAACAGTTCCTTGCTGGCAGTGAGGGCAGCAATGTGGCGATATGAGGGCAGCAATGTGGCGATGTGAGGGCAGCAATGTGGCGATGTGAGGGCAGCAATGTGGCGATGTGAGGGCAGCGATGTGGCGATGTGAGGGCAGAGAGGGCCCTGGTCTTCTCCACTGCACAGCAGCCTGCTCTGCCCCAGGGATTCTGGAGAAGACAAAACATCACAGGGCAAATTAATTAAAAACAAACAAACAAAAAACTCAAAATAAAAGAACCAACAAAACAAAACAAAAAAAAATCCCCAAACCAAAACAAACAAACCCCACAAAACCAAACATAACCCCCCCATGTTGCAGTACAAGCTTCAGTGGTCTCTTGCAGAGTTAGCGAGCTTTGTGACTGCAAGTCAACTCGAACATTTCAAGCGGGAAAAAACCCAAAAAGCACCACTCTTTAAAAGGAATTCAGAGTAAATGGCAATACACTCTACAAAACTTAGACATTTTCCCATATTGGGTCTCCATAACAGTTAGAAGTTGTGTGACTGACTCCTGACCAAAGGAGTATGGGGGGCTTTTCTCGAGGCAGAGAGGACTTAGGGGACAGACTGTAGCGGTCTCTTGCGGAGTTACCGTGCCTCGTACCTGCTAAAGGCACTTCACGAACATTCCCGGGCAAACAGCCCCAGCCCCATTTCCCGCGACAAAAGCGCTCCGCGGGCTCTCCCTGCCCTCACGGACCCCTGGGGGGAGGGGACCGGACACAGCGCGCGCCGCCGCCGTCTTCGCGCACGCACCGCTCCCTCCTTCTCCCCGCCCCCCGCGCGCTCCCTCAGCCTCCGCGTCACGTGCCCGCCTTGCCCTCCTCTGCAGCCAATAGGCGGCGCGCCGCGCGCCGCAGGGCCCTTTATAAAGGCGCGGCGGCCGCGGGCGTGAGGCGGTGGCTGTCGGGGGGTTTGGGGGTGGTGGGTGCGTTCGGGGCGGCGCGGTCCTGCCCTTCCACCCGCTCCCCTTCCTGTGCCGCACGGTCTTTCCACCCGTCTCCCTGAGCCGCCCGGGAAAGGCCCAGGTCTGTGCCCGGGACGGGCGGAGGGAGGAGGAGGTGGTCGTGCCGGAGGCGGG
Source organism: Haemorhous mexicanus (assembly GCF_027477595.1). Classification (NCBI taxonomy): domain Eukaryota; kingdom Metazoa; phylum Chordata; class Aves; order Passeriformes; family Fringillidae; genus Haemorhous; species Haemorhous mexicanus. The sequence continues at coordinate 134,358,398 of NC_082341.1, forward strand.
CGGGCGGCTGGGGAGGGGCGGCCATGTCGGGGCCGCGCAGCGCCTGAGCGGGCAGCGGTATCCGCCGCGGCGGCGCACAGTGAGAGCGGGCCCTGCCTGTCGCCCTGCCGGAAGGGAGAGCGGGGCCGGCGGGGCTCGGTGCCCGGACGGGCGGCGGGTTCGGGCGGTCCCTGCGGAGCTGGCTCGGTCCCATCGCTGGGCGAGCGGCAGTAGCGGCGCCGTGCGCCCGCAGAAGGGCTGTGTGTGCTTGTCTCCTCCTGTCTGCCGTCCCACCTCCGTGCCGGAGCTCTACGTCTTCTCTAACAAACTCTCTGCCTTGCTTCTCCCCCCGCCCCCCGGGCTTCTGCTTTGTGGATGTTGGCGGCTTCATGTTGTGACAGGAGAATGTGTGTATGTCCTGGGCCCAGGCGGATCGGTATGTATCTCCCTTCGTGGAGCGACGGGCTCGGGGGTCGGATGGGACCCGGGGAAGGGGCTGCGAGGCTGGGCTGTGTCTGAGGGCTGAGGCCGGAAGGAAGGATTAACGGTGCTGCTTGTGTTGAATGCTTCTTATTCTTCCTCCCTACCTCCCTGGCTTCTCCAGCTGGCTCATTCAGGTCTGTCAAGTGTAGGAAAGGCACCTGAGTGTTTTTACCTGAAGCCATGGGTGTCTTTGGCACAGTGTTTCGGAGGAACCTGTCTGTGCCGTGTCAATTAGCCCTAACAGTATGGCTGTAAAGAGCCTTTTTTAAAGAAAGGTGGAACATTTTTCTATTTTTTTTTTTGTGTAGTACTACAAAACCTGTTCAGTTGACTGTCTGACTCACTATTATCGTAACATATTTACAGCTTTGAAAAATAGTGCTTGTACCCTGCTCTGGGCTTGGAGAGGTATTTACACTGGATCGATTGTAATGCCTTGACAAATCTTGATTGAACGGTACCATTTCTACTTCTTTTTCTCTACCATTTTTTTATCAACCATAATGATCTTGGGATCTTAATTATTTAAAGGGCAGCTGAAGTGTCTGGTTATATTTGGGGCAGCTGTGTTGTAGGGATAAGTGGAAGAGACTTTAATTTCAATTAATACTTGGACTCTTGGAATTAGGCATTTACTTAATTAACTTGGAATTATTGAAGCTGGTATGTGCAACAGACTGATCTTGTAAGCGGTCTTAGATCTACTGTAAATGATATGAGCCTTGGAAAATGTGAGGTCAACTTCTTATACTTCCTCTTGGATTTCATTTGATAAGCTAATGATTAAAAATCATAAAAATATCCTCTGGTGACACTGCAGAACTGTTACAGCAGCAATACATTTGTATTTTTGCTTCATCATGAAGCAAAAAAGTGTCTTAGCAGTTGAGGCACCACTGTGGGTCAGCACTGAACATAAATGCTGAGCAGTCAGGACAGCTTGATCCAGGTGGAGTCTAATGGGAGACCAGTGCTGAAGCTGAGGTGCTGCTGTAGGCCAGGCACATCCATAGAACCTTAAGCAAATTTGTTGCTTTTAAATGTCTTGTGAAGAAATATACATAACTGTTACCAAAATAGCTCCTATATAATTAGAAGGTGGTGAATAGAATTTAAAATCTATATTTGGAGTTACAGTCCACTGCTGTCATGCTGTGTGCATGTGAAGCCTGGACTGGAGTAGCAAATGGCTACCATAAATTCAGTATGCATCTGGAAGCTTCAGCCAATTCACTGCTCCTGGGTGTCTGGACTACAGCCCAGGCTCTTCCTGGTACCTGCACAACAGAAAACTTCAATCTTCAGCTGTCAGTGGGGGACTCAGGAGAGTTTTTGTCAATGTGCAACAGTCACTCGTTAGTACTGGGGAGTCAGTGGAGTGACAGGAACATGAATTCTACTCTGCTTTCAGCACTTAGATGTCACGTAACTGAAACGGGCTCTTCTCTGGTTTACTTAAAAGGAGCTAACAAGCTTGAAGGGAAACTATGGCTTGCTTCCCTTTCTTGAAACAAGGAGAATGGGGTGAAGCTTCGTATGTTTCCAGACACTTCTTAGCTGGCCCAGGTGATCGTGGCTGAAGCTATGTAAAGCTAGTAGAAATTGCAAAATGCAATTTCTCCTATATTGCATGATCATTTAGATGGTGTATTGGGGCTTGTTGCATATTTTTTTGGGGTTGAGTCTCCTCTGAAATACTGGTATGCCTGTTTGGCTAAAAAAAAATCCATTTACTGACTGAAGCACCTTGCATAACACAGCAGTATCCATTTCTTCAGTAAAACAATTTGACATCTAGCAGTGCTGATAGATTAGTGGTTATGACTGCAGTAAGCCTTCTAATGGCCTCTTCTGAGAAAAAGCTTTTGCGATGAAACTTGATCATAAAAGAGAAAATTGAATTTGCCTTAAATGTGTGTACTTCACACAAGGCACAGTTCAATTCCATCTCTGCTCCGGAGTTGTCTCTGAAGTATTACATAGTAAAAGACTTCCTGCTAATGAGGCAGAGTGAATAAGGCTTTTGAGAGGCACTCTCACTAATGTTGTGATTTGGTATGTAAATGGAGACGAGAGTATGCTAGCATATGCTTTCTTCAGGGAAGTGAAAAATACAGAAATCTTTTTAGATATGGCAAGTAGCAGTAGAATATTTTTTCAGATACGAGTGGTTTATCTTAACACTAAACTAGCTTTAGAGTATCAAGCAAGGCTCTGTTCTAGTCAAGGAAGCAAACAATTTGCATATAGGCCTTCAACTGAGTAGCCTTTCAAGGTGTTTTATAATCTTAAAATGTACTGGGATGAAATAGCTGTTGAAAAGCTGTATTTCCGTTCTACCTCTGGTACTTACATCTTAAGCTAGAAAATTGCTGCATAGATTGCTGTAGCTGTTTTATATATGTAACACAAGTTTTAAGCTTTACATGTGAAAGAAGGGAAGGAAACAAAACCTGCTACCGACTTCTGATTGCATAAAGAGTATCAGAGTATCAGTTCTATCACCTGCTTCTGCTGTCTAAACAATCTTCATTGTATGTCATCTCAGAGTTGTTTAAGTCTCCCTGTTAGATGCTTTCTTTTCTTCAGCCTTACAGAAAAAGTTTTCTTCCTTGTGTGCCACATCTGTCTCTGTCAGCTATGAAATCACCAGGAAAACAAATAGCTGTAAAAGTCCTGTGGCAATTCTGTAGAGTGCTCCATGCTAACTATTGTGCTAAGTTGTTTGAAGGTTCATTGACTGTCTGGGTGATGCTTTTACTTCCTGCCTGCTGTCTGAGTGGGTATAAGAGCTAAAATACCTGTGCTGAAGTATGGTTTAGCTTTTTTGTTACAGCCTAATGTAGTGTCTATAAACAAGCACCTCGCAATGCCTCTTTGTCAAGTCCTTTGAAGCTATGAACTCCATATAATAAGCAACTTGGTTAGGAGCTATAAACATCTTAACACAGAATTCTGGGGAGAAAAAAAATCTCTTGGCTGTCCCACTAAGCATAGTTGTTCTCTTGTCTTTCAGCAATTCCAGTCCGAAGCTCCAGGCTGCCATTGTTGTCTGATGCCATGCCAGCACCAGCTCATCTGTTCCCATTGATTCGTAACTGTGAGATTAGCAGAATAGGCAGTACTGCGTGTTACTGCCACCATAAACATCTGTGTTGTTTGTCATCTCATTTTGCTCACAGTCACTTCAGATATGCACCACAGAAGAAATTTGCGGCACTTTACAGGCCAAAGGAGCACTTTAATCACTTTATTCACGCAAGGGATTATGCTTCTACACCACAGAGGTTTTACCTCACCCCTCCACAGGTTAACAGCATCCTGAAGGCAAATGAATACAGTTTCAAAGTCCCAGAATTTGATGGTAAAAATGTAAGTTCTGTTCTTGGCTTCGACAGCAACCAATTGCCTGCTAATGCTCCAATAGAGGACCGGAGGAGTGCTGCCACTTGTTTACAGACAAGAGGGATGCTTCTGGGTGTGTTTGATGGCCATGCAGGCTGTGCTTGTGCTCAAGCTGTTAGTGAAAGACTGTTTTACTACATTGCTGTCTCTTTGTTACCTCATGAAACTTTACTTGAAATAGAAGATGCTGTGGAGAGTGGCAGAGCTCTGTTGCCCATTTTACAGTGGCACAAGCATCCCAATGATTATTTTAGCAAAGAGGCTTCCAGACTTTACTTCAACAGTCTAAGAACTTACTGGCAGGAGCTGATTGATCTCAACAGTGGAGAGACTACTGATGTGAGAGAAGCTTTAATTAATGCCTTTAAGAGGCTTGATAATGATATTTCTTTGGAAGCTCAAGTAGGAGATCCAAATTCTTTTCTCAACTACCTAGTACTGCGAGTAGCATTTTCTGGCTCAACTGCCTGTGTAGCCCATGTGGATGGTGTCGACTTGCACATTGCTAACACAGGTGACAGCAGAGCAATGCTCGGTGTTCAGGAAGAAGATGGATCTTGGTCTGCAGTTAATTTGTCCTATGACCACAATGCACAAAATGAACATGAAGTGGAACGTGTGAAAATGGAGCATCCAAAGTCTGAAGAGAAAAGTCTTGTGAAACAAGATCGTCTCTTGGGTCTCTTGATGCCTTTCAGAGCTTTTGGTGATGTCAAGTTTAAATGGAGTATTGAACTGCAGAAGAGAGTAGTGGAATCAGGCCCAGATCAGCTGAATGACAATGAGTATACAAAGTTTATTCCTCCAAACTATTACACTCCCCCATACCTCACAGCTGAACCAGAAGTCATACATCACAAGTTACGGCCACAGGATAAGTTCCTGGTTTTGGCCACAGATGGGCTGTGGGAGACAATGCACAGGCAAGATGTGGCTAGAATTGTGGGGGAGTACCTCACCGGTGTTCACCACCAGCAGCCAATAGCTGTTGGTGGCTATAAAGTAACTTTGGGACAGATGCATGGTCTCTTAACAGAAAGGAGAGCAAGAATCTCTTCAGTGTTTGAAGATCAGAATGCAGCAACTCACCTGATACGTCATGCAGTGGGTAACAATGAGTTTGGAACTGTGGATCATGAGCGACTATCCAAGATGCTTAGTCTTCCAGAAGAGCTGGCTCGAATGTATAGAGATGACATTACAATTATTGTGGTGCAGTTCAATTCACATGTTATAGGCGCATATCAAAATGAGGAATTGTGAATTTAGTGCAGTGAACTAGTTACTAAAGTTGTAACAAGGGCCAGTATGAGCAGCAAATTAAAAAAGATCCACCCAAAAATAAAATTTTAAAAAGCCTTTGGCAAACAAGTTTCATTTATTAGATTCAGCATATCTATTGTTCCTGCCTTTCCCCAGAGATCTAAAAGCATGGGAAGTGCTATTGACCCAATACAGAACTTGAAGAGGATGTCCTAGCTTGGGAAAAGAGTTTTTTATAACAACTTTGCACTATTGATTTCATGAATGCTGCTAAAACAATGTCTTGAATTTGGCAAATATGGATGAGGGAGGAAGTAGGATAAAGAATTAACTATCCAAGATCTGGCTGTTCAAGAAACGTCTTGCTTATAAAATATCTGCAAATATATATGCTTAGGGAAAAGATAAGTAAAAAGTATTGTTGAATTTTTTACAGGGCTTATTCTTGCAATGGTTATCTGTGAATATATTGTCTATTGCTTCTTCTAAGAAGGTAACTTGAACCAAGTAAGTCTTCAGTGTAACAAAGTTGTCTCACTTTCATATGGACAATGTCATTCACGTAAGGATATTTGTCTAAGTGTTGACTTTCAAGGCAGGTCTAAGCCATAATCAATACTGCTACAGTTTAATCATATCTTATGCACCGTAATTCCTAAATTTCTTGTGCATTAATACTTGGCTGTGGTTTTCTGCACAACTTGTAGGGCAAGAACACATTACAACATGCAGCAAGATAGATATCTTCATGGAGGACTTCAGTTTTCAGTATGAAGAAACTTTCAGACTTTTTTACAAAAAAGTCAGTATTGTTGGTTAAGGCTGTGTTTGCTTTCCTAAAGGTTTTGTCCTTCATGGACTCTACCTCTCCCTGGCATTGCTTATCTACTAAATAATTTTTCACCTGAAAAGATCAGGAAATCATTGCTAACCTCTGTAGCTTTGTAACTTGCATTCATTTTCACTTTGGATATTTCAAAAAAGGTCACAATACATATCCTAAACTTGAACTCGTATGTGTAAGTTGGGTTTTTGAAAAACTACAAATTACAAAAAAATTGAAGTCTGGCTTGTAAATAGCATTTTAATTGGGAAGCTGACTGGCATGCTTGTGTATGTTCAGTGGCTATTTCTAGCAATTTCTTTTAGTTGTGTGTTTCTGGGCAGCTGGTATATGCATGTTTTTACAGTCCAGAATAGTATTGGAGAGCAGTCTCTGAAATGGGTCTCTCTGGCTTGGAATGGTTGAATTTGAACTTTAAAAGATTTTGTGTGCCAAAATTGTTGGGCTTGTAATGGTAAAAGTAGAGACTGACAGCTAATTTGTCATCATTGCATCTGTTTGAGGTATGTTGCATTGTGTACAGATTTATTTTAACCTGCCCTTAAGTTAAAACCTGAAATGCCTGCTGATATACTAGTCCTTGATGACTGAGAGAACACATTTATTCCTGTGTTCTAGAGAACAATGATAGGTCAGCTTATTTCACTTTACCAAGGTGTTTCAGTTAAAATATCTCCGTAGCCCTCATCATAGCTTGTTGAATCAACACTTGACTGAAATATGCTAGGTTTCTAAAGTGGCATTTTTTACTAAGTATGTCTTGCCAATTAATGCTGCTGTCCATAGGGTGCACTTAGTTTGAACAATGAACCTGTGCTATAGTAAACATTGGCTCCTCAAACTCACTAATGCTGTGTGTACTCAGTGGCCTGCAGCTTTAGTATGTCTTGACCTAACCTTACCTGTCAGCATCAATATTGCTGTAAAGTTAATGATGCCTAAGTTCACATTCAAGATGGACATAACCCTTCTTTATTTGAAGGGAAAAGGGAAACTCTAAAATGCTTAGACAAGTACTGGCAGTTGACATTGCTTCTGTATGTTGTGTTTAGGTGACTGTCATTAACTAGGTCAATAGACTATGTTCTATCATTTGAATGCAGTATGTATCTCAGCTGTTGCAGTATTTAACTTTCTTACTTTTTTTTTACTGTTAAAGCTCTGTTAACATGCATTGATGTATTTAACCTACAATTGTTGATACGGATTTGGTACAAGTCATAGCTAGAAGAAATGCACATTGGTCCCATGGATACAACTTTTGTTGAGGAGAAGCTACTTTTTGTAGTAATGATACTTAAGTATGGGGTCAGACAATATTTATGTATTGTCAGACATATTTATGTATGCTTGGAGACTTGCTCAGTATGTATACAGTGAACAGAAGCAGCATAACTGCCTGCTGAACAGGTGATCTGAACAAACATCTTTTAACAAATTCCAATAAAATGATCAATTATGCAGAAATCCATGTGTATTGAGTTGGTGTAGAATGTGATATCTCTTCTGCTAGGACTTTGTTCTTTTGTGTGATCCCTGCTATGAATACTCAGATGGCCAAGGAGAGTGAAGGATAAATGGAAACAGAGAATTGAACTTCAGAGTGCTTCAGTGCCACTGTGAGGCTCAATGTCACCCTGCCTCAGGCATGTTGCTGCTGCCTCCCTCAGGCAGCAAAGCTCACATCCTTCCATCAGTATTGCTGTGTCTCAGATCCCAGCACCTCATGAGTACCTTCAGGGGCAGTGCTGCTGAGGAAGCAGCATTTTGGATCTTAAAGCTGGATACTGTACTCTGTATCAAGCAATACCGCATTTCATAACAGTCTAAAATATGTGCAGATTAAATTGAGGCAAGAATGAGCTGATGGTGAGCTAAACAGAAACAGATCTTGTACCCCAGGCTGAGGACACATTTGTGTTGTCTACCAGAATTGTTGCATTGTGGAAAGGGTGTTGCTGGGATTACTTTGTCAAATAAGTATTTCACAGCTGCAGATATATGGTTCAACCACGGAGGATGGCTGAATCTTGACAGTCAACACAAGGTTTACCTTAATCTTCAAAAGTGTTCTAGATGAATGTGTCAGTGCAACAGTAATACTTTATGAGAGGAGTGGGAGATATGTTATCTGTACTTCCAGCTTAAGGCTATGTTAACTCTGTTCCCTTGTGTTCAAGTGGTATGTGCATTGTATTTGCATCCCATCCATCTGAATGCTGAAGCACAACCCATGTCAGTTGTACAAAGGGTGTTGTTTCTAATTGAAGCTTATGTAGATCTGTATTCAAAAGTTTCCTTGACAGGTTTCATTTTTGCTCACACCACTGACATGGTGGTGGTTGTATTTGCAATGCAATATAGATAAGCCTATTGTTACAATGCTGGTTACACCAGCTGCTTTTTTATTTGCTGCTTGTGAGTATTAATAATAAATTTCTGGGTAGAGGGAAAGGATAATCTGACTTTTATAACTGGCTCACAAATTAAGTATAAGCTGGCCGGAGCATTGTGTGGCAAAATGAAAAGCAATCTGAGATGCATGAATGATCTGTCCTATCTGTTTTGCTGGGTCTGAGGGTAAAAAAACACCAAGCAACCTTTCTAATGTATTGATCAGTGTGCAGGGCTTCTGAAACTGCATTTCTTGCAAATGACCCACCTAATCGGTCATGAAACTTTCCAGGATTACATAAAACTTAAGCATAAGAAAATACAGGCACCATTCAGTATATACCATGATAAGCAGGTACCTTATTTTGTTTGTGGCAATTAATAAGAAATTAGATTTTGGGTTTTTTTTAGTACGCAAAAAATAAAAGGAGTAGACTGAAAGTTCTCTAGCTGAAAAAATAAGGACCACCCAGTACAAGATTTAGGATTGTTCTCCCTATATAGTCTCTTTCTGTGTTGAAGCAAAAAAAAAAAAAAAAAAAACCAAAAACCAAAAAAACCTGGAAAGTATGTATCTGTTATGATTCCTAGTCTGAATAAGTAAATAATCAGTCTTACAGATTTTAGGGGATGTTTTATGCAGCATTTTTATTAGATTTCCTAGATAGAAAATCCTCTTTTATAAAACTTGTAAATACCAAACTATTTTATAGCATCATGAACAAACTGGTCAGTTTTAATATCCAAAATGTATACTTAGGGTAGCCTTTAATGTATTGCCTCACATCTTAATTGCAAAAATAATTCAATTAGGGCTGGGTAATTGGCCATCATGTTCATGTCACGTGATTCTACAAGACAGGAAAATGCCCAATATGTAGGGAAGTCATTCATGTTAACAGGAAAGCACCCGTGAGCTGACACACAGCCATGCATTAAGCATAGTTTCATTCAAAAGCTCTGTAATAATGAAATGAGTCTATCAAAATGGCTATAAGCCTGTAGTCATTAATTCTGTAACTTTTCCTGTTGCTCAACCCCAGTACTTCTTTGCCCGCTGTGGTAGTGCAACAGCTGACCTAATAACAAGAATACTATTTTCCAACATTTTGTGCAAGGTGATTTAAATGGCTAATAGTAATAAGTGTTCCCAGGTTTAGGCAGCTGGGAGAGGAATGAATGTTGCTTCCCTGGTAGCAGCCTCTTCTACAGGGGGAGAAAGTAAATATTTCTCTTAATGAAACCTGGCTGCTGTATGGAAGACCTAGCCATAGCACAGCAGTGTTTAATAGGGATTTATTACTCCTGCTAAAGAGCAAAATGTATTCATTTGTACAGCATGCTGCCACCCTGCTACTCTGAAAGTAGCTCAAGTGTCCCTGCAAAACTTGGTGTATTCCTGTGTATGTAAAAGTACTGTTGCTTATGGGCAGATCCCTTACCAGCTTTTCCTTAAGACACCTGAATTGGGTACTCCTGTGTGTGTGCTGCCTTGTGAGTGTTGAAGTGCTTGTTAGAGTGGTGGAGCTGTGTTCAGCACATGCTGTGGGGGTCTCAGTAGCTGTTCAGCCCATGCCGCGCCTACATCCAACTCTGCTGAGCACCACAGAAGCTTTGTTACCTTGTCCACACATAGGTAGCTCCATTTAGGTGTTTTCTGGAGGCAAATCTTCAACATTCTCAGGTCTTCAAAGGTGCAGGTAATCCTGAAGTTTTTGCATAATTACTTCAGAGTTTTTATTGCCTTGTACCTAAGAGTCCTGTAATTAGCCCTATTCTAAGGGCTTGTTCTTGCTCTGATTGTTAAAATATGTAGAAGTGCAGCTCAAGCTCCAGTGTCATTTTTGACCTACACGGATGGTGTGTAGGATGTCCCTGCTGTGCACCGCGAGGTGTTGCTGTTACACCAAGGACTCTTTATCTTCCCTACTCCAGAGCCCTGCCAGTGTTCAACTATTAAGTGATCAACATACAATTTCCTTGGCATAACCTGTGAAGCCTGCACTTGGAACAGTGTTCAGCACTCAGTCTTGCTTGCATGATTAGGAATCTGTAAAGCTTCCTGCACAGCTGATCAGAGGAATCTCTGTTCTTCTACTCATTCTTTTACAAAGCTCAATCCTAAGACCAGCTCTACATAAAAGATGATCCAGGTCTTTACGTAGTCCCCCTTTATATGGCAAAGAAGTAAATATCCAAAACTGAGGAGACAATGTCTCTTTATCAAAATAGTCCATTTTGTAGAAAGCTGAAATATTAATTAAAGGAAAAAATGGAGCCTGAACTTAGAGCTGATAGTACAGAAGGCAGAAGAGTCTTCTAGTGGGTGGCTTGGCAGCACTGTAGTGTGCAAGGCAGTCCTGTGAGGCTGATCTGGAGTTGAATACTAAGTACCGTTCACTGCTTAGCAAACACGGACACTAAGGAGTTGAGAAGCTGTCTAGCTCAATGTCAGAAAGACAGATAAGCAAAAAATACATGTTTATTTTTGGCACTTTGTATTTTTAGTATTTGGGGATTTTTGACATTTGGGCCATGTTTATATAACTTCATGCCAAATCATGTTCAAACAGGTGAAAAGAATCTGTATTCTATGTAATCAATGTGTATGAGACACTTGTTACAGCTGAGGAAGGCTCCTCTCTACTCCTACTACTTAGTGAAGAAATGTATGAGGAGCTGTTGTGAAAATCCAACTGACAGAAAAGTGCAATGAGAAGGTCACTCAAGATTAGGGCCCAAAAATAGCATAGGCTCTCCAGATTGGTAGATGACAAGCATTTAAGCTGGTGTACTGCATTTTAAAGCCACTGTATTATACAAAATTTTGGCAAATAAAGTTGTCTGAGCTATGACAAGGGTTCAGACAGTGATACTCAGTCATGTCATGACTAAATTGATAAAAGATAATTCTGATGTCTGCTGTATTTGCTCACCTGTATTAAAGTAGAAATATTGGAGTGTTAGGGGTCTTATTTCTTAATGCTGCAGCTTGAAGGAGCATTTGAAGCATATCAAAGCTCAGTTCTGAAGTCAGAGAATCATAAAAGTTCCCTTTGATATGTGATCAGGTGTTCCCAGGGTACCTGCAGGAAGAGTGCTTGGAAGCTCTCACTGGCTGCAGCAGCTAACTTTAAAAAAAAAAAAAAAAAAAAAAAAAAAAAAAAAGGAGACACAAGGTCTGTCTAGCTGATGAAGAGACATAAAAAGCCCATTATAAGCTGTGAAGCAGTGACCAAAATGGGAATAGGAAGTTAGGAGACAAATTCAGATAAGCAACAAAATATGGAATGTTTCAAAAGTACACAAATACAAGAGTGTGAATCCTAAAAAAATTCAGGATAAAGAAGAAAATGCAAGGGAGAAAAAACCTGTTGCTATATAATGTGTCTTTAAAGCTGAAATTGCACACATGGAAGAAAACATAGGTGTGTGTCATAAAATAACTGCAGAGGTAAACCACAAGAATGTCAGAGATGGCTGTGAAGAGAAAGATCTTGCATCAGTTATGCTTGGTGAAATTTTCCTGCTCAGGAAAACAAACAGCAGATCAAGAGATCAGAAATGACTGAATGTCTAGGCTGAAGATAAAAAAAAAAAACAAACCCCAAAACAACAAAAGCTGAACAAAGAACAGCTGCTATTGTTCTGATGTTTAAATGTTTACTGCTTCTGTGCAAATATGAAAACAGAGACAGGAGTCAAATGTATGGGTGCAGGGAATTTTAAAATCCAAGGGCAGTGCACATTACAAAACAGTACTTTCCTGATTTTACACTGCAATGGCACTTCAGTATAGGAGACAGAAAGAAAGCTGTGAGTGAGGATAAAGGAAAAAAGGTCAGAAAAAACTAGGCAGAGGAAAGAAAATTGGAGCTGGGGAGAACTTGTCACTTCTTTTTCTGGCACTCTTTTTCAGTCATTCTAATTTGAATGATACTGATGTGGTTTTTTCAGAGGTTTTTGAGCCCTGGGGCTATGTTTGTAGACCATGAAAAGTTAAGTTTGCCTTGGAATGTAGTGAAAAGCAACTCTATACTGACATTTTTACAGTTAAAATGCCAAGCCTAAAGTTTTGCTCTCCGGCATTCCACCAATTGCTGCCCAAATGAATGCTAAGGGTTGTGCCATTTCCCTGTTCAACAGGTTTTTCTTGTTCTCCACACCTCAGGTGAATGCTGCTATCCTGAAGACAGAGTGTTCATTTTATCTATCTTAAATCACCCTCCCCTAAGAACAGTGCTGCAAGTATGCAAATGGTGTCCATGTGCATTCCTTAAGTGGAAAGCATTTCCTCAAGGCATTTGGAGATCCTGCCAGTCCATCAGAGACAAGTGGGTCAACTCCTACCAAGAAGGGAGTAAATAGTCAGATGACTGAATTGTTTGCAAAACTGGGAGCATCACATGATGCCTGGCAGCTTCACAGGCAGAGAACTAAAATTTTTATCATAGCATAAAAATAGGATTTTTGGGGGTGTTTTATTTCCAGAAACTTCCTCTGAGAAAAATTCAGTTGCCAGAATATTCCACTGGTGAGAATTTAGTAGAACAGTGAATATGTCTGTAGTGATGGTGTGATTGTTTGGGCAGGACCTGCCAGAAACATAGCTGCAACACACATTTTGACTTCACAATAGCAAATTGACCAATTATTGACTGAACTAAGCAAAAATTGCATTCTAGAGCATTTGACTAGTAGGGACAGTAATGCATCCACACCTGAAAGCAAAACATAACAGGAAAACAAAACCCAAAGTAAAAAGAAAACTTTGGTCAGATCTTAAGCTTACTAATTTAGTGTGCAATCCTATATATACCATGACAATAAAAGCATTATTGGTCTGGAGGAAAGTTTGTAAAATATAAAGTAAAATATCCTGTTTCAGCTGAAAAAAACAAACAAAACCAACAAAAAGCCTAACACACCTAGAACAAACAATTTCCATTGTAAGTTCCGGGTTTTCTTGGAAAAGAAGGTAAAAATCTGAAAAGCTGGTGGTTATTATAAGGACAGAGATAATGTTTGAGCAAATTGATAGTTGTGATCCACTCTTGATTTTAAAAAATCAACAGACCTACTCGAGAAACAGGTCTTTGCAGATGTATTTGTAAGAGAAAACTAAGAAGCAGCTAAGTTACAATGGCTGAAAAAGACATCTTGGAGTCAAAATGTGTATTAATTTTCATATGCTTAAATACCAAGGATTTAAACAAATTAATTTCCTGAATTACTTGTCAAAGAAGCAGTGAAGAGCAATACTAAATATCCATTATTTGCTTGTTATCTTTTTTCTTAAAATTTCAGTTAAACAAAACCTTTTTTTTTTTTATATTAAGGACTTGAATAAGACATTCTGTATTTCTAAACTCCTCCCAAACATGTTGCATTAACTCTGCTTAGCATTCCTTCACTTGAGTCAAAAAAAGAGAGGGTCAGAATAAGGAGGAAATTGTGGTTTGAAATTGTCTTAAGTCAAAGAATTTAAAAGATGCTCTGTACATTTCTTAAATGGGAGGCAAATTCTAGGTGAATTTCATTAGACTATTTTCACAGAATCGTGGGGGTTGCCAGAAACCTCTGGGCATCATCTAGTTCAACTCTCCTGTTTAACTTCCTGGTCAGTTAGCAAAATTGCTGTCGCAGCTACCCAATTTAAGTAAAGCTTCAGGTAAGTCAGAGAAATTTGGATAAGGCAAGCTGGAAGACTCTATCCTGAGGCCTTGCAAATTCAGTACAAGGCTTATGGCCCATTGCTAGCAATGCCTACACTATGTTACACGGCTCTGTGCTTATGAAGTCCATGCTGGCTGCTCCCCGTAACCCTATCCCTCAGTTATTTGGAGGTGCTCTGCAGGAATGCTTGCTCCATCACCTTCCAGAGGACAGAGGTGAGGGCAATGAGCCTGTAGTTCCCTGTGTTCTACCTAAAGACAGGAGTGATATTTATTCTTTTCTACAGGTGAGGAACTTTTCCTGATCACCACAATCTATCACAGATAATTGAGAGTGGCCTCAATGACATCAGCCAGCACTATCAGGAGGCATGGATACATCCCATAAGGCGCCATGGACTTTAATGTACCTTTGTTTTTAATTAAATGTCTCTTAACTTGATCTTCCTCTTGCTCTAGACTTTCTCTCAGGTTTGAGAGCATGAGGTTCCTGAAGGCTAGCCTTACCAGTAAACACAGATATCTCAGCTTTCTTGTTACCAGGTCTCCTACCCCATTCAGCAGCAGGCCCACATTTTCCCTTGTCTTGCTTTTGCAGGTGATATACTTGTAGATGTCTTTGCTGCAGTCCACAATTCTATACCAGGCTCAACTCCAGATGGGTTTTGCCTTTTCTAGCCTTGCCCCTGTGTGCTGGAGAGCATCTCTGTATTCCTGGCAGTTCACCCATCCTTGCTTCTACCTCTTGTAGAACACTTCCTTTTTCTATTTGAGCTTTGTCAGAGTCTCCATGCTCAAATTTGCGGCTGCTTCCTGCCTTTGATTTCCTGCATATTCAGATGGATCATTCTGAAGCTGGAGGAGGTGATACTTGAAACTCAGCTAACTGTTCTGGTCCCCTCTTCTCTCATTGCACAGGATTTCTCCAAGCACACTCCTTAAGAGGCTACAACCTGCTCTCCTGAACTCCAGGGATCCTGCTATTTTCCTTGTTTCCTTTTTGTGGGATCCACCACCATTTCAGGGCCACTGCAGCAAAAGCTGCCTGTGACCTTCACATCCCTCATGAGTTCTTCCTTGGTTGTATTCCTTGGTTTTAAGTGTGGGGTCCAGCAGAATGTTTTACCCCTATTAGATCTGTGATCATATTTGTTAGCAACTGCTCACTCCAGTAACCCCCAGATTTCTTGGGTCCTTCTGGATTGACCTTCCAGCCAGTGTCATAGCAGGGCAGAGTTTTGTTAGAATGCATAGACAGCATTTAATCAATTTTATGAAAAGAGTCTGTTGAAGGTATTTGTTTCTGAATTATCCAGGAAAAAATATTATTAATGAGATTTTTTTTCTGAAATCTTAACAGCTCAGGTGCTTTTATTTTGCAAAGTAGGCAACAACTTAAATTGAAAAGTAATCAAGATAGCAGCAGACAGATAAAAAAGAGAAAAACTGCTTACCTTACTGTGACTTCTGGGTATGTAAAATAAATGTACAAACAGGAAGGAAGAACCACACTGCTTTTAAAGTGAGTGAGCTGAAAACTGAGCTAAAACCCACCTACATAAAAGAAATCCTGAATGAAATTCTTCCTCATGTGAAATCAAGATAAATCCTTGCTTGTGCTTTTGAGGTATCTGGCAGCATTTTATTTATCTTTGACTGGTATGGATTTTGTTCCTTATTCTACCAGGCATGACTGGGTAACTGTAAGCAAGTTGCTCAAGATGAACTTTTGAAACACAGTCACTTAATTTTCAAACCTCAGGCTTTGGATTACAGTTTCAAAAGCCCTTGCTCAGGCTGAGAGTGCACATGCACCCTTTTGGCTTCAAACTGCTCTCAAAAGGCTCAGTACACCTGAAAATTGAGCAAGGGAAGTCACAACTGCACAGCTGTTTGCACATTTGCTCTTCTTACTCTTCTTACTCTTCTTCTCCAGATTGATGTAGCTGTAAGATAGTAATGGGGCTATTCACAAAGACAATGCTCAGTTAAACTAAGCTTTGTGGGTTATTCTGAAATAAGCACAGCAAATTCAAAATGAAAACTGCTGTTGCACATTCATGCAGTAACTTTGTTGTGGAAATCTTCCTACTAAATTTTACTGTGTTTCTTTCAGCATCATCCTGTAGTTCCCAGGGAAGCTGTTTCACTTAATCACACCTTCCTGCCTGGGCAAAACGTGCTTGGCATCGTAACTAATCGAGTGCAAAGAAAAAAATTTGATTTTGTAGGTTCTTGTTGTAGCCAGTTGGTCTTTGATGTTCCTTCCCTTTGGGTTCATTTCCAGTCACAAAACATCTGTTCTCCTTGTAATTGGGAAAAGTTGGTATAATGTAATTAGACAAACATCCCCTATCTGGCAAATCTTCTTTCTGATGGGAGTTTAGTTGAAAAGAACGCCACTGTTCCTTTTATCAATGAGTGGTTCTTGGCTAATCTCTTTAGCCTGGGTAAGGCCAAGGCAGAATTCTGGTATTTTCTCTAAATGAATTATTGTAAGTGGGGCTCCTCCTTGTGGGTGATGTTCGTAGCACAGAGCTGGGCAGAGGCGGGCCTGTCCTGCAGCGGCCTGGCTTTAGGCACAGCAAATCATTAATAAGGATTAACGCGCAAAAAGCCTTTCAGTATGCCAGCACTTCACACCGGGGGTTCATGGGCAAGCTCGAGGGGTGGTAGATGGTTACCAGCTCTGGAGGTGTTTTTGCAGAGCCAGGCTAAGGCAGTGCAAAGGAAAATGCTCTCCAGAGGAGCCCAGCCAGCCTCTTAGTCACAGCAGCAGCTTATGTGCTGCAAGGTACAATGGCTGATACCAGCATATTTTGCCACACTCTTCAACTGATGTAAAATTAATTTTACAGTAACTGGAGCTGCTGCTGCCAACAGCATCAGGCTTGGCAAGGGCAAGGACCCTGAGAGGAAACACTTCCCTTCATCCTGAATTAATGCAATGGCCCTGACCCGATCTGCCTGTAGTTTTATTTAGTGGTGATTTTTCAGTCAAATATTCTCTTAGTAAAGCTGGAATAATGTGCTGCATTTTCAACCTTAAAATATCATATCTGAAGATTATGTGGAAATGAAGGATCCTGTCAAAGCGGAAACTGTCCATTCGTGTTTGAAAACTTCAAATTTTACCTTAATAGAATTTATAGATAGCTCTTATATGCAATTTTTCTTTGATGTTCTAATATATATATTTCTAATCACAAAGCACGTTCCTCATCTAATTATGAATATCCAAAATAAAATTAGGTCCACCTGAATAAAAACTGAGATTTTCTCAATATAATCCTTTTGAATTTTCATTAATTTAAAATTGGTTATTTGTGAAAGGCAAACTCTTAAAAAGAAACTGACACTTTCTTTACTGAAATTAGGAAAAAAACTCCCTTTCTTTTATAATAACTGCTTTTTTTATGGTGTCTTTAGGAAGCACTGCTTCTCTTTGTACTTAGCACTGAGATTACCTGGGCAGGAAAAGCAGTGAAGGATGATTCTGGTCCTGGTGGGGTGTTTGTGTGGCTCTCAAGTGCAACATCCACACTCACTTGGAAAAGAGGGATGGAAAAAGCAGTCATTCAACTTCATTTTAATACTGTTTTCTTTTCACTTCTAAGCTAGAAGGAGAAGAGGAAGCAAAATTGTATGTCTATACATTGTTTATTCCCTAGCAAACATGTTCAGCAGGGATTTGTTACAGAATTTCTATGAAAGAAATATGCTGGTGATTAGACAAGATCCAATACAGGGAATAGCCTCTACAGTTCTCCTTTGCTTGGATCTTGGTCAGATTTTCTAGGCAAGACACAAGCAATGACATGTCTGTGTCTTTCAAAGTACAGCTGTGACCAGATGTGCATCTGTGCCGGGAAGTGTGAGCAGTCACGAGCGCTGGCTCTGAAGCTCCACGTACTGCAGCTTTGTCTGTACATTTGTCAGCCACTCTGAGCCTGCTTGGCAGCAGAACATAGTCCAGGGACTTCTCATGTCCCTTTGCTCATGCTGTAGCTTCACCCTGCTGAGTCCTGAAGTGCCATCAGAGCAATCAAACGAGTCACCAAACCAGTAACTTGGATTTCTCATGGGATGTAACTGCATAGGTCTTTGGCACATGAAGATGACCACAGTGCTGTTGTGATTTTCCATTTTGATTAGAGTTATAACAGTAGAAATATACTATGAAAATAATAATAAAAAAACCTAAGTGATCTGACTGAATCATTATCTACTATGCATGCTACTGAATGCAGAAAAAAAAATCCTATACAGATAGGTGAAGCTTTTTCTGTACAGGTATGTAAGAAAAATAAGCCAATTTGTTTGCTTTTTGTAATATGGAAGGCATATATTGAACAGCCACGAAAGGAAATAAAAGAAGGAAATATAAAAGAAAGGGTTTCTTACAATCAACCTGTCAACAGTCTTGTAAAGAAGAAATGAATCCATTGTCACCGACATGTTTTAGGAAAAATCCTTTCCTTAGGATTTTTCCCTCCTGAGAAGCTGAGAGGCCTCAGGAACAAACTGTAAACAATTCTTATCTGCTGCTGTGGAATGTACCAGGGGGAATCTGTGATTGGTCTCATCTGGTTGTTTGGAACTAACAGCCAATCACAGTTCACCTGTCCAGACTGTCTTGGTCAGAGACAAGCCTTTGTTATTCCTTCCTTTCCTATTCTTAGCTTAGCCTTCTGATGAAATCCTTTCTCTTCTGTTCTTTTAGTATAGTTTTAATATATTTTCTATCATAAAATAATAAACCTAGCTTGCTGATACATGGAGTCAACTTTCTCGTCTCTTCCTTCATCCTGGGACCCTTGTGGACAATACTACAATCCATTATCTTTGTGTCTGTGTCATTGTCACAGAGACAATGATATTATAAACAGCTGAAGTACTTGCAGGATTTTATAAATGTATTTAGAAATTAGAATGGCTTCCATGCCTTGAAAGGTGAAAGCTATTTTAGGCACCATAGGAAGTACATTTTGATTGCATACTATGGATTTCCTGTAACTTTCTCAAAAAACTATTATGTTGGCTTTGGAGATGGTATAGAAGACAGAGGATAATGGAATGTGAGAAGAATGATTTAGTAAATATAAAAATATGATGTGTGGATTTATTGGCAGTTGTGTTCCTGGTTCAGTCAATAATCCAAACAAGCCTTTCCTGAAGAATCTAATGTCACTGTATTGTAATTAATGCAAATTTATCTTCCTGAAAGACTGGCAGAAAGACACCTTTTAAAATTTATTATGCATACTGGTCCTCAAAGGAAGAATAAATTAGCTTGAACAGTTTCAGAAGAACTAACAAGATAAAGAATTGAAAAATACTTGAAGTGACAGGGCTGATTTAGGAGAGAAATTGGTATTTGAGTGAATAAGCATGAAATTATCTGCCTGCCCATCTCACCATGGAGAAGATGAACAGCCACTTCATGACAAAGTGGGTTTTTTTTTCCTTTAAGTTTTGTCCTTATGATTAGTTCTGTATTTTATGAGAACTTGATCCTGACATTTATGATATATTAATTCTATCATTATCCTATACATAACAGAACTGTTAGTGCTAAAATTTGTCTGAGTTTATTTAACCCAGATCTCAGCCTAGAAAGAAATACTACTCCCCTGTGATAGAAGCTGACTTTGGAAAGAGAATTTATTGAGATGATTATAACTGATTATAACTGAGTAGATCCTTTGGTAAATCTTATTATTCTAGTTTTGCACTAAATGACCTTCTGGTCTGAGCTATCTAGAAATTATTGTGTTGCTAAATATAGTTAGCAAAACTCAGTCGTCCTCTTGGTACCTTATGGGAGTCAGGTTCACCTGTGAGAAAACCAGATAATTTGTTTCATGTACTGATAGGGACTAAATGTAAGGCTAGAGAGGTACAGCAGTGGAAGAAGCACTTTGTTTTGGTGTCCTATCTGTGAACCTTCTGGACATTCCTAAACTTGGCCTCTCAATGGCAACAAAACACCCCCCATCATTTGCTGAAACAAAAGCTGCATGATGTTTGCATGATGCCCAGTGTGCTGCCCTCCAGGTCCTTGGCTCCTGGGAGGAAGGGCTGAGCTACTGAAGTCAGGGGGGGTTGGAGCACTCACATTCTGCTTTGAATTTTGGAAAAGTGTCTGCGATGTTTGAATTTGCTCCCTGTGACTCCATGCTGGAAAGCACCATCTGAAGAGCATTCTGCTTGTTATTTCCCACATCTGTCACAATGCTTGTTGCAAGCCTGAGTGTGGATGTGCCCTGGCTGGTATAAGCCAAATGACTCATGAGTCAAGAATGCCTCTCTCCAGATTCAGCTCAGCTTTGCAGACTGAGATTGCTTGGCCTTTGCTTTTCCACTGACATCAAACAGTGCAAAAATAGTTGGGGTTTTGTCTCCAGGCATTTTCCTTGGTTTAAAGTGGAATTCTCAAATATTTCCATTTCGCAGAGCAGCAAGTAGAGTACTTTGTGCCCAGAGATTTTCCTCACACGACACACATTGAGCAGCCATGTCCTTCTCAAGCCCCTCCTTCCATTATTTGGCCTTTGCTCTCATTGCTTAAATGGATTATCTTTAGAAGATTAACTCTTTGTTATGTTTGAAAGCATCATTTTAGAGGGAATTATTGGAAACCTTGTTACTCGATATTGAATATAAATATAGCCATTTTGCAAAGACACAGGAGCCAAGGTTTGTACCCTTAATGGGTGGGGACTTAATTTTATTTTCATTTTCTACCTCTTAGCAGCTTAGACATGCAGAAAATTTTACAGGGGCCTGGCAGGTCTGATAGTTCTGATTAATTCTTCCATCCTTCTTGCCACATGACAAGTTAAAAACAAATTCTAAATTAATTTTTCATTTATAGTGGAGATACCTTAATAAATATAGTAGCTAGGATGTTTTCTTTCTCTAAAGTTAAAGTAGTTTCAAGGGACAAAAAAATGTAGTGAAAAAAAATAAAGAATAAAAGAATAACATAATCTGAGAAAAAGTAAAAGCAGAAGAAGGATGCAAGATATGCCAAAATGAAAATTGCAAGCTTTAAAACAGGAAAATTTGTTTTAAACAGGCCATTTTTATACCTTACAAAACCCCGTTTTCTTGGTACACTAATATGCCTGAGAGTCCTTTGGTGTGGCACCTTAATATAGCCTTAATAATTTTAAATTATCACTTATACAGGCAAAAGTCCTCTCAAGAATTCTTTTCTTCCGTTTTTAACTATACATTCAAAATGGATTTTATAGTGGAGTCACATCTGTCTGCTGAAGCTGCTGTTAGCCTTCCTTGGTGTGCCACAACTTGGCTCAAGCCCTGAGTAAGAGAAGTCAGTCCACCAGTGTAGCCTGGGTATTATTTTGACGCTTAAGCATTATTAATTGTTACTGGAGTGGATGTCTGCAGATGCTATTAGTGACGATTCCCTCATTATTTAATAACCAGGAATATTTTCCTGTTATTGTTTCAATCATCATTTGTTTCCAGAAGTTTAAGGATAATAGTATTAAAATATTAAAAGGCCTGTTCCAGGACTGGCCTATCCCAGTGTGTTGACACTGTCTTTTGTTGGAATTTTCTGAAGCCTTGTATTGTACTGAATTTCATTAATTTACAATAATTCACATTTTAGTGAATTGGGCCCATCCTTCCAACAGAATCTGTAATGGCTTGTTTTAAAGAGTCAGAATGAATCCTTTCTCACATTTCTCACATCTCCATTCTCACAGAGCTGCTGCCCCACAGGCTCTCAGCACCACACAGGAGTACTGAGAAGACTCCCCATGACCCTGGGAGTACTCTGGGCTTTAGATCATTTTCACAGTGCTCTTGTCACATCCCCTGACAGCATCTGAAAGCTGTGCTGGGTGGGACAAGAGGAACAGCCCTTTTCTGCCACACTCAGTAAAACTCTCACTTCCAGATTTCTCCTGGGATTCACCTCATCTCCTGAAGTCTTGGAGAGCAGTGTTCTTCATTCCTGTGTGAAGAGCTATTTCATAGAAAAGTGCCAAAAAGTTAGGGAACCCAACATTTAATAGAATAAGTTGTACTTATTATTCATATAGTGGGCATGTGAGCATGTAAGTCAGAGAATCATAGGACAGTCCAGTATGCAAGGGACCTCAGAAGATTTCCTAGTCCAGCCTTTTATGGGAAAGGGAGTGGAGGTGAGATTAGCAGCCAACCTGTTCAATCACATCTTCAAAACCTCCATTTATAGGGACTCTTCCATAGCCCTGGGAACATAGTTCAGTGAATGATTATTCTCACTGAAAAAAAATTATCTTAGATGGAGCCTAATGGGCATGTCCAGGTGTGCATGTGACAGTCACTGTGCCTGCCTGGCTCAGCAGTGCACGAGCAGGGCAGTGCAGCGGGTGACTCGCCTGTCCTGTCAGCCACAGCAGGGTAAGAGTCCTGCCCAGTCACCAGTACATCTTGGAAAAAGCTGCCTACCCAGTCATTCTGGCAGAGATTTTACCTGGGTTCATGATCTAAACAGGCTAAAATCATCAGCAGAACCGTTAACCTCAAGTCCTACTGTCAACATCTCATAGTGAGAGGCACAATGTGACAGTGGTAGAGTTGCTCAGAAGTTGACCAGCATAACGATTTTTCACTAGAAAGTGGTAATTTATCAAACTCTGTATTGAAAACCAACAATTTCAATAAATTTAAAACCTCTTTTAAAATGCCTAGAAGTTGTTCAAATATCCTACTTCAACTTTTCTATTAGATTTTTTTTAAAAAACTAATTTTAAAATTTATATTAAGTTTCAGTAAAATTAAAGCCAAATTGAAAGAAGTGTTTGATCATCAAAACGAAAAATTAGAGGTCCAATCTGAAGTTACTTTTTTGCAGGCTTTCATTGGTTAAGCATAGTTGAGATAATTATATATTTTCAACTGAAGATAGCTGATAAGATCTTGACTCATGGGTGAAGGCAGTGACATAATGCCTGGCATTTTGATGTTGTCATAATTTTACCCTGTCTCTAAATAAAATACTTTCCTACAGCTTTTAAACCATTCAGATGTCTTTATGTGTCTATATAATTGTACAGAGAAGTCATGTTCTCCGAGTTCCTCTGAGATGTTTCTTGTTTTGGCAGTGCAATGGGAAGAAATAAGTTTGAGAGAATTCTTGCCCTGCCATGGCAAGATGATAACAGCTCTTCTGAGCCACAATATGATGCTTTGGTGCAGCTATTTGCTCAGGAATCTGTGTCTGTTTTGGTACTTTCACATTTTAAACTTTTTGGCTGCATGGTTAGATGTTCCTCATTTTCTCTCCCATTACTGGACCATCAGTTACCCTCCTCTGGTCTAGAAATGGATGGCAAATCTCCGCAACCCTTAGAACTACTCATGTTTCTCTCAATTTCCCTTCTCCAATCCTTGGCTTTTGTCCACAGAGAACCTGAAATTTTATTCTGGCAGAGGTACCCAGGTATGCAAATCTGCATGTAAGGATGACCAAAGCTGGCAGCACTGTGGGTTGCTTGTAGAGGTAGAGCTGCTTGTTGGCTTCCTCCTGTTCATTGCAGATAGCAGTCAAATTATACTCCATGCTTATCTGGCAATAAGTGACATTGAAAAGTCATGGCAGTCAAGTGAATTCCTTCATGACAGAAGAAAGTGAAACTTTGCACCTCTTTTTTAAAAAGGGAGAAAGGAGAGCTC
Source organism: Haemorhous mexicanus (assembly GCF_027477595.1). NCBI lineage: Eukaryota > Metazoa > Chordata > Aves > Passeriformes > Fringillidae > Haemorhous > Haemorhous mexicanus. The sequence continues at coordinate 134,382,137 of NC_082341.1, forward strand.
TGGGGACTATGGACCTGTCACCCCTGGGCCTGGAAATATGAAACAGATCCTCCTAGAAGCTGTGCTAAAGCACATGGAGGACAGGGAGGTGATTTGGGATAACTAGAACAGCTTCTCCATGTTTAAGTCGTGCTTGACCAGAGTAGTGGCCTTGCATGACAGGTTGACTACATCAGTTGGTAAGAGAATGGCTGTGGATGTCATCTGTCTGGATTTGTGTAAGATCTTTGACATGATCCCCCCCAATGATCCCCCCTTCTCTCTAAATTGGAGAGGGCTAGATTCAATGGGTGGACTCTTAGGTGGATGAGGGATTAATTGTATGGTCACATCCAGAGGGTGGTGGTCAATGGCTCAGTGTTCCAATAGAGATCAGTGACAAGAGGTGTCCTTCAAGAGTCCACGTGGGAAACAGTGTGTTTTATATCTTCACCAGTGATAAAGACAGTGGGATCAGTGCACCCCCAGCAAGTTTGCCACTGACACCAAGCTGAGTGTTGTAACCGGCACATGAAGGATGGGATATCATCCAGAGGGATCTGGAGAAGCTCAAGAAGTAGGCCCTTGGAAATCTCATCATGGTCAACAAGCCTAAGTGCAAGGTACTGCACCTGAGTTGGAGCAACCCTCAGTACCAATAGTCTGGAGAGAAAGAGATTCCAAGCAGCCCTGCTGAGAAAGACTTGAGGGTGCTGGTGAATGAAAAACTTGACATAACTCCACAATGTGTGCTTGTGGCTCAGCAAGCCAGCTGTGTCCTGGGCTGCATCCAAAGAGGTGTGTGCAGCAGGGTGAGGGAGGGGATTCTGCCCCTCTACTCTGTGCTGGTGAGATCCCACCTGGAGTGCTGCATCCAGCTCTAGGGTCCAGCACAAGGAAGATGTGGATGTGTTGGAGCAGGTCACAGGAGTGTCACTCACATGATTAGAGGGCTGCCCACTATTTATGACCTACAATGATTCACTTACATTTGCACAGCAGCAAGGCTTCTAGGTCACCTTTCTGGATAGTCCTTGGCTCCCATGTTGGCATCTGTCCCCCCAAGTCCAGAACGAGCTGAATGCAGCCATCACAACTCCCACTGGTGGTTATGGCTTAAGCATGGGTGCAGAGAGGGCTGCAGGAATGTGCTGCTGCACTGCCCAAGGTCTGTCTACAGAATTTAAGGTTCACTTTGAGAGGGTTTTTTGGAAAAAGGGGCTGCATTCCTTTTGGGAAATTAGCAGACCCTGGAAGTAAACCAGTGGGATTTGCGGTGTTGATTTTTACAGCTGAAAGGAGCAAAATAGTTGGAAGGAACTTAATTGCAGCTTATCTACTTAGGTACGATTTCTCCAACAAGATTCCAGTTATACAGGATGCTACAGATTTGGTTGTCATTCAAAAGAGGAAATGCAAAAAAGACAAAAACTCATAAAGTATGGTAAAGTGACTATAGTGCAGCCCAAAAAGATCTGAGATAATCTACCACTGTCTTATGACATGGATTTAAGCCCTTCCCCTTTTAAATGATGCTCAGCAATTTGAGCAACTGTTTAGTCAAAGTGATCTTCTGGACCCTACAAAAATAACTTTTTTTTTTTCCTGTCTTTCACCACTATCTTGTTGTTGGACTTCCTCCTGTAGCATACCTGCTAATTTGGAGTGGAGTTGTGATCATGGAGTGGTCAAGGGAACTGGGGTTGTTTAGTCTGGAGAAGCCTGAAGGGAAGTTGTAGACAGGTGAGGTTGGTTTCTTCTCCCAGGTAGCAAGAGGCAAACAGCCTCAAGTTGTACCTGGGGAGGTTTAGATTAGGTATCAGTAAAAAAATATTTGCTGCAAGGGTAGTGAGGCATTGGAACAGGCTGCTTTGGGGAAGTGATGGGATCACCACCCCTGAAAGTATTCAAAAATATGTGTAGACATGGTGGTTAGAGAAATGATGTGGTGGTGGACCTGGCAGTTCACGGCTGGTCTTGATGACCTTACAGGTCTTTTCCAACCTTAGTCCTTCTGCGGTTCTATGATTCCATGCCAGGAGACCATGGAAAAGGTGCGAGTCCTTTGGCGGGAGGGGAGCGGAGCCGGGGCCGGGAAGCGGGAAGCCAGGCAGGGGGCAGCATCCGATCACCCAGGGCCCCCGGCCGGCCGCTCTGCGCTCGCTGCGGTGCCGGCGGCTGCCGCCGCTCGGGGGCTCGGCCAGAACAGGGAAAGAAGTTCTGAATCTCTTTGATGTGTTGCTGAGATTCTGTGGTAGCGGGGGATCAAAGTAGCGGCGGCCTCGCTGGAGAAGTTTTTTATACGGATGTCAAAGTGTTCTGCGGCAGGACACCTACTGCCACATCATTGGTGTAGCACTCGTGGCTAGAGAGCTGGGTGCTAAGAAAAGTAGTGGGGGCAGTAAATGGGACATCTGACTGTGGATTTCTGTAGTATCTTGCTTTATCTGGAGCACTGATTTCAGCTGAAACCGATCAAAAAGTGACTAGTCCAGTTTTCTGCTAATCCAAGAGTTACTTCTTCTTATATATGTATATATAGGCCCTTTTCTTCTTGGTGATAGGTTTGTTTATGTAGAGACACAAAAAGCTGCAGGTTGTAGTGACAGTTTGAACTGCAGAACACCTATGCAGTTATTTTCTTCCACAGATAACACTGGAAGCCATAGATTATGGCATGAATTGCAAAATTAATAGAATCAGTTCCTGAGCCTCTTATAAAGGATCCAGTACAAAAGGGAACAATGACAGTTCCTTTTAGACCGTGAGAATGTAAAAGTGAGCACCTAACAGTCAGTGTCACCAGTCCTAGGAACCTTTGTGGAGTTAAGCCTGTGCAAACCAGTTAATGCCTGTCATATGTAGTTTGTTCTTTCTTTCATCTTATTCCTATGAGAACTGTGTGAGCAGTCAAATGTTTCTGAGATATTTGGTCCTTGAGAATTAGGACTTTAGGCTTTGATTGCCCCCGTTCTCCAGACATGGCACTCTGTATCACTGGGCAGGTTCATCTCTAAAGCCCCAGCTGTCTTTACTGGAGAGTTACAGGTGCTGGATATGTGCTCTGCAGCCTTTTAGCCAGGGTGAAGTTAAATGCCAGCTCTGCAAAAGTGCAGATCCATGCATCCTACTGGCAGAGAGACCGTGGCACATCCAAGCGCTGCTTGGAGACCCAATCTTGAACCCAGCCAGGTGAGTTCTCCACCAGCCCTCACCAGCCCCTGCGGCTTTGGATGCACCTCTATCATCTGACTTCCAGGCATCAAGAAACTTGGCAGATTGCTGCCTGAAGCATTAAAGCAATTACTTCCTGCAGAATGGTCTGCACTGTGGCAAAACTAATAGGGCTCAGCTGCAGTCTTTGTGTGGTGTGGGTTTGGATTGCACCACAGTGACTTCCAGAAGGAGGTACAGGGGATTCCCAGGAAGCTGGGGTAGGTTGTTAAGCTGGTGGTGATGAGCTGCAGCAAGACAGTGCTGGTGCCCTCTGGCAGTTTGTTGAGATGATGGCCTTGTGCCCACTAGTCCTCCTCTCTGTGTTTGCACACTGAGACTCATAATGCAGTATACAATTACTGCCCAGCTGATTCCTCAGCCAGGGTTGTACAACAGATACCATCCCTCCCACAGCCCACTGGAGCACAGGGGAGGTTTGTCATTCCTTAGAATTGGAACAAGATTTGTCCTTGAGGGCTATATTCAGAAATTCATTCAGACAGACTGGATGTTTCTAGTCCAGAAGTAATTTTACTTTTCCTAGGTATTTCCCTTGAGCTCTTATGCTGCCTGCTGAGCTATTCTCAGTCCGGGTCAGCAGGTACAGGGCTTCCCTCACAGTCAGGTCAGATTAGCCAGAGAGGTGCAGAGTTCCCTGAGAAGACACAGAGGATACATCTTTTTGGCAAAGTAGACGACAGCAGAAAGTTCTGTCAGGGCTACCACCTTCTCACTGCTGCAGAACTGTTTCTGCCTCATATCTGTGACTTCTTAATATAAACTACAGTCATAATCTCACAAGAGGGAGCCACGGTGTTCCCTTATCTTCATCAAATGTCGTTATCCAAAATCAGTGCACTTTCTCAAAGTCAACTCAGTCACTTTCTCAAAGTCTTCTCAGTTACTTTCTCAAAGTCTTCTCAGTCCCTTTGTCTTTGCAGTCCTACCATCTCTCCCATAAGACTCTGAAATGGCATGCAGTTTTTACAGAAGGGCTTGTGTTCCTGTCTCTTCTTCCCTCCCCTGCTTTTAAGCAGTTATTGCAGGTATTTTGAGCTCTGGTCTCTCGCTTTCCTAAGGAGTAGTTATAACCAGTCAAAGAGGCAAAAAGTGGGTGCCACTTTGAAAGAAAACAGTTAATCTTGCTCCATTCCTTGAAAGAAGTGAGGTAGGTACCTTTAGTCTGAAGGATTGCTGGTTTTGGTTCCTGCAGGAACCAAATGCCCGCCAATCCTCAGAGTTCCAGCTTCCTTCCTCCACCTTGTTTTTTATTTTAAAAAAGTTAGATGTCTATACACTTCATGGGATGGGGTCATATATGTTGAAAGAAATAGTCAGAAGCCCCCCCACTCAGAGATGCCTGACCCCATCCCATGGGGTGTAACAGGGAATGCTGTGCTCCACTCAACAAGGGCAGTGTTGCCTTAATGCCCTACTGGCTTCCCAGGGATATGAGTGTTTGTATTTAATTTTTTTTCCACAGGTTGTCTATTTTAAACTGCTTGTTGGTTTTAGATCCAGACTACAGCTGTTCTGAACATCTTATGGTGTTAAGCCAAGTGAAGACAAAGGGTTTGTACCAGGAAGGCAATGACTCACTTTCTGTAGCCAGCCTGGTGGCCCATCACCTATGTCCAGCTTTTTAGTGCCCTCCAGTTAGTCCATCCTTATGTTCAAATAGACAGAAAAATGCATTGCATTAAAAAGAAATTTCTCTTTCAGTCCTTTTCCTTGCATAAATTTGGAAATACGCATGCTAGCTCTGAGAGCAGGTGGAGTGGGGCCTTAAGTATAGTTATGACTTCCTCAGGGCTGAAGTTTTTGCACATTAGATGCTTTCCCGTTCCTATTAGATGCTTATCCTGTGTGTAATGGACACCTGTTGAACTCAGATTGAATTTCTTTCCAATGATTTAACAAGCTACAGTACTTACAAGTGGTGTAAGGATTTGTGAGATCAAATACTTGTATCATTCCATACAAAGTCAATTCAATTCAAGCCTCCTACTCTTCATGATTAGGATCTTAAACTTCAACTGCATGTGCTTAATTTTTTTCACATGTGGGCCAGGCTGACAAAATTCATAAATACACAGAATCATCCTAGAAAACTGCAAGCATGTTTGTTTTCACATTCAATTTTAATTAGGACAAGACCACTGTGAATCATTTGAAAGGTTCTTGGGACCCATTTTAATGACATCCTTTCATCTGGTTCTTTTTTTCATGCAAACTTTAGCTGGCATGCTCATGGGAAAGATAATTAACAATATACAAATATAGTCCTCAGAAATAAAACTTGTATTTGCTTCTTATTAAAACAAACAAATAAACACTTGGCTGCTATTCAGGCATGACAATTTTCCAGCTAATAGGTAAGAAAGTGAGCAACTGAAGTGAAATGTTTGATATCTCTCTCTTTACAAGCTCTTACTCAGATGTGACATGGGGGTTTGGACAAAAAAAAGGCATGGAGGACTCTTCCCCTGCTGTGAAAGTGCCTGTTCAAAGACTGGCACTTCCAGAAGGCTGGCACTTCCCACCTGTATTTGCTAAAATGGAAGTAATGAGCCCAGGTTGGCTCTGGGGGTATCTCCATTGCTCCACTGCTGCCCCTTGCCTGTCTGCCCAGAGAAATGTCATCAGTCATTGCCCAGCATGATCTGCCCAGGTTCCTGAAGTAGTCACACACATCATACACACTGATGCTGTGCAGACAAAACAGAGTCCATGTCAGTGTGAGCTGAAACTCTGTAGAACGGGCAGACTGCCTTCACCATGCTCTCTGGTACTGTTGTTGACCTGTGCAGTGAAGTGAACTGCCAGATTAGCTTTTTCTTCAATCCTTATGTTTTATTGCCAGCCTGAGGCATCAATGTATGGCTCTTCTTGATCTTCTTTAAGAGAATTTACACTTTTTCCTAGGCATATATCAGAAGATGTTCCAGAGAAAGCACAATCCTGCGTCCTTCTACCTTGAGTTCTTGATCTTTACTGAGCAGTGCAAGAATCTCCAGAATAATTCCTTGCCACCCTGATTGTTGTATCCTTTCCCAGTTCATTTACAAATTGGACTATTAGCATGGTAAAAGTTAAATTCTTCATCGTAAACTGCTTCAGCAGCACATCAGTTTTATTTTTCTCAATTAATCTTGTGTGCAGGACTATCTGGGTGGCTCTCCTTCCTTGGTTGCTGCTGACACACTGTACTGTTTTGTAAACTAACTCTTGTAATTAATACTGCCTGGGGTTTTTTTGGGGATTTTTTTTTTTTTTTTTTTGCGAGCATGACTTGCCAGAGTGCAGACAGTGCCAAAGTCTGCAAAAATTTCCATGGGGCTGAGGGATATCTCAGGGCAGGGAGGAGGAGGAGACATGAGGGAAGTCACCTTTCATTAGTGGGCATGTTCTGAGTGCAATATTCAGAAAAAAGTGCAGTAAGTGGCAGCTTCTATAATTTTGGGTTTTTTTCTGCAAGGATGAGCCCTTTGTCAAGGAGTCAAAGGCAGTTTCAAGCAAATTTGCAGAAACACTTAACTCTTAGAGTGCCAGAAATATTCTGTTAGATGCACCAAAAACTTACTCCTCTGAAGCTTTATATTTCAACAGGTGACCCCCTGTGTTACGTACAAATATGCCACACACCCAATACATCAGCCTTTATCTCCAAGCCTTTGAAGGGAGCTTGTGATGAGTGCACCTACTCCGTGATACAAGTTGATGATCTGTGCAGGGTGGATCCTTTAAACTTGTTGTCAGTTGTATAAGAGCCTTAGTGGGATGGGTGGGAGTCCTCCTCTTAATCCCACTGAAGTCAGAGGAAGGGCTCCTGTTAACTCTGACAGGCCTTGGATCAGTGCCTGTGGGAAGCTATTTTATAAATCCCAGCTTGCCTTGAGCAGTCTTCAGTTCTTATCATTTACTAGGACATGTTTTGATTCAAAGCCATTCTTCACTTCATTTCTTCTAGGATTGCTTGGAGTAATTAAGTCACTCTCTTGAGCTAAAATCTGGGGTCTTGGAGGTGAGGAGAAAAAAGTGGTGGTAGGGCTGGTATTTTCTTGGATGCAGTCCTGTTTATTTGTAAAGAATGTAACTGGGTCTTTTTTTTTCCCCAGAGCACAGCTGGGATAATGAAGGTTACAACTCTCTTGCTTCTAGCACTGAAACCTTCTGGTAAAATCATCTCTCCATCTTTCAACAAATGCACTCTCCTGCCTGTCCACAAGGCAGTTATTGTATGACCATGCAGCGCTCTCTTGTGCAGTCTGCCTGCTTTTTTTTCCATTATAAATTAGATCCTCACTCACTATTCCTCCTATGAGAGACTGTTTCCCTACTTACCCCTGTTTGGACCTCATTTATGTTGGATATTTATATTTTTATAGATTCTATATTTTATACATTTATATTTACAGTGCAAGCTTCTGGAGGTAGTGACCATTTTTTGTTCCATGTTTATACATCATTGGTCTCTTGGTCAACCTTGAGGATAACAACAAGAATAATAAAAATGAAAACATTATGTTCTCAGTTTCTTGTTGCTCCCCCAGCGCTCCCTCCATCCTACTACTCTGGTAACCCTGTCTAAGGTAGGTTTCCAGCTGCAAAAGAGCTTATAGGATGGCTGTTTCCAGCCCTATACATCCTAAAGGAGTAGTTAACTGAAAGGTGCTGAAGGGATAAGGAAAGCAGACAACAGAAAGGGAATGACATAAAATAGTGTATCTGCCCATTTCTTTCCCAACTGAAGCTCACAAAAGGCTGAGTCACCTGATTTAGGTCTGGGGACAGAAATTCAGAATTCCCAAGAGGCCAGAGGAAAAGGCCACAGCCAGCATGTGCAAAGGGTTCCCTGTGCATGTGGGCAGCTTGTTTTCAACAGATGAGTGGTGTCTGAGGATTGAGTTATTAATGTGAATATGTGAAAACAAATAGCTCATCAAGCCTCCTGCTGACAGGGTTTCCTATCTTAAAGCTTTGTAAGTAAGGGGGAAAGATTTTCTGGAACCAAATTCTGTTCCTTGAAGAGTCAGTTGGTATAAAGGAAAGAATTCACTGTGCTTCCATCCAATTTGGACTCATTGCTGTTGCTTATCCCATGCTGCTTTAGCGTGGGCTTGATTGGTGAATGTGCAGTGTTTGCAGAAGGAACGTGAGCCGGGCACATCCAGAGAGTTACAGTTTGTCAGAGTAGTTTCTCTGAAAAGAAGATTATGTACAAGCATTTGTAACGTAGCTTGGGTGCCAACCCCATTCTGGGGGCTGCTGTGTTCATTCTAATGGCACATTGCATTCCTTGCTGCTGGGAGATCATTTTATCACAGCATTTGAAATATAAGCTGAAGTCAAAGTAAAAACCAGCTTTTTTATTGCCATTGGGAAGGTCATAGTGTACCCTGCTGAAAGAGTGCTGGGGCACAGCAGAGGGCATCCTTCAACAGAGGTACCAGTCCAGCCCTCTGGCACAGCTGTGCAGGCAGCAGCATTTAGCTTCAGCTGGGCAATTGCACCACTGCTTTCCATGCAGTCACTGGGCTCCCAGGGCTCCTGCTGCCCTCGTCTCTTCTCACAGAGGGATTGTGTGGCACGGGGCAGTGCCATGCTGAGACACCAGCCCTGAATGAGCTGCCTTGTCTTGTCTACCAGGAGCATTTGTATCGTGCTGATGCAACGCTTGACCTTTCTGAGAAACCACATGCAGTTGTTCAAGATGCTCTGTGTTGACATGCCTGCTTTGTTTATACCCTGGCACTACGATGAAGATCTTCTGCTGAGCCATAGAAACAAATTCATGTGCTAGCTTTAGCCAAAGCATCTTCTGTGGCCCTGGGTACTGTGAAAGACAGTCAGTAGAGAGTCCTGCAGATATAAATGAAAAATAATTCATCTTCTCTATTTCAGACAAATTTGGTCTCCTGATATTTTGTCCCATATTCTTCTAGCATATTTGAAACTCTGAATGGTGTAGGAAAAAATAAGGTTATGCTGAAAATACAGGCCACTGGAGAACAGCTGTGTTGTGCCTATCTATCATTGAATAAAGAATAGAGCTCTAAAAGTGTTTACAGATTATAAAACAAAAGCAGATTGAATATGTTTTAAATTCTAGGAACTAACCTAAAATTTGCTATAAAACAAATATATGGCTTACAGCTGGAAACCTGTCAAAACACCCAAATGATTGCTCTGCATTGTCTGGAAAGAGTTTCTGTGCCCAAAGAGTTTAGAACTGCAACAGATGTACTATTGCATAAGAGAGACTCCCAGTTTTGAATTTCAGTTTATAGGACAGAGAGGCATACAAGAGAAGTAAAGTTCTTTTCATCTTACCCAGGTGCCTCTGCTTCCTCCTTAACATCTTGCTCCATGCAGTTCTCCTACGTTAAAGCGATTAGCAGAGATATGGAATGATGGGAACATACATCATTTTAAGAAGAGAAAAAGCCATCTGGCTCAGTGTTTGTGGCTGGCTCTTAATTCAACCATGTTGGGTTTTTTTCCATGCCCCTCAAACCCCTCCCTTTCCAGAAACAATCTATGTGATCCCACATCTCCTCTTCAGTAACGCGTTCCAGATGGTCAGCTTTGTGCAGAACGGATTTGCCTTAGCTTCCCAGGTTTTTCCTAGTTTTTTTTTTTTTTTTTTTTTTTTGGTTGTTTTTGGGGTTTTTTCAGATTACTTCCCCTTTATTTGAAACCTCTTTACCCAATCGTCTAGCTCTCCCTGATCTTTTCCCCTAATTTTTATAGTGCAATCAAAGGATATTTTTCTTGCCTGGGTATTTTTATCACACTCCTTCCCTGCCACACAGCAATATTGAACTTTTCTTCTCTTTAAATGAAGGTATGGAAGAGAGGTTGTGGGAGGCTGTGTAAGTAGGCAGTTTTATAGAGGGCATTCAATTAATCAGTATGAATTTGGCATTTTTATTGAATATTTTATTTGGTGGATTAAATAACATTCCTAATACCAGTCAGCAGTATGGCCTTTTGCACTTTAGGATGGTATCTACACTTCAGAGAGCTCAGCCCTGCAGTTCTTATCTAACTCCCTGCTTCCTGGCTGCCCACCTAGCACCTCTCTAGGTTGAACTGGTTCCCTGTGAAACACAGTGTGCTTGTGGTTCTGGAGGTCTCTCCTCCCTCCTGAGACCCTCCTAGAGGATGAATTTGTCTGCCTCCACTTTCATAGCCGGCTGGCAGTGTCCTGGCAGTGTGCTAGCCCTGTTTAGTCTATTCACATCGGTGGGACTGAGGAGATTCTATTTACAAGAAATTTTAGAAACTGGAAATAATTATGAAAACATCCTGAGGCCTCATGGGACTTCAATCATTCTGGAGATGGAAAAAGATGATCTTTTATAAGTGGAGTGTTATACCCTCAGTCCTCCCTGCAAGGAAGTAGCCAGTTTTCCTGGACAAGAAGTAAGACAAGTCTCATTAGGTTAGGAAGATTTCCCACATTTTCCATCTGTTGGTGCAAATTTTTGAGGCAATGAATGTGTGACATTTCACAAAGTCAAGAGACTCTCTCAATCTATAGCTGGGGGCCATTCCTGCTCAATGAAAGCTCAGCCTTTAATGTACAGATTTCTGGGAGAAAAGTGGTCTGTGGTGCCAGGACAGAACAGCTGGGGACACCCAGGCACAGTCTGTCTCCAGCCTTGCCATGGCTTGGAGGTCTGCCTGGGAAGTCAGCTGGTCACCTACCCAAAGCCCTTCAGCCCAAATTCTTCTCTGAACTGCTGCTTCTCCCTGCCTGCAGCCACAGGAGTGCATTTATTAATTTTAGAGGCATCGTAAAATGTAAAATAGGAGAATTCCTTCTATAAATACACCTTAAAACAAAGAGATTTTTTTTTTTAACATGGAAAAAATATTAACCAAAACAGTGGATATCTCACAGCTCTTATTGTTTAGAAACAGGGGTTTTATTTTTCCAGTCTGCTCTTAAGTTTTCCATTCTCTCTCAATTTGGAGGGCAATGAAAATACGGCACAGCTACATTTCTGCTTTCTATCCTACACCTTGCAGATCACATTGACAACAATTTAAGCAAAAGGATTGCTCAGAGTCACAAGGATCCTTGATTTACAGAAACCCCTAGACTGGAGACACACCATGCTCTCCTGCAGGAGCCCAAAAAAGAATGTTGTGTGGATTATGTTGCATATTTTTATTAATATCTTTGTTGTCTCTCTGAGTTCATAGCAGTTAAGGAGAAAAACTTTCTGTGTTAAATCTTGCATATCAAATTTGATACATAAGGTCAGTTCCACATGTTTAAGAATGATGACAAGAAAATCAGTCAAATCAATCTATTTTTTTCATATTCCCTGGTGGGAAAGTCTTCTGAAAACTAGTTGTTTTATTTGTGTTCAGTACAGGCATAGTAAGGCGAAAAGAGCTGCCAGTATGAAGACTATTCATAATAATTTCATTTTGCAGAGGATTTTGTGGGGAACTTTATCAAGATAAATGCATTATACACACATACTTCTTGAAGGCTTATCTCTGCTTTTTTTTTTTTTTTTAATAATATAATTGAGCAAGAGAACACTGCAAGTATGTTAATCTGATTTGAAATAGGACTGAAACACTTTTGCAATTGTTTAATTTCATTTACCATAGCTTTTTAGCATCTGACCTTACCTAAATACCTAGGAAGTGTTAATGTAGACCTCACTTGATACAAAAGCCCCCAACCTGTTGTTATAATCAGTTTTTTCACCATAATGTTTCTGATGAAGTTGTCTCCAGTCTCTAACAGAGATCCTGTAATTGTACCCTGTGCTCCTTCTCTCTCTCTCTCTCTCTCCCCCCTTATCTCTGAGAGTGCAATTGCATTGTGGAAACCCAAAACTCAGGAAATCCTGGATCTGCACTTGATGCTTTGTAGGATCAGGGCTGCAGTTTTGTATACTGTGTTCTCCAAGCACTGCTGTCCTGGAGCACTTGCCTTGCACAACCTAAGCCCTGCTGGTGGTTGTACCCCCTGATCCACTGTATGATCACCTCCACATTCAGACTGGCACAGACTATACCTTCTGCAAAATTCTGCTGCCTCTGCAATGAAGCACAGTGGAGTCTGCAGCCTGTAAGATGCCCAGAGCTGAGCTGAGGTCTGTTTAGTTTTCTCTCTGCAATCAGCCTCTTGTGACATAAATAAGTGATTTTAAAATATAAACACTGTGGTTTTAAAGGTTACTTTTTATATTTGTTCTTTAATCTGGCAGTTACACCAAGGTTCTGGGGATAACTCTTATCTGCTGGGAGCAGGCCCTTCTCTGTTCAGGAGGACTGGAGATTGTGGCAGGCAGATGGGGCATCTGCTGTGCTCCAGGGATGCTCTAGATCTACTTGTGCTAGCCTAAGAGTTTGTAAAGCTCCTTAGAGAAGGTGTTAGGGAATTGCTGTGTGTGGGCTGGCTCTGAATGGGTCCCTGCAGGAATTAATGCAGCCTATGTCCAAGGTCTGGGGACAATGACAGCAGTGGCAGGTGGTGACAGCATGGTCTCACAATAAGGAGGGAAAGTGGCCTTGCAGCAGATGTGGGGAGCAGCAGAAAGCCAAGGAGAGGACATCAAGCTGCAGCCCCTGTGTGCTCACAACACACAACAGGTCTCTGGTGGGAGGAACCACAGCAGTCTGGTGGAGGCTCCAGGCCAGCAGAGTTACCAGATCCATGTGACATTACGTCTTTTGGCAGGGAAAACTTTGTGGAAAAAGCAAAAGTTGCACTGGATCTTGTTTTGATTATTTGTTTCTAACCTCACTACAAATGGAAAACATTTCTCTGGTGAGTGCCTGCTTGTTATTTTCCTATTGTTTTATCATTCTCCCTGCTCTCAGTAGGGACAAGTAATCCTCAAATGTTGCTCCAAAGGCTGACACTTAGGCCAGATTATAGAGCTGCAGCACTGGGGATGGATCTTTCCTTCTCTTTTATTTATTTTCCTTCACTTTATTCTGCATCAGCTCCTATCTCTTTCTCCTTTTATTTTTCTCTCTTCCAAAGGACTAAATACAACCAGCAGTGCCTTCAGCAAACAACCCCCTCTTTTCTTTCCAGTTCTATTTGAAGGTGAGAGAGATAGCTTGGTTGTGATAAACATGAACATTTTCATAATCAGGACAGGTAAGGTGTAAGCACATTGAACACACTCAGAGAGCCAATATAAAGTAGGGCATTTAGTGAGTATGTTCCCAAAGAAAGAGCATTTATTTGTAGTAAATGTGTAGCTCCTGAATCAAACTGAACCAAATATTCTGTATGAAATGGCCTTTCTCAAGCATATATAGCCTTTTGAACTTCAGAGACTGAGCAGAAATTTCGGGTACCTATGGGCTCTGCACAAGAAGAAATTTGCTCTCAAAGAACTGAAATACAGATTCATAGAATCATAGAACAGTTTGGGCTGGAAAGGACCTTAAAGATCATCTCATTCCAATCCCCCTGCTGTGGGCAGGGACACCTTTCACAAGAACAGGTTGCTCAGAGCTCCATCCAGTCTGGCCTTGAACACCTCCTTCACTGCTTGAAGATCAAAATCTGACATAGGAGATGATCAGTAATGAGGAGATGGAGAGAAAGAACAGGAGAAAGTAAGCTTCTCTGCAACATCAGGGACCTTTGTGAAGTTGGATGTCCCATGTCACTGGGCAGGCACATTGGGTTTTTTTACTAGGGAGTGAGTGCAGTTTTTTCAAAGATAAAGATGTGATTTCACACTGAACCACAGAATCAGCTGGGTTGGAAAAGTCTTTGAGATCACCAAGTGCAATCGATGGCCTAACATCAGCATGGCAACTAGACCATGGCACTGAGTGCCACATCCAGTCTTTTCTTAAACACCTCTTGAGACAGTGACTCCACCACCCCCCTGGGCAGCTGATTCCAATATCCAATCACTCTTTCTGTGAAGAACTTTTTCCTAAAGCAGAATTTCCAATGGGTAGTAATTAAAACCAGTCAACATGTATATATGTATATATAACATTAAAATAATATACATGAAATTATCCTGAGAAGTAAGTTTATTTCAGGATAGCTTTAAGTTCATAGGGCTTATGTTCCAGATAGGTAAGTGATGCTTTACAGTGCCTAAGTGAATTAGAGAAAGATTATGCAATACTTAACTGTAGCTAGATCTAAACTTAGGCCTTTCATTCCTCACAGTTTAATGTCCTAATTAAAAAAAAAAAAAAAGCTTGTTACTGTATGTGAAAATATAAAAACATTCACAACAAATGTTTGTTCTTTGCTTTTAGGATTAAAGCATGATTCCTCTTGTTATATAGCTGAAAAATTGAATCATAAGATAAACACAAAGAATATTTTAATGCCACTCCTAATTCCTGCTACCTCCATCTGTTCTCTGCCTGAAATACAAAGTAAGAATCCAACAATGTAAGGAAATAGCACTTTTGCCTGACCCTTGCTAGCTTCCAAAGCACCTTACAGCACATGTAGCCCTTGTTGAGAGCAGCAGCACAAGGCCCTGATGTCACAGGTGTCCCAGCTTTCCTGTCTGCTGGACCTCACTCTCAGCTGTTTCGAGACACAGATCACTAGAGAAGGTGAAGGTGCAGGTTATTCACGGTGCTCTTGCAGATGCAGGGCCCTATCCTGCCCCACAGTCCCAAAGGATGCACAGCCTCAGCTGCCTCCTAGGCCAGCAAAGCAGCTCTGTTTTGAGGCTGCATCTGACAATTCTGTTAAAGAGAAATCTTGGGGGTGTATCAAAAACTTAACTAGTCAATCATGATCTCTGCAGCCAGATTACAAATTCTTGATTGCCTCTACTTATAGCCCAGTGGCAGAGCAGGATCCTTGCATCCCCATCCCATTCCTCTGGGCAGTCTGTCACCACATCCCGTCTTGCATGATGTGGTACCTCTCCCCTTACTGAGCTCCACAGTGCATTTAATGTGATGCTCTCTGATGAAGTCCAGACCACAGAGGAGCTTGGACGGAAAACAGCTGAATTTCTGCTCCTGCAACTAATGGAATATTGTGACGATATTTCAAAATAGAAGATATTTATGGTCAAAATGTGTTTTTGTTCCTTGTCCAATGGCATGAACATTTTCCATGGTGGCCACCTATTTCTTTGTGATGAAATTTGTTTACTCAAAACCCTAATATTCTCAGTATTTTTTTGAAAATGAAAGACCAATTCCAAACCATTGTATTTGTTTACTATGGGCTGCATTAGTCCTCTTTGTTAAATTCAAGGATAAAAATTTTTTAGATAAGGATAAGATATTTGGCCTTCAAATTTTGAGTTTAATTCCCTGCTTGACTGAAGGCTGTCATATTCCCACCAGGTTTTTCCAGCCACATCCACCCAGCACAAATACTGTGATGGAGTAGACCATGGGCTGCTGCTAAGGCAGTCTGCCTTTTCTGTGGATATATCAGCCAGTCAGCCTCTGTGTGCACTACATAAAAGCATTTTAGATTAAAACTTTGAGTCTGGACCCTTCTGTAGTTTCTAAGCATCACATAAAACTGAAGCATGTTTTTGACAAGTGATCTTAACATCACAGAAGAATGTAAATGTCTGAACGATACTAAAAAACTTTTCCATTTTTGGAACCCCCTTTCCATTATGCCTCCGGACCTTTTGTTTTGCTAGTCTGATTTCAGGGACTTTAACAGAATCACAATTTTATTAAGCAATTCCTTTCTTTAAAAAGCAAACCTCTCTCTTTTAACATTTACTGAGCACTAATCTTGGTAGAATCTTGTGCTCATAAAACTAGGCACTGCAGTAGGAATTTTTTGCAAGACTGAGTTATTTCTTCCTGCTGAACTTTCAAATTGCAAGAAAAATATATTGCCCTTTCCTAAAAATATATTCTTCAGTTAAATTCAAAAATAAATCTCTCAGCAGGTGTCCTGATAGATGCAGACCTTACTGTTACTAGTTAATAGAAAATTAGTTTGTCTTTCTAAGTCTTACAGTAACTTATAAATGGCCTGTTTATTTTACCTTTGAAGTTCATTGTTCTATTGTTAGATAAGATGTTATAACTTCTGTTTATGTTCCCTTGTAGCACACAAATTTTAATACCTTACTGAGAGCACCTAACATTCACCTACAGAAAAAAAATTGATTGAATCAGTACACATTCCCTTCCCTTCCCTTCCCTTCCCTTCCCTTCCCTTCCCTTCCCTTCCCTTCCCTTCCCTTCCCTTCCCTTCCCTTCCCTTCCCTTCCCTTCCCTTCCCTTCCCTTCCCTTCCCTTCCCTTCCCTTCCCTTCCCTTCCCTTCCCTTCCCTTCCCTTCCCTTCCCTTCCCTTCCCTTCCCTTCCCTTCCCTTCCCGAAACCTTCCCGAAACCTTCCCGAAACCTTCCCGAAACCTTCCCGAAACCTTCCCTTCCCGAAACCTTCCCTTCCCGAAACCTTCCCGAAACCTTCCCTTCCCTTCCCGAAACCTTCCCTTCCCGAAAACTTCCCGAAACCTTCCCTTCCCGAAACCTTCCCTTCCCTTCCCCTCAACACCATAGGACTGTCAACATTGCCTGGCTTTATTCCACTTAGAAATTAGCAGCAGAGAAACCTGCTGTCCATTTGAAGTGATTTACACTCTTTTTCAGTGACTACTTTGTGCTTTTTCTTATGAAAACAGGTTAAGAGACACATCTTGTGTGAGGTGGACAGAGAGAGCTGGAGTTGTTCAGTCTAGAGAAGAGAAGGGAGAGCTTACAGCACCTTCCAGTACCTAAAGGGGGAGGGAGATGGACTTTTTGTATGGGCCAATAGTGACAGGACAAGGGATGATGGCTTAAACTGAATGAGTGCAGGTTTAGATCAGATGTGAGGAAGAAATTCTTAACTCAGTGGGCAATGATCCACTGGAATGCATTGGCCAGAGCATTTGTGGATGTTCCATCCCTGGAAGTATTCAAGACCAGTCTCAGATGGGATTCTGAGCAACCTGGTCTAGTGGAAGGTGTCTCTGTATGTGGCAGGGAGGTTGGAATTGAATGATCTTCAAGGTCCCTTCCAACCCAAACCATTGGGATAAAATAGCACTAAATCTCATTTTCATTTCCATATTGTTTTCCTCTAGAAGGACATTTGCTTCTTTTGCTTTATGTAAATGTTAATTAACCATACCAACTATGAATTTGCTCTACCTAATTTCTCTTGTAAAGGTTTTTCCAGAATTCATAAACTGCAATACTTCACAATGGCACAGGAGGTAGCTTGAGAAATTACTTGGCAGTAAAACTGGGCAAATATAAACACAAAGGGAAAGGCTTTGCAATGGGGACAAAACACTTCCTTGGATCCACTGAAACCCCAAAAATGCAGAGTCATAAGGCAGCCTCCTGAGATCCAACCCACCCTTTTTCCAGCTTATTTAATGATCTTTCTTGTGCCTAGATATGAAAAGTGATAGATACTCTCAATTACATTTTAAGGTCTCCCTTTCAATCCTTCATACCTTTGATTAAGAAAAATGAGTATGCCTGAGAAAGTCCCTCTCTGTTTAAATAGCTAAGGGGTTTTTATTGTTTGTTTGTTTGGTTTTCTTTTGTCTGTGCAATTTTTTTTAGGAGATCTTTTTGGCCAAGATTTCATGAAAAGTGATTTTCTTCTGGAGCTTATGGTAGCAAAAATAAATACCCTTGTTGAATGCAGTTGTTGTTTCAATCTGTCAGTACAGCTCAAAACAATTTCTCATGGAATTAGATGTTACAAGGAAGAGTATGAGAAATTTCTGTAGATAAAAAATTTTTGTACAGACCAAATGGGAGAGCAGTTCTGGTTTTTGAAGGTGAAAACTGACACTGAAAGCCCTTATCCTTTCTCAGTTTTTACTTCATTCTCTTGAAGAGCTACTGTCAAGATCAAGATTCATGGTTTATCCCATGGATGCAGAGGAAAACATTATGTTTTTCATCATCTGATAAAGCTTATTAAAATGTTTATCTACAGCACTTTTCTTAGGTTATTTGTTCTGAGTGGCATGTTACACCATTTAAAGTGATTCCCAAGGGAAATAAGGGCCACATTATCCAGCTGTTGCAATGAGTTAAGAGACATTCCAAATGAAGGGAGATATATTAACAAGAAAAGAATGGATGAGTGTTCTGAGTCTCACTAATCTAAGGCTCCTTTCCTTTGTTCTTTTTGGGAATAATATTTGATTAAAGACTGAAAAACTTGATCCAGTGAACTTATAGTTAATGAATGTTCTCACAGAAGGCGAAATCTACTCAAATCTGTGTTTCTGGCTGTACCAAATCATGGCTGGAACCAGTTAATGGCAGGAATAGCCTGGTACTATGTGGCTGCTCTGAGAGGAATCTACAAAGCTCAGATGTGTTTGCCCCAGACAGTCACTAAGTCACCAGGTGCAACAGGAAATGCTGCTGCAGCAAGTCATCCACAGCCATCAAGGTATTAGTAATGAGGGAAAAATCACAGAAGAATTTTTGAGCTATCAGTCACAAAAGCACTTCATAACAGTGCAGTGACCAGGTCCCATTAATTCTTAAACAGGAATATGTGTTTCTGGATGCAAGAGAAAGAAGTATGAGAAATAATTGCCCTTTCATCCAGAATAATTTGGGTCTGTGATTGTCTGTATTATTGTTGATAATTTGTCAGCAAAAGAAACCAAACAAAAGCAAACAAAAAAACCCACTGAACAAACTAATAAAACACCCCAACCTGCCAAAGCCTAAAAGCTAGAAAAGTATAAGAAATGTTTAATTCTTGGTCTTTCAGACATTTTTACTGCTGGAGGCCAAGAGGGTTACTACCTGCAGATTCAAGGGACCTTGACAGCTTGGAGAGAAGCACACTCCAAATGGAATGGAAGAGACTGTGGCAGGGGGGGTTACTCATGCAATCCTATTTTTGTATGTTGGGGTTTTTTCCTGTAGGTAATAAAGTCATAACATCTTAAAGAGATGTTTCTCTAAACTGGTATCTTCATTAACGTAAGTCCTTGCAGAAATAAATGATGAGCCAGAAAGTTTTCACATCAGGTGGCTCCTGAAAGAATACGCAATCTCTTAGGGGTGGCCTTAGGTCTGTGGCCATGACCTTTAAATTGTAGGGCCTCGTCACTACAAGGAAAATGTAAAGTTGGCCCTGGGCCTTCAAGGAGTTGAGGATGGACCGAGCTGGCACTCAGCTCCAGCAAGTCAAGGGCACATGAAATTTCACATGTGGGTCTTATTGCTACGATCCTTGAGAGCCTGAGGAGAAGAAAGGGGCGACTCAACCAGACCTCTGACAGGTTTGTTCATTCCAGTTAGATTTAGTGCTGATGTCTACCAATGTTGTGGTTTCCATCTGTCAGTGTGTCCCAACCCTGGAATACGTTTGGTATTGTCAAGTTTTAATGTCAAATTAACTTGCCTGAAGTTGAAGCCAGGCTCTTGTGGTATCTAAGCAACTGTTCCAAAACAGTGGTTAACAGGAGGCTGGGATGTGCAGAGCTGGAGGCAGGGAGGCAGGCAGCTGAACATCCACTGTCTCTCCCTGTTCCGAGCAAGGTCGTTCGTACACGTGCACCTGAGGGACTGTATGACCATCTTTGGGCTGGAGTCAGCATCCTGCTCACTGCAAGGCTTTTTTCTCCCAGCTTCCTGTAACAGCCTTTTCATGACAAAGCACATTTGGAAAATGGTGCTTTCACATACAACAAGCCACCGAATCCAGGATCAGAAGCTATAAACCAGAGGCAAGTTTTTCCACCCACACACAATTCCTTTGCCCTTTTGCCTGGAAACTTTCCTGATCCTGTTTTCCCTTCAGTTGAACCAGAAGAGCCAGAAAGTACCTATGAACTGTCTCTGACCTTGAAAAGTCCCCTTTTACCCTGTTGATCTGGCAGCAGACACAGGATGTTAATGGATGTTTCTGCTGTTCTGTTGATCTGCTGTTCTTTTCAGGGGCGATCAAACTGCCTGTGTTTCAGTTTCCAACTAAGTCTCTGAAGAGTAGAGCTGTTTTAAGGGGGAGCAAAAGCCCTTGATGACCAGTCAAAAGAGAAAGATGAAATTTGCAGAAGGTAATATGGGATGCCAAGGGCAGGTGTCCATCTCTGTATGCATCACCTGTGTGGGAAACCCAGTGTGCAACATCCCTGTCATTCACTCAGGTTTCCCCAGGTTGCAAATCCTCCCTCTTTACCTGGCAGGTTCTCGCTCATGACTTACCTTGCTGACTCATCCTGAAAGACTTCTTGCTCCCTAAAATGGATGCATGGATGTATTGTTTAATTTAATCTACACTACATTACATTAGAAATGGGGCTTTGTTGTGCAGGTAAGGGGAGAGAAGGCACCAGCTAGACCTCAGCTTGCAGCTGCAGGGGCTCACATTGGTTAGTTCAAGTAGTCTGCCTTCACAAATTATGCACAGTTGCAAAATGTCATGATATTGTTGAATGCATACCATGGCACCTCTTCTGGGTTCATAAGCAATTCATACCTCACACTAAATGGAGGGAATGGCTTACATCAATAAAATCATTCAGGATCATTTAGGAAGAGAACAGCACTGAATGCTGCAGGCTATTTTGCTCTCTGCCTAGCCCACAGTAACTCTCAAATAAGAATATTGAACGGAACTAGATTGACTTGTGTCCTGTACTCTGCTCAGTAGACTGCTCTCCTGACTGGCATTTAAATGGAAATATCACTATCCTGCAGCATGGCACAAAGGCTGAACACAACCACGTGCCTGCTGACTGCTCAGTTCAGGTGACTCACCTGGATGATGTGGCACTGAGCATCAAAATGCAGACACCCCCAGCAGGAATTCCCAAAGATGTGTTTCCCTCATGACTATCAGGGCCATAGAAAATGGTCCCTGAACCATAAGGGATTCATAAGGGCCTTGTGTTCAGGGAAGACAGTGCCTGCAGAGCCACGTGGCTGCCTCTCCATTGCAGGGCCAACAATCCTGCAGAACTGTCCCTGAAAAACAAATAGTTGAGGATAATGTTTTTCTTCAGTACACACAGTCCCAGCTTGGGGGCTGGTCACAAAAAGAGGAGATAGTTGAGGCACTCTACCACCCCAATCTGAAGCATTACTGTGCCTAACTACGTGACTAAGTACCACTTTTTCTTCCAGACACAAGAGATCAGATTTGGTTTTGGATCTGATTCATCCAAAATAGCTGACAAGGGCAGTAAATCCTGGATTTGTTTTTTTCTGATTTTTTTCCAATGCTGCTGAGTAATTCCCTTTTATAGAGCTGTGTTGTTGAGATACATGCCTCACTCTTAACTTCCACTTCCTTTTACTTCTCTGTCTAACTGTTTTCTTGCAGAAGATATAAGTGGAAAAGGGAAGTAGACGGGGACATGGCACACAGGCAGAGGTTCACTACAAAACCCTCCCCTACTTGCTGTAACTGAAGATATATGAAAGCCATGACAGATACAAAGCTGGGTTTTACACAGTATTCTCAAATGTTGTTGAACTCTCACTTGTTACAGTTTTGACTGCACTCTTTCTGCTGCTCTGAGTTTAAACAATTTTCAGTGGAGTGCTTTACAGTGGATACTTCTAAGTAGCTGGCACTGATTTTGTATCTCTTATAGTCTAGTCTCCAATTCATGGGAAAAAACATGTCCTCAAAAAAAATGTCTGGGCTGATCTAGAAATCTCTGATTTTAACATAAATTAGTATCATATTTACATCTCCTCTTCTGTATTCTTTTCAGGATTTTGTGTCTGAGGTGTGAGTCTTGTCAGCCCCCAACCTATGCAGGCCTGAAGTGAGACATATGGCTGGCTCTAGGGAAACGCTAATGCTTGCAACCCTCTGCCCTTGCTTTTAAAACTGAAACTTTGATAATCAGCTTTAAGAGATCTTTCTGCATGTCAGTCTTGTAAGACATTTGCTTTGGTGATCTTGGTTATTACTTTCAGGGCTGTTGCATTATTGTAACTTGGTTTATCTGTAATTGGCATGACACAAGCCAGCCTGACAGCCTGACATTGCCAGTGGGACAGGGATTGCAGCTCAGCAGCCAGCAAGCAAAGTTCAGCTGCCTGAGGCTGTCTGTAATATGATAATTGCATTACCACATGTTGGTGACTAAAAACCCATAAGAGAACGATGGGGCAATGCAAACCCCTGCATTTGGAGGGGTCTCTGTGTCCAGCCTCTTCCCAAAACCCAGTGCACTGGCAACGATTTTTTTCACAGTGTAAATGCCCTGAGGCCATTTTTCAAATGATTCTATAGTTCCAAATAGAATGGTGATATTTTGGGAGCTGAACCCCATGAAAACAACTCAGGAAAGTATCTTTAATCCATTAGTTACTTCTTTTTCATTAGTGCCAGTGTCATCCTTAATTATTCTGGACTTTTACTTTTGGTGCCTCTTTAGTTTTGCCCTGTTTTTTGAATGCCAATAGTCAGATATACATGATTAATAGCTCTGAGCACTGAAATAATTAATAAGTGATAGTTTTTGACCTTTCCTTAGAGAAAAGAGTGTTGTGCTGAGCACAATAAATCATGCCAGTAACCAAAACTTCATAGAAAATGTGGGACATGAGAGAAAAAAGCACAAAACCTCCCAAGCACTGAGACTGAGCCCATGCTTGCTGAGGATGGGTGCCTCCCAGAAATATAAACCCCCATGCCTCCCCACCCAGTCTTTTCAGATGATGTTAGAAAAGGTCTAATAAAACATTCCTGTTGTAGTTAATCATTCCTTCAAGCTCTCCCAGCCAAGCTGAGTTGCACTTCATGAGGTCAGCACACTCCTTGTACTCACAGCCAGCGTTCCCTGTTTTTATTAGTACATCAACAGCACAGTTTACTCCAGTAACACAGCAGCGTCAGGGCCTCATTTTCCATGGCATGAAACTGTTCCCACTTCACCTGACAGCAAACACAACCCTGGCTTTTTTTGAGGTAGACAGACTGTTCCTATCTTGTATGCCTTGACTTTGTCTTGGAAGTTTCTCCTGACAACGTGCAGGCCAGTTTGTGAGTTATTACCCAGTCCCCCAAAGTAGCTTAATGCCTTTCCCACGGTGAGGAAGGTAATTTAGAAAAAATGTTCTCAAAGCCAGCTTGGTTGCAACTGAGTTGTTATCTAGAGTCCTTATTCCTGGCTTGTCATATGTGGACACTCTAAGGCTAACAGCAAACTGGGAGGCATGAGTTTAAAATATGCCAGTATTGTCAGTGTCCAACGAGTTCTAAAATATCAGGATGGTTTGGAAGGTTTTGGGACTTTCTCAGGCTATCGGAAACATGCTAATTAAGAAATCCAAAGGAATTGCAGAATCAGAGAAGCCCCCAAGGTGAGGGGGACAATCCTCCTCTTCCCAGCTGTCAGTGATGGGAAGAAACTAAAAGCGAGAAAGTATTTGAAAGCTGAAAAAAATAAATAGGCAGAACAGTTCCACATTTAACAGGCATAAAAAAAAAAAGCTGTGGGCTCTAAATAGCCCTGGAAATCTTGGGAGATAGGAGAGATTTGATCCTGGTCTCTGCAAGGTAAATAAAGCCCCAGATCAGCTATGGAGGAGCCTTGCTGATAACCAGGGTCTGTAAATGCATTTCCTTGTTTGATGTTTTTCATTTGCAATGCTTGCAATTGCAATGACTAAAACATCATTCTGAGCTTGTTGATGTGCTAATTTCTTCTGATTTTCATCCAGCATTAAAAGCAGTTCCAAAGAAATGTGACACAGTTCCTGTGTGATTCCTGAAGATGATGTACCCCAAATGCCATTTTTAGTATTAGTCACAAAGACAGACACATTTGGGGCTCCCGTGCAAGATGCTTTCCCCTCAAACTGTGTTTGTGAGCTGAATAACCTGATGTTTAGTGAAGGAGGGAAGAGAAATCTTCCTCACTGGTCGTCACCGTTCCTTCTTCTGCTACAAGGGAAAGGCAGCTGCACAGCAACCAAAAACTTTGCAAAGATGATAAAAGCAATGGCCAATAAAGGTGACCAAATTATTGAAAATTAAAAAGTAGGATCTGTGGGGAAATCTGAAATCAAAGAGTCTCCTAATCAGGCAGAGGACTGCCTGAGAGAGACTCAGGGATCACTTATCTCCCCCAAAAGAGAAAGATTTTGTGTTTCTATGGGGCAAATCAGCATAGATTTGAGAGCATGGAAAATATGCAGGTCCTGCAAAAAGGCAAGGAAAGTTACCTTGGGGCAGCCTTGCTTTCATGTCTTCCTTCAAACTTAGTAATGGAATTCCAGAAGCCAATAAATATTTGGATGTCAAAGCAAGTGCTCTTACATTTTCAGAAAACATAGAATTAACAAGAACATCACAGCAACTTTTTTCCTAAACTAAGCAAGCAGTGCTGAGCGTTTTTCACGTGTTAGATAATGAATCTTGAAATAAAGGATAATTCACAGACTGCTTTTCTGAGAAACCAGTGGGAGGATGGTTGGTTGTTTATTTTAAAATTCTTTGTATGGGTTACATATATCTCCCTCAGTTTCTGCCTGGAGGGAAGCTGAGAGCAGAATATTCTATTGTAAATTCTTCTGGAACTGTATTTTCAGCATTGGCTGTTTAAGGGAAGAAATTGCAAAAGGGAGGCAAAATTTAGCAATATGTTAAATCAGTGGTTACATAATTTTTTTAGCTGTCTTTTTATCCCAACATGCAAGACAACACGTCAGGAATTCTTCTAGCTTGAAAGGGATTAGGCTGAATCTTATAATTTCAGGCTGAGAGAGTCTCACTGGTAAGCATGGAAGTCCCCTGGGTCTTCCCAAAGTGTGTGAAGTGCAGTTAAATTTACATTTCCTAGGGTGCTTGAAGTGGAGAAAAAAAAAAGTGGTGATTAGTTTTGAGGGGGGAGAGCAGGCAGACACAGGGGTGGCTCTGGGAGGAGCTGATCCTGTTCTGGCATGGGTGGTAAGGAGCTGGGGCTGAGGAGCACTGGGGAGCTGGGCCCTGCCTTGCTGAGTGGCTGCAGGTACTGGCTGCATCATCTCCAGGAATATTACTGTGTGTCACATTTCTTTGGAACTGCTTTTAATGCTGGATGAAAGTCAGAAGAAATTAGCAGTTCTTACTGTACATCAGCAGGCTAAGAATGATGTTTTAGTCATTGCAATTGCAAGCACTGTTGCAAAAGAAAATACCAAGTAAGAAAACGCAAAGGACACGTTCTCAGACTGCTTTCCTGGACTCACCCAGAGTGTTTTCCCTCTGTGCTACCAACTCCTTTTCTCCCCAGCATCCAGTTTGCCTGACCCTGGGAGCAGACCCTAACCACACCATCTCCCATTGTGCCTGGTGTCCCTGGTGGGGATTTGCAGGGTGCAGGGCATCCACCCAGCTGTACAAGAGCTCGGCATAACCTGGTCCTGTCCAATCTACATGTCTAGCCAGAGCCCACATCTCAGCCAACGACAGATGGAAAATAGCATGAGCTGGACAGAGAGCTGTGCTTTAAAGTGATGTTAAATAAATGTCCAAAGTGGTGCTTGCATGACTGCCCCCTTCAAGCTCCATTCAAATTGGTTGTGTGTTGACAGTGGCAGGTCACTAGTTTCCATTGAGATTTCATTGTTGATCAGCGAATGTACAGACTAGCCACAGGGTAATTTCTTCTCCTTATTTAATCAAATGGAAACTTTCAATCCATTCTTGTGTTCACAGAACAGCCATTGCAGTTTATTTAAGTAGGTTAAATATAAACCAACACCAAAATACCCAGCAGCATAACAACGCATTCCCTTTTATTTCTTAATAATGATTTGATACAATTGGCAATAATTTATGTTGTCTTTATTTTCCTTGGTCTTGTGACTTCTCAGAAGCATTTCCTATAGTGCCCATTGACATGTGTTTGTTAGTGCACAAAGCTCTCTGATTTATAGGCTTTGACTTGGTGCTGGGGCTTCAAGGGCAGCAGATCAGCAACTGCAGCTCCAGCCCAGGAAGAAAAAAGTGACACTACCCTCCCCACTTTAAAATCAGGAACAAAGCTCTCCACGGATTTAAATGGAGCACAATGTGGACAGTTTTATTTTTTCACTAAATATAGACAGCACATTCTGTCCTCCAGATGTACAGAAATAGGAAAGAAGAAGATGTAGGTTTTATACAGTGGGATTCACTTGAACAAAGTGTGGTGGAAGGAGGGTGGGGGTGGCTTTTCCACAGGCACTGGGGAGCTCCATGTGGGTCACAGCCATGGTGTGCATCCCATAGGAGCACAGGTCAGGGACACCATATTGGCATAAGGCATTTACAGAAATTGACTGACTGGTGCTGTGGATGATACTGGGATACAGGTGCAGCAGGGCCAGGCAGATTTGGAAGGCTGGAAAAATTCCTCTTCACAGGAGAAGTTTGGGTTGGGGATTTTGTGTTGTTTTCTCCTTTTCACATTCCCTGTAACAGCTCTACACATGGAAAATCAAAAGTAGGAAGTGAGGGAGCAGGAGGGATGTCATTTACTTGAGGAGATCTGGAGAAGATTCCTGTCAGCACCTGACATGGCTTGGCTCCTTGAGTTCTGTAAAAGAGAAGAGATGGGAATAAACTCTTCCCAGCTAGTGAACACTGAGCCATTGCAGAATTAAAAGAAAGTCAAACAGCTCTCAGGAAGATGTGATTGTTTGATAAACAAGAACATTTTATGGTAATCTCTGTATTTACAAACACAAGGATGGATCAAATGTCTGCTCTTGGAAATTTTTTTAGTAGAAATTTCCTTTAAAGCCTAGCAGTTAGAAAATGCTTCTGCTAAAAATAACTTGTAAAAGGGATATATCAATCCATTATCTTTTTCTCACAAAATTTAGTATTTTTCAAATATTGCTGGTTTTAGATCACTCTATTTTTGGCAAGGTAATCTAAACTCCTTCATATCAGACCATAGCACCTGTAAATTTCAAAAAGCACTTAACTTCAGGCACATCTAGGAAAGATTTCAAATACAATGTCTGATGCTGAAAACTCAAAGGTGCCAAAACTGAAGAGGTTGTCAAAGACATCTACTTCAGTAGCTTTGGTGACAGTATATCCAAGTGTGCATATACAAATGGATATATATTGACATTTATGACATTATCCTTGTAGATGCCATTTTAACAAGCAAAATGTCAGTAACAAATGTAAGAAAAATTTACAAAGCCATCATTGAAATATATTGACAGAATTTGATGTTACATCTTTAATCTATGATTATTTTGATATACTTTGCTGATGAAATTATAGCTAAGGTAGAATTTAGAAATCTATCCTGATTGCTTGGAAAAAGTATTTACATTTCAGACATCCTGGCTATGAGAGGTTGCATGCTGTTTAGTGTTTTTTATCATTTAAGAAAAATGCAGACAGATGAAAGGATCAAAATGCCAAGAAATGTTCCTCTAACTACCATGGTCCACATCCCATAGTCTCATTTCACTGAAAATTCTCATTGTCTTCAGTCCTGCAATAGAAATTTCATGGAACTAGAAGGAATTCTGCCTACTAGGACTATGTAAAAGCCAAGCCACCTCTGTAGTGCTTGCCTGTTTTGTTTGCGCTATGTGTTTTGGAAAGATATTGGTATTGATCTGAAAGACCTTTATGAAAGTTGCCACTGTAATCAGATATTGAGTCCAGCTCTGAATCTGTAGTGCACAACAGCCCATAACAACTAAAACTGAACATCCTCAAAGAATTAACAGTTTTGTGTAACACATTAGGAAAGTCCATTTATACAGAAAAACATTGAACAAGACTAGTCATAATGATATTCTCAGATTTGACATAACACGTTTTTTGTTTAGAAAAAAAGCTATTTTGGATTAGCCTGCCCTTTCACAATATTTTCTACATCCAGCTGCTAAGGTATTTTTGTTAGTTCTAATGTTTTGCAATGAGGATTCTGTGTATACTTTTAACAGTTTTGTTGTTAATTTGCTATTGAAACAACAACTTATGTCATTAAACAACTACATCACAGCTTATAATAAGTTAATTTTAATACCTAATGTAGGAACAAGTTTAGGAGTTAAGTCTAAGTCTTGCTAGAGAGCTCCAAAATAAGATTAATGAGATGAGTAAGATAAATGCTAATTCCAAAATTGCAAATTGCAAGCTTTGATGCAGCTGATGACTCAAGAACATTACCACTCATTTTAATGCTGCACGTAGGCAAAAATTACTGTTCCAAATATAGAAACCTCAGAAAAATATCACCCATTTGGAAAGGACCTACTATATCAGAAGTTTGATATCTATGTTTCCCACCTATGTTTCCGTGGTAACACTGCCATTGTCTAGAGACATGAGTATTCCCTGTCTGAGTAACCTTGCCTGGTGTTAACAGTGAGCACAGGTGATGTGCCATCACATGCTGCGTTCCTCCCCACACCAGATGTTCAATCACCATTATTAAAATAATATTTTAATGATAAAAATAATAAAAATTATGATCACTAAACTACTTCTTATAAGTGACATGGTGTTGGTGAGATACTGATTTTAGGAAGATTCCAAAGACAAGGATGAAGTTGATGGCAACAAGATCCAGTCATCATTCTTTTTTGGCCCATTTGGCTACCGTTATATCTCCAACTTTGCCTGTGCTGTAAATTATTTGAAACAAGATTAATTTCTAAGGGTTAGAGAATAACTGATTTCTCATCTTTATTTATTCTTTGGGGTCTCTTCCTACAGGTATGCTGGTTTTGATGGGGGCAGTGATTTTCAGCTGTAGACATCTGTATTTTGAAAATGTAGATTCAAGATGCCCCAGCTGAGTTCACTAATTCTTCTGCACAGTGATCAGAGGTCAACACCTTCTGTTCAACACCAGTCTCAGCTGCAGGAGAAGCAGTGATATGGCAGATGTGCTATTATTGTCACCAACATTCAGCTAACCATTTTCCAAAAAGAATTTGAAACTTAGCCATAAATTGCTTGGATATGTACAACAGAGAAATATAGTGAGGAGGGCAAGAGAGAAACATACCATTCTTCATCCTACTCGTAATCATGCACAGCTTTCTCCACTTCCTTGTTGCCTAATATAGTAGGGAGATCTCATGGCTGCTCCTGCCTCCTCCCCACAGCCCTCCAGGCTCCTGAGCTCTTACAGCCTGGAAGCATGGTGCTTACAGAGATATACCTGCTCCTGCCTGTCATATCTCTCTAGTGTGGCCAAACTTTGTAAATGAGATTGGCTGATTGATAAAGTGAGGCACTATGGATTTATGGTAGACACCACAAAAGCTAGTTAACAACATTCAACCAGTATTCATTATATGTTGGTAAATGTTTCCTTTATGACCAAGAAGATCTGAATGACAGAAAACTTCTCCTTTGAAGAAGCCATTGTTTCCTTATTGTCCCTTGTGAAAAGATGAGAAGAACACACTAGTTTGATTGGCAAAAGCACAAAATCAGACGGAATGTACTTACCTGTGCCTGCTTTTTTAACAAACTTCTGGCTGTTGTTTTTTCCACACATTAGGTAGCATGGAGATGACTTCTCTTCCTGAGAGGTTCTTTTCTTCATGGGAGGTAGTGATCTCTTTTGCTGCTGTTCACCAAAGTCACAGGCACAGGTCTTGTGGGGTTTTTTCAATGCCACAGCTCAACGTGTATTTGATGTTCTTTGGCAACTTAAGAGAAAGGGTCTCTTTGCTAAACACATGGCCAAATCTGCATGGCTGAGCAATGTCTAAAACCAGAGCTTTGGATTCTGACCTGGCTGGGCTGTGCACTGTCATTTACAGCAGTGTCCCTGAGCTGTAGGTGAGCAAACCCAGAACTGGAGTCTTTAGCTGTGTTTACCTCATCACAAGGGAAAATAAAGCAACATTACAAACAGATCTGGGATAAGTACATGCAGCAGAAAACCCCACCAAATCAGAAAAGAAGGCTCCCTGGCAAAGAGCAATCTTATCTACGAAATGAAGCAACAGTCCCACACGTGCATGCATCGTGACACGGAGTTAACTTGGTAAAGCTACAAGAGTTTATGCACAAACACTTACAGTAATGTATTCCCAAAATGTAAACAAGGATTTTGCCTGCACTTTTCACCTCAGCCACTTTTCGCCTTGGCCACAGCACGTCCCCAGGAGGAAGGGAGCATGGCCATGTGCCAGAGGCACTGGGGAGGCACTGAGAGCAGGCACGTGGAGGGCAGCTGCTCAGAGAAGGGTGCTGGCCTGGGATCCCCTACCAGACCCTGAGAAAGGAGTTGGTAAATGAAGGCCCTACAATGGGGAGAAGCAAGCAAAGAGTCATTGCAAGAGTGTTTTTGCCACAGGCAGAAGCTTAAGTCCTTTCCACTGACTCCTCTCCATGACCTGAGCTGGGCAGAGTAAAGGGGAGAGGTGGGAGAAGTCCCAGACATGAGGCACAAGGGAGTTGTGCATGAATTTGCTGTGGGATGAGGCATGACTTGTGCCAAGAGGGCCCAGTGACACATGGGAATGGAGCAACCCCAGGAAAGAATCCTACACAGCAGCAAACTGGCCACAGGGCTGAATGCATTTAGAGATTTCTTTCCTATAGTTCTGGGCTTCACCAGACTCCATAAACTAGTTCATGTTTCAGAGCCATGGTATTTGATTCTGAGATGGAAGATAAAGTCCTTCACTAGCCTGACTGCCCTACTGGTCTTTCCTTGGAGCACACAGTGGTACAAAGTCCTAAAGAGTGAAAAAGCTCATTGCACTCTTTGACTTTTCTCGCTTGCCTTGAGATTGCTCAGGACTTCAACTCAAACAATGAAAGGTCTGGTATCTAGTTATGGGATTCAGAAGGATACACCAATTCCCAAAATCAATATCTTCTGCTGTGAGACACAGGAAAGGAGGAGCTCTCTGCTTTCTACGGCCCTATCATGGTACCAGAGAGCCAGGGGAGCCAACTCCCTTGTTCCTGTTCCACCACAGTCTGGTGCAGGGGTAGGCATGACTTTCACCAATAATTGATAAAGCAGTGGCTGAACCATAAAATTTATCTCAACAACTTTGATTGCTCCTTCTAAAATATGGGAAATTATCAATCATGTAATGATAAAACACTTAGGTACAGCAGCATTTCCAGGCACATCTTGGGCAGCATTGCAACAGGCTCTGTACAAACATGAACTTGGCATTGCCTGACACACAAGCTCCTATTTTAAGTAGCCCTGAAGAGGTAGAAAGAAAAGTATAGGGACACAGATGAAGGGATTTATTTTCCCTAGCCTGTAGTGATCTAAGATTCAATGCCTTACTAACAGAATGCCCCCTTTTAAATAATGACTAACATGCAAGAAGATGATTCTCACATGTTTTTTCAAGCAACAAATCACAACAAACTAAGTTTGACACTAGTATGTACATGCAAAGTAAATTAAATTCTAAAACGCATTTTGTTTACAAAAGTCTTTACATACCTAATTTTTTTAAGGCTTTAGTTTTTTCAGTTAAAAATCAGTTACACTCAAAATATTTATTTTCTCTGAAATGGAAAATTGTAAAGTTCCAACCCTGAGTGAAGATCAGCAAGCAAATCTGCTTAAGCTGCCATTCCCTGTGAACAGAGGCCATGGTGCTGGCCAGGAGATTGAACTTCTATGAAGAAGATTTTGCAAGAAGAAAGGTCTCTGCATCAGTCCCAAGAAGCCCAGACCTGGTAGATGACATAGGATGCTGCAGTCAGTGGAGAAGGAACTGGGAAATACATTTTCTCACATGTATGTCACACTCACAGAAACCAGCACTCAATGTACACAGCTTCATTGTATGTCCCTGATGGTTGGGGTAACTTGGGATGGCTGGTAAAGCACAGCTCACAAAGGGCCTTGCTGCCCTTTAATTCTTCTGAGAGACCCCAAGGGCCAGAGGGAGGGAGATGTACTCTACCAACACATACAGCCATCTGTGTTAGTCCCTGGGAGCCCAGAGCATTGACACAAATGCCCTTAGTGCCAGTGTCAGTGTCTGTATTTGGGCATCAGTGAAGTTTGCTGTCCCACTGGCTATTTTCTATTTAGCTTTCCAACATGACAGTTCTAGACAGGCTATTGTTCCCACTGTTATTTTTCCACCAGCTGCATGTTAAAAATTACTCCTTACTATTACACTGAGCCAAAGAAATTCACAGCTGATACAAGAAGTTCCATGAATAAAAAAGCAAACTAGAAAGACAGTAGAAACTGTAATGCGGTATCATTACACCAGGGAGTGAGTTTGTTGGGTTAATCCCAGCAGCAATTTCCCTTTGGAGCTCCTCTGGAGAGCATTTCCCACTGTACACACTGCACACACGGTGGACAGATACAATCTCAGCCTCATTGCAACTGCTGGGGAATGTCCTTGATGATCTTGCTGCCCCTCAGGTTCCTTGCTCCTTTTGGGGTTGGTATGGTTGGACAATGCATGGATACCTGCACGTGCTTTCCATTTTAGTGTGTCCCCTGGAGATTTTTGTATGGCAAATGCTTAAAGCACAGCGCCACTGAGAGACAGCCAGCTCCTGACTTGAGGGCAGCAGCTGAGCTGATGCACACGGCAGTGCAGCTTGGGTACAGAGCACCCAGGACAAATTTAAAAACTTTAAACTTGACATAAGACAAGCAGAAATGGGCATGATAAACCTTTCAGAGCTATCTCACTATTTCAGAAGGATGAAAAGCAAGTCAGTGATGACAGGACGTGAACTGGACAACTAAAAGAGGCCTGTTTCAGTGGAGCTCATGTATGAAATGCTGCCTGGTGTCCAGAAAGTGCTATGGACACAGCCATGCTGGACACCTGATGCTGTCCCCGAGCACAGATCAGCATTACTGCTTTTCTGTGGGAATCACATTCTAAATATGAAAAGAAACATGAGGACAAGACAAGATACAAATTAATTTATTCCACTCAAGGCTGGATTTTTCTAATGATATGAGCAGGATGTTATAAACCAGAAATGATCTGATGGTGCTCAGCAATGATTCATCTGTTCAGCAGAGATTACAAACAAAAGAGACTTTTGGCTTTGCTGCTGTTGCTGACCAGTGCCAGGATAAACTGATGAGCATGTCCATTGACACAAAGAAAAGAAACACGTAAAGAGAAGGATTTGCAGAACAGGCTCTCTGCCTTCCCCTACTGAATACTCCTGCCAGCAGCTCTGGGTGCAAAAATCCCCTATGGGCTTTACTCTGTGCTGTACTGCTGCTGTGTCATTGCAAGAGATGGCAGCCCACACAGGGCTCAGACTGGAAATCAGGCGCAGATACTAAAGCCTGCTTTTGTCTGCTGGCTCCCTGTCAGTCTGTAAAACCTCAGGCTCTGCCTCCTCTGCCTCCCTGGTGTTGATGTTGTTCCTTGCATGGGTGATGTTTATGCCCTACCTGGAGGTAGAGGAATACCACTCTGAAACAGCCTCCTTTAAGTCCTAACAACTTCTCCTCCTTTCTCTGCTTTGGGGATGGTTAAGGAAAACTATTGACCCCTTCTCGTTGTGCAGGTGCCTAGCTCTTCTTGGAGGTGGCCATCAGTGACAAAAAAAGACCTCACTCATTCTAATTGGGTTGTAGCATCCCCGAGGCACAGATCAGGGACACTTCCAGGGCACATGGCCCTGACAAAATCGAAAGTTCTGGTGGGAATGGTATCTCTGGTGCTTGGAGAAGAGACAGCAAAGGAGTGCCTGTGGTGTGACACTGATCCTTGAGTGGTGACACTGCTTGTCATGATATGGTGTTTTATGAAGCTTTGCTTTCTTCAGACAGGCTTTCTTCTTTTCCAGTGCTTCTTGGGTTTCTCTTCAAAACATGGACTCAAGGACAAATGCTACAATAAACATGCCAATTATAAGGGATAAACATTGAAAAGCTTTAAAGCTTTTTTTTTGGCAGAGAAACCACCTGCTAATTTTAAACTGTTAGAGGGATAAGAGACCCTTCTGCTCGCATTGTTAAATAGAACCACGAGTTGATTACTGAACAGCTCTTTTGGTTTTAAGCAGCTACAGCTCCATAAATATTTCTGCCAAGCCTTGTCATCTCCACAGCAGTTCCTGCTGCTGTCCAACCATACCAGCAGCAGTCCCACAAAGGTTTGAAGGGGCGGTGTTTGTGCTGTCCAGCCAAGCTCGGTCAAGGAGCTGCGTGACAGCATTGTTCTTTCCCCTTGGTGATATTTGCAGAGTAGCCACTGCAGAGCAGCCTCTCTTGTCAGGGCAGTCACCCACATCCATCCCATGCTGGAGCTGGGGCAGTTCATGGCATGGCTCACTGTGCTGAGCTGTGTCTGAGCTGGTGAGACATCCCACCCCAATCCTGACCCCCCTCCTAATGTCATCATTGGCCAAATAGCAGCTGAGCTCCAAGTGTTATTTAGCTGTGTTTAACTTTTCCATAACAGACATTTTAAAACAAGCTTCTGCTTTCAATGCCGAGTTAAAGATCATTCAAGAGTCACATGGGGACACTCAGTGGGCATAGTCCCCCCCCAACCCCTCAGCTCCTCGGGCTGAACACAGTTCTGCCCTATGGATGATTTTTCCACTGCATTTACTGGAATGACCCTGTCCTCCACCACTGCCCAAGCACTCTGTTAATAAATCTTTCTAGAGCCCAGCACCAGTGCTGCCAGGGCTGTGAAGCCACCTGTCTTGGGATGATGTGAAATTAAAGATGCACTTAGAGCACTAGAAACTTAGACTAACTATGTGCAATATCTCTTTTCCTGACCTACTGGTGAACACAGCTTACAACAAACCACCTTGGCTGCTCCTCCTCAGAAACCCTCCTCAGTGCAGAAGCAATTTAAAAAATTGCTCAACACACCTCAGGCCTGCACTGCCAGTGTTGTTCGTGCACAGTATTCCTTTGTCAGTAATCAGCACTTGTTCAGTATTCCTCAGCTCTGAGGCAGCTAAGGCAGGGAAGAGGATGGTCAACATGAAGCACAACAAAACATGCTGTGTTTATTGAAGACCAGAGCCTGCCTGCTCCAGCTGGGCTACTCCCCCTGGCCAGAGAGGGTGAGCATGGTCTCTCTGCTTTGATCCTGCCCCACTGCACTAGTCCTGGCAGCTGCCCTGAAAACCTGCATGCTGCAGGGTCTTGGTGGAGAAAGGGTTAATGTGAAAAAGCAAAGGGTGCCCAGAGCAATGCACAGAACAGCAGAAGGTTTGTTCTTTCTGCTCCTTTTTCTGGTGGGCAGAGAGTTTTGGGCAGGGGGGGCACTGATCAAGACTGGAAAAAGATATTGGGAATAAAGAAAAGGATGTGAATGGCCACATAAGAACTAGCAAATTTTTTTTTGCCAGTGGAAGACTGTTTTTTTTCAGTTAAACAATGTCATTCATGTTAAAACTGAAAGTTTCCATGGAAACACAAGTACGTCGGAAGTATTTTATTTTGGAAAAGGAAAACCTCCAGAAGCCTCTCAGGAAGATGAAATATTTAAATTGGTTCTATTTTTTGGTTTTGGGGGGTTTTTGGTTGGTTTTTTTGTTTTGTTTTTTTGTTGGTTTGTTTGGGTTTTTTTAATTTCAACAGTCAATTTTAAAAATGCAGTGTTTTTCTGTTACTTCAGGGTAATATTTTTCAAAATATTTGAGGTTTTCTTAGTAAAAATGAAAAAGTCAATATGAAACATTCTTATGGACAGAAAATGGTGGGTTTTCAGGATTTTAATTTATTTTGTGAGAATTTCATGGTGCTCTGTTTCAATTAGTTAAAGAAATTCCCCAAAACAAAAATTCTGAATATGTTCTTAATCTGACTCCTGCTTCAGGATGGGATCAAAAAAGAAATTTTATTTGTGTTTAATTTTAACCTGTGTTCTGCACTGTGCCCAGGTGGCCAAGAAGGCCAATGACATCCTGGCCTGTGTCAGCGATAGTGTGGCCAGCAGGAGCAGGGCAGGGATTGTCCCCTGTTCTGGGCACTGCTGAGGCCACACCTCGAGTGCTGTGTCCAGTTCTGGGCCCCTCACCTCAGGAAGGACATTGAGGGGCTGGAGCGTGTCCAGAGAAGGGAAACAGAGCTGGGGAAGGGGCTGGAGCACAAGTCCTGTGAGGAATGGCTGAGGGAGCTGGGGGTGTTTAGCCTGAAGCACAGGAGGCTCAGGGGAGACTCTTATTGCTCTCCACAAATACCTGAGAGGAGATTGTAGCCAGGTGGGTTGGCCTCTTCTCCCAGATAACAAGTGACTGGACAAGAGGAAATGGCTTCAAGTTGTGCCAGGGGAGGTTTAGATTGGATATTATGAAACATTTTTCACAGAAAGGGTTATCAAGCATCAGAACAGGCCACCCAGGGAAGTGGTGGAGTCACCATCCCTGGAAGTATTTGAAAGACAGGTAGATGTGGCATTTGGGAACGTGGTTTAGTGGTGGACTTGGCAGTGCAAGGTTACCGGTTGGACTCAATGATCTCAAGGATCTTTTCCAACCTATATTATACCATTATTCTATGATTCCACGCTCCTGAATGCACCCAGGTGTGTTTTAAGTTTAGCACCTGCTTTGTATGGTCAGCAAACTCTGAAATCTTCTGTAATTTTATGTGCTTTATTTCTTCTCTCATCCAGCTCCTGGATGGGTGCTGGCTGGGTGAGTACTTCATGTCTTTCCCACTCAGCTTTCTTATTTCTTTTCTCTTCTTTTCTTTTTCCTTTAGTTGCCATCCAAGATTTCTAGCAAGATTTCTAGCAAGACTCCCCTGCTTCTCCTCATGTCCTATATTCTCTGCCACAAGTATTGGTTTCTCTTCTTGTTTTCCTGAATCCTGGGGCCAATGAATCTCAAGTTCTTCACACACTTGCAGTTAATGTGAAACATGAGTATCTGACTTTTAAGGTCCTGTGCTCTGGAGTGGGCACCAGAGCAAGCCCAAGGCTCTTGGACACATCCATTGCTGTGCAAGATGAGGAATACACAGCTGCCTGGTTCCCATCAGCCCTGAAGTATATTTATTTGCTTTCAAAGGCACAAACTCTTAGGGAGCTGAAATGGAAGAACAGCCGTGACATATAAAGAAAGAAAAATATTTGCTTCCTTTGCAGATTAACTTCATCCAAGCTTAGACTTCAAAAAGATTTTGTAACTTTTAAACAAAGCAGTTCTCCTAATCATGTGTCTATGATAAAATGATGGTAGCACCTAATCCACTGTAGGCACTAACTTTAGATTGGTTTTGGTATAATTCACTCACTGTACCGCTGAAGACATTTACTGTTACAAGGAAAATACATGGTAAAATTATGCACAGCTTATAACTTAATATTATATAATGCATGGCCTGGGAAACGATGATTTTTCTGTAACTTTTTCTGTAACAGATAACCTTCCACTGCAAGAAGGTGGTACTATGTAATCTTTAAGGGAATACATGTTTCTGTTAGTCAGGAGACCTGGCAGTCCCAAAAAAGGGAGCACAGTATGTATCTCCCCACTGTGGAATGGTGTCAGTGGTGCACGTCCTGCAGTGATACAGTATAATCACACAAAACATATAATAACAATGCATAAAGCTTAACAGCCAGGTTGACATGGAGAGCTACTCAGTAAAATGGGAGAAATGAACTGTACTGCTGCTAAAGAAGAACAGGAGTGAGGGGCACTGCTGATGCAGAAGGTGGACACTTTTGGATTTCCATCCATACAGCATTTTATTCAAGGTCTAGGGCGAGTTGCAGAGCTCCAGTTAAACCAGGCTGACTGCTCACATGTAGGGATTCTTGTGGTGTTCGTGCCACCAGCAACAGCGGCCTGCCTCCTCCTCTGGGAACACACAGGACCACGAAGCTCAGCATCCCCTTCTCAGGCAGCCCTGTTGGGTGCAGTGACCCCTTCTTTGCAGGATCCTGCTGCGTGTATACCAGGCAAATTTCTTGTGCCAGTGCTAGTGCTGGGGTGATGTGCCAGTCTTGGTCTTCTGAGTCATAAAAGCCAAATTCTATCATCTACATTAATGTTGTTTGTAACTAGTTTAGATTTCCATCTTATGCCACTTTCCCTTATATAGATATTTTCTTCTCCCTGGTGTTTACTCTTTCTTGATGTATTTTTAGAAACCTTTTGTATTCCTTTTCTCTTCCCTGCTAAGCAGGCGCCGGTCCCTCCTGTAGGATAGTCTCCATTAGTCTGATCATTGTCTCATTTGCTCCTGTTTCAATTAATCCTTCTTGACAGGGATGCCCAGGAATATCCACAGTGCTTCAGATTGGACCTCACAGTGTGAGACACCAATATTCATTATTTGCTGGCTTCACATCTTTGCTTTTCTCGTGGCTGTGTGGCAGCAGTGGTTCACACTCATCTAACATCATACCACTACAGTAGGCTTGCCCTTAAGCCATTTCCTTCTGTAGTTTTAGAATCAGCAAAAATCATTTTTGATCCCCAAGTGATAGTGCCCTTCACAGCATTAATGTTCAACACATTCTTACTACCTATTTCTCAAGGTCACCTTTTATTCCTTAGTGATACTCTAGTTCTGCACTGTGCTGACAATCACAGACTACTTGTGTCTCTAGAAAAGGCCATTGGAAAAATACAGTATTTGCTGAAGTCTCAGAGGAAAACATTTAATTAGATGAAACCAAGTCTGATTATTTTATAAACCCTAACAAGGTACTTCAGCCCAGTAATTTCCTTTTCAATATTATCTGCTTTACCTTCTCACTGTGAAAGCCTGGTTTAATTTTTGATCCCATTTCTATCCTCTCCCTTCCTGAGTTATATTAAGCTGAGTTATATTTCCCATTTGACAGTGTATCAAAATACCAGCTGACACTCAGAGGAATTTGATCAGTTGGGTTCTGGCTGTTTGGTTGGTTTTGGTTGTTGGTATTTTTTTTGGTTTTGCCCCAGCACACTACTTTTTCCTTCCTGAAAAAATCATATTTC
The DNA here is from genome assembly GCF_027477595.1 of Haemorhous mexicanus. NCBI lineage: Eukaryota > Metazoa > Chordata > Aves > Passeriformes > Fringillidae > Haemorhous > Haemorhous mexicanus. Next base: position 134,421,179 of record NC_082341.1, read on the forward strand.
CTATTCTCTACTCATACATGCTACATTTTTAACTTGATACCACAACAGTGGCTACCAAAATTGTGATTTGCTGTAACTACTTCTTCTAGAATTTAGGGGACAGAAGTACATTATTAGAGTACATGAAGTTTTGTTTACACTTCAAAGACTATAATTTTTTTTCATTTCCTTGCTTGTTTCCATACTTTATTTCATTTTTCTAATTGCAAACTAAGTCAATGTATGAATTGGATTTTTAAGCTATTTAGTCCTTGCTCTTTCGTGGTTCCCCGTCATCTTTACTTGTTCTTTTTCCTTATTATACTACTGAAAATATGTTTTATTTTTCATTTTCATTGCAACCTCTAAAGCTATTATGGTTTTTGGCTTTATTCTTACTTTACATCTTCACATCCTGATGTACAAAGCTTGGTTTTATTTGCTCCTAAGAATTTGTTTGTGCTCTTTAAGGACCACAGCTTTATATGCTCATAAGTATTTGTATTCTGAAAGGACTATTCCTACTGTCTTGTTTGAGAAGACTCAGTCAATTAAGTCTGGAGTGCTTCTCTGTATCTCTAAGTTTGTCTCTCCCTACAAGTAGTTTTTGTATCTTTGACTTAAAGAAGTACCAAGATTGATCCTTATTCAGGTCTCTGAGTTTTTCAGTTCAGTCAACTTCACCATTCTTCTTTTTTTTAACCAAAGCTCATGATTTAGGACTTGCAATTTTTGTTTATTGACCTGTATTTGACAGCCTTTCCAGAAAATATGAATGTTTAATATTATAGCTAAAGTTCTATTTTATAATCAGGCCTTTTATAACTTCCTCCTACTTACCAAAGTCAAGTCTAAAATAGTATTACTTTTGTATATTGCTTTTGTTTGTTCAGCAGCTTTTTGAAAGTATCTCCTGGCTAGTATGTCTAGGAGCAGCTAAGATCCAGTTCTTCAAGCTGAACTTGGGAAGTTCATGATTACACCACTTTGAGTTGCTACATCCTGAACCCTGGTTCAGTTTGATGGCTAAGATAGACACTGATGGTCTGCTACCTGTTCTCAGCTCAGCTCCTGGAGATCAGATCTTTTCTGTCTTACTCTGTTTTGGTCAATGAAACTGCTCTTCTGTTTTTCAGTGGAACCACATCCTCTTCAGTGCTTTATTTCTGCTTTGTACTCCTGTATAAACTTTTTTCTTTACTCTTCCTCCCTCACTGTTTATTTCTTCTCTTGACACCACACTTCTCCTTCCTCGCATGGCGATGTGTGTCCTGTCCACATTCAGTGCTGCTACTTGCCCGGGGGTGCTCTGCTCCATCAGCCACATCAGGTGGGGCCTCATGCATAAACAGTTGCTGTCAGGTAACTCTTGCAACTTATGTCATCTTTGTCATCACACATCCATTCCTGGCAATATCTCTACTCCTGGCCTAAAAAAATTAATTTAAATTGCCATCATTGAATTTCTTCATCCCTTATGGTTTTTTTTCACAGTTGTTGCAGGGAAGTCTAAATACCCATTTTACACCCTTTATTAATTGTTTTCCTCTTGTTTGGCCCAGTCTGGTCAGCCAAAGAAAATCCTTTCTACTCCCTGTGTTCTGCAGCTATGTGGCATGATCCTTAGAGCTCCTCTCAGTGCCCTCACATGTCCCACAGGTAGTGACAGATCCTGACATGTGAGAAGCTTCCTCCTTGCAGCCTGTCCTGATTCCCAGGCAGCTGTTGTTGTTTAATGCCATGCCACATTACCACAGCCAAGACACTTGACACCATGCCCAGGCTAGAATGCTCCTTGGCCTGGGTTTAGAAAGCTAGAAACACAAATCAAAACATTATTTTGGGGGATGGGAAGACATTGCAGTTATTCTGCCAAATCTTGGAGTAGCTGATGCCTTACCATACATAATATCATGTGGTTCTATTGAGTTAACAACATTAAAGGCATGTTTTTCCTACTGTATGAACAAGAAAATACCATTCCTTGCTGGTGCACACAGGGATGTTCTGGAGTTTGCTAGTGAAAGGTGAAGTTCGTATTAAGGGCAAGTCCAGGCTTCTGTCATTGTTCTGCAGACAGTGAGATTCTGCAGTCTTCAGAAACTAAGTATTTCAAAGATAGCAGGAAGTAGTACAATTTAAGTTGGCTTCCAGGGAACATGCCTGCATTTATCAGAGCAATGAATGAAAGACCGTATTCTACACCTCACACAAAAAATTTTGGTATCTTTAAATACCCAAGTGTTTTGGAATGCTTCAAGTATGTTGCAAGTATTTTCCATAATAATAATGTAATATTTCAAGTAATGTTTCAAGTAATTTCCATAGTGTTTTAGCATTTGATTGCTGTATAGCGAAATAATACAATAATCACCTATTTATTTTCTTCAAAAAATAGAGTAATCTTTGTATTCTCTTGCCCTGGGACATCTTTTTCAATGTATTCTGTCTATCTAATCCAAAATAAGTGACAGAATAGTAGTATAAGTAGTATTTCTGCATAGTGCCTTCCAAGAGACCACAGACATTCTTCTTCTGGATCATTGTTTTGATCCTGGGAGTTTGGATGCTGCTCCAATCAACTACAAAATACAGTCTACCTTTTTGACGTGTGTTACCAGCTCATCAAAGGTTTTTCAGGTGAGTAGCCCCTCTAGTTGTAGTCTCCCAAATGGAGATTTAATGCTTTGGGGAAGTTCATTTTGCCATGGGGCAGCCAAAGCAGATGATCACTTCACCCCTACATGTACACATTAAAACCCATCTGAACTCTTCTTGTGGGAACAGATTCCTCTAATGCTGCAGTTAAATCTGGGATATCAAAGCAACTGGCAGGATGCTCCTTGCTCTCCTCAGTGATTAGATTCTTTTAACTTATCATGCAAGTAATCAAAACAAAAAGACAGATACTGAGTAAAGGAAAAATGCAAGTTATGCTATTCTGAGACCTCCCAGTTCCAACAGTGAAAAAATGTGCAATTTACAGAGGTCGTTCTGCTGGAATTATCCTAGTAAGAGACTTCCAGTAAAACTCCTAGTAGAGATCTTCCCTATCTTGGCAGACTAAAACAGCTACCTGGGATTTAAAGTAAGACTTGAGGGTTGCTCTGTTCTAATAAGGTGAGCTTTAATCCTGGATGTACAAATTGCATTAGAAATCCTGGAACATTAACAATTTCTGGTAGCCAGACATACAAACCAGAGATCTGAGTATCTATTGGCTCACGTAATACCTGAGATCACACCAGCCCACAAAGGCCTGCAGCACTCCATTCCACCCAGACATCAGTCTCCCTGTTTTCAGAAATCATCTTTGAGCTGCCTTCCTCACAAGCCCATACCTGACGACACCATCCTTGGAAATGGATGGCTGCATGCCAGGATTCCCCACTGCCCTTTAGGGTATCTGGTTCCCTGCAGTGTTGGTCAGAATAATTTCAGGCTGATTTCTTCTAGCTGGTGGTAAATCCTTATTCTTCTAAATGTCATCTGCAAATCTCTCTACACTGTTCTGTCAGCTAGTTCCCTGTGTTGGAAATGAGTGTTAGGTGACACCACCATCTTCTGAAATTTCATCAGTGCAATATGCTGTCTCCCAACCTCTGGCCAGGCTTGCTCAGAACAATGCTTCCAGGTCTTCGTTTTCCAAGGTGCTTCTTTGTCAGCTTGGGATTTTCCTTTCTTCCACTCTGAACCTACTGGCTGCATCTGAATTCCCAACAAAGCACAGATGACCTGCCACCATGTCAAGGAAGTTTGTCAAAAATATCTGCATTGCTTCTCTTTTAAAGCTTTAATTTTTCAGCTGACATCTGAGTTTTGGAAGTCCTCAAAACACAGGACAACTTATCACTGTTATCTGAACCTCTTTTCAGCTAAAGCACTGATGCATGCTGTGTTTTCTTGCCTGGCAATACCAGGCTCCACAAGAGACTGTCCCATTACACTGCTGAACCCTTTTCTGCTTGCTCTCACCTGCTTGTTTTCCTCCCCCATTGCTCATGGTCATGACTCTCTTTGTATGACACTCTCATGGTCATGATGGCTTTATAGTTACACACATCTTGAAGCCCAGAGGGCAGTGCCACCAGCTCCCACATCCACAGGCCAGGAAGGGTCTCCTGGGGATGCTTTGCAGGCATCCCCAGGAGGTGCTGGAGCCCCTGCAGGCCAGCAGGACACCGAGTGCTCCTCAGAGCAGGCTCAGCACCAGCTTAGGGCTCACAGGCATTGGTGGCTGCTCTGACCAGCCTGTTTACCCTGCTCCAAATGCTCTCTTCCCTATCCTCCTGCCTTTAAGGTTTGCTGACATTTTTGTTACTCCGGACTGCACTCCTGCTTTGCCATTGGATGTACCATGCTCAAGGCCCACTGAAGTTTTGAATCGTGACCTGACCCTCAAACATGGACCTGCTCTGTCCACGATTCCACCCTGACTTTGGTCCCAGCTTGTTCTGTTGCAAGCCCTGTCTACTTCCATTATCTCTGCTTTCCTCTGGTTTCATCTGGTCCACCATACATTCTTGATAGCAGGTATAAACTTGTTTGCCAGTCTTTTCATGCCACCAACCTCTGAAAGCTTAGTGGTGCACCCTGAGAAACAGTCGTGCCCCTGGCAGGCTGGTTAAAGCCATTCTGCTGTAAGCATTGTGTGATGACAAAAAATGGCCCAAGAAGTGGCACAGGAAACAGCATGATGACAGAGAGCTGCTTGGTCTCCCTTAAATGTTAGTTTTTACAGGGATGTTTCTTGTGAAAGTGTTTTATGAAAACACTTATTTGTTAAGACTACCTGCAGCTAACACTTCCGCATGCAAATCTGCACATTTTAAGAGCACCTTCAGACTATATTTGAGTTGTACCTCTTTCTGTTCCTCCTGTTGTGTGCTTTGGTGGCACCCTCTGACACCTCTGAGGGAGAGGGAAGCCCTGTTTTATACTGCACTGTTAGAAAATGGGGCTTCACAGGGGGTGTTGGCAAGAAGTCAATTTTCAGAGGAATATTTTGTGTAATTTGCAGTGACAATGGGGGCTAATTTCTGAAAATAAGCCATAGGTTCTACTGTGGGAATTTTTAACTCTCTGCACCATGGTAAAATGCCAGTATGCAGAGCAGCAGAAAGCTAGCAGAGTTTGTTTAAGGCTCTCAGTAACATGAAAACTGGTTAAAAACACTGGTTTAATAGCCACAGGCCTGTCTGAGGGGCTGAGAGATTTCCTAGCAGCAAATGGAACACTGGAAAAGGAAATGAATGTGCTTTGTGCGTGTGCAGGAACGCACATCAAAGGCAGACCAAGGCTGGGTGATAGGCCCTGCCAAATCAAAGAAGCTCTGGAGATTGCTAGTATCAATAACATTTAATATCCAGGGTATCTTTCACTCCCAATATTCTGGGAAAATGGCTCTCATCACAGCTCTGCTGTGATAACGCCTCCCTGAGCTTCTGGGAAAACAGCTCTTTCCTTTTCCCTGTAATCTGAATATCCTTTTCGTGGCACCCACTGAGTCACTTGGCATTTCAGTGTCTCTGGCCAAGCTTAATCTTTCCCTGCCTGCCTCACTCCCTGGCATTAATGCTTTCCCAGGCAGGGCTCTTGTCACGCCAGGGTGCTCTGCTGGGGCACCTTGGGCCACCACTGCACTGCCACTGCTGCTCATTGCTGCTAATGCCAGGCATTTGCTCAGTCTGCACAGAGCTGTCTTTGTCATCAGAGCTGGGACATCATCCACACAAACAGCCTGGAAGGAGCTGGGTGGTGGATGAGCTGCTGGAGGCTCTGCCTGAGCCAACAGCCCAGTGAGGGCTCTCCAGGGCATGTCCGCAGCCCCATGCAGGGGATGGAATTCCATGAGCTGACTTCAAAGGCATTTCTTGTCAGGTTTGGCTTTTGCAGATGAGGTGTGCAGATGGCAGAGAAGGCACCTGCTTCCAGCTTCCAGGAGCTAGGCCTTAAAAAGGGCACTCACACACGGGCTGGTGACTGCAAAGCAAAGAAATGGCCAATACAAAGGGTGGACATAATAGCATGTCCCAGCTTGGGGTATTCACCTGCTGTCCCTGGGGCCATCCTCTTCTGCACCATCACAGAGCTCTGGAAAGCCAAGAGACATTAGCAAGTGACAAAGCTACAAGCCCAGCATCCAGGCTGTTCCTAAAATGCAAGGTATTTGTGACTAAATTACTTATTCATATAAAAATGGTTTACTGATGCTCAAACCCACATAGCCAGAAGAATGAGTAAAAACAGTCACTGCCTAGAGCTTCACATGTGTCCCCTTCTCTTTTCCTTCTTATTTTAACTAATTAGTTAAAATAACTCATTTAGCTTTCTTTTGGCCTCAGGCCCCTGATGTAAGCACATAGGAATATGCCCTGTGTCTTACACACTCATCCAGTCTGCTAGCTCACATTGACAGTCTGACTTACACAGAAATAATAAACCCTTCTTAGCTGTGCCTCACTTAAAAGAAGTGCACTGTGCATCATGGAAAAAAAAAGAAAAAAGGAGCCCAGCAAAACACTCAACAACTGAGACCTAAGACAATAAACGTAAGGCTCTAAAAATTAGACTTGGCAAAAGTCTAATGCAGATAAAATCAATAAGGAAAGGATAAGAATATATTAACACAAAATATTTCCTGGGGAAATGGAAAAAGTTTCATAAGAGTAGATCTTAACATTAACAGAGTTATCCAAAGGGCAAGAAAAAAAAATCTGTAGCCTTTCAGATGTTGGCCAAAAATGAAAGAAAAACAGGCGCCTTCTCAGTCAGGTCTGGCAGCAGCAGCCACCAGCAGAAGGAGCTCAAGAGGGGTGGCAGCTGGAAATCACTTGGCTTCTGAAGTCCCTGGCACTTTGCTGCCTCTAATCCTCCTGTGGCCACCAGATCCAGCAGGATGTATGTGCAGCCTGAAGTTCACTCACATCCTTCCAGGCAGGAAAGGCGGATGGTTCTGAGGAGCTGCACAGCCTTCAGGCCTGTCCACTCATTCAGGTCTTCAAGTGGGGCTCCATTTCTATGCTTCTGCTCTCATTTTTTGGTGTGTCTTGCTTGGTGCTGCCTTCCTGTTCCTTCTGCCTGCTGATGCTCCCACCATTACCTCTACTGGTAACCCTTTGCTGTCCAGAATGAGTGTGTGAAAGCAGCACAGCAGCAGCTATACCTGTCCCCACCTCTTGTTAGTCTGTTCAGCTGAGTGGGACAAGTTATTTAAAGAGTCTTCTTGAGTTATAACTAAGGTAAATCAAGCCAGAAAATCATCACTGGCGCCACTCTGCTGCTACTAGTCCTCCACTCCTTTTCCACAACAGCCTTTCTGTGCTGAGTGAGCACAGGCATATCACTTTGCTGGGAAGGGAGAAGCAGCCCAGGTGAGCTCAACTGCACTGCACAGAGGTATGGGATAAACCCTCTGTGAACCTCACATGAGGAAATGTCTTGTGGATTCAGCTGTTGCATCACTTTAGCTTTGACAAACAATGGAAATAACTCAAATGTAGGCTTGTAGCTCTGCAATGAAGGACTCAGGGTGTGAAATCTTCAAAGAGGCTGTTTCTGGCAGGTGGAGAAACTGCTGGAGGTGTGTTCCTATGCTGGCTGCCAGCACTGGACTGCAGCTCTTTTCACTTGGTGATGGAATTATTGCACCAGAGGGATCTCCCCTGGTCTCCATATTCCACCTTCTTTTTGGTCAGTTCCGAGAGCCAGGAACCATGTGCTAGATCTACACCTCCCTTAGAGGACTTTCATGTTGATGTTAGTCCTGAGGAATAGAGAACTGGAAAAGGAGGCTGTAGAAACACATTTCTTGACCATATTCAGCCTTCTGGAATGATTCAGGAATGGTGAGATGGAGCTTGCTTAACCCCCACTTTTAACACTGATGTCATAACCAGACGTAAGTGGGCAATAAAAGTTGTCATCTTCTTAGCTGCAAACACAAGACACTTCTTCCCCTTGAGCTCATCTGTGGCAGAATATCTTTTTGCAGCTGTACCCATCACCCATCTCTGGCCCTGAAGCTGTAAACAGAACAGGCTCAAGCAGTTTGTCTCCCTGTGCTGTATAGTCTTTCACTATCAGTGGAGGAACATGCTGTCCAGCAAAGAGTTCAAAGAGCTGCTGCTGGCTTGCCTCTAATCTTCTGTTTTTCTTTTGGAATACGCAATCAAAAAACTGGAAACATTTTTCCTGGCTTAGGGTCCTTAGCATGATCATGCTGTCCATCTTGCTGAATGTTTCTGTGGTATTTTACTGCACTAATGGATGCTCATGTACATCATTGCAACCTTTTGGTCACAGCCTGTGGTGCTCCATTTTTCTGAGCTCTGTCCATAGAGGATCACAGAATCACAGAATATTTTAAGCTGAAAGGATGGTCCCTTGCTGTGGCACAGAATTGTTGCTCTGGGACTTTGTCTGGCAATTGAAGTGGCAGATTTCTGAGTCCTCTGTTCAAGACCTAAAGTCAATCAAGACGGAAGGAGAACTTCTCTGACTGGGTGAATGGCATTGGAATACTATTTAAAGATTGAGTGCAAGATCTCTGGTGTCTAGAACCAGTGGTAACTCTGTGGATTACATCTGCTCCTTGCCCTAGTTTGTATGAGCAGTTAGCTAATTTCAGCTCCCAGTTCTGGCAAATCTGTGGAAAGCAACACCATGAATAAATGTGTTTATTTATTTTGAAAGAAGGTCTTCTCAAACTTCTAGAGAGGTGCATTTACGATTAGCTGCTGCACAGAGGGATTGAGAGAGTACCCATCTGCTTTCAGCCAACACCAGTTGCTCTTTATCAGCCAGTTTCCCAATCCCACCTCAATTCCCTCTCTGCTCCTCCACACGGTGCTGGCCTACCCCAACAGCACAGCTCACTGCAGAGCCATTTTTTGGGTGAAAACACATTTCTCTCTATATTCCCTAGATCTGGGGGGAGTCTGTCCCCCAGACATGGGGGGGGACATGCCTGTGGCTCCAGCCAGCTGCATGGCACAGCCACCCCAGCCGTGCTGCCGGCACGCAGCCCTGCCCAGCATCCCCATGGCCCAGGGGCTGCCTCACCTTTATCCCCGTTAACAGGCACAGCAGCAGCTACGTGTGGTGCTACAGCCTCGTAGGTTTGATCGTGTGAGGGCTGATGAACTCTCCTTCAAAACGTGGAATCAGGACACGTTCCCCCACCCCGCCAAAGCTGCTGTCCTGTGGCATTTGTTCTGTAAACACAGATAAAAATCTTGTTCTTACTTTTCAAGTTTATATTTACAAAGGGTGGAAAAAGAGGCATAATGACAGTTTAATTAATGTATGCCATTAATCCTGGAGATAATAAAAAGCCTGATAAGTCTCTAATCTTGTAAAAAAGAATTAGAAAGCACTGAAACATCTTTTGCGATCTGTAAACCTTTTAATGAGATGCTGCATGCTTGGAGGAGGAGCCATGGAAAGGAGCAGTGCCAGAGGACATATTCTCAGCAGATTTCATCACTGGACTTCTTGTGTGATATTATTCTTGGCAAAACTGGAGTCCAAAGTCATCAATGTTGTTTTTAAAATTTGTCCTCCTATCAATGTATAAAGCTATTCTAGGAATTTGTGGTTATAAATCAGGAGAGCTTTCGCATGTCCACCCTTTTCTTGTAAGTGTCATATATTCAAAGCACTGCCTCAGCTTTCACTAATTACTTCCTAGTTATCCTGGCAGGTGTGAAAGTTGAGCCAGTATACAATATCCATTATTCAAGCAGAAAAAAAAATAGAATTAATAGAAGGCAATATTTCCAAGGTGTTTAAAAAGTAATAATGTGGCCAACTTCAGAGAACTGTTTTTTTTTTTTAAATCTGTAGAAAATTCTTTTTTCAATGCTGTCCATAGCTTTGCACTTTCATATGTAAAGTGCAGTTTATGTTGTCAGTTATTGCCAGTAAGTGTCAATGAAACAACTTTGGAGGATGCAGTGACTAACAGACATTGTCCAGATTTTGAGGAGCTCAAAAAGACGTGCTCATCCTTGAACTTGGAGCAAAAGTGTAATGTACAAGGGCGAAATGTCCTAATGTCTGCCACTCCTGCAGGGACCTGGGAACCAGCTGGAGCTGGTGGGAAGCATGGTGGGAAGGAGTAATAATAAGTATTGCTTCTCTTCCTCTCCAGAGACCCAAAGAAAACTGAGTTTGTCCTCTGGAGCTGAGGCCGGGGGCAGCAGTCTGCCGCAGGGGGAGAGTTAAGGCTGGGTGAGAACTTTTGTCTGGCTCCCAAAAAAGACTAAACCAATGAAGGAGCCAGAGCAGGACTGGGTTAAATAAACCCTGGAGGGTAGGAGGAGAAATTCTGGCAGGCAGGCAAAAGGAGGGTGAAAAAAATGAGAATATTTGTGTCAGGGTTGGAAATGACAGGGGGTTTTTGTTGGTTTTTTTTTTTTTCTTTAATTTTGTTTAAGTTTGAACAGTATGAGCAACACTAAGAAGCAGTGGTTGCCTAGGCACAGCTCAGCCAGCAGCTGAACTGCTTGGGTATGCCCCTGCAAGCATGAACATCCCAAATCCCTTGAGCACAAGGGGCTTTTGGCAAGTGGGCTGGGGAAGGGGGCAGAGGTGGGTGAGGCAGTCAGGGTGCTGCAGGCCCTGCCTGTGCCCTGCTGCAGGCAGAGGTGAGGGCTGTCAAGGGGCCATTGCAGCACAAGTGTGCTCAGCCCTGCACCCCAGGGCAGATGCCAGAGAAGGAACACCCCAAGGGGATTTCCTTCAGACTCTCCTACCACATGTGAACAATATTTAGTAAATCCCTGCAGGAAGGCTGATTCCCAGTGCACTGAGACTGAAAGTCTTCAAGACTGAAAATGTGTTTAAGACCCTGAGGAGGGGGAACATTTTTGCTGGTCTGGTGGAGCTGGTGGAGCTCTGCTTTCCACCAGTCTGTGGGCAGGTGAGAGAGGATGCAGTGAATTACCCCATGAGACACAAGAAACAGAGGAAATGTGAGGTTGGGGACAGGGACAAGGTCCTGCTGTCAAACCAGTCCTGAATGTGGGTAAATGAGGAAAAGAAATTTTTTGACCCGTCTCCAGAAAAGAAATTGTTCAGAATAGGAGATGCACTTGAGTAAACTTAGCAAACACAAAGAGAGGTCAGGGAGACAGAGCAAAGGGGAACTTCTGCACATTTTCCCCATCTTCAGATAAAGCCGTGTTGGTATACACAAGTACAACGACTGCTGATCTTTGGCTCCTTTATTTATAAAACAATATACTAATCTTAATCCCTGGACACACTGACGTAACTGAATGTCATACTTTCCAAATATAATGGATTACATTCCCATCATAAAATAAATACATTCCAGCAGTGAGCCCCCCAGCAAATAACAGAGATCCAACAGCTGGGGAAGCTGGGGCAAGAGGTACAACAATTGGATTGTGTTGCTGAAGCCCAAAAGCAAAGTTTTTGCTGGCAGCATTCTAGGAAAACCTATTATAAATGCAATGCTACCCAAAAAGTGCTCTTTTCTTTCTAGTTCTGTGCTGTATGCAAAAGCCATTAAAAAAAATCCTGGGTAAACAAATATGCTCTTTTCCATATGACCTTTTCTTGAATGTTTTCAAAAGTATATTGTCTTTTTGGTTTAACACAATATTTGTCAGCTTTTATTTATAGCTTAAAAGAAAAGCCTTCCTCAAACTGTGACCAAAAATGCCCTTCTATAGGCATGCTGTCAGGAGAAAGGCTTTTTTCTCTGAGTGTAACCCTGGGTTCAAATACATTTTACTGTAACTAGGATAGACATGGCTCCAGCAATCATTGCATCTGGAATCAGCTGGACACATATCACTCTGGCCTAAGAGCCATTTTTTAATCTGTATTAGGTGAAAGTAAGGGTTAAATATAATAGAGAACCAATGGGTTCTCTATTGCACTCTATAAGCAGCAATGGGTTGCTCTCATGCACTCTCTCATTTTTTATTTATTTTATAAAATAAGCAGGGACTAAAATCTTTAAAGAACATTTTTATTTTTGTCTTATGTGTAGGGGCAAGAGCAATATTTGCAGCAGTATGATGAAACAGCATATTACCTACATGACTCGGCATAGGGGTTTTTTTAACTTGGAAACTGTAGTGAAAGGCCATGGTGCTTTCACTAAAACAAACTGGTTTTACTCTATGGGATATCAAAAAAGAAAAATTGAAATGTCACATTGATAGTACCAATTCAGTATAATGTAAGCAGGCATGGCCCAGGGCAGATTACAGATTGCAATGAGTTTGGGATCTCCTTTGCTGAGAGTCAGAGACATTCCTACAGCTTCATGGGGTATCTTCAAATGTAGCATAGGACTATTCCCCAGTCTGCTGTTCAGTGACTTACTGAATTGGAAAGAGACAAATATGTGCAGGTCAACCAAATGTAGTCCTCTGTAAAGTCCATATTTACTTCAGCTGTCAGAGGAAGGAGACTGGTCCCACGTATAGATCCCTGAAGGAGTTCAGCATTTGGTGTTGTCAGGAGTTAACATTTTAGTCAAAGCTGATAAGCTTATTAATGGCTGCTGCTAAAGGTTACACACGTTTTATGTTTTGAGGCCAACCCCCTGGGAGTCTACTTTTGCATGTTTTTTTCATGTTTGTGATAGTACATCTCTGGGCTTCGGAAGCTTCACAGTTCACTCATTCACAACCCAAAGGGCGGTTTTGTCTCTTGATGAAACAGTCATTAAGTCAGTCTGTTGAGTTCAGCATTATCTTTTGCATCCTTGGGATGGCTCTTTTCTTTTTTCTCTTTGTGTCTCATGTGCCAAAACGCACCCGCTACAATGGCACCTGAAAAACAGAGAGCGTTTGTCTGTAAAGGGAAGAGTAAACTTTCTGAAAAGATGTTCCAGCAAGGGCCATGACACTGCCCTGCAATATCCACAGTGTAATATCCACTTCTTGAACAGAAACAGCTTTGAGGAGGGACCATGCAGCATGGGACCAAGAGCATCAACCCAAGGCAGTGCTGGGCAGGATCAGATGCCTTGGGGCTCAGAGGCCTTCCCTCAAAGGAGGACTTTTCCTCTAGGGTCTGACCAGATGGAAAAGTGTCTATTTTAGCCCCCCCTCCCTCTGAGCAGGGATCTGTATGTTTGTCTTGAGATGCAGTCCCATATGAGTATATATATATTTATAGCGTCATTTGATCTTTTAAAATCATGATGAGCTCATTATACTGTATATACAATTATTTCCTCTTTATCAGTGTTAGAAAGAATATGAAAGATGTAAACCTGCAAAGCTGAAATAGGAGAATAAAATGATGACTATAAGCTGCAGGTACAGATACCAGAAGTAGGAAGTTTCACTATTTTCACTATAGTCTGAATGCCCAAGACAAAGCTCAAATCCCCTCCCTGACAGGCAAAGGGCAGTAAGTGGCAATGAAATGACACTATGCTACAAGTTCAGCAGTTTCTTCTGTCCTTGCTGGTTGTTGTGCCATTGGATGTTTTTCTTACAACCAAAACCTTAGAAATTTGCAGCCATCATGATACACAATCATGGGATCTTCCCTCTTTCACTCATTCTGCAACATGCTGGACAAGACTTCACCCAGCAAGTGAATTTGTGTCAGAAATGCAGCAGCACCATCATATCTCAGAGGTCTGGCTTCACATTAGGCAGGAAGAAGTGACTTACCAATGATGATCAGGACTCCAAGCAGAATCCCAATTGCCTGCCCAGCGGTTGGCCAGGAGTGCTGACGGTCTATTTCGATAAAACATGAATTTTCACTGGAACACTTGCAGATGCTCACTGCAAAAGGAAATGCCATGAGGTTAATGAGAAGTTTAGTAGTCACATTTGGTTATTTATAAAGGTAACTGCTGTCTTGAAGATAATAGTTCTGCATAGAATACCTTTAAGATTCACTTTGTTTTCCAAAGGCGGTTTTCCATTGTCATTAAGTATTATTGGAACATCATACACCTTCTCTTCAAAGTTACCATGTTTAAGGGACAGGTAGGCATGAGTAGCTGTAAGTAGGAAATGGGACATTCATGTCAGCACAAGAAAGAAAGTTAGTTCACCATTCATACCAGCTGCAAGTGATCTTTTTTTTTTTAAAGGCTGCTTTGCATATGATAGCAATTCCTGTTTTCCTCAATGTCTTCCAGGATCTCACTGGTTTGCAGACATTAAGTAAAAAGGGAATACCTAGAAGCCTAGTCTGGCCTTCAGCATAATATGACTATAAAATTTCCTTCCTAATTTCTACACCAGGCCAAATCTGATCTTGAGTAGTGCTACACTCATAGCATCCCATCTAAACCTGGAATAGTCCCCTATACTCATAGAGACCACTACCAGCTTAAATTGTTCCCAAGGAAATGTAGGACAGACCACCCTTCTAGTGAACTTACACAGTCACATCTAAGACTCTTTAAAAACTGGAAAAGGTAATAACAGCCATTGGGATCAGATCAAAGGTCTGTGGATGTGAGTGTCTTGTCTCCAGAATAAATGGAGATTACGATAAAAAGCAAGCATGTGTTTTATTTCCTCCTCCCTCTCACACTTAAAACATTTTCAGCTCAAGGACTTCTTGAGCAAGATGTAATTTCTTGCTTTGAACTTGTAGAAAATTTCTGCACAGACAACACCCTGAGACAGCAAGTTCCCAAGTCAGCTACCTCCTCGTTCTATCTGCACTGTAAATTACTCCACAAGCTTCACTTGAGGGTCCCAGGTTTGTGCACTGGAAGAGAGAGCAAAGGATGAGCCCTTGGCCACCCTGACCACAGCATTCATAATTTTATATCTCTCTATTGCATTCTTTCCCTACTGTCTTCCAAGATTAAAAGTAGTAGCTTACTTTGCTACTCCTATACACTTCCTTATATCAGGCCATTCCATAACTCTGATTATCCTTGTCACCCTATCTAAGCCTGTTTCCAGTTATACTGCATTTTTATGATAGCAATGGAGTTCAAAGCTTCAAGAAATTATGGATTTATACAGGGTCATAATGATGTCCTCAGGTTTCTTCTCTGGTTGTTTCCTGGTAATCCTCAATATCTGACCTGTTTATTTGAATACTGCTGCTCTCACATTTCCGTGGAACTGCTTACAGTTCTCCTTCCTGATTCCTAATGGCCAGGTCAGCACCCATGATTTCAAAAGTGAATTTGGGAGTCCAGAGTTCACTAGCACCTGTGAATTTTATTGTTCGACCAGCACAGTCTTGGAAGAATGTTCTGAAATTCTTCAAGCTTGGTTCCTATTCAAATCACTTTGTATAATGAGTAAATTTTGCCTCCTCATTGCACATCCATATGTATTGAGTTATGCAGATCCCAGCAATAAACCTTTGGAAAACTACACATGAACTCCCTTCACTTCAAGAGATGGCTGTTTACTCCAAGTCCAGAATTTTAAATTATTATTTATTATTTCATAACTTTAAATTTTGTGGCAATCCAACTTTCTCTAGTGGGATAATTCATCAAACATGTTTTATTAATTCAGACAGACTCTATCAGCCAAGTACTTATTCATGTGTTTACTGTCCCCTTCAAAAAGCTCCATTCACTTTGTGAGGCAGGACTTCCTTTTGCATGAACTGTCAGAAATGTACAGTTTGCAAACTGCTCTATTTCTTTTTCAGTAGTGTATTGTGTTCTTTAAACACACATATATTTCGTACTTACATGCTTCTGCTATCAAAAAGACTCATGAAATTATATCTTGGAACATACTGGGTTTTATCTCTTGCAAAAAATAATTAATGACTTTGGTGTTCTCAACAATCCATTTTTTTTTCTATGTGGAACACTGGTTATGCAATAATAACAGTGAAAAGGAATTCTGTAATTCTTTGTATTCACCAGAGTACCAAATCAGTCCCATATCATTGTAAGAAAGGCTGAATTAGCTTACCATTGAATTTTGAGAGTTCCCAATTATTTCTTGCATTCATCTCATCCACAAGGGAAAAAGTAAATTTTGAATAAAAAAATTGTTCATCAGCATCAGTAGCTTGAATGAGAGTTCTCTCTCCTCCACTGACCGGGTAGCAGAAGAAAGTAGGATAATCCATAGCTATCTGTGGGTAGTTGTCATTCACATCACTCAAGTGGAGAATCAAGAACACTTTGGATTTCTGAGCTGCATTATCTGTCGAGTTTAACAGAATGCAAAGTTACATGCACATCTTAGATTTACACTCTGGGCTATTGCATTTGCAGCTGTCACAGAGGTACACCATCAGATAGGCAGTGAAAGGTGGTGTTCTGTCTAGAGGTGGCAGAAACAAGGTCTCAGGAGGTCCTGAGGGATTTGTGGTAGCTGCCACTTCTTTTTAACGAGCATTGTTTATTTACCAGCAGCTCTTGCTAGCTACAGAACGCTAGCAAGGGAAGGGAGGCAGATCATATCTATTAATCTGTCATGTCCATCATGTCTGGCAAGCAGTCACATCCAAAGTGACCAGTGCTCTTTGGAACACTCAAGCATGAAATACCTTGAGTTTCCCACCCCTCTTCTGTTTACAGAAAACACAAGCCAAAATTGAAAGATTTAATGGCTGGAAATAGAAGTCCTAATATATTTCAGACCTGACGCAGTATTTGTTTTAATTGTTACAAAATGAAATTCTGTAGAAGGTTACAAACATACTCACTGAGTATGTTTTCAGGAAGCCTAACCATACCTAGGAGAAAGACTAAAATCTTCATAGCTGTAGAGAAAAAAGCGGCAGAAAATATTGATACTGAAAACAGTGAAAAAATTTGAATCTTCTCTATATGTCATGAGGTTCAAGCAAATATAAGACCATACCCAAGTTCATGAAAGCTATTTTAATCCTTGTTATCAACAGCATCAAGATTTCTTCAAGAAATTTAAATTCTTAAGAAATATATACTTCTAAGGATACACCACAGGGTGTATATCTGAGATTACATGTTCCAGTACTTTTCATGGATTTAGTCATGGTAGGTATGATAATTCCTCATAAAAGAGTAAGGACAGGGGATTCCTCTGTGTGTATATTTAGTTGTTTCATCACTTACTTAGCTCTGATGCAACAACCTCTACTGAGTATATTTCTTCAGTTTCTCGATCCAAAGGGGAAGCAGTGTACACCTGCCCAGTAGCTGAGTCAATTCTCAGCCATTTTCTCACGTCACCTTCCAAGGAGTATCTTTGGAAAGAAATAGGGGGGGGGAGGGGGGAAATCATATATACTGTTCCAAATTGGGAAAAAATTCCAACAAAGCAAATACTTCTTTGTTGACTTTATGTAAGAAGCTTGATTACAGTTGTACTCAAAGAGAGGGCTCTTGGAAGAGTCACAGTACTACAATACTACAGCCAACCAGGAGACACAGACAGAGGAGACAGAAGAGAGGCCAAAATCATCCAGAATAAGAGTGAGAGCAGAACCACAGAAATGCCATCTCTGCTGTAGCCTGTGTGCTTGCAATTCCACTTTCCTTCTAAATGGGGAACCTGGGATAACACCGAGATTTTAGTCCAGAAGTGTGATTAGTCCAAACCCCATGCCCATCTCACTCCATAAAATCTGCCTCATGTTGGTTTGGATGGGGGCACAAGCCAAGGGCTGGGGGACAGAGGGGCCAGTGCAGCCAGGAACCCTGCTGTGGACCGAGAAGGGACCAGGACCCCAAGGAGAACTATGGTGATTATCTTCTGGCAGTCTGGAGCAGCCTGCTACTACCATTGGGGCAGCCTTGGAACGGAGTGTGCTTTAAGCATCACCACATAATTGCATTGATACCATTGTTTAAAAAATCACCAAGGTCCCTGGGTATTTACTTACACAAATTTAACCATGAACATTTGACCCAGTTAAAGCACAGGCACTTGCTTGCGTAGAAGTGACCAGACCTTCTCATTCAATGTTTTTGTTCTTTCAGTACCCTTTACACTAGAAACAGCATGCTTGTACATCTTCTACTTTTCATACTTTTTATTTTGTGCCCTTTAACCTATTTTTAGCAGAAATGTGGTTTATGTATAGCTAAATTCCTGTCATGTGTCTCTGTCATGATCCCCCAGAGCTTCTGGACTATGTGGCTCACTTTCAAACTAGCTTGACAGAAGGCCAAACATGATAAGTTCCCAAAAGTTAGGGACAAGTAGAAAGCCAGATGAGAAATCTCTGGGAATAAGAACCCACAGGAGGCCTAAGAGTCACATTGTGCAACTCCATTAACCACTTGGTGTTTTGCTGAATTTTAGTTAAATTTGAAGAACTATTTATTTTGAGTTGATCTGCTCAGCATTCCAGCTGGGAATTGTACAGCAAAAGTCACAAATAACTCCTCTCTCTGACTCTACTGTGTGAGGTACATTTACACCATGCAACACAGCACAGGAGTTGTCTTGCACAGAGCTTTGCATCCACAATAGAAAGAGACGGGTCATTTCTGACAGCCAGGAAAGAAAATGAATTCTTTTTCAGTTGTAAACTTGAGGATGTGCATTTTGGTGGAGAAAAAGTTGAGGTTGTGCATTTTGGTTGTTTTCTGAGCGACTCTTCTATTGGTTCAGGAGTACTCAGTATATGCCTTATTTTTTTGATAAAGGCATTATAGACATGGAACCTTGTTATTCTCAGTCCAGCTCTACCTTTTTCCTGGAGATACAAATTAGCCTGCTTCCCTTATGGTTTCCTGTTTCAAGGCTGATGTTTGTCACAGCACAGAAAGAAATCTGGTCAGAAAAGTACTACCCAGCTGCAGGTGGGTCGCTGGCCCCTACCCCACCACACATCCACCTTCTACTGGGAGATAAGACTTCTGTAAAAACAATATTTTTCCACATGCCAAGTATTGGGCATATTTTCCTTTCATGTCCTTTAGAACAATTTTTCAAACTCTAAATTCAATTAATTGATCTCAGTCACTCTTTTTTACCGTACAGAATCCCCTTCAGGATCATAGGCCTCCACGCTCATGACCAAGGTATTGACAGGAATGTCTTCAGCCACTTCTGTTTTGTAAACTGGCTTCCGGAAAGCAGGTGGCTCATCCACATTTGTCACAGAAACTTTTAACTTGGTAAGAGAGCTCGAGTTGTACTCCACACCTTCCACCAGTGGCTCGGGGTTTGTGGCATTGATCACCAGGTTGTACACAGGCATTGTTTCAAAATCAAGAGCCTGGATGAATTAGAAAAAAAGAGGATCATGAAGCAATGGCTCTGCTGCTGTGGGGAGCTCCAATGAGAAACTAAAAAGTCCCCCTCTCCTCAAGGAGAAGACTGTGTCCCAAATACAGGCAAAATAAAGGAGAGCTGTCAGGAGACAATGACACAGGGAATGGTCCATTTAAATGAAACCATATGCCTGTTTAGAGGCCTCCTCAGCAACTGCATTTTCTAATATTATTGCCACCTGCACAACTAAGTTTAATAACAATATCCTGTTTACAGAAATAGTATTTATAGCTCTGTATGAGAAGGCCTCAAATGACCTCTGGGTGCCAAAAGTCATGCAAGGGTTGTTACACTACAGAGTTTCTCACAACTGCCTCCTTGGGAAAAAACGAGGCTGAGGCTGATGCTGAAGACAGTTCACCAGACGCTGCCTTGTGGGAGCTCAGCATATCACTCCTGATGTCCAGAGCTACCGAGAGAACCCTTGGGGGGCTCGAGAGTCTTGGAATGTTGCTAAAAGCACTTGGTGGCTTGATTTTGATCCATCTAGGGATGTGCCACCGATTTATGAGGAAGTGGAACCTGTGAGAATCACTCGGGTGTGAATGGTGAAGGGAAGATATCATTATAGGGTGAATCACAGATTTTGGGGTTTTGGAACAGGGGGGTTGTAGAGACAAGATGGAGGAATCAGGGCGTGCCACCAGGCTCTTCTTTCTTCTTCCTGTCTTCCATCTTCTGCAGTGGTGTTGGCATTTGGGGATTGGTCTAGGGTGAGGGTGTACTTGGTGACGAGGGTGATAGGTATTGGGGATAAAAGGTAAATATGATATACGTAGTTTTTGTTATAAAAGATGCGACTGCCTTGGGGATGGGCAGAGTGCCTTTGGCTGCCATGCTGGTCAGATCCTTTGGGCAGAGAAGGGACTTTGTAGATAAGAAATAATAAACAATTCTGAAGACCGAAAAAACCTAGCATCCAGACTCATCTTTTGAAGCCCAGCGTGCAAGAACCATCCTGAGCATGTGTGGGGGCAGAGACAGACAGCCGACCCCCATACTGCCTCTGCCTGCACTTGGCCTGGTGGCAGCACACCAGCTGGAGGCACACAGTACAGCACCCCTTGGAAAATGAGGGGTAGCTTTCTGGAGCTATAGTCCAAGCACCTTTGAGAAGGGTCATTTCAAAGGGAGAGGAGTTTTGTTATTGAAATTCATGGATGCAGCAAAAAGTGCTCCTTTTATCCCTGTCTCCAGCATTCCTCATATGGGCTGTATCACCTACTGCAGCACACGCTGTCCTTGGCTTGGTCACAGTTAATGCTTCCCTCACCAGGAACAAACTGCCTCTCCATGCTGACATCGAGATGTGCTGGCTACACTTGCACCTTGCTCTGCAAAGGCCACTAATGGCCAGAGCAACTGCAGGGAGGAGAATCTGCCCCATCACAGCCCACCACTACCACCACACCCCATGGAAGCATTAGCTGGCTTTTTCTTGTCCAGAAATGCTGCTGCAAAATCACTCAAATAATGTAATTCTTTTGTCATTATGGTGCATAAAGACCTACTTCATTGGCCAGAACCTGCTCTTCTGGAGAAGCAGCCGGCAGTAGAGCCAGTGGAGGGAGCTGCTGCTGGTGGTGAGAGCACAGCAAAGGCGAGAGGAGAGGTGTGTGTGAGCACTGCACAGGCACAGAGCCTGAGTCCAAAAGTGGAGCCTCCTGCAGGCTGCACCATGCTTAGGGTGTCCTTACCCCACACCAGTCAACTCCCTCCTCATAAATCATTACCAGGGCAGTAACTGTGTATGACAAATAAGTAACACTAAAGGAGAAGAATAAAATCCATCTATTCACCTTGTTAATCCTGATAAACCCTCGGTTTGTTTCAGAGTCTGTCTCTATGGTGAACGTGTTGTTTGGATCACCTTCCTTCACTTGGTAAATGATGAGGGAGCTCCCTGTGGCAGGTTCATCTCCATCAGTTGCTTCAATTTCTAATATCACACTTCCTGTTGGAATATCTTCTGCCAGAGTCACACTGCCATACTGAAGAGAGAGAGTTGTCATTGAAACATGGCATACCATTTGTGGATAAGAACTTCAGCACAACCATTTGTGGGCAAGAACTTCAGCACAACCACAAGCTTGTGGCCCACATGTATGGGAATATTTTAACGCACAGCAGCCACACAAAGGAGGGAAGCTCTTTAGCCACACATTTATCATAGGTGGTGGGATCTATGTCAGTGCTACTAGTACAGCACCAGGCCCAAATCTTCAGCTCCTCTGTGAAAACCAGCCCATGATCATGCAGAAGGGATAGTACAGCTTCTTTGTACCCTGTGAGCACCCTGACCACTCATTGTTTAATATTTGATTGCTTCATGCACCATAGGTTATTGCATTGGCATCCCAGCTCTTCTGACTCTTTAATGTGTGCCCTTACCCAGAAGCCTCACCTTGAGACCAGGTCCTGGACCAAGACCTTGAGGTGAGATGGTGTAAAACCTGCCCTGCAGGCACCTTGTCTGCATGACACTGGGCTGACCTTGCCATCAACAGAGAGCTGGGCAATGCAGTCTGCAAGGCCCAAAACCCAGCACAGCTTCCCTGAAAGGACCACTCTGCCTGAGAGGCCAGACACCCACATGGCCTGCAGGGGTGGTGGGAGCTGGGACACCTCTGTGTAAGTACTTCAGCCCCTCCAGTGTCTGCCAGGAGGCTTGACCCACCCGGCAGAAGTCATGAAAGGCCTGCAGGTCTCTGCCAGATGCCAGCACCTCCACCAGAGAAAAGGCAAGAGCCTGACACCCATCCTGGAATCAGGTTTGGGCATGGATCACTGGACCACTGTTTCTGGCCAAACCACACCAGGCTTTTGATTCCCATTTACCTTCTGGCTGTTTTGGGTACACTAGTGCTGTGTCTGGAAAGGTACTTGGGAGATGCCAGCTTTTTTTCAATTTAGCTGTTTGATTAATTTTAAAGCCTTTTCTTCCCCTTTCCCTTCAGAACTTGCATTTCTGGAATAAACTACTTTAATAGAAAAATATCTTTCTGTACAGTTTTCCACTGAGCAAATTACCTTAAATTTCATAATTAGCTGTTTGTCTGTCCCATTGCTCACGGTCAAGATAGAGCTTATATGCAGACTTGCAGCAATATTTTACCTTCATTTTTACTAGTAGTTACTCTGTTCCTTGTTCTGAAAATGGTAGTTTCCTGCTGACATCCTACAGACATTGAAGGTATGCTCAAACACTTGTCAAAAGTTATTGGAAGATCCAAAATGGTGTTAAAAATACTCACATCTGAATTTTTAAAGATGGGAATTTCATCATTGATGTCGATGACATGTACTTCCACATTACAGATTGTTTCAAATTCTGCATGGAAAGAGACAAACAACGTCACACCAGCCTCTCTGCCAAAAATAACTCTCCTCCAGAAGGGTTCACTGTGAGCAAAAGTGAGCATTGCCCAATCTAAGCACTAAGTTGAGAGAAGCACTTATCTCAGAAATCTCTTAGTCAATGACAACCTCACTCTCTATCTTACAATTGATCTTCCCAATTTCTCCAGCATTGTCCCATGCTGTCTCATTTCCCTCACTTTTTAAAACCATATCTGTTTACCAGGATGATGATAGCTATGAATTGTGTTAGCTGTCTCAGTATCACTTTTCCATGTCAAAAAGTAAGCCCTGGATTGTTAGTGCTCCCTTGTCCTCTTGGTCATCAGGCAGCATCCCCAGTTTTGTTACAAGCAGACTTCAGATTCATGTAAATCTAATCACTACCTGAGCAGGGGCACCCGTAGCAATGGCAGGTTGTGATTTTAGAAGCGTAATATATCCATATATAGATGGATTTTAGTGTTTTATGAACATGCCTCATGAGCTGAAAGCTAAGGAAAATTCTAAACCACATCGTTTGGATGGAATTCAAATAAACATCCAAGACAAATCACCAGCTCTCTCCCTCTGGAAGGTTTTCCACCACCTACCAAAATGATGCCATTTTGTTTACAGGCATCTTTTCATGCCAGTTCCTTCCTGCACAAGTTTTGCCTCACTATAGGGATTCCAGCACAAAGCTTTAAGCTTTGGTATGAAATTTGATTTCCTTTCCATTCAGTGGATCACAAAGGACCCATGACAATTTCCATAAGGGACAAGATAATTTTTGAAGTTTAATTTCAGCTTAACATTCTCTTAGTGTTTTAAAATATTATCTGGACTGTCTGAGCAGCTGTGTTTAATTTCTTGGTTTTTTTTTTTTCAGTAAGTCCCTTTGAAAGATCTGGGGGAAAACCACAATCATGATCTCTTCATTTTTTTTCCCCTGTGGAAGGAAATCTCTGTCTTAAGTACTTGTTAACAAGCTTCCCAATTTAGCCACATTCTGTCCTAGAGTTGGTTCCCTTCCATGCTTGCCTTATGAATCATGATTAATCTCCCTGCATCTCAAGAACAGGACAAGTACCACGCCAGAGCAGGACAGCTCTCAGTGCTACTGCCTATTCAGCAAATCCTCCTTGTCTCCCCACGTCCCATAGACACTGAACACAAGTCATGCCAGTGTGGACAGTTATTCCAATGTGTAACAGCAGGCATTGCTTACGTGAATCTGTCACCAGGACCTTCAAGAAATACTTGGCTGAATCACGCTTGCTTAAGGAACGGCCAGCTAATTGCAAAGTCCCGGTGTCTTGCTGAATATAGAAGAGATTATTTGAGGGAAATTCAGGTTCCTGACTTTGGATTTGGAAATGCAGACGAGAGTTAAGGGTGTCCTTCTTATCCATGTCCGTAGCAAACACGGTGCCAATATTACTGCCTGTAGCAGAGCAGAGATGGGAGTCAGACAGAATGCAGTGGTCCTGTGTCTCCACAGAAGTACACGGTGACAACAGCAGGTAGAGGGGCAATAAAAACAAAGCTGTATGGAAAACACTTCAATGGGCATGCAATCTTTTCACTTCTGGGAGTTTTTGCTTTAGCATCCCAACATGCTGGTTTGGGGTCAGGGCAGGCCAAAAGACTGTAACAGCAGACTCCTCAGTCCTGAAACTAAATAACTGATGTCAAGACATTGGAAGATTTCGGTAATGGTCTGCTGAAGTCAGAGGCATTATGCTGGAGTTGCAGCTGGATGAGGGAAAATGGGCTCATACCACTTCAGGAACAGTATTTCTTGTATTGGTAATAAAAGAGGTGTCTCTTTGCACAGTCTGAGAGCAATTATCCAAATCTGTGGTTGTGGGAAAATACAGTTTTATATTTTAAATAAAACAGCATTTTTAAAGTAGGTGTTTTGGGTCTGTCCTTCTCAGGTTCTTGAAATCCTTTCCAAAGGAATTATTGAAGGGAAAACAGGAGGGCTATTTGCGCAGGAAAATATTTCCCTGGGACAGCTATGTTTTAATCTTTGGGATTAGAATTTCTAGCCTCATTCACACACAGCTGGAAACAATGGGAATGCAATGAGGTGTATAAATCACAAAAGCTCTTTTCTTACCTCCCTTTTCATTTTCTTGAACTTCAATTATGGTGAGGTCCTGCTGACACACAGGAGGATTGTCGTTGATGTCTTCCACAATAACGTGAATTTGCAGAGGCTTGTCCACCAGTTCTCCTGTGTTATCTTTTGACACCGCAAAGAATGTATACTGCAACAAG
Organism: Haemorhous mexicanus; assembly: GCF_027477595.1. NCBI lineage: Eukaryota > Metazoa > Chordata > Aves > Passeriformes > Fringillidae > Haemorhous > Haemorhous mexicanus. Next base: position 134,445,997 of record NC_082341.1, read on the forward strand.
AATATAACAATTAGATGGTTTGAATGTCCACTGTGACAATATTTTGCATTTTAGATGTAACTACAGGAATATGAAATATCTTCTCATGAGCTTGCTCAGTATTTTCTCTCTGTTTAAATAGGAACTCTTCCATCACCCCTTAGCTTCTGAGGGCTGAGTTCTCAAAGGATTTTAAAATCTGTGGTCCCCAATGTCTGAAGTAGATCTGAAACCTCCAGATCTCCTTCACTCCACACTTCCCACCACGTGCCTCTTACTTGTGCACCTACAACTCTGCCACAGCTGGTCCATGCTGTACATTGGACATGTGCTGTGGGCAGTGATTGCTACTGCCAGACCCACTCCAGGGCAAGAACCTGAAGCCTCTTGAACTTTCACATATATCACATCATTTCCAAACAGAAGTGACAAGAAACAAAACTTTTACCTATTCTCCCCTTCCCTGTCCCCCTTCCTTTCTGCTGAGCTTTCTCATATTTACTCCCACACCAATAGTCAGCTTCCTGCTGTGCTCTCTGCCATCAGTGAAGTTTTATGTGTTTACTTACATTATCTTTTTCCTCCCTGTCCAATGGTTGGGTCACATAAATATCCCCATTCTCACTGATGGAAAATGGGAGCCTTGGCAGATTTTCTTTTTCAAAAATGCCATAAATCACACCTGGTTCATTTGACTGCACCTAAAAGAAACCCCAAAAATAAGTCAGGATAGGAAGTCTGAAGTGTAGAATGGGATTATTTCTGGACCACAAACAGAAACAATTGCATTCCTGTTAGTTTCATAAACCAGAAAATTAACAGTTTGGCGGGCTCTCGGGATGAACTTCAGAAAATCGGACTGATAATCCACCTCTGCTCTCTGAATTGTGTGCTGAAGCCACTTTATCACAGTTCCTCCATCTGCCCAGATGGGATACAACACATATCTTGTTATAAAAGGATTTGATGAGATGGAGATAAATAGTGATTATGAGGAAAAAAGCATTATTTTCATTTTAATATCTTGGTACTAATGATTTCCTCTCCTAACACTCTCTATTCCTGCCTGTTGTTTTGTTTTATTTAATTCAGAGAAGTGGAACAATGAAACAGCACTAAATTAGAAGGAGCTGCCAACTCCCTCCAGGACAGAGAGGCCCTGTTGAAAGACCTTGATAAATTATAGAGATGGGCAATCACCAACTGTATGAAGTTTAACAAAGTGACAGATTCTGCACCTGGGATGGAGCAACCCTGGTTGTATGTATAGGCTGGGGAATGAGAGGCTGGAGAGCAGCTCTCCAGAAAGGGACCTGGGGGTCCTGGTCAGTGGAAAGTTGAATGTGAGCCAGCAGTGCCCTGGCAGCCTGGAGGGCTCACCCTGTCCTGGGGGGCATCAGGCACAGCATCACCAGCAGGGCAAGGGAGGGGATTGTTCTGCTCTGCTCTGAGCTGGGGCAGCCTCACCTCTAGCATTGTGTGAAGTTTTGGGCACAACATTATAAAAAAGACATTAAGCTATTTGAGAGTGTCCAAAGGAGGACCATGAGGATGATGAAGGGTTTAGAGGGGAAGCCTTAGCAGGAGCAGTTGAGGAAACTTGATTTATTCAGCCTGGAGGAGACTGAGGGGAGACCTTAACATCCTTGTGAGGGGAGGCAGAGGGATGGGACTGATCTCTTCACTTTCTTGACCAGGGGCAGGACTCGAGGAAGCTCAGTTGGGGGAGGTCTGTGTTAGATATATCAAGAAAAGGTTTTTCACCCAGAGGGTTGCTGGCCACTGGAACAGGATCCCCAGGGAAGTGGTCACAGTACCAAGCCTTCCTTAGTTCAAGAAGCATTTGGACAGTGCTCTCAGGCACATGGTGTGACTCTTGGGGTGTCCTGTGCAGGGCTGAGAGTTTGTACTCAATGATCCTGATGGGTCTCCTCCAATACAGCATTCTATGATTCTGTGATTCTGTGAAAACAAATATCTGGTACCTATCTGTAAATAGGTGCATGCACTCTCTTTACATTCATCAAAGCTTATGAGGAAGGCTCTTTTCTGGGGTGCCACACATTTAAAATGAAATGAACACACAGACTGGTTAGTTAATGGTGTCAGTATTAACATTTATGTTCTACATAGCAGCAACTACATTTCATTTTCCCCTCGGCAAAATCAACTTGACATTGGCTAGCACATGAAATGTATATAGTAGTAACCCCAAAATTGGTGCACCCTTACATGCTCATCTTCCTGCAACTGTTTTCATTCTGGATTTCCTTGGGCTGTCACTGAAAATAGCACCAAGCTAGTTACTCTCGTGAACAGGATCCATGGAATCCTGCCATGTTTAAGGGATGACAGCATTGGGGGTGTCATTGCCAAGGCATTTTTCAAAGTCAAATATTTCTGAAAGGCTGTTGGCCTGTTAGTTAATATGTACTGGTGTATACACTGCTATTGGTCTGCAGTTATCAGCAAAATATTTCGTGCTTGAACTGTAAAAAGAGGAATATTGGGAGTGCAGGATGTGAAGGAGGGTATTTCAATCCTTTCAAGGTACTTTTGATGCAGTAGTTGTGCTGCATGATACAAAACCGGTCACAGCAGGTGTCCCTAAGTGTGAGGGACTGCCCACAGCAGGGCTGTTGTGGAGCTGGTACCCTGCCCTGCTCTTCTGCAGGTGGAAGAAGCTAACCACAAAATAAGCTCCAAAGAACTCTTGGTTTGCTTAAAGCCTGGAGGACCCGTGACTTGGTTTTGGTCCCAAACTGAAAGGCAAAGTTCAGTCACTAGTGTTTGTATTGACTGTATCCCAGTCACCTTCAAACTATTAACTTTTGTGCTAACAAAAAATCAATGAGACCTCCACTAACAATCATTTCCAAAGGATGCCGTGTTAAAAAAATGACTGGGAGGTGTCAAAGTCCTTCTGAAGATCCTGGTGTTGGATGCAGTGGGGACACCTTCACAGTTAGTTGTGAGGAAACAACTGTGTGGTACAAGGAGAAGTTCAAGGAATGTGCTCAAGGACCCTACCTTGCTGATGTTGACAGGGTGGACCTGGGTTGAGTTTTCTTTGATGTAGATGATGGGGGGAGCTTTCCACAGGCTCTCCTTCACAGTGATGATCACATCAACACTGCTGGTGAAAGCATTCGTTGTCGTCCCTGCCATGTCCTTCACGGAGACTACAAGTATGAAGGTGTCCTGCTTTTGAGGATCCAAGTAATAAGAGCCTAAAGACAGAGAAAAGAGTCAAGAGAAATGACACAGAGGCTGTGAGGGCTGTTCATCTGCCCATTGTCTCCTAGATCACTACGGTTCTTTAACTGCTTCAGACGTACTCCTTACATGGTCCTTTGTGACAAACCTCAGCAAGCCACTTCCTCTGGGTTCTCTGAACAGCACAGCACCATGTGCATGGAATTATATGAGGCCTCTGGGCTGTGGTCTCATTTTGTGCAGAGGCATCACTGAACAGCCATTGCCCCAGTTAGGCACTTGTTCAGCCCAGCAGAATAGATGGGTGTTTCTAGTCATTGCAATTTTGCTGGGATCACATGTCCAGCTGCGTTTTCTCTGCATTTTTCATGTTACTGCTTTTGGGTTTCTGGATCTCATGGCAGAGAATTAATTCCAAGATATGACACAGTGTAGTCCTGAAGGCCAGAGGATCCGCCTCTCTTCTCAGTGTACTTTTAGATCTCAATCTCCATTTCTACTAGCTTCCCTTGAATTTGATGGGACAAAACACAAGTTCCCCAAAACCAGGGGTTGAGTGGAGTATGTCCCACTGACTACATTTATTCACAATGTAGCATCAGACCCGTGTTGTTGTTTTGTTCCTATGCATATCCCAGAACTCATGCTTGCTCTTTGCAAACAAGAATCTTTTGACGTACCTTTCCTGCTTGGTGAGATTGCCCCAGTTGCATTATCAATCTGGAAAAGCATTTCATCATAAGGGTTGGGAAAATGATGGAGAATGCTGTAAGACAGCTGTGCATGGAGAGTTGCAGGATTGTCACGGTCAGTGGCATGGACATACATGAAGGGCTTGCCTGTTTGGATTGGAGAAGAAGCAGTGGTAAGAGAAGAGACTGACCCTTAACACATAATCCACTCCAGCTCTCAAACCAGGAAAGCAATTTAGGGGGAGCTACCATTGTTCCATAATGCATCTTGCATGGGAAGCCATCAGGTCAACCCTCCACCAGTTCTGCTTAGTAGGATCACAATAGGGGTGGTGACCAGTTGGTGAAGAAGGTGACAGAGTTAAATCAGCAGAGAGCTATCTATCACACATGAGTGCCTGAACCCAGAATTCAGCTCACTGGGATCTCTCCTTTAGGCCACTTTGCTGTTCTCACACAAATCAGTTAAACCCAAAGCACCTTGATAAAAGTGGTGCATGACCTGTGACACAGATACAATAAAAGAACAATCATACAGTGAAAAAAAAATGGAGATACCCAGTACTATAAGTCAACTTTTATCTTTTGCACACCAGTGCAGCATTCAAAATCTTTTTGACTTGGATACACAGAAGAATATCCAGTAATATGTTTCAGAATAATTTTCTGATCCCATGGAGGTTTATATGCATATTATTTAGCAAAAGTTTCTTCATGAGTCCATAACCACAGCAATAACAGCTGTATGAGTCCTTTATTTCCGAGATGTACGTCTCAACATACTGCTCTTTGATACTTGCACGACTTTTGGACTGGATCACTGCAATTCATAATCTAAGACTCTCTTCTAAATGTTAAGGTTTAGCCCATGTTCTGAGAAGCATCATTCATGGTAAGCACATACCCCATATCTACCCTGGCATTTTCTTTCACTGATATGTAAAGACTCAGATAGTCTTAGCCTTTTCTTTCTGTACAGTCTTTGGTAACCTTTAAATTTTAAACCTCTTCTAGCATAAGGTTTTGTAGGTTTTTTTTTTTTTTTCCCCAGAGCAATGTAGAGAGCAGCATTATTTGTCTGTTAAGTGACATTTGCAAAGAATAAGCAATAAAAAATAATTCTGATTGCACTTATCCCTTTACACAACACAGTGGTCACCTCTTTGCCCTTTCCTTATATTACAGAGGCTTTCATCCTTATTTTGTACAGTCCAGTGGGAAGAAAAACCGGTCTTTTTTCAACTTGTATAGCAATCACTTTATCTTCCTGCTTAATTACCTACCTTCCTCTTAATGATAATATTTAATTATGGTGGCAATTACCTGGACGAGAGTTCTGCCTCACTACTCCGTAGTACTTTGTCTGGTTAAATTCTGGTGGGTTGTCATTGATATCCTCCACATATATTGTAACAGCATAAGGACCTTTAACTGTCTTTCCACTCTCATCCAGACTTTCCACCTGATTTGAAAACAGAAGGAACAGCAAGTAAATCTTATCATCCAGATAGGTTAAAAGGCATAAATTAATATCAGGATGTCAGATGCCAGGTCACTCTTACTGTCATGCAAATCTGGTGAGAGCCACCACTGGGTAGCTCCACATACAGGGAAAAATTTGCCACTGTAGCTCCCTGACAAAAATTTGTCACAGTATATAATGCCAACAAAATGAAATAACCCACTCCTGCTTCTGATGACAACTTTCAGAGGACAATTTCCTACTTCCAGATTCAGCAGACTACTTGTATTTTTGCACAGCTTAGAATTCATGCTTTTCTTTAAACAGCAATATATACTTTCTAGCAAACAAGGAGAAAACCCAACATGATATAGGATTTATAATTAATTGCCATTATGAATATAAATCAGAAAAATAGTCTGATGTAAGGGTTGGTATAGAAAAATTAATTCTTAATTCTAATGACTTTTTTTCACACAATTTGACTTATTTTCCAGCCTTCTTTTACTTTAAATCACCAAGTATATAATATATCTGTCACACTTCATTTTGTTTGCACATAATAGATAAAATCATGATTATTTATGCCTAACCAAGCATGACTTTTTCATTCTGTCATCACTTTTTGTCTATAAATGATTCACATGCTCAGGGTTATTAACTGCTGGGGCTAGGAAATTGTCCTTTCTAATTCCAATCTAAGAGTGCTTTAGAGCTGAGAATGTGAAACCGTGAAACCTGAAGTGATAGACTTTAGAAAGATTGCTAAGGCTGGCTAAAAAATCATCATGTACTTAGTCTGTTCAGATACTGATCCTCTCATGATCATCTCTTTCTCACCTGCTAGTGCCTCAGAAAAAGACAGCACCATTTCTGACAGGGTTTAGGAGGACAAGGCTACACTGAGACCCAAAGACTGCTCCGTTCTCAACAGTGCTTGCACTAGTGAGATCCTCATGAAAAGGGTATAATAGCAGGACAAGCACACGAAGCTTTTTCCTCTCTTGAGGAACAAACAGCTTTCTGCTGTTATCTGACAGAGGTTAGATCTGTGCAACTCTGTCTAAATGTCTTTCACTCACACTGTCTCACAGAGTCACAGAATATTCCGTGTTGGAAGTGACCCACAAGGATCATCAACCCTGAAGTGAATGGCCCATACAAAGGTCAAACCTTGGCATTATTAGCACCATGCTCTAACCAACTGAGCTAATCTCAGTTTGGCACCATGTATATTACAAGCTTTCTAAATTATTACAATAGTTCATTTTTCCACTCCAGACATGGAATTCACCTTATCAGCCTCCAGGGGTAGCAAGAAAAGCTCATTCATGAGGCTTGATTTTACTTCCAGTCAAGTATTCCCCTCATACTAGGAGAGTTAAGGGGTTGTGTTGGCATCGCAATTTTTGTTTTCTGAACATAGCCTTCCTCTGCTAAGGAGGATTTTCCTGTTCAGTCTTTGAGAGCTAGAAAACCGTATGTCTTCCAGCAAATCTTGATATTAAAAATTAAAAACCTGCCTGTAAACATAGGCAAAATAAAGGATTCCAAATTCCAACAGATTTCTCTTACTGCCAGGTATAATAAAAGGGGATGGATGTGAATACTTCTCCCTTCCTATTTTTCATTGAGTTTTTACCTGCAGCTTGTGCACTTGTTGGGTCTCCCAGTCCAGAGACCCATTGATATACAGGATGCCTGTCCTCGGCTCAATGTCAATAATTCCAGCTTTTTCACCAGACGTTCTGAAACTCACAGCAGGTGGCTCGAGCTTGAACTACAATGGAAAAACAAAAAACAAAACCAAATCAAAAACAGTGGGAAAAATCATCATTTTTTTCAGCATTTTCACCATAATAAAAATAATTTCATGCTTTTGTGACTTTTAAAATCTATTGCCAACAGTGTGTTTGGCTGGGAGAATGATATTCCAAGAGTCTGCTCAAACAAGTCTGCTCTTTTCTGATCCTCAGCAGAGGAGTTTTCACATTGTTTCCTGAATGCTGCAAGAAATCCTGACTGCAGTTTGTTTCCAAAGCAAACGTCTGCTTAGGACAGGCTTTGTCTGAGCATGGGAATGGAAAAAAATGACACACATCCTCCATTTGCCTGGAAGCTGGATCTGTCCTTCTGTGGTTATGGCTTTGGGAGGAAAACCTCAGAGTCAAAGGAAAATGATGACACAAGTTACATGGAAAGAAATTCTCCAGGAATGTTGATTTTATTAATCCCTGTCTTAGGATATCCTCTTAAATATGTGTTTGAGAGGGGGTTGTCTCCTGCTCTTTGCATGTAGACTCTTGAATTCCCAGAGAGAGGAATTAACAATTAATTTTGGATCCTCTTGAGGGACTGTTCTTCCCACCAGCACAGAGACCACAACTCTTCATAGGTGGTCTCTGTGTGCAGGCTGTGGTGTTCTTGACCAGAGTGGACAACACGAGACACTTGATTACCTGGTGAAGGATGCGTGGACCCCCTCCTTCTTGAACAGAGAAGTCCATGTCCTTCAGAGGCCCAGTGACACTCAGGCCCTCCAGACTAAGCCACATAGCCTGTGAGAGAGAGAGGGAGACAGAGGGATGGAGGAAAGCAGCTGAGGGATATCTGCTGCCACCACACACAAACAGCAGCTCCCCACCCCTGAGCCTCCTTGAGCTGTTTTGCTACAGTAAAATGGCAGAGACTCTTCCGGGCTTCCACTGAACATCTCCAGGCTCTTTAGCATACCTAATTTTTAAAAGCAGTGAGATTTATTAATAAATTAGAGAACAAAGGCTTGTGCCCTGCCCTCTTCTGACCACTATGTAATTAAATGAGATTGGATCTACCTTGAAGAGCAAACAGAAAAAGGAAATAGATGAACGTAGACTAAAAGCAAAAGGGAATTCATAAAATCATTGCTGGATCTCCTCTGTGTCCCCAGTGGGACCATCCATGAGCTGTGGCTGCACCCTTTGTAATTTTCCCAGTAAATCAAATATTTTTTGTATGTGAATGAGGTGGCTCTCCCGGGGTTCCTACAGCACCTCCCTCAGTGCCACAGCCATCTGGGCAAGCCACTTGAACCCGGTGCCTTCGCATCAATTGCATGTGCATGCAAACCACAGAGAGAGCAAACATGTCCTTCAGATCTTTGGCTTTTACCTGATGGCAAAAATGTCACACAAACTTGTCTCAGCCTCTGTTTTCTTCCTAGCAGCTAGCAATGTCCTAACATCATGGGTTTTTTCCTTCCAAATTTTTATGAGGTTTTTAACCACCCACTCCCCAGTGCCCAAAGACCTCCACACTCCTGCCCTAACATTTCAGGGCTGTTCTTGCTTCCAAACAAAAAAGCCAAAGTGAAAATGAGCCTCTCAGGGCAGGCCTTGCACACAAGACAATTCACACTCTGGTTCAGATAATCAACCTGTTTCTTCAAAGGAAAGACCAAGATTCCCCATATTCCCTGTCTTCATCACCTATCTTGACAACATTGAGGATCTGCCTGTTAGAATAACAGCTCCATTATTTGGCTGCACAGGTAAAGTTTCTTTTCTTCCATAGTAAAAAATAATTTATTTTGCTTTACAGATTTAGAGTACCACTGCCACCCTGTCCACCACACCACAGAGTTGAGTGTGTGTTCTCTGCTACATGACTTTTCCTCTGGATTTGATCCTGTTGCTGCTGGGACAGCTATTCAATTTCTCACAGAAAAGCACAGTCTGCATATTACCAAGGGAAAGCTTAATTCTGCCTATGAAAAAAACAGAGCAAAGTTTAGCACAATTCACCCTACAGCACTGCTCTGTGTGTGTGTGCCACAAGTTGTGTTTCAATAATTCCATACTGTTCTTAATAATAGCCAGAGATGCTGTCCTGCTCGTCTACAAGGCTTTGTGACTCCTTTTGAGAAAGGGAAAAGCAGAGAGCTGGGGAAGGAGAGGGAGGGATGCTAGTGAACACTAATGTTAGCAGAAGAATATCAACAAATGCAATCTGATTGTCATGCATCCAGGAAAACGCACTTTGCAGCTACCTTTTTAGTGTTTTTGCAAAATGCTGACTGCTGGCCAGGGACCAGATACCAGGACACTGAATCTGACCTGCTACAGATATTCCCATGTCACACAGGTTGGCACAGCCTGGCTCCTGGAGGCTGTTCCTGGGCCCATTTTATGGACAGATTTTCCTTTATCATGTTCCCTGCCATGGAGGAACAAAGGCTGATGCCATAAAAACCAACAAGTTCAAAGTGCAGCCTGTTAAACAAGTAAGCGATATCACTGCTGTTGATTAAAACTACTTTATGTGGACCATAAATATTTCCAAACACATTTCTACCACATGAATCACTTCTTCAGGAGCTTGAAAGGGAAAGAGGCTTTACCTCTTGGTCCATATCCATTGGTAAATCTTCTGAAGATGGCTATAATGCTTGCAGAGAGGCTTCATGGGGGGGGCAGCACTGCCACAAGCAGCAGCTTGTGAAATGGGAAGGGAAATGGGGGTGCTCACTGTGGCACCCTTCAAGGTCTCCATATTCTGAGGCATTTTTTTTACTGAACTTGAATTTCATGCATTTTTTCAATCTTTTCTGTTAATTTCAATTGTGAAGTAGAAGTCACCACTGTTGTAGCCTTTACAAACATCAGTAAATCTATTGCATTTAATACATTAGAGCATAATTAACACATTTCAGTTCCAGAAAATACTCTGAAAAGGGATTCACAGGAATCAAATAATGAGGATGCATAATTAATATGCATAGTTCAAGCTATGAGCCATTATATGTCTTAGAATACATTTAATATGTCAGCACATGGATTTTAATGCAGAACTCATGATACTGATGTTTTCACTCTCTGGTGATTAGTTGCAGCATGTTTAACTCTTTTCTAGCATGAAATTCACATATTGGAAACAGTGATATCTAAAGACGAAGTAGAAGAGGGAAAACAAGTAAATTGGTGCCTTCTAGGCTTTTTGAAGTTTTTTTTCCCTAATGACTGAGATGTCTTCATAACTTGCTGGGGGGACACACACCTGTGCTGGGGACGCACCCAGAGTTACAGCCACTCTGCTGGCACCAGGACTGCCTGACCTGCAGGCTGGCACACCCCACGGATTAGAGCTCAGAGGCTCACAGGCAACCTTTGCCATTTGCTCACAGATAAACAAAGGAAAAGCTCTAACTCACCGAGTGAATGAGAAGCAGAAATTGAAGTCCACACAGCTTAAGCATACTGGAATATGCTTTGTTTCAGCTCCTGCAAAGAGATGACAGTCACTTTAGCCCCACAGAGTTGGCCCAGGCTATTTGCACACCAAGGCAATGGCTGAGTTTTCCTGAAGCTGCAGGGAGAGAGCTGAGGAGTGGGTCCCAAAGGAGCAGCTGCAGATCTGCTCTGCTCAGGAGAGATGAGACCACTGGTACCCCTGGGCTGCCAAGGAAGGCTGTGCCCATCAGGCTCTGCCTAATGGTGCAAGAGATGCAACCTGTGAGATTGCCAGAGAGCTCTCAAAGATTGAACCCAGCACCAAAAAGCCGTGCAACTGCATTGTTACAGTGATTCTGTACTGCAAAGCCATTCTCATTTCTGCTTTACAGGAGATGTACTTTTTTTAGATGATTTTTACTACAGATGTTCACAGGAAATGCTATAACCACAAGAAAAAAAGGCTTGCAGAGGCTGTCCTGAGGTGTCTGTCTTCTGGTTCCAAAAATTTAAATTCCAAAAATTTCCTGAAGATTGCAGAGGCAAAGGAAGCCTAAGGTGTCTGCACTCCCTAAAAATACATGGCTTCTGGAAACAAACTTTCCAAGTCCAAGGAGCACTCTCTGCCTCAAATTTCAAGGAAATGTTGAGCACACACTTCCACAGTTTATGTTATATCCTCCTGAAAATTAGATGGCTTTTGCAAAATGCTATCCTACTTCCTCACTGCCTCCAGATTTTTACAAATGGGATGAGGCCAGTTCTGGAAGGAGGCGAAGCTGGCGTATTGTGCTGCCATCTTCAGTGGTGCTTCATGTTATCTGGCTCACACCTGCAGGAATCCTTCCACAGATGTGTCCCAAGGAAGCCCCCAGTGGGAGAACACAGGGTGGAGGCACAGCTCCCTCCAGGTGCCTTGCTGCTTGTTCTTCCCATCACACCATTTCCCCCCCTTCTTTTCTTTCTGCAATGGCTGAACAAAAAGGGGACCTGTAAACACAGAAACTGCTACCCACACTGCTGTTCTCTCAAGCACTCATGCTAGGTCATGCCACAGGAATTTATCTTCCAAATCCCATTCTGAGCTGTGTCATACTGTGTGCAATTACAGCCTTTGAAATATTGGGCTCTTTCCTTAGGCTGGAGATAACTGTGTGGGTATTGGAAGAAAATAATACGACACGCTTTTGAAACCAAAAGTGATCAGAAAAAGCATTAAATTTGTCAGGAGACAAGGGCTGAAACTGAGCCCCCTGTAGATGCTTGGCTGTGATGCCTCCTCAGTGGGTCCTTCACAGACTTCCTGGAGCCAGAGGAGGTGGCACAGGCAGAGCAGACAGAAGGAGAATACACTTTGAACCTCCTGGAAGGACACTTCAAACCAAAGCTGTTGCTGATATTCCGGTTACACAGTCAATGAAAATTCTTTCTGTTCCTTTGCCTATACAACCTCTCCCCTCCCCTCCCTTCCTGCCGCTCTCTTCTGAATATATTGGTCTGTTCCTGCTACACTTAGTAGCCATGTGGGAACTTCAAAAAGCTAATTCCTTATTAATTTGTGGCAGAAGGTGGGACAGAGTGCCCAAGGTGTTCCCTCTCCATCCTGTAAGACAGCAGTCTGTGCCCAGGGGCTCTCTGCAGGGTTTTGTCCGTCCCTCTGGAGGAGGCATGGCTGGAGGTGCCCCTTTGCCAGCCAGCAGTGGAGGAACACCAGGGAGCTAAAAGTACTGAGGGAGGCCATCAAAACAGGGGGAAAAATGTATGGGGTGGTCTGGGGTACCATGGTCTGGATCCAGGGAAAAAAGAAGGAGCAACACCTACAGGGGGAGGAGAAAGTTTCAGAGGAAACATCCCACCTTACTTTTGGGGACAGAAAATGCTGGCAAATTAATTGCTAAATGTGACTGTGTCATGGCCAGGTTCTCCTGTCCAGATCCAACTATCAAATGCAGCAGTGGAAATTCAGCCATTTCACAGTTTGCACGACAAGTGCCTTTGATGTCCCCTTCTCTTTGAACATAAACATCATTTCCTTATGTCATTTATGGTGCCTATTGCAAGTTTTGATCAGTCCTTGAACGTTTATTTTTGGGTGGAAACTGTTACCAAGTCTCATGACCCATCTCACTGCCAAGGACCGAAACCCCAAAATCCATACTCCTCTGTCACTCAGAACAGAGTTCCAGTATATATAGATCCATAGAAAAGTTTTCAGTAACAGGCAGTTTCAGGATTAGAATAGCATCAGCTTAACTAAAAGCAGCTTGAGATCTGGGTGGAGGACTGGAGCCATATTTTCTCCTTCATTTCTTAGCTTCATCTCAGTGCTATATCCCTAATAATCCCTCACGCTTCCTAAGACTGAGGAGAAATCTCTAGGATAACCATCATACAAATATTCCAGTGACTTTCAATAATAAACATTCAGAGAACAAAGAATATCCCCGGAGATTAAAGATCAGTAACAATCACAAGTATTTGGTTCCACGGAAAAAAATATTATTTTCTTTAGTTGATTGATTTCAGATGTTCAAATTCAGCAAAGAGAAAACAGAGGAAATTGATCCAAATCAAATATAAACCAGACTAAGCCTTAGCACAGCAGTCATCCATTTTACAGGGACAGCTGAGTTCCTAACACTGCTTGAAAATCCTCTAGCAAAACCCCCGCTTCAGCTTTCAAAATCTTTCAGTGAAATGTCAGTTAGATCATACCTTACCTGTGACATGAAAGGCTTATTTTGCTCTAAAAATGCTTCTTTCTTTCAGCTGTGGGAATCACCTTTGCACAGGTTGGTGATGTCTGTTTGTGCTTATCCAGTTTATAGTTCCTCAGACTTGCCCTCAGAGATTCAGCAGCTCAAACATTAACTGCAGGACAATTATTGATTCTAATGACTAGGTGTGGTATGAAACAGCAGCCCTGTAAGGAAGCAAGGTAGCTCCAATGTAATTCACAGTCTTCAATATTTTTACATCCTTTGTGATTTTCTTCCTGACTTAATTTTTTTTCAGTCAGGCTGTGAAAAAAAAATATGCAGGGCATGGGTTGGAGGCACTGGGGAAAGACAGGTTTTCTGTGAGAGAGCAAGTGGAGAGGAGAGGGCATGGGCCTTGAGTGGAGAGCATGTTTGCTACTTGCCTAATCACAGGAATAATTCACATTCAGAAGACAAGAATTTGGACATAAAGGTGGCTTATTTTCACAGCAGATCCTTTCATGAGAAGGACCCAGATGAGTTAAAATAATTCATCAGTCCTCATATTGGAAAGTTCTAATTCTGTCTGAGCTCTGCTAAAAATTTACTTTGGGTAACTTTGGGCAAATCAGTCTGTCTGCCATTTTCCAGATACTTATCTCATGATGGATGCAATCATTCCTTTCCCTTTTGTGCCATCTTTCTCATCTGTTTTATGTTTGCAGCCTTTCAAGGGAACTAGTCCCCACTAGTCTCTGCATTACAGCACCTGCAGTGAAGGGAATTGAAATCAATTGGGCTGCAAAGGACACTGGTAAAACAAATAATAAATAAAATATATTTGAAAAAAAAAACCCTACTTTTTTTTTAAATTGCAGTTCTTAAAATGTTATGCTTTTTGAATCTCACTTTTTAATATAGTGCTTATTTCAGAAGTTTTGGACAGGCTTATTTTGTTGTCTTGAGAAATGTTATTTTTCATCCAGGTTCTAACTTCTGCTTTCAATTTCCTCAGTCTGTCTTGAACACTGTTAAGTTATTTGTGCAGTTCATTATTTTCTGAATTATGTATCTAAAGAAAGAAGTGTTTAGAACTGATTGCAGCTCTCAGGTGTACAGTTCTGGGAAAAGTTAGGCCTTCGTGTCTCAGATCACACTTTTGCCTTGAAATCAGTATTTGTTTCTCCAGGAAAAAAACCTCTAGGCTATGCTTTCAGCATGCTTTAGAACACAAGTGTCCTCCATTCACTCATGCACTCAGAATGATTCAGACTCTCTCAAAGCTGTCTGCTAGCAGTGAGCTATCTTTAGAGCACGGCTCAAAACCAGTTTCGAATAAAGCATTAAAACTCGTTGCTGCTGATTTCTAAATAAATATAATAAGAAGAGGGAAATTAACTTTCTCAGAAATATGTTGATTTTAAGTGACGTACATGCAGATTAACTGTGTACTAGTTGGATATGAATGAGCAGTACTTTCAACAAGAAGCACTAATTTTTAAACAGCGAGATTTCACATGGCGGAACCAAATTCACATCCACAAATTCCTAATGACATTTTTAGTCCTCTTTCACATGACAAGTGTAGAGTAACTCAAGTCATGATGTCAGAAGTGCAATCCCTATAAACAAGTCAAGCATTTGTCTTTCAAGTGCTAGTGTGTCTGCTTGGAAGTTCAATTACTAGGAAGTGCAGTGTATTACTTGAAGTACAAATACACAGACTAAGGTACCTAGCATGCCTAATTGAATGCCATTATTTAAAGTCAGAGGTGAGCCTGTCATACCCAGTATCTTCCTCTGGCTGAAAAAGTTTCCCAGGCACAGAGCAACTGCTTACAGGTTGCAACTGCGCAGGAGAAAAAAAAAAGTCTCCCATGTCAAATGCATTACAAAGTCCAGAAGCACTTAAAGCTTTACAACAGTCATAACATGGTGCCACAGATAAAATCACAAGAAGAAACTCAGCAGTGAGACTGGGCCCTTGAGCCAGCTGTTTCTCTGAGTAAATCCAACGAAAAAAAGGCAAACGTCCAGGTGTTTATTGTGTGAATCATTGTTCAACGAGTCAGTTTTTCCAGAAACAACTCTTCTCATATCATTAGTCACATCCTTTTCACCCTTCCCATTTATCAACTTTGTCATTTCTCCCTCACTCCTTTTTCATTTTCTCTTTTTGTCTTTTTACTTTTTCTCCTGGTTTCAACTCAGCTGACATCTCTCCATGTACCTCTTTCACTTCCCAAACTAGCTGGACCTGCCTGACCTCAGCTTCTTTCCCTTTCTGTTTGTTTAGAAAATATTTCTTTTATGGCTCTATTAGGGTGTGATAATTTCACAATATAATTAATGTGTGTTAACATGAGATAGTACCACTGGAGGAAAAAGAAGCATAGAAAAGTAATGCTGAAAACAAATTTAAGTTTCTATTGACCTGGTTCCTTCACTTCTGATGCAGCAGAATCACCTATACCTGCAACCTCCCTGACTGTAAAATATGCAAATAATGACCAGTCTTAGTTTCCATAGCTAATGCACTGTGGGACTTTCAGCATGTGCTCATTCGCATGGATGGCCTCTGTACATTGCTCAGTCACTCCACCCTTGCTGATGACCTGTGCTCCCATATTCTCCCAGAAGAGACTTTACAATGCTGCTGAGGAAAGGTTCCTACAGAAAGTATCTCCCAAACAATGTACCTCTTACCAGTGCACTTATAATGTATTTTCATGTTATCTTCAGTTAATTAATAGTTATGTCAGTTGCACTGACATAATTATCAATTATGGTTTTGTCTGTATTTGCCTACTTTATACACTCAGTTTAGTGGTGCAACCTAATTATAATTGTCTGAGCTTCTTTGAGAAACTGAGAACAGTGATGAGCTCTGATTTAGCAAAGATTAGCTCTGATTTAGTTTATTTTTACTAACCTTCCTAATACTATTTTGCTTTGGGACATATGTAATTCACTCCATTTACAGAGACACCGAGTCATTCCTGCTAATGCTTTTCTTTGGTTTATTCCTTATGAAATTTTTCTTATCACTAATCTTATTTTATAGAGGTCTGCTTTTTTCCAAGTTCACTGTAATTTTTCTACTTTTCCCTCTTTTCCTTTGTGAGGACTGTGGATTCTCATCATGGTATAATTACCAACACTGATATCATTGCCATCTCTTGTACCCTGCAATTCAAAATAAGTACGTGCATCCCCATCAACATTTCACTTTTTTCCTGACAGTTCTCTTTTCATGACAATTCTTTCTGAAACACTTTACCCTTCTACACAAACAATTCAGTCCTAAATTATTCAGCCAAATCTCTGTAGTTCTCATAATCTTGAGAATATATTAACTGTTAAAGGACCACATATTCCTTCCATTTAAAGTATTCTTCAAACCTTCCTTTGACTTCTCTCACTCTCTTTTGGTAGCTTTGCCCTTTCTATTGTTTATACCCCAGTTCACATTGAGATAATTTGTCTTTATACAATGGTGTGAGAATTGTGCTGAGGAGAGGGTACCTAGACAAAAAAGCCCAAACCAAGAAAAGCAGATGAATGTGTTTTTGTGAACAATCATCCAAAACAAGAGACATCATGATAAAGGGCATAAGGGGGAGAGGTAAACCACGTAGGCATGTGTTGGGATAGGACCAAAGCATGGCACTGACTGCTTAGCAAGCTCTGCACAAAAGAGGGAAGGCAGAGGTGTCCAGTAGTTCACAGTACTAATGCTTGCTGGCCAAAGTGAAGCTACACCATTTGTGTGGCCCAGTTCTCCTCTCCAGGAGATAATGGCTCTTTGACTGGTCTATGTGTGCTGTGCCTTGGATGATGGAAACCTTGCCTCTACCACCCCCGTCCCCAGAATATGCTCTTCAGTTTTGTCCTGCTAATCTGAATTCTCAGTTGGATCAGTTCTCCTGTCTGAGGTAGCAGGAAACAGATGACCAGGAACTCAGGAGAGGCACCTGAAAAGGTTCCCCCACACTGTCTTAGAAGCAGAGACACTTCCTGCTTGCTTCCTTCCTCTCAGCAGTCGTTATGGATTGCCCATTGCTGGAAGACACGGGCTCTGCTCTTTCTCAGGGAAGTTCACATGCAATTTTAAACCCCCTGAGGGGCACAGTCCTTCCCTGTTGGTGCTGCCATGTATCTCCAGCTTCTGTGTTTGGCTGTCCTCAGAGTACTCCATGTCCATTCTACTGGTGTGATTGTCCTAGCCCCTGCTGTGTCTCAGCCTAGCCACCATCCCCCTTTACCCACATGGTACCTCATTCTTGGCTTGCAATGACAGTGATGCCACCTCTCAGCTTGACAGATGTCTCCCAAGCTGGTTTCATTTGTTGGTAGGTGTGGCTGCTCTCAAAGCAGGAGGAAGCTGAATCAGTAGCACACCTGACTAATGAATAGCACATGCCCACCTTCACTCTCAGAGGATCTCCCTGGAGGGCTTGGTCAGCCCCATCCCTGCAGAAGGTGCCCCACACACGTGGCACTCTCAGGCTCGGTCCCCCGGCATGGCAGTGTGACCTCTCCTGCTGCACACAGGCAGATCTCACTGTCCTGCCTTCTGCACCACTGGCACAAGAGGCCTGCTCAGAAGTTCCCCAATTTGCTGCTGCAGGCCCTGGCCCCTGTAAGCTGCTGAGCTAATGCTGTTGAGCTCCTTAGCTATTAAATTTGCACGGGTCAAGATGATAGATTTTAGTTTTCCTTCTTCTTCTTGCAAGCAATGACATAATGGAACCAAGTGGCTCTTCTGGAATAAACAATGCATATTCTAGAGATTACTTGTGTTTACTCTACATGCAAGACCTCCAAAGAAGATTAAAACTTGAGCTGCATACTGTAGCATGGAGATATTCCACTTCTTTCAGGATGCTGGTGTCCTGTAACATGATGTCTTAAGGTGGCGTACGCATTAAGACTTATAAACTCCAGATTTCAAAATTAAATTTTTCCTCATAAATGCAGAAGAAACAATCTTCTTACCTCTTGCATCCATAACTCAATACCTATATAGATATGTCCACATTCACACAGCTAAAAATATATAACACAGTGTAAAATCTAAAAATAAAATGCAAATCTTTCCTCATCTATAGTCTTTTTACAAGGCTTGATAGTATTATGATAAGAAATAACCATCAATTGGCAGACTGATGCTTCTTATTTTTATTCACACACATACATAAATGCAGATGGTCTTGGAGCAGTCTATCATCTGGGTGTACGTGCCCACCTGTAGGACACAGAAATAGAGATGATAAAACAAAGTAGTCTCTAGGGCTTTGTTTATCACTGTGATCACAGATTCTGCTGCCTGAACTGTTACATGTAGCAATCACTGCATGAAAATCAGAAATTAGCTCAGGAGCAGAGCCCAGATACCAAGATTCCTCCTTCAAACTGAAGCAGGATTTAGGTGCTCTTCATTCTCTTTCTCTTATCAGAAATCACAGCAAGGCAGTCCCCTCAGATTTTGGGCAGGATCTACAGCTCTGGCTCCCAGGTGTAGGGACAAACACTTTTCCTGCAGACATCCAAGCCCCAGGGCTGGGGCAGGTGCTCACAGCCAGCCCTGTGCTCAGCCTCCCCTTGAAGGGAAGCCCCCACTACTGCAGCTCACTGCTTCACCTCCTCACCTTCTGGGTTTGACCTCCTGAGGTTTTTTGCTGGCCCTGTTAGCTGAGTCAGGAATAAAGGCTTAGAGCTTTAGGAATGAATTTTGCTCTGTGCTTGAGAAAAAGAACACCTTTAGGAATGAATTTTGCTCTGTGCTTGAGAAAAAAACAAGGCCCAGCAGTGTTTCAGCTTTTTATTATGTCTTGTTCTTAATTTCTTAATTAAAAATGAGTATTATAACACCCATTTTGTGTATATGATATATGAAAGGTGTTTACAGTGACTGACTGACAAAGTAAACTGAAATTCAGTGGACCATATAGACAAATCTGCAGTGCCAGTCCATGTCCTTCAGCTCAGAATCTGGAAAACTGGCCTGTGAATGAAAACATGTTTCAAAACCCAGCACAAATGACTGGAAATTGGTTCTCTTTGTGTCCCTCCCTCCCAACCTCCCAGCTGTGAATACAGAATGAGTTTCTGCTGCTCAGGCTTACCTGACTCTCCCTTTGCCATGACTGTGCAAAATCAGCAACATGAAGGAATATCACTCCAACACCCTCATCTCAAGTCTGATGACTCCTCTAAAGGGCAGGATTTATTGTTGCCATGCTAGTACAAGCCTCAGAAATGCAGAGCTGGATCCGTGAAGAAAAACTGGTCAAGGATTATAGTTTATAACCAACCAGCTTGTTTTCCTGGGATTAAAAAAGGTTAAAAAAATGGTTTTTGCATGAGCACAGATAAGTCAGACATATCTCATTTTCTCCTTGGTTTTAGCTCTTCTCTTCCCCATGCAGACAATATTCATACTGACACTGCTTTACATCACAGGGTGGAACTTTCAAAGCTGATAAGGTACCAAGTGTTTCCTTGAGCACAGGACTTCTTACACATACTTGTCCCAGCAACCGTAATAGCAAGAAGAGCAGCAAATTTCAGCTCATCAGGAATTCTTGCAGGTAATTGAGTTCCCAGAGTATGTTTCCCTAAATGATATCTGCATTTCTGACACTGAAATAGCTTCCTTGAAGCCTTTGACAAGGGTAGGAATAGATAGCAAGGGACTGAATATTCATTCACATTGATTTGAGCATGCAATGAAAGTACTTTATGTCTAAGTATCAAACTTGGGGTTCATTTTGGCACACATTCTTTTCAGAGGAGCTTCCAGATGGCCCTAAATGTGATTCCTGCTGGGAAAATTGCCACAAATCAGTTGTGTTACCACTCATCTCAGCAGGACCATGAGGTCTGATTGCAGCTGTGCCCTCCACTGAAAGTATTACAAACTTCCAAAGAAGTGACAAAATGGGAGTCAAACCTTCCAAGGTTTTGGCAATTTCACTTCAGAGTCAAATTACATGGTTCACCTGATAAACCTGAATCGATGCTGAGACTGACCTTTAGCTATTGGACGGAATTCTACATTCATTAGAATGCCAAGCACAAATACTCACACTTCTTTCAATTACCTACTTTGGTAATCAAGACCTAGTCATATGGGCGAGCCATTAGAGGATGAGGCCTATGATCTGCAAGACAGGAGGGTGCACATTTTGTGTTGCCACCACCTGGAGTGAACACTATTTAAAGAACTAATTCCTGTGCTCAGAATAGAAAACGTCAAAAATACCACATAATTTTAACTTCTGCCAGCTACAAATGTCCAGCTTTTGTTGGCACACCCTACACAAGCTAGGACCTCAAGGGACTTTCTGTGGGACTTTCATTTCTGTGACTAAATTACTGTGGTATTGGGCTATCAGTGTATGTACTTTGTGTTCACTTCTGTATTTCCAAAGATTACAGTGCAACCATTTTAGCTCTTTTTCTGTTTTCCTTGTGACTTATATGGAAATGCCTCCCTGGACATACACCTCTGCTTGACATTTATGGAAACTCCATGACTTAATGCCCTCCATCATCTCTCGTCTTAAAGCCTCAAGTGTGCATCTGTCTTACTTCCTTTCATCTTCAGCAGGGCAAATTCATCAGTTCAGAAATATCTCTGCCCTTTTGCATCTCAAGGTCAGTGCAGCCAGAGAATGAACCAGTGCCTTTGACAGTGCCCATGAGAAGAGGTGCTGTGGTGCTGGCCTTGGCTGCTGGCACCAGTATCCATCCTAGACCTCAACAATCCCAGCCCAGCAAAGCTGAAACTAAATGCTGTGCTTTCAGGAGTTAGTTTCATGCTCAAAGACAACAGGACTGACTTCCTCTTGAGGAGCCCAAACACGAGGTCAAAGGTTTCACTTAGAGACAGAAGCACAAAGCCACTTCCTTTTCCCCTCAACTCCAAGCAAGGTCTTGTGACAGGTTGGGCTGGGGTGAGGGCAGCACCTCATGTCTGCTCTCAGGCTTGCATTTCCTTCCTGTAGGTACAGCCCAGGCCATATCACCAGCACAGGTACAGCAGGGCAGGGCTGAGCAAACAAGAATCCTGGCTCCCAGCAACCTCTGTGCCGTGGGTTGGATTCTCCTCCCAGTCCAAAGGGAGACCAACACACTTTGGAGCACATCTATTAAACCAAAACCAGCCTGATGAAGAATACTTTACCTGAACTTCTTGGTCTTAATGTGTCTTGTCTAAGTGCGGAGTGAACACAGCAGTTCATGGGATCTTGAATAAGTTGCATAAATTACTGGGAAATAAATACATTTATACAATGCATTATGGGAGTTCCAAGTATTTTGTAGATTTGGATTAATCAAATTCTGCAAGATCTATAAGAAAACCATCTCCTTTCCACAAAAGTGGTCCTGCCATCAATTCCAGGAATTCAAAAACAGTAACTGAGGCCCCAAAATACCATAGTGGTCTTAAGGTCTCAACAAGAACAACAATGGGAAGGAAGGAAGGAAGGAAGGAAGGAAGGAAGGAAGGAAGGAAGGAAGGAAGGAAGGAAGGAAGGAAGGAAGGAAGGAAGGAAGGAAGGAAGGAAGGAAGGAAGGAAGGAAGGAAGGAAGGAAGGAAGGAAGGAAGGAAGGAAGGAAGGAAGGAAGGAAGGAAGGAAGGAAGGAAGGAAGGAAGGAAGGAAGGAAGGAATATATATTTTATTCACCTTTTGCTGTGTGACCCTTGATGTTTCATTGCAATTATGGAGATTAGAGGGAGTTTTTTGAACAACATAAATGTTCTCACATACTCATAAATTTCTAGAATCTATCTAACAAAAATAAGACTGTTTCAACACAGTGTGATTAGAAAATAAAAATATAACTGTCTGAACTTCCTATGTACTTTTCAAATGAATTACTGAGCTATTTGGGACTACAGAGATCTTTATCTCCTATCTCTAACTAATCTAAAGCATAAATAGCTTGTTATCAGTCTTTGAGTTATGCTCATGAAACAGTAGTTCTGGCAGTATGTTTTTATGAATGACTTGCTGGTAAGTTAAACAGGACAATGAGCAGCTAATACAGAAAGAGAAGCAATACATTTCCAATGTCTTTGGTGTTCATGCAACCTACTGTAACTAGATCACAGAGAAGAGAGATAGGATGAGGATGGGATCTTGCTCTTTGTGGTACCTGTCCACATTCTTTTAATAAAACCAGAGAGGGTTTTGTCCTTTGTTGCCCAAAATATGTTTACCTACATTCCTGCATATTTTTAAAACATTTTACTTTTACTTCAGTCCTGAGATTTCTGTATTGTATAGTTCTTTGCTGATTTTCTCTTAGGATCACAGAATTGGTAAGGCTGGAAGGAACAGGACCACAGTGGGTTATCTGATCCAACCTCCCTGCTCACCTACAGTGAGGGAGACTCCACAATGTCTCTGGGCAATCTGTTCCAGTACACCACCACTCACACAGTAAAGAAGTTCTTCCTCATGTTCAGGTGGAACTTCCTGTGCATCAGTTTCTGCCCATTGCCTCTTGTCCTATTGCTTGGCACTACTGTGAAGAGCCTGGTCCATCCTCTTGACACCCTCCCTTCAGAGACTGATAGACATTGATGAGGTCCCCTCTCAGCTGTCTCTTCTTCAGGCTGAACAGGCCCAGCTCTGTTAAGAGTTTTAAGAAAGATGCTCCAGTCCCTTAACCATCTTTGCAGCCCTCAGATGGACCTGGAGTCTTAACCTATTTGCATCTTTTGGTTATGGGGCTTCACTACTTATAAAAAAGTGTCTATTTTTTTTTTAATTGTATCCTGTATTTAAGAGGTGTGTCCATCACTTTTGCCCTTGGGGTGGTGGTGTAGGGGGACAGGCACTCCCCAGCCTGGTCCACTGCACAAGCACTCTCAGGTGGGTGCTGATGTGCACCCTGCTCAGCCCAGCCAGCTTTGCTGGTGGGAGGTGTTCTCAGTAAGACTCAGCTGCAATGGCATCAACTAACTGCAAGACCACCTTGGCCAGACATTGACTCTTTCATTCATTCTCTCTTTAACTGAAGTTTTGTTTTAAAAGTATCTTTTTAACTAAGAATTGAATTTTCTTTACAAAATGCAAATTGTTTTAACTCAGAAATAAAGAGAGATGCACAAGCCTAATAATGCACTTGATATTCTGGTTGTTTTTAAAAGCAGCCTTGAGAGAAGCAACAGGTTTTGACAATGGTATAGCATTTCAGGTAAAAATAAAAGCTGAAATTGTGTATGTATAATTCTACTACAAGGGGATTTTTACAGTTAATTTCTACAAAGTACTAATTACTCTTAGAATTGGTCACTTCATGTCTCCACAAGCTTTTGCTGAATGACAGGAACAAATTTATTTTCTTTATTTTTTACTGTTTATGGAGTCCTGTTATAAATAAGCCACATTTGCAGACTTCCTGCTACTCTTTAAGAGTGAATGTCAGTTTTAATGGATTAGGGTTTGTCTTTCTTTGCTTTTTTGCTACTATGAAAGTTATGTCCATATTTTTACATAGACATGTTCTAGGTTGCCTACAGAAAGAAAAACAATTTGTTGAGTAAGCAGAAGTATAAGGGAATGTTATATAAATGTTAAATAAATCTTGTTTAAATAGCATATCCTTATTGTCTATTATAAATAATAAAGATTTTATTAATATAACATATAAATTCATATGTCCTTAATAATTTTTTATGTATTTGCTCTTTATCTCATATTGTCATAGAAACACTTCATAGCTTTAGCACAATTCCATTATACCTGTATAACAGTACCTGTAGCACTGTTCTAAATTTTTGTTACTAATTTTTACCCAATCTGAAAAAAAGATCTTATATTTTATCGGAGGTCTTCCAAAATATATTTTCATGCCATTGGGGATCTCTGCAGGTGACTTTTGCTTCAGGGGTCAGCTTCTAGCTGAGCCTGTGGAGGAATACATTCAATGCAAGTAGCTCAGGCCAGGGCACCTGTGGCAGCAGCCAGGTGATCAGGCACTCAGAGAGGCTCAGAGACAGCAGCAGCTGGCACTCAGCAAGGAAGAACCCAGAGTAACACCCACATAGACCATGAGGGCATGAAAGCCCGGGGTTTCCTTTGTTCAGGGTCCCTCTGAGCCTGAACAGCTCTGTTACTCTGCTGTTGTACCAATATTCAATGACTTTAGGGAGTCAGAGCCCTGAGATGCTGCTGTGGGAGATCTGGAACCAAGCTGCTAAGGAAATGTGGTCTGGCTGCAGGAGAGTGAGACGTGCAGGGGGTCAGAGGTGCACCCGTGGGGTCACTGAGGCGCATTGGTGGGGTCACTGCAGCGCAGGGGTCAGTGCCAGCACTGAAAGCCTGTGGGGTGGGGGTGTGCCAGCCAGAGGGGCATCCGAGTGTCTGACAGGAATGCTTCCTAACAGGCTGCTGGAGCCAGGAGGCTGCTGTCAGACCAGCTGATGGCAGCTGGGCAGCACCACTGGCTTCACAGATTTGCTGATAACTTTTGATGCAAAGGGCTGTTGCAAAATAGCAAAGATTGCGATGGAGAGCTGCATTGGAGCTACTGACAGAGCCCAGGAGGGCAGGACTCAGGCATGCATGTCACTCGTGTGCCGGGGTCGGGGCAGGAACAGGCGAGAGGCAGGATCGTAGCAAAGGCAAAGACTGTATTCAAAAGAACCGTGCGGTTTTTATAGAGCGGTACGATGGATTCTATTCTACTGGCTAACTAACAGAAACATCTTTCTCACGCACTGTCCTTGAGAGAAACAGAAAAATAAAGTAGAAAAACAGCACCTGCAAATTGTTTATAGTCAATGGTTATCACATCTTTCCAGCTCTCTAAAACCTCTCACAAGCCGCTGTGAGAACGCTTGCCGTTTCTCTCTCCCTGTCCCATGGCATCCACTCAGGCAGAGCAGGGCCACAGTGCTTTCTGGTCTTCCAGGGGATGTGCAGAGGTGCTGTGCTGGAAGACTCTTGCTACACCAAAATCCGTGCGGGTCTGGGAATCTGCACAGAGGAAACACTGCAGTATTTTCTCATTTAAAGTATTTTCATTTTCTTTAGCCAGGCTGGTGTTCACCATGGATTTTGGTGTACGTGTAAACATTTGACCAAGGTTATTTTATTTCGGTAAATGTGGTTAATATTTCTGAAACTGCTTTAAATACATGTTGCATATGGTATTTTATTTCTGTAAATGTGGTTAATATTTCTGAAACTGCTTTAAATATATATTGCATGCAGGCAACAATGTGACTTCTGAAGACAAGTATAATTTTTAATCTCATGTTTCAAGGTCAAAATCTCAACACTCTCTAACTCCATGTCTTACATGCATTCTCTTGCCATCATGCTAAATTAGTTTTTTAATTAGAGAGAGAAGAGTTTGTTTATTTATTTGTATTGCAGTAAATGTTGGCAAAGATTTTGCCAAGGATAGAATCACTGCTGTAATTGCACAGTGGCAGAGCCTGCACATTGACTGAGGCTACAGTTCTTCAGAAGGGTTTCCTCTACCATGTAGCATACATCTCTCTAGAGTGCTGTAACCACCCACAGGTGGACCAGGGACAAGGATTTCCCCCCAGGAACCTGAGTTGTCACTGATAGCTTGTACTTCAGCATTGCAGCAGGTGCTGTCCACCAGGGATGCAGATGTTCTGCATAGTCCCTGTGGAACTCATAGCAAATTCTGCTTTCCAAGGAAAAGTATTTAAATCTTTTTGTGCATCTGAAGCCCTCTGGTCATTTGTCTCTCCTATTTAAACAGAAATTCTCAATCACTACACTGGTGAAATACTGCAAGTAGAAACTGTAAAAGAAGTGGCCCTCAGATGTGGAGCTAGACCATAAATAAGGTTTGTCTGGACCTCTCCCAGCAGCAGGTCTGTAAGTCCTCAGCCTTCTCATAGCAGAGCCCATGTTTCTTATCACCCTCATGTCCCTGCAGAGCAAAGGCACCATGCTCCACATGTGGCTGGCAGGGCTGGAGGTCACCTACTTCTTCCTGAGAACATACTTCCCAAAACACAGCAGCAGCTGTGTTCTGCACTGGCACTCAAAATGACATCTTTCAACCACATATGGCAGAAAAGAAGGCAATACTGCTCTCAGCAAGAAGAGAGCATGAAGAGATACAAGTGAAATATGAGTTTTTTTGAGCTAGGTCTTAGAAGCTTTTGGAGATATATTTCACACTCAAGATAGTTCAGCTACTTTAGAAGGCATAAAATCAGCCTTCTGATTTCACAGAAGCAGGATGGCTTCTGTGGCAGTGTTGGAAACAAAAAGGTTTTAATAAAAGGTAAAATAATAAAACTCTTTACAGAGAAAAATTGAGCTAGGTGTAAGAGTCTTTGCCCTTAGTAAAACACCTCACAAAAGCAATTAATTTCTTTGTTCTCTTCTTTTTTTAGTAAATTGCTTAAGCGGGAGTTTTTGACTTCTGTCTGATTAGCTGTCCTTAAGTTTGAAGTCCCCCAGGTCCTATGAGATGTCTTTTCACCTAACTAAAAAGAGAAACTTCTGAGCTTATTTCCTTTTTAAGAAGACAAAAGATAATTTTATCACTCCATCCACAAAAAGCACATTCCTATATACAAGTTTGTTAAGCAGACTGTCAATAATTGCATCTGAAGTCAAGGGACAGATTACAATTAAAATTAAGACATCATCCTTAACACAGAAGTTGCTGTAAACTCAGAGGGATCTCTTTCCAACCAAATTCCATTAATGAAATTACTTTTTCAGGGAAATGTGAGTTAACTAGTGGACTGCATGCTATCACATGGACAGTAGCTCTTTTTAATGGCTTTTGGAAATACGGACCTCAAGTTATTAAAGACAGTGCCTTTACAAATTAAATGGAAAATTATACTTGCACAGAAATTTTATTTTCCTTCATCCAGCTTGCCTCCATTTCTAAGCAGTTTAGAGAAAAGTTGGCTTATTCTCTCATACAATACAGTCTTGTTTCTATGTGTGCCGAAGCACAGAGCTCTTCCAGGCCCCCACCCATGGGAGATAGGAGCACACCTTCAAGGAAGTGGTCCAGGTGAAACCATGACATACTTCCTTCTCATGCGGCAGAGTGATGTAACTTCTTACTCACACACAAAACAACTGATCCTTTTTTGGCACCTAGTGCTTCATTGATTCAATAAAAATGAACTGTCTGGTCCTCAGAAGACCATTACTGGGAGTAACATCAGCCAGACTATTTGCTTGAGCAAAAATCTGCAAGTCTATTTGCTGCAGGCATCTGTCTTCCTCCTCATTGTATGATGCCATCCCAAACCCTGGCAGGGGTGACAGAGCTGCCCTTTGCCAACTTGTCACCTCTTTCCAGGTTTCCATATAAGATACTTATCTACAAGGTCTTGATCTGATAATACTTATGAGGAAAAATCTTGTTGCACTCAGCATATATAAGTTGTAACCTGTAACCAAATATATGTATTTAAATCCCTAATTAGGACAAAAGCTGTGCGTTACAAATTGGTAATTTTCAAAATATTGCATGGAAGAGATGCATTTGAATGGAGCATAGTTAACATAAAAACTATTTTTTGATGATGAAGGATCTCATAAGACTGAGTGGATAGAAAGATGGCAGGTGAGGAGTCACAGTTCACTCTGGTCTGAAGATGGTGTGTCATGGCAGACAAACAGGTCAACAAACATGTCAACACACATGGGACATAGTCAAAAAGTGGACTGAAAACATCAAAAAAAATTACATTTTGTCAGTCTAACACAGGAAAAAACCTATATTTTGTCATTCTCTAAAATTTAGCATCAAGAGCAGAATGCGCTGCAGCCTTTCTCTCTCTCTTGCAGAGCATTAAAGAAGGAACAGTGACAGGCAACAAACACAGTGAAGTGATTTGAGCAGCTGCCTTAGGGGAAGTACTAGCAGATTTTGGACTTTTCAGTGTGGAGAGGAGAAGGCTGGTGGGGAGAAGGCAGATAATTTCAGTTTCACATAGCTAGTGAGGAAAGAGAGTGAAAAAATGCTTCTCACAAGGTTCCATAGGTGATATTCTAAACAGCATCTCCAATTGCTGCTTTGAGGCAGCACAGAGCTGGAAGAACCATAAGTCCAAAGTTGTAGGGCATTTCTTCTCTCTGGGTTCTTAGATTCTTATTTGATAGTTACTCAGGGTCAGTCTGAAGTCCATAAACCAAGGAATATCAATTTGCTTTGCCAAGCTGCGCTAGCAGCATCTGTTCCCAGGGCTTCAGCAGCTGGGCACACCATCCCAGCCCCAGCAGAGATGCCAGTGGAGCTGCTTCTGTCAAAGTCCATGTACCATACATCCTGGTGGGGCTGGGCAACTTCCAAATACTACTGCTGGCAAAAATCCTACCATGGGTGCTGAGGGCGCATTCCAGCTCCAGTGGCTTACTTTGGAATGGAGCAAGGCAAAGAGGAGCAAATGCATCCATACATGACACTAGATTGCACCAAAAGGAGGAGGAAAACCTTAAAGCACAGAAGACTGAGAATAAAGTTTAAAAGCAACTAAAGTGGCATTGAGGCAGCAAAGCTTGAGAGCATTCCACTGGCCACCACTCAGGGATTCAAGGTGTGTAGAGAGGGAATACATCCTGAACAATGTGAGAGCAAAGTTGTGGATTGTAGAAAACACACACGTTACTGAAAGCCACAGGTAGACACGAAAATAGTGGCCCGGCCATGACAAAATTATTGTGGTGCATTCTGAGCTCAGTGGAAGTTCAACCAGTGAGCAATTCAGTGAAACACAGCCTCAGAGAATGGGTTTATAGCTCAGCAGAGCTGGAGGGCCTTCCTCCAGAGGAGCAGCCACCAAGCTCCCCCTCATCCCTGCATGGGAGGGACACCACTGCTCCCCCTGCTCTCCCAGTGCTCAGCACTCCAGGTCTGCTGGGGCACATGGTGTCCCTGGCTCACCACACCCACCAAGTGCAAGTGGGGAAGAAAGGCAGGTGCCTGCATGTTAGTACAGATGCAGGAGCTGAAGTCAGGCATCCTTCAGTGTATCCATGTGACAGTCTGAATGTTCTCACTGAGAGTTCCCACCTGCCTTTCTCCTGCTGGCCCAAAGGGCAGTCCGAGGTTGCCTCTGGCAGACCTGTGTCTAACAGGAGGCTTTCAAGTGCACACAAGCAGAGTATCAGAAACAACTCCTATTTAGAAAGTAATTTCATTTTAAAATGACTCATGCATACACTTCAAGACTTGGAGGAAGTGTATTACACTAATCATTTTCTCAGCAAATTATTAACCATGTTCCAGGTAGCACTGTAAAACGAGGCACACAGGACCTGTGTGCTCTGTCGTGGGTGTGTTGTCCCCACTGTCTGACAGCAGGGAGCCTGTTGCAGCAAAACTGCTAAAATCACAAAGAACTTGCACAGTGAATTTCAGTGGCTCCAGGCAAAAACCACCAAACATTACCTTGATGATCTCACATTTGTGGTTGTAGAAGATAAATGCAGAAGTATTGCAGGCCCCTATGTGAGGTGGTCACTGAGGGAGGAGTGGGACTTGCTGCAAGATCTGTGGGAGATTCTTGGAGTGACAGCACCAGGAGGGGCAGGTGGAGAAGCTGTCAGGTTGCACACTAACATCATGGGCTCTCTGGTCATGCCATGTACCAGGATTCTCCTTTTTCCCTGCAGCTATCCCTACCCTGCATTGCATCCCTACACCTGGCCTGTGGTCCCTTCTGGAAGCAAAGGCAGAAACAAGGCTTCTCCACAGCTTTCTGAAGCATAGTGAAGAGAATAATGTGCTATTCCCTTTTTTTAACTGCAGGGGGTTACATTTAGAGAATTAGAAGTCACTCTATAAACCTCTCACAGAGTCTGCTATGTTTAACACTGCTGTCAGTGTATGACCAGCAATGTGACATTTTAGCAAGATTTTAACACAAGATGCCACCTGTGTCTTGGATGCTACTGCAAATCTACTGTTGCATGGGTCCTACAAGTGAGAAAGCACAAAAGAGAAAGTGGTTTGTTCTGTCCTCTCTCCTGTGCTACCACAATGAACCAGAACTGGTGGGGACTGCAGGCAAGGCAGACAGGTCTCATTAAATATTATTTAACACCCTTGGAAGCCACGTCTGATAAAGCCTACAGTGTGCTTAACACACCTCAGCCCACAGCATTTGCCCTCCTAACTGAGCAATGAGTTAGTGCAAGAAAGAGAGCCGGAATAGAACCAGCCCCAGAGCTCACACTGGCTCTTATCTCCTGTGCTTGTGAGTCAGACACAGGAATGATTTACATGATGCATTCAGCTCTACAGTCTTCAGAGGTGTTGCAAGAAATGAGTTGCAGGGCTCACTTTTGGAGAGTCAATAGTTTATTAGTCCAGGGATCTCATCAGTACGTTGTCTCTTCTCTGCATGCCACAGCTTTCTCTGAAAAGCCTTCCCAGGGAGAAAGAAGAGCTGTAGTAGCAGGTTGTAAAGACACTGAACTCAACAGCTTTCTTCCTCTGCAGCAGCCCCCTGTGGGTCCCCTTATCTTCACCAGCACTGCTCCTGTAAGGAGCCCTTTCTCCCCTTTGTATCTGGACCCCAAAAAGCCCAAGAGAGAGAACTCAGGTCTTTATAGCTTTTCATGGTGTTGATGTTGAAAGGTTTGTGTATGTGAGGGTCAAATGCACAGTGCATCCATTGATTTTATTGAAAATATCTCTCTTTTACTTAACTAAATTCTATCAATAATCGTCCCAAATCCAAAATCCTGTAGCACCATGCAAATCCACATAGTGCCATACTAACAAGTGTGTTTTCTCACAAAGCATAAGCAAACTTTTCTTCATGCAGTTCATCTGTCTTGATTAAAGATTACAGAGCTGGATATGCTCTGTAATTCCTCTTACAAATCTGATCTATCTTCTTGAAGAGAGCTTTTTATTACATCTATTTCACTATAATTGGCATTTTGTGTGTTCTTAGACTTCTTTTTTTCAGTACTTATTTTCTTTTATTTTATTTGGACTCTGTGAGTTTTGCCGTTTTGGCCTTGGTGCTCTCAGTGCTGTGACTCACGTATTCCACAGGCACTGCCAAATCTCCGGGTCCAGCATTGTAATTATCACATTCGGATCTGTCATTGTAGCCCTGACTTAATAAATAGCAGAGCAGTGATTAGAATTGCTGATTGATCCATTCCACAGTTTTAGCCACTCGCATCTGAGATGAACAGAGGGACTGTTAAAGATATTAAAGACTTGAAATATCAGCATTCCAGAGTAAATTAGTATTAATCAATCATTGCAGGCACACTAGCTTTTATATATAGTAAGAGTTGCTGGATTTGGTAATCTGGCGATGATCAGCTAAAACCATGACTCAGATTAATCTCATGAGTTGCAAGGGAAAGCCCCAGCCCTTCCTCCATGCCCAGCTTGCTGTAGCCATTAAGATCAGAGCATATGATTTGGGTTCCTTCAGGTGGAACTCACAGTGCCCTTCAGGAGTGCATCTCAGGCACTGCAGTCCTAGGTGGACATTCAATTCAATCCACAGGACCACACCAGACCAGGTTCAAAACAAGAAAAGCCCTGAAATGTACAAAGTATAGGTGCTCAGTCCCAGTTCTCTCACTCCACACCCACGGGTCAGAATAACAGAGCCTGGTGGTGTCTGAGCTACAGCTCCATGGAGGAGATGCTGCTGCTTGTGGGCTTTCACCCTACAGCTTCCCCCAGGCTCTGCCTGAACACCTATGGCAAGCAGGGAGCCTGCAGGGTGAACCAAAGGGCAGGTAAGACATTGCTTGGGACACAAAGGGTGGAGGCATGTGTTTAAATTGTTTTGGTCCAAAGGCAGCACTGTGCTGTTCAGACACCAGCAGCAGCCCCAGAAGATAGAATTGCAGTGAGGACTGCTCGCTGTGAACAGGAAAAGTCAGTGACATGCCATGCCCACAGCACAGCTCTTTGTGGCAGCTTGTGACATCTCAGGGGAATGGGCCTACCTCACTGGATTTTCTTCTTGGAAAATCATGTTTTAGAAAGAAATTCTGCTATCTTGGAAGGAGTGGAAGCAGATGAGCAAGTATATGAAAACTTACTGAGCAATTCCAAATTTTTATCATGCCATTGATGTATCCTGATATCATAATGATGTTATGAACATGGATGGCTTTTATTCCTAAGGGCTGTATGATCAGCATGGACATTTTGCATTTCTTCAAAACCTGCTTGGTTTAGCTTTGTAGTTTGACAGATATAGAATAGACTAAGGAAATGTGCTGCTTGTTTACAACTATATTTTCAGTTCATAAATATAATCTTAAAAATTAATTTGTTCAATTTTGTTTTCATTTTTGAGTAGGGGAGTTTAAAAGTTCTGAAAACTGAATTCTCTAGACTGCTCTGGGTTGACCTTAGGTTGCATGCTGACAGCTCAAAAGCGTTCATCCAAAATGCAGCAACATGGATCTTGACTGTGCTTGTTTCAAAAGAGTTTTTTTCTGTTCTTGTCAACACTTTATTCTAGATCAGAAATTTCCTTCCAGGGAGATCTCAATACCACACAAGCATTGAGTCATTCTGTAATGGGATGTTTTACCCCTGGAGAACTGCTAGAAGTCATCTCCTCAGCAGAGGAAATTGTGGGCACTCAGCAGACTCATTCCTGTCCAGAGCATTTGGTACATGAAAACAGTGCAGCCCAAGTTGCCTGGGGAATCCAAGTTTCACCTTGTTAGTGTTGCACATTTTTACCTTCATCGTCTGGGAAGATGAGCTGCCAGGCTGGAGATTTGGCTTTTCTGAGTCACGTGGCCAAACATGTAATGACTGTACCTCTGACCAGCATAGCCAAGAGGAAAATAGTACAAATATGCCCTACAGCAAGTGAGGATTGGGGCACACCATGCCAGCTACCTGTTTTCTGTCCTTGAATGCAGCATTTCGCTTCTCTTCATCTCCAAAACTGGGGTAACAGTACTCATCTACATTTCTAAAGTGTTTCTAGGCTAAAAGCTAAACACCTTTGCTAGAAGTGATTTATTTTTAACTCAGTCACCACAACCCCATTTTTATGTGAGGGATATTGTGCACTCATCTTTGAGGCTCCCGGTGCTTCCTGCCTTGAGATCCTAGGTTGCTATGCAGCCTGTGCTCAGAGATGTAAGGAATCCTCACTGCACTTCCCAAACAGCAAACTTGCCCAGCATGCACAATCTTTTCTCTACTTGAAAACATTCTTAGGGATTTTATACTGAGGCTCAAAGGCAGTCATATATTTTATTTATTTTATTACAAGGCATGTAAGTAAAAACTTGCATATCTGAAAAAAGATATTAGATAGAAAACAGTAATAAAATTAACATTATTATCTTAAGAAAATTGGTAATAAATACATTTCCCCTCGACATTAAAATGCTTGTTATTTTGCACAACAATAAATACAGCGTAGCTCTGGCATAGAGAAAGACCAAGGATGGATACAAGAAGTCCATGTGGTGGCATAAAAAAGCTCAGGTGATTTTTAAAGGTTTGGCATCTTGCACTTGATGCACTTTGATACAACTTGCACTTTAATTTTAATTTTACTATGATTCTTAAACAGTCCCATAATATGAAAATATGAGAGGAAATTTTGTTTGACTGTAGGATTTTTTCCTTTAAATATTTTCAAAGTAAGAAATGTGTAAACTCACTGAAACTAATCCTCGAAATAAGCAAAATATACCAAACAGGTGTCTTTGTGGTTTTTCTACAAAAATGCTTTTTTTTTTCAGCTCTGGGTGCTCAAGCCTGACCAGCCAACTGACAAGGGACCAATCTCCAGTCAGTTCCTCAATTCTTTACACAGTTTTAAAAAAGAAATATTAATAGCAAGGAGAAAGAGTAAAGACAGTAGTATTCACTTCCCAAGTTATGGCGTTTGAGGTTCTTACACTATTATCCAAAGGTGAGAGGAGAAAGAACAGGTGTATTCCAGAACAGTTCCCAGCATAACTTTGGGCCATTCTGGTCTATACTTTTCTTTTAAAACTACTGACAAAAAAAAAATTAGAAAAAAAAAAAAAAAAAAGGAAGAGCTATTTCCATGCACTGTGCTGTTCTTATGCCAGCACATATCATCACAATCACAACTGTGAACCTAAGTCACTGATAGCCCAATCTAATATAGATTGATTGATTGTCCAATGACAAAGTTAGATAATGTCCGCAAAATGCCACAAGTTCTGGCAGAGTCCAGCGTTCTTAAAGTACTGATAGGTCATGGCAAGACTTGGACTTGAGTTTGAAGGCCATGTTCTTGTTGTTCTTGGCAACTATTTTGCCCCAAAACCGCCTGGCTTTCTTGGGGATGCTCTCCCTCCGTTTCTGTAGCGCCAGGCGCTTCTCGTTCTTTTCCTTGCTGTCCCTGCGGAGCCGGACTTGCCGCACGATGCCCTCGAAGAGCTCCTTCACGTTGTGCTGCACAGCTGCTGAGGTCTCGATGAACTTGCAGTCAAACACGACAGCGCAGGCTCGCCCCTCTGCAAAATCCCAAGGAGGACACGTCACATGGGGTCACAGGGCCCGGGGGGAGCAGGGACAAGCTGCCATGTGCGGGGGAGTCAGAGCCACCGGGGAACTCCTCAAGCCTGATATAGGCACAGATAAGTCTTTAATCACCTGATGCTGCCTGCTAGCCCAGGATCCATCTGCCCTGTGTCACAGCTGCTTCCCAGAGGAAGTGGGGGATGTATGGTGGGGGGGTGGGGTTAAATCCTCTCCCAGTAAAGCCCAGCCATCGCTGCTGGCTGTGAAGATAGTGGAAAATGATGGACTTGAGCCAAGTCACTGAAGGCTGGTTGTCCAGCAATGCCTCAACACCACCTGGCCATCTGCAGTGCAGGCTCCCTCAGACTGCGCTGAAGGGTGACGATGGCATTCTCCAGTCATACAGCACAGCTCTGGAGGGACAGCACTTTCCTCCTTCATGGACCATGGGTGTAAACCCCAGCCTGGGAACCGTGGCAATTTCAGTGAGAACAAACACATATACAAAACCCTTAACAAAGGGTGTCTATGGCTTTAGGGGTACATTTTAAATCATAGTTTTTATTCTCAATTATATGAGCCTAAGCTAAACCTGACAGCTGTCTTCCACACAAGCCAATTTCTGGCTTGCTGTGAATTCATTGCCAGGGCCATTGAAGTGACATGGATTCACCTGCCATCTTTCTAAAGAACTTTCAAGCTGGACAAAGAGGAATGAGAAGGCAACCCTGGGCTCCCTATGAACCCCTCAGTTCAGGCTCTTCACCTGGGGCAGCTGTGACAGGAGCCAGAGGAACTGGGCACATCACAGAGCAAGGAAAAAAGTCTAGCTCAACTGGGAAACAGAAGAGCAGAACAGCTGCAGAGAGAAGGAAATGCTGAGGAGAAGAACCCGTGTTTCTGATGGGCCAAGATGAGAACATCTAATTCACGGCTGCGTACTACAGTGTGCCACCTCAGCCTCAGGGAAGACTCTCCAAGAAGATATTTTACTGGCTGCAGATGTTGAGAGCCAGCAGCAGTGTTCCCAGCAGTTTCTCCATTCCTATTTATGGGCTTAGTGGTTATTCATTTGTGTGCAGCCAAGGGAAGGCTGATTTAGCATCCCAAAGCAAGGCAGTAAGGAGACCTCTTCTGAAAGGCTGCACAGTTCCTGCCCAGACTAGCAAAACAAAGATTGAGAGGGAATTTTAATTCGTCAGGGAGGACAGAGAACTGGTTATAAAGAAGAGAATTTTTGGCAGCAGAATAAAGGGGGCTAAACTTGTTGTGCATAAACATGCATTGGGAATACAAAGGGTTTCCAGCTACCAGAAAAATCACATATTTCAGTGGTCTTACACTAGGAGCTGGAAGGGAAGAAATCCCATTTATGATGGTACTTAATAAATAGAGAAAAGGGATCATCTGACATATAACAGTATTACCAAGGAAGGCTTAAGGACTTGGCAGACCCTTCCCAGTCCTCTGCCCTCTGTTCCAGTCCTCTTTTATTTTATTACTCTTTTATTGCCTAGTCCTGATCACAATGTACTCCCTCAGCCAGAGCACTGCAGTTTGTCCAAAAGCTACTAGATGACTTTTAATGTTTATCTCGGGTTTATGCTCATAATTTCCTTACCTGCCACTGAAACTTCACGGCACCTGACAAGGTCACTTTTGTTGCCAACCAAAATAATGGGGATATCTTCTTTCTGGCGTGCCCTGCGGAGCTGTATCCTGAGCTCAGAGGCCTTTTCAAAGCTTGCTCGGTCTGTGATGGAGTAGACGATCAAGTAGGCGTCTCCCACTTGCATGCAGTGGTCTCGAATCCATTCTCCCTCCCGCTGTTCAGATTAAATGGTCAGACATCGTTATGCCCAGAGCAGATTTTACTTAGAAAGTAAAACATCAGAGAATCCAAATGCATTCCTGCTGCGAACTGTAATGGGTATGGTTTGAATCACAGTTATACTACAAGTAATTCCAATGTGGTGATGGTATGAATACTTCACCACAAAGGAGGGCAAAAAATTGCCCCAGATAATTTATTGTGCTGGTTTTAGGCTGGAATGAAAATGGTCTGTAAAGAAAGCTTGAATGTTTTGCTTTATCATGAAAAAAAGTAAGACTTGCATTTCTCAGGCTCACAGTGCAGAGCCATTAGGCATGCTTGCCTTGACGTGGGGTAGGGTCAATCCTATATCCTCCCTGATTCTGCAGTATGGAAACACCTATTTTCTTTCACAAAGGAAACTTGCTTTTTTATATTAGCAGTTATTCATATACACTTTCCTTGTCAGCATTTGACTAGAACAAATTAAAGTACCTTATTATCCCACATGTCGAGCAGTATAACAGTCGCACTTTCCCCATCCACCATCAGAGTTCTTTCATATGTGTCTTCTGGAAAGAAAAGCAGAAAGGTTGGTGATATATTATTGTGTTTCATCATATACATTAAAAAATCCAAGTTGTTGAATGTGGGGTATTTGTTCACAGAGTTATTGAGCCAAATTTTAGGCTGGCTCACATCCATTTCTTTCCTCATTTCCATCTGCACTGAATCTGCACTCTGCTCATTCCTGGTTGCCTTACTTTCCATGATAGATGAAAGATCAGGAAACAAAATGTTCATTATTTTGGCTGATAGTCTCTTTATCTTCTGTGGGAGAGAGAAAATAGAACCAGTGGAAGAAATAACCAAAGGCTGAACATTTGCCCCATGGGAGCAGCAGAGTCCAGCAAGGCTGAGTAATGGAAAATATTTGCTTTCGCTTTAGCATGGACAATTTACGGGTGAACAGTCACTGCTGCTGAGAGCAATACAGCTAACAGCCTACCAAGTGAGGAGGACAGGGTGTTGTGAGACAACAGCTGTTGAGCTTGAGTGAGATCGAGACTTCAGTTGCACATTCTCTCCCATTACACAGTTTCCCACATCACCTCTGATGTCAAATAGCAGAGAAATTTAAAAAGCACAAGTCAGTTATTTTGTACTGCAGCCATAAAAATTCATACCTGGATTATAAATGCCATGTGCAAAATTCTGCCTAGATCTAAGGGGGCTGTTGCCACTCTGAATTTTGATCAACCCTTGCTGTGAAATCTGCTTCAAATACCAATCTTTATTCTTTTCTCCAAAGCTGGGGACATTAGGATGAGCAGTGAGAAGTTTGGAGCCATTTCTAATCTCACACTAGTGGCCAGTAAAAAAAAAAAAACAAACCAGTCTTAAGGTACTGCAGCATTTAAAGGATCTGTCCAGCCACACTTGTAGATAGGGTTGTGTCTAACCTGTGTCTCATAAGACTTCTGCTGTGCACTGATGAAGTGAACTCTCCCTAAATTGTAATCAGAGCCTTTCCTCAGAGCCAGGGATCCACATCCCAGTAAAAGAATGAGCCCAAAATATTACACATTTAAAATAAAGTCAAATGGGGCCGTGCTTAAAATGTCAAGACTAAAAAGACAGAGCTAATCACTGGGAGTGGTTTCCCTTGAGGTCCCAAGAGTATGAGGCTTGTGTTCATGAGTTAACTTCATCTTACAGTCAGTAGCAAAGCCTCTCCATAAAAGCAGCTGTACTCCTCTGTAAGCTGGCTTCCCTGAAACTATCCTCTCGTGTAATTAAATTTCCAGTGTGTAAGCTAAAGTTCCAGTTTGTAAAGCTAAAGTAAATAGTTCCTTCAAGAGACCGAGCATCTGTGTGAGAACAAGCTCCATGCACACCAGAGGACAAAATCCAGAAGACTCCTTCTGCACTGCATTACATATAGAAAAGCTACAAATGCATAATCACACTCCTTGAAAATACAATGCCTAAATAGTCACAGTCAGCTCTCATTTGCACCTTGGTCAGTCCTAAGGAACTTCCATAGAATATAAAACACACTGAAAGCAAGTTCATTTCATGATGTTTTCGAAGCTGACAATAAAAAAAGAGAGATAATGACATCAAGACTTCCAATTATCTCTTCAGAGCTGGCCTTGAAAATCTGTCACTGCTCTACTCCAAGCAATGTTGCAGTGAGTGTAATGGAAAGAGGAAACCACATGGCTTCACATGAGGGAAGAGAAAACTGCCTGACAGGGGTGTGCAAAGCAAATCAGCTGCACTTCCTGATGGCTTGTCCAAGGATTCTACTCTACTTCAGTCATTTAGCACTAGGAAAACTTTTATCAAAGATACTCCAGGCTGAGGAGATGGTAGAACTACGGAAAAAGTTGATGGCAGAAGCTGAAGGCAGAGCACACCTAAATCAGTGAATTTCAAATCCCCCAAAGGCACAAATCTGTGTCTCCAGTCTGAGACAGCAAGTAAGGGAAGTGTGGGTCTGACCTTCCTGATATGGGGCTTTTTTAAATCCTGGGCAAAACTTTCCGTAACTGGAGAGCTAAACACACAAAAAAGAAGCTGTCTTGCCTATGCCCCACTGAAGGCTGGAAGAGAAGCCCAGAAAGCACTGGCAACCATCACACCAAGGGAATATAGGCAGGAGACAAAAGGGAGAGACAAAGAAAGCCCTGCACAATGACAAACAAAACCCAGCAGTAAACTGCATGTCCCCTGAAAGCAGCAACAACTTCGTCCTTGGAGATACAGCAGATTTCTGTGGCAGCACAACCCTTCCACATCAACATCATGCACACAGTATAGCTCAGGACCTGCTGCTACAGCTTCACCTTCGGCGTGGTCTGATCTTTGAGATTAAAGAACACTTTGCAGTCCTAAACAAAGCAAGGGGGGAAAGCAAGGGAGAAGCATCAAAGAGAACCCTACAGCTTGTGTCTTTCCCCCAACAGGCAACAGGACTTTTCCAACTCTGTTGAAGGACCTATACCTTTTTTCCTCCTGGAAGAGCCCTGTGCAAATAACATGGAACAAGGCTTTTACTCAAAATTTCATATATTTTACTCAAAGTCCATGCAGTTGGTACTAAAGCAATGTGTTTATACAGTCGGTACTAAAGCAATGTGTTTATACAGAAAGGCTGAGGTGACTTCTAATGTCAAATACTTTGGAAGTGACTTTTTCTTTATATATGATTTTAAAGTATTTAATTCTTGTAAATCATGAGGACCATCAGTTGTTTTCTCTCCCACAAGGAAAGCTGGAGTCAGCCCTGTGATGGCAGTGCTGACACAAATGTTGGACCAGCATGAAAGCTGAAGCAGACTCTTGTGTACCATCACAAGGTAGGAATGAGGCATTTTCCAACAGGTATTTTGGAAAGAATTAGCATGGGAATCTGGATTGCTCTCTTTCAGTGGCTTTCAATCATTGTTGGAGAGTATCTTACTCATTTTATTTTGCTTTCTTGTTTTCTTAAAGAAGTTGCTCAAATTCATTTTTGATACTCACACCCAATCACTTGTTACTTCTGGTTTACATTAAATGGCCTCTCTCTTTTTCTGTGCCAATTACTACAGGCAGAGCTGACTGCAAGCAAACACCAACACCCCAGGACACAATTACCTACCTCCCAGCACCTCACAGTCACTGTCAATGCTGTCATGTACCCCTGCAAAGATGTTGGCCAGCGAGGACTTGCCCACGCCGTGCTCCCCGATCAGCACCACGCGGTAGCAGTTGCTGCCAGACTCAGAGGAGATGACGGAGTCAGATGACTCCGAGGACCAGCTCCTCCTGTAATATTCATCAGGACTGATGGTGTATCGTTTCTGTGGGTTGTACTCGTTGGAGTCTTTCTGGACCAGCAGATTCTTCCCATCAGCAGGGATGCTCCATCGCTGCTGCTGCTGGTGCAGACTGCTGTTGTGAGTGCGACGCATGGTAACGTTGTTGAGAGTCATTTTAAACCCCTAGTGAAAAACAAGGAAATCACAAATGTTACCTGCAAAATATTTAGAAATGCTCTCTTACTAGCTTCAAGGGGCCACATCATGCTCCTCTGTAGGGACCTAATATGTGAGAAAAGAAAAATTAGCCTTTCTGCACTCTAGTGTACTTGGTGGTGCACAAAGAAATACTTTAGTTATTAGCTAGTGAGACAGAACCTGTTTCCCAGGGATAATACCACCCTCGCATGCTAAATTCTATCTTGTTTAGCCTTTACTAGCTCCCAGCTGTTCTGAGTGCAGCCCAGTCCTGGAAAGAGGGAGGCATGGCTGTGTCCCAGGAGGAGAAGGAGGGGACAGTGCTCAGCACACCGGTCCTACACAGCAGCTGCAGCCCTGCTGAGAGACTGCTGTGATACAGGCAATGTTCACCTCCTTTTGGCATCACTGGGGACAAACAGGGACACTGGTCTCACTTGCCTCCTCCTGATGGTGCAGCTGGGTGTACAGCATCTTTCTCATTGACTCAGTTAAGAGCTGAAACTCTTGGGAAAGCAATAAGACATCATTCACTGCACTCTTGAGACAACCCTGGTACAAAAAGTCATGCAAGCAAGTCTTGCCGTGATGGGGTGGATTTGGGTCTTGTCTGTGGCCAGGTAAACAAAGAATGATCCAGTCTCAGACAGTGATTTTTTGGCTGGTAAGGGGGAGAATGTAGTGAAATCTAACAGCTTTTCTGAGGAGGTACAAGTCATAGCTTCTACAGGAGATACAACTCAGAGAAAAGGCTCATTAATTTATAGATATTAAATCAATAACTTCATTACAGCACAATTAGTTAGATAGGTTCACTCTTCTTACATAAGCATAGCTCTTAATTACATTTTACTCAACAAACTCTATTTTGCCTTGCTTGGAGGCAGAGAAGAGTGATGTCATTCTCAGGCCAATGCCTACCATTTTTAGGAAAGTTACTTTAATGCATTCCAGCTCCCAAAGTGACCATTATTTAGACATTTTTCTTTTTTGCCCTATAGCTGATGTTTCTTGGCTCTCTCTCCTCCGTATCAGTAAATAGGATAATTGTCCATAAAATTCACCCAACCACTTTCAAACCTCAATAATAGGT
Organism: Haemorhous mexicanus; assembly: GCF_027477595.1. Classification (NCBI taxonomy): domain Eukaryota; kingdom Metazoa; phylum Chordata; class Aves; order Passeriformes; family Fringillidae; genus Haemorhous; species Haemorhous mexicanus. The sequence continues at coordinate 134,487,663 of NC_082341.1, forward strand.
CATGAACAATAAAAAGAACAGTAAAGCAACATGTACAAATTGCTATTCTTCTTCATACAAAACTGTCTGAAAACTTCTGTGAATAAATTCCCAGCAGGACCTAGGACAAATGTATAGAAAAAGCACTGTCTGAATTTACTACAGAATACACAATATTTTCTCTGTGATGTGCAGTACTTTGGGGCAAAAGGAGATCATTTTCATGGTCCTAGTCACAGTAACTTTGTCAGCAAGAAATACATCTAAAGAAAAAATCACACACTAAGCAAAGGCTTCCACACAAACAAAATTAAATATTTACTGTGGCTGAATTCTAAAATGCAGTATGCCCATTGAAAAGACCAGATGAAAAAAGCCAGATCTGATTCAGTCAAACGACAGAGAGTAACTCACAACCTGCAACAAGCAGTCACTCACAAAACCATCACAAACACAAACATTTTACAATTTAGCCTCTAACAAATTGTCATCCCTCAGTATGAAAAGCCAAACGAGTCCCTGCCACACACAATGCTCCAAGCTCAAACTGGTTTTGCTACCCCATACTGCATTTAGCTCCAGCACCTCCAGGAAAAGACTGGGTCCAAATGCACTCTTACTTGTGCCAGACTCCTGCAGCCAGAGCAGTCCTTTGTTCCTGCCCTTCTCTCTTGCTGGGCTGTGGCACACTGAGCAGCTCTGCCGAAGTAAATCCTCCCCTGCTCTGGGACTGCCTCTTTAATTCTTTCTCAGCAAACCTGGTTTATATTAAGCCCATCTGATCAGAGACAGGGCTTTTCCGTGACGTGGCTGGCCTTTCCATACAACAGCCAGCCCCCAGCTGGGGGAAAGCAGACATGCAGAAGAAAAAAACTTGCAAACAATCTCAAAAGACTTACTCAAAATCATGTGATTGTTTTAATATTGCCAGTAAAATAAACACTTTTGGTTCTTGCATGATGGAAACAGGAAAGTGGAACAAAAATAAATAATACATGTCATTTGGCCTCAGAGAGCTTTTAATTCAAATGTTATCAAAATTAATGATGATTTTAAATTTACCTAATTTTATTTAATGCATGAAATTCTGTAAATGTATTATGTATCTGTTCTCTGTCTGCAAAACACACTTAACCCCCTGGTGGACAAAACATTTCTCTGGAATAAAATATTTGAATGTTATTTTGAATTTTTTTTTAGAAGTAAGAATATTATTCTAGGGGCTTTGTTGGGGTTTTCTTTGTTTCTTTGTTTTTAAAGCTCCAATATTAATAAACCAGTTATTCTCTGTCAGCCTCCAAGTGACTGTACCCAGTCTCCTGAACTGCATAACCATCTCTCTCTCACTTCTGCTTCAATATTTTACTACCAAGGGCTTGAAAAGACATCCAGCTATGAATTCAGTGTTACTGCAGCTGGATGTTGGCAAAGATGCATCAGAACACACAAAGTCTGCACAAAGTCACACAGTGTTGACACTGTATACAGGAACAATCACTATATAGTGTACATGCCACAAACCCAGGGTCTGGTTCTTAAATTTTTAAAGCCTCATAGCTGATTGGCAGAAGAAATTTTGCCAGAAGGCAAGAAATCCAAACCTGTTGAAACTTGTAACAACATATTTCTTCATTAGCAAAGGAAGAGTAAGAAACTGTGACAGAACCACTTGCTAGGGCTACTGCAACGTTTATACAAGAATACACAAACCCGGTAGTCAGCTCCCAATTATCCAGACTCTGGATTAAATATAATGAGGTCCTACTGCTTTCTTTTATATTTACATATTTACATTTTATATTTACATTTGTATTTACAATCTCCTGGTCCCTGAATCTAATAGGACAAGTTCTTAACCTAGAAATTCTGAACAGCTTTGGTTTTAAACAGGGGGAATCATTTTTTTTCCATGCTACAGGCAAGCAAATCTTTAACTGACAATGTACCTTTACTGAAGGGAACACTGATGTGCAGGAAACATCTCTTCTTAACACTGCAATTGAAATCTCCTTCCTTTGCTTCCCCTTTGGCTTTATTGCATTCCTGTGTCTTTCACAAGGGTTTTCAGGGCCATTTTCAAGTTTTAAAAGCCTAGAGCTTTTCACAAAGTAATAGGTACTCATCAATGCACATGAAAATTATGCAGATCTACCGAGGGTAGAATTGAGCAAAAATAGGCCCTGATTTTCCTTCACATGTACTTCAGTGCTTGGCAGCAGCTAAACTAGCCCCAGGTCCTGCATCTTTACCTCATGGTCTCTTAGTCATCAGGCTTTGGGCCTCTGCTGCTGAGTGATAATCCCAAAGAGCCCAAAGTGCCACATCCCTTTGTGTAGGTTGTACAAAGGGGCTTGTAATACTTACTGCACAAAATGTAACTACATCTTTATCCAGGAAGGTTTGTGGCATGGACAGTACTTTGCAAAAATACCTTTCCTGTTGGCATACCCAACTGTAGTTGCTTGTTTTTGAAACACGCTGGAAACCATGAAGGTGAATGGGTGCTTGGAGTACCACGGACCTCAGGTTTGTATGGATCTCTGTACGTTGTCTGTAATTTGTCACTGCTGAGTAAAAAAGCAAAACCTCTCCACTGCAGGACTGGAGAGATTTATGGACAGAGTGATTGCAGCAGAACTGCAGGCTCTAATGTCTCACCCAAATGTTTGACATATATCACAGCTGAAAGTGCAGACAGAAGAAATAAACCAAAGTCAGAAAATCCTTTGTGTTTAGTTGTAGTTGCTGTTAGATTAGGAATTGCTAGACGTCATCTTTCATAGCTTCTTCCTAAAATTCAAGACAGACAAAGAAAACTCATCTCTCCAGAACCACACAATATATCTCTTCCCTAAAGCCATCCAGAAGAGTTGTCCCAACATGGCACGAAGTGCTTGTACTTGCGGAAATTGCACATGTGTTTTCCTTTGTACTGTCTCTTCTGAGCCTACTCTGGTTTTCCAACTGGACAATTAACTCTCCAGGTCCCATTCTGCACTACACACCCACAGGATGTGGCACTCTTGCTCCTCAGGGAATGCCATCAGCACTCATGAGCTTCACTCATTCTCTCTGTGGGAGAAACACTTTCTTAACTGTTTTTAAAGCTGGGGAGAGATGCAGCCTTTTTATCCTCCAGGTACTTACTTACAAGGCATAACAGCAGGTTGATTACTGAAATATATGAGCTGAGTCCTTCTCAGGGACAAAAACAATCCCACAGATTGATGGAGACTGCTGCAGTCCTGGTCTGTTCAGCCCTTTTGCACTCTTTACTGGTCAACACTTCTGCAAGTCTCGTGCCTGCCCAAGACACAGGCACGAGGAGAGACAAACCATAAGGCCAGGGCTGTCGCAAAGCACACGAGCGCTTGAACGTAACTGCCTGGTGCAATACCAAAAGTCAGAGCCTTTGGTTTTCTTCCATCTTATCCACTCTCTGTTTCATTAATCACATCTTAAAGGAATTCTCCCTGCAGCCAGGATGAAGTAAACATTGCAGAGTAGCAGTTCTGCAATCCTTCCCTAGCCAATTACAATTAGACCAGGTGATGCCCAGAGCAATTAGGCAGAAATTTTCCATTGGATATAAAAGCAGTGCTTTTTAGCTGATGCTTAATTAGCCAGTTTGAATTTATGTATATGATGGCAAAAGTAGTTCCTCAAACCTTCTGGTGTAAGGGTTGTCCACAGAGAGGACATAAATCATCTCGGAGTAGGAGGGAAATTCAGGGGAGGAAACAAATGTTTAAAAAAGCAGGAAAAACAAAATCCAGATTTCTTTCAATGAAAACTGAATGCAGCATGTTTGAAAAGTGCACTTTCTCCCTATACATCCAACAGAGAAGTTCACCTTCATCTTTCCCCTCAGAAGCCCTGACTTAGTAGACTTTGTTCCCAAGAGTGAGTTGCCTGCACAGGCAATGAATGAGGTCTGCCTCTCCTCCAGACCATTGTGGCATTTCACATTTTGCTCTGTTTCTCACATCTGGCAGTGCTGGCAGCCCCCTGGCTATTCTCAGCCCTACCAACAACAGCAGCTATGGACAGAAATTAATTGGGTGCTGGGCTGGATAGTGCAGGACACACTGGGAGTGCCCACAGTCACTGCGTGCCCTCCCTAGGGAAGCTGCTCCATTGTCACCATTCATTCCTACTGCACAGGCAGCCACAGGCAGCTTGGTGAGCAAATGTAGAACAAAAGGCAAAAATAGATGTGGGATGAAGCAGCACTGGGCCCACAGCAGTGGGACCATTGGATTACTTACACCAACTCATGCTTACAGCTTTGCCTTTGCCCATCCCAATTCACATCCGATGACTTGGTCTGAAGTTTCAAACTGACTGAAAAGGTACAAGGGATCAAACACTCTGAGACTGGGATGTATGAGTAGGGAAATGAAGGATTATATGCCCTAAGTAAATTACTGAGGGTCTTAAGAGGGGGATAGGGCAGGGAAAGACACTGAGAAATTAAGGAATAATAAAACATTGGTTCATTTTAAGGGACGCAGTCAGAAGCACCTGAAAGTGCCAGCATCCAATCTGAAAAATAGCCACTGCTCTTTTCAGTGGAGTAGATTTGGTAGGCCCTGCTCCTAGAGTTGCTTGCAGGGAGTACTGGATTTGCTCCACCAGCTCCTTTCCTTCCACATCATGGCAGCACTTTTACAATTCTTTAACTGAGCACTAAAAGTAGAACATGACCCTTTGGTGGTGGGTGCAAGGATAGGGAAGAAGCACTGATCTGCACAAGTTAGCTGTAAAAGCCAGCATTAGAGTTCTCAGGGAACAGGATTGCCTTTAATCAGCTGACTCATTGCAGAACCTCTTATTAGTCTATTACTTGAAGATAATCTGGATTCTGATGTACCAAAAGGAATGTGTGTTCTATATCTGTGCCCTGCAGAGCTTTGTTGACTATAACCGGTGTCCAAAGGTATTTTCCCCATTAATGCATTAAGCCAGCACAGAGGAAGACTCAGCAGAAAATGAGAAATGAACAGCCAGGGGAAGCAATGTAGCTCAGTTCATAACAAAATAAAAGTTACTATTTGTCTAGTTAACTGAAAAGAAATTAAAACAACTGTCAGCTTTGAGGGGAGAAAAAAGAGCAATGATCAAGGGCAAATGGCAAAACTGGATTATTTCAGTTAGCAAAAGGAGTACCTATTTCCCACTCTTGCACTCAATGACGTTAATGAATTCTGGCAATAATTGTCCAGGGAATGGGATTAAGTCATATATGGCATACATAAATGTGCTTTTCAATGCAAATTTTAAAAAATCATAATATACTAATAATAGTAAGATGTGAGCTAGCCATAAATGTTCTTCAAATACTGAGCTAAAAAACCCTTTAGATGAATGGCACCAGCACAGAAGATTTTTTGGGAGGTGGGATCCTTGTAGTATGCCACAGTCCTCAGTGCAATCACATTCAGGAGCCACTGTGTCCTTTGCAGCTACAGGATTCACAGAATTTTACAACTTGATTTTATACCACTAAGTGAAGATAGTAATTTAACAATAGGAAAGTGCTGCATCAGCAAACCATAGGTTAGAAACTTCAGCAGAACAATGATCTTATTCTGATCTTCAGACCTGTTGAAGGAAGATCCAGAAAAAAGTCTTTGCTCCAAATGTAATTTCTTCTTTACTGTGCTTTCCAAGACTCTTACACTGAGTGCAGCCAACAATAATTATCAATACCCAGGCATACTCACACAGAAATACAAAGGAAGCCCTGCCAATGGAAGCAAATCTACTTTAAAAATATTCCACATGGTGGCCAGATCTTGACTTTCAGGTCCTGGTTGCATTTATCTAACACAACAAGCCATCGTGGGATGGCACTGAGCTCTCTGACCCCCTTGGCTTGCAAAACACCTTCTCTTTTGCAAAATCAAAAAATGTTTTGGACTTGTTGTCTGAGTGGAGGAGTCCCAATTCTATGTCAAGGGGCAGGGTGGAGGAGCCCTGGGAGGGTGGGCAGGGCTGTGGGTATCTTCAGGACCCCAACCCCCACTTGGTGCACTCCTTGAGGAAAGGTGGTGGCACATGGTTGAGGCAGAGCTGAGTTTGCTTGGGCTGTTTCAGTCCAGGTCACACCATTTGCATCAGGAAAAAAGTGTCGGGCTAAACATGTCACACAAAACACATGGCAGTGACTAGACCAGCTCTTCCTCCAAAACATTGGATCACAGCTGGGGTGTGATGTCTGGGTGTCATATCCTTCCCCAGCTCTCTTTATTGTGCAGTCAACCAGCAGTAACAAAACCACAGCTAAATATGGTCTTGGAGGGAGCTCTGATCTCTCCCCGTTTACAGTATCGTCCACCCAGTGTCCCTGGTTCAGCTGCCTGCTCGCCACACTAGCACCTAGTAAAGTGATGCTTCATGTGATTGCTCAGTGATTCACTGCCTTGTTTGGATTTTCTGGCTCCCGGGCTCATGTTTATCAGCAAAACACACACTTTCCAGTGTCAGGCCTTAAGCGGATTGGAGCCATACAAAATGCCTTTGAGCAAGATGCGCTACACAGTCAGGCATAAATAATGTCTACTTAATTGAACAACAGCACCTCTTTTATTTACATGGCTGTACCCTTATGTCATTTATTGTGTACTTTCCACTTTCCAAACTGTAAGAAGTGATAATGAACATATAACTGAAGATAAGTTGTTTATTTTCTTTTTGAAGATCTAGTTCTTCACCTCTGTTGTAATGTGTTCATGGCAGGTCAACTGCAGCTAGGATTAATTTCACCTCATTTAAACTGCTTACCTTGTTTCCAGAACAAAGCAGACAGGGTTAACCCAGTAGCTCCAGGGTGATTCATCTAACACAGGTTGATGAATCATGGAGATGCCTCTCTCCCCACTGACAACAGAGGGTTGGGGAGATGAGTCTCTGCACTAATGCTGATTTTAAACCGCACTGTCTGAAAGCTGTACTGGCAGTCAAGTGAAACTAAGAAATCCCTAATGGCCTAAAGGCTAATTTTATGATGATTTTTACTGATGTCCTTTTCAGGTGAGCAATAAGTATGACAAGGTTTAAGATTTAATCATTGCACATGGTTAGAATTTTCCTCCTCTCATACAGAAGGTGCATAAATAGACTAAGCAACTTGGCTCTAAAACAGGAGAAACCCACAACAGGCAACTTTTTCACCATGGATGGCAACAGGCATCTTTTCCCAGTAGCTGCTGAGACACTTCTGGAGAGGAATTACTTCCGCTGCCATCCACTGTGACCAAGCACCAACTGCTGTTTCTTCACAGCCTCAGACATATGACAACATGGCTTGTGGAGTTTTGTGCCCTGCTTCTGCAAGCCAGTGCGTGCTGTCAGTGCATCACTACAGACACATCCTGCTCCATCCATCAGGCCTCCTGAAAAAAGGAGATCACAGCCAGCATGTTTTCCAGGGAACATACTCAGTAAAACAGCAGCAGTTACAATGCTGTCAGCTGCAATCTTGTGCTGTGAAGCCAGTTCCTTGGCACTGAAGGCTCTTGGATTCTGTTGGAGCCAGAAAAGGGAGGCACAGCTGCAGCAGGATCTTCTTGAGCCCTCTAGTTAGGACATACAGATGCACACGTGTGTGGTGATGCTCAAGCATGTACAGTGACCTACAACAACTGCTAGTTTGTCTTTTGCTTTCTCTCTATTGTTTTAATCATATTTATTCATTTTGAAAGCAGGCAGTAAACAGAGGAGCTGGGCATAGAAAAAAAGCCATCATTAATAACTCAAATCAACCATCTTGATGACTAGCAGAACTTCCAATAATTTCACTGCATTGTGCTCTTGTGCTCCAGTGAAAATCATGTTTCTGCCTCTCTGTGATAATGTGTGGGGCAACACCGTCCTTCTCAGCAGTGGACTCTGCAAGGTCTCTGTCATGTTTTCCCTCCTTCACAGCAATTAACACATCTTTTAATACTTTCTGAGCATTTTCTACACTAAAATTTCCTATGAATAAGAGAGGACTTTTTCTCATCATCTCACCAAGCGTGCTACTGATTAAAAGATGTAAGTGACTAGAAGAGAAAATGTGTCACTTGTGTGTCAAGCTCATTTCTCAGGTGAGCTGCTCTGAACTGGGTACCTGACATGCATAGTTCTCATGAAGCACAAAATTTGAGAAACTGATAGGAAAAAGTCTTGATTTTTTTAGGCTGTGGAAGTAGCCCTGTTTTTCACTAATCCTCTCTGTTACTTACTGGAAGTTTAACCAACGGTCAGGCTGGCAGTTTGAGAAACTAAAAGCAAAATAGCTAATTCAAAGTGACAAGCTCAAGGAATGTATTTCTAGCATGCCTTATAAACTATATCTGACTGTTGATGCTCTACAAATCTCAGTTCTATGAGCTCCCATTTGGAGCTGAGCAGGCGAGGGAGCTGCACTGCCCCAGTGTCCCTCCCACCACACTGTGCCCTCTCTGCAGCCCTGCTCTGACAGATTTTAAACAATTCTGTCATGCTGTCAAGTAGGACCCACAAACATGAACTGAGATGATAAAATACATCAGAGTGAACACAGTGAGAAGCAAGGGGGAACAATACAGACACGTCCCTTTGCAAAAGGCAGAGAAAATATTTTGATCTCCTAGTTACAAGCCCACTCCTGGTTGACATCTGACCCAAGACTCTGCTGCTGACAATTACATCACCACTGCTGGCCAGTATAACTCTGCCTCCAGTAGCTCTTTGCCTTGTTAGCTGCGTATGCAGAAGAGCAACTTCATCTCAGTGAGTCAGTGGAGGCAATGGGCTCCTTCAGCAAGGAAAGGAGAGCAGCTAAGGCAGGATTTGGCACTGGATTGCCTCCCATGCTCTCCCTCACTCACAGCTTAAGAAAAAGATGAAGATAAAATGAGAAGCTCCCTTAGAGTACAAAATGTTCTTTTGTTAGAGGATCATATGGAAAAACTCTGTCAGACAGCATACCTGAACATCTTCAAGTATCTTCTCCTATGAAATACCTCTTTCTTCTCTCACACTGGTATACATCAGAAACCACCCTTAAATTTAGTCAGAGTAAAGCATAACTGAGATTTAAAAACATGTCCAAATTATGGAAAGGCAAAACAGCATTAAAAGTCCGTATGTTCCACAGGGGATGAAAACTTTGTGCCCCATATACCTGCACATTTCTGGTTCAACAATACTGCACATCACCTGTGCTGGATGCTCACACTTCTCACAGAGAACAGAACATTTCTAATGCCTTCACTACACTGGACTCTCTCTGCTATCTTCACTTGTCTCATTGGAAGCCTTCAACATCACCACTGGATTATTTTCTCATTACATTACATGCAGCTTGTTAACTTTTTGTCCTGGGGTGACTTTATGATGCTGAATTGTATCCCCATTCATCTGTTTATCTCAGAAATAAGATCTGCACCTTTAAAATTAGACCTGAGATCAAAGGTGGGGGAGAAGGAAAACCACTGGAATTTTTTTCAAGGCTGTATTCAAAACACAGAGATAAGCAGCGCCCTCGGAGTTCTCTGCTCTGCAGACAGATGGGGAGATTTCCCTTGCTGTTTTTGCTGGTTCTTCTCTCATTAGCTGAGGCCAGAAGGTTTGAAGCTGTTCAGCCATTGCTCTGTCCAGGAACACCAGGACTATCATCCAGGAGCCCCCAAACTGTGGAGAGACTGAGAAGACACACCCACGAAAAGGACTCTGACCTACAAAAGGGCTGTCTTGGAATTTGACATCTCTTCAGAACAATGAAGGGTTCCATTGTTTAATATTATTAATTTTCTTGTGTTTGTGAATACTTTGCTTGTTAAATAAACAGTTTTTTCCACTTTTCTCACAGGAGGTTTATCTCCCGAACAGGTCGGGTGGGAAGAGCTGCTTGAATTTGTTTTTTAGAGGGACCTCTTCAGAGGTTTTCTCCCAAATTTGGCCTAAACCTGGACACTTGTTAATCTTCTATCTGAATAAAAAAGGAAAAACTGATGAGAGAAAGAGGTCAAGAGACAGTGTCAGAGAGACATGTCCTACTCATAGAATAGACTCCTTGAGACCATGTGGGTTCAAGAAGTGTTGAATTTGCAGATAGTATATCACTTGCAGAGTGTAATTCACACTTTTTACATTGCCAGGATCACAGGAAAGTGCTCTCTTTGGAGACCCTTAGACTCCCAGTGCCTCAGTCTCTTATTGCTACGGTCATGTAGCAATACTATACTAAGGAACTAAGCCTTCTGAGCCCAAAGGAACAAGGAAATACCTAAGTGCTGCACCACTTCAGCTTTCCAAAGTGTTCCTCAACCATCACTAACAGAACAGCCCCTTTTCACCTTGCATACAGGCAAGGGAGATATTTCTTCAGCTTTGCAATAAACCAGAAGTTTCCCCATGGGTGCCCTTGCACTGGCTGATTCCAAAACCCTTACAGATCCACCTGAAGGATCCATCAGCTGCTCTGTTAACATCAGGGGATCAGGAGCAAATGTACAAAGTCATGTGTGAGCTTGTTCAAATTCAACAGAAAAGGAAACCTGCACATTTGATCAACTTGAGGCTCAAAGTCTGGAACTGGGATTAAGTAGGGATGAGGATGTGGAGATGAGGACAGCCTTCATCAACAGCATTTTATCAGTGATGAGAGTTGAGAGAAGATGAGGTTACTTCTCCCTCACCCAGGATGCAGTCAAGTTTTGGAGGCATCAGACACATAGTGCAACTTTTTGTGAAGGACATGCCTGGCTTGCATGCCACTGGTTTTTGGAATTTTTTTTCTATGTCTGAAGAACACTGGCAAGCATTTTGCTCAGTGAGGAAAAAAGTTCCTTAATTTTAGAAAAGTGCAATAAAAAGTCATGGAGGTGAAAGGGCGGATACTTAACAGACAACATGTGAGAGGTGAGCTATACAATGGGGTGCTCCATATCTTGAATGCACTCAGCAACATTCTGCTATTGGTCTTACCACTGTAATTTCACCTCCAGACCATACCAGTGTTTTCTCAGTGGTAGCTGCATGTGTCACTGCTCCCTGCTGAAGATGCCTCTCCACTTTCACCAGTTCAGCAGCCAACACTAAGGGAGCTGCCTTATCCTGGTCCTGGCTTGGTCTAGAAGTAATGGAAGTAGCAATCACATATCATTAAAAAAAAATAAATAAACCCAGTGACAGTGACAGTCATAGTCATGCATGAAGGCTGACAGCCACACCAGCCCTGTGCATTCTGTAGCAAAGCAAAAGATAGAATAAACCCAACCTCAGACACAAGAAAGTAAGATATAGTGCCTTGCAGAGTCAAATGCAATGCACTGTCTCTGAAATTAATTACTAATGATGTTAGAGCTGTACAAATCACCTGGTAGTGACCTTTTTATTTATTTAAAGTCTGCGTCACTACTTTAGTTACTGTCTTTCCATGATGCACTTGTGGAGTGTATACTTTCCTGCAAATGGAGCAGCAAGTTCCCAAAACCCACCTGTTTAAATACACAAACTCTACCATATGCATTTGAGGGAAAAGTGATTTATCAAACAACAACAGACATGGAGAAATTCCTGAGCAGGTTGAACAGACCCTCCTGCTTGCTGTCACCTCGCCAGCTGCAGTGGAGGGAAGGAGCTGCCAAATTCAAAGCTTCATGAAAACACAGCTGCCACAGGAGCTGTGTCCTGCAGGGCTCAGGCCAGCCAGGTACTTCAGCTGCCCCCCAGCCAGGGAACATGCAGGAGGGCACAGCTGAGCCAGGCCAGCCCAGAAAATTTGGGGGTCATCACCACATTGTTACATATTCAAGCCAATGTGGCTGTAAGTGACAGCAAACATAAAAAAGCTCGGTAAAGGCTTTTATTTAATGCAGAAGTCTTAAACATCTTAATGATATAAATAACTACTGCTAATACTGTGTTACCCAACAGCTGAACTAGGTTATACTATTTTTTGGTTTGATTGGGGATAGCCCAATATATAAATAGATTGTTGTTATGTTTATCTGGGAACAAGGATTAGAGACTGGCTTAGTACAGAAGTAGATCCTGATTTCCTCTTAGGAAATAGAAAGAGATTAACTTGACAATAAGAGCAGAGCTCACACACAGTGACGAACCAGCGCGTCGTGGTTCCCCTGCTCAGGGATGTTTTCCAATGGCATCTCTGCTGTTTGTGTCATTTCCTGTGCTTCAAAAGGGCATCCCTTAAGTACTACGAGACAGGTAAATGCTCCAAGGGACAAATGCTGAAGATTAATTATTGCTGACACTGAGAGCATATGCCAGGTATTAGAAGGCACCTGTTGTGCTGCCTCTCACTAGCAAGGCACTCCCTTCAGAGCAGCAGCACTTGGTGTTCAGTGGTTGCACTGTGCAGTTTTATTCAGACATCTGGAGCAGATCTCTGTGTCATTAGGTCTTTGGCTTTAAATCAGTAAAATGACACAGGCATAACACAGTGCTTGTAAGGAGCATTGGAAAAAGCACTTAAATTATTTAAAGAAATCATAGCTGATGTGGAAAATATTGTTTAAATAATAATTTGCTTCTAACTGTTTGAAAGAGGACTTCTGAAATAGTTACAAAGCTGAAGACTGAAACAATTGGAAACAACATCATTATTGGTTGACATACACAGTGAGAGACCAAGCTGCATTGTGCCCAGAACTGCACAAATATATATCAAAAACATAACCATTGTCCCAGGCAACTGTCAAACTCATTATTAAACTGAAGGCATGGGAAACAGAAAGAAACAAAGAGAGAGCACTGGTCAACAGGAAAGGCAATGGCCAGAACAAATCAACATCACAACAGGCATCAAATATATGCAGAATAGTCAATTACTTTTATGCAAACTAACAGAGAATTAAATAGCTCTGTGATCTTGTAGGGATCTTTTAGGCACAAAGGACAGCAGACAAAAAGATATGGAAGAATGAAAATTGTAGATTAATTCTCCTTCATGGCTACAGATAAGAGATTTTTTGGTGGGGGACCAGAGTTGAGTACATTTTCTAGCAGAATTCTAAATAGCTTTGGGGCTTTTAGGACACCTTTACACTACCTATAGAATTTATCATCCAGTTTCAGGCCATGTTTGTAACACAACATTTGGCCTCAGAGAGTCTGTTAGTCTGAGTCATCCTTGGATTTCCAAAAAATCACAGAAAACACCTTGCCACTCTTTAGATTTTGTCCTTTTCTTTTTTTCATTTAAAAGAAATGTTTAGAACAGCTTAATCTAAGTTTCCAGAACTTAATAATTTATTAATACAACTGTACTTTAATACTTTCTTTAATTCCTTTCTTAAGTCTTGTACCATAGAAAAAAGAAGTGTCAAAAAACCAGTTTCTTACCAAGCCTATTGAGCTAGGCACAAAAACCTGTGCCTGGAAACATAAAATCTTTTCTATTAAAAGACCAAAGACTTTCCTATGTAAGAGCACAATGAAACATAAAAACAACCACAATGGAAAAAATGGAATAGATTTACAGTTTTAAAATAGCATGCATGATACAAAAGTTCATGGATCTATTTAAATTTCAACAAAAAAGTTGGGTTTTTTTTCATTACTGCAGAATGCATTCATTGTGGGTTTTGAGTGCCTCGATTTAGAAGTTGAAGGCAATTTTTATTAATAGCACATGTAATCCCAATATGAGAGATTCCTGTGGCAGATTCATTGGCTCCTTAAAACAGACATCCTTGGCATCAGTAGGAAAAAGGGCTGGAAAGAACTGCTTGGCAAGGGGGAATCCCCATGGCAGTGGGGTCCCTGCTGGCAATGCCACCTCACTGCACTCCCACTGGCAGCATAGGCTGGAAACGTCCTGAGGACAAGGCATGGATGTGCATCCCCTCCCATCTGGAAGGGGATTCCACACAGAGTTACTCATGAGCCACGAGGCTTCCTGGGTCTAAAACACCTGGGGCATGAGGACCTCAGGATGCTGTGCTCCTCAAGAGGACAGACTGAGCCATCTGTAGGCAGAGAGAGCACAACACTCAGTGGAATGTGAGAAAGGAAAGGCCACCTTGTTGGCTGTCACTGGCTGTAGCTGACAGCTTTAATCTTTTGAATAAACCCTGTTTATTCTAAGAACTCTGACACACAGCACGTGCTGGCAGAATAGGACTGATGCCATCACTGCAGTCCCTCTGGTTACTATGCAGGAATTCAATTTGTGTCAGCCTTTTCATGGAAATAGTTCTTGTGAGCCAAGCAAGAAAGAAAATGTACCCTTCCCACCTTCTTGGGAAGGCAAATTGCCACCAGGAAAACCCTCTGTCCAGTAGAGCTTGACATTATGGTAAAGGTGTAATCAAAAGAGACGTCCCACAATTCACCTTATCAGAAGCCCTGGGAGATGTGTTTCCTGAACTTACAGATCCCCAAACTCCCCCTCTCAGAGAAAGCCACCTTTCACTGCATGGCCACAAAACAGGACTCCAGCTCAGGAGCTGCAGTGGGCAGCCAAGGGTAGTCACACCTCCAAGGCAGCTCACAGCTTCAAAAAAAGCCCCAGAATTTTATTAGGGAGCCCTGTGGTTAAAAGGTAGCTATTGGTTCATGAGGCATCAGAAAACTCTTGGGTAAAATCTTTAGATGGGTAAGGAAGAGAGAAAAAAGCAAAGGGAAGGTTTTCAGAAGAGCATCACACAATTACAGAGCAGGGTGAAAGAGAGCCCAGAGCTGCAATGACACCTCTGGCCCTCCGACGGTCCTTTGAAGGAATTTAAAGAATGCCAAAAGCTGGCCTGATACTATATTAAATGGTTATTTTTTCTTCTTGTTATAAACTTGATGCTAGAGTGATTTCTGGCCCTAAGAGATGAATTCCAAGCTGTCCTGAAGGTAAAAGGGCAAGAGCTGTCATTACCAGTGGAGGCTCTAAAATGAGCTACATAAAGACCAAGACTAACAGATGATAAATTCCAATTGCTGATGCTCCCAGTACACAGAACAGAGTTGTCATGAGCTACAACAGCTCTCAGGAGGGGAGACAGACGCCAGGATTGCAGAGCCCCTTCACATCAATAATTTTATATAAAGTTTCCAGTGGAAACAATTTGGCACATCTACCTTTGGAAATGTCCATAAAAACCTCGCATGAAATATGTTTATGCTTTTCAAACTTTCCTTTCTTTGTATATTCTCCTAATATCTTGATAATTGCCAGTGACCTAACTCCAAGGCCATTCCAGTGTTCCATAAACCAGCAAGCAGTGGGAGTGAGGGAGGTTTTCTGTTGCTGTTATCAAAAGAGAATTCAAGGTAACTGCAACTCCCTGGCAGGGATCAGAATTAATGTGGAATTCTTTTACTGATGCTCCCTTTCCAGGCATCCTCTGTTCCTTAGCAGCAGTCACCTGCTCTGGTCATAGCATATATTGGCATATATATTGATTCTTGCTTCTGAAAAGCCAGTTCTTAAAACCTGCTTTGGAGGACCTGAAGGCACAAGATGCCCTTGTGACAGAGGGGGCTGGGGAGAAGTCACCCTGCAGCCAGGTCTGCAGCAATGTGACAGTGACTGGAAAGCAGTGACAGCATAGGGAGCCCCAAACAGCTCATGGGAAAGGCACCTGCTGCAAACTTAGCATTGACAAGCATGGAATAGTATGGAGAGCATTGTTAAGCTTGGAATAGTTTGGAGGGCAGTCCCTCCTCACCCAGTGCAAGCACTGGACAGGGTCAGGGAGGGCCCTGTAGCCAGAGCACACAGCAGGGAACTTTTAGTCATGACAAAAGCTCAATTCATGCCAGATAAGGCCTGCAAGTCGAATAAAAGATCCACCGTGTCATGAGCATGACGCCATACTAAATGTATGCATCATTCTCCAAAGCCTTTCCAAAAATGACAAATGATCTCAATGCAGATGTTTCTTTATGTATTATTCCCTTTTCATATGTCTACTTTTCCTCTTACAGGCATTTTCAGTCGCTTAGGTAAATGATTAAGTAGATTGCAGAACGGTCAAAGGCCCAGGCAGTTGTCATGATAATAGAGATTAGAGATACTACAAATTCTTTCATCACACACATGGTCCTCATGGACCTCGCTGGTGAGATGAGTGTAAAAGGAATTACTGCACAATAAAACTAACTGTAAAAGAAGAAAAAATGGAGGATGACAGAAGGTCAGAATAAATTATGTGGAATATCAATAAAATGTCACAACAGAAACGCGTTTCTGTGTTTGTCTTTTTATCAACAAACATTTTTACAGGCGGTGAAATGTTGCATCCTCTGGCTGTTTCTGAACCACTGCTTGAGCACATGGGCTTTGCATGAATATACACATGCAGCAGTGAATGTGTAAAATGAGATTTACTCACAGAACTATACTACTGTACATAGTTTTTTTGGGGTTTTGGGGTTTTTTTGGAAGGCATCGTTTTTCCATAATGCTAAAAGACAAGCAGAAGAATCTGTTGGCATTATAAAATGAGACATGTAAATGAGCTCAAAGATTTAAAAGCTGCAACTGCAGGCCAGAGGCTGGAACATACGCAAAAAATATTTCTGCATTCATGCAGACACAGTCAAGTTTCCATTCCAACTTTTCCTATGTCAGAAAATAAAGAATTTCAACCAATTATATAAGCATTTAAATAGCTGTGCACTTCATAGCTTTCCATTTTCTGTGGTCTTGCTTTATTTCATGTGTGCCATTTACCACCTCCTGTTGCCAATGGTTTGGAACCCAGTTCTAGGACCTTTCTAGTAGTTCACTGCTGCAGCAGGCACCAAGCAACAATGTTGGCTGTAACAGCACGTACACTCTAGTCATGATTCATTATTTTTGGTTCCTAAGAGTATACATGATCCTAATCAAATTCATCTGTAAGTGAGTCAAGTGTGCTTGATTAATGCTAACGAGGAAAATCTGAGGGCAGATAGGCATGTAATTTCTGCTTCATTTAAAAATATGTTGGAAACTGAAAACCTATATTGGTGCAAAGCCTGTTTCTAAAACATTAACTATATTTTGTCTTTCTGCATCTGTCAGTAAGTACTGACAGGCTAGGAACACAGTTTCTCCATTGTTGCTGCAATGTGATTTTTCTTGTGGAGATGTATGTGTGCCTAGTTTTGCAACCACATTACAGTTTGTCCCTGAGGCCATGAAATATTTATAGGGATCTTTCTATGTATTTGGATTGCATCAAGCAGAACGGTCCCACCTTCTGAAAAATTAAATTTAGACATTATGTCCCCACAGATTTCAGTAGCAGGAACTGAAATAACTTGCAGAATTGGGGCTACCATCACTCACTGAAGAGGTACAAAATAAAAAACAGTTTGCAACTGTCTGCATTGAAAGCCACCATTACCAGTGGCTGACAGACCTCAGCAGCAGCACTGATCACACTTCCACAAGCCCCAGTTTTCTGTGACCCTGGCAGGCAGCTGATGTCTGGGCAGATGGGCATACAGAAACAAGCCCAGCAGGTGCAGGTAACCACAAATGTGAATTAGAAGCTTGTACAGTAACAACTCTCTTATGCAGACCTTTTGCTAGAAGCTACAGTGCCCAGAGAGAGGTGCCAGCACCAGTGGGGAAATGTGTTATTCTGGCATCAGCACATCCTTCTTTTCCTGGAAGTGCACATGTGACTGCACAGCCTAATTTACCATAGCTCCAGAGTCTGCTCTGCCGGTCTGTGACTGCTGTCTGAGGCATTCCAGTAACTATTCATTATAAATAGCAGGGAGTGTCGCTGCAGGCTGAGAAACAGCTTATCATGGGAGCAGCACTGCTACGCCAGTGCTGGGAGCAGTGAGAGCAGCAGCTGGGACATGATCCTGCAGTGCTTGGGCTCAAAGCCCTTGGAGGGAACAAAACAAAACCTGTTTGGCCTTCCCCCTTCCCAGCTTTAGGCAGGGAGTGTTCTGCACTGAGGCTGTTGAGGAGGCATGCAGCACACAGGAAAGGAGGTTACTGGGGTCACATCCAGCACTTGTGTAACCTCTGCGTGACTGTGAGTGCAGGAAAGGCAGTGACTGTCCATCCCCATGGCTAGCAATTGGAGCAGGCACGGGGCCTGAGAGGGCCCCATGGAGAACAGAGGCCTAAAGATAAGAAAACGCCAGGTCATAGTGACTAGGCCTGAAGCCCCTCTCTTCCATCTTCCAAACCCTAGCTTATCTCTCTGTGACCCCATAGGTTACTTTTCCCTAACCCCTGCTATTGGACAGTTTCTGATCCCTTCTAACCCTATATAAGGAGCTACTTTAGCCCCTTCTGGCCAGAAGAGCCACCGCTGGAACCCTTCACAGACTCCCCAGTAAACCATCGCTGTGGAACTCCAGGACGTTTCTTTTCATCTCTCTCTGCGTCTGCTTCCCGGCCAGCTAGCGAGGCTCCTTAGCAAGCAAAGAGCTGAAACCCAAAGAGCTGAGATCACTAAGAGCTGATATCACTTGAGCTTGCTAAGGTAGCCCGTGGCTAAGAGCGGCTTGGGTATTCGTAGAGTCAGTCTTCAAAGGACCGAGCTATCTGGCCCGTGCTCACCTGCCTGCTTGGGGCACACAAACCCTGCAGGAAGCCAGTATCCAGCTTTACACAATGGTGCAAGGGAGAAAAATGTGTGCATGAATTCTTAAATGCAATACAACTGTGAATTTGGGTGACCAACACTAGTAAAACAAGCTACCAAACCACACCAGAACGACAGTACACCCCAGGGGTTGTAGGCATATAAGATTTTGCCTTAACAATGTTCTCAGGTGTTTAACATTCTGCACTATGTGTGCCCTCAGGTGCCATTGCTGTGGCCAAGATTATCATAACTCTTCTGCTGAGAATCACAGACTGGTCACTGTCTTGACAGCCTGGTCCCTTGGGGACTTCTAGCACACTCCTAAAGCACTCAGCAATAGCCATTTAGCAAAAAAAAAAACAAAAACAAACAAACAAAACCCCCACCCCAAACATAAGTCATTTCTATCCTGAAATGAATTCCAAGAGGGTTTCATAGCAGTCTTGTGGACACTGCATTCATGCAGGAAAGGGAAAGCAGCATGTATTCCTCTCTTTCCCTGGAAGGGACTCAGAGCCTTGTACACCCTGGGCTGCTGCACTGTACCCCCAAGGAAATGACACAGGCCCCAAAGAGGAAGCTCAGGTCCTCCCTTCCAAACTGAATCTTTTAACCACTACACTACATTCCTGCTCTTATGTATCAGCTTGTTTCCATGAAGATCATCAGCCCGGTGTGTGAGTTTTGGCGTACAGCTGCTCTTGGTCACCTGCAATCATTCTATGAGCCAGGGGGACAGGCATGCTCCTGAGCAGAGGAAGCTGCAGAGCTGAATTCCTTCAGAACATGGAGCTCCTCGATGGAAGAATGGTGAAAGGAACTGACTATTAACCAAAAGGTTGCCTTGCCTTCCATGCAGGTCCCTCTTTTCATGGCTGAGAGAAAAATAAAGAAAACAGAACAGGGTGCACACAGTTATTAGGTGTGATCTTGTGGGTTGTTCTGTTAAGATTAGGCCCCTGTGCTTCCCCTACAGTGCAGCAGAAGAGTTCACTTCCTGTTCATTTTGGGATCCAGCCTTCTCCCTTTCTGACACCCCCAGAAGTGCTGGACGTGCTGCTGTGATCGCACTGACCTCGTCTTCAGTCAGGACAATACTGGTGGGGGACTCTGAGCCCCAGTCTCACACAGCACATAACAGGCAGCAGTTCTGAGAAGCATTAGAGAGTTAGAGCACTCATCCCTGGTTAGGGGCACATTGAATACAGGACCCTTGGGGCCAGTTGTCTTGAAGTTCCTCATGCAGGGTCACCTGCAAAGGGCTTTTGGAGTCTGAACACTGTGCCTGCCTTCCTTTTGCATTCTTCTCAAGGAGCTGAGCAAACACCTGACTTCAACTGAGGGAAAACTAAATATTTTTGTTTGGATAGTACCTCCCAGGGAGTGGATGCTTGGAGACAACTAGCAGCAAGCTTTCTTGTCCAATGAATTTAGTGTCTTAAAATCATTTAAAAGCTGTGTGGATTCAGTCCTCTGTGTGCATGTGACCAAGACTGTCTTGTGTCCACTGCAGTTTGAAGCTTTGGGCACTCATTGATGTCCAGTTGAAGAGACTGCTCCAAGCTCCATTAGGTTTTATCACTTTCTTCATGGATTTTCTGTTTTGTCTGCTGACTTACTGTTATCCCATCTCCTTCCCATCTGTTGCCTTAAACCACACGGGTGGAACTACATCAGAAACTGACCCTCTGGGCAGCTCAACCAGCTACAGTAAAGGAGATGCAACCTGAGGTAGCATCCCCTGCTCTTGCAAGGAACAAGCCAATTCTCTTACGTGTGCCCTAAGAAAGTTTAGGATGTTGCTTCAAAACCAGACCAAAAATCTGTGAGCCAAATCTCAGCCTTTTTAACCCATTTAGTGCAACAGGGAAGTCTTTTGGTTCGGCAGTCTCAGTTGTTTCAGTGTTGCTGCTGCCCGTGACAATGTGGACAGAGGAGCAGCCTAGAGCAGACAGAGTCTCTTGTGGGCCTCCCAGTTCAGCTTTTTCCCTGTGCAGTATTTTGCAATGACTAACTTTTGCCACAACTGCCTTAATGTGTGTTTCTATAGGCAAATCTGTCAGCCTGACAAGAGTCCATCACAGCCTTTGGATTTGAAATCCTCTCTTCTGTACCAGCAATGATGGCAAACAGAAGGCACAACCATCCTGATTAATTAATCCACACACAGCACCACCTAGCAACCCCAGGCTGTTATGCTAACACTTCTAGCCAGAGCTTGTAAGTGTATAACTTAACCACATGGGAATGCACTATCTCACTCTCATGAGCTCAGAGGGCTTTAAAGGAAACCTTACCTACCTCAACGCTTTCTCTGAGATGCCATCAGTGTCTGGACACACAGCATGACCACCAGACAGTCACAGCAGGCAGGAAGAGAAGGTCTGATAATAAAATCTGTAGTTAATTAGCAACTCTTCCATTCTCCTAAAAGGCTGATGAAACCACCCACTCAGGCTTTAGTTCTGTGTCCACTACAGCAAATGACAAGGAATTCCAGAGATGATTGGTTTTTTTGGAAGGCACTTAAACAACTGAACTTGTGTCAGTGAGTTTGATAGTGTTAAGTGTTGATAAACAACTGGAGAAGTGCTCGTCCAGGATGCAGGGCAATTCACCACTTCCATGGATTTTTGTCACTCTGACATACACCACCTGTTGAGAGTAGTCCTCAGGCTCCATATTCCAATGCCACTGGAGCTTCCACCACTGAATCTTCTCAGATGTACTAGTGAGGGCAATGTCACATCCCACCACATCCTGCAATATTACATTACATCTCTCTGCCTGACTTGGCATCAACAGGTTTTTAAGGCACTACTTCAGAATGTCTGTAACCCTGTGTTTTTAAAATACAACTTTTACTAGAAAATACTGGTTAAGCAAAGTTAGCAGAGAGAGGCACCTCAGCCATCCACTGAAGTCTGAGTAAAAAAGTTTCTGTCTCCAGCATTTACACTTGAGACAAGCCAGGAGACTCTGCCACCAATGCTGTTGCTTTACCTCCAGTAACTGCTTTATGTTGGCATGCACATCCACCTGCAGTGCTGCCCCAGATGTGGGGGGTCAGTTTACATGTTCTCTGCTGGAATTATTTAACACAAGGAGCAGAACTTTAAATAGTAATTAGTTAAACTTCAGCATGTTACATTACCAGAAAGCCCAACGAATGTTTAAAACCAGTGGATCTCCAGGAAATAAAAATATTCACAGAGAATATTCAAGATTAAGGCTCCTGCCTGGCATCACATACTGAAACATGAAATTGCACCTGGTAGACTGGGACAACTGTAACAGCTGCAGATTAATTCTGTGAGCCCAGAGTGCATAAAAGGGTGTATCAGGAGTCCTCACCCATAAAACCCCTGGTTATAAATTGATGTTCCTTTTTTAACACTTGGAAATCATTTTTGAATTCTAGAAATCTGGTTTTTTAAGTTTTTCATTTAAACATAATAAAATGCATTTTATTGTCACTGAACTCTTCTCTGGTAATGAGAGGCATGTCAAAGTGATCTGGGAAGGGCTGGCACTCCTTCCTCCAGGCTGCACTGCACTGCCCACTTAGGAGATTGACATGGCTCCTCATCAGACCTGTCTTCCCTGAGCAGCGCATCACACCATAGCTGTAGTGTCATCTTCTCTGCAGGTCTCTCTCACACACATTTTCAGCAACACAAATGTGTGTCTCCCCTCCTAAAAAAAGGCAGAGACACCCTTTATTGAGGAGAGCCAGCCAAAAGACTGAGGAAAGTTGTTCTTTCCCAAGTCCAAGCCCTCAAAGCAGCATTAGGTGGAAAACTCGAGGTGGGAGTGGGAAGATACTGGGGTGGGTTTTCACAGCGGGGTGTCAGAAAGCAGCAGCCACTGCAGCTGAGCTGGGGCTGCCCCAGCAGCATCCCCACGGTGCCCCTAGTCCACTTCCACAGCCACAGGTGCTCTGGGACATCCTCAGGAGCTGGGCTGGGGGACAAGGGACTGCTGCCCTCGCTCCAAGGCAGTGCAAGATCAGAGCTCCTTATCAGCACAGCTCACCAGCACGACTGCTGTTCCTTGGAAATCACATTCTGAATTCTTTCCATCAGACTCCCTAAGGACAAAGATCCATATATTTCTGGCCTGACAAATCGTATGGGAAGCTGGAGGTGGGGGGAGAAATTACTTTGAATATTCTCTGACTGAAAGGAAGCCATGACCCTTCCTACCCCACCTTACTCTGCCATGCCCAGGGCTGGACTGGGTCTCCCTACCCTGACCTGGGTGCAGCTCCTTGTTGGCCATGATGCCTTAAGCAGCTGGAACAGAGGCTAGACAGAGTTAAGGGGAGTAAAAAGGATATTTATTGAAGAGCCCTCAAAGGCCACACCCTGGCAGTAGCAGAGCCAAAGTGATGGCTCTGCCCAGATGGCTCCAAGATGGAAGCAAAAGAGGGCTTGGTCACAAGATCTCACATTTTTATGAGTTTTGGTCCATTAGCATATTGGAGCTAATTGTCCAATTACAGCCCCAGCCCATGAAGTCCCATCCTTCTTGTTTTTTCTCTCGTCAGTCCACATTGTTTATGCTCTTGGGCCTGAGATCTGGATTGGCTGTCCTTGGGTCCCCAGCTAGAGAAGGAATTGTTTTGTCCATCTGCTCTGTGAAGAGAGCTTACTATCCCCTAATATGAAACTAAGACCCTCACCTTACTATCCTCTTATATGATACCCAGACCCACACACCAAAGCAGCACAAAATTGAAAAAAAGAAAAAATAAAAAGCTAAAACCCGAGGTATCAGCCATGGCCACAAAGCAGGAGGGGTGCTCCTACAGCCAGGGAGGGAACTGGAGAGTGTCAAAGGAGCTGAGAGTGCATAATTTCCAGTCTAAGAGGAACACTTTCTCACTGAAACTTCTCATCCTCCTTCCCAGCTCCTGACTTTTTCCCTGCCTGAGCTTTTTTCCTGTAAGAAAGAACAAAGGAAAGTGAAAGGGTTCCTATTGCAGACGTTCTGCAGGGCTCAGCAGAAGCCTGTAGTGGGTCTAGACACAGCTCCTGCCTCTCTGGCAGCACAACCACCCTCAGCCACACCAAAACAGGACCTGCTGTTGACAGCTGCTGGTAGCAGCCAGGGGCTGGACATTGGGTAATGAATTTTTAACTTTCCATTAAACTAGTCTGTGCCTCAGCCCTATTGGCAGAGACTGTCTAAAAGCTGTACTCATTCAAACACAAGCTCTCATCAGTCCCAGCTCCAGGCAACTCAGCAGGTTCTCAGGGGTCTGGGCAAAGCAGAGCAGCACACAGCTTTGGCTAATAATGAGCAACTTCTGCGAGGGATTTCTGGTCAGCAGAAGTTATCTGCCCAGCATACTGCCAAAGGAAGAGGAAACTGCACCCATTTTGACAGGCAGTTATCAGTGATGCAAGAGAATGTTTCCCCACATTTTACCAGACTTTTCCCCATGACCTTTCTCAGGTGGTACTCCCACAGTTCTTACAAATGCACTTCAGATGTCATCACATTGGAATCAACCCAGTCAGTTTTGGTTTGGATGCTGTAGAAGATGTGTCTTGGTGGGATGTGTACTGACCACATGGTAAGCACCTGGAAATAGAGTTAATTGGTCATATCTGAAGAAACTAAACAAGCAAGACACAGTAGTTTCAGATACCTTCTACAGCAGATCAGCAATCTGTTCTATTTGCACTGAGCACTCCTGAGGTGCAATGGCTCACAGGTAACAGGAAAAAACAGCTGGAGAATGCCAGGCTTGCTTGAACTGGGCACACTCATGATTCAGCTTAAGAACAAAAGGCCAAACTTGAAGAATTGATCCTCTTCAGCTCAGTTCTTACCCAAGGATTTCAGGAGAAGTGATGCCTGAAAGAAATTTTGTGTGTGGTCTCAAGATTTTATTGCCTAACTGTAATGCAGTAAGAATTAATTACGTCCCATGGGACTCTGACCCTCCCAAATGAAACTCCAAGATCCTGGATCCTGATAGAATGATGCAAAGTGGCCAAATTTGGTAATGGATAGAGTTGGGATCTTCCATGGTTTTAACCACCACCGAGGGAAGGTTTGAAGGTTATAATGTTGTGATGGAACAACCTCTTCAAACTATTACAAGGCATTATATTTTATAGAAGTGCTCAGGCTTAAATCACTTACAAGATCCTGCTGACTTCTGCTGGCCCTGGAAATAAAAGGAACATTTAAAAAAAAAGAGCATTTCTGTGCAGTCATTTCTACTTTTTCCTCTTGGCTTGTAACCAAACCTTGGAGAAGGGTGCCAGCATCAGCCAGATGTGCAGAGACACAGATGCTCTGAAAGTCAGTATTATGGCATCAAGCTTTTCTCCCCATGTTCAGAAATCACAGCCCCAAGCTGAGTGCACAAGCAAACTCTGCAATGCCTGGGGAGAGCCGAGTACCTCACCTGGGGTCCACAAATGCCCACAGCATGAGGAGAAAGGAAAGACACAAGGGCATTTTAATCATGGTGCCAAGTCTTTGACAACTAAACACCGACCTGAGATTATCCTCAGGGAGTTTATTGGTTGGGGGAGGTGTTTAGTGTGTTCAGATGTCTCACAGCTCAGCCTGCACTGCAAAGTGGTTCCAGGACTCAGTATTTCAGTGCCTATAGCAGGACGAGGGCAGTACTTGGGTACCCAAATCCCTTTGCCTCTGTAACCCACAGTGTCTGCACTTGTTTCCTGAAGCTGTCAGGTGTCGGCTGCGGCTTTGATTTACAGGCTCTGGTCATTCCCGTGAGTTACCAACCTGCACGACTGGGTCATTCCTCGCCGGGAGGTGTGATCACATCATAACTCAGGACAGAGGCAGTCACCGGATCAGATACCACTGATTTCAATGCAGAAACAGAGAGACTGTGCTTTATTGCTGCCCGGGGGGAGCGATCAGATTCACACAAAGTCACCTCCCTGGCAGCAGGCGCTCCCGATGCATGAGTGACCTTTTGTCACCTCTGCGAGTGCCCGGGCCAGCTCTCCGTGACCGGCCGAGGCTCCGCAGCGCTGGGACCGACGGACCGTGAGCAGCTGCTGCCACCCTCAGGTCACCCTCCGAGCAAACCTCGCTCGCTGCCTGCGCTGAAGGCTCTCTAAAAAAAAGGAAATGGAAAGCGAACGCAGCCGGGCTGCTGCTGGTAGGGCTCTCACACCTTGCTGGCGTGCCGGCATTGCTTCCTGCAGATGTGCCAACAGGTTTCATCGAACGTGTTCCATGCAAGAGCAGGAGCAGGGGAATCTCTGACATAAAAGGGTGGAGCAGGAGGACCAGCAGGGCCACAGTCACAGAATCATGGAATTGTTTAGGTTGGAAAGACCTCCAAGATCATAAATTCCAATAATTAATCTGTCACTGCCAAGTACAGCAATAATCATGTCCCCAAGTGCCACTCCATCCCTTTCCCAGGCAGATTGTTCCAGTGCTTGAGTATCCTCACAATTGAGTTTCAGGTCCAGGAATGGGGCTGCAGTTCAGACCTGCAGGCAGGGAGCAGCACACAGTCCCTCTCTGCATGATGTCTCAGCTCTCCAAAAACCAGCCCAGCCCTCCTGGGCAGCCAGACAGGCAACTGCATCCAGCCTGCAGGAACACATAGCTCAAAACAAGCTGTGCCTGCCCCAGGAGTATGATATCTGCAAGGACTGGAACTACAGGAGGGAAACTGGAATCCAGGGCTGAAGAAGGAGGTCCCAAATCACCTTAATTCCCCACTACCAACATCCCAGATAAATGCCCAGCTGAAATTAGACACTCACACCCTTACACTTCTCTTCGTAGCTAGAACCACTTCTGCAGCCAAAGCTGGACAAAAGCACAGCATCAAGCAATCCTAATTGCTTTTTAGCAAGTGTTTTGCTTGCATTTGTGCCACCAGGCACTATCTACATCAGCTTGTACCAGCTGAGGGGCATAGGCAAAGGTGAGATGAGAGAGTAACAGGAGAGAGAACTTCCAGTGCTGTGAGGCAGGGTATCGCTCCAAAGGCAAGCAATGCACCTTCCCACCTGCAGAGCTGCTGCACTGCAGGAGGAGGGATGAGCTTGGTGGAGAGAACTTGGCTTATGGCAGTCCTTTGCAGCCAGGGCTTGGCTTTTGCTGCTTAGCCAGTTAAGCAAAAAACAACTTGAAGCCAAATCTTTGCTCTTATTGCTCTCCTGCTATACCTGTGGTCTTTTCAGCACTGTGATACCTCTGCAATTCTCCTATGGAGAGGAAAAGAAATTGTCTGAGGATAATTTTCGCAGGCACATCTCAGTGCAGAACTAAATAAGCCATGTCCTGGGGGAAATTTCACATCCTCTTGATGATGTATGCTCAAGGTGAATGCTGGTGAGTAAGGTTTTTCTTGGAAGCTTCTTTCCAGAAGTTGCTTGCATGCCAAAATAGGAGGAAAACACAAATTATTTTCCAAACAAGTCTTGTTCATAGGAATGTAAAGTTCAGCAAAATTTTCTCCTTCAGCATGTTCTTCCCTTCTAATACAGTGTCTCTTGGTTTCTGAGACCATCAAGGTAATTTCTGGGCTGTGTTTAACTTTCAAATCAAAGGTGAGATTTTTTTTTTTTGCAACACTTCAGCAGTTTCTTCAACAGCTTCTCAGACCATTAAACCTTGCAACATCTTTGGGAGGAGATACACGGATTACTATTGCTTTTTAGTTAAGCTTTTCTTTATTGTACAGCTATGCAAAACAACATAGTTTGTCAATGGCTAGACAAAGAGTAGAGTCATTGCTAAAAGCATCTTGATGAAAGCTGGTGCTACAATTTCAAGTGGCTTTTGGGTTTAAGCAATTTTCCACTGTTCATCTGAACGCTGCAGGCTCCTTGGTTAACTCTGGCTTCTGGAAGCTGCCAACACACAGTAAAAGACCTCACAACTCTTTTCAGCCTGCTGATTTCATCCTGGTCATATTCTCCACAAAGCAGGATTTCTGAACTCTTTCATCATATCAGGTCTTAAAACCTCACTGCTCCCGAGCAGATTCTTTTGTTCTACATCTCTCACAGGTTTTAGACCCCAAGGAGCCCTTGACAATAGTTTGTGAACATTAGTCAGTCACATGCCTTACAGATCTGTACCATATTCCTAATACAGGCCAGGAGATCACTTACATTGGAAGAAGCCTTAGGAGGTCCTCTAGTTTAACCTTCTACTGAGAAAAGCACCAACTTCAATGTTAGATCAGGTTACTTGGGATTTTGTTTCAGTCTGGTTTCAAAAACTGCTAAGGATAGAGCTTCCACAGACTTCTGAGAGGCCTCTTTCAATATTAATCTCTTGTGCTGTTGTTATTTATTATTGTTATTGTTATTATTTCCAGTCAGATTTCAGGTTTTCTCATTCTACAGTCAATAACTGTCTCCTCTTACTCTTTTTTTTGTGCACCTTTGATAAGAGTTCAGATCCGCCTCCTCTCTAAACCTCATAGACGGACAAGTGTTGCGCAGAATTTGACTAATTTATCTTCACATCACTGCTATCTGATCAAGAGTTCCTAACTGCACTTATGAGGTGGAGCATAGATACTAGAAACAGCAATTAAAAGTCACAGAATCACAGAATAAACTGAGTTGGAAGTGAGCATCAAGATCAGTGAGTCCAACTCCTGGTTCTGCACAGGACCATCCCCAAGAGTCACACCTTGTGCCTGAGAGTGTTTTCACTTTTTGAACACTTTTTGAACTCTGTCAGGTTTGGTGCTGTGACTACTTCCCTAAGGAGCCTGTTCCAGTGCCCAACCAACCTTTGGGTAATGAACCCCTTCCTGACATCCAGCTAAACCTCCCCTGAACAACTTCAGGCCATTCCCTTGGGTCCTGTCACTGGTCACCAGAGAGAAGAGATCAGTGCCTGCCCCTCCTCTTCCTCTCACGAGGAAGTTGCAGACTGCAATGAGGTCTCCCCTCAGCCTCCTCTTCTCCAGACCAAGTGACCTCAGCTGCTCCTCATACAGCTTCCCCTCAATGCAATTCACCATCTTTGTTGCCCTCCTTTGGATGCTCTCTAATACTTTAATATCTTTCATATATTGTTGTGACCAAGACATTGGCTGATTTGGAATGACTGTTATCAAATGATACTGGATTGCTGTATATGTAGAAAACACCAATTCCATTCACATCAGCTGCAACACAATTTATTCCCAGGCTGCTGTCCATCCTCTTAGCTGGATGAAGCAAAGAAATAGAGTATGTGTTCACACAAGACTTCACTGTGATGCACATGTACAAGGTTATTAAATGTCCACAAGGAAACACTAATACTGAATGTCCACAGCTTGCGAAACAGTATCTGTGTCCTTTAAGAGCTCATGCTGCAATGAAGGTTGCAAACTTTTTCATCTGGATTATACTTTCAAATTCCAGTGATGCACAAATCAATAGCAAAGAAGTCAATGACTCTAGAGGCTTACAGACATGAGCTGAGAGGAAACAATTGCTTTGCCAATTGCTTTGCCAATTGCTTTGCCAATTGCTTTGCCAATTGTGACTCCGTGGATGTATTGGGGTTGAATAGAAGATTTTGGCAGCAGGGGGCTGCAGGTGTGGCTTCTGTGAGAAGCTGCTTAAAGCTTCCTCCGTGTCTGATAGAGCCAATGTCAGCCAGCTCCAAGACAGAGCCATAGCTGGCCAAGGCTGAGTCAATGAGGAATGGTGGTGATACCTCTAGGACAATGCGTTTTAGAGGGAGACAGAAAGGAAGGGTCTGGAAATGTGGACCAGCAGCTGGAGGAGAGGAGCGAGAACATGTGAGAGAAACACTGGCAGAGGATGAGAAGGTGTTCCAGGTGTCAAAGCTGAGGCTCCTCTGGAGCCCATGGTGCAGAGCATGGAGGACCAGAGTGGAGCAGAGATCCACCTGAAGCCTCTGGAGCACCCTGGAGGCCAGAGCAGGTGGGAAACTGAAGCCTCCACACCCTGGAGGCCAGAGCAGGTGAGAAACTGAAGGAGACTGTGGCTGCATGGGAGGCCCCCATTGGAGCAGGCCCCTGGAAGGACCTGTGGCCCCATGGTGAGAGCAGCCCATGGGGAGCATGTTTGCTGGCAGGACTGTGACCCTGCAGGTGAACAACCCTGGAATAGCCTGTTCCTGAAGGACTAGACCCCAGGGAAGGGACCCACTCTGCAGCCTATGGCAAGGACCCACATTGGAGCAGTCTGTGGAGGACTGTCTCCCGTGGGAAAGACCCCATGCTGAAAAAGGAGTCGAGTGTGAGCAGTTCTGCCTCTGAAGAGGAAGGAGAGGCATAAACAACCTGTGATGAACTGACTGCAAGCCCCATTCCCTGTCCCCCTGCACTGCTGGGGAGAGGAAACTGGGCATGAAGTTGAGCCCAGAAGAAGTGAGGGTGTGGGAAGTTATTTTAAGATTTATTTCTCATTATCCTACTTGTAATTTGGTTTGCAATAAGTAAAATTTATTTCCCCAAGTCAAATCTGTTTTGCCCATGATGGCAATCAGCGAGTGATTTTTCCCTGTCCTCATCTCAACCTGTGTGCCTTTTGTCATGTTTTCACACCGCTGTCCAGCTGAGGAGAAGAGTGATAGAGCAGCTTTGGTGGGCTGGTCTCTAGTCAAGGTTAACCAACAACAATGAGCATTTACTGAAGGCAGAATGTGAGACCAGGAATCAAGGAGCAATTACAGGACCTGGAGGAAAGCACTCTCACTCCTTTCACCAAACTCAATCCTTCTTTCTGTTTACTAGTGGTATCTGGTTCCAATCTTGATCTTTATATTTTTTTTTTACCTTTTGTCCCCACACATCCTGCTCAGTCAGCAGGTCACCATTTAAGCCTTTGTTTTTCCAGTCTTTGTCCTCTCTCCCATCATCTCCTTGCTTTCCTGAGTCCCCTCCACTTCCTTTTCTCTCTCCATGACAACCCTGATCTCTCCAGTTTCCTTACCCCAAACCACCTTGGTGATAGTGTTACTGCAGTTAGTGGCATGTTCTTTTTTCCTCCTGGAGGTGCATGGGATGGCTGATTTAGGACATGGATGAGACTGTTCCTTGCTGTCAACTGCGGCACCGTGCCCTGCCCAGCAGAGAGCAACTGGAATCAAGAATTGCAGAAAGAATCTCTTGAAACAACTCTGGTCAGACTGCATTTAGTCAGTCTGTGGGATGTGGGGCATTCAGGGCCTGATCACTGGTAAAATCTCTGAGGAAATGCAGCTTGCTCAAACTGATAACACTTTGCAGCCCTGAGTCTCATAAAAGCCTAGTGTAGAAGAAATCAGGGGACATTTTAGCTGCTCAAAAGAAAGAATATTCCCACTGCCTTTTTGCAAATATTTATAAACTGGTGCAGAAACTAAGGGGAACAGTGAAAAACATGTTAGTGCAGAAGCCATGCCTTTTCCTCCTCTTTTTTCCCACCTCTATTTTAAGTCCTTATCCAAAATATGAAGGCAAGAAGGCATTTCAGCAGAACGGTTTCCAGTTCTGGAATAAGGACAAAACAAAGTGTTTTCTCCTACCCTGTCTCAGGAACAGAGCAGATATTTTTGCTGAAGGTTTTGATGCAACACAAACATAAATCAGCCTGGCAGCAAAAAAAAAAAATCATGGGGGGGAAAAGTTTCATAATAGCAAAGGAAAGAGGAAAGTGGTGTATAGCAGGAAGTGTTGGCCAGCTTTAGCATTAAGAAGTACTGTTAACCCCTTCTACATTAGCAGTACACACATCAAATGTGACATTAGCATGAACACACAACTTAATCATCTTAACTCATTAATCATCAACTCATTGCTTTGGGAATTGAATTTAGATCTTGGGTCTGCAAAGTTTTGGCTAAGCCTTGATTCCTGCACAGAACTCTGACTCAACGAGGCTGTGGAGACCTGGCTGCCCAAGCCACCTACAGGATGAAAACCCCATCAAAGGCAACATGTTCCAGGTGGAAGGAGGAAATTTCAGACTGCACTTCTATTGTTGGGCAAATCTATCCCCCAAAAGGAACCTTGAAAAGTCAAGGGTCAAGAGAGAACTCACTATTACATGTCATAACTCACACTCTAGAAAAATAAAACCTGGGCCAAGGTAGGGATAAGTGAACAGAGGGAAAAGATCTATGACTAACTGACAGAAAACACTCAAAAAGCTAGCTCACAGGGGCCCAGGCTTTTGTCACACTGACTGACATTTTGCCTACTTGGAAGGAAATTAATTAGAGGAGAATGAAGAGCATATGTTGTCAAGTGGGTGTAAATCAAACTAAGCAAACAAAGGAATACAGGGAGAACTCAGACTGACATCAAGGCTGAGAGAGAAGAAAAGGCTGGAAGCAGCAACCGCCACAGAGATGGGCACATTTTCTCCAAATCTGTTTATATTTCCCCATGTTGATGAAAAGCTGAGAGAAAGGTAGCAGCAACAATGCACCTGAGAAGGGAAATTTCTAGCACAAT
Source organism: Haemorhous mexicanus (assembly GCF_027477595.1). Taxonomy (NCBI): domain Eukaryota; kingdom Metazoa; phylum Chordata; class Aves; order Passeriformes; family Fringillidae; genus Haemorhous; species Haemorhous mexicanus. The sequence continues at coordinate 134,519,610 of NC_082341.1, forward strand.
ACTCACAAGCTGGTTGCAGTGTTCAGGATTACTTACCTGGTCCTGACTGGTGCTGCTTGTGCAAACATGTACCACCCTGCAGGAGTGGAACACTGCATCACACAGCCTAAGCCCTGTGAGTACCTGTGCCTACAATAGCAGTCTTGCTTTTGTACCAAGGAAAAGCACACAAGGCCATGTTAAAAATCATTCTCAATTCAGCTTATTCTTCAGTTACTCCATACAGCCCAAAGTGCTTTTTCTCATTGTTCTTTATAGCCTTCCCAGATCTTCTGGCCACAAACACATAATTTATTTAAGCCACACATAAACAACCGTGATTTACGTCAACTTTTCATTCAATGGAAAGCACATGAAAGAACTACTTTCCTTCTGTGTGTTGCTTGCCTGCAAGGGCTGGAACATGTCTTTCCAAATTCCTGGTGGTAAACCCAAGGAGTTTTCAAAGCTTGTTCCATATTTGGTATTTTAAGAACTTCCCATGAGTTTTTTTCCATTACAGAATCATTCAGTCACCATTTGGCACCTCTCTGTACCAGATGACAAGTGAAAGAACTTTGTGACCTCTTTGAAAAAGACAGACCCTTAACTGGACTTGATGTCAACCTCCTGTCAGAGTGCAAGACATATCTATGGCAGTTGCCATACAAACCTGAATGACACCAAAGTGAATGGAGTTATAATTCAGCTTGCTATTCTTTAAGAGAATAATGATTAAGGGTCACCATCTCAGTGACAAGAAAACTCATGCCAAGATGGTTAAAAGCTGAATCAACAAAAACAGTCACATGAAACCCATTAAAAAAAATCTCTGCTGCAGCATACAGAAATAAATAAAACACCACTCCTTCTGCTTTTTAAAATGAGGGTTGGTCTCAGGCAGGAACACGCAGTACACTTGTCTCTCTGGCAGCATGCCCTGTACCAGAAGTAATTGAAATTCTCCAAAATTCCCTCCTCCCATCTAAGACCTGGCAAGGAACAAACACAATATCGATTGCTGTATCTGAGGGCTGGCTGACAGGCCTCCCTGCCCAGTGTGATTCAGAGACCTGCAGCAGCTATTCTAAGATTAGCAGTCCATTCCCTAAAGAGTGTGTCTTCCTGATCTCTCTTCTGACAGGTAAGCACTCCTCACTGGGCCACTGGTGAAAACCAGCTCAAATCAGTGTTATTGCAGGGAGTGCCCTAAACCAGCCTCAGCTCAGATGGAGCACACCCTGACTTGATAACCCTCAACATCTTACACCTATAAAGGCACTGGGGTGTTTAGCTGGCACTGAACTCACCACCTGCTGCCCCAGGCATACCTCTATACTGGTCCCATAGCACTAATAAATGTCAAATATTGACAATCTATGCTCAGCTGTTGTTGAAAGAATATGCTGCTTGCCACTGTGCTTACACCTGTAGTATCTGCTGCTCTTCAAGCTGCAATGAAGAGGCAATTTGAGAGCTGTTGTTAGGCAGATTTGCCTGGCTCCTTGGCATCTGTCCATAAGATCTAGCATCAGGTGGATTAATGCTTGCCTCCTTCAAAAACTGGAAAAGGCAATCAAGTACATTAATTAACACCTGGTTTTTCAAGCATTGCACTAGAACACAGCCATTGCTTCAACATCCTCTGCCTCCCCTTTCTGCAGAACAAGACTTTGATCTAAGACACTGATTTGTGAGACCATGCAACATAAATTACATAGGGTTCTAGAGCTGGCAGCACTGGCAAGGAATCCAGAAGCTGCATTTGAGACCATCTGCTAGACCAAGTACCAGATCCTCCTGATACTTGTCTTTCAGAACCAGCCACCTTCCCCATTCTCTACGGTTTCACACTTGTTAAGAGAAGGGGCAACATGGCACAGCTGGAGACTCAAAATCCCCAATACACCTTGCCAGTCAACAGTTAGATTAGGGTAAATTCACCACAGGGACTTTTCCTAGGAGGCACTTCTCTCCTAAGGGTGAAGGAATTCACATGTCCACTTGCTGCAGTCTGTATGGAAATGCTGATTATTATACTATGATAAAACATGAGCAGGATGGGCTGGTCCCACTATGAATGCTGTTGCAGACTACTGTGAGAGAATCACAGATGGCACAGCAAATTAGAGTCTGTATTCATGCTTCCTATCTTTTCCACAATGCATTCTTCCAGTGAGAAACATAATTTTTCAGGATAAATAAAATTTCTGAATCAGATTTTCAATCTGCATCATGTGTAATGCCATGTGCAACCTGTTCCTGGGATAGTTTTGTCTTACCCACACAACCAAGAAGCACATGCATTCTTTCACCACGCCCTGCAGTCGTGACAGGTGAAGGGGGAGGCACACTTGGCTGGCAGTGACACAGAGGGTGGATGCAGGAGGAGCTGTCCTGAGCATCACCTTGCAGCTGCCACTGCCAGAGGTCTGGGGCAGCTTGGCAAAGCTGGGCACAGGCAGGGAATTGTACTGAAGCTGTGACTGGCATTGTGTGTGTTGGTATGGGCTGCTTTGGCCTTCTTGACCTTGAAGCAGCATTACCTACTGTGACAGCATCAGCAGAGAAGACCAGCATGTGCTAGAGCAGACAAGGACAGGAGAGAACTTACAGAGATTTATGGGCAGCACAGATCATCAGTCTCAGATAATTATTAATTACAATAACCATCCTTATACAGGGTGCCTGGAATCTCCACCTTGAGATACAGAGCTGCAAACCTTGTCTTTACTAAGTGAAATAAGCTATGGGAACTTCTTCTGACAGCAAATGGGCACCACAGCAGCTGGATAAGCGTGGCCACCACACCACCACTCACAGGGTGTAGAACGAGCTCTTTAGCTGCCAGCCTAAAATGTTATTTAAACTCTCCCTATTAGCATAATTCTAATTATTACCAAGAACACAATATCCATGCCAGAAAGATGTTCAGAATTTACAACTTTCTCAATCATTGTCTCACTTTGGTCTTCATTACTTCCAGGTGTCATCTCACATTAGAGTAGAAGGAAACTCAAAAACCCCTCTGAAATAAATATGGATGGCAAACAGAGGTCAGTGCACATGGCTTTCAAGTTCCAAAACTGCATCAAAAGGCAAGGAGGATGTCAGATGATGGGTTAGGATGGGCTGTGAATTCAATGCCAGTCTGGGGAAAGAGGCAGTACTAACAATAACACAGAGAATAATTTTAAATGCTTCTGAAATTTGGTTGGGCAATTAGGCTCTGTTGCCACATATACCATATATCATCATAGCAGGATATTATGACAATGGAGCCCTCTTCTTTCTCAAGGTCTTTGGAATTCTGTAAGTTTGCAGTATTTCTGATCTTGAGGGCATTTCAAAGTACTTCACCTAAAAGCTACAAACTGATTTTGAATGTTTATGTCTTCAAAGAAGGGTAATACAATCATTAAGAAACATACCAAAAAATGCTCAGTACTTCAGTCTGGCAAAACACATTCTTAAAAAGAGTTAACAAAATGAAGATAATCCTTTACTAGGTATGTCTGAGAAATAAAGTTTATTTTCCCAAGTAAAAGCAATAGGAGAATTTTAGAATATTTTGAAATGGTATGAAGCCGTGCCCTCAGAATTTTGGAGATTAGTGACTATTGCTCTGAATTTCATTAAAGTGTAAATTTAACAGAAAAAACCATCTACCTTGTTATAAAGCTGCATTTATACAGACACATAATATTGTTACAACAAAATCCAACCAGAGTCTTGGTATATACATGTATATAGCATTGCCTAATTTATAAAATTTGGCTGACGAGTTGCCAGCTTTACAAGCAATAAATTATTATGATCAAATGAAAACTATAAATCAAAGTAGACTTATAGTAGTAATGCCCATAAAAATTAATGTGCATATATGATATCAAAGGAACAAAATACTGGAAAACAAAGTCTGTTTTAAAAATCTGTATTATAATTACAGCAGGTATGATTAACTTAGTAATAACTGTAACTTTGTATAAACACCAGGAGTCACACTTACCCAGAAACTTCACGAGAAACACACAAACCAGAACTGGGCAAAAAGAACAATAGGTAACTGCACATCAGTTGTTTACAAGGCCTATGACAAGGAGGATGCAGAAAAAGACACTCAAGTTTTATTAGGTGGGGAAGTAGGATTGGTTACATTCTGGAAAATGAAAGAAACATTTTCTTTTATCCTTTCAAGGAAAGGATCAGCAAGAGTCTGATGTTGCCCAGAGAAATGCTTCCATTGCATCAACTGTGACATGGAAAGTGGCTTCTTTGAATTAGGCTTCCCATGGTTTTGTTCAAGCTGGCAGCTTCTAGATATGGGAGGCTTTTCTGAGGAAGTATCTGAAAAAAATGATGCAGTAGACTAATCAGAGAAAACTAAGAAAATTTTAGTCTGAATCAATAAGACAGCTGGTGATAACAAACAAGAGAAAATAAAACAGCACATATAATCATTCTGTTCCTACAAAATCCAAACACATATCCACAGTAAGAGAGGGAAGGCTGCTTCTTGCTCAGTGATTGATGTTATCAAAATTACCACATGCTAGCATAAAGACAAATCCTTTTACACATGGATGGGAAAGGAAATATCTTATTTGCCAACTTCCTTTCCTCTGTCTTCCTAATTCTGTGACATTTGGCCTGCTCTCATTCTTTGAGCAAATCTGAATCTAGATGTATGTTGCAGGAAAATGCATGCTAGCTTCAATTTCTTCCCAGAGGAATCATTCCAGCCAGCTAAGAATAATTTGAGTAGCTGTTTCATTGACTCAGCACACTAGAGCTGTACAGTCTGTACATCCAGATTGTGCCAAGTTGTGCAATATACACAATACTGTATATCACAGTAAGGAGAAGACTATTCCTCTGAGATTAATTCACTTTTAAGAGAGGATCCTAAAGCCCCAAACAGTATCAGGTCATTGCAGTACACATCACACATTGATGGCTTTACGATTCACCTGATGCATGGGATAAATGAAGAAATAATTTTGTATGAAAAAAACTGCATCAGTAGTGTTACTGGTTTAAAACTTGTCATCAAATATTTTCATAGCAGTATTATGTGCTTGTTAGGAAAGACCAGTGATATGAGCAGCATGACTCAGACTATTCATGGTATTTTTAAGTTTCTGAGAGCCTATAAAGATTCATAAACACTAAACTTTCCTTTTGACTGACATATGATGTTTGAAGTAGACTTGAAATTCATTTTTTTACTGGCCAGAAGAAAATTTAGAACAGATACATTTACAGATTCTGCTATCCTAACTTCTAAAGTACATTATGATCAGGTAAAACAACAGGTTTGTAGCTTTGTAATTGATGTGAAGGGCAGCAGAATTGCAAGCAACCCATCTGCATGATCCATGCACAGGAAATATCCTCCTCTCAAGACCCCTGTAGTTTTCTAAAGATCACTCTAGTGTGAATGGACCACAGGAGACGATGGCTGTGAGACCTGTATTACATTGTTTGGCTCCTCTTTAGTTTATCTTTTGAATCATACTTGCTAGAAATGGAGGAGACAAACCATTAGAAGTTCTTGGCTTTTCTGTATAGCAGAATCTGTCCCCAGTAACCTGGAATGTGGCTCCTTGATGCAATAATTTAACAGTTTTCTGGTTTTGGGAAAGGCAAAGAGACCAGCTAGTGGTAGCTGCATTCTGGGGTGATCAAACTGAAGCCCATGACTCAGAACAATTTGACTAGGGAGACAGTGAGCCAGCTTGTCCTCTGCTCTTTAGGAAGTCAAACCTTCCCCTCACTCTATCATTACCACCACTTAAGTCTAATAATGGCCTTCAGGCTTTTCCTTGATCTACTGCCAAAAGGTTTTGTTCACTGGGAACAGGAACTATCCTTGAAAAAGTCACAGAACCCAAGAGGCCAATGTTGTGATTGAATTGATGAAACCAAAGTATGTTCAAAGCATAAAGTAAGAATTCAAGATGTTAAGACAACTGCAAGCTGCTAAATAAAATTGCAAGCACCAGTGTTCATCACTGTAGCAACACAAAATTTCTCTGGATTTCTGCAGTCCAGGAGCCACACATGCCTCACTGCATACCACTGGGAAAATGTGGCCAACATGTAACTCAGAAGGTGCCTTTCCTACACAGATGCTGTAATAGTACCTAAATGGAGGATGGTAAATTTAGAAAATCACTTATGAAGAAACAGAAGGTCTAATTTTTCAATCATTAAAGAAAGATTCAATGATGATTTAATCAGCATATGGAGCAAAAATAAAGGAGATTCTTAAAATCTTATGTCTACAGAAGCCCTGTGCTATCACTAGCCAAGTCTTCCTCATTTTGGGTAGAATGAGATGAGAAAGAAGTACAAGTCTAACTTATTACCTGGAAATGTGCAAACCATCAAGCAAAAAAGTATTGGGTTTGCATTACTTCTTTTCTTGCCCCTGTCTATTGAGAATATACACTCTTGTACCCATTTCTTGAGCTCTTTCTCTTGAGGTTTCTGTGTGCATTTAGGAGACATCAGCATTGGTACCACACTATCACTCCTGTAAATAGTGTGCATGGATTTCATGCCCCAAAAGAGAAACAAACCAAGGCAATAGACACTCTTTCCTTTAAGAAACAAGATGAGCTATAAAAACTAAAATAGATAAGATGCAAACATAACCTATGATCTTTTTTTTTTTTTTAATCCAGTTTTGATCTTAAACCTATATACCTGTACACAGCAAGGTATGAAAACAACTGTGATATGCCAGAAGAACAGGAGACAGGTCCCTACAGAAAGGATAGATGTGAATATTTGCTACTTGCATGATAAATGAAGTGGTTGTTACTGCAAGGAATTAATCTTCTCCTTTCATGAAGGACTCCTATGGATTAGATAAGTCAGCCAGTGGGTGGAAGATTCCATAATGAACCTCATTATTTCAATCCTCTTTTACAGAGAATCAAAGTTTTCTCCAGAGACAGACTATATATAAAGAATGGATTCCACAGCAGTGGCCAGAGATAATGAAAAACAAACTCACTTTGATGGTCAACCTTTCCCATACAGTCACACTCAAGCAAGTCATGAGTAACACAGCTGGAATCTTCATGTAGAGTAAAGAGATTTTTAAGCTCCTCAATAGAAAAATGTGTGTGCTCAGATGTCTTGGAAAGGTCTACAACTGCCCCAGAAAGGTCTTGTTTGCTGATCTGTCTTTGATAAATTTTTTCTTCTATTGAACCTGTATTGAAAAGAAAAACAGATAAATTGGGATAATTTTTGACCAGTATTTACAAAGAAGTCAAATCCATTTCTTGATAACAATATACATAGGAAATGCTAAATCACTATTTTCAGTTATTTAAGAAAAAGCAAAGCAAAGGCAAGTGAATCAATGTGATGTCTTCATCTTAACTGAACTCAGAACAAATATATATTTTTAAAGACCAAATTATTTCCAAAACCATTCCCTCTCTTTCTTTTATGGACAAAATGTCAACACCTGTCTCACTCTGGGTAAGCAGAGCACCATCTCTGACCTGTGGTTAGCAGCCTGTAGATATGGACAGCATGTTTCTGACCATCCCTCCACACTCTAGCCATTGCCTGAGGAAAGCAAGAAGATGAAAAGCATTAACAGCCTGTTATACAAGGATACTTCACTAAAGCTTGTAGCCTTCACTGACCAAATTACCAGTTCTGCCCACTTCTTCAAAGAGATGTTGTCTGGATAATGCATTCCCCAAAGACTCTCTGTGATTGTTTCTATAAGTTTTCTGGTATTAATTGTAAACAGTTTTGAAACTATAATTTACTTTTTGCCATTTATGCTTCTCTTCCTTTCTGTACACTAAAGTAGGAAAGTAGGTGTTTCAATTATTTCCTGAAAGAAATTCCCTCTTCATATTTGTTTTCCAAGCATTAACAACTATTTAATATTTCAGGAACACTGATAATTCTCCCCCATCTCCAAAATTGCTTTTTTTCCACAATATGTCTTTATAAGTTACTTTTACATTTCTATTGAAATTCTAAAAATGATTGTTTGCACCTCTTTTATTTCTTAAACAAACAAAATGGGAAACTGAGTGCTGCTATATGATCTTTTTTTTTTGGAAATGCATAGGTTACACCTACATCCTCAGTACAAACACACACAACAGGCTTGCAGTCTCTGGCAACCTGTAGCAATTTTGTCTGATTTACCAGACTTTTCCAAGCAACAAGGCAAGTGACCACATGAGGGTACTAATTCACCCTGGGAAGAGGAGCAAGGGCTTGTTTCAGGTATTAAGGACACAGCATTACTTTACAATAAAAAGGTTCTTACTGAGTTCATAAAAAGATTTTTTTAATTGTTATTTTTAAGGACTATTTTAACTGAAGACTCTTATGCCAACTAAATAATCCCTTGAGGCCAACAGTGCCTTTACAAGAATAGCACAGCATTGGCTTTCTTTTCTTTCTTTTGGCATCACTGCCATGTGATTTTCTCAATCTTGCAATTCTGATCAGAGTCTCTCCCTTTTTCTCAGGGACTGCAAATCAACAGCAACATTTGCTACGGAATCTCATCCCATTTTCTTATTTTCTTTTTTTTTTTTTTTTTTTTTTGGAACACAGCAGCTCTGCAGATAAAAAGACATCAAGAGACAAAGAGGATACATGACTCACTCCTCCAAAGAAACTAGAATTTAATCTTTCTATTTTTTACTGCAAGAGGGCTTCTACTGATCTCAATATATATAATATGACAGAGAAATATTTCTTCTTTTCTTCTCAGGAAGAGTTTCCCCTCATTGTTGTACTTGTCCAGACACAATGTGATAATTGGTAGCAGTAAGACATGTAAAGTCAGGCAATTCAAAATCAGTCAAGAATTCATTTGATTCCCATCCCAGCCCACATGTACACAGTTGTTACCAGACCTGAATATCTGTAGCTGGGTTCCAGTCAATATCATACAGGATCAAATGAGATGCTCCAACCAGATTCAGTCCCACTCCACCAGCCTTTGAACTCAGCAAAAAGATGAAAGCTGGGCTGAATTTGCTATTGAAAGTATCCACAATGTGTTGTCTCTGGGAGACAGGAGTATGGCCATCAAGTCTAGCATAGGAGTATCCATAATGTTTGCATACATCTTGTAATATATTTAATGTCTGAGTGTAATTTGATACCAACACGACTCTGTCAAACAGTAAAACAAAGTCATCAACCTAGTCCTTGGTAAAATTAAAGTCCAATAACAAATCACTGAAGACATCTAAGAAAATAAAATTAAGGTGAAATATAACACATCAACTTTGGGTTACTTTTACTTTCCACAATATAAAACATTTCCAATTAATTAGAAGCACATACCAGATCTGGATGCTTTATACTTCCTTTCAAGCAATCAAGTGTTAAATAATTAATGACTCCTTTTGCAACAGAATTTGCATAAGAACCAGTCACAAAGATAGATTTTTTTTTTTTAAATCTGTTCATACAAAATAACTGTTGTTAAGACAGCATTTGCAGAGGATGTTGCAGGAGCTAATAAATAATACATATATATAAAAGTCTACTTACTGAAAAAACTACTATGAAATTCTACAGAAAACCTCAGCAAATTCTAACAAAAATCATAATGAAAGTCAAGTAGGACAGCAGAGATACTTTCCTACATTTTATGGCTGAAAAGAACAGGTATGAAGATTAGTGAAAGATAGACACTGAATTTTTTTAGAAAGCAAAATCAGTCTGATCCCTTACAGTAATCGTCCAAGCTATGTTGGTATATTTTCTCTGCAATTTTGTCTAATTAGGTTTGAAAGGTTTGAAAATCTAGCATTCCTATATCCTCCCAAATATTGAAGGTGATTCTACTAAGTAGACAAATATCTTTTGAATTTAAGCCACAAGTAAAAGAACAGGACATTTTCTGCCAGATCTCATTTGCAGGTCTTTGAAATGAAGTATATTTCATTTTTTAAAAAAGTAATGATACATTTCATTATTTTTTTAAATGATTTTGATTAAAACAAGTCTTGAAGAACTAGACAAATAATTTCAGGGGGAAATGAAAATATTAATATTTTAGAAGTGTTTTAGAATACTTTTAATATTACACTTTACAGCTGAACTACATCCATGACCTGTTTGTAAAGACTTTGCAAGACTTTTTTTTTTTGTCAATCAACACAACATTCACAGCTTTGTCTGCACTCAAAAATAGAATATAAACTTCAGATTAGGACTGGAATTGAGTTTGTATATTTCAAAAACTATTCAGTACCAATGAAAGCAGAGAAACCAAATCAAAATAAACATGAGCTGCACTGAAATAATACAACAAAACTTAAAGGCATAAAGTAATGCCTCAACTCAGCAGCCCCTAAAGTACTGCTACAAAGAGATAAAGGTTTTACTGACACTCCTGGTTCGCTGACCTACACAAACTAAGGCCAGTACATTTAGATATTCAGCTGTTACTGGTTTCAATGGGTGCTAAGTATATAAACTCCAGCCACAGGCTCAATTTTCTGATTTGTGAAAAGAAAGTATCTTCAGATTCCATTAGATCAGTGTCAAGAGATTTGCTGTTACTTCCCACTACTGAATTACAGTGTGTCCTATTCAAACATCACTTGAAATAGAAGTTAAAAGTTAAATACATTTGGAACAGTTGGGCTTTAAGGCACAAGTCCATAAAAAATTATCCTGGGACACCAGGTCGTGTGAGATTCCCACAAACCAGCAATTGCACAAAAATTAATCATGTGCATCCTATTACCACATGATAACCAGAAGTTTTCCTACAAGTCAGTGGCACCTACCACAGGGGAAATAAGTGGTTGCTTGGCAAGTTCATCTGTTGAGAATGGTCACCCTGAACTTTAGAAAAGGCAGCAAGCAGTGAGCAGTTAAGCATGATTAAAGAGGAAATAACTTATAATCTAATAATGAAAATACTTCAGTGCAATTTCATAGATTAACACATCTTCTCATGAAGATACAAAGAATTGGAAAGCCTCTGCAAGTACAGGATGCAGCTCAAGGGCTGTAGCAAACAATCTTACTTGCTTTACAGTGTAAAAAAAACCAAGTATCATTACCTGGAAAAAATATGAAGAGCTTCTTTAAAAATTATGTCAGCTGCAAGTTCTAATTTCACAATTTCACAAGAAAGCCAGGAGTACAATGTTTAAATTAATTTGGCACCCCTGCAAACAGCTGCAATAGCTTTATTTTGAATGTTATACTCCCATGCATTTGAAAAGCAAATCAATATCCAGAAGGTCGCTCCCATTACCTCCCTTCTACCTTTCTTTCACACTTGCCTTTCAGAAGAGTTGAGCGCATGGATTGCTGCCAACAACTTCACCAGCACCTGCAATTTTCCTGAATCAGTTTCACAGAAAGTGTCTGAAGTATAATCTTGTGGGAAGACATCTATTACACCTTCATAGAGGCTGGACTCATCATATTCCTCAGACATAGGATCACAGCTTTTTTCCTGTTGAAAATTAAAGGATTAAAATTCCATATCCCCTCTAACATATTTTTTTTTAAGATTGCTATATTTTTATCACAAAGACAAAAGGAGGCATAAAAAGCTGCCATAAAGCAATGTATTATGTGAGCATGAAAACCTTCCAATACAAGATTGAAAGCAAAGTTTTAAAATAATTATAGTTTATTTTAGTTTACATTTTCTAATCTAAGACATTGTTTGAAGCTAAGTAGAAAGTTGAAATACTTAAACTGAAATACTTAAAACTGAAAAATGTGTACAACTTCTCTACTTAAACAATCACACAAATGTATTTTAACAGTAAAGACATATCTAAACCTTGGGAGTGAGGAGGAAATCAATATATTGTGTACTCTTTCTAAATCACATAATATCTTATTATGAAATTTCCCAATCATTCGCTCTGTTTAGGAAAATACTGTCATTAAGATTCAGTTATACTACTAGAAATGAAGAAAAGCTGGCAAGCAAAACCAATAAAATAATAGAAACACAGGTAATGTTTTGCTGTACTTGGAAAATCAATGTTTCACAGGGAGGAAAAAGCCAGACCACTCAAATGCCAAAACCACAATGGCAATAAATGATTTGCACATACAGTCCTCTCCATTCCTATATTTAATAAAGGCTTGTGGTTTTGCATATGAAAGGTTTCTAATGCTTATATTATGAAGTAAAGGCAATGAACTTTACTTGGCAGCGTTGAAAGGGATACTGCACTGTGCATATTCCACCAAAGTCATAGAGCACATCTTTTAAAAAGATTTCTATTCCCACCCACCTTACTTGGGCTTCTGCTAGTGGCCATAGAAGTTACTATTACCAAGTTCTTATTATCATACTATTTTCCTATAGGAATAAAAACATTTTTTTATATACAATCCCAGGAAAAGTGGTAATGGAGACATCTAGTACCACTGACATTTTGAGCCTGCAGCTCCCAGTGTCATTAAACTTGAAAAAGTGAAAATATCATGTGGACAGGGAGGTTGCAGAGAAACCAGCAGGCATACTAGTAATACTAGTAATCTAGACTAGTAATTCCTAGTTAACAGTGCTCTTTGTAAAATTCACATTTATATATATTTTTACAAATATTCAGAGACAAGGTCAAGATGGAAAATACATTAAAAAAGAGAAGACAGCATAAGGCAATAGGAAACTGGTGAGATACTCTTCCTGAGCACATTCAGATTTCCTAACACTTGTGCTTTTGAAAGCAGACTTCCTAGAGCAAGCTGTATGTAAGAGTATGGAAATGACCTTAAGCAACATGCACACTGATAACCCAGTTTTAATGCCCTGTGTCTGCTGAAATGACTAATTGCAAGCACACTACCCCGTGCAAATAGATACCTAAATAGATAAATAGATAAAGCTACAACCTTTATAGCTTTAAACAGAAGACATGGATGATTGCAAAGCTTTTTCAGAGCTCCTATACATATTAGGTGGGGACTATTTTCCAGCCTGCCTTGCAGACACGATGTAATAACACGAGAACTAAGCAGTTTTCGATACAGTTCAAGTTGCAGCGCTGTTGGTCGGCAGAAGATTATGCTCTCCTTTTTGGGGGGCAGAAATTTGTTTATAACTTCCTGTGTTCTTCTTAGAATAAAGAGTCCAGTGAGGCGTGTGAGTTCTGCTGCTCTTTTTTCTCCTAATTCCTTTTCCTCCTAAAAGAATAAAGCACAAAATTAATTATAATCTTGCATTTCATCAGAACAATGTTCTGCATGATTTTAATTAGGTATTTAAAAACCCTTTTAAAAGTATGATACCACTTTCTGACATGGGACTGTAATGACCAATTCTTCTCCAATTAGTACCACTGCATTAGTTCTATGTCTGGTTTCTAAAGTCTTAAACAAAGGAAAATAATATCCCAGATGACATCCAGGGCTTGAATTATATTCTAGAATTTCTCGAGATGCAGTGAAAGCACACAGACGTTGCAGTGCTGTGGAGAATCTAAGAATGGATAAAGTACTGTCACATGGCAATGCATATGGCTTATTGGGGAATGAAGGTGTTGGAAGCATTAGTAGCCCCAAGTTTCACTTTGCTCCATAGAATGCAAATTTCATTTTACTATGAATTTTCTTCTATAACTGTATTTTTTAACCAAATACCTCTGTTGCTGAAGGTTCTCTAGATCTGACAATTGGTTCCTCATATATCTTTCTATAAGTGGATAAAGAACCAAGTATTCCTGGATTCACAAACTCTATTAATGCATAAAATTCTTGCAAGTCATTTTGGATCGGAGTACCTTGAGTGAGAAAAAAAATAATTCTGCAATTGGTTATTTTTTCTTTAAACTGATGGAAGTACATCGAATGTAGGGGTCAATATTGACAATATATCTTGAAAACAGATGTTTTATTTCAATGTGAATTACTCAGAGTCCTGAAATGATCTAAAACTTTACCATGAATAACAAGATACTGTACTCCTAACTAAACAGACTGCAGATGTAATTGTTCAGACAAAGGAATTTAGAAAGTCTAATTCTAAATAAATTTTATTAAATAACTACAAAGGAAAACATTGAGTGTATGCAGAGTCCTGATTCCCTTACAGAAGATCTAAGGCTCTTTGCTTGCCCCTGAAGACTGACATATTTTGCCTTTATGTAAGAAAAAATGGAAATAACCTGTTTTTACAACACCTGAGATTTCTTCATTTAATACCCATTGCCAAAATTCCAACTGATCTCAAGCTTTTCTTTTACCCCAACCTAGCACTATCAACATAAAAAAAAATACTAATAGTAACTATAGATACTAACCAGTAAGGATAATTCTCCTCTCACAAGACAGACTAGTAAGGGCTGTAGTTGTCTTAATAGTGCTATTTTTCAGCCGATGTCCTTCATCACAGATGAGGAGGTTAAATTCTGCAGCCTGAATTTGATCCAAAGATCGCAACAGCATCTCGTAACTGATTATCATAACAGAATAAAGTGGAGAACCAATGAATTCTTCTACTCTGTGGTCCTGCAGGCATAAAGGAAAATACATCATACAACTATTTCATTGGAGATCACTTCCTTAAAAATCATCACATTCCTTAAAAATCCAGTGACTACAGAAATTTCTTCTCACATGACACAAGATATTTACTATCTCCTTCATGACTTCGGATTATTGATTCTTTCCTAAGTTGTGAAAGAGATCTGATACAGCAATTTCGAATTTTACCACCTCATTAAAAGAAAATTTATTATTCTTTTAAGCCTTCAAATCCTCTGAGACACATTACCATGAAGGTGAAAAGCACAGAGCTCCTGTAATAGCTTTCCACTGCAGGCATTTGGGTAAGCGTCAAATGAATAATTGAAACCAAGATAATGAAGGGCCACAGGTAGTTCCTTGTACATTCACTTTGGATCTCAGCCTGGTAATGTCCAGTAGGAAGTTACGACAATCTACCAGAATTCCCTTTGGAGATTTTAATTTTATTTTATATTATTGAATATTATATCATTCTGGTATTATTTAACCTATTGAATTGGTTCTAGGTCTCCGGTTGCAGAAGAGCAAAGTTCAGCTTGATTGGAGCTCTGGTGGGAGGGATTTTGCAGGGAGCTTTCATGGAGGCCCAAGGAACTCCCAGGTGCTGGGAGCATGAAAATAGTTCATCCCCTTTAAAGATAAGGGAAACAGGTGGAGCAAGACACCTTTGGCTTAACTGAGAACTTCTAAGTCAAAATCAAAAGCAAAGTGCACCAGCAATGGAAATGTGGATAAATACCTGTTGAGATCTACAAGGGCATTGCCACGGCCTGCAGAGATGCAGACAGAAAAGCAGAAGCTTAGCTAGAAATTAATTTAGCCAGAGATGTTAAAAACTGCAAGAAACAGTTCTCCAGGTATGTAAAAAAGAAGCAGAAACAGAAAGAAAATATTGGCCCACCAATAAACAGGAGAGGTGAATTAGTCACAGCACCTTCTTTACCTCTGTCTTCACCAGCACTGCTGGGTCCCCAGCCCTGGGAACAAAAATCCAGGCTAGTTACAGACCCACCAGGGTCAGTGAAGGAAGGGTGGGGCTGAGCTCTTACAGGAGCTCGACCCCTATGGATTAATGGGCCCTGGCATTGCCCAGGGGTATTAAGAGAGCTGACTGACATCATTGCAGGGCCACTCTGCATTACTTCTGGAGAAGTCAAAGGAGAGCAGGGGATGTCCCAGAGGACTGGAAGGATAATACCCCCATCTACAAGTAGGGTTTAAAGGAGGAACGTCTAAGTTATGGAATGAATCTTCATGGGAGCTATCACACATCAGATGAAGCAAGGGATTGGGAAAAGCCAACACAAACTCACCAAGGACAAACTGAGCTTGACAAACCTGGTCACCCTCTGTGACAAAGTAAGCTGCCTTGTTGGTATGGGGTGGGTGGACAGTGCCTCCTGGATTTCTCCAAGGCTTTCAGTATGGTTTCCCACACAGATGGGCTGTGGTATGGATGAGTGCTCCATGTGGTGGTGGGAACTGGCTGAGAGGCAGCACCCAGAGGTAAATGTAAGCTGGTCAATGTCTCCTCCTCAAATGGGCAGCGTGGCACAAGTGGGGTCCCCTGGGATTGCTGTCAGGCCCAGCTCTGTTTAATATCCTCAGAAAGTGATCGGGAAGAGGGGATGAAGTTTCCCAGTGATACCAAACTGAGTGGGAAAGTGGCCACTTTGAAGAGAGAGCCACCCTGCAGGAAGATTTGGATAGGCTGAAGAGTGGCTAACAAGAATCTGATGAAGTCCAGCAAGGGCAACCGTCAGGTCTTGCACCTGGGAAAACATAACCCAGGTGTGCAGCACGGGCTGGCATCTACCCAGCTGGGGAGCATCTCTGTGGAAAGGGATCTGGGATCCAGGTGGACAATCAGATCAGCATGAGCAAACAGAGCTGCGCTGGCACAGAAAGGCCAACAGGGCGCTGGGCTGCAGCCACAAGGTCATCACCAGCAGAGATCCAGAAGTCATTGTCCCACCCTGCTCAGTGCTCATCAGGCCACACTGGAATACTGTGCTCAGTTTTGGTCCCTGCTGTGCAGAAAAGATGTGGACAGGCTGGAGAGGGTACAGAGAAGAGCCACAGACTGGAAAGCCTGTCAGAGGGGAAAAGGCTGAGAGAACTGGATTTGTTCAGCCTTGAGAAAAGAGGGCTTAGGGGAGATCTTATTACCATGTTCCACTATTTAAAGTGAAGGTGGAGGCTCCCTTTTTACAAGAAGTCACATGGAAAAGACAAGGGATGATATTACTCCTGAGGAAGTTCCAATTGCACATGAGGAAAATGTTTCACAATGAGAATCACCAGCCATTGGAATAATCTCTCCAGGGGAGTGGTGGAGATTTGTCTGGACAGGATGCTGGGCCATCTTGTCCAGACAGTGTTTTTACCAAGAAAGGTTGGACTGAATGATCCTTGAGGTCCCTTTCAACAGGATATTTCATGATTATTCTATGATTAACTTTATTACTAGCCCTTAACATTGACGGGCTGGCCAACAGGTAAGGTCACCCTGAGATTCAGAAAACAGAGTCCATAACCAGCCCCAGAAAACATGTCTGTCTCCTAATAGATTTCTAATCCCTGTATTACTGATCAGAAAATGACTGCAACCATCTCCTCTCTTATATACCCCTCAAGCCATTTTCATTCAAAAGACACCAAGAATTTTCCTGTCTATTGAAGGAAATGCACACACTAAATACTCACTGTAATGGGACAGAGAGCTTCCTCCAAAAAAGAAACAGCTATATTTCTGTGCAGACTTGTAAATGTACTAGGGTTGTCTACCTGTCTTGCAATTATGCATAAAACTGGAAAAATCTCCTGTGGGCATGTCCCTTACCTTTCCACTTGGCTCCAGATGCCAACTTCCTGAATGTTTCTCCCTATGTCCTAACAGTGTTCACTAACTAAGCAGGCTATGGGTGCAGCTGACAAGCTGCAACCTCTTTATTTGTGAAAGCAAATCAGTCTAGAGCCTTAGAAGGTATTTTTATTTCCAAACAAGATCAGTTACCAAACCCAGACAACTAAGTCTGGAGCCAGATGGTGTAATACATTGTAAAAGCAGCACAACTTAATTATCACAACCTTTAGAGCCTCCTAGCAGGTGATTCAGATGAATCCATGGGATGAATCCAGCACATTAATCTCACAAAGTACCATGCAGCAGCTGAGTCCCCCACATGCTGCTCACAATGAGGCCCAGCACATCAGAGGAAGCAAGGAGTAGTAAGGACCAGGTAACAAGGACGTGCACGCATTTTTCCAGGTGTTTGGGACTGGTCTTGAGCTTTTCTGTTGTTTCCAGGACTGTAGTTAACTGCCTGTTTTCTTGTTGTATTTTTACTGCCATTTTCAAAACAGGAGCAGAAAATCTCCCAACACAGGAACAGAGACACAGAGGAGCCCTGTAGGGAAGACCCAACATTGTCCCAGCCCAGTATACAGGCTCCACATTGCAGCCTTGAAGACAGAGGCAATGCCTCTCTGAACTTCTCCTGGCATGGTCAAGCAACAGAAGATGCCCAGGGTCCAGAAACCATTTTCTTTTTTGTACACTTTCAAGCTGTGAGCTGAGATGGGGAAAGTGCTGAGGCACTGGGTAACAGCCACTAACATCCCTCTCCTGGAAAAATATCAAGTATGCAGGAGAGTTTGAACTCCTTAAAAAAAAAAAATGCAGGAGAATCCCTTACAAACCTCCTGCAGTCAAATATAATGTATTTCCTACTGTATGTAACAACAGCAGTGGTTGAAAGATGAAAAATTAAAATAAATTTACAAGCTAATTTCAAGTAATTAATTCATACTCTTAACTGGCTGCAAGATATGTCTCTATTATAGCCTCCATTATAACAATTATCCAAAGTGACTTGACAGATTTAAGTGAGTTGCCTGGAGCCACATATGGAGCAATTATCAATCAGTATTAGAGGTCCATAATGTCCCAGACTTCCTCTTTGAACAGGCCTTTCTTTGCACTAGTTCAAATCCAATGTAGCTAGTAAAGTGTAAATTCAAAAATGCTGAATCATAAAGCATCAAAACCAAATCAAAACAGCTCCAGTAGGAAGTGATACTCTGCAGACAGATAAAGGAATTATTCTCTCAAACACATTGCAAATGCTTAAAATAGGAATCAACAAGACCTAAAAGCAACCTTTGTGGAGATGCCTTCATTTTAAAAGCAATGTTCTCTACATGGCATTTGCATACTAACATAATTAAACTGTAATCACATTTTAAAAGCAGATAATATCCTGGTGTTTTAAAAAGTCTGTTTACTGAAGGGTTAGGATCAGTTTGTGGTGTTTCAGTGTGAAAGTGAGGAAAACATTTTAAAAAGTCTAGCAGTTCTTTGAATGCATTCTTATCGACAAGAACAGAAGAAAATGCTGCAGACAAGCTCTTTCTTTTAAGTTATACTGGAGAAATAACAGTATGGTAATTGCTGTTTTTCCAGAGAAAATAGACAGTAAATTATTGTGAAATACCTCATTATACTCCAGGCAAGTCATACTGTGTCTTCCTTTTGCATGACAGTGTATTCTGTGGTATTTGGGAACACAGCTGTAAAAGCTGCTGAGTGTCCCCAATCAAATAGGTCCAATAAGATGAGTAACAGTTTTAAAGTTATTTTCATTTAAAGAAAGTGAAAGCTACTGTCATTTTGGGGCATAGTAACTACCATCAAATTCAGGCTTTCTCCTCCCAACATTATTCATAAAAACTGCAAGAAAACGTTTAATTATCTCTAACTAGCCTTTTAGGTTAAAATGTTGCCATATTATATTTTGCCTTGTATCCATTTCTTTTAGGAAATTTCCTATCTCCAATCCCAACATATATAATATTACAGTTCCTGACAAGTCAGTTTGCTTCATTTCCACAACCTGAAACAAGTTACTAAGAAAAGCAAATGGTGCACAATGCACCTATTATACATGCCTTGTCTTCAGTGGAAGATCAGCAGTTTCAAGAGTTTGGCAATAATGAGTCCAACTTAAAGAAATAATTATTGTTACAAAATTTTGTACAGTCTACCAAGAAGTAAACTTCCATTGAAAACTTCTGTTTCACCTGAAATATTCATTCTTCCATTAAGGATAATACAAGAAACTAAAAATCTTCTTGGTGTAAGAATTAGATAACCTTTAAAATGAAGGACTATTTGTTTTATCAGTCTACCTGTATGAAATTATTAGATTAAAAAATAATTTTGGAAGATAAGTATCTTCATCTTTGTTGCAAGCATGAATGGAGGTACTACAAGCTCTCTACTTCCCTGGAATTGTGAATTTTAATACCAGCAGGAACAGCTTTACTACAGGAGGGGACAGGGATCAGCATCATCCTGCTTCTTAATAAGATTTGTACTTGTCTGCATTCTTCTAGAGACAAGAGATAGTCTGGTTACCTAACACTGGGACTCTAGGCTCGATAACTCTTGAGAGTTTAAATCACCCCAACAGAGATCTAACGCTCGACTGTAACAGCAAAGGGAACAACCTCCTGAAGCACCTCAGAACAGGCAGCCAAAACAAATTAGAAGTTTTCAGTACAGAACAAAAACAACTACCACAGAAACTGAGTACAAGCTAGATGCTTTGGCATGTAAACAGGGAAGGTGTGCACTTTGATACAAAACAAAAAAACTCCTTAAACTGAAGAGGCACAGGGAGGAGCATGTCACCTTTTACAACTTCAAAGGTGAAACCAGAAGAAAGGTGAGACAGACATATGCTACATGTGAGCTTGGGTTATGACGTTATAACCTGGTGACTGACAGCAAAATACTCATATGGACAATTATGTGAAGAAGAAATAAAGCAATACAAATAAATATGAACAGAGAATTAGTAGGCTTGGTCTCTAGTTAAAAAAAAAAGAAAAAGAAAGGAAGTAGAAAAAACCCCATAATTCCTATATTCTGAGCCAATAATGACCTAATCACCTTTTGGAAATAAATCTTACCTGATCAACTGTAAAGACTTTGATCCTTTCACTTCCCAACCATTTCTGAAATTCTTTTTTCCAGTTTTTCACCAGACTCCCAGGGGTGACTACCAGTGCTCGCTTCAGTACAGGTCTGCATCCATAGGGCCCCTGGCGCAGCAGAGTCCAGACAAGGGCAATGCACTGCAGGGTTTTTCCTAAGCCCATCTCATCAGCCAGAATAGCTCCAGACCTGCCACTCACTCTGCAAGAGGCAATGAGGCACTGGCATCATTTTAAAGGACATATCTATACCTATCCACAACTGCTTTAGGGATTTGCTTCTGTGCTTGCTGTCTGAAGTCTAAAGAACCTATTTATACTTATTATGTCTCCTGTAGTTGTTTATTCAGTTGTACTAGAAGAACTTAGAATGAAAATTCTCATTTTCTACAGTAACTCATTAGTCCTCTAAAACTAAAGTTTAAATCTGCCTTTAGAACTAGAATTATCCAATACCTTAAGGAATCTATGACTTGGGAAAACACTTTTGAAAACAATGCTGTATTTTTTTAACAGGTTGAAATAGCATCTTTTTTATTCTAAATCCAGAATTATAAACTACATTAATAATTTGGAATTATATGAAATATAAATCCCAGAAAACAGTGTTTTTCAGCATGGCTTTGATTATATCTGTGTTTACAAAATTTGGTATTTAGAAATGACAGGCCTTTTGATGCACTAGCTTCTCATGACATCTGGCAAAATCATGGCAAGTGTGATGCTACATTTAGGTCAGAAAAAACTTGCACAGCTGCTTTTAGGAGAAAATTACTAATATTAATTAACTGAACGATTGCTCAACACTTCCCAAGATGTCACATTTCAAACATGGGCAGGAAAATATTATAGGTATTAAAAGCTAAAAGGATAATTATTACCTTACCTCATTCCCATTACACATTCATATAGAAATATAATTCCTTCTTTCTGATGTGGGCGTAGATTACTTGCAATGTAAGGATCTACAACTACATCCACCACAGGTAAACCAGCTTTATTGAACATCCACTGATGACTTGCATTTGGTCGTGGCATAACCAGAGAATCTTCAATGTCAAAGCATAATCAAGCATTACTTTTAGTCTGTTAGCAAAACCTATTAAAGTCAATGATCTAATTACTGTTAAAAATACTGTTAATTATATTGACCATTCTCAAACTGAAAATGCATTTGTAAGTACCTAGATTGACTTCTACCAAAAAACATTCTTCTAAAGAGGTTTTCCAAATATTTTTTTTCTCAAAGGTAAACTGAGAAATATGACGGTTTTTTTTTTTTGATGAGTTGAAACTGCCTACCTAATAAAAGTTCCTTGATGACTTTGAATTCATAGAGTTAAATTCATAGAGTTAAATTAGAAGAAGTTCCAAAATACTTCTGAATTGAAAATCTAAGGAAAAAACCATAAACAATGATCTACATAAAATCTAAATACTCTAAATAGTACATTTCAAGGGGATATTCTTGCAGTAGCCCAGAAAGACTTCTCTGCCCAAGAATCAGAGATAAAAGCCACTGATTTGTTAAAGAAAAATAAAGGAGGATTGAGTATGAGCTGACAAAGACTACCACAATGCATGAATAAAAGAAGTTGACTGTTTTGAAGACATGCAGAGGCAAAGAGAGAATGAAGTATTGAGCAACATCTGAATAACAGTTTTGCTTGACATAATCTGTTTACAAACATTATGATTTTGCTAGACAATGTCCATACTTGGGTTGCTTCAGCTGCTGCTACACACCTTCACTGAAAAACTGTATTGTCAGAGAAAGGAATTTATGGCTTCTGGTATTTTTATGTCACTAGAGTAAATCTATACTGATAATTTATTCATGGGAATAGGTTGGTTGAAGGCTTATATCAGTCAGGGAGAGTTTGTCTCTTACTGACAAAGGGTTGAGTTCTGATGGATTAAATCATATATGTGCATATGTTTAAAAGCCAGTGGTGAAAAAAGATAACTTTTCTGACAAAAATTTGGATGAAAATGAGGAAGAAACAAGGCTTGGATAAACACTGCACTAAAAGCTTAGAAATTGTATGTGGAAGACATAGCTTTACATCTTTGTCACTGTGCTCTGTTCTGCTGGCTTTCCATTCTGTAGAAGCTGCATTTTAATCAACTATAATCATAGACTTCATGATGAAGTGAAAACCACTGTTTCAATATCAAGGTCCTGGTTTTGTAAAGTATCTCAGTAACTTCTGCAAGGGGTTATGCAATCAGGCATTAAATAACGTGATTCTCCTGTGTAAGCAAACCTAAAGACTGAGAAAGTCCAACCTACTGATGTGTTGAGAGCTCACAAAATATCATACAAGGTATTCAAATTCACCAGAAGTCGCAGAAGACAACTAGAATAAACAGAAACTCTTTAACAAACTAGTGCAGAAACAGCAAAGTTGTTAATTTACGTGCTGAATATATTGGCCTTTTTTGGTCAGATTTTCAGGTAGAATGCTAATGCAGCATCATCTTGCAATCTCAGGAAGGAACATCCTTAGGTAAAATGCAATCAAGTTAAATTAAGACCAGAAGTTGGTGTTAATAAGGATGCTCTATTATAATTACCACTTGAGTAAGATTTAATTGTTTATTTACATAGCAGCCAGGTAACAGCTTCAAAAAGCCTCATAGTATCAGGAAATGATGTAAAAACTCTGATGGAGGTATCATAGTAAGAATGCAGAAAAAAAGTTGTATTTTTTTAAAACAAGCCCTGTTCTGCTTAGCAGCAATTTTTTATGCTCATTTTTATCTTCCATCTGAAAGAGCTACCAGCAGAATATAGCTCCTATTTGGTTTGTAGACAAAACATAGTTCTGCTTAGATAATCAACACCACTTACACAACTGCTTAACCAGGCTGCTCCTATACAATATGTGAACTCTCATGTCTCTTCAGCACACAGTACTTCTAGCACTATAAAACTAAACATTTATTCCAAAACATATCTGGTTGAGTTTTAGTTACACTCACTGGCTGTGAAGGATCAGGCATTGACAGAAGCAATTCTCTCAAAGTGACACAACTTTTCTATTACTGATCCTCCACTGCAATTACTGTGCTGCCACAGTATGGCTGTATTTCACTGACCCCAGTGGAAAGCTGGAACTCATCTAGAACTTCTAGTATGTGTCAGATTGTTTCAATGATCAGTAAACTCATTATCCTTGGCAAAACTCTTAGAAATTACTCTAATGTGTTTCCACAGCCATCTGTAACAACTATGAAAAACTTTATTCAATGCAGAGTATTTTACTTGTTTAGAAACACACATGACAAAATCCTAGCTTGGTTAGATACTAGTACTGTGTGTCAGAAATACTTCAGTAATACATTGAGGAACGTGAAAATTTTGGTTACACATTCAATATTTTTTGAGAGTCAGAGGATTTTTAAAGAAACTTTAAAATTTCAATCTTACTTGTAGCATTTGGATCATGGCGAGGTTTGCAGCTCTGAGAATCCCTGAGCATATTCTCTTTAGTACTGGGTTGACAGACATTTTTGAACGGTTTACAGAATGGTTTTGTATTAGCTTGAGATAATGCAGTTGTATCTGTGTCATGAGTCCCTATTCCAGCCTGAAAACACCTGCCACTGCTGAAATCATCTGCTGAAATTACACCCATCACTTCAATTTCTTTTCCGCCAACCATCAGTGTTTGACCTTCATCAAGGCTGTCTAGCTCTTTAGCTTTATATCCAGTACCTAAAAGAACATAAAAATGAAATAATTAGGACAACACAGCAACTACTACTTCCTTAACACCAGTACTCATCTGCAGGAAGGAAAAACTGTGAAAAAGTAACTCGTTCTGAAACATTTAACTTTTACACATAAAGCCTTTCCCTCCTTAACAGAGTGATATGTGAGTGCTAATAATCAGAATTAGCAGAGTATATGAGCAAAGACTCAGTCATCCTCATCACCAAACAAGTCTACTGAATGTCAAATAACTGTTCAAGGCAGCTTTTAAAAAGTAGCTCCATATGGCAAAATCTAGCTGTTTGCCTTAATAACCATCCTAAATCCTTCTCCCTTTCTTTCATGCCCCCAAAAGAAGTCTCCTAACCCCTCTTGCTATTGATCTAAGCAGTCACTGTTTAGACTTTCATACTTTATGTTCAGACTTTTATACTTACAGACTGTTTATACTCATTAAATAATTCTACATTAATTTTCTTACACTTAAAGATTCAGATGCCTCTGAAATCTTCACTTCTACATATGCTCTGGGACATGCTCTGATTATTGCCAAGATTTATGAATAAATTCAATAGTTGTTGGGCTTGGTCAGGTGGGCATTCTCACTGCAGCTACAAATACAATTACAAAATACAGCTACAGCTGGTCTCATTACAAAATACAGCTACAGCTGCCACTTCCTTTTAAGACAACAGTGTAAGAAAGAGTGGGGGTTCCTTCTTTTAAATAGCATTCTACTGGTTGAAGCTCTCACATAAGAAACAGAGGACATATAATTTATTTTCTTAACTCAGAGAGGTCAAAACCACATCTCTGTTTCAGAATTCTTTACCTCAGTTATTGAATTTGTGTAAATTTGGATAAACAGGCTTGGATGCTTAGTGAGGCCAAAAAAAAAACCAAAACCAAAAACTCAAAAAAAACCCCATAGACAAAAAAAAAAAAAGCATGGCTATGTAGACCAGCAGTTAAATCACTCAGCTGTGAAGAAAGAAGCAAGGCCTCCCAAGGCACATGTTATCCAACAAACACCATATATAAAGTATAAAGACTCCTGGAAACTGTTTGCAAAGCTCGGGTCTGCTGCTTCTACGATTGTGAAAGATTGGCAGGTGAAGCTCTGCATCTGAATTCCTTTAAGAGGAAAAAATTACCGAGGTGTTTCACAGTCTAAGAGTCTAAGCAAGTGCTAAAAACAGTCTGGCCAAAAGGGAAAGGGAGACACTTTTCTTCCTCTCCTCTGGAGGTATTCAGAAGGCACACGGTGAAAATTGTTTGGCTCTTGAAGGAACACTTGCTTTCAGGAAAGAGCTGAAGATGCCTGAACACAAAAGAATACATGTGTCTTCCTAAATAGGATGCTTAGGGAGAGCATTTATGATCCCCTTTGCTCTGCATTTTTGTTTTCTGTTATTACCTCTCCATAGCTTCAGGCTGAACACACTGAATACAGGTGTATCCCTGTGCAGATTCTGGTCAGAAGAGTCTAATTCTAATACTGGATGGGCTTTAAGGGTAGATGGAAACTGAGAAGGCAAAAAGCAAAACTACAAAGCTCAACTGTTTATGCAGCTGCCAGAAATAACCGTTTCTGTAACATACAGCAATTTACAAGAGAGCACGTCCTAAATTCTTTGCAATGCATTATTAAGGAATTAGGACATTGCAGAGGAGAACAGTAAGATGTTCTGCTGCCTCAAAAATTAGCTATAAGCTGTGCTGATTTTAGGTTCCCTTGTGCGATCCTTGATCCTGCCCTGGCAAGCCTAAGGAAAAAAAGAAAAATTCTTCTTTTGCCTCTTTCTTCCCATTTAAAAATAATAATCCCAAGGGCTCATACACATTCACTATAAATTTCCCAGTATTACATACAATTTTGGAGGCAAGCACCACTGCTGGACCTTTCCTTCTCACTCAGTGAGTTAAATAATTGTAGAAATTTAAGACTCACACTGCTTAAATTGGTCAATTTATTATCTTCTTAGAATCAATATGAACTGAAAGCAGCTCTGAATAGGCAAGTTAGCACTAATGACATT
The DNA here is from genome assembly GCF_027477595.1 of Haemorhous mexicanus. Lineage (NCBI taxonomy): Eukaryota > Metazoa > Chordata > Aves > Passeriformes > Fringillidae > Haemorhous > Haemorhous mexicanus. The sequence continues at coordinate 134,545,866 of NC_082341.1, forward strand.
GGTATTGTGCTCTCTGACACCATTAAACATGGTAAAAAAACTTCTAAGTTTTTTTTTAAGTTAAGTTTTAAGAGAAAATCACAATGTTCATTTTTCTATTGTGTTTGCTGCTAATTCAAGAAGACAGGACTTGAAAAAACACAAGAACAACAGGGTGGTGGCTGATGCATTCCAGGCATTACTCTCTTTCACTCTGTCTTTTTCAAGAGCAAGCAAGTCTGTACATATATTGCTTTGCTATAAATAAATTCAAATTAACTTCTAAGTCACAGACTGATTTGCAAATCAAAACTGCCTGGTCCTAACAAGGCTCACAATGTCATGAGATCACAATGTCATGATTGTAACAAAAGAGCAAAGAAGCCATCTCTGACCTAAAATAAATTAAATTATATTTTGCAAAAACATTGTCCAATCCTACTCCCTTACAGAATATCTTTGGCTCCATTAGAATAGTTAATTCTTGCTTTGCTTTCAGTAAAAAATTACTGCTCCAAGTTGATGGCAGCCTATGGTTTGCAAGTCTTATTTTTAACTCTGATATCAACCCAAACTATGTCTTACAGCAGCAGCTGCTGCTAAAACTACAAGACTAAAAATTGCTATGCAGTTGACTTTGGCTGGGCAGGAAAATTTTGCTGTTTGCCTGTCTTTCCAACAAACATAATATTTTTAGCTGTTTGACAGGCTGAAAAGTAAAGATCCAACTTCTGAAATTCCTGACTGCCCTACTGCTGACCAGGATATCTACAAGAAAATTACCTGTATCTTTTCCCTAAATTTTAACTCCTTCACTTCTGTATTATGTGAGCAACCAAAATCAACTACTCACCTCTCATTTAGCATTTCTGCTGAATTAGTACAGCATTAGTTGGTTTCCAGATTCTCTCTTTGGACTAGCATTTGGTGTTTCTGTGAATTATGTTATTCAGCCTCCCCCATGCATCTGCCTTAAATGTAATAAATATAAAGCTGTCTTGCAGTCTTCCCCCCACCCCAAGAAAAAAAAAAGCCAAAAGCAAATTCAAAATCTCCAGTTTTTTCATCCTGTGGTCAACATTTAAGAGCTAAAATATCTAAAGAGCTGGGTCTCTGTTAATTCAAAGCACAGTGATTTTCTGCCAGGTGTTCCTTTGAGCAAGTATGCAATTCTACAGTACCTCTGCCAATGTCTTTGCCTTCCATATCTTTCAATATTACTGACTTTCCTTTTGTAATAAGAATAGCATCGCCTTCCCACTTCTTGTGCTTTTTCTTTGATGCCTTACACCACACGACACTGAAATATTTCACAAGGCAGTCAGGTGCTTCCTGAGCTGCTTCTTCCTTTGCAGTCCCTGATGTTGGCAAATACAGTGCATCTAAAAGGGAAATAAAATAACAAAGAATATCTCAGGTTCTCCTGATAAAGTGTACAGTCTTTTGCATTTCAAAAAAATCAAGACCAATCTATAAATTTCATCTTATATAAACAAAGGGGTATATTTCCTGTCCTTATGGTAAATTTGGATTGAGACAGAACACCACACAAGGACTAATCCTGAAAAAAAACCAAAACAACAAAACAACATTACATTGTTTCAGAAAGTATGTACTTCCAGGGAAATCACATTACTTATTGCATTAGTAAGTGACCTCCTAATTTGACACATATACAAAACGTTAAGAATGGAAAAAGAATAAAAGGAAAGGCTGAAAAAAAAAAGCAAAAGGGAAATGACTACAGGAGAAAATGAAAACAGGGTCCTTGGGAGATGGTGCTGGGCAATGTTCTGAAAGCAAGCACAGGAACACAGAACTCAGAAAAGGGAACAAAGGAGTCCAGGAACCAGATCTGGAGCTGAAGTCATCTGCACAAAGTAGCAGAATAACCATAACTCTAATACAAAATATAATTTCAACTTCTTTGCTTGCATCCTTCAAAAATAACTAATTGTACAAAGCTTGAAGCAGACCACTTCTTGAGTATGCACCAACTCAAACACGGTTACTAGGCTTAGATTGATTCAGATTTGTCAGCAGCTATAAGTGTCATGGATGTAAACATTAATAGGCAATATTTAGGTAAATAAGGTTAAGAAATGATAACAGAACAGACAGCAGTTGATTATAACATCGATTAAGAATAAACACATGCTTTCAAGAGTTAGCAATCTGAGACAAGTAATCGTAGAGAAGTCACCAGCATTACCTAAAGGAATATCTGTAGCATTCCTTTTCAGCACATGCACAGCTTCAAAAGGAGAATCAGACTAATTTTCATTAAAATATCCTTGCATGCTGGTTAAAAGCTTAAATAGGTTTGCTCCTTTGATTCCATCTGGGATTCAACACTATACAAATCTGTTACAAAAAAGCACTTATGCCACAGACTAACTTTTCCAAAATTTGCAAGTGTGCTGGTATTTAAAGGAGAAGCAGCAAGAAGAAATTCTTGCTCACAATAACAGTCCGACAAAGAAGCAGCTTTAACACTTCTACATCAATATTCCTAAAACTGCAAAATACTCCTACATTACACGCCTAAAATGAGTTCAATTGTTCAGATTGGTGTTTACTAAAAAGGTATTATCTAAATGAAAAATGCTGTATTCATCTAGATGAATTTTCTTTCCAAAACACCCCAAAAGTTGTATTGTCTGTACAGAACTCTATGCTGACACAGTGCCCAAAGCAGACAGGATTTTCCATACGTAGATGCTTCTTCAGTGCATTAGCCAACATCTGCAGTTTCATGCAACAGATGTGTCCCCATCTCCAAGGAATAACAGAGCAGCTACTGAACACTGGCTTTCACAGAAGAATAAGAATATGGAACACAGTAACCCTTTTTGAAATGTAGGGAATTCTTTGTAGATGAATCTCGGTAAATGAACCAGACAGTAACAAAAAAATCCTTGCAGCTCTGTAAAAGAGTTAAAATGTTCTATTGGATCTTCAGTAATCACAAGTGGTAAGATTTAGAGAAGTGAAAGAGAGAGGGGGGAAGAGAGGAAACCTGTACCTTGCAAAAGATTAATTTTATTCTATATTGAGCTTCTAATTGTAAATTGATTCAACACGTAAATGCAAGATGGTTTTCTTTTTGTTTTTCAAACTGGTTCTCTTAGTTTAATCAACAGCTACTTTCCTTATATTAAGATTTTAAACTATTACTGCAAGAATTGGAGATTTCACTGCAGGATTTTCTTCTTCTCTCTTGAAGGATGGCCATCCATAAACAAATGACCACCTCTTTGTCTCCTTCACTGACCTCCTGCATGAGTTTGGTGACCCCTGAGATCTGTGTTATGGTCATTGCTCTTTTACTCAGGGCATCCTGGATGGTATTACCTGAATCACCAGTAGCTTAACTTTTAAGTCAATAACAAGTGTTCAAACTTTTCTTATCCCTGCTTCATTTAAAATAATTAGAAAACAAATAATTTAGAAACAAAGCCGGAAATTGACAGCCTTTTGTTAGAGTGACTTTTGCTGGAGAAGATTTCCAAAGCATCCTGTCCCCAGTAAGAAGCAAACTGGGCACCAATATTCCATGCAATACTACCATGTTCCTATGGTGAAAATGAAAAATTATAGCTTCTGCAATGTTCAGATTTCTTCCCTCAATTTGTCTTCTGAATTACTATAACTTCTGCTTACAGAAATATTCAATACGATATGTCTTTATGCTACATAAATAATCTTCCTTTTACCAATAACTACAGTATATTTTCAGATAAAAGCGTAAGGTTAGGTTTTTTATTAAACTTTTTTATGTAAAAATAATTACAACCTCTCAAAATTATCTTTCACATAATATCCTTGCATAGAAAACCTAAACCTGTTCACCAACAATGCTGATTAAGTACTTGCATTCAACCTTCTTTTTATCTTATCAGTTTTGTTTGTATTCAGCTTCACACCTATTTAACTTTAAAGATTATTCCAGTGCAATAGCAGAATATTCAAATTCAATAAATACAGTGTCATGAGCTTTTCAGGAACTGAAATGAGAATGGTATTTTATGCACAGGAACTAAGTTCAGTGTTTGATATAAGGGTACAGTGAGCAGTGGATTCAACAGAAACCCCTTACTGCTCTGAGACCACAGACAGGATCTGAAACAGAGCTGGATTTGCTGAGACCCTGGAAGACAAACTGCAATTGTACCTTCTGGGCTCTGCTGTTAATCAGTTCAGAGTGAAACTAATAAGTAACAGCAACCATGCATACCCTGTGGTATGAGAAACATCAGGAAATCATGCCCGTTCATTTCTCTCCCAAGCAGCCAAAAGCCCAGCCTGGCAGTGAGGTTTGCTTAACCATGAAGAAACAGTAGCAAGAGGCATGGCTTTCCTCCCAAAGGAAGGGCTTGGAAACTTTAAAGACATGGCTAACAAAGCTTTGAAAAGCTTCCACAAATAAAGCTTTCTCTCTGTGGTTGAGAAAACAAGGGCTTAGGTTTCAAGATATAAACCATAGCCTCACTGATATGAGGAAAAGTTTCAGCAGCCTCAGGAAGGTGATGATTTACAGAAATTGGGACGGGATCCAGGAGAGGGGACGGGAGCATTCCAATGGCAAACCAGTTTAACCAGTTTCTGATGAGCAGGATTTAGAGAAAATGCATCGATTAAGTGCTTTAGGTTACTCCCAATGCAGCAAGAAAGCAGCTGCACTATGAAAGACTCCCCAAGGTAACCCCAGTGTTCATTTCTAGGGCACTGTGGCTGCAGCACCGTAAGCGTGCTGTGAAGAGCAAGGGGCACGCTCCAGTGAGCTGGGCACTGGCACCTTGGCCTGGGTATGGTTTAATGGATGGCTTAACCTCATCCAAATGCAGGCTGCTGCCAAAGCCCCTGAGCTCACCTCTCCTTCCCTCTCCCACTCTGCTTCTCATCCACCAGCTGCAGGAAAGCCAGCCCTATGAATCCCATCACCAACTACAGCCAATACAGGGAAGGGGGATGTGCAGTTTGGACCAAGGAGACTGCGAGGCTGCTCATCTTTTTTTTAGCAGCTACTGTTAGATTGGGGTGATTTTCAAACCATGGGTCCTGTGTTACCCATCACCTTCACACCTGAACTTCCACGACATAAGCATGTATGAAACGACAGGTGAGTTTTCCCTCAACTGCTCTGAATCTTCTCAATCAAAAGAACTGTCACAACACAAAAATTACAGCTTAGAGAGGACAATTTTGATTCAAGTTGCACTCTGTAGCACTAAGGCATAATTAAGTAGTAGAGGGAGGCAAATAAAAAAATCTGAGCTGCAGTAAAAGGAGATTGAGGCTTTGAATGAATCACAGCCCAAACTCAATGCTAGCGCTCTGCTGTAGCCTCTGCAGTGACTCTGCTCAGATGCCATCAGTCTGCTCCATGGAGCCTGCACCATCTCCTTCTTCTGAGCAGAGGAAGTAATCGAAAAGTTCCTTAATTAATTTGTAACATTTTGAGAACAGACATTTACATAGCAGTTAAATGTCTAGTTGCCTATGGAAGATCTATATGTCACACACTCCAAAGATATCCCAGGCATATTTAAAGAAATATGAGTCAGACAGCATTATCTTTCACTTGCAAAGCTATTTCAGTCTAATAATAAACTTAATACTATGCTAGTATGTAAATGTATATCAGTGTGCCTCCAAGATGGAAAAAAAAAATGTAATAACTCTTCCCATGGCACTTCTGTGAGACCTCAGGAGGAGTGCAAACAGTGAGAGTCAAGCTGGCTTGCCCTAAACCGACAGGAATCAATGACAGTTGGGATTACATGTCAGAGTAATTTGATTACAACCCAGTGCTTTGTACCTCTCTTTCCAAGACAGAATGTATTTGTAATTCATTTCTCATGTATGAGCATGGATAACAAACTCACCTAAAGACTGATATTTCAAGCAGGAATATTTTCTTTGGAAAACACATCATTGTTCTAAATCCAAAATTATTTTCAAAGAAAAATGCAAATTATAAAAAATTTTTAATATTTTTAAACTTCTGTTTCAAAGTCTCTTAATAATCTGAAATGCCAATCAAACTAACCTCCAGATTCCAGATCATGCAATACTATGGGGATTTCCTTTAGTAGATTTTATTTTACATAGCTAATAACTTCGCCAGGCCTTCATAGCTAATAACTTTGCCAGGCCTCCATGAGTCCATACTACATCTTCCATGCTAGCTGTCTCAGTTTAAGCACACATAGTCAGTCAGACATATGCACAATGTTCATAAAAACTGGCAGTGAAAGAAAAATCACTGCTTATAAGAAAAAAAAACACAGATTAATCAGTCTTAGCCACAATGAACTGTTATTTCTTGTAGAAGCTCTACTAACTCAATGCTCTGGCAAAGAATCCAAAAATCTGCGGAGGAGATAACACGTTTTTTGTGGTTTTTTTTTTTTTTTTTTTTTTTTTTTTTTTTTTTTTGCTAAGCTAAAACTTTTTCCATTCCTGAAAGCTAAAAGCTCTTAGAAATAAATGCAGTTTGTACAGTATCTACAGCTTAATTTCTTGAGGATTACACACTAGACATGTTCTAACTGAGGCCGAGAACAGGTTTCTCTGTAGTCACAGCTTTCACTGCTAAGACCAAAGTTGAGTTTCTTCCTCAATTCCAGCAGGGAGCTTTTCCACAGCCCTCTCCTTCAGAACATCTTTCCCCCTCCTGGCACCAAACAGGTAAGGATGGCAGAAGGGATGTGAACCAGCTACAAGGAAAAGCAATTTCAGAGATGAAGCTTGAAAACAAAAAAGACTATTGCAGGAAAGAAAGGCTGAGGTTGAACCAGTGGAAAATTGGCAACTGGGTAAAAGACTGAAAGTCTGAGCTGGAAGTAGAGCATGCAGGGAAAGGCTAGAAACCAGACAGGGAGTAAAGGAGTAAGAAGACAACAGGATATGTTAGGAAGATGGTTAGGGAGAACCACTCAGGCAGAATGGAATTGAGGTCCAGTATAAGAGTCAAGGATCAGACAGAAAGTTGGAATTTTCTGCATAGGAGGTGGTGCAAAAAAAACCCCAAAAAACTTACTGTGTCTCATTTCTAACCCTCAGAATGCACAAGATTCACTATGAAAATGTACAGCTGGAAAACATTGAGGGAAATCACAGGGCAACTTGAGAGGGAAAAAAGGAAACAGGAGCTGATTAGGCAGTGACAGGGAAAATAGAAGTGGAAAATGACAACTGAAGAAACCAACTAAAGACAACATGGTATTGTCACATAAAAATTGGCAAGCAGTTGAGCACAGAAAGGCACTGACTGCACAAAGACATGAAGGGCACTCACATAAACACAATGTCCTGGTAAACAGGGCAGACTCAGGCTTGGTAGCTGCTGCTTTGGGAATAGGAATAGGAATAGGAATAGGAATAGGAATAGGAATAGGAATAGGAATAGGAATAGGAATAGGAATAGGAATAGGGCTGCAATGGAAAGTTTAGATGCAATGTAAGAGATGGAGGTAATTAAGCTCCTCAACTGGATCCATTACATAGATCATTCCCTGCAAGACAAACCCAAATAAATTCTGAGTTTAGGACCAGCAGAAGACCCAGAATCAGACAAATATCTTCTAGTGGACAAGTCCACTAGGCAAAGCAGGAGCTAGAGATTGAATCATCGTATCGCTTTCCCTGAAGTCCCCTCAGTATCTTCTGCTCATCAACACAAAAAGTTTTTGGACTTTCAATTTCTTTGCTGTCATCAAACTTGGGCAAAACTCACTGGGCAAACCACTGCATGCCTTGATATTAATAGTGTACACTGAATTCAGCGACGTCTTACTGCAGTAATTTGATTTATTACTTTAAAGGGGAAAGATAAGGTTTTCAACCCTGTCTTACATAGATGAAAATATCAACTTATATGGAATAATCTGTTTAGAAATGTTAATTTGCTCCAAAACCCAAAAGATTAACAACCTTGTGGTAAGAAACTATGCTACTACCCACCTGCCCACCACTCCTATGACCCATCATCATCATGTGAATAGTTCTAAGGTTGTGAAGTCAAAGAAAGTTTGAAGACGTCAAAAATAAGGTGTTCCAGTGACCTGATCTGCCCCACTGTGCACCTACATCCATGATAAAGTCTTCAGAGAAAGCATGCTGTACTACACTGCCATGGGACCTCTTGTTCATTCAGTGCAGAGAACTGAACTGCTGGAAAGGCAGGAACAGTGGTAGGGAAAAGGGCTGGTGTTGCCTCTGCCATCCTTGCACTGCTCTATTGTAAATTGCAAAAGGTGTGGGATGGACAAGGCTGCAAGGACAGATAGTCAAATCTTGTGGTTAGATAAGCTGAATAATGCCTTAAAGAACTGGACTTTACTTGCATGTTTGTCTGGAGTTTCTCTGTGATGTAAAGAAAGTCATTTAACCCCAACTTTCAGCAATAAATATTTGTTTGAGCACCTGACTTGTGATTCAGTCTCATTTGTATTAATAGTGAACACTCATGGGTGTAACTGGAAGTTGTGGTTGGGAAAGATTAACTGTACAGTATCCTAAAGCAGTGAGACAATGCAGTCCTCCATGATTCAGTCTGCACCATCCATAAAAGTAGGGCCTTTTGGTGTAATTCTCTCTGCCTCAACTCGTGCTCTGTCTCCTAGAAAGTGGAGGTTGCGTCAACTTTACGTCTCACAAGGATGTTGTGAAACGCAATTACATCTTGTAGGCACTCAGATACTATCACAATGAGCACCAGAGGAAAAAAATTTAGCTAATTAATTCAAAATAGTTTGAAAAATGTGCTGAGAACAAGGCGTAGCTCTATAACTGAACAAAGAGGTGGAAAGAAAATACTGAATAGTGACTCAGTGAGTTGACACAGTCCATTCTGTGAACTGGCAAGGAAGCCCACAGAAATACAATCCTTAATCATATACCTAATGATGATACCTAACAGAATGTGAAAACTGGGTTCAGGTTGTGTTATTTGCGAGTTTTTGAACACTTGAGCAGTAACCTTTATTTTCAAATAGGAGCCTTTTATATACTATAACAGAGCTGGTAGATGTACTTAATTCAAACCTATAGAAAAAATCCTCTCATTGCTATTTAATAAAATATTTACCTCTTAAGGGTACCAGCTGTAGAGGAGAGAGGATGGAGAGCACATACTTTCAAAATTACAGCTCCATGCAGAAAACTATTCTTCCTAAACCTCTCAGCTGTCTAAAAATCCAACTGACTCCAGCTTTCACTGTAAAAATTTAATGAACTAAGCTGAAAGCTTCTGTCAGGTCTACAGAAATAGATGTGCAAGTCCTATTATCAAAGGAAAAAGCAGCATCATTGAGAATTCTGAAAGGCTGCAGGCATCATTCGGTGCAGTGAGCCAGATCAGCTCAGTAAAACATTGGAACCAGTCAAATGCCATCCAAATCGACTGTTTACTATCCTTCTTAATGTTGCCATCCACACTGAAAGTTGTTTTGATTAATTTGTCAAGTAAAGGGGGTTTTACTTCAAAAAATAAATGCAGAAGTGAGACACAAAAGGAAAATTTATTCTTGGGTTCTGTAAATATTGAATGTTATTGCAATAAATTAGAGTGTAAATGTGATATGAAAATATTCCAAACATTTAGATTACCAAAAACCCCACATTATTAAAAAATAGTTAATAGACTATTACACAATCACAGGCTAATTGTAGCCTTCTCAAAAAGCAGTCATTTTTGGAAGCAGTTTGCAGAGATGTAAGTGTTCATCCTTTTGTGTTTGAATGTAAATGGAAGGTACTCAGCTAAACCCATATGTGGTACTTTTAAAATACGTGGTTTGGCATTCTCTTAAGCATTTCTTATTACTTCTGTCATTTTTTTAGAAAACTATTCGAGAACTATTTCTGTGCCGTACAAAATCTCTGTTTCTGAAATGCAAAGACTTAGATCTGTAACAAAAAGCAAGCAGGCAGAAAGGGATTTATTAAGATTACATATCCTGCATATTAACATCTGTTTTAGCACATACTGGAAGTAAAAACACTTTTAATGTCCTGTTTGTGTTTGTTAATGGCCATCTTTGATTTTCCTGAATTGTAGTAAAGAGTCCTTAAAATACAAGTAATCAACAAAACTTATGCCCACTGTCACAAGCATGAAACACAACATATTCCTGACCTAAATTATTTAAACAGGACTGTTTAAAATTTATGACATTACCCTGGGAAGAGGCACACAAAGGATGAGTCATATTTTTTAGAATTTTCATGTGTTATGCAGCAATGATTACTTGCAGAGTAGCTGACGAAATATTTGGAAAGGGGAAAAGTAATCTTTCCAAATCAAGTTACATAACTTTGATTTACATAAATGTAATCCATTCAGTAGTCCAAGCAGAAAAGTAATATTTATGGCCCAAACACAAAAATCTAGAGCTTTAGTTGCAATTCTTACTAGGAAAGCAAAATAGAACCAGGAAAATGAAGGAGGGAACAGAAGAAATTCATCACTGTGGAGATATGAGGTGTTTACTATGCTGCCCTTGTTGGCTCTGGATATAAGAAAACTGAATAGAACTTAAATTGCATTGAAATTCCAATGCAAATTAATAAGATGATTCCACACAGGAAGCCTTAATTTGTGATGCCTTTAACAGACCCTACTTTATGCCAACCCTGCCTATTTTTGGTCCTGAGCTGACCACTTATATAAGGAAACGCTAGAAGACATGGAGATGTGGCAGCTTTCCATCAGCAGCCCAGCCCTACTTGCTATTCCCAAAGGACTGCTTTGACCCTTGGTGTCACTGGAAAGCCTCTGCAGCACGTGCAGCTCTTCTTACCAACTGCCCCTACATGTATCTCATTGGGTATATGAGTGCCTATGAACATAAGTGCATGGGCACGCTCATGAGAGAAGGATGAGATTTAGAAAAAGATTAAATTTATCTATTTCCTTTGAAAACAAGCTTTAGAGATGCCCACTAGATCTTCAGACCTAAAGTATCTGAAACTTTCTGAGTAGATTTAAGTTCTGCACTGCTGAAAAACATCTTTAGTGCCATCTCAGAAGTTCACTTAGGAATTGGGTATTTTCAAAACTCAAGTACAGCAAATTAGCACATACAGTTACATAACAAAAACTATTCTGAAAGGAATAGATTTTATCTAGCAGAAATAATTATAACAAACAGCAAAGGCTAAATTCCCTAAACTAACTTAGTCCAGTCCTTTTCTGCACACACACTATGCAGCACTCTGAATCACAGAGCTACAACCCGTATTTTCCAGGCTGTTGCTGGTCTTTTTGAAAAGAGCTGGGCCATTACCCATCCAGCTGGACAGCCCAACAGCTCTGAAATCTTTACTGCCCCAAAAGAAGAACACTTGACGTGTGCTTGAGATCCTTGTTGTCATCTGCAACCCTCTGGATCTAAACTAAGTGGCTTCCTCACTGAGGCTGTCTGTCCCACTATTGGTAGAACTGCAGACACATTTTCTTGCTTTCACTCAAGGTGTTCAGAGCTGAGAACTCCCTGATGCAACATGCTCAGGCTAGATGGGCCTGATTCCTAAGAATCAGTTGTTATGGACTACATCCAAAAACTTATTCTGAAAATGACCACCTTCTGTGTTAATGACTTACAAATTAAGACAAATTTGAGTGATGTTTTATAGGAATGGCCAAAGACCAGTTTGATGCCAAGTTTCAAGTACTTTTTCATAAGCACAGGGAAACTGGAACACTGCAAAGAAAAGATGATAAAAATTCAATACATGCAAAAGAGAGTATTTTCCCTGCAATTTGCTGCACAGGAAAAAGATGAGTCATCAACAAACACATATATAGAACACATACACTCTAGCCTGAGAGGAGGTAACAGCATCAAGTAGCTTGGCCAAACTGACAGTTAATGCTACTAAGGTCATCTTGTCATGTACAACCTACTGCCAAAGCCTCCTCACAGTGCAAAGGAATGCAGACATTACTCGGGTGAAACCTGCAGAGCTTACAAGTCAGTTTTGTTTGGGGTGACTAACAGTGCAGCCTGAAACAAATGCCATATTGCAATGGAGAACACGGCAATAGCAATATAACATGCTGGTTTTAATCCTGTATCTCTGTTAGGTACCACAAGTAAAAGCTTTGACTTTACAAAATGGTGTTCTTTATAGTATCAAGTGGCCAATGGAAAATGTATCAGCAAACTGATACTGAGTTATGATAAATTACTTCTTCCACACGACATATTCAGTGATTAACAACAAATACAACTCAACACTACTAAAATTTGCTATGCGATACAATGAAGGACAAACAATATTGTAGCAACTAACCACAGGCAGCCCAACATCCCTTCTCCCCATCCCCAAACTAGGTAAACACTTTGTCCAATTGCTTCTGCTAAATGAAAGCTAAAAAAAGTTTAAAAATCAGTCATTTATAAGCTGGTTTACTTATTTCAAGCATGTAGAAAGTTCCAAACTTTGAAAATGTACATATTTTGAGAAAGTATTAGCAATACAGATAAGACTTTCAACAACACACAAAGCAAGCAAATGGCAACACAGAATACTGTAAAAAAAATGACAGCCCAAACCAAACTGGGCCCTGAAGTAAACCAAATCTGGAGAGGCAATGTAAGTCAGTGGAATTGTTTTTTCATTATAGTTATATGAAATTATGCTAATTATTGTGCCTAACTATAAACTAAACCCAAGTGCCAAAAGGGAATGACCAGGAAACAATGACTCCTTTTCAAAAAATATATAATTGCATGTGTAGAATACAAAAAAAAACCCAGTAGCATTTTCCAAGTCTGCAGTTTTGTTAAAGAGCAAATAGAAATCATAAATTATGAAGAGTAGCTGCTGATTAAGTATTCAATTAAAATTATATTATATTCTTCTTGTGTGAGTAACACAGAGTCAAACAAGGTGTTATACTGCAGAGATATTTGGATGCATCAACAAAGCATTCTGTGTAATCACTGGGATAAAACAGAGTGAGAATCCCATAGCATGGAAGAAAGGTGGGGCAGTGGGGAATGCCAATGCCTACAGACGGCTCAGCTTTCCTTGGGCTGTCTGATCCTCATCCACCCCCCCACATACATGAATCAAAAGCAAGGTTTTCAACTATTTTACCACTGGGCAATTGTAGGTTTTACAAGTTAGTTAGTTAGTTAGTATTCAATGGAACTTCAGGAAACTGCATCTTTAGCATTTAATGGAACTTCATTTTGTTAGTTAGCATTCAATGGAACTTCAGGAAACTGCATCTTTAGCTGGAGAGAAACTTTACCCAGACAAATTGAATGCTATTCAAGAGCAAGCATCACTACACACAAGTTGACACCAAGGCAAATACTTTTGGTTTTAGCAAGAGATAAAACACAGAAACAGAGGTCACAGAATTATTGAAATTTAGTCATGTATTACACAGACAGCTAACAGACATTATTTTAACTACTGTAAACAGCACTTTTTTTTTCTTTTTTTTCTTTTTTTTTTTTTTTTACTTTAAGACACAGGCAGTAAGATTTCTCAAATTATTTAAGACCTGGATATTGAAAACAGAATAACGGCCTTACTTGTTAGGAATACACACTGAGAAGCTGAATTTAATGCAATTTAATGCTAGAAGTGTTCTTTTTAAAGGCTTCTTTTTATTTTCATAAGCAAAATAGAAAAGTAATCAACATCTTAGGAAAACAATACTTTATGATCTTCTTTAGTAACAGTTTTATTGTTTTAGTGAAGTTAAAACTGACATGGGAGCATCCTAAAGCACTTTAAAAAAAGATGTAGGAAATTTTAAAAGACAGCTTAGCCAGGCAGTCTGGGTAGCACAATTTCTTGTTTCTTCCTCCCACTCAGAAACGACTGTCATTTAATTGTAAGGAACTTAATGGCTTTGACCATTGGAAATCCAGTGAGCACAAGTTTGCCCAAAGAAGACAGTATGCAAGCTCAAGTTTATCCATTTGAATTGCAGGGGGGGAAAATCCCAAGTCAGAAAATGTGCAGAAGTATAAATGAAAGAAATAAATTTAACCTAGTTAAATGGAAAATATTAGAAAACAGGGGTCTGACAAGTACAATTAGCTACAAGCAATCTCTCCCAGTCTTGGAGTGTTCTCTCTTACCATTTTTACCTGCTAAGAATTCTCATCTAAGGCAAGCATTCCACAGGAATCAAAAGCTTACAGGGGAAGTAGGAACCAAAAAAGCAAGATAATTAGGTAGCAGCAATGAAATTATAGACTGATTGCTAACCAGTTATTTGGATAAATGAAATTACACAAGATGCTATCACAATTATCACAAAGTTATCATAGGTACAATTTTTTTATTCTAATCCTACACATAAATCCATTAGATGTTTGGAATTAAGTTACTCCTACAGCCTGTTTATTGCAGTTATCTTAGTAGAAGGACATGAACATATGGTAGAAATTTGTCCTTGCCTAAAATTACTTTGCTTGTACTCTGTACATTATAAACATGCAGACAGGGAATGGCACTGCCAGATGTAGCAAAGGGAGTAAGAGGATAAGAATGAGGGTGAAGGAGGGAAGGGCTTCCTACCATCCCTTTCACACATGCTAGCACAGTATCATTTGCTGGAATAGTAAAAATTCATAGCACCTCATGGTCCAGAAGGACCAGCCACAGCTGTGGTGCATGTACCCAACATTAGGAATACATGGAAAAAAACCAGGAACAGGCACAGAGAAGTGAGAACTCTGACTCAGAAAGATAACCTGATACTGCAAAGCAGATGTGGAGTGGGAAAGAAATGCAAATCCACCAACATAGAGAGGTATAAGATATAGTCAGCACCACACTGAACTGAGAGGGCAATATAATGGCACTGAAGGAGGAAACACTTCTCTAGTGAAAAGAAATAATCATCTCACTAGCAAAGGAAGGAGAGAGCTCCATGGGCACTCAAGAGATGTCTCCCCATTTCCCAAGCTCGCCAAAAGTCAAAAGAGACAAAACTGAGAACACAGCAAATGAGAAGCATGAGATCTCTGAACTAGAGGTGCTGCTTGCAGATAAGAACCAAAGTCTTCCACTAACAAGTGACACAAAATCAGAACAATGAAACATGGAAGAACACCGACTATAAGTGCATTTTATTTCTTCACTCATTTGCATCCTTCCCTTTCCAACATCAAGAACACAAGGGAGACTTTGCTCTATGCAGGGTCCTATTTTTGCAACAAATTTGCCTGCCAGTTGAGAAAAGACTATAAGCTTTCCAAGACTGAAAACTTCTCTAGTTCTAAGCATTGAAATAAAAATACCATGCTAGTAGAAACCCTCTTCATATGGAAGTCACCTCTTCATATAGCATCAGAAGAAAACATCCTAAAGTCTCCAGAGCATTTTGATGGCCAGTGTTAAGAGTACCTATAATTCAAAACCACTGCAAGACAATGAGCCATATGGGAATTATTTTATGAACTGTTAAAAACTTGCTCATTTGCATAAGATATAAGAAAAGAAACTAGAAATTAATTCCTTACTACTAGAAACCAGAATTCTGATTTTCAACTGAAAGGATAAGATCATACATTTCCAAATTACAAGACAAGGGCAGATAATTTAGTGCTGTTTCCATTTCTGAGAAGCAGAACAAATAACATCTATATTTATTTATAAAAGTCAGCATTTTGATTCTTGTAAACTCAGAGAAGTGAGTATCTCCTTGAAGCATTTCCAGCTACACAAAAACAGATCAATGTCCCTGAACTAAGAAACACAGCAGAAAGCCAAGGACTGTACTGGAACAAAGGCCACTTATCCAGGCATCATCATTTTCAGTATACACAAAAATTCCCAGAACACTTACAGTACTCTCTTCTCAAGAAAACAACTGAAAAAGTTTTGAGGAACTCCAGATTGTCAAGACCTGTTTTCACTGTTCTATAGCTTTCCTCAGTTTGTAAATAAAAGACTTTCTTCCTTTTACTTTTCCTACTTTAAACTTGTTAAAGTTATCCTGGGCAGTGACAGTAAAGATTATTATATCACAAAATTTAACTACAATTCTTTAAGCTCCATTAGCTCCTCAAGTACACTCACGTGCTTCCAGTCTTCAGTTTTCACTAGGTACCTACCCCTGTGGTATCTGATTTACTCAGAAGACCAACAAGGTGTGAGGCTTACCTCATTGAGAGTCTGCTGATGCAGACCACTGCCTCATGCTTGCATGCAGAGGTTTGTGGAAGTGGAGAAAGAGACAAATTTGGGAAAACAGTGATGACAGGAGTGAGGAAGAAATAGCCTCTTTCCTATTGCTTTTGTTCATTCTGTTGTTGGGGCCCTCTGAAATAGGAGGCACCAGAGGAATTACATTTCCTTTGTTCTGTATTTTTCCTTGATGCTGTCCTTCATTTCCTTTTCTTGCTGTAAAGGTTAGAGGAAGGGGAAAGCATTGTTACAGGGAATAAGGAGCCAGAGGTCTAAGGCAGCTGTGGATCTATTCACAAGAGGCAGGAGACTAAGAATTATGAAGAATTTAATCATCTGGGACTGATATTTTTCATGTATTTTTCTTCCAGTTATTAAAATTGATCATAACTACAGAGGAAACAGCTGCTACCAGGACAGACAGAAGAATCAATTTTGTTTTCATTTGGGGCTTTTTATTTGAAACTAATCGAAAGATTGGAACAACAGGATCTATAAAAGGGACCCAGAATAATACAATCTTCTGTTGATTTCAAGTCACATGTTACTTACATACAGAAACTATTTTATTTCAGTAGCTTATAGTCAGAATGATATTGATCAAAGGCACCTGCAACTGTCTTGGTTGCACATGCACTGCAGTAATTATGCATGCAAATGAGCAAAGTAGATATTTATGTGGTTGATCACCAGTATAATTACTATAACTGAATACACAATCATGGTAACTGTACACACAAATTACACATGCATGCAGCTTTAAAAACCAAGTGTTGCATTCATTGTCTCTATTTTGATAACATCCTATGGAAACACTTCTCCACTGGAAACAGTTAAAAAGTATTAACTTTTAAAAAGATGCACATTTATTCAACTGTCTACTGAACATTAAAAAAATATAACAATCCAGTAATTTTGTTTTCCAAGCTGATATATCAGCAAAATGTCACTACTGTCATAAGATTTACCAACTTTAAAAGAATAAAACATTTAAACATGGCCTCTTATTTCACCTTCTTATATGCATTTATTTACCTGCAACTTCATTAAGATATTAAAGGTGATTATTTGAAAAATAATGACCATAATTTTTAACCAAGAACTGAAAAATAATGACCAAAATTTTTAACAAGAACTGAATTAAATTTCCATTAGCTCATCACAACTCTAGAGATAAGTGGAAATATTTTTAAAGTTTGGATTTTTATCAATCTAAACACTTAAACTTGGATTTGACTATACTTTAGACCAGAAAAGTTGGTGCATTCAAAACCATACGAGGTATTTTTCTAAGGTACTTAAACAACGTATGCTTTCATGTCTCAAGCCCAGATTTTGATCCATACATATTTACATAAGAAACAATTTTGCATTTATGATTAAGTATTTCAAAAAATATGACAGAAGTAATAAAACATTTAGATATTGCTGTATTCTGGCAGATCACGACGTAGTCGTATTGCCTTCAGCTTCTCTACTTTGATTTTTGTTCGCAACAGTTCTTCTTCCAGTTGCTGCTTTCTTTTCAAACCATCCCTTTTTTCTTGGACATAAAGACCAATTTTTCTTTGGTTTTCTAATATAATTTGATGCTCCTCTTTCAGCATTTGTAACATCTGTGGGTCATATCCACACATCGGTCTAAAGCGTTCTCCAACCTCAAGCCTAAAAAACTCATCTCTTCTTGGTACAGGGGAAGGAGACATCATCACTCTCATATCAACTGAAGACACTGATGTTGAAGGAGACCTTTCCATAATGTGCACCAGCTGGTGTTCTTCCTCTTGCTCTAAGTTCTCATTTTGCTGTGAGTCTATAATCAGAGAAGGAGGAGGTTTGACATCCTCTTCCGACTGCAAGTCCATCATGACTGCCGCAGGATGGTGATCCAACATTGCCTGTGGTGAACTGGTACCAGCAATTGTTTCTTTATCGATACTAGCACTAGAACACACAAAATCATATTTAAATAATCCATTAAAAACTAATTTTAAAGGCATAGCTGTAAGTAACCAAAGCTTCATTTGAATACTACTCTGCTATCTATGCCTGGGACTTTATTACCTGAATACTACTTGTACCCCTCTTTCTACCACACTGACACAGCCCTGTCTTACTCAGATTTTATTGCTCTAAAGGCAATACAGAAAATAGAGACCTTGTCTGGTAGGCCCCTATGACACTGAAGAAGCAAAAAGGGGTATCAACAACAAATGAAAACATAATAAAAAAAAAAAAAAAGCAGCACCAAGTCATGCAAGTAACAGAGGAAAAAGTTTATATAATATGAAAGGTACTTTAAAAGGACATTAATTTAGATGGAGTGGACTATGGCAGAAACATTTCTATCTCCCAAACTTATTTGTCTCCCCCTACTTTAATGTGCTCCCTGTTTCTGATTCATGCACCTAGTACTTGGGAGTTTTTTTCAACATAAAATAATCACTAAATAAAATTACACAAAGAGCCTTGGGAGAAGAAACCAGAGCCTAAAAGACCTAAAAGACAACCCTTGCCAGTAGATTTGGGAACCAATCCTTGCTCCTTTTCTTTGAATCATCTATCTTAATATTTCTTCTGAAGCTTCAAGACACAGAAATGTTTCCATTAAGAACAGCCTATAGTTCTGTGCATTTCTTTTTTAAAGAACAACACCCACTTGACTCATCTGTCTTTGTGTAAATCCCTGAGTCAGCAGCATCTCAAATCATGATTTGGCATTGCATTGGCTTTGATGATAATGGTTCAAGCTGTTCCTGACACTTGTCTACCATCAGCTGTGTTTGAAACCCTACACTTCTGTACATCACTCCTTTATTCAGGTAATGCTTTTTTAAGCCAGATCAGCTTCTTGATCTATTACTGTACAGATCTACAAAGAATACTTGCAGCATGACTGGGATGGCAGTATAGAGTTACATGGGAACACGAATATATTAACTTGGGATTGACAGCCAAGTCAGCACACTCTCATGGCCAGGACGTTCTAAAACAGAGGCTATAACTGGTGGTTGCAGACTCAAAACATTTTTGAACCCTTCAAAAACTGCTGCTAGCAGTCAAAGGCAGCAAGTGGATCCACGGTTAACGTAATGTTCATAGATGCTCCTCAGTCCTGGAGGACTTGAGTCACCTTCTTAAATCTGGGGGTGAGCAATGGAGTTTTTCTACACCTTAAAATGCCTTCAGAGCCCTACAAGCCACACACTGAGAAACTATCTGATTGTTAAAACACCATCCTGGTTAGTAAGAGATGTGGGTTCAAATTCCCAGAAGCAAAGAAGAAACGTAATTTATACATCCTGTTCTCACACAAATGAACTACCTATTTAATGAAAAGGTAGCATGATCCTAACCTCTGGTTCTCCCATGGTCTTCAAAACTCTGGGTTTAAAAGAAATAAGCAATCATAGCTGCAGTTTCTGAAGGATCCTGACCTAGCCTGCCATCCATTAACATGAAAATGCATTTTCTATAATAAAAGCATGAAAGTTTCTCAATACTCAGTTGCAAAAAGACCCATCAGGGTCAGAGCAATATATTTTCCAAAAATAAAGCCTGTCAACCACACAAACTATTTAAACTTAAAATTCTTTAAAAACTACTGTCCATCTGAAGCAGGTATTGAAAACTGACCTTTCATTAATCCCCTGCAGAAAAAAACAAGATAATCTTAATTCTATTGACTGTTACCTGAGCTGCCTACAGAGTATCAATTATATCACCTTACTCCCTTCTACCTCACGCCACAAAGTTTCACTTTTTCCTACATGCTTCTTTCTCACATTGTTTTAGTCCTCTCAGCATCGGAAGCATTATCCTGCACACAAATTTTCACTTGTTTTCCCCTGTGCTGAGTGCAATTCTGAGTTTTCCCCCTATTCACAACCACAGCTTCTAATAAAGCTTCTCTCCTTCTTATTTGCTGGCTCCTGGCCAGCTTCTAGCCTGAGAAAAGTGGAAACAACCAGCAGGAGAAGCAGGTCATTCTGACAAAAGGAAATGGAGAGAGAGAAGAAAGAGAAAGTAAGAGAGGTTCAACAGAGGAAAGAAAGGTGAGATTTTGTGTAGCATAGACTAAAGCCTCTAAACAGTGGAAAAAAATCCAGCTCTTAATAGTGTAATCCACACAGAACTAAAAAAATTACCAGATCTTCAGGTAACTCTGATGAGGCTTGTTTTTTTTGTGGGGTTTTTTTTTTTGTTTTTTTTTTTTTTTTTGGTTTTTTTTCCCCTTAGTCAGCCTCTTAAGTGGAAAACAATTAGACAGCAAGAGAGAAAGAAGGAATTGAGAAACAAAAGAGCTGCCTGTATGGTGATTACTAATGTTGTTTCTGACAACTTGACTGAAAGAAAGACAAACAACAGTTACCACAATTGGGGCATGGTGTTTATAACCCTGCAGGCACCCATGATTCACCAGGTTTCATTTAATCAGAGAGAGCTAGAAATTCCTTAAAGGTGCGATTAAGAATTTGGGCTCGTTATAAGTCATATTTCCCTCCTCCAAAACCTAAGTCATATCCTGGTGAATTAAAACCCAGCACTGGGTTTATAAAATTAGAATAAAATGCAACTCAGAGAACTATCAAATAATTACGTATTTGGGCAGGGAAAAAAATAATCTTGTAAATTATGTTCTTTTCCTTCAGCCCACAGTGTAGTGGCTGTTCCCAGGAACAACCATTTTGGGTAAGCAGTAATCAAGTCAGTGTTCCCAGACCCATAAAAAACTGCAAAAATTGTTTACAGGAGACAAACTATGGAGATCATTAGCTCTTAATCATTCACTAAAAGCGTCAGTGCTTTTTATAAGCTGATCTACAAACTAAAGTTCTCACACTATGGTTTTTTCCCCCTCCTTACAAAAGTTGGTAGCCAAGACACTGCAACCTTTATTAGCGCAATTAAAAGCCTCATTTTGTTCCAGAGAATTCTTTGGAATGGTTCCTCCAGGGGCATTCATCAGGAGCAGCAGCACAGTCCAGTTGCTTTAGACTTCTTTACGCAAAGGACCCACAACAGAATATTTTTAGAGCATCTGGCATGTTGGGATTTAGACAATTGTTACCATTCAGTTCAACCAGTGGCACCATGAATCCAATTCAGCGAGTGTGCGCATGCCAGCTTTTCTTAGAGTGTTACGCTGCTGCACTCACTATCAGTATATCTGATTAAAATACGGAAAGTTCGCTTCCCATTAATCTGCTTGGGAAAATAAGAAAAATCAGAGCTTTCTCTGGGTTGCTGGGGAGTTATTTGACTTCCCTCCCCCACTCCCTAGCTTAGTTTTTGTATCTGGAGGAACCAAAATCCGACCCAGGCATTTTTTGATCCCTCAAGGACCAATACAGAACCAGCAGAGTGTTGCAAGTCAGATATGAGGGGCATTAGCCAGCTGTGGGAGAAAGCCTGCACAGTGCCTGCCTGTATTATGTCTGGCTCAAATCTAGACAGTGTGTCTCACTTTACTGAGCAGTAAAAAAAAGAAACCTTGCAAAAAAAAAAAAAAGAAAACTTCTACTGCTGTACCTCTCAGTTTCTCTCTGTATTTAAACTATCTCACATACGACACAGAACTGCTCGGAGTTTAGACTGCAATTAGCTTTGCTCCAGCTTCAGGGAACCATCGTCAGTACAAGAAAAGTATAATTTAAAAAAACATTTGCACTCACAAAGGCACTGCAGTGTGGAGAATCAATTTTTTTTTTTCCTTTAAAGGGTTGGGATTAGCTAAAACATAACATGCAAACACCAAAGTAAATGAGAGAAAAAAGGTGAATAAGGTTTCTTAGCTCTGTGAACTAACTTTATTAAAAATCCTATATAAACTGGTAACAGTTCCATATGTTGCAAAATGACTGCAGTATTACCTTAAATGGAGGAGAATAGCCATCACTTTGCCAGTGTTTGAATAATCTGCCTATTAAAAGGTAGGGGAGGGGTAGAGGTTGGAGCTACTATTTCTCTTTGATTCTCTCTTAACCCTCACTTTCCAGAGTATGACAAAGACTCTGAAACAAGCTTTGAAAGAGCTGAAAAAAAATGAATGCAATGCTAAGTCAACATAAAGCTTCTCATAAAACAACAGCAGTATTATTTTTGTCATTGCTCCCCATTTGGGAATTTTCTCTGATAAACACTTCCTTTAGGTGCCTGAGCACAAGCAAAAGCATTACAAAGTAGATAGGAGGCGCCATAATTTTCATTCAGTAACAAAATAAAAAGAATTGTCTCACCTTTGAACACCGCTCCTGTCTCTTAAACACACATTGGAAATCTGTGGAATCATTTCCACAACTTTCTTGGTTGGCTCGGAAATGCTGCTTTTACAATCTGAGTGAGTCTCCTTTTGCTGCAATAGCTCCTGTTTGGCATATTCTTTGAGCCTCTTGTACAGCGTGCGCAGGCCCTGTGCAGTACGAGGAGGGCGATCTACTCCGATGGCATTGTAGTTATCAGCTATAATATCCCAGCATTTGTTTTTTTCCACTATTACAGAATGCTTATTGGTATGTTCCTCGAGAATTTTAACATACGGCTTCACGAGTTTTAGCAAATCGAGCTTTTCAGATAAGGTAAAATTAGAAGATCTGGCCTTCCCAACCATTGTTATCTTTGAATTAAGGAAGCCGTTCCTGGAGCCACCATGCAGTCCCTAGCTCTGCTCAGCTCTTTTTCACAAACAGAAAAAGATCAGGCTTAACTAGGCTAGTCTCATTTAGGCCCACGCCTACAAGGGAGGGTTTATTAAAATTCCTTCAGCTTAAGCTGACGCAGGTTCAGGAAATCTGCTTAAGCCAAGCCTGACCTACATAAGGCTTCAGACTGAAGAAGGCGAGAAGAAACAAGCAAAATACACTTTTGTATGAAGAGACCAGACATATGCAGGATTTAAAAACATAAAGGTTTAAAGATTAGCACGTTACCCAGCTAAAAATTACCTAATTTAGCTGGAGTAACAAGCTCTGACACATCTCCCAGCTCCCTCACACAATCTCAAACTGAAACCGTGCTGGAGATGATTTTAGGTGTAACGACGTCCCCCCCAAAAAAGCAACAATTGCTTTGTGCGAGGCAGGGCGCGTTACGGGGAGCGGGAGGCGAGAGGCGGCGGCGCGTGTGGAGAGAGCCCCGGCAGAGCCCCCGGCGCCATTTGCATAGAGCTGGTCCTGCTGTCAGTCACTGCGGGGCGGCATCTCCCCCAGCCGGCTGGTTACGCTCAGGCTTCGCCGCAAAGCTCGGCTTCTCCCGGACTTGGCAGCCGGCGACAGCCACCGGCACGGGGGCTTCTTAAAGAGCCCGCTGCGCTCCCCGGCCGAGCTCCGGCGCCGGAGGAGCGGCACGAACGCCTCGGTGCGAGCGGGCCCCGAGCGCCGCCGCGCCGGCCCTGAGGCGGCTCCCGGGCGAGCCACGGCTTCGCCCCTCGGCCGGGGCTGCGAGCCGGCACCGCAAGGGCTGGCCCTGCCCGCGGTCGTGACAGATTACCGAGTGCGTTACAGCGTGTGGATACTGGGGTTTTCATAATATCCACCAGCAAACAACTGACTTTTATTATATTTATCCAGGCGTTTTTTCAGGATAAAAAAAACCCCTGATTTTTATTAACAAGATATGCCTCCATTCCTAATGTTTGCTCAACAACGTATCACCTTAAAGCAAGCCTTCACATAAAAACGCATGCAAGGCTTTAAATTTCTGTGTTCTAAACTAAAGCAACAAATTGGAGAAAGAGAAAACCCAGTAGACAGAAGGAAAGGTGTTCTCAAGTACAAAAAGCAAAAACTAAGTTTGAAAAATGACATACTCCACTGAAAGCGTCCGGAGGGTGGAAACAAACACCACTTGAGATAGTGGCAACAGCTTCCTAAGCTTAACATGTCCAGCCTTGAAAACAAGGGAGCCTAGAAGCAGGGGGAAGGAAAGAGAAATAATTATAGCTTGAAATATCCTAAGGCTATAAAGATCTAGGTATAAACTTGTTTGCTCTAAGGGGAAAAATCCCAAAGCAGACACAAGCCGCATTCAAAACAAGAAATTTGCACTAAACAAAGGAAGACTTTTAACTGCTAAAAATCAATTAGCATTTAGAATAATAAGCACTTTTGGAACCATTTCTAAGACTTGGCTTGTCAGTACCACCTAACAAAATTGTGACCAGTCCACTTCACTGGCATTGCTTTCAAGCCAAGATTAAATAAAGCATTTTATAGTCTGAAGCCTATTACACTTAAATTTGAGAAACAAAATACTGTTGCGGTTAGAAGCACTGTATGGAAACCATAACTTATAAACACCTAATCCTTTCCTATTTCCCCTCACTTTGCACTTTACTAATATTAAGAATATAAAGCTGGTGATTAGAGTTTTGGGTTTTTTAAATTTATGTTCTTAGTTGTTCTTCAGTAACTGAACAAAAATTGGATGTGCTTCACGTAGTTCAGAGTCTGGCAGTATCAGCATTGAGGAGTCACAGGTGAGCCTACGCTGCACCCTCCACTGCTGGAGCAGTTGTGCAGTGCCCACCCAGACTCTTGACTTTTTAGAGACAAAAATAAGTCAGTGATTAAAGGCTCCTCCCCACAGACACAAAGAGCACAGATGAACAGTGTGGGGCAGAGGAACCTTAACAAACCAAATTAAAGAAACCAAGCCCTCAGTCCAGCTGCTTCCAGGCCCCAGGGACAAGAGAGACCCAGAGTCCACAGGAGAGGCTCTCTCTAGAGCACCTCACAGACACAAGGAGGGGGTTACTGGGTATGGGACTCACTGTGGGTATGGGTTACCCCACTGGGTATGGGACCCATTGTGAGATGCCAGAAAGAGTATTTTGGGATTGCAGAAGGCAGTACAGGATGTTTAGAGGAAGAACTGAAGGCAACACAAGGGATAGTGAACCATGAAAGTGGTTTGGGAAAGAACAAGCATAGAAGGATGCTGGGAGGAGGGGCCAGGTGTATGTAAGCAGGTGGCTGCCCAGTATGGTTGTTCAGCCATGCCCTGGGCCTGAGCACTGCAGATTGTCCTGTCGGCTTGCTAACTACATTTGTAACTGTTTTCCATTGGGTGTGACCATGTACAGAAACACAGATGCCAGCAGCTGGAGCTGTACCACCACGGGTGGCAGGGACCCAGGGTGCCTGAGGCACCAGAAGGCAGAGGCCGGAGCCCAGGCACACGGCCTGGATACCTGTGCCGGTGTGTGACCTCGGGCAAACTCCAAGCCAGACCAGCCATGCAGAAGGCTTGGGAGCCGAGCAACCATGAGTCTGGGCCAGATGCTGCAGAGACCAGAAGGTCTGAGATTTGGCTACTGGAGGGACACCAGGACACCTGAGGCCAGGTCAGACCAGCTACCAGAGACCCAATGAGTGTTTGTCTGTCAGCTGGGAGACCAGGGGATCCAGGCACCAGTAACTGACCACAGTAAGAATTTAAGGCCTCCTGCTGGAGGATCCATATTGTAGACATAAGCATTTGCCACAAATAAGCTTTCCTCACAGTCAGCCTGCGAATGGAAAGGATGAGGCCATTGAAGCTGCTTGTATGTGCGTGAGTGCTGAAGGTTTTGATTCTGTCTGTATATACACATATAGTGTGCACATGTGCCTCTTAAAGATACATCCTTGTGGTCCTGGCCATGAGGAGCTGCAGCAGTCTCCTCTATAATGGGCTACCAGATACAGCAACTCCCAATATTAGACTTATCTAAACTTGTATTACTTTATTACCTTAGTGCTTAATGTTGCTAGAGAAACTAAGTTTCCACACTAATGTAATTATAGCAAAATACTGCTATAAAGTTTTCTTTTGAGCAAAAGCCCGATGAAATGCCTGAATTACATATTGTTCTGCATGAGTGTAAAATAACCCTTGTAAAAAATGAAGCTGGCTGCCAACCAAGATTTTTTTCCTTCCTATTTTTTTTCCCTTTTTAAAATAGTTCTGCTCATCCGCCTAAGGTTATATCAGTGCTTGGATGAGAAATCACAGAATGTGAAAAGCCTGGATATTAATGATACATATAGACATCTTCAAGCTAAAACAGCAGGTGTAGCTCCAAGACAATTAAAAAAACCAAAGATGTTGCCACAATCCATCCTTCATCCTACACCTTCCACCAACACTTGGACTTATGCAACACAGTGCACAGCCAGTTCAGCAAGATGATCTAGCTACAGAATAATCTATTTATTTTGCAAGCATTAGAATTTAATGTGATTTTAATAATTGGTTTAAGTCAGCATAGATGTGGTACATTGTCAAAACAGTCATTTCTGCCTCCCCCCAACCGTGTCATGTTCCTGCCCCTTAACTGTGCTGATATGAGCACTCACAAACCTGGACAATTCATATTAATAATTTTTTTCTGAGCTGGGTTAGTTTTAATCACCAGCAGTTCTCTAATCCAGTATGCCACAGGACAAATAGCTCACAGAAATAAATATATTGAAAAAGCTTCTTCAGACTCTATTTGGATCATTGTGGGGTGAATTGCAAACCATATTCCTAAAGACGTGTATTACCACAACTGAGGAAACAGCAAACCACAGGTACCAGGAGAGAAATTCTGCTCACCATTGAAGAAAATAAACATATATGCACCCCTTGCATCACTTCACTGCCTTCTATACCTCCTGATTTTGCTGTGAAAAAGTCTAGAATTAATACCAGAAAATGATACAAACAGCATCCTGCAGAACTATAGAGAAGAATGAATAACAGCTATAATACAGTCAGGAATTAAAGTAGCCAAATCACTATGGATTGCTGAAAGAGCTCAATGGCCACAAATTTTACAAGTGATAGGTTTGTATCACAGCCACTAACTCCATCAAGTGGCCCATGCAAATTTAGACACTTTATAAGACAGAGCACCCTGAAAAGGAGAATGTCTTAAATCAGGGGAGCATTTTGGAGGGAGAGGGAGGATCTTTTGTCACACAGAAGTGAGGAAGAATCTCTCCATGACAGACTTAAAAAAAGGAATCACTCAAAGGTACATGAGACAAATGGAAAAAGACATTTGAGAAAACTGAGGATGCCCTAAGAAATAATGTGTATTGAAAGATGCCATTTGGAACAGAGAACAAACATGAATGTTGAAAGGAATTACACCCGTTTAAGTGATTCAGGCTGGGACCTTCTAGTGCAAAAAATATCAAATCACCAGATTGTTAAGCCCTGTGAATGTGTTCTGCCCACAAAGTGGTAGCCCCAGGATAAGTCTGAAGGACTCCTGTGCCTATTTAGTAATACGCAAGCAAACCAGCTCTGCAGAAACCTGGGGTTAGCATGTGCAATCACCTAGGAGCCTGAAAATCCTCGAGAAGAAGAGGATGATAGCAAGATTTGAATCAAAGCTAAAATGGAACCCTGGCAACCCTGTGCTTACAAAAAAAAATGTAGAAAGATTCAGCAGCTAGGATAGGGTATGTTACAGATCACTGAATATACTAGGCTATTATGGAAGTGGAAACATTTGGCAAGTATCAAGGCAGTTGCTTACCCTTGCAAATGAATTTGGCAGCTGCATAAGATGAGTGTCTATAGGTAGTAAGGGCTGCAAAACTTCCATTAGGTCATCATATAGTCCTCTCTACTGACACAACAGCAAGACAGTGCCAAGTCATTCGATCTGCTTGTCTTTAACAGCCTGCTGAGCAAAGGGTGGATAAGAAAACTTTAAACTCAGAAGGTTTCTCGCAGGGGCAGTTGTTTCATGAGCAGTGTTGTTTCATGAGCAGTGTAAGGGTTGCAGGCATTAATCACAAAGGAGAGGGTTGAAGATGACAAAGATTTGTGAACCAAAAGTTGTAATATAACTTTACCTAGAAGTTACAGTGCTTAAATACATTCACACTAGACCCTTTAGAAATAATAATTTTAGGTCATTTGTGTTTCAAATGGCTTTCTCATGTCACTTGATTTTTTCTCCTCATCTTCATCAGCACTTTCACCATCAGTTTTATACTTTATTGTTCTTATCTTTGATGTACCTGGACCTCTCAGACCACTCCTTTCCTTTCTCCTGAACAATTATTTCTAAACTTCTGTCCGGTGTAGGATGTGAGACAAATAAGGCAAAGCTTTACCTCTTTTCTTTGTCCTGCATCTATTTTTGTGATCAGCATCTAGCATGTATTAACTTCCAACCTCTAACAGTTCTTGAAACTGCTGCAAGAACAAGGGTTCTAGCCTCCTTCAGAGCTCTTATCAGCTAAAATTCCAAGCATAAAAAATAAATACAATTCTGTCCCCTCTGCTGATATAAGGGCATTCTCTCAACATTTAGCCCACTAAAATGGGGAATATATGAATTAGACAATTAAAATGCCCTCCATGCCAAATTTTAAAGAATTTATCTTCATCTGAGTGTGCCATTCCAAAACCCACACATTCAGACCAGTAACCATCCTTCAAACTAAGTTTGGCTTAAAGCTACAGGACTCTATAATAATATGTGACTGTACAGCTCCATTAATTAGCTCTTCACTTTATAAGTTGTGTCCTTAAAAACAGAAAAGCTAAGAGCCCCATTACTTACAAATTAAGAAATGCATCCATTCCTAATACAGGCTTATACCTTCTCTGATCCTCTCTTACAACAAGCTTTTTGATGACTAATTGAAAGCAGCTGAGAAATATAGAAAGGTTTGAAAGTATGATTTTCCCAGAATATTTTCCCTAAATTCTTCTTCACTAGCAAGATAGCCCCTAGGAACAGAAATAGTGTAAGAGAAGCCAAGTTTCTGCAAGTTTCCTGTTTTGTTCAGAGAGAGATTAAAATTTTTGAGATTATGCTTTTACATACTATCCTGAAAATCCTGTGCACTATTCCCTGCACTTGACAGAGAAACAGCTTTCTCCATTCTTCTAATCTTGCTCAGTGGATGTTTTGAAGACAGTGAGATAACCATCTTATCATTATCTTGTTGGCTCAAGAAAAGGGATATTGTGACAAAGCTTCTGTTTGAAGGAAAACTTAAGGCCCAAAGCCAAAAGCTGGGACTGAACTCTAGTTAGGCTGACACGGCAACAAAGGGGATCCAAACAATGAGCACAGCCACAGAAAGATTTGACAACCAGCTTTGAAGGCATTCAGGCCTAGTCTGTCATAATACTCATGACAGCTCAAAAAAACCCCTCCCAGTTCCCTTCAGTAAGGCATTTCTTGTCCCCCCACCTGATAGCTGTGTTCCTTCATCTTCTCTTAAGTCCCCCTTTGTATCTATTGGAGACAGGAGAGCTGGGAATATGCACACTCACCAACTCCCCACACTCCAAGCTAGAACTTTACAAAGGGTGAGAGAAAGGAAAATAAAGACGTGAGAAAATGTGAATAGCCATGCATTTCTCTTTTTCGCCCATCTTACATTCGTATAGCCTGGTAGCATATTTTGAAAATCAAAAAAGTAAGAAGAAACGATGTGTACAGCTCCCCTCAGAATGGATGAGGGAATAGAAAGAATTATTACTGATAAACCTGAATTCTTTAAGATAATCTCTATGTAGGGTATTTTTCAAGTGCCTCATTTTTAAAGTTACAGTATTGGATAATTTCTTTTTCTGTATATTGCAGACTGTATGCTGTGTGCCTGCATACAACTCTAGGGAGCTAAACTGTAATAAATATATTGGGATAGTAAGTCCATTTCCCAACATATCCCCTCCCAGCCCTTGGAAAGTGATGTTTGCTTTAGATCTGCAGTTTCCAAGCAAACCTCTCTTTCTGCAAGAGTATTTAAGTCTTTCTGCTTGTTTGTTTATAAATTTTTACTTTCAATAACTTAATACCTTTTTTTAAAAATGCATGAAAGACTATTATCTTTACATGGAGCACAGCTTTCTTCAAGAACAAAAAGAACCTGAAAACTTATATTTCTGATTGTAAAGAAGCAGCCACAGTTCCATTTAAGAGACAAGTTACTACTGTGAATCTTTCATTTTAATCCCTCCAATTTCCTTGGAAAATACTGAATATCTTACATCCAATATAATTCGTTTTCTTTATTTTCTGATCATGTAATACCTTTCTGATTTCTGGTTTCCTTCCCCTCTCCTTCATTATCTTCATTAGCTCAAATGCAAAGCACATTTAACTGGGGCAAATTAAAAGTACATTTCTCTGCCAATTCACTGCTCTTTTCTCCAATGTGTGAATATCCTGGTTATATCATCTATAATTACATAAAGCCTAGTTATTCATATAACAGCAAGATATGATCATACCAAATTATAAATTAACTGTGGAAATATCCCACTAGAATTATGCAAGTCTGAATTTGTTTTACAGCAGCATT
This sequence comes from Haemorhous mexicanus, assembly GCF_027477595.1. Taxonomy (NCBI): domain Eukaryota; kingdom Metazoa; phylum Chordata; class Aves; order Passeriformes; family Fringillidae; genus Haemorhous; species Haemorhous mexicanus. The sequence goes on from NC_082341.1 coordinate 134,576,318, forward strand.
GCAGGCGGCTGCCCCATCCAAGAAAGCAGTTTTGCAGTTGCTGAACGTTATATGAGATGTTGCCTTTGGTGGTGAAGCTGCTGTAAAGTTCCTTCTTTCCATCTCACTCTTGGAGGCTAATTCTACTAGCACTGTGTAGCTCAGCACTCAGCTGGGGGGAATCCCAAATTCAAGATGAATAAACACAGTTAGGAATGTGACAACAGCCCAGGGAACACCAAGTGTGCACAATCAGCTGGGGAAACACTCGGGAAGGCCTTAAGACAGCAGCAGAGTAGAAGACATCATTTCACATCCCAAGGAAGAGCACCAAGTAAAAGGTGTTTTCTTGAGGAGATGTCAAAGAATCCCAAAGCTACAGAGCACAAAACACAAGATCCACTGTGACTGATCTATAAATGAACACTTCTGGAACCAGCATCCAATCAGATATGGACAATTTATCAATGTATTTACATCGTCCCGTCCAGTTTTATTAACCAGTCTCCATCTCTTGAGATGGACTGATCAAACAGGTACAGATGGCACCTAAACAGTAAAGAAACTATCCTGAATTGAGAATAAACTTTTCTATAAATTTGTCTGTTCACTATTATAAACTTTTCTTCTAGAACATTGCAGGGAGAAGGAGAACATTTTAAATCATAAAGATCAGAGTAACTTGATACTATTTTGAATAAGAAATTACAACAAAATGTATAGACTTGTAAAATATTACTTGTGAACAATGCACTGATAAATTACTTACATTCAGGCATCCAGTCACATCTTAGCTGTTCTAAGATGCGCTTGGTAATTATTAAGAGCTACAGATAATTATGGAGTATCTTTTACCCAAAGATTTAACTACTTTACCAGCTGTTTATTAAACATTTAAAGGACACAGAGAACTGCAGCTACACATGCAGCTCCACCACTAAAGCAGACTGACTGAAATATCTTTTATAGTTAATCTGTGAAGTGCATCAACAGAAATTAAAGTAATACTTGCACTTTTGCAGATATCAAAGTAATTCTAGAAATAATCTGCTTCATTATGAGATGCCAGCGTGCATGTTTTTAGCTCTGTTACTAGAAACAATAAGTAGGCAGTTAGACTGAAACGGGACAATATGAAAGTCCTGAAAATAAAATTTTTTAATCCTCTGACTAAAAGTGACAGGTAATTGATTGCTACTGTCATAAATGAATAGTGGATTTTTTCTTAATATTCACATTTATTGGTTAAAAAGACTTCATTGATATCAAGTGATAAGAGATATCAGACAGACCTGTAACTCTGTTCTAGAAAGCTGAAGGAACCACATTATGAAAAATGAAGCTTAAGTATGCAAAGCATCCAAACCTTACAGATGAATGTAGTCAGTAAACATTAACATTCTAGAGATGATAGAGAAAATATATTCAAAACTGTATGCAAATAATAAGTACAGTTGATATTATCATAAAAGACATTCAGAAACATCTATTTAGAGACATAGGGTGAGCACATTAACCCTGTTATGAAATACAGTTATGATTTGTTCTCATTGTTAGCTCAAAGATAGTATCTGACCATGACTTCTGGCAAAGTTCCTCTTGGAAGATGCATTAGCAGATGTTAGTGATGGATGAAAAACAAGGTACTCTTTAACCAAAAACCAACCAAACAGGTGGTGAGCTGTAACAGAACAAAACTCTTTATCCATTCTTTCTGTTCACCTACATCCGGTTCAAACAATGAAATCTCAGTCCCACTGGAATGCTGTGTCTTAGTGTTCAGGTGAAAGAGATGTTCATTTCCACACACAAAATAGTAAGCCCAAAGGGCAAAACACAGCAACATTCTCCTAGGTTAAAAGTACCAACAGAAAGTAAGCTGTAAACTCAGATAATGAACATAAATTAAATTATGTTTGCTTTACACAAATAAATATATGTTAAATCCTTAAATTGAAGGAAGGCAAACGTGGGTAAAAAGCTCAGTTCTTGCCAATCCTGCTTACTAGCAATACTGAGGAGATACTAAGCATAGTTTAGGGATCTGCCTGTCCATTGTTTCTTCAAATGCAAATTACTAGTATTTTCTTGTTATTGCTAATAGAACCTCAGAATGTCATGAGGACAAGTAGAAACCAAGCACTCGAGAGGTACAATAATATCCTTCCAAACACATTAATGGTTTTGTTTTCAGTTACTGGTAAATAGTTTAGGAATGTTTAAGTAATTTTCATTTTCAAAGAGCATACACACTTAGCTGAATTTTTTGGAGGCATGTGAAAAAAAGTATTAATGACAATGTCAAATAAATCCCAAAGATCCATTGTGTGAACAAGTATTATATTCTGAATACAAAACAAAGATACCAAAGAGATTGCCATGTTCATTTCTCTTAAAAAGAAGCAAATACCAATTCTTAAAGGAGTAGTAAAGTTCATTTTCCTACAAAGGAACATGTAACATTATTTTCCAGTACTCAGAACGTATAATCACAAGTCATTAACTGCCCAACAGTTCAAACACTCCTAAAATTACAACACATACATAGGTTTCATTCAACTGTTGCTACAAACTTACTAAATGTCTCTGGAAATACCTCATCTCACAGAATTTCAGAGTTCCTTGCACTTCACTTTCATTAATGACATTTTAGTGAAAAGGGTTTTTTTTAAAAGATGCTTAGAAAAACAAATATTTTTTAAGCCAGATATGCTATAATTTTAAGATTGATTCCATCTACTAAAATCCTTACTTGTCTGCTCCAAAAAACGGACACCATGTGTCAGATAACTGAATTTTGTTGGGTTTTTTTTTTGGGGTGTTTTTTTTTGGGGGGGGGATTTTTTGGTTTTTTTTTTTTGAAAGAATGCACAGCATTTTCAGGGCTGGGTTTCAGAAAGATTAGGTCTATGAACAGTGCAGTTGTCCAATGGTTCACAGGTGTTTCAAAAGAATTTCAATGGAACCTAGGGTATTTATTTACACATTCCACTGCTGCACTGGAAACCCAAACACAGCAGCTTTCGGTGTGATGTATAACTATCAAATTATTTGTCATCTGCATTAAATGATATGGAGACCAAAATAATGCATACACACAGACTTTTTCAATCTTAAAATTATTTTAATGCCCCTTTAACAGAGAAGTATGAGGCTCCAGAGACTGACAGTCAAATATAATTCCATTACAATATTGATAATAATAAAAACCCCCAACTGACTCTAGCTTTTACAACTGGTTTCCATTACTTCTGAATCTCATACCAAAGCCAGCTTTGACAAAACAATTTAACTTCACACTACAAAGAAGGTTATGATTTACATAATCAATGTAATCACTACATTAGCTGTAATGAATAGCAGACTAAAGTGACATAAAGGGCAGAAACTGTCTTGGAAAATATAAGTTTTTAAAAAATTACTTAAGATTTAAGGAAGACTCAATACAGGTTTGTTTTCTCACTACAGTGCTCTCCTCACCAGTGAACCTGAAGGCAATAACTAACATTGACATTAGACTTCCTTGTTTTATAGCACATTTCATGACAGTTTTTCAAAGGCTTGCCGGGCTAGCCTCATTCTGCATGCATAGAAGGGATTTTGGCACAAAATGCCTTGTTCAGAAAGGCAACAGCACATCAACAGAAGCAGCTCACCCAGTTTCACTCCACAACTTTTTGGTTATTTTTCTCAAGTCATCACAGAGGACCCCTGCACCCAGAATTCATGATACAGAAAAGACATTTAGTATCTTTTCAACTTCATAACATTTTTTGCTGGAATGACTGCTGATTTCCCAGATTATTTTGGAATTAAATCCATTATTTATCTTTTAAGTGCACTGCTAAGCAGAACTAGCAGATATAAATTTTTGCAAATGTACCTATAGGGAAGCAACATGTCCCATAGACACTGAAAATTTTCTTGAAGTCTAGGCATCAATGAAGTTTCAGCATGCAGCAGATAAACACAAAAGCCATAAGACAAAGACATACAAGGAAGCTGAATTTCCCCGCATTAGCTCTGCCAAACAGAGTGCATGCACTCTGGGTCACAAACCATGCCAGTGGCAGCATCCTATCAAGGGCATCACATTCCTATTTTCTGGGACTGAAATCCAGAAAAGAAGAGTCAATGGGAAAGGCTCTCCAAAGCACAGTACAGATTGGAGGGGGTTGCTGCCTACCAGGGCCTGGAATTTGTGCAATCTCCAGATGCTAGAAAGGGTTTTGATGGAGAAAAAGAGAATCAAAAACTACAAAGACATGTGAAAGGGACAGACAAAGATGGTTCAGGCAGGAACAAGCATGTAGCAATAAAAGGAAAAATGCAGCCACTTTTAAACAGCTGAAGGTCAGTAAGCTTCCTCAGCAATGCACTACATCCTATTGCCAGACCAAGTCCAATCTTCCTACTAAACTACATTTCTAAATATTTTCCCAGGTGAAAGCTGGAGTTGGGACAGGTTACAGAGCTCAGGTACCTGATATGTCAGCTAGTAGAGAGTCCAGAGACCAAGTACACTGCCTGGATATACTGTGTGAGATTGCTAACCAACACCAACATGGACTGTTGGTATTTGTTAGCTGGCAAGTAGGATAAGAAGCTTGGAAGCCAAATAATGGAGCAGCCATGAGTCTGGGCCAGATATTGGAGATACCAGAGGGTCTGAGACTTGACTATTGAAGGGACCAAAAAGTCCATGCAAGTTACTCAAGAAACCAGGACATCCTGAGGGTTGGCTCCTGGTAAGTTCAGCTACCAGCCAGAAATGTTTTCACATGTGCATGTCTTGGGCACAAGGCACCTGGGAGATCATTGAATCCAGGAGCTCACCACTAAGTAGACCAGGTGGCTAAGACAAGTTACTGGTGGGAGCCCCACAGTGTTCTTGTACCTGTGGGAGTGCAGGTCCGGGTACCAGGAGCTGGACTGGGAGCTGTGGGCCTCTGTGGCTGATGTGCCACAGCTGGAGTGTCCAACAAATCAAGGAGCCAGATACTGAACAGACTGAGTGCATAAGGTCAGTTACTACAGCGACCTAAATTCTCTGTGTGCATGTGTATTTACATATAAATACATGTGTATTCATTTGTTTTTCCACAAACAGGCTTTCACCCCTAGCCGTCAGAAATGGGAAGGGATGTGTGCATGGGCATTGCTTATGCTTGCCTGAGTGCTGTGCTCCATATCTGTGGTGGCCTATGTGACCAGTCATGTGTATGTGTATATAGGACATATGTGTGCCTATTGGGAATAATTGCCTTCTGGGAATTAGCCTCACTATTGGCTGGACCTTGGGACACACAGCTATGTCACTTTTGCTTCAAAGAGGCTTCAAGATTTAAGAGGACTTATAATAAACAAATTTGATTTAAATGAAACTGTTAAAGCCTTCCAGTAATTCAAGGTGATAAGGGGCCCTGAAATGCTCTTTTAAAACTTCACTCACTACACTAAGTATTATTAATTAAATGAACCTTAAACCATTATTATCAGTGTAATTAATTACAAAGATACAACAGTGAAATAACTATAAGACAGGTGTTTAAAATGCCTGAGCTGGCTCCAAAAGGAACAATTTTCATCCATCACTGTTAGCAATCCAGTTCAAGTGCCAGGCTTTCAAGATGTACTTGGCTTCTGAGGTCATACACTTGCATTCACACAACACAGAACTGTGCTGCCCCTGTGGTCAGGGCACACCAAGACTGGGAAATGAAGACATTCAACCCCACAATGTTGTTCAGGTCCATCCAATTTCATTTGCTATAGCTCAGACACTTCAATGTCTTTGCAGTGCTTACTACCCTGGTTTGTCAGAGGCATTCATTACCAGGGCACAGCTGATGAAGTGCACACCCACAAATGAGCAAAGCGTGCTCTGTGGCTAAAGTTGGCTTAAACCTTAAGTGCCCACTGGAGACACTGAAGAAAAGAAAACCTCATTAATTCTGAAAAAGACCTGAATCCATTCAGAATGGTTAGCTTTCTCTGCAGGAGGTCAGCAAGGTCTCCAAATTACAACACTTCCCCACTATTTAAGGTATTACAATTCTTGTATTGCACCAACTGTAGATTAGAATGAGTTGACTATAAGGCTTTTCTGGAAGACACAGACCTGAATAGCAACACTACCAACTAGCTTCCAAAACACCTTGGTTCCTTCCTGTTTTATTAAAAAATTTGTTTAACACTTGTTTCTTTCACTCTATCCAGTATAACACCAAATAATGCCACCACTGCACAATGCTTATAATAGTACTTCACAAAAGTTTAGTATATGCAGTCTATCATTCATAAGCTTTAAAATTCTAAAAAATAGTAGTAAAAAAGAAAGAGCATCCTACCAGCTTTGGGCACATTTAGTGTTTTCTTTTCTGCCTTGCTACACTTGTCAATGCTGAAAGATGCTTTTGTCTTTATTTTTCCAGTTGACTCCACAGACTGTGTACAATTTTCATTTTGATTCTGGATATTTATTTTAGATAGCAATGAAGCAGCTCCCTCTTTCTCATCTATCTGCAAAAGAGAAATAAGTTCACAATAGCATTTCCTGCATGCAGGTGAAGAGAAATAGAGAAAAGAGCAACAAGAAGGGATTTAAAGACATATTAACTGCCATTATCAAATTGTTATATAAATATGTCCATCTCTGCAAAACTATATGCATCACAACAACACATGTGTGCACACAATAGCAAACACTTGTGTAAATACAAACTAATAGTGTAATAAACACTAGTTTATTACAAATCTTCTGTAGATAAATAAATAAAATTTGTGCTGCTTTTCTGTGTCAATATTAAAGGTTTCAGAGAGAATCCCTTTGCAGCAGAACTGCAACTCAGCATACTGAGACTTTACAACAAGTATCCTGGCTTTTTGACTGCTTTTACAAAAAAAAAAAAAATCCAATAAAGCCCATGCCAAGATGCAATCCCCACCTCATTTACACTTGAGAATTGCATTTGGACTCAATACTGATTAATTTTATTTATTTGAAAAATATATCCTGCAACCACTCCACAGTCAGAGAAGCCTAACCTGAGAAGCAAGGTGAAAGGTACTGACAGCAAAACTGTCAAAATTTGTTCTGAATAGATTTTTAAAGCAGAGACTGTTTGTGGTGAGCTCAGATGTTATCTTTTAATCACAATACTGTACAAAATACTTTTAGTACACTGTTCAGTTTACCTCCTTTAACTTAATTTCTTCGTCCATCTCTTTAGCTTCATTCTTGAGACAAACAGCAGTACATTTTCCTGGTGGTATAAACCTTGGCTTTTTGCCAGCATTTCCTAGGACTTGACTTGGAGCTGCAGATCGCCTCATATTCAGCTGTACTGCTCTGCAGGGTGGACAGGAAGGAAGGAAGCAGATAAAGACAACTGTAGTCAGGATAGGCTTTAAATATAAAAATACATCCAGAGATGACAACAAAAGAACTATTTCAAAATAGAAAGGATCATACAAGATCTTTAAATAACAATATTAATTCACAAGCATAATAACATTTAATAAAAAGTAGTATCACTGCAATGCTTTGTTTAAGTACCAAGAAAGATCAACTACAGCAAATTCTGCAGCCGAACACCTTTAAATTTTCATTTAAAAAGCCACTAATGCATTTCCCAATAGCAGTAAATGCTCTGGAGATGCATAGTATAGGGTCACTTAGCAAACTTACACCTGTTTATAAAAAGAAAGACAATTTTAAGCAAAACTTACTATTCTGTACACTGGAAACATCATTTTCAAAAGCCCATTATTAGTGCACAACGAACAATGAATTAGTCACAATGAATCTTGAATGTATGTCTCATACCTGGGACCAGCATTTTGCATTAAACAGTCAATTACATTGGTTATTCAGGTTCACCATAATAAGATTAACATTCAGCAGAAAATTACCACTGAATTACAGTGGATATTATTGCTCCATGTTATGTCCACTTGAACAGTGGAAGGAATGTATTATAGATTTTCCCCTCAAAATAAAAGACCATTATTCCCCTCAGCAGCCTTAGGCAAAACCAAACATATGCCAATGTTAACATGACAAAGTTTACTTTGCAACCAATAGAAAAACTAGTTATAATCTTAATGCTTCAAAGCAGTAGACAGAAATGAAACAAAAGAAGAAAACTCCAACAGAATGACACAGCAGCCGAAATGACGAAGTCAAGCACAACTTACACTACAGTTACAGGTTTAATTCCCCATTTACACACATTTATTTTAAATTATTCCCCCAACTACTGGGTTAAAAATAAACCATAATACAGATTGCAGAATCAAACTTCTGCACTATCTCAAAAGCATGTTTGCATCCTGCTGCAACAGGCTTTGTGGTTCTGGACCTTTTTTGGTGCTACTCTGCACTCCAGTGGCTTCCTGGGGCACAACCACCATTCTTCCCAAGGTTTGCACTGAAGTAGTGACAGAGCACTGCCAAAACACTTTGCACATGTGCAGAGACTGGAAACAGGAGTAGTGCTCTCTTCCCATATCTGCACAATTAGCATATATATGATGCTGTTACTAGACATAAATCTCAGGGGCAAAAGGGCCTCAACTGTTGTCACTTCCACTGCGGCTGTTATTAAAAATACAAGGAAAGAAACCTGTGTCTACAGCAGTTCACTTAAGTTTGGCTTGCCTGACAACAGTGATAGCAAATTAGTTTTAGTTAACCCAATGTAATAAGGGAGCAGCTTGGTTATTATAACAGGAGTATCTGTAGCGTGAAAAGCCACTGTGAACACTGCAAAGGTCAAGAACCTTCAGGGGGAGCAGACTGCAAGTACCAGCTTCAGGTGCCATGGGAATCTGAACAAGCTCTCTAGCCAACCCTACACTGCACAGTGTAGGGAAGACAACACAGGACACCCCAGGGCTCTGCATGAGGACTGTGCATGGCATGGCTGCAGTGCTACTCTAACCTGCCCACTGCACTTGAGGTTCCGTGGGACAGAGAAGCTGCACAATTCATGAATTGCACATATCCATGATTAAATTGTTCTGCTTCCTAAATCTACTTGGCCACTGCACTGTCATTTGGTCTAAAACCATAAAAACAAACTCATTAGGAGATCTGAAAATTACTAAGACATTTGAAGACACCATCCTTGATAACTCAGTACCTTCACTGTTACCATATTACCTACTTGCAACTACAAAGACCCTTATGGATTTGTGGGTTTTAAAATTAAACATTGCATCCAGAAATACATCTTTGTATTTTAAAATACAAGCTTTCATAAAATATTGTAAAAATATATTAAAAAATAATAACCAAAATGTTTACATTTTGTCCCTTTATACTACTACCCAATAGGAATAGAACATCAGGGATGTACAGCAAACCACTGATGCCAGGCCTTTCAGAAAAGATCAGAGTGAGTGTAGAAAGGCAAGGAACAGCTCCAGACTACAACTAAATGAAAGAATATGCAAATATGCCCTTTCCTCAGAGACAGCACCGATACACCAGAGCACCTTGCACCTGCCTTACTGTTAGGTCTGGCCTGCAGGGAAATAGCTGCAAGCAATGCAAAAAGCACTGCTCCTCGCTGTTATTGGCAACCATGCCTGAGCAAACCCAGCGCAGCACGAAACCGCAGCCAAACCGTCTCATGGCTGCGTCTGCCTTGTCAGGCATTGAATTCGGTTCAGTACTTTGGTCCTTAAGAGTACATTAGTAGCTGCACTGAAAATTAAATATACATACAAAGAATGTTTCAAGATTTTACACATCCAGCTCAACACGGTGTGCACGGAGCTCTGCTGAAAGCAGCCACAATGCCCATGTCGGCCCAAAATGAACAGCTGCTCCCGGAGTGTTTGAAGAGGCACTGCCGGCACTGATACAGAGGCAGAACAGGGCTGTGGACAACTGCAGAGACGTGACACAGCACCAGCTTTTACTCAGTTAAATTGCAAGCAATCAAGTGCTTCGCCTTGAACATCAACATTACTGAAAAATCGCTTCAGATCAGAAGTAGCTGCAAGGAATTTTTACAAGAGCATGTAGTGAAAGGACAAGGGGGAATGGCTTCAAACTGAGGGAGCGGGTTTACATCACATGTAAGGTAAAAATTCTTCACTCTGAGGATGGTGAGGCGCTGGAACAGGCTGCCCAGAGAACCTGTGGATGCCCCATCGCTAAAGGCCAGGTTGAATGAAGCTCTGAGCAACCTGATCCAGTGAAAGATGTTCCTGCCCACGGCAGGGGGGCTGGACCTAGATCATTTGTAGGGTCTTTCCCAGGGTCGCTTCCACCGGACCCCCCGCCCGTGGCTCCCGTACCTGCGCTCCCGGCACCGGTCCCGCCTCTGCGCTCAATTGTCCCGCCGCGCTCTCCCGGCAGCCTCACCGGCCGCACCGCGCGTGCGCCCTGCGCAGCCTTCCCTTCCCGCCAGGCGCGCGTGCGCCGGGGCCGTGCCGCGGGACGGGACCCTGGAAAGGCGCTGCCTTGCGCATGCGCAGTGCCGGCCTGCGGGGTCTGTGCCACACACAGCATGGCGGAGCGGCCGCCCGCCGCGCCGCCGTCAAGCGAGAGCGGCCGTAAAGGGAACCTGGGCTGCGCGGCAGCGAGCGGCGGCGGGCGGGGTGAGTGAACGGGGCTGCGGCCCCGGCCCCGAGCGGGCCGGGGGCGAGCGGGGCCCGGGCGGGGCTGGGCCCAGGGCGGGAGGTGCTGCGCGGTGTTTGTGCTCAGCTGTTGTCAGGGCCCTGCGCCGGGCAGGCGGCGGCATCGCCGGCGTGTGGGGAAGGGAGCGGGAAGGGTGTTTGCAGCTGTAAGGGTGTTTGTCGCTGCCCGAGGCAGCGCAGGTGCTGTTTCTTGGTGTCGGGTCGCTTCTTTAGATGTTTCCAGGCCAGCTCTGTGACCAGGACCTTTGTCCATCCTTGAAGCGCCTTCCCAGGCCGAATCCGGAGGCCTTTCCCCTGTTAGCTGTACAAAATTCCCCCTCCCACAGCTCCGAGGGGAGAGAGCTCCTCTGATCCTGGGCTTGGCTCGGGCTGGCAGAGCCCGGCCCTGCACCGCCTCGAAAGTGGTCACAGAATTAATTAGGTTGGAAAAGACCTCTGGGATCATAAAGCCCATTCCAATGGCTAATCACCCTTTCTGTGAAGAAATTCTTCCTCCTGTCCAACTGAAACCCAACCCCTGGCGCAGCCTGAGGCGGTGGCCTCTCATACTGTCGCTGGCTGCCTGGGAGAAGAGACCAGCCCTCACCTGGCTACAGTCTCCTTTCAGGTGGACCGATAAGGTCCCCTCTGAGCCTCTTTTTCTCCAGGCCAAACAGCCCCAAATCCATCAGCTGCTCCTCATAGGACTTGTGCTCCAGATCCTCCATTGCCCTTCTCTGGACTCTGGTCTGTGCCAGGCAGGTCATGGACGGCACTGTTCTGAGCAGGTTTTGCAGGACAGCAAATGTTGTACAAAAATGTTCTTTGTCAGAATCGCTATAGTAGTTATGTAGTTCCTGGTAGAGGCCTTAAATCGGCTTGTAATTTTTATATAAGCTTTTTTTTGAAAAAAAAATAGTTGTTTGCATCAGTGTAAGGTGGTGTTGCTGTTCATGTACTCTTACCCTCCTCTGTTCCTTTTTTCTTACATGAATGTTCATCCAACTCCCCGATGTACCAGTCTGGGGAGCTGAGCTGAGGGAGTAGCACCCCTCAGCATCCTTGACTGCTGCTGTCTGTCTTTCTTCCCTTTCTGGCCTGGCTGCAGTTTCTTATCCCTGGTCACGCCCTGCTTACATGCTCCCTAGAGCTTTTGCTGAACCATCTACAAGAAATTCTAGCCTAACAAATCATATCAGGGTATGTATGGTGAGTTGCATGAACCAGTTCAGGAAAGGGACAAATTTAATGTTCTCACCGATTCAAAGGAGGGGGTGGAGGCAGTTGGGGAGCACATTAATTTGTGGATAGATAGGCTTGGGCTACCGTAAGAAAACTGCTAAAGTTAATTTTTTTTTCCCCAATTCAGTCTTAAAACAGGTCAGTTACTGAGAGTGATGCATCAAGTGCCTTAGAAACCACTTGTACAGTCACAGTTGAAGGGGTGAGTCTGCCCCTTTGGGCACTGATGGTGGCTTGAAGTGGCTTACAGTGTCAGAGTGGCAAAAAACACACTAAATTATTGCTTCTTTATAGCAGAATTTGTGAAAATAAAGGCTGAAGAAATGTCATGTCTCAGTGTCACCTCCTCCCTGGGCCCTGCATAGACTCTGTTCCTGCAGCATTTCTGAAAATGCTATCTTAGCCATGCACATCTGTAGTTCTGTCATGGTTCACTCCAGACTTTCAAACAGTTATGCTTTGTTTTGTCACATGAAAAAGAAGCATTTTTTAAAAATCAGAAGCTACTGCAGATGCAAAAATGAAGGTCACTAATTTCTTTTCAGTGTCCTGACTCACAATGGAATAACTTTGATTAGTGCCAGGCATTTAGCAAGCTATGTGATGATGTTGTTGGGAACTACATCCCACCTGTATTCTCCCTGTTACCATATCCACACCAAGTCTTTCTTTGAGAACAGTGATGTCCACAGCTCAAGGCTGGTTTTGGATGTGCATCTGCCTGGCAAACATCGTGGGATGACAGCTGTTGAAAAATTGCTTGATACCTCTGAAGTCTGGAGGAGATTCTTGCTTGTGCAGAACTGCAGGGAAAAATAAAACATGAAACAATAAGAAGCAAATAGCATGTCATAGTTTGTGCACTTTCTCTCCCAAACAAAGAATTCTCTGCACAATGATACCCTTACAATTTATGCACCTTCCCCTACATGCTCTTCACGTGGCCCTTGTTGTCCAGTGGTGATTTTTGGTCTGGGGTCTTCTAACAGCTTACTGGATTATTTCTCCATGTCCATGCAGGCAAGCTATTAACTGTTCTTATCTTGAATTGTAGCTTCTGCTGATGACCATGAGCTTCTTATCTTCTGGTTTGTGCTACTTTTGCACCTGCTCCCTGGTAGAGCATGGGAAACTAAAATAAAGTCCTAGACTTAGGATAAACATTACTTAGCAACAATTAAAACATTGGTGTGTTGGCAACATTCTTCTCATTCTAAAGGCAAAGCACAGCTCTGTAGCAGCTACTGGGAAAATTGCTAAGGAAATAAACTCAGTTCCAGCCAAAAGCATGTCTAGGCAAAAGTCTACAGCTTTCAGCCTAAGACTTCCAGCAACTCAAGCTACACATGCTAAGCAAGTAGATATAAGTAAACAGCATTCTAAATCACACAGTATTATAATTCTATGTGGCTTATTCTATTTAAAAGTTATTTGCTTCAGCAACTGACATCTCTCAACAAAATAATGTAATTTCTAGGTGCAATCAAAAAAAGTAGTGTGACAATTGGTGAATTCTAGTGAAATTGGGGAAATACGTTTTGAGGCCAAATGGAGAAGAGAGATGTTTCTAGGGATAAGCAGAAGCTGAAAATTCTCTCATTTTGTGTTAAAGATACTGGGTAAAGTGATCTGTACTGCTAAAGTGCATGACATTGATCAGATGCTCTCCCTCTGCTTAACTCTTGACTAAGGTGCATCTCTTGAAGTTGGTAAGAAAGTAAAACATCTCTGATTCTTCAGGTCAGGAAACTTCTACTGGAAGAAGTCTGTGACTTCAGTAACAGCTGTTGTCATAGGTCCCAGATCCATGGCCACAAGGGTTCCAGCACTGTGTTTTGCTGCTCCAACATAAGTCTTCAAAATGTCCTGAAGAATCCCACTTGATTGCATTTTTTGCCTCAAAGTTCCCATCCACTCTTCATTTGAATTTCAGTTTGGCTGGGGCTTTATACATCCAAATATATTTATATACAGAGGCATATGTATATAATATATATATTGTTGTGGCTGTTGCACTTCATTTCTCTGTAAAACACAAATAAAGTTTTTGCTCCCCATTTGATAAAAATACTCTTTCCTGCATTCTGTTAGTCTTCAAACTTGCTAAAATATGCTGAAGAGTGTCTTGAAGACTTGTCCTCAGGGACTAGCAGCATTTGTGTAAAATGTAGCTCACAGCATCCACAATTCCAGTAGAACAGAAACTCTAGGACAGTAAAAGTAATTTTGCTCTCTTATCTCTCCTTGAAAGTTTTCTAAAAGCAGAATCCTCTTGGATCCACTAAATCAAATCAAAGTGTTAGGCTTACAGTTCATATTATCTAATCTATATATGCAGTTTAAGTCCTCTAGCATAACTTAAGGGGTTTGATAATGATATCTTTCATGATGTTGTAAGTGAGCAACTCTAGTTATGCTATGCAGCAATGATATTTGCCAATACAACAAATTGACTGTAATAGTTTTATTTTAAAAATGAACTGCCTGCCATGACTAGATTAGAACAGGTCAATAAGGAACTTCCATCTTTTTGAGGAATATAATTTTACCAGATTTCAGTTGCTGTTTTTCAGTAATACTAATTCTGTTGTCTTCAGTCTTACAAGAAAAACTGGCTTCAAAATTGATCATCAGCAGGGTGTTCAGTTTTGTGATAAATATCTGCATCAGTAGTAATTGAAACAGAGACTGGTGATTATTTTCACCCTAATCTAGTCAGTTCTCCTGTGTTGAATTGTAGGTTTTCAGCGGCTTGCTTTGTAAAACTTGGTTTTAATGGGCTGTTAGGACAGCATCTATTCAGTGGCGGGCTTGTTAGACATAGGAATCAGTAACTTAGGAAACACTACTGAGCCTTACTCTTTCTAATTTTTCTCGTAGGCATAATAAAGCAGTGAAGAGAAACTGAAGGTAGCATTACATGCCTTACTGATCAGAAAACTGTTTTGAAGTATTTGGGCAAACTACATATATATGTAGTAAAATCTACAAAGGTAAGATATCCTCCTTTTCTATTTTATTTAGAAAACCTCACAACTAATGAAAACCTCTTTTACAAGTCTCAGTGGGTTTACAAAAGTAACTTTGTATGTCAAGGAGCAATGTGGAGCCTAAAACTTATTCTTTTAAGCAAGTTCTGTGGAGTCTTGCCAAATTCCATAAGGTTTTTCATGACAGGATTTAGATGAAGGCAGATTGCCCATTAGTTCTTCTTCACAAAGCTTTCAAATCCATTCAAAAGCTTCTCAGTTTTATAAAATAGATCATGTAGGAAAAGACAGTAGCTCTTCATGATTTCAGGGTTAGCTGCAGTTTTGGCTTCTTTTACTTCCTGAATATTAAGTATGTCTTTAAGTGTGTGGAAATTCCATGTGTTCACATGAAATGGAGGTCTACAGTGACTAGAGAATTTTTTTTCAGTATGAAAGCAACGTCTTAAGTGATGTGCAGTTCATCAATCCAGGATTTGCTAGCTGAAAGTGCCACAGCTATTGTTGGTAAGAACACCATTTTGTAAGTTTGTTAGGCATTGTATGCAAAGTATTAAAATGGAAAGCAAACATTTGCATTTGAACTTGTGTGATGTTTCTGCTTCAGGTAAAATTCACATAAATAGAAACTGTGTGTTTCACAGTGGCTGCTACAATTATGTTTAATAACAGTGTTCAGAAGTGCAGCTCCACTGTGCCAAAGTCTTTGCTTTCAGAGTTCAGAATTTCTTGATAGAAAACTGTGATTCTGACATCCAGAGTACAAGTCTCAATTTCCCACTTAAATCTGAAAGTCTCTGAAGTGTGTAAATGTTTGTTTGCACTCACACATTTACTTCTTTATTCATTTTATGGTCTCCATGTTTGTAGAATTGCTTTCAGGCTTCTTTGTGGATCTACCCATACAGATTCAGCACAAAGATTGCTTTATTTCTGTGTGCTTGGGGTTTTTGAACAGGTTGAAGGTGTGGAGAGCATGGGTTATGATATTGAGCGCTTCGTGGGCTATGTTAATGAAGGGCTGTTGTGCTCCATCTGCCGAGACGTGTTGGAAGATCCACTGCAGGCTCCTTGCGAACACGCTTTCTGCACTGCCTGTATCCATGGGTGGCTTGTTCATCACAGTAACTGCCCTGAAGACAGACAAGTGATTGATGTGTCTTTGCTACGACCTCTCTATAGGTATCCAGTAATCTTGCTGTGTGTTGAAATTACGTGAATTTAGGATTTCTCAGTTTTGCTTGCACAGCTTCATCTCTTGTCGATACTGTCGCTCAAGCTGTCTTTATCCAGTATGCCTGTGGCAGACAGCAGCAACTACTTACTTACATGAAAGCATTAGCATTTTCTATTTATTATAACTAACTGTTATGGTGTTAGGATTTCAAAATTGAGAGGACACTTAGTTTATTCTCCACCTTTTTATATCTTGAATGTTGATTCCAGATGCCTGTCTGGATATTATTCTTAATGTCCTTTACAGCATCAAAACTTTTCCATACTTGAGTTTAGAGAAAGCAAGCAAAGCAGCTCTTGATGACAGTCACTACACACTCTGTATCTCTTTTCAGTCTTAGTTAGATGCTGTAGTGGAGTTTGTAATTAAAAATTCCTGGAGATATTAACCAAATTTCTGACCTTCAAATCCTTTTTAAAAAAGATCTTTAGACATAGGAGTATCTGTTGTGAACCACCTTGTCGTGTAAAGCGGGCTGTTCTCACTAGTGCCTTCTATAACTGATCAGGCAGTTGGACCACATGATTGTTGTTGGTCTTTCCCAAACAAACTGTTTTATTTTAAACTGTAATTCCTGCTAGTGTCAGAACAAAACAGTTTCAACAGTAGATGCTGCTTACTGTTTAACAGCTGCATTGTCTAATCTTGCTCAGATTAACAGTTATGTATTTAAAGTCTCCAGCCACAGTAAATTTAACTTTGTTAGTACTCATAATGTAATTTTTCATTCATGAGATTTTATTGTCTAGAAGTCAGCTGTAGTGTAGACAGAGCACTAGAGTTTAATTTTTAGATTGTTTTGTCTATACTCACTTTAGTCCTTTAGTCTGGCATATTTAGAAATACAGAATTTAAATGGCAGATGAGTAGCCCTGGTGTTTGTTATTGATAATATCTGCTGAGCCAGTGAAAGGTCACAATTAAAAACTATTCAAAAATAAAGATTTTATTTGCACATTTAAATTTGGAGACTGAATTTTTCGTTAACATTGTTTCTTTCAAACTGTTTTTTCCTGATAGGGTCACTTGAATTTTTTAAAAAATAAATAAATTCAGCTAGTTACTCACAATTTTTCCTGAATCTTGCTTTCTTTTCCCAGAAGTTGAAAGTAAAAATTTTTCAATAGTGTTCCGAGATTTAAGGACAAATTCTTTTCTTTGCATGTAGATATATGAAAAATGATTTAAACCGTCTTCAGCTACATTGCAGAAACAGAGAGTATGGCTGTGAAATGGTTTGTTCTCTGGAGTCTATAGACAGGCATGAAAGGGAGTGTGAGTACAGTCAGATACCTTGCTCCAATGCTGGTGAGTAACATTCAAAGAAGTTTTATCCTTTATATTAAACAAACAAGTTTGTTATCTTCCCATCAATAAAAGAACTGCAATAATGGCCATTATTTTCTAAGAGAAATTCAAAGCTTTGGAATGATCTGCTCTTTACAGTGGTGTTTTTGAACAAAATATAGTACCAGTTTATGGCTGTCATGATGATTAGCAACTGTTTCTTATCCAAAAACTAACCAAAATGGATATGATGAACTTCATATGTATGAAAATGTAGTAGTGCATTAGTTTTGCTTTCTGTCAAGTTATGAGGTTTTTTTACAGTTCTGACTGCCTGTTTTGATGTTAGAATGAATGCAGTAGCCCCTGCAAAAGATTTAGGGATCATAATTTATTTATAAAACACCTGGTTGCCTGATGCATGTGCAGCTGTCAGCTCTGTGACATAGCTTTAACAGGAACGTATCTTGGAAATAAGAATTACTCTAAGCTAAATTCTAGTTAGAATTGTTCATGTTGACATTTTTATTTAAAGCAAGGCTACACCTCCTGAGAAAGAAACATACCTCTAAAAAGGAACATAGTGTTAAAATTTCCCAGTTGAATTCGTTTGAAATGTTGTCTGTTCCTCGATAAAGTTAAAATCTAATTAATGATGCTAAGGGCATAGTTGGGAGTCTACCATTGTAGTTAATTATGAGATTATTAAGGTACTAGAATTGCTCTGCTAGAAGTTATAATTTTTCTCAGAAGTGACTTCTGCAGATGATTGATTCACCTGTTCTACTTCCTACAGAAACAGTAGTGTTTTACAGATTGATGTTTTTACACTCCATTGGGTGTCTGGTGTTTGGGGTGTGAAGGCTCTTACATTGCTTCAACTCTTTCCCAAAAATACATGGAGTGTATTTTGAGTACCTCAATTACAAATCTTTGCACTTATTAGTAAAGCTCTTCTAGAGAACTCATTTGCCATTTTCTGGTTTGGTTTATTGGGAACTTTCAATACTCCATTGTTTCAGTTTCCTTAAATTGATATTCTATTCAAATTAAATGAAAGTGTGTACTTCAACAAAGCGAGTCTAAACAATTAAACTACAACCTTCCCAACTTTGGCTTCATAAGTTGAGACTACAAACTTCAAGTTTAGAGTGTTAAATATAGCAATAATTTATATAGTACTTATTTTTGATTCTTTACATTTTGCTTTTAATCACTACAGATCTGCAAAGTTTGTATTCTAGAATTTCTGTGGAAATATTTCTATCTTTGTATGAGTTATTAAATGTTCATAAATAAATGTTCTGACTTATTATTATGGTCTAGTACATTATGGACAAGACAAACATATTGTCTGGAAAACAAGTTTACCTTCCATCTCACCCACATCACTCTTTACTACATCTTTGGACTTTTTCTCTAAGTTTGATAGCATAATATTTTTTTACACATGTGTATTCTTTATAAATTCCAGTCCTTGAAATCTATGATGGTAGCACAGGAAAGCTGCTAGAGTCTTAGCGTGGCATCAGGATTGTCATTACTGAAGTTGATTTAATGCCAGACCAGCAGTAGAAGACTTTACGGAAAATACAGAAAATACCTCCTTCCAACCTTTCAGTATTTTCAGTTAATGGACAAGTATCTTAGTAAGACCTCTTTACAGAGTTGTATGAGTAGCTACGTACGTGTAACTGTCATATTTCATATCCTAAAGAAATCACTTCTCTCAGCTTCCTTTCTTGAGTGTTTTTGTTTGGAATGACTCAAAATGCTTTTGTTGTGGATGGCTGTCTTGCCTTGCTCCCCCTGCTCAGGTTGTACCGTGCAGATCGAGCGGCGTAACCTGGACGGGCACCTGGCGGTGTGCGAGTACCGGAGCCGGGAGTGCCCCAACGGCTGTGGCTACACCATCCTCAGCGCCGAGGACACTCAGCACAACTGTGTGGCAGAGCTGAGGACAGAGCTGGAGCTGCTTCGGTACAAAGCTTCTCTTTCTCTTGCGTCTGGGTTGGGCTGGGTTGAAAGTCACTGCATGAAGCACTTTGAAATACTAGCTCTGGATTCTGATATATGTTAAATGGACCATTAATTACTTGATGCTAACGGGCCAGAATTTTATCATGTGTCAGGACAGACTTTAAATTCTTGCTAGTTTGATTCTTTTGTTGTTGGGCAGTTTTTTCCAAGTTACCATAAATCTTAAAATACCATTGCTTGCAGTTCAACAGAATTGCAAGCTTACTATTTAAAATGACAAAAAACCTAAGAAAATGGAAGCTGGCAATTTGATTTTTCCGTTGGCCTGTTATACAGATGAAGCCACATTATTTAATAATTGTATTTAGTTTATGTTTTTACAGATTGAGAAGATAAAAATCTGTAGGTATTTTGGCAGGTACAGGTAGATTCAACCACTGAAGGTCTAATTTTGATTTTTTTAAAGTTCTGGTAGATAAACAATCGGTGAATATTAATCTTCTTACCAGCATCATTGTTTTCCTCTTACGTAGGTTTCTGTAGCTTTCCCTTTTCATTATATTCCAGTTGTACTTTGTTTTTTCCCCCACTCATGCTCCTTCCCATTTGTATCTTTCAGTTCCTAGGTGTTGTGCTTTTGAACACTGCTGTAAAGTCAGGCTCAAATATGGCTTAAATGCATTGAGACACAAGTGATTCTGCTCCCTGGTTTCTGAACTCAAAAGGTTAATACAGTGCCATCTGGTTTTGGCTGTGGAGCTGTGTGAGTGACTAGGCTGTAACAGTTTACTGCATACTGTCATTTAGTGTCCACCATAAGAGTGAACGAGATTACACAGAACCATGGAATCATTTAGATTGAAAAAGAGCTTTAAGATCATTGAGTCCAGCAGTTAATCCAGCACTGCCAGGCCCACCACTAAACTTTGTCTGTAAGTGCCCACCATGTCCAGACATTCGGGCTGTCTCACTTCATTACATGTTTAGCACTACTATAGGATTCAGACTTTTTATCTTGGCTGCCTCTTATTTCATAACACTCAGCAAGCACATAGTGTAGGCAAACAGCAGAAAATCACTTAAAGTCATAAATACACCTTCTTGAGCTCTTGGAATATTTTATTAGAGGAATATGATATGATTGTCCCCTCTATAGGCTCCTCATGGGCACTTTAATGCCCCTGGGCCCAATGCACTTCTTTATGCTGTTTTTCTTTTTAAATTAGTAAATAATGCCTCTACAGAGGCATCCTGTAGAGCTTGATGGGAATCAGTTCAGTGTCTTCTTGGCTGCAAGAAGGCTTTCTGGATTTTGAAGATCATTCTTTTCTCTGCTTACAAGACTTAACAAGGAGAAATAAACTTTTCAGGTCAGAAATGATCTGCAGAGTGGAGGAGGCAAAACATGAGATGGAGTCAAGGTTAGATTCACAGAGAAGGCATATGGTCCAAAAAGAGAGTATTCTGCAAAATGAAATTGAAGAACTGAAGGTAAATACAGTCCTTTTTTTTTTTCCCTCTTTTAACAGTCGAGGTTTTTGCTTTTCCCAATAGCAGTTTCTTATTTTATAAATAAAGTCTCATACAGAGGAAAATGACATTAAGTATGAGAAGCAAAACTGTGAAAGCTTTTCCAGGTTAGCTCTGTGGAGAAACAGGCTGGATGCTGTATTCCTGTGGTTATCTGCTTCAGGTTCACTGGAGCTCACCTGGGTACTCCACCCGTGTTCTGTGCATGTGTAACATTGTCAACAGATCAATCTGAAACTGATTTCTGTGTCTAAATGTACAGTATACATCACAAACTGGATGTAACTAAGCATCCAGCTCCATTTTTAATTGCTATGCAAAGTGGCTTAGTCCTGAGCTGACACAGAGCCCTACTGCCAAGAGTGGTATTTGCACTGTGATCAGAAGGTTGGAAAGGTTCACAGTATACGTCGTCAAGTAACAAGCAAAGCTGTCTTAGCCTTTTATTCATCCTCTTTTTATTATATCACAGAAAAATTATTTTTAAAGCAATAGATTTTTAAAGCTTTATAAAGTCTTTAAAAATTTATAGCTTACATTTTTATTTTTACTGGATTTGATGTTAAATCCTTGAAGAATGTATCTGAACATAACTACAACCGTATTTTGTTTGGATTTTTGAAATAGAAAATAAAAGCAGCACGTGGATAAATTGGCTGTTTCTTATCATACTTCGTAAGAAACAAAATATGAAAACAAAATGTTTTTGAAAAACATATTAGAATCTTTAGAACAAGACCATCCCACAAGATGAATGCTGGATTGTGTCTCAAACTGTTTACATTTGTTGCACTATCAAAAAATTTTTTTGGTGGGTTTTATTCCGAAGACTCCATCACCCTACTTGCGTGGCCAGTTTGACTTCATTGCACCATCATTAGAAGAGGGTTTGTTTCTTGCAGTAAATTTGTGTTTGCATTTCAGAGTCAGATGTCACGAATGATGTCAGATGTACGGTCTCTGATGGCTGCGGAGAGGCAGCACCGCCAAGAGCTGGAGCAGGCAGAGCTGGAAAAACGGGAGTTAATAGAGCTGCTGAAGGGGCTGCAGAAGGACTGTAGATTAACTACTACAGAGGGAAGCAGGAAGTCAAATTTCCGTCCTTTGACACGAATAGAGAGTGTAAAAAGAAAACCTAGGGAAGTTACAGTTATCTAAAGAGTACTCTGCTCAAAAAGCATTTTTTTCAAATACTGGCTTCTGGCAAACTACTTTCCTTGAATCATTGGTAAACTTTATATCATTTCTGATTTACTTGGGTTTTTTTGAAGTCTAAATTACAGCTCTATTTCCTTTGGGGCCATAAAAACAAAGAGAAATTTTTTTTCCTGAGGGAATTCAGGTCATTAAAACCAGTAATTGGAAGACATGTTTTTAGCTAATGTTTTTATAAAAAGGGAAAGGAGACTTGATTTGTTCTCTCTTTACAGCATCACTTACAGGAATCTTTCAAGACTGAAAGCTACAGCCTTTTAAAGTCAAAGTTACAGACTATTATGGACCAGGAAGAAAAAAACATTTCAGTATCTCTGTTTGAAACAAAAAAGCAAATGTGACCATTTGGGATGTACTTAATTTGGGGAAAAGTGAATAGTAGAATTAGTAAGTCAGTAATAGAAATTAATAAGATTTTGTTTGTAGTCAATAGAAGGTCTTATTTCAGAGGTGGAAAGCAAGCACTTTAAACTGTAATTCTTCTGCTATGTAACAGCTTTGGGTGAGGTTGACTGTTGCTTTAGAGCTTCTTCTCATTTCCAAGGCTGATAACACACTTAAGAGACTAATACTAAAGCCCAAGGTAGTAGAATAATCTAAAACCCTTTAAACAGATGTGTGAATAACTTTGAGTTTGTGGGAATGGATCTACTTCTTACTTAAAAATTTGAAGCTTTTATATGTGAAACTATCAGGTATTTCTACAGGTTCTTTAAGCATAAGACCAGTCATTTGGTACTCAATGTCTTTGAAGTATATATAAAAACCTAGAGTATCCTTAAATTTCTTGTGGCAAGTTAAAGGCTACTTGATATGCACAAGAGATGAATATTTGCACAGTCACTTGGGCTTCAGACATCTGTGTTAGTGCTCAGGCAGGCTTCAGGGAGTGCCAGAGCCTGGCACTGTCATCAGAGGGTAACAGAACATGAGTGTGAGTAGCTCAGTGATCTGCTCTGCTTAGCAGTACAGCTCAAAGCGGTGGTGGAAGGGTTAAGGGACGTTAGAGCATCTGAGGAAGAGATTGATTGATAGAGCCATTCTCTGCCTCCCCGAGGCAAATGTACCAGTCAAGTGCACCTCAGAAAGTGGAGGATCACTGGAGATGAACCTAGGGTGGCAAAACCATTGGCCCTGCTAAAGTGCATCTACACCAACACACAGTGGGGGCAGCAAGCAGGAGGAGCTGGAAGCCATTGTTCAGCAGGAAGGTTTTGATGTTGTCACCATCACAGAAATGTGGTGGGATGACTGTCATCATGGGAGTGCTGCAATGGCTGGATATAAGCTCTTTAGAAGAGACAGACAAAGCAGGAGAGGTGGTTGGGTAGCAGTGTACAATAGGGAGTGTTTTGATTGTATTGAAATTGATGATGAAGATGACATGGTTGAGTGCCTCTGGGTAAGGATCACAGGGAAGCTCAGCAGGGCAGATGTCATGGTGGGAGTCCCTTAGAAACCACCAAGCCAGGAACAGGCTGATGAGGTGTTCTTCAAGCAGCTGGCAAGGCGTCACAGCCACCAGCCTTTATGCTCATGGATGACTTCAACTTGCCAGATGTCTGCTGGAAATACAGCAGAGAGGAAGCAGCCTAGGGGGTTCCTGGAATGTGTGGAAGACAGCTTTCTAACTAACACAACTGGTAAATGAGACTAACAGAGGAGGGGGGGGGGTCGTGTTGCTTGTGAGCAAAGAAAAACTGGTGGGTGCTGAGATGGTCAGTGGCCATCTTGGGCAGAGTGACCCCAAACTGTCAGGCTTTTCTATACTGGGTGAAGTAAGGAGGGGCACCACGAGGTCTGCTCACCTTGGACTTTGGTGAGCAGACCTTGATCTGTTTAGGACATTGATTGACCAAGTCCCTTGGAAGTCAGTTCTAAAGGGCAAAGGAGTCCAGGAAGGCAGGATGAGCTTTAAAAAGGAATTGTTGAATATTTGGGAACAGACTGTCCCTATGTGTGGAAAGACAAGTTGTACAGGAAAAAGACCAGTGTGGTTAAACAGAGAACTTAAGCTGGAACATAATGGGGAAAGAGAATATATCATCTCTGGAAGGAGGGTCAGGTAATTTGGGAGGACTGTAAGGATGTCACAAGGTCATGTAGGAAGAAGATTAAAAGGGACAAAGCCCAGCTAGAATTTGCTTTGGCCACTACAGTTAAAGACAATAAAAAAACTGTTTAAGTATGTTGACAGCAAAAGGAGGGTCAAGGAGTGTCTCCACCATTAGTTGAATCCAGAGGGTGGTGTAGTGACAGGGGTTGAGGAAAAGGAAGAGGTACTTAATGCCTTCTTTGCCTCAGTCTTCAATATTGAGATCACTTGTCCTCAGGAAACCCAGCTCCATGAGATGGAAGTTATTGATGGACAGATGAGTGAAGCCCCCGTAGTCCAGGACGAGATGGTTAATGACCTGCTGTGCCAGTTAGACACTCATAGGGCAATGGGCCCTGATGGATCCACCCCAGAGCAATGAGGGAACTGGCAAAAGTACTCAGTGGCCCCGGTGAGGTCAGTGCTGTGTCCCATTCTGGCCCCTCAGTCTGGGAAAGATGTTGAGATGCTTGAGTGCATCCAGAGGAAGCAGCAAGGTTGCGGGTGGGGGCTCTGAGGAACAACTGAGGGAGCTGGGGTTGTTCAGCCTGGAGAAAAGGAGACTCAGAGATGACCTTATCACTCTCTACAACTTCCTGAAAGGTGGCTGTAGTCAGGTGCAGGTTGGTCTCTTTCACCAGGCAGCAACTGACAGAACCAGAAGACACAGTCTCAAGCTGCATCAAGAGAAATATAGCTTGGATATTAGGAAGAAATTTTTCATGGAAAGACTGATAAAGTAGTGGAATGGCTGGCTCTGGGAGGTGGTGGAGTCACCATCCCTGGATGTGTTTAAGAAAAGACTGGATGTGGCACTCGGTGCCATGGTTTAGTTGAGGAGTTAGGGCATGATTTGGACTTGATGATCTTGAAGGTCTCTTCCAACCTAGTGATTATGTGAGTTTGCCAAAACACTTTCAATCATCTGTCAGCAGTCCTGCTTAACTGGAGAAATTCCAGGTGACTGGAGATCAGCAGATACAACACCCATCTAAAAGAATGGTTGGAGGGATAATCTGGGGAACTACTGGCCTGTCAGCCTGACCTCAGCTCTGAGCAAGGTTCTGGAAGAGATCATCCTGAGTGACATTACATGGCACATGCGGGACAACCAAGGGATCAAGCCCAGAAAACAAAGATTGAAGAAAGGCAGGTCCTGCTTGACTGATCTGATCTTGTATGACTAAGTGGCCTGCTGAGAAGATGAGGGAAAGGCTGTGGATGTTGTTTATCTAGACTTCAGTAAAGCGTTTCACACCATCTTCCACAGCATCCTCCTAGAAAAACTGGCTGCTTCAGACTTGGATGGGTGGACTCTCCAATGGCTAAAAAGTTGGCTGGTTGTCAGGCCCAGAGAGTGGTGGGGAATAGAGCGAAGTCTAGTTGGCAGCTGGTCACTAGTGGTGTTCCCTAGGGCTCAGTATTTGGGCCAGTCCTGTTTTAACACTATTATTAATGATTTGGATGTGGAGATGGGTGCAGACACCACTAGGTCAGATGGGAGTGTTGATCTGCCTAAGGGTAGGAAGGCTCTGCAGACGGACCTGGACAAACTCGATCAATGTGCCAAGGACGAGTGCATGAGGTTCAGTAAGACAAAGTGCTGGGTCCTGCTCTTGGGTTGCAGCAACCCCATGCAGTGCTACAGGCTGAGGGCAGAGTGGCTCGAGAACTGCTCAGCAGAAAGGGAATTGGGTGTGCTGGTTGACAGCCAGCTTAATATGAGCCAACATGTGCCCAGTTGGCTAAGAAGGCCAATGGCAACCTGGCCTGTATCAGAAGTAGTGTGGCAGTGATTGTCCCTGTGCATTTGGCACTGGTGAGGCCACACCTCAAGTGCTGTGTCCAGTTTTGGCCCTTCACTTTAAAAAGGGAATTGAAATGCTGAAGCATGTCCAGCAAAGGGCAACAAAGCTCATGTAAGGTCTAGAAAGCTTGTCTTGTGAGGACCAGCTGAAAGAGGTGGGTTTGTTAGTCTAGAGAAGAGGAGGCTCAGGGGGGACCTCTTCACTCTCTACAACTCCCTGAAAGGAGGGTGTAGCCAGGTGGGGGCTGGTCTCTACTACTGTGTCTGCAGTGAGAGGATAAGAGGAAATGGCCTTAAGCTCAGAGAGGGGAGATTCAGATGAGATGTTAGAAAAAAAAATTCACTGTTAGGGTGGTCAAGTGTTGGAATAGGATGCTCAGGGAGCTGGTGGAGTCACCATCCCTGGAGGTGTTGAAGAGTTGTCAGGATCTGGGGCTGAGCAATGGTTTAGTGGTTTAGGGTTTCGGGACTAGTTCTGGGTTGGCAGTTGAACTTGGTCTCTTCCACCCTTGATGATTCTATGATTCAAAGTTTGCAGTAGGATTTTTTAACAGACCCACAAATCAAGGATGCATTTATCTATAAGCACTGCATGAGAAATCTGTTCAGACTTTCTCCAAACTTTTTACGCAGCCTGTTCATGTTGCTTTCAGTGGTATAACTAAGCCATATTCTCAGCTCACCAGTGGACTAACTATAGAGATACCTGGCCTTCTGTTTACTGAATGTATTAAATCAGTTTTGGAGGGTCAGGATAATATGTGCAGGTTCAACAACCCAAATATGTTAATTTTATCATTTAGAAAGCAACTGCATTACTGTGCATGCCTTCCTGTGCTCAGAGCAATGCTTTTATAGCTAATAGCATAACCAAAGAGAGAGGCAGCAATCTTCTTTAGCACATAGTCTACATTATGAAGATTTGTGGTCAGAGCTTGTGAATTTTGGGCATTAATAAATCCTTCTAACTTGCTCTTTCGTTAGTACCACTGAGGCAGGTGTGCACGTATTCAGGTCTTACGTCTTTAAAAACTGGTCTTGTGTATTTAAAAACTGACACAATTAGCTCTTCTGTAAAGTAATTGAGAGTATTTGGGGCACTAGCAATCTCACCAATTCATGCCATAGCACATCTCTTAAGCAGCCATATTTAATAATCTAAAGCAGTAAACCAGTAGCTGTAATTTGGGAAGACCTTCATTCACACTAAACATTCAGGGGTCAATTCACTTACATCAATTTTTGTATTAAAGCAATAGGTAGAAAGTAAGAATGCTGTTATTCTCGTGTTCTGAGCAAGCAAGCAGTGAGTGTCTGTGCTCTGCGTGACATTATTGCAGCATTCACGCTAATTTTCAAGCTTTTTAGCAGCACCAGATTTTGTGCTATTAGATTCAGTTAGTGCTTTTTTGTGTACTGTAACTGTGTGGTTGTGATGTGACTTTATCTACTTTGCCTAATGTAAAGACAAAAATTACTTCAGAATCCATTAGAACTTGATGAGCTGGATCATCTTTCCTGAGTCAGAGGGCAGTAACCCAATCTTTTCTGTTCTGACCACAGAAGAAAGCAAGCTATTTGCTCTGTGCATTCCCCATAATGGGATCTCTGCATTTGTTTGCTTTAGAAACTTCACCCACACATTTCTGACTAAATTCCTCCTAGTATGGGAAATAGGGTTTATTTAATGTTTACCTAGCATTTGGCCTGTTGTCATTTTCCTAAGTGATGGACATGAAACTGTGAGAAAACATGTCCTAGGTGGCAAGGAAGGACTTTCTGCTTCACCGACAAGCTCTGACAGTCTCAACTTCCAGTGTGGAAATGTGGCAGTGTGTTGGGTCCAGCAGCTGCTGGCATGGGCTGTCAGTTTGGGTTTCCTTTAGCAGCAAAGAAGCACTTTCAGAGATGTTTTAAATACACGCACGGTAGCTAATGGCATCAGGTCCCTCTGGTGACTTCAAGCTTTAATGCCGTTCCTCTGGCTTGGTAACTGTTCTGCACTTCAGATTTTCCTCTGCTAATGAACCCTTCACAGGGTGGCATTGCTGAAGTATCATCATCATTTGACCTGTTTTACAATTGACTAGACTGACATTAAATAGCCCGTTATGTTAATGCTTCATCTACTTCTTGCTTTTCCAGTCTCATGTATTATGCAGCTCTTAGCAGTTGGCAGCAGCAAGGGATTTTTTTTTTTCTGTCTTTCCAATAGTCTATTAATCCTGTTCACAAAAACTAAGATTCCAAATATTGTACTATACTTAAGTTAAAGACATTAACTTGAAAAGGATACTTCCCTAGTCAAGATCATACTTTAGCATTATATGAGACACTGCTGAAACTGCATTACAGGAGGATTCCAGCATGGAATTACTGGTATTACTATTCTCATATTAAATCACACTTCAATCAGTTCCATTTCCTCACAAGTGGAACTGCTGCTCCAAGTGTACCAGTAACTGTGCAAATTGTTGTATTTTGAATTGCTGCTTCTTTCTCTTTGCAGCTGGAAAAGGGAGAGCCAAGAGAGAGAACAAGTGTGGTGTGACTGTTCTTCAGCCCAAAAGCAGAGATGTGGCCTCACCAGCTTGTGCCACCGGCCAGCTCACCACTGTGAGCTGCCAGTGTGTGGCAGGGAGTTAACATGGCATTAGAATTAAATGGAGATTAAGTCTTTATCCACAGTTAGGTGGATACACAGTGTCACAGTACCAAGCCTGGGAGATTCAGAAACAAAACTCAGAGCAAGTGGTTAAGTAAGGTATGTAGAACTTGCATATACAGGAGTTTCTGGGTAGCATAGAAGGGAAGGGAATTGCACAGTCAAGCAAAATACCTGCTATAGTGATGTATTTTGACTGGCCAAAAGTGGTTTTATCTGAACTGTTCTTAGGTGTTTGTATGAAGTAACGTTTTAATAGTCCCTGGTTACAAACAGTTCCTACAATTTATAGAAATTGGTAGCCTTGCAAATGAAATTTTCCATGTGCTGTCCTCTTGGATGTTTCTGGCATGGTGCTTCTCTACAGCCACTTTCCTTAGAAGCTGGGTAGTATTGACAGGAGCAGTACTAGCCTTGCCTTTCTCCCGTACTGTTGTCAGACGGAGTACGGTAGGTCAGGGAGATTTTACCACGCAGAAGATGCCTTTATAAAGACCTACAATTCTATGCAACTTTCTATTAACTGAGTAAACACTGAACTGTCTTCCAGCATTATGGGTCGCTGCCAGTCTATTTTCTACCTTTATATGCACAAGGATAAACCAGCCCTTAACAGATCCTAATCTCTAGTGTGTACAAGAAATGGTAACACTTTGTATCACTTTGAAGTACACTTTGTATAAAAGTTGAACTAATAAAGGGTCTACACTATAATTAACACACTTTGGTTCACTTCATTCTGTACAGAAGTTTGAGTATCCTCTTTATTAGATGGAATAGCAACATTTAAGTACACTGGCCTGCAGAGCACAGAAGTCATAAAGGCAATGCACTCACAGGTTTGGTGCCCTGGAGTGGGCAAGGCTGCATTTTCCCTCCTACAGGAAGCAATAAACAAAGCAGGTGTTCAAGCTGTCCCTTCTCCAGATTTCCCTCCCACCTTGCAGATGGGAGTTTCTGAATGGGATGAGCATGGAAGGCAAAGTACTGGCAAAAATTAGAGAATTCCTGGAGTACAACGCTCCAGTCCTGCACAGACAACAGGACAATGAAGGGGCAAGAAGGGAAAAATTCTCTGCCAATCAACTGCAGGAATCTTACCCCTAATGCAATTTTTTTTTATGGCCACTACAAATACCCTGGTGGCGACATGGAAGAGCAAAACAACAGAACTGTTGTAATTGCTTAAACATGAGCAATCTGGACATGGGGCACTCAAGCAGGAATTTGCAGCATGCAGCCCTCTGCCTTCACCAACCAGACACATTCTCCTACTTGCTGGAGGAGTTAGCAGAAGAAAAAGCTGAAAGCCAACATGGCACAACCAGAGGCCAGGCCAGGATCTGAGCTGATAACCTGTTTATCCCCTACACCTCTCCATGCGCACCTGGCCCTCAGCCACATTACAGAGTGCACAGCAGCTAAAGATTTCAGAAGCAAAAACAAATGCACACAACTTGTCTCACCCTTATGCCACACACAAACTGTGCCTTCGTCTGTCCGTGCTGCATTGGAGATCTCTTCTGCCTCACTCACCCTCCTCCCACTGTTCTGCTCATCAAGTCAGCACAGGAGTCTCTGAATTTATCCACTTCCTGGTGTTCCAGTCAGGAAACAGAACTTGAAAATGTCTTTTTTTAGCCAGAGTATCAAAAGCAAAATTGAACACTTCTTTGAAGTGTTATTTACTCATGGTAGCAATCCCATTTTAAAAAGTAAACCAAGTAACACCTGAGTTTTAAACAGCATTATTTCATGCTGAATTTATCCATGAAAGGAATCACTTTGTATTGAAGGGTCACAGAACTTAATTCATTAGTAAAAAAAAAAAAAAAAACAACAAAACCATTATGTACACACACTTCATTTTTCAAGTTTAAATTTACACAGCTTTCATACACCAATGTAACCAACCCTTTATTTCCTCCTAGTTTGAAAATTACTAATGTGACATGCTGTATATTTTAAACTCTGAAGAACCAGTACTGGATATTTACATATTTATTCCATGCTTGAGACTTTTCATTTCAAATTTCCCTGACAGAAACCAAATTATTTATATCCCTTGTAGTTTTGAAAACAGTAAAATTTCTAAAAAAATAAAACCACCTTAAACACATGGTATAAAGGAGTGAGTCAGCTTTAAAAATATTTATGCAGTGCTCCTTAAAAAAATAGCATTAATAACAGTAATGCCTGTGAAAGCTCCACCCATTTTAGTCATTATAAGTAAAATTACATCTCCTTCTTATTTTACCATTCAGAAAATTGTTTGGCTTCCAGTCCAAATCTGTTCATGTTATTTTAAATAAGGTTAAACCCTTCAAGAACGGATACTGTTCCCCATAGGTGCACCCAGTCAATTCATGGGCGTTTCCCACTTTCATTGGTTTTTCAATCACCTCCCAGGCAGTGGAACAGTCTCAGAGTCTCCACACAGGAAAAATACAGCTAATAGGGGCCTTCTGTGTATCAAATGAAAAACTTACTTCATTTAGTCAGGTAATACAAAGGTAAAAAAATTTCAGTTTAACATATTACCATACTTTAGAAACACTTCAATTATGGTGTGGGCAGTATTTAAACAGAGTAAGACCCCTCTATAGCACTTCTGTAATGTCAACAGAGCAAGTAAGTATAAGTGAAAATCAAACTAAGTCTTACAGTGGAGCTCATTTACAAATATTGCATGTGGCCTTTAGGCCACCCTGTCCAAAAATGCAATGGCTACTGAAAATCTGTTAATTCTGTGAAACCCATGGAGCCCAAAGGAATGCAAACACATAAAACCTGACTTCACTGATTTCAATATGAAAATAAATTCAGAATTTAATAAAGTAGTGGTATTTCTTTATGAATTCCTACTCCTCCTTTTTCTCTTTGCACTGTATCTCAGTCTAATCACAGGAACAAAACTCCAGTTCTTTATAAACCAGGTTTAATATCACTACCTGACTACATGTTGGCTCAGGTTATACACCTGTGTCTCTGGCCTCTCCTCCACTATGTTAGGCAGAGGAGAGAGAGGGAACAAATTAACTCCAGGTACTCTAAGGGTATGAGTATTTGCTTTTTAACTGAAAGTATATACTGCTTTCCAATGAAATAACTCCTGTGCTCCTAATGCATAAGCTGGAGTTGTAAAGTAAGTGATGCAATGTTGACTTACTCTCCCTGAAGTAAGTAACAGATTTTATTCAAATTTTACCTGGTGTGGGACTTAAAAGTTTCTAATCTCATTTCCCAAGATGTACAACAAAACCTACATAAATTACATTTACATTTGTAGACTTTAACAGATTATTTTCAGTTATTCTTCTATCATTGGCTACTTCACCTGCTGGCAGACACACCTCATTCATTAATAACTCAGACTGGCTAACAAAATAACAAAAGAAAAGAGGGCTAATGGCTCTAAACCTGAGAGAAAAAAAACCCCAAAATTTCATTACATACATATTTTTTAATTTTCTTGCAGTAATAAGTCACACACAAAACACTTGCACCTTTCTTTTGGCACAATGAATATTTAAGAAGTCCTTCAAGTCTTAACTCAAGGAGGTGCTTTACTGAGTATTGTCTACTGAAATCCACAAAAAAAATTGAAACATTCTTTCAAAAGGAACAAAAAATTTACAATTGTACACAAAAAGTCTTGAATTTTATTGAAATTTCAATTCTTGTATCAAACAAAAGCTTTTTCTTCAGACAAAAATATTCTCTTGGTGTCCTCCAGATACCAGAAGCTCTGAATTGGTCCGTTAGTGACGCTGCTTTCTTTGTCATCTTCACAGAAGTCCACAAGGTTGAGCTGTTCCACCATTGGGTCTTATTTTATCGTGTGAAGGAACGTACATGACGACCTCTTCCACTGCCTCCACTAACAAATTTCCCTCTTGAGCCACCACTGCTACTACTATTAGCACTTGTCCAAGACGGTCCAATTCCTCCACGGCCTCTGGAAGCACGATCGCGAGGACTCGGTCGGTAGCCTTAAAGCAAAGAAAAGTATACTCAGTTGGAAAAAAAAAAAAAAAAAAAGCCCTAGGCGGAGTAGCTGCTGCGAAAGCGTAAGAAACAAAACCAGGATGAGATACAAACAGCGTCTGTTTCCTCCTTTTAATTTTCACTTTTCTTTTAGGCAAGCATTGCTGCTTTAATTGCGCTATGATTACCACGGAGGTACGAAGACAATTGAATGACAAAAGTCTGAGTGCAAAATTAAGATTCTGCGATCAAGTGTTCAATTCAGCAAGTTTTATGGGTTACAGGGCAGCTCGTACGAAAGCACGTATTTGACACGGTCTCACTGACAACTGTTCATATATGCTTAAAACATTTGCTGAATTTCAAGGTGTCTGCAGCATCCTTGCATGGTTTCATTTGTAAAGCAAAAATGAAATTCAAGGAATTCTCTATAGTTCGATGCCCATATGAATACCATGTACCTGCTGAACTTAATGGTCTCAGTGGTGGCAGTGGACCCCTGTTAAAATTGCTTTGACCACCTCTACTGTCATTGTAGGTTCCCCTGGGTGTACTCTGTGCACTCCAACTTGAGCCTCGAGCACCTTCACGACGACTGTAATTTCCTAGATAGGGAGAGAAAAACCAACACACTGTTAAGCAAACATCACTGGGTTTGGGTTTTTTTTCCATTTCAATCTTCACAATACTCAGGGTGGTAACATAATATTTATACAATTCAAATAGATAAAGATACTCTGTATCAACATACCTGCAGTATTCCAACTTGAAGTTTACTTCAAGTTACTCTTCCAGTTACTTCAAGTTTACTTACGAGTTACTCTATTCTGCACAGAATCAGGGGAACAGATCTGTTCATCAGGCAAGGACTCAAGTTAAAAAGAATTCACATTATCTAGCGTATCAAGATCAGATTCTTATTCTTCCAGATTTTGTGGTGAAATAAATCCTAGTATTTATAACTTTATGAATAGAAGTATTTTCTGTTTCTACTTTGCAAGGACTTGCCCTAATTATGGGATGGAAGGAAAAAGAATGCAATCTTGTCTATGTATGAAAGAAATTTAACACTCTGTAGGTTACAATCTCCAGATTCACTAAAAATTGCATCATATTCTTGTCAGGATCTTCCATCCTTTTACTCCAAAGCCTCATTTAAACCCAGAGATGTACTGTGGTGCTTGGTTTTAGTTACTACATGTCACAAAAGACAGGGAAGCACTCCAAGAGTTGCTGAAACAGCTGACTCCTTTTGTAAAAGAGAGGCAGAAAGGCAGCATAGGAATTCACAGCCTTGTTTCAATTGTACAGCTTTGGAGGTTCTCACCTTCAAGAGAATCTTTCCTGGTGCTAAACAACTCATTGTAACAACACTGCTTCGGGAAGATCTCACACCGGGGATGATGAACTGCTAGGAAAGTGGGTTAGTATTACTGAAGCAATTTTAGCATGCATCTACTCTAGTTCTGATACAGGAACCAGCATACCTTTTGAAGCAGGTGGTGTAAAGAACCTGTTCTGACTGTGAAAAGCTCCTCGTCCTCCACGGTTCCCTGAGAACCCACCACGCGAAGAAATTTTCTGTGAGACTTTTGGTGGCCTTTTGGCTGGTGGTATCCCATCTGGAGCAACCACTTCTTTGCTCTCTGCAGCAACAAAATCATCCACATGCATGGAGGGTGGCCTGCTTGTGTTCTGCTTCCTCTGACGGAAGATATCGTGTGGTCGAATTCCTTGTCCAAATCCTCCCCTTCCTCTCCCTCTGGGTGGTGGCACAACATGAGCTCTCTTTGCAGGCTCTATGTACTCAGATTTCCCACTGTCATGACAAACCATGATTTAGTTAGCTAATGTAACACTGTACTACTGATGGTCAGGCATTCTCCATACTGGAGATGCAATTTGAAAGGTATCTGACGTTTTGACAACATACAAATCAATGCTGAAAACACTGTTAACTTACCTTGAAGTTATGAAGGTCTCATGCTTGTGCTTGCCAAGCTTGAACCCTTTTGTGGTTTTTGTGCGTCCAGGAGATGATGGTTCTGACAAAAATGACCTCTCCAATTCAGCTTGCAAGTCAAAGTCACTGCAACCCTTCTCTGACAGTTCAATTAAGTCAACTTTTACCTTCAAAAAGAGAGTTTAATCAAAACAGTCATTACTAGCACCTCCAAAAAAAAAAAAAAAAAAAAAAAAAAAAAAAAAAAAGGGCAGCAGTAACAAAAAATGCAGCAGAGCTGCAGCAAAATAATTATCTTGACAGATCTGAATGCGAAAGGAGTGAAGGGCATAGCTCTCAAATATGAACACCCATCTTGTCACTAAATGACACACAGTTGGACAATTCTCTTGCTTAAGATACAGCTCTACAAATTTATTAATGTCACTTTTATACAGTTTTGGTTTTGCTAAAGAAATTAAAACATAACTATCTTTGCATGTAAATTAAAAAAGTAAAACTAAAAACGATTAAGGCAATGAAGTCAACAGAAACTGATTATTTCTCACACAAGAAAATAAGACACTGCCAATTTCTTAGTTCTAAAAAACCAGGAATGCTACTGTATTTTTCATTATTAGCATTAAAGTTTAGATTACAAAAGTTTCAAAAACTGTGAAAAGCTTTTGTGCAGGTAGTTTCATTTACTACTGCCATGTTTCCCCCTTCTGTCACCTCAGAGCAAATATTTAAATTTTAAAAAAAGTGAAGCTATCAGGCTCTTGTGGATACCACTGCAATGACAGAAGACAAGCAAGGAGAAGAAACTAAATCACATTCTTTTCTACCTTTAATACAAACTGATGAAAAGCCTCAAGAGCAACGCAAAAGCAGTTTGGGACTGACACAGCAACTGCTCCCCTAGGGTACTGCAAAAGATCCCAATTTTGTAGCAGCTTCCAAGTCAATCTGAAGGCATTTGATAACCCATTTAACAAATGCCAACCTCTCTATCTGGGTCAAGTTAGAAAGGTGAGTTCTGGAAAACAAACCCTTTGGCCAAATGAATTTCTGATGCTACTAGTTCAGATTAATTCTCATTTTTAAATCCATTTTAAATACATTAATGAATCCTTTTACCATATCCAGGTCAGTGTCTATTTCTTCAGCCTGAAAGGGTGAGAACCACATGGACTTCAGCTGGTCATCCATCACATCTGCCAACACGTATGTAGTCCTACAACAAAACAAGGCCAAAGGCCTGTTTGGTTATGAACCACAAGCAACTGCAAGTGTACAAAGCACCTGGGGTGAACATTGCTGCCCTACCCTTGATACTCACATGACATTCAATACATTGGGACTCATGGGTAGTAGTGACAACAGTGCTCTTTAGACCCTGCTTTTAATATACTTAATTTATGTATGCATAAAATACTCAATTTTCACAAATAAATTACTGCTGACACACTCAACCATTTTACCTGTTGTTAAACAAATTCTGAAGAGAGTCTGGTGCAGAAAGAGTAGGCTCAACATCTTGGTCACTCAGTGGACAAGAATCACCTGCTGATTCCAACATCTGCCTTACTCCAACAATGTTGTCCAGTAAGGATTCAAGGCCATCATCTTCCTTAGAACGATCCTATGTCAACACAGAACAAGTCAAAATTTTTTCCTCTCTGCAGAGATGGAATAATGCTTTTCTTATTTATTAAAAAAAGGGGGAGGTACTATACAACAGTCTACCCAGCCACAAACAGTGTAAGTAAGACACCTGAGTACACAAACAACAGCAGAAAGCCCCTAGGTGTGGTATTAAACATACCATGACACCACATGAACATTCCAGGTTCCATTCCCAACTGATGCAATATCCTTTAGAATAGTCCCAAGGAAGACACTGCCCAGGTTTTATTTAAGAAGCTTTCTATTAAAGCATTCCAGTGTCCTGTGTCTGCTGTTCCTCATTCAGAACAATTGTGGCTTTTAATCTCTTAGCTAATAGATGCAGGCAGCCAGGGAAGGGACAGGAGGGAATAAAGCACTTCAAAGGCATTTGTGATCAATAGGCTATGGAGTAGCTGTTTCATGGACTCTTAAATTAGCCATCTACTGCATGGCTGCCACCAGTTACACAGAATCAAATTTGAATACCAGAGTTAAGTTTGCAATTATAATCATAGAAAGGCTGGATGCATTGAATTCTACATGTCCTCTAGTCCATTCCCCACCATCCCTGCTGGAAGCAGGACTATCATCAAAGCCAGGTCAGGTCAGCCATAACTTTATCCAGTCATGTCTAAAAAAAAGTTCCAGTGACAGAGAGCCCACAGCCCCACTGACCTGTTCAGTGCTTCACTCTCACTTCTCTCTCAGTGAGTAATTTTTTTTTTTTTCCTAATGTCAACTTGAACCTCTGAAGCCACAATCCAGGGACATTGCCCCTTGATTAATCATCTGGAATTACCAAGAGAAGTTTGATTCCACCCTCTTTGTTACTATCTTCCCAAACAGCTGTGGCAAACTCTGAAATTGCTCCTGAGTCCTCTTCACCAGGCTAAACAAGCCCAGCTTCTTCCTCCTCTCTCTCTAGCACATGTTCTCTAGGTCCCTAACCACCTCTGTAGAACCCTCTCCAGTTTCCCCAGGTCTCTCTAGAAATGGTGAGAGGGCAAAGGTGGTCACAAGTGAACACAACACTCACATGAGAGCTCAGTAGCATCCTGTCGTGGGAGACGACAAGGCCCCTGGATGTGCTGACCATGCTCCTTCCAGGATGGCTGAGAACACACTCACTCACCTGCTCCTTGTGACTGTTCGCTGTCAGCCCATATTTAACCTATCAACCAACATAACCACCTGGCCCTTGCCAGCCCAGCCTGCAACAAGGCATGGGATTATCCTGCTTTCACTGCAGACCTTTGCATTTTTCCTAATGAACCACATAAACTTTCTGCTAAATCAATCCTAAAGCATTTATTGAGATCTCTCTGGATTGAGGCTTTGCTGTCTGTCAGATTAGTCACCGCCCCACATCCTACTGGCATCCACAAATTCACTGAAAAGGTATCCATTGTTCAGGCCTCTGATGAAAACATCCAACAATATCCAGCCCCCAATATTAATTCCACTTACCAGTTACATCAAGCCACAGCTAAGCTGGGGTTCCTGCTGTTTATTACCTTAACAATCTCCTTCATCACTATCCTACACCCTCTTTGCTTGTAGGCATGTGCTGCCTTCCATGACACCATTAACCGCCTGGGCTAACAGAAAACTGCAGCATCAACTTCATTATTTAAATTCTTTTACCATAACATGTTTCTCCAGATCAAGAAGGAGGCTTTCTGGGGTGTCTTCTTTGTTCTGTAGTAGATGTTTTAACTCTGCAGTGGTAAGACCCAGCGTTCTGCCTGAATGGGATCCATCTGTTTCCATAAGGCTTCCATCATCTCCACAACATCCCTAAAATATTTGACAGTTGGGGAGTAAGTATTCATAAATGTTCAATACTTCTGGACTGCAAACCTCTTTGAATTCAAACACACATTAGAGCAAATCTAGCAAAATGAGTTCTCTTGATTTAAAAACATATGATGTAAATTATTTTAAGTACACTTCAACAAGCAAGTTTATATACTGCATCAAGATGAATGCAACCCTTTCCTGTACTAGATGAGGTCTCTATCACAGATTTTATAATTCTCAGTACAGCAGCTCTTTAACAGGATGCTGTGAATCTAAAAGTGGGACACTACAGCATACTACTCACTTAGGAAATCAGCATGAACCACGCCTTTTTTCCTACTGAAAACCCCTCTTAGTTACTAAACATACATCCTTGCCCAGCTTTCACAGATTTCATTAAAAACTAAAGATGGCACTAACATTACTGATGGAAAAGCCTCACCCAGCAATCTGCAGAATCAACTGCTTTCTGAAATAATTGTTACTGAGCATGTCTCACACTGCAGATTTCAGAGAAATGCAGCTGAGTTTAAGCATTCAACACATATTCGCTTACCAGAGTATCAGAGTTTAGAATCTGTCGCATAAAATCCAAAAATGAAGAGGCCAGTTCACCCGTGTCTTTGCTGAAACTAGTTATTACTCGCTTTAATACAGTGTACAGAGCATTGCTGTGTTTTCTTAGAGAGCTGTTTTCAAAACACAAAGGGAGAAAATACTTTATTAGTACATACACTGTGACCATTCCACCAAAACTGGTTAGAAGAAAATGGCATATATGCAAAATAAACCTGGCAGATTTTACAATTATCAAGTTCAGCCTTGATTACAAAGCTGGAGCTTCATTATTTTCTCCATACTAGACTCCTGTTTTCACCAGTACTGTCTGCAGATATTTCAGATATATATATATCTATCTCTGAAATACTACTACTATTTTATAGTAGTATATAGCTATATATTATAGTATATATAGCTATATATACTACCTATATTAGGTAGTGTGTATATATATATATATACACACTACTCTATATATATATATATATATATATACATACACTATAGAGCTATATATACTACCTCCAAAACATTCAAGAAATTACAATTTCATCTTTGGCAGAAAAGGGACTGAAGTACAGAAATATGTGCTTGCACAAGGACCTTATGTATGAAGCAGGATCATGCTTGCAGCTACAATTCCTCTCCATCCCCTGATGCCTAACTGCAGAAAACAAACTGTAAATGCAGCATGAACAGAAATAGCAAGGCTGAGCACTGAAGCTGACAGCTGGACACACGGGATCCAGCATCTCTAAGGTGCAAGAACAGCATCTGTAACTTGCTAATTTTTCATTGGTGGTTATATGGCTTCTGGCATCCATGACTTATAAAATGTTTTGAACCACCTTATATTGACAACGCTCCTTTTTCTCCCTGCAAATCTCACCTTTTTGCCTCTGCACTTCAACTTCAGCAAACAGAAACAGGTCCAAATATAGGACAAAGAATCGAGAGCCAAAACAACATGTTGCCCAATACATGTATATATTCTGTTCAAAGTGAGTGAACAAAAATAGTTTGGAAAAAAACAACTCATTCCTAAAGCCTTAATTGTCTGGAGGTCAGAACACTCGGAGAAGTGCAAACTGAATCCCCTAAAAATAGAGGAAGTACAGACAGTTCTCCAGTGTGCCAGATGAGAGCTCTTTGAGTGTCTCAAAAGGGGAAGAACAAGAGCACTACATCCCATTCTAATCCTCCAGCCTTGGAGTGGGGAAACAGAGTGTACAAACCTGTTTCCAATGCTTTGTCTCCTTCTTGAAACTATGTGCTTCTGTATGCATACTGCAGAAATTATTCAGAGTGTGAAGGAAGACCAAAATACTGAGTAAAACACTGAAGCCCCAAAGAGAAACAATGCCTTATCTTCAACATTTTCTACTAAGCATGTAAAAAATTATTTTACGCTACAGTTTTTAAACAATTTTAAGCTGTCAGTGATATCATAAAATACCATACCTCTTCAAGTGGTAGAAGCCATAGTCATGCTCTGTAAGGAACATCATTGTTCGGATGCATGTCAGCAGACAACTGTAACTGCTCTCAGAATTTGTTAATGTTTCCATCAGAGAGTCACAAATTAAGGGCATCAGCTCTTTGCTTGGTAAGGAGTTGGAAAGCTGCTCTAATTCAGACACAGAGCCTTCTGATGAACTTGGTAAAATAAGTGCAATATCCTAAAAGAATTATTATTATTATACATTTAGTAAAAATGAATTCTGTATGCCTGCAGTAAATATAAACCATACATGAAGACAGAAGCACTGGGTTCTTTCCCTCTCCCTTTATCATCTTATTCCAGTATTTCAGTTATTACTGACCAGGAAAATACTAATCTAGAGTATCTTTTTTGTTCAGTGCTGTTAAGGGCTACAAACCATTATTTCTAAAACATAAGAGCTTCCAATTCTGAAATATGGCAGCAGAGTTAAAATTAGGTGTCAATATGTCCCTCAATCTCAAAACACTGGTCAAAGAGACTGAAGTTCCTTAGCTGGTTCAGCCTGGAGAAGAGAAGGCTGAGGGGTGACCTCACAGCAATCTACAAATGCCTTAAGGGGAGCAGCAGAGGGGCAGGTGCTCTCCTCCCTCTGGTGAGCAGCGACAGGACACAGGGAAATGGAGTGAAGCTGCATCAAGGGACATTCAAGTTGGACATCAGGAAAAGGTTCTTCACGAGAGGTTGGTCAGTCACTGGAACAGGGTCCTCAGGGAAGTGATTAGGCACCAAGTCTGTCAGAGTTCAGAGAGCATCTGGATGACACTTAGTCATGGTTTAGTTTTAGATATTCCTGTGAAGAGCAGGGAGTTAGACTTGATGATCCTTTTGGGCCCCCTTCAATTTGAGAGATGCTTTGATTCTAAGGTTCTGTGAAAACTAAGAGGCTGCAGACACCACCTATAAAGTTTTGGACCTTCTGTCACTTCCATATTTTACATAAAATAAAACAAGATTGATTTTCCCAAGGAGAAAGACAGAGAGATCTTGTTTGTATGCAAATGGCTGATTATCTCTACTGACCAACAACATCCAAATGTCTTCTGTGTAACTGAGTAAGCACTAGATCAAATAAATACATGCACTAGTGAGACAAATGATGGCATGCCAATCTGTGCACATATTAACGAGAAACTACAGGGCCAGTCTACAAATCAACTTTCAACTAGCATTTCTTACCTTGTTCTAGCAACTTCTGCTTTTTTTAATGGAGGAGTTTTACAGTACCAGCATAGCATACATATCTTTATATTTGGAATACATTATCAAGAGGTTTCAGTTAGATCACTAAGAGATACATATTTATTTAACTAGCTAAGAAGTGAACAGTGACAAGTCAAGTTTTGTCAGTGGCCCACATGGAGAAAAGGTATCCCTCTCTCAGCTGATGGGACAGGAAATCTTTCTGCCATTCAGTTTCTGGTCTCTAATGAGCTGCCAGAAAGTGCACAAAAAGCAAAAGACATGCCATAAAATGGAAAATATTTACATTCAAGAACAAGAAGGCAGCACATCTGCCAAATTAGCCAACAACACATACTTTTTGTGTTTCAACAATGTTACTGTTTTTTTCATTTTGGAAAGAAAGGTACTTTAGAAACAACCTCATTTAATCTGTCTCCTACAATAATCAACACATATTATGCATTAAATATAGCAAATACCTGATCACAGAGGGACTGTAAAAGGGAAGTTACATATTCAGAACACTGTTGATGAGTCACATTGTCCCCAGCTGATCGCATCAAAGCCAAGAGCTCCTGGAAAACCTCTCCATACTTTTCATCTCCTTTAGCAGTTCCATTGATAAGATGCAAAATAGCCAATTTACAAGCTTTGTGTGAAGCCAGGGCATCCAATAAAGCAAGCAGTCGAGTGGTCTGTCCAGTGTAGTGTTTCTCTTTATCTTCTGTGTTGCTGAAATGGTATCAGTGCACTGTGAAAAAGCTGGTTTAAAGTGATCTAAGAAACTATAAAAACCATCCCAGGAGTCATATAATTCTGCATTTTAGAAAAAAAACCCACCTAGTTTGCGTACTTAAACTTACAGTTCCATTTACTTTTTGAAAACTGCTCAATTTTCACTAAAGAACTTCTGGTCACATCATTAATTAATCTACTGTGCATTTAATACACTGTAGGGCATCTAAATGTATAAGAGAAATAAGCTGTTATGTAAACAGTATCTAAGTGGATAATTATGTTTCAAAGAAAGAGCACTCAGTTTCAAAACCCTCTGAACCTTTATCATTCAACTTACACTAGTTTACAAACATCTATACACATATGTAATCCCAGCACAGCAAACTTTACTGGCCTACTGTTCTTATTTCCGTCACACAGGTCCTTAGAAGCACTTTATAGGCGAGATGAGGCTTTGCAAAGCAAACCTGAAGAAAATCTTCTTAAAATACTTACCATAAACATGCAACATGAAACTGTCTACATCAAAACCTAGAGGCATGAGCTGTTCTCTGGCAACCTTAAGCATTATCAGGACACAGCATATAGCACTGGAATGAGAATTTGTTCAGCCCACAATGAAGCATATTTCCAAACGTACTTTCCTCTTGCTAAATCTACTGTGCAGAAGCAAGGTGAACTTAACAGTTCATCAACAAAATCTTTGCAAAAGAAAACAAAAATACCTTTGCAGGTCTTCTACTATTAGATCCAATACTGTCCTCATGATGAGAAGAGCAGTAGGTGAAGCCAAGTCACACAGCTGAACACAAATCCGCCTCAACATGTGCTGAATGGGCTGGCA
Organism: Haemorhous mexicanus; assembly: GCF_027477595.1. Classification (NCBI taxonomy): domain Eukaryota; kingdom Metazoa; phylum Chordata; class Aves; order Passeriformes; family Fringillidae; genus Haemorhous; species Haemorhous mexicanus. The sequence continues at coordinate 134,619,206 of NC_082341.1, forward strand.
GGACGAGCCCGAGAAAGAGCGAACGATCTCCTGGATCAGCTTGGCCTGCACATGGAGGTGCATACTCCACAGCTTCCTGGTGTTAAGGGCCACTGCAATATCATGGGCTTCAATTACCTGCAGGAACAGAAGGGCAGCAGGGTTCTTCCTGTCAGTTTTTATGATAAAACATTAATTCTATCACAAAGTACAAGCAAAGACAAAAGTACGACTACTGTCCTCATTAAAAATATGGAATGCCATTTTCATTGTCACCAAATGACAGTGCATGAGCCAGCAAATTAGGTATTTCAAATTAGGAGCATGGATTGCCACACACCTTTGATGCTTACTTAATAAAGATCACAAACTCAAGATCCATGACAAAAGAAAGAAGAGCCTTAATATACCAAGTTCAGCATTCAGAGTTAAATTAAAAGGTTCGGAGACAGTCACTTAAGTAACAGAACAGGAGTCTAGATAATCTCACAAGGGACAAAAAAACAACATATGACTGCTAGCTGAAGAAAAATGCTCCAAATAATACCAATTTTGTTTCTGCTGAAAAAGACTTATCTACAAAGAATCTATATGAGCCCAAATGCTTTAATACAACTTTAATTCATCCTTTCACATACCTGTTCCTTCAATTACTAGAAAAACGGTCAAAGCGTTATATATAAATACTAAAAATGCTTTAAAAAATAAATACATCTCAGTTATACCTGAGTAGTCTGCATGGGCAGTGGAAGAGGCAACAACTCTGAAAGCAGTATAAGTCCAGAGAAAAAGCCTTCAGGAATTCTTAAAATTGATGAGAGAACTTCCTTCAGCATTAAAGACCAAGTATTGTTCGCCAAAGTTTCCTCAGAAATGGTAAGTTTTTCATTAACACCTTGTGTAAAAGTCAATAAGACATCAACAATGTCATTCTGGATTTTTTGCTCATCGCTATCTAAGCGGCCTGAGAGAGGAATAGAGCAGAGGAGCATGTGTAAAGAAACAAGTGCTGCAGGAACACGCATGTCCTTGAATTCAAAGGATCCTCCCCTCAGGAGCTCTGTCAGCATTGTTTTAAGCAGAGTCAGTGTACAGCGGGCCATGGAAATAGTAGTGACTCTGTGCAGCGTGGTGCCCATGTTGACATGGAGTCGCCAAGGCTGAATAAGGATGCTGTTCAGCTTCTGTAACACCCGGATGAAGGTGTCCATTCCCTCGGAAGAGAAGAGCTGAATAACTGCAAGATTCCATTTAAGGTCCTTCTGTTGACCTGTACAGAAAAGAAATAACATTTCTGTATTTCTAATTTCTTCTGGGCAATCACAGTTACACTTCAGCCAGGTTTAAGTAGAAGACTCAAAAACTAAGATTTGTGCTTTAACCTGTACAAATACATCAGCCATACCTTCTACCATAGGCGGTGGACATGCAATATGACACAGAACACGAAGTGCAGTGGGAAGACCAACCCCATCTGGAGTCATCAAACTGTCAATATTCTTTCAGGAGAAAAGAAAAAAAAGGAATGAGCCTGTATTACAAGGAAGGACTTCACAAGTGTACTGCTTGCTTAGTATTCAAATTCTGTATTTAGTTACTGTAAGTATGTCACAAAAGTTTAATTATTTCACCTTTTGGTAAGCAGTCATAAATAAGGCAGAAACAAAAAAAAGAGCATCAACATTTGCATTGTGATTTACAGGAAGCTAAAATATTTAAATAATTAGATCTTTGCATCGTATATTTACCTCAGATTTTGTTTCAATAAATATAACAATGCAAGACCCAGCCTAGATCATAAGCTTTAATAGAAACATCTCTTTTGGATAACAGTATGCATTTTTAAATATGTTAGTATATATCTAAGATAAAATATCAGACTACAAAAGGTCTAAGCTTATAGAACATAAATAAAAGATAGCATCTACCTATATTTTACTGACCTGTTTGATATATTCAATAAGATTTGGAATACAATTTATTTCAAATCTAAGATTTTTCAAAGGTTCAAGCCACTTGCTGAGCTCTGGGGAAAAAAAATACTTAAGTCAGTGAATTTATGATCATAAAACCTTTTCCAATCAAAATGTACTTAATTTACACAATAGACACTAAAGCCAAGTGCAAAATCTGTGGGGCACACAGTGCAGCTGTAGCCAGCCGAAAAGGATTAACAAAAATAGAACTTCAGGCAATCTATATTATGCACACTGACAAAATCTGAAGTCAATCTGAAGGCAATTTTCATCTCATTATCTGCATTACCTGTAATCAAATATTTTTTTACAAAAGACACTAAGAGGCACTGTCAGCTAAAGAAAAGAACGAGAACACATTCCCCTTAATGTACAGCATAGGTTATTACAAACTAAGTACAAAACTTCCATTAAGTGCTCAAATAGAGCCAATCTGTGCCCTGCACTCACTCATGCTAAAAGTCCATACAGATTATCAGTCTCCCTCTTAGCCTAGAATAACCTGAAAGTCCCAGGTTCCTGGATAAGAGATTTAAAAACCATTGCTCCTGAAAATATTTATAAAAACATGAAGATCAAGTGTATATGAATTGATGACTCAGACTGATTTAATTATTTGGTTTAATAAGCTAGCCTGCTTCTCATAAAGCAGTCTGATGATCAGGCAAGGAGCAAAAATAAGAGCATGACAGAGGAAAGATTTAAACTAAAACTTTGAGGAATTCTGATTTCATTCAGTGCATTTAAGTTTTGGAAGAAATTACTGTCTACATGAGTTGGTTAACCGGTGCAGAGCACAACTTTGGACATCAGAGTCTCAATGTTCAGGTGTCAGAATAGTCTCCAGCAGGATTTTTCTGAGTGTCCCAGGCCTGATCTGTAAGTCAACACAAGCTAGGAAGACACCAAGACACATTTTGGACATCAAAAGATGTAGTAACAGGGTAACATGGACTATTCCATGTCAGCTGGCCTAAGAGCCTTAGAACAGTCCCAGGATTATTTAGTAGTAAAGATTCTGTCACACTACATCACTGTCCTGGTTCCAGATGGCATAGAGCTTGTTTTCCTCCTAGCTGCTGTTCAATGCTGTGTTTTGGATTCAGCATGAGAATAACACTGATAGCACACTGATGTTTTGGTTGTTGCTAACCCTAAGTCACTGCTTACCCTAAGTAAAGGACTTCCAGTGTCTCATGCTCTGTGAATGAGGAGCTGCACAAGAAGCTGGGAGGGAGCACAGCCAGGAGAACAGACCCAACTGTCCAAAAGGATATTCCATACCATGGGATGTCATGTTCAGTATGACAATTGGGAGAGTTTCCTGGAAGGGGATGATCACTGCTTGGGGAGGGGCTAGGCATTGGTCAGCAGGTGGGCAATTGCACTGTGCATTATTTGTTTCTTTGGGTTTTATCTCTTGTCTCCTTTTTATTACAATTATTACCGTTGTTAACATTAGTACTATTAGTATTATTATATGCTACTTTTTTCCGATTAACTTCTTATCTCAACTCAGGAGTTTTACTTGTTTTTCCCTGATTCTCCTCCTCATCCCACTGGGGGTGGGTTTTTACTATAGCAATAGTAAACAATGGCTAGTTAGTCCACTTCTACAGAAATTTGCTCTCCTATTATCAACACAGTTTGAATAATTTCAAACTTCCTGTAATTATCCAGAATTCATGGCAGCTATTTTACTTGAAAAAAATTTAACTAATAAAAAGTATTTCCTATTTAACTCCCATTAACAGAAAAAAAATTGTGCATTATCTCAGTGACTCAACTAATCAGATGCAACTGGAAAAGTAATTTCATTATCCAAGCCAGACAACTGTAAAGCACCAATTATTCACATAAAAAAGATTGCTTCTATACATTCAAACAATTCATTAATAATTACATAAACTGTACCTTGCAACTTGGTGTTATTTTCATCTGCTTTACAAAGCTTCAGCAGAGGTGCTGAATGCTGTTCCAGCATTTGGACATCACTGGAAGATTGTACCACCAGCAAAACAAGGATGCAGGCATAATTATAAGCCACTGACTTCTTAGACTTTGAGTCCCTGAAACAACAAGGCTTTTCTTTAGATCACAGCTAACACAACTGGATATCTGTTAGATTTTCATTATTTGACCCCTAAAAATCTATCTACGGAACTTTAACCTTCAACAAGGATTGCCCCACATAATTATCAATGAAAGAAACCCAAACAATTTCCTCCTATGTTTTTTGCCAAGAGAACACTTTCTGCCACATTATACACATTCATATTCATTTCAGCATCAACAAACCATGACATCCAGGCAACTGGCATGCAAATATTTTTATGTAACTCTATCTGTTTCACAAATCATTTTAAAATCACTGCTACCTAAAGTAGTACAACTGCCTGTCCAGAGAAAACAATGACTGTATTTAACATCTACAAGAACTTGAAGAATTGAGAGATTCCCACCCCAGAGTACCAGGCAGTACTCTCCGTACCGAGTCAAACTTTCTACATGTTTCACAGGCAACATTTTATGCTTAAATAAAAACTGCCTACTTACTGATGTTTTCACAACAACTTTGTTGATGACCTACACAGATTTGGGGTATTAAGTACCTGATTACAAAATGACAGGCCTGATTTTGTATTACATGCTTCTACTTAAAAGTTGTTTTGGCTTTAAATAAAAACATCAGGATCTAAAGGAAATTTTAGATTAATGGAATTACTCATAAAAGATAGATACTTTTAAAATTAAAAAATTAAAGGAAATAAATAAATGCATACATTACCCTAACGCTTCTTTGGAATAGTACTCCATTAAAGTAATAAGACTTTGGAGATTTTTTTCCAGACTGAATACATGAGCCACAGCAGATCTTCCTACAGGGTTAAAGGTGATCAAGTAAAGGTTGTGAAGTGTTCCCAGCAGATCTGAGTGGTCAGTCTCCTCACTGGCTGTGCACCGCTGGAAGTGGCAGAACAATTCCGAAATGCACTGTAACGTCTGTGTTGAATGGAGGAGCCAGAGGGCAAAAGTATCCTCATTGGCACCATCTGACTGCAGACCTTCCTCTTGATCTGGGTCAGAAAACTGACAAAGTGCTCTAACCAACAAGTTTGTTGCTTCGTGCTCAGAGATAAAGAAAAGTAGACCCTTCTGTGACTGTGCCAGGAAACGCAATATATCTCGGATAGCCTGAAGCACACCTGGATGTGCACCTGTCACTGGAAGAGACAGTAGCAAAGTAATGCATTCCAAGAAATGGTGACTATGAAGATATCTGAAAAAAAAACCAAACCCAAATCAGGAAAATAATCAGCAATGCTACAAAATTTGTTAACACTTTATATAAAACTATGTACCTCCTAGCTTCAGTACTTATTGCCCCGTGGACTACAAGAAGTAACTAATTATGAAGTAGTACATAATTTAAACCTTACAAAATGTAATTGCTATAATATTTACAAGAAATAAGTCCTAAAATTCTGATCACCATAAAAAAACCCAAACAATAAAAAAACCTCAACCATATCTACACACAAAACAGGCCACTACATTTTATTAAATTTGCTGCATCTGAATAATCCTCAATGTCAGATTCAATGTTTTAAATGTGCTAGAAAATCAATCATTACAGCATATCTAGCAGGCAATTTTTGAAGACTCTTTGCATGTAGATGCCTATATTCAGCCATGACCTACACCACTGCTACCAAAGAAATTTGTCAGCATTTAGAGAAACACCTTCTAGACAGAAACTTGCTAACAGAGTAAGAACCCATGAGATGTTTTAACTGGCTGAAGGCAGGCAGGCCTCAGCTCCTCTGCCTGTACAGTGAAAGTGAGCACAGTGACACAACTGCACAACCTCCTCATCAATCTGAGGCCAGTTTGCATCTTGCCACCTCAATATCCAGACTGAGGAATTCCAGACCTATTTTACCCATACACATAGTTGTGTTCCAAGATGACAAATGAAACACTCTAGATTTATAACCACTTTCAAACTGGACAGCACTTAGCATAACCAGTAAGCATCTATGAATGCAACTGAAGGGTGAGCACATTACCAGCAATAAGGAGTTTCGTAAGGAGTCATAAGGATGTTAACTTCTGGCTAGGTGCATTCTAGGTTGATCAAAAGCCAACAAAATAACAGGCACATTAATTTATCAATCTCTCTCAGACTTCATATCCACAATCTAAAATCTTCCATAAAAGAATTAAGTGAAATATCTCAAAGTCACCTCTGAAATATATTTCTATCAAGCTAGAGGGAACGCACTCTAGAAATTGAATTTACAACTGCTGTACCTAAACAGGACAGGGTAAGGATCATCCCTTTCTGGAGGGCCTGTAATGCGTGCCATGGTAGGGAAAGATTTCACAGGGGGCTGAATCATCGTATGAGGAGCAGTTTCCATCAAATGGAAGATCTCTTCAAGAAGACTAACAAGTTTTTCCATCTCTCCTTCACTTATATTAGAAGATTCCAAAAGATGATCCATATCCATAGGAGCCTCCACATCATTTTCATATTCTTGGTTGGTTCTTTCAAGTCCTGCCAAGTCCTGGTCCTGTTCTGGCTCTGTGTGATTAGGAAGAGGAGGAGTGTTCTCTGCTAACTGATCCACCACCTTTTTAATGTCTGACAGAATCTCGTAGAAGTGACATTTCTGGAGAATTGCAGAACCAGCTGTAACAACTCGCACAGTCTGATCTAACAGTATGAGTTCCAGGAGTTTCTGATAACCACTTTTTTCATGTACATCTGTGCCACCTCTTAGAAACAATTCCATTCCCTCTGTCATACTAATGACACTATCCAAAGCTTTAAAAGCATTAAGTTTAAGGGACGATGATACGTGATCTGCAAACAACAGTTCAAACAACACATTAATAACTCCTGCCTGCAAGAGTGCCGTTATTCCTTGAGTCCCACATTCTGCTAATGAAGACACCAATTTTGTCCCAGCTTTGAGCTGTCGAACATTCAAAGCAATGGGCTGTTTGAGAGCCACCTGAAGGTTTAAAGCTTGCAGGGTCCAGTCTACTAGCTGGGTAATATAGTCTTGCTTTGTGTCTTTCACCAGCAAGTAGCTCAATTCTTTAACTATTAAACTTGGAATTTCTTCTAATGCCGTGACCCACTTTGCACCCCTTTCCTCTTGATATAATTCCAACAGTTCAGTTAATTTAACTGAGCCTTCCACTGCCCCTGAATTTTCTTTTTCTGTGTCTTGGTCCTTTATTTTAGCAACTTCATTTTCAAATACAGTCTTGTAAGGGCAGCTGAAGTATAAAAGCGGTCCAAGCTCCTTTTCAAAAGGTTCATATGTCACAGGAGGCACAGATGCCAGATCCTCAGGAGTATATTCAATATCAAAGCTTGGATACTTAAATGTTTCACGTTCTAGATCAGCAATTACATCTTCATCACTTGAAATCTGCTCATAGCCATCATCTCCTAAAAAGAGAAAGATTAAGTTACCAAATCAGTTATGAATAAACCAGTTCATAACTGCAGAGAATATCTTCCAAATACAAAGTAGTGATTCATTTTACACAAATATTAGTAGCTAGAGAAAAACCACACACTAACATACAAAAAGCCTTCACTGTCAAGATATGAGTGAAAGACCCACCTGACAGGGTTTTTTTATGTAATAATGGAGTCATTTAAAAGAATGTATAAAGCAAGAAGTTTAACTAGAATACACATTACTACAACTATATTGTCCAATTTTTTTCCTGTGATTGCACCTCTAAAACAACTTCTAGTCTTCTATTTTTTGCACAGACATGGGTGGGATCTTTAAATAACACAAGAAGATGACAACTAAATATGTTATATAAACAACTTCACTTGTTTTTTATTTAAGGAATAATCTTTCACCACTTTCCTACATTTTTTAAACAAAACAAGATTGAATATTCATTCTCACCTATACAACTGTATCTATTTTCCTCTATTTATAGAAAGTCTTACTATAAAGGAATAAATATTTGACAGCAAGATACTGCTCTTGAGAGATGTCAGGACCACAAATAAGGCAATGTTGCAAAACCCAAGTGTCCTAGGGTGACGCTGGGGGGCGGGGGTGCTTTGCCTGTTAAATAATCAGGTTCTTGCCATTTCTCTCTGAGGAATCCTTCCCAAACCAGCTGATGGGAGGGGCCATGTGGGTTTGCTTTCTGGAAGGGCCCCCTTTGGAGGTTTTCTCCCAAATTTGCCCTAAACCAGGACACCAAGGGAAAAAAATTCAGTTCCCTTGCACATACTCATCATGAAGGTACTGCCATCAAGATTTCATAAACCTCTATTTTTTTTCTAAACTCTACAACTTACCATCACCTTCTTCCTCCTCTTCGCCCTCTTCTTCATCTTCATCATCTTCCTCCTCCTCCTCTTCTTCCTCATCAGCAATACTCTCTACTGTATGACCATCATCATCATCATCGTCATCATCATCCTCATCCTCCTCCTCCTCAACATCCACATCATCATCATCTTCCCCTTCTTCTGGTTGATCTTCCTCTACTTCTCCATCATCCGAATACTGGCTTTCTTGATGAATGGACGTTCGATCAGGAGAAATCGGCTCAAAGTAATCCTCCCTATGGTCCACATCATCTTCTTTTTCCCCAACCACTAAAAACAGATACAAAGTTTCAGCAATAAGAGCACTTTTCCGAAATCCAAAGATATTAAACAGGACTGGCCCTATGAGTAGATCCCATGTAGCCCCATACAGTTGGCCTGACCATTCCTTCTTGATTATAAAGGGTTCATTCACCTCTCTGTGTCTGTCTTCCAGCCCATTAACTACCTTGGCTTTTTACACATCCTTTGTCACCACATATCCCCCTGCATACAATAAAAAGAGATTCTCCTCAGCTCTTTTTTTTTTTTTTTTTTTTGCTAAGGTATTTATAGAAATATTTTATTGTTTTTAATGGCAGTATACATGTTTTAGGTTTCTGCATCAAGATACTAGCGATGCAAAAAAAGCATTTTAAAAATCTTTTCGTGATTAAACCGAACACAATCACTTAATTCAGCAAGACTCTGAATATGCAGAGCTCTTGGCACTTCTAACCTACACAGAGACTGGGTAACTTGGCAGATGCTGCAGAATAATGCAGAGGAACAATGGATACCAGAGTCAACAGAAAACTTACATAAAACATGTGCAACATGTTCAACAGTGTATTAGTTAACAGCCAATAATCCCAATCTCGTATTTTTAAAAATCATGCAAATGAACAAACCCAAAACTTGCTTTTCTCCAAATCCCTTTTCTAAAACTGAATCTGTCCAGCAGTAGTAACAGCAGATAAGAAACTTCACACTGGGCAGAAACACAGAATTCTGCCTCCTCTAAGCAGTGACGTGCAGCAAATAAAACACAGTCTCTTCTCATTCTACCTGACACTGGCATAGGTTCATCCTCATCATCATCAGGAGGAGGAGGGCCTGGAGGTGTCCTTGGACCCCTGGGCTGTGGTCTTGGAGGACTGCCATTGAATTGGTCTTCTTTCTCTCCATCAACTATATTTATTGGGAAAATAAAAACTTGCATTTAATGAAACCACAGGAATAAAAGCAGAAAATTTTGGGGTTTCAGTGTTACTTTTGACTGGGGAACAACCATTGCGCAGCTTTTATTTTATCTGTATTCTGCGTTACATGAGGCAACTTTCTAAAGTCACTTTTGATGAAGTAATTTTTGATGTAAACAATAACTACATCAACAAACAGACTTATTAACACTACTGATTTTTTATGTAATACTTGTTTAAAACTTAATGAGTAATTGCCAATTTTGGTTTTGACACTACTCATACTGTAACACTATCAATGATATCTGAATTGCTTTAAAAAAAAGTTCACATTTTACTCGACTGGTTTTTACAGTTAACAACTGTCTTTTACTGCATGTAGTATTCAAATTTTGCAGCCTTCCAGCCATACTTTGAACAATAGTTCTAATTTTAAATCTAAAATCAAAATTGAAGCAAAAACTTGGCCACGGATTCTATTTATGGCTGTTCTAAAACCAGTGCAGAGCACTCCTCTGTAACGTACTTTACACAAGTCAGATGAGCAAAGTTAACTACGACTGTGAAATTTTCTTATGGCTTTAATTCTATTCTAATCAGTTTTTTTAATATTCCAATCAGCTACATTGTAATGAGTTCACACAAGTTAAACTGCATTTTTACCATCCAAAGTAACTAGCAACACATCAAATACACCACTCCCATAAAAGCACTGGATGAGACCCTACTTAAAACCATTCAATATAAACCTAGAAGAAAATACGAAACTAAAGACACAATAAAGAAAAATTAAAGCCACTGTAACCTAAAATGTGGAAGAACTGGGGATTTGTTTTACAGATGGGATAGTGTAACACTGATTTGTAAGGACAAAAACTCTGTCTTCTCCCAAGACTCACCATGTTTTGGATTCCTTTTCAATCCAGGCTGTTGTTGAGGAGGTGGAGGCGGAGGGGGTGGTGGAGGAGGTGACTCTCTCTCATGAGTTATTACCCTGTCAACTGAGCCATATATTGCCAAAGTCAGACAGTTGTACCACCCTCTAAGAACCAATCCATCCGTGTTGACCTGTTGGTTTAAAAAAAAAATTTTACAAAAATTAAAAAAAAAAGAAAAGTAAAAAGCACTTAAAGGCAACTCCAAAACAGTTACTCTAGCATCACTGTATCAGCAAAAAAGCCAAAAGAAGAATCCAACATTAAAATACCTCTTTATTCCACATTTTGAAAACTGAGAACACATTAAACATATCAATTATTGCAACAAATAATCTTCCTCTAAAAGCATTACACTCCTTGCAGTACACACACTGACTAAATAGATCCCTAATCTACTACAGCTTATTAATGAAAAAAAACCCAACTAACAAACAAATGACAATATGAAAAACCACAAGGTGACTCTAAAGAGTATCTCAACTACAGACAGGTTTTAGGATAAGGTTTGAAACAAAAAACACTTTACACAGTGCTAACGTACCACATGAAACCATATTTACACCTAAATGACAGATATGAAGGGAAAGAAGAGGTTTAAATCACTCTGCATTACCTTTGCATTGGGCCTGAAAATAATTGAAGTGTTCTCATCATATTCAAGGCTGTTAAATGAAAGATACAAAGTCATTTTTCATTAATATAAAGCAGAAGTAAAACACAGCAAAACTAATCAAAAAAGCCAACAATAAAACACTGAACAAATACATACAAGAAAGAAAAATCACTTCTTTCTACAGAATTCTTTGCATTAATATATATGGGCTCTGTAAATTTAAAAACGACAGAAATTTTTCTTTCTTTAAGCATAAAACTATGTCCTTCCATACAGACTGGAGGAAAAGGATAAGAATACAAACTAGCAAAATCCAAACCAAACATGGAAAGTCATGGGAGATACAGGATTTTCTATTGCACATTCTCTGCACTATAAAAATTTTCAGGAAGAAAAGGTAGATAATGAAGCCACACACGAATCTTGAAGGAACTTACCTTCCCAGCCGATCAAAAACAGGAGCGCTTGGTTTGCTGACATTGTTGAAAAACAAGTCCAGTTGAAATGAATGGGGGGATGTCTCTCTAGGAACAGAATAAAAGTAAAATTAAATTAGATGAGTTCCTTATCAGAGTAAGCAGGACTACCAAGGAGTAAAAAACCCACAAAATTATACTGTTTAAGGAACGCCCCAACACACTTACAAGTTCAGCAAACACATAAATACATTTTACATTTTTCTGTAGGAAGGTCTATTGAGATATGAAAGCTCAACAAAAAAATAAGAGGGAGGTTTTCCTGAATCTGTTACCTGGTATCTTTCACTTACCCATAAGCCCTGTTGTCAGGCAAACTTGTGTGAGCTCTCACTCCTGGAGGAATGACTCGGACTTCATTTATGTAAACCACGCATGGAAAACGAACCACATCAATATTGGTACTTTGCTACAAAACAAAGAAGAAGCAAAGTCTAGGAAACGTAAAACACAAACAAATTAATGTACTTGTATTCTCCACTAACAGAACATGTTGCAATCTTTATAATAAAATTCAATTTTGTAAAATACTAAACACTGATAAACACCGTTACACAGAAAAATAGAGTTTTTAATATAATCTTGGCACTTTTCATATATTTGACACTATTTTTTCATAGAAAGTGTTACTAGTTTATTTACTTAATTTACTACCTCTATTTGCAAGGATCTTTTAAACAGTTACAGGTTGTTTTTTCCAGACAGGAAGTATGCACGATGTAATTCTAAACATTAGCAAATTTCATATTTCAAAGATAATACTGAATATTGTAACAATACTGTAATTCAGATTACTTTTGTAATCTGACTTACAAAAGTAAGTACAAAAATCTGTACAAAATTTCCATATTATGTTTATTTTTCCAATTTTGCAACACCTGAAAACCTTTAGCAAATATCATTTCTGTTTAACACACAGAAACAGCAAGTATAAAGAATTCTTCCACTCTCCAAAAAGATGTTTGAGCAAACTAGAAAGTTATCAAACTTACAGCGACTTTCCAAGTAGCAGCTATTAAATAATTAATGCTGGACGTCTTCTCTCACTAAATTCACTGCATTAGATCGTATTACATTTATCCATCATTTTTTATTGTATATATGCTCATAAAACAGTACACATATACAACTTCATGTTCAACTGTAAACATATAAAGATTTTCTTAAGAGAAGCTCAGAATCACACTTCCAGTTAGCAAGCTGAATTAGCAGATTGATTGGAAAAAAAAAACCCCAAGCCACTGATCTGTCTATTAACACAACTAAAAAATGAAAAACAAAAAAACAAGTTGATTTGCAGTCAAAATTTATGTCTTTCACTACAATCAGCAAATGAAACCAGCAGAAAGCAAGTACTAAAATTTTTAGAAAGCTAGTAAGCAGTGAAACAGACCAAGTGGAGTTTTAAAAACAGTTTTTAGATATGGTTTTGGGCATGTGTTACTGTCTTCTAAAAAATTGACGCAGACATTTTTTAGCACACAATACAACAGCTTGGCCTGTGGGCTGATGTGTTAGAAGCTGGATGGTGGAACCAAGGAATCCTGCTAGGACAGGGAGCACAGATGAACGAACAGGAACAGGCCGAGTGCAGCCTGTTTGGAGTGAGGGCTGTGGGAGCTCATCTGTGCCTCTAAAAAACATCTGAGTCATGCAGCAGACTCAGATTTCTGGAGGAAGAGCGGCTCTGGGGAGCTTCATCCCCAGGAGCACCACCCAAATAAAGACAAATTCTGTTTAAATGATGCTGGATTATGTCTTGACACCTATGCATCAACACCACCAAAACAACAAGTGAATTCAACCCACTTCTAGAAAACATCAAAAAAAGACCCTACATCTGAACTACTCAACAGCAGTCAACCTGCATAGCCAAGCCAAATAAATAATTTTATTCCAAATCACAGCAATACTTTTCAAGAACTCTAAGTTCCAGTGCAGCACTCATAATCCACAAAGAGGAAGAATTAGTGTAACATAAAGAAGGCTTTCAAGAAACACATAAAATACCTAAGGTTCAGGTTTGGACAATGCCACTGGTAAGAATGGAAGTGACAGAATATTATTTTAAAATATTAAAACTGTCCAACAAGAAAACACAGGGTCCTGGAGAGGAGTAAAAGTGGCTACTGTTTCTAGCCAGGGGAACAGCGCTGGGTAGCACTCCCCACCTAACATTGTTTTAATAGTGGAATCAAAAACACATTTGGGCCTAGCTAATCTGAACAGCTAGAAGACTCCTGAATCACTTTTCAATTGCATTTCATTGCAGCATGAACTCAAAATACTCCATTTTCTTTCCCTAGTGCCTATCCATAAATGCAGTCCAGTTACTGCATGAATTCGAAACGTCTTTGTCATGTTACAGTACACAATCACTTTTCCCCTAACAGTCCCATTCCTCCTCCCTGAACAGCACATCGAGCTCAGCCCCAGACAAATCTGCTGCAAGACCAGCAGTTTCAAAGATGCTCAGGATCCCAACACCCTCAAAGTGCAATATCTGCACGATCTACCACTGCCAAAAGAGCCTGACACACTCATTTTGTGTAAAGTGAATAAATCTAAGGGAATACCTCACAAACACACAAATATCCCTCCTCATCATCAGCTACACAAGAGCATCGGGAGTCTCACAAGCAGCAGAGAATGGCCATTTCAGAAGTCAACTTCTTCCATTATATCGCCTCCTCGAAGCACGCTTATCTTCTTTGTTCTCCGCTCGCCTCTACTCCCCGCCACCTCCGAATCCCCGTTGCTTTCCCACCACCCTCCACCCCCTGCCATCAGCACCTCGGGCTGCCAGGACAGCGGCTCCAGCAAGGCTTCGCGTCAGCCGAGGCGGGAAGGAGGCGGCAGCCCCCCCTCAAAGGCACCAGCCCGGGGGCTGCTCCTGCCCGACCGCCGCCGGGGCCCGCCCCAGCGGGGGTTCCGCACTCCCGGGAGGTCCCGGCGCGAGCAAGGGGACGCCGGCAGCAGCTCAGGAGAAGAGAGAGGAGGGGAAGAGAGGTGAGAAGAGAGGCGGACTCGAAACCCGTTTTACCTCCACGCTCTGGTGCTTGAACGTGTCCAGGAACAGCAGCTCGGTGGCGGCATCCGCCGCCATCTTGGCCGGGCCGCGGGGGACGCGCTTCCGGCGCGCGCGCGAACGCTTCCGGGCCGCGCGGGGCGGGACTGAGGGCGGGCGGAGGGCGGGGGCAGGGCGGGCGGAGGGCGGGGGCAGGGCGGGTTCCACCGCCCCTAGCGCAGTCAGGGGAGAGAGCCCGGGTTGCTTGAGCACTTACAGAGTCATAGAATGAATTAGGCCGGAAAAAACCTCTGAGATCGTCGAGTCTAACCATTCACCTGCTAAAACTCGGGCCGCAGTTGGGGTTGAGAACAGCGGGGCGGTGCCCCCGCTCTCCACTGACCCCAGTGCCCGCTGGGCGTCTCCGCAGTCCGCACCGAGCCTTTGCCTCCGCTCGGTGTCACAAGCTCGGTGCTGGTTAATTTCAGCCCCGCCTGAGAAATTTCCTTTGCAGCTTTTCCCATGCTTAAAGCAAACTCTTTTCAGGTGAAGAACTTGTCGCTTCTCTCAAGTTCGTGAGGCACAATTCCTTTCAACCTTTCCGCAGCGCCAGATGTACCCGTTTAGCATCCATTGCTCTTCTGCAACAGCAATCAAGTTGGACAAGCACTGGGGACACCACAAAGCCAAAGCCAGCCCGTGGCCAGGAGAATGATGTGGAATTAATCTTACGCAAGCGGTGCTGGTTACACAAGTTTTCTGTACGAGCTCCACGCCTGACAGCAAAGCTGCATCCTTTGGAGGAAACTGTAAAAAGATGTGTTACATCTCTAAATAGAAGCCTCGGCCAAATACCTGCACTTTCCTTAACGGTGATAATTATCCCTTGCTATCTGCTTCTTGTGTCTGAAACAGCTGCTTATGAAATACACAGGTTTATGTGTGTATCAGGACTTCACAAGCCCCTTTTTTGTTCCAGTAGCTGAGCTTGCTGCTCTCTCAGCACTCCAAACTTTCATTTACACCACGAGCAGCAGTCCTCTAGGTTGTACTCCACATAAAAATGTTGCATCACTTTAAACAAGGCTGTGGTTCAATATATCCATTTGTGGCGGTGAAACTAGTTCAGAAGTTCCCATCCCCACAGCACGTGTTGGGGAGCTGGCCACAGCATGCAATTCCCCAATGAGTTGTTCTGGCACATCTGAAGAGGTGTTTAGTGGCAGTGCAGGGATACTTATCAGCTAGAATTTCTTCTCAGTTCACTGAAAACATGGTTGTGCCTCATGCTATTCGAACAGACTTAGTTAAAGTACAAATCCCTTTAAAGAAATATTTCACAATTTGAAAAATAATGGGCATCCTTCACCATGCTGGCAGAGATTTCCCTGCTGTTATTTTTGCTCCAGTATGGATCCCTCTCTCGTCCTGATGAATTACCAGATCTAAACTCCTGAAGTAAAATACAATATTTTTATGCAGAAAAGAAGAAAAACCCCTTTATATGTATTTTACTAAAGTAGCACAATGCCTTTTGACACTTAGCATAGCTTGTTTTGATCACGTTTAGGGGCTCTTTGGAGACTTCTGTGGGGCAGTAGCTTTGCAACTACTCCAAACGTGGGCATCACCGTGTGTGCCATTGTGCCAGAGGTGCGCAGTCCCTGTCAGATGACTTTTCTGGGCTGGGATAGCCTGCAACAGTACTGCAACCAGGTCAGCCAGTGAGAGTCTGTGGTAACTGGCAGGGGAATTCCAGCCCTGCGTTTTTATCTGCAGTGACTCCCTCGCTGCTGGGAACAGCTGCAGCTCTGGATGTGAACAGAATCAGCTTTGCAGGATTCCGTTTAGATGGCTCTGAATGCAGTGTCATTTACTTCAGCTCATGGCTGGGCTTACAGGTCAGGCATTTCCTTGCTGCAAGAACAGCAGTGCTTGAATGTCACACAGTTGCATGATATCAAACAAGCAATTTGGGTATTTTGGGAGGGTATTTTCTCCACTGATGAAAGCAGAGACAACAGAATTTGGTTAGGAACAGCAGTTATCTTAGAGACATTTTTAAAAATGGTGGCAAACATTAACATATTCAAAAAAGAATGACAGAGCTGATTCTCCAATTTCAGTTGTAAGTTGATATTCTGGAAGGAAACTGGGAAAAAGTGATACAGGTGGGATGCTTGTCAGAGGCCAAAGGTCTGTGCAGGAAAAGATAACAGTTGCAGGTGGTATTGGGGTGAAGACTCTCCTGTAGAGGAATAGAGCAGGGTGGGAGATGCAGAACTGGCAGAAGAAATCTGGACATATTGAGAAGTGCAAAGTCACAGGTTGTTTGTTTGTTAGGAAGGGGATCAATGGGTGAAAGAAGGAAGCTTCAGAAAAATTGAGGAAATAAATAAGAGGACACATGAGTCTCTTGCAGTGTTGGGGGCAGGGGGTGTGAGCTCCTTGGCAAGAAGAAGGGTGTGATTTGTTTCAGAACTGTCCTGTTACAGTAAGTGGAACAAAAGGACACGTGCTGGGAAATCACCAGAACTAATACAAAAATGACAGAAAAACGGTTACATTGAGACTGGCAAAAGGGCTGGGCAGACAGACAGCAGGCAGGAAACAAAAGGATTGCCAGAGACGTGATGAGTACAACAGTGTGCTGGGAGGAGCCCTGAGAGATTGCCTTGCTTCAAAGCACCCCAGTACCTTCCTGCAGATAACAATGCCCATGTCATCTGGAAGGTGACATTTCATGCAAAGACTATGCTTAACCAGTCCCAGGACAACAGAATGGCCTGGGACAAGCAACTGGAATGGGAGTACACAAATGCCAAGAGCCTAGTCAACACAATACAGGAACCTGACCAACTGGTGCATGTTGTTAGACCAGATGCTGCAAGCATGCAAGAAAGAGGGTAGAATGGGAATTGTGACTGGAAAACAGGTGTTTTAGGGAATGTATTAGTCAAGAAAGAGAAAAATAAAAGGTAATGGCTCTACAGTGGCAATTAGTGACAAGCAGCTTCATTAACAAATGAATAAATGAATCAAGGGTTAGCCGGTAATCCAAAATACATAATGGGAATTAAAAATACTTTCAGGGTACAGATTCACTTTTGAAAGGGGTTGCTGTACATAATGCAGCCTGCTGTAGCAATAATTTGGGGTCTCATACTCCTAGATGGACAGAGACATAGGGTGAAACAAGGGAGAAGAGAGAAGGAAAAAAAGTGCATAAGCCAGAACACACCAAATCACTAGTAAAGGAACAGGTGCCCATGCAAAAATCATTCTCACAAAGACAAGGGCTGCATCTCAAAAGCCAAGCTGGCACTGAGAAAGAAACTGTCTAGGAAAGATGATTTAGTTTCACTGAAAGACAAGCAGCCAGCCAAGCCAGAACTCTCTGTCTGGTATGCTCCACTGTGAAGTAATTTCAGAAATGTTCTGGATTTTTGTACTAAAGTATAAATGTTTTTCTAAGAAGTTGCAGTAAATGAAGACCTGAAAGGGAAACTGCACAAAGAAATCCTATGCCATTGAATCCTTCTGCTCCAGGCTAAGCAGAGATCACAAAGCAAACTCCCTGTGTGAGGACCAACTTCACTCCTCAGATGCTGAGTACAGATCACCTGCAGCCACTACTGAGGACAAACACCCCAGACCTTCACTTCACAAATGTTTTGCTCCATGCATCAAAAGTCAGAAGATAAAAGCACAAAGAAAACCAGGTGCTCTAAACATCAGACAAATAGGCTACAATTATCTTAGTTGTTTCCTGATAGTGGATTCACATGAAAAACTTCAGCTACCTCTTTTAAAAACTGGAGGGATTAATTTGACATTTTAAGCCCTTAAATTGCAGTCTCTGCCACCAGTGAATGTCAATTTTGAAATCTTGGACCAGAGAGAGTGAAAATCACTCCAGCCATCATGAGTCATGCTGGAATTTGGTAGCAGCCCCCACAAGGAGAACCAGGCTGCACCAAACCACAGCAGGGCAGGAAGAGGACGCCAGGCACTACGGGGACAAGTCAGTGGCTGACAGGATCCCCAGCAGTGGTGAAACACATCCGCTCCCTTCCTGACAAACAAATGTGTTTGTGCTAATAAAAGGTGGTGCAAGGTGTGAACCTGCAGCAGTATAAGGAATAGTGATGAAGAAACACACAAGGCACACCTTCATTGAAATGTCCAGCACACAGCTGAACAACCAGCTGACACGATGGGTGAGCAGCAGGCTCACAAGTCAGGTACAAAGAGTTATAGTGAATGGGGTGACATCAGGCAGGCTACCTGTCACTAGTGGGGTTCCACAAGGCTCCATCCTTGGCCCGGTTATTTTCAATGTCTTCATTAAAGACTTGGATGTGGGACTCAAAGACATACTAAGTAAATTTGCCGACAACACCAAATTGTGAGGAGCTGTCAACTCCTTTAAGAGCAAAGAGGCCCTGCAGAGGGATCTTGACAAATTAAGAGAGGTGGGCAATCACCAACTGTATGAAGTTTCACAAAGGTTAGTGCCAGATTCTGCACCTGGGATGGGGCAATCCTGGATGTATGGACAGCCTGGGGAATGAGAGGCTGGCGAGCAGTGCCACAGAAAGGGACCCGGGGGTCCTGATCAGTGGAAAGTTGAATATGAGTCAGCAGTGCCCTGGCAGCCAGGAGGGACAACCCTGTCTGGGGGGCATCAGGCACAGCATCACCAGAAGGCCAAGGGAGGGGATTATCCTGCTCTGCTCTGAGCTGGGGCAGTCTCACCCCAAGTATTGTGTGACATTTTGATCACCACAATATAAGAAAGCTATAAACCTCTTAGAGAGTGTCCAAAGGAGGGCCATCAGACTAGTTTGGGGGAACTTTATTAGGAGCAGCTGAGAAGAAAGGAGGAGACTGAGGCGGGACCTCAAGACTGTCCTCAACATCCTCACAAGGAGCAAGTACACATCTCTTCATTCTTGTGACCAGTAACAAGAACTTGAGGAAACAGCATGAAGTTGAGTCAGGAGAGGTCTATGTTAGATATCAAGAAAAGGTTTTTCACCCAGAGGGTTGCTGGGCACTGGCACAGGGAAGTGGTCACAGTACCAAGCCTTCATTAGTTCAAGAAGCATTTGGACAATGCTCTCAGGCACATGGTGTGATTCTTGGGGTGTCCTGCACAGGGCCAGGAGTTGTACTCGATGATCCTGATGGGTCCCCTTGTTGCCTATTTCCCAACCTGCAAATGAAACTCAAGATAATTTTAGTAAGGAAGTAATATAAAAGAGGATCTTTAATGAAGGCCTTCAGGGGCAGTTATTGAAAACATCCACAAAAACCTACCCCCTCCAGGGTTGAGTACATTTCTATAGGTTTTAGGAAATTAGCAAAATTGATAAAAAACACTAATTAGAAGGACAAGTGATGATGCAATTCCCCCCCAGGACAAGCCCCTTCTCTGGAGCCCCCCCCTTCAGCACTAGTTGCACTTTGTCCATGAGAATGTATCTCGAAGAGTCGTTCTCGGCCTTGGTTCCCAGGAAGAACCAAGAACCAGAACCGCTGGAGCCTTGTACCCCCTGGGGCTTAGAGCTCTGAAATTTGTTTTGTCTTTCTGCCTAGGAAAAGGCCATGGAAAAGTACTGGGAAAACTAGCTAGTAATTGCATAGGTGACAGAGTTACAAATATATATGTGAAGAACACAGAGAATGTATAAAAGAAAAAAAGGCAAAACCCAAACATCACCCTCAGTTAGAGGCATCACCCTCTAACTCAGTATATTACATGAGTCTATGATCTCAGTAAAAATTTCAAGAAGCAGCATCTCAATGAAGTTGGAAGTGAACAACTGAGATCCTAAAGAATTAAGTATATTACAGGATTTCTCTGCAGAAAGTTAGTGTTGTTTACTCTGCGTTCTGTGATTTGTCATGAAAAAAATTTCTGTTGGAGAATTGTGCATTTAAAAAGGAGAATTTAAAATAGAGATTCCACCATAAAACAAGAGCGACTGTCAAAAGGGCCAAAGTCACCAGCTTATCAAGGGAAGTCTGCGACAGCCAAGACAACCAGCTGTTAACACACGACTTGTACCAGAACCGTAGAGAAGCTGAGATGCCGCTGCCTTAAGGACAACAGAGGAAAAGGCTTTACCGCCCTGAGCCCCTGGTCTCCCTCGGAGCTGCTCCCGGGGGCAGCCGGCCCGCACGCCGACACAGCGCTCCCGGGTACCACACTGGCCCCTCCGGCCCACGACCAAAGCGGGGAACCCGCCAGGGCTGCTACGAGCGGCGTGGCCATCTCCTCTGTCCTTCCGTCCGGGGGACAGCTGCCGGAGCAGGGCAGGAGCAGAACTGCCTGCCCTCTGCGACAAGTCCCGGCAGGACCGGGCGATCCCGCCCCGTCCTTGAGGAGTTGCACCATACCGGTGCAGCGCACCTCGCCGGCGGAAGGCGCGGCTCCGCTGGGTTCGGGCCGCCGTCGGGGCACGCTGAGGCTCCTCAGGGGCCCGGGGCTCCTCCTCCACAGTCGCGCCCCCGCAACATCTCCGCAATCCCGGTCCGCGCCGGGCGTCCCGCCCGCATTCCCGGCCCCGCATTCCCGGCCCCGCACTCCCGGCCCCGCACTCCGGCTGCCGCCCCCGCCGCGCTGCCACGTCCCCGCCCGGCGGGGCCAATGGGCGGTGGCGCCAGGTGTGTGTTACCTGCACCACGTGGGCCGGGGGTGGGCAGGTGCTACCGCGGCCCCGCGCAGAAAAGCTCGCAGCCATTGCACCTTTCCCAAGAGTGCAGTTAGTGTGGGAGCGGCTACCACCCACCTCGGGGAAAAGGGGGTGGGAAAGAGGGGGAGCCGTGCTCCTCCCCCACGCCAGGTCCTCGGGGAGTGAGGTTGCAGCTGGGGGTTCTGCCGCTTGGGTCTCGCTTGGAAGCGCCTGGGGCAAGGAAAGTTTCCGGCTTCTTCTTTTTCCCCGCTTCTCCCTTTCCTTCTTTTTATCCTCTCTGCTGGCCCGGTGGCACGATGACGGCGTCTCCCGACTACCTGGTGATTCTCTTCGTGACCACGGCGGGCACCAACGGGGCAAGGTTGGGCTCAGACGAGCGAGAGCTGCTCCAGCTCCTGTGGAAAGTGGTCGACCTGAGGAGTAAGGAGGTATTTTCACCCGACGGGGGAGCACCCCGACCTGCTGCTCCCCTTGGCGCCTGCCATGCTGGATGCGGGCAGGGCGGTCTCGGCGCTGGGCTGGTAGTGGGTGTCCCAGGCTGGAGCAAGCTCTGGTGGAGGGTAGGGGCTGGTGCTGCAGGTGGGGACTTTCAGCCTGGAGAGCTGACTCACCCCCTCCTCTGCTTTCTCTGGAGCTGGGGCACCTGCATGACGTGCTGGTCCGGCCTGACCACACAGAATTGACGGCTGAGTGCCAGGAGATCACCCAAGTGGATGTGGAGAGCCTGGCACTGGCTCCACCGCTGGAGCAGGCATTGAGACAGGTGACACCCCATAACTGACCGCTAAGTGCCGGTCTCCTTTGGGAGCTCCCTCGTGGGGTAGAGGTGGTATTATCATCTGTTTATCCCCACCATCAGAGCAGTGGAGCCTGGTACAGGGAGCACCACAAACACATGTGGGCCAGGAAGCCTATAAGTGTAGGGCTTTATGGGCCTTTCTCCCTTTTCTTGATTTGCCTTGGGAAGAACTGAACCCCAAGAGAGGACGGGTAGGGTTAGCTATTTCCCTACCCCACTCTCCTGCTATGCTGGACCCTGAGTGAGTTTCAGCTGAGGTTGAGCCCTAATCAGTGTTGGAAGAAGCCAGCTTTAGGTGTCCCCTGTCAAGGCTCAGTGCTCATCGGTCCTGGGAAGATGATCTACTGAAGTCTCTAGATTAACAAGGAAGTGTGTGTGATTCCCATTGAGGGTAGGGCTGAAAGCCTGTCTTCTTTCTGACATGTTTGAGTGCCCTGTCTAAAAAGCTCTTCTGCCCCAATACTGCCTCAGGTCTTTGCACTGAGCTTTGTCTCATTGCAATACTCTTGCAAATCTTGAAAAGGATTTTCTTCTGTGGTGTGGGCTGTCTGTGTAGCCATATCTCATTAGAAGGGGAGAAAGAGGTGGTTTACTTGTGAAGAGATTTAGAGATTTATCATGGAAGTTAGCATGTGCTTAGCTAGTAAGAAACAAATCTACAGAAGTGAAGGAATAGGCTTATATGAAAAGGAATTTCAGCTCTGTGTTCCTGCTGCCTAGGAATAACATGTTACCAACTGATGACGCTGCCTAGTGGTGCCACTCTGATCTCTGTAACATGTATGTCTTTTCTTGTTCCTGCCAACAGTTTAATCAGTCCGTGAGCAATGAACTGAACATTGGTGTAGGTACTTCTTTCTGTTTCTGTACTGATGGACAGTTGCACATTAGGCAGGTTCTACACCCTGAAGCTTCCAAAAAGGTATGTAGTTGTAGCTTAAATCCTACTCTTAATGTGCTTTTTATGATTTCTTGCAAAACAGATCAACTTCTCTCTAGTATGAGGGTACTTCTACACAACCATAGCGCAAGCATTGCTCATATGTAATGTGCTTAGAGGCTGAAGAGCCTGTCTGTGTGGAAAGCATATACAGTGCCCTGTCCTTATGTGGTCTTGAGATGCCTTTTTAAGTTAAATCAGAAGGAAGAGCCTCTTAAATGTTTGAGAAAGGAGCAATGTATTGACAGTACTTGTAGGTTCTACAGGGTTAACAGGTGGGATGTGGGATTGTTGCTAAATGATTAACCATCTTAGCCATAAACTGTTTTTTGGAAATTTACATTCATGCCTGGTTATAGCAACTTTCAATCTTTGGGTATTGAGTTGACACTCCAAGGAGCAGAACAGTAGAGTGAGGCAGGCTATGAGTGATGATTAGTCCTGTAGTCTGGAGTTTTCCATAACTTCAGAGTTGCCAAATCACTAACAGTGTTATGAAGTCCTCCGTGCTTTTCGTTAGTGATAGGGTTGCAGCAATATGTGAGTCTCTCTGGTTCTGAAATAACTGCCTCAATATTAATAACACCTCATTTTGTGGTTTGGTATGAACATGCATTGCTCTGTAACTGAGCTGTTCTGCTCCTCTCATTGTACCTGACTTCTGTGGCTATCAATTTGCTGTCCCATCTTTGAAGGGACACTGCTGCAGGTCTGTGCTGTTACAGAAGTGATGCTGAATGAGCTTGGTTGTAGTACTTGTTTGTGCTTTAAGTATTGATAACTTTGAAGGCTTAGAAGAGGAACAGTGAGCGTTACTCACTGTTCCTCTTCTAAGCCTTCAGTGAAGGGACGGTTCTTGTATATATAACTTGCCTTCTATGACATAAAACCTGAGAAAATGTGGAAACAGGTTTTTAAAACACTTTCTTCTTGGCTAATAAAGTAAAACTTGCTAACCATTTAAATTATGTGAGTAAAAAAAGGGACACCTCCTACAATTATTTTACTTGGCTTGATGTCAGGGATCCTTTTTCTGTATCATAACAGGGTCACAGACAGGCATCACATCTTTATCAAAATCTTTTGTTGCTCTTTTGTTAAGAATGGTTCATTTGAAATTTGCTTTGTGCTGCCTGTAGATTAAGTAAACCAGATGCTTATGAGACTTGTAATTGTTTTTTGATGAATATCCTAATGCAGGGATTGGAGTGTAGGATCACTAATATCCAGATAGGCAGAAATCTCTAGGCTCTTGAGAAGATACTTGTTTCTAAAATATCCATTCTGAAGCCATCTAGCAACTCCTGGTATTCAGAGAATGAATTGGCATCAGCCATTCCAAAAGAACATAAATGAGGTACAGAACTTCATTTCACATCAAGGAAGAAAATCATGCTAAAACTAGAGCAGGAAATGTTGGCAAGCCCATCTACATTTTCATAAGTCTTTAAAGAGTATCGTTTGCCTAATACACCTGTCCATATGCTAAGATAACCTCTAATGTTCTCAAAGCAGAGTTTGTTTTAGAGCCTAAGCTGTGTTCTTTGGGCTCCCAAAATGTGCTTTCACATAGGCTGCTATCTGTTATAATGCCAACATGCTAACTAGTTGTTAAATCCCAGAAAGCCTTTCTCTGTAGTCTAGAAAGGCCTTGCAGGCAACAAACAGCCAAAAGGAATATGTAGTATTCTGTCTGGGGTGAAGAGCTAGCTGAAGGAGTAAGGCTTTGCATTGGTTTTAATAGCTGTCTCCAAGACTTCTCCATGTCTTCTCCTTTCCACTCCCAAAAAAATTAGAAGCATGTGATAGATGCAATGGTAGGACAAGGAGGGTTTCATTGACTTGTAGTGGGCTGCATAACTTGCTTCTGGCTTTGAATGCTGCAGTTAAAGCAGTTACCATGCATAGGCTGACAACCTCTGCACCATGTCAAGCCCTCTTCTGCACAGTCGGATTTTTTATTTGTTGGAAATAAATATTTGAAGTATGACTATTCTCCAAAAAGAGCCTTTTCTATAAACTAAAATATCTGCTAGTCTTGCCTAATTCTACAAACTGAACAAATTACCCTCTGGCTTTATACAGTTAAAATTGCAATGGAGAATTGATGATTAATGTTGCAATAGAGGCATTTGCTCTGCTACATATATGTTGGGTTTGAAGCTCTAGTAATAATGGTAAATGTTTTTCTGGCAGTGCAAAAATGCATTTGTCTTACTAAACAATATAAAGAGAAAACTGTTTAAGAAAAAAAGTTTATAAACATACTTACCTGGCTAAGAAGAGCTATCTGTAGCAAAGATTGTTTGTGTTTCCAATCTAGTCTAAAGCTATTGTTAGAAAGTTTGGTATCTATACACAAAGTAGATTAAACTCACCCTAATTGACAGTGGTTACTTTATTTCTTTTACAGAATATTTTACTGCCTGAATGCTTCTACTCCTTTTTTGACTTGCGGAAAGAGTTCAAGAAATGTTGCCCTGGCTCACCTGAAGTTAGCAAACTCGATGTTTCAGCCATGACAGAATGTATCCTTTTAACAGTGATGGTGTCTCTGCTGCTGTTACAGTCTTGGCTGAATTTTAGGACAGAGGTGTATGAGTAATGCTTGCAACACATGTTTAGGGGTGGTATAACTTTAATGAGTGACTCGGAGCTGTACTTAGTTTTCTCACAAAGATAAAGATAAAAGCATATGAGGATGAATGCTTCCTTGGAGAAAATCCTGTATTTCTTCTTGACTTCTGTATGTTTTCTTTACCATTTTTATATTAGTCTCTCTTTAAACTTCACAGTTTGGTGTAAGCAGCACTTTTATTTTTTTTCCTCCAAATTGCTGTTGTGAATTGTAATATTAAGTATGGGGGTTGAGTTTTATAGCATCAGTTAGAGTTTTATTTTATTTTAGGCAAGAGCAAATGTTGGGAGACCACCTTAATTTTCAGAAGAGGAGATGGTTATTCTTTGTGTGACCTAGTAGTGAATCTCTAACACAGGAATGCTGTTGCAACATATGGCGTTCAGTCTCATAGAAGGTGCACATGTTACGCCTCACAGGGTGAGGCTTGGCTGGCACCAAGATGCAGTATGTTTCCATTTTCAGTGATAGGGATGTCTAAAACTGCTTTCTGAATAGTCTGAAGGGGTCTGTAACCCCATCCTGTCTGGCTCTTCCCTAGTCTGAACTTCAGAGCTGAAGTTGTGATTTGTCTGTGCCTTCTTCCCTGGCAGTCTCCCCTCTTGCTGCAAGCTTCTGTCCTTATCCCAAAAATAGTCCTCGACACAGAGCTACTGAGCTATTGGAGTAGTGGTCACAAAAGTCAGGTATCAAGGAGGAATAAAGGAATTTGAGATGTTTGTCTTTGGTATTGCTGGCTGATGGTGCTGCTATTGTTTTCAGTAACTTTTCTTCTGACTTGCTTATTGTGTCCCTGGAGTGGTTGCCATTAAGAGGTGATGTCTGTGGCTTCAGAAATTTTTGGGCTTTCACTGCAGAACTACTATTGCCTGGGCTTTGTACCTGTTGGTGGCTTAAAATACACATATGGGGTGGATTTTTGTTAACCATTCTGCTCTGCTTTGTTATCTGCAAATTAAGATTAACCTTGGCTAATGAAGGGGCAAAAATTATTTCTCCCCATATTCTGAAGGAAAGCAGTACACTTAGAGTGCGAATGAATCTGAATCTTTATGTAGAAAAGTGAAATAAATGCTGTGGTGCATTAGAGCTGGATGATGGAAACTTCTTAAAGTTATGGTCAAAACCCTAATACATTGTTTAGGGAATGCTTTGACATGATCTGGGGAAATTAAAGACAATGAGCTACTTCAGCTGTTTCAGAGTTGCCCTTGTTTTCTCCTTATGTGAATGTCTGGGGTATGCCTTTCCACTCTGGAAGGAGTTGTATGACTGTAGCTGCCTGGACTGTCACTGGTCAGCTAGGGCATGGTGATGAACTGTGCATTCCCTCCCTGCTGGGAGAGGGGGACAGACCACCCCATGTTACCTGACTGTCAGGAAGTCTCCTGACAGTCAGATAACTGTCAGGAGTTACAGTTAGTGCTGCCTGAAAGTAGTTTTGGCAATTGCCAATAATGTTTTCTCCAAGCTCTTAGAAGCTTAGTCAGTCTATCCAAATGCACTCAGCTTGAGTCCAAGTTCTGGATAAGATATGCTTCTTAAGGTAAATAAACTTAACTTCATTCTGGTCTTGCATTTATTTTTGTGGCTTATTTTGTTTTGTGACTGCTGAGGCTCTTATTTGTAAACTTGCTATGTTTATGCAACATAGCTAAAATCAATTCTCTCCCCTATTATTGTGTGGGAGCAGAAGATGCAGAGACCAAAAAGACTAAAACAATTTTTGTTCTTCTTTTATTGTCAAATATGATAATTTTCTTTCTTCTCACCTTGCTGAAATGTATTAACCTAATCTCCTCAGTTTCAGAAGCTGCATAGGGTAATTGCCCTTGTAGACTATGGACGTGCATGTGATGTTTCGGATAAAAAGATTGTTTAGGCAGGTGTGGAGTCTAAAGACTAGTTCCATAATTTGTGTGCAGAGTTGTTTAGTCCTTCTTCCTTCATGTGTGGATATGCTGGGGTGTGGACACAAAAACAAATCAGGAATAAGTACAGTAGGTTGAAATGAAGCTGCAGATTAGCGCATAGAATGTGATCAAGCTCTTTTTATTCTTGTAGAAAGTGCAGCTTCTTGGCCTCACAGCTAAAGAGGGTGTGTGAATCTTCTATGATTTCTGCCACAGAAACTATAGTGTGCCAGATACATTAGCATTTGGTGAGGATGGAAGGTTTTAGTATGGAGCTAAGGTACTGACTAGATATTTGAGACCTGCATTTACAGACTGGTAGAAGCATGAGTAGAAGGATTTTGGGGCATATCCCTTCATGTACTTACATCTCCATTTATGTGTGTGGCCTGGTTTTAAGAGGAAACTTTTATGATATTAAATAGTTAGGAGAAAGTTGAGTATTAATCTACAGTCATTGGAGTTATTAAGTTCTTCAAAAGCTTTTGTTTTGATGGGTCACTTTTGTCAAAACAACAAATTACAGGCAAATGAGAAATTTACACAGCTGTTCCCAACTGTCAGGGGAACTAACTTCCTACTGCACAGTCAATTCCAGAAACATACTTCAGTATACAGTACACTGGATTGTAGGTGTTTGGCTATGTATTTCTTGCAGACAAGGCAAGCACAATCTTGTAAAAGAGCATAGAGGTAATAGACTGAATAACTGGTTGGGTTCTCCTTTCTTTAGAAAGTACTTTGTGGACTTACTCTTTCAGGAGGCTACTTGAAATTTGTGTACAGCAATGAAACCATGCCAAACTTAAGAACTCAGGTGAAAGCTTTACAAATCTGTATTCCCAATCCCTGCAAGAAGTTATACATTTCACAACAAACAGCCACTCATTTCTTTTATCTAAAAGTAGAGCAATGTTTAAAATGCTATGAAATTCAAGGGACTAAGGCAGAACTGAGACTAGTTGTAATTATCTGAGTACTACTGCTGCCTAACTCATAGTGTCAAAACAGTTCTTGTGTATGAGACAGTTTTCTGGCAGACTTTGTCAGAATTGTGTAATTGTAATGACAGCAGGACAATTATGAGAAATTTTGAGTAACAAAACTTGAGGGAAGTGATCATGTTCCAGCAGAGAAAAGGACTTGGGTCTGTCGACATTTTTTTTATGTGTAAGCATACAAAAGGAGCAGGGTTGTTCTTGCACCCTCTGTACCTCCCATACTTGCTACACTTCTTGATTTGCAAAGCTTGCTGAGCCAGTTTTCAGCCTGTGAGTGCCTTCAGGGTGGAGTGAATAAAGCTTGCATGACTATTCCTATTAGGTTTGCAGAAGACTCATCCTTTGCCTCGAGATTGGGTGTGCAGAAGCTATTAAATGGCAAATAGCTCTTGCTTCCTCCAGTACTTGGTTTGCTCCATTCACTTCTGAACTGGATGTGTGAGGATAGCTTCTTACTAGAAGTATCTGCCAGTGTTGTCAGTAGAAACTCAGGGGCACTGCAGAGCAGCTTGTTTAGTGTGCTGGGTATTGTGGTACGGAAACTTGATTTGTTGGGGTTTTATTATTTGGTTTGCTTTTCTGGTTTTACCTAGGAGTCCTGGAAACAATAATGTGGAACACAATTATAACCAATAGTGCTTAACTCTGGCATATAATACCCATAATTGGATATTCGGTGAGAATCTTGGATATTGCTATTTGTATTTCCTGTGATAGTACTCAGGAACTAAGTAATATATTACCTTTATGCAAAGCATTGTGTAGAAAGATGTTATCTTCTGTCTAAAGGGACTTAAATAAAAAACAGAACAAAGGGGAAAGGATCAGTGCAGAGCACAATTGCAATGCTGTTTCATGTCATCTCAGGTTAAGTTAGTTATTCAATGAGAAAGGAGTTAGGAGTTGAGAGACAGTGGGAAGGAATAAGTCCTGGAGGACACTGGCAGTGAATGAAGCTGTGGTGATACATCTGAGGAAATAATTTAGAAATTTTTTCCATGTTAGAGAGGCCACCCTAGCATAGAATATACCTTTCCTTCCTGCTCCCTTTAACCTGCTGAGTATTGCAGGAGGTGGTACCACAGCTGCACACCAAGATTAAGTAGTTCCTTGTTTCCCATCCTGCCTTATTTGGGACTGTCTTTTGCTTGTTGCTTCATTAAGAATATACATGTGGATGCTACTGCATATATTAGCTCTGGACAGCCATGTCTGGTTTCTAACACTTCTTTAAATGTGAACTTGGCTTATCTCTTGTAATTGTCTTTCTCCAATTGCCCAGGAGAAGCATCCCTTAAATATAAATATACAGAAACATATATGTGGTCTCCTATGCCTTCACAGAACAAGGAATGGGGTTTATAGACTATTTCATTTATATTTTTTCCCAATTACCATAACTTCTAGTGCCTCTGTCTATAGGTGTCTACCTCTGTGTAGTCAGTCTTGTTCATTAGAATACAGATTTTTACTTAGCATGTTTTTTAAACATGCAGAAAACATTCAGTTTTCTTCTCCAGTCTTGCCTAAAAGCTGTGCTTCTACCTAATCAGAGGTGAAGGTGTGAGGTTATGCCTGCAATAATGTTGATGACTTACTTCCTCCTCTCCACTGTGTTTATGTTTCTCTAGAGTTTGACACCACTGACTCCCTGTGTCTGACAACTAGTACCGGCTTCTGTTGGCACTAGAGCATTTTCAGGAACTGCTTCTCCTGTGGACCAGTGTTTTCAGAAAACGTTTCCACTGAAGAAAATTATTATGGGGTGGGGTCCTTGTTTGTTTTCCTTGTGTGATCGCTTCTCTTCAAATTCCTGCCCCTTTCACATTGCTCATTCCCCTCTCTGAATGCTGATCACTTGTAGGGATCTTTGGCTCAGCACAAAGGAAATATTGAAATGTCTTCAGTTCTGACAGCACAGTCTAACAGCCAAGCACATGTGTATGCATGTCCCCTGCTGGAATAGCTATTGAAACTCCTGCCCCATTTCTCTTGACTTTTGACAGAGGAAACACATTTCCAAAATCTTCATAAATCTTGGTCAGGCAAGACCAGGGTTCCAACACCTGCACCATCAGCGGCTTCTGGTTCCCTCTGTGAACAGCAGAGGCTCTGCACAAGCCCAGTGTGGAGCTGTTAGGTGCTACAGGAGGAACAGATTCAGGACAGGGAGGAGGAGCACTACTCTGCTCTGATACACAAGGTGCCCAGAAACATTGTGTGCTGCTGCTTAGGCACCTTCTCTGTCAGTCTGTTTGTGGGTTATTTTTCTTTCCAACCCCCCCCCTTTCTGGGGGCAGAGGAGGTAGTGAGCTTGAGTGTGTTTAAAGCTTAGGAAGAGAGACTGTGATTAAGAAATTTTTTGTTGTCATAAATAGTCGTAATCTCTTAAACCATGCTTTGGAGTTGCTCAGGCTTTTTGACTTGTTTTTTAAGAAAACTATTTAATGTTCACAGTACTTTACTCCAAAGAAGGAACTAGGAGGGGGAGGGTAAAGGCGATGACTAGGAAACTATTTATAGTCCAGCAGTTGAAGGGGAGGAATCCCTGGTTTAAGTATTCTGGTTTTTAAACTAAGATAATTCACTTAAGCTTCAAATGTTCTTCTAAGACTAAGCATCATCCTCTCACATTCCATACTCCAGTGCACATTTAAAACCAACAAAGTTTCAAAATCAAATTAGCCTGAAGTGTCTTTTGTTGGCACAGCAGCTTTCCTTTCCTTGCTGTGGAAGAGGAATGCATTAATTCAGTTCAAGTTATTTTTCATTTGCAACAACTGTTAAACAGTTTTTTAAAAACCTGTTTCTGTAGGATGTCTTGCTGTCATCCTACAAATAATAGGGAAGACCTTATCTCACAAAGAAATTTGTGCTGGCTCACCTGTTGATGAGATGAAACAACAAAGCCGGTATGAGGTGTTTGTTTCAAACAGAAACTGTTTTGTTCCCTGCACTTCATGTAGGCATCTGACAACTCAAATGTTGCTCAGTTCTAGGTGGATAAAGCAGATTTCTCTTAAAAGAGGAATACTATCTTAGACTATGAAGCAACCCTTGAACATCATAATGAGGGCTCTGGAGCATTTGAAATGGGTTTAATGTAGTCTGGAGGGGCATGTGGGCAAATAATTGGTGCCCTTGGCTGTTTCCAGTGTGTTGCATTATTGTACTTCCATGTCAGGATGGGTCTTGTTTAAGAAACTAATTTTTGCTCTGAAGTCTTAATGCAAACTGATAAAGCTAGTAAAAAGTGCAACACTTATTCCCAGATTTCCTTATTTCTTGTTCTGTTCTTGATTACATTTTTTACCCTTCAGTCCTCAAAGAAAAAGAGTGAAAAAGATAATTTTTAAAAATTTTCTTCATAAATAATGGAGTAAAATTGCAAATAATCTTGCAGTCCTGTAGCCTGGTGTTGGAGAGGGGCAAATATGATGGAAAGCAGGAGATAGCATAGTAAACTGTTTACAGTTGTCTGAAAAAAGATGGTCTTTCTAAGGCCTTCCTGGGACCACCTTCCTGCTCTCTATTGCAGTCATTTCCAAAATCCTTTAGCCCCACAGCTATGGGTTGTGGGACTCTGTTTTGCCTCTTGACAAAACACATGACTGATGGACTCTAACCATATTCTCAAAATGCTTCTGTGCAACAGCACAAAACTTGGGTTGTAACTTCTAATAGGTAAGGTTTAGACAAGGTGTCACTTATGAATTTTGTTGAAGTGGTAAGATACTTGCTCTGCTTTGGGATTTACCTGATCAAAAAACATGTGGTATATCCCTCCATTTCTGGAGCTTTTAGTTGATTGTTTGCTTCTTCTTCTGCCCCAAATCTTCCCCTGAAGATTAAAGAGGATGTTAATTAAAGAGGACAGGGCTCTGGTCTCTTCCACATGCAGCAGTGTATCTGTCAAACATACATATTAAATACATGTCCTTATTATGGAGTCTCATGTCCCCAGACACTTTCTCTAGTGACCTTACACTCCCACAGGTGGCAGTAACTAGAGGCCAAGGCAGAACAGCTAATGTATCCCAGCAGGAAGATGGATTAAATCTCCCCAAGAAGCAACATACAAGGATGACATGAAAGTGTGTTGCTCTAGCAGAAAACGGCTTAGAAATCTGTTTGGTGATGATTGACTTAACTCCAGCAAAAAGATTTAAATCTTGACAAGAACAGTCCAGCATTTCCCTATGGTGCCTCTCAAGTTGAAGATATGGGGAATATTATTTTAACATTAATATCTGACCCATACAGTAAGTGATTATGATGAATGAGTTTTCTTTGTTCCTTCTTTGGTTTTGCTGCCTGTCCTGTACATTGACAAAATAGGAAATAACTTGTGCTGTGTTTCTTAGATCACCGATTTTCAGATCCAGAAAGGGTGAACTACAAATTTGAGAGTGGGCCTTGGTAAGTACTTCCTCCCTCTTCTTGTTGCACATGTTTCAATCCCCACCACTTTTTATTTAAGGTTACTGTTTAGATCAGCTGTACTTCTGTCTTCCTAATTTGCTGATAGTTGTTACCATTATATTTATTTACATTCCCACTGCTATGGGAATTGATTAGATCCTTTAAGTGGGAAAGGGAACAGGCAATCTATGATCAGATGCAAACCCATTTTCTTGTTAGGCTTCAGTGTTGCCTGTTAGTTGCTGAGAGTTCTGTGTTCTGCTAATAAGTGCTTATAATGGGTACTAAGTGTGTTGTGCTATTAACAAAGAATGCAAGCAGTGTTTCAGAAATAACCCTATTAGTTACTAACTCTTGCACTCTTCCTGCAATTTACTACACAGGTACTGCATCTACATAATTTTTTTAATAGGGAAGAAACACTTTCATAAAGATACTGTGCCAAGAATACTGTGTTACCACTCAGTTGTTTCATCTATGGTGATTCTTATTCCCAAATATGTTTTAAACATAAAGGTTTATCTGTTTTTGATGCCTACTTTGTTGCTTGGGTAGTTGGTTTTGTTTATTTTTTTTTTAGCGTAACTGCCTTTTTTCTATGTGTAAATACAGATTTTTCTTAGTGGTTTTCTCAGTGATTTCTCTGCAATATCACAAGATACTAGTGTTAAACTGACCTTATTTATATTCCCATCTTACACAAACACTTCCCTCTTTCAGATTAAGGATCTGTCATAATGGTAGATGATGCTTATACTTTTGAGTCAAAAGAAGTAAGAAAGAAAAAAATGCAACATTGGTGGAAAGTATCCAGAGAGACTAGCTCAGAGGCTAATCTGTTCAGCCTTGTTCTAAGCTTTTTCCTTTTCACTAACAAAATTCTGGGATGAAGTGGAAGATTCACATTTCATTTGAGATAACGAGAAGTACAGAACTAGGAGGCAAGGGGGAACAGTTTGAGACAGACTGCTACAGAAAGGCCACCTGAGAAATGAAAATGTGAGTGAGAAACATGACCCATCAGGCATAATACAGCCCTTTTGTATAGAGTCCTCTACTACTGAGCAACACTTCATCTACTTAATCAATCACTTAAGCCCTTTCGTGCAAAAAAAGCTGTTCCTGCGATAACTGGAAAGGCAGGCTTGGGTAGCTGTGAGGTTTTGTTGAACTTGACACTTTCAAGAAATAAGGGAACAAAAGGGACTGTAGTAATGACCAATTAAACCTGGCTTTCTGTGGCTAAGCTATTCCCGTGCTAAGCAGCCAATGTAGCCTTTAGCTATGTTAGTCTCTAGTAGCCCAGTGATGGCCCCAGTCAGCAATGTTAAGGCTTGACTCTTCAGGCTAGAGTCCTGTGTGTGCTGAGTACAGCCCAGAACAGATTTGGTGTTGGCTTGTGACTGGTTCTTATACACTGTTACAGTAGAAATGATAAGCACTAATCTCTGTTACATCTAATTATTCTGCTTTAGTTTCTACCTAGCTAGATTAGAACTGCAGGTACTTGGTTTTTATACGAGTAATGCTCTTCAGATAATGGAGAAGCACAAATGATGTCAGGAAAGGGAAGTTAATTGGGAATATGATTGAAGAGATGACAGCTCAAAGAGTAAATGTGGTAAAGCAGGAAAGGGGCAGCTTAACAAAGCAAACTCTCCCTTGGAGAAACTTGTACAGTAGCTTTCAATTGTTGGTGGCACTTGGGCCTCACTGCCTTGGCATTGCTATCCAGCAGACATAAAGCAGGGACAGAAGGCTGTTCCTGGAGTATAAATGACAAACAGACAGGTGGGTATGTGGCAGATGTCTCTGCATTACTACTTATTTCTGTGCCTGCAGCAGCAAGATGGAACTTGTGGATGACAATGCTGTTATCCGAGCAAGAGGATTGCCATGGCAGTCATCTGACCAGGACATAGCAAGATTCTTCAAAGGTCTAAATATTGCCAAGTTAGTAGTGAAGAATTTACTTGTACCTTTGTGGCTCTTCAGTTGCACAGATCATGGAGTTTCATCTCTTGATTTAAATCTTTCAGAGGAGGTGCTGCACTCTGTCTCAATGCCCAAGGTAGGAGGAATGGGGAGGCTCTTGTGAGGTTCGTAAGCGAAGAGCATAGAGATCTAGCACTACAAAGGCACAAGCATCACATGGGGAACCGATACATAGAGGTGGGTGACGTGTGACATGATGGGCTTTGAAACCCTCTTCTCAAAACGAATGCAAATTACATGCCAATCCCATGTTCCTTTTTTTTTCTTTTCTTTTAGGTATACAAGGCAACAGGTGAAGACTTCCTTAAAATTGCAGGAGGTAATTTTTAGGGGATGAAAAGGGATGCTTTGTTCCATCAGCATGTCTGACTTTTGACTGTAAACTGCTCCTGTTGAATGTGGCCCTTTTTTCTGTCTTTGAAGAAGTTGGCTGGTGTATTGATTATTATGTATTCTGCTAGCAGCAGTCCAAGGTGGTCCATGATTTATCTGTCTGCCTCTCTTCCACATTCTTGCTGTTTTCAAGCAGCCTGTCAATCAGGATTTGATTGGGCAAAGCGATCTTGTATGTGAACTTAATTTGTTAGGTCATCGTCATGATGGTAAGAATCTAAATGCTATTGATTGCTGAAACAATGAAACCAGAGTAGTTTTTCAAAACGATGTAACTGCTGTTGCTGTGGAGGCTTGCACATAAGAGCAAACAAATATCACAGTGTAAATACAAGGGATTTATAGAACTGATTTTCTTCAAATCAAATCTTTGCCTCAGACTTAATGGGGAGGATTTAGGGGAAATACTTATTTAAGGGGACTCTTGAAATATTTGCTGATAATTGAAAGACTGCGAAATTTGCTCTTCAAACTCTCTTGATCTCTTTTTCCTTCCTCTTTGTCTGCAAGCATACAAAATTTGAATTAAGAGCCAGTAAGCTTTTTTATCTGCAATACTACTTTAAGTTCCTCTTTGCTTCCTGACCAAGATTTGGGGTTGTAAGTGACTAACTGGAGATCTGAGGTTGAGGCTTCAGAGTGGGAAATGCTGTTAAACTGTCAACTGCATATCTAACTGATAGGTTTGGAAGTACTTATGCCATTCCAAGGAAAGACGTTGCACAGTGACATTTGTGAAGAATGGTGTGTCTGGTACAACCAAATTTTGCAGAATAAGAGAGCTGTTAGTGAAAGGAATGTATTAGGATATTAATTTGATGAGCAGCTACCTTTGAATAAGGTAGTGTTATTAGCATCACTTGTTTTCTGAAGGTACTGAGAACAGAATTGTCAGACTTTGACAGTTCTGTTGGGATAGGATTAAATCCTTGAGCTGTTTTCAACCTGCTTTTCCAACTCTCTTTCCCAGGACAATGATCTGGGCACTTGGTTGCCATCTATTATGGCGCCAGAGCATGCCAGAGGTATTCCACAGT
Source organism: Haemorhous mexicanus (assembly GCF_027477595.1). Taxonomy (NCBI): domain Eukaryota; kingdom Metazoa; phylum Chordata; class Aves; order Passeriformes; family Fringillidae; genus Haemorhous; species Haemorhous mexicanus. The sequence goes on from NC_082341.1 coordinate 134,655,597, forward strand.
TAGACAAGGGGCACAATAGCACAGGCCCTGCTCACACAAGAGATTGATCTTTATTCAAAGGAAAAATAGGCAGTACTTGCAACATTCAAAGCTCAAGGAAAGCACAATCTGTCAATCTCCTCTAAATGATGGGTAGCATTATTATACTTTAATGGGAGGTGTCCTATACAATATATCTAGTTTATCAGAGGGTCATCTTTCCTGACTTTAGAGGCAAATATTGCTCTACCTGCTCAAAAAACACCAGTGGGAGAGGATGTAGTTATGCTCATGATTTTTATATACTGGACTGAAGTGCTTCTGTACTTTTTCTTGTTAAAGGTACTTCCAATGAGGTTGCACAGTTCCTGTCAAAAGAAAACCAAGTGATTGTCAGGATGCGAGGTCTTCCTTTCAATGTAACAACAGAAGAAGTGCTGACTTTCTTTGGCCAGCACTGCCCTGTAACAGGAGGAAAGGAAGGAGTCCTGTTTGTCACTTACCCTGACAGCAGGCCAACAGGGGATGCCTTTGTCTTGTTTGCTTGTGAGGAATACGCACAAAATGCACTGAAAAAGCACAAGGATTTGCTGGGGAAAAGGTACATTGAACTCTTCCGGAGCACTGCAGCAGAAGTTCAGCAGGTAAATGCAAACCCTTCAGACGTTGGCTTTTTGTAATCCAGACTTCTATGCTGGCAGAAGAGGAAGCAAATAATGCTGGGCCTTGACTTGAAAGCTTATTTTGCCTTTTGTCACTCTTGACTCTTGCTGGAATGAGTATTGTATGAATTTCTTAGACTCTGCTCCTTTGAAATGTAAAATCTTGTGGTATAGGGATGTTCTCAATCATAAACAGACCTTTGGGATTTTGGCTTGCAATAGCTTTGTAAAATGTGGATGTGGGTCTTGTGCTTTACACTATGTATTCTGGATTTGACTACGTCCAATGATGACCTTGAGCCAAAAGATTTATCTTAGTCAATGACATAAAAAAGCAAAGCCTTTTGATGTAGTTGTCCTCTCCAGTGTAATGTATCTGAAGAATTCTACAAATTGTCTTTAAGGGCAGATCTCTGCTATCTTCTGCAAGCACAGGCTACCTAGCAGAGGGTGGTTGGGAGTTTGAAACTGATGAGTCTGGCTTGGTGGACCATCAATTGCAGCTAAGCTGTCAGGGAAAGGAAGGAGAGCTGAGCAGACTGTTTTAGTCTCCAAAAATATTTGCAGAGCTTCAGTTGAGGTAAATACCTTTTAGAGTCATGTCTAGAAGTTATCTGTGATGCAAATTGTAGCCATGTCATTGCATCCAAGAAATTATGCAGCTCTGTTCTTCCTAATATGTAGAGATTTCAGTGCTTTGTTTAAAAGGTGACATTAGTGATTAGAAGGCCACAGTGCTCACTTGTCATTGCATTTTTCTCAAGTATTCTCATATGTTTCTTTGTTCAATAAAATCTTCTGATAGCTGTATAAATGCAAATAAATAGTAATCTTGCTCAGAGAGTTAAGGAGTAGTGATTGAATATTCAGGCAACTTTTCACCAGACAGGGTTTTTACTGTTAAAATTGTTGACAAGAAATGTCAGTGTGTCACGGGTACTGTGACTTCGTAATGCTACTAATGTTTCTTGAATGGACTATGGCAGGCACAGTTAGGGATGTGTGGTAGTGAAATGTGCTTCTAGTTCCCAAACTCTCCTAAAGTTTTGCAGAAGAGATATTTTTGGGCAGAAGTGTCATTGTGACTGTAGATGACTGTAGATGGTAGAATGTTTTAGGATAGTTTCACAATAAAAATACTGTAGATATACAGGTTTCATGTTCTGAGATCTCTATTGAGACTTGCATTATCTGTTCAAGTAAATTTCCTAAAACAAAACTGTTTTTCAAGAAAAAACAAAAACCAATTTTTTTTTAAAACAATAGCATGACTATTTATCATAGAATGACTATAGAAGTCAGCTAGATTCTGAGCTTAAATCACAACACAGTGCTTAGAAATCAGATATTTTACAGTTAATACTTGTATCTAGCTCATTAGTATCTTAAAATACTGCTCAGAGTGAAAACAGGTGGCATAGGGGTTATGTTTACTCCTTCTAAGTTGACAAATGAGTAAGGAGACTTCTATAATCTGTTTTTGTTTTGCGCAGGTGCTGAACAGGTACTCTTCCACACCTCTCATTCCTCTCCCAACACCTCCAATTCTTCCAGTATTACCTCAACAGTTCGTGCCTCCCACTAACATCAGAGACTGCATACGTTTGCGTGGTCTTCCCTATGCTGCTACTATAGAGGACATTCTGGACTTCCTGGGAGAGTTTTCTACAGATATTCGGACCCATGGAGTTCACATGGTACTAAATCACCAGGTTGGTAGGCAACATGTTTCTAGCCACTCTGCCAAATGCTTGTATATATGAATACAGTCCTGATGATGATATCCATAGGGAAGCACCTTTGGGACTAGCAGTAATTGTGTTAATGTGCCTCCAGCTCTCCTCTGAAAGTGAACTGGCAATAGATGACTTGAACCCTCCTGTGCCAGCTGCTGCATTTGCTGTAGAGTGGTTTCTTTCACTGAGACCCATGTGCTGAAAGCTAATCTAGTCTTGGAGGGAGAGTTTGGTGCTCCCAGAAGAGCAGCCATGATCCTGAGCTGTGGGAGGCTTGAAGTGAAGAGTCTTGCTCAACAGTGTGCATGATTCCTCTTGTACCTGGTGAGAAGTGCCATCAAAACACAAGTGTGGGCAATGTTAGCTCTCAGAGGAGTGGTTTGTCCCTGCCTTGCTGAACAATGTGCCACAGGTAGATTTGAGGACAAATGTGACTGCAGCCTTCTAGAGACAGGAATTCCCGTGTCAAAAGTCAGAAGGTTTCCTGTGTTCTTTCTTTCTTTAACCAGTCACAGCTAAGCACCAAGATTAACAGCTCATTGATGTATATGAAGTGTCACATCTTTGCCATTGTTTTCTGGAAGCAGTTTCTATGAAAACCTTTTAGACAAAGGATTGTGCATTCTTGTGATCTTTATCTTTCTATTCTTGTGACTTCAGGGGGAGGAGTCCTTTAACTCCATGGAGATGCTCTGAGTGGTTCAATGGAACAAGCTGATTTAAAAACTGCATAAAAATTAGGGTTCTTAAATTGGTTTAGCTTAGGCTGAATGTCAATCAAAACTAAAAAGTACTTCCTGGTCCCAAGTAGGACTTTTGTGTTTCAGGAATATGGGGATGGAGAAGGGACTGTAGTTATTTCAGTACTTGTCTATCTAAAGACATTCCTGTGCCTGTGGGAACTTGACCTAGACAAGGCTAAAAAACTGTAATGAATGTGTAGTGCTGGGAGAGACTAAGAAAAGTGCAAATACTAAAGCACAAGTAATGATTTACAGTAGTATCAGCCCTTGACAGCACTAATGAAAGAACCTGGATGAAGAAATTGGTGTATGCATATAACCCTAAGGTTGTCTGCTACTCTTGCCTTGCCCAAAGCTATCAGACTTTTTTTTTCTCCCCAAATACTGCTTTTACCTGACTACTAGTTTTTTATCTTTCTCAAAGTTCATAAGTTTCAATCCTCTAATCATAAACGACTGTGTAAAGGATGCTGATAATGTTGTCCCCTCCAAAACGAGAAGGACTGGCCCAGAACTTGAGTTAGAGCCAGCTTCAGATTTCTCTCTAGTTTTGGCTACTTCAAATCAGCAGCTGCATGTGGCTAAAAGAACTCCTCCCAGTGGTGTATCCCACTCATTTACACATATAAAGATGGTTTTTTTCCTCTCTGCAAGCTCATATGTTAGACTAGTTAGTACTAAACATCCCAGCCCATGTTTGTCTTCAGAAAATAAAATTTAAAACAAATTGTTTAGCAATGAGCACTTTTATAATGAATTTTAACAATCACAGGTAATAAATGGGGACTAGATCTTCCAATTCTGCATTCATAGTAAATTTCTAAGAGCAGGTCTCAAAGCACCAAAGTACTACTGAATTAGTCTCTTCCATAGGTGTCTTTTTTTTTTAGATCTAGATGTAACAAGTTACAGTGTAGCTTAATCAAAACAGGTGAATAAATACAATCAAGTTATCACAAGTGGGAAAAACTTTAGAGAGGAGAGCTTAAACATGCTGATGAGTGCTCAGGATGACTGGCTGTACTTGACTTTGGAGAGACTTCTTATAACAGCACAAATTATTGCTATTCTGCTCCTTCATGGAACCTACAGAAATATGTCTTTTTTGTCTGCCTTGTTTGTAGGGACGTCCATCGGGAGATGCTTTCATTCAGATGAAATCTGCAGATCGAGCTTTCCTGGCTGCACAGAAGTGTCACAAGAAGACTATGAAGGACAGATATGTTGAAGTCTTTCAATGTTCTGCTGAAGAGATGAACTTTGTATTAATGGGGGGCACTTTAAATCGAAATGGCTTGTCCCCGCCACCATGTAAGTTACCATGTAAGTTTTGCTTGGGTCTTGCCACTATGCTCTACACTGTGTGTGGGTAGGTACTGGAGCTGCTTTGCTGACTCTTGTCCTGGTTCTTGGATAGCATTGTGAAATGGGGGTGTTAAAATAAGGTCTTTTGTCTTAAATCATCACCAGCTTGCAATCATTATTTTTCCCTTTGGTTGTAAATTATTATGACTGAAGAACTACTTTTGCTTTTCCAGTGGCAAATTTTCCCTCCCCTCCCTGAAACTTTAATTGATTGGGGTGAGTGATGATTCTGAAAAGTAATTTCTAAGCCCCGCCTAGACCTTAAAGCACTGTTTTGTGTTTTAACTGACCTGTACTTATATTTTTTTTGTCATGGTGAGCATGTTAAGTAAGAGACCTTCCTTTTTCACCTCCAAAACCTAATTTGAGAAACCACAGGTAATGCTCCCCTTGGAGACCTAATCATGTGTTCTGCCTTTTGAACTGCAAGTGACTGAACTCTTCCTTTGCTTTTTGCTGTTCATATGAAAGGGAGGTTGGCTTTGTGGGAGTGAAATACACATGGCTTCTGCCTCAGAGAATTGCAGAATCTGTATTTCCTTTTAAATTTTGATTCTCAGAGCTACTAGGATGAGCAGTGACTTCTACGCAAACTTTTGGTGGAAGTACTTCAGGAGCTTAAGGGCTAACTTGCTAAGCATCTGTGCCACATAAATCTGAGCCTATGGGAAAAATAATACTTTGCTTCCAAAATGATAAATGGCAAGGTAGTCAAGTAGTAGCTTTCTCTGTGTCTCTCTATGCAAGCATATTTTTTTTGGTTGTAGATCTTTTAAGAAATGTCCTCTACATGCTAGTCAGAATTGCCAATACAACAGCAAACTTCCTTTGGGATGGTTTCTTTTGAGTGCAAGGAGACCTTCAGCTAATCCTTGGGAGAGTTTTCTTTCAACAAAAGTATCTTGAGCAGGGTTCAGCAGTAGATAGTCCTGGGTATGATGGCTGTTCCAGATGGGTTGGAACCTGAGACCCCCTAGGACAGGTTCTTGGGCAGAGTCACCAACTTTTGGAAATGCACAGGTCAGTGTTCCCATTTCCAGCTACAAATGCCTGTGATGCATTCCTCAGATAAGGCCTTTTGGCCCTGTCATTCCACATGATACAATACAGTGAGATGCTGGCTGTAACTCTGAATAGTAAAATTAAAGGCTTACTTTATCTAAGGCTTTATGTTTACTTCTGTGGCAATGGGGAGGAGAAGAGTTGAGCAAAGGAGGAGGGTGAACTGTAATCAGTGAGAATTCATTTAGGGCCTAACATCTTGTTGAAACAGCACAAAGCACACTTTTGGTTTTTGGTTTTTTGTTTTTTTTTTTAATTTAGTGCTAACACTTCAAGCTGCAAAGCCATGAGTTTTCTCACTCTGCCGTTGATTAATTAAGGGATAAGCAGTACCAGGATGAAAGTCTTCTCTGTTTTGTTGAATGTTAAACAGATCTTTGTCACAGAAACTTACTTCTTACTGTGCAGAAATCTTGTAGTTCTTGAATGCAGACTTCATTAAAGTCTTAGGTCAGTTTTGCTTGTCTAGGCTACGTATCAGAAAAGGGACCCTATTCCCAGAGCAAGAGATGATTTTTTTGTGTATTTTTGACTTTCCTGTAGACTAGAGGCTGAGTGTAACACTTTGTAGTCACACTTGCATTGGTGGTTCACATTTCTTTCCTGTAGTGAACAAGGATGAGAAGGTTCCTGATGTACTATGGAGTTGTGTGTATATATATGTATGTATTAGCTCTGGAATTTCAGAGGCCCTAATCTATTTTCCATTTGCTCCCTGTAGGCCTTTCACCCCCTGCCTACTCCTTTCCAGCTCCTGCTGCAGTTGTGCCAACAGAAGCTGCTCTGTATCAGCCGTCCATGCTTCTGAACCCACGAACACTCCAGCCCTCCACAGCCTACTACCCTGCTGGGGCTCAGCTCTTCATGAATTACACAGCTTATTACCCCAGGTAAAGCAGAGAAGAACCCAAGCAACAACGAAGTCGTCTTTTTTTTTTTTTTTTTTTTTTTTTTTGTCCCCAGCAAGTGCACAAAACTCACAAAAGAACATTGTCTGCTCTGCTAAGGACTTGTGATCCCGTGAACAGGTTAATGTGTTTGGTTGGTTGGGTTTTTTTTTAACCTAGGACACACATTTAAGTGGGACATTTTTTATTATTTTTGTTTCACCTAACATTCCTCTCAAACGTACTAGTTTGCTTTGTTATGCCCTCAGTGGGAGTTGACATTTGCAGTACTCTTTCCCATGTTCATAAAGAAACCCTTGGTCCCACTTCAGAATGGCTGGACTGGGGTCTGCCTTAGCAACTTCTGAAATACTGCCTCTTTGTGTTTGTAACAAAGTAACTTTTGACCTTTATGATGAAAATTGTTTACTTCTATGACTACATATTGTATTGAATGCACACATAAAGCATATAGAGGCATGTGTTCTTCCTGTCCTCATAACACCTCTCACAAAGGGCTTTTTGTTCTTCTGGATGTATTAGCTACCTGCTACAGAACAAAATCTCTGGATACCTGTTGCCCTCTGCAGTCATGAGGCCTTGGAAGGAGCCATGTTCCCTTTAAGCCATAAACAATTTCTCTGTTAGGAAATCTGCTAAACAACTCAAGTTTTTTATCTCTACAGCAGGGACCAAATAGCTGCTTAGGAAGCTGTTAAGCAATATGAGCACTTCAATACTTGTAAGATAACAAAGGTTTTCTTATTACTTTACCTATGTCTGTGAAATGACTGTGTTTTTTTATTAAAATGTTTCCTTCACTCATGAGTTACTTTCTATAATGCCTTCAATATCTGTTTTATGGTTATAATATTACCAAACTCAGCCTTGTTAATGTAAGATTAAGAAAAATAAAATTCCAAACTTGCACTGGCAATATAAAACAAGGTTCTCAATAACAGTTCTATATTTCATGAAAACATAGTAGCAGTAAAGGTCTGTGGTTACTGACATGTTTTACTTCTTAAGATAAGAATAGACTGGCCACTGCAGGCTAAATGTCAGGCCCTAGTGATTTCTCACTGAGTGAGTTCCCACATGAGTCTCATCACTGGCTGCTTTGGCTGTGGGCATGTATGTTGGTCACAGACTGATCAATCCCAAGCCCCAGAATATTCTTTTTATATTCTTGTCTAACTGGCAGTTGTTCACTGTTTTTAGGAAACCATTATTACATAGCTTCTCTGCCAATTACAAGTACTGCTCTTTTTAAGAAAATAAGGAAAAATTTCTGGATTCAAGTTGGCTTCTTTGTTGTGGGATTCAGTGTTTAGGTATTGCTTTTCTATCCAGAATGTTTGATCTACAATTTGTATGTACTCCAATAGATGTAGTGATTCTTTGTAAAGGATGTTTTTAGCTTGATTTTTTGGGGGTTCGGTTTCGTTTGAGTTTGTTTGTTTATCTTTTTTTTTTTTCCTTTAATACTTACTGCTTTTCAGGCAAGTTCCTGTGCTTTGTCCAGGATGCAAAAAATAGAGTCCCTTTGAAGTAGCAATAAGAACTCTCCTAAATGTAGCTTTCTGGTTCTGAAGTGTAAGTCAAAAATTATGTGCAACAGGAAAGAATGGGGTATCCTCTGTACTAAGTGTTCCATTTAAAAGCACATCCAGGAAAAGTAATATAGAGCTTGTAGGTAATGATTAGACAATGGTTCATAAATCTAACTGGTGAATATTTATGGAAATAAGGAAAACTTCTTTGAGCTGCTGCCAAAAGCTTCTACAACTTGTGTTTTGCAAGGTCAAGTTGCTTTATAATAGTCCAGCTCCATTTTCTGCACAGAAATCAGCCTAAGTGGTGGAAAGGAGGGAGGTATTGGTTTGGTTTTCAGTACCTATCAGATATCTTGAAACTCTTAGACTTGTCTTAATGCTCTTACAGCTTTGGCAATGAAACCAGTGGTGTAAAGAAACGGATGCCTTCTAAGCTATTAAAATAGCTTTAGTGAGCTCCTAATGAAAAGGAGGGAGAGCAAGTAATTCAGGATCTGTCAGTCTTTGATATCACTGTTCAGCTTGTAATTATATCTGGCAACATGTTCTAACAGCAAATCAGTGGTCTTGCTCTCTACCTAGTCTCAAGCTTTTAAGAAAGAACAATAGGATTCATAGGAAGGAGGAGTTTTCCTTTATCTAATCCTAGGTGTACTAGGTGCTGTATGTACATTGGAAATAACTGCACTACTTGGCACTTGCTAACACAGCCTATATAAACTTTTACTGTATACAAACTTGGAAGCTGTGGCTACAGGGTAAACAGTTTTTTAAAACAAAGCTGAATCTTAATTTGTTTATTAAGTTCTGATGCTGTTTTTATCACTTTTAAGCAGGGCCTTCCAAGCCTCAGAAGTATCTGTCAAAATCCATACATGTAGTAATACATTTATGCTTTTTACTTTTAAAAAAGTTTTTAAATAGCATAGTGGAAAGAGGAGATTCTTAATTGTAGGACTCATAGCCAAAACATGATATGGAAACTGCAACCTGGTGTAGGTTCAAACAAACTAGATAAATTCCATGGCAGGAAATTCATTGTGAGTTAGTGAATACACAGAAACCACACCTGGCTCAGGAAGTCCTTGAACTCAAAATAAGTGGAAGAGTGTTCTTGTGTTCTGTCCCCTGTGGTAAATTCTTGTGCTGTTGAACCAAGGTGGATAGGTAAATTGTTTGTTCACACCTTTTTGGGACTTGTCTTGAGAGATACAGGTACTGCTTGAGAGTGTGGGTCTGTTCCATTGTGTTTGTCTAATAGTGGCTAAGCTGGGGTTATCTCTCTGTTAGGCCAGTGTGTACAGTTCTCTCCATTGGAGTGGTTTGAGTTAAAAGGCCTTTTTATGTGATAAAGGTATGATTCTGACACTTGCTGCACAGGGAAATGCAGGGTAAAGTCTTAGTGTTCTCATGTCTGCTTATGTCCCTTCCTGCTCTGCATAAGATATGGGTTTTCTCATTATACCTTGTAGAAGTATATACATGTGCAGCATACATATAGCACTAATATTTATGTATGCACACATGCAGAAGTATGTGTAAAAGTAAAATGAGCAATAATCAAGGTTAGAAAAAAGTCTTACTTGCTGTCTGTGATGAATCAGATTCTCCATAATGATCAGCAAGGGAAAGAAGTGAGTCTTTTCTAACCTTGGTTATTGCTCAGATTCTTATTGAAGCACAATTAAGTTACAGGGAATTTAAAACTGGCAATCCTAGGAACAAGTGGGCGATACCATTCAGAGCTGCTGCCAGCAGCTTTGTTTATGTATCTCTGTGTCTGGCTAACCAGCATCACTTGACAGAACTGGGTTAGGAAACAACCATATGTGTATTTAGCCTGGGAGCTCTGTCACAGATGGAGAACAGCAGCAGCCAGAAACAAAACCTCTTTTAGTTGTACTCACAGCATCACATCAACACTCTGGACCACATCTCTTAAACTCTTGTGATTTTGTTTTTATTATTATTATTTTTATGCTAAGTATGTCATCTTGGATTGCATGATATCACATCTGCAGTGATGGACTCACTGGATATAAAAGCTTATTGGTGGCTTTTAGTTGCTGTCCAGTAAATGGAGTTCAAATGTTTTAAATGAAGTGTCTGAATTTGGGACTCTTCATTACCTGTCCTTGTTCTGTTGAGCTGTTCTCCATCATGACTTTGTCAAAATAACCTTAACTCTTTTGTTAATGTCACAAATTTGTCACCAGAATGATTGTTTGGGGGGACACTTAATTATTCACTTTCAAAATAAATGTAGCTTGCCAAGGATTAGAACAGCAGGGATGCCTTTAACTACTACCATATTTCATTGGAGGAGGAATGCATTAGCAGAGAAGACTAATTGTTGCATGCCTCCATAGGCTGTCATTATCCCTTCATTTGTAGGTTCTAATTAGTAAAACTGCCATGATGTATGAAAGCAGCAGAACAGTAATGCTCTGATCAACAGCTATCTAGATATCAGGACAGCAAAATTATTTAAATTAAAAAACCAAACCAAACAAACCCCACCTTTCTTCAAGGCTGGTACATCTCTTAAAATGTGGTTGCTGGTAGCAGTGTCCAAGTTTTCACTCGGCCCACCATAGAAAATGCTGCCATGGACACTGGTGGGGACCTCTTCCTTTTGTTGATATACTCAATGACTTGATTTTCAGGTAGCAGCTCTTACTGTCATCTTCTGACTGTTCCTCTGTTAACTAGTGAAACAACTGGATTTGTATGAGGGATTAATTGTTATAGCAGCATTGTGCAAGCTTGCTGCAGAGATCAGTATGAGTATAGTTTTTCCTTGTATCTATTTACAACACAGTTCAGTGGTGGGAGAGAAGATCTGCCTGTTGTGCCTGAAGGCATGTGTGTCATCCATGCAGGTGGCTTTTTAAAACACTTGCAATGATCTCAAGTTATTCATGGCACCAAGGTACATTGCTGGATGCTTCACTTTACTCAGAAGCAGCCTTCTACAGGGGTGTGTTGGAAGTCCCAGCACTACCCAGGGCAGACTATTGCAGTCTTCTGTGGCAGAGCTTCTGGATCCATTCCCCCTGCTTATTGTTGTCATGTTACCATGGCCTTATCCAGCTGGGAAGTTGATTTCAGTAGGCAGAGTGAGCAGCAGGTTATCTGGTTAAGTGTGGGGAAAGTATCTGTATTGAAGGAGCTTTGTTTCCAGGGATAGGTGGAAGGAGGGTTTTCTTGAAGGAGGATGTTTCCAGGGGTAGAGCTGGGTTGATCTTGGAATAAGACTTCTTGGACTCTAAAGCTTTTTTTTTTTTTTTTTTTTTAAATTAAATAAAGTCCGCCTTGTTGAGTATACCATCTGTAATATTCCTCCGTGATTATATAGTCATAGGGATCTAAATGTTTCTGTTTGATTAACAGGTGGCCTGATGGTTTAGTGCTCCTACTTCTGCTATTTGTCAAGTTATGCAGCCTTTCTTTAAATGTGGCTAAACATTCCAGTTGTGGAACAGGAAAATCATTCCGGCTGCATAAATACTTTTGCTAGTAACATGTCTTGTTAGTTTTTGTGAACAAAGTACTGTGTTAAAACTTTCAACTTTGGTGCTTATACCACAAAATATACTATTAACTTTTGTATGAACCACTTCTAAAAAAGAGAAGCTGCATTTCCTCATGGGCTGCTTTCCAGTAGTGAACACTATAGAAATTTTGCTGTAAGCTTGTGTATATGTGCACATTATAGTCATGTCCCATACCAGCCCCAGGAGTATTTAAAATCCCTACCAATTTGTGAAAAGATCTGCTCTTCACTGAAGTCTGGGATCATCTGTCAAATTTTTTTGAGTATTTCTGAAGGCTCCTTGGTAATGTGTGTCCTTTACTTTCTCTGTTCCTCCTGCTGGCTTCAGTCAGAGGATCTCACTTTGAGCTGCTGCAGAAGTACTCTGGGTCTGCTGAGCTTCCTAGGCCTCGAAAAGAGGAGACATAGCTTAATCTTGAAAACTAATAGATGAGTCTGACAAGTTCTTTCACTGCTAGTGCTCCTCTGAGTATTAGAGTAAAGGATATGAAGTAAGACTAACTTGCAATCAGGACCTGTCTTACAGTCCTGAAATTAATAGAAGCTAATCAGTAGTTTGATGAAAGGATATTGTGAGTATCTGTCACAAAGCAGACAATAGTTAATATACTTCCTAAACAAAAAACTTTCAGGGCTACAGATAAAAAAAGTCAAAGGAAAAATAGGGATAGAAAATCTGCAGGGAGAGAGCTGAAACCTTTAGATGGTGTCTATGCACGTATTTGTTCCTATGTGCAAATAGTGCTGGGTATGTTTGTGGTTCTGCTGATGGACCTGCAAGATACTTGGCAGAGATCTGAAAAGCTGCTTGGTTATGTATGCTGACTGCTCCCAAATCACACCCACTTGTAATATAAACCACAGCTTCCTTCTGGATATTGGTATCTGTTAAGCAAATGTATAATGGAAAAACTTGTTGGGAAATCAGGAGAGACAGTGAACCTCAATGTTTCCACCCAATATTTTAGTGATGAATATTTGGGATCCCTTGAGGTGTATAAATGCTGCTTGAATGCCAATATCAACCTTTAGAACATGTGAAAACTTGTTCTTGCATCCAAAACTGATTTCTGAAACTTAATTGTTTTATTTTGAGATTCTTTGGAGAATAAAACAATCTCAGAAATACTGATTGGAAAAAATCCAAAATCTGCCTGTTGATGAGATTCACAAAGAGGGATAAGTTCATAAGGAAAAAGGTTTGCATTGGGAAATGCTTCATATCATATTTGATTTCAAGAACTAAGCAGATATAAACAGAGTTCAAGCTCTTGCACTGCATTATTGTATTGTGGTATATACCTACTAAGAACAACTGTAGAAATTCTGTTTGGCCTGATGTAAAACATGCAAGTCTTTGTTCCTGAGGCTTGTTTGATTAGAGAATATAGGCTGGAATACTTGTATGCCTGCCTTGATACTTTTCACTATGTTTTCATGTGTCTTCTATTGACTTCTTTTCCATCTGGAGACATGCCCACTCTAAGTCACTTGCTGCTGTTCTTCTGGGAGGTTGTCACCCCTCAGTCTGGGTGAACATAGAATTGGCTGGGAACAGTCTGTATGTCATCTTCTCTTAGGGAGTCAGAGCAGGTAGCACCCTTAGCCTTTGAGAAATGCTGTGAAAGACCTGAAAAGGAATATCAAAGTTTCTAACATCTACAGATTGAATATTTTGGGCATAAGAAAATATTTTTCTTTATTACTCCTGTATAAATTATATTATTGTGGCATTAATATTGCTTTAAAACAAGACAAACCTGTATCTTTGTGGCACTAACCTTTACAATCTGGCAGTTGCCATTGACCACAAAAGATGCTGTGTCTAAACAGTCCATGAAACATAAGTAAATGGAAGCAAATGCTGGAAGCTGTGAGGAGCTCCATTCCCAGATGAATTTGGCAGATACTGACCTGGAGCTTGCATCCAAACTGTGGGTGGGCATATCCGCCATGGATTCATATCCTTACTCTATAGCTACATTACAAAAAAAAAAGGTTGGAGACAGCATGTGATGGCTATAAGTTCTAAAGCTGAATGGTGCACTCGTGGGGAAGACTTTTTTTTGGCTTCATTAGTGTCATAAGCTGACCCCTGGGTATTATGTTTGAGAATCTGAGTACTACAAAGGTGAATTGACTGTGGTAGTTTTTTAGGGATTAGTATGACTGCTAATGTAACAGAAAAGGCATGCAGGAAATGATTAGTAGGAAATGTTGTGATAAGTTTGTATGAAGATGGTTCTCTACAGCATAAAGTCTTACCTTCCTTCAGCTGTCTTTTCTGACAATAGGCTCAAAATTGACAAAAGTGATTATAAGTGTTGTCCTCAGCACCAGATTATCTCTGCTATCTAGTGGAACCACCAGTGAAGATGTTGTCACAAACGTACCCAGGAAGGCAGTTGGGATAAACAAGCATTATAAGCAGTTCCTGTGGAAAAAGGAAAAGCAGCTTTCTTTCTAGACATGAACAGCTGTTCCCTGTAGAAGCAGCAGTGTTAAACCTCAGTCAATTTCATTCACTTCCTGAAACACCTTGAAGAGGGTTCTCTGCAGGGAGGCTATAAACATCTATATATTGTGTCCAGGAATGGCTTGGCTGCTGATTTACTTGTTACCTGCTGTGATGAAACTCTTCTCTTCCATGCTCTGCTGCATAAAGATGACTCAGGGCTTTGCAAATAATGGGAACTTGGTGAGGTCAAGACTGAAAACTGGTGAGGACATATGCTTGGGGGCAAATGTACCTACTGGACTTGGAAGCTACAGAGGCACTCAAGAGGATGAGTTTTAATTTAGAGAGGTGCAATATAGGCTAACATTGTAGTACTCATGTGGAGGGAGGACTCTTCCACAAGGCAGCTTAGGACAGTAGCCTTTGGGCTAAAATTAGTCTTCATGAATACCAGCATAGCTAAGGATTGAAACACCAATGTAAGGACACAAAGGGAAGACTGATAGAGCCCAATAGAAATTTTTTCATTATATTTTCATAGCCTTGGGCTGGGAGTGCCGAAGTGGAGGTCATCAGAGCTACCTCTCTAGTGTGGTGTGGAGAGGTTATCCCAGGTCTAAGGAGTAGCATTGAAATAGCAATGGAAATGGTTAGGTGCTTCATGCCATGCTCAGGAGATAAAGCAAAATTATTGAGGTAGCTTTGAGCAAGCATGAGCTCTTGGAGGAGTGAGTTCTTAATTTTTTTTTACTTTCATAAAATTGAGTAAATAGGAGAAGCCAGTGACATCCTTCAGTATTAGCACAACTTTAGGGGTGAGTAGTCTATGCAAATCTGTTTAGTAGTGAGCATGTTAGCTTTTCCTTCAGAGACTTTGGGCATGTATGGCTGTGCAGGAGGTGTTTGTCTCCAGGGACACTCTCTTGAGGTCAGTCAGTCGGAGCTGCCAGAGTCTGGGGACAGTGGTCTTCAACAAGATCCTGTGTGTACCCATGCGCTCAGCTAGGGAAAGCTGATTACCCCGGTGTTGCTTCTGTTGTTGAATTGCTCTTAATGCCATGGTGGTGGGAGCATTATGAATGTCTAATTCTGTAGCCTGAACTTTACTATCTGCCCAGCACTCTAAGGGAGGTTAAGGTTGCACAGCCAGCTGCTGGCTCTTTTCTGCACTAGTTTGGCTTCTGATTGCTTCTGTCTTAACTTGTGTTTGTAGTATGCAGCAGAGGATGGACTTGTACACACAAATTATATGGCCAGGACAGTGTCCAAAGAATGGATTTGCATTTAAAGGCTCCAGCAGTTAGACTTCCTTAGTGAAGGTAAGATAACAAATCCCAGGAGATAGGGTTTGTGTGTATCATAGTGTTTTATTCAGATAACCGCCATACTCAACATAATTTGTCATTTGCTGCCCTGAGAAGGTGGCTACACTTTGCTGCGTCCAGAATGTCATGCTGCAATATGTAAAACCCTATGAAATCCATAATTTAAAGGATTTTAACTACTCCAGTCATCTTAAGGGTTGCTGCTTTGTATGTTTCCCAGGGCTTCGAATGCATGCTACTTTAAGCTTTAGTAGCAGTGCTGAGAGCCTGCAGAAAGCTTATCAGAGCCAATTTTCTCTGTGGAGCAAAGTGTGGAGATGATGTTACTCTCCTAGCAATGCACTAAAATGAGGTGTTGGTTAGACAGAATAAGCCAGTTTCTTAGTTAACTACAGAATCCAATGTCTAAGCTTCACACTGATGTAAAATTGCAGCAATGAAGTAGTTTGTATAAGAGCAGCTACTTTCTTGCTGTTGTTAGCTTTCTGATCAGGCCACTTCAGCCTTTCAAGTTTGGTTTACTTGATCTTCTGTATAGGAGCAGTCAAAGGGTGAAGTCACCCAGAAAGCATTTGTGCAGAAAAATGCAAGTTGAACTGCAAGGCAGTGTATTGATGGACCATGAGACTTATCGTGTCGTAGTCTCAAAGGAGGATATAGAAATGTATTTGCAAAAAATGCTTCTGGAATCTCTAGTCTTTGAAAAAAATAAGTAGTTAAAGAAGTGATTAGATTTTTTTATGCCCCTTTCTTTCCTCTATTCTGTTTTTCAGTTTTCCCTCTGAAAAATAGCAACAAAGCTGTCTGGTTTTTCTAATTCTTCTGCTTTTGACACAGACAACTTAGCCCAGGGTGTAATCTACTTCTGGTCAAAATCTTTACCTGCAGCATCACCTCACTGTCATCTGCTCCAAGTGTGCTACTTTTGCATGTGTATGAGTGACCACTTCAGCTTGTTGTCTAACAAGCTGGCCTTTGGCTGAATTGATGAAGCTAAATCCTGTCCCTGCACTGACAGTCAGAGCCATAATTAGCTGCTTAGTGGCCTCCTGGCCAAAACTATACTACATCACTTCCATCTACTTATTGTGTTGTCATCCAGTGACTAGATCAGGAAGCTTCCTTATCCCGCTGGAAAAACTCTTGGGGTTTGTCTTTGTTTTCAGCCAGTTTACAGCTTAGCAGTGCTAGTTGCCTGTGTTGGCCCAGAGACAGGAAAGAAGTGGCCAAAGCAGGCACTGAGACATAGGAATGGCATTGCCACATTGGACTTAATTATAAGGCTTCACCTCCAAAGGTAAAAGGTCATGGAATAGTGAATAAATTCAGGTATACTCTTAGTGCAGCACTCGTAATTTAAATGACATTTTCTATTAAAGTTATATGTGTGTAAGGTGAATACTAAAGCTTTTGGTTCTTCTGTAATGATTTTTAATTTAGGAAATCAAGAAATTAATATTTGCTTTTATCATGGTGTTCAGTGATCTGCACAACTCTTTCATGCAGATTCCTCTACCCTTTATGATGTTTTGAACAAACACAGCAAGCCTAGATGGAGATTTTGATTATGTTTCCAGCTTTACTGCTTCTCAAGCCAGTTGTGCTCAAGAAAAAAACTACCAGATCTCTGAAAGTGACCAGATGGGTCTGTTACTGTTTTAAAGTTCATGCACAATTTTCAGACATGCACACCCAGACCACTAAGCCCTTCACTGAGAGCACAGGTGCTGAAATTGTGCAAATCCTTGAGGGTTTCTGCTTGATAAAGTATTAAGCTGCTCTTAACACAAAAATTGTTCAGCCTGAACCTACAAAGTCTGATCTCTTTCATTCTCTGAAATAGCAAAAAAGTCTTTTTTACATAATTTTGCACACAGTTTAAAATAGTTCTTTTTAATTAAAGTGTTTTATAACCTCTAATTTTGCATTTGACATTTTAATAAAAAAATCTTTTGTCTTGTATATATTTGTCTAATCTCTGCAAAAGAAGCCACTGTAAACTTTATATGCAGGCATATTTTACACAGTGCAGAAATAATTAGGAATGTAAAATGGATTATCTAAGGAAAAAAATGCTGTAACTTTGTAAAAATATGTGTGGGATGTTAAATGCTTTCTCTGATTCTTATCTTGCAGGCTTTTCCTATGCACTCAAGTATTTATATTTTAAAAGGCTTACAGGAGTAGGCATTTTCAAACTTTGATCACACTGTGTACTCAGAAAATGAGAAATCCAGTTAACCTCTCTCCTGTGGTCCTACTTTCATATTTCCACTTCATGTTCTCCCCACCCTTCTTGGTGTTTGACTGTCTTCTATGCAAGAAAAGCAATGTGACCTGCATTTAAGACCCCGTGCCTTGTCTGCTCTAAGAGAGGGTCGTTCAGAGCTGGTAGTTTGAGCTTGGTCTCTCTGGACTATAGCTGGTAACTCAGCACCACAACTCTCACTCTTACCAGAGAACTCAGATGCTATACATGCTCCTAAATAACTGCTGTCTGTGAGCAGCCCTGGGTCTCCCTGCCTGCCCTGGGCTGGGCTTCAGGCACAGGAGTAGATCACTACACCTTTCCATGGCAGTTCAAATCCTCATTTAAGCCCTGAAACAGAAACGGATGAGGCTAAAATTGGATAGGTTCTTTGGCACCTTCAAAATAAGTATTGCAGAACTGAAGAATGCAGGCACTTTAGGTAGGTGGTGCTGTAGGAGTTTTTAGTTACTGTGAACCCAAATCCACAACAGTGCCTTGGTATCCCTGAAAGTAAATACAAGGGAAGAAAAAACAAGAGAGTGTGGTGGGGGTGATAAAGTAGAAAAGGTCTTCCAGACAAGGCAAGTTGATAATCTCATTTCTAGTATCTAATAAAAAAAAAAAAAAAAAACCTCAATCTTTCCCCCTTTAATTTTTCCTTGGTTTTTGCCCTTCTCTTCCCTTGGTCCGAGCTTCCCCTGCTCACTCAAGCCATAGTAATCTAGATTTACATTTTATCCTGGAAAACTTCATACTGTTGCAGTCTAAAGTATTTGACAGGGCCTTTTTTTTTTTTTTTTTAAATCACTGTTCTGTAAACATGACTACATTGAACATGATTATTTGATGCAAGATACTTTTAAATGGTATTTTCAACTTTTCCTTCTGAGAAAATGGTTCTGCCTTTAATTATGTAGCACAATTACAAATTAGTAGTTATGCATGAGGAAAATTAGCCTATATAAGCCACTAGGGAAGTGATGGGGGAGTAGAATTTTTGCCTGTTAACTGTGCAGGAGTATCTTAAGTGTTCAAATAGAGACAGATAATGAGGGTATGGGAAGCAGTAGGCCAGAAAAGGTTTGGAAATAAAAATCACAAACTGAATGCAACTATACTTAAATGCTTTTGCAAAAACAAACTTCATGTTGGGTTGCACAAATGGGCTTCTAGTTTGGGATGCCTTTGCATTTTTCCAAGTATTCTCTACAGAGTAACTGTAAAACTTCAGCAAAAACTTATAACCAACAATTTGCTCAAAAACTGTAGAGTGAAGAGAAGCAATGTGAAAACAGCTCCCCCAGGCCTGCTGAAGGCATTAGCATTACTTAATTGGGTGAAAGGAAGCTGGGGAGAGGCATGAGAACAGTATATTAAAAAATGTGGCTACAAAGAAAGAAGGAATAAGTTCTTCCCATTGTATATGGGACAGAAGTGAGGGACGGAGTTACAGGCAGGGATTAAGGGTTCAGAACAAACTTTCTCCTACCAACAGTAGTTAAACACTGATCTGAACTGCCTGGGCAGGCTGCACAGTCTCCACCCTGGTAATCTTTTGGGACTGGTTGGCCAAGCACTTATCAAAAATGGCACTGGTATAACTGATCCCACTGTCAGGCACAGATGTGGACAAGATGTCCTTTTCTGATATTCATCTGTGTGATGATACTGCTTTTTTCTTAGGACCCTGACCTCAGATATTGTAAAGTTAGCTGTACATCTTAGCTCCCAACTCAGATCGTATATATTTTGCTATTTTTCACAAGCTCTCTCATGTTTTGAAATTTTTGTATTCTATATTTTCAGAACTGAATTCTTTATATTCCTTTTCAACATGTCTCTGTTTAAATTCATTACAACATTAACTATAATTTAACCTAAAGCTGAATAGAATATTATTTCCCTGTTATAATGTCTATATGGTTTCGAAAACAAACTAGAAATGTTTCCCAGACAAGGGGGAAATGTGTATGTTCTGTTTTCTTTTTGCAAAATTAGTTGGTGAATCTCACAGCTTTGCTATCCCTTAATATCTCCATTATCTCAGTTAGGCAGGTTCTCAGCTAGAGGCGATTTTATTTATTTAAGCAGGAAAGCCTGAGACTCCATCAGTAAAGATGAAAGTCCAATTCCACAATGTAACTTTCTTGAGGTTAAGAGTATTGATTGAATTTGAGATGGGAATCTATTGCTCATGTGTTTGAATGTGTAAAGAATTTATAATATGAAGGTAACTGGAATTAATCTGAAAAAAACCATGAAAATACAGATTATACTTTCACAAAGACTATATTTAAATTTATTGTGTTACATGGAGAAAGTTCTTCTTTCTTCTCTTTTTTCTATGCTCTCATCTCTGCCCTGTTCTGCTTTTCCCAGTCACCTCCTTGGCCTCTCTGGAGCTGGGAATAGGGTAGAGTTGGGCTGTGCCCCTCACTAGGAGGGAAGGGGATGAGAGGAGACCCAAAGCACCAGCCATCCTGAGCAAATGTCAAAGTGCTGCCCCAGAGAGAGGATGACAAAGAGCAGGCATGGTCTGCTCCCCAGCACCTCCCATCCAGACCATGTCCCTTTCTGGTGCTGTACTCAGGAAAGGAGCCTGTGTTTGCTGGGCTTGCTAACCCCTCAAAACAACTGGTTATTTCAGCATGTGCTCAGACAGGCACGGGCAGCTCCTGCAGCCACACAAGCTCCTTGCTTTGTTGTCATTTAATCGTTAATCACTTGAATGGAGATGTAAACAACTGTGCTCTCTTGTACCCTCACCCAGAAAGGAGCCAAGTGATCCTTTTACACACTATAGGTCACTCTGGGCAGTCAAAGCAAGTGTAAGCAAGATGAGTTTGCTTTCCCCTACCTTTGCCACCTCTGCCCTGCTTGGTTTGTGAAGCTGATGGAAGGTCATGCTGTACTAAAGGAAACAAAGGGAAAAATTGTTTTCATGGTGTAAATGGAACGTGACGATAAAAACTGTTCTTCTGTGGCTCTGGCATGTTGTGTGGCAGTTCCTTGGTGTGTTACCTCCATTTCCCCAGGGAATGTGGTTCTGGTCTGCTCTGGGAGTTCCTGTAATGAGACACTGCAGTAACAGAGTTGCAGCAAACCCTGGTGAAAGGATATACAGCCAAAGCCCTGCCTACAGAACCAAGCTGGAAAACAGCTGCAAAAGCTGGCTGTGACTGCACTGAGAAAAGTTATTAAATACCAATTTTACTTCTTCATTTACTCCTGTGAGAAATGTGGCTGCACACATCAGCCTGGCTGGGCTTGAGGGAGATGACTGATTGAGTGGCCATAGCTGAGCAAGGAGCCCACATAAACTCCAGTAAACCCTACTCTGACTGCCTGTCATTGCCTGTGACAAACTGTCTGAAACAAAGAAATATCATCTCACACTTAAACTTTGGGTTTTTTTCCAACTTTATCTCTTCAGTTAATGAAAGATATCACTTCTTCTTACAAAATATGCCCCTAATCATATCCTGGGGCCATGATTTCATAGTATGAAAGCAACTCCCTTTGAAAATCCCTTCTCCCTCACCCACCAGCCATGCTTGCACCCAGCCCTGTGCCACCACACACCAGCTTGGGTCCTGGGCATAGCTCTGAGGGTCCGAGGATATTCTTGGGCATGGAGAAGCAACAGAGACCTCAAACTACTCTCTAGTTGGCTATTACTGAACACAGTTTGGAGCTGGATCAACAATGGTGGCTGCACGCACAAGGGAGCCGAGCCAGGAATGAGCAGTGCAGGACCAAGGAGCACCATCAACAGCACAGGTCTGTCACTAGAGCATCACGGCGTCACAGGCAATGAAACAGCCTGAGGAGACCCGGGGGGAATTTGGGGCAGGCCAGCTGGAGGCTCTCACCCCCATGATAGCACTAGCACATAAAATCATCCCACACTCAGTCAGGATTTCCCGTGATGGGCAAATGGGGGGAAGACACTTTTCCCACCCACTTTTGTTGCACCACAGAAGAGAAATCAAATGAAGGAGTGGTTTGGACCTACAAAGCTACAAGCCTTGTCTGCCCAAGCAATTAATGACTAATCTCATGCTGATTTGTGAGCCTGACTGGTGATAAAAGAATGGACCTGGGCTCACCACAGTCAGGGAGCCTGGACAGGGAGTGCTGAGGCCCTTCTGTGAATTGCTGCTGGTGTTTGGGAGGTTTGGGCAGGAGCTGAGGCTGTATGAACTCAGCTGCAGTGAGATCCTTGATGGGGAGGGACAGAGGGAGAAAGGGACAGAGGAGAGTCCTCTCTCAGTCACATTTAAGTGGGGACAGAGGAGAGTCCTCTCTCAGTCACATTTAAGTGCACTTAGCAGGGAGAGCCCACCATGGTAGCACAGGAATGAAATGAGAATGTACAGAAATGAGTGCAGAGAAAATTAAAGATGGCCTACATTATTCAGCAAGCCTGGTTTGCTTTTTAGAGAGCTGCTACACATTGGTGCCTGCAGAGAGAATCTATCCATCATCATATAAAGAAGCATCATCAGCAGAATGGGATTTTGTGAGTGCTTGCTCTGAGATCTCTAACACCAAATCCCATGTCTTGTGCCTTTCCATGCACAGGAGCAGTTGCATGGGCTGCTGCAATCCAGAGGCTGCTGGCTCTGTCCATACCGTCCCTCTACTTGCCTTTCTGGCTTCCAGGAAAGAAAGGATCACCCATGGCTTTGCTTAGCTTCCAGTCTGAGCCCCTATATCAGAGCCAGCATCAGGTTCCAGAGGAAGGTGTCTGCTGCAAGCTCCCCAGCAGCCCCAGCTTTCCGCAGGCAGCAGCAGCAGCGTCTGGCACGTGCTCTCCACATGAAAAGACACACAACAGCACTTCACCTGCATGTTTTAGGAGACTGATGTGTAACTTGGAGTGCAAGATTCAGGCCAAATACAGAACAAAGCAGCCCATGTATTAAAAAGTTTCAGGTTGTGCAAGTTTGCCTTCAGGTGAAGTGGGAAGGGTTATTACATGGAAAAAATGTCACTTAAAAGCTATCTCAAAGTAAGCACAAAGTGACAGAGTGACATTACTAGAGCACCCCATTGCTTGTGAGCTATCCCTGAAATACAGTTACAACCAGCTGGGAAAAGCTAGTAAGGCAGAGTTGAGACATGAGCTTTAACACTTGATTCTTTTTCTGACAGCGACTGCAAAAATAGTATTGAATGGCATGACATGTTCATTATTTCTTTCTGACTTCAGGTTAAAAAGCAGCCTATGTTCAAGGAGACTGTACCCAGAGCTAAAAACCCAGCCTGATCTTGAAGTCTCAGGCAGACTGGGTCTCCTTTCCATGTGAGGTCACCAATTGCAGCTACTCTGCAAGTTCAGTAACACCCTCGCCGGTGCCCGGTGAAGGCTTCTGTAATCTTGGGTTTACCAGCTGGGGAGCTCATGGGCTGTGAGAGCCCTTGGTCTGAAATGCTGCTGGAGCATCACACAACATCACTGTGGATGTTCTTCCCCTCCCACACTGCTCTCCAAGCAGGATCAAAAAGGTATAATGAGGTAAAAATAAATAAATAGTGGCAATGTAAAGCTGGGTGCTGTGCTTAGCTGTACACCTCAGGGCAGTAACAGCATATTTGAGGTCATTGCTCAGATCTTCATCCTTTGTCAGGAAAACAATGTTTGGGAAAAGCTCGGAGCCTCTGGCACAGCCACCCCATCTTCATGGGCAGCACCCTGCTTGGCAGAATCAAACCACCCACCCAGCACTGTGTGGCAAGTGGGAAAAACTGCTGGAAACCAAGCTCTTGGCCACAAAGGGTTTGAGAATAAACTCCACTTCTGGCCTATTGTGCAGGTGATTTTCTTCACCTCCCAACTCATTACGAAACCTATGAGCTGTGACCAGCTTTTCTGTTGCTACAAGCAAGTAATTCTGCCATTGACATGTCTGTCTGTGGCACAGTGAGACCTGGCATCGCCTCCACCAGCTGAGGCTGTGGCCACAGAGAGCACTTCCCAGCCCAAGAAAATGGAGCCTGGGAGGTAGAAATACAAAAAGGCAGTGTCTCCCAAATCTATCTCTGTACGTGCTCTGGGATAAATGTACAGCAGCTCAATGAACTGGAAGGAAGGCCATTTCTGGTTTAATTAAATGAGCAGAATAAGGAACCAGATGCAAGAATAAATAAAGAATAAAGAATAAAGAATAAAGAATAAAGAATAAAGAATAAAGAATAAAGAATAAAGAATAAAGAATAAAGAATAAAGAATAAAGAATAAAGAATAGCTGCTGCTTCTCCAGGAGACAACTTCAGAGCTGGGGGCTGGTTTGTGAATGGGCCACTTTCTACTGCTCCTGTCTGTCAGAAAACCACTGTATTGTCATGGCATGTAGGTGACTTGAACTGACATCAGTGATGATCATACACTTGCACTGGAGGGGAAACTGAACTTTCCTTGATGGCAGATGCTGGCTCTCCCTGCAGTGCACACCAGGATCACCTGACAAATCCCACCAGGGTGATGCACAACACACTTGGGGTACTGACAGATTTACAGAATCCTGCTTAAGGTAGAAGGCAGCTGCACAGCAGCTGTAAAAGGCACCTGCACATTCTTATTTTGTTGTGTTCAACTCAACTGAACTAATAAGACAAAAGGCAATTTCAAAGCACCTTGCAGATTACCTTGTCCAAGATATTCTTAAAAGCTCACACAATTAAAGTGCATTTGATATAAAAATAAAGTATCAGTCTTGACAGTGTGTAATACCTACAATGTTTTAACCCAGGAGAATCAGCTCTGTTAAGTGTATCATGTTACAACTGCTGGCACCTGCGAATAGCCTCTGTGTTTCTGGGTCAGATCTTTCAGATCCCAGTTTGTCAGACTAGAAGGGGCTGAACCTCTCCTACCTCTCTCTGTACTGTGCGCTCCAGTACATCTAATGGCCAGCAAAGTGCAACAGAAGCCACGTGTGCAGCTGCTGAGAGTGCTGGTGTCTGTGATTTAGACCATCCTGAAATCAGTCTCTGGCACCCCATTTCACTGTAATTTGGGTGCTATGGAAGTGTTTGTGCTGCTGAGTGATTTCTGTTGTTTCAAACCTGACAGTGCTCACTCTCTACCTCCTGCCCCACCCTGCAGAGCTTACCCTGGTCCCACTCTTTGGAGACTCCGTGACAGCAGAGTCTGAGCAACCACTGGTCTCAGAGAACCTGGGTTTCACCTTACTCTTTGCTAGCCTAGTGGTCTGACTTCTCTAGGGTTTAGCACTAGATGGCTACAAGCTTTATCTATAAGCAAGGGAAAGTGCAAACAGCTTTTATCTCCACAAAGCCAGGCAGCGTGTCCTCCACCGGCTTGGGGTCAACAGCGTCTATCTGAGAGGTTAAAAACTAACAGACTCTTATCTACAAAACCTCTTGCAACACCGAGACCTGAGATATCTTGTTTTCTGGCTCTCGAGACAAAGACCGTGGCTTAGGTTGACACTTTAAAGTTTCATTTTGCCAGTTGGGAGTTTGCAAGGCTTTGTGTGTACCATCCCTGGCCAAACAGTCACATCACAGGGCTGCTGTTATCACAAAAGTGAAACCTATTCAAACTGTCATCCTACTATCGAGTATCCCAGCCCCACTATGTCCAAGGAGAAGCAGGTAGTCAGCTACAGCTGTTTGCTTGATAAATATTGATGGTGCAGAGCAAGGAGTATTGCAACACTGCAAAAGGTCCTTAAAAATGTTCGGAGGATGAAAATTGCTGGCACTGTTGTGATTTTGAAGCTCAAATAATAAATGATTCAACAACTGTACAGTTACCATGGGGATGAATTCTCATTGAGCCTAAAATTACCAAGCTGCTGACAAGGAGCTATTTTTAGTATCAGCAGATGTGTATCTTTAAGAACATCAGCACAGACCTACTACTGTGTGTTTGTGTATGCATGCCTGCTGTAATTGAGTTTTCTCATGCTAATAATAAAAGCAAAAATAAGTAAATGTCTGACCGATGCAACAGACAATGCAGTGATTTTGGCTGGGGGTGATAAGTGGAAATTTCAATTAATACCTGATAAATAAAGCATGCAAAGAGGCTAGATTGCCAGTATGTAACTGAACTAGTAAGCAGAGCCCTATCATTACTGTCAGCTAGCATGCTGCAGTAATGGAGCATCTATTTTTGGTGTGTGTGAGTATCTAACGGGAAGCACTCATCGGCCCTGTCAGAGCCCCACGACACAGGAACACGGAGGCTCAAAGCTGACACGAGCCGCTGGCGCAGATCCTGAATCCCTACGCTCAAAGACGGCGTTTGTAAGCGCTCTCCCTCCACTTCGCACTTGAGGGAGGTGCAAGGATAACCGCGCAAGTGCGCGGCTGAGGCGAGGTGTGAATCCCTGCCGGGCCGTGACACCGCGCAGCCGGTGCGGTGCCGAGCCGGGCCGTGACCCCGCGCAGCCGGTGCGGTGCCGAGCCGGGCCGTGACACCGCGCAGCCGGTGCGGTGCCGAGCCGGGCCGTGACACCGCGCAGCCGGTGCGGTGCCGAGCCGCGGAGCGCTCGCTGCGCTGCCGGCGGCGCGGCGCGTCCCCCGTGCTGACTCACCGCAGCCTTGCCCGGCCGCCGCCAGCCCGGCAACGGAAAGGCCCCTGCACCGCTGACTCGCACTGAGCTCTCCTCATTAACTCTAATAGGACGGGCTGGAGACCTGCCTTTTTTTTTTTTTTTTAGTAGCCTCATTTCGCTAGAGGGTGAGGCCAGAGGGTGACTATAATGACATCTCGTTTGGTGCTAAAAGGATTGGTTTGTTTTTGCCAAACACGTAGCAGAACAGACGTATGGCCCCTTGGCACGCCAGTGCAGTACATATACATGCAAAAGGGGCTGGCTAGCAAACCAGCCAAGCAAAAATCAAAAACAGTACATTGCAGCCGGATAGGATGATAGGGTATATAGGAGACAGTTCAGCAGTTTTGTTAAAAAAACAAACAAGGTCTTCTCGTTTCTGAAAGGCAGGGATGGAGACAAGGGAGAAGACTCTGGTGGTGCAGAGCAGGCGGCAGTGCTTCTGCCTGCATTGCCATGTGAGGCTCTGGTCACGCCTCTCACAGAGAGCAAGAGAGAATAATGGCATTTCAGATAAGCGAGAGAAGAATTAAGCATCAAGAAAAGCCCTTCTGCTGAGACACATTTGGAAAAAAATGTGAATGGTCTACCCCAGAGAAAATTATGGCACAGGCCTGATTAAACCATCCAGCATTCCCCATTTTTGATAATTAATTGGGAAATAATGGTTGGTTCCTCAGAGCTGGCTCTTGGAGATGTGTTGGCCATATACATTCTGCTCTGGAATCTTCCATGTATCTGTTACAAATGTCTGAGTCTGCTAAGAAATACCACAGTATTCTGCCACTGTAGAAAACTCCACACACACACCTTTTTTTTTTTTCCTTAATAATTTATTTTATATACCTAAAACCTTGGGGGAGTTTGGTTCGACTTTGAAGAAGCCATCCCTGTGGAAGCTATCCAACCAATATTCCAGGTGAGATTTAGAGATGCTGTCATTCAGAAAAGCTGAACAACTTGCTTATGCTGTGGGAGATTATAGTGAGAGCTTCGGGAGATCTGGACAGCTGAACTGCCTGGGCTGGCCGTGCCCTGTTAAGATCATACATGTGGGCTTTCTTCTGAGTTTCCTAATACCCTTGCCAAGAGAAGAACAGGAGGGTGTATGTTGGGTAGCAGAGATGTACAGGGCACACAGATATGTCTGAAAGGTGGTCTCAGGCTCATGACTTATCTGAAGCAAAGGATGTGAATTTGATTAAGTACCAAACAGAAACTTGACCTTAGATTTAACTTTCATCTTGAACAACCAGAATTGGAGTGGTTTTGTTGTCCAGGCACAGTGATCAGAAACACCCACACAGGCACCAGCCTAGAACAATTTCTGAGATATCACTGGTACACAGGAAACTGCTTCCTGATACAGAAGGGGGTGTCAGCTCTTGTCAAGTCCCAAGGCACTGGGTTTACAGAGACAAGAGCTGCCACTATGAACACAGTCCTAAGAACGCAGGGGACTGGGTTCCTTCAAATCCAGGAAAAGGCTTTTTTCTTGGCCCCTTAGGAATAACCCTTGCCCTTGGGCACACATGAACATTGCACTGGTTTGTTTCCTCTTGAGTCCAAAGGTATGATCCAAATGATCCAGGTGTGAGCCATGGAGGAAAGTAGGAATGCCCAAACCACAAAGATGACATCTGCCATCCTTTCTGTCCTTTTTGTCTGTCTTTTCTACTGCTGGAGAAGAAAGTGCATGTGTTTGCCTGAGCAGTATCAGCAGAACAGTGGACGTCCTGCTTGCTGTAGATGAGTAATTGGTGCCAGGGGAAAGGATGCTGCTGCTTTTGAAGCCTCACAGATTTCAGTGAGAAACACCAGAATCTGAGAAGAAACTGAGAAGAATGGTCTTTTCGATCATATAACCCTAAATGAGAGTAGTAGTCAGGGTGAATGAACCTATGGCAGGAAAAAGCCTTGAAATTACATGCTTGATAAGGACTACATTTACATAGCCTAGATTCCTTATTCCTAGTTGAGATTTAGGGAAACACTGGGTGAATTCCATGTACAGCATTAGAAAGGAATATTTTGGTGCAAGCAAATGTGCCAGCTTTGTGGGGTCATAGGATAATTTGGGTCAGAAGCATCTCTCAAGAGGTCTCAAATCCAGAAACCTGTCTCAAGCAGGGCAGCTCTGAAGTCAGACCATGTTACTCTGTGTTTTTTCCAGTCTAATCAAACCCACCAAAGAGAGAGACTATAACCTCTGGGCAACCTGTTCCAATATCCACTGTCTTCATGGAAAAAAGGTTTATCCTTAAATCCAGGACATAAGGATGTGGTAAATTATATAATCAGCTTTTTTGTGGCCCAGAGACATCACCAAATAGAGTGTGAGTGTTAAGAACTGAGTAGCAGCAGTTATTCAAGGGAAGCTGTTGATGCCAGGAGCACTCAGGGCCATGAATTTCAGCTGTGACCTATAAATGACAACATAAGTACTGAAGTCTTTGGTACCAACAGAATTTTGTCGTCGTTGCTGAATGTACAATCAAAAGAGCAGCAAGCCAATAGATATTACTTATACTTAATTTTGTTGAGTGTGATATGGGTCAAAGTGCAGTAGCAACTAACTAACTTAAACAAAGAGAAAAAAAAGGCAAGTTAAGAGGAAGGTGTAGCACTGCTACAACTCCAGTGCTTTCAAAATCACTTTGCAACAACCAAGAGTCAATAACCACACAGGTTGTTTTATAGTCACAATTATAGAAATCAGACTGGGCAGTGCTGTACCTCTCCCACTTCCCCACTGAGGCTTCTAAGTGGAGCATTAGACAAAAGGTTCAGATCTCAAGTGCTAGAGTGTTGAGGAGTACTGATGCAGGGCACGCCCCCAAACTATGTCTGTCCAGCCATCTGTCCTGCAAACTCACCATCCCAGAGTCAATCAGTGACAGGAAAAGGGTAAAACCCCAGCAAGACCCAGGCCAACAGCCCACCAGAACAGGAGGAACAGTCAGTGCTGCCCACAGTCAGTGTCCACATTTCCACACCCTTTTGAATGCAGTCAGGCATAGCTATTCAAGCCTGTCTTAGTTTTCTCTGCCATGCAGCTACTTTTTCCCATCAGGAGGTTTGTTTCTACTGACAGTTCTCCAGATGGGTCTCTAACAATCTTTCCTCTCATGATAGGGCTCCATAAAATCTGCTGTCAAAGTTTCAGTAACATCCTTCTCTGGGAGTTAGTAAGGGGCATTGAAGCTTATGTACCCTTTTGGGTTTCAGTGTATATCCTTTGATCTAGACCGGTTTTCCCCAGAGTTGTTCCCATCTTTGTGTTGGTTCAAATCTCACCTCTGTGAAGTGCTGTCTCATCTTCTGTTTCTCTTCCTGGTCAGCTCCAACATGCCCTGAGGAGTCTTTCATATAGAGCATGACTTGCAGTCCCACATTCCTCTCTGGAGGCAGTTTCCACAGGAAACATCCATTCCTACTCTTTGATCATCAGCCCTCAGCAGTAAATGCAGAAGTCAGGTTTGATGGGCTGGCCAGCCCCTCTGTTTCTCACAGGGAGAGCCTTTCTCCCTGACCATGTTGATCAGCCTCCATCCACAGAAGGCAGTTTTGAATCTGAGTAGACACAGGTCACACAGCAGGGCAGCTCTCCTGGCTCGGAAAGCACTATATCATGCAGAGCTATCAGGAAAATCAACTATAACCATGGCCAAAGCTCCAAAATCCAACAGCACCAAAGGGACTCTAACCAAGAAGCAGCCAAACTGCCAGACATCAGGACAAGAGCTGCTGGGGGCTATTCTACCACACAGCAGGTGATATGAAGCAGCTGACTGGCATCCAAGATATTGAGCAACCCAGAGCTCGGGTCTTACCTAGTATGACAGTCCCTACAATTTTAAAGGTTTACTTAGGATGAGATGATTCTCCCCTCTGCTCTGTTTTCCTGAGACCTGGAGTACTAAAGGGGGCCTACAAGAAGGCTGGAGAGGGACTTTTGACCAGGGTGTGTAATGACAGGACTAGGGGGAATGGCTTTTTCTTTGCTCTGAGGGTGGTGAGGCACTTAAATGGGTTCCCCAGGAAAGCTGTGGATGCCCCATCCCCAGAAATCTTCAAGTCCAGGCTTGATGGGGCTTTGGGCAGTCTGGTCTAGTGGAAAGTGTCCCTGCCCAAGGCAGGGCAGCAGGAATGGGTTGTTTTTAAAGGCCCCTTCCAACTCGAACCATTCTGTGATTCTACCACCTCCAAAAGATCACATTTGGTGTCAATTTATTCAGCTCCTCTGCTGATTCACAAGAGCTCAAATAAACTGAACAACTTGTGGAATTGAAATTACCCCTGGAAAATCAGTACTCTATTTAGGTTTACCCTTCAAGTTAACTTCTCCTCTCCAATTTAAAACTTTCTAAAGTTTATGAACTTAAAAGTAGTGCCTCCTGGATAACACAAATTCAACTTCTATGTGTCTGCAACTGTATTTAAAGTTACTAAAGCTGAAATAATTGAGCCTTTCAATAACAGATAAACAAAGCCATTGCAATAATAAGGCAGATCTGTATTATGCTGGCTGCAAACTTAAGTCACTCCTGCATGAAGACATTCTTCAAAGAGTTATTAATCATTGATATATACCTTACAATAAGGATTTTTGTTATGTTTAGGAAGGAGCAGGAAAACCAAAATCCATTTGAAATTCTATTTTTTACAATAATTTGGTAGTTCTGGTTAGGTTTGATCTGCTTTTTCTAGGATAAGGCCTGTTCAGGAGCAGCTATGAAGGAAAGACACACAGGACATAGGCAGTATTACACTAAAACACATTTGCCTTAACTTTTACAACAAGACAGAAAGCAATCCACAGATTTTACTAGATTTTTTTCCCTGAAAATTTAGTTATAAATCTAATTAATAACACATGTCCTTTGTATAAGTCTGTATTTACTCTTAGTGTCAATAAAACATCTGCACATGTGATCCTGAACACAAGTACTGTTTCAGCCAGTCACATCTGATCCATGCTTGTGTGTGCACATGCACAGCACCCAGGCTGAGCATGTTTGCCCTTTAGCCCCAAAGCATCTTTGTTTCACTGCAGATTGGAGAAGAGGATCAACACAAACCACATGTGCTGTGAAAGGCTCTCCAGGAACACAAGGGCAAAAGTGAACATAGGGGCTGTGGATCACTTCTAAACCCCTACTGAGGTAGGCAGTTTGATTTCCAGAGATTCTTGACATCTGTGGCCTCTCTTAAAAGGAAAAAAAAAAAAAAAAAAAGGTGGGAGAAGAACAGAAGAACAGAACTATACAAATGCAGATGTGGAAATTTATGTTTCTTATTTCCATCCTACTACCAGTCTGGCACACTCCAGGCTGACTTACTCCTTTTTTTATGGGAATAAGTTTTCTGTGTCCTGTGATCCAGAATCCAGTCACATTAGGTCAGAGCTGACAGCAGCTGAGGAAGTTTGCATCGGAGGCACTGGAGGAAAGCAGCTGTCAAAGCAGCCTCGTGAAAGCTAACAACAGAGCAGAAAAGCAAGATGGAAAACATAAATGTCTGTTTTTTTACCTTCCAAAACAATGTAGAGATGAGATATCACACCAGTGGAGCATATCTGTGCACTGACAGATCAGTATTGCTGGAACAGCAAGTGCCAGTGCTGCCTGCTGGCACCAGGAGAGGATTAGGAACCCCCTCATCTTCCATTTTGCAGGAGAAGCTGGGGATGTACATACATGCATTCAGTCACCTGCTTCAGCCCTGTGTGGTTTCCTCTGGAACACTAAGTTAGTCTTGTAAACAAGAAGAGGCGTTGCAATGTGGATTGAAGAACACCAATAACCCAAATTTGCACTTTAACTGTGAGCCCATGCTTCTGTAGATTTAAGCCTTGAATCTAGGACAAATCTTGTTGTGATGTGGGTAGAATAAGCCCCAGTCTCTTATGGTAAAATGCTCAAAGCAGTAAATATTTACAATTAAGCCAGCCAGGATCCATTTCCTCTAATTAAAACATTTTTATCCTGGTGCTGTTTCATCCCTTACCACCAAATGAAAAATGTATTTAAGTCAGCACTGCTCCTGAAAGTGATCCCATTGAGCTGGAAGACTACAAATTCCCTGGACTGTAAAATCAATCAGAGATCATGTCCTGAGGGGCAACTGATGATACAAGCCCCATAGTGTGCCAGGGAGCAGTGAAGTTCCTAGGATAAAGACTGAAGTACCTACATGGGAGGAAAATGAAAGCAGGTCCATTTATTCTTGAACTTACCACTTGGCTTCCAAGTTCGAAGCTCCAGCAGGATTTTTTTGCCCCTAGCTTTAAAATTGTTGCTGCTTTAAAATATGTTCTTAGGGTTGGAATTGAACGTATTAAACTTCTTCATACAGCTCAGGAGCTTACAGCCTATCCTTGCACCTCTTCATGAATGAAGTCCTGCCAAGTCAGTAATTACAAGCAGGACAGAGAGACGTGGTGTTTTTTACAATTTCTTTTGATTGCTCATGTCCTACCTAATGTCTGCAGTGATGAAGAGCACCCTTAGCTGGCTGTATTACTCCACCAGACACCACCATATTATATAATGGGAAGCAAAAATAATACAATTTAAATACAGGATATTGCATAAGGAACAGCTAATGCTGCACGCCTCTGAATTTATGGTGCCTGATTTCCTGTAGCTTCCTCTGCTGTGGAGTTTACAGTGTTTACTAATGCAGCTCGGGCACACTGCAGCCTTCCTCTCTCTATGGGCACCAATTCTTTTCCAGCAGCTGCCTTTTGCCAAGGAAATTGCATAATGACAGTTCTGCAGCTTTGACAAAGGTGACTGAGGTTAGTCACACAGCTAAAACATAATTTTTGGAAGAGAAAAAGTGAACCAAACTCATTGACTCAGGAAATGAGTGTGCTGGTGTAATTTTTGTGTCCCCCCCAAAGGCGTTTATGTAGTTATTGTACCACTTTAAGTGGTATTTCCCAGCTACTTTCTAAAAAAAACCAGGAGGAAATTCCCATAGAAGTTGAAAATAATTTTTCTGTTAACTTCATCTGTTCATTTCATTGCAGCTAGGATTTCTACTCTGATTTCTGCCCTATGCTGTACAAACTGAAGATGAAGGACACTTGTAACTTGCCCTCCAACTCACACTGCAAGGTTTGTAAGGAGTTAACCAGATTGTGGCCACCAAGAAGTGACTGAGTGACAATATTTGAAAGTCAAGTGAACGAGCACATCAAAAGCACCCACCAAAAAGCAACTGAAGAGAACAAAGCTACTTAATACTTGGAAAGAGTAATATGACATGAACAAAAGACATGTAAAAGTGAAATACTTCAACCACAAGCTGAAAAAAATAGCCTGGCTAAGACAGGGAATGCAGGGTGAAGAGACAAAAATCATGGAGCCAGGGACTAGAAGGGAATGAGAAACGTTTTTTATATGGAGCTGGAGGAGAAGTCACCTACACTGGGACTGGCCCCAACTGACCAGAACTGAAATTGTGCATTAACCAGCATAGATCCTTCTTCTCCCTTCTGCCTTCCATGAGATGTGCTTGCTATTTGTTTGAAAGGCTTTTTTAAACCTCATTTTAAGGACTTAGGGTGGAGTTCCTAGTTTCCCACCATGTTTATCTTGCCAAGTACCATGCCAATGTAATTTTTACAGCAGATTCTAAGTGCTGGTACAATACACACTAGTGAGCTACAAGGGATATGGGTCACATGAGGGAAATAGCAGACAAAAATCATTCTACCTGCCAGACTTCTGGCTAAATTGAGGTACTTTTAAGAGCTCAGGGAACATGGGAGTAAAAAGAACAAGATATAACTGGGATGCAAAGCTGAGTTTTGGGCAGTCAAGAAAACAGTTGTTCAGTCATACAGAGAAGACTCAGGAGGAGTTAAGCAGCAATGTAGAGCACGAATGAAAAATCTGTGGCAGTCCAGTGCCATGCTAGTGCAACACCACAGAGGCACATTGAATAATGAGGTTGTGAGCCTCCAGTGCATTTGCTTACATTATTTAAAATCAAGTTTGCCCTCAAAACATATAGCCCCCTGTAGATGTAATGAAATCAGATTTCTTTCCCAATGCATTGAAATGTTACTTGTTACAGAAATCTAAACAGTTTACTTTTGACTCAACAGTTCATGTCATCCACTGCAAAATCTGTGTGTTTTGAACAATTTTTTTCTTCACAGTACAGAAAAAAAAGAGAGAAAACCTAGCTAAATGCCTATCATGAAAACCCAATTTTATTCCAAATTTAAACCTCTAAGTAAACTTACATTTTCACTCATTAATGAAGTTTAAGCATACTGTAAAGGCCAAACGTATTTCCATTTTGTTTCTCTAGAAACCAATAACTTGTATTTGAGGGCTGGCACAGACTTAATATACTAAAGAAACCTCACCTCTGAAACACAGATGTATAAAAGCTAGAAAAATTATTATTTCCTCAGTCAACACTTAATATCTTGCTTGGGAAACAAAGCAGATGATGACTTTCATACCACAGTTTGTATGCTTGCATAGTGTAGCACAAGGCAAAGGAAAGGAGAATTTGTAACAAATCAACGGAAACCTTTTGGCAATATTTCAATTGGTCACACATCTTTTAAAATGTATCTTCCAAAGCCGAAATGAGCCCGTTCAATCCGTTCCCTAATGAAGGAGTGACATCTTCTGTATTTTGAAGAAGACAAAGACTTATATGGAAGATGTAAGTGACAAAGATGTGTTGGTGAGTTATGCAAGTTATCTGAAACAAGGGCCAAAATTCCTTTTACTGAATCATCACACACTCTGCATAACACTTAGCTTCCTATAACCCTGTTCATATATACATCTCCCAGCCTTGCACAAAGGAGAAAGTAAAAGCTATTTTAGAAGTAATTTAGGAAGCTTAAAAACCAGCCACAGTGAAATTTATTAGCATCTTTTCTACGCCTCACTCCAACTGCCACTTTATTGAAAAGTGTTATTCTAGTAAAATCCTTAAAAGGAATGTCTCGAGGCTTTCAATGACTACAAAGGACACTTGTAAAGTTAGCTGTTCTCATTAGTATACAGGGGCTAGGGTTTGGGGAGGAGGAAGGGGGGGAGGGAAAGGAGATGCAAAATCGATGCATAATTATCAGTGGCAAAAAGTTCAAGTCAAACTCGCCAGCTTTTAGAATTCCAGCTGACCTCCACACATATATTTTTAACAATAATTAACTATTCAGGCTCCACCAGCTATGCCCAGCTTTTAGCTTATTTCCTCCAGCTTTTTTTAGTAATTAAACTACTCATCCCAGGGTTCAAATTCAGCATCTGCACAGCAAATACCTACTTCCCTGAGCATCTAAAGGACAAATACAAGAATAACTAGTTCTTCAGTTGTGGCTAGTGGTTATATTCTTTGTATTTGCTATTGAACATATTTTTCCTGTAGAAAGAAACAAGAAAATTGCAAATTAAAATTCATTTGAAGGATAACCTACACAGTACATCATTGTAGCAGAGAGTAAGAACTAATGGCAGATCTGAATCTTTTCCAAGTTGTGCAAAATGCCACAAAAGCAGCCCAAGTTATGAGAAAAAGGACTTCAGATGTTAGTAATTAAGGAGGTTCTAAAATTCACTGAACTTTTTTTTGCATTTTACATGCTTTGATATGGAAAAACCGCATTCAACTTATAAATTAGTCAAGATAAAGCTAATAATAACATCGCATACTGGTCCTAATGCAGGAGGAATTCAGTGAGACATCATAAAATGCTTCAGCATCAGTTTCTAGTAGCAGCTGTGGCAGAGAAAGAAATCTAAAATATTTTGTGGATTTAATGTATTCATAAAAGAACTAATCACACAAGTAAATGTAGCTGCTCAAATTGCTTTCTTGGACAAAGGCAAACATCTTCCATTTTCTTTCATGTGGGATTGCTACCTTCTTCAAAGGAGAAGCTTTTACCTCAAATTGAGTGGGGGTTGGGAGATTGTTAAGCTCCAGTCTGTCTGATGTGCTCAGTTCTCATCTTGAAGCTCAATGACTCTTAAAAACCCAGCATAGGATTTTACAAAGGAATCTATTCATAATAGGTATTCAAACTTAATGACCAACATCTAATTATCAAATTCACAGATTTAAAAAAAAATTATTACAGATTTAAAAAAATTATTTTGATTGCTGCCTAGACCTCTTCTCTTTGCTAGTCTTCCCCCCCCCCCATCCTCAGAGAAAGGGAAAAAAAAAAAAAAAATCAAAACAACCTGAACAAGTGACCAACACAAGCCATGTTCCTTCCCCAGTACAAAATATCTAATTTTTGTTTCGGTACGATTTGACTTATAAATTCCAACAGCCACATTCTCGGCTGCTCGAAGGGGCGTCTCACAGCTTACGAATGAACGCTGCTGGCAAACAAAGGGGCTCAGTTGCATCTCCGTGCATTAATAACCGGTGTCCCACTGCATCAGACTATGCGGATTGTTGTGGGGATTTTTTTTTTTTTTTTTTTTTGCTTGCAAAATGGAGATCTTACAACTGAAAGAAGACCAAGGGGGAACGTGCATACACAGTTTTGTTCTCAGGAACCAGAATTAATTTCCCCTTAACAATGAGACACAGACCCAAAAATAAAAACAAGACCACGTTTATTCAATACAGACAGGTTAATTAAGACAGTAAGTCCTGTAAATCAGGAACACATTTCAAACGCTCCGGTACGAAGTGCATATATTTAAAATCAACAGCTGCATCTTGTACTTGAGCCATTGAGTTTGTCGGGGAAGGGTGGATTCAGGGTTTTTCTTTTTGGTAGAAAAAACTTGTTTCGGCTACCTTATGTGAACAATGCATCTCAGGCTCCATTCACTCATTTGTTATTAAGTCCAGCTGCCCTCCAGCTTTGATATTCACATTTTTTAAAACTGCTTCATACAGTCACAACGAGAAATAATAACAATAAACGTTAAAATAACAACAAATAAACCCCCAACAAAAAACCAAACCAGCCCGGGAGGGGAAAGGAAACACCTCCCGCCGGGGTCAGCGAAGATTATTGCAAATGGCTCCCGGGAGACGGAGCAGCTCCGCGGCAGCGGGGGACCGGCGGCGGGGGGGTCCGCGGCCCCGGCCGTCCTGCCCCGGCGGGGGGAGGAGAAGGAGGAGCTCCCGGGGAAGGCAGAGGAGGGAGGGGGGCACAACAACAGCTCGGGGCGGGCGGTGTGCGCGGCCTCGCCGGCCGGGGCTCCACGGGGTCCGCGCCGCGGGTGACCTTGGGGCGGGGGCGCTCGAGCAGCTCCCGCCCGAACCGGCACCGGCCCGGGGGGCCCCGCCGCCGGGACACACTTACATCCTGGCGGAGCCCGCACCGCGCTCCCGCAGCCCGCCCGGAGGGGGCTCCGCCGCCGCCGCCAGCGGCCGCGCTCCTTCGCCCCGGTCACCGCCGCCGTTCGTCCCCGCCGGCTACTGCAGGGGCTGCACCGCCGCCGCCGCCTCGCCGTCTGCGCCGCCGCTCCCCGCCGAGGTGCTGCCGCTGGAGGCCGCGGATGCTGCCGCTGCCGCCGCCGCCGCCGCCAGTTGCAGCCGCCGGACGGCTTCTTTGATGAGGTTGCCGGAAAGGATGAGCTGCTGCAGGAGCCGGTGCGGGTCCTCCTCCTCCGCCGGCCCGTCGCCCGGCCCCGGCGGAGGCTGCTTCCTCCGGCGGGCGGCGCTCCGCAGCCAGCCCCGTCCGCACAGCTGCTTGGTCACCCGCTGCTGCCCGCTCCGGTCCGGCCGCGGAGGCTCAACATGTTGCGAGTGAGCTTGCGTCGGGGCCGGTCCCCGCGGCGCCAGCAGCCCGGCCCCGGCGCCGCTGCAGCACCGCGGCGAGTAGGGGGCGGCGCGGTCGCGGGCGCTGCCCGGCCCCAAGTGCTTGGGGGCGCGGGGCGGCGGCGCCCGCTGGGCGCTCAGTTGCAGCACCTCGCCCAGCTTGGCCACCAGCGCGTCCACCTCCTTAGAGCCCGCCTGTCCCACGGCGACCGGGCGCTCCAGCAGCAGGAAGCGCTCGCCCGGGCGGCACGGCATCTCTGCCGGGTCCCCGCCGTGCCGCAGCCGCCGCAGCGGGACCGGGGCCGCCGCCCGCCCGCCGCCCCGCGCGCGCGCGAGCACACGCGGCTCCGGCGCTGCGGTCGCGGCTGGAGCTCGGCCCGCTGGCGTTGGTTTGTAAACAATGGGTGACGCGCGCGCCCGGGCGCCTCCCACTGCGCCGGCCGGGGTGGGGGGGAGAAGGGGGGCGGCCCTCCGGATCAACCGCTCGCCGACCGCTCCCGGGGCCGGCACCCCGCGCGGGGAGGGCTCGGCCAACAGCGCGGGGGCGGCTTCCGCCACCGGGCGCCGCCGGCCGAGCGAGGCCGCCCCGCGACCACCGAACGCGCCGGTGCCGGTCCCGTCCCCTTCCCCCCCCGTCTGCGCGCCGCGTGGACCGGCCCGCTTTCAAACCCCGCACCTCGGGTCTCGGGGGCGGGGCCGCTGTGATTGGCAGGAGGGGGCGGGGCGCGCGGCGCGGCGGAGGGTCCCGCGCCGCCGCAGGACGGTCACTTGCAGGGGGCACGAGGGGCAGCGGGGAGCGCGAGCGGCGCCCGGTGACCGCCCGGCCGGTGCCGGTCCCGCCCCGCCGTTAACGGCCCGCGGGGCGCCGGTGCGGCCGCGCGCCGGTGCCCCGTGAGCGCCTGGCGGTTGCGCGCGTGCGGTTCTCCCGCGGCACCGCGCGCCCGGAGAGCGGAGCCGGCGCTTCCCAGCGGAGCGCGAGCGGCCCGCACCGGCCTCTGCGGAGCGGGTAATCCCCATCAGCCAGCGCCGTCTCCCGCAGGCTTCCGTGCCGGGATCGCGGCGCGCTCGTTCCGCATCGCCCGGCTCCGACCGCTTGGCTCGCGCTCGGCGAGCGTCTTTGCCCTGCTTGCTTTGCCCGCAGCCGGCAGCCGGCAGCGCACTGGTTTGGGGTTTAGCTCCTTGACGTAGAAATGCTTTCGGAGCCTGCCTTCGCATCACTAGAATTTGTACACGTGCAGCAACTCTGCAGGTGTTCCGTCGGGATTTCTCTCAGCCTGCGGTTTACTTCATCACTTACATCAAGGCTCTGTCCTGTCACTTCATGTCCCAGTCCCATTCCTTCCCCTGCTTCTGTCAATGCATCTTTCAAGCATGGGCTGAAATTTCTATCATGAGCCTTAAAAAAGGTTTTCTGGGTGTTGGAACTCTGGGAACGTAGTCCCGAACACGCTTATTCACGTGACAGGGCATGCGGTCGGTTCCGCTGGGAACAGCTTGTAAAGCGTAAGTTGCTCATACACATAACTGCTCTCACCACTGTGCCCTTGATTAATCAGTAAGCAGTTGGCAAAGGAGAGGCCATGTCCTTTGGTCTGTTTGTCCTCATGTCCTCCTGAGCTACTTCTACTTGCTGTACAGAGCAGGAGACCCTGTGCACAAATGCACGTGTTTGTGAGCATGCCTGCTGTCTGCACATGGTACTGGTCACTCCAGCTTAGGTGTCCAAGCCCTCTACTACATCCCCTGCCTGGATTTGTACCAGCTGGGCATAAATCATGTTACCTAATTGCATATTATTTATTCATGTGCATACTTAAGGTACCGAGACTTTCTTATTTTCAGCACCTTTTTGGTAACTGTCAGTTAAAACTCAGATCAAATTTTTCTACAGATGATGAAAAAGTGAGATTTTGTTGCCCCCTGCCCACCCCCAAATATTTTTAAGAAAACACTTTCACCTTTATTCCTTATTTTTGTGGTATCTATTCAAAAGCAATAGAAGCAGGCCTACACAGATGCAGTGGATGGATCTACTTCAACTCCGAGGGAGATCTATATTCAGATCACTTCTGAGTAGGTAATCTGGTATTCTATACAAGCAAAACTGCAATAAACCAGTACAGCTTATTCCAGCCTTTTCTTCTCCCACAAAAGCAAAATAAACTCTACCAGCAGAAGCTCAGTGCTGCTTGTGATTACCTCTACACCTGGGGCTTTCATGAGCCCGGGAATGATAATCGCAAATCGTGCTTCATTGCATCCCTGACCAACGGCAGTGCTGGGAAAAGCTTGCAGGATCAGTGCCACAGATAGGGAGCTCCGAGCGCAGTCGTTAGCAGAATCCTGATGTTCTCAGATCTTTTTAAATGCAAAATTTTAGTGATCAGTGGTTGACAATGGACTGAGTATCTGCTGAGGGTTTTAGGGCTAAACATCCTGCAGATGTTTACATTGAACAGGTTACCAGCTGAACAAAATGAGATTTGTGGACATTCAGGAGAAGGATGTTTCAGATTTTCCTCCTAGAGGAATTGGGAACCTCAGCCTTAGGTACTATCTGCTCTTTTCACTGGATGATGAGAGAAAAGCAAAAATGCTGAAGAAGATAGTATATCCTATATCTGTGGTTCTCCCTCAAAGATTTGTTTATGTGAGAAAACCGTACCAAAGAGGGCTCAATATGAATTTACATCATAATCATATCCGTGGAATGGATCTCTGTCAGCACCCAGAGACCTTTCTGGGACTTAACCCCAATCCATGCTAGGGGCAGATCCAAACTGTCTGCAGCCATTATCGGGTGTTTCTGGCAGAAACACCACAGCAGCTCCTGAACAGGTAGCTGTTTGCTAGTGCCTCTCCAAAGAAATGAGGACAACTTCAACAAATAAAGGGGCTGTCATAGGTGTCCCGGTGTGGAGTTAGTGAGCATAAGTGACAGGGTTGCCTGCCAGCTCAGCCCCAAAGAAGCTGAGGCCTCGTCAGTTGTAGCTATCAGGTAATTTGGCCAAGTCCTTAGTAAGCTGTAGCTTACTCACTGTGTTCTCTTTTTAATTAGGAGAATCACAGCCTGGTTATCATGCTTGGTCTT
Source organism: Haemorhous mexicanus (assembly GCF_027477595.1). Lineage (NCBI taxonomy): Eukaryota > Metazoa > Chordata > Aves > Passeriformes > Fringillidae > Haemorhous > Haemorhous mexicanus. The sequence continues at coordinate 134,696,628 of NC_082341.1, forward strand.
CTGCTGGAAATGAGCTCTGCAGCACTGTTTTTACTTTAGCAGTTTACCACAGTAATTGCAATTAAAAAAATCCCCAAAGCGTAGAACACTAAGGACAAGGAGAGGTTCCTTTTAAAATAAAAGTATAAAAGGACTTGAAAAACTGTTGACAAAATTTTTCTGACCCCTGACAGTATTTTTCTGAGAAGAAAATGACCGTTGCTGCTATTCTTTTTTTTTTTTTTTTTTTTTTTTCTTCCCCAGGGGCGGTTCTGTGTATGGTCTGCTGGGATTGCCAAAATTCTCATGGCAACTTGTCATCTAAGTTATTCTATTAGCTAGACATTATAGTTGAGAACAGTCATTGGTCCCTTTTTATGATTATTATTTACTTGCACTCTCACTTTGTATGTTAAAATGTTTAGAAAACAGTATTTAAGATACTTTTAGTAATACTTGTCTTTCAGATATTCCTAGCAGAGGAATAAGTCAACTCAAAATCTGAGTTTCATAAACAAGTACTAATTATATTAATTATATGTCCACCTATAAAAACTTGACATAATTTTATTGTGTTTCCTTAGGATACATTTTAATTTCAGAATATAAAGGTCAATTTATATATTTTACCTTTTGTACTGATCCTCACAACATGGACAACTGGATGTGAATTCAGTGCTTTAAATCTGTTAAAGACAAAGAAAGAAAACCCTTAAATCCTTTGAAGTCTGCATTCCAGTGTAATCTCAGTCCTTTGACTACATGTTCAGGATCATGCACATGTTCTAATCTGTTATGGAGACCCTGTAACCCAGTCAATGTGAAAATGATAAATAATAGTTCATTTATGCAGGTGTTTGCATTTCAAACCTTTTTGCTGGAGCTGCATGGTCTGTGCTCTCAGACTTTGGCATGTGTAGAAATGAATCAGGTTGATAAATTCATGATAGAGACTATGTAGTGTTGCATCACAGTGTAAAAGTATTTATAGTGTTGTTTACAAAACAGTAAGACAGCTTTGAACTGGGTGAACCCGGTGACTAGCAGATCCATTCCAGTCCTTTCTTTCTCCAGGCATTTCTCACGTCCTTTTTTTTTTTACAGAAACTTCTGTAATATTTGTTAAATATGCAGAGCTTCTCTTCATAACAATAGTGTCAATGAAGGGTGCTTGTGCAAAGTAAATTATTTTCCTGTGCACAGTTCAAATGCAGAATGCAGAGAGGCCAGAACACCATCCAAATAAGACAACTTTAGATTCCCCAATAATTGTTTTGTAATCTGCATTTATAATAGATTTCCAAGAACAAAAAACATTCCTGTAGAAACAACTGAGGTTGCTAAGTGACACAAATGTATTTACTGTGTCATAACTTGCAAAAGCCAAGCACATTAAAACAGGAGCTTTAATAAGCAGCAGTGTCATGAATCTCACCTTGACTCCCAGGGTAAATATAAACCTGTTGGCCAACAGCTTTGCATGGTTTGGGATGCCCAGTCTGAGACCTTAATGGAAACAGGAAACATTAGTTGTTTTAGAAAATAGAGGCTTTCATTCTTAAGGAATTGAAATATGCATACTTTGTGCCAGTGGATGTTTGGGATTTGTTTCTTTCCTGTGTTGTTTCTGTTTGTCCTCATTCAATTACCTAAGAATTTGTATGTTGGGATACTGCTTCCTAACAAGGCTGGAAACTACAGTCAGTTGTGAGGCTGAGTTACTTCTTTTTGCTGAAGTTATCATTGTTTCTTATATCTTTTAGACACAAAAATCCCCTCTCCAGTCTTTTTGAGACTGCAAAAATCTGGCACCTTCTTTTGTCTTCTCACCTTCTTCTCGTGTCTGACACAGCAAACTGCTGTATTTCAGCTTCTCCAAGCAGTCAGAGCACAGGGCCCCTATGGAGGGACCACAGGAACATTCCTTTGGCCTGATAAGGCTGATGCTGCTCTTTCCCTAAGCTGCAAAACCTCTTTTTCCTCCTCTGATACTCCCAAGATGCAGTGGATGCCCTGTGCCTGCAGCAAATGTGCAGAAGTGGACAGTGCAGGAATTCTACCTGTTCATTAGGAGCTGCCAGGCTGCTTGCACAACAGCCTCTGCTAGTTTAGGAATGAGACAGGAGGCGTGGGAAAGGAGCCTACAGACGTCTCAGGGATGCACCAAACTACAGGGCAACCAAGTCTTTGTTTGTTTATTCAAATAATTGACTCACTTCCAGCTTTCCTAATAACTGGAATATATTATAATGGTAACCTGTATTATAAGTAATGAGCCGGTGTAATGCATTGTGTGGGCTCTCATAGGTTTTCCATATAGGCAATATTCCTGAGAATAATTTCCATTTGTTCAATCTTTACAAATATTGAAATATGGAAAGCAGAGATGAAAACAATGTATCGAACCACTCCTAAAATGTCATTAAATGGACTTTAGGAACATCTCTTAAAAAATACCAGTTTCGAGAGAAAAGCCCTTTCATCTTTTGTCAAAATACCCTGCACATTTCTGTATATCCTGGAAAAATCCCTGTGCTTGTTTCTGTACCTTCAGTTGGTAATTGTTTGTTAACCAGACATGTCTCTTGACAGTTCTGTTAAAACAAGCCTCTCTGCAGTGAATACTGAAAAGCCACAATCAATAAACTAGTATATAATGATTACAAGTAATGTGTCTCACTCAGCATGTAGGGCAAAAAAGAAAAAAAAATAAAAGACTCCTGTCTAATTATATTTGAAGTAGACTTGTCTAAAATTAAGGGAGCACTTGTCCCACAAGGACTGCAGCCAATTCCACTGAATCAATGGAACCTGTGCAGGACTGCCAGCTTTCCTCATTGAAATTCTTCCTTCAAGCATACTTTTGGCATTAAGCCATTAGAAAAAGATGACTGTTACCTAAAAAGAAAAATGAAGACCAGGCACCACCTGAGATCTGACAGCTCCTTCTTGTTTTGAATCTGAACTGTGCTGTTAGTGCAGCTTAGGCCCTGGATTTGCTCCTCACAGAAGCATGATCAGCTTTCAGTAAGAAACCTCTCGGGGCAGCTACGGTGGTTATAGATGTGGTCACATTTCCTTCTTTTGCTCCCTGACCACAGCTCACTTTTTTTCTTCTTCTTTTTTTTTTTCTTTTTTTTTTTTTTTTTTTGGGGGGGGGGTGGTATTACTCATTGTGAATTCCTCAGTTTTCCTTCTTAATCTAATCCTGCAGAGCACTGTGATGTTCACTTGTACTCAGTATGATATTTAATCTCTACCATTTTTCCCTGTGAGAGAGATTAGTAAAATATATTAAAACCAACAAACTTCATTTTTCTCAAGACTTATTAGCCCTCTATAACAAGACAGGTAGATCCAGCTTCTTGAAACACCTTTCCTTCTTTTCTTTAAAAATATTATGTCCATGACAGCCTGATTCCACTGCACATGCTCCTTTTTGTTTTACCTAAAATAGTCTTTTTGATCTGTTTACAGTCCTTTTTTCTTTTTTTTTTTCTTTCTCCAGTAACTTCTAAGTATCCAAACACATTTCATAGAATCATGTAATGGTTTGGGTTGGAATAGACCTTAAAGATCATCTAGTTCCAACCCCCCTACTGTGGGCAGGAGCACCTTCCACTAGAACTGGTTGCTCAGAGTTCCATACAGCCCGGCCTTGAACATTTCCAGGGATGTGGCATCCACAGCTTCTCTGAGCAACCTCTCCCAGTGCCTCACCACCCTCACAGTAAAGAATTGCTGTCTAATAGATAATCTAGTCCTATCCCTTTAAGTTTAAAGCCACTCCCCATTATCCTGTCACCGTATGCCCTGGTCAAATGTCCCTCTCCAGCCTTCTTTTAGCCCTCCCTGAGATACTGGAAGGCAGCTCTCTCAGCCTGTCCTCACAGGAGAGGTACTCCAGCCCTCCAGCCATGTTCATGACCTACCTCTGGACTTGCTTCAACAGGTCTGCATCTTCCTTGTGTTGGGGGAGCCAGAGCTGGATGCTGTACTCTAGGTGGGATCTCACAACAGTGGAGTAGAGGGGCAGAATCACCTTCCTCAACCTGCTGGTCAGAGTGTGAAGAAATGGCTTATTTTGAGGGGTTTGGGATTTTTGTTCTGCTATCTGTGTATTTTATCTTCCAACCATCTATTAGGTTAGCCTGATTTTCCCTTTTTAAAATCAAGTCTATATATTTAGACAGTGAATTTCCCAATAGCAAAGTCAAGAAACAACACCCATAAATTATTACACAGTAATAATTCCCATCACATTAACAACTGTGTTTTCCTGTATATTTTTTTAAGGTCTAAATTCACTCTCAGTGGATGATGAAAAACAGCCCTTTATGTTGCAAACCTTTCAGCATATAATGTTCATCATAATACATTTCATGATATCCTTGGATGCTATTATAAATGCATAATTTAGAGTAAGTATCACAGGTCATGTCACTTACCTCCTTCTGGTGTAGGGTTCTCAAGACTTCTTATTAAAAAAGTCTTTGGCTCACAATAAGAGACATGGAGAATGTTCCTGCCTCATTCAATTTTCCTCTCTCCAGGGTCCTGCTGAACCACCACAGTTCACAGCCAGGGGCACACACATAAACTGGCCATGATTTTAAATTGTAGAATCTTAGAATACAGGTTGGAAAGAGCTGACCTCCGGGAACGTTTCATCCAACCTTTTTTGGTAAAAGCACAGTCTAGACAAGATGGCCCAGCACACTGGCAGCCTAATCTCAGGGGTGTACAGTGTTGGGGATCCACCACTTCCCTGGGGAGATCATTCTGAACAATGGCTGATTGTTCTCTTTGTGAAAAGTTTTCATTGTGTGAGTAGTTGTAACTTCCCCAGGAGTAACTTGTACCCAATACCCCTGTCTTTTTCATGTGACTCCTTGTAAAAAGGGAGTCTCCATCTTCTCTGTAGCCACCCATAAAATAGTGGAATATGGTGAGGAGCTCTCCCCTAAGCCTTCTTTTCTCAAGGCTGAACAAACTCAGTTCTCTCAGCCTTTGCCCCTGTCACAGGCTTCCCAGTCATTTGATCATCTTTGTGGCTCTTCTCTGTACCCTCTCCAGCCTGTGACCAAAACTGAGCACAGTTTTCCAGTGTGGTCTGATGAGCTCTGAGCAGAGTGGGACAATGACTTCTGGATCTCTGCTGGTGATGCCCTTGTGGATGCATCAGCCTGGATTTTTTGTCCCCACGGCTGTGAGCCAGCAGTGCTGGTGCAGACAGAGGTGAAGGAAGTGTTGAGAACCTCTGCCTTCTCAGCATTGTCAGTGACAAATTCACCTCTCTTATCAGCGGGACAGTATTTTCTTTCTCTTCTGCTTGTTGTTTATGTATCTGAGGAACTGTTTCTTTTAGCTTTGAGCAGACTCAGAAATATGCAGTTAACCTGAATTTTAATTTTCCTGTATAGCAAGACTTTAATTTGTTGCAGTTCTGTAGCTGCAGAGGAGCTGACTGAATTGCCCCTGAAGCAGGAAAACTGGGCAGTGCAGAAGTGGGGGGGGAGAGGATCTTTCAACCATCTCAGTGAGAGGTTTGCCTTCCCACTTGGGCTTGGAGGGCTGTGCTCAGATTGAGTGGAGAACTCTGGAATGAAGATTTACAGGTAAATCCTTAGGGGAGCCACTGCTTTTTTGCATGATCTGAATTGTTCTTGTTGGACTCCCACTGTTGCTTTAGATAAATGTGCTCTTCTACCTTTGAAAACATTCAACACTTCTGAAGAATTTCCTGTCTTCTATATAGCATCTCTTAAACTAAGAGCAGCAAACCAAAATTCCTGACAAGTTTGAAAGTTTTTGTACACTTTAGAGCCAAATATCAACAACTCTCCTGTCTCACTCTGTGTTTCCTCTTCCCCGTGCTGCTTGCTACAAGGCAACTATGATTGGACATTTTGATTCCTGTGTTACATCCTTTTTGCTGAAAGATATGACTGTATTTCAAAGGAGTGAGTCATGGGGATTAACGTGGGATTTTTGGTCAGGAAAATTTCAACTAGCTCCCCCCCCCCCCCCCTTCCCCCCAGTACTACCTGAGCACTGGCTGCAGTTTTGAGGGATTTAGAAGTGTTCTGTGTACTCTTGCATTAGCTTCCTCGAGCCTCTTGCTAGTTTATGAAGGTGCATTTGCAGCCTCTGCCCCTGGAACATGTCTTTATACCTTCCCTTGTGTCCCCTGCAGTTGTCACAGCTTCACAATGCCACATGTTTTGTAAAAATATTGTTTCAAGCTTTCTGACCCTGCTTGCCCCTGCCATGCCCATGTTGCAGCCCTCACCGTTGTGCTGGAGAGGTGTGTTGTGCCACATGAGGAGCCACACGAGAGCTGGTCTTCAGAAATTTATCTTTTTCAGGACTCTAAAAATACTGGATCAGCAGAAATGAACAATGCAGGGGTAGAGGAGGGCAGGACTGAGGAATGATGTTGAAATGGGAACACTAAAAGCAGGTTCTACCCTTCAAAAACTTCACACCCTAAGCCCATGCCCCAGGATTTCTGCCAGCCTTAAAGGTTCCTCGCAGTACCACAAGCTGGTGTTGCTACTGATTCTGAGGCAGGCATGAGCAGGAGGCCTGTGGCAGTAAGGAAGGAGGAATGGAAAGGCATTGGAAGAGTAATAGCATTCAAGTGGTGGAAAAATGTCCTCATAGTACAGAGTAGCTGACAAGACAGACGCTTCAGTATCAGCCTTTATCCTCCTGTTAAACTGGCTGCCTCAAATCAAAAGCAACTACAGGACTGAGTTTCACATTTTTTCCTATAGAAAGGATTCCAGTTATACCTGGAATAACTTACAACTCAGGTTAACTTTGCAGTGAAATTGAGTTCAAAGAGCTTATAAACAGAATTCTTGTCTGCAAAATTGATTTCAAACTGTTTAAAGTAGTTCTGTTGGCACGATGCTATTTTAGCAAGGATGACAGGACCCCTAAGGCCAACATTTCTAAGGCAATTTGTCCAAGAAAGAAACTCTTTTCAGTTAATGAACCACTTTATAAAGAACTTAATATTGTTAGCTTTCACTATAACTTTCCTGTAAAATGCTTCTTCAGCTAGGAAGTTATCCCTTAGATTATGTACCATTGACATCATGAGTTCATATATTTTAGAAGTTCCCTCCTTAACTGTTTTCACAAATTGACCTTCATGATCCATTTCCAAATGGTCCCCACTTAAAGTTTGTGTTTCTTACTGAATGTGAAGCTGCAATAAGAAAACTCCACCACATTGACCAAAATTCGTTGGTGTTGCAGCCTGGTGGGTTTTATTACTTTCCTTTAACGTTCATTTGAATAAGATAGTAAATTGGGCAAAGCCCTACTGAAACCAGAAGTTGCAACATGGTTTGTGAGGACACAAACATAAAAATGATCAACAAGCCAGGAACCAGGGAAACTAGATATCATCTGTCTACATGCTTGAGTCTACCTTTCTTCTACTTCAAAATCACACTTGACTTGAAAGACACTCACACAGCAATAAAAAAAATAAATTAAAATATCAAAACAGTAAACAACCATGGCAGTTCCAGCTAAGTGATTACTTTCTTCCTCACAGCTTTCCTGCTCTTCATCTTTATCATCACTGGGCATTGCAGTCTGCTACAGCAAATTGTGGTACATCAGAGTAGGAATTGAACTGCAGAAAATAAAATGTTAATGATGATGATTAAAGTTTTCCTGGGATTCCCATATGCACTCATTATCACTGCTGCCATCATTCACTCTGTGCTGTGCTCATTGAAGGCTCTGCAACTGATGTAGGTAGGATATACTGAAACTGAAATAATTTCTTGAAAACAATGTGAATCTAAATTCATCATCCTTCACAAAATAATTCTGAAAGAACAGTGCAGTCCCAAAATCCCAAAAGAAAACCTCTTCTAAGATACCAAAAGAGGAAGTTGGTTGCATTGCTCAATAAGAAACCCCTTGAAAATGACAAGCAGAAGGGAGTGATCACATGAATATTTCCTGTGCTGATGTATCCCAGCTTTTGCAGGAGTGTTGTAAGGTGACTTGTGTAACTTGTGGGTAGTCTGGATGGCACCTCATCGTGGAGATGGCATTTGATAATGACCAAACCTGACTAAGCCAACATAATGCCAAGCTGCCTTTGAAAGCCCTTCCCCACCTGCTTGCCTTTCTGGGTTTCTAACACATCCCTTGTGCTGTCTCTGGTGCTCTTTGGAGCCACAGGCAGTCAGATCAGAGGGTCCAGACAGCCGTATAGATCAGTTTGGCTTTCTGCTCTGGATTATTTATGGTTTGAGGTACATCCCTAGCAAAGCCTGGCTGGCAGGCAGGAGAGGGAGTGGGGCTTCTTTCAGATACTAAGTCTGGTTTAACTGAACCATAAGCCTGCAGGAGAAGTCTCCCCAGTACACAGACTTTGGTAGTGAAGCTCTTTCAAACAGCACCTGCCATGCTCCAGGCACAGCTGACTGCTTTGCTTTTCTGCTGAAATTCATCGCCTCTCCAGGTGGGTCTGTGAAATCAGTCTCTGTGGAGCTAGACTATAAACTGGGCTGTGGCTCAAGGTACATAACTTCTGATGCAACAGCACAGGTGATGAGCTGTGGTGTAACACCAGGAGTGAGTAGCTGGAGGTCATAGGCAAGAACTTTACCCACGTGGTTGCTGCAGCCAGTCTCTCATGAAAATGCATTTGGAGTGGTCTCAATGGCTCATGTTCCTTGAACTCATCAGCACCTGCAATTTCTATGTGCTTTTTAATTAAAGAAGATGCTCTGTGTGGCAGCTACACTAGTGGATTCAGTTTTTTTCCCAGAAAACTATCTGCTGAGGGAACAAATTGCCACATAGCAGTTGTAGCATGGCATTGTGGGTCTTGTATAGGACACAATGGTTATCCATAATTCAGTGTTGCAGCACAGACAGGCATGGCAGAGAGGATACCAGTACAACAGCAGTGCAGTTACTGGGGCTTACTGCTGTCACAGATCTCCTTTGCAGAATGGAGCCATGCAGATCTGCTCAGTGTAGACTCACTAGCTGACATTACAGACCTTCAAAATCCATTGCTTTTACCACGATTAAGGAATAAAAAGAAACCAAATTTCTTTAATGCTATCAACAAACGATAGGTTGTGTTGGGGATAAAAAGTGCCTATAAAAAGTGCTTTAAGAGTGGCTATATTTAGCCTTGGTCCAAAGTGCCTGAAGGCATGGTCTTCATGGGTAGTCTCACTGTCCCACTGGGAGTTTGCATGCAGTCAAGTCTCCAAAAAAGTGTGATTCTACATGCAACCATATGACTTGCAGAAGTGGTGTCAGAGGTAAGGACCAGTCACAATAAAAATCTATCTCTGTTGTGGCTGGTGTAAGGGATGAGTAAACTTTTTGGACTTCTCTGTCCGAGAAAACATTGTAAAATACTTTACTTATAACACATTTTCTTCTTGGAAAGTGTGTCAAAGTCCAAACTGCTTGTCCACTATGAGTGAACTCTTTCTTTTGAGTGACCTCCTTGGCTCTTTGAATTGCCCAGCTCCCAATGGACGCCTTCTCTTATTACAGCCAAGACAAAATGCGGAATGGATTTTAGCAGATCCCCTCCCACCCCTGCCAATAGGTAAAGGAGGCTAATACTGTTTGTGAAAAAAAAAAAAAAAAATCATGCACACAGTTTCTCATTCTGATCACAAGGCAAAGCCAAGTATGATGGAAAGCATTTTTCCTCTGAACTGATTTATTGTATGTATATCACTGTTAGAAGCAACAAAGATGCCATTGTAATGTAAAAATGTCAGTCATCAGGTTGAATTTGTAGTTGCAATTATCTAATTACATAAAAAGAAATGCTGAAGAACTGTAAAACTCAAATATTTATTCAGCAAAAAAGCTGAATCCCATAGACTCTTCCTTCACCATGCACATGTGCATGTTTCTTGTATACTATTTAGTGTGTACTGCTTTTTATAGCATGGTTTGTGTAATTTGTTAGTTTGATTTACTGTATTATTTCCTGAGTGTGAAGCAATCCTGAAGTAAGTGCCATTTTGTGGGTAGCAAAGTATTTGAGTGCAGCTCACCACCTCCAATGTGTCAGCTAGATCTATTGCACAACTATTAATGGCATGTTCAGAAGAACTTTTACACTAATATTGAAATTCTTTTAAGACCATATTTAGCTTTGGCAAATGTTTCCCACATGTCTTTGAGTGGCAGTCCATCTTTTGATGTTTATATTTGCCATCTGGATATGTCAGCTTTGTGCAACAGAAGTATGAAATGGTGTAAGTAAATCTCAAGAAGTGGAAAGAACATTTTAAAAGGTTTACAAACAAATTTACCCATAAATAGTATAGAGAAATGAGTGTGTAATGGTGTGGACATACTTTTTTGGCAAGCCACTCTACAGTCTGATTTTTTTTAATCTTATTGCTACAGATATCCCAAAAGGAATTTTAAGGAAGTTATATAAGAGAAAGAATATACATTGTAGGTTTTGTTTGTTAATTTTATGCATATGATCATATGTTCTGTATGATCAAGCTCACATTTCTTCCAGTACTTCTTATAAAGAGGCAGATTTCCTGATTTTCATGGATTTTCCCACACAACTTTTGTGGAAAATATTTGAACAAAGGATAAACTACATATAAAACATTAAAAAAATCCTTGGTTCCTCGGACAGGCAAATGCAAGAGTTATGCATTCTGCTGTTGCCATTACTCTTTGTATTTACAAGAATTGAGTGCAGAATCTGTTTTTCCTTGTACTCGGCTACAACTCAGATAAGCATCAGGAGAGATTAAATAGAACTGTGTAAGGGACGTAACCTCCTGTTACACTGCAGTAGGTTTGTTTTGCCACCAGCTACTGCAGGATAACATGAAATTCAGACCTTGGCAGGTAAAACACATCCAAGTTGAACGTGATAATTTCTGTAATGTGGAATATTTGAAGCCATAGCCATGTTAAGTATAATTAGATGGAACCAATGGTTGTATACCACAGAACAATTAGAACTCAATCCCTAGAAATGTGTTAAAGTTCTTCCCAGTTATTTATGCTGTTGAGATAGGCAGAGCCATATACAGTACTCAGAAGTGATATGCATTCATCTGTGTTTATATCACCAGGAAAGGCACTGCCATCTGCCCTTAGCAATTCTCTCTCTACTCTTTGCTCTTTGTAAGACGAGCCCAGCTTCAATGTCATGTTACAATTTATTGCTAGTGATCTGCTTCGAGTTGTTTTCTGGTGACCAGTAGTTTGTTTGGATTCCCTTTTTTCTTGTGTGTTGTCTGGTGTCACTGTGGAACTTGGGCTTGTCAGACTTATTTTATACATCATTAGCTCAGGAGTGCAGGGGATGATTACTTTCTCATAAAAAAGTAATTCTTTCTCAGAAGACATGTGTAAATCTTGGCTGTTGAGACAGTGCTTTTTGCAAATTTCCTTGAAAGTCGAAAACTCAGGATTTTATTCTTCATTGCCTCACACCTCTTGCTGTCATTTAAACTCCTGCCAAAGAACATCACTGAAGCAGCAGCTCTGCACTCTGCGGTTTCCAACCTTTGAGACTGCTGCTTTGTAATCTTGATGTCCTTGTACACAAGTCTTATTTACTTTTTTTATGTCATCCCAAGTTCATTTCCTTTAATGATCAAAAGTCCATGGCACGGTTTAGCCCTGAAAAGGACTGATACTACAGCCCTCACTGCGTTGCTGAGTGTAACTAGGGCAGAGGCCAGCTGGGCAGCAGCCAGTGCCTGGCTCCAGCATTTGAGAGCTGGGAAGCTCTAAGGTGAAACATTATTGGACACACTTGAGAACTAGAGGCTGTAAATAGAATAAAGCAAATAAAAACATTCAGAAAAAATGAGTGCCACAAGAACCGGTCTCTTTCCAAACACTCTTCCTATTTATTTTTTTGTTTTGTTTTGCAAAGTCTTCATTTCATTTGTAGGATAATACAAGTTCTAGATCTTGGCTCTGCCCTTTCCACTGCACAACATGTGCTCAATTCTTCTTCTGTCCTTTTTCTTCTTGTGATGTAGTTTGCTGAAAGGCTCTGGTACGTGGTTGTTAAAGCTCATGACAAAGTGGCTGGTGGGGTCAGGACACAGCAATTTTACAAGTGTGTTTGTTGTGCCTCAGTGGTCATCTGCCATTTGTGCACCAGGGGACTCATTTTCATAACCTGAGAGCTGCTCTGTCATTGAAACTTGTAAGAACTTGGAGCATTCACTGCTGTTCCATGTTTCTCCAAAGAGAAACAATCAAAGTTTATTGTAGAATAATTTCTCCAAAGTCCTGTTCTGTTCCTGTTTTGCTGGTGTTCTACTGCTACAGCAGTGTCTGCTGTTAATAGGGAACCCAGGCTCCCAAGGAAACAGGTACATTGTGGCAGTAGCAAAGTTGTCAACCATCACTCCAGAATCCAAACTCATCAACAAGCTTGTATTAACCAAGCTTTCAGCCTGACTCAATGCCTTTTCCATTCAATTTTTATGTTTTCTTAATTGCCCAACTTCATTTTTCCACAATGAGCTCTGCCCATCATTATCAAGAGCAGCAATTCCTGGAGTAATCTGGAGGAAACTTTGTGATTCCTTTGCCTTCCATTTATAGCATTTTATTTTCATAAAAACTAGATTTTTTTTTTTCAATCTCCCTGCACTGTAGCAATATCATTGAAGGAATGTGTGTTCTACTCAGGTAAGGGAGGATTGTTCCTCCTATCATTTATTTGTGAAGTTCCAATAGTGTTTGCTTTATTTAATGGCTGCCCAAATTACCTCCCGGGGGAGGCTGCAAATTTAATGAATCTTATGGCCCTTGGCCTAATTATCTTCTATCTTGGTTTCTTGTGCAAGATGGATATCCACTATTAGGAGGAACATATATTTGGGATTCAGCAGCATTTTACTTTCATCCACAAAAACCTACAGTGACCCTAAGTCATGCCAGCAATACTGCACTTCTGTCCAAAGCTGTCTTTTGGTGTGACCCACTTGCAGGGGTGATTGGCACACCTGTAGTGTAGAGCTACACAACCCTTCCAGATGTACACCAGCCCTGCAGGAATAGACAACTCATGATGGAGAATCAAAATCCTTACCAGTGGAGACCAAGCTGGTAAGACCTAGAGCAACTTCCACAAGCACTTCAGAGAAGTTTGCACCCTTAGGTCCCCATAAAGGACTTTTGTGGTTGAGATTTTGAAGGGGACAGAGAGTCCCTTGGTGGAATTGTTTGGCAGTGAGCATACATCATAGCCAGTGGGTTCCTACTGTGATTTTTTTGTGATGGAAACAGGTTTCAGACCACAACTCCATGAAAGGAATCATCAAGGCACTGATAACTGCAGGTATTTGCATCTCTCACATTTGTCTCTGCCCCTGCCAGTGCTGCTGCAGGCTGGCCCTTTGGTCTTCCAGCTTAAAAAAGTAATTCTGGTGGTAAATAATGTGCTGACTTTTCAAAGCTGGACCAGTTTTTCAATCCTGCCCACAAAGAGCTGGGGTGGCTTCCTGATGGAGTGTTGCATTGTGATTTGGGGACTGGAGACTTGTGATCAAGATGGATAGAGAAGGATAGAGAGGGGCTCTGTGGTTTTGAAAGCCATCTTCTTGGTGGTTATGTTCCAGATATGGAAATGTATTCTTACTGAAGCAGATTTACTGGGGTGCTCAGGAGAGAATGACTGTTCTGCAGTCTCTGTGTATGGGTGAGTTACCATATAACATGCACAGGAACTACAAAATGAAATATCCAAATGTATGACTGCCTCTGTTCATCCTTAAAAACACACTTTAAAATATTACTTCATGAGAGGCTGCAAGAAAGAAGCCAGAGCAAAAGGAAAAACTGGAATAATTCACAGTTGTCAGTTAGAAAGTGATGCAGTATGTCAAAAAAGTAGAGACTTTATGAAAGCCAACTACACACTGCAGTCATTTATGCTTAGTAAAGCTTGTAACTATTGCTATATGTAGAAGGATAGCAAATAATTAACATAAAACTGGTTAGTTATTACTTGGGCATGGAGCCAAAGTATGTTATGGCTGATTTACTGTAAAGGCTTATCTGCACTCGGCTGTTCCCACCCTTGCTCTGGTACCAGCGTGGCTTCACTTGTGGTAACAATTGCAGGAGCTCTTGTTTGACCAGGCAGGGGCACTTTTACTGCCATGTGGCCTAATCTGCTTGTGCAGTCATGTGTGCAGAGAGCAGCATACGGGTGTATGGTTTACAGCCTTTCCTTAGAAATGGCTTTAGTATGCACACCAACAGTCAGCACATAAAAATCATTTCCATCAAGTGATTTGGGGATATAGGAAAGACAGATTTCAAGGCTTGTTATTATGCTACTGCGATGGGCTTTAAAAAGGAAACATTTTTCCTAGCATGTCATAAATATCTCATCATGCCATTATGATCACAGACTAGGAAACCATCACGGCTATGCATGAGAAAGGCAACACTGCAGTAACATAAAATCTCTCACTCTCTTTTGTTTTCCTGGTGGATTGTTGCAAGAAAGAAAACTTGATAAAGTCTGAACATTTTCTTGCCCTTTTTTGAAAATCAGAATTTTTTCTTGTTTACCTTAGAAACTAGGGCTTTGTTTATGGTGTGCTCTGTGTTGTGAAGCACATGGAAATACAGGCAGTCCCTGCTTGAGCAGGCTCCTTACTCACTGATCTACTCCAAGGCTATGTACTCATGGGGGAACCTGGGCTTATGTTTGGTGATTAACCCAACACATGGACATGTCTCAGAGGACTCAGGCATTTGAGAACATAAGCTTAAGTTTCTAAAAGTAAGCAAGGAGTTAAACAATAAACCATATCAGGTAGCCTGTTTATTACCACATGGCCATTTCCACTGCTGTTCTCCATAAAGTTGTGCCAGCACTTTCATTTTAAACATTGTTTTTCATTAGTTTATATAATACAGCTGTAAACATTTTTTCAGGCTCAAACTTGGAATTTAAAGGGAGAAACTAGGAAAAAACCACACCCATGACTACTCTGCTTTTGAATGATATAAAAGTGAAACTGCTGGGAGTATTGCATGGCATGGGTATGTCCATGCCAATAAAAGCTTTGGATTAACAAGTGGAGGATGTACAAAGCCATCTCTGCAGATGTCCTCTATGAGGCAGATGTCCTGGAAAAGGCCAGGGAATGAGCCTGTGTGTTGAATCTCGAACTGGAATGGAAGAGCTCAGTAAACAAAATACCAGCATAGTAATGCTGAAGGAATATAATTAGTCACCACATTCTTGACTTGTGCTCTCTGGTATTTCCATTGTAAACATGGATTGTTTTCATCAAGCATAAGAACAACCGTGGATACAACTCTGTGTCCTTGTGTAAGTGGTGAGCATCAAGGATCTGATCACTGAGATTGACATCATATAAGACAACTAAACCATTTAACAGCCCAGTAGGAATCTAGCCTCTTTCTTACCCAGCCTGCCTAGTTTCTGCCAGGTTAGTGAGCTCAGTTACTCTGGTGAAGCCTCCAAATGCTAGAGCCAACACAAGCAAAGACCCTCTTGACAGCACCTACTGATGTAGCTCAGTCTCTTTGCATCACCAACCTGGGAGCATCTTCCAAGGGGGACATTTTGTGGGTATCAGTGTTGAGCAGCTGTTTCTCCTTGCCCTGCACCCTGTGCCACCTGTCTGAGGGGCTGGCACAGCTGTTTGTGCAGCCAGGCAGTGAGCTGTGCCGGGGAACATCCCTGTGCTGGCTGTTTCCTAGGGCACTTTACTGCATGGTTACACAAACTGTCGGGCTGGTGCAACTCAGGAGGCTGCAGGGAGGCAGGATGATCAGCTGATGGGGACAGGGTAAGCAGCAACTGCTAGAGCCAGTTCCAAAGCAGCAGTGAGACCAAAAGCCAAACCACAGGCTCAAGTTATTTACAGTTCTTTCCATTGGCTTCAGTGAACAACAGTTAGTGTCTCCCTGTTGCAACCCCAAATCCCAGTAAGACTGAAATCAGTGAACGATCCTTTTCCCTATGATTTCAATTGGTCTGTATTTAGAGTAAAAAACTTACTGAAGTTTTGATGTTATCTATGAAGGTCCCATCTGAGGGCTTTTGCAGTGGGTACTAAAAGACCGTTTGGGTAGCAACCCATAGATTTTTATCCTACTTCCTGGCTCATTCACCATGGTCTCTGTTGTCACTAGGGACGATGTGAAATAATATGAAAGCAAGTTCCTTCAATCTGAACCACAGGGGAAATAAAAAACCACAGCTGACAGAGGTTCCTATGAATCCAGCTCAGCTGAGAACACAGGCTGGGGACAAAAGCACCTGATGTGTGGGACATGTCCACTGAAAGAGAGCATCCAGTCTTCTTCCTCAAGCTAGGCCACATACTCTGTGATGCTGTTGTCATAGCAGTTGTGCAGAGAAAGTCTCATGCTGGGTCCCTAAAAGCCATCATGGACTTGACCATCTGGGTAGGTCAGTACATTAATAAAAAGCCTCTTGTGTTAAACTGAAATGAAGGGCGACTTTCCAAATCCATCAAAGGAAGTCCAACACATGGGTGTTAAAACAATGGGCCCTTTAGGTGTGTAGCTCTTGTCTACAGCAGGATTACTAAACCTCATTTATTTTTGACTTGTTTTGAATCTAGGTGCCCACTATCCAGGGCAAGTATTAAAGTTTTGGCCAGGAACGCCCTAGGCAGGGAGATACCAAATGATAATTCCTACATCAACCTGTGAGGGCTTGGTTCTTTAGAAGGAGGTTTCAAGCACCCCTAGAAAAAAATCAAACAACTTGATGTCTCTGGCAGGAAGATTTGTTTTGCAGTCCCATTTTTCCCATCTGAAAAATGCCTACAATTACACCTAACCTAACAGACAAGCTCTGAGGGCTTGATTAGTGTGTGCAAAGCCCATCAGTGTGTACATGGTGAAGTCTGTAGCCCTGAGAAAGGAAGGAATGAGGTGGCCCAATAACTCTGCAGTGAGTCAGTAACATTACCTAATCTATAGTACAGCTGTGCCACACGGGATACTCTCTGTAAACACACTGCCTTATCACCTGCTTGTTGGGAAGGGTGAGCTGGTTCAGCTAAAATAAGAACAGGAATAAACCTGTGTCCAACAGCACTTCCATCTTACCTCCGCTTATGCTCCAGCGCTCCCTGTCCTGAGTGAAATGAACTCCCAGAGGTTTTTTTTCCTTGAGGTATTAATTATTTCATTGAAAAAAAGGAGGGAGGATGAAAATAACCCAGAGAAATGGGTGTTTGTGCAGTGTTTACGCCAAGGTTTCCAAGCTGATATACAGCAATAAATACCAGGGACCAGCTGCTTCCTTTCTTACATGAGTCCACGTGGAGATGGCAATTCCCTCCAGATCTCCCCTGGGAAACACTGGATCAGAGCGTTATTTTAAAAAAGAAATAAAGGGATGTCAGCAAACAGAGGTGGACTTTGCATTATTCCTGTCTTGTTTTCGCTTTTACAGTCCACCAAGTTCCATGGCTGAGTTCATGGGGGCTCATGAAACCATCTGGCCCACGGACGCTTTGTTTCCACTGGCGTTATGTCCTGCTTCCCACCACCCTGAGGAAAGAAGGGGACCAAACACTGAAGCACAGCACAAGGGCTCAGCAGATTGTTTCTCATGTCTGTAGGGACATGTTCTGTGTCATGTGTCACATCACTGTTGCTCATGTGTGGTGTGAGGGTAAGAGCACCTTGTCACCTCTGGAGGGTCTTCCAAGCTCCTTAGAGCTGGGTATGTGGACGATCACAGAGAAAGATGCTTAGGAAGTGCACGACTCCAGACATTCTAAAACTGCAGGCAACTAGTGCTTTATGTATTATTTTGATTATTATGTGGCATTTTTATTGGAGGAGTGATCAGATGTGCTAGAAATTGTACAAACTGATAATGTAATACGGTCTCTGTCACTAGGGAACATTTTTAAAAAATAAAAGAGATGAGTCTGGGGGAAAGTAAAACTCTGTGTTACAAATACATTCCAGGGTAATGATGAGAGTTCTTGCACATGTTCATAGATCTCACCCAGAAAAATACACTTGTAGCAGAATTGTTAATCTTGGCTTTCCTGCTGGATTGTGTTTTGTTTGGAAATCCAGTTTTTAATCAGAAACAGCTAATCAGAATAGAAATGAGAAGGAGGGGAAGGGCTAACCAGAAAGGGGATAAGAAAGTGAGAAAATGGGAATAAGGAAGGAACAGAAAGAAAGAAGGAATAGAGGTGCAAGAGGAATAGAAAAGCTTATCATTTGAGAACATTAGCATAGGGAGATTACAGAGTACAGAGTTAGGAGAAGTGCAGTGCAAAGCAGGGACAATTGCCATTGGTAGTTTAGGAAAAAAATTAAAAATAGCCAGAATTTTTAACATTTGTAAATAGTGGCTTCATGAGCTCTAGAGGCATCAGAAAAAAGCTGGTGACCACTGGGACTAAGACAAGGGCACTACCTGAGCAAGGACAGAAGAGGATGCTGCCACCCCCTCCCACACTGCTTCCCATCAGCAGCACCCTTTTGTTAAGTCTGTTCTTAGAGTGGTTGCTCCTAAGACAACCTGTCTTGATCCAAGCAGTCTTGCACCTCAGTGCTGAGAAATGTGCAAAAAACAGAGTAATTTGCAGTTGTCCTTCATTTCAGTGAAGTCCTAAACCCAATCTGGGTCTATGTTTAAGTTTTAAGAGGAACTGATGCCAGGGACAGGTATTTCTTAGGTGCAGTTTTCCTGACTTACTAAATAGCTCTCCAAAGTCATTTTTCCCTGAGCAGTGAGTGCAAGAAAGCCAGGCTGGTCCTTCCATAAAACACCACTCCCAAATCTTAGTTTCTTCCTTCCTTCCACTAGAAGTGACACACCATCCCTTCTCTGATTTTTCTCCTTTCTTTCCATTTCCTATGCACACACACCCTTTGGTCTGTAACCAGATCTAAGAAAGCTCATTGGTACTCGGTGATGCCTCCTGCTTGGGTCACTCTGCATCCCCACTGCCACTTCAGAGGTGTCATGGCCACTGCTGCGGTGCCAACCATCGACAAGGAATGGGAAACTGCTCCAGGTGTAAAGCAATACTCTAAACCTGGGAGACTGGGAGAGGGGGAGGGAGAAGCATGGTCATTTTTAACCTGGAATGATTCCCTTGCCCACTTCATGCTGCAGTCTCACAGACACTTGCATCATTGGAGCAGACATGGCATCGAACTGGTGGGTGGGGGATCTGTGCTGCTGGATGCTCCTTGCCAAAAAGACAAGGGTGGCATATGGATGGGCTCTGCCTGCTCAGCCCGGCCCTGCTGGCCTGCAGCTTCTGTTGCACTTCTCCAAAATGAACCCATCCTTCCTCCTTTGATTTGGGGAGTTCATAGCAGCTGGGGTAGAAAGGTTTTAATTCCTACAGAAAAGCAAGGGTGTATAAGCTCAAGGTGACATTGTTTTAGCTGAGTTGTGTTGGCCCATCTCACAGATGAGGGTGTGAGACTGTGCTGACTGCTCTTACAGCATTATCTTTTGTGATATCAGGTGATGTTGGTCGGGGGCAGTTGTTGAAATCAGATGATCCTATGTTAATCCCAGCTTTCTTTTTCCTTTCTTAAAGCAAGCTTGTGGCAGCAAAGTAAGGGAAGCCTGACAGCATGGCACAAAGCCTGAAACATTTGAAGGCCCATAAAACACACTTCAAATGAACACATTTTGTAAAATCTCATTAGTTTTTGAGGCTTGATTCATGACAGCTGAATCCTCAGGACTGGCAATATTCATATAATGTAAAAGAGCTATAAACATTAAAGAAGTAAAAATGCACAAAGCTTCTACATCAGTCACCAGCTGCAGCCAAGCTATGGCTCATTGGAATTTATTGCAGCGTCTTCAAGCGGAGCAAGTGGTGAAGTGGTGCTATTACTTCTGATTACAAATGGACTGGGTAAGAGCACTGGTGCTATAAACACCCCATTATAGAATGGGCTGCACAGTACAACACCTACTATATTAATAACATTCAATTCTTTGGATTCAGAAATAGTGCTCTCAGGAAGAAAAGCAATTGCATTCTAGTTTGACACCTAAAAGGAAATGTGGGAAGGAAATAGCTGTAACTGGCACAGCTAATAATGGATTATGATGTTACCCTCCCGGGAACTGGAGGGAATTGTCCTGTACTTTAGATTGGAACTAGCCTGCTTTGTCAAACATAAATCTGTGTTAATCCTTCTAAAAGGTTAAAAAAAAAAAAAAAAAAAAGCCCAGGTGAGCTTTTGGTTCCCATGGAGCTCCTCTGTGCCATTTTGATGAAAGAAAAGGATCAGAAAGCTACCTCTATGGTTCATCTGAAAGCACCCCTCTGACAAGGGAACCAGAGACATCCCTGCTACCTACCCCCCCCCCCGCCCCCCCCCCAGTGTCTCCACACCTGCTGACAACGAGAAGAGGCTGGAGCAACCTGCCCTTTGGTAGGCTTTACCTAACATAATGATCCCTCAAGGCCTTTGGCAATTCAAAGATTAGAGGGCTAGGCTGAACACAGAAGCTGCACCAATTTAACTTATATCATGGCTTTGATTTGCATTCCCAGAGCCAGTTCAAGGTGTGGTTTCACAGGTTCCTAGGTCTCTGTT
This sequence comes from Haemorhous mexicanus, assembly GCF_027477595.1. Taxonomy (NCBI): domain Eukaryota; kingdom Metazoa; phylum Chordata; class Aves; order Passeriformes; family Fringillidae; genus Haemorhous; species Haemorhous mexicanus. The sequence continues at coordinate 134,717,247 of NC_082341.1, forward strand.
CCCAACCCCTTGCCAGAGGTCTGTCTCTCCCAGCAGAGCTGGTGGCCATTGCCCTGGGTGCTCATCTTAGCTGGTTTTGTGCAAAAAACCCCAGAAACCTTCCCACACACCTGCCTTCATCAGCCACCCGTGGGAGGACACTGGACTTTTGCCCTGGAGGAACTGGGGCACAGGGAGGCTTGTTTCTGCCAGCTCAGGGCAGGATGATGACGGCAGCACAAGCGCTGAGAAAACACCTGAGGAGGGGACTCCTCCAACACAGCAGCAAGGGTTGTCAGACTTTGTCAGTCAGCACAGCTGCTCCACAGCCCCAGGGAGTTCTAACCCTTCCTCTCCCACACCCCAGCATTACGCCCAGGCCACATGACTGTGGGATAGCAGGAGAGGAAGGGAACGCTCTCTGTCTCATCCCATGATTCTTAACTGCTGAAATTCAGGCAGGAGGAGCAAAGTGAGGCTTTAGGTATCACTTCCCACTGGTGGATCTCAAAGGGGTTTTGGAGGTAGATAGTTTTAAACCCATTGCATAGACACTGCACCAATAGCATTGAGTAGATGGCTGATGTGATGAAGGCCATCTAGCAAGCAAACTACAGAGCTGGGAAAAAATGTTTCCTTAGACCCTTTCCAGTAACCCACTTACTTCACAGAGCCTCCAGCTATGAACTCCTCTGGCAGAGACAGACCACAGTTAAATGCTTGCATCTCCTTCTTATCCCCTATCCAGGCATCAGGTTTTAACTAAACCTGTCCTATCCCTGCCTAGGCCCCCTTCCACCACCCAGATCATGCACAAGGGGCCTGACATGACTGCACTTAGCTTCATACACCCTGGAGGAGCAGGTTGGGACATATTCATGCCTTTAGACACACCAGTTTATTCATCCTAGACCAGCCTTGCATCTTTGGTTAAATTGATGAGACATTACACATGGGCTACAACAAAAAACCCCATGACCTCTGGGAAATAAAATGGCTGAAGAGAGGCCTAAAGGTTTGTTTAAACCTTTGTCCTGTCATTTTTTCAGACTAAGTAGTGCATGAGCACAGCTGAAGATCCAGTCTATTTTGTAGCAAGTGTAGATTTAATAAATCTGTACAATGAGAAGCTTTTATAATGGGAGGAAATCGGCTGAGCTCATATTCTTCCTTGAGACAAAAGTTCTGGGCACAGCTAGATGAGAAAATAGCTACAGCTTTTTCTAAAGAGCCAGTGAAATAAAATCACTGGAGGAAGTACTCCAAAACCCTTCAATACAGCAAACTATGTAGGCAAGCAGTACAAGCAAAGATTACATCATTGCCAGAAACAACCAAATAGCCTCATCAAGGTGATTACCAAATATGAGGCGAACAGCTGGAGCAGGGAATGGGTAAATATTGCTAAACCAGAATACTGAACATGTTATCCTGGAGAACAGAACGGGAGCATTTCAAGGCATATGTTAATTCATCAGCTCTCACCAGTATTCTTGATCAGAAGTGCTTGTGTTTCCATAGTGCCTGTGAACTGTGGACATCAAAGCCCAGACGTACACACACATCCAGGTCCACCAGCTCTACCAGGCAGGTATGAATCTCCAGCAAGCAGATGATAACAAATAGCAGGAAGCCCATGAAAATACATCTTAAGCTAGCTCTGGGAGCAGGAATCAAAGCCACAGTTTAAGTTACTTTGATTCAGCCCCTGTGTAGAGACTAGAAACTGAAAATCAAAGTGGGGCTTGGTACCTTTTTGAAAGAGCCAATTCATCACAGCCTAAATGAAAAGAGTTAGTAGCTCCTACAGAAGTGCAGGTACAATTCTCAGCTGAGATGTGAGAAGCTCTTTTCTCTTTTCAGAGCTGGTTACACAAAGAAGTTTACTTTGAAACATGTGGTGCCTCAGTGTAATTGCTTCACATAAAGCAGTGCACAGGAACAGCCTCCAAATGAACACAGGGCTTCTTCCCGAGTCATTGTTTCTGCCTGGAGAAGAAGAGCGAGGATGCTTCAGCTGGACACCAGGGTACCTGGTGGAGTAGCTAGGTGTGGGATAGCTCCAGTGGCACCAGGTGACAGAGCATAGCCAGAAGTCACAAATTTCCACCCAGATGTTCGCACCATCAAATTCTGTGATTCACCTTTTGGGTGTTGTCGTTGTTCAAGTTATCAACAAATCCCTATGAAGAAACCAGCTCTCCCCAGAGTAACTGGGGGTGGGTGGCCATCACTGTGGGGACACTTGGCATACCAGTGTCAGACAGCTGCAAGGTTTCCCAACAGGCACAACTCTTCCATGTAATTTTAGCTGCCATTTTCCCAGCTTCATCTTCCTACCCAGCAGCAGTGCCTCAAGTACAAAGATGCAAAGGAGAAGCAGAAGGAGTTCAATATGGTTCTCTTCTGGTAGAAGTGCATTTCATATGTCTTCCCTCCTTGTCATGAGCTTGGGAGATTGGAGAGGAGTATGCTGAGGGCCACCACTGGCTCACAGAGCGTGCTTCAAGGTGTGAAAAGCCACTTTTCCACATGCAGTTACCTGAGAGATACTGCATCAGACTGCCTACTCAAAAGGACACAGTCATCACCATCCAGAAAGGTGTGTTCAGGGCAGCATGTGGAAATCCCCAGGTCTTGGAATGTTGTTTGTGTCACCTATGAGGGGTCCCTAATTTCACTGGCCTGGCACAGCCCTTGCTGTTGTTGTGGCTGAACCAAGGCTTGCACTTGACAAATACAACCAGGTACAGGTAACTGGGTGCAGCCCTGGCCTCGATGGGGCAGACCACCCAAGAACAGGACCACTCCTGCTTAGCTGGACCAGCCCCATCTTGGGCTATGCCACTGAAGGTACCTCAAGCCCCACAGCTTTCCAGTACAGCTTCATCTAGGAGTTGTCTGCTCTCCTTCAGGCCTTCTGAAAACCTCAAAGAGGTCTCAGCTTTACAGTGTATGCAATTCACCAGATTGTCACCTGACTCCACTGCTGGAAAAAAAGAGGACTGACACCCCACTTAAGAGTGTATTAGCATTGCCAAGGTTTCTTCTTTAGTTTCTAGAAGGTTCTGCAAGCACCCTCTATGTGTGGCTCAGTAAGGTATTGGTGGGACATCTGGACCATAGAAAAACCCATTTAATGACTGCAGGAGCAGTGACAGGCCAGCAGCACAGTGCAGGTCCCCATCACCACAAGCTGTGTGGAGACACCAGCCACGCTCCATGAGCTGAGGGTGATCGCTGCCCTCACTGCACCAGAGAGAGGGACTGGCCTCATCTGGAGGCCAGGGTTTAGATGTTATAAGGCTGGCTTAGCAGCCTGTGTTCATCCATCAGAGTGGCAATTTCCAGAGCATGTGTCAGACAGCCCTCCTACACTGATGCTGACTGAGAGCAACACCTTGGATACAGGCCTGACTTAATACTGGGAATATTTGTCATGATTCATGGTATGCACTATCACTAATACAGGGACATGACCTGATGAGCTCTGTGAGACCTCTCCTTGTTATGATGTGCAGGTTCTGCATGCTTGGCAAGCTTTTATTAGTTTTAAATAAAATAGGGGATGACAATTAACTGTGGGAAATATGTCAGCCTTTGTTAATGCACTTTGTACTCCTTTATTAATTTTTCATACTGCCATGGATGCAAGTCTGCTTGGGGGAAATACCAGTCATACACAGTGCTTTTCCCTGCAGGGTCCTGTGTTGGGAGAAGGGAGTAGAGAAGAGGGGGAGGCTCTCTATTATTGCTCAGTAAGATTTTCAAAGTGTACACTCATGAGTGTATAAAACTGTGCAAATTGTGCATAATCAGTTTGAGTGCCTGAGTGCTGGCCTGTGGGGCCTCTCTCCCTGCCTGCAGCATCATTCCAAAAGCTTAGGTTCTTTTCCAGGTCATGATCAATTTTATATATTGGATTACATGTTGGATAATGCTGGTGCATTAAAAAAAAGTAAAATTCAGCTTTAAAATTACAAATATTAGACAAAAGGTTTTTTTCTCCCTGGAAAGTGCAGTGCTTTAATGTTGTGCAAACAGAGCAAAGGCAAGGGGCTTAATAAATGACAGAGGAGATTCTGGTATACAGAGCTGAGTGCTCTTCTCTTGGCCTGCTGTGGGGAGTCTCCCAGTGTGTGTGACAGCTTTCCTTCCCAGGAATCTTGGGAACATGTGGCTCTGTAATCTGCTCACAACATCAGAGGTGGATCCACCTCCATGAGCAGGTTTTGCACTGGTTCTTTGACAAGGGAGAGATCTGTCTTGCATTCCCTGGACTCTGCTCCTCCCAGAGCATCACACCCCTGTCCTGCACATTTCCTTGGGCTCAGATAAGGTCACCAAATGTTTCTTTGTTTTTCCCTTTCCTCACTCTCAGGTCCTCTCAGGCCCAGATCTTGAGATCTGTGTGAGCCTGGAAAGGAGCAAAGTCAAAACCCTGAATTTAGCAGGAGCGAACTTCCAGCTCTTTAAGGACTTGGTGAATAAGATTCACTGGGAAACTGTCCTTAAGGACAGAGGTGATGACCAGTGCTGGCAGCTCTTGAAGGCCCCTTTTCTTAGAGTGCAAGAGTGCTCTTCCAGTGTGTAGGAAATCAAGCAAGGCAGGCCAGAAACTGACATGGATTTGCTCCTCCGACTGAGGAAGAAATGCACTGCCAGTGGAAGCAGAGACAGGTGACCTGGGGAGAGTACAGGGACACAGTTCATGTGTCTAGGAATGGGGTCAGGACAGCCAAGGCAAAGCTGGAACAGGGCTTGGCAAGAGATGTAAAGAATTACAAGAAGGGATTCCATAAGGACATAGGTCAGAAAAGAAAAGGCCAAGGAGAGTGTAGCCCCTGTGATAAGCAAGGAGGGTGACACTGATATGGAGAAGGCTGAGGTAGCCTATGAGTTATTTGTCTCAATTTTCACTGACAGTCAGGCTTCCCATTTCTCTCAAGGGCCTGATCCTCTGGGTGGGTGGGAGGGAGTGAAGCCCCTTCCTGTATAAGTGAAGAGCAGTTCAGGATCACTTGATGCAGCTGAACAGCCACAAGTCTACTGGACCTGAGGAGATGCATCCCAGGGTCCGGAAGGAACTGGTCAATGTTGTTGCTAAGCCACTCTCCATCATATTTGAAAAGTCGTGGTGGTCAGGTGAAGCCCTTGGTGACCAGAAAACTGGAGACATCACTCCCATTTTTAAAAATGGGAAAAAGAAAGATCCAGGGAACTACAGACCAGCCGATCCTGGGAACACCACGGTGCAGAACCTCCCAGAAAATCTGCTAAAGCACATAAAAGACAAGGAGGTGTCAGCCAGCACATCTCTACTGAAAGCAAATCATGCCTGACCAATCTGGTGGCCTGTGTTGGAGTGATGGCAAGAGGTGATAAGAGATGACCAAAAGACATCAGTTATGTAGTCTTCTGTTAGGCCTTCAGTATGGTCCAACATGATTTCTTTGTCTCCAAATTGAAGAAACATGGATTCGATGGGCGGAGCATTCCATGGATAAGGAATTGGCTGGGTGAATGCAGCCAGAGGGTTGTGATCAGTGGCTTTATGTCTAGGTGGAGGCCAGCAATCAGTTGTGTCCCTCAGAGCCCTGTTTTGGGACCAGTGCTCTTCAACATCTTCATCAGTGACACAGACAGTGAGGTCAAGTGCACCTCCATCATGTTTGCAGATGACCTGAAGCTGAGCAGTGCAGATGACACAAAAGAAGGACAGGGTCACTTCCATAAGGACCTGGACAGACTCGAGAAGTGGCCCATGAGAACTTCCTGAAATTCAATGAGTCCAAGTGCAAAGTGCTGCACCTGGTTCAGAGCAATCCCAGTTATAAGCACAGATTGGAAGAAGTCATTGAGATCAGTCCTACAGCAAAGGACTTGGATATTCTCAGGGATGAAAGCGGGGCATGAGCCAAGAGTGTGTGCTCACAGCCCAGAAAGCTGACAGCATCCTGTCTACCTCAAAGGAGGCACGGCCAGCACATCAAGGGAGGGGGTTCTTCCCCTCTACCCTGCCCCACGAGGTCACCACCTGGAGTACAGCTGAGAAGAAAGATATGGACCTATTAGAGTGGGTCTAGACAAGGGCCATGAATATGGTCAGAGCAATGAAGTACCTCTACTACAAAGACAGGCTGATGTTCTTCCTCAGCAAGTTGGAGATAGTCAAAAATTGGGGAACCCAGAGAAGGCACAGTGCTTTGGGCACCTTAAATGTCCCCTACCTCCCTTGCAGCCCTGCTTGGAGTCCAAATGGCTTTTAATGCTGCTTTCTGATGAATCTGAAGGCTCGTGGAAGTAACCTTATCAAAGCCTTACCAACAGGACTCCACAGTGTATGCCCTACTTGGACTCCCTACACTTCTTCTGAGAGAGAAATGTCACTTAAAAATTGTTAGCTGTAGGTAACTGGCATGACAGGGCAATGAGATGGCTCAGGAGGGTGAATGCCAGAGTGCAGGATTCAGCCTTAACACAACATGGAGGTATGGGAGGAGGCAATTTATCCCAGAGGGTTATTCAGGGTTCTCTGAGTTGCAGTGCCTTCTGTAAGCATAGATACCCTCCTGGCCCCAAAGTAAATATGTATCTGTAAAAATACTGTGCATTTCATAGAGGACATTGCTGTAAGGAACCATGCCTGTCAGTGTTGTGCAGTGTTTGGATAGCCCAGATGCTGCACCGTCTGCTCTGTGAGGGGCTTTGTGGCAAGATCTTAAAATGTCCTGGCCTCTCCACACTGATATTTAAAGGTCAGTTGTATTCTGAAAAGTTACCTTGGTAGGCATAGTGAAAATTTGTCTTTCTAATCATCAAATTTGCCTAGCTAACAACAGAGTATGTTAATTTCCAGATGTGCCAGTTCAGGGTAAGTTCAGCAGAGAGAGCCAGAGAAGCTTTTTCTGTGTCCTCAGTAGTAAGGTCTGCGTAAAAAAGGCTTCCAATTCTGCAAATGTGACTGGAGTAGAAATGTGCTATCTTGGGTGAAGAAATTCTGCAGCCTTAGCTGGCATAAAATGTAGCAAATCCTTATTTTAGTGAGTGAATTCCCCAGATGTGCCTGGGAACAAGTCAACTGACTACAAAAGATCTATTTATCCACCATGACTATTTAGAGTAAAAAAACTGCACTTTGAAGTTTGGTAGGCACTTTTGCAATAGAGGGGTTTGCCCTGATGTCCTTGGCCAAAAATAGTGGCTTATTTTTGTCCTGCTAACACATGCCAGCTGGCTGCCACCCTCCATTCCTGACGCAGCTGCATTTCAGTTCTGCTGTTTATGTAAAGTTTGTGCAGTGTGATTTGGGGTCCTTTGGGATGAAATGTACTATGTAAATAGAAACTCTTATTTCCAATGTCTTTCTGTAGCCATTGAGGGCCTAATTCATCCCACCACGCAGGGGTTTACACCAAAACTTGGCCAAACAGACGCAGATCTCAGCATTGTCTGGCACCTAGCGGGTTCAGCCTCTGGAGAAAGCTCCCATGAACAGCTTCTGGAAACACCACAGGGCTGCTCAGTGTCCCAGCACCCGGCCCCAGCTTGGCCCAGGATTTGGAACATCCAAGTGGAAGACTCTTTTGAAGACAAGGGTTTAGTTCGGCATTTTACTACACAAGCTTGTTGTTTGCTAACAGATTGGAATCTGGATTTGGAGTTTTGCATATTCCTTCACACTAGGCTGTAGGATAGTTTGGATCCATCTGGTTAATTTACCGATACAGCTGAGCAAGTGTTAAGGAATAGGGTGTGCTACAGCCATCTAATTGCTTCTCTTGCAAGATCAGATATCCCCATAATTGGGAATAATGTGCAAATATATTGCTTTCACAAAGAAATAAGCCCTGCTGAGGAATTGGAAAAACTGTGAATCTGGTCCAGTTTGATTATATCTTGGCATCTCTTGACAAGTACGGGCCTATCCCAGACTATATGCAACACATATCCATAATTCACACTACACAATACCAAATGCAACATTTGCAACATAGCAAAGCAGATGATCTGCAAGATACAGCTGCCTATTTAAATAGTGTCCTGAATATTTATCCATAAGAATTTCCACGTCACTTCAGCTGTAACAGAGAGTGGAAAAATGTGGGGGAAAAAAAAAGAAAAGTAAAGGCAAATTTTGAAAGTCCAGGATGGAAAACTCAAGGGTCTAGGATCACATGCCTACCACAGCCTTCCAGCAGATTAGTCAGGGATGTTCAGCCTCCCCCTCCTGGAGATGGACTCATTTGTCTGAAGGCAGAGGAGAAACCTCCCATCAAACCTGGATCAACCCCATCCCCAATTCCACCTGCTGCCAGGTCCCACCAAAGCCCATGTAATCACCTTTTGCAGTTTCCTTGAGCCTGACTGGATTCCCACTGGGCTCCCACAGTATGTGCTGGAAGGTGAGATCTGCTCCCTGTGCTAGTCTCAACCAGCAGGACACACTGTCTCTTGTTTTCCCCTTGCAAATTCAGAGAAAGAAGAAAATTATTTGATTTCTTCAAAGGTGCCTAGGACTGTTTGAGGCTACCTGATCCCACGGAAGAAGATGGAAGTGTTCTGTACCCTTTCCCATTTTCCTCTGTATCTCCATGCCCATTATGGCTGCACCAATCTTAAGAGTATATTAGCTAAAAAGGAATTGCAGGGGAATTTGCAGAGGAGCTTAGGAGATTATTTTGGGTTCAAACAAGCTCAGAACAGTGAGGAGCAGAGACTGGCTTCAATGGCTGATGCTCACAGACCTCCAGGACTGGGGTGACTATGACCCCCATGCTGGTCCTTTGGCTTTAATCTGGCACTGTGAAATGTCAACCTGTCCTTCAGACAAAACAAAAAAATATTAGGCATTGCCAGAACCCTATCATATCCAGAGAGAGATGAAAGACTGTACTGCATATATTACCTGGGCCTTGCTGCTACAGAAGTTGCTGCTTCACTCACAGTGAGCACATCACCATCACTGAAATTCGGGGCTGGTGCCAACATGACACATTTTTACCAGAAGTGCTCAAAAGGGAATTATCTCTTTTAAAAAAACCCTCTTCCTCTCCCAGGATCACTCCTGGGAGCTCATTTCTTGTCTCCAGGATTCCCTCTCCTCCTTAACTCACAATGTTTTTACCTTTTTTTCCCCCTGTTTGGCAAAGAAAAGTTGTTAATCCTCATTGGAGTTACAGGGCAGCAGAAGGTGTACCAGAGGCTGCCGAAGGGGCAGTGGTGTGTAGTTTGTCTCTGGTGTCAGCTGGGTTTGGGATGAGTCAGGAAGATAAGTTAGGTAACAAACAAGTGGGAGAGCTAACAGACCAGTTGGTAGCAGCAAGGGTGCGTCCGCTGCTGACTCAGAGACCTAATCAATGTCTTATCATTTCTCACGCCTTTCAGCTCCAGCCTCAAACCTCCAAGGGTTCTCATCAGGGGATTAATTCCTCCTTCTCATCTTCATTAGGAGCATGCATTTGAGCCCTCTGCGTGGGAAATAGGCATGTCTTCTCCATGTGGCAGAAACACCCATTGATTACACCCATCAGCTAATGGATGGACAGTATCCCAGCCAGTTGTACCTAGGTACAGAATGCAGATTTATTATCCCCAGTTGCAAGCACTATCAGGAGCACAAGGAATTACTGGAGATATTTTATAATGGAATAAAGAGATTGTAAGGGAAATGGAACCCCAAAAGAAAAAGTTCAGACATCCTGAAGACAACAAGCAGAGGTACTTAGAAGGATGCATATTATGCTTAAACACAAGTCCATCAGAGGCAGCTGAGTCCCATGTCACAGAATAAGATCATGTCTTGCTGTCATTCTATGGGAGCTATGAAGATTCACCTGAAGATCCATTGTGAAGGTTGGAAGTCATGTTGTCAAAGGACTTGTCCTGAGAAGAAAGACACAGGATGAATTCTAGCCTGGTGCCATGCATGTGAACCCTGTCGTCTGGAATGGAGTCATACTGCAGGACTGCAGCACCAGGCTCAAGTAGGGCCCTCTTTGGCTCCTTGGTGGCACACATGGGCACCTCCTAAGGCTCTTATCTTGCCCTTGTCTTTTTCCTCACCTGCTCTCCATGGCCCTTCACTCTGGGCAGGGTTATGGTGGTTGCTGATTGCTGCTGGTCATTTCAGACAGACTTTTTATCTCCCTCAATGTTTCTGACCCTGCCCCATCCTGGACATGGCTATAAATTATGTTCCTTCTTCACATCTTGCCCCAGTTTTGGTTCTATTTTCTCTCCCTCTCCCTCAGTCTCCAAAGTGCTTGGCATATATCTTTCATTTACTTGGTGTGGGCTCCATGGGTATGCAATGGGCACAGGAGCTAATTAGTGACTGATGGGTTTTAAATTTAATCTCATGGTGCAGCCATACCTTGAACGTAGATAATGCATGTGCTTTTGGGTCAACATGTGGGGTCCTATTGAAATAATTCCAATATATGTCCAGATGGGGCTTGTCCGGGCCTGTCTAGCCTCTGCTGCTTGACCGAAAGGCGGCAACTGCGGTGGTTTCACCTCAGAGACACCTCTGGCTGGTGGATGCTGCAGCTGGCCTGGAGACAAGTCCAGACATGCAAAGCTCTGGTTTTACCTCTGTGCAGATGCTTTAAGGCGAGGTGAAGGAAAGGAGTGGATTCTGCCAGAGTTTTGATCCAGAGTTTATTCAGATGGCAGGCTTCTGAATCCCATAACAGCTCTAACAGAAATTCCTGAACCTGCGTAATTGCTGGGTCTTTTAAGCCCGAGGAAAGGGGGAGGGAAGGAGTAAGGACCTCACCAACCAGGTGCAGGGCAGGCAGGTCTCAGGTGCAAGGGACACCTGGGTGGGCCAATGGCCCCCAGGGATGCAGGGCATCTTTTGAACTCTGCCAATCACTCGATGCCCTTCTGGAATGCCAAAGTTGATAGACAGCACCCAGCATGCATCAGGGTGGGGGAGAGGAAAGGTGACTGACACCTGGGGAAGGACAGGGATACCTGAGACAAACTATGACATCACACTGCTACAGGGTCCTTTGAGAGCACTTCAGAGGAGACCAGCCTGCTGCTCAGGACAGGTGAGATCTCTGCAAAAAACCTCTGATATACTCAGAAGACTTAATGTGTGCTACTTACACACTGCTTTGGAAAGCTCCCTCAGTGCTCAACTACTTGCAGCAGAAGAAGTGCATGAAAATGTGAAATGTGAAAAATGCACTATGAATCTTTAGAAAGGGATCTATGGGCAAATTTGGAGGAGTTGGTCAAGCTTTTAGATAACCTCCATTTCTGACCCCCCCTCTGCCTGTATTTACTAAAATAAATTGAGTTTGAACAAAGGGAGTAAAATCAAGGAAAAGATGCTTCTAAAGTGAAACTATTAACAATAAATAAAATGAGAAAACAAATCTGAGTAAAGTAAGTGCATCAAGATGATCTCAATAATCTCAACACAAAACCAGTTAATCCTGATAAGTGTTGAGAGAGGCTCTTCAGGAAGCAGCTGTCCGTTTGGTTACAAACACACCAGAGTCAATTTAGCATGGAAACTGGAGCTGCTTAAATAGTTTACTTTTGAGACATTACTATCTAATGTTCACATCACAGAGCCCGTTATAAAGCTCCCGTCTTAGATTTCCGTTCTCACATAGAAGGTAACCCTTTCCTCCCCTCTGCCAGCAGATTCCAACAGATGACAGATTTCAACAGAACAACTCTAATAAACAGATTTTTGACAGGTCATATTAGCCAGAAACTATCTGGGGCAATGGCAAGGGCTCTTTTAGCACAAAATAATTTTTCTTTATGTGCCAACATTTAAATCTAAAATATTTTCTTCAGAGTACAGATTTTAGGAACAGACGCATGCATGCACACAGCAATGCTTTCATGGCATAGAGTGAAGTCTAAGAAAGTCCAGAAATTTCCCAGACATCAAACACAACCAGCAAACATTGATAAAGAAGCCACTTCCCATAGGATCCGGCCTGGAGCTGCAGTCGTGGACGCAGCAGATGTCCTCTTGGCTCAGTGCTTCTCCTGCACAGACCTTGTTTGGGCACTGGCTGGGAAGCAGGAGGCAGGGACAACATAATCAGCAGAGTTTTGACAATGTCTCTTTAAAATAAATGTATTTGGGGGCTGGAGGGCCAGTCATCTCTCAACAGGCTCATTGACCTTAAAGGTGAGATATCCCAGACTGGTCCTTCGTGTTTGTGAACTTTGCTTACTCGGCCTGGGGACACCTCCCTCCCCCGGCTGCAAGCAAATCTGCTGCAAGGACTGATTTGGAGCTACCCCAGATTTGAACTTAGCAAGTGGCAGGTTTGGGAAAAGTCCCATTTATGTCCACAGAATAAAAAGCATTTGGTGCCTTATAGAGCAGACACTGTACATCTGCAAACGTTTCCCTTCCCTAAGCTTTCGTTTCCCTCCCTCTGCCCTGTTTTGTAAGTAAAACAAATTAACATGCAAGATGTTTCCTGAAGATTTTGGCATAGTCTTATCTGGATAAAAGGTCTCATGATGACTCTGTTGCCAACTTATAGAAATTTCAAAACAAAACTATTCTATAAAAATAGCTGCTTGCCACGGTTTGTTTGTTTTCATCCCAACCACTGCTTGACATTCCCTCATCTGCAAAAATAAACGTGTACAATTTATTACTTCTGTCATCATTCTTCTCCTAAAGAAGGCAACTTACAGTCAGCGTTCTATTTTGGAAATGAGCTAGAAGTCAAGCAGTTTGTCTCTTGTACACTTTGAGAGTAGCAAAACTCGCTAGTTATTTCTTTGCTGACTTAGCCTCTGAGCAGTGCTGGGCATGCTGCCTGAAGCTTCCACAGCTGATTCTAAAACCTCTTGTACCCCACCAAGAACAGCACTTGCAGTAGCCCTTTGCAGAAGGAGTGGCCTTGGGGTTTCCAAGGGGCTGGAACCAGCCACCACCCCCTGAGGAGACTGGCCTGGCTGAAGGGTGAGGGACAGGGAGCAGGGGCTGAGACCTGAGAGCTTTGCCTGAGGGTGATGCTTCCTATTCCTGAGCACAACCCTGCTGATGAGCACTGTGCAGCAGAGAGGCAGTGTCACCCTGTGCCCCATTCTGAGGGAAAAGCAGAGAGAGAACAGAGCCGTCGTGTTTCCCCCTCCACAGCTGGCTGCCCTTCTTTCCCACATTTTGGAGAAGCAGTGATGATATTACCACTCTAATACAGTCATGATACTACAAAAGTAATAAAAATGTTTATTCTGTGCTCTGGAATCCTATGTTCTTGGCCTTGCCCTGCAAGATAGAATCCTTGTTTCTCATCCAGACGCTTGGAATCTGAGGGCAAACAATTCAGTGGGTGGGGGAAGACTCACTTTTCTAACCTCCATCACAGATTTGTTTTGTAACAAGATATGTCCAGAGTTACAGAGAAGTGCCCAGTTGGCTCATCCTTTGAAAACCAGACCCTAAACCATCTGGGCCCGAGCTCTCCATCTCCAGTTAGTGAAAGAAACACTCCCCTGTGTCCTGTTAAGAAATGTATTCAAGACTGAGAAGCACTTAGTGGGGGGGACAGATGCTCCCTGTGACTGGGGGCTTACTGCCTTAGAGTGTCTGAGTGCTCTTGGTGGGTCAGGACCCCCCACACCAGAGGACACTGAGCCCCTGCTGCTGCCACTCTGGCTGTGGTGGGGCACGGGGAGCTGAGTGCTTTGGTGGGTGAAGCAGGGGGCTGGAGGTGAGCTTCACCCAGGGCCCATGGCAAGAGCAGCCCCAGCAAGAGGAGGCAGGCCCATGGCTTCCTCCCACCAAAGAGGAGGGAAAGAGAAGATTCAGACCCAGTTGCCTGCTATAAACATTAAAGGGATTTTGCATGCTTATATTTTTTTCCTCAGAGAAAAATTATGCTGCTTTGGGTTGCCATGGTTTCTGGTTTCCCTGGTTACCTCTCAGTATGGAGTAGGGGATGAGAGATGAGGGGAGGGAAGGAGGAGCCAAAAAGACAGGGGCCAATTAGAAAGATCCTGAGCAAGGCAGATGATGTCAGCAGGCCTTTTTCCCCGGGAAAAAGAACAAAAAGAATGGATGTTTCTCAGCAAAGCTGGTGGCTGTGTTTTGTACCCTTTGATGTTTTATAATTCAAAAGGGGGAGAAGATTATACAACAAAATTAATCACCAGTGAAAACCTACAGCCCAGTGTTTAGTACCTCCTTAAACTTAGAAGCAAGAGGATCACTGGTGAGAGAACCATGATGGAAAATAAGAAATCACAGCAATGGGAGTACCTGGAAGGCAAGGCCAGGCTGCTGGTAATGGCTTTTGCAATGGACCATTGCAGCCAGGCCGGAGAAAAGTGTGGATGCAACTCCAGCTCCAGAGAGCTCCAGCACAGCACTCCTGGCCAGCCCCAACTGCAGAGCCTCATGCAGATCATCCCCTTCCAAAAATCAACAGGACAATGTATGCAAGAAAGGCTTCCTTACATGGCCAAGTCCCCAGTCCTTAGTGAAAGCCCCATGCTGTTTTCAAGTGGTCAAGCTTTGAGTAAGGACTAAACCAAGCCTGTGTAAACCCTCTTTATACAACCACATGTTTCAGTGGTTGGACAAGAAATCCAATCTGATCCCAGTGGCAGGGCGCCAATAATCCTCTCACCTTTCTCTTAATATCCTGTGACTCAGTGATATATGTCAGGCCATTTAAACCCCAGCAGCAGAGTTCAGGTGCTGTGCCAATTATATTGAGTGGATAGGGAGATATGCTAGTTGAACAAGAAATAGGTCAGAGGAATGATTTAGCTAATAAATTATATTAATGAAAAGTTCTTTTGGGAGCTGTTTGGTTTGTAGTTCTGTGGAGGAGAAGAGGGTCAGCAGGAACAAAGAAAAAAATGGGAGGACCTGGCAGTAGACCTCAGTAGAGCAATGAAGGGGCAACAGAGAAGATGGGAAATAGGATGAACTGAGCACCTCTGGTCCTTGCAGCACAGACCCTGCTATAATGGCACTGAGCTGTCTCCACATGGGACAGAGGTGCTTGGGCTAGCTTTTGTTGGGGATAAAGCTGCTGCCCTAACTGAGTTTCTCTGCCCAGGCCAGAACAGACAGTTCCTCATCAAGGCTACTTAGCTGGGATTCATGTCTAACCAGCACAAGCAATATGGGCCTCCAGCCCAGGCAATGGCTCACTTAGCAGTGGGCATCTTTGGACAGCACTTCATTCACCCCGCAGAAACATCTACATCTCTGTCCAAAATCTGCTCATGTCACGTCTTTACAGTGCTGGGCTTTGAATCAAATCCAAGTCTGGTATCTAGATATAGAGTTAGAAAAACTGAAGTCACTGCCAGGAGCTCATAGACTCCTTAGGTTGCCTTCATTACCAGCTCACTTTGAAATTATTGCTAAGGACTACTTTGTTGTGTTCTAATTGATGGGGTTTGGAAGTGCAGGGGAGAGCTTCTCTGCAGACTCCTGTGGCTGCTTGTGTTCTGCCTGTAGATAAATCAAGACAAAACACACCTTCCAAAGGTACTAATGGCAATCTGTTGAATGTCTTACAGGGAGAGCAGGACATTACTGCATGTTGGGCAAAAATTACAAAAATGAGTAAACAAGGTATCTTTGGAGTTTTTTTCTGTTTGTAATAACAGAGATAGCTTCAAAGTTATATTGTCATCATTGCAAATGAAGGCATAGAGATTAGTGACATCTAATTTTAGGTGTTTTGAAGTTAGGTGACTTGCCAGGCAGAGGGATTGAGAGGAGGGCAGCAGGGACTGCACACCTTCGAGCTGTCTCTCCCGGGCACCTCTTGTAGGATGGGATAAAGCCTTTCCTGGTAGTGCCTGTTTCTTTCCACCATTTTCAGACAAAGCCCAGCAAACTGATTTTAGTTATCTGACTGCTGAGTGCACCATGTCAGATGTACAAGGTCCATCTGTACGTTCTGTGATGGCTGTTGACAAAGTAGCGTCCCCCGTCCCCAGAGCTCCTGCTGATTATGCCCAGGCCTGAAACTCCTCCTGGCAGCAAGGACATAACTGATGCTGGCAGGAGATGGGCAGGGAAAGGAACACCTCTCTACAGAGATGACATTTTGGATTTCTAGTTTCTCTCTGCCATACAACATGCAGTACACAAAGTTTATAGCATATTGTTGGTGAATTTAATTTAGGGCTGATGCTGAGCAAACCACAGGAACAGAGCCTTCATCAGAGCACTTATTTTTGTAGTGAGATTTGAAGAAGTAGTTTGAAAAATAATCTCCAGCATTCATGAGCTGTTATAAATTGGTTCTTTTATGTATTAGAGACAGGGCAATAAATGCCAAAGGGGATTTACTGGTTATTGCTGCTCTGATAAAAGGGTCATTAAGAGTTGTAAAAGCCTAAACGATAATGGGGAGATGTCATAAATGCTGTAAGTGAATAGAATGAAAGAACATGATATACCCGCCAGCTGAGCTCACTTCCTAATAGTTTATAACCCTCTTCCAAACACTGAAGAGAAATCTGGGTTTGTCCAGCCAGGCAACTGAAAATTCCCATCAGTCACCCCAAGCTGAGCTCCTGGAGCTTCCTAAGCAGCAGCTGACTGACAAGCATCCTGAAAAAGCCCAAGGCTGCAGAGTAAGTCTCTATACCATGTGGGGATTGCTCTCTGAAAGGGCAAGTATGGGGCACAGGGGTGTGTCATATGTGGTACAGCACCAGGGGCTGTTCTGAGAAAGGCCCTAAAACAGTAGTGTGGATGAACAGACCTACATGCCCCAAATCTTCACCTCTGATCCAGACAAGCCTCATCCTCCTCTTAACCAGCAGGTCTGCCGGCTATTTTCTTCATCCTCCCTGCACACAGCATCTAACCAATAAGTCCCATCAAAATTTAAATGTGAAAATCCTTTTAAAATGAACACCATCAATTCCCACAGCTTGTTGTTAGCAGCACTGCTGAAAGCATCTGTTATTAAGGCCTTCAGCATGTCCCTTAGGAGCCTTGTTTTCTGTTGTTTATGATTTTGTCAAACTTGACCTGAATTTTTTCATTCTGAATCTCTGTCTCCTGCTGAATTACTGGGGAACATTTCAGACAGAACACTACAGCTGTGAGGCTAGAGGAAAAGACATCATTTTGTCTGTGTTAAAGTAAGACACTAGTGACTGTTTCTTTGAGGAAGGCTAATTTCTCTGTACGTAATAGCATGATTTATTTTCAGCGATCTGCTTTTCTGCAGTTTCACTGGTAAATCAGGGAAATCTGGCAAATTATGTTCTTCAGCAGTTAAAAAAAAATCAGCAGTTCATGACATCTGATTTCCTGGATGTGCTCCAGCCCAAGGTGGCAATGACCTTATCTGCAGTTACAGGAGAGAATGTCAGTCCAGCAAGGGCTAGATGGCAGATCTAAGGGGAGACTGCAATTTTAGGTTCCTAGGATGAGCTGTGAATGTAGCCATAAAGAAGAAGTTGCCCAGTATGAATGCAGAGCTCTAAGAGATGATTTACATCTCTCTGATTTACAGAATATAGGCGAGATGAGTTGTGGGAAGAGGGAGAGGAGGTTTACATCAGGGCAAGAAATTGTGGATGGAGATGGAGATGGAGATGGAGATGGAGATGGAGATGGAGATGGAGATGGAGATGAGATGGAGATGGAGATGGAGATGGAGATGGAGATGGAGATGGAGGAGTTTGTGCAGGAGGCTTTGAATTTGCTGGTAAGTTGGGTGGGCTTCTCTGCAGTAGCACCTGAGGGAACTGCCCCTGGTGTGCCCTCTCCACTCCCCTGTGTGGGTAAAAAACACCCTCTCCTACCCCTTGGGAGTATTATTGCAATTGTCAGGTCAAACATTTGCAGACAGGAAATGCTGAGGACTCTGCACATCTTCTATTTTGCTTAGCTACTCCAGCAATACAATAGTATGAAAAATCCTGAGTAAGAATAAATAGCTGTCTCCAAAGCAGGGTTTGAAGAGTGTGCACTAACCAAGGGCTGAGCACACTCAGCACAGAGTAAACAAACAGCTCATCCTGAGCACCAGGGCAGGAGAAAACACCAGTGGGTGATCATGTGACTACAGATAAATACATCATAAATCATTTGCTATCAGGAAACAAATGTCAGTTGAGTAAGCATCCTAATTCTGGCATTTCTTAAATTTTCAGTGTTTGCCTTTGCAACCTAATCATGCTTGGCTTCTGTGATACATTTGATATCACTGCATATTGAGACACTGCAGACTGTCTCTGATCTAGTAAGTGAGGCACGTCAGATTTATTCCCATAACAAGACTTGAGCAGGCACACTGCAGACCTGTTCTCTGCAGCAGATGAGCTAAGGAGCTTGGCATTTCACCTGGCCTTAATTCCCCCAGACCAGTCAAGGCTCCTTGTGACACCTGATGGAATGCAGAAACTCTAAGGAGCCCAGCTTGGTTAGTGACTTGTGTGCTCTGGGAGGTACTGTAAGTACCTTGAAATATCGATTTCACACACGTAAACTAATCTGAAGAGGATTAAAAGATTGGTTGGTATTTGAGCAAACAAGGGTAGTTTTTTCCTAGGGGGATCTATGAGTCATCTTTTATTTGACAAGACAGACAACTTTCAGATATTACAATACATCTTGAAAATACTTCTAAACCCTTGACTAATTTCATCCAAAGAGAACTGTTGTTGACTATACCTGGTCTTAAAATCTTTTCATGTTTTGGTCAGGAGCAAGTACAATGATGCATTTTAAGGCTTCACTATAAAATATAAGGGATAAATAATTGCTGAATGTCCCATGAAATGAGAAGTTATTCTTTGAATTATTTACAGAATATTCAAAAATAAGGAATTTGTGTGGAGAAAATAGGGACAACTATGCATACACAATAGGGTAGAAGTTTGTCAATAAAATAGTATGAACAACTATAAACTGTAAACAACTGTAAACAACATTTTAAAAACAAGTAATAGTATCAGAGGTTTCTCAGACAAATATCTTCAAGTAATTGACTAATTATGACATTAGTCAGAAAAAAATTGGACCAGTCCCAGCCCAGCAAATTATCAGCATACTCAGATAGGATAGCCTCATTTCCAGGGCACCACTGAGAACAGCCAAACAAGTTGGTTCTGTTTTACATTTAAGTTTTGTTTTCTTGTTGTTATAAATTGTATGTTGTTGTTTTGGTTTTCAGTGCTTATGGTTATGTTACTTACAAGCAGCATGACTGTAACTTCATCCAAGAAAATAATTGTGGATTTATTTACAAGACATTCATTTACACTTATGTAATTGAGTAGAGAATTCTCCTCCAACCTGTATGTTCTCACCTAGCATTCTTCCTGTTTGCTTGCTTTTAATTACTTCTAATATGCATACTAATGCTCTTAATAACTTGGCTCATGAAATCTACATCTGCAGTGGGCTTTTAATTTAAAGCTTGAGTGGTATTGTTTTAATTTTCTTCTTTCCAATAACAAGGCATCTACTGATGCTTCAGATGTGATCAGAGGATTTAAACATTCCTTGGGTGTGCAATGGGGTGCTCGTTGCTATACCAGTACCTTTCTTGGAGTGAGTCTGGAACACACACAGGACAACCCTGCACTTGTAGTGGTCAGCACTTCATCCACTGACAAGTCCTGAGCATCCTTCTGCACAAAGGAACCTTGTTCCAACCCCTGTTCTCTTTATCATGTATGCTTCTTGACTCTTGTGTACTTTTCCTTTTCCACATTTAAAACAATCTCACAAACTTCATAGAAAGCCATCTGCCACCTCCACCCCAAACCCTGCCTGTGATTGCTGTTTGTCCCTTTACTCACGTGACAGTGTGGCTTTCACAGCTCACAGCAGAGCAGGAGCCTCCCAGGCACCAGAGAACCTCTCATCCGGGCATTGGCACAGAAGGCACGAGTGTAACACAATGGGGATACATTTGCTTTCGTGGTTTCAAGTCTTTCCAAGTTTCTATCTAATCATGAAGGTTGGGAATTTGCTTGCATTTCTTTTTTTTTTAAACAAAAGGCAAATCAGAAGTACAACTGAGATTATTCACCAAGGAAGTGATTTCTGGAATGTGACTTAAAAGCAAAACATAAAATGAATATAATGCTTTAGAACTCAAGAGAAGCAGAACCACTGCAAAGAATAATTTGTGGATTACTTTTATTGTGTTACACAATAAATAATTAATAATAATAAATAAATTCTGAGGTCACATAGCAAATAATGATTGTGACAGATAATCTACACTGTAAAAAGTTTTAGGTTTGGTCCAGATTTTTAAACATAATTGTTTATGTTTATGTTTTCTGAGAAACAATGTTTTATATACATGCACTTTAAAAGCTCTTTAACTCTGCTGCACTATGTGGAGTAAATAAAAATCAAGCTCTGTATTTACATACACTGAATGTGCACAGTAATGTGTTTTGAGAGTTAATAATGCATGAAGGGTGCTCAGGGTAGAGGTGGAAGCTTGGCCTCTGGTTGCTGAAAACATCTGAGATGCAAAGGGGGTCATGCAGATTTAACTGTTACCTGAGAGCTTCTTCTGGGGTTTGCTGGTTTGTTGTTTAAAAAGAAAATTTTTTTTAAAAGTTTTATAGAATGCAAACTGAGAGAAAGGTTTCGAATGAAACAAATACCAGCTTAAAGAAAAATTATACTACAATTTAACAAATTTATATTTATTTACCTTCCATATTAAATTTATTGTAATAAAATAAAATAAATCTCTTAAAAATAAACTACTGAAAAGATGTACATAGAAGCTTTGTGAACTACTTCATCAATAACATACTAGACAATCCACGCTGTATAATCTCCTTAGTCCCCTATGTTCACTCTATGCACCCTTGCCCAGCAATCTGTGCTTCCTGGTGTTAAGTCTTTTTCTCTCTTTCCAAGCCCCGAAGTTGTGCTCCTCAGGCACAATTCACGTGGTTCCTCCCACCTTTCCCAGCCAGCTCTCTCAGAACGGGGCGAATGACCCCCAGGAGACTCCTCTCTCTCTCTCCATTTGCTCAGCTGGAGCCGGGATGATGAGCTGGAGCAGCACACAGGCTCTCATCTCAAGATAGGAGAGAGGAATCCTACCCCTCCTCCCAGTAACTCTCATTTCCTGGTTTTCCCAGGATTAAACAGTGCTGAACTGTTTGGCCCCAGAGGAAGAAGGAGGAAACAGAAAACAAAGGAGAAATTTGATTCCAGTGGGAGCTGTTGATGAAAAGCATTTAGGCAGAGCTTTAAAAGGGAGGCAGAAATACTCACTTGTGTCTCACTTCAAGTGACACACATCAATAAAGCAGTGCAAAAGCAAAGGGATCTGATAACCTTCAGAGCAGAGCTTCCATGGGAAACACATTTTGTGATTTGGCTCAGGTATGTCAGGAGTCATTAATCAGGAAATTATAAAACTGAAGGCTGGTGCTATTGGGAATCAGAAGGGACCACAAAAATGGATGAATTCTGCACTGATCAATTTAATAAAAAATAGTGGCAGTTTGAGAGCTGACAAGCAATCAAACAAGATCAAATTTCTCCCACAAGGGCTGGCATCAGATTGGGCATGGTGTTTGCTAGGTGGGAAAGGCTGCCCCGCCCTTCTCCACCAGGAACATGTTTGCGGACAAATATATTAATTCAAGGTCCCAAATGACTTCAGCATTTCAGGCCACTAGCCTGATCCTCAACTCCTATTGAAGCTTTGTTTATCAGTGCTAACAACCTGTTTCGCAAGGCCAGCCTTTATTTTGGCTGACATACTGTATTCCCAAAGGCTGATGTAACATGGGTCACAAATGCCTGGTGACAAATCTCTTCCATCCTCTCTAATTTCCATGTGAAATCAACTAGCATGTATCCCAGATTATATACAGCCAAGCAAAGAGACGGTGTCTTGGCACAAGCACGTTTAAATCCCCCAGGTGCAAGGAAGGAGAAACAAAGATTCATTACAGTAATAATGTTTCAGCCTTCTAGAGATGAGGTCAAGTGAGAGCAGGAGAGCACTGGCTAACAGGAGGGCAGATCTTATGTACACAGGAGCTGTCAATAAGCCTTCTGACATATGTCTGTTGAAGGAAAATATCTACCTTATCACTGAACATTTCACAGGGCAAGAAATGTTCATTGGACAGTGTTGCATGAGTAGGATTTTTTTTTTTTTTCCTGTCTAAATTTGCTTTCATAGCTTATTTACCTTTGAACCTGGTCAACAAGTAGTGAGTTCTGTCAATATGGGTTTACTCCAATGGAAAAACACTTGTATTATATATATAATATTATTTTGGCACTTAGCAATTTTGTATTTACTGAGAATCCTTTCTTTGTAATGATGGAAATTCAGTGTTTAGGGTAGGAACTGTTCACTGGAATCAAGCCTGGAAATTGCAAGGGTGCATGCCAGAATGCTGCCCACTTCTTTAGAGTCAATGAAAATGTGCATTCTCCTTAATACACTACCACACATTAGTATGGTTTTTGCAGACTAAAAGCTGCTGCTGAAAATGACAAAGCAAACTGAAAAGTGCCACTAATATCTAGGTTGGAACGTGTTGCCAGAACATTCCTGAGAAACTGGAGCCTCCTGGGAGCAGTGTAGGTGGCATTTACACACTTTGGAGCCCCAGTGTTTATACCAAAGTGCATTTCCTTGCCACTGCGCATGCCAGAGCCTGCCTTAATTTAGACTCTGCCCTCATAAGACCCTGAACTCCCTCCACTGCTCCCTATTGCAGGCACAAGCAGCAGCCAGAATCTCCCAGGACTGGTCTCAAAAGCCTCTTTCCCCTTCACTCAGTTCAGCAGAATTTCATGATGTATACATTAACTTGGATTTAATTTGGTACTTCTCCAAATGCCAACTGTGAAAATAGGGCTGAGGAGGAGGAGGGAAGAAAACTCCACAAGCAAGTGTGATACCTGCACAGGCCAATAGTTCCATTAACCTTCCCAGGGAAAGGCAGGCACTCTTGTTTTCTAGCAGTCTATCAGTTTTCTCCCTATTTATATATGTACTCTTTGCCTAGGTCATAAAGTGTCTAAATGAAAATTTGTTGCAGGGACTGGCTATTGATTTGCAATCCTGCACATCTGGAAGACATGACCCTAAAAGAATGTCCATTCTTTGAACTGATGAAAATTTTAAACTCTAGCATAAAAGAAATTGTTTCAGGATAAAATTACCTGACATTTTGAATGAACACCATTGATGCTTTGGTTTGTTTTATAGGTAAATCCTCTTTACAAAATACACCAGAGAAGTTTCAGTGATATTTGTGGGGCTGATTGAATTCAGTGAAGCCACACTGGAGGCTTACAGCATTTAATTATACTCTCCTGAGTATACTGCAGAGAATGGTTACATGGCAGCTGCTTCTCAGGGTCCCTGATGTCAACGGGAGTCTCTCTTAAGATCCAGAATTTTTTCTGTGAATGAAACAAGCTAGTCCATGACTGAGCAATTCAAGTAAACTCTCCCTCTGGGAGGGAATCCAGGTTTCTTCCTCTGTCACTCTGTGTTTCACTCAGTCATATCTCTGCCAAAACCACAGAGTTCAAGGACTAAGCGTAAATTTCCTGTCAATTCCTGTCCAAGTGGTTGCTGCTGACATCCTGACTCACTGAAGAGGAAGATATTATCTACCTTTGTCAACAAACATCATTCTTCTTGCAATTCCTAGGGCAGGACCAACTCTTCTCCTGTAAGGTCAGAATTATGTAAAGTTGGGAAGGATATTTAACAAATTACTCTAACATGAGGTACACAGGAAAAAAAACACTGCAGCCAGCTAAGGCCAGTTTCCTTAGATTCTCCCATCACAAGAACCATAGGAACATTTGGCACTTTCACTATCACTGTGCACCAACATGTTGACTCTTTGCTCATCTGAACTATACACAAGTTAATTTCTCCATGAGTTCCTTAATGATAGATCTTATAGAAGCTCAAGAAGAAATATGCAACTGCAAAAATGAGCCCAAGGCAAGTGGCATAAAGGGAAGGAGGGGGATACTTCACATGGAGGAGGAACAAAAGAGTCAAATCATGGTTTGTATGCTTTGATTTGTTACCCCAACTGATAAAAATGCATCTGTCAAGAAGAGGAAAAATCAGTCTGCAAACAAGGCAGTGATATTCTAGTAACACTATGAGATTTGACAAGTGGAGTAAATCATTCCACTTCTTCAGACAACCCAGTTTTATCACTGGATCTATCTCTCATCTTCATTAATTACTATTGAAATTGCAGGCAGTAATCCATTTACCATAGAAGAAACAGGAAACTGAGTACTCAAAGTATGATGAATCAGTGCTTTAACTACCCAAAACATGACGGGCAAAGCTTGCTGCCGTCACTGGTGATTCCCCAAGAAAAGCCTTTATGTAACTGTACAGTTATACATAATTACACAGTGACAGGCAGCCTGTTCACACACTAGGTCTGTTTGTTCTCTGCATTTTTCATAGTGCTCCATGTCTCATAAAAGCAGTTATACAAGCTGATACAGGTAAAATTAATAATTTCAAATAGGGCCATTCAACTCAGACAACTCCTGGCTTGGAAAGCATCAGCTCTGGAAATGAAGTCAAAGCCTGGCAATGCTGGCTGGGATTGAAGAAAAACTCAGGAAACAGAACTGCCCTTCCTAGAGGAATCACACTTCTCTTTAACAAACAGCCTGGCTTATGTTTCCTCCTTGGAAAACTACAGGAGGGATTATCAGAGCTGCTTCAGAGTCTAGAATCTGCATCCCAGATGGAAGTTGCACCCTACTGCCAAGTATAGTCCCATTCACTTCTTTTTCTGCTGTCTAGGAAATCCTAGCAGACAAGCAGTAGGTTGGTAATAGCTAATCTGCCTGATCAGAGCACATTTTGCCTGTGCTGGAGTTGTTTCTACTCACTCCAATGAAAAGCAGCACCAGCTGCAGAGGGCTGCTTCAGCTCAAGCTGTTTTAATAACACTAGATGCAGCTTTTGAGAAGGGATCTCATGTCTGCTTAGTGTTTGGGCTATGACTTGTATTACTGATTTATAATCTTCAAGTATCAGGCCAAATTGCTTCCTGCCTAAAATTGGAAACCCATCAAAAGCAGTGACATTGCCCTTTCTTCTGCCAGCTGTAACATGGTCAGACAAGAATGTGGGCCTAAGACTACTGGTTGCTATGTTGGGATAGGAGATGTGCCTGACTAGTGTATTTAGTAAGACATTAAGATATATTAAATATCATATTGCTCCACTTCTCTGAAAAATACTTATATAAAAAAGGCCAGCACAATATTCCAAGAGCAATTTCCTAGATGTAATCAGTCATTCCTGATGATGTCAGTACTAGGGATGGGGTTTCAGTGACTCCAGTCCTGCTAGGCTGGCCCTACAGGGACAACACAGTGCCTGAAAAGAGACCTGAATTCTGGTGCTTGCTTTGCACCAGCTGAAGTGTTTGCTAAGCCCTCATCATCAGCACCTGTGTGGTGACACCACCTCTGTCATGGCTCAAGGTGTGTTACCAGGCATGCCACAGGAAGCTGGGGAATGAGCTGCTCCTGGTCAAGCAGCTGATGAATGGTGAGGATGCTGCACGGGGAGGCAAGGGATGAGGCTGCCTTTCCATGCTGGCAGGGCAGGCTGTGTGGGGACCAGCACCTTCACCCTCAGAAATGCAGCTCAAACAGCTGGGCACCAGAGACAAAAGAGTCTCCAGACTCTGAAATCTGCAGGGGATGTTTAAAAACCAAACAGTATCAAACCCAGGAAGAGGGAGAAAGGGGAAATACAGCTCTGACCAATCACAGCTCTGACCCAGCAGAAATGACAGTGAAATCAAAGACGTGAGCAGCAATAGTTGGCGTCATTAGCAATAAAAGAAACCAAATTGCAGTTTAGTAAGAGCTGACCAATATACTAGGTGGCAAACTGTGAGTCAAAGCAAGTGCAGAGCTGTGAGTCATCCACCTCAAAGGGCTTTATCCTTGGATAAAAGTCAAAAAGACAGCTCAGGGAGAAAAAAGGAGTGTAGGAAAGGACAGAGACAATAGCAGAGCAGTGGGCCTCCTCAGAGAGCAGTTATGCTCCCTTACTGTTATTTCTGTATATGTTTCACAAATACAGGGGTCAGCCTCCTGCTCTGGGGAACTTCACCTGCAGCACAAACAAGAAGCAGAGCAAGAACAGAAAGAGGGAAGTGGAACAGAAAGCAAGTCACATCACTAAGTGTGTGTGTTTGTGTCTGTGTGTGTTTAAAGGAACAAACATTTATCAAGACTTTTCTCCTGCAGTCCATTTACCATGACTTTATTACTGATACAGTGCTCTGCAGGAGCAATACAGCAATTAGTCAGCTGACATGGCTTGGTCTGATAAAGTAACATGAAAAGCAAGAAACTAAATTACAGGTCAGATAAAGGCAACTGTGATAAGGATCAATGCCATTTAAGAGGGTGAAAACACAAAGAAGGAACTCTTTCAGGTGGGATGGAGAGAGGAAAAAAAAGGGATGGAGAAGATGATGCGATGGTTAGAAGGACGTAGGAGAGAAAGTGTACAGGATGAGAGTCTGTCGAGCATCACACACATCTAAACACAGAATGACATGAGTTAGTTCTAGATTACAGGGAAGCCCAAGGAGTGACAGGAAGAAGCAAAGAAAATGAATATGCAGGATCTCGTGCTGCTTCAAGGACAGTAAATACAAGAGGCAGGTAGAAAGAACAAGAAGATGGTCATGGCAATCACATCTGTACTGTCTTCCATCTGCAGAGGAATGCTGTTTAAAGAAATTCCAAAGGCCTCAGGAGAAATCAAAACACAGATTTACCACCAGAGGACTGAAGCTAAGAGAGAACTGAGCCAAAGCATGTCTCCATGTCCCCAGCTCAGTTTCAGCATGCAAATCTAAATCAGCTCCCTTGATTTAATGTGTATTTTCCATGTTTTACAATACAGCAGATGACCATAGAACCTGGCTCACTTATATCCTAGGCAAGGCAGGCATGAGCTGAAGCAATCAAAACCACTGGAAGCTGTGCTGAAATAAAACAGGAAAAAACAAAATAGGTGAGGAAAAATTCCAAAGGTTCTATATATTTTGTGTAACTTAATTGTCTTAGGACTTCTTAGGTCCAGTTGTAAGTAATGCTTCCACATTGTCATTATCCCTCAATATCCCCTCACTTATTCCCTTGCAGTCCCTGTATCAGGTGGGAGAACACACATTTCCAACTTTAAGCAAAATTTTGGTCCCACAAACACTTTTGTAGGCACTACTTTTTTACACTTTGATAGAAGATATACAGCTTTGGGGAGAGAAGAATCTGAAATAACTAAAATAAGCAAAACCTCTGGATGCTGACAATCCAGAACCGTAAGTTAGCAGCCTGAAAACTAACCCTACAAAAGGCTGAAATTAGGAGAATGGGTGAAATATCTACAGTCATTACCTGATTATTGAAACATTACAGATATTTTTAGGCATGGGATCTTTAACATACAAAAATATAACCTGGTGTGTTTACAAAATAAACAACTACATTTTAAAAAAAATCTGCGTAATGACAAACATGGCCAGTATTAATGCATTATACTAAGGTCTGTGTCTGTCTCCTGTCAACAATCTCTAAAGGAGAGAAAGAATGATTGTAAAACTGGAAAGCATCAGTACCATGAACTTGTAAATAAAAAGGAAAATTATGTCTGCAGGGCTTAGAAACAATATGTAAACAGAGAACAAATGCCACCATGCAGATAGATGATGCATGTTTGTACAGAGAAAACTCAGAAAAAGAACTCAACATTTCTGTATTTATTCATTGTAATGTATTACAGCACAATGTTTAGGCCACATAATAAGCTGTCAAACGAAATAACTTTCATATAATATTAGTTGAAGAAAGCATTTTGGAAGATTGAAGTGCTACAGTAATAACATTTTCAACATTACCTTAACAATAATTTCAGCATGTTCATTCTGGGAGAAAGAAACTTGCATGAAAAATGATTTTTGGTTCTCCCACCTTCAAATTTTTTTTCCTTAGGAAAAAAGGAAAATTGTGCGAGCAGGCTGGATTTTTCACTTTTCTGCTAACTATGCATGTAAATAACTTGATATGCATTTATAATTTTACTGAAATCAAGGTGTGGGATGATCCATATTGGAGCATCAGAAGAAATCTGAAGTTGCACAATAAATGCAACAAGGTACACTATAAAACAGCAGGTACAAAGAAGGCTTAAGAAAAAGCATCTAGAGAACAACTGAGCAATTGTTCATTTTATGTCTGTCTATGTACCAATGGTCTGAGCACAAATTTTTAAAACAATTACTGTTCTTTTCATTGCAATGACTACGGTTGCTAATTCCAGTAACTTTAAAAAACCCAACACTAACAAACAAACAAAAAACCCTAGATCAAACACAATGCATTAGAAATGCAATGGATAATTTGTGGATCATTAAGATCATAAGCAACTCCTTTCACTGTCCAATAAATCAATAACTGCAGAAGTAGTTTAGATTTTATTTAAAAATCCAGGAAACATATAAATCTCATATTGGTTTAGTTTTTCCTTGCAGCTGCCAGACAAGGAATCAGTTTTCCAGCAGCTGCTCGGCCATTGGCCTGACTGCAGGTTCAGGAGACACGCAGCCTCCAAGGGGCAATTCCCACAAACCTCTTCCATAGAAGAGCGACCAGTTCTGTAATCACAGAATCAATTAGGTTTGAAAAGGCCTCTGAGATCATCGAGACTAATCTCTGACCGAACACCACCATGTCAACTAGACCCTGGCACCAAGTGCCACGTCCAGTCTTTCCTGACATACCTCCAGGGACAGTGACTCCATCACTTCCTGGGCAGCCCGTTCTAATGTCTAATCAGCCTTTCTGCGAAAAACTTCCTCCAGATGTCCAACCTAAACCTTCTCTGGCACAGCCTGAGGCCATGTCCTCTTGTCCTATCTCTGGCTGCCCGGGAAAAGACGCTCCCCTGGCTACAACCTCCTTTCAGGTACCCGTAGAGAGCCATAAGGTCACCCCGAGCCTCCTCTTGCCCAAGCTCTCTGAAGAGGCCCGGTCGGTGCCTCTGGAGCGGCGCTGGCAGGCGGGAGCGGCACCAACCGCGGCCGCGCTGCCCGGGAGGTGCCGCCCTGGGGGCTGCGCGGCGGGGCGGGCGACGGGGCCGCGCAGCTGCCGCACGGGAGCCCTGAGGCCGCCCGGCAGCGCCCCGGCGCGCCCCTGCGCGTACGCTGTGCCCGCTGTGCCCCGGTACGTTCTCTGTGCCCCGTACATTCGCTGTGCGCCGGTACGCCCGGCGCGGCCGCTGTGCCCCGGTACGTTCGCTGTGTCCCGGTGCGCCGCCGCTCGGCTCCGGCCGCCCCCCGCGCTCCGCAGCCGCAGTTCCGGCCGTGGGAGGAAGCGCGGGGCCGCTCCGCTCCGCTCGCCGGGGGATGCGGGAGCGCTCCCGCCCCCGCGGCCGGCGGGAGGCGGGCGGCGGCGCGGGCGGGGCGGACGCGTCGCCCCGCAGAGAGCGGCGGGGGGAGCCAGCGGCGGGCTGCGGGCTCGGGCCGGCCATGGAGGAAGGTGAGGGGCGGCTCCTCAGGGCGCGGAGCCGGAGTCGGGCCGAGGCGGTCGGGGTCAGGCCGCGGGCTCAGGCCGGCGGTGTGGCCGCCCCTCGCGGTTTGTGCCCGGGCACGGACGGAGGTGAAATACCGGGCTGCAGGACACAGGCGGCCTCCCGGGCCCAGCCCGCCCCGGCGGCCCCTCGGGCCCCAGCCCAGCCCAAGGCAGCCCGTCCTTTGCAGCCCCAAGAGGGAGGCCGGGCCGGTCCCTAGGGGAGTGGGGTCTTTTTCTTTTCTCTCGCCTGGCATTGCCTCTGGGCAGAGCGCCCCGGGCAGCATCTGTGGGCTCCGTAGATGCTTCCGTGAGTGTACTTTCTCTTTGGGCATCCTTCGGTATGTTTTAGTCAGTGTTCTTTCTCGTTTCGTTAAGAACTAGAGAGCATCCAAAAGAGGGCTGCGAAGGAGATGAAGGGCCTAGAGGGGAAGCTGTATGAGGAGCAGCTGAAGTCACTTGGTTTGTTCAGCCTGGAGAAGACTGACGAGGACCTCCAGGTTGCTCAGGAGGGGAAGAGGAGGGGCAGATACTGATCTCTTCCCTGTGGTGACGAGTGACAGGACCCGAGGGAATGGCCTAAAGCTGCTGATGGAGGGGTTTAGGTTGGTAATTAGGGAGAGGTTCTTTACCCCGACGGTGGCTGGGCACTGGAACAGGCTCCCAAGGGAAGTGGACGCGGCGCTGAGCCGACAGAGTTCAAGAAGCGCTTTGACAGTGCTCTCGGGCACATGGTGTGATTATTGAGGCGTCCCGCGCAGGGTTAAGACCTGGGCTTGGATCATCTTTGCAGGTACCTTCAAACTGAGTGTATTCTGCGATTCTGCTTCATTTTTAGCCCCTACACAAGCATTTTTCTCCATGTCTTTTCAGTGCAAACCCCCTTTGTAGGAGTTATGAGATGGCATTTAGTTTTCTTGGAGAAATCAGCAGAAACAAAACTGTTAATAGGTACTCCAAAAAATGCAGGAGCAAAACAAGCATATGCAAATCTGTCCCATGGTATATTCCAACCTCCCAGCTGTTCTCAGCAGGAGTACTTTCTGAGTTGCACATGGTTTCTGTATGTTTAGGAGTCTCCAGCTGCTTGTCCTCCACAACTGTGTCCGTATTCTTATGAATCTGTGCAAACTCTTGGTTTACAGAACATTCTTTGGGTAGGAGTGTTCTGCGTGAAGGTGATGTGCAATGAGCTGGTTCTTTTTAGCATGACTCATTGGATTTGTTTGAGAACTTTTTGTATTAGAAAAGGTGAATCACTGCTCTCTATTCAGTGTGTGCACTTCACTAACTAGTAGATGTCTGGCATGTTTCTGTTGGTCATCCTCTTTTCTAGACTGAGGCATCTTCAATTTGCTTCCTTGTTCCTTGTATGGAAGCCGTTGCACAACTTAAATCACCTTCATGGCCCTTCTATGAATGTTTCCCAGCTCTATCTTCCCCTTCTCTAGATGAAAAGACAAAAATTACAGACAGTGCTCAATTAGTAGGTGAAAAGTAGATGAGTATAGTGGCACAAAGTAGGAATGAGTTATGTTGTTCTGCAGAAGAAATACAAAAATAAGCAGAATGCATGTTTTCTGAACAAGAACTTGTTTGAACTGGGGACTTACAGGGAGCTGAAAAGCAGATGAAAAATTACGTGCTGGATAGAGAGTTACTAGGGGCTGTGTCATCATTTCAAAAATCTAGGTAATTCTTAGTTGTTGCCTTGTTTGACTTTCATATCACTCTGTTTGAAGGATTCATTGAAGTGAAAACAGCATTTTTCTTGTTTGCGGCAGCAGCAAGAAACAGAAGTAACACACATCTTTTTGTGTTACTGCTTTGGGGCGGAATAGGTTGAGCAGTCTTCAAAACCGAGGTGAAGATCTTTTGCAGATTGAGATGTTGTTTCAGAAGTAGAATTTTAAACTGTTACTTCTTTGGGAGCTTTCTCTTAGGGCTTGAAATGCTGTACTTTATAAGTTTGTTACACTTCTGCTATGGTTCACTTCCCTGCCAGAGAAGTAAAGGCCTTTTCCTCCAGTGTTCTCAGTGCTGTTACTTTGGTCATAACTAGAGTGACAGGGGCACTCAGTTGTTCTTCCAGGCATGTATCTGCCCACTTTTGTGATCTTGGATTTTCTTCCAGTCTGCTTTATTTTGCATGGTACAAATATTTTTAACTGCAGTGCACTTGGTGTTAGCATTGCTGATAAACTTCTCATATACATATACAGTTGGGCATATGATAAACTTCTCATATACATGAAGAGATGCTGGTATACATTTCATTTTGGATTGACATGAAGATAAATGTGATACTGAACACTCTAAACCTTGGGTTGTTTAGACTCTTTCCAGTTCTTGTCTTGTTTAAGAAAGTAGACATTTTCTGTTCATTCCATGGAAAATGTTGCCATTAAGATCTTGGTTTGCTCAGAATAGTTTATAATTTGCTCTATTAACACACTGGTGTCCTGATACAGGCAGACATAGCTTTAACCATTTATATTTCTATCTCTAATTTCTAACTTTTAGATGTAATAGCTGGGAATTAAAAGTAGACTGAATTAGAATTGAAGTAATTAATCGACCAGCGTACTTAAAAGCTTTGTTGTGGTATGTGAAGAATGACACTTCAAGTTTGAAGTTGGATGGGTTTATGAAGGAGGGGGTTTAAGTCCAGGGGAAAATTGGTGGCTGCAAAATTTCAAGCAATGTTGGGCAGTAGGTCAAACAGGAGAGCTAAAAATTCTGGAGCCTGAATTACACTTAAACCTGTTCATTACTTCCAGAATAACGTAAATGTTGTGGAGTATCTTTAATGTAGGAATTATAAAATACTTTTTGCAATGAGTCTTTTATATTCACAGACCTGCAGTCTGTGAATTTGCCTCATTGCCTTTCAGACTGTAAAATAAATGGACCAGGACTTCAAACTGCTGCTGCTCACAAAAAAGTGAACAGAAGCCCTTGGTCTTATGATGTGATCTATGTGGCTGAGCAAACTGGGCTTTTAAATTATGTGTTAGACTAAATATTCATAAATCTGCTTACTTCCAGTAGATCCAAAAGCAGGAAAAAAGTGATATTACATTTACTTTATAAGAGCCTTTGCCATATAAATAATAGGCATCTCAATTTAAAAATAATGGACTAGCCCAATTTTTGTATTACACTGCTGTAGCAGCATAAAACCAGGATGAGGAATTGCCACCAGTTTCTCCCAATGTCTGCATCAACTTATCTAGACTACTGATTTCCTTCATTTGTGTTCACCAAATGGAATAAACCAGTTAGTTTCCAGTTTGGGTTCTGGGTAATCCCAGAGTATGGCCTCAAGAGAATTCTGTTGTTTTTCTAAGGAATAACATAAGAATTGATTTCTGTAGTGTTATATTGTTATTTTAGTTGGACATATGACATACTTTAAGTGAGTCTTTGTCAAATATATCTTCCATGGGATTGAATCAGTAGCAGCAACTGGTGCTACCTGCTGCTGTGTGAATTTCTCAGTGTGAATTTATTATTGTGTTGCAATAACTTGAAAAAAATGTCTTCAGGGGCAGCAGACCTGCGACAGAGAAAGAAACAAAACTGCTCAGAATCTGACAAAATGGCTCCAGAGGAGAGAAACAAAGAAAATTCAAAGCTGGGAAGGTCGCCAAAATGTAAGCTACAGAATTTTTAGCTAACTTTTGATTGTTTTTTTCATTATTCTCTTACATTTTATGGGAAGATATTTGTAACACGGTAATTTATAACAGACTTACTTTGAATTAGGTTTTTGAATATTTCAAGGGAAAATAGGCATGCACACTACAGTTCTTTAATAATGACATTTTATGCATTGGAGAGTGAAATGGTAGTCTTGGACTGTTTCAGGCTTGGGGAGGTAGATGCAGGGGAGTTAAGAAATTTACTATTACTATTTGCATACAAATAAATATTTTTATTGCTCCTGGAATGATCTTCTGGTTGGAAACTGATACACATGAAGTAATGGTTCTGAAACAAGAACAGACAAAAAGTCCTTACAGCTTTTCAAGAAACAGAACTAAAACTATGTATAATTTTAAGCAGGCGCTCAGCAAGCTGCCAAAAGCTTTTATGTAAAAAGTACAAACTAACTCAAGGGAGATACAGGTGTAGTAGACACCCTTTGAATGAGTTTGGTAAAATTCAGATTTGTTCATTCTTATGTTCAAAACCAGAATGGAAAATAGAATGTCTCAGAAATTATGTTAGATGCAGTATGCCTCTTCTGTCTGTTAATGTCTTTAAGAAGTTTGTGGTGTTTTGGGTAGAATCTAGAGTTTGCTTTTTTTATCTGCAAGAGGCTTTTCCTTCTTGGAATTCGTTTGCCAATAAAGCTTGCTGGAGAAAATTTGCAGTGTAGTGTGTTGAATATTTTGTCTGAAGGTCCTGTGAAGCAATGATAACAACTGGGAAAGAAAACTACAGGACAGAGTAACAGACCAGTTTTCGATGTATCTGTGCTACTGATGGTAGGATAATTCTCATGCTAGTAAGTTTGCTTGTTGTTCAGAAATTAGAGTCGTGTGTAGGATGTGCTGTTTGTTTCTCAGTCCTCTGGACTATTGCAGCTTTTCCACTGCTCGTTTTCAGATATGTTAATCCAGCGTTTTGCAAAGCTTTTCTTTGGCTGTCTCGCGGCAGTCACCAGTGGAATGATGTATGCTGTGTACCTCTCTACATATCATGAGCGGAAATTCTGGTTTTCCAGCAGGCAGGTAAGTTAAACTACTGAAACAAAAGCCAAATTGTGTCCTTGAAATTAAATCTGATCCATGTCATGTTGAAACTACTTGCAGTCCTGTGTCCTGCTACTGAGGCCTCTGTCTTTGAAACAGCTTCTTTTTTTTTTTGTCTTCTCTATTTTCTTTTTTTTTTCCCTCCTGCTAACAGTTGTCGTGGCTTGTCATGCTTTTGTATGTTCTTCCATGTCACCCTTTATCCTTAAAATACCTTTCTAAAATATGAAAAAATAACTGAGGCATACTGGGATTGCAGAAGCTACTTGACAGGAATAGGTGTTGGGCTTTTTGGGGTGGGTTTTTTTTGTGTTTGTTTTTGGATTCTGGGGGTGGGGGGGCAGTTTGTGGTTTTTGGTTGGTTGGTTTGGCTTTGTTTTCTTAAGAACTCCATTATTAAGTGAAGTACAGAAAGTTGAATGAAATTCTGGTTTGTGAATGTGAAAAGATCCTGTGGATTTTGTGCTGACTTACAGTGTGGATTTGAGTTGCTCTGATTCCAAGCATATTTGCTAAGTTATAGAGAGCATTATGTACCTGATAGAAATGCTGTGAAAATTAATGGTTTGTAGAATATTTTGAAGATGTGCAGTGAAGTCATAACCATGTACAGTGTTACAAAAACGGTCTATCTGAAAATATATTGTCTTTGCAAGAGATTTAATTTTTTTTTTTTTTCTAGGAACTTGAACGAGAAATTACATTTCAGGGTGACAGTGCCATTTATTACTCATTCTATAAAGAACTGCTAAAGGCTCCTTCCTTTGAAAGAGGTACAAAATTCATTTGATTTATTAGCTTTGAAAAGTCCTGTTCACTTTGAAAACAGTAAAAAACTCCTGCAGACTGGGGAGACTAATTTTATTCTCTTATGTAGGTATATTGGTCAGATTAATTAAAAACCACACACTGTCCTAATTTTTCAGTGCCTTTTCAAAGGCAGTATTTAGCTATCCTGTGTTCCAGCAGATTGCCTTTAATCAGTATTCTAGGATCAAAGTTATCGTTGGGTTTGCCTGTGTCACAATAGTGGATTTTTCTGCCATGTAAATATAATTTATGTTGAATTTGGGAATGAGGGATGAAAATTACTGTTTTCCATCCTCTGTCAGAAGACAGAACAGTTTCTGTCACAAGCTGATCTGCTCCATCCTGTCCCTGCCAGAAGTTTTAAATCTTGTCAGCTGTGATGAATAGATGCTGATGAGCACTGAGGGGTGGGGACAGAAAGGAACAGGAAGGAGAACAGACTGGGTGACAATGATCTCTCCTTTCTTTGTGCTCCTGCTCTTTACCCTGCACTCTCTGACCCTAAACCAAAGGAAACTAAAGCAGTGAAAAGAAGGAGCACTTCCATGCTTGCTCAGGGAGTTCAGAATGCACTGCACTAGCATGGGGCTGGAACTCAGGAGAGAAGAGGATGAAGTGCCTTATCTTGCAGTGGTCAGCCACTGGATTAGTTCAGTCCCTTTGTGAAACTTCACTGAAGCCAGTAAAACTAAATTTTGTGGTTACTGTTTTATTGGTTGAACAGTTTCCCAGCTGAAATGTAGCACATGAGCAATATCTGAGGTCTTTGGTACACTCAGTGCCTCCTGTCCTCTGGGGATATTGCCCATGCTGTGAGTGGATGGACTGCAGGCCTCATTCAGGGATGCTGTCTCTGCAAACAGGTAGACTCGTGTCTACAAGGTATTACAAGGCATCCAGTCTTCAAGAGGGTATTACAGTGTGGTGAACCCAGTTGTAAGTCCTGAAAGACCTGGTTTGGCCTACAGAGAACCAACTGAAGACCATACACCAAGATATGCTCAGAGCTTGTCTGGTTTGACTGTTGCATTGTTTTTGAGGCTTTTGTTCTCTCCCGTATCTTGATTTGGGTTGTTTTTGCTCTTCCCTCTATTATTTTCAGAATTGACAAGTCTTTTCTTTATTTGTAATATTTTGGAATGATCTTGGAATGATCCTTCAAGTATGGCAGCTTCAATTCCATCTTAACCCCACAGAAAGGCACATAGTGTTTGGCAAAGGATTCTTAGAAATCTCAGAAACGCAGAGCTGGAAGGGGTGATGAGGCCATCATACCTGACATCCTTCTGGAGCCAGGTTTAATACATCCTTTTCATCTCGGTTAGATCTGTCTTACTCCTTAAGATCTTCCTGTGGAGGTGGAGGTGATCTAAAGGCATGTAGTTCCAGGACTGCATCAGTCTGTTACTGAAGAGGCTGTGCTTCAGATTATAAGTTTTGGGCCTTCTATTTAAAGACTACATGAAAAAAGGGTAATAACTTTCTAGCTAGATCAGTAAGGGGAATGACATCTAACACAGAAGTTTCTCCTTCCTTTTAAACTAGGTGTGGTGAATCAGTCAGTAGCTTTAATGATCAAATGTTATTCTTCCTGCCTTTGAATACACTTTACCCTCTTTTAGGAACAGGAGTACTAAGTGATTCCAGGAATAATTTTTTTTTTGTCTGTAGGTGTTTATGAATTGACACACAACAATAAGACAGTATCACTGAAGACCATAAATGCTGTCCAGCAAATGACTTTGTACCCAGAGTTGATTGCCAGTGTTTTATATCAAGCATCTGGTAGCGAAGTATGTGCTTTTCTCCTACTTTCTGTACTTTCATTATGGTTGTGTGTGTGTGTGTGTGTGTGTGTGTGTGTGTGTATATGAGACTTTTTGTGCTGTATCCAACTAATACATACATTTTTTGTTGAATGAGTTGAGCTGAGGTTCTCACCAGGTCCAGATTCTCCTCAATTTCAATTCTGATCAGTCTCTGGCATAGGATTTTGGGGTTTTAACACTAAGTAGTAACTTTTTCTGTTATTATTTACTTCTACAGACTGCTTAGAAATGTCAGGAGTATCTGTGCTATCCACTAAAAACAGGAAAGTTAGTTAACTCCTTTGGAGTACAGAATTCTGTTATTGTGGTACCTGTCTGCCCATTCTCATAGGGAAAAACACTTCTGTAGATTAACCTTTTGTCAGTTTCCACTCTACTCAGGCTTTGTTCTGCTTGCTGCATACTTTTGTCTTCTCTCATTATCTTTCCTTTTTTATTATTTACTTATTTTGGAACCACTTTTGCCACATCTTTACTTCTTCAAGTTCTTCCCTTTTATAACTTCTTCTAGTAGTCCTCTGAACTTCATGTCCTACTGTAGAATAGATTTATTAAATCTGACACAGGGAGTGTTCAAGCTAAAGCAAATTCAAAAATCATGGCACTGGCAAGCTGAGTCCTGGAGTGTGCTCTTAATTCACACTACTTTGTTCTTCCCCATGTTTTATTTGAGCCCCAAATAAAAGCATACCCAGTCCTTTTCTAAAATAGGAGGCATCTCTTACCTGTTTGTAAAGCACCTAGCACATTGTTAGCAGTAACAAATTGTAAATAGTAATAATTTCCAGCTTCAGCTCAGTTGCCACTATGTCTCTTCGTTTTTATTTGTAATTTCAGGAAGTTATTGAACCAGTGTATTTCTACATTGGTATAGTTTTTGGACTGCAGGGAATTTATGTGACTGCATTGTTTGTAACCAGTTGGGTTATGAGTGGGACTTGGCTGGCAGGAATGCTGACTGTAGCATGGTTCATTATTAACAGGTAAGAAAAACATCTTTATACAATCTAGTTTGTCAATAAGTAATTTTAAAATATTAGTGGATTGAAGTGATTTTAATTAGTGGATTGAAATGCTTTTATTAAGCTTTGTGTTCTCACTGTGAGAGCAAAATCTTATGGTGAATAGAAAACATTTTCAAGAGATTATTGATTCTCATGATGATTTTTTTAATGGAAAGGCCTCCTGTTGTCCAAACCATCCACATTACCAGTTGAACTGACTTTACATATGTGTGTGAATACAGGAGTATTCACACACAATTTCATTTTTCAAAAATAGTCCTCAGAAAGTTTGGGTTTGTGCTGATGAAGAATGAAGACAAATATCCAAAACAGCTGTAAAACAGAGCTGCACTCTCTGGCCAGCTCTAAATGTTGTGACAGTTGTCCAGTAGCATAGAAAGAAATTTTTTTTTTGGTGAAGAATATTAGATTTTTTTTTTCTAATCTTCTTTTTGTAGTGGGTTTTTCT
The DNA here is from genome assembly GCF_027477595.1 of Haemorhous mexicanus. Classification (NCBI taxonomy): domain Eukaryota; kingdom Metazoa; phylum Chordata; class Aves; order Passeriformes; family Fringillidae; genus Haemorhous; species Haemorhous mexicanus. The sequence continues at coordinate 134,755,685 of NC_082341.1, forward strand.
GCAAAATGGAATTTTCTTAGATGATCTTAATGTCAAGACCTTTTTATTTTAAATCAATTCACTTGGAATTCCCCTTCCCCTTATGAAGCACCACAATAGGAGGGAGCTTCATTTGGGCAATGAAAACCTATGTTCATGCTCTTGGTTTGCCACCGTGGAGCTCTGGGGCTTTCTGGGAACTTGAGAGCACTTGAAACAAAAGACCTATGGAGCAAAATGTTAGAGATATACCTTTAAAGTAGAACTGTTGGGAAGCACCTTCTAGGAGTGCGAAGTCATCATGACAGAATCTGTGATTAATAGCTGTAAATACTGTTCATCAAGCTGATGTGAACAGTGGAAAGTAGGGGAAATGGTGAATAAATCTGTAATTTTTTTCAACAGTGAATAAGATTAAACAGTGTCAACAAAATGAAGGGTTTAGTAGTTAAAAAAGCTCTGGATATGCCTCTGTAAGAGGCTTCAGAGGAAAAAATGAAAGGTAATGCTTTTAAATATCTAAATGATAAAGGAGCTTGTGGCTCCTTTTTAAAGGCATAGTAGACACAAAGCAGACCATGTGCCTCTGAGACTGATGCCTTTGATTACATTTGAAAGTGTGGCTTGTGCTTCTGGGTCACTTCAGCACTTTTAAAAACTTTCACCTACACCTCTAATTGTGTGGATACTGTCAAGTCATTCCATGAGAAAACCCTGCATGCTCCCCATCCATCTATCTCTTGTTTTGCTGGGCAGAATTTTTCCCTGTAGACAAAATATTTGCTGCTGCTGCTGTGAGGGAGCAGCAGTTTATATCCTATGTTATGCTCAACTACCTAAATCACTTGTTTAAAACATATTGTATGAGAAATGAAAGGAAACTTTTCTCTCAGCTATGAGCTGATTTTCATTACAGGTCAGAAAAGGCTTGAGGCAGATGCTTTTTGGCTTCAGTCCTATAAATGCCAGCTAACATGGAAACCTGCTAAATGAATGAGTAAAGATTGGGCCTTTCATGCTGTTAATAAATTGGTGAACTATATCAGCAGCAAAATTGTGTCAGTGTTACTTTGCACCAAAATCAGGAAAGGATTGCTTGTAAGGCCACATTTACACCTAGTAGTGGCATTTAGGCTTTCCTTGATATTCTTGTACAACAAATATTTTAATATTTTTGTTTCTTTGTACTTTATTCTAGGACAGACACAACAAGAATTGATTATTCCATACCATCAAGAGAAAATTGGGCTTTGCCATATTTTGCGTGTCAAGTAGCAGCTCTCACAGGCTATTTAAAAAAGAACCTAAACTGTTCTGCTGAGGTAAAGCAAAATTCGTTTCTTAATAAAGAGCTGTGGGTAAAGCTGCACTCTAGGTTAGTTACTTCTGCTATTGTTGCCCTTCTGGGCAGAAAACAGTAGAAGTTTTGTTTCTTCTTTTCAAAAGAGCCAGTTGGATTTCACCTAGGCATGTGCAGTTTTTGCTAAACAACTTGTGCCCTACCTTGTTGTGCCCCCAGGAGGGTTCAGAGAGAACAGTGTGGTAATGGGCCATGTGCTGCTTGTTTTTGAATAAACAGAGGCAGAATTTTTCTCATGTAAACCGTTTTTCTTGAAGAAGATGGTTGTTACTTTCTTACCGTGACTCTTTCTTAAAAATATTTCTTCTGATTGGCTTGAAATGTTTTTGAATATTTCAGTAGTTAATTTCTTCCATCTGAAAGCTAAGCACATCTGAAGTCAGTATTTTAATTACTTCCCAAAACAATAATTAATTTCCGTAGTTTATGTTTTAATGACCTTTCAGTTTCTTGGTGACAGACATGCACGAGTACAAAATTAATGCTTTTTCTTTTCTTTTTTTCCTTCTAGAAGTTTTGTTATCTTTTGGTGAATGCCTCAACATATACCTTCATGATGATGTGGGAATACAGTCATTATCTCCTGTTTGTCCAGGCTGTTTCTCTTTTCCTGCTAGACAGCTTTGCCCTAGCACAGACAGAGAAGGTATTGGAACTTTTCAGCCTACTGACAGCTGGGGACTTACAGACAGCCTCTGAGCTGCCTGCCATTCGTACTGCTCAGGAGCTCGAGAGGGCACAAGGCTGAGTGCTGAGTGTCTTGCAGCCTGGGCCCAGCTGAAGTGCATGTAATATCCATCGGAAGAATAAAATAACTTTAACTGAGTCTCTTTTGGACTGCTGGGTTTGGGATAGAAGCTAAACAAAGCTTCTGAGACGTGAAACATCTTTGGAGAGCTAAAAGAGTGATGATGAATGATATTCCTCCGTTTTGGGCTAGCTGCCTCTTTCTCCTATTCACAGCAGGGTGGGCAGACCAAAGAAGTGCTTTGTTGGCTCTGTGCAGTTAAAGGGCTCATTTTCGTCCTCAGTGGCCTGTCCTGCACTGTTTTGCCAATAAATAGACTAGACAGATGTTGAGGGCAAATTGATTTTTGAATACAAGAAGGTATTTAAATTTATTCTGCAAAATGCCTCTTAGAAATGTTGCAACAATAAGATGTTCTTATGCTGCCTGTTGCAGTTGTAAGTATGCTTTTTTGTACATGCATGCCTTTTGGTTTTGTTAGACATCAAACTGCATGCAATTCTAATTCTTCACCTCTTTTTTCAGTTCCTTTTTATTCTGTTCCTCAGCAGTGGGAAATGTTTGATCTATTGTTGTTCAAAGCAGAGTGTATGTATAAGGGAGAAAATGGGTATTTTGGTGAAAGTTTGAAGAATCAAGCATCAAGGTTTATAACATCTGCTTTTCAAATAGTAAATAACAGCAAGTATAGATAACAGTCTGAGTATTCATTCCTGAGACGGGTTAATGACCAAATTATTTTCAGGGCAAGGAAACCACCTGTTTACAGGTGAGCTCTGTCACAAACTGTATGTTCTTACTGGTGCCTTGTAGTTACTGCTTTGTGCGCGTCTTCACAGGAGAGTGTTACTGGGTGGGGAGACCTGGTAAAATACTCCTGCTTATGGCATTTTTACAGAATTATTGTCAAGTAATTGTCCTTTAGTTACTGAGGCTGATCAGGATCATTTTCATGTGCAGTGCTTTCCACAGCCAAATGGTACCCTGCTAGGTTCATGAGTTGAAGGATTGAGATCCATTAATCCCCTGATTAACAACGGAAGTGAGCTATCTACTGGTCTAAAAAACAGGATTTATATCCACTGTAGTTTTATTTTATTGTTAATTCTTTTTCTTCAACAGGTGCACGAGGTATACAGAATCTACCTGTTTTCTGTCATTGTGGGGTACCTTCTGCAGTTTGAAAATTCAGCCTTACTAGTGTCACCATTACTGAGTCTTGTGGTAGCTTTAATGCTCTCCAAATCCCTTCAGGTAAGTAGACTTTCTTCTAACCCTGAGTGTAGTTTTAAAATTTAAACTGAACTTCAAAATTATACAGCATTCTTTAAATATTTTTGCAGATGAATATGAAAAAAAGCACATTTGTGTCAAGATTGCTGAAAATAATGTATATTTATTTGGTACTTACAGTAGCAGTGACACTAAACTTCTTATTAAAGGTAAGATTCCTCTAAAAAAGTGCTTTTAATTTCAGAATCTAAATTAAAAGTTGCAGATACATTTTTGGAACAATCTTTTGAAATGTTGCTTATCTTATTGATATGATAGTTCATAGCTTAATTCACAGTTAGTATGAGTACTAAAAAATTAGTCATTTTGTAGCATCTCAAACAGCTTCGACTTGTTGACGTTTTGGTCTTTTGGGTTGAAACAGTATAGAAATACTCTTTAAAAGACATTTTATCTGTTTCATAAATACAGAGTTTGTTTTAACTTGAATGGCCTCTACAGACTAGTGTGAATATTAAAACAATATTCTTGTGCATGGTGACACAATAGCCAAGTATGAGTGGTCTTAGGGTAGATATTAATTTTCAGTTACATTTCAAGTAGAACATGGGAACAGAGGCTTTCACTCTGTGTAGGGGTCAGTTAGGAGTTGAGATTACACAGTGGGATTTTAGCCTGGTTTTTTATTTTGATTAGCACTTCCCTCTTGCTGGCCTCTTACACATATTGTTGTGTTTTTCTTCTATGCCTCAAACTCACCATGGTTGTGTGAATTAACAGTATTAACTTAAAAGTAAATAAACTACTGAACCCTAGAAGGCTAGAAAGAATGCTCACATGTAGTTATTTTCCTCTGCCATTCAGAATGACTAGCCTTGCTGTATCTCCAGGAAAATAAATTCCAACCTTGAAAAATGTGAGTTAAATTATAGTTATGAGTAAGTTACAGAACTTTGGGCAGCTCAGACAGTCTGTGTGAAGATTACAAATGCTCATTACTTCTGCTCAGATGCAGTCCTATTTACTATGGAGCCAAGCACAGCACTCTTAGGCTTGCTTGGGAGTAAGTCTGGGTCTGTTTTTCATGGTCCTTTTTACACTGCTCAGTAGTCTTTTGACGACTTATTGGCAGCCTCTCACTTGCCTTCCTGGTGTGGTATGGGAGTGAAATGAAGGGAATAATATTCTCAAGGAAACCCTAAATGTAGACTTATGGAAGATTTACAATGCTATACCAGTACCTTAATTAGCACACTTAATCCGTTTTGTTATTTTTAACTAAATCTTGAATAGTTGATTGTTACCTGATGTTTTGTAATCTGAATGACTATGTGAAAACTGCTTCCAGCATTTTGTGTGATTTTTCTCTGCTAAATTAATTTTCAGATGTTCATTCCTCATAAAGAAAATGGGCATCTGCTGAAGTTCATTGAAGTAAAACTTGGCTTAAACACAACTAAGTAAGTTTATTTAAGCTCTTACACCTCCTAAGATGTCCAAACTTTTGAAACTGCTCTGAGAAGTGTAGCATTTCAGTGGCTCTTGAGAGTTTTATAGAGGAGCTTGGGAAATAGTTTAGTTATTTGTTGTCTGGTTTTAAGATTGAAGTGAAAAAAAAAATGCACATACAGAATTTACTAAGGGTGTTGAGGTTTCTGAGGCACTTCAGTATTTTTCATGCCTTAGGGTGAAAGCATTTCATGGATTTTTGTTCTCTTGTGATGTTGAAGAGTGAAAACTTTCTGTATCCTGTCTAGTGTTTTTAATAAGACTTGAAAGCAAAGATAATAGGGTAAAGGTGGCAGTGTGAGCTTTTTATAGCCTGGAAAAAAGGCTCTGGAAAGAGTCATGAACTATTGATACTATCTCAAAAGAGGCTTAGGTTGTGGGTACCCCTAATATTCCCTGTATGTTTTGGAAGAAATTAGGGCAAGTGACATCTTAAAAGTCAGAGGTAACTGTGATTCTAAGAAAAAACATTAGTATCTGTAAACGACTTGGATGTCGGACTGCAAGAAGATGACATGGCAACAGATTTTCTGGAAAATTTCCAATGGAGTGTTAGTAAGGACTGACACACTCCTGGACCCAAGCCAAGACTTGCAATTCTGTGCAGGAATTGGAACTCTCTGAAGAGCTGCATCTTTCTTACAAAAAACTACTTCACAGCCTTTCAGGGGAACGAGTGGAAAATGACATCACACCCAACTGAAACTGTTGGAGAACTTTTGGAAGACAAGATATAGTGAATCTGACTACGATGCATTGTTTATCACACACACATACTCATTCTTAAATGTTTTGCAAGAAAGGAAAGGACTCCTGGTCAGGATTTCAGTTTATTCAGCTCCCAGGTATTAATGGATTTCCCCCTTTTTCTCCCTGGGGCCTTGCTAAATATCACTTTTCAGACTGTCAGACTCTGCAATGAAGCCAGAGATTGAGACAAACTGGGTGCCTTTACACCTGGAACACTGTGTAACTATGTATTGGAGTTATGATTTGCAGCACAAGAGCTTCAAGATCTGTCTTTTAAGGCCAGCTGGGACATGTCCTGCTGTTAATCTTTAAACTGATTCTGTCTAATTGAAAGTGGTTCTGTCCTCTAGTCTTCCCTTGGGAAAAAATGAAAGAGGAAGGGAAGCAAAACAAAGGAAGACAAGAATGCATTCACAGCACCACATGCTGCACCAGTTCCAGTTGAGAATACACACTGACAGTGCTTCTGAGCAGAGTGTATTATCTTCCTGCTTGCTAACTGAGAAAGAAGAAGATGAAGTGGCTTCGGCTACAGAACTAGAATTTCAACATTAAGGATTTTATTCCTGCCAGTTTCTCAGGCTTCTTTGTCATCTCAGATGCCCACTTTCCTTTCTTCGTCTCCTTGTTTGGAATGAGGACAAGCATACCTTCTTGCATCAATATCTCTAAAATCTTAATCCACTGTGACAACAAGGTTCTTTTGGTCCCCATAATGGAGTTATGTGGGAGGTTTGGCTTTTGTGATGTAAAGGATTTGTAGTCTGGTCTCTTCAGATCACAGATACTTTTTAGGAAGATGGACTTTTGACAGTTACTTTGAAGAGTATTTGCAAAGCAGTTTCAAATGATAAAAAGATAACGTCAAAGATGAATTTCAAGTAGTTTCCTATGACATGAATGGGTTAAACTGCAATTGTTTTGTGCTGGGTTGTTGGGTTTTTTCCTAATCTATGGGATATTATTATTGTTTTTAATGGAATGTTTTTGCCTTACTAGGAATTTTACAATGAATTGGCTCCTTTGTCAAGAATCTCTTCAGGCACCCTCCCAAGACTTTTTTTTGCGACTAACACAGTCATCACTGTTGCCTTTTTATATTTTAGTATTAATTATCTGCCTTTTTTCTGTAACTCAGGTCATTTTTAGGAGAATTTGGTAAGTAACTTGTTTATGTGAAAAATAAATTTAAAAATAAGAGGCTCCTGGATGCGTCAGGGAATGGTCATCATGTTTGTTGCTCCAAAGTTTATTTTACCATTAAGCTTGTCAGGGTGTGAGCACTAGTGGGAAGGCTCACAAGAGCCTCCTAAAGAAAAGTCCTTTAGTGAGGAAGTTCTTGAGCATCCCTCCTGTCAGGACAGGGAGTTGTCATTGGTTTGTTTCCCTGCAGGTATAATTCCTGCTGAGCTCTGGTTAATGTTTGCTGATGTGTTTGTCTCTTCCCACTGATGAAGAAAGATGTTATATCTGTAATTCTCCTTCCAACAGCAAAGTTATCTAATTGCTGCTAGAATTTGTTTTTCTGTTTTGGATTTGGGGTTTTTGGGTTTTTTTAAAGTTTATATGTTGAGAAGGATGAGATGGGTGGAGCTGAGAGAGCTTTGGATTTATAATGCTTCACTGTTGGTTTTTAAAAACACTTGTTTACTGTGATAAAGTCCACTAGCCTTTGCTGCTTGGAACAGAACTGAAGTAAAACTGACTCAATTAGTTTTAGTTTCACAGTGATTCACAGTTCCCTTGAGAGAAGGGGTAGTGGAACTGTCTTTGTAAAAAGACTAAGAATACCAAAACTGTAGATCCTAGCATAACTTGTCTTAGAAAATCAGTGGTTAGGAAATTATCTCTTCCTGGTAGAGGATGAATGGTGTTAACTTCTCAGACACTGGAACGAATTTCTCACTTGTCTGCAGCAAAAATCAATAGGTTTATTTCAAGGATGAGGACTTCTAACAGATAAAGATTATGCTGCTGTAAATGAAAATGTTTGTCAGGTTGGATGTGTGATAGGATATTCAGAATAATGGAGCAAACTTATTGTTTGCTGGTGGTTGAAATAACTATTACTTTGTAATGAGCAGTGACTACATTATGTCCAACATCTTTTTAAAGAAAAACTTAAAATAAACCTTTTCCTCTCTTTTTTTTTAAATTTTTGAATCAGTTAATAATCTTAAAATATTTTTTCTAATTTTCATAAGGAAGCTTATTATAAAAATGTAAACATAAATCACATCATGGTAGAAGGAAGTGTTATTTATTCTGTGCCTTGCTATCTTGTTACTAGAAAACCTTTCACTGCAAGATTTTGGCTATGATTTTTATTTATTATGTATAATTAGAATTTATAATAATGTGACTAAGAGCTACTTTTGTTATCTTTGTTGTACACATATTCCATACACAATTACCATCCTACAGATTCCATACTTCTTTACCATGCTAATGGTACGAAGGAACTTAAAATGCATGTTCAGCATGATTTGTCTAAATGTTTGTATAGTGTACATGCTATTAAATTAGACTGTCTCTTGGTGCTGGATTAGGTGGTGGTCATAGATTTGTGGTCATAGGCAGTGATCCCATTGTATTAATTGACAGCCATTGCTCCAGAGAGGTTGCAATCTAAATCAAGAGACAGTGGGTACTGATAGGTCATTGATCAAGTACAAAAAGCAAGTAAACAGTGCAACAGTATGATATGCTATGATATGGAATAATCTCTGTGCACTGCTGACTTAAAAGTATTTTTATTAGCACCTTTTCCTGGGATAATATCTGAATTAAGTGATGTCTCATTTTCTCCAACTGCAGTGGTGAGCCACTGAAAGAGACAGTTAAACTTGAGGATGGTCGAATTGGAGAGAGGCCAGAAATAGTTTATCATGTAATTCACACAATTTTGCTTGGTTGTCTAGCGATGTGTTTGGAAGGGTAAGTCTGATTTTGATGTATCTCTTTTGAAATCAACAGAGTTCCATACTGGACATGAAGCACTGTTTACCCCTTTGAAATCACCCTTTGTCAGAAATAATTTTGGCATATAGTGATACTACTTCGGAGTAGTCAAAGATAATTTTGATTATAAATTTGATATGGCTATATGAACACTTGTGCTTGGTCTCTAGAACGTGTTTTCCAAGCTTTAATGCAGCCAAGAATTGAATCACATTTTAATCACTTTCTTTATGGTATATAAGTGTAGAACTGTGCTGTAATTATTTTTAGCAAGAACTTGTGTAGTGTTTTGATGAACAGAATAGTGCTGGAATATTAGGAAATGGAAGATTTCTTAACCATCTTCTTGTGTGTAGGCTATCATGAAGTGTACCTCTGCTTGACACATTAAAGCAATAGCAGAACTAATTTCAAAAGTATTATGTTAGTCCTTAAAGCTAGAGAAGCTGATGCTTGGAAGATGTTATTGTTCTAATCTTGTTTCTCAGCTTAATCAGCTTGAAGATGTCAGACTTGTGTTTTTATTAGGCTCCTCATCTTAAAATCTAAATATTCACAAATGTTGCCTTAAGTGAGCAGACTGTTGTGTTATCCTGTAGTTTTTCTAAGTTGACTAGTCTATGCTTAAGAGTTAATTAAATATTTTCCTTTCCTTTCTTCAGGAAGTTCCTTATAGTACATTGTCTGTACAGCTTAGCCGATTAGCTGCTTTTTATCCCTTCTTGGCTTTAAAACCAGCCAAATGACTCTATTATTCTCTTTGTTTTTCTTTCATCCTCCCCTGAACTCTGTGAAGGATTTTGTCATCTTTTACCTTGGATCGTGCTCCTCTGTCTCACAGCAGATAATCAGGTGCCAGCTCTTCTGCTAGAGATTTCCTTGGTTTACCCTCCAGTACCATCAAAATTGACCTCAGATTGTTTGAACATCGAGACTGTGTCTGACATAAGAAAAAAATCTGAATGTTTTTATAATAGTTTGAGTACAGAGGCATACACAGGGTCCCAACTAAGTTATTGCAGTGTTTTTCAGAATGAAATATCTATGGACACCTTATGTTTGTATGCTTGCTGCATTTGGTGTGTGTTCTCCTGAACTTTGGATGACGCTTTTCAAGTGGCTTCGACTGAAAGCTGTGCACCCAATACTGCTGGTGAGTTGCTGATGCCAAAGTCTTGGAAAATACAGCTAGCAAGTATATAGCTTTGCAAACAAGAAGTACCTAAGACCCATGAAAGAACCCATGGAAACAACAGTTTGTTCTGTGAGCAATGGATTGCGTATGATCTGCTTTTTCTGTCTTTTCTTCTTAGTGTCACTTGTTCTCTGGTACGTGGTGATAAAGTTGCATTCACACTGCAGTCTTTTCTCCTAAAAAGCAGAGCTGTCTTCGTCTCCTTTTCACTCTTCTCAATTTCTTTTAGCAAATATTTGAGACCTCAATCTCTCTTTCATATCTAGTTGGTATTGGTCAAGAAGGTCATGCACTTTTTAGGAGGAATGCAGGAGAAAAAGTATTGGTGCACAGGGAAGGCGTAAGCTTTGTTTGACTGAGAAATGGGTCTTAAAATGGTGTAGTAAGGTGAATATAACTGCTGAGAGTAAAACTGCTCCATAAGAAATGGTAAGTTGAATTACTTTGTATAAGATTTGTTGATGAATGGCCATTATAGCGAAGTATTGTGACTGAAGATAAGCTTGTGTCACAGAGCAAACAACTCCCCTGCTTCCAACCCTAACTTTATTCTCAATATGACAAAAGTTGCTTTGTGTGACTTTTAGTACCTTTGTGCATTGGTTTTATTAATAAAATAGGGATAGGATATTGCTTACCCTAAATTCAAGAGGCTTATAGAAATAAATATATTACACTTAGATGTTCACTATGTCACCTGTGAAAATACCATACACTGCTATATCAGAAACACTGACTGTGTTCTTTCAGTCAAGGATTAACAACATGTTCAGCTACATGATGAGCACATTCTTTTATATACTCCATGTTTCCTGTGATACATACCTGCTTTTTTACTATTAACACAGTAGACATGTTAGTAGCTTAATATCAAAGGAATGCCTAGTGTGCATTCCTTACCAAATGTTTTCTGTACTCTAGAAGCTATTTTCTCCTTCTTGCAAAGCAAAAATTGTATCAGCTAGAGTGATGGTATGCTGAGAGATGGGTTTCTGGGTCTTGCATATCAATAATGCTAATCTGAACAACATCAGAGGTTTGAAATGCTTGGGTTTTTTCCTTTCTCATAGCGTTTGAATGTGAGGTATTTACCTTCTTCTGTTCCCTATATCATGTGCACATGGAATCATTGTTACTTTAGTAGTAATTAACTGTGCCTAAAATTGATGGTAAAGTTTTTGTGAGTCAAATGAAGCTTTCCATGCTAAATTAGGCAAATTCTTGTTTGAGGAAAGTTTTTTGCCTGGTAGAAAACCACAAAGATTCACCTACTGTCACTAAGGTTTCAGGCATAAATATTGCTCACTGTATGAGCAGAATCAATGGACACCTCAGAGATGGAGAATGGTGCATAATCCATTTTCTCTAACATGTACTTTCTAGGCTCTTATTCTGAGTATGGCAGTTCCCACTATAATTGGATTCAGCTTGTGGAAAGAGGTAAGAAAAGTACCTTTGTGGAGTTTTCTTTTTATGCAGGCACAATATGAGTCAAAATGATGAGCAAATGTAATGAAATGTACTCAGTGAAATTAAATATAACTGATGAAATTGAAGCTGTCATTCATTGAAAATATGTTTTGTTTAAAAAAAAACTTTACTTTTTTCAGTATAAGGTATTTGACAATTTAATTTTTTGATGGTCGCTTATTGTAATTAAATTTAAATGAAGACTATTATATTCCATTGTTTAGATGTATAAACAGACTGAACAAAGAAAATGCTGCCAAATGAAAACTCAGGATATTGAAAACTATGTTGCCCCAATCTTAGTTTTAGTGAAAAGGAGTAAAGTTAGATGAAGTAAAATTACAGGAGGCCATATGCAAACAAACTGCTTGAAAAGCTCCCATCAAATTATAATGGAGTTAAATTCTTTGTGCAGACCATTGTGTCGAGGAGTGTACCTACTACAGTACAGGGAAGAAAAGACAGAGCTGTTTCCATATTTAAAATGAATACTTAGTTCTTTATTGCAAGTCACAGACAGACTTGGGGTAGAGTATTTAGAAATTATTTTTCTAAGCTCCTGTGTGTGTGCAAAAAATATGTGAAATGTCCCATGAAGTGTAATCCTCTGCTATAGTGGCACAGCTTTAAAATAGTTTGGCTAGTCTGAGAATTCATGTCTAGAAGCCAGTCTTGCCCAACAGTATTATAACAGATTTTGTAACATCTATCTTATATTGCAACTAAATTTTCTATTGTAGCCTGACTTTTTACATGTTTTTGATGGAGCAATAGATACTGAATGTAAAAAATGCTAGAGTTGCTCAAAAGAGTTACGAAATCTGTTACAATAGAGGAAACGAGCGTAGTTACCCAAGTAATTCCTTTCCAGATTGTTTTAATGAAGGCAGTGTGGGATTTGGACTCTAGAGGGCTTCATCCATCCATTGCTTCTCCACCTTCTGCTTTTAAGCAGTGGTGAACACTTTGCTCTCCAGGTTCATAACTCATCCCTGAGTTTGGGAATGTTGATTAAGAAGCAACAGAGCAGCAAAAATGCCTTGAGACTCCTAATCTGTTACTGAAGCTATAAAAGGCTGACTGTATAGCTCAGCATCTTTTTGCTTGGCTGCCTTCTGACTGTCTGGCATAGTCCCTCCTCTAACTCAGTTTTTTCAGGTGCTGTGATTGATGAGTGAAGCAGGGTCTCCTTGGGGTGGCAGTAGCAGTTCCTCTTTCCATTCCTCTGTTCTGGGAGTAGTTTCAGTGCATGTGTAACAGCAGTGCTGTTTGTCCCTGACACAAATCTATGGCAGCTCTTCGTGTGCTGCTTGTAGACTGCTGTCACTTGACAGCTGAGTTGTCCAGGTAATGGGGGTGGAAAGTCCTCAGTTAAAAGCAGGCTCCCACTTACAACTGTCTGTCCACTGTGGCTGTCCCAGTGTAAGTTGTCTCTTTAATCTGGCAGAACCTGTAAATTTCATTCTTTTCCAGAAGAGCTGACATCCAATAACTTAGCATTTACAACACCATGTACATGTACCTCTTCTAGCCCCTCAAGGCTGGCCAGTTTCCAGCCATGGCTTTTTCAGATAAATGCACCAAATGGCTCAAGGACTTATAAAATTTCCCATCTTAGTAAAGAAGGATCTCAGACCTGACAGGGTAGGGAAGTCATGATGCAGGGTTGCAAGCTGGCCTGGTTTGAAAGAGGTGGCATTCTATCTCACAGAATCCCTCCTTTTCCCAAAATGTTTTTCAAGAGCATAAATTGAGATACCCCACTTCACACAACGTAATGTGCTCTTCTTCACTGCAGTGATTGAAGTCAGAAGCAAGTCTGGGCACATTACCAGGGCTCTTCTAGGAAATTTCTTCTCTCCTGTCTTGCTTGCACAACACCTTTTCATCAAGTCACAATAGAACAATCCTTCCTGCTCAAACAGGTTTACCATGAGAGATTTATCATCTTCTTGGTTCAGTGCCCTTATTTGTAGGCATTTGCATATGACCACCTGAACTATGGTTTTGATGCATTTAAGGCCACTTGATGTTGATGGATGTTGTTGCTGCTACTTATTTATTCATTTTTAAATGTAAGTATTATAATGAAATAGGGAGAGATGAGAACTTCTGTTTAACATACTTATTTTGGAGAGGGTCTCCTGTAAGCTGAGTTTTGCAAAATATTCAAGCAGTCAGGAGTCAGGGGGGAAAACTGTTGAAACCCATTTCTGTTGTGTCACTTAAGGCTTTAATGTAATGAGATGCTCTATAGATAATTTTTAAACTGTAAGTGACCAAAAACATTTCCATCAGTTTTTCCCTAGAATAATGACAGAGCTTACGGAACTGCAAGAATTCTATGATCCTGATACAGTAGAACTTATGACATGGATAAAGTAAGCATGAAGTCCAACATTTCTATTTTACTGCTTTTTATAAGGGCATTTTTATCTCTGCAGTTTGTGGAGCTACCTCTGTCAAGCTGGGTTTTCCCTTGGTATTCAATGATGCATGGGGGAAGAAGTTTTATATTTTAAGCTTGGTATTGTTCCCATAAAAGAAACAGGAGTCTATAATGGATTACAAGAGAAGGTCCTGGAACACACAAACAAGTAGTGTTTAATGTCATTGCAGACCTAGTTTCCAAAGAGGTTGAGATCTTAGCAGGATCTTAGATCTTGCTAACATTTCATTAGATTACAGGATTCATGTTGATTGTAATGCCAAAACCCCTGAAGTGTTATGTATCTGAGCCAATAAAATGAAATGGCTGAATGTGAGGATTTAGAGACTTCTGTCAGGATATGTGTGTTATTCAGACTTCCCCTTTGACCACAGCAAGTATGGAGCTATGTTGTACTGAGCATATACACAGTTAATATCAAGTCAGGTAATTTTCACAGATTTATTTTTCTTACCACCAAAGGTTTCAGAATTGCATTCTGCCTCATTCAGTTTAACTTCAAACTATGTCATTAGGAAGTGTGCTTTTCTGAAAATTAGATCCCTTGTGTTCGGATAACTTAGCTTTAACTGTATTTTTTTAGAATATTGCTTTCTGTATTTATGTAGTCTTTAATGTCAACCTGTTCGTCTTCACAAAAGGCAAGGCTGGTAGTTAGTGTTCCAGCCAATTTCTTCTTCTTGTTGTAGTAGTGTATGTTGTTTGTCACTGCTGTAGCTCTTCAAGGCAGCAAGTGGAATAATGCCAAGTACCTAATGGCTTTTATGTTAGTCTGCATATACTTCAAGTACGTAATTAATCATGGTGAATTTCATTGAGATTCACTCAGCTACGAGCAATTTGACTGCCCTTATCTGTAGCAGCTGTTCTTATTTTTAAAGAAAATAAAGATTTTTTTTTTCTTATGGATATACTTAGCTATCCACATTGAAATTTTAATTCAATGCTATTATTACAGTATAGTTTCTCAAAGTTTTCTCTCTGGTAATACGAATTTAATTTGAATTTTCTTTACAGAAGTTGCCAAAGTCTATAATAAAGTGTGACAATGACTGTTTTCTTTCATTAATACAGAAATACAAATAGTCAAAAAGTTATACCAAGCCCAGAAACATGATTACTTGTAGACATTATTCTTTATGCTGACATTATTTTCTAATAGATGATGAAATACATGATCAGAGCTTACATATGAAATACATAATAGAGATCAAGTTACAACAATCACAAATCATTCCCTTACAAGAGAACATCATGTTGTTTCTCCTTCTACCTACCCTCTCTCCCATGCTTGTTTTATCACGAGTTGGCAGCCATTCAGAAAAGCAGAACTTGGATCCATTCCAGGACCGCTCTGAATGGTGCTCGGTGGATTGCAAGGAGGGGAGAACAACCATCAGCCCTTGCCCCAGCAGAAAATCCCTCCTTTCAAACTCATATTGCTGCAGGTCTGTGCTATCCCTGGCAGGGAAAGTACTGCCCCAGCAACACCATCACCAATTGTAATGAGAGCCCCAGTGATACCTTCACCTACTCCAGTTCATTCTGCAGCACCCTAGCAGATCCCACACACAGTTTATAAAGTTGTTTTGGTGAGTGCATCCAGTACTCAGGGTGTGTGTTGGTGTTGCATTTGCAGACGCCAGGCTCCTGTGGCTGCAGTGTTTGCAGGCAGCCCACAGCTCATGGGTGTGATTAAGCTCTGTACGGGATGGATGGTGTCGAGCCTGCCTTTGTATAATGATGATGATCTTCTGAAAAGAAATGAGAATGTGAGTATCCTATTCCAGAAATGTCTTCTTCTTCACCCAAATATAATGCTAAAAAATAGAATGCATTAGCAGGGAGGAGGACACAATGGTCCAGTGGACATGGAAGGGATTATCAAGTATATTATCAGTGCTTCACTCTGCACAGAAAAAAATATCAAAATATTATTTCTGAAGACTTTTCAGGCCGCTTGAAGTATGTAAGATGAAAACTTGCCATCTTCAAAGACAAATACTTCCCATTCAGCTGGCCGTTGCCTCACTGTTTTGGAGATTTCAAACCCAAACTTTTTATAGCTTGATGTGTACATATAGTTTGTCATTGCAGATAGGTCATTGCTGGGGGGTGTGTGTGTCCCAGTGTTTAAGGTATCACTGATTTTTGCATTGCATGAACATGTTTTCTTATTTTATAGATTTATCAGATCTATTCAAAGAGGTCAGCAGAGGATATTTATAAGATACTCACATCTTACAAAGCCAACTTTCTGGTTATCGAAGATTCAATTTGCAATGAAGTGGGACCTGTAAGAGGATGTAGAGTTAAAGATCTGTTGGATATTGCTAATGGTCATGTAAGTATTGGTGAGAAGAAATGAATGTTTGAATGTATAAATAATTAAATTGAAAATAAATCTTATAATGCTGGTCTTATTTTTCTTATTGTAATTGACATGTAGACAAAACTCAAGTTTTAAAGGTGATCAGTTAAGTTTTGGATTGTCTGTAACTTGAAATGTTGCCTGATACTATTAACTGCCCTAACCCCTCCTAACACATGAGTATCTAGCTCTGCTGCTTTTCTGACAATCATTAAATACCATTTAACTATATATAAATGTTCAAACTGACACCTGAATAGGTTGTTACAAAAGCAGTGAAGTCCTGCCACAAGAAGGCATTCTTTAGTAGTTTTGAAGGTGAAATTCTAAAATGGATAAACTCAGTTCTTCCAAAACTCTGGCTGGGATGAGTTTAGTGCCATTTAGTTGAATACAGACTGGTTCTGATGAGGGTGCAAGTCTATTCAGTTCAGCCTTGCAGATTGATTAGCACACCAACAGGTAGTTTAAACCACATCTGGTAGAAAGATTGGCTGAATAAACTGCACCATGAATGCTGCTTCAGTCATTGACGTGTTCTGTCTCTTTGGATGTTGGTAGTGCTGCTTTTGCTGCTTAAATAGGGAGTAAGATGGGGTTTATAAGGTGATCTCACTGCCACTTGTTCATTGGCTTCCTGGAAATCCAGCAAAAGTTTTGGTTTTATAAAGGCAGGGGGTGACCTTAAACTCACTTAGATTTTCATTGCTTAGTCTCAGATCAACAAGAAAGAGGGAGTTGTCAGTTACCTCTAAGCAATATAGGAGTGGTGTGTTATTAGGGGATTACTCTATATTTCCCCAGGAATCTACAGCTGGTGTCAATTTCACTTCTGGGTTTCCTACCTTATCCATGAAGGATATTGTCCCCATTTTTTCTATTAACTTCCTTACCATTGCCGAAATCTATTATTTCTTTCCTAGTCTTGCTGCTAAAATCATCTATGCTGTGATTATTCCAGGATATATCCAATATACTGTACCATAACTAAGTGTGTGTGTGTCTGAATAACCTCCATGATTGTTAATCTGCACATTACCTCTCAGTATCTCCTCAGATCTGTGTTTGCATGAGTAAGTTTCTGTTTCCTCTTCACACTTAGTATCTCCACTGGAGCAATTAACCACAATTTCAGGATTTCATGCCCTCATACCCCTGCATCTTCATCTCCACGCTTCCTGAATGCTTCTCTCTCACACATAAGCTTGATAATCCTTCTTGTGTTTTTTGTCATGGTTTTTGTTATTGTTGTTTTGGGGGAAGTGGTTGGTTTGTGTATGTTTGGGTATTTTTCAGAAAACTGACATCATTTGTTCTGTAAAGTTAATAAAGTGTATTGTCTCAGGAAGCTTTAAACAAGTCTCTCAGTTTGCTTGCTAACAAAATTTGTTTAAGTCATATTGGAAGGTTATCAAGATACTCCAAAGTAGTGGAAGCTAGTGAATACATATTTGGAGACTGCAGTGCAGCATTTACTTACTCCCAAAGTAGGCGAGACAGTGGGCAGACAATGTGTTGACTGGTCTGTGGATGTGTTTTGAATTGCTGTGTTTAAGACAATAAGTACTGCTTTATAGCTTGTGATACATGCTGTAGTCCTAGTCCAATATCTTGTTTCTGACACTGGCTGAGAGCATAGGTTTACTGATAGGGAAAGGCAAATGTTTTCCAGCAGTCTGTTGCTGAAGGACTGTAGCTCAGGGCAATTTTCTTTGTGTTTGGAAGCCGCTGGTCGATTTTTCTTCATGAGTTTGTCCTACCACCTTTTTTTTTAAATTGTGTAAATTTGTGGCATCAGAAGGAATAATGAAGGGGTTTCTTCAGGAATATCAGACAGCAGATGCTAGAATGCAGTTTGCTTCCAAGTCACTTGGTTGGAATTTGTAGGGAGATGTGTGTGTGTGTCTTTGGTCTTTATTAGGTACATCAAACTGACTTGGCCTGGGAAAGGTAATGGAGATTTTAGTTTCCTTCATACTGGTATGTCCTGTGCAGGTCAGGTTTGAACTACTGGGAACATGGGGCATGTGCATGATTTTGACTGCTGTTGTTCTTTATAATATGAATGAAGTACACTGGTTTTAATGTATGCTACCTTGACAAAGGAATTAATTCACAAAGGCTTTTTTAGGTGGTTAAACAAATTACTGGGGAATATGTTTTCAGTTTATTGGAACTGTACAATGTGGAAATTAATTGTCTATCATAAATGAAATTTACAGAATACAAAAGTTAATTAAATGTACAGAATTACATTCTGTAACCACTTATCTTCAGTACTGTAATTAGGTCTTTTTCTTTCTGACAGGTGGTTTGTGAGGAAGGTGACAACTATGCCTACTCAAAATATGGACGATTTTGTCATGAAATCAAAATGAACTATTCTCCATATGTGAATTATTTCACTCGAGTATACTGGAATAGATCCTACTTTGTATATAGAATCAACACTGTGATATCCTTCCAGTCCTGAAAAAGCATGCAAGCTTCTTTCTGAGGATTGATTGTGAATGAATTTCAGTTGGAAAAGTTCCTTTTGGACAAGGAGGTCTATTTTTGCAGATAGATGTGCACACATGCAGTGTACTGACAACTTTACCACACTGAAATTCTTTGATCTACAGATCAGCTGACACATATACCATCCTTGAAGGAAACGGGAACATTCATCAGTTTTACAGTCTCTACAATGTGCTACAGTCTTCCATGTTTTTACATTTTTCTTCCCATTAGAAATCATCTTAATCTTCATGTAAATGAGATTTCTAACTTTAGTGTTAGAGAGTTGATATGCGTAGACTTCAGTAAATACAGAAAAATTATTTAAAGAGCTTGTTTAAGTCATATAGCTTTTAATTTTTAGCAAGAAAGCAATCACTATCCCAAGTCTTTTCAAGTAAGTGTTTGGATTTTTAGTTTGGGGGTTCTTTTTGCTTTGTTTTAGTTCTTCCTGTCTTCCATGGTAAACATTTCTGTGTTTCTCAAACACACATTTATACATCTTATGTGTAGCTATATAGTTTTTATAAATCATATAAGAAAGATTTTACTGAAACAACACTTTCATAGATTAAGGCACTGATCTCTACATTGTTGTCTCTGTTGTCTACAGAGACATGTTGGTGGAAATGCTAGGAATTAGACCTAGCAATAGGAGCTGACAAGCTCAGACCTTCAGTTTGGAAAGAACTTGTCTTCAGCATTTCTCCATTTAAGTGTTTATGTGTGTATGCATATGTGTGTCTTTCCTAGCAGCCACCAGAACGGGCCAGTATACCACAGTATGCCACACTTGTTTTCAGGCAAGTGTAGCAGGACAACCAGGTTTGCTTCTGAGACTTCTGCACTTCAGTTTCACCCCCTGTGTGTGTGCTGGTACGTGTGTGTGTGTGTGTGTGTGTGTGTGTGTGTGTGTGTGGACAGATGGGTGATACTCATTTCATTCAACTTATTATGCAATAGCTATATTAAGATAGTGCCATAACTGTCATCTAAAACACTATAATCGCCACCATTAATAAATAATGGTACAGGTGTTCATAGCTATTTTTATATCAATTATGCAAATACACAGATCTTTGAAAATTTGGCAAAGTACTCTGCAGTTTTGCTTCCCTCTAAAATTTGCCCCTCTTTGCCTCTACAACTCCTTTTCTTAACAAATGATCTGTTCATCCTGTTTGTTGCTGGCTGATAGACTTTCAAGAAAATGAATGATGTTTTAATTACAACTCTGGGCCTAAAACTAGTGTTGAGAATAGAAACTCCAATAAAAGGTAACCGTAGCTTTGCTTAATGTAGGTGTAACTGGACAAAAAGCCAGGACTAAGTTTTGGAAGAGGTTGCTCACCTCTTGGGAGTTACCTGCAGTTACAAATTAATGTAACACCTGGCCCAGAGACCAGTCTGTCAGGCATGTGGGAATGATTCTTTGGAGCCCAGATGTCTTTAATGAAGGAGCTGGCAAAATAGGATGAAACCTCAGCTGAAAAATCTGCAAACCATTCTGCAAGTAGAAGCTGCAAAACAATCCTTACTGCAAATCGGAGATTTTAACTCTGAAATTATTAGGAACTGCAGCATGTTGTTGTATGTGCATGATTCTTCTCTGCTCTATGCAGATACACTTGCTTATTTTACACTGACACGTAGTGCTGAGATTTTTTAAAACTTGTTATCACTTTTGGAGTGATTTAAAAGAAAAAAGCTTTATTGTTGTAAAAGCCAACATGTCTGTAATCTGTTTTTTACTTTCAGTTATATTTTTAGGCCTATGAGTCTTGACAAAATGTTAAATTGTGCATTTTATTTGAAACCAACATTCAGATAAATCTATCAAATATATGGGATGTTGTCACTGAGAGAAACACTTATCCATATACCTGAGTTACAAGTTATAAGTAAATATCCTTTCTGGGCATACAGGCATCATGTTGGGGATAGTGTGTACCTGTGTGTCTGCTGGAGTGCAGGCTGCGTGTATTTGCTTGTGCACAAGTGCATGTTTTACTGCACTGGGCTGTTTCAGACTGCTCAATTACCTTATACCAACAGCAGCTTGTGTATTAACTTGAGCTATGGCAGGCCTGCAGGAACCCCCTCTGTATGTGTGGATATAGATGTAATATCTGGAAGTAAGTTTACAGTTCCTTTTCCAGTTTAGGTTTGTTTGAATCATTGTCAAGGAATTACATGTCTGTGTGTTGGTCATTTAATCTCTTGAAGTTAGTAATTCATGAATATCACTTCATATCAGCAATAAGGCATTCCAGGTGCAAACTTCAGGGTTACAACTGTACTTGGGTAGATGAAGTTGCAGAACTTCTGGCTTCATGCCTTAGACTGCCATGCTGAGATGTAACATTCAACTGTCCTTGGCTGCCTGTTGTGTTTCACTGCAATGTTGTCTGTGTTGCCATCTAGAACATAGCTTGAACACATACATGTAGAGCTCACATATTAAAAAAGCCACAAATGAGGCCACCCACACATCTAAACAAAACTGTCTTGTAGCATGTTGGCCTTTATACATGTTTAAATGAACAAGTTGAACTTTATTTGAACTGTGACATAGTTACTGTTATTAATTTTGTCATAGTTTTTAAGATGTATTCTTGATACTTCAATTGATTCTGCTTTAGGAGAATCATTTAAGATTTTTACCTTGCTTTTTATATTAGAGAAAATTATATTGCAGCACCATTGGCACAGCAGCCTTAAGTAACAGAAGGAGCCTTTTATTTGGGCGAACATTGTAGATGTTCCTGTAAAAAGGCTTAATTAAAACTAGTGACTGAAAGAATCATATCTTACAAAGAAAGTGAATTAATTTCTTATCCAGCCATGGACTAGCAAAAATATGTCTAATCTCCAGCTTCTGTGAAAAATAATAAGTTCCATTGATATCCCTCAGTGGGACAACAAAGGGCATAATTACACCAGACTTGTGCAGACAACCCTGGCTTGGTTTTCAACCAGATCACAGGTTTAACTCCCTGAAAGCGTTGTGGGAAAGTTTTACAAATTTTGATCTGCTTTGCTGTAGATGTTGCAATTCAGTTGAAACATGTGCCTTGCAAGCTTTTATTAAACAAACAAAAACCTCAATTCATGTTTCTTTTTGTGAAGATTTTTTTTTAAATTCCTGTCCCTCTGATTTCTAGAGTTTCTGTTGTGTCTTAATATGCCAGCCTCCGAGGATGCCCAAGTGGTGCAGCTGGGATGTGTTCCAGCCATCTAAGAGCTGTTCACTGGGAAGAATGAGAATTTGAATTGCAATCTGTGTGACTATTCTGCTGGCTTATTTCCTCCTTCACATTTCCACTTTCTGATATACTTGATCTTAGTAAATGCAAAAAAATTGCCTTGAAAAAATGAATTAGTATCGTATTTTCAGGTACCCACCTGTTATCTTTAGACTTTTGAATCATAGTTTGACCAACCCACAGCTAAACTAACATACACAGTTTTGTCTTAATCTTAAAAAAATGCTCTTTCACTTCCTGAATTACCACATACTTGAACTCAGATTTGACAGGAGATGCTTGAGACTAAGGAAAGGTATTTCTAAACATAAACTTCTGTTCATATTATTTAAAAAAGCATTGATTTAATTTCTTCCAAAGTAAATGGAAATACAATTTAATACAACACAATCTTAAATACATTTTCCATGGGGGTGGGGAATAAGGAGAAGATGCACAAAATGTGGAAGAAAGAGGGCCAAAAGATTTCACAGGCATTGAAAATTCTTCCAACTGTTTGCTCTGATGGCATTACCATATACTGAAAGGTAGAGGCTAGGGACCAAATCTTGTTCTTACGACCCTATTTTCACTAAGTCATCTTCAAGTGTCCAGACCTTGTGACGTTCCATCAGCTTTTCCATGCAATTCACATGAAAAGGAGCTGCAAGATGAGGTTGAAGGGAATGTAAGGTATCCTTGAAATACTTTTTAAAACTTCATATAACCTGTCCTTTAACCAAAACTCCAACAGGAGAAGGTGTAGGCTGTGCTTGTGAATGCCTGGGCATGTGCTCACATGATGTGTTTGCATTTATAGGTGTCTGTTTTACTATTGTGTTTTGGAGATGGAATGAGGAACTTCTCTTATCCCTAATGGGGATTAATCTGTAAGTCTGGTAAATATTGATGGGCAGGTGGACTCTGGAGTACTGTATTGGAGATGAAAGAGAAGCAGAACTTTATTCCAACACAAGCAATATTTATGTGAAGTAATACCTCAGCATAAATCTGCAGAATCATGCTTTAATACTCTTTTTAAAACCTAACTTTAGAGGGGAAAGAAGTGAGAATTCTAAGACATGCCTCGTGTGTTATCTTAATCTTTTGTACTTCATCAGTACAGCTAATAAACAAACACCATTATGTTGCTGCACTCTATGCCAAATGCAGAGCTAATGATGCCTAGAGGTCTTCTGAATTGTTTTGTACCTCAACAATGTGTTTAAATGTAATTAATCTGGCAATGGTTTTCAGCACAGTTAAATGTATGTATTTCTGCCTTTCAAGTGATGTTTAAAGTTACCTATTTATTTGATGAGACAGAAGGTTTAATGCCTTTCAAAGATTCAAACTTGTTTACTTCGGTAATGCAGAGGGATTATTGGTGGTGCTTTACTTGTTAACAGTGATGTTCAGCAGTAACATATGTGGCATATGGACTTATCTATGTGCAGCTATTTAATAACAAGTGTAAGGAATACAATTCCTTTTATCCTGTTTGTTGTCTTGGACAGTTTTTTTATCAAAATAATGTATACATAGTAAATATTTTTCTCTTGTAACAATTTTTTTTTCTGTAGAGAAAAAAATTAATAAAAGCCAAGTCCAGAAAGTATGGATTGTTTGGGACACAAACCATTTTATCCTTTGAGAAGTCAAGGGAAGGCTGTGCAGCTTGGCTCAAAAGTCTGTCTTGACAGGCAGCATAAACAGTCTTGCAGCTCTTGAGGACAAGCAGCCTGCTCGGACTGGATCCATATGTCGTGCTGACTGTGGCTGCCTGTTGAGACATACTTGTGTGAGGATGAACAGCAAAATGTGAGCTGCTTCATATGGAATTATTGAACTCTGTGACTTTCTCCCCAAAGTTCTTCCTACAGCAAGCACGTCACCTGGAAATAAAATGCTATGCAATGTCACATGCTTACTGATTTAATTTTTTTAATCTACTAATGTATTATCTGCCTTGAATTTTTACAGATCATGATTACATATTTTGGAGCCCTCTATTGTTTTATGCAATATTATTAGTAGGAATCTTTGAATGAAGATTAGTTTGTAATAATTTAGCATGTAATGATACAAAATCTTGATTTTTTTTTTTTTTTTTAGTTAAATCTAAAGACAGTACAAATACCCTACAGAGCACTTCTCCAAAACCAGATCATTTAACACCTGAAAAAAATTATGTATTTACATCTTTAATTTATAATGATTCTGAGTTTGAGCATTTATCAGCCTGCTTTTTTTTTAGGCTAGTCAGGAAATGAGCTGATGCTGAAGTATCCAAGTTTAACCATTCCAACAACCAGGCTTTGTGGTTGCTTAGCTCAAAGGGGAATGGAGCCTCCTGGCAGCAGGAAATTCATATTGGTGTCTGTGTACTCTTCTGTGCCTTTATGCAACACTGAGACCGTGGTTACTAGCTGTGAAACAGAACATTCTGTTACATTTAATACAATTTGTATTGGTATATGTCTATAAATAGGTGTTTTATGTGAGTCTGTATCTCTGTACAAAATACATATTCTGTTTATAATCAATGATTCAGAGATGTTAGGAGAAGAACCTTAATAGTGGTTCTGGAATCTGTTGGACCTAGTTTCCCAGGTTTTCCCATTTTTGCAGTGACCCAGCCTATCATACTTCAACCCCTCTATGCTTTCAGGTTGCTTAGGTAATAAATATCATGGACGTTTTTAAATGGTGATGAGATGCATCTTGTTATGGATTAAACTGCATATATAGAATATACCAGCATTAAGCAATCCTGAGTATTACAGAACTATTCAGTAGGTTGTAACACACCATCAGTACATTTACTTTCAGAACCTTAACAGCTTTACAATGCCTTGGAATTTCTTCTGTTTCAGTTACACTGTACTGCCTGCTGACAAGCAGTGACTCCTGCTGGTGCTGCACTGACTGGTAATGGAAAGACCCAAAACATGTGAAGACCGACTTTATTTTTAAACTGCAATAAATACCAGAGTATTCTGTAAGGTGAGGGTGAATGTAAAGTGATGCCTAAAGCTATCCTCCCCTCTGAAGCAAGTTGAAAAAGGACGGGTAAGAATGCAGCTCCATTCTTCACTGCCTCATGTTACACTCTCCATGAGACTGAGCACAGAGCTGTGGTCTCCCTGGAGTAACTGCTGGGTGCACCTCTGGTTTCCGTGGCTGATCTGACTTCAGTTCTGGGCAGTAAGACAAAATCACTGCAGCAGAAGTGACTAAAACATTTATGCAATTTTAAGCCTGTTTTTAATTTCATCATGAAAACCTCTTTCTGAAACACATACAGTTCTGAAACACAGTAATTTTCATCTATTTCAGCATTGCTAACACATGGATAAATGCTGCTCCTTTCTTTTTTCCTTTCCTTTTTTTTCCTTTTTCTCTCCTCCCAAGTTGGCCCATTTTATGACAATCTGAGCTGTAGTCCGAACTGCTGGCTATATTCCAGGGGCTTGTCCCAGCTGTGAGGGAGGCACAGAGAAAGGCTGTTGGGCTTGCTGATGTTTTGGCCTCAGAATGGCAGTACTTAGATTTAGTGATTGCAGTTCACTAGATCATCTTTGCTTTAGAAGTACCCTAAAACTAAATTTCACTATGATTGTTTGGCAATACAAGCTGACGTTGTCCTGAAGATATCTGTGTTGTTTTAGACAATATCTAAGGAGCTTATTTATTTGTATTTATTTCTTGTCTATGTTGTTTCCTATTGAAACCAAGAGCCATCTCCACTATCTCTATTGAGAAGTCCTCTTGGATTAACACTGGATCAGTCTCTGTGGGTTCTGCTTCAGTTTTGCAGAAAGAGACAAGTTTCTTTAGAAAAGATGGTACTTTGCATCTCTTTAAGTGGTAGAGTAGGATCTGTGGTCACAAATATCTGTACATTTGTTTTGTTGTCACACGGGTTTTGTGTAATTGGGTGTCAAAAATAACACAGTTGTGCTAGTGAGTATCCACAAGGTGAGTTTGGCTCTGGTTCTGCTCTGTGTGGTGTGCCCTGAATTCTGGCAATGAGAGTGACATACAGGAAAAGCCTGAATTTCTATCATCAAAATGTGTGTTAATGTATTAGAAATACATTAAGTTCATAGGTGTTCACAGGGTGGGAGGGAATACTGTGAATAAAATGTAGTTTATACCTTCACAGGCTGTAGGGGAAACTGCATGTTTCTAAGTGCTTGAATAGAAGAGAATAGAAAAAGTAGTGTGTCCTGTAATGTAGGCTAAAAATGGGAACTTGATTTTGAGAGGATTTAATTTGCTTGTTGAAAGTTGTGTAAAGATGAAATACACTTCAGAAGAGGGAATGCTGTGCTGTGTCTCCATACAGAGCTAAGCTTGTCCTAAACTGATGCTAAGCTTGTCCCAAACCATGCACTTGTTTGAATGGTCTGGCTAGCTCACTAAGTGTTTGAAATTAATGAGCCTTCTAGTGCCTTTGTGAAAGAAGGAATTAGGGCACAAAGAGCAATGATAGCATACTCAAGGCTTGCTACAGCACATTAACCAGGTATGGATCTCTGCATGGTTACTTTCATGTTGTTACTGGTAAACCATTCTGTAAAACTGTTTGGTTTTACTTTTTGCCTTCCCAGTTTGAAATCTTGCATTGTGCCACATTTTAGAAGCTATCATCCCTTCACCTTCAGGGGGTAAAAAATAAAGGTTGACAGCTTGTAATAATGGGATGTGATCTCCCGACGATTACCTCTCCTCAAGGCTGGTAATTCCCCGGGTGGCACAGGTGCAGGTTTAGCAGTTGGTTGTCACCTTTGACTGTTGCCCGTAATATTTGACTAAAGACGAGTGAAATGGATTCTGGCTTTCCTGAGCAGAGCTTTACTTCCAGCCTAGATGTGTCACCTCTGAAGTTATAACACAGCTGGCAACAAACACCCCTGCCTTCCTGACAACCTTCTGGTAAAACTAGCAAGGCTGTTTGAAGCAGGAAGAGGGAGCATTTCTGATGGAACAACACTAACACAGTTTGAGCAGCTGGATGTGGAGACTCCACAAAAGGCTGTTCCTGAGTTGTTACCATCGCTATGTGAAGGGAGATACTCTTGTTCTTGTTTATTAACAGGAAGATGCTGCTGGGAACTCGTGCTTGGAGTGATGAGAAAATGATTACTGTTTGGTTTGATGAGCAGTGGTTGACACTGGAGTGGTCTGGCCTGTATTCACACTTCCGTTGATCACAGACTAACCAGAGCAATGAGTTCCATGCCCAGACTGTTTTCTGCATATTTAGTGGGACTGATGTCTTTGCTCAGTACATTCAGAAGGACCATTTCGGTCTTGCTCTCAACAATAGCACACACTGTTCTTGTCCCAAAAATATTGCGTTTTTCCTGAAGGAGCAGCAGTTTTTCCTGAAGGACCTGAATGTGCACTCCTGAGAGGCTGTGCTTCCAAGACAAACCCAGCTTGTCTACTGGGTGACAACTACTCTTATGGTTCAAGGGTCCCAAGGTCCTCTCTCCTTTATGCAATAGTGGCCTTTTCCTCTTTCTTTTATGGTGGTTCTTGTAGCTCAGCTGAGTGGATTTTTTCATATAGGTTCAGGAGATGGGGGGGAGATTGCCCATTTTCCCCCAAGCCACCACCCCAGGAAGTGTAGTTCATCCTATGTCCGGTCAGCTTGCAGAAGACCTGGAGGGAGCAGCTGTATGCCTGTGGTGGTTTGACCCCCGTTGAATGACAGGCACCCACCAAAGCTGCTCTGTCACTCCCCTCTGCAACTGGACAGAGGAGAGAAAATACAACAAAAAGTTCACG
The DNA here is from genome assembly GCF_027477595.1 of Haemorhous mexicanus. Taxonomy (NCBI): domain Eukaryota; kingdom Metazoa; phylum Chordata; class Aves; order Passeriformes; family Fringillidae; genus Haemorhous; species Haemorhous mexicanus. Next base: position 134,783,253 of record NC_082341.1, read on the forward strand.
AGTCGAAACAGGGACAGGGAGAGATCATTCAGAGATGACCCTCACGGGCAATGTGAAATAGGTGAAGATGAGGCATTTGCCAAGCAACATTGTGCGCTTTGCCACGGAATAGGGGAAGGTGAGGAATTTGCACCTCAGTGTTGCGCGCTTTGCCACGGGCGGGCTCCGCACTCGACCACGCGGGGCGGGCTCGGTCCGTCCCCGCCCATGGCCGTGAGTGGCCGCGGGACGGGCCAGGTCTGCCCGTGCCGTGTGTGCCCGCGGCGGGAGCGGTGCAGAGCCGGGCTGCGCTCCGCTCCGCTCGGCGGGATGAGCAGGGCGCGGCGGAGCGGCTGCGGGCTGCTCCCGGTCCTGCTGCTGCTGCCGCTGCTCGGCGGGGCGGCGGGGCCGGGGTGCGGTGGCTCCCACCGCCTGCTGCGCTTCTCCGGGCAGGTGCCCGAGAACAGCCCGGCGGGGACGCGGGTGCGGGGTTTGCGGGTGCCGCTGCGGAGGCTGCTGGGCCCCGGGGAGCCGGCCGGGGAGTGGGTGCTGGAAGGCGACGGCGCCTCCCGCTTCTCCCTGCAGCGGCGGCCGGGCGGCGGCGGGGGACTGCTGCTTCTCCGCACCGCCGAGCGCCTGGACCGGGAGGCGCAGCCCGAGTACGGACTCCGGCTGCGGCGGCGGGCGGGACGGTCCGGCCGGGAGGCGCTGCTGCGAGTCCGGGTCCTGGACCGCAACGACCACCGGCCGCGGCTGCCGCCGGCGCGGCCGCTGGAGGTGGACGAGCTGGTCCCGCTGGGCACGGAGGTGGCCCGGCTCCGCGCCTCGGACAGCGACGAGGGCGCTAACGCGCGCCTCACCTACCGTCCCTGGCCGCCGGGCGCCGGCAGCCGCCTGCTCTTCGTGGTGCCCCGCAGCGGGCAGGTGCTGACCGTGGGCTCGCTGCTGGGGCTGCGCCGGCTCCGCCTCTGCGTGGCGGCTCTCGACCACGGGCGGCCGCGGCCGCTGCGCAGCCCCGCGCGGTGCCTGCGCCTGGCCGTGCGCGGGCGGGGGGCGGCGGGCGGCGCGGGGCGGCGGCGGGAGCCGCGCTCGCTGCAGCCGCCGGGGCCCGGGGCCCGGCGCTACACGGCCCGCCTGCCCCCCGGGGCGCGGGTGGGCGACACCGTCTTCACCGTCCCGAGGAGCCGAGACCGGTCGGCGGGCGGCTGGTTCGAGCTGGCCTCTCCCGGTGCCACCCCCGTGGGGGTCGACAGGACGTCGGGGCGGCTCTACCTGAGGAGGGAGCTGCGAGCGGGCGGCCGGGCGGAGGTGCTGGTCAAGGTGCACCGCGGCGGCGGAGGAGGTAGCGGTCCGGGAGGGGACGGGGAGGGTGGCCGGGACGGGGTCGGTTCTCCCCACGGCGCTGCCGAGAGTGGGTCGAGATGGCCGCAGAAGGAACGGATGGGCATGAAGGGCTGCCCCGAAGGAGGGGGATGCTGTCCAGGCACAGCCGTGCCGGGCATTTGCCATTCGAGGAGATGAAGCCGCGGTGATGCTGCCCTCCGTGGGGCTCGCAGAGCCTCAGGCGGCTGCGGGAGCTGCCCCCCGGCTGTGGGAGCTCGGTGGGTGGCGTGGGAATTTGCCGGCTCTTCCCCGGTACTGCCCTCAGAGCTTCTGCCTCTTGCCTTTGAAGGAGCAGCTGGACATGTAGGGAATGGTGTTTTGCTTATGTTATTTTGTAAGGAATTGTTGTCACAATAGGTTCATTTTTGTGGGACCAGAGCCGTCTGCTCAGGGGTTAACAAGCAATTAGGGCCCGGCCACAACAGACAGCTGGATTCATAGCAGGGGCAGCTAGCAGGGAGCGTCTCCTGCCGCTCTGGTTCTGCTGGAAGGAGCTGGGAAGGAAGAGGTGATGCTGTCCTGGGTGTGGGCACTTAAAGACATGCAGCTGCAGCCCACCCTGAACCGCACGGAATGATGCTGGGAGTCAGACACAGCGCTGGCAGAGCAGCGCATGGGAAGGGAAAGGACTCGTTACAAAAGAGATGTCAACGAGCCTAGGACAAGAAAAAGGAAAAAAGAGTCTGAATCAGGAATCCTAGGAGTTGGTGTAGAGAACTAAATGTAGATACTGTGGTTATACCTATATGTCAAGGGTTCATATACTGTTGTTCATATACAGTTTTCCTAATAGGACAGCAAGGAGAATTGCTAGACTTGATAAACTTCTTAAACCACATGAAGCTTGAGGTGTGTTATGGTTGCAAGAGCCATCCTTTCCATGTGGTTCTTTCATCTTAGAGTAAGATTTAGAGTGCATTTGTAAGTGCTGCTAGGGTCGCTAATAATGTAACTGGTTATCATTTGCTTGGGTTTGTTTTGTATTGTTTGCTTGTCTTTTTACTTTGATGCTTGCAACTAAAAGAGGGAATATTTACCAATTTACATCGATGAATTTTACAGTCTAGTGCTCAGGAAATGTGAAACATGGAGATGGGAGGAAAACAAATGTCTTGAAACATGCTGGGGACTGTGATCTTCACCAGACTGCTGTGTGCAATCTGCGAGTCCAGAGCTGCCTGGCTGAGAAACTTACTCTTGCAGGAATGGGATGTGTTGTGCAAGTGACAAACATTTAACATTAGAAAAGCTCTGCACAGTATTTTCAGCTACTAATTTTAAACAATTCACCTGATGCTTAAAGTGGAACTTCTCATTCAAGCTAAAGATGGAGCTGGAAAGGGGACACATAGCTTGACTGTTTTGCTAATTTATAATGAAAGCAAATAACCTTGTGAACAGTGTTCAACATATGATTGTGTTGTCCTCTCCAATCTGGTAGTGCACATCATGTTTTTACCACTGTCTGTGTGCTAATAATGTATTGACAACAGTTGAGCCTGAGGGAGAAAGGAATTCAATGATCAAGTGGGACAAGGTCATTTAGGCACTCCTTTAAGCTACTTTGAAAATCAAAACTCTCTCATAACTTTGTACAGCAACAAACTTGGGATGTTTTTCTGTCTGCTTATTTTACACAAGTATGGTGAAATGGTGAAAGGACTTGAGCATCCATTTTTTTAATCTGAAGAGACCTGGTGAGCTGTCAAAAGTCAAACAGAATTGACTTTGGTCTGCTCCTCATTTCTCCTCAGGTCTCTTACTAAATGTAATTAAAAATCACTCACAAAGCAATCAATATTATGGAACATGTGCCAAACTTTTAATAACCTCTTTAATTGAAAAACAAAGCTATCAGACCTTTATTAATTGCCATCTCTTATATAAAAAAATGTGAATGGACTTGGGCATTTCACAGATGCTGCTTCTCCAGGGAAGCGTATGTCTTGGGGTTCTGGAAGCATTTGCCTTTTTTTTGTTTGTTTTTCAAGAAAAGAACAGCTTTTTAAAAAAAAATCTTTAAAAAAATTAAACAGTAGGTCAGATAGTAACAGAGCACAGTTTCCTGCAACAGCAGTCCTAGGAAGACAAGGTATTTCTGTGTGCAGTTGAAATACTGCAATAAACTGAGTGCAGAGTACAAAAACCTTCTGAATCTTCCCAGTTGCTCAGTAGCACACACAGCAGTGATAGGGAGGGGGCTGCCATCTGTTTGTGGGGATCCTGTAGCAGGCACTGTGAAAACACAGCTGTTCTCCCACGTGGTATGTGGACTGTGCATCGTAAAGGTGTTGGCACAACTTCTGTGGCTTGTCTTATTTACCTACACAGAGCAGTTTGCATCTTCTTTAGGAATCTGGCAGCCTCCATCTGCCTGTCAAAGTCTTGCTGTTCTGGGCTCTGTGCATGGATAGTTATGGATTGGACCTGGAGTTTGAACAAGAAGTCCCATCCTCCTCCATGGCTTTCTTCAATTCACCATTGTTTATACTTTTTGGTAAACAATGGTGAATTGTTTACCAAAGCTGCAATGGTGTCCTTGGTTCTCAAGCTGGAAAAGGATTGTTTTGTCTAACTAAACTGTGAGGAGGACTTGCTAACACCTTATATGAAGTTCACAGTTACACACTAAAGCAGTACAGAACCTGAAAAATATGAAAGCTAAATCTTAAGGCATCCATACAAAGGTATGAGTTGCAGACCCAACATTTCTCACTCAGATTTTCTTTTGGGACATTTCACGTCCTGGAAACACTGACTCACCATTAGAACAGTGTGTGGCCAGAGCATGGAAAGGCTGGGGTGGTGAGGAGGAGTTGAAGCTCCCTTTCTCTGCCATGTCTGCTTCTGTTCATGCACACCTACAAGTACCTACACAGGTTTTCATCCTTATCATGCCAGCTTACACAGGGTGGGATGTGCAGATGCTGTTTCCTCTTCTGCCCCCTCTGCTGCCCTCTCTGATGCTGGCAATAGGTACTGGTGCACACTGTGTAGAAGTTTGAGCTCTAGGACTTTGTCCATCATGCGTCAAAAAGCAGTTTCTTACCCCTGTTCTCCCTGTTCTAGAAGACTTTTAGCTCTCTCTTTGGTTTGGTTTTGGGGCTTTTCTGGTGTTTTGCTTTTTTTTTTTTTTTTTTTTTTTGGCTTTGGGTTTTGGTTCGGTTGGGGTTTTTTGTTTGTTTGTTTTGGGTTTTGTTTGCTTAGTTTGGTTTTTTGTTTCTTTAAACTTAAGAGCCTGTCACAAAGGACTTACAGAGTGCACATTGCCTTGGAATAGTGAGACCCAGTGGGAGATGTCCATGTTCCTGCACACACTCACCCTGCAGATACACTCCACATGCTATCTAACTGAAAACAACTGTGTAAGAAGTCACTCTGTTCATTATCTACAAAGGGTAATTTTGTTTGGCAACAGTAGGAACTCAAAAAAAGCATGGCAAGACAAATCTCTTCCCCTCCCATGTGTCTGCAGTGCACTGAAAGGTTAAAGGGTCGGTGTTAGCAGCCCTTCAACTCTGGGATGCCTCAAGACATCAGACAGGGGTGAACACCAGCAGGTAGTTTTAGACTGAAGTGACTAAAACAGTTGCAAGGCTGCTCAGTATTTTCCTGGTTTTGGAGGTGAGATGGATACCTCATTCCCTGCCCTCTTTCAGGTGGGATAACAACTGTTTACTACTGTAAGTGAATTCCAAGGAGAGAGATCTTAAATCTGACTGAGGAGGCTGTAGCATAGTGCAGTTCCTTCAGTGCAGTGTCCTCTGGTAGAATATGAGCAGTGTTGAACTCTTCTGACTCACTGGAAGCAAACTGCATTTAAAAAAGATGTCTGTCAGATCTTGACATTCCTGTAAATACTGCACAGGGAGAATATGTGGTTTGAGTCCCTTCTACTTTCCTAAGAAACTTCCACCAGGATGCCTACTGGGGAGGGAAACTTTTCAATCCATATAATATGGCTTTTGTAAAAGCTGACAAGTAATTAATATGTGTTGCTGGCTGTGATTTCAAAACAAGACATAGCTTAGGTTTGGAGGTTTGGGGGTATTTTTTCTTTTTTTCTTTTTTCTTTTTTTTTTTAACCGAACCAGAAATGTCCCACTGCTTCCTGGCACCTCCTGACATTTTTAGAAAATAAGTCTCACTCCAGAAACAGAAACTTGACTTGATCAGCTATTGAGGTCACATTATATGCTGCCTTTTTTTTTCCTTTTTTTTCCCTCTGGGGGTCAAGGGGGTGTTTACTTCTGGTATCAGACTGATTAAAACCATCTGTAGATGCCATTAGTGTGCTTCCAAATTCAGGTACCAGCAGAAAAAGCTTGCTTCACTTAACCCATGAGGCCATGTTAATGGCCAGGGCTCACTGGATGAAAGAGCAAGCTCTGGGATGAAGGTTATTACTTTACCACATCTGCAAATATATTTGGAAAAACCTTGCTGTGAAAAAAAAAAGTAAACATACATAATGATCCAAAGGCTATAAATTAGTCTTGAGAATGTCTGACAAAGTCATTTTGAGAAGCTACAAAAAGCTTAAAACTGGAGAGGTAAATGTAAAGCTTCTGTTACAAGTATTCTTGTAAGTTACACAAACTATTTAAACAATGGGAAAACCTCTATCATAACAAATTTGAGAGAAAAGCAGTGGGAGACCTTAAAAATAGAACATTCAGCCCTCTATTCTTAAGATTAGCATCTTGAATCCTTTTATACAGGCTATGATTTAGTATTTCTGAGTTTTCATTACATTTCAACAGCAGGAAGGCATTTTAAAAACTGGTTTTAGACCTGGATCAAAGCTGCACCATGCCAGAAACAGCCCTGCATGTTGTCTCACACTCCAGAAGCACTGGGCAGTGCCCAGCAGTGTTTGATTTTTGGTTGCTGGCAGGAGCCAGCTGACCTGGGGATGCCTTTACACACCTGCCTTACACATGGGAGGCCCAAAATTCACACACACCACATGTGCACAGCAGTGTATTCACATGAGCACCCCACGGCAGATGTGCTCAAAGCTTCTCTTTTGGGACTATGACTGGAGTGGAATGGGGCTTGCTCCTGCTCGTGTGTCCCAGGGGGCTTGGGAAGCTCTGTCCTCCCCAGAGAGCAGTGCCTTCACAGATGCTGCTTTGGGGCAGGAGGGGCTCCTTGCCACAGCAGTCAGACCTTGGCTGGTGCAGTGCTGCAGGCTGAGCACTGAGGTTTGCTGGCTGGTGGAAACTGCCCAAAAGTTAATAAAGTGTTAAAGCAGAAAGTTTAAGAAGAGCCTTTAAAAACCTGCCCTGATGAAATAGGCTGATGGAAATGACTTGGAATTCTGCTTCTGCCATGAATGTTGCTGATGGAATGCCCTAAAAGCAGTGCTTGATGACAGCAAAGTCAGGAGCCATTGGTTCCTATGGGTGGCTGAGTTTTGTCTGAGTGAGCAAACCCTCTGTGTGGCAGAGACACTGATCTGGGAGAAGGAGCAGCAAAGTGTCAAGGGCTGTGCCTGTGGAAGAGGATCTGTTTAGAAATCTAGTATATAAGGAGAACTGGAAGGTAATCTAGCAACTTTACCTTCTCATTTCTTAGGGCACAGCAGAGTAGCCAGCAGACAGCTCCTTTGGAGGCTGCTGCTGCAAACTGCCCTCTCAGGGCTGCTGCCCAGCCTCACCAAAGGGGCCCGTGCTGCTGGGGCTGAGCTGCCCCTCACAACTGCACCCAGGGGGGTTAAAGTGGTAAAGCTATGCTGCAATGCTTTTTGGCATCTTTTTGTACATATCAAACACATTTGCTGTCCTAAAATGATTGTATTTTGCTGGTGACATTAACTTTCTCTGTGTTTGGAAACAAGCTAATAGACTCTAAGTATGGTCATAGGAACAGCTCTTACTGCATGAAGGTGCTCAGCAAGCACCTTTTTATTTTAAAAATGTTTTAAAAACCTTTAGGGAGAAGAGACTTAACTATGTTAAACATGACAACTGACAAATGCCTGTAATTTTTCCATAGGAAAACTGAACATCAAAGCAAAGTGACTTCCTACCACAGAAGCAATCAGACTCTGCTACAGCCTCTCAGGAACAAATTTTTTTTTTATGTCCCACACAAACTACTTAAAACTTAATAAGTGCCACTTCAGTGAGGAAGAGCAAGTGCTGTGCTGGGTAGGATGACAAGAAGATATGATTGTAGCTGTGTCTTACTGCACTTTCCTTCTTTAAAAGCCATAAAAATTCCCCAAATGTCCTCTGTGCTGTTGATTCCTCAGCTTCTCTTACTACTTTGGTGTGATTTGTCTTCCTCATCAACTGATGTGCCTGCAAATAGTTATTTTTTGTATAGCATTTAATAACATTTTAACTGAGGATTAGTCAGCTGTTAACATGGCAAACTGCAATAAAAACTTGTTTTATGTGGAATTCTGCTATATGGAAGCTTTTGAGATCCTGTAAATTGTTGTACCTCCTACCTTCTCTGTGGTGCTGTGTTTCTAATTCTCCTGATTGTGTGGTAAGGAACAGCTGTTGGCAGACACAGTGGATTTAAGGGTTGAGGCAGTAATGCTACTTCTATAATTGCAGGTCTGAGAGTGCTTCAGAGCTTTCCTCTGGAAACAGACCACAAAAATAAAACAGATTTGAAAAACCAGAGGAGGACACCACAGGCAAGATGATGTGATAGCAGTAAAAATACAATGGGTGTGGAAACTGCCTGTAGCTTTTCCTGGGTGTACAGTCATCTGCCTGAGGAAATTATCTTTGCTGCCTAACAAGTGCTGTGGTTCTCAGACACCCCATGTGATGGAGGTACCCACTGTAGCTGTGCATTCACACAGAAAGGGAAAAATTGGCTGAAGATTTTTCTGTGCTGTCCGTGTGTGCAGTGGCACCTGCAGCTGCCTTTCAGCTTGATGGTCCCACTGGGGGAGTCCAGAGGTGGTACTGAGGAAAGCAAGACCTCGCCTCCTAAACTGGGTGAGGATGTGTGTACATAGAAAATGTGTCCCAGTGCTGCTGTCTATTAAGAAATATGTAATAGATATAATGCAAAATGATCTCTGCAGGCTGCTTTCTCAAGCTTGCTGGTTGTGGTTAACTGAGGAGAGAAAATGCAAAGCTTTAGCTGAGGCAGTTGGTGCAGTCCCATTGCCCAGGTGTACTGTGGCTGTGGGCTCTTTATCCCAAGCTGCTGCAGTGGTTTGTGGACTTCCAAGGGAATAAAGAGTCCTATTTCCATAACTGATGGTGAGGGTATTCCCTTGCCTTCAGGACACAGTACTCACTGCTTGGTCCAACATGAGTCCAGCCAGTGCCCTAGTATGTTGCAAAGGAATATGTTACTCCTGGGCATTGTGCCCAAACCTTAGGAGTACTTGTGAGACACCAAATCTGTTAATTAAAGAAAGCATCACAGCCAGGAATCTCTCATCAATGTTTGAGGTGGAGCTGACCCATCGTGTTCATGACAGCAGACTAGCTGGACTAAAGGTCTCCCATACAACTTTTCTTAAGGGAGCTGGGGAAAAGAAATTCATAAAAGTAAGCCTTCATTTTTGAAGGGGAGATCTGTGTTGTGAAGGCTGTCCCCACTGTAAGATCTCCTTGATGCTCCTGCACTTCTCCCAGTGGGGATGACAGCACATGCTGTCGCTTGGGGCAAGGCATGAGCATCATAGGTGCTGCTGACTGGATTAGTCCTCAAGACCAAGTTAAAGCTGCTTTCTCTTCTCCTTTACCTCATACCTTTATTGGGGGTGCTCATCTGCTGGCCAGCTGCTGATGCTCAAGCTTGTAGGAATAATTTACCACCAGATTTAAAAGCCCCTCGGGCAGGAAAGAGTGGCACAGTGGACAGCATGACTGTGTAAATATCACTAATGATATCATTAAAATGCAGGGGAAAAAAAAGCATTTCTGAAAGTGATTATGAACTCTGGTTAAAGATCAAGCACTGCCACAAGAAATTTTGGTTTAAGTTTAAATATGCCCAAGTAGTTTATGCCTATGGTCCTGAAGATGACAAGGGGGTTTTAGCATTTAACCATTTCTCAGGTGCAGATTTCCTGGCCATGGTTCAATAGTGAGCCAAAGCTCCTGATGTCCTGCCCTGCACTGAGGACTAGTGGTGTGAACTGACAGCACAGTGAGGGGCTTTCTAGGCATCCCACCTTGGAGTTCTATTTCAAGCTGGGCACTGCAGACACTTCTTCACATACCACACTCTCTCTTTTCAATTCAAATGATTCTTTTTTACCTGAGGGGATAGAAACAAAACATAAACTACAATTTTTAATGCACTTTTTTTAGTTTTTAATTTTCCAGCATAAGTTCCCTCAAACCTATATTAGCCAGTGCAACTCTGATTCTAATCTTAAGAAAAGAGATTTCTTCTCTTATGTTTCTTCTTCTGGTGAGGGAGGAAGCTAAATGATCAAAGGAGTGAAATTGATACAGGCTTGCAAGAATAACCACTTGCAGTGGGATAGAAACAAAACATAAACTACAATTTTTAATGCACTTTTTTTAGTTTTTCATTTTCCAGCATAAGTCCCCTCAAACCTACATTAGCCAGTGCAGCTCTGATTCTAATCTTAAGAAAAGAGATTTCTTCTCTTATGTTTCTTCTTCTGGTGAGGGAGGAAACTAAACGATCAAAGGAGTGAAATTGATACAGGCTTGCAAGAATAACCACTTGCAGTTTCAAACCCCTTTCCAGTTCTTTCTTTGCTCTCTTATTGTCCAAGGAAGGTGTGGGTGTATGGGCTCTGGTCTGCTGAAGAGTGTTTAGCCCTCCAAGACACAAACTTAGCATCTCTTCATTCCCCCTAGTCTTGCACTTGCTACATCCTAACATTTTTACTTAGGGTGCTCTTAACTGGTGATTGATTGACATCCCTTTTGTTTGCATGTCTTTTTTAGATGTAAGCAGGAGGTAAAGCTGAAGCCTTGGGGATACACCAGTATCAGCACTCCTTAATATTCTCCTCCAGACTGATCTTACCAAGACTCTTTCCAATGTGTGGTGCAGAGGCCAGACTATCCTGTTGATAGTCTGGTTTCCTGATTATTTCCTTCCTTGCAGCGGATAATTCATATTGACAAAATTGGGTGAACTGCAACATCACTGGGTGATGTTGCATTCTGATTTAATAGGATGCTGTGGTTGTGTCAGGAACAAAATAAACCACTATTGATTTCAGAGGCTTGATCTGTTAATGCCTTTGCAGCTATGACAGTTGAAAACCCAATGCATTCCTGGGGAAAAACTCGACTTTGTCAAGGCTGCTTTTGTTTCACTGACTTGTTTCAGATACACAGTACCTGATTGCCATGCGTCTGTATCACCTTAAAATCCTTGTGTTTCTCACACCTGGTGCGTGTGCAAAGGGGAATGACCTGAACAGAAATGTCCCTACTCATAGTGCTGCTTCTGAGCAGCTCTTTCTGGATGATAGGGGGAATTAGTGCTGTTTGACTGACCTCCTGTTAGTCTCCAGACCATGTTCAACGCTGCTTTTTTAGGGTTTTGGACTTGAATGGTAAAATCTGCTCTTTGTAACTATCTTTTCTTCCATTTATGCCTTGCTAGAATTGGAGCTCTGATCTTTGTAGATATAACCTGGATTGTTTTGTCAGCATACTTGCAGGTTGCTTCAATTTAAATTTTGTTTACTTGCATGAAGAAAACAGCTTCAAGTCTGAAAATCTGAAATAAATGCTGAGGGCCTGAAGGAGTGAGCCAGGTCTCAGCTGCAGAAAGATATTCCACCCTGTAGCTGAAGTTTATTACCCTTGCTGCTGTGCTACAGCCCTCCAGGTTTGGCTTCATCCCATGTTTTTCCTTTCATGTGTGGTGCTGGATGTTTCTAGGCTGCCATTCACTCCTTTTCTCACTTCTTACCCTTAAGCAAACAGCAAAGATAAAACACAAAGTCCAAAGAATGTTTATGTTAGAAGTTCCTTGAAGCTGCAGGGGAATGAGTGACATGTGCACATATATGCCTCAAAAATCAATGGGATGCAAAAGCTGAAGGGCAGAGAGATTAATGAGTGATGGAAAGGATTTAAGAGTCCTGCTGGTTCCATGCCCCTGCCTGGAGGCAGGTTTTGTCACAACAAAGTGATTGCCAGCAGATATTTGTCTAGTCAGGTCTTACAGATCTCAGTGGTGGAGGCTGTCTCACCTCTCTGGCCACTATCAAGGGCTCCATTGTCCTTATAATTAAAAACATGCCAAGGGATTCCATGCCCAACATCTAATGCCAGTCTTTTCCTTCTGAATAAGAGCTAGTTATTTTTTGGCTTGCAGGTTACAGAACAGCTGACTGACTTCATATCTTAGTCCTTAAATCTCTTATATCACTGTTTGCATGTCTCTTGCAGCCTCCTGAAGATCTCCAGGTCTTTTCACCTCTCTTGAAGGGTATTCTTTCTTGTTATGCTCTTGGCTTTTCTCGGGACACTTGCCAGCTGGTCCATGTCTTTCTTGAAATCCAGCCCCTCGTTCACTGGATTGCCCAGGGAGGTTTTGGAGTCTCCCTCCTTGGAGATATTCAAAAGCCTTGTGGACATTTTTCTGAGCAGCCAGCTCAGCTGAGGTAGCCCGGCTTGAGCTGAGTGGTTGGACCAGATGACCTCCTGAGGTCCTGCCACCCTCACCCATCCCATGAGTCTGTGATCTGAGGCTTTGCTAAGTGTCACAGTTTTACCGAGGTTTAGTGGGGGCTGAGCATGAGCCAGCATGTGCCCAGGTGGCCAAGAAGGCCAATGGCATCCTGGCCTGTGTCAGCGATAGTGTGGCCAGCGGGAGCAGGGCAGGGATTGTCCCCTGTTCTGGGCACTGCTGAGGCCACACCTCGAGTGCTGTGTCCAGTTCTGGGCCCCTCACCACAAGAAGGACATTGAGGGGCTGGAGCGTGTCCAGAGAAGGGAAACAGAGCTGGGGAAGGGGCTGAAGGGAGCTGGGGGTGTATAGCCTGGAGAAAAGGAGCTCACGGGTGATTTTATTGCTCTCTGCAACTGCCTGAGAGGAGATTGTAGCCAGGAGTGGCTTGGTCTCCTCTCCCAAGTAACAAGTGATAGCACAAGAGGAAATGGCCCCAGGTTGTGCCAGGGGAAGGTTAGATTCAATATTAGGGAAAAAATTTCTCACAGAAAGGGCTGCCAAGCATTAGAACAGGCTGTCCAGGGAAGTGGTTGAGTCACCATCCTGGAGGTATTTGAAAGACATCTGGATGTGGCATTTAGGGACATGGTTTTGTGGAATTGTAGAATTCTTAGGGTTCAAAAAGACCTTTAGGATGATCAAGTCTGACTGTCAACCTAACACTAGCACCATGATCACCATTAAATCATGTCCTCAAGTGCCACATCCACATGCTTTTTCAACATTTCCAGGGATGATGAATCCCAGGTTCAGTTGTTAAGTTGGCAGTACCGGGTTAATGGTCAGACTTGATGATATTAGAGTCTTCTCCAACCCAAATTCTTCTACATTTCTATTTAAATACACCTCTCATAGAGAGGGAAGGTGAAGTGTTTGTAAAAGTCCAGAAAATTATGGTTAATTTGAACAACACAAATATTTTCCCTGACATGCTGTCCTGAACTCAGTGAAATTTATTCCCTCATGTGTCTTTTTTAAAACATAAATCTCTGGTTTACTGCTGACTTTTGGTGGGTTTTACAATACCTACAGTAGGATCAGGACCTGATTATTGATTGGTGCTTAACAATTGGATCACCTACATGGAGCAATATTAAGAATAATCTGTATAATTATAATTTTTTGAATCATTCTCCAGGTTTCACTAAATGGGAAAAATACTTGGCTAGATATTCAATCTCTGCAGAAATGATAACTGCCTGAATTAGAGCAATGAATGACCAAAAATATTTTTAAATGCTCATGCTTACAAGTTTTCATCCCTTTACTAGCAAAATAACACAGTCTGTAACTGTCTGAATTAGGACATGTATTGGTCAACCCTCCTTCTTGGCTATAGATAAAATAGTGACTGCTCCAGCTGCTCTTATGAGCTACTACCTCATGCTGTGAGTTGTGCCTTGTCCTACACAGCAATACAGAGAAAAAAGAAAAAGTGAACCAATGTTCTCCTGTATGCAGTGCTGAAGAAAACCAGAAACCATGTAATCTAAGGAAACTAAGGAAGCCATGTCTTAAATGATTTTAAATACTATAAAGCCCCACAAAAGTTCAGTTAAGTTTTTTCCTTCCTGGGAATGATTATCTCTGGGAAATTTGTCTAGCATGTATTTTTACTGCAGGGTAAGGCTGCTTGTAAGTACAGGTCTGGTGTGTCAGGGAATGCCTATCTGTGGGTAGCCTTTTATTTAGTATCACATCCCTGAGACACACACCTGAAATTGTTTGGAATTTCTTGCTTACTTCTTGCTTTTGGTGCTGGTTTTGTCCACATGGTCCTGTCTTCTTCCATCCTGTGTGAAATGGCCTTCTTGAAGGCAGAATTGAAGGGTTTCCTGTATGAGACACACATACACCTGGGTGGGTGTTTCATTTTGCAGTGGTGTAGCCCTTAACAGATCTGCAACCTCAGTGCAGTTTGTTGAAGTATGTGATCATATTTTAAGGGGCAGAAAATGTGCATTTCTCCTATGTACCTATCTACATATCCCCTTTCTACTTTTAGTTTCTCTTTTTATTCAACTTTATTCTTTAATTTGAAGTCGAATCTTAAGGCCACTTTTAGAACACAAATGTGCTTAGGAAAATTTCTTCAAGAAGCCCATATATAACTTTAGCATCTGGTCTCCCTAGAGGTAAAAAATACTGTGATTAAATCTCTATGTGTCCTTTGCAGCAGAAGCTTCCTTCTCAGTTTGTTTGCAGATACTAATGGATAAGATCTGAACATTAAGTTGGTGACCAAGCTGTCTAGAAATCCGTGTGTCTTTTGCAGATGATGACTGGTACCTCTGCCATGTGACTCTCCTTGCCCCAGAAGAGGAGCTGCTGTCCTGGGCCATGTACCCGTACCCGTACCTGGCGCGCGTCGACCCCGATGCGCGCAAAGGCGCGCTCGTCTACCAGCTCACTGCACATTGCAGCAGCCCTGGAAACACCACTGCTGGCATCACTTACACACTCATTGCAGGTAGGGCTAGTCTGAAAACAAAAAAGGTGAAATTCTGTTTAGCTGCAGAAGCTTCTTATCAAGTTCCCGTTTTATAATTTCATGGGTAGATTTTTCTCTTGGGGAAAATAAAGATCAAAGATACAGCAAGTACAGCAAGTAGAAGCTGGAAGTGCTGTAAGTAAAAGTTATGCGGATGGGAATCTTTCTTCTTGTCATTTTCTTTGCTTATTTTGAAATTCATGGCAGCTTTGCTGTTAGCTCAAGGCTCCATTTCTTACTTGTTCTTGTCTCTTTTACACTGCTGGTCAACAAAACAGTGTGAGTGAAAGATAAGGTGGACAACTGGAAAGGTAAAAAGAAGTGCATACAAGGACAGAGGTGGATGAGTTGTGGATGACTTACCTTGAAATGGTGAAGGTGCAAATGTTCTTGGTGTGGGGCACGTGTCAGACCAGCTTTGTGCATGTGTTGGTAGGTGGTGAAGAGCGATTCCGAGTGGACAAGGACACTGGCATGATCGTGACCACTGGTCTGCCCTTGACGTGGAACAAGGAGTATGTGGTGACTGTGGAAGCCTCTGATGAGCAGGGCAATAGAAGTCCCTACGCCTCCGTTTCCATCCTGGCTGGCCCCCGACCTCCGCAGTTCACTAACATGTCCTACAGCGTGTTTGTCCCTGAGAACACTCCAGCAGGAGAAAAGTGAGTTGTACTTGCTTAGGTGACTCCCTCCCTGCAGTCTGAGAGGAGCTTCACAGAGCACAACAGGGTGAAACTGTTGTGGTTTTGCTTCTTAGGGCCATGCATATTCATTTGTCTATCACACTTAAAAATAATGTTGCGTTTTCCAAAAGAAATTATGCCTCCTTTAATTTTTCTCTAGTGTGACACGAGTCTCCATGTGTCATATGTAGTCTGGGATGCTGGAATTATTTTAATGCTTTTGGGGTTTTAGTGCATTACATCATGAATTAGAATAGCCAAACTCCTGGCTATGCATCTCCTGGTGATTTAAACAGATGCTTGAAAAATAGTCTTTTAATTGACCAGATCTGGGATTGTTTGTGTCCTGTTTGACTTGTATTTACATTTCTAGAAAGACAAGTCATTGCCAGACTCTTGAGATAACAGCAGCAGTGTGAAGTACAAATAGATAAAGCTCAGTCTCCAAGGGGCTCTGCTGTTGCATGAAGAGTGGCTAAGCCAAGCCACAGTGGGGAGATGCTCTCAAGCTGGCTCTGGGTTTATTGTCTCTGTTCAGCTACTTGAGAGGAGAAAGGGCTTTAAGGGCTCTAAGGAGCAGGTGGAACAGTGCCATAAGGCCTCTATGGATCAGGAAACCTCAAAATAAACTGATGACCTAGGAAAAAATTGCTGGAGATGTGCCACTAATCCTTAAGAGAGACTGAATGAGAAGGAGGAGGGAAATTTCTCTACTTCACAGGAGCTTTCAGTGAGATGAGCTAAAAGTGTTTTATGCTGGTGAAAGACTGGTGTGAGAGGTGGAGCTTCAAAACATAAGTCACAGTAGGGAGGCACATATTCCTTTGATATCCTGCCAAGGTGGACAGCAGGATCTGGAAAGCCCTGTGCTCCATGAGATTCTCATCTATGTCTAAACCCATTTCTTTTCTAAATATACAACTACAGAGAAACTCAGAAGTATAGTAGGTCACTTATTCCTGAATAACTGGGAAACTGGGGATAAACCAGTAACTGCTGTCAAGTATTTAAAAGGCTATAATAGGGAAGAAAAAAAATGTTTTAGTGCTAGTAGGGGTTGAAATGGGTTTTTATTTCAGTACTACTATGTCAGTGAATAAGTTTGGTGAGAGAAGAGAAGGTAGATGAGCTCCGTGTAGCAAAAGGGGTTTCCAGACTGGATACAAAACTGAGCCAGGTATTGACAGAGAGTGAGCAAGACACATTTCCTCATCCTGTCCTCCTCCTCTAGGTGCTGAGGAGACAGCTTTTGTTGCTATTGTTTTGAAGCAAAGGGTTGTTCTCTCGTTCTTTGCAGAGTGGCAGTTGTTGAGGCTGTTTCTTTCCAGAGCCAGCCTCTTTCCTACACTCTCCTGACAAACCCCTCTGGGCTCTTCCGGGTGAGGCAAGAGAGTGGAGAGCTCAGCCTGACCCACCCCGTGGACTACGAGAGTGAGCACCACCTCTACCACCTCCTTCTGAAAGCCATGGAAGTTGAGAGCACTCTCAGCAGTGTGACTGAGGTACAGCAATCTCTTCACTCCATGGTCTGCAGCCCCTTGCTCCAGGACCAGTTACACAGATGGATAGCCCAGGACACTCGTGAGGATGCTGGGTGGGGGGAGCCTTGTAGTACAGGCAGAAATCTGGGTTCACATCTGGGCTCTGCAAATACCTCTTGTTATTACTCTTCGGCTTTGCCTCCCTTCTTGGGAGTGGGGGAGAAAATACTTCTCTGTGTTATAGGAGTAGTGTGAGAAGAACAGCATCAGAGGGGTAAGGATGGGACAGCAGCAAAAGCACTGACTGCCCCCGCAGTGTCCAGAAAGAGGTGCTCTTTCAGCAGTGTAGAAGCTAAAATCCACTCTCGGTGTGTCCTTCTTCCTCAGGTGATGGTCCATATCACCGATGAAAACGACTGTTCTCCTGAGTTCCAGCGCTCCATTTACAGCAGAGACAATGTTCCTGAAACCATTCCTGTTGGCACGTCTCTTCTGCAAGGTGGGGACCATCCTGTCACTCTCATTCCAGTTCTGCCATAGACCTGCTAGTTTGTTACCTTTCCATAGTCTGGCCATGAGGAAGGGCTGTCTTCCACAGGCACTGCCTTGGTAGGATGTGGATGGCAGCTTTCCTGGCAGTCTGTGGATGACTTTTAGGTGTCCTGGAAGTAGAGCTGTGAGTGTCTTCAGGTGAGGATCATTGTACTGTGCCCAAGGAGAGATCCTGTGGTATCCAAGGGTGGTTAAAGCAGCTGATAGGAAGTGGCTTCATTTCCTTTAAAGGTTGCAGCTGTCTTTTAACTCATCTTGGCCATCTTTTTGTGTCCCAGAAGCAGCTGTAATTAGTTTTACTTTCCTTAATGTGTTAAGAAAAAAAACTGGGCTTTTTTAAATGGGCAGCTAGTTTTGTCAAATAAGCATTAATGCTGTATAACCAACTTGCAAAGTTTTAAAGGAAAAATATTTTGAAAGCCTCTGAACTTATATTTATGGCTGTGGCTTACCAGTCATCATCCCACATTTGTTGTTTTTAACATGGCCTTGTGTCACTTGCATATAAACCCTGACTGCACAGGTGACATTTTTAGAGGCTAAAATAGTATGCTGATAGGAGACTTCAGGGGGTATGAGCTCTGAGAAATGAGTATGTGCCAAGGCAAGACTTAGCAAAAAGATGAAAATGTAAATTTCCCAAAGCTGGGGCTGAACTCTGCAGGTTGCAGAGGTGACAACAAGTTTAGCATCCCTTGTGTCAGGGGGCTGCAGGGCCTGCTTTCTCTAAACATTTGCAAAGAGAGTTCAGAGCTCGCCATACTTAATTTTTAGATTTAATTGCTCTTGGGAAGAAAGAAATTGATCAGAATAACCAAATCCTGAAATTCCTAAGCATGTGATTTTCCTTAAAGAGATGAATATTCTTCTGTCCAGAGGACTTGTAAAGCTCATCAAAATTGCACTTGTGAGGGAAAAACTTATGCCCCCATGTCCAAAGCAAGCAGAATATCAAAGCTGTGCAGTTGCATCCCATGTTGTTGTCTTGCCACGTGGGGTACATTTCAAGAGTAAGAGCCATCTTAGAAAAGAAAATGTCAGGTGGAAGTATAGTGCCAGTCAGTGGAAATGGGTGTCTGAAGACTCACTTGCTGTGGCAGGGCTGAGCAGGATAGTTAGCAGCTGCAAGGAAGCTGTACCGTGTGCAGGATGAGACTTGTGCCACTAACTCTGCCAAGGCAAGTAGCTCAGGGATAAAAGAGAAAGAGCTCTTACCCTCACTGTAGCTCCTTGAGGGATGGGATGTTGCAGCCTCAGAATGACCCACAAACAGAAATAAATGCAAATATGAGACAGCTTTTGCCATTCTGGGCATGTCTATAGCTGTTGGTGGCAGTGAGAAAGGTAGTGTGATAAATGCTTTTGTTAAAACTGTGGATGATGTGAATGTAGGTTTCAGTTTTCAGCTGCTTTTATTTTAGCACGCCAAGTCTGGAGCATAGAGGGTGCTCTCAGAAGGACCCTCAGCCTCCAGCTGCATCGCTGTGCCAGCAGAACAAGGCTTGGAGCTGCAGCTGAGCTCAGTCAGCTTTTGAGCCACAGTTAGATTGCACTAAGCTAGTTCAGAACATGTGCAAAGCCAGCACAGAGCTGCTTGTGGCTGGCATATGATCCCTAAAATATCCTTTGCAATGCACACCAGTTTCCAGGATGGAATGAAATGGAGGGGAATGGGATTCCCAGGTGCTATTGGGAAGTAAGGCACATTTCTGTCAGGTACAAGTAAGCACCACATTCCCTATTTGCCAGAAAACATCTGGGGGAACAGAAGCATATCGGTAAGCACATGGAATGTATTTCTGTGAATGGTTAAATGGCTCACTAATGGCTGTAGATTAAATCTGAATTTTTCAAATCAAAAAAGGTTTTCACGTTCTGCATGCCTTTCTAAAAACAATACTTAGCCACTATGTTTGGCAGATTTAAATCACTGTCATTTTAGTCTTTGAGTTTTTAATATATTTTGTCAGTCAGTGCAGCAAGAGAGTGATCAACACTAAAGCCCTTGATTTTGTAGTCTGTAACACAAACATTTATTCACAGAAGGATTTGAAGAGATTTTAAACAAAATGTTAGAACCACTCTAAATATTCTTGTAAACAAGAATATTCTTCTTTCACAGCCAGATGCAGTTGAAATTTTTTGCAACTAAGTAGAACAGTTCTTCAGTGTACTTTTGAAATCATTCTCTGCTCTTTTCCTATTTTGAGTTAGTATTCTGATAGAGACAGGTTGTTTCTGCCCCCCCTCTGCGGATGATGCTGCAGCTGTTTGCTGGGGTGTCCACGCACTGCAATCACTGCTCTGCTTCCACAAGGCAGTGTGCTACCACAGTGGCTGCATATGGATCCTATTGGTAGAACAAGGAGTTTGTTTATTACCAGTGTGGGTACAATGGGAAGCCTCATTGTTAGGCTAGGAAAACTGCAAGGTAATTGGAGAGGTGAGCTTCCACTCTTAAAAATCACTTTTGATGCTTTGTTGTGCTGGTTTGCTGCTCCTGAGCAGATGGGACACTCAGAGTACTGAATAAACACTTACTGGGGAGGAATGTTTAATCACTCTTCGTACCTTGGAGCACCAGGTAATTAAAAAGTATATAACTAGCTGGAAGGTAATTAAATTTGAACATAGCATTCCTGGAAAGAGTGAGGAACCAGTTTATGACTGATAATGTTAACTAACATAATGTTAACTGATTGTGTGCTTATTACCAGTGCTGACTGCTATTTGTGCAAAGCATTTTGTGCAGTGCTGGGATCACAGCTCTCTTGCAAATCCACCTGGCTGAGATAACTCAGGCTGAGTTGGAGCAGAGGGAAGAGTTGTTTTGATTTTTCACTCGCAGCCTCCTGCTAAGTTCCCAGACTCTAACCACAAAAAACAACAACAACAAAGAAAACAAACAACAAAAAAAACTTTTATGGATGAAACAGATTTAGGTGATGCCTGTTCTCAAAAACAAACAAAAAACCAGAGTTGGATGGGGGCAAACAGCATAAGCAAACCTCCCTTGCAGTATGACTGTTCTGTTAAATGTGTTCTCTAATAGTGCTTGCAACAGACTGCGACTCTGGCTCCAACTCTGAGATCTCTTACTTCATCCAGAGCACTGATTTTTCCATCACACGTCATGGGGTCATCAATTCTAACCAGAGGCTGAACTTTGAGCGAGCCAACCACATGTACGAGTTTGTGGTGATCGCTGTGGATAGAGGACACCCCCCTCGGACGGGGACGGCGTCTGTGCGCATCCGCATGGCCAACGTCAATGACGAAGCTCCCGTCTTCTCCCAGGCCCTGTAAGGCACCCTCAACACCTGCTCTGCTCTTAAAAGATGCTGTTCTGACATGTAGCCTTAATAGCACTTGGCTAAATGGTCACTTGTTTTGTGCAACTGTAAATGCTGGTGAAATTGAAGGGTAGTTTCTATACAGAAAGGCTTTAGGAGTTGGACCTTCATTTCTAGATTGTATATAAAAAGTTACGTCATTTGTGATACCAGTATATTGACTTTATAGAGAGAGAACAGAATGAATCAGAGACCTGTCTATGCAGGGAATGATTTTGACTGTGTTGACTCCTCAACACAGGAGGTCTCAAAGTGATTATCCATGTATAAAGAGGTGACAAATAAATATTTTAGTTAGCAAACTACTACTAAAATATAATTTTAGCATCAAAAGATTGTATTGTAAGCTAATTTCATGAGCCCCTGCTTGTTTAAGACTCCCTTTTCTTTCCTGTCCTCAATCAAGACAATTTCTATTCTTTGTACAATTTTGAAGTCTGAACATATTTTCAATACAAAACATACATATATTTATTTACCAAATTAAATACTTTTTACATTCATCTCTGTAGTATCTGATGCTTTCCATTAATATATAGGGGTATAAGAAACACTGCATGGCAGATACTAGTCCTTTTTCTCAACTTTAGTAGACAGATGATCCTGTTTTACAGTACAACGTATTATGGTGCATATTTTTATCCTCCAAAGGATATCCTCCTTCAGAATTATGTATACTGAAAGTACAGGATTACAATCCTAAAACAAGTACCAAACGTTGAACAAAGAAGACCTAAGTCATATCTTGTACCAATTTAAGATTCCACGGTTGCCTGCCCAAAGATTTTAAAAACCATTCATAATGAGTGCATAATGTTGCTGATGGCTAACAGGGCGATGGTTATTCTGATACTTTGTGTGCTGCCATTGCTCCCTTGTGTCCATCAGTTACAGGACTTTCCTTTCGGAAGATGCTGGTCCCGGCACCTTGGTGGCTACTGTTCGGGCAGAGGACCCTGATGGAGATGGGCTGCTCTATCTGATTACAGGGGGCAATGAGGAGGGCAACTTTGAGCTGGATAGCCAGAAAGGTAAGGAAAGAGGGTTTAGAACTCAGTTATTTGCTGTCTAATCTCTATTGACTCTCTCCCACCTGTATGTCAAGAACCATAAGAGAGCTCCCTATTTATATAATCTGCAAAAGGGGATGCTTTGTATCAGTGAGCATTAGTTCATTGATATGATGCTTGTTCAACTATCAGCCAAAGCCTGGGATCCTCATCCAAGCCTGTGCAGTCTAAGATAGTGGATTACTGTGCTTTGCAACCAAAATACAAACTGAGCCAGCAGTACAGTGATGGAGAAATGTGATGCTCACTTGATTTTGTGTGTTTACAGAGTAAATTAACATGACACTTTATGCTTCCAAATTCAGGTATCATTAAACTCCGCAGAAGCCCACCTCCCAGACTGAAAGGGCCACAGTACACCCTGAATGTCACTGCCATAGATGACAATGCCTCGGGGGGACCCACTCCTCTCAGCAGTTTTGCTGAGGTTATTGTAGGAGTTAATGATGTTAATAACAACAAGCCTGTCTTTAGAGAGGTAAGATGTCTTTCTGCAGATATTCTTTTCCCATCTATGTTATAACTGGGGTAATAGAGTCTCCATAGCTATTGGTGGCTGCTGGTGGGCTGAAGGGTCTGTGTGTGCAGAGCAGAATGAACTTGTAGGTGAACAGAAGCTAGAAAGCTCTCTTCCTAGAGGAAGTGTAAAATCTTCATCCTCCTTTTTCCTTCCTCTCCCTTAGAGATCAATTTCTTTGTGTGCATAAGTAATAGTAGTGATTTCCTTCCAAGTTTTTCCCAGACCTGCTGGAAAAAATATTGACACTGTGCAGCAGATTCACGTGACTCTGTGTAACATTTAGGGTCGGATGTTTGGGTGTGTTTTTAGTGCGCTTACTACAGTGACAGCACCTGGGTTCTGGAGAACCAGCCTCCAGGCACGCGTGTGCTACAGGTGGAAGCCTATGATGCAGACCTTGGCATCAATGGAGAGGTGAAGTACGGGCTCATGCACCGAGATGGAGCTTCCCTTGGCTTCAGCATTGACCCAGACACAGGTCAGTAGCTTCGGGTTACTGAGAAAAAATGAAAATGACGTTGTGTTGTGATGAAAATGCTGCTGTATCAGTACGTTCATGCTTAACCATGTAACTGCAGGGTTAGCTGTGACAGTTTATAGGATAAACACTGGAAAATGCTCAGGGTATGTAAATACCCATGCTATAGATTAGATTAGATTCGATTAGATTAGATAAGCTTTAATGAAGGTTGCAGTGATTCAAATCATAGTAGCATAGAATGGTTTGCATTGGAAAATACCGAAAAGATTATTTATTTCCAACACCCCTGCTGTGGGCAGGGATACCTTTCACAAGACCAGGTTGCCCAATGCCCCATCCAACCTGGCCTTGAACACTTCCAGGGATGGAGTTTCCACAGCTTTCCTGGGCAACCTGTGTTGGGCAGTGTCTTACCACCCTCACAGTAAAGAAGTTCTTCCTAATCTAAACCTGTTCTCCCTCAGTTTAAAGCCATTACCCCTTGTCTTATCACTACATGCCCACAGACCCTCTCCAGATCTTGTGTAAACCACCTTCTCCAGGCTGAAAAATACCAGCTCAGTCTGTCTTCACAGGAGAGGTTTCCAACCCTCTGATCATCTTCATGTCCCTCTTCTGGATTCACTCCAATAGATCCACATCTTTCTTATAATCGGGGATCCCAAGTGCAAATTAAATAGGGAAACAAATCCCAATTCAATAGGATAAAAATGTATTCTGTATCACTTACCTTCCTATTTGGATCAAGGGGAGCTATAAAAATGCAGAGCAGAAAGTGTGATTTTTACAGGTAAAGTTTATTCTTCCCTATGATGTGGCCACAGTTTATTTCTCATCTAGTGCACAAATAGGAGACCCAGTGCACTGCAGACAAAACCCTCATACCAGAACAGGGCAACAATATATTTTATATACAATTTATTTCAAATGAAGATGTTAATGTTTCTATAGTCAAAATAGGAATATGGGATATTGTTATGTCCAGGAGTGTGCAGGAGATTGGAAAGAACTACAACAGAGCTGAAGAACCCTGAACATAGGAGAGAAATAAGTCTAGAAGTGGCCTCAAGAAGGCCAGTTCGAAATCTGCTAATCAGAAGAAAATAGCTGAGGTAGGGAGAGACTTGATTAGTAGGGAGAAAAACCTGAAGATTTGGAGAAAATTGTTTGATTTATCCACTATATGATTTTACCCAATTTTAATCTGTTCAATGAGACAGTCTCCAACTCCTGTAGCAGAGGTTACTTTGGTCATATCACTCGTGTCTTCTGTGGTGTGACTCTTCCTCAAAGTAATAATGAGCTGATTCAGTTACTCGGACTACCACTGGAGTAAACCTAGAGAGGGCCTTCAATGAGAGGGAGAAAGTCCTTCTGTGCTCCATGAGCCATGAGATAACAAGATACTCAGACTGAGCTTCTTCTCAGGGCAGCAGGAAAAAGGTGGCATGTGAGGAGAGACAAGAGAACTGGAGCTGGTCTAGTCCAAGACATGTGTTGCAGGGTCGGTGAGGATTGAGCTTGAAGCACGCAGTCAGAGCTTCCTTTTGTGCAGGAGATGTGCAGATTGCTCTCTGCAAATTCAGTCCTGAGGCTGTGACGGGCAGCACAGGAGGTGTCTGTGTTTGCAGGAGTCATCACCACCACGCAGAGTTTCGACCGGGAGAAGCAGAGGGAGCACACTCTGTCTGTCACTGCCACCGACCAGGCGCAGGAGCCGCTGATCGGCGTGTGCCAGCTCACCGTCCTCATCGCTGACCTCAACGACAACGACCCCAAGTTTGAGAACAGCCGCTATCAGTGTGAGCGTTACTAACTGCTTGTCCCAGTACTGCCACGGGAATCTTGTTACGAGGTTATTCCTTGTAGCAGTGGTCAGCCTGTTAGGTGACTGATCCTCCTTTGTTGCCCACTAAGCCAGTTACTGTTTAACCCATCATCGGTGGAAATGAGCAGAATTAACCAGTTCTCTTTAGTCACTGCAGTTCTCTTAAAAACATAGACATACTTCACTCCTACAGATGAGGCAGGTCTGATCCCTTCTCTTTGCAGATTTTCTCTGCCCAGCTTTTTTCCACACTGAATTTTTATTTGATGTCCAAAAACAAAACATGACATCCTATCTGGGAAATCATCAACCCTGACCAGAAGTACAATTGTCATCTGTGTCTCTGTAGCACAGTATCTCTGTTTGAATAGACTGAAGTTGCATTTATGTCTTGTCAAACAGCACAGAATCCTTGGTTTCT
Organism: Haemorhous mexicanus; assembly: GCF_027477595.1. Taxonomy (NCBI): domain Eukaryota; kingdom Metazoa; phylum Chordata; class Aves; order Passeriformes; family Fringillidae; genus Haemorhous; species Haemorhous mexicanus. Next base: position 134,808,151 of record NC_082341.1, read on the forward strand.
AGGCTGCCTTTGGCTGGGAGCCAATGCCTGCTATGTCTGTCCTGCTGAGCCAACTTTTCCCATTTGACCTGGTGACATTCCCTTTTTCATCCCCACATGATATGCTTTACATCAATCTTTTGTTTAATTTGACTTGATGCTTCTCCAGTAGAATCCTGCATTTCGTTACACTTGGACTCTCTACATTGAATGTCATCACAAGTCATGAGTATAATCTCTAGCTGTTGGACTGGAACGGGTCCTTCCTTGCATAATTGCTTGAAAATGGAAAAAAAAATGTTGCTGATACGTCTGCCAGCAACTTAATTTTGGAGTTTTTTTGCCACTTGTGTGGAAATGTCGTGGAGGGCAAAGCAGTGACCAATGCCCTATTAAAATGAAGATGGCTTATACAAAAATTGTCTTTAACATCACAGATGCCAGCATTTTTGAACAATGCAAAAATAAGTTGGATGTTTATATTTTAGGAGCTTAATAAGAAGTGACCTGCTGGGAAATATGCAAAATATACATCCACACTTCGGAGTTATTTACAAGGACAGAAGGAAAATTGTGTTGCACCTTTTAAAGTATCTTGTAGTGACTAATTCTGAGTGCCAAATTCATTAAAATGTGTAGATTTGGAATAGCCATTTCTACAATCTTACCAGTGTCTTCTGCAAACCTAGCCAAAGCAGCACTGAGAAGATGAGTAGGAATGATCTTTATGGAGAGAAATATTTTTGAGCAGAGCAGACAGTCCCTGAGATAGAGGTAATTTTTGTGCAAAGATGATCCTTTCTATTTTACCATCACATGTGTCCTTCAGGTGAAACTGCCCAGGATTCTTCTTTTTCAAAAGCTGTGATGCTGAGAGGTTGCATTTGTAATTATGGTGGCTTCACCACTTTGAGGAGCAGGCAGATTTTTTTTCTTTTTTCATGAACAGAGGGTACTGACAAAGGTTCTGAAGCAAAGGCAGCATTTTGAGATGGCAGACCTGCAGATAACGAGGTCACGTTATGCCCAGCACTTTTCCAGCTTCTCTACATAAGTGATCAATGCTTGGACGTCACGGAATTAAAAATAGCTTCTTCCCAAACAAGATCAAAGGCCATTAGTCATAGGTTTCTATTCATCCTGGAAACTGATGGTTCTTAACTCTCAGCACTAGGATGTTGGTTAAATTCCTGATTTAACCATGCATCTTATCATCTGTCTGCAAAACAGACATTAAAGAAATGCTAAACTGTAGTAGGGATGGTACAGTAAATGTTAAAGTCATGTCAGAAGCAAGCAAAGCACATGAAATGAGAGACTACCACCCTTCCAAGTAACTTTGTCTTTTTTATTACAATGCAATTTAACTGAATTTGGCTGTTAAAGACAGCATAAACACACACACACACACACACACATACACACAAGCAAAAAGACAGAAAAGGAGAATTTTACAGTGATTTATGGCAGTTAATTCAATTTTCATTAATCTATCTTAGTGCTGGTAAATCTCTTGTGAGATTAGCTTTGTCCATTACTGACATACCAAAGACAAGAATCCCAGGACAATTAAATGACACAGGGACAAGTGAAGCCAATTAAATCTCAAATTACTGCTCATGGAGCAAGTGGTTGCTGCTGTTTAAAGTTGTACTGCTCCACTACTACACACTGTAGACATTAAAGGAGAAGACCAAAACAGAAAACATGACTGCTCCATAAGTAGCGTGCAGTTCTGATTATCCCACATCAAAAATGCTAAAGGACACACATATAAGGGAGATCGAAGATATGAAATAGTTTCTGAACAAGACACAAATTACCAGACTGACTGGGTTGCCTAAACTCAACTGCAACAGCCTTCCCACTGTCAGTTTTAATACACTGAGCTGGTGGAGCCTTAGTACAAGGAAACAGCTCAAAAACACAGTCAGGCAAGCACACGTAGCTACTTGAAAGAGGAACTGGGACTGGATGGCCGAGCATAGAGGGAAGAGCTGGACCAAAAATCAGTGTAATGTAAAGATGAGTGTGGAAGAGAGACAGACAGCAGGGATGCGATGGTTTCATATGAAATTGTGCTTCACAGAGTGGAGGGGAACAGGAAATGACTGCTCATGATTTCCCATAATTTTGTTGGAGTCCCTTCCAGAAATCAGGCTTTAGGAAGACAAAATTATTTACTCTTCTGTGCAGTGGGCTCTTCAAATGCGTGACTTTGCCACCAGATCTTTAGATGACAATTGCGTGAGCCGGTTCAAAGGAGGATTGGTCTCTCTAGAACTACAGGCAGAAAAGACACGACCTCTGACACAGGGAGTGAAAACCCAAGGAAAGAGACATACATAAAATGATCATTGCCCTTGCCCTGGGCAGCTTTTCCAAAACACTGGGGGGCTGGAGGAATCTTTGCTGTGACCTGACTCTGTGCTTTGCAATTACCTAGTGCCTCCCACTGGCAGTGCTGCTGGGATCACTCATATTCAAGATTAATTCAATTCACACAGAATTCCCTTTGATACCAACCTGCTTTTATCATCAGCTGAGCCCAGCAGGCTGGGCTGTGATCCAAAGCAGTGGGCATGCGAGATGCTGTGGGGCTTGCCTGCGCCGGCGTGGAGCGGCACCAGTGCTGGCAGCAGCAGTGTCAGTAAATCTGCATCACCAGCAGCTCACTTAACAACCCAGCGTGGCAGGGGAGAGGGAAGGGGAAGCTAAAAGAGAACGATAGACACTGTTGGTGACAGTACTTTATAACCTGCTTCAGTACAGAAACATTTCATCTCCCATGAAGGGAACAATGATGTTTTACTGGGGTATTTCTTTACAAATATAGCCTGCTAAACCAGAGCAGACCTGCTGACAGCATCTTTGTCTTTTCAAAGACTTCCTCAGTGAAGACACTCCAGTGGGGATGAGTTTCCTCCGAGTTGCAGCTCACGACAGTGACCAGGGTGTGAATGCTGCTGTCACATACTCAATGCTAGAGCATCAGCTGGACTACTTCCAGATAAACCCCAGCACTGGCTGGGTGTATGTGAATTGCCCACTACCCCAGGTAATGTGAGACTCCAACCCCTCAAATCCATTGCAGAGAGTTAAGTGCAATAGTTTTCAAGTATCCTGTGCCTCTGTTTCCCAGACCACGCGCATCAGCCGCTATATTGTAGCGACAGACGGGGGAAACAGGAGCAGCACCGTGGAGCTGACAGTGACTGTCACCAGTGCACTGAGCCAGCCACCCCAGTGGGAGCAGAGCTCATACTGGGTAACCATCCCCGAAAACACCATTCGTGACACCAAGATTGTGGTATGTTAAAAGCTTGCTTACTTCCCTCCCTCTCCATTTCCACTTCTTCCTCTGTTGTGCTCCAGGTCAGAAGTTCACGGATGCCCGCTCTGCAGCCTTACTGCATTGCACTATGACCTTATGAGCTTCACTGCTCTGCACCCATTAAAGTTTGTCAGGTATACCTGTCACAGAGTAGGGTGGCATTTCAGCTGGCAGCAGTTTTCCCAGTGAATTCTTGCACTAATGGCCCTCGAGGTGTGCTTCCACAGGAGCAAGACTTATGTGCTGCCAGAGAGGAAATTCTTGTGTGTCCCCTCCAAGAGCCAACTCCTCACTCCTCCATCCTCATCCTCAGTGGGCTGTGCTATCTGCTTGTGTCTTTCTTAAAGCTTTTCTCAGTTTAGCACAAGAGCGTGGAGTGACATAGTTTGCTTTGGACTCTTCTAACTCAAACCAATTCCTTTTTAACCCATAGAGACTTTAAGGACAGAAGACTTAGTCTTCTATATATTGCCACATAATTCCTGCCTTCCTCCTCCTGCATGTAATATTCAAGCACTTGGAAACAATTTAGGGTTTGAGTTTTTCTTCTGTAACTTGCTGAAAAAAATGTACAACTCAGTGGAGAAATGGTCTCCTTACAGATCAGTTTTGCTTTGGAAGGGGGAGAGAGGAGGGATTTTCCTACAGCTGTGCTGCAGTTCTGGCTTGGCACATTTACAGGCAGATAAATTTCTTGTTGATTTAACACGTGCACACCAAACCTAGATATTGCAAAATAAAACTCGGCTGTGTAAATGTTTCTATTTTGTCTGTGACCAGAGTCATACAGGCGTGTATGTTCTTGGAGAACATTCACGTGTGTATGTTTCTGCCATCAAACTCAACGCCTAACACTTGCAACCCCGTGCTTCATGAATGTATGTGGTGGCTCTTTTCTTCTTCAGACCATCAAAGCCACATCCCCTCTTGGTGATCCCAGGGTTACGTATAACCTGGAGGAGGGTCAAGTTCCAGAGACTAACATGCCAGTTCGTTTCTATCTGAAGCCAAACAGAGCTGATGGATCTGCTTCTCTTCTAGTCGCTGAACCACTTGACTTTGAGACTACTAAGTTTTTCACCCTGACAGTCCGGGCACAAAATGTAGCAATGACTCCTTTAGCTTCCTTTGCTACTGTTTGTGTGAATATAACAGGTAAGCTTTGCTGCTGTTCAGAAAAATATTCTTATTATTTTTAGTATAATGCCATGAATTAAGGTAACATCCATGAAATGCCAAGCCACCTCAGAATGCTTTGTACATTTCTATACTGTAAATAGTTCTGCAGTCATTAAAGAGGCCTGTCTGAGGCAATTCCTAAGTACAACCTCAAATGTGGAGATGTGATAGTGCAAAAATGGGCTGTTTGAATGTTTAGGCAGCAGTGTGCCTGGTTCTGTAAAGGTACTTAGAAAGATTTTCTTTCAAAAGGAGGAAAAATCTAGTACTTGTTCCCAAGCTATTGAAAGGAGATAAGTATTACTGGAAATACTCTGAGCTATAAAAAGAGAAACAGCTCAGATAGGCTGGGTTTGTGTTGGATATCTGTTTAGGGATTTTTGTTACATTCAGTATTTTCCATTGCATACTGCAAGGATCCTTACAATAAGTGCAATTTTCAAAAATTTGATCCAAACCTCCTTATAGTAGGATCTTTTCATAAGGCTCTGTTCCACTAGATCCACATAAAACTATAAATCTGAGATTAATGCCTGCTTTTTGCAGGATTAGTGGAATTACTTTTGTTAGGCAGACATTCAGATTTAATGAAGTCTCCAGCAAAAACATTTGTCTTGCCCACCACCATGGAGATGAGAATGGGGTACTAGTTTGAGAGGGAATCCAACTTTTCTGCTTCACTTTATCCCAGCATTGTCCTGTCTTTCATGATCCACCAATGCAAACCCCCTCCAGGCTGTAGGGCAGTGTCTGAGCCTCATTGTAGGTTATGGACCCTGACCCAAAGAGTTTTTCCTATAGTGCAGTTATTGGTACCGGAATTTGGCAGAAACTTCATTCTGCTCACAAGAAAAAATCCTTTTTCAGTAATTTAGCTGTGGATGAAAGCCCTCCTGGTCCTGGCATTCATGGACTTAGTATATCTCTGGTCAAATCATTAGCCATTACTGCCCCATGTCTATAAAATGTCTCCTGACTGCTACCAGGAGAATGGGAAAACCCAGAGCATGATTGCTTTTTACTATAATCAATGTAAGTTCTTCCTCCAAGCAAAATACAGCTGTGGGGAAAATACCAAAAAAACCCACAAAAAAAACAAAAATGTTTTCAAGTATTTTCTTACCATGATCCTCATCACCTCCTTTTTCAGATGTCAATGACAATGTTCCATTCTTCATGTCTTCTAACTACGAGGTGTCTGTGCCAGAAGGAGCTGATGTTGGCACGTCCGTGGTTCAGGTGTTAGCTATGGACTTGGATTCTGGCCTACATGGAGAGGTTTGACCTTAATCCAGTTCTTTTCCTCACAAAACTCAAGTTGTAGTACTGTAATTAGTGAGAATGTGTAGTCAGCTGATGGCAGGGTAATGAGCCACCAGCACTTCTTACAGCACTTGTCAAGCATTTGTCTGTCTTATGGCTGGTGTGCATCTCACGGGATGCAGGCAGAGAAGATGCCAGAAGTGATCTCAGGGTCCTGCAGCATGGCAGCTGATCCAGCAACCATGACAAAGCACTGCTGCATGATTCTCAGGGTTGCTCCTGTGACAAGACATGGGAGCATGGCTGCAGGACATGTTTTCAAACTCCTGCCCCTTTAGCTCATTTTTTAATTGACCGTCAGTGATTATTGTCAGTTATTCACAGCCTTTTAAGTATGGTCAATAAAATACCATCATTGGTCAAACCAGCATTTGACCATCATAGTAATAATGACCCAAACCTAGGAAAAAGCAGAATTCTGAGTTGCTCATTTTTTTTGCATTTTCCTGAGCCATTCTAAAAATCCTACTAGCTTATCTGTGAAGAAACTCTAGCTAGTGGAGACTCTGGAAACTCTGCTGCTCTGGAACTGTCATTTTGTAGCTTCTGAAGAGCAACCTGTGTGGTAGAACAGCTGGTGCTGCTCTGGGCGTAACTTGGGAGTGGGGATGGAAGTGTTTTTTCAGAGAATGACCTTTATTAAAGGGAAAAATGTGAATATCTTTCATTGGTGGAGGTTTTCATTTATCCAGTCTCATTGAACAGGACCCAAATTATTAGCTTTGGTTTTTTTTGCTTTTTTTTTTGCTTTTTTTTTTTTTTCTTTTTTTTTTTTTTTTTTTAGTTTAGAAGCACAATGAATTACTAGAAGCTGAGGAGACACCAGGGAAAATGCCAGTCCATACATTCTCTCTCCTTCTGTTATTCATGAAGTTTCTTAACTGCTCCTACTGGCCACTGTTGGAGATTAGACACAGAGCTTGATGGGCCTTGATGTCACTGGTACAGATGTTCTTCTGTTTGAGAATTCTGAGCTTTTTATATCAAAATAAACAAAAGACTTAGAAAAAATATGTTCAGATGATCTGTCTTTCCTCAGAGTGTTGCTACTTTGCAGACAGAACCAGGAGGCTGCTGAGGAAGGGGGAGGTCACAGCACTTGGACATACAAGTGAAAATTGAAAATGTAACCTCTTCTAATGATTGCCTTTTTAGGTTCACTACTTAATATTAAAAGATGCTAATGAGGATTATCAGTTCTTCAGCATTGAACCTGAGACAGGAATTATTTCCACCCAGGCATCTTTTGACAGAGAGAAAAGAGCCTCTTACTTGATTGAAGTTCAGTCTCAGGACTTATCAGAATCTGCTAGACCTGGTATTCATGGGCAGCCCAACACAGGTAAAACTAAGAAAGAATTCTACATTGGTCTTTTTAACTTTCATAGGCTTGGCAGGTATGTGAGCTGTTTGGAATAATGCAGGGTATTCCACCTCTGCCATTTCTACTCTGTGTTCCTCTTGCATCTCCTTCTTAGACACGGCCTACGTGAGGGTTTTTGTCAGCGATGTGAACGACAACGCCCCTGCCTTTCCTCAGTCTGTGTATGAGGTCAGCATAGATGAGGACAGGGAGGTGGGAAGTCCTGTTGTGACAGCCACAGCAGATGATGAAGATGAGGGTGAGTGGACCCTACATGTCCTTTTAAATCCTTTTCATGTTAATGTGTGTAGGGCTACTTACTACACGGACAAACAGCTCTCTGCACTCAGGAGACAATTTCAAACATCTGGAAAAGCAGGGAGAGAAGTTCTGGGTGCATGTGAACGTTTTCTTTAATTAGGTGCTCAGATTTGTAGTGCAAAGGTTAAGTTAGCTGGCAATGTCTTTGGGGCAGAATGAAATCAGCTGGAGTCACAACTCTGCTGTAACTTTATACTCACTTTTTCCAGAGCACATGCTTGCTTTTTCCTGACTCCTGTGCTTTCAAGATCTCCCTAGGAGTCAGTTCTATTTCCCACTATTGTAAAAAAATCAAATATGTGCTTTTTGGTGAGTTAGTGGGTTAAATATTCTTTATTTATGGAAGGAAGAATCTGACAAACAGTGGAAAACGTGGGATGACATGGCCAGAAATGAAGTCAGGAAGAAAGGGAAAGTCAGGCCTTCCGTTCAGGCTCCCACTGACACCAGCTCTGATGGTGTGAAGCTGCCCCTACAGTGTGGTGACACCAGATGGGCAGAGTCAGTCCAACAGCATGTACCACTAGTCAGTCCCTGTCTTTGCATTTTGGTTACTTTTGTGAGCTGGTCCAGCTCAACTTGCTGAAGAGAAACAAATCTATTGGTTAAAAGAAGGCAAGCTGGTGACAGAGCCCAAATGAGAGCCAGAGGGACATGTTACTGGGAGCAGGTGAGAGCTGGACATTCCTTTCAGGGACAGTGCTGCAATGCCTGTGCCTCAGTGCCCATGGGTGAGGTGTAAAGAGGCCTTTGAAACCAGCTGCTGCACTTGGGAGAATTTGACAAAAGCTGCTAGCAAGTGATGCTCAAGCTTTTGCTGCAAAGGCAGCCAAGTCCTTCCAAGCACTAATGTTGAGCACAGCTTTTCACTTTCTAGCCATCCATATTGCTCTAGTCTTGTCGTCTGCAGCTGACTCACAACTTAAAAAGCTGAATGTTCTTTTTGCTCCTAGTGGTTCACCTATTTAATTTAGGAAATGACTTTGTATACTGGAATGCAATCTGTTTTTTACCTTTCCAAGTAAGTAAACAGGAAGCACTAAACAACTTGTTGTTGTTCCTACAAGTTTTGCCACAATCCAACAACTGCTGTTGCGCAGGTGGAATGTTCTAAGATGAATTCTTGTTCAAAATAGAGGACTTCTGTTATATTTTAGCACCACCCAGTGGTTTAAAAAAAGGAATTCTGGCATTTGAAGTAAGAGACTTAGGAAACATTGATAAAAATAGCTTATTGTATTTTCATAGTATGTTATGTTTTTATTATTGGCAAATGAATGCACAATATTTTAGAGGCACACAATTTCTCCATTATCAATCAACAAGTGCTTGTCTGTGTCTGTGAATTATACTTGTAAATATAAATGCAAACCTAGCTTCCTATCTACCACACACAAAACCTTCAAATTACATACACAGATCATTCTGTGTATGTTTTTATGTTTTATCTCACACACACACACCACAACAATCTTGGAGAATAAGGTCTCTCTTGGATACATGTCCATTGTGCATAGCTGGATTGAGCATTCATAGAGTGAACAGGCAGCAATTGTTTCTTTCTCTTATAGGTGCAAATGCCAAACTGAGGTATCAGATCACTTCAGGAAATGTGAAAGGGGTTTTTGATGTGGAACCTGAGATTGGAACTGTCTTCATTGCTCAGCCTCTGGATTACGAACAAGAACAACATTATGAGCTCCGGCTTGTAGCTTCTGATGGAAAATGGGAAAACCACACTCTTATCATCATCAATGTTGTCAATAAGAATGATGAAGCACCAGTCTTCACTCAGAATGAATACCAGGGCAGTGTCTTGGAGGAGCTCACTGATCTGCCCATACTTGTCCTAAAGGTAAAGCATTTTCCACAAAGCAGAGCAAAACCTGGCTCTGTGTTCAGCTCAGTCCCATGCATTCACACAAATCCAAAAAGATAGTACATTTAGGGTGGGTGAGGCCTGGTATAAGGATGTTGCTGGCAACTCTCTGTGAAGAATAGAATAAAGTAAACCTGGTCATTTTTCGTGGTGGGCTTGCTCTCTTCACCTACATAAATAGCGGTTGGTTTTGATCTTAAGGGTCTTTTCCAAACTGATTTTAAAATTATGTGATTCCAAGTATTGAAAAATGTGATAACTTTCCTTTACAAATAAGATTTGGCACATTTTGAGTGACTGTATAAGCACAGAATGGTTGGCATGTGTACTTCATGCATGTAATGTTTAAATTTATGTTACCAAATAAACATTACCAGGGATTGTTCTTTGACTCCAGCTCAATCACCTTCCTTGTTTTGTTGTTTGAGCAGCTCTTGGTACGCCCAACTAGCAATCTCCCAAACAATCCCTTGATGCAAATCAGGAGCTGGGAGCTCTCTCTGGCCTATGCTGACCATTAGCTTGGATGTATGGCCTGTTTTCACAGCAGTCTGTAAACAGAGAGTCAGCCTCTGCTTGCCTTTGTATTCCAGCTCCAAAAATTTCACAAGAAATATTTGCAGAGTAGAACTGTTATTATTTTCACTTCTTATATAGTTTATTTTCACTTCTTATATAGATTCTTCCTATAGTTCTTTCTCTTTCCAAAATACACGGGAAAGTAGAATGTACTAGTCTGTGGAAATGTCCTGGTTTTGTTTCTCTAGGATGTACATGATATTTATAGTACTTGAATGACTCAAGTCAATAGATGCTTGCTGTTAAAATGCACGCTGTTCATTTAGCCTGCACTGTAGCAGCTGCCATCGATAAGAGAACTGTGATTTCCCTTTTTTTTTAACATAAACACCTGCCTGCTGTGGCTTGTTCCAGGTTTCTGCGACAGATCCCGACCAAGCAGCAGATCAAACTGCCATTAGCTACTCCCTGCATGGACAGGGAGCCAGCAGTGAATTCAGCATCAATGAGAACACAGGTGAGATCAGCGCACACACGAGGCTGGACCGGGAGAAGCGATCGACGTGGCGCTTTCTCGTTCTTGCGACGGATGAGGGCGGAGAGGGCCTGACTGGCTTTGCAGATGTGATCATAGAAGTGAGGGACATGAACGACAATGCCCCCCTTTTCCTCTGTATGTCAGATGGCTGTTTCATGGGCCACATCCCTGAGGACTCTCCAGCTGACACTCCTATCATGGAAATGACAGCAGTGGACCTCGATGACCCCAAGGCTGGTATAAATGCTGTGCTAACATACAGTATCATTCAGAATGTCAAAAATGAAATTAATTTGAACTTGTTCTCAATTGATTCAGTTAGTGGCACTATCTCTACAGTGCTTGGGTCCCTGGACCGTGAGAAGGAAGACAAATACCTAGTGGTGGTTGAGGCCAGAGATGGAGGAGGGCTCACTGGGACAGGCACCGCCACTATTTTGGTGACTGACGTGAATGATCATGCTCCAGTCTTCCTGCAAAGGATCTACACAGCATTTGTCTCCGAGAATGCGAGTATTAACACTGAGGTGGCAGTGGTGTCTGCTGTGGACAGAGATGAGGGAGAAAATGCCATGGTGACATTCAGCATTGTTGATGGGGACAATGACCGCAAGTTCTCCATAGAGACAGATGAAGCCAACAACTGTGGGTTTATCCGACTACGGAAACGGGTTGACTTTGAGAAGCCTCATGAGAGGGTATTCAATTTGACTGTGAAAGCAGAGGACATGGATTTCTTCAGCATCGCTCACTGTGTGATCTATGTGGAGGACTCGAATGACCATGCTCCTGTCTTCTATCCCCAATTCTATGAAGTGGCTGCACTTGAGGAAGATGTACCAGTTGGCACCAAAATTATTCAGGTTTCTGCCGTTGACTTGGATTCTGGCCTGAATGGGAGGTTTTCTTTCCACCTGCTAAACAAGTCTGATCCAGGTGGCCAGTTCTCTTTGGCTAGTGATGGCTGGCTGATGGTTGCAGGATTGCTGGATTATGAGACGGTGGCTCAGTACCAACTCATTGTGATTGCCACTGATATGGGACAGCCCCCTCTGACTGGCAGTGCCACTATTTTAGTGACTCTGCAGGATGTAAATGACAATGGGCCAGAGTTCGAGGCACATTATAACCCAGTGGTCTGGGAAAACACAGCTTCTCCACAGGTCGTCCAAATGAATGAGACCTCCACACTGCTGTATGCCAAGGACCGGGACACTGCTGCGAACGGAGCCCCTTTCTCCTTCCACCTTCTCAGTGATTTGGATAGCCTGACCAGCTTCAGCCTGCAGGACTTCCACAATGGCAGTGCCATGCTCACTGCCCTGCGCACCTTCGACAGGGAGGTGCACAAGGTGTTCTACCTGCCCATCCTGATCACAGACAGCGGGATCCCACCCATGAGCTCCACCAACACGCTGACCGTGAACATCGGGGACCAAAATGACCACCCGCATTCTGCTGGCTACATGGAGTGTCTCATTTACAGCTATGATGGTAAATCACTCCCTGATGTTTGCTTCCAAGTGTGGCATAAGGCCAAAAGAGGCAGCTTTAAGTTTTACAGGCCTCTGTCCTGTTCCACGTAAGCTGTTAGTAGAGGTGCTACTGAAGTTTGCTTACAGCCCAACAGAGAGCAGTAGGTATGTGGGGTGCAGATCTCTGGGCCACTTGATTTGTAGAAGAAAGTGAGCCAGCCTTGAAGAAGGAGCATAACTGGCTGCTTTTCTTGGCACCTTTCTGTCAAACTTGAGTAATGGTGTCTTGGTTTCAGATACAGTTTTTCAGCAGCATTAACATATCAAGGGAGAAAAAATTACCAAAGTTCATAATGTTGCTGAGAAATTATGAGTCTGAATGCTGAGAACCTTTTTTCTCCTCCTTAAACATTTTTCCTTCTCCAGACTGCATTGAATTTTAGTGAATGCACTTAAACTGAACTCATGTGTAAACTGCTGAAACATTCATCTAAGTCTTCAGCTGAAAGATGCTGTTATGGAGGAATTTTCTGTGAATGCTGGCTGCATGCAGTGTGAGAGAAGCCTTCTTTCCCTTCTTGCTTTGGCAATTAGGCAGCAGTATTCCTGTGATCTGGTGCCCCCCCTAATAAGCCCATCAGGAAAATAAAACACACAGGTAAAAATATTTTGGGATGCTTGCATCCATGTTGGCTCAGGGCATTCCTTCCTCTTCTACTCTGCTCTGTGTCCTATGGTTTGCTAGCACATTAAATAGACTGTCTGTTGTGGCACATTAGGAACTACTGAGTAGATGCTGTTCGCATTTATTTGTACTGAAACCTTGTACTGCCTGTTGCACGATTACTCCAGTTCAGCTTATTGTTAAATTGAAACCAAGTCTGTTTGTATTTGCTGAGAAACTCCGCATGTAGCTTAAATACCAAACATTTTCATTCAGCCTGAATTCCATTTTAATTGTTTCTTTCATCGGTACATCAGTTAATTTCTGGGAGAGACTATTCAAGACCTCAGATCTTTGATTAATTAAAATATAAAGGAGAGACAGAATCAAAAGGCTACTATCACATTGTATGTTACATTCATATCCTGTGGGAATCAAACACCAGGGCATCCTGTATACTGACTCCTGCAAAATATCCAGTGAATGTCACCACAGCTGCCACTTGCATTCAGTTCCTCTCTTGTCAGGGTTTGTGCTGCTCCTTGTCATACAGCAAAGTCCTGCATTTATCCTTTTTGTGTATCCTTGATTCTTTACACAGTAGGTTTATGAATTCAGATAACTATTTCCTTCAGAAGTAAGGAGAAACCTTTCCTTCAGAAGTAAGTTTTGTAAATCCAGAAAATACTAATTTGTCAGTTTTGCTGAGAGGATGCAAAAGAAGCAGAATATATGCTGCTTTCCATCTCACCCCAGTCTCACCATTTACTCAAAATAAGCCTGGCCACTGCATTTTGGACATCCTCTCTATCTTGCTGTAATTTCTATCTTGCTGTAATTGCTGCTGTTATTGTCCTTCATAACCCAGTCTGCGTTTTGGTTGTTTGTCCTGCCAAACACCAATCTCTGTCCAAACCACTTTGTAAGTTGGTTGAATAATGCAGAGAAAATAGTGAAAATTCTCAGAGGTGGCTTTTCTTTTTTCATTCCCATTGCTTTTCATTGCAGTCACCCGTAGAATTAAATCTATGTAGTCTTACAGCAAACATGTGACAAGCAGGGCACCATGTGGCATTTGCAAACCAATGCATATCTCTCAGGAGCTACCACAACTATTTTTGTAGAGGCCTTAGGTTTATGACACATGTGCCTAGACCAGAACATGTCTGTGTACAAGTGAGAGGTCTGACTGTGCCCCTTGTGTGTTGTGTTGTTCCAGGTATTCTCCCCACGACTGTACTGGGCCAGGTCAGTGCCCCTGATGCTGATGACTGGGATCGCAAAATCTACCAATTTGAAGGGAAAACATCAAGGTATTTGGAGAGAAAAAAAGGGAATTGCATAAATTTTATTGGAAAATTGAGCACACACAAAATCATAGCAAGTATTTACACTGACTTTTTTTTTTGAAAACAAGAGTACAAAAGCATTTTGTTGGTTAGACACTTCTGTGTGCAGATCTCCAAAACCCCTTCTGAGTGTGAAGCTGCAGTAAATTGCACTGCATGCCAAACCTGTCTGCTGCCCACTGCCTCATGGGCCAGAATTCTAAATTCCTGTTCACAGTCATACCCACAATCTGTATCAGTGAGCTGCTACAGGAAACATACCTCTAACTTCCAAATTCCTTCATCCAAGCTCCTGGTGTTTCCACTGGTTTCAAGACCTTTTTTATACTATATGTATAGACTTGGGAGTGTCTGGATTGTGACGGGCCTGAGATGTACCTGTGCCACTCAGAGGTCTTGACAGAGGTGTCACTCTCAGTGAATGAGTCTACACCAGGAGTTTGCTCTATTTCCAAAGTTATGGCTGTTGCAGCTTTAGTCCTCCTAGGCAGTTAATACAGCATAGCAGCAGGACAAAACCTTCAGGATACATTGGTGAATAGTCATTAGGAGCCACAGGAGACAATGTAAAAAAGTTCTGTTCTGCTCTGATCCTTCATGACGGAACACAACTGCTTTCTTTGATAAATAGAAAGTGGTTCAGAAAAACCACCAGTGATGATAATTAATACTTAGCTTTTGAACTTCTCATAGCTTGTTCCTTGGCTTAACTCTTATTACAGGTACTTTATCCTTAATGATAACTCAGGTTTGCTGACTATTAAAGAAGGAACCCCACCGGGAATATACAACATAAGAGTCAGAGTTATTGATGGAGTCTGGCCAGATGTTATCTCCTCTGTAAAGGTTATAGTGAAGGAAATCAAAGATGACGCCCTCCGTAATGCTGGTTCTGTACGAATAAAAGGTAAGCAATGTGCTCAAGTACGGTCTAGGGCTGCAGTGTTACTGCTCTGATACTTAAAATTCTGCTTAAAATGCTCTTAGACATGGGATGAGAATTAATAGTTTTCTAGGTAAGGGTTTGAAAATGGATTTTTGCATGGTCCTCTGATGCTGCATGTGAAGGAACATGGATTATGGAGAAAACAGTTTCTCCTTCTAAAAAACTAATTTAAAAAAATGGAAATTATTAAAAGTCTAAAAAGTTTCAGAACACACAGGTTTAGCAGAAGCAAGCACAGAAAATTTCAGAGCCTAAAAATGAAAATACTCCTGAATTTGCAGTTGAGTCCATTTTCTGCAACCTTATGATTTCTTCTGTGATGCTCCTCTCTTCTATTGCTACCACAGCTGCAAGAAACGTGTCAAATTTTCAACTGCTGTTACAGGTATCACACCAGAGGAGTTCATATCCCAGTCCCCTGAAAAACAAAGTAAATACTACCAGATGAAGAAGCTGCTTTCAGAAATTATCTCAGTTCAACTGGAAAATGTTCACATTTTCAGTGTGCTGAATAGTCCAAGTCCAATCCGAGGGGTTGATGTTTGGTTTGCAGTTTATGGTCCGCCTTATTATAAAGCAGAAAAACTTAATGGCAATGTAGCAGCTTCCAGAGCCTGGGTAAGTATCCATCCTGTGTATAAAACCACAGTATCTTCTCATTGTGTCCATTCAGGTAATGCCCATTGCCTAGTGAATATGAACAATTAGAATGATTGAGGGAGTCTAGTGTGATAGTTTTAAATAGATAGTTTAAATCAGTAAAATAAAACAATCCTTTTGCACTTATACTAAAAGTTTCAAATACTAATGTTCTGAAAACTAGACGCAATACATATTAAGTGACCTAGACACAATATGCTTTTAGGACTGTAAACATGTTATTCCTATTGAAAATACAGTAAAACACTGTATAAAGAATGTGTTCGGCTGTTGCCTTTCTACATGATGCCTTAATGTTTCAATTTTTAGTTCTCTAGTTGAAACTCCCAAATCAGTCAAACATTTCAAAGGTTCTAGACTTAAAAGAGCAAAGTACTAAAAGAGCCATTCTCCAGTACAAAACCAGGTTGGAAATATGTGTTTAAAATTTAGTAAATTTCCATTCCCTCTTGGGAAAAAAAAAAAAAAGAGAAAAAAAAAAGAAACAAAACCACCATTGAAAAGAGTTAAATTATTTGCTCTGTTGGAAACATGTTGGTGCAGAGCTGTACCAACTGATTCTTACCAGGAAAGATATTTCTTCACTATCCAGTGCCAATTCCCAGTATCTTTAAGTCAGAAGTTCAGATTAAAAATATAGTTTAGATGCTGTGCAAATAATGTGTATCAGAACCATAAGTGATAAAAAATTTATCCACTCAATCTCTAACAAGTATTGACAGTATTTTTGCCCTTGGAATGCTTATTCATGCTGTAATTGACTAACACCAAGGCTTTGGCCTTAATAGATGCCAGACTGAGCTGCCTTTGGCTGTATAGGGTGAGGTAGACATTGGAAGGAATTGGCACAGCAAGCAGTTTTGAAAAGAAATATGGCTTGGGCTTTTCATTGCTGTCATTGGTGAACTCAGTGGAAAAGTCAGATGAATGCAACTAATTATTCTTCTTCAGCTGGAAAGCATTCTGGACATAAATATCACCCAGACTGGCATTGATGAATGTGTGACTGCAGCCTGCACTCACAGCAGCGGATGCATCAGTAAGCATGAACAGAACCATGTACCAACCATAACCACAGCTGGAAGTGTTTCACTGGTGTCTGTGACGGTCCTGAGCCATGCTGTGTGTGGCTGTGCTGCTCGGGAGAATCCTCATCTTTCCTGCTCCTCATACCAGACAAACCCTTGTCTCAATGGTGGCACATGTGTGGATACTGATTTGGGCTACAGGTTGGTAAAGCTACATAGGGTGTGCAAACACAATGCATCTAGCATAGACTGTAAGGAGGATGAGTCAAAGCTTCAGGAACCACCACTTCATGTCTTCCCACTGTGGCAAATCTAAGTTTTGTTATACTTCACACCCAGATCTTGCAAAAGAACCTCTATTCTCGGGCACATATAATTTATGTTCAACATAGTCTCCAGGAAAACCTTGGGAACATTCCAGGCTGCACCAATTCCATTAATTCCACCCTGCAAAATGCTTTTAGTTTGTGCAGCCTGCCTTAAACATTTTTATGCTGTTAAATGTTTTAATCACATCTCTTACATCACTTAATAACCTCTTCCCCACATTTCTTGCCTTATTTGTTTCTCCAAAAATGAGATCTCTTAGATAATATAGTATAAAGATGAAAAAATCATAGGATTGTACTAGCTCAGAATTAGCCTGATCCCATTCCAGGATGTGGCTTCTAGCATATTTGCTTAAAAATAATCATCCCAATATAGGAAAGCAGAAACACTGGCCAGTGTCTTCATAGCACCCTTGGAAGGGGTGACAGGACTCAGACTGAAGCTGCAGAAGCTCTTGTCATGCCAAAGTTCTTATTGCTACTCAGATATAATCAGACAGGGAAATTTTGCTGCCCAGAAACTCTAGGTAGGCTCTGTGACCTATCATTTGTTCAGCTCTGAGGTTTTTTTGCTTTTGCTCCATTTTCAGTCGTTTTGTGTGTCATCTTTTCCTGCATCCTACCCCCATCATTCTGCTCTCAAAGGTACTAGCAATCTACAGGAAACAGAAACTAAGAAATAGGGGCCCAGCTATCTCCCTTCATCCCTCTGCCCATTTCTGTGGTTCCTTTGGCTTCCCACTTACAAGTTCTGTTACTGTCATACTGCGGCTACATTTTTCTACAGCTTATTAAGGAAAGAACTCCAAGTGTCTCTTGTTTGATAGTGTAAAAGAAATAAACTATCAAGTATCTTACAATTAATGCGAAGAGGTCAAGATTTATGACTGCCACATCCCACTTTTTCTGGGTGATGTTTTCTTCCCACACCCTTTCTGCGGAGACTCTGATTGGACATAAGCAGAATTTTTTTCCCAATGAGAATAATCAACCATTGTATTAATCTCCTCAGGGAGGTGGGTTGGTTGGTTGGTTGGTTGGTTGGTTGGTTGGTTGGTTGGTTGGTTGGTTGGGAGGTAGTTTACCCAGCAACAGACCCTACCAGGATGCTAGGCCATCTTGTCTAGATCATTCTTTTGCCAAGAAAAGTTGGACCAAATTTTACTTGAGGGCCATTCCACCTGGAACTCTGCGATTCCTTTGCTTTTCAAAGTCTTATAAACAAGCCGATAACTAAGCCTAGTGAAAACCATGTTTTTCTTTTTTTTTATGCTGAAGATATAAGAGGTTTTCATGGGCTTTATATATTACAACAGGTCCATGATTTACTCACAGAATATCCTTGCATAGACATATTATAATTTAGACTAAATTTATATTGTGTTTGTACAAACAAGTCAAAACATTTTTTGACAGAAGTTTTGCTAGTGCTTTACCTGTACTATGGCCTAGGGAACATGGAGTCCAGTGTTTAAAGTGGACACTCCTGTTGTCAGAAGAGACCTTTGCATTTTCTGTTTGCATGGTGGATATTTGCTTTTATTTTTTTATTCAATAGGTGCAAATGTGCTGCAAATTTTCATGGACCAGACTGTCAGCAGACAAAACACAGCTTCAGAGGCCATGGTTATGCCTGGTTCCCTCCTCTTCAGCCCTGCTTTGAGAGCCGCATCTCCTTAGAGTTTATCACTGAAGTTGCTGATGGCCTTCTGTTGTACCATGGACCAGCGGCACAAGGGCAGCCTGGAGAACAGGAAAACTTCCTTGCTTTAGGTTAGCACCTTATTAAGTATTTGTGTTTGTGTGAAGGTGAGATTCTACTTAGTTTATAGGTTTGGGGGTTTTATTTTTAAAAAAGCTCATAAAGTTACTTTTGGAGAATAAGGAGAATGCACAATAGTTTGCCAGTATGCCTAATTCATATTTTTGTGTCACTGTTAGAAGCTGGACTTTTTTTAAGCTAAAGATCTTCTCCAGCTAAGATCTAACTGCAACAGTTATTTCAACTTCATTTGAATGGGAACATGGTTACTGCATACCAATAAGAGTCTTTCCTTTGCAGAGCTCTCTGGTGGTGTCCCGTCGCTGACCGTGAGCCACAGCTCTGGTGAGCTTTTCCTGCAGCTGTCACAAAAAGTTAATGTTGCAGATCGCCGCTGGCACAATATTAAAATTATAAATGATGGAAAGGCAAGTGTAAATATGGCACAGGCAGTCCTGTGTAAGCATTAATTCATGTACCGAGTTATTCCTTCCAAATCCTTCCTCCCTTCTGTAGAACTCAATCAGTCAATTTTCTATCATCTCTGAAACGGCAGGGGTAGAAGTTTGTCAGTTTGGACATCCTCTTAGTCTTGATGCAGTGAAGCAGAACAAGACCTGGAGAATTCTGATCCAGATATGAGACTGGCCATGTAGTTATCCTGCCTGCTGCTTAGACAACAGAGTTGTGATAATCCAGGGGCTAAATGCTTCCTGATGTGATTGAGTGAAATATTCGTACTTTATCTGAATGAGAAGCCCTGCCCAAGCAAGAGACTTTAGATGTGTAGCACAATAGAGGTAGATGCACTTTTGTGTACAGGGAATATCTTGCTGATACAACACTGCTGAAGGCATCTGCTAGGCTCCCCCTTCTCTCCCACATAAGACAAGCTGAAGGGCAGGTCAGTTTCTGGGATGCAGCCTGACAGACCTTCTGCTCTTTTAGGTTATCTCTCTGTGTTGTGATCTAGCAGAAAACTCCAAGAATGTTCTATGCTCCCTCTACTACACCAATGACTTGGCATGGTCATGGCAGAGTCAGATCTTTCTTTTGTGTGGCTCTTTAGGTTCATGCCATGAGCAATAACTTTCCAGATTAGTATGTGGAGTATCTTATTATTTTAACAAAGTTTCCTGCACTATAATTACTAGTTACTATTCTGTCTTGTGCTAAGTGAAAGAAAATATGTAATTAAAATATATGCACGTCTCTGGATATAATTGTTTTAAATAATGCCTTTTCCTAGGAAGTGAAGCTGATTCTTGACAATTGCATGAATGTCTCAGTTAGAGACAATCGCAGTGTTACTAAGAAGATTTTCCAAATGGATCTGTCTGCCTGTGAAGCCTCTGGAGAGATTGTGGGATCTCAAAGGTAAACAAAAAACCAAAACAACAAAACAAAACAAACCCCACACCAACCAAACAAACAAACATTACCAAAAAAACAACCAAAAATATTTAAACACAACTATTCCAAAGAGCTACAGAAAAAGGTGGGGTTGGGATGGTGAAATCAGCCAAGCTGCTGTATTTTGCATGGCACTAATTCTTTCTTTCCCTCCCTCCTCTTCAGCATGAGAAAGCTCTTCAGTGGCCATCAGCCCCTGCAGCTGGGTGGAGTTAAGAAGACCTTGTCTTACCCTGACTCCCAAAGGCACTTCAGAGGGTTTGTGGGCTGCATACGCAATGTCATCGTTGACAGTAAGGTAGGGCCACAGAGATCACTTTGGGGTTTAGTGCTGATAGTTGTAAGCACCTGCTGTGATGGTTTTCTTTGACCTTTTCCAGGTCTATGATTTAGAGCACCCTGCAGAGTCCCTGAACAGTGCTCCTGGCTGTGTCCTTATGGATGAGATGTGTCAGAGTGGTGAGATGGCCTCCTGTGGTGTCCATGGCAAGTGTGTTGGTGGCTGGGATTTTTTCCACTGTGACTGTTCCCCAGGATACGCTGGATTAGCATGTGAAAAAGGTACTGCAAGTTCTTGGGAGAAATTTGTGGTGAGGCTCTGTGGGAACAGCCTCAGACACTCTGTTCCAGTGTTCAAAGTCATGCTGCCATGACTTCGAACTGAACAGAATAAAAACAGCATGCTGTACTCTGGGAATGATTTAGATCTTCAAAGATGTAAAGATCCTCCTAACTCTTGTTAATTAAAGATAATGTCACAGATGAGGGTTATGTTTAGAGCTGCTTTATTTTGCAGGGTAGGGAAATGGTCAGACAGGTTGTTTTGTCACTTTTATCACCATCTTATTTCTCAATGGTGAAAAGGGAAATATTCTGCATTGTGCCTTTTTCCTCTGCTCATGCGGATTTCAAAATGAAGTTTAATGAACATGGGAAACCTGTGGGCATAACCCTTTTGTTATCTTCAGACCCCACTTCCCATTTGTGAAATGGTGATAAATGCATTTGCATCTGTCATTAGAATGAATTGCAAGTTGAGCAATGCCCCTAGACCACAGAAGTGGGTGTATGTGAGGGCATAATATCAGGCTGCCTGCAACAAATGTGCTATCCTGTACAAAGTCAGCATGAAATATGTATCAGAGAACAAAAGCTTCCCATGGCAGATAATGAAAACCTCAGAGATGTTGTAAGAAAGTGGGAAATTTTAGCACAATTCAAAAACTTAGGAAATAAGTTATTTAACTCCTAGTAGCCCACATTCATGTTTGGGGTACAGGGGATATACACTTGAAGTTGCCTTTGTTTCCTCTATCTTAAACCCTTCATCAGCCAAGCAGGAATCAGAAGGGAGTGACAGATGTTTATTGGGACTTCACCTGCCTCTAGGTACAAGGTATAAACAACGTGGTTGATCGTAACAATCTGTAAAGAGCACCAGTGCCTCGTAACTCTGGAGGCTTTTGTTGGAAGAGAATTATCCCCCTCAGTCCTGTAATTTGAGTGAGCTACAGGTGAGGATGTGCAGCAGAGAGCAGCTGGAAAGGAGTGCTTACAAGCTAGTGTTGGATCAATGTGTTTGAATTAATGAACAGGACAATGGTGCGTTACACATATCCTTTCAGCTCATTGCACTTAATTTTCCTTCTTGCATACAGAATAATAATACCCTATGCAGGCAGCCAGACCCTCTCTTCTTTCTCCATCTGCCACACAAGACTTAAAAAGTGTGACAGTAAATTACCCAGTGGAAGCCCTGTCTGTCCAATGAGAGGGAAGACTGGAATTGTAACTGGCATGGTCTAGGCCTGGAGCATTCACTGTTTAAGGTGTTCATAATGACCAAAAAATTGGTTAATATAGTTAAGCTATTTGTATTACAGACAGATACACTGGTTTATAAACATCTGCCTGGATTCAAATCCCACTCTGTTTTGCATTATTTTTAAACGCTGCTTCACAAGCCCAGCTGCTGTATTGGTTCTACCCCTCATTACTGTGGGACAAACCAAGGGCTCAGAAAGCAATTGTTCAAAATCTGTAAGTCATATCCTGATGTAACAGAAAAACTTTGATTGGCACCATCTTCTTCTAATATTTTGGTCTGCAAAATGCTGGTGTGCAGCAGGTGCTTTATGCACGACTGTGACATGGTCACAGCCAGGAGCAGACAGCTGAGGATAGGAGTCACTGGAGCATCCCAGGAAAACCCATGCCTGCTCATCAGCTAGAACCTGTAGCTGCAGGGACAGTGAACAAGAAAGAAATGGGTTAAGAAAAATAACACGGGGGGAAACCTAGAGGAGAAAAGAAAACATGCTTCAAGATAGGAGAGAGAAGACAAAACAGTGAAAGGACAAGAGAGTGCAGAAATTAAGTCTCTTGATCTTTTGATATTTCATGTCCTGGGAACCAAACTAAATGCCCCAGGATGAAGTGGGTGCTCTTTGTATTTCTACTTGCATGGATTTCTACAACACTGACGTCTGATGAGCTGTTGGTGACCCAGTGTCTGTCCTGTCTGTTAACTAACTTGAGCTATCTCTTTATTTGGTGAAAAGAAATTTCTCTTTTTCAACTAAGCTTGGCCCAAAACAGATCTAGAATTTCTGTCAGCTAATGAGACTGAAATAGGTACCTTCTATGCAGGAGCATCAGGGCCTGGGTAGTTTAGTGGTGTTTGATTTCCATGGAAGTGTGCAGTGCAACTTCATAAAACTCTCTGCTGGAACCTGGGTTCCTCAGAGGGATAGGGAAACAAATAATTTCAGTGCATTTCCCCTAGTTAAAATAGTAAACACTAACTTAATCTCCCTTTGTAGTTAAAAAAATCCTGTGCCTTCCCTGAGGCTTTCTCTTGTGCCAACTGAAATGGGAAGTAAAGTGCATATTTTCTAACAGCAGGGGTTTTAACTACGGGACTAAACTACTGAAGAAAATATTTGATTCTTTTCTTTGGTTGGTTTTTTTGGGAGTTGTTTGGTATTTCTATTTTTCAGATCAACATAAGTTACTTTACTGGAAAATATGCTTTAGATTTAAAAAATACCCAAAGTGATTTGGGTACAGTGTAGGAGTGTTTGGGTAGAACATATAGCTTGTAACAGGCAAACTGCAAGAGACAGTATCTAATTGTCCCTTTCCTGCCTAAATTCTGAATCCTCAATTTCTTGGTTTTCTCTTAATTCCCTTTGAATTGGGACAGAGGTTGCTTTCCACGATGCTTCA
Source organism: Haemorhous mexicanus (assembly GCF_027477595.1). Lineage (NCBI taxonomy): Eukaryota > Metazoa > Chordata > Aves > Passeriformes > Fringillidae > Haemorhous > Haemorhous mexicanus. Next base: position 134,831,440 of record NC_082341.1, read on the forward strand.
TTGTATTGCCAAAATTCCTTAAGAACTAAAACTCTGACATTCAGAGCTAGTAAATTCTCAAAGAGCAGAAATCTGAGGGAGCAGCCATTTTGGAGGTTTTCACTTTAATTTTGTGTGCTGTGCTCAGTCCTTCCAGAATGGGCTTTTGGAAGGGACAGCTGGGTCCATTATGAGCCAAGGAGCATCCTCAGCACTCGCAGCACGCGGGTCCAGCTGCTGGTGCGCACCCGGATCTCCCACAGCACCCTGCTCAGCTTGGCCTCTGCCGATGGGAACAGATACATCCACCTGGAGGTGAGCAGAGCTGCCCTGCTTGAGGCTCTCAATTTGTCATGGAGTTCCACAGCGAGAGAAAAATATGCAGTTTCTGATTAAAAACACTTGTTCAGTCATGTAGTAAAGAGCAAGAATTTTCCATATGAGGGTAATTACTCTCATTTGTGTTGTCCTTTTCAGTATTACTCTTTCATGGCATAAATTCTAATTTCCACTGCCTGTAAAATGTTCATGTGGTGTATGTGAATGAAGAACATTGTTCTTCTTGTCCCGCCTGCTTTTTCCTTTGGCTTCTATCTCTCACTGTCCGTGAAACTTGCCTCTACATTTTTGTTGCTGTTGAAAAAAGCTGTGTGGACTATACTAGCCAGAGAGAGGCTCATTGTTCTAATTGAAACAGGTGGTTCAGCTGGGAAGACTTAGAAGTAGATATCAGTAGGGAGAAGACTGATTAAAGAGTTCATGTGAGTTAGAATAGTGGCCTGTAAAAAAAAAGAGTTGATAATTCCTGCACCTGTAGTTTTCTTGTGGTAACTTTTATCTGGGAATAAAGCACTTAAAAACAAGAGTGCCATTTCCATTTTAAAAACTCACATCCATTTCTTGAGGCAGGAGTGTGTAATAACATTTAGAAGTATATTTCTGTTATTAAAGCTCTTTATCATCTTCTTCTAGGTGGTTGAGGGTTTCTTTAGTGTTAACTTCAGTCTGGGGGACAAAACCCACTCTTTGAGAATGAGAACATTGCGTATAAACAATGGCCAGTGGGTTCTTCTGACCATGGAGCGCTACAACAATGAATTTACCCTGCGCGTTAACAGTGGTGGAGGTGATCAGGAAGTCACCTCTGTCTTGGGTGTGAACAGATGGTTTGAAATGGATTGGGCAAGCATTGTGCTAGGAAACCGCCTTCCCAGTCATTCAGAGAGTGATTTCCAAGGTAAGTGATATGATAGATTTCTAATAGGGGGGAATTAAAGCCTGAAAGTGGCATCTTTGAGTGTATTGGATAGTCTAAAACCCAGGTTACAATTCCCATATTGACTACTATGCCCTTCCTTTACTGGGGAATTCAATGTTCAACCCTATGTGCCACTGTATCTGGTTCTAGTGAAGACATGAGATTTCCTATAAATATTTAAAAAAATAGCACTTCAATTTTTTGTTTCATGGAATCGGTTGAAAGAGGTCCTAAAGATCATCTTGTTCCAAACCCTCTGGCAGGGGCACTAGATCAGGGTTTCTCATGCCTCAAGCAGTGTACTCACGGTGTGATCTTCACTCCTGTTTTTGCCTTGGAAGGATTTAAGGAACAGGCAACAAAACTTTTGGCAGGAGGAGAAAGAATTACAAGGCAATTTGTGGTGCTCTCTCCATTTCCTGGGGTGGAGTGCTGAGACTTTGAGATTGTCGTTCAACAAGAAGACAGCTTTTCCCATTCTGTTGCTTTTTATTCAGCCCCACTTTTAAGATTATATCTTAAATCTAGACTAATTTAGTGGAGCTGTTCTGATTCATACTACCATTTTGCTGAACTGTAGTATTGGTACAGTGCAGCTCTCCTGGAGAAATATTGTCAATCTGTAGATGGACCAGAGCACAATAGACATCTTTTCTGTAGCTCATCTAAAATAAACCTGAGGAGTATAAGGATATTTTTAAACCATGTTCTAAGTTTTCTTCAATGCTTTTAAGTTCTCCCACTTAAATGTTGGGGGCAAGGCTTGAGGTGGGGAAGTAGCTAACTGAATGTGCTCCTGTGCCTGCTCCTCTGCTTTGTTGCAGGCTGTATGCGTGACGTCCAGCTGGATGGACAGCCGCTCCTCGTGGAGGGCAGGAGCACAGAGTTCGGATTAATTTTGAGGCGGCAAGGGGTCACCATGGGATGCCATTCTAGTGCCTGCAGCAGCCAGCCCTGTTACAGCCCCTTCCTTTGTGTAGACCTTTGGAGAAAATACGAGTGCCGGTACATGAAGCTTTTGTTTTCATCCAGGGATGGCTGGGAAGCTCTTTCTTTCCACCTTTGACCAGGCAACTTGCTTCTAACAGTGGAATTCCCTGTGGCTGCTGGCCAGAGAGAGCCATTCTGAGGACAGATCCTTCTTTCTGTCTCATTTCCTACCATGAACTAGACTTGCCTTTTTCTGCAAGTCTGATATGGAACCTAATTACTCCACCTTTTTTTTTCCATGGTGAGAAGATCACCAGAGAGAAAAATTAAATGTCCTTTAATAAAAGGTGGACTGCAAAAGCTTTGGTCTGTCCTCTGTATGAAAATATTAATATATTGTATATTAGTATTATATACATTATATTATGTACATATATACATTATCTATATATGTATACATGGTCTATATGCACTTATAGTGTATATAGACAGTATGTGTCTCTATATACTCATTGATATATACATATATGTATATAAAACATATATATTTATATAAATATATACACATGTGTGTATGTTGCATATACAATACATATTTGCATATATTTCCTGTAAAGAAATTGAAATTAAATTAATCATAATTTTTTTTCCAAATTAATCATCATTTTTATGAATCAATGAGACTTTCAAAATCGGATTGTCACAAAACTGGATTCTAGAATTGGCTTCCCAGGGCCAGAGCCAAAGCCCAACAGCTGTTATCCTACACAGTTAGTTTCTTGGAGAAGATCCATTATTTAAAGAAAAATTTCAAAATATCTATTAAAACGTGTAAATCAAAATACAGGCATTTCTGTTCAAACAACCCAAACATAAATACACGCAGGACTGAGAGGAGGAGTTGCTTGAATGCTTGGAATTCAGACAAAAGTTGGCGCTTGTGAAATCTGGTGATTCTTTGCTAAAAGAGGCTGTGAGACGGTTTTAAGTGTGCTTGGGGACACTCCATTCTTCAGACTGCTTCTGAAAGAACAATATGAAGTCTCTGCCATTTTTACAGTAGAATTTTTTCTTTGGATTGCGGAAAGAAATCTGTGACCTCACACTATACCTCCAGGGCCTCTCCTATTACACACAAGAAGAAATCAATCCTAAAAGACAAGACAAGTCATTCTGAGGAGGTCAATGATATTTCTCCCCAGGGTCCAAAGGAACATTACTAAACTTATATCACATGCTTGCTAGCTCTTTACCTATTGATCTCAGCTGTCCATTTTCTTTCAGGGGCTTTGATTAGAACATGAATGTAGAAAAAGTGTTAGTCAGAAAGTGATGGCTCTCTCTTTTAAGGAAAGAGTGAAGCTCTTCAGCATGTCTTCTGGATCAGGAAACCAGAACATGTGTTCATTTTTCATAAGTCTACTAGCTCACTAAATTAGACTTTCCATGTATTTCAAACTTTCAATGTGGATTTGTGGTTTGCTTGAGAATAATTAAACTTTACTTTAAAGAAACTAACAAACTTTGCAAAAAATGACATACAGCTCCAGATGCCTTGCTTGCCTATAAGATATCATCTGCTTTGGTTGTTCAGGTGCCCAGCTGGGAAAGTAGAAGTGACTGATACCCTTACAGGGCTCAGACACTGTACCTCATCCCCTTGTGGACACTGGACCTGTAGGAATGGGGGTACCTGTGTGGCTCAATCCCAAGACAAGACTATCTGCCAGTGCCCCGAAGGTTACAAGGGAAGATGGTGTGAAATTAGCCAGGTGAAGGCTGGAAGACCTGTTGGACTAAGCTCTGGCTCTATTCTGGCAATCAGCATGTGCCTCCTTGTCTTCCTAGGTAGGAGATCATGTACCCTTTTTCCTTATTTTTAGTCTTGTTCTGCTGAATTAAGTCTGCTTTACCTTTGAGTGTTGTGATCAGTATTTTGCCTTTTCTGGAGATCACTATTTGAGGAAGCTAAGAGACAGACATCAGCACATAGATACAGTTTACTTGCTTTATAGACAGTTCCAGCAAAGTTAGGACTTTTCCAGAGTCACTTACTTTCAATCCTTCTTAAGTAAGAACTTTCCATCTTTGTGTGCAACTCTGTGTGCAGCCACATCCATTTGAAACTCCCACCTGCCCTGAGCCCTTACATTTATGGTAGGTAGGACCTACACCTACATATGCTCTTCACAGATTAGGAAGGAAGAGATCTAGAAAGTTCATGGTCTTAAAAGTCAAGCCTCATTAAAAGTGTGGGCAGAGAGAGATGTTCACATGTCCTTTTTCAGCTGCACTTCAGCTGAAAAATCAATAACACCATAAAACTGTGTTCATGTTGATAAGCTGCACTGACATCTCATAATAGCAAAGACTCCATGATCATATTACACTTGTAACCTTCATTAAAACAGTGGTTTACTTACTTTGGGTATCTTATTTACTCAGGATTGGTGAAAGGCCAGAGATTGGCCAAAATGCCTTCTATTTAAATGGATCCCTTTAGGTAAGTAAAATACCCTTTTAATGAAGTTTATGATGTAATATACATAGATTATTCTTTACATTCATGAATTTTAGTTGTTTATATATTAATAATACTAATTTCTTACCTGCAAATTTAGTTGTCAAATTAAGACTTGATTTAATATCTTAGGAATCATATAACTACTTGTTTATCAGGCAACATACCTTGTCATATAACAAATATGTGTCTTTATTTCTTCCAGCACTCTTGGTTTCCTACACAGTGTGGAGTCAGTGGGGAAGTTCAGGGTTTCGGAAAGGAGGAATTTACCACATTCCTGAAGAGCGTGAAAGCTGGGAGGATGTTAGAGAAAATGTCTTCAATTATAATGAAGAAGGAGGTGGAGAACGTGACCAGGTATGATGCAGCTTCAATCCAGCTTTGCAAATCCACCATCTCCTCACTTTCCTTTCCCAGACTTTTTAAGGTTAATAAGCTAACTTATTATCAAACTGGCTTTTTTTCTTCATTTTTTTTTTTTTAACCTGAAGTCCTCTGAAGTGGGAGGCTTCTATTTCAGCCCCATCTGTACCTTTAATGATGCTGGTCATGTGTGCCCACTTTCAAGGGAGCTGTTCTGGACACATCATTGTTGATTTAGCTGAAAATTATCATTACACAAAGGGATTTTGTATGATCTGAACTCAGTCCTCTGAACTAGGCACTCTCTTCTTCAGCTTGTAGAAAACTCACAGAATTCAGTCTTGTGTTGCCTTGTGTTGTAAAACATTTTTTGAATCTGTTTCCTTCTGAGTTGTTTCTCTCTGATATTTGCATTCTCTTTGTTTCCAGAATGCTTACAATATAGACGAACTGAAGAAACCTCTCCATAAAATTCCCCGCTCCTCCTTGCGAGCAGCTGCTCCACACTCCAGGACACCAACTGGCCCAAAAAGAGACTCAATCTCAAAACATGCACATCAAAAGCAATCAATATCAGCTGTTGCCAGCATCCCAGATTTCAAGGAATATGTTTCTCAAATCATACGGGATGCAGACAATGATCTAAAGAGTCTTCCAGCTGACACTATTCATTTTTACTGCTTGGAAGGGCAATGCTCTCTAGCAGGGAGCCTTAGCTCATTAGATTCCATCAGTGGGGATGAAGATCTAAATTACGATTGCCTCCAAGAGTGGGGATCAAAGTTTGAGAAGCTTAAAGAACTCTATGCAGTCTCAAATGAAAATTTATAACCAGAGTTAAAAGAACTTGACACATTGTCATGACATATGGACACTACTTTTAAAAATGCCCTTTTTTATATATAAGTTACATCAAGTAACTTACATGATGCAATTTTTTAGGTACAATAGCATGATATACTCATTTTTCCCAGGAGTGATAATCTGAATAATCTTTTTATATGCACTGTACAAAGCTATTTCGTTATATAAGTGCAAAGACTTTTAAAGCATGAATTTTCTTGAAAACTTTGGAATGTAGGATAGCTCTAGAATAGTATTATAATATCCTTTTTTATTTGTGTAGACCACAGTGACTTACTAGAATTATCCTGGATGCAAGAACTTGAATTATTTTCTCCCTAGTATTAATGTGAAACCTATCAAGCAGGTAACAATGCATAGGTCATTCTTTTTTAAAGTGGAATTAATTTTAGACTGTGAAATAATTATTACCAATGTTAAATATAAAACATTTACAATTTCTGGTTTCTTGTCAGCTTTTATTGTATCCCCCTAAACTCTGCTCTTCCATGACATGACACACACCACCTCACTCACAGGCTGCCCAACTCTGTGGGACTTTTTCTGTCTGACACTTTTCCTAACTACCTGTACCAAGGGAAAAGAGTAGCAAGATCCCATCTGTGAACATGACTTTGTGACAATTTTACACTCTCAAAGGGAGTTGTAAGACCTGGAAAAAGTTTCTTTTCAGTAAACTTTTATGTCCAACTTTCCTTTTCACATGGAACCCTTCTTCAAAGTGTGCTGCTGGAAAACAGAAGAGCTGATAGCAAGTGTGAAGACAAGCTAGAAGGGCATCCAGGCAAAAGTTGGAATTGAATTCTTTCAATCAGGACAGTCATTGTAAAAATTGGGCTCCTCAACACAGAAAGCATGGGAAGCCTAGCCTCTATTCCTTTGCCTCCTCCTGCTCTTCACAAAACGAGTGGTTTTAGTATGGAGAAAAGGGAATCAGAAGCTCCTGAAATTGACTTGAACACTCACCTCTCTCTGTGACCATGGGCAAATCACCTTGTTCTTTCCCTTTCTCTCTTAAACTCTCTGAGGCTGGGGCTCCCCTCTTGGGCAGCTCCCAATGCATGGCATGATGTGTAAATGTTAATAGGTGTTTACAGAGTGCTCGTAAGCTCTGAAGCACCAAGGGGTTTTTTAACTGTTTTCAAATCAGTAGGATTTTTAAATTACCATGATACTCAACATTTGTTTTTTTATCAAAGTCTTGACACTTGCTTTGATTTATTATTAATGTTTTAAAATTAGATCTTTCATCACTTTTCATTATTTTACTTGGCATGAAGAATGCAAATGTAAATTAGTTTTGTACCTAGAGGGAAGATTTTGATACTATTAGAACAAATAGTTTAGATCAAAAATGGACTGAACAAAAGTACCATGTGAACAGAATGAAACAATTTGCATTCATTTAATAAAATTATTTGTGTAAATGACACTAAATTAGTAATATTTATTAGAAAGATATGGAGAATGAGTCACCATGAGCCACTTCTTCATGCCAAAACCTCACATGGCTGGGCCCTGATTGTTCTTAGGAAGTCATAAAAAATAAATATGGTGGATATATTGTATATAGCCACATCTTGTTTAATGTGAATTTTTCCTCCTTTCTAAAGATATATGTGTAGTGTGGTAAGAAACCACAACGTTTCTTACACCAAGGGATATTACATATGTGATTGCTGCAAATGAAAACTGCTGAGCCACAGAACTTCAGTAAGGTGACTCTTCCAAGTGTTGAATTCATACAACATTTTCCTGAAGTGGATATACATTTTTATTGCTCTTTATTAAGTTGCCTCTTCTGAACTTGTAATCAAGTAAAGCTTAGCATAATTATTGGTAAACTGTCTCTTCCAAAAGAGGCTAATTTGAACAATGTGCTAAAAATCATGCTAACAGACTATGATCTCCCTGAGGGTTATTTTGTAATTCATATTCTGAAACTGAACATTTTACATTTGGATGCATTAAACAATAATTCAGGAAAGCTGAAGCAGTAGTTAATTTTTTTCCCTCAAATAACTGAGCACACAAAGTAACATGCGCTACAGAAGATAAATTGCATTGAATTCAGGACATGTAATGGACATATCTCCTCATGGAAGGTGAGAAAGAAAAATCTTCCTCTATCTCCTTGGGTCACTTATAAGCAAGAATACTTATAGCTGAGGGCTGCACATGACAGCCCCAAGAGTTGTGCCATTTGCCTGAAAGCATAGTCCAAAGACTTCTTGAACTGCCTGGCTTGTTGCTGAAACCACCTCCCTGGGTAGCTCATTCCACTGCCCAACCACCCTCTGGGTGAAAAACCTTTCCAGTACTGTAATATTTTTGTATGTAATCATATATCTACATTGCAAACCTCCTGTGCAGCCTTTGTGAACTCTTCTCTTGGTAAAGTATTACAGAAACTCAGCCAAATTAATGAAATAGATAAAAGCTTCTGCTAGTCAACCTGCTTCTCCCCAGGACATGTATGTTCTAAGAACAGGGATACCCGAAAAGCTTCAGAACCAGATTCTGGCTAGTTGCAGTTGAGAGAGTAGCACAGTTGCACATGGACTATCATGCAAATACTGACACCTTAATAACACTGGAAGCTGTTACTGCTAAGATGGACATGGAGCAAGTCCAGAGGAGGGCCATGAAGTTGATAAGAGGACTGGAGCATCCCCACTATGAAGACAGGCTGAGAAAGTTGGGGCTGTTCAGCCTGGAGAAGAGAAGGTTGTGAGGAGACCTCATAGCAGCCTTTCAGTATCTGAAGTGAGCCTACATAAAAGATGGAGAGGGATTCTTTGTCAGGAACTGTAGTGATAGCACAAGGAGGAGTGAATACAAATGGAAAGAGGGGAAATTTAGGTTAACTGTAAGGAAACAATTCTTAACTGTGTGCATAAAAGCCACGCTATGAAAAGCCAATGTCCATAAAGGAGGCAGAGGAGTCCTGCAATTTTATTCTAATAAAGAGAGAGAGTTAACCAATCTCCCACGGGGTCTCTCTTGAGGTTTTGGAGGACGCAGCCTCTTTTTATCCTAAACTCCCGACCACAGGTTGTCCTCTTGGTTTTCACATTGGCTGAGGTACTAGGAAGGTACAGCCCTCCCAAACCACCTACCACATATTCCCCCCAAAAACATGTATCATCATTTTACCTGAAAGTTCGGGAGTTCAGACTGTCTAGGTTCTGTGGATACACCAAAAGTTCAGACCATCTGGGCTCTGCAATAGACTTTGCCCAGATGCATTTCTCCTAATACCCTAAAGTTCAGGAATTCAAAATGTCTGGTCAAAACGCCTGGGTTCTGTCACAAACCCATGCAGCTTGATGTTCCTACAGACCCATTTCAAAGACAGTAACACCCATTTCTCCTAAATCTCCTAAATCATCTTCTGATCGAATAATTTGTAAAGACATTAGCACCCATCTTTCCTATAGCTGTGAGGATGGTGAAACACTGGAACAGGTTGCCCAGGGAGGTTGTGGATGTCCCAACCCTGGAAGTGTCCAAGGTCAGGCTAGATGGGGCTCTGAGCAACCTGGCCTGGTGGGAGGTGTCTGTCCACGGCAGGAGTGGTTGGGTCTCGATGATCCTTAAAGTCCATTCCAACCCCCTAACGTTCTAGGATTCCATTATTTAAATCTGCCTCCATGGATCAAAGTCCTAATTTCTTTATCCTTTCATGGGCAGGAGCATGGAAAGTGAGCCATTTATCGGCCTGAGGGCTCACAGGGAGCACTGCGGGGACAGGACCGCAGTGGACGCAAAGGCAGAGGGACGGCTGCGGGGACAGGCAGGGGATATGCACCGATCTAGCGACCTCTGAAAGAAAACCACCAATTCCATAAGGGAGCCAGGCTGCTCAGCCGACAGGCCCGCCCCTCAGGGCCGCCCCACGGACGCCGCGCTCCCCGCGCCGCGCTGGGCGGGCTCTGCGCGGGCCGCCTCCGAGGGGGCGCGGCCGGCGGCCATCTTGTGCAGCCGGCGGTGGCTGCGGTGCTCCGGGGTTCGTGCGGGGGTCTTTGCTGAGCGGCCGGCATGAGCGCGGAGGCAGCGGACAGGGAAGCCGCCACCTCCAGCCGGCCATGCACGCCGCCGCAGACGTCGTGGTTCGAGTTCGTGCTGGAGGAGGCGCTGCTGGAGCAGCACCTGCAGAAGCCCTCTCCCGGTGCGTGCTCTGCTGGCCGCCGCCTCCCCGCGGCCTCGGGTTCGGCCCGGCCCCGCTCCCCGGCCCCTCCTGGGCTGTGAGGCAACAGTGCGGGTGCTTCGCTGGGGAGCGGGGGGCAGAGGGAGCCGGGCACTGCCCGCGGCCGTGCGGCGGCATTTACCGCCGGCAGTAACGCGGGTTTTCTCATTTCACTTTATCCTTCTTATTTAGTAACTCCATTTCTCTGTCTTTCTTTTCTGGTAGATCGCTTTTCCTTTTGGGTATGTGAATGTTGTGTGCGGAAGTGTAGTTTGTTTGTTCGGTGGGAAGTGCTGCTTGTGCACATCATTGCAGTTGGCAGCTGGTTGTCTCCCATTGGAGTCCTGTTAGTGGCAGGAGCTGAAGTCCTCCGGAAGGTTCAGTGCTGAAATTGCTCTCTGGACCAGGAATAAATAGAAATCTTGTCTGATGTATTAAAAGAAAGTGGCCATATTTAAAATTACCTGATCTTTTGACAGTCATAAGTGGTAGTCGTCTTTTTCAGCACCTGAATTCTGCGAGGAGATGGAGGGAACAGGAAAACCTGGGCCAGTGTTGCCTCTACAGAAAGTCAATTTAAGCGTAATCTATCTTAGATCTGTGCTTAGATTTTATACTCTGCTTTGTAATGAATTAAGTAATTTGATAATATTTGCTTTATGTTTCACAAAGTTCAGTGAGAGTGTAATAGCTACGGCTTGGCCTCTTTTTTCAAAAGAGCTGAAAGGTATTGGCTATCTTATTGTCAGGGAAAGATTGGGTGCATTTTTGATGCTGTATTTTAACCAATCTGAAGGTATTTTCTAAATGTATTCAGAAGTACCAGCACTTACTTGTAAATATAGTTTATGTGCAGAGGATAATTACAAGTAGATGTATAGTTTTTATATCTTGTCATATTATTAGGCAGATTGTTTTCAGTAGATGCAAGTTTCAAAACATAATTAATACAAAATAGTGAAAATAAATCAAAGTGTGAGAGTGTGGTTACCATGGTCAAGTGAACTTTAACATTAAACAAAGATATGTTGATAGTCTGATTTCAGTCAGCACATGCAGGACACCATTTGGGATTAGAATCTACCAGTGTAACAATGTCAGCACTATAAACACCAAGGATAAAAGAACTGTGTTCATAGTTGGGGAAAAAAAAAAATTTCTGGGCTTATAAAGAATTTGAGGAGTGGCTGTGTTTTTTTGCAGACCCACCACCTGTGCAGCTGATTGTTCAGTTCTTGGAACAAGCTTCAAAACCATCAGTGAATGAACAGAACCAAGTCCAGCCACCACCTGATAACAAAAGAAACCGCATTCTAAAACTTCTTGCTCTCAAAGTTGCTGCTCATCTGAAGTGGGATTTGGATGTATTAGAAAAAAGGTACAGTCTCTATATCTTCATGCTAAGTTTACTAAATTGAAATGGCTTGAGATACTTATTTTAAAAAATGGAAATCTGTCTTGCTCCCTTTTGGGTGTGAAAATTGAAATCTAGTTTTATTTTAGCTGTAAGTTAAAAAACAGTTTTGATAAAGGCAGCGTGTCTGAACAAATCAACAGTGTTTAGAGTGGAAAAACAGCATGTCTTAGACTATAAGATATCTACGTGTAAGCTTTATAAAGATGAATTGGAGGTTATGTTTTCTTCAGTGACAAAACTAGCGTGAGTTTGGTCACTGAAATGACTATGCTTGAAATAGACAGACCCCAGCATCTTTCCTTTGGAAATTTCAGCTGAAAAATAGTCTGATGAGCTAGAACAGTCGAGAACTACTTCACTTTGGCAGTGCTGTGTATGTTGGGGAGCTACACTTCACAGAATCACAGGATGGGTATGGTTGGAAAGAGCCACAGTGGGTCATCTGATCCAACCTCCATACTCCAGCAGGGTCATCCCAAAACACACGGCACAGGCTTGTGTCCAGGTGATTCTTGTTTACACTTGGCTTCCTGTTTGCCCTTAGGTAATGGCAGAAGTTCCTTATTCATTCACACGGGTCTCTTGCCCCCTTTATCTGTAATTTTATGTAAAGTCTTAAGGGGACCATAATTGCCCTGGTTCTAACTTGCATGGAATTGTAGAATCATTTAGGCTGGAAAGGAGTTTTAAGATCATTGAGGCCAACTGTTAATGTGAGACTGCTAAGCCATGTCCCTAAGTGCCACATCTGCATATAATTTAAATACCTTCAGGGTATGATAGTGACTCAACCCCTTCCCTGGGCAGCCTGTTCCAATGGCTGACCACCCATTTGGTGAAAAACTTTTCCTAAAATTCAATCTAAACCTCCCCTGGCACAATTTGAGGCCATTCCCTTTCATCCTGTCACTTGCCTGACCACCCACTTGCTACAGCCTCCTCTTGAGGAGCTGTAGAGAGTGCTAAGGTCCCCTCTGAGCCTTTTTTTCTTCTGGCTAAACACATCCAGTTCCCTCAGCCACTGCTTGTAGAATGCTTCTGATTGAACACAAGACCTAAAATTTGTTAAACAGAAATCTTGTCTTTAGCTGCTAAAAGTGTAGTTTCACTGGTTGTTTTCAATACTTGTTGCAAAGCATGCAAATTTTTCACAAGATCAAAGGTACTTTGGCAGTAGCTTATCTAATTTCAAATAAAGTCTAAATCAGTAATAGTATTTTAGTAGTGTTAAATTATCCCACAAAAGCTTGGGGCAGTGCAGTCCAGTCTGTATGTCTTCTCATTTTATTAAAGAGAGTCCTGTCCCAGCTAATGTATCTTGTACTTACCACTATTCAAAAAGTTCCTAGTCTTAACTTCACTTTATGTGAGTGAAATTTCATTTGTGATGGAAATAGCGTTGCTTACCTTGAGGGAGTATGATCTGGGGCTGCTTTGAAAGAACTTCTTTTTGGCTGGGTCGTACTCTTACAGGTGACTGGATTATTCTGGTATGGTGCCTGTGTGGTGCAGAGTAGCAGTTCAGCTGTCAGGACAGTTGAACTACTGCTTGGACCCATCCTCTTGGGCTTAATTTATGCAGCTAATACTGGTAACTGCTTTACATACCTGATCTCAAATGCTGAAGAAACATCCATGTGATCTTAAGTACTGAATAGTACTTAACAGTATTCAGTAACCAGTTCTGAATAGTAGCGTACATTGTTTAACATTCCATAAGTAGATTTACTCTATGAAGTATCTGATTCTGTCTTTTATTTTTTAATAGCTTGTCTGTTCCTGTATTGAACATGCTATTGAATGAACTTCTCTGTATCAGCAAAGTTCCCCCAGGAACTAAACATGTGGATGTAGATCTGTCCAGCTTACCCCCAACCACTGCAATGGCAATACTACTCTACAACAGATGGTAAACTACTACATGGCAATAATATAAAATCATTATGGAACAAAGCAGTGCTTTCTTCTATTTGTATAATTGTATGTAGAAGGAGAAAGAATCCTAAAGTACTAATAAATGTTGTCATCTGTTGCTAGGTTATGGTAAAGGAGCTGAGTCTGAAAAGCTATTATAGAGCTGGTTTTCTTCCCTAAAAAAATAGTCAAGATAATGATTTGAACTCTCTCCTTATAAATATAAAAATCTTCATCTTTCAGCTTTTTATGGACATAAGAGCATGTCATCTGTTGCTAGGTTATGGTAAAGGAGCTGAGTCTGAAAAGCTATTATAGAGCTGGTTTTCTTCCCTAAAAAAATAGTCAAGATAATGATTTGAACTCTCTCCTTATAAATATAAAAATCTTCATCTTTCAGCTTTTTATGAACATAAGAGCATTTCTTAGCTGCTCTTGAGTAAAGGATGTATTCTAATGGTATAATGTTTCTGAAATGGTAAACTGCTATTATCAAGAGGCCTGTAATCTGCTTATTACACTTCTGAGGCTAATACCATTTTTTGCTTAATTTTTTCCCCTGTGTAGGGCCATAAGGACCATCGTTCAAAGTAGTTTTCCTGTAAAGCAAGTGAAGCCTGGTCCACCTCAGTTAAATGTGTAAGTTACAGATATAATTAATTTTGATGTCATAGGTATTTTATAATTAAGAATGTAATTTCTAAGTGGATTAAATCATGTTAATAACATACAGTTTCTTAAAATGTCTAGTGTTACATGGAAAACTTGGATTTATTTCAAGTATATTCTCACTTTCCTGTCATATACAGGAAATTTCCATATACATATGATACGTATGTACATATACTTGTCTATTGTTCCACTCTGTCGATGTTATAATCTCTGTGACTTTGTCATGGCATGAAAAATCATGAGAGGAAGAGAGATGACAATTTGCCTTGGCAGAATGCTTATGCTCTAGTTTACAGAGGATACATTTATTGCATCCTTTTGCATCCCTTACTTGCAGTAGCTTTCTTAATATGACTGTTTTATTGCAACAGTTGGAAGCGTTGTGTATGATAACCTTAGAAATAGTGAAGTATTTGCTTCATTAGGCAATAATTTGTAATTTAAAATCAATTTTGCATTTTGCCTTCTAGAAACTGTGAGGCTTTAGTAACAACTTGTCTGAGACTTTTATGTTAAGATTTCTCCAAAAGTTTGAAGTGTCTAAGTGGTGCTTTTCATATGCTTTATGTTTATTTTACATTTAAGCATTATACCATACTTGTTTGACAGTCTGTTAAATATGTTGATTAAACATACTCTTCTTCCTCCTCCTGGTTTTACTATAGATCTTATATTGTCCTATATGTATCAGAGTCTGATCCTGAATAAAAAAAAAAATCTATGTGGGAAAATATTTGGAAAATACTTCTAATTTTTACATAAACATGTGAACATGCTTCTGCCCCTGACATATTTGAGAAGATTTAAATGTTGAAGCTTCATGAGACTTGAAGCTATGGAAGCCTTCTTCATTATTGTTTTGCTATTGAATTGATATTAGCAATCTGATCTTAAAAAAGGCAATGATAACTTTGCAACTTTTTTTTTTATTGAACCACATTCTCATACAAAGCTATCTTTTCATTATAAAGTTCTGTATTTCAGATATAGATAGATAAGAGCAGTCAGTGGTCCTGCATTTTGATGTTCGAAATATAGTTAAGCAAAACCAAGCATGAATGAATTATTGTGATCTAGAACATGAAATAAAGTGCAGATCTGCCTTATAACTGATTTCTTGACCTGTTGTGTCTAACTTGCAGTATGAATCATATTCAGCAAGAAAAGGAGCTAACTGAAAATATTTTGAAAGTGGTGAGACTCTTTTCCCTTCATATTTTTGCTCAAATTTACATGTAAAGACTAATTTCTTTATTGTATAAGAAATAAAAAAGCCAATTCTACATTGTGTAGAATTTTTTTAAAGGACTTTTTTAAAACTATTATTTTACTGAACTGTTAAAAATGTAGCATTAACTTAAACCCAGAGTTAAACTTAAGACCAAGAGGTTAATTCTTTTAATGTATTTGAACTATTACAGTTGAAGGAGCAGGCTACTGATTCCATCCTGGTCCTGGAAGGAGCACTTAAATTAAACAAAGATCTTTATGTCCATACGATAAGAACTCTGGATTTATTGGCCATGGAACCTGGTATGGTGAATGGAGAAACAGAGAGTTCCACAGCTGGACTGAAAATCAGTGCAGAGGAGATACAGTGCCAGGTAGTTCACATTTTGTACTAAAGCTTTCAGTTTATATCTGTTTCTTTAGAAAAAGTGTTAAGTAGTAATTTTGAGGTAAATCACCGTTTTTTTTCTGTTAATGTTCCCTGTGTTGCTTTGTGTTTGGTTTTTTTGTTTATCTGTTGGTTTCTTTTGTAATGCAATGAAATAATACTGGGTTCATTTTTACATTAATAGAACTTTTTTAAATCATTGTAACTATTGTTACTTCCCACTAACCTCTCACTTTTGCCCTCTCAATCCCCTGAAATAACCCATTATATGACAAGTACAGCTTATTGCATTGCTTTCAGTGATTATAGGGAAATCATTCTTTCATTTTGTAATGCTTGTGCAGAATTACTCAGACTGAGATTACAGTTAAAGGGGGAACAATTGAAGTATGTGGGGTAAGGTGTGCAGTGTATGTTGGTAAATTAGATAAAAGTAGGAGTAGTTTTAAGTATTTGCAACATTTGAACTGAAATACTTAATCTTGACTTGGAACATGATGTCCAAGACTTTGATATCAGTGCTGTTTGCAGGTTTGCTATGATTTGGGTGCAATCTATTTCCAACAAGGATCTACAAATGCAGCTGTTCATGAAAAGGCTAAGGAAAAGTTTTTCAAAACAAAGGAGTTGATTGCAAAGGTAAGAAGTGTTCTTTTAGCATATGTATTCAACTGTTTTATAAATAAAACCCCTTGTCTAAATTATTGCTTCCTTCTTTAGCAGTTTAATAATTCTTAATGGTACATAGAGTTTAAAAAAAAAACCTTCCTGAAGTTTTGAGAGCATTTTTTTTTCATGTTGTACTTAATTTGAAATTATATTAATTGGTTGTGGTATATTGCTGCTTTGTTCTACATTTTCTAATGAATAGGCTTTTACACAAATTATATTGATGCAGAAATTCAATCTCCATTGCTAATACTAAGTTGACTGAACAGTACATCCTGTGTCCATGGTGATGATGTGTTTTTGAGGAAGGTAACCATACAGCACTTCCAGTTTTTATTGTTAATCTAGCTTTCCCTTGGAAATCAGATTGTCCATGTTCTAATCTTTTTAAAAAGTACATCTTAATTTATAAGTACGGTAGGCTTCCTTTTTTATTTTACTTCATATTCATATTTTCAAAACTTCAGAATTCCAGTTTTTATTTAAATGAGGTGTGTACATTTACATTCTTTTGATCTTTTGCTGCTATTTGGGGAAATTGTGAGTCTCTGTTTCTGAATTAAGCATATATTTCATAATTCTTTGGCTACTAAGATCTGCTGTAACTCTTTCTTTTCAGAATGGCTCATCATCACTTCATTTTACCATAGATGAAGAACGGTTAGCTGGGTATTGTCAAGCTTGTGAAGTTCTCACCTCATCTTCTGATGATGCATCTCAACAGGCAACTCCATACAGTAAAATCCACAGCTGTATGAAATCTGGCAAATATCAGGTAGAATGCCTAAACAAACCCATGTATATTTGAGGGGGATTTTTATAATTCTTTGTGGAGGTTTCCACTTGAACTGGTATGGATTTTAAGAAATGTTAAATGGCAGTTTAACCATTTACATACTGTTTAAATCCTGTTTGTTTAGGAATATAACATAATCTGGTAGATATTAGATTAAAATATCTTGGGTTCCATACAATGTTAAATAATTCCTGCCAACTGAGATAAGGGCTTTTCAGGTAATTCTTAGGGTATTGAAAATTATTCTTTCAGTGAACTCTCAGGTTCTAATTCCTTGGATTTCAGAGACTGTTGCTACTTAGAGGTGCAAGTTTATTTTGGGGTTTTTTTTTTGTTTTTTATTTGATTTTTCCGATAATAAAGAACTTCTTTTGTTACTTGATTCCTTTTTGATCAATTAATTTTAGTATTAAATATGGATGTGAGATGCTTCTCTTAGTTTCCTCATTTTTACCAGATAAAATAATTTTCTGTCTGGTTGTTTTGCATTATGCATTGACTATTCCAGCTGTTTTTGTTGCAGGACTTAGTGAAGATATTCCTTGAAGATAACGTAACACTCAGTTTACCTGAACAGTTCAGACAATCAGTGCTGAGAGAACTCTTCCAAAAAGCTCAGCAAGGGTGAGGCATTGATCATTTCTTAATGTCCAATAATGATGAAGAGCAATTTTCACTAGTTGTGTTTTTTGTGGAGAGTATGTAAAATCCTTTAACAACAAACTACTTACGTGCAAAAAATAGCAGCCTTCATTTCTGTTAGCAATAGTCTAAATTACATTTTACATCACACCACAGCTCCTTGGTTGTATCTCACTGTGGCCATATATGGGAAAAAATGTCATGAACATTAACAGTTGATTTTATGACTTACCTGGTTTTTTAAAAATTTTTTCCAACTGCTGTGATACCACTCTTCATGTGTCAGAGCTGTCCTGTGATCTTCAGTTTTGTGTTCATGCAGGAATGACGCTCTGGACGAAGTCTGTTTCAAAGTCTGTGTGTGCAACACAGTCTGTGATGTATTACAAGGTCGAATAATTGATATTCAGTTTTGTCAACTGTTCCTGAAACCCAGCAAAGAGAAAATAGACTTCCTTCTTGAGGTAAAACATTAATCTGAAATTGCAAGTGAAAATGGTATTTAGTGAGAGATTTCTTTCCCTGCATAACTATTATTATTGCAAGTGATGCTCTGCTTTCTGAAGCAGAGAAAGGTAACTTCTCAAACATTATTCAACTTGTTTGCACTTAGCACAGCTCCACTCAGTGATCAGTTCTGCATCTGTTGTTCATAGCTCTGTTTCCATCTGTCAGGGAGGATCCAGTGGTGAGCTGTTGATTCTGCTTGTATTTGAAATCACTGCTATTCCTGACACTGTTAAATTATGTAGCAATATTACTGAATATTTGTTTTAGTGGAACGAAGAATCGAATTCTCCAAGACAGAATGAGTAGAAAAAGTACCTGTGGAAGGAGGACCACTTTTCCCTTACCAGCTTTGTTGTAGAAGTTAGCATGTGGTAAAGTGATCCTGAGTTACTGTGTGAGACCTACCCTGTTACCCTTAGTGAAGCTTTTTAGGAAACTGAGTATTGCTTAAGCTAAACTTAATCATTTTATTGCTTTGCTGTTATTTTGAAGTCTTTTATTAATTTGAGCCTAGTTCATTTTCTTGTCACTTCAAGCATGTGGCAAAAATTAATTGACAGTGCTCTCTACTGCAGAGCAAGTCAAAGCTTGTATCAACTGCTCATATTGGAACTGGAATGTACTTCTGAAAAAAATTATTGCAAGCTGATAAATTCAACTGTCTAGTTATTTTTCAACTTCTGGATTAAAAGAAACCCCAACTCCTAGTGAATCTTATCATTTTACACTTAGAAATACTTCATTTTTAAACTCACGTGCTAAATGATCTTGTGTGGCACTCGGTGTCAGTGCTTCTGTGTACCAGAGCAGTAGGAAAAAGGAATGTGGATTATGTCTGACAGAAGATGACAGTTGTCTGAAACATCCTGTCTTGTGTACAGGTTGAAGGAAACTGATCCATATGTGATGGTGATAGCTTTTCTCAGGTTTACAGAGACAGTCTTATTTCACACAGTTGTACTGACATTTCTGCATCAAGCTTTGTCAGTCCAATCTTATCTTACTTTTTTTGGCTTACAAGAAACCCTTGAGAGCTGGTCTCATCTCTACAGTTAGAGTAACTGAGTCATGACAAGGTTACACAGAGCAAAACAGAAATCCTTTTTTGATTCCAGATGAATTAGGGTAACTACCCAGCAATTCTTCACTTGGTTCCCACCCAACAGCACTTGAGCAGATTCAAAAATTACTCTACAAAGTAAAAACCACAGACAGGCCAAAAGAGTTTTAATTGTTTAGTGTGGAGAAGCAAAGGCTCCAAAGAGATCTTGGAGCACCTTCAGGTCACTAAAGGGGACTAGAAGAAAGTTGTTTTGCATTTTGTTGTGGGGCAGGACAAGGGTAATAGGTTCAAACTCAAAACGGCAGATTAAATATTAGGAAGAAATCCTTTACAGTGAGGGTGGTGAGACGCTTGAACAGGCTGCGCAGAGAAGCTGTGGATGCTCCACGCTTGAACAGGTTGCCCAGAGAAGCTGTGGATGCTCCCTGGAAGTGTTCAGGGCTGGGCTGCATGGGGCTTTGAGCAACCTGCTCTAGTGAAAGGTGTCCCTGCCCATTGCAGGGCTTTTAGAACTGGATGATCTTTAAGGTCTCTTCCAATCAAAACTATTCCATGATTCTGTAACTTTGTTGCCTTGCTTGAAATAGAGGTTTACTGGCTGTTACTGCTTGTGAGACAGAAAGCTGGACAGTAACACTGGCTGTAACTGAATATTATAAATGTGCAAGGGGGTTGCTTAGTTACTTTCTGCTTTCTTTTCCAGGTTTGTTCAGGGTCAATAAACTTGGAAAGTGCTTCTGAAGAATTGAAGAGAAGAATGGCAGCATTTCTTAAGTATGTACCCATATTAAGATAACATGAATTTGCAAGCAGTGTAATACAGCACAATAAATATTTCAAGAACTTATAACTGGAAAAATAAGCACTTTTTTCCTGCTTATGTACTAACATTTTTATTTGCTTAGAAACTTGTGTTTGGGCATGGAAGATCTTCAGTTTGTCTTCATGATTTCATCTCATGAGCTTTTCATAAAACTGCTGAAAGATGATGAGCGGAAGCTGCTCATTGACCAAATGCGGAAGAGATCTCCTCGAATCAATCTGTGCACAAAACCTGTGACTTCTTTTTATGATATCCCAGGTAACTTTCACAGCATTTTCATTAACTTATGAGCAGACAGTGCCCTGTTTCCATGATGAAAACCTTGAGGTTACGAAGTGCCATTATGTTCTCAAAAAAGTTTAGAATGTTTTTAGAGAAAGTACTTCTGTTGTTAGTTGGTGCGTGTCCTGCTTGTTCAAGAAGGTGGCTGTTACTTGCTTGTATCTCAAGTGAGTGTAATAGATAAGCTCAAATTAATGTGTCCTCAGTGATACAGTGAGAGAGGAGAGTATGGCATTGGTTTGAACAAAATGTGGCTGTGGCAGCTGTTCCCAGAAAGGGAACCCTGCCTCTGGACTTACTTCATTAATGATGACGTGGTAAGCGGGACCAGGAGTGCCATCTGAATGAAATTTTTAACCTACCAAAGTAAACCACAGATCTTTTCAACCAGTTAAATTCCCTGATACAGCTGGCTGGCTATGCAGCTGCACAAGTCAAAGCCAACAGGAGGTGCCAGGTGGTGGCTGGAGCTGGAAAGGCCTTACCTTTTCTGCTCTAATGCAGTCCTGCAGTAACTTAAGCCAGTTAAGACAACGTGTATTTTCAGTAGAGCGGTATAGGAACACCCTTAATGAAGATCTTGAATCTATTGTTTTGCTGTAGCAAGAGTGCTCAGAGCTGCTGGAGTGAGGAAGGGGACTTGCAAGTGGCCCTTTAGGTCAGGGTGAAGGTAGCACAGGGTTTGTCAGAGGGCCCAAAAGAATGGCTGGACCTATGGAAGCATGATATATCTGCTGTTCTTACCATGTTCTGATTGAAGTGTTATATACTAAAGAATTGGAAGTATCTACATTGAGAAGAAATGTGCTGAAGACCTGGTTGCTTTTCCTCCAGCTTCAGCAAGCGTCAATATTGGCCAGCTTGAACATCAGCTCATACTGTCAGTGGATCCTTGGAGGATTCGCCAGATCTTGATCGAGTTGCATGGTATGACCTCAGAACGCCAATTCTGGACAATTTCTAATAAGGTAACTTAGTTCATGTGCTCACAAGAGACTATAATTCAAGGACTGGTTAGGTATCATACTGCAGTGAACAACAAACATTTTCTCATAGATCCTCAGGGTGACTTATCTTTTCCCTTTCTGCATAGTGGTGGTTTAATAAGAATGATGATATATATCTAAACTCACATTCTATGTGAAGAGTATTACAACAAAACCTATAACCTTTATTTTAAGGAATTACTGGGTGTATCACAAGCTTTCCTTATGAGAAAAGATGTTTTCATAGCTTGTGCTTTTAGTGTTCTGACTAGCTAGCAATATTGTTTCACCTTAAATTTCTCGCTGTCATTAGAAGGTGGAAGCAGGAGAGAGGAAGACTTTGTTTAAATAAAGATTTCTTGTCCTTTTTTTTGTTCTCCCCTTAATTATTGCATATTCAGAGTGTGAACAATGGGTACTTGGGCGTTTTTATTGTATTTCTAAATGAGCCATACATTACTTGTGATTAGATTTAAAGACAGGAATTGGCAGTCATTTTCAGTATTTGGGGTTTGTTTGTGTTTTTTCAAGCAGTGATGTGAATTCTAAAACTTGTTTCTGTGCAAATATCCTATGCATTTCTCTCCCAGTGGGAAGTACCAAATGTTTACGGCAGTGTTATTTTAGGAATCAAAGACAGTCTGACTAGAGATTTGGTCTACATCCTGATGGCAAAGGGATTACACTGCTGTGCCATTAAGGTGAGCAAGCCATATGAACTTAATGGTTGGTTTGGACAATTGAATCTTAATGAAATGGAAAATTTTAAAGACCCTTTTTTAGAAAAAGAACTGAAAAATTGGGTGGTGGGGGAGGTGTTGTAAGAAGTTCCATGTGTTGTGTAATGGATAAATATTTCTGTCCCTCAGACAGAAGTTTCATCAGCAGAGCAAAGATAATGGCTTTCCAGTGAGTTGGGCCTGGAGATAATTTCATTCATATAAAGTTTTGATTATGTTGTTCTGGATCATGTGGCATCTACATCCAATGGTGATTTGATTTACTGAAATGAAGTGCTGTTCTTTTGAATAAGTGTTTTACATAAGAAATTTATTGGAACACTGTTCTGTTTTCCTTGTAATTGACAAATTTGCTAAGCTGCAGCTAAAACAAAATTGTACCGAGCATACCAGTAGTTGGTTCTAGCATGTTTTTGATTAAACTCCTTATTTTGTTTTTAAAAGATCTGGAACTCTTAATTGCAAGTCCAAAGGACTCATAAGTAGACACTGTGAGATATTTGAACAGTGCTGATGCTAATGGATGCCAAGGCTAGTTCAGCCAAGAGAGAACTGAATGCACTTTAGCTTGTAGTATTTCCCCTTATGAATTCATTAGGAATCAATAATGCATGTATTTTTATTGCAGGATTTTGTCCATGCAAAACAGCTTTTTGCTGCTTGCTTGGAGCTTGTGACAGAGTTCTCTCCAAAGCTCCGTCAGGTCATGCTGAATGAAATGCTGCTTTTGGACATTTACACTCACGAAGCTGGAGCTGGTGCTTCTGGAGAGCGTCCTCCTTCTGATCTTATAAGCAGAGTCCGAGGATATTTGGAAATGAGAGTACCTGGTAAGTACATTGCTGTCTTTCTGAGGATGCAGTAAAGCACAAACCTTGAGAGAATGGGAAAAAATCCACAGCAAAACAAAACAACTTTGTATTGCAGGTTAACTGCTTAGGTATGTAAGTGGAAAACCAGTGACTTTGATGGTGGTTTTAGTAAGTCTTCAGAAGTTTCATTAGTTTTTGGAATTTGGAAGTGAGCATGATGCCTACCTGTTGCTAAACATTGACAGTTTCTATTCAGTGCCACTTAAAGGACTTGAACTGGATAAACATCTCTGCACTTCTGCCTGAAGGGTTTTGCCTGTTGTTAAAGGTTTCTCCTGGTTTCACAATTAGAGTGTAGCATTGTACTGTTGTGATTAGGTGAAACCCTTGTTGCTCCTAATTTCCAGATGTGAGGTCTCTCGTTTGGCTAAGCATCATATTTTCCTGTGATAGCTGTGGAACAAAAACAGCTGATTCGAGGGAATGGGATATGCTTGTTTTCGTACAACACCATTTTACAACACTCCTTTCTCAAAAATAAAGTTAAACAAAGAATCCCTTTCCTTTTAGATATTCCGCTTCGACAAGTTATAGCTGAAGAATGCGTTGCTTTCCTGTTAAACTGGTGTGAGAACGAGTATTTGACCATGCAAGTTCCATTACCTCTGGTTCAGACTAATCCTTATGTGAAGGTAACAAGTGCTCATTCTCAAGGCTTTCTCAGACTGTAATTGACTTTTTTGTTGAAGTATTTTGTACTTTTCAAAGCAAGTACCCTTCTGCTCAAGAGTGTGGGGCTTTGTGACTGTAATGAATTAAGTATGGGGTAGAACATGGTAGGGCTAAGCAACAAACATGTTTAGCACTTGACAAAAAACATGGAAACTGTGCTGCAGGAACGCGTGAAATCTTGGCCCCTGTCGGCTGCCAGCTAAGGTTGGTTCCATCAGGGGCGCGTGGTTACCATCGGTGGCTGAAAGGCTGTAGCACTTCCTAAAGGATTCTCCTCTTAGCTGGAATTCAGCTTAGGTTTACGTAGGAGGTATGAGAAGTGTGCAGATCTCTGTTTTCAAGTCTGGCTTCTTTTCTATTCCTGAAATACTTGGGTTCCAAAGGCACTGTTAAAGTTCTGTTTTTTAACCCAACACCAGTGTTGAATTTTTGGAGACATTCAAGCCCCACCTTCTTTGAAACTTTGTTTTCAAAATTGTTTTGCAGCAATGTTTCTACTTCACACTTAAGCCAGGGAGCAGAAGGCAGGTTGTATTACAGGACAGGTTCATTTTTACCCTGCTCTGCTTACCTATGATACTTCCTAATTTCTGTTCTGAGGTTCAGCTTTTTTGTATAACATTGTGCCAGTTACATTTAAGATTAATTACTGTATGGAAGTTAACTGAGTTCTAAAGAGCCAGTCTTTGTAAAATGGTATTTTATGGGGATTAGATTTTATGTAAGTTTGTTTTCTGGAGCTTGTAATAATGAAATACACACCAAGGAAGCTAATAAATGGAAAAATGCTCTGTTTAGTTCTGTTTTCCAGCTTCTTCATCAGTGTTCTCTGCTGCAAAATTTAGTCACATTCTTTTGTAGTTCATAATTTTAAATCACTTGCTTAGCCACTTTAAAGACCAGTAATTCCTTTGCTGTAGATGATATGCAGAGAAGCCTTAGTTCCTGTTTTTTTTCTGTTGCACTGCATAGCTGGGCCAGTTGCTGGCTGCTACATGCAAGGAACTGCCAGGTCCCAAAGAAAGTAGACGCACAGCTAAAGATCTCTGGGAGGTCGTTGTACAAATCTGCAGTGTATCCAACCAGCACAAACGTGGCAATGATGGAAGAGTGAGTTTGATAAAACACAGGGAGTCTACATTGGGTATTATGTACAGGTATGGTTTCTAAAATTATTTTTGAAGATGGCTTGAATGGTTTGTTTGATCCCATGTTCTCATGAAAAATTGTCTAGATTCCACTACCAGAGTGGTGGCAGCAGCTAAAGATCTGAGTAAAAATCCTGTCCCCTGTGGGAGTTGGATATTAGCAGGGATGTGCTGACTTTCCTTTTCAGAGACAGAAGAGGAGTGTGTGGGAGGCAGTTCTCCATGCAGGAACTGAAGTGTATATGGCTGTGCTCCCTTTATAACCAGTAAAGTCAATGGCATCTAGAGGGCAGTAGAGCTGATGGGCTGGAGCTGTCTGCCTTGCAGCAAATAGAATTATGTGTATCAGTTTTATACTTTTATAGCTGTATCAAGCACACAGTTCACAGCATGGGTATCTATACTTAGCTTTGTTTCTGAGTCTAAAGCTAAACGTTACTCAATCTTGAAATGAAATTCCAATTCAGCTTAACTCTGCAAAGAGTAAGAAAATCAAATTACTTTGGTCAAGAGTCTTCTCTGTCAGACACCTTGGCAGCCTTAGCCTCAAATGACTGATTCAGGACTCTCTGATTTGTCCAGTGTTCTTGGCCTGTTCTGAAGTCTGAGCCTAAGTATAAGTTGTCTAATACGGTACAGTTTGGCTGATGTGACTGTATTGAACAGCTTTCCTCGTTAAAGCCTTGGGAAAGGTGCCTCTGTCAAACCTCTGCCTGTGTCTTTGCCTTCCTTGAGCTAATCAGGTCAAGGTGTGCTAAAGGCCAGCTGCGTTTGCTTACACTGCTGTGGGGCAGGTGTAAGGGGTACCAACGTGCTATAGCTTCCAGTTGTGTACTCTGGCAAGGAAAAGGAGTACAGATGTACTCCAGGTTACTGAACCTTTCCTCATCCCTCTGATTCAAACAAAAAGTGCAAGTAAAGGGCAGTGACCCTGTTGTTACTATGGAAAAGAAGTAGTGAAAACTTTTCCAAAGGTTGTCCTTGTCTGGATTGTCCTGTGGTGACAATTTCTGATGTTCATTACAAGGAAACTGAAGTACGTTATAAGTGATCACTGTGTACCCTCTTCTGTAAGTGTGTAGGTCATTGTTGCAAACCTAGCTTGGGGAATTGCAGTATAGTTCAATTGATTTCCCCTTTAGAGTCAGTGTTGACTTCTGTGATTTTCATGCCTTTTATTGCTTGATAGAAGAACATACTTAACCTGTTTCTAGTGTAAAATTTACTAGTAAGTGTATTAAAAGTGAGTGGGCTGGTTGAGCATTTTCATTTACATGCCCTACATTTGTGGACTTATAGGTGAAGGGGTATTTTAACAGACAAAGAATTTGCTCTACTGACTCATGTTTTAGGTGTGTGTATATTCTTTATTTTGGATGATTACTTACATGGGTGTTTGTGTCCCTAATTTAGGAGTGAATTGTTGTCCTTCATCAAAAAGCTTCGGGTAAGTCACAGTGGTGTTGAAAATATGTTTTTAACGAAAACATCCTTTTGGTGTAGTATTTTTCTGGACTTTGTGGTAAATTCCAGAAAATCTAACAGTTATATGGGTGTTTTGTATGGCTGAAAAACGTCTTGAGTTTGCTATACCTGGCATACAGCAGTGTGGAATAGCTTGTAAAAAAGTTACCCTGAATTCTGATGGAGATCTGTTTACATTGGGAGTGTATTTTATTGCAGCTGTCACGAAGCAAAGCATTCCTTTTGGAGGGAGACAGAAGCTGCTACATGCATCATACTAAGCAGCAGAAGTAAGAAGGAGGGAAATTGTTTATAGCTTCTGGGTTTGTAAATGCATAGAAAGTTGTAGTAAACCTAGCTTAAGTTTAAGGTTAGGTAGTAATCACAGAAACAACATAAATATGTGTAAAACAAAAGTAAAGTTTATATCCACGAGTTATTCAGGAAAATCTGAAGTAATTAAAAACTTTCTACAGAAATATTCTGGCAGTGTCCTTGTGTTGCAGATCTCTTAACAAAATATTGTCCTCTTTCAATAGGAAACTATAATGAGAGCATAACTTCTTACATAGTTTTAAAACTTAGGGAAGAAAGCAGAGTTTTGTCAGTTCATGGTAATATTTTTTTTTTCCCCTACAGGAACCATTGGTTCTAACTACAATATTGTCCCTGTTTGTCAAACTTCATAACGTTCGGGTTAGTATACATCATGAAAGTCTTTCTTGGTTTTCTTGAATGTTTCTTCTTGTGATTTCTTCTCATACCATCTTTCTTCTCTTAGGAAGACATTGTGAATGATATTGCAGCAGAACACATATCTATCTGGCCCTCATCCATCCCCAAGTAAGATGATGATTAAAAACACTTTTTTCAAAATACTGTGTGTGATGAGTTTGGTCCCAGTTACTGTTAGTGTGGTTTCTCCATGTAAAGGCATCACTGCCCCCATTCTGTCTCTGGGAAGGTTGGTTTGAGGACATGGAGAGTTTTGTTCCTAGTTTGATGGTCCTGAAGGAGATAGGGGAAAGAAGAAAGAGAAGAAAAGACGTGGTTTTTTAAATCCGTATGCTTTAATGAACTATATGTTCACCATATGTGAATTATATAATACTTTAAGATGAAATCACTAATATTTTTTGAGGTATGCTTGAATAATAGCCAAAATAGGACGTAGCAAATGGTATGTATTGATTTATTCTGAGTGGATTGAACTGTATTTCTCCACTGAAATTTAGAGGCTCTGTGGGGTGGGATCTCAGAATCTGGTTTAGTTCTGGCTTTTAGTTCAAGCGTGTGAAGGCTGTATTTGTTCAGTCAGATTTACTGTATTGTAACAACAGTAGTCTTAGTCAACACAAAATCCTTTCTGGAGTTAGTTATGCTTCACACTTAAGGCAAGGTGCTTTGGACTTCAAATAGATGGGAAAACAAGTTAGTGGTTAAAAAACCAAAGCAGTAAGTTAAGAATTATTTTTCTTTCTTTTTTTCTTTAGTCTTCAATCAGTGGACTTTGAAGCTGTAGCTATTACAGTAAAAGAGCTGGTCAGCTATGCCTTGACTATCAATGCAAACAACCACTTCTGGTTAATTATTCAGGCAGATATTTATTTTGGTAAGTGAAACCAGTGTGTCTGTTTAACGTGTGTTGCTGCTCTGAAATGTGTTTGACATAACCCTCCTTGTACTTCCTTTTGTGAAAAGAAGTTTAAGTGATATATGAGGTTAAAATCTTCAGATGCAGTGGTGTAGGAGGATTTTGTCTGGGAAGGTGTCTAAGCTCACAGGTAGCCTGCGCTTCTGATAGGTCATGCAGACTTGCTTTTTAGGGTAAGGGAAACTTTTACAGTTACCCTTAACTTCACTCTTCTAGTGCAGTTGGTCCTTGAGTGGTGTAATTGTGCAAAACCATGGCACTTCAGTGTTTTATGAGTGAATGGAAAGTTGTGAACAGTGGTTGATTTTAAATGTGGAGATCAGCTTCAGTGGAGCACAAGATGAGCAGAGTGGAGAGGATCTGTATTTTATATAGGGAAGTATCAAGGGCTTGTAAATGAGGAAAGCTTTGTAAATGAGGGATAGCTACAGCTTTATAGCCCTTGGGGTAAGAGGAGGAGTCTTAATCCAGTGTTCAGTGCTGTCGTGTTACCTGTAGGAGAGTGATTCAGGGTTGTTAAACTGTTTTCCAATATTTATTGCCTGTACAAAGTGCAGCAGCCTCCCAGAAGGAGGACATTTATGTAGGGAGCCTCAAAGCTGGTGTGTGAAAGAGCAGTGGTTGGAGCAATGGCAGTGGTCTGTGTTTCAGCAGCCATGGGCAAGCAGGCTGCTCCTGCCACAGAGCCCCGGGAGGCTGCTGCCTTCTCTGCAGCTCAGGAAGGGCTTCCTGCGAGTGCAGTAGTGCTGAGCCATGAGTGCTGTTCTCTCACTCACACCAACCACTACCCCGTGTGTGCTAAGCTCACTGAAGACAAACTTCAATCTAAGATTGATGGATTCAAGACCAACTACCTGAAAAAATAAAAAGTTATCTCCAAAAGGCAAAAAATTGTCTGTGGTGCTATTTCCCTGATTGTGTAGTTTTTCCATCTACCACTGTGTGACCACTTTGTGTGTCCACGCTTTTTAAACAGTGAAACACAAGTCATTGTCCCAGTAGAATTCAGCTATGAGATACACATTAGAATAATTCTATAAGCAATTGATCTGAGTCTTAAATAACTGCTGTATTTACTGTTGAGACCTTATTTTGCTTTTTTCCCTTGGCAGCAACTAATCAGTATTCAGCAGCCCTTCACTATTACCTACAGGCAGGAGCTGTATGCTCAGACTTCTTTAATAAGATGGTGCCACCAGATGTGTACACAGATCAGGTGAGCTTAAGTGGGATTTGCAAAAATCTCTCTTTGGATTCAGTCAGCAGCCTGCTTCTATGTAGAGACAAAACTGTCCAGCACACACACTTTCCTGTAGCATGTGAGGTGCTACTTCTTGATGCTTTTAGGAACAGATGGCCTCACTGGTCCTTTTTCTTTTTTGGCTTGTTGCATGAAAGCCATAGAAAACCCAAGACTTCTCCTTTGCTGAATCACAGAAGGCTTTTCTGTTAGTTCATAGAGCCTGCAGAGCTGTGTGCTGGGAAAGCACTGTGGGACACCAGGGGAGTGGAGAGCAAATGGAGAAGCCCAGAGCACGATCGGTCTGTGGTGTGACCATCCCTGGCTCATCCCTGCAGAGCTACACATGCTGGGAGGGCTGGGGACAGACCTGCCCAGGACAGTGCAGCAGCCCTGCCTCACCAGCAGTGCTGCGGTGCTCACCTGAGCTCCAGCTGCTGAAAACATCTGGCTCCTACTGTGCTGGAAATCTCTATAGTGATGAAGAGGGATGTGCTAAAGCCTGGGCATTTCTAAGGGGTAGAAGAATGTAGATAGCTATTTAAGCGGTCCCTTGAATTAAAAAAGAAAACAATAATAAAAATTGCAGTTTGTGTTCCAAAACAAGCATTTCAGAATGTGTTTTGTTTTTAACCTTTCTGTAGGTGATAAAAAGAATGATCAAGTGTTGCTCTTTACTCAATTGCCACACCCAGGTAAGAGATGAAACATGGTATTAACTAAAACATTTGCTTATAAATATTTATATAGGGGATAAATTTAAAAAAGACTGAATTCAACTTCCCTTGGAAATACAATCTGCAGCAGAGTAGGCTTTGTTACCTTTGCTTCTAGGACAGTTGTAGGACTAAAATTAATGAGTAAATAAACACATAATTGAAAATGTAAAAAGTAGAAGTAGTCTGGGGGTGTTTTGTCCTACTTTTCTCTAATAGAGACTTTTTTATTTTAAGAGAGAAGGTAACGGTGGGGTGGTGTTGAGAACCTGGTCTTGTTTTTCATAACTCCAGGTGCTATTGTTGATCCATGGGGTCAGTCATTCTCCAAGAAATAACAAGGCTTGTACTGGGCTCTGCTTTAAAAGCTCTTAAATGCATTTGGAAACCTGGAAGCCAAGTCACTCCGTTCTGATCTGAGTCAGTCCTCTTTTCTTGTAGCTGTTGCTACTGCCATGTCAGAATGATCTGTGTTCAGGTGCTCAGAACTTGCTTGCCCTGGAAACAAGGTCTAGATTAGGTCTAGAAAAGAGTGGAATGAACAAAGCATTGCATGGAAGGTGTGTTTTGGGGAATTGAGGCCATCAGAGTCACTCAAGTCTTTCCTTACAGGTGGCTATTTTGTGCCAGTTCCTCAGAGAAGTAGACTATAAAACTGCTTTTAAGGCACTGCAGGAACAGAACAGGTAAATGTTACAACAAAGTTTATAGATGCCTGAACACAGTATGTGACTCTGTCAGTTAACCTGCCTTGTCTTTCAGTCACGATGCCATGGATTCTTACTATGAATACATCTGGGATGTCACCATCTTGGAGTACTTGACATGTATCCTTTTGCTGGAATACCACACATACTGGATGTTGACAGATTAGAAAAAGTCCATTACCTACCTAAGTGACTTTTCTTGACTCATCCTCAGATCTCCACCACAAAAGAGGCGAGACAGACAAGCGGCAGATAGCAGTAAGTTAACTCAGGGTGCTGGGATTTCTTTAGAGAGTCTTTCCGCCCCTGAAATCACCTCTGAAAAGATGGTTTCAGTTCCAGTCTAAATTTTGTCACACCATTCTTTTAGAATCTGGGTGCTTATGTAAAGTTGTGGCTGAAGGGGTGGGGTGATGGGGCATACAGGAAATAAATGCAGAAGTAAATCACCCATGGAACTAGTGCTGAAAGTGCCTTGAAATGAAACAGCTCTACTGGAAGACCTCATGCTGGTTGTGTCTCCTCTTTTGTTTCAAGATAAAAGCCATTGGCCAGACAGAGCTGAATGCCAGCAATCCCGAGGAAGTCCTACAGCTTGCTGCTCAAAGAAGGAAAAAGAAGTTTCTTCAAGCAATGGCAAAACTTTACTTTTAGGCTAATGCTGGAAGACTTACAAAATGTGTAGAAGTGAAAAAAAAATCTTTCAAGACTTTATTATTTAAAAAAAAAATCATTTAAATTTTTGTACAACATTTACAGTCTAGTATCTTTCTTCTTAGAAATAGATGAAATCTTACAATAAACCCCTTATTTTTACAAACTGTACAGAAGGCTGGAAGCAACTGCAGCTAGTTCCACAATGGCTTGTTTGAGAAGACATGAATTCAAGTTTGCAAAGTTGTTGTGAGTGTAATGTGGATGTGGGTGGCACTTGATGCTCTAGTGCAGCATTGTGGGCTGCTCAGTGTAATGTAACACTTGTCCCTAGGTCTGCAGCACAGATTGGAGCATCATGAAAGAGGGAAGAGGAATGGTACCCTTCTTTCCCAGTACTGCCCTTCATCACAGAAGTGACTCAGAGGTAGTGAATATTCCAAGGCAAACACAGTAGTTAATGCTGTTTATAAACACTGCTGACATACAGCTCCACAGTTTAAAATACTGTTCCTATGACATGAGTGGTTGTAGAGTACCTGCAGCTCCCTTTGTTCCATACCTTCTCCAGTTTTCATGCTTTTCTTTCTTGTTGCAATTGGGCAGCTGGGGACTGTACTTCTTCCAGTTAGGGTTACTGCAGCAGCAGGTTCTTTGCTGGTACTCTTACCTGAGGTCAGTGATACACTAAAACTGAAGTTTATGGCAGGCCTAAAGGGCCTTAAATACATCAGCCTCCTGTGGAGCTGGGATTTGATACAAGGCTGGCTGCACTGTCCTGCACGTGCAGAGTGGTTTCAGAAATGTGAACTGCTCACCCATGGGCCTCTGTAATACTGCACCTGAGCTGGGGGCACTGACTGACACGAGTGAGCTCTGACCTTCCCAGGAAAAGAAAAAGAGTCAAGAAGAGGTAATACGTACAAGCTGTCAATGTTCTCCTGCTCAGCTAACCCAAATTAAAGCAAGTCTGCCATGTAAGCTGAGTGGACAAATCTTGCCACCCAGCCCTATTTAAAAATGTTCTTGAAAGTTATAAGTTAGGAATTCAGTTCTCACCATTAAATCATGTCAGAATGGACCAAAGTGGTCCAGGCTCTTGTGACAGCAGGGTGCAACGCTCAGCTGAGCTCTTTTTGTCAAGTCTGTAGGAGGATGCTCGTCTCAGTTTCCATCTACTCTGTCTTTTGCTGCCCAAATCTTTAATGGTAGTAAAGAGCATGAGTCACCTTTAGTGTGGTCTTGTTCTGAAGCACCAAGTCCTGTTTCTGAATCTGTTCATGACTGTATTTCATTTCTTCTCTGTGCTTTTGGGAGGGGTTATTATTCCTCCAGTTGACACAGGTGATAACTGCCCTGGGGCAGTAGACACTACTGCACTATTAACTTCTTCCTGCATAATGGGGAAAGAAGACAGCAGTTAATACCTGTCACAAGCTCTCCTTTTTTGTGGCAGGAGGAGGCAGCAGTGCTTCCTCACACCACTCACACAATTCAAGCGCTCTAGAGTCAGGATACTGAGAAAACCGAAGTGACATTGTATAACAAAGTTACAAACAGCTCTACAGTACTGGTAATGCAAGTGTGAGCTGGGAGTGTTAGGGTAAAGCAGGTGTTGTTTATAGCATCACTGGTGGTTGGCACTCACTCAACTGAGGTGAGCCAGGCCAGGTGTGAGCAGGGAGGTGCTTTGGCCACTCAGAGCTGCCTCAGGACAAGGGATGTGTAATGAACTCTAAGCTGCCCAAACTGCACATCCACAAACCACTTACCAGCATGTCCAGATAATTTGTGTGGGTCTGGATATTGTGTCGATCTTCCGCTGCAACCTTCTTGAAGTTCTTCAGCTTCACAGGGACCTTTTTTGCCACATTCACGAAAGGAACCATCCATTGTACACACTCTGAAATGCTGTCCCAATCTAATCCTGAAGGGTAGAACACCAGAATATATTCTGAAATCATGAGGGAGTTGCACAGTGTTCCCATATGGCCATGAGTTAAAAAACACAAATAATACTGCAGATAAAAATTCAGAAACATCCTCCCAGAAACAGCCAACATTTCCTAATGATTGCTACTTATAAGGGTGGTGGCTGGAGGGTCAGTGGAGGTCACAAGGGTTGTCCTTGCTTTCCAGGGGAGGCTGAGGTGATCTATGGCTTGAACACAAGATTGTGGGTCATGCTATAAAAACACACTGGGTGTTGCTGACAGACATGCACGACTACTTGAAAACTACATTTCAGGAGAAAAAGTGGCCAAATATATAGCTAATGATCCCCCAAACACCTGGAAGTCATAGAGCAAATATTAGCCCAAAAGCAAGAACAATAAATGTTTCAATTCCTTAGCAAAAGCTGCACTGCTGGTGTTTCCTTCTTCTGCGTCCCTGTAACATCTGAAATAGTGGTAGGAAGTGAAATTAGAAGGAAAAGAAGCACACAGAACAAATATTAGTGTCCATGTAGGTTTTGGTCTTTGCAGCTTGGAAAACCAATACCATCTTAAGCAAATTTGGGTCTGTGACAGCTTCCGGAATTCCCTGCCCAACAAGGCCAAGCTTTGCAGAGGCATCTTACCTGAAGCTTTCTTAACTATTTCAACTGAGGTATAGTGGCAGAGCGCTGCAGCAGCTAGTGTTCTGTACTGGAAGTCCAAAGAATTCACATCCAGAATACACAGGTCTAAAAGCTGAGGACAGGAAGAGTAACAAATTTTAGCAAGCTGATACTTTAGCATGATCCTTTCTCAGAGAGGGCTATGCACACGGCAGGCCTCCTACAGCCTGTGCCCCAGAACAGGGCTGAGCTCCAGGAAGACATTGTCTTAAATACTACCTAGTGCAGTATTTACACCACTGAGCTACCTGGCTGCAGTAAGCCTCTCTGAGGCTGGGCACAACACATGCCCATACCAACAGAACCATAGCTCTTCCAAAATAGTCAAAACACTCCCCAGGCTGCCTTCCTGGCAATTAGACAGAAACACTGTTAAGGGCAACGCAGGTAAAAACAGCCTAGAGTCTGAAATTATCCACCTTCCTCTCAGAGCTGTCACTACTGTTTACAGAAGGCTGGAGTTATTAAAGAAATAAAATGGATTTTTTATTTTTCCAGCTCACAGAAAAGTCTTAAAGTATGTGAAAGCAGGGAGATGAGAAACACGGGGCTAATTGTCCTCAAAACTGAATTTCTTTGGTGGATTCAAACTTGCATGTTCCTTAACAACGTAACAGGTGAGGGGGAAACAAGGGAACACTTAGGACAAAGTGGCTTTCAAGGTGTAACATTCAGTGCCCCAAGAACCATTTTCCAACATTTTACCACCTACCTGGGCTATTTGAATGAATTTTTCCTGAGAATACTGAGGTAGCAGTACTTTTGGAACATCCTTCAGAGCATCCACTTGAAGATAGAGGTTCAGCCAAGAGACAATTGTCACTGGACAGAGTTCCCATTTTAAAGCCTGAAAACATTTAACAAACAGTTAAGTGCCTTAAACCAATCAAGGATAGTTTTGTGCTCTTGCTCTGATTTCTTCCTATACCTATCCTGAGATTATTGCACATGTCCTTAAAAGACACTAAAAATTATTTACAATTTTAAGTACAAGTATTCTTTTTAGGTTGCATTCTCACTGCTTTTTGAAAAGGCTGTATTAGGATCAAGCACAAATCTGTATCCTTTCACCTATGTAGTTGGATTTCTGATGTCTTCTCCATTCAGAAGCTGGAAAATTAATCTTATTTCCTCAAGCTTTTGGGCTAGGTCTGTGACCCTGCAGCTCATATCTATTAAGGAAGAATAAATGTATAGAATCCTGTGCTGGTAAAGATAGATCCTTTCCAACACGAGGAGCACCAAGCGGTGTGAAGTTTTTGCCTGTCTCCCCAGACACCTAGACAGGAGGGGATGTTGGCAAGTGCAGTACATTACAGTGACAGCCTTCCAGCCTGCCTGTGGCTGGCTGCACTCTTGAGAGCTTTTACATTCACACAAGCATGAGAAACCTGCCCTTTTCTACCAGTCAGGGATGGCATCCCAGCTAGGGTGTCAGAGGTCCACACACACAAAACAAAGGTTCCACTATTGTGCAGAAACAGGGACAGGTTCCTTTTCCTAAGCAACTAAGTGACATTAAAACAGAAGGCTCAGCTGGAGGGTCTTTCACTCAGCAGTTACAAACACAGCAAATTATTACCTTTAACATAATAAGTTCCATTCTTATGATATCTTCTTCACTGCAAGCACCATCAGTGACGTAAGCAAATTCCTGTATTTTAGGAGCGTAGATTTCCTTTAAAGGGAGGGAAAATGAAGATGAGTATAACTTACAGTTCTAAGAAAGGCTGAGAAGATACTGGGAAATACTTTTCTGTCCATATTGACATGTTAACATTTCTTATGCTACAACAGTGTTTTTTTCATTATATGAACTGACATGAAACTTACAGGATAAAGAGATGACACATAACCTTCTTGGGTTTTAGTATCTGTGGTACAATGCAATGGACTTACTGCAACCCTTTGAGCTTCTGGGGAAATAAATGCTGACCAAGCAATCAGAACACCCTTTCATTTATAAATCTTCCTACTCAGCCATTCCAATGCTGTAAAAACATACATCATCCCAATTCTCCTACAGATGGCTGCTGGTA
Source organism: Haemorhous mexicanus (assembly GCF_027477595.1). Lineage (NCBI taxonomy): Eukaryota > Metazoa > Chordata > Aves > Passeriformes > Fringillidae > Haemorhous > Haemorhous mexicanus. The sequence goes on from NC_082341.1 coordinate 134,867,465, forward strand.
AAGGTTACCTGCACTGTCAGTACTGATGAAATTGCCTAAATTTAAAAAAAATAAAAATACAAAGAGAAAAGCTAAAAAAAAATGAGAGAAAATTCCACAACCAGCCACTGCAACTGTCAAAATCCATGGTGCAGAGATGGTCAAGGAAATTTGCCAAAGCCAGTCATGCCAGCTGGGGCCAAGCATAGTTTGGTGTGTAAATAGAAGAGAGTTTGCCAGCAAAACTGCTTCCCTACCAGCTGGCTCTGTGACCACCATGGCCCCATGCGATTCCTTAGGATAGGAATGACTGCTCTCAGTGTACAACCTTGCTTTGGGAGCCACAGTAAGATCTGGGGGTTCCAAGATAACTTAAACCCAAGTTTTCCTGTCAGTCTAACCCACTATGCATTATCCAAAAGTACGTGCTCTTGGCCCATGGATGTAGCCCACAATGTCAGGTATCACCATTGCTGCACTCAGGACTCACACTCCACTAAATGGAGGATATTGTAAGGGTATCAGCCTGATGCACAGGCAGTTTGAGACTTAGGCTTGGTTTTGTTCAAGTCCCACACCCATTCCTGAGATTGTCTGCCAACTACTGTATATTTGGAAAAAGACAAGACAAAACAAAACTACTTCTAGCACATTTGCATGCCTTTTAAGTTTATGTGGTCTCCTTCCCTGCTGCTGGAGAAAGGGAGGACGAAAACTACTCTCCGAGAGACTGAAGGAAGAGGAAAAAATTTCCCCTTCTGACCTTCAGTGTTGTTCAAAAGATTCAGACATGAAATAATTGTTATAACTGTCTTTTTAGTTACTCCAAATTCAATATCCTCCTCCCTGTAACAGAGCTTCTTACCTCAAGTTTGGAGGCAATAAATAATGAGGTAATTCCTATGAGCTGAAGCATGCTCTTGTTAATGTTCTTTTGTGTCAACATGAATCTATCAAAGAAGTCTTGAGCTAGGTAGAAGGTTTCCCGGTGGAGTGCATACACCTCGCACACCTACAACAGGGGAAAAAACCCAAAAGTTTTCTGTTATAAAACTCTGTATACACACACTGGAATATTCAAGCTTTAACAGCAAAATGCAGGTTCATCTTTTGCACACACAAAGCTTCACATACCAAGGTGTGGTATGATGCAGTGGTTAGCATGGGATTGGAAAAGGTATTTCCCATGCTCCCACCTCAATGTGAATTGCCTATGATGTACTAACAGACTTTCAAGAAATGCTTTTTCCAAATGAAATAGCAACCATTTTTCCACTGAAAGAAGAAAGCCTGTTGAGGAAAAAAACCCAACAGAACAGCAACACCTACACATACACACACTAATTACCTTGATTAAGAATACTCTCAAGCCTTAAGCTGAAGTCAAATCCTCACTGAATTCCCAGTAGGTCTGTCCCAGGGCAGAGCCACTAAAAAAATCAAAATCTTGGGCTCTACAGCAAAAAAGCCTGAAAGCTCCTGCTGGAGTGGGCCGTGCTGGCAGGCCAGGAGCACTGCCTGCAGCCCCTCAGGCACACCAACAGCCTCACTAAGCAGGAACAAAACTGCAGGAGCTGCCATCTGCTCCATCCCATTGCTGGTTTCCCTGGCAGGGAGAACTTTTAATACTCGCATTGCATCAAAGTGTTTCAAATGCCAGTTCAACAAAAAAAGAAAGGAGAGTGCCCAGACCTGGAGATCTTAGGGAGAGCCCTACATTTCATCTAATCTCTAATTGAATTGGGAGGGGCTAACACATATCATCTGCAACTCCATACTCCTTTCACAAGTAGAAAGCCGTTTATTTAATTACTTATAATCTACATGCAGTAAAGAACAAGAACAGAAAAGAACATCCAAGAAACAGATCCCAGCCACTTCATTATTTTACTTGAATACAAAGTCAGAATAAAACCTCGCTACTAAAAGCTATTTCCCAAGATAAGGCTGGAAGCTCATTTGCAAATTAAAGCCCTTCCTGACCACCAAAAATGCAACTGATTGGCAGAAATAGCACAGCCCCACTCTTTTAAACCTGATAATTGATGTGTTACCCTGATACTATTAACAACTGCTCCAAAGAAGATTCAGAACTAAAACTGTACAGACCAGGCCTGCCCATAAATAAACGGCAGAGTTTCTAGAAGCGTATTTCCTAACATAATAACACTTGGTCATGTTCAGCAGTATCTGTTATAATGTTACAGAAGTCTGTTAGGAACTACTGAAGAGGTCTCAAAGTTGCTGGGATTTAAATCCATTGTGGCATATAGAACCACTGAGCTGGACAAAAGCAATGCCCTTGTTGATATTTTTGTTTGGAAGTTAGATGATTTCCTAATTCAAAATTTAAAAAAAAAAAAGGCAACAAATCAATTTAATGGTGACATGTAAATTCCACATTAGAGGAACTAGTGAAGCACACAACTGGAATAGTTTTTTACTCAGAGTGTATTAAAAAAAACCTTTAATTTTTCTTGAAATTCCTTGCTAATATGACTTATTTGTAACTTTTTCACATAAGAAGCTGTCTGTATCAAGAACCTTTCCTTGTCAGCCACTGATATAGTCTGGTCTCTTCCTATGATAAAATTTAAAATGTGCTATGAAATCAGAAATTAGCATCATGGACTGACACTCAAGAGCTCTTGACATGGTCTGGGTCATAAATCCTCAACAGATGCAGTTTTCTCATGGCTTAGATACAGTCTACCCTGCAAGTTAGAGATCCATAATTTCAATACAAGTGTCTCAAAACCAGATTTCTCTCCCTTGCAGGCTGTAGGGTGCCACAAGCAAAAGTTAAACACTGCTAGCTACTGTCCTGGGGGGAAGTTCAGTGCCTCCTGCCTGGGAAGGCCCAGATGTAGATCACCAAGAGCATCAAAAGCAGTCACTTGTTCTGGTTACTATGAGATCTTTATGAAAAAGCTGTGCTTTTACCTGCCTGCTTCACAGGCATAACACATGATAAAGTAACTAAAGATACACACCTCTAAGAGCCAGTCTAGCAGTATCGATCTCATGTGAGGTTGCAAACTAGAATGTAGCGATGTGAAGTGTTTGCAGTGAGCATATCTGTTTTCCTTTGTCAGGATGTTGAGCCAGACATCTTTGGAATTTCCCCAGCTATGGAAAAAAGTAACACAAAGCATTATTAAGTATATACACAATTCACAAAAAAACCCAAAAAACAACACGTTATTATTTACAGACATTCAAAAACAAAAAGAAAAATTCCATACTATAAGATCCTTATGGTAATTGGAAAACTGCAGGAATATTTGGAACATTTTACATCACCGCAACAGCAGCTTGGCAAGACGACCAACAAGTCCAGTTCTACAGAAGAGGCAGTAAAACTGAACATGTGCCTCTCAAGGCTGCACATGCAACTAGAGTTCCCTGTTTTGCCTAGTTTGGTGGCTGTTCAGAGAGCAGGATAAAGCCAAACCCTCCGCCTAAAAGAGAACAATATACTCCTCAGGAAACACAAAGCATACTTAAGTTGTCCAGCTTAGCTTGAGAAAAACTGGAGATAGTGTTTAAAAGTCACTCATCCATCCCTTTATTTCCTAGCTTACTTCAAGGCTCAGAAGCAAGATATTTAGAGGAAAATTGTGTTCTTCTTTATTGCTAACTTATAATTTATTAGTACTCCAGTCTGTTTGGGAAGTTGATGCCTATATCATCAATATGGCTTTATTTGTAATTGTCACTATCAATCCATATGGGCTTTTTCTTAGATGCACTTCTCATCCTGCAGGTACCAAGAGGAAAAGCATGTTAACCAATGAAATTATGATTTCCTACTGAAATTTTTGGAGTTATGTATTTACCTTTCCCCAAGGAGAAGCAGAGAGACAGAGCTGATCAGTGGTATTGCCTACAAATTTTAACCCAAGTCAGTTTCACTCTGTTGCCCCTCATAAGTTAGAAGCTGGGGAGATATTTGCTTGTTTAATACATAACTCTCTCCATTTAAGCAGTCAGGCATTGAGAAATGAATTATGATCTTCTTACAGTACTTAGGGAAGGATGAAGAAGGCAGGAAAAGTAAATTATCCTCTCATTCAGCTAATCAGAAATGATGGAGTTCAGCTTTACCAGATGCCTGTCAACAACAGGATTAAGCACCTTGCATGGAACTCTGTATCTGAACGGGTCTTTGAGGTAAAGCATCACCTGGCAGCATCTTGAAGTTCTGATCCAGTTTGGGCCAGCACAAAAAAACCACCAAGGTATATCTATAGAAAGGTTCACCGAAAGTAATGCTACCTGTTCTGCTTCTCTTCTCACTTATCTTGGCAGAAGTTTTCCTTAACACGTTGCAGTAAATTTACCACCTCTGTCATTAAACCCCAGGCTGATACAAACAGCAACTGGGGACTTCTCTAACACAGCCTAATCTAAGCTATCTCTCTGCAGAAGGGCAATTGTCTAGAACTGTGACTGCACCAAGCACATTGCATTGCATTAGCAAGCTACCTGCACAGTGATATTGCCACAAGTGTATTTGAACATTTTAAGTTCTTTAAGAAAATTTTGTTAAATATTTTTTGGCCACAGTTCCAATAGCACTGAAAGTAGTTTATTTTAACTATTATGTGCCTCTTAACCCTTAGAGTGTCCAGTGTTAAGTTATAAAAGGACAGCTCTGAAATGTGAAAGCTATATGTCTGGTGTGTTTATAAGATCAGGGAAAAAAATATTCAAACAACCAAATCCAACAATTTCTATCCTTTGCTTGTACATCAAATCTTTTATGAGATGAGGAGACAAGTAGATGTATGTATTATATAAGTACATAGAACAGATTTTGTTAGAATACTTCAGACAACAATGATTACTGCATCTGTTAAACTTACTTGAGTTCTGGCAAAGGTGATGGATTTATGAAGAGGTTCCTGAATCTGTACTTTTTGAATCTCGAGAAGTCAGTGGTTACTGATTCTTTGTGAGGTGTTTCAATAATTATACAAGGTGAGATGCCTCCTGTTATCGTGGGGGGCCAACAACTCTGCAAAATAAACAAGGTATCTTTTAAATGCTGAGTTTACTATGAGAGCAAGAAAGGCAAGGAGCAGATTAGAGTAACAGCAACAGTATATGTAATGTACATTAGTCTTTCTAGATCTCAGCATTGATTCAAGCACTGAAACCAAGAAAGAAGAAAATGAAATGCCAACTAAACCTTCCATAGTCAAGACGGATAAATTGGATGTATTTGGGAACTCAGCTTTAAGAAAGACAACCATCTTTAGTTTATGAACCCACCAGTAGCCTATTCACTGCTTGAAAAGCTCAGTTACAGTACAAATGCAAAGACATTAATTGCTACTAAAACACAGGACATTAGGTTGCTAGTCCAATCTACTTATCTGTTCAGAGGGAAAAGAAAGGAGGGGGTGGAGGTTTTACTGTCTCTCAGTGGAAATTCAGCAACTTGTTATCTTCCAGTTTAGTGCTCCAGAGAGGAGCCACCCATCTCAGCTCCAGAGCTAGATACCCACTGAGCAAGCAGCAGCTGAACTCTCTCTCAGCTTGCCAATGCCAAATATGGGATGCAATGACTCAAAATAAGAAGACTGCAAAGGTATTCCCACAGAAAGCCTTAGAGAAGCAATTCCAGATTACTTTAGTAATCTGTAACTTGTTTCACTAATGCTTATTTGGTTGTACATAACCAATATGAGTAAGGAGGTATCAAATCCCTGGAGCACATGCAATGCTGTAATGGCTGACAGCCTTCAAAATGGTGTCACAGAACTTCAATTATTCCCTGTGGAGCTGAGAGGGAATCCCATTCACAAAAAATGGCAACGCCTGTCCCTGAACACAGAAGCTTTTCCTATACAGCTGACTAGCAAGATAAGCTACACAGGATTCCTCAGTATATCCAAACCTGTTTATAGCCAGACTGAAGTAACCCAAAAGTGAAGGTACACACTGCAGCAGAACTGACCTTAATGCACACAACCAAGAGAAAGGGTAGGTCCTACTCCTCCTTCTCTCCTGTGATCCTCACTGCCCAAGTTCCACTTCAATGCTTGCCAGATCCTCTGCAGGGTTAATTCACTAACCTGGCAGAACTTTAACTTATTTTCTAATGCCAAATTAGCAAGATGAACCTGCCTACTGCTTTGCTCAAGGAATGGAGCAAAGCTGGGGATGGAGTGTGTGGCCAGCTACCAAGGAAGAAGAGACAGGGAAACAGGATTTCCCCCTTTCAGCAAAGTTGAAACACTTAACACTTAAATTTTGCTCCAGGTACAGCTGATGTACTTATGAAGCATTTTTTCCTACTCAAGATTTACAAAGACAACTTCACAATCAGAAGAGTTCTGCTTCACCATAGCTGTTAGTCTCATTTACTTTACAAACAGAATAATTACAAACAATATTGTTTGCAAGAGAAAGTTGTAATATTTTACTAGTCTCCTTTACAATAGAAAACCATAAGACCTGTCAGTTTTAAGAGCTTACTGTGTTAGTGAAAACACATTCCTAAATTGACTTAAATAATCAAAAGAACTGTTAAATGAAACTAAAGATGGTTATGAATCTTAACTAAATGGCCATGAAACCACACCTAAAGTTAAAACAAGTGCAGTGATCTTGTTTAGACTTGCCTCTAGGCCTTACCTGCTCTATATATGGAATTGTTCTGAAATATCAGGGGTCATTCTCTTTTTTCACCTAATCTTACTCTGCAGTGGCTTTTACATTGAAGGATCTTTTATCTGCAACCAAGTCATGTGTAAAACAGATAAAAAGGTGCTAAACTCCCATAGTTTATAATACCTAAAAATACAAACTTTCCCTATTCAGTACTTTCTGGTGTGGAATGCATGATTTCACACCCAACACAAACCTGACAGACTCCCTCACCTAGTTTGAAATGGTATTCACAACTGAATTACCTTAATTTCATATTGATGTTTTTTTGCAATTTTTCCATCTTCTCTTTTCTTAATCTCCTGCTGAAAAGAGAGATGCACATCAATACACTGACAGTGACCAGCACACCTTCCTACAGCTCAGAAAAACTCTTGCTACCCCTGCCCCACTTTGTAACTTGGCAAAGTAAAGACTGCCCCATCCAAATGCACTGGAGAGCTTACAGTATCACCCAACTTCCCAAGTAGCTCAAATTGCTTACTTCTGCTGTTCTCCTTTTTCTGGTCTGGAGATAATCTAGTGCTTGCAGCTCTTGCGGAGCCTCTTCTGGACAGGACAGTGGCTGCTGCTGTTTGGCTTGCAAACGGCTACTGTAAAGAGCAAAGAGTAAAAAGACATTAGATGTTAGGAGAGCAGCAGTTGTTAGACTAGTAGAGATACTCTTAGTACAATGCTAATAGCTTACCTGCGTCTTGACATCTTCTCTGGGCTATAAGGTCTCTACCTGGATCAAAGTAATAGGATAAGCTCAGTTAGTGTGTCCTCACAAAATTAGAGCCAAGTTCCCCACTTTGTGTCATGAAATCATCACAAAGAGCAGCATGATTGACACAGCTCAAACAGAAGGGCACAAGTATTCCACTGGCCTGAGGAATGCCCAAGCAGAGCAGGACTGTGGTATATAAGCACATGCAGCTCCATGTCCTGCTGCAGGGTGCCCAGGTATGCCAGCAGTTTAGCTCAGGCTGCCGGGGGGTGGGGGCAGGGAAGTTGTAAAGGGACATTTCCCACACAAGAGGATGTGGGGAGTCCCGGGGGCTGTGACCCCTCTAGTCCCTCCACACCCTCCATTCCAGGCACCCACACAGACACAGGTTTTGACGCTGCCGCTCCCTCAGGGGCGATGCCCCCCACACCTGCCGGGATGGCGGGGCCGCGATGGGCCGGGCGCCGCCGCCCGCGCTCCCGCCGCGCCGGTTCCGCGCCAATTTCCAGCGAGCGGGGAGGCGGTGGCGGCCTGTGCCGGGTCAGGCTGGGCTGGGGGCACCGCCGGCGCCCGCCTTCCCCTCCCGAAGGGCCGATCCGACACCCACCCGCTCCCGAGGGTGCTGAGGGGACGCGGGAGGGGCAGGTCCGCCGTCCCGCCCCCACCCCCCCCCGCGCTCCCGCCTGGCTGAGAGCGCGGCTCCCTCCAAAACCTGAGGGGGAAGGAAGGGGCTGCCGGGACGGCGCCTCACACGCGGGGACACCCACCCCCCGCCGGGACACCCCTCAGCGGGACCCCCCAGTGCAGGGACCGGGGCTGTGAGGGGATGTCCCCACAGGCACCCCATTCCAAGGGCCAGGGCGGGGAGCCGGGTCCCGCCGGGGTGCGGCGCAGGCGGGCGGCCGGGGTCAGCCCGCCAAGCTGCTCGGCCGGCATCCCCGCCCCCAGCGCGCCGGGCTCCCTCCAAAACCGGGCAGCCCGCCTCCCGCGGGGCTCTCCGCGGTGGGACGGGGGGCAGCCGATGGCGGGATCCTGCCGGCACCCCGGCCCACCGCACTGCTCCCTCCGGTGATGCCGTCCGGGCCATCGCTACATTTCTGCCCCTGCGGATGGGGCCGTCCCCGGGGACATCTCCCCCCAGGCTGTCCTCAGCCACTCTCCCTCCAAAACGCTGCCCGGGCGGGCGAGCAGCCCGCCTCACAGCTCCCGGTCACGACTTCTCGTCACCGCTCCCGCCTCACCGCTCCCGGCCTCCGCTGCCAGTGCCCCCTTCACACACCCCCCCTCCCCCCCCCCACTCCCACCACCGGCACCGTGTCTGCCAGTACCGCCACCACCACTACTATCATCACCGCCATCCTCAGCACGGCCACCGTTCCCATTATCATCCTTAGCAGCATCACTGATGCCATCATTAACATCATCATCATCGTTATTACTATTATTATTATCATAGCCCAGCCAGCCCCCGTGCTCACCGGCGGGACCCCCGCGCACCTCCGCCGCTGCCGCCCGGACCGCGCTGCTCAGCTGGCGCCGGCGCCAACCCGCTATATAGCGCGGCCCGGCCCGCGTTGCGCATGTGCGAGGGCGGCAGGCGGCTCCCCCGCCCGTCCGCCGCCCGCGCCCCGCTCGCCCCAGCGCCGCCCCTGTGCGGCGGAGCCGAGCCGACCCCCGCGCCCCCCGGGATACCCCGCGTCCCGGCCCGGCTGCTCCAGCTCCGCCGGCAGAGCGGCAGGCAGTACCGGCAGGAGCGCTGCCATCGCTGTCACCGCCCGCTGCCCCGGCACCGCTCCGCCGCCTGCCCCGCTGGGGGGGGGGGGCACCCTCGGCACCATCACCCCGCTCCGCTCCAGTCCGCTCCATTGGGCCCCGGGCCCCGTCAACACAGCGGCGGCTCCGCCGGCAGCCCCGCGCGCCCAGCGGGGCTCAGCCCGCCCGCCCCGGGGCGGGGCCGCCGGCGGAGCCGCCAATGGGAGCGCGCGGAGCGGCGGCAGCGTGCGGCGGCCCGGGATGTAAACACGGCCCCGCCCCGCCCGCCGCGGCTGTCAGCCCCCGCGGCACCGGCCTGACAGGATCCCCGCCACCAAGCCGGGCCGGTACCGCACCGACACCCCGCACCATGCCCGGGGCTGGCCGCCGGCAGCCGCAGGCTGTCATGCACCCCACTGCACGACGGCGGGGTGGAGAGGAGGCTCAAGAATGGCCTCATGGCTCTCTACAACCACCTGAAAGGAGGTTATAACCAGGTAGGGGTCATCCTCTTCTCCCGGGTAACAAGGGGCAGGACAAGAGGACAGAGTCCTAGGCTGCTCCAGGGGAGGTTGGAGTTGGACATTACAGAGAATTTCTTCACAGAAAAGGTGATTAGACATTGGAATGGACTGTCCAGGGAGGGGTGCAGTCACCATCCCTGGAGGTGTTTGAAGAAAGACTGGATATGGCGCTTAGTGCCACGGTCTAGTTGACATGGTGGTGTTCGTTTGGAGGTTGGACTCGATGATCCCAGAGGTCTTTTCCAACCTAATTATTTCTGTGATTGTGTGCCAGCTGAAGACAGGTCTACCCCAAGCACAGCCTCCATGGCATCATGTGGACAAGCCCTATTCCCTACAGAGCAGCTTTCCACACCTTCCAGCCAGGCCCACCTCAGGGTCCCACTGTGTCCAAGGGCGGCAGGTCCCACTGCAGGAGCACCCACCCTGCAATCCCCTTCTCCAGCAAATGATACTGAAGCTTACCCTCAGAGCCAGTACACCTCCTGATAACATCACTCAATGGTTGCATGGAGTTTTCTTAATACATATTCCAAAGCAACTCCCAAAAAAACCCCACACTATCCCAAAAGCAACCAAACCCCACAGCACACATACCTAGCAATGTTGTAAGCAGACACTTTTCTTTAAAACACCCAGTGCAGGGCACCCACAGCCATTTTGCTGATGGGGAACAACTGGCACTTTCTCGCAGTGCTGAGCACGTCCTGCAAGACAGCAAAAAGAGAAGCCATGTCTGCCTTCAAGTAACTCCACATGTTCTTCTTTTTTCTTATTTTTCTTTTCCCAAGTGTAACATTATTGAAGAGTAAGCATAAGTTTTTCCTCCAAGTATGTATTATAATAATTAAACACAACAACCAGGTGCTTATCCTCTGGTAGCTTTGCCATTTTAAAGGGCAAGAGAAAAAGCAGTGCAGCCCACCAAGGCAGAGATGTCACAATAGGGTCACTGACAACAGTTTAACAGGTCCCAAGTTTTGGGCAGCAAAGGGCCATCTCTCAGCTGTGTGTCCTTACAGCAGCTGATGAAGTGGGGCCAACAATTCCTGCAAACTTCATGTGAAGCACTGACATGTGCAAGATGGACATTGCAGCCAGCCAGCCACCTCAGCTCTGCAAAATGTCTGTTCTAGACCTTGTCATGAAGAAAATCTGCTAGTTGCGACTCAAAAGGAATGCAAAAAAGCCCCAAACTCACTGTCATTTAAACAATCTTCTGTCAACTGAATATATTGCATCAGCTCATTGCAAGAAATCTAATCCATGTCATAGTTCAGGATGCCTGCAGTAGACGTGCAGGTATATCTTCCACTGAAATTCACCAGCAAGATGCATCCTGCTCTCTGGAAGCTCATCTCCTACTCCACTGACTACAGAGAAAAGGTGGTCCCCTGAATTTGGGCCAACTTGGCCTAACTGACCTCCTGCCTTTAGCTGACTTGCTGAAGTTGAAATTCTACCATAGATAATTTGTTAAAAACAACTGAAACTTCAGCTAGCAAGAGAAGAGAGACAAATTAGAATTTTTCCCTAAAAAACCCTATACCCCTCAGAGATGCCTGATTAGGGTTTGTTGGCAACCAGGCTCCACACAGCAAAGTGGGTTTGGTACATCAGGAATAAATTCCATGGTGCATTGTGAAAGGAGAATACTGTAAAGGGAATGGTAGCTAAAAATTGAATGGGACAAGTTGGCCACGAATAGGTCTTAGCACAAAGACTGTAATGATTATGCTGCTCATTTTTCTAGACCTTTTGATGTGAGCTGCTGCAGGTCACCTGCCACATTGTTGTGGTTTTGATTCAGTAGTGGAATATGCACCAGGTCCCATGAGCATTCCTCATCCTGCCAGCAACTTTTCCTATAAATTTTCATCAGTAAAAAAATCACACAGAACAACTAACCAAACCAAACCAAAACCCCAGAAGCTAATGTGCAATTGAATCCTGCAGCAGACAATGAAATTATGATTTTAATGCAAGTTAACACACTGACCTTTTGATGTGACAATAAAGCTGAAGTGGGTTAGTTTGCACTGGGACATTTCCAAGTGGATTGATACATAATATATCCTGTTTCACTGTGTGGATGCCTCCTTAGAGAGGATGAATGTAAAATAAGATTTTTTTTTAAGCTGAGAAGTGTTTGTGTTGGGATCTGGCAAGTCCTTTTAGATACCTAGTGGTTTTCTTTTTTTTTTTTTTTTTTCCCTATATCACTTGTAGGTATATTCCAGAGAAGGTGTTAAGGCATTCCTTACAAGTTTACACACCTGAGATTGTTTTTCTTGGTTATCCTTTTATGGATCTATTTGAAGGAGCCTGGAATCTACAAAGGATCTAAAATGCACAGATCTAAAGCTGTGAGGATCAATCCAATTACTGTGTGCCCAATACAGCTCTTCTGCCAGGGAGTTTCTGAATCCATTTCGTTGTTCCCAAGGAAAGAAGCAGGATTTCATTAGAACATTTGTACACAGCTCCACTGTGATCTGGGCACAAAAATAACATGGAATATCATGTCCCATATCCCTCCTCCCTTGCAGTAAATCTATTATTATGGTCATCTGCTTGTGCTGTCAGGCTTTGTCCTTCTCAGTCACAGCCATTTTGTCAAAGCTGTTCTGTAAGGTAGTTACGGGAAAGGCCTGCTCTTCTGTGGATGAATGTCACTGTTTTTAAAAGTTTTAAGGTTATTTATGGCTTCAGCTACATAACCTAAACAAAGCATCATTAAAGCTTTATACCTCCTAAAGAGAAATACTTTAGCAGGAAGTTACACCCTTCCATAAAGGTATTTTTTTATGTTGAAGAGTCTGACAGCTTGAAACCCTGAGGTTTAAAAACCTCTTGTTTTCTGTTAGAATCTACAGTGTTCTACTTTCTTCTTGTTTCATTCAGAGACCTTTTTACAGAATCACAGAATGGTCAGGTTGGAAGGGAGCACAGTGGGTCATCTGGCCCAACCTCCCTGCTCAAGCAGGGCCATCCCAGAGCACATGGCACAGGATTGCATCCAGACAGTTCTTGAATATCTCCAGTGAGAGGGATATTCACAATCTCTTTATTTTTAAACAAGGCATGATGCAGTTTAATATGAGTTAAAGAGTATTTTTAAGACCCTACGAAATGAACTAATTTTGTGGTTGGTTTTTTTGGATTTTTTTCTGATATGGTGGGGAGAGAGCTCATATTACAGTTATTAAGAACCTGTTAGCTAAAAAATAGCAGAGTAAACCTTTAGTCATAAGCAAATTAATATCTCTTTCTTAGGCAAATACCAGCAACAGAGAGCATAGGCAAAGAGCAGCTATTGATAAGCAGCTTGTATGATAATCAAATCAGCTTAAGACATCTAAACTAAGAGTTTTAACTAAAAGATAATAACTAAGAATTATTTTAATAATAGAGGAAGAAAACTCAAGTAAAGATCACGAATAAGTTACTAGTTCCTTTACAATTTACAGTGTCAAGCCTTGGACAGTATAGCATGATACAAAGATTTCCTCTTTGAATTAAGTTTTTGAAGGCACTCTTTTAAAGGAGGTGGGGAGTCAGAGTCACCAGCCTTTTAAACTCACTTTCAGAAGGTAGGTGGTGTCACTTCACAGCAGTTATAAAGCAAACCAATGAACTATGTCCTTCTGACTCTTATTAGTATCCTCTTTCTTTTTGAGATCATGCACCTTTCTTATCAGAAGAAAGCTTGGAAAAAAAACAGTCTCTTGTTCTGAAAGCCCTTTTATGCAGAAGGCACTTTATTTGTATCCATGAGAACTCATATTCATGTCTCCTTTCCTGTACATGAAGATTTAAACTCCTGCTGTGAACACACGAAAGGTGAAACACCTTTAAAGAACAATTCTTACACTTAATCTGAACAAAGCCCACAGTCACACCCCAGTAGGGACAGTGTCTCTCCATTGAGAAGGAGCACCTGTAGTGGTGGTTCATGTTCAGCTGCTGTCATGGAATCATAGACTATGCTGAGTAGAAATAATCCACATCATCAAGTCCCACTACTGGCCCTGCCCAGGACACCCCAAGAATCACACCAAGTGCCTGAGAGCATTGTCCAAACAATTCTTGAACTGCGTCAGGCTTGGTGCTGTGACCACTTCCCTGAGGAATCTGTTTCAATGTTCTCTACCATCTGGGTGAAGAACCAGAATTTTTCTGATAACCAGCCTAAACCTCCTGACTCAGCTTCATGCTGTTCCCTTGGGTCCTGCCACTGGTCATGAGAGGGAAGAGATCAGTCCCACCCCTCTGCCTCCCCTCGTGAGGATGTTGAGGTCTCCCCTCAGTCTCCTCCAGCTGAACAAACCTACCTCAGCTGCTCCTAATAAGGGTTTTCCCTCCACCATCCTCATGGCCCTCCTTTGGACACTCTCTAATAGTTTAATGTCTTCTTTATGTTGTGGTGCCCAAAACTGCCCCCAGCACTCGAGGTGAGGTCACCCCAGCTCAGAGCAGAGCAGGACAATCCCCTCCCTTCCCTGGCTGGTGATGCTGTGCTCCCCCAGACAGGGTGGGCCCTTCTGGCTGCCAGGGCACTGCTGGCAGGGCACTGACTCATATTCAACTTTCCACTGACCAGGACCCTCAGGTCCCTTTATGTGGCACTGCTCTGCAGTCTCTCGTTCCCCAGGCTGCCCCACCCCGCACACAGAATCTGGCACTTGTCCTTGGTAAATTACATACTGTTGGTGATTGCCCATCTCTCTATCTGAGTTCTCTCTGCAGGGCCTCCCTGACCTCAAGGGAGTCAACAGCTCCTCCCAGTTTGCTGTTCTCGATAAACTTAGGATTTCTTTAAGCACTGTGTCCAAGTTGTTAATAAAGTTCTTGAAGAGAACTAGGCTGAGGATGGGGCCCTGCAGAACCCCATGAGTGACAGGTCCCCAGCCTGGTGTCACCTCATTCACTGTAACCCTTTGTGCCTGAGCCCTGAGCCAGCTGCTCACCCATCACACGATGTGTTTATCCAGTTGTGTGCTGGGCATTTTGTCCGGAAGGATCCTGAGAGAGACAGTATCGAAAGCTTTGCTGAAGTCCAAAAAGGCTTTCCTAGATCAGCGAGGTGGGTTACCCTGTTACAGAAGGAAGTCAGGTTTGATAAGCAGAACTTTCTCCTCATGAAGTTGTGCTGGCTGGGACCAATGACTGCATTGACCTCAAGGTGTTTTTCAATACCTCCCAGAATAATAATATTGTCCATTATTTTACTAGCACTAAAGTGGGACAGGTCTGCATTTTCCAGGGTTCCCCTTCTTGCCCTTCTTGAAATTGGGCCAATGTTAACCAGCTTTCAGTCAGCTGGGACCTCTCCAGATTCCCAGTTCAAAGTCAAGAGAGATTTTGTGATGACATCAGCTAGTTCTTTGAGGATTCTTGGATCAATCTCATCAGGCCCTCTAGATTTTTAGGGATCCAGCTGGAGGAGTAGATCCTGCACAAGTTCAGGGTGAGCTGGGATTTGATAATTTTCACAGCCATGGTACTCCAGCTCCGAGCACTGAGACCCCCTTGGTTCATCATCTGTGTTGAAGACAGAGGCAAAGAATGCATTAAACACCTCTGCCTTGTCCATGTCCCTGTTTGTAAGGTGCCCATCCACATCCTGTAACAGCCTGATGTTATTTCTATGCTGCCTTTTGCCAGTAATGTATTTGAAAAAACTTCAGTCTCCCACATTTCTGGCCAGCTTCAAATCCAGCTGATCTTTGTCTGCACGAATTTTCTCCCTACAGTGGCAAGCTGCATCTCTGTATTCTTCCAGGTCACCTGACTTTGCTTCCCCTGGGCACACATCTTCCTTTTTTGTCTTAGATCCAAAAGAAGATCCCTGTTCACCAAACCAGCCTTCTGCTTGACTTCTGACACTGGGGAATTGCTGCTCCTGTGCCCTTAGGAGGTGATGTTTAAAAGTGACCATCTCTGACAAACCCCAGCATTACTGAAACATTTCCCAGGGGACTTTTCTTACTAGCTCCCTGAGCAGCCAAAAGTCTGCTCACCTCATGTCCAGAGTTGAGGTTTTCCTGCACTTTTCCTCCTATCAACAAGGATTTTCCTGCACTTTTCCTCTAGTCATCTCAATCACTTTGTAGTTGCTGTGGCCAAGATGGCATCAGTCACCACATTGCTCACAAGATCCACTCTGATGACAAGCAGCAGATCCAGGAGAGCACCTTTCTGAGTCAGCTCCCTTAGTACCTGTTCCAAAAAATTGTTGTCCACAGCTTTTAGGAATTTTCTGACCCAGGCTGTACCAGCTGTGTGATGCTCCCAGTTAATTTCTGGCAGGTTAAACTTCCCCATAAGGACGAGAGTAGTTGATTTGAAAGTGTCCCTCAGTTATTCAAAAAATAATTTGTTGATGTCATTGTCCTGCCTGACAGCTCTATAGTAGACTCCCCAATGACATCTACATTGTTTGCTCCTTGATTCTTATCCAGAGTCTCTCAACTGTGCCATTGCCAACTGTGACCTCCACACATTCCAGCCCTTCCATTACATAGAGTGCCAACCCCTACCTCCTCTGCCATGTCTAACCCTCCCAAAGAGCCTGTAACCATGCAAACATGTCAACCTGCACCCCCAGGTCCTTTTCTGACCGGCCACTTTCCAGCCGCTCTTCCCCAAGCCTGCAGCACTGCATGGGGTTGTTGTGATTCAAGCAAAGGATCCAGCACTTGGCCTTACAGTATCTCAGACCACTGGCTGTGGCCCATCAATTATTCTTCAGTCTCACACCATAGATAGAAGAGCTAGAATTGAAATCCATTGCTAGGAGTAGACAAGGGGATACTTCTGCCCATGTCAGTCTCCCCTTTCTTGATCAAGATTTCATCTCCTTTGTTTACCTTGCAAGAATTGACAGCTCTTGGCTGATAACCACATATCCCAAAAGCCTGAGGTCTCCCTTCTCTTTTCCACCTCTCTCTGCTGTTGATTCTCTGTACAGCCTCATTTCAGGGAATCTACAATTCTTTTAGCACTCTGATAGATTTATTTTTGTGCAGAAGGGTTTTTTTTTATTATACTGCCCAAGTCACCTTGCTTTGACACAACAATTTGAAGTCTATAGAAGAAAAATATAGACATATGGCACAGCCCATGTCTGCAAGCTGGGATCTGAACCCTGCTGCTGGACACTAGCCTAGTTTTGTTACTCTTATCTATTTGTTGGGGTTTTTGTTGTTGTTATTATTCCTTTTCCCTAGCTTTCTCATGAAATTGCAATAGTTATTTGCCTTATTAAGGCATTTGAGTGTTGAGCTATCAGTCTGCCCACAGAACTTTTGAACAAGTCAAGACTCTTCTGAAGTATTAGTTATACAGCAGTAACTCCAGAACAGTATTTTCATCAAGAAAAAGCTGGCTGCAAAAGGTATCCTGTTAAGTCTCAGCTCAGTCTCATTTTCTCTAAGACTGATAGATCATGACCACACCGTGGGAAGAACAATGCCACAGCAGCATCAGCATGTTTTTTTGATGAGTCATTCCTATATGTTCCAAAAAGCCCAAACCTTCCTTGCAAGTATCACTCAATAACAGTCACAATGTTTTGTGGCTATAAACATGCACCAGAAGTCAATGAAACAAGGAACACAGATGAAGGCACTGTATCAGAGACAGACAAGGATTTATATAGACAGAAAACTGGAATGTAAAGTGAGAACTTAAGCCAATAGCTACACTAATGCAACCCTTCATACAAACATTTTTGCTTCAGCACAGAGAAGTTACAAAAACCACTAGTTCATGGTGTTTTGGAGACTGTCCAAGCTAAATTTCAAAATTTGCATCAGGTGTGAAATAAACACCACCAAAAGGAACACTATCAGCTTAACTATGTTAGGTTATCTGTATAGCTACAATAATACAAGCATAATTGATCAAACCTTCTCCTGAAGAATACTGTACAGCTCTCAGCATCAACCTGCTGCTTTGATAAATGTACAGGACAAAATCTACATTTCAAAGGGAAAAATTTTACTCAATTCTTGCTCTGGGAAGATGGATGCCTTGTTGCACAAATACCTTTTCACTGCTGTCAGCTAAATAGATCATTTTGTCACCCTGCTTGTTTGGTGGGTGAGAATTAAATCAGGAACTACTTGTAACAACTCAGCCCATACAAATCCATGGAAGCCTGTATCCAATGTGCTGAGAGAGCTGGCTGATGTAATTTCAAGGCCAATTTCCATGATCTTTGGAAAGCCACAGAGATCAAGGATCCCCAGTGACTAGAGGCAAAAACCCCCACTCATTCATACAGTTTCAGAAAAAGCCATAATAACAACATGGAGAAGATCACTGAGGCCATTTCTTACATTCAAGGATTTCCTGTATTTCAGCTTGCACACACTGCCTTTTGTCCTTTCACTGGGCACCACCAGAGCAGAGTCTGGCCCTGCTGCCTTTATTGCCCCCTTGAGCTGTTTATATACCTTGACAAGATCCCCTCTGCCTTTTCTTCCCCAGCCAAAACAATCCCAGCTCTCATCATCTCCTGCTTATTTCAGTCTTCAATCCTATTATGCCCTGGCCTTGTTGGATACCCTCTAGTACATCCATGCCCTCTTTTGGTAGGAGCTCAGCACTGGACATGCCATTCAGATGTGTCTCACTGGCCCAGGGTGGAGGTGCAACATCACCTCCCTCCTCCTTGCTGTCAACACCCTGCCTGATGCAGCCCAGCAAGCTCTGAGTTTCTGAGCCAGCTCCTTCACCACTTATGGGTGCATCCCATAAGACTGCGTATGGTGCATTTTTTTAAGCATTTCTTACCTTGAGACTTCTCATCCAAGGGTTGAGCCTCATTGCTTTCACATTTCCCACAGGCATCAGGGGCTTGCATTCCCCAGGGGGGGGTCTTCCCATTAGACACCAAGGCAAAGACATGGAGTACCTCAGCCTTCTCCAAGTCCTTTGTCACATGGATTCTGGCCCCCTCCACACCCCTGGCCAAGTTCAGCTGCAGGTGGCTTTGCTTTGCCTTCCCTAACCCCATCCCTAGGCATCTGCACAGGGTCTCTGCCCCCTCACAGGATACCTGTACCAGCAGCTTTCCATACTGATTTTTTCATGGTGGTGGATGGCAGGGAAATGATAGGCAGTAGGGCATGAGTTGAAACAAGAGAGGTTCAGCCAAGATATAGAAAAAATCCCCCCCCAACAGTGCACATTTCATGTGGTTTTTATCTCCGTCCTGTTCACCCATGGAGTTCCTGCATGTTGGTCAGGAAAGGCAGCAGTCAGCAGAGATGTGCAGCACTGCTTGGACGCACGCAGTCACCTGACCAGCAATGCAAACCAAGTCCCAGAGCAACTGCTGTACTAGAGCAAGCAATGAGACAAGCACTTGGACCTGCCACCTGAACAGGATGCTCAGGCATTTGGATTTTCATTAACCTGTAACATTAAAGAACAGACTGACA
Organism: Haemorhous mexicanus; assembly: GCF_027477595.1. NCBI lineage: Eukaryota > Metazoa > Chordata > Aves > Passeriformes > Fringillidae > Haemorhous > Haemorhous mexicanus. The sequence goes on from NC_082341.1 coordinate 134,886,559, forward strand.
AGTTTTAGTAGGCCATTTTTTATTGAGAGTTAAGATCATGTTTCCCCACAGTGCGCAGAACGCACTATGAAAACAAAATACAGAAGATCACTTTAGTAAATACACACTGGTTAAGCAATGCTACCTTTTTTGGCAAAGTGCTGTATTTTGTCTGTTTTCAGCTTGTGTTAAACTATTAAAAATAAGAGCCACAGATTCTTCCATATCAAAAAGGACTGCTACAAATAGAGAAGTGGCTCTGGAGAGAAGCTGCCATTTATGCATAGACTGATGTACAGTATTAATCCCAACTGAAATGTCCCTTTTGAATCTTCAAGTTTGCTGTGTAGAAGGCACAGTTTAAAATGCAAATCTGTCCATTGACCAATACATATGAAAATACAATTTCAGCAAGATTCATGAATATCAATCAGTATGAGACAGTGCAAGGCCTCCACTTTTACAAGAAAAAACACACACTTTAATACAATTCAAAAAACCATATAAAAAGCCACACAGCTCACTATTAAAACAGTAAACCAAAACAAATCTAATTGCCCAATAGCTCCAGGCACAAAACAGGGCTAGACCAACATAAATATGTAAAACAAATTAACAAAAAGCCGTTGATGTAGTACTATCTCACACAATAATATGGTTTCCAATATTACAAATTGAGAAGCACAGCTTTGTGCAACACAATAGTTTATATCCTGAAAGATATAGGTTTTCATCACCAGAAAGTTATCTAGTAATGCAGTATAAAAAGATCAGTATCTCCCAATTCTAGGAGCAGTCTAAAGTTGCATTTACTTGCCTACTGAGAAGAACAGACCAAGGCTCTCATTTTAATGCCTGGGAGCCTTATACTCTCAGCTCCACCTCCCCATTAGGAGTTAAGGGATTACTTACTCCTTCCAACAAAGAGAGGTGGAGACTCCATCTTCCTTCATTGCACTTTAAGAAAATTAAAGCTGAAGGAAAGTAGTTACTTTTATATAAAGAAAAACAATACAGGAAAGCAAAGGATTTTCCTGAGCTAGAAAGTTGGCAGCAAGGATAAGGAAGTTTAAGCTAGACAAAAAGTTGGAGTGATAAAGGTAGATAATCTGAGGCAAGTAAGAATACTTGTGAACAGATAAAAGACTGGTGAAACTACAGCTATTTGCAGATAAACCAAAGAATTTGGACCACATGAGAATTGTTGTATGGACATGGGCACATACTGCTAAAACAGCAGTAACAAAATATCTCTTTTGGAAAATCATGGTGTGACCAATTTTGTTTTCTTTCAGTGTCCATGTGAATTCAATTTGTCAAAAAAAAAAAAAAAAACCCAAACCAAACCCAAACAACAAAACCCCAAAAACTATCACAGAAAGCACCTCTTGCTTTTGTACATTTAATTATTGTCAACATCCCTTTGTGACAATCCTAATTGCAGTGAAGCAGCACATCTGCAGTGAAACATAAGTTATAAATGCTGTTCCCTATAAGCTAAGTAGGTTCCACAACAATTCCAGCTGCAGAACACACAACAGTACCACTACATCAAGATCAATTTGAATTGCTGGGGTTTTGCTTCAGTGAAACTGAAGCATCTGGCTGAATTTAAATACTTCATAGGTCTGGAACTATTCATATTATCGACCTTGTCTTATTTCAAAGACTCCTCACATGACTTCTTGTACCAACTTCTGTGTAAGGACTACTGGAAGACACAGCTGAGTGTAAAGTTAACACTGTAATGCCCTAGGCACTAAACATAAGGGAAAACAGCAAGTCACATTAAGCACTGGCAGAAAAGAAGATAAACTTACTTTTGGTTCCCCCCCTTCTTTCACTGAAGATTTCTGCCTCCTTACTTCCATTCCCATTTAATCCACTTCCCAGACTGATCTATCAGGGTTCAGCATACCACTGGCTGCTGTGTAACACAGCTTTTGTTAACAGGTGAACTTTACTTTACCTGTAGCTCTAGTTGGCAGTGCCTGCCAACTTCCAAAACATCTTGCTCAGTGTTCTTAAGAAAACTACTGGATAGTTTTGAATGGCTTTTCTTTCCTGTTGGCCCATGGAATTGCTATTAAGTCCTTCAGCCTCCAGTGGGCTAGGAGAACAACCATGGCTGATTGATCAATTTTTATACACTGTTATCACTGTGTTTAGCTCAGCATCCACTTCTCCCTGCCTCACACTGCCCTTCATTTCCAGTCCCCATTAACCTGGATTTCATTTTCATAGAGAAAAAGAGAGAAAATTAGGAGACCTTAGAATAAAAGCTCCTTCTAGCTACTTCTGAGCTACTCTCAATCTGTGAACATGAGACAATCTAATAGCAAGTTGAAGCTCAGAAATAGCTGTCTATCAGCCTCACTTCTTTGAAGAGCAGTCAGCTACTGACAGGATTAAAAGAACAGTCAATCCACCATCTTTCTCTTTTAACTAGACTAGAGATTAAATGAGATAGGGTAGGGGAAATACATGCTTCAAAGACAGAAATAGTTAGAGAAACTCAAACTTTATCTAGTAAAGCCCAGTTCAGTTCGGAGTTGTGCATCTGCACGTTACCCAAAGGTTCACTTTTCTTCCCACTCCACTGTGAGGTACTACATCTGTAACACGGGTGCCATATTGTACTGCAACAATATTGGTGGGACATTTAACCCTCTTTCAATATCCATATGAAGTACCCAGCACACCTACACAGACCCCACTAACACAAGTAAGTTCTAGGAATTTAGATGAGATGTCCTTCTTGCAACAGCTCAGCACAGCTATGTAATATCCACTGGCAGCTATAGAATTTCCTTGTCAGAAAGTAATCATATATGCTGAATACAGACAGATACACAAGCTGTCAAGTACTGGTCATTAAAGCACGTGGCTAACCTCAAATTTTCTAACTTTGTTTTGATTAATGCAAAATGTAACTGATTTCCATCTCAGTTAAATTTCTTTAAAATACCAACTAATAACCCATCTATACATCAAAGTTTATAAAACAGCACACAAACTATCGTACTGATAGGCTTCCAAGACATTGATATTTAACATCAGCATTTACAACTTGATGCAAGATGTCTGGAGATTTATGTATCTTTTGAAAATAATGCAACACTAGTTACGATTGTGTTTGAGGGATTGACAATCAGCTTCAGATTGACCACACTTACCTACACATGAAGACAAAAGCAACCTAAGAAACAATTAGACCATAGATTAAAACCACAAGAACCATCAGTAATTGAACTGACGCTGGCACGGCTGGTGAACAAACAGTCCGTTGTGCTTGATTTGCCGAGAGTGGCAATCCCTGGTAAGGTTTTGGCGACGGAGACTGTTCCTGTTGAGATAGTGTCTTTCGTTATGTTCTTTTATCCAGTGGGTAGGACGAAAGCTCTTGTTTTTTTCCAGAAAAGTTGAACTAGTAGCAAGAGCCGTGACATAGCAGTGAACACGCTGTCCCGTTTCATTTCGGGCCTCCTGTCTAGAAATGTAACAAGTAGGTATCAGTCACCACTGAGGTGCATTGGAAAGACAAGCAAAACAAAGGGTAGATAGAACATGGACATCAGCATCCAGCACTTCAAAAGAGTACCCTTATTCTACTTGACAGAGATTTGGGCTGAGGTAAGGTCAAGCCACTTACCACACTGGTAAGTAATATGCAGTGCTGCCAAATCACTTTCTGTATGAGGGCCCCACAACAGCCTTAGGACTTTCGCCGTCTTATTCTACCATAAGGACTTTCTTCCCCACACCCTAAGCCCAAGATGCAATACAGATCAGAAATATAAAACAATGTGTGTCACACTGCTCCAGCTTTAGAAGACTTGAGAGTTATCCACTAGGCAAAGTTTGGTTTAAAATCATCTTGAACATGGGGGGCTCAGCCTTAAAACAGAAGCACACTAACAAAAGTGCATTTCAATTGCCAGCCACACAAATAAATCCAAACAAACAATGTTCATGCAGAGGAATGGAAAGGTAGACCAGTTGTGACACACATGAAAAATAACTTAGAAGGATTGTTCCTCAACCAGCCCCCTAAATTTCATGAGCAGTGAGTCAGCAGTTTTGGCAAACCCTTGCTTCATCATGCACTAGTGAAAAACAAACCAGCAGCCTATGCAAGCAGCGACTGACATATTGAAAAAGGACTTCCCTACTTGACAGAACAATCACTGGCATTTCCTGAAACTTCCAAAGTAAAGTTAAAAATAGCCTAGCCATTTTAAAAGCAAAGCAAAACCCTAATCTGAGTGCTAGAGCTGGTGTGAGACCAGTGGCAGCAGAGTTTCTTGCCTTCTCTATCCCCACTCAGGGCCCAACAACCAGCTGTCAACTGGTCAGTGGTGCCTGGAAAAGATGTTTGCAAGACCAGGAACTTGCCCAGGCACGAGCAAGAGGTATCTTGGGAAGTTTCTTTCAACATTAGCATGACTTTATCATAAAGTCTCTTCTGGAAGAGCTTAACTTGCAATTATTGTATGATGTCTCTGTAGACATAAGTCAGGTCTGCCATGGCCATGGTACGCCCTTTGTAGCCTTACTCTGGGAGGCTGCAGGTGCCTGACACAAAGTAAGCTCTTCTGCCTCCGCCCACTCCACACTGGAGGGAAATATTCCTTGTTATCAAGGGAATACTCCCTCCCTTCTACTTTTTTCTTATTTTAAATATCCTAATCTTGCTTTTGGATCTTTGCGTAGTTTGATATGACTGACTGAAGACTAGAGACTGCAGAACAGTCATATGTGGCATGCTGGTCTTCCCCTGTTTATTCACTGGATATTGTCCTAAACCTAGCACTTGAAATACCAAGCAGAAAGTAAGGGAGTAAACAAGCACAAATCAATTCACAGTGCCTTGTAAATACAATCTTTGCAGATTAAACACCAGTTTTACTTATATGAGGGTACCTGCAAATATGGGACTACTATTTTCCTTGTGGAGTGATCCCTTAGTGCATCCAACAGTGCTGGAGGTGGAACTGCAAGTGAAGCCATTCTAGGGAAAGCTATTACAGAGCCAGGAAGCCACACCATAGTTATTGCAACCTGTATTTCCTAAGTATACCCTTAGCTAGCAAAGGGCAGCAACTGTTAATACAAACTGTTGTGGTTTTGTTATGGAAAAATATGACTAATCTGACAAAGAGGGAAGTTTATACAACATCCTTTTGCTTTGAAAGGAATTTAAAATGAAAAAAGAGATTTCCTCCACAAAAGGAGAAAAACTGGTTTAAACTTGATGGCTGAAAATACTTCAGCTTTTTCCTCCCCCCTTATCAAATACCTTTCCAGCAATGGTTTGCAAACCAACACTCTTCTATTTGTCATCAAAGTGACACCGGGATAGCAGAGGTGGTTTGAATTAGCTAAATGGCCACGTGCCCTTCCGAAATGCAGCCTTTCAGTACCTTAGGTGCATTTGGTAGGCTGGCACTAGTGAGCTCTATGCACTGAGAGAACAGGGTTGATGAGACTCCATCATATTGTCAGAATGGAGTTTTAGAGGGGCTGTGTCTTAAGCCGGACCATCACTACATACATTCGCTGCTGTGCTTCCAGTGTCTATTTTGCTAGAAAGCACAAGTGTCCTGCTCATTGTGCTACACAACCACAGCTCACTAGAAACATTAAAGGCTTCAGACACCCAACCCAATCATTTCAGTAATTTTTCTGCACTTAGCATTTTGGCTTGTTAAAGCAGATGTAGTTAGGCTTGATCAAGTAATCATTTGGCACAAAGGTTAGTCCTAAAACCAGTATTGCTTTGGCAGACAAGGCTCTAGAGGAAGCAGTGTTGCTAGCAGCCTGATCAAACAAAAAGCACTGTTCCAAAACAGTAGTACTTACTGTGCCAGTGTGCCTTAAGCAGCTTTTCTTGGCCCTACAATATTAAATGGCCAACCATTAAACCACTAGAGACTTCACAACAGCGTTTGAAACTTACTCCAGTATCACTGTAACCAACGTTCCCAAATTCTGCAGTCTACCTCAGCTTTAGACTTAAGTCTCACCCCAGTTGTCACATAAAAGACCCAGTAGAAGAACCCAGATCCTCTGACAAAGCAATAGCACAGAGTTCAGTGTGAAGAAACTTAATTACACACCAGCTGAAGAGCCTACCTCTAGCTTCCCCGGCCACTGAAGCAGGTTAACTGTACTGTGTAACACAAGACAGGATCCTTCTCTGGCTGAATTTACATCAGGATCCCCGGTTCAAGTGACTGAAAAGTCAGTATCCAACTTTTGAGTGTTACTATTCACTGCAAATTGGTATTTTAGATAAAGTGGCTTACTATCTTTTGCTATGGCATCTCCTGCAGCACTCCTGCAGATTCCTTCAGACCCTCATTTTAAAGCTGCTGAATACTCGCAGTTTCCTCCAATTTAACTTAAACTAGACCCTAATGCTTAAATCATAAACTGTCCTCCCCAAATAATTATACAAATCCCACACCAAGATCAATAGCATCAGCACTATACTTCAACATTATACAGCAGCATGTCATTTCGAAGTCATCTGTTTCTTTGAGCTAAAAACTTAAATACAGCAAGGGGCTGATCGGACCAGTCAACAGGCATCTACCTACAGAAACTCAAGTGCTATACTAATTTCTTCCTGTATAACAAAGCTTAGTATGCTGTGATGTTTTTTCTGTAGTGCTATTGCTTCTAAACTTGACAACTAGATGGTATGAAAATTCAGTCTGTTACTAACTGGGATTCACAAAACACCCAATTATTTCAAACCCAATGAATACATGGGCAAGCATGGGGTCATAATGGCAAAGGAATCCTCTATTTGCATACAGCTATGTTTACTATGCTGGTATAGGTGCATACACCAACACCAAAGAACGACAGTGCATGGCAAGCGTGCCTCTACAATAAACCCACAAGGATAGATTTTTAGGACCCAAAAGCTTCACTAAAAGTAGAAGGTTGCAGCACAGATTTTCACATTGAAGAGATTAAGTTTTGTGGAATCTTTTACTTCTGCTCCACAAGCCACTTGTGGGCAAATTTAATCCTATCCTTATCACTAGGTTGAGGAATGAAAAAAACATAGAAGCCTCCCACCTAAACCCAAAGCCACTTCCCTGTCAGGATCATTAAAGTTCTATGTTTCATCTCACAAGGTGACTGAAAGAATACTGACTAGCAGTTATGAAAAACACACGTAGTTGTGAAGGGGCAAAGTGCTTTGATATCTACATTACTGGCTATACAGTTAACTGCCACCAGTTTACACAGAACTGGAACATACTCTGCAAGGGAGTAACAAGGCTCCATGAATATTCACTGCAGTGCCAAAATGCATACCCAACTGTTTGCCAACACTGCCATCTTGTACAACATTTTTCTGAGGAGGCAAGCACCTGACAACTCTACACACCTTGTGTGGTATTCATGCTTTATTCACCTCCCCTAAAATAAGCTGGAAAATTCAGTATTAAGTGTCTAAGCTGATCAAGGAGAAACCAGATATTTTCAGCACCAGAGCTCCTTGGCAAGAGAATTCAGACATACCTGGGACTACCTGGGCTGTGAAACTCCTCATCCCCACATCCAGTCTCATTAAGGCCGTGACAGGTATTGTGCACAGCATACACAGACATGCTGGGATGCTCTATTAAGAGGTTCTCCATCGGACTGGTCTCCACTTTGATAGTGGTTAATCCACCTGCAGTGAAACATGGGGGAGGGGTAATAAACCAGCTCTCCTCCATAGGACATGACTCAAACTGGATGAAGCAAGACTCGCTGGCCTCCGGCAAGTGTTCCAAGGGAGACGATAAACAAGAGAAGACGGGCGAGCTGTCCGTGGCCGGCGCTTCAACAAGGTCTGCTTCCTCCACAGAGCAATTAGTGCAAGTGTCTGCTGCAGGGGACCATTCGTCAGCGGAGAGGAACCATGGATGTTGGTGATAGCAGAAGGTTGAAAACAACACAGTTGCACACAGCCAGAAACAGGATATGAAATAATAATAATAAAAAAAAAAAAAAAGAAAACAAAAAAAAGCCCTGTTAGTACATACACAAATTTTTACTTCTTAAAAGCAGGGGAGGGGAAAAGGGAGCTCCTAGACAAGCCATGTTAGACACGTGAAACCACTGTTATCAGTAAAGCTATATAATTGCGAAATAAGTCAAATAGATTTTATTTGTACAAGCGGTTCTGCTGAAATCTGTGTCAGGCTTATAAACCTGACATCATTTTTCTCACTAATTTACACAACATGTAACATTTGTTTGGAAGACACCCTACACTCTAATCCCACACTGGTTTTGCTGAGATAAAGCTTCCCCAAGCTACTGGTTTGTTCACATGGAAGTAAGACAAGCAAGAGCCAGAGCAAGACAAAGGCAGAACTTAAGTCTGACAGACATCTTACCTATAAAGTCAACCAGAATCCACTCGTCATCTTCCTTCTCACTGAACTCTGGCTCTTGGCTGGACAAGCTATCAATCTCTCCCATGAGCATGTTATTTAACCTCTGGAACATTACTAAGGCAGGAACAAGACTTTGGCTGGTAGGTCTTTATATCCAAGGTTCAAGGCACAGCTCACACTACTAGCAGAGTGGCATAGACTTGAGATTAAAGTGCATAGATGCTTTATCAGCTTAGGTACAGGACATGCAAAAGCATGACTTGTAAACAGTTTACGTGAAACCTGTAAAAAATGATGACAAGCATCTTAATGACAAAACCACAGGTAATATCCCTAGGGAAACAAATTAGAAGCCCTTTGTTAGTGCAGTCTGAGGTACCAGTGAACATTTTTCCCTGAAGAGAGGCAGCTCCAGTGGCATCTGCCATCCCCTCCCAGCTAGATACGTGCAAAAAAGACAATCCTAGGTCTCTCCTGGGAGCTGATTGCCTTTGTCTCAGGTGTCCTCCCCAAAAAAAGTCTGTTCAGGTGTCAGTCCCACCTTCTCCTAAGGGAGGAGGTGTATAGAACTCTTGTGTCTATGCTCCCCCAGCTCGCTCCCTGTCTTCCTCCGTGTCAGAGAGACACCAAGGGCAAGGGCATGTCTTCTGTTCCAGACAACTCATCTCCCCTGCTGACACAGAGGAGCCCCTGTGAGGGCTCCCGGGGAAGCCCAGAGCAGTGTTTCTTCTCTGTTCCATCCTGACTGCAAGTTAACACAGTAGCAAGGCACATCCTGTCTTCAGGTTCAAAGTACACCACACAGTTACCAGTGAGATGATTTTCACAGCAACCACCCAACTAGTCATGTATCCTAAGTCTAAGGAACATGGAAAAGTATTGGATATGTTTAACTAAACGCAGTGGTTATTTCTCAATTCACTCCCTTAAATCTACATGTAATTAGTCACTGTAAGCCTGACATCTCCATTTGGCAGTTAAGATGAAAAATCCCATTAGTACCAAGAAACAACGCTTAAACACCCCAGAACTGCCTTTGATATTTACATATGAGCCAATAAATAGAAGCCATTAAAGCAGGTGAAAAACCAAAAACTATGGAGAAAATATTCACCAACTTAACAACAAGTTTCACCCTAGAACTCTCAGGCCACACTAAAGAGTCATTTGGCCTCCTGTGTCATCTTATCCCAGGAAACCAAACCCCATCACCCACTTGTTCAAGGTAAGGACAAACACTTGCTCCATGCAGCTTCCTCCTTATTCAGACAGCACAGAAGGACAGAAGTAGAATTTAAAGTAGTCTTCAGGAGCAATATGAAAAGGTACAGTGAAACTCAAGAAGTTATGCTCAAGAGAAATTACTGACTGCAGGAAAACACATGACTAGAAACAACAGGCACAGATGCAATAGTGATATAGGTCTATTTTTAAGGACCACACTTGAAAATGAAACATCAGGTCTCCCCTAAAGAGAGCTACAGAAATTAACAGAAGTCTAAAGAAAATCAACAAAATTTTAAAAATGGTAAAGCTTAATAGAGGAAAGGAAAAAAATTACAACAGTACTCAATTCCGTGAAGAAAGAGGCAAACATTTATTGCCTTCTTTTATACCCAGAGCAAGCAGAAGTGGCTTTAAACTGCAGCAAAGCTCAACTTTCAGTGGTTACTAGCAGGAAACACTTTTAACATTAAGGTCGCTAAGCCCTGGATGGGTTACCTAAGGAAATGCCAAATGCCTACAGTGTTCCTAAGCACGTTCTTGAGAAGGTTTGAGTGCTTCAGTTATAGGCAGAGCTTACTATGGATAAGGAAATGAACTCTAAGTGAAAGCTTCAAGTCTGTAGTTTTCCAGTCACCTTCCACATCCTTCCCTAACTCCCTCCTGGCACCAGGCCTATGAAAAAATGAGTTTGTTTTTTCTTTAGGCTAACTAGTAAGCCATTGTGTGGCTGCTGATGAGCACTGGCTTTCCCTGTACTCCCACACACGTGTGTTGCCTCTTTCCTAGATCAAGCCTGGAGGTACCTTCAGGCAGAGGCTGTCTTTTTGTTCTGTGCAGAGTGGAGCAAGATGAGAGCTTACACTCCTCTGGTAAGGCTCCCAAGGCATCACAGCAACATGAAATAATTACCCTCTAACGAGTAAGAGAGAGATCACTGTTCCTGAGAATGTGAGCTAAACAAACCTCAGCTTTTGACCCACAAATGACTTTCTGTAGATCAAAAGCAGTTTGTCCCATTTTTCCCTTCCCCCACCCCAAAGAGGATCCAAAAAAACATCTGAATCATTTTGTCCTGGTTTCGTCTCCAGCTGGGCTTAAAACCACGGCACATTTAGAAAGCGGTTGATGCTTTGACATCCTTTTGGACAAGCGCATTTATAAAGGCCACGCTTGTGTGCTATTGTGCAAGTCAGACAGCAACAGAGAAGTTAGGCTGTTATCGAGGACCATCGTCCGTGGAGGAAAACAGGACAGAGACCGAGAGAGGCGTTCGGGTTCTTAGTCAGGAACTGTCAGCTGCAGGAAAACACAAGCCTGGGAACAACTGACTCAGCTACGGTAATGATTAAGAGGCTGTTATAGATAACACACCGAATGAATGTCAATACAGTGTCGCTGCAATAAAAAAGTATTTTTTCCTTTTTTATGGTTTTTTTTGTTTGTTTCTAACCTAGAAAAGGAGATGAGGTATGTGCTAAGCAAAAAGAAAACACAACCAAAAAAGACACCTCCCAGTCCCAGTGCAGTCCGTGGTCAGAGCCGAGCCGCCGATCCCCCGCGCCCTCAGCCCGCAGCTCCGCCACCGCCGCCAGGAGGCTCCACACGGCCGCGGCCAGAGGCGCGGGCTGACCCGGCACAGCCGCAGCAGCTGCGCACCTTCCCGGCCACGCTCCGAGGCTGGCCGGGGGGCGGACGGACGAGACCGCCGGCTGCTCCACAGCCGGGAAATCGCCAAAAGCCCCCGGCCGCGGCGCCGTCCCAGAGGAAAGAAGCCGGGATGGGCGTACGGGAAAACGGAGGCTCCGCCACTGCTGCTGCTCTCCACCGCTCAGACCGCGGGAGACCATCCCACCCGGGACACCGGCAGCGCACCCGGGGCCCGCAGCTCCCCGCACGGCGAACTCACCCGGACCGCGGTGACCCCAGCCCCGCGTCCGCGCCACCTCCGCGGAGCCCTTTGTTGTCAGGGCCCGGCGCAGCTGACGGACCGGCCGCCGGCCACGCCCCCCCGCCCCTCCGCCAATGGGCGCCGCCGTCGCCTGTCGCTAACGCACGTGACGGGCGGGCGGGGAGCGGAGGGGGCGGGGCGGACCCACCGGGCCCCGCCCCTCGCCCCGCCTCCGCGGACTGGGGCGGACTGGGCGGGCGGGAGCGGGGCCATGGGGGCGTTCCGGTGGCCTGCCGTGGGCCGGGGCACCTCCGCCAGACCGGGCTGCTCGCGGGCCCGTACAACCTGGCCTTGAGCGCTCTCAGTGATGGGGCAGCCGCAGATCCTCTGGGAAACATGTTCCAGTGCCTCACCACCCTCACCCTGGAAAACTTTATGGTCTCCCTGGAGCTTTCTCACGGCTAAACAATCCCAACTCTCTCAGTCTTTCTTCACAGGAGACGTGATCCATCCCTCCAGTCATCTTGGTGTTACTCCCCTGAACTTGCTCCAGCAGGTCACTGAATCACGGAATGGACAAGGTTGGAAGGGAGCACAGTGGGTCATCTGATCCAACATCCCTGCTCAAGCAGGGCCATCCCACAGCACATGGCACAGGATTATGTCCAGATGGCCCTTGAATATCTCCAGTGAGGGAGACTTCACCACCTCGCCTGTTCCCATGCTCAGTCAGCCACAGAGCAAAGAAGTTTTTCCTCATATTCAGGTGGAACTTCTGTGCATCAATTTCTGCCTGTTCCCTCTTGTCCTATTGCTTGGCACCACCATGAAGAGTCTGGTCCATCCTCTTGACAGCCTCTCTTCAGAGACTGATAGACATTGATGAGGTCCTCTCTCAGATGCCTCCTCTTGAGGCTGAATAGCCCAACTCTCTCACCCTTTCTTAATAAGAGAGATGCTCCAGTCCCTTCACCAATTTTGTAGCTCTCTGCCAGACCTGCTTCAGGAACTTCATATCTCTCTTGTACTAAGGTCCACGTCCTTCCTGTGCTGAGGATTAGATGCAGGACTCCAAATGGGGTCTTAGGGGAGCAGAGTATAGGAGAAGAATCACATCTCTCTCTCTTAACATTTATTAGGCTGAAGAACCTTAGCTGGGCTGTAAAGTTACCAAGTTAAAGATGTAAAGCCCTAGAAAACTCATGCATTAGGTCACTTACCCCATCTTTTTAGGAAAAAGATAGAAGAGGCAATGAATGTAAATGCAGCACTTTTCGTTTTAGCTGCTCATCTCTCAAAAAGGAATTTCCAGACAGTGAAGCTACAGTCCGGGAGAGCTGGTGTGGTTGTGCTGCACACCTTCGGTGACTTAATATTACTGGGTATATCAGAAAGTTAAGTCACTTCCGACTGCGGTGAGTGCTGGATGGGCAAAGATTTGTGTCCTTCAGAAGATGCTGAAATGGATCAGTGATCTGTATGCAAACAGCATTTTACATGCAACATGTCCTACCAATTTAGGATATTTCACAGTTTCAGTTGTGCTGTGGAACTTGGTTTATTACAAAATAATAGCATTTTGCAATAAAATACTATGTGTGCAGCACAAGTGTGTCGGTTGCTAGAGTCCAGATAAACTTGATCTTCTAACCTCAATGTTTAATGATATCTTTTTTGTCTACTTTTTTCCTTTCCCTTCCCCCCCCACCCCTTCATTTTCTTGTAAAGACAAAGCTTCTATATGTAAAACAAAACAGAGAAAATAGATTTTGGAAAAATGCTGCAGAGTGCCTTCCTGTGGCTGGGAATAGGCTGTGTGAGTTGACCGAGAGACTGCTTAGCTGTACAATCTGCAATATTTTTGCAAAAGCTTCAATTAGCTAGCATTTGATGATACTTTTTAATGCAGAACTAGCAGTTCCTGTATGAAAAGATCAACTTTATTTTTAAAACATCAGCACTATCAAGGGACATAAACAAATAGAATATTTGACTGAGCTTTCAGTTTAGAAGTTGAGCAAGAAATGAGAATGCTTACAAAGTCTCTTCAATTTTCAATGATAGTGGCTTCAGGATGGAAGGGGGAGGGGAGAAGCAGCACATATCTGCAAATTCAAGATAGGCGAGACAGAAAATTAAATGTACAGAATAAATGCCCCAAAGGACTAATCTGTATTGCAAAAATACATTGTGTTAGAACACGTTAATTAAGGTGATACAAACCACTTAGTGTAGACAAGAACTGTCATGTTCGGCAGCTGGGTTACCTTGGGTCAACAACAACAAAAAATGTCAAAGCTTTAGTCTTTCTTTGTACTGACTGTTATATTAAGCATTAAATGTTAATCAATTAACATAATGTATTTTTCCAGTGTAGGCAAGCCCTAGGAAAGCTTGGGTTGTATTTGAGACACAGACTCCTAAAGAAGATAAAAAGTCACTGTTCATATGTTTGAAAGTCCCTTGAGAAGTAATTGAAGGAATAGAAGCTCTCTTCTTCCTGTAGTGTTGCTCTCAAATTCTTCCATTTTCATTTCACTTATTTCTTAATTCTTTATTGTAACAAAATGGTGGAAACAATGAACTTGCTTATTCTTTCTCCCAAATATCATTGCTGTTGGCAGGAGAAAGGTAGTTCTGAAAGCTACTCTCTTTCTCAGCCTGGCAACCATCAGACTTTTGTTCCATATCTGACAAGTACTTAAGCATATGAATGGTTTATAATGAAATAAATTATGTGTGTGGACTCAAATACCTGCTGAGCAAGAGCCCAGGTATTTCATCCTGCACTCACTGCAGTCAACGATAAATTTTCTGGTGATTGTAGCAGTGCAGGTTGTGGCCTTAGATGCTTTATCCAAAGCCTTTCAAATCAATTAGCCTTTCTATTGATTCTAATTGTTGTTAGAGCAGGCCCTCAGCAAAAAGAGATACAGTTGCTTAGGTCTGGGACCTGCTGGACACAAAAATTTACTCAGAAACTGGCCTTCCTTTGAGGAATTTGATGTTTATATTTGTATTACAGAAAATATTCTGAAGAGATGTCTGGAGGAAGAGAACCATTCATGTTTGCAGTAACATGTGCCCATGCATGATTCTGGATTTATTGGTACGAGTTAGCAGCGAGCACATTGTACTTTCTGTGTGCTCAGTGGCAGCTTAATGGCACAGCCATTGCTGCTCTGTGTGTCCTGGGAACAGTAAATGCCTGGGCAGCAGTCCCCTGTTATTTGAATTGTATTGATTTTTCAAGATCCTACACATTAATGCAAGGCATGACCTATTGTCTGGGTTCCCACTGTGATGAAATACTACAGCAGTATTTAGCAGGCACAATATGTGTCTAGCCATGGAGTAGAGAGTGACCTTCCTACCACAGGACCTGTGAGTTACAATGAGTGCATTGAGCTTACAACAAAGCTCTGCCATGTGTTGTGCCTCTTGGAGAGGCCCTACTCCACAGCCGTGCTTGTTTCATGGCTACGTGAGAATGCAGATCTGTCTCTGTATTAGAAATACTGAGTGGCAGGAGGGAGAACCACACCAAACAGAGCTTGCACATACTAAAAAAATAAACTCCCTCTAAACTTTGGACAAGATATATCCTCCAGACAAAGATAAATAAGAATTCTTTCCAAACAATGTGTAAAAACCAGCTTGATATCACTCTGAGTGATTTGCATAAACACACCCATTGTTCCCACACAGAAAAAACCTGGCATATCAGTACAGGAACCTCCACACCAGTCACCTTTGCTGATGTGTGCCATTGATTTAAGGTCAGTCTAGCACAGCTACCAAAATGGAAGTTTCAGTTTAATGGTAAGTTATAAACCGATTCTCTGAACTTAACTCTGGTTAAGACGAAGTCTAAAACCTTCTGCCCTACAGCTTCCATCTGGCTGTGGCAGAACGTCCTGTGCTGTATGGGAAGAGATTCTGTGTGATACTGCAAGATCACAGCTGTCAGATAGATCCTGGTCTGTCCTACTGAATGTATTATGCTGAAACAGCCAGGGTTTCTAATTTTAAAAATATCTCAAGTTTATGATTAACCACAATGAAATACTGTTGTGTTGGTTTGGATTTTTTATTTGTTTTTCCTATGGAAAAGATACTAGGTACTGTTCAAAAGAGCCCAAAGTCTTCTGTCCAAATTTAGGTACAAACACTTCAAACCTGATGTTTAAAACATGAACAGTCTAAACAGATCCAAGCCTAAAAAAGCACCGTCTGACATTTGTGTGCTTGTACAAATGTCAATCCCATTTTTGAAGTGGACTTCTAGATTTAAACATCAGTCTCAACTAAAACAGGCACTTACTTTACTGCTCTTCTTCCCCTGACTTTATTTAGTGCAAAGATCTCTGCAGCATTGGCTTCAAGATGATAGATTGATTGTTTCTGCTATAAGTCACAAGTTTCTAATGCTATTTTCCCAAACAGCAAATTACAATTTGAGTAAAAGCAGGCCTTTCCAGACTTTTATGCAAAACAGGTGTTAGAGACCGGTTACTGTATTTCTGCAGCATGAATTCAGCAAATTCAAGATTCCAATTTAGACATGACTAGAACACTCATGATTTGGCTGAGCAAGATCCAAGGAGGCAGAAATTACTGGATACGATCCTCTAAGACAGATGGAAAAAGTTGAGGGATTCCATTTTCAGAATAATTGTTATCTTAAAACAATCTGTTTTAAGGCAATCTGCTGCCCTTTTCAGCAGAGTGCATTTTAGGAAAAAATGCATTTTCCTTTAAAACTGTCAAAACACAAATCCTGCTTTTTGTATTGTTTGAGAGCAAAACCAGGTACAACTCTGCCTTCAAATTGCTATTGGCAGGAAGCCATTATAAATCATACTCAGATTGAAAAAATAATGGTAAGCTTTAGCTGCACTTTTCTTCTTGTCAAAATAAAAATCCTCTCAGAAGTCAGTACACATTTCAGTGGTCTGAATAACTGTTTTTTTCTAGAGCACCTTCAGTGGCGGCATTTGAATTGTTAGCTTGGGCTAAAGTGTGTTGGGCATCACATTAGGGAGTGCTGTACTGCAATGGCAGCCAGCAGAGAGCCAGAGACAGATGCCTCTTCTTGTCATTATGGGAATGATTTTTCTTGTGAGCCCAGAGGCATTCATCAAATATTTTCCATTGGGATTGCCTGTCCACTCTCATATTTGTCTCTTGTACTAGAATTCCAGTGTGTTTTCACTATTCTTGCCTGAACCTGTCCTCTCCTTCAGCACTCAGTAATAAAAGACTCTATTGTACCTCTGGGTACAGCCAGGAATACTCTTCTACTGTTCTCTTCTTTGCCATGTGATTAGAGAGCCTTTCCAGAAGCAAACCTCCCACCTAACACAGCCAAGCAAAGTGTTCTTAACATCCAAAGGGGAAATGACCTGTGAATTTTTGACTATGGCATTGAACATGTATTTGTTACATTTATTAAATTCTTGCACGCTTCAGATGTTGATGGGTTATTACCATGGTTATTAACCCTTCGTTTTTTTTGTTCTTCATTTCAGTGGTGATTTTAGGATGATCAGCACTCCACAGTCAATGTATAGGCAAGTCTGCTTTATAAGTTAGTACAGGTTGTTTCAGAGGAACTTGCCTTGGTCATATAATTTATTTTCATCAGTTGGATTTACCTTTTAAAGACTGTCAGATGACAGTCTCTATTCAGTGAGAGAATAAGCAGTGTCTGTCTGTATCATATCTTTTGTTTAAATCACGTAGGAAGGACGGACAGTGTGCAAGATCACTTCCTCCTTAAATTGTCAGCTCAAAATGTGGGTTTTTTTGTGTGGCTAGCCATGCTTAAAACCCTTCCTTGAATTTTTTCTGCACAACCTCAGAGTCAGCAGACACACTGCTCACATCTCTGAGGCATTTTTAGTCTCACCAGTGATCCATTTGTTTCCTTTTGGCTCTCCCACTGATTCATATGCTTCCTAAAATAGAGCTCACTATCTTTGCTCTGTTGTGACAAGTTACAAAAGAATTAGCAACATCAGTTTAGCACCAAGTAATATAAATCATATCATATGCTTAGATGCACTTGGAGTTCAACTATAAGATTACATCTAAGTGTAAATTACCATTATTTTTGAAAGATTTCTTAGTCTTTTCAGGGTACAAAGCCACACACCATAATTCTGCATTGTTATTCTTTTTAGCCAT
Source organism: Haemorhous mexicanus (assembly GCF_027477595.1). Lineage (NCBI taxonomy): Eukaryota > Metazoa > Chordata > Aves > Passeriformes > Fringillidae > Haemorhous > Haemorhous mexicanus. The sequence goes on from NC_082341.1 coordinate 134,904,250, forward strand.
AGATGCTTCTTACAAATACTGAGCCCAATGTTCCTCACCGTAGCTCAAACCAGTCCCAATTAGGAAAAAAAAAAAAAAAGGCCAAAGGCCTCTGAGAGAAGAAAAAATAAAAAAATAATGTCTATTGCAATGGAGGCTGAGGTGATCATGGTGCATAAAAAGGACATGAACTTTCCTGCACCCAGGTCTCACGCACTACATTTGTAACAAAGCAGTCAATACTTCAGTGTCCTTAGTTTGCACATTCCAACCCCGTTTTAACATGGAATATATACAAATATATGTGTCTTTGTCTATTTCATGATTTATTTATGCAGTGTATTGCAGCGAATATGCATGTTTTTGTAGCTCACACACAAGAACACCAGCACTCTGTGCCAGCTGAGTGTGGCTGAATGAATAAATAACGTGGGAGGTCTTCTCTATGGGGTTAAGCATTTCACAGGAGCTAGGTGCGAGTATCATTCTTGCCTACTGAATCTCTGCAGCTCAGGATCTGGTATTACAGCTGTTTTTTCAGATAGCATTTCAAATTGGTCCTGCACAATAATGAATTTATGAGGTTTTAGTCTCTTCAAGATATGTGCTAATGAAGCCTTTCGTCAAGGGACAGATTGTCCCTTCCACATGCCCTTCCAGCTTGGAAAAAGTAATGTTCACAGAAAGGTTTAGCTTCCCTACATAGCAATATAACTCCCCAGGTGACAGCAAAGGTTTTAGTAAAACTTGCTAGCAAGGTCATGTTGTCCTGCCTTTACAGTGAGAGAGCTGTAGCTCCAGATTTAGTTGCTAACCTGTTGCATGGCTTTGGGCAGACTGTGTAACTCTGCCTGAGTTCCTCATGTGTAGGATATGGTCAGGCAGCCAGGCACTCCACTGGGATGATGCAAGAGAGGTGTTTGCACTTAACCCTTTTTACTCTAGGCTGCCTAAGAACTTTTCAAATGGCTGTAAGTTGCTGGAAAGGTTCTTGGGTAAGGTGAAGTAGAGCTGCTCCTGGGATATTCTTCCAGTTGACAATTCAGCAGGTGTGAGGTCCAAATCATAGAGAAAGTAAGTTAGTATTCAGTTCTTAAACAAATACACCAAAACATGAGTGACAGTATGACAGCATGTAACAACTTAAGAATGATGCCCTCCTAGCACCTGGTATCTCCCAGGGCTCAGCCCCAACAGCTGATGTGCTACAAACCACTTGTCTCAGCTGTGCCAGTGCTTTAAGGCATGACACCCAATGTATTTTAAAGATACACCTTTCATCCTGCTGCAGTGAAAGTGCTGAAGCATAAGAAATAATTTTTTATGAACAAACTTCTGGCTGAAGCAGGGCCTTACAGTGTCTTCCAGGGTTTTTTGGAAAAACCCAATGAGTGGTTGTGACAGTGTGGAATGTGTTGTGAGAAAACAGGCAGTTCAAGAGAACAGATAAATAAAAGACTCTGAAGTTGAAAGAACCCTTTTTCTCTGGATCTGAATTTTGGACATAATATCACTCAAATGTCAGTGTTTGAGTTATTAAAATGGTGTAATGAGATGTAATGGCCAGAGCTGCAAGGACAGTAAACATAACTGCACTATTATCAGGACAAGCTGAACTTCCAGTGGTGCAACAGGTCAAACAGCTATAATCATAACACCGTACCTGGAACAGGGTAAGGGGAGGCTGCACATGAACATAATGTACCTGGGCTTTGGGACTATAACTAGAGCAAAGCTGGAGATTTATAGTTCCCAGGCATAAACCAGTATGATAAAGTTGAAAAAAGTTTGAAAGATGGAAGAAATATAAGCTTAGCATTCAACTAATCAATTTCACACCAGTTAACTACATAGCTGAAAAAAATAAGAGGTTATTTAAGAATAGGAAATCAAATATTTTATGTTTGGTCAAGAATAATCCACTGCAAAAAACACAGAGCAAATGAGTAGGGAGCAGCCCTGAAGAAATATTCTGGATGTTGCCAACTCTTTCAAAAAAAGCAAACTATATACTGAGAGGTACAAATATAAATAGAGGCAATAAAGCACATGAAGTGATTCTTCCACTTTTCCCAGTACTGGCAAAGATCAATGGGAACTCAGCAAGCCTGGCTTGGACAGCCATGCTTGGGAGAGATAAAACATCCATCAAGCTACAGAGGAGACCAATGTGTACAATCAGAGTTCTAGAAAAACACAAATTACATGGGAAGACTGGACCAATAAGGGTGCTCGTTCTATTGAAGAGAAACCTAACAGAAATGTGAAAGCAGTCTTCAAAAATAAAGATATTACAGATTAATAAGACATTCTATTGCAGCAGAAACAGACTTTGGTTAGACATTAGGAAAAACTTTCTAAAAATAAGGCTAGTGATGCATTAGGCAAGATTGCCTGGGGATTGTAAATCTTTTTAAAAGAGATCAGATAAAACTTAGTCAGTAATGACAGAGATAAAATTTATCCATCTGTAAAGAGTGGGATGGTATAGATAACTTCTTGGGATACCTTTTAATCTCTATTTTCCATGTTCATCCACAAGATGAGTGTTTGCTTTTTTTCAGACTTGCTTGTTTATTCATGCTAGTCACTTGCTCCTTCATCTTAGAAATGGAAATCCCATTATTCAGTTCCAGTCAGGGCTGAGTTCAGGTTTTTCTTGTACTCTGTAGCAACACAATGTGACAGTTGAAGGCGCAAAGACATAAAGACAAAATTTAAAACTGTGTTAAATTAATAACTATGAGCAAACAATCATACCAGACTTATCATTGGCTTCAAATCAAAAGAGCTCATGAAAACAAGTCCTAAGTCGTGAGTCTTAGGTAATTCACATGGTCCCTTTGACACTTCAAAGAGACTGTGATGCTTGGATGAGATGTGCAATTTTACTGGGACAGGCAAGATGGAGTCAGGAACAAACCATTTGGATCCACTCTGTAAAGCAGCTGTTCCCACTCTTTCCACATGAGAAGCAGGAGATCTGTTTTCACTGTGCTGCCAGCACCACTGACACTTTCATACATATCCACATCCACTGCCAGCAACATGGAGTCCCTCTCACAGAAAGGAGGTGGCAGGTGGATTTCAAGTCTGCCAAGAGTACTCTCACTGAATTACTGGGGTCTTCAGCAGGAAGACTTGAGATGAGCTCAGCAACACAGGCCTCTTCTTGCCACCATGGATGCCTTTGGTGGTTTTTTCCTCCAGGGCTCCTACAGCAGTGGAATCAAAGCATTGAACAGCTAAGACTTCTGCCTGTATTCCAAAAGATTTGATCAACATTTGACTGTGTTTCTGCCTCGATGTAATTTTGGTTACTACTGAGAGAATTTTAGCTTGGCATCAAATTATTTAAACTCCATTACAGCGATCCTTGTTGTGACATGTTAAGGCAGTTACCTCCTGAGCAAGTGCCTTACAAAAAGGATAAAGTGCATCTATCTATTATGATTAATATTATTTTGCTAAATATGGAGGGCACTTTGGCTGCCCTCCCTCCAGGTTGCTACAGCAACACACATCTGTAAAGAGTCATTCTTCTAATTGTGCCAATTAGGCTTATATAAGGGAATTTCAGTGATCCAAATGCTGTGGAAAGCACAGTCTGAGGTCTGGCTGAAGACAAACTTCATGCTCCAAATGCTAACGAAATTATTTTAAACCTCCTTCTGGTGTAACTGCATTAGTCACAGTGAGCAAGGAGCAGTGAAGTAGCTCAATGGGCTGGGCAGGTTTGCTTTACCCTCTGAGGGAAAGAAGCACAACAGGAGACTTCTGAAATTCTTCTCTGAAACAGAGAAAAAAAGTGAGCTTGCATTTTGTTTGCAAACATTATTTTGGTATCAAGAAAAGAAAATGAGAATGCAAACCCAGCATGTAAAGGGTTAATGAGATTAATTATTAATACTTTACACCCAAATGGTGCCAGATTAATGACTAATGCTTTGCAGCTATACATAACTTTTTGAATAAAGCCAACCTGTGAAATACAGAGAGGTGCTCAGGTCAGCAACAGTGAAAGTGCAGCAACTGTCTGATTGACGCCTTTGAGTGGAGCAATGTGAAAGCTGCAGGGCCACGTGGAAACTTTGCAGGCAACAGCAGAGTCTTTCTCATGCAAGAAAACTGCTATTTTCCACACAATAAAATTAAGCTAAGAAGTTTGTAATGACTAGCTGCTTATTTTATTAGCTTTATCCTCCAAGGGTGTTTTTGCATTATGTGTGAGTAAGAAACACTTTTTGAAAACCTGGACTACTTGAGATGGTTGTCATTAAAACATTAGCAAAGACACTGACTTGCTATTATGTGACATTATAACACCACACTTGACATATTTTGCCGATGGTGTGACTCATCATAGGAGTTTTCTTGAGACCAGCTATTGGAACACCATCCAATTGCAATAATTGCTGTCTGAAACAAAGAAAATGATATCTTTAAAGTGAGACAACTATGTCTAATTACAGCCTGTGATAGTCATAACTGTCCAAACATAACAGTACAATTGTTCAAATATGCAATTATTTTACTCCAAAAGAAATTTAAAAGGTTCAAAAATCAACATGGTGACTTTCCAGTTCTCATCTTGTGTAGCAATGGGCTTACTGGTCAGGCTGGAATATTATTTATTGTGAGAATATAGAGATAGAATCTTTGCATACAATGTTTTCAGATTATACAGTCACAGAATCATAGATCGGCTTGGGTTGGAACAGACCTTAAACATTATCTAGTTCCACCCCCCTGCCCTGGGCAGGAACAATTTTCTACAGAAAAGTATAACAGTGTCGCTTGGAATAAAAGTTTATTCTCACTTTTTTTTTCATGAAGTTACTGGAGGCCACAAAGCAACTCACAAATGAATATTTGCACAAGATGGACCTTGAAATGGCTTTATGTTAAAAGGTGATAGTGGCTTATACAGGGTAAAAGATGACAAAAGGACCCCTTACAGAAGACAAATTCCAATGCTACCTACATTTAAGAACTTCCTAACTCTAGGCTAAAGTATGAATCACCATGTTGGAGCAATTTATTTTACCCTGGCATCAGGCTGTCTAGGGCTGCAGCCTTTGGTTAGGAATTAGATTGTAGAGCTGAATGTGAAATGACAACACCAAAATGCACTGGCTTCCCTTTGTCAAAGAGGGGGTGAGGAGGAGGCAACATGGTGTAAGAAAGCAACCAGAGAGGTTCCCCATCTTAGCATTTCCAGAGCCAGCGCTGACCTACATTGACCTGCCTCCCAGAACTGAAGCTTTGCCATGCTAGTGCTGAAAGAATTACTTCCCCATGGTTTTCAGTCGTCAATCTTCCAACCGAAAGCTCCTTTCTCCTTAAGATTCTCAATAATTGTTCTGCTTCAGCAACCAGAGAATCACCATAAATCACCTTTCTACAGTACTTTTTTCCCTTCTGTGCTCTCTCAGGGTGTTTTGTCATTGATCTTGTCTGCCTCGCAACTCTTTTCACTATTTTAGCTGCATTTAATTAGCATGACCATTTCTAATGCTCAGAACTGGAGTGTTTGTGGATTTGAAAAGAGCTGATTTCTAAAAGGTGTTTTAGAAATGCTTTGAGATTCCACATCATCAGAAAGATGTGGGGAAGTAAAAAGCAGGGCAGTAGCTAGGCACCTCATTCTTTCCAGCAAATGCTGTACTCTGCTAATTACTATGGTTGGCTGATAAGGAACACTTTTGAGGGTGATTGTTTCTACTTACCACAGCAAATTTCAGTATCAAAATTCCTATGTATACTTGTGCCCTGAAGCCCTCTGCAGAAGATCCTCTTGGCTTCTGCCCAAGTGTGTCCCCTCTCCTAGGCCCCGTGGACAAATTACTTTGTCCAAGCAGAGCTGGGAGGGATTCTCTTTGAGGAGTGACAACACCATCTGTAACAATGCTCATGTGGATGGTTGAAAGAGTAGGATCCCACTGTGAGATGGAGCAGAACAGTGTGACAGGATGGAAGCACTCTGTGTGACCTCTGAGGAACCAGGCTGAGTTCCAGAAGGGGACATTTCAGAATTTATACCTGAGATAAAGACTAGGCAGAAAGACTAGCAGTTTGACTGGACAGTCAGGCCCAGGTTGTTGATCTGAGGAGCTGGAAGTGCCCAAGTTTTTGTCAGAAAAAATACTTAAGACACCCAAGATCCTGGCTCTGCATGTGGCATTATCTCGGTACAGCCGGCTGTCACAGGACCTCTGGCACATCACTACCCCTTACTCACCTCAGGAACCAGTCCCAGGAAACCTCATACTCCCTGAGCAACCATTTTAAAATGAATGCAAATAGAACAAATGCTGCACAGTCTCAGGAGCCTAGGCATGTGTCTTTACATTGTATTCTGCAGTACTGTCCCTACAATTGTTCCTTATGGCCTACATGGTATAAAAATTATCAGATAATTTTAGGGTATTTTAGCTGGGTTAGCAACCCTGCACCCTTGCACAACGGATTTTGAAAAGAAACTTTTCAAAAAGAAGCTTGCAGGATTTGGAGCAGTCTCCTGCTAAGCAGCTGACTTTACAGCCTGTTCTCACTGGGGCTGCCAACACCTGCCATGAGGGTCTGGGATGTAGACAGGAGAGAGGAGGAGAAGTTAGTTTCATATCAGGAGCAGGGAAGGAGACTGCCACTGGGACAGAGAGTGAAAGTCAAGATGCAATGAATCTGTCTGTGTCCCTGTAGCTCTACAAGTTTTGAACATGTTACTGCCAGTCATTGGTTACAGGTGAGCTTCCCAAAGCATTGTCTTATCCCTGGAAACTGGCACACTGCCTGGTCTGCAACATCCTAGGTCTGTTCTGCACAGAAAGTTTTCTCTGAGCCCTTTTACAAGCTGTTACAAGGGCCTTGGAGGCAGCAAGGGTGCATTGGTTGCTGTAGCACTGCCAGCAAACCTGTAATGTTTTGCCTAGCTGCCTGGCAGCAAACCCAACCCTGAAAGAGTTTGGAGCCTGGTTAAAGTTCTTGGACAGGTCAGGGGTTAGGCTGAACTGACCATAATAAAAAGGGATCCCCTCAGGCCACCAGTTTTTTAAACAGCAGAAGACCTCAGAAGTTCCTGGCTTGTGTCTGGTGGAATGTATCCAAATGCCAAAACATGCAGTCATCTTGGACTCTGCCAGGGTAACCAGTTTATGAATTATCCTTGCTGACTGACAAGGCTCGTGCAGATCAGGTGAGGAATCCTTCCTAGCTCTTCCCAACACAGACCCCATATGACAAGCAGCCAAAGGAATGTCGGTCCTAATTCTGTCTCTTCTTTTGGTGACATGGCATTAGGTAAATTCCCTTGCAGGTCCCTCCTGATGCCAAGTCCCACCCTTTACCTCATTCTAACACACCAAAGTAACAAGCCCCAGCATGCCTGCACAGGGAGCACAAGGCAGAAGAACAGTAGAAGAGGGAGCTGTCTGTATCCAGCCACTGCAAGTGTGGCTGGTTTCATCTCTTCTGCCTCAGTTAGCAAAGCTGGACTCAGGCCTGGGGAATCTTTCCCAAATGGGACAGCTCTCATACCACCCTGTATCCCCACAAATATGCAGTACTGATGAGCCCTGTGCACCAAAAAGGCCCTTAGACGTGAACAAAAAGATGCAAGTCAATTAAAATGACCTAGGACCATGAATGGTCACCTCTCTCAGAGGTGACCATTGCAGACAGTACATGTGTAGCCACAGGAACCCAATAACAGGACTTCTGAAGCCCAGCTGCCAACTTTGTGCTTTAATTACTCAATAATGGTCCCTCCTCTATGTTCCTAAAAAAGAAAACATAGGGAAGTGTGGAGACCTCAGCAGAACATGATAAGGTTCTAGAACAAGTTGTTCTCTCTACTGTTGTTGCCTTGCCCAAATGCCTGAGGCCTCTCTCACCATCCTGTATCTGCTGTCACTTCTTTCCAGGTTTGTCAGGGATAATTCCTGGTGATGCAGTTTCTCATTACTCACCTTCCCTCCTTCTGAGAGCTAGTCTGGCCTGCAGGGGTCCAAGCACAGAGATATAAACAAAAGCAGTGTACACAACAAATAGACCTGCTTTCAACACAGCAGACACAACATTTAGGTCAATTTAGCTTCTGGTGAAGAAACATTCACTTGGTGAAATCATTGTTATATTTGCAGTTGACTTCATCTGCATGCCCCAAACAAGTTTGCACACCCTCAGCTTCCTCTCTTTCTTTCTCTCATCTCCCTACCAACAACTTCACAAGAATTTCAAAGAAAAGGCTGGCAACTTGCTGAAAGAACACAAAGACCCTGTCCTTGCTAGCCAGAGAGAAAGTGCTGGTACCTGTCTCTCAAGAACTTGTGGCTTTTCAGTTTGCATACTTCTTGCTAACACTGTTTATCCAGGTAGCACAGATGGGGCATATCATTTGGCAAGCTTCCCCCTAAGCTTTTTACAAGGATGATAACAGGTGCAAGATAAGGGATACAGACAAAACCAGGAGTTCATTACAAATACATTTGCATCCAAAGCAGCAGTAGAAGGACTTGGCTTTCATTTATGCTAAAAGCACACACTTTGTGAATTCCATTCAAATATTCACTGTATTTGCATTTGATACTGTGTGTCACACCCAACAACAACACGGAACCAAACTGTGTTTGTGTGGGCTTACGCTCCTGTGAAAGGGTGGCCAAGTAAGTAATCTCTTCTCATGGCAGTATGGAAGTTTTATGATGGGTGCTAAAAACTAGAGACAAAATTCTGAGGAGAGTACATTGTCCCCCAGAGAGCAGGATTTTTGAAGGAACTTCTTAGGTTAATAGCAAAGACTTCTTAAGGTCTGAAGGTCTTATTTTGATCCCAAAGTTGAAGTTGGACAGTTATGATGCACTAAACACTTGAAAACTTGGCCTCAAGTTCTGCATCTGTGTGTTTGTGTGTTCAAAGAATGTGGCACAGCTATGGAGAGGTTCCTGATCAGAAACAGTCAGTAACCTACAGAAAGGAGAGGGATGAAGTTGATTAGCTGAAGCTATTCCTTATTCTGAACTACTCTCTGTAGAAGTCCTATTTTAATCTCCTGTCTGAAAAGAGATGAGCCTAACCTAACAAAAGATAGGTATCAAAAAGTTGCATAAGACTGTTTCACTCACAAGTCTCCATGCAGTCGGAATCTGAAATAATTGGAAGTCAGTAACATCTGGCTTTTACTTGATGGTGTATGTAAAGTGTGTTGATAGATCCATCTGTTTCATAGGAGTATACCCGAATCCCAGGTAAAACCCCAAGAGGCTTGGGACTATCAGATGAGCAGCCATTCCTATTGAGTGCAGTGGCATATGCCCATGATTGGCAAAGGATAAGGAAGAATTGCTGTTTCCTTCCCCTCTGCAGGACAGTTGCTCCAGCCCAATCCCACAGCACAAAGCCAAGGAAGCTTGCAGTGGTTCTCACTCTCTGTAAATCACTGAGACCTTTGTCTCCCACTGCTTTTAGCATGCCACCTTGTACAACCTCATTTGTGCTTGAAGCTGGGAAATGAAAGAGCACAATAATAACAAGAAATAAACAAAGGTTTACCAGCAATTTATCTACAGAGAAACATACCAAAAATTAAAAATGCAGCAGCAAATGAAGATTAAACCCTTTCACTGCAATGTCCTTTGGGACAGCTTTTCATCTGCTTCATAATTAAAGACTGAGATGTTTAAAGCATGAAAAATGGGGAAAATGTGTTTTAAAGTGGCCCAGTATTTATTAGCACACACATTAATGTATTATTCTTTGGCCAGGACTTAAATGACTGCCATTGAACACATTTTCTTAGCATTCTCCTTAAACAAAGATTTTTGGTTGAATACTTCCAGTAGTTCAGGTAAAAATAACTGCATACGTCTGTTCGCTGTGGCACGGAACTCGACAGGAAACACTATCATTAGTACACACAGATTTTTCCTTAACTCTGATATTGGAATTAATCCAGGATTATTCAGAAAATGAGAGAGAGGGAGACTATATCCTTGGCCATGTGAGTGCAGAGAACTGTCAGATCACTTTCTGCTCTTGTTGCTAGAGATGAGGGATCCCAGTGACTGTCCCCATATCCCAGTTAACCCCCCAGCCTCCAGTCACTGGATATTCTGGGGGAGATCTCTCCCCTCCCTGCTCTGTTCTCCTCGGCATGAAGACTTTTGTGTCTACATGAGGATATGCAGACTTCCTAAACTTCAGCCTCTGGCCAATGAGACAGCTGAGGGGCTCTTTTCTCATTTCTCTGTTGACAAATTAAATCTGGATGTTCTTATAACAAGGGTGGGCTATAACTGATCAGCATTTCCTTGACACAGAATTTGGGGTTTTTTCCCAGAAATGCCAGGTTAGAGTAATAACTAAACTATCTCTGCCTAAACCAGTCATTGCCGTCACTTGCACAGCTGCTCAAGGATTTCAGAGTTTTGTCTGAGGAGTCAGTGTGACAAAATATTCACTAAGAAGTACACATCAGAGAGGTGGTCCCCTTTCAGCTTCTGAGAAATATTGAAAAAGGTGATGGAATGTGCTTTTTAAGAGAGTTAGATAATGAAAAATAAGTTTGGAGATGACTCTTACAAAGCTTCAGTTTTCATCTACAGCGTTAAAAACTTGCTTAAACATTAAGCCAAATCGTTACTCCCACTGAGCTGGTGGCACAAAAAACTAACTTACTAGAATCTATACAGTCTTGAGGAAGATTTTCAATAATTACACATGACACTTAAAATATTTGTTTAAAGAAAAAAAGAAGCACTTTAATAAGAAAAGGAAAGGTACAGAACAGTAAGGAACAAATGACGGAGAACAAGGTCAGGATTAATATTTTATATAAACAACCAGTTTATTCCTTTCTTACTATGAGTTTAAATCAGTTTAGCACCCTTTTTGTTCAGAGACTAAAAAAAAGTTAGTATTTTATAAGATTTATTTATAATACCCTTGAGGTTTAGAGTATGTTTATGTAACCCTTCTGCCAGGAATTGGCAGCAGCTGAAAGAGCTGGATTCGTTTATCTAGGGGTTCTCCCTGAAAACTTAAACAACAGCAGTTTCAGCCTCCACCCAAAGCTAAATGACCTTCTTTGGGTGCCCTGACAAACAATAAATCCTGCTCAAGGCATAGCAAGGGTTTAAAATAAGGTTCAGAGTGTCAAGACAGAGAGAACTTTAGACATGAGAAAAAGGGAAGAAGAAAGGCTCAGAGTAAGCCCACAAGGGCCATTAATCAATAAAATAAATAATGTTAAAGTGTGATCCCTAACCTCCTTCTCTCCCTCGTCTCTGTGACAGAATAAAGGCTTGCTCTGATTTCCAAATAGATGCCTTGTCCCTTGAACATCACTGCCCACTCAAAACTCTCCCCCTATTTGCTGCATGGCGTCACTTTGCAGCTGAGCTAATGAGCACATGTATTACTGCCCACAAGCCAGGAGAGCCCACCCTCTCCCCAGCCCACAGCCCCTTGCTCAGCTGACCATGCAGTGAACTGAAGGCACCAAACTGGCAGAAAAGGAACTCATGAAAAACAAAAGTGAGCAGTGGATGTGTCTCTGCTAGTTTAACTCCCTGCACTATAAAATGAAGATCAAAGTTGGCACCAAGGAAGAAGATGGCACAGCTGGGATAGAAAGAAGAGCCAGACTGCTGTTGTGCCTCTTCTTGCAAGAGCTAGATTGAGCTAGTTATTAATAGGTTGGGCTGGTGTAGTTTTAAGATGAAACTGCTTTTAAGCATAGTGTCATTTCTGTATGAATCTGCTGTTTTATCCTCATATAGGCCAAACTTTGAGGAAGCTGTTCTGTCCATAACTATACGGCTAATAGGGCCATTCTGTCTCTAGTTAAAATCCAGCCAGCCTGTATGGTGAGGAACCCCTCTGCCAGCTAAGAGGAGGAAACAGGGGTTCTGCTGCAAAGCTTAAACACATTTTACCAATGATGGAGCCCTAGGGCTAGTTTTGTTGCCTGGGCAGAACTGCTCTGCCTTTCTGCTTCACACAGCACACCAGCCTGAGGCTCTTCCCAGTCCCACAGCCACTCCAATACCACACTGACCAAAACAGGGAGGCTTTTACAATTCAGTTTCCATGACTTTTTTGGGCGCCAAGTTTAAAAACTTAATCACAGAATAAATTAGGTTGGAAAAGACCTCTGAGATCATTGAGCCCAATCTGACCAAACCCCACATCAAGGCATTAAGTGCCATGTTCAATCTTTCCTTAAATATCTCCATGGACAACGACTCCACCACTTCTCTGGGCATCCCGTTCCAATGTCTAATCACTCTTTCTGTGAAGAAATTCTTCCTGATGTGCAACCTAAACTTCCTCTCTCACAGCTTATGCCAATTTCCTCCTGTTGTGTCACTTGTCACCTGGGATGCCAGCCCCACCTGGCTACAGGTGCAAGTACCTGGCTACCTCTCAGGCACTTGCATAGAGCATTAAGGTCTCCCCGAGCTTCCTTTTTCTCCAAGCTAAACACCTTCAGTTCCCTCAGCTGCTCTCCATCAGACTTGTGCTCCAGACCCTTCACCAGCCCTGTTTCCCTTCTCTGGACATGCTCCAGCACCTCAATGTCCTTCTTGTAGTGGAGGGCCTTGAACGGGACACAGCACTTGAGGTGCGGCCTCACCAGAGCCGAGTACTCTCACTGCCCTGGTCCTGCTGGCCACACCACTGCTGAGGGATGCCAGGATGCCACTGGCCTTCTTGGCCACCCGGATATACGCTGGTTCATGTTCAGCCAGCTGCCGACCAACACCCTGAGGTCCTTTTCCGCTGGGCCTTTTCCAGCCACTGTGCCGGAGGAGCGGAGGGATTGGCCGCGGGAGGCGCTGGAGGCTGAGGCGCGGCCAGCCTGTGCCGGGCGCCATTCGCAGCGCACAAAGCGCCGCGCGCCCCTCAGCGTCCCGGCCACGAGCGCCCCCTGCCGGCGGCCCGTGCGCGGCGCGGAGCGGAGCGGGGCCACGGCCATGGCGGGCACCATGGCGGGCAGCATGGCGCGGGCAGCGCTGCGGCGTGGTGCGCTCGGCCACCGCCTGGCGCGGCCGCCGGCGCTCGGCGGGAGGGCGGCGGCGGCGGGCTGGAGCGGCCCGGCGGCCGGAGGAGCGGTGCAGTACTGCGCCGAGCTGGTGCGGTGAGTGCCCGCCGCGGGGGGCTGCAGGCGCGGGGGTGCGCGCTGCGCAGAGCGGGGCGGCGAGTCCGGCCTGGGAAGGCTCGGCAGCGCTTCCCACCTGACGGGAACGCTGACGACTTCCCGGAAAGGATGAATGGGGTTGCCCAGGCCGCCCTCGGGCTCTCCTGGTCCCGAAAATAGCCCGTGTGGCCGGCGGCGGTGGACCGGCCTAAATATAAATATTCCATGCTCCCACCGGGAGCATGGAAACCAGGCGCATATTTAGGCCGCGTGGATGATTCAACCCGCACACAGAATCACTGATTAGTCTGTGTTGGTAGGGAGCTTTGGAGATATCCAGTCCAACCCCCCCCCCCCCCCCCCGCCCAGGCAGGGTCACCTAGAGCAGGTTACACAGGAACGTGCCCAGGTGGGTGTTGAATGTGTCCAGAGAGGGACGCTCCATCACCGTCCTGGCAGTCTCCCACGGCAGTACCTTCCCCCTCCTCCCGCCCCTCCATGGCTGAGTTTCTTCAGAAGTACGGAACGTTCTTGTTCCCTGCTATCGGTGTTTTGGAGAGCGAAATCACCGAAGTGGATGTTTAAAAACATTTGGTGTTTTCATATCTTGGCTCCTGAGAACTAGCCATGCTTCCTGAGCGCTCCCTGGAAAAACGGGATAAAGCAGAGGATGTCTGACAGCTGGAGCAGCTCAGTACCTTCTCTGTCCTAAACGCAAGAGGAAGGCCATGTTTCCAAAACAACTTTTTTTTTTGTCAAACCCAAAATGCTCCAAGAGGAGCAGAGTGCAGTCAGACACTTCCAGGTCAGGTCACTTTTCCTTCTTGGATTTTGGGCTGTAAACAATGTTTAGGGGCCCTTGGCTGCTTTGGAGTTCCCAGGAATTCAGTTCTTTGTAAAGTAAGATGTTAACCAAGTCTCTTAGTAAAGACCTAGGTAACTTCTCTTTGGATACTCTTTTTCCAGATGATTGCCAAAAGCTGGGAGAAGGTTTCCATGTGTGCATAGAAAGAGTGGAACAGGATTATCTTCTCCAAACTGGTGCTTGTAGAAAGACAGAAAGGTGTGTGTGGTCTGCAGTAATGTCTGAGGTAGGAAAACTAAGGGAAAGAAATGGGGCAATCTTAAATGTACAGTGCAGCACTAAGAAGCTGGCCTGTACAGATGCACCAGAATGCACAGCCACATTGCATTTTCCATGATTTTCAGAATACAGCTTTCTTTTCCTAGTTACTCTACCCAGGGTTTGTTTCCCTGATATTCAGGAGACCAGAGGCTATGTGTATAGCCAATATACAGGTAAAGTTAACATCTGCAGGTGAAATGTTTCCAGTAACAAGCAATTGTAAACAGAATAGTTTCAATGAGATGGTTGAATTAAAGCTTTTTTAATATGTATTTTTGTTAAATGATAAAAGGACTAATTAGAAAAATACACAAGCATTCAAAATAGTAAAATGAAAGGTGGTTATGCTTTTGGCATTATTTAATTGAAACTGCCGTTCCCAGTGGTTCAACTATTGCATGGAAATAATAACTATAAAAAATAAGTGGAAGGAATTATTATTCAAACAGAAGTAAAACACTTGGGGCTATGCAAGTGTCAGCAACTCTCTAGCTCTGAATTTGAGTCTCCAACACATTAGGAAGTACAACTGAGTTGTGCTTTAATAATGTATATTTGTTTTTGCAATACAGAAGATGCCCTTTCTCTTCAGTCTTCCTTTTTCTGTTAAACAACTAAATTCACTTCAAGCTATTTGACTAAAAAAATAGTTTCCTTATAGGTATGTTTTATGTCTTTTGCTGTCAAGGATGCCTAGACTCAAAGGCAAGCTTGTGGATTGATAGCTTTATTATAAATTCATTATATGGAAAGTCCAGTTATGACCATTACTAATTTTTCTTCTGTCTGTGGGTTCATATATAAGCTTATACTTACATGAAAAACCTCAACTTACTTGTCAGAAAACTCAATACCTGACTTAAGGTCATTCCCTCCTTTCTACTTTCCTTACACTCATACATGAAGAAGGTTGGGGTGGAATGTGATCTACAACAATATCAATTTTATTTTACTGAGGCTTAATGGATTTGCTGCACTAAATTTTTAAGCTTGGAATAATTGAAAAAAAACAACCAAAACCCCACCATGTCAACAGCATTACCAGAGGGAAGACAATTTTCTCTATTGTGTTGCTGTGTACTTTGTGTAACGTATTTCTTTGTTTCCTTTCTGAAAGTAGAGGTGGTTCTGTGTTGTGTGAACTGGCAGCTGGGAAAATGTGGCTGTAAAGCATGCAGCTCTGTCTAGGGTGGACAATACTGGATATTTCTACAGTTAATCTTGAAAAAAATATTAGGTTTTGAGCTGATAATACTTTTCAAAAAGTGTCTTAACTGAGGGAGGTTTAATGTATCTGTTCTGTAATATGAAGGTGTCCTTTAAAGCCTACTACAACTCAAAAATGTACATTTTTTTGGTTGCTATTTTTGTATTTGCATCAAGGTCTAAAAGAGTCTGACAACAGTCATGGAAACAAAGCGTTTTCAGCTGTTGTGTATTGTAGGGTTAAGCATCTGTGTTAAACTTCACTTCCTTTTTGTTTGATGCTAAAAGTAGCAACCCTAATAACGCTTGGGTTTAGTTTGGCTCTCTATTTTAAGATCATATTCAAAAGAAATATGAGTACATAAAAGAACAGCAAACTTAATGAAAATGAGTGCATGTGTTTTCCTTGACAACCTGCTTCTCCACTCTTCAGGCCAAACTTGGGAGTTCTAAGGAAGAATCAGGTTTCAGTCTTATCAGAAAGTACACAAAAATGTTGTTCAAAACAAGCAGTTTAGCTTTTCAGAGGTGGTCAGGTGTTTTTGTTAGCTGGAGTGATTTTGTATTTCATGGTTCTGAGCACTGTGTTTTTAATTTTGTGGCACACCCACGTGGCCAAATGAAGGCACATCACTCCGGGTTGGCAAGGAGTTACCTGCAGCGAAACTGCCAACTGCCGGAGGTTTTATGCTTTGAATATAGTTGCCAGTAAACAAAAACTCAATGGTTAAGCAAGCACTCTTCTGCCAAGCTCCAAAGCACAGTCTTTTAAAGAAATGTGGTTTCGTGTTTGGAACAGAAATCTGCAAGTCGGACAATCTGGATTCTATTTGCAGTTCTGCCACAGCCTTGCTCCATGCCTTTAGCCAGATATCTTGAGATGTGGAATTCAGAGGTGCACTGAGAGTTCAAGCAGCCTGTGCTCTCTCTTGGAGTTGGTCTTACTTTAAAACAAGCCTAAAAGCTGCTACTTTTGCAAAATCAGAGTTTTGAGCTATAACTTATTGCGACTCTTTCAGGAGTTCAGTGCTAAGGAATAGCACATCTAATTGACTTAGAGCTATAAATAACAAATGTGCATTTTGATTCTTTTATAGGAAGCGTGACTATGAAGGGTTTCTGTGTTCTCTGCTGCTGCCTGTGGAATCTCGAACCTCTGCTTTTGCCTTGAGAGCCTTCAATGTGGAACTGGCTCAGGCAGGTATTAAATACATTTGTGAACTCTGGAAATTTAAAATAACAATTTTGATATTCTAAGTTACAAGTGTAAGTACTCTTTCTGTAGTTGGTGGTGTTTTGCAAAGGTTAACTTTTATACAGTCAAGGGCCATGAATAAATAGTGCAGTACAAACCTCCAGTTTTGAATGGCCCATGGAAATTACCCAGCCTGCCCTATTATTTTGTTTATGTGTATAATTTTTATGTGATTGCATCTAAATCC
This sequence comes from Haemorhous mexicanus, assembly GCF_027477595.1. NCBI lineage: Eukaryota > Metazoa > Chordata > Aves > Passeriformes > Fringillidae > Haemorhous > Haemorhous mexicanus. Next base: position 134,921,141 of record NC_082341.1, read on the forward strand.
TGGCTTCACGTGCAGTTAATGGGTAAAGTGCAGCTAAATCCTAAGCGTAGAGGGCTGGTCAAAAAATGGGATGCTATAATCAGGACCAAGTTTTTGTTGGCAGAAGCAAGGTGAAGAAAAGGCTTCAGGAGGGAAATTTGTTGTTAGACAGTTGTGGGAGAGGAGTGGCTGCAGTCTCTCCAATTTGCGAGGTGCCCAGAAACTGCCGTGCAACCAGGAAAGTTGGCAGTGCTTACCAGAAAGGAGTGATCAGGAAATGAGCTGACCAGGCAAAACCCCTGACCAGCTTCTGCAGACTCTGCTTCTGGCAACCCATGGTGTGCCCTCCCTCTGGCTGCTGTCACCACTGCTTTTATTCCATCAGGGAAGAAAGCTAAAGTGAGGGTTGCCCAGCATTTAATCTCTGTGAGTTTTAAAATCAAGTTGTGGTGAAGATGTCACATTTACTCTATGCAGTGTTCCTAAGCTTTATGAGGAATAAATGTCAATTCAGAACTGAGCTCTTTCTCAGCTGAGTTTGACTATGTCCTGTGTCTGTCTTTTCAGCATAGATAGACCAAGTGTGTTAAAGACACTGAATTTCACTGCAGATGTATCCTTTCCAGATTAAAGACTCCATAACTCAGAAGACGACAGGTTTGATGCGGATGCAGTTCTGGAGGGACGCTGTGGAGGACATTTACAGCGATAACCCACCACATCAGCCCGTTGCTACAGAACTGTGGAGGGTAAAGTACACCTTTCCTGTCCTAAAATTGGCTTTAATATTACTGTGAGAAGTAATGTCAGTGTTTTGTGTGTGCTGTGCTGCATCCCTTCTAATTGACAGCACTGTTTCCAGCACAAATCCAGGACACAGTGCCATAAAAGTCCTGTGAAGAAAATTAACTCTATCCCAGCCCAAACCAGTACAGTATTCAGTCAGAAGTAATTCTGATTCTGGGGTACCAATTGCAACCCTCTCCAGTAGCTATGACTGCCAGACGTAGTCCCTTCTCACAAAACAGAAAATTGGTTTTGAAGTGGAAGAAGAATGGTCTTTGATGAGATTTCATCTCAGGTATGATTCCTGTAAAGGAAGACCAATATAGTACGATCCAAACAAAACTGCTTGCAAAATAAGATGATGAAAAATAATTCAGAAAGTACTTTTAGGAGCTCTGATCGCTCTAAGCACTGCTGAGCACTGGATTGAACTAACAATTTAATGTGTCTTGGTGACTTTTGCAGTCAGGATGGGGTTTTATTTCCATATTTCAGCAAATACCCCAAGAGTGAAAGCCCATGACTTCACAAATGTCCGAGAATGTCATTGCAATTCTAAAAAAAAAAAGGCATTTGGAAAGACACCTGAACTCACAAGTATTGCAGAGCTGTTAATAGAATTAACGTGTCTTTGCAAGCGTATTCTATGTATATTCTTTTGTTGCTGTTGAGTTTATATGAGGACAATGTGGTTTTCCAGAATAAATTTAAGTTACGGTATTTAAATGTGTTCCTGAAGTTTTGTGTATCCCAGAATACTTGCATGTAGGTTCCAAATTTTTATACACTAGTAAAGTAGATAAATAGCCTTTAATAGTATTTCTAGAATTATTAATAGTTCAGCTCTTGGTGACTTTAATATAAACTTAGACAGCAACTTTATGATGAGTGATCTTACTTTTCTATCTATTTTGAACGTATGAAAAGTGAGACCTAATTCTCTGCTCATTTCTGTGGAAGAAGCCAATTTTTCAAACTTCAGAGAAATGAGGACCCATGTGTTTGAATGAAGTAATGGATGTAATGTACAAGTTGGGTAATTTAGCATGGTTGAGTTTGGTCCTTTTAGTCTTGACCTGTTAGTATTCCAAGGATTTCATTTACACAATGATATGTGAGGTGAACAAGTGATGAAAACCCGACATTTGTAGTTATAAGTTAAAATTTGTCTTTTCATATACCAAGTACCATCTCAAGCAGAATTTATAGAATCAACAAGATCTGGTCTTGTCAAACCTTGAAAAAATATTTACTAATATGATGGATGTAAAGAAGAAGTTGAAAGTGAGCAACAAGGACTAAATTGTGAGAAATCTGCTCCGTAAATTTTGTTTATAGATGTTTTTACGTGTGGTTGTAGCCTTTCTGAAAATGTGTTCTGAAAAATTCAAACTGTGGAATTAAGAGGATAGAAGGTAAGTTGATAGAATGAAGTGGTGCAGGAAGGAAGTCCAAAATAAGACAAGAACCAAAAGAAGAATGCATGAATATGAGATGCTGTGCAATATTTTTTTAAACAAACCCATAATATTAATTGTATTGCTTTGTTAGCATTCTGTCTTTATGGTACATGCTGGTATGTTGTGCTGACATTTTCTTGAGAATTTACAGGGGGAATACTTTTGTTGCTAGACTCTGGAGGAAACTCTGTTCTTTTTGGAAAGTGAACATAGTTATCTGCAAATATTTTGTGGGAACATATGACTCTGAGAATAAATTAATTTCATAAACATTTTTAAAGAAATGCTTTTAGTTTGCTGGCGGGATGTCTGGTATTTCATTTTCTGTGTGCAGCAACTTGCTGTAAATGCCAGTTGAAAATTTCTGTATTTGAAGTTTCTCATTTTCCACTGACTTGCCACTTTGATTTAACCCAGTGAATACAATTCTTGTATTAAATACCTAAAATGTATTTCAGCCTTCAGAATGCAGTACTTCCATCACTTTGTATATATTAACAGGGAGGTTTTATTTGATAATTTTTAGGCTGTCAAGAGGCATAACTTGACTAAAATGTGGTTCATGAAGATCATAGATGAAAGAGTAAGTATTTACCCTTCAGAGTCTGATTCTGGCTTTAGTCATATTTGGGGTTTCTTTTCCTTATTTTTCTAGGTTTGCTTGTAAAACAAAAGCTTATGTAATTTTCCAGACAGTAGTATTTCTCTTTAAAAATTATACTGCTACATTTTAAAAATTCTTCCTTGATGCTACTCTTCATAGTTTCCATTCTTTCTGCCAAATGGCTAATAGAATCCTTTGTTTATTTTTATCTTAAATTGATATAGTTTGTGAATTCATGTGGATATTTAAATCTCAAAATTTAAATGATCTATCTGAACCCTTCTACCACACTTTCATGCTACTCCTTATCATGGCTGTGGAGTTTTTTCTAAGCAGTGGTGTAAACTGGAGCATTCAAATCCCATCAAGTTTAAAATAGCCACCTTTTTTCTTGGGGAAAAAACAAGGTTAAGAACATCACTGGTACAGTGATGTTGCTACAAACTCTGACACAAGGACAAGAATAAAAAGCAGAGTGCAAGAATCTGCGAAGCTAATTTTGCTGCTAAAGTAAGTGTCTCATGAAGCTATAAATTGAGCAAATTCATGGTCAGTTACTTGCAGAGGGTCATTGCTATGACAGACTTCAGACTTTCTAAATGTTAAGACTTTTTTATGGTATGTTGGTATGTTTCAACCACAGAAACCACTAGGACAGGAGGAATGCTGGAGGGTGTTATAGTTTTGCATGTATTTTTTTATTTTTGATGTGTTATTTGTTAGCGCCACTAAGTTGTTCAGAGGGCTAGAACACTTCTCCTGTGAAGACAGGCTGAAAGATTTGGGGCTGTTGATTCTGGAGAAGAGAAGGCTCTGGGGAGACCTTAGAGCACCTTCCAGTACCTAGAAGGGGCTTACAAGAGCTGGAGAGGCACTTTTGATAAGGGCATGTAGTGATAGGACAAGGAAGAATGGCCTTGAGATGAAGAAGGGTAGGTCTAGATTAGATCTGAGAAAGAAATTGTTTACTGTGGGGATGGTGAGACACTGGAACAGGTTGCCCAAAGAGGTTGTGCGCTCTTTATGAGGTGTTCAAAAGTTGGGTGGACCTCTGAGCAACCGGCTCTGGTAGAAGGTTTCCATGTCCCCATGTCCATGGCAGAGAACTTGGAGCTAGATGATCTTTAAAGTCCCTTCCAACCCAAACCACTCTATGATTCTATGAATCTATAGTTTTTTACATGACTAACACTTCTGTGCATTTCATAGATTTATTTTATGTTTTTAAAAAATACATTCCTGTTAATCTAAATTTCTCTCTGCTTCAGATGCAAATTAAATACTGACAACCCTATAATGTAAGAATACCATATGATGTTTTGGTTTTGCTGTTTCCTTTTTTATGGAGAATTCTGATTTCATATTATTGCAGAAAATTGTATTTGCTCCTTGGCTGCAGTTGAGCATAGTTATTTGTTAGGCTTGCTATAAGCTTTAATGACTGCTTCTATCTGAGTTTATACTCTATCTCTCAATTTGGTCCTTCTTTTGTTTTTGGTGGTGCATTGGATTGACATGATTGGAGTAATAAGCCTGTATGAGCAGCAGTTATGTTTGCATTCTACTGAAGCTCCGTGTTTATGTTCCAGGTGAAGAATTTGGATGATCGGCCATACCGTAACATCCAGGAGCTGGAAACATATGCTGAGAACACTCAGAGTGCTCTCTTGTACCTCATCTTGGAAACACTGGGTAGGTGTTTTCCCCTATCTAAGTTTTGCTGATGACTCATTAATGCAAGTAATATTTACTGATATTTTAAAAAGCCCTTTCTTTTCTACTGGAATTTAATTTCAGTAGAAGTTGTCCTAGGTGGAATTTCAGATATCTTTTGAATGCTGAACCATAAATGTGGAATTGTACTACAACTAGCCAACAGCTCTGTACTTTCCTTGGAAGCTGCCATTGAAGTGCAGTTTCCTACTGTTCTTTGCTTGGTTTTCTCTGTTCTTGCTCCTTTTACAGAACGAGGAAAATTCAGCTCTTCACTGCATTTCAACTATCCTACTTGTCAGAATACAAAGTGCTGTAGGTATCCTGCAGCTGTTGTTCTGTATTGCAGTGATGGACACTGATTATCTTGAAACGGCCAACTTCCCGACCTATAAACTTCCTTTGTAATTTGGGTCTGAATCCTCTCCTTTTCCTAGAAGTAGGTTAACTATCAGTAATTGAAGAGCTAGAAAAAAATGCAACAAAGATGATCCCTGTGATCATGAGCTACTGTCTGTGTCATGTCTAATGTAAGAACCACAGATTGGGAAAGAACTGTTCATTTGTAATGAAGAAAAGGGTAATTTTCATTTAGGTATCTGTTGCATTATGGAAGTATTCCCAGTATGAGCTCAGATGTAAAAAAAAAGGTGAAAATTATTACTATTATTACTTAGTGTTTTGTATTGTAGTAGCAATACTTTCCTCTTGCTTGTCAGACTAATCTGCTGAAAGGGCAAATACTGATGTTAAAAGTTAAAAAACATAGAAGAAAGAGAAGTAAAAAGAGAGAGATGGTAAGTACATTCTTCTTTGAAAAAATTGAGGAACTTATTTCTTAACATCTGATGTTTGCTTCCTCAGTAGGAAATCAGTGAAATGTTGCAAATGTCTTTCTGAATCTCTTATTGAAGAAATGTAGTACCATGAGAAATGCCAGTGTCTTCTGAGAAATCCTGAATAAGTTCAGTCATGCTTGGATCACTCACTTCTCATAAAAATCAGATAAAACTGGTTTTGAAAATTTGTATGGAGACTCTGGATATTCTAAGTGTTCTATTGTCATATTTAACTTCTCTTAAATATACAAATGTAACAAAATATCTAAGCAAAAGTCTCTTTCTCTACATATTAAACAGTTAACTTTTCTTATTTATTTTTCCCCGCAAATTGAGAAACTAATCAAACTAATCAAATACAGCCCCTTTCTTGGTGTTGCCCATCAGCAGTGTTTTGTAGACTAGGTGGACCTGGTTTCATTCAGATCATCTTTACTAAATTTCTTGTGCTTTTTAGACTCCTTATTCCTGACCAGTCTCCTGTTGTAGCTCTCCCAGTGTGTGCTCTCTTAGTACTAGTGCTGTTTTATTCTTGCTGATTTCAGGTTATTTCTTTTGTCAAGCTCATTCTGACTGGTAATCCTGTCGTCTGAAGTCCTGGTACTTTCTTTCAAGTCCTGTCATTTAAAAATATTAATATTTGTGCTCTCTAACTAATTACCTAAGTAGTTAGTAAATAATATCCATTGATTCCTCCAAGCCACACTTTGCTTTCTGCTGCCATTGCCAAAATCAGTCCCTGTAGTGTGGGTATAGTCACTTTTTTATAGAGGATTCTGAGACCCACTGAAGACCCAGACAGGCTTCTGCAGTAAATCTGGTATCCCCAGTGTTATTTCCAGATGTCAGTTAGACTAATTGATCTGTAATTGCTGTCTCCTCAGTTCTTTCTTTGTAGAATGCTGCTGCTTTTAAGAGTTTTTATAAATTTTAATTTACATTTTCATTTTATCCTGGCTCAGCTTTATAATCAGTCTAAACCAAGCTTTTATGGACTTTCAATGAAGAGCAGTGGTGCTGCTCTGCCCCACTCATCTCCCTCTTTCAGTTCTCACAGTTTATGTGACTGTGCAGTAACTAACAGTAGTTTTCTGTTATTTTGGTGATCTGATTCAGTTTGCCTCATTGCTCCTGACAGCACAAGGGAGGGGGTAGAAATATAGGTTTGGGGGGTGAAGCATTGGATCATTTCTCTTTGACTTCACTACACTGATGAATCATCTGCAGCTAATCATGAAACTGCACTGTAAGCATTAATGCTTGTCATGAATCTCACACTTGAATGACTTTTTCTGGCAGGAAAAGCAGTTCTTGGAATACTGTTATCCTGGGAGAGGATATGCCAGTGAAAGTGAGTTTGTGGACCAGTGTGTTATATCTGAATAGGTGCTGCTGTGCTAAGTATACTGTTTGCAGATACTACAACAAGAGGCATCTTGCTCCTGAATATGGAAATGAATTAATTTTTCTGCTGTTTTGCACCTCTGAGTTGAGATCTCAAGGCAGTTTATGCACATGAACAGTTCTATCATGGACCAGTGCACATAGCTTTCCTGAAGTATGACTGCGATACACATCAGACAAGACCATACCCCTCAAAAGGCCTGAGTGCATGTTTCTAAACATATTGTTTCTGCAATTTTAGGTGTGAGGGACATCCATGCTGACCATGCAGCCAGTCACATTGGGAAAGCACAAGGCATAGTTACCTGTTTAAGAGCAACTCCATATCATTGTACAAGACAAAAGGTCTTTCTTCCCATGGACATTTGTATGTTGGTAAGAGAAGCAAATAGTCTGAAATTGAACAGTACAGTTTTTCTAACTCTGTTTCTCAAGGCTAGGTATGAGATCATAATTTATTATGCCAGGAAGAAATGGTATGTGTTTTCTTTATTTTTACTCTTTCTGCTGTGGCCTGCTAATTGTCACAGCTTTATATCTTTTGGGAAGTGAGAGGAGTGATCTTCAAGAAACTTCAAGAAACTCTAGGTTTCCCTTAGGGGTTTGTTTTGTATTATTAAATGTTTTAATATTTTAGGAATTTTTCCATTAATGTATAAAAATGCATGTATGGATTGGGTCCTGGGGGTTTGCATTTTGGGGTTGGGTGTGGGGTTTTTTTAATCTTTTTTTTTTTTTTTTCCTTTTCTATCACCATAAAGGAAGCACTGTGAGAAATTTTACTTTGAACAATCTTCTTGTGCTTCTCTTTATTACCTTTTCATAATGTGCTGGTGGTTTGTGTGTTTTTTTTCTGTTCCATATTTTACAGTTATAGGCCTATATTTCATACATTTCTGTAGGAAATCGTATAGCTCTCCAATTTGAACTGTACATCAAATTTGCACTGGAATTTAGCAGATCTTTCAGTTTAGGTAAAATGGGATTAAAGCTTGGAATTTTTCATTAATGTTCCATGGGTTAATCTGTAGGCATCTCAGCTATTAGTCCTTCATTTCCAGTCTTTATTTTTAAATGCTAATGCTGTTCTTTTTCAACTTAACCAAAATTTGTGCAATTATGGTGATGCCTAAGGTGGTTGTGTTAGTATTTTCTTAATATAATTTCAATACAGTTAAAAATTTGAATTGGAAATCTAGTAATGTAGGTAGCTGCAAAAAATGATACTAAGATATACTAATATAGGTCAGATACTAAAGATTCTAATATAGGTCAGGATTATAAGACCACAGAAAGGAATTGCACTCTCCTTTCAGCCCTTCTGGGACTGCGTGTTATGGGAGGCTTTCCAAGTTTTCAGCTTTTCAAACCTAGCCTGAAAATTCAGTCATTCCTTGCCATGGAAGGTGTTCTGCAGTGAAACTATAAAAACAGCTTGTATCCCTTCTGTGCAGACAATCTTGTAAGCATTTCAGCTGCTGGCAAGAACTGTGGAGTTCTCCTGAGTCTGTACTTCCTGTGAAGCCTTTCTGCCTGCCTTCATACAGCTCTCACATGCCTCAGTGTTGTTGAGAGGAGTGGGCAACTGGTGCAATTCTGAATATGCCATATTCTGTCTTAACATTGGTCACTGTAGTTGAAGAATAAGTTTGGAGTTGGCTTTTTGGGGTTCGGAAAGGCTCTTTTCTGGTGGTTCTGGGGTTGGTTGGTTGGTGTTTGAAGATGGCTTTGTTTGATGTTCTGTTGGTTGGTTTTTTTGTGCGTCTTGGATGTGCACACCAATTCCAAGATTCAAAAGCCAGCAGGGCTTCGTGGTAGCTGTTACTGGCTTTCTTCTGCTTAGTATTGATTCTTGGATTCTGGTTTTAAAAATTGGGTATCTAAACTGATGTAAATCCTCCAGACTTTGAAATCTGACTTTATTATCTTACTGACCACAAAATTTTAGGAAACAAACTTGTGCAGAGTCTGTACCAGCTGTTCTCTTTGTTTTCTTAATTTTTTTTTTCCAAATGACTGACCAAAAGAAAGGGAATTAAAAAATGAGAGAGCAGTGGTAGAACACTTAGGCTGTTTTAGTCTTTAGTCCTTAGCTTCATTGCTGGGACAGGTTTTTGAGAAGCAAAAATGGAAACTTGATATTTTTAGAGGGCTTTTTCTCTTTTTTTTGATTTTGGTTTTCCTTCCTATGTCTAGCATGGAGTTTCACAAGAGGATTTCATAAGAGGCAAGCAAGAGAAAAACGTGAGAGATGTAATTTATGACATCACCAGCCAGGCCCATATTCATCTAGAACATGTGAGATTCCTTTCCTTTTATTTATCTAAATAAACATAAGTGATGCTAGTCTTCACAAAGCATTTGTTGTTAGAAGACTTAAAGCTGCATACTTAATTTCAAATGTTTTGCCCTTTTTAATTTTGAGAGTTCACATTAAAAAAATCCCACCACATTAAAGATTCAAATATTACAACTACTTCTGTGCGAATATTACCTTATGTACAGGAGACAGTTTACTCACAGCCAGGTCCAATTTCATATATGTAAAAGCTGCCTAAAAAAATTATTACTGGAAGAGAAACTTTAGGTAGACTTTTATAAATGCAGCTATGTGCCAGCATGTGATGAGCACCATAGAAAGAACATCTGCATATGGTATTTCACAGTGGAATGGCTGCCAGGAGAACAGAGTGTGTTGCCTTTAAGTGCTGGTTCGTGTGTGTGGGAGGGGGGATTCATTCCCTGACATGACCAGCCATGCCCAAAGCCATGTTGAGAAAGGTGCTTTCTGTTTATTTCTGACATGCAGCCAAGTCAATTAGGAAAATCTCTTTGGTTGGAACAGTGGATGATGGGCCCTGAAGAACTGCAGAGTCCTACTCTATTTTTTCTTTCATGCTTTTATTCTAGCTGCATTAGGAGATGCTTGCCTAGTGCACCGTACAAAAGCAGAAAAATGTTTTATTGGCAATGCTTTGTCTTCCTCTAGCTGGAAACCAAAGCACTACAAAGATTTTCTTACGTCTACACGTACATGTACGCTTTGAGTATTGCACCCAGTGGTTCCAGTCAAGGCAGTCTGGAAAGATAACACTTCAGAGTAAAGAAATGCCAGATTTATCTCTGCATTTGCACCATTAATACAATCCTCAATTACAGCATGACCTGTGATCACAGTATCTTATGCAGTTGAAATAGGAGAGCCCTTCATCTTTTTCCTGAAAGTCAGATGTGGCATCCCTGGTTTGTTCAGTCAGTGCCTACTGAGCTGATTAATGTTTTTGTTTTATGTTAATAATGTGTATATGTTATAACAGCCTTCCAGTACCTAAAGGGAGCCTACAAGAAAGCCAGACTTTTTACAAGGGCATTAAGGACAAGGGGAGATGGCTTTAAACTGAATGACAGCAGGTTTAAATTAGATGTTTGGGAGAAATTCTTTACTGTGGGGGTGATGAGACACTGGCACAGATTGCCAGAGAAACTGTGGATGCCCCATCCCTGGAAGTGTCCCAGGGCAGGTTGGATGGGAATTTGGGCAGCCTGGTCTAGTGGGAAGTGTCCCTGCCCATGGCAGGAGGGTTGGATCCAGATGATCCCTTCCAACCCAAACCATTCTATGATTCTTTGTACCCTTAGGCTTTATTTTTCATACACTAATTATAATTCACATTTAAGGCATTCCTGTTCATGCTGTTTAACCTGATCTCTCAGTTTTTGTGGTCACATGCCCAAGAAAAGTGTTTATTCCATTTAGAGGCAGGGAACAGAGACAAAGTACAGCATCAAAACTGTCAATTATCTTTGTTCAAGCTGAAATATTTTGTTTTTTTTTTTTATTTTCCACCCTTCAACCCATAATGTACAGTGCATAAAACCCATTGCCTTTTGGCTAAGAAAAATGCCAAGTGCATGGCCTGAAATGCCTCATTACAGGGATGGAAGGCATGGAAAATGAGTAATGTGTATTTATGGTTGACATATTTAAGTTTGGTTGCTGGTATTGTATGAAAACTTTATACAAGATATAGGATAGAAGCAGGAAGAGAATTTGGTTCTTCAGAACCTTTCAGGTAGTTTGATAATGCATAGTTCATTGGTCCCCTGGTTCCCAACATGAGCCTACCAACTTCTGAAGAGAACAGGCCTCCTTTCTTCCCACTTCATTCCTAGAGCCCTGCCCATGTTATGCACTGGGAGGGTCCTGTGGAAAGTATGCAATGTGATCATGTAATTGGAGACTAAAGAGAAAAGTATAAATACAAAGAAACCAGATTAGGGCAGCATTAGCATTTTATTCAACTGAATGTTGATCCTGGCACTCCTCCCATTTTCTTTCCCCTTTGTATGTTTTTTAATGGGTGGGTTATATCACCTTAATTAAAATTTTTTTAAAATTCCTCTCTGAATACTTGTTTCTAGTCTCCCATCATCAGTGAATTGTTGACAATGCAGGAACTGTAGAGTGTTCAATCCACTTGAACTGGCCATAGCTGGCAGCAGTAACAGAGTATTGGCCTCCTACATAATCAGATGGTCTCTGTTAATGCAAGTACAAGGATACTTTCTGCCTAATGGATGAAATGGGCTTTTGCTGGCAGCATTTGCTGGGTATTTCAAGACCTTAGGTGAATCTAATGGGCTGGCGCCTTTAAATGCATCTGTTCTGCTGTATAAAAACACCATTTTGTTTTGCCTGAGGGTCTTCACAGCCAGTTATCCTTAGGTTTAGATGGAATTACAGAGATGGGTAAAGTTCAAACCTGCAGAGAGGTTTCAGCTGTCTCAGCATTTACACAAACCATGTATTTTAGAGGATGAGGGTAACAATTACCACCCTCATTTCACAGCCAGAAGACACCTAAATCTGAAATGCTGAATGGAGTCTCAGCCATGTTACATGAAGCATATTGTAGTAGTGTGGCCCTTAATATTGAGAAAAAAGTTTCTGGAGTATGGTTAGGTCTTCCTGACACTGCAGCTGCTGACCAGCAGGTGGCAAAATATAATAATGAAGATTGCAGTTTTCTTTAGAAATTGTCTGTTTTATCAGCATGAAAGCATGTAAGTAAAGTCCCCCAAAGTGTTGCCTTTGAAAGCCTACAAATACATTTACACTATCTCCTTCTTTTTCTTCAGCACCCCTTCCCCAGTTCCTCTGGTGAAATAGGATCTCCCTTTTGGCTTTTTGCATTTGTCTCTGTTGTCTTACATCATTATGGGACTCAGTTTATCAAGGGAGATAAAATGCTTTCTGAATGACATGTGACCCATTCTGGGTTGAGAAGGTCAAACAAGACTACTTTATTTTTTCATCTTGCAATTAATAATAGAAGGGCAGAGCATTAGATCAGGGAAGAACATTTTTCTATTTTAGAAATAGATATACACACACAGTTGTTATTATATGTCAAAATTTTAAAATAATTTGTCTTCTAAAAAGATTGATAATTTTTCCCTTCTAAAGTTTCAGGCTCATTTTCTCAGTTGTCTGGAAAGGTCCATGAAAAACTAAACTTTACAAACTCACACATTCTTACCAGTATTTATAGAGAGTTAGTTTGTTTTAGCCTGTAAGAAAAGGCAAAACAAGAAGGGATTTTGTTTTTATAGACATGCATTACAGGAAGACTTGTTCAGCTCTGTTAGATGTACTGACTTGAATACAAGCTTAAATTGCAGATTTAATGCAGTCATACTTTAGATTTTTATATGTAGATACCGAGGAACTGAGATGATTTAGATTTCTCAGATAAATAACCAAAGCATTTACAACTGGATTCTTGGGACCGATGGCAATGTTGAACCAAAAAGTTACACTCAGAAAAATGCATTTCTGGTCTTCCATAATTTCTGTCTTATGGGGGGGGGAAAGTTAAACTGTATTTACTGGTATTTACTAAACCAGATGCAACTTGGGACTTTGTTGGAACAAGGCATGCTCATTTACCTTGGTTTATAGTATGTAGTCTTGAGGTCTGTTAAATCATGTATTTTTGCAAGCCTCTCCCAGTATTACATACTTTTGTGTAACTACTTTTGTACACAGCTTTCATGGAAGGAAATGTTACAGTTTCAGGATGTCAAAATAAAAAGGGATAATGCTGGTAATGCAGTGTGTTGCCTCTAAGCATTATATATAGTACTTGATGTTTAATCAGAAATGTTAAATTCTTCTGATAAGTACTTTTTTTTGTGTTTTGTTTTTCCCTCCAACCTTACCCCATTTACTTTCAGGCTAGATCTTTCAGTAAGAAAGTTCCTGTGAAGGCGTATCCTGCTTTTTTCTGTACGGTGGGTGTGATATCACTCTTTAAGTGATGGACTTATTACTGTGCTGATACATTTGTGAAGAGTATTCAAATTAAGCATGGTGAACTACCACTTCATGTGTCTTATTTTGGAAGGGAGTAATACTTAAAACTCATAGAAATCACAATGTGTCCCTGACTGTAGAACCTTACAGTTTTGATCAACACTTTTAATCCTTCTCTTTTAACTACATCATTCCATCCAAGATGTCTTTATTCATACACTGCTGTTCTAATGCAAGAGCCCCACATCCTGTCTATTTTCATAATTTGGTGTTTGGTCTACTAAAAGATAACGCTTTTCTTCACAAAACTTGACTTTTTTATATGCTTCAGTGTGATGATTACACTACCATTTAATAGCACGGGCAAACGATCAAGCCTTTTTTGAAGTTTCTCATTTGGTTTCTCGTATTGCTTTTTAAACCTAATGCCTAATTACTTGTGTGCGCCATGTGTATTAAGCTTTTTTCTTCTTTTCTAGGTTGCTTTAGATGATTATTTATATAACATGCGGAAAGTGGACTTCAATATATTTCATCCAAGCTTACAAAAGAAGAGTACATTATTACCATTGTATTTGTATATTAGATCTTGGAAAAAAACATATTAAAGTTTGGTTGGTTATTTTATTATGGATTCTGAGTGCTGAGGTTTTTTCTTCAATGTCTTAACTTGCTAGAATTGCGAAGTGTCTGACTTCACACTTCTGCAAAATGCTGTTCCAGGGAAACAGCAGATGCACATGAACTATAGCTGTCAGCTTGCTGGCAATAGCTAAGTTTCTTCTTGGAATATTAGGCTGATATCTCTTTTTCACTTGTCTGCCAAGTCATATGTCCTTGTCTGAGATTGTTTTTCTTGTCTTTCCTGTAATAACAGCAATATGACAGAGTTCTTGGACAAACACTGTGCTAATGGATACTTCTGACGGTTCTGATTCTTTGCCGAGGAAAGGAAATAGAAAAAAGACTGCTTTGTTTGTTCCCAAAAGCAGTTACAGTAAATGCCCTTTAAATCAGCTAAGTAGTTCTATTTAGTGCAAGGAGCAGGCTTCCTGCAAATAGTGGTGATGTTTCAAAGAATGAGCATGTATATTTGAATGCAAGAAAACTGTCAGGAAAAGCTTTAGCAGAAATTATTTAACTGTGTGTTGAGACTGAGTATGGAAGTGATTAGAGGTAGTGGGAGGATAGCTTTGCAACCAAGGAAGAGAGCCCATATGTTAATATCTATGGATCAGCATGGATAAAACAAAATACATATTTTATCTCTGGTGTTTCACTCTGCTCTTGGTTTGGCTGTATCTTCCTCCTGGCCTCGTGTCTATTGTTGCCCACAGCTGTCATTGCAGTGTGGGTTCGACTGCCCCTTTGTTCAGTATTCAGCACATCTCTCAGGACATCCTCCTGTGTGGCTTCCCTGAATTCCTTTTCTTTGGTACTGTGAAAACATTCCTGAATGTTTCAGGTAATTTTAGTCCTTTTTCTCTCTCTAAAGATTCTGGGTTTTTTTGTGGGAAATTACTAGTAGCTTTGTACTCAGCATCTCTTAGGATCAAAGTAAGTATTTCTGTTTGGTTTGTTTTATGGTAAAATAATGCTTCCTAACATTCAGCTTAATTCAGTTGCACAAATCCAGTAGTTTGTTCTGCCCTCATCCTTGTTCTAGTAAATAGCTTCTTTTCCTAGAGATTTTTTTTTTTCTTAAATCGGGGCTAATCACCCCAGATGCTTGGCTGTATAACAACATCCTGTATTTTTGTGTAAAAGGCTACATAATTAATTTCTGCAAACAAGATTTGTGGCTTTTTTTATCACAAACTGTCAGCATGATAGAAATCTTAGGAACCTGACATTAAGTTCTTTGTTTGGTGATTTTGCTTTACATGTTTTAAATTGATTTGTGATACAGATCTTGGTTAATCTGCAGGTTTTTATTCCTGAGTAAGACATTTCTCTTTGAATTTGTTCAGCTCAGTATCCTGCTTTCTGTATTACTAGAAGTGGAATAATCAAGGTGATATAAACCAAAAAGAATCAGTATGTACTGGATTGGGAGCATACTGGTTGTTTTCTTAATGTATAATCTTTACAGGCTCTGTCCACTTTTCAGATCAGCTGCAGTATCATATCACTGGTGTTTCTCAATGTGGCAAAGAGGTCTGATAAAAAGAAAATGTTTAATTCCCATGCAGGCACTGCAGCTCTTTGTGCCAAATGAAGAGTAAAGGCTTCGGCTCTGTTGTTGCTACCAGGCCAGCTGCACGTTCTCTCTGTTTATTTTGTGATCTGGAGCAAGCATTACAAATGCCTCTTTCTGCACTTGGTCATGTTTTGTTCTGAATGTGCTGAGTCAGGACAGTTGAGGCAGACCTGTCTGTCCTCTGAAAAGGAATCACTCTCCTGTAAAGTCTTCTCCTAGGCAACTAGCGACAAGATAAGAGGGCACAGTCTCAAGCTGTGCCAGGGGAGGTTTAGGCTGGACATCGGGAGGAATTTCTTTGTGGAAAGGGTTGTTAAACATTGGAACAGGCTGCCCAGGGAAGTGGTGGCATCACCATCCCCAGAAGCGTTGGAGAAATGAGTGGATGTGGCACTTAGTGCTGTGATTCAGTTTACAAGGTGGAGATCAGTCAAAGGTTTGACTCAATCTCAGAGGTCTTTGCCAACCAAAATGATTCTGTGATTCTGTAATATTTCCTTTCTCATCATGACAGGTAAACAGCAACCTCCTCTGCCTTGACTATCCTTCAGCATAGCAATTTCCCAAATTTTCCTCATAGCAATATCCCCTGAAAGGCAGGTCCTTCTCCACCCTTCTCCAATCCATGCAAAGTTGTAGCTAGGCCTGTTCTTGACCCTTTCCCTAACTGTGGCCTAGGATGGCAGCTTCTTTCCTACAGGGGACTGGGATAACCTTATAATACTGCAACTCTATGTATGCACAATTCTAACACTGGATTTTGAAAAAATTTGAGAGAAGCAAGTATTAGTATTTTGTCCAGGATGACCTTCTGGTCACTAAACCTCAGGTTTAAAGTCACCACTGCTGAAATCAGTCCTTTTCTGGTTCCTATACATAAAAACATGCAAACAGCAAACCAAAACAACCCCACCCCAATCCATCAAAAAAACTGCTAAGACATTAGTAGCCAACATTATTAGGAGGCTATTGTAAAATGTAAAAAGCCCTTTTACATTAAAAATTAGGAAGAGAAACCAGTCTCCTAAAATGTAGTTCACTAAAAGCAAGAGGAACAGTCTACACCAGCTGTGGAAACAAGTCATAGTCCATTACAGGTTGAATTATTTCACAAGCTAAATATCCCTCCCATAATTGTTTGAATTGGCATTGGTTAACATTGAAGTGAATTTGCAACTGAACAAGTATCAAGAAAATGTCCCACTTCAGTATTAACAAAATTGAAATCAGACTTACTCTGAGCTCAGGGTAATCCAAAAATGCTCTCCATGTGTAAATTTTCTTTGCTTTCCCATCACATACTCATGATTCTCCATCCACCTGAGAATGTCTTGCATGAGCCATAGGGTGTACCTGCAAATCTGCAGGGACATAAATGTCTTAAGTCAGGATTTCTCTTTGTTTGGAATACAGTATCAGTGAAGTATTCCATACCTGGAATAGGTATGTCTTTGCAAAAACAGAACTGTCACCATTTTTTCACTAGGACATGCTTGACTTTTACTTTCTGGCACAAGTCACAGCTCCATAAAAATGAGAAACTTGGATTAAAAAAAAATGCACTAAGGAAAAATGTCATGTTACCATTACAGCACTGTACGGTAGAACTCCAAGTAATTTAGGCTAGGGAAAACATCTTGCATTGCAAACTTTAGGACATAATTATTCTATTTCACATGTGACACTGGGTCCACACTGCTTGAAGTACAGCTTTTTTACCTTACATTGTTTCTTACTGGGAAGGTACTCATAGAAGAAATGAAAGCCAAGAGATTATTTTTCAATTAGGTACTGTTTGAAAACCAAACTACAGAATCAAAATAACAGCAGCTACTGAAAAACATTAGTTTGGCCAGCATAACTAGAGGGCAGCAGCATTATGCAATAAACTGCTGATTTGGGAGAGTGACAATGGATTCAAGAAAGCTAAAACCTAATAAATACTTTAACCATCCTTGGGAAGAAAAAAGGAGCTGAAGGTCCAGTTTGACTTTCACTTGCTATTTGAACCCACATCTTCAGAAGTTTAAGCTCTTTGGCAAGCTGACATTTCCCTCTCCTTGCTGAGGTGTGACTGTAGGAGATGAGATACTCTTGTTTCCAGAAGGAGACTTAACCACAAAGATCACTTTCTTTCAATTTTGACCCATTTTTCAGTTGTCTTTGACATTTTAATGTTCTTTCACATGAGTATACTGGGAGGATGCAAACTGAACTTTCCTGGGAAAAGAAGGAAGAACACAGTTATCTGAACCACTTATGTTAAGCTAAGAAGGAAATTCTGACTCATTGAGGCTAGTTTACTCTGTAATTCTCCTGACTCAGCTAACAGCAGGTAACGAACCACTTCTATACCAAGAAGTAGTTCTCAGGAAAAAGAACCCCAAAAAAACAACAAACCAGCTTTCACAGCTAAAGCTCCCTTCCCACACTCTTTTCTTGTGCACAGTTTGAGCTCAATAGCCATTGAAAATTATTGCAGCAAAGCCTTTCATAAAAACTTAGTGTTTCATGAAAAAAAAAAAAAACAAACCTTAATTTCAAAATTAGTTCAGTGACCAGCCTCCAAAAGCCCATCTATAATATGTGATGAGGAAAAAGCAGAGGTACTTAATGCCACAGTCTTTAACAGTAAGACCAGCAGCCTTCAGGGTACCCAGCCTACTGAGTTGAAAGAAGAGAACTATATTCTTCCTTCTTTTCCAAGGAATTTTCCCCTGACAACATACAGTGTTTCACTGGATGCTGTCGAAGACTGATGAGAAAAAAGACTGAGTGTTTATTACAGATACTGTAAAATAGTTTAATTTATCCTGATAGTGCTGATACCTCACACAGGTGTTTTAGGAATCTGTTGAGCATCATCACTCTCTGTCACTTCCTACATGCCTGAGGGCCCCAGGTTGGATTTGCACCTGAGGTGCAGAGAAACTTGGGATGGGGTGTGCAGGAAGTGGAGGGGTTGGTGATTAAATTGTTTTTACATGCATTGGAGCATGCACAGCAGTGAGCTTTTATTTCTCACAGGCAGTTGCCATCCATTTGTGTTCATAATATGCTACAGGACTGCATGTTGCTGCAGAAAACAGTCTTCTAGAATTTCTTCTATGGATGATTCCATCATGGAAGCAGGTACCTAATTTTGGTATAGGCAAGGTAAGGTATATCTAAGGGAAAAGAGGGGAATAATTTAATAATATCATTAAGTTGTGAATGTGACTGTTTTCTGGGTTTTCAGATGAGAAGTAAACTTGGTCATACTTGCACAAGAATTTGCTGGAGTCGTGCCCTTCTGATTTTCCTGGGATAGAAACCTCATTAAACCATATGAAATAACAAGAAAGTCTTTGAAAACAATTCTTCTGTTCCTTCTCATGCCACCCATATCAAAGCAGATATATCTTCTGCCTTTTTTAGCTCCCTCGTTTATTTGCTTTCTTTTCCAGCCTCTGACTGGCATCTCTCCTTTGTCCTGTGAAGACTCATTCAGGGCCAGTGTCAACCTGCAGTCTTTCAGTTCAAATCTGCATTTCTAGCAGAAACAGTACAAAATATTTGTACTGGTTCGCTCTAGAGAAAAAAGGCACGTCCATCCTCTATCTTCCTTTTTTGCCGCATGGTGATTTTGCCCATGTTTTCCAGGTGCTTCTTTTCAATGAACTCACCAACTGCCCCATGTCAGACACTCATCTCCTCCTATAATATAATGATGTTCTTCTTACTAAGTCCTAAATGCCTTTCAGGAAATTTGGCACTCCAACAGAAATGGTGTTGATGTCTGACAAGATCTGACAGTTGAGTCAGGGTCTTGGCACATGTCTGGCTCTTTGCTATCAGCAGATTATGTAAAATCATGGTGAAGGATGGATCAAAGTAATAATGAAAAAATCCACATTGTTTGATTACACATAATACTTTGATGGATTATTTTTCTGCACTTGGCTATGGCATAATGGAAACACAGTGACAGTTCTGTTCAATTAAAGTTCAGAATCTCCCCTTTAGACGTACATCCTAGAAATAAAATAATTGGAAACAATTGGCCTCAGACCTGCAGAACAGTGTATCTTTTTGGACTTGTTAAACAGGAATTTTAGGGTTTTTTGGTGGTTTGCCATTGCAAACAGACTACTTTGACTTGTTCCTGAAAGCAATTTTGGCCTCTGATCATAAACTGAATTGATATAATTTCTTGCATTAATAGCAAACAAATCAAACCCTCCTATTAGAAAGCCAGTGCAATTCAAGGGAAAACAAAACATCAGAAAAATAAAACAAAAACCCAAAACAAATGCACCTTCAAATCACAAGCCCTTGCTCTTGGCATGCTGTGGCCTTTTCAAAGTTTTCAAATAGCTGCATGCAAAGAAAGGTTATTTATGCTTCTTCTTATGAGTTATTTATGCTTTACTCACCTGAACTGCTGACTTTGTCCTTTCTTTCACAGTAGCTGCTTTTTGATTACTTAGAAACACAGAAGCTTGTCTGTTTGGTTTTAGTGTTTAGTTTTAGCCCATTCTGTATGCTTTGTATTGTTTTACCTTGTAGGGTCTACCTACTAGGCAAAAATCACAAGAGTAGCAAAAATCCCATGTTTGCTTCACAGTATTTCCTTCATGGAAATATTATTTTAGATACTCTTTTTTTTTTTTACTAAAAGCTAGTTGTTTAATGACTAGAACTGTGCCCTTACATGAAACTAGACTGTTTAAATGGTGATACTTAGAGAATAATGCATGTGCTGTGATGTCTTGAGAATCTTGCATGCTGCAAGAATTGTGGTGTTCAGTGTGTGTGAGACAGTGCACACATATGTCCAGAAAAATGGGTCAGTGCTTGTCTCCAGGATGGATACCTTTATATGACTGCAGTTCTTTGGAGGAATTGATAATTAAAGACCATCCCATGTCCATTGAGCTGCATGAAGTACTAAACACCAATCAAAGAGCTTTCCTCTCAAAACACATATTTTTCTCACTTTCTCCCAACTCAGGGAAAAGGGATTTAGTAGTATTTACTTTGAAGTTACTTACAGGTTGGATCTATGATCATTCAAACATTAATAACATATTTTATATAACCATAGGACTCATTTGTGTACTCAGTTTAATTGGCTGGTAACTGATTACTGAGAAAAGAAGAGTGAATGTTTCTGTAGGCTGAAATAATAATGTTACTACAGTTCTACCATTAACTTTTTGCTTGGAGTGATGGTCTTTATTTCCAGTCTTTAGCTGTATCAAATATATTAGCTGAGAAGTTACTTAACATTTTCTGCTTAGGTCAGATCCAGGCCCCTTCAGTTGCTGGTCCCTGCTGAGCCTGCTGTGTCAGACTTGTAGTTACCAACACAGAAAAAAGACTTTTTATTTTCATGGTTCAGGGTTCTGATGGGTTTTTTTCCCCCCAAAATATGTAGATGGCTGAATAAATGGTCCTAACACCATTGAGAGAGATAGTGAATTCCTAGAGCCTTTGAGGCACAGGAGCCAGCCCTACCTGTAACCTCTATGACAATGACACTTTTCCAGGACTATAAACTTAATGCAAGTAAAATGAATGATAAATTCATTTTTTAAAGACCTGCAGTTTTAGAATGTAATAAATACATCCCATCTCCCACTCTCTCACACTAGTCTCCTCTTGATGCACCATTTTATACCATTTACTGCCCTGAATTCCTGACCTCTCTCCTAGCCAGTAATTTCACGCAGAGAGAAGTTAGTGGCAGAGGTAATATGATAGAAAATATGAACCCATTGGACTTGGCCCATTTCTTTCAGCAAAGGTGTTCTGAAGACAGGCAGGGGGGGGTTAGAAATCCAAAAAGCCTCCATTTAAGTGGCAGTAGATGAGAAGGTGTTTGAGCTGCAGAGGTGAGGCAGAGATGCCACTGTCAGTTGTCTCTGTATGATTTTCCAAGGATCCTCAACCAACAATGTGGTGAGGTGTTATGAGCACACAACATTGTCCTGCAATTGAATCTGCAGTTTCAGGCCAACAGTAACAGCAAGGAAAATTTATTTCTAGGTATCAAAAAATTATTTTTTCTAGTCTGATCTACTTTGTTAGTTCATCTAGTGACCATCTGCAGAAGGAAAATTGTTGCCTCCTCCTTCTTCTGGTGGTGTGGCTACAGAGAGAGATTTGGCCTTCAAAAATGTCACTGTTTAGTTTAATTTGGAGAGCTTTGAAATATGGTTTATTCATCAACCTGGAGATTGGTGACTCTTCACTGTTCTAGAGAGTGGAAAAGAGACTGGTTGAAACATTAGATCCAGCCAGCTCAACATCTTCAAAGATTACACCAGTGAAATCTCCAAACCAGACAGTATTGCTGTGTAGCAGAAACTCCTGGCACTACTGAACTTCACGCCCTCAATTCCAGATCAAATTCACCCATTAATTATAGATGGGGGTTTATAGTGGATTGTAACCCCCAAAACCTCCTTAGTTTGGATAAAAACTAATTCATCAACAATGATTCTAGTCATTGACAGGTATTGGAACAGTGTTTCCTCCAATCCAAGGAACATCTCTCTCTGTTGAAAAGACAAAGGTACCTTTTCAGTGAGAAATCTGCAGATTGGGGATATAAAAGATACACAAATGCTGAAGTCTTCC
The DNA here is from genome assembly GCF_027477595.1 of Haemorhous mexicanus. Lineage (NCBI taxonomy): Eukaryota > Metazoa > Chordata > Aves > Passeriformes > Fringillidae > Haemorhous > Haemorhous mexicanus. The sequence continues at coordinate 134,943,066 of NC_082341.1, forward strand.
TCTTGAGCTTCTATGACATTCCTATTGTCAGTATTCTGATCAGTCAGAGTCATCCTCAGTAGCACACAGTGCAGTCAGTGAGCACACAGACTTGGACAATAAACATTAAAAATGGGTGTCAGGTACCAGTAGAGGCCAGTATACACCAGTTGAAATCCATCAGTAGGTCTGGTAGATCATAGGCTAGAAACCGTGGAAGAAGACTGACCCTTCTGGTGTTTCTACACTCACAAAGCAGCAGCTGTCCTGCCTTCAAGCAGAACCTTTCATGTGTTGTCAGGCATTATGTCAGCAGCTGAAAGAAGTTTTGGTGTAAGCATATGCAGAGGCAAAAAAAAGAACCCAGACCAAATTTGGGAGGAAAAAAACCCGGGGAAATGGTGACTGTTTGAATTAATATAATTTATTTTGTGTGTGCAGATTAATGTAGCCTCAGCCTTTAGAGAGTCAAGCTGGAAGGCAGAGTAGCAGTGCCAGCTCTAGAGAGTCAAGGCAGCAAGAAAAAGAGAAAGAAAAAGGAGCAGCAGCGGCACAGGAAGCAACACATTGGAAATGGAAGAGAACTGGAAAAGCGCCAAAACCACAAACATGGGGAAAAAACAAAAGAACAACAAAGAAAAAGAAAAATATGATCAACAGGTGAAATCCTGTCACTTTATGGAATGATGATTTAAAAATTAAGTATTTTCTCATTCATCAGTTCTTCCATCCCTGGAGATGCATGCTACTTTTAGACATACAGATCCATAGGACACCCAAGCCCATCAAGACATGGGTGTTTTCTGACTGACTTGACACCAAGGGACACATAGCCAGTGCATGGGGACACCCAGGAAACACACATCCCTCTGGCATCAGTCCAGCATTTACTGATTAAGGCAGGGACACAGTAGTGGAACAGGGCTGGTTGAGTGGGAGGGTCTCAGGAATGCTGGCTCAGCAGGCACAGGGTGCTGGGATGGACTTGCAAGGTATGGTCCCCAAAGGGGTGAGTATATGGGGGGGATGGTAGTAGGTTGGGATGTAGCATGGGATTGCAGGGTCCCTGGGTTGGAATCAGCATCCTTTGAGAAGCTCCTACGACACCTTGTGTCTCCCTGGTTGCCTGCAGTCTCTCCCAGTCCCTCCAGGACCATTCCATAGTGGGTTTTTAACACCATGCACTGTCTCTTCTCATGGACAGAAAGGACAGGAATTGTCCCTGTCCAGGGACAGCTGGGGCTGGAGCACCTTGATCTAATTTCCAGCTTCTAGTGATAGTTTCAGTCTAGTGTCCTCTCATGTACTGCCTGAACATGACAGGATGGGACTGGAGCCACGAGGAGGCTGCAGGGACACCCCCTGACTCAGACCACCCTTGTTACTCCATGCTTGCCCCCTGGAGCAGGCACTGAGTCCCAAGAGACACAGAGTGCTGGTGTGGGAAAGCTGGGTTGAGTGCAGATCTTTATGGAAATGCACTTTTACTAGCCTTCGATTCAAGAAGTCTTTTATCTTTTTTTTCCAGAAAGTGCTAAAAATTATTAGCGATAGCCAGAGAAAAACCACAAAACCAGGGTTTCAATTTTGCACACTGTTCCCCACACACCATCCCCATCTCAAAACTTTTTGGTTGCTACATATCCATTTTCTTGCTTAGCTGTTGCCAATGAGCTAGAAGGTTCCCAAGCCTTGCAGTGTGCTTTACATCTTAGTCCAAGTCTCTGTTAATACATACAAGCAAGAACATCAGAGCCCAACACACTTGATTTGCTCCAGCACCAGCCTTGATCAAAACTTTTGTTACTACAAAGAAATTATTGTGTGTACATTTTTTTTTGCCTTCAAGATGCTACAGCCATACTTTATAATTAATTCATGAACTCATTCTTTTTTAAACATTTTGGTGTCTGGCAGCAGCCTATTTCCATCACTGGTCACAGTAAAACCAAAAATTATCAGAGAAATAACTACCTGTTGGAATCATCTTACTCACACATATCCAGAACCAGGTCTGGCCTCCACAGTAAATGCAGTCTCCAGACAGCTCTCTGGTGTCCAAGCTGGACACTGCTGATGGAAACTTGCACTGCCCTGTGATGCTGCCTTGTTACAGGTGTTTGTTATAAAGATGGACTTTGCCTCAAAAGCACTAAGGCTGAGTTGAAGTTCTGACCTCTTTGTTTGGCAACTTGAAGTGGTATTCTCGCACCAAGTGTCCGGGTCTTTGTAAAGCAGGATCTACAGATTCCAGTCCGCTGATGGCTCTGATTACCACAACCTTTCCGCTGGCAAAGCCATCCACTAGTGCCAGAAGTGTTCCAACAACTGAGCTAACAGAAAAATACAATTTTCATTCACTGGTTTAAGAAATTTTCTTCAGTTCCACATAACCATTTCCACTGATCCCTCAAAAAGGACAAGCTTTTAATGATGAGATGCTGATTTGCAAAAGACTCATTTTAAGATACTAAATACAGATAACACAGACCTTGGGCTGATTTCAAGCTTAGTGAATTGTTTTCAATTCTCATTTAAAAATGATTTGAAATTCACTAGCACTGAATTACTACTTTTCAGGTTAAATGAAGGTGTCACATCAAGTTAAATAAGTTGTGGTCTTCTTTTAACAAAGAGGAAGCACCTTCTATACAGATACAAGACATGAGCCACCCATGAACCTGGTTTTGTTTACTGGACCATACAGGAGCAAGAGCATCGATCTCATCCAGGAAAACAATTGAAGGTCGCATCTGGTAGGCCTACAAAGAAAACACAGGAACACTGACATCAGGAAAACAGCACTGTATGAAAGGGAAAATACATGAAAAACATTACAGTTACAAGAGCACTGGAACTGGTTAGTGTAGGGTTTTTTGAGGGGGATGGTGGTGCTTTGCAAAATTTTCTTGTTTGCATAATTAATATTTCCCAATACATCCCAAGATTTCCAGCCCCCCCAAAACCCCAATGGAAAAGGAAACACTGACAATCCCATTTCAGTGGAAGGACCTGACAAAACATGAAAAAATTTCTTCTTGACCACAGAAAATTAGTTACAACTCAGACAGAACATGTGGCATATTTCAATCATACCTCTCAAATAATAAACAAAACTGTCATTCATATTCTCCTACCCATTCACTCAGGCAGTTGACACCATTTCTCATTAAAAAAATTACTTCCCCATCACCCTGGCTACATTCATTAGCAACTGCACAAGCTACCAGAGTCTTTCTAGTCTCTGGTGTACCATAAAATAGGAAATCTCTGCAATTGAAAAAACCCTAAAAAAACACATGAGAAAAAATCTTAATGGAAAAGTGCCTATTTTAACCCCCATCCCTAAAACACACTCCTCTCCTCAGCCAAACACTTCATGGATAACATAGCAGTAACAGCTCAAGTGTGAGAAAAGTCAAAAAGGGCTCCTTCACAATTCAACAAGGTAGCAAATTCATATAGAGGATAATGTGTATGTACAAAACATTGAGAAAAGATAGTAACATTCCAGAAGGACACATCCAAAAGCTCTGACATACCAACAGGGGTGGTTACAACACAGTGGAGCCAAAGAAACTTCCAGTGCAGAAGCTGAGACCAGGATAACTTAGAAATCACCAGTTCTGCATATTCATTCTCATTTTCACAAAAGGCAAGATTCAAGAGTAGAGCATTTAATTGCCCCTTAAATAGCTTTAAATTTCTGGGTTTGGTCTCCCTTGGTGGGTGATAAAGAAGAAGTAATCTAAAGCTGGGAAGGTATTCTGCATTTCTGCACTTCCATCAGCTAGAAAAACCAAGATGCTGCTGCTTCAAAATGAATTTCGTTTAATAAAGAAGCAAAAGACAAAGATTTTCTTTTCATTGTTTGTAATACTTTTTAAAGTTACTGAAAGCAAAGCATTTAAAATCCCATTTCAATATACCATGACAATTTTGCTGACCAAGAATATATAATGTTAATAATTAAATCTCTAATAATTTCATTTTGTAACACAGAACTCAGCTGGTACTCATCTCTAAGAAGTGGATATATTCTTATTCCAGCCCAAGGAAAACAAACACTGCAAGGTTCTAGTGGCAACTTCTATCAATTGTAAAACTGATGCTTTCAAACTGGTGTTTGAAAAAAAAACAGTTTGTGGGAGAGACAAGTGGTCTTCCATGACCACTTCCATTGTACATGAAACTCCAAGGGAAAAAAAATCCAACTCCAGCTTTTAAAGGCAAGACACCTTTAAAGGATAATCTTACCTCACAGTAAATCTCCGAACCTACATATATGCTGGTTTCTATCAATTTTTTAAATATTACTTTTTAATTTTCTTAAAACTACTTTTTACTACTACTAAAAAAACCCCATTCAACATTGCTGAAAATTTTGCAGCATTTTTATATGTTAAAGAAAGCTGCAACCTCAATAAGGTTCCATCAGAATTTTGATGTCAACACAAAGGAAATGTTCACAGCAATTTTCAAATTGCTGGAGAGAAACCTGTAAGCCAAGGGAGTTGTAGACAGCCCATTACTGGAAGCTTTCATAAATAGTGTAAATGTCTCACTGACATGATGAAGTAAAAATCTTTCCTGAAACAACTATTTGCATTGGCTCGAGCCCAGACAGATTTGCTTCAATTTTCATGTGATCCCTGTGAAGATTTGAAGTGAAAATGCAAGCTCTGATACAGCTGTGTGTAAACAGTGTCCATTCAAAAAGCCTAAGGCAACTCTGGAAGCACAGTATAAGACATGTGTTGCAGCATATCACTGCTATTTCATATTTTCTGAAGAAGATATTTCCTCCACCCTTAAAGCACAGCTCTGGCATAACTGGCAGTAAGATTATAATTAGACACCAAAAATAAATGTCATTTTAGACTACACTATGATTTGGAAGAAGTTTTTTTCAGCTAAATTAAAATTACAAATAAATAATCACTCCAAGGGAAACAGTAAAATAAATTCATGTCTATGTCTTCCAGTAGAACACCCCATGATCTCCCATCCTTTGCCTTCTATGCATCTTCTCTGTACAGCCAGATTTTTGCAAGATTGCTTCTGCAGTACTAACAAAGTTGACATGTCAGAGCAAAGACAGATAAATACAAAAAACCCCATTGAAACTGACACACATGATCTGTATGACATTTCGATATAGTGAATACAAAGGAAGAATTACTGGCATTTAGCCCAGTTTTTGAAAACTACTTAAAAATTAGGTCAAATATTTACTTTTTTTATAGATACTCAGGAAGAAGTGTTTGAGGATTTGCAAAGAGACCATTTTCAGGTTTTTTTTCCCCTCCTGCTAAACAGAGTAAAAAAAATCCCAGTCAGTAGGAAAAAAAGAACTCTGAAGATATAGGAAGATAACAGAAAAAAATTATGGTAGGCTTTCACAGCATTAAAGTTGCTTGGCATGATAACACCAAGTCACTTTTAGTTCCTAGCCTTCCTCAGACAACTTGTTACTTATGTTACTTATTACTTAGGTTACTTATTCTTCTCTTAACCTGAGTTAAGGCCTTGTGCTGATTTTCCATGACTACATATGGTAGAAAAAGCATCTCACTGCTGTTAGTTACACTTTACAAACCTTTCAGAAAACAATGTCAGTTTGCACTTCATGGTGAGACTTAAAACAGACACACAGGCAAAACCACTAGGACTGCTTCACTTAGCCTATGTCCAGCTTTCTGCTGCATCTTAACTTGACTAGGTGTTACAAAATTATTTGTAAGCATGAAAGAAAATTTAATTAACCATCTGATGCCAAGAAAATTGATTTAGAGGACAAGTTAAATCTACAGAAATTTACAACACAAAGAGATCTTTTTGGTTCACAAGAACCATCCCAGCCCATACATAAAAGATCCTCTGGTGTGAAGGTGTCTCTGCAACTGGAAGTCGCAAAATGAAGACACTTGTAGCCAATTTAAATATTGTGCCCGAATTCTTTACACATGAAGCACCTGCCAAATACACCCTGCTGCACACAATCTGAGATTTGTGGCTTAAGCCACAAGCAGCTGTTTCCAAAAAACTCATGTTAAACAGCTTGGCCCACACCTTATATAAATCAGTGCATTAGGAGTAATTACACGACAGCTCAGGCTGACACACTGGATGGAGTTGAGGGAGAAGTGGAAGACCAGATTGTCATGCTGTAGGGCGCTCAGATCTCCATGTCCTGCTCCCTTTCCCGTGTGCCTCTTCCACAGCAGGAGAAACTCAGCTCAGTGATGTGGCTCTTGCCTATCTGTGACCCTGTCTGAGCTGGGATAGAAAATTCAGCAGAAAGTCAGAAAGTTCAGCAGTTTCATGATTACTACTGGAAAGCCCCACTACCTGTTTTTAATCCCCAGAAAAGCCAACCACAATATTGCTCAATAATGTTAAATTTGAAAAATGAAACTGACATATTCCATGTAAGTGAAATTTTCTTGGGGAAAAAAAAAAAAAAGAAAAAGCCCATTGGGCCATTTTCCAGCGCAGACTTTGGCATCAGAGCAGCACCATGGAAGCTAATGGTGCTGTACCCTCTTACCTCTCCTTGCTCCACAGCTCTTCAGAACCTTGCCAGCCACCCTTCCTCCCTGACAGCATCCATCAACGGCTGGAAATCCTAGAGGATCAGGTGAGCTGCCGAGCAGCCGGCTAGATTTGGAAAATACTGCTCTGGATGACTGAATGTGTACACACAAAAAATTCTGACACAGAAGGTGGAAGGGGCTCCTTGTGTTGATAGTGTTTCTGGTGACAGCCCTTCTGCCATAGCTTCTCCAGGCTGACCTGCAACTCTTCAGACTGAAGCATGTAACTAATTCCCTTCCATGTGCTGCGTAGTGAGAGGTGGTTAAAAACGTGTCGATCCTGAATTACCTCTGGGCGAGCATAGAGCCACAGGCGCGAGCACAAACCCGGGATCATCCACAAAGAACTTCTCTACAAAACACCCTCACGAGGCAGCTGTCCTGCCTGGAGCACGCGTCGTCCACGAGGTGCCACTGCAGGGTCGGGATGGGCCGAGCCACCCCCGGCCCTCCCTCCCGCTCAGGGCGGCTCCGGGGGCAGCTCACGGCCGAGGCGCTATTCCTTCCCGCCCAAGATGGCGGCGGCCCCGCCCCGCCGGGCGGTGTCCCAGAGCCCGTCCCCCGGCGCGGGGTGTATGACCGCGGCCGTGCGGCGAATAGGGCAGGCGGCGGCCGGAGCGGGGTGTACCGGGTGAGCAGCGCTGTCCGGCCGTGTTCCAGGCTGTTGGGGGATCGGCTTGGGTCGGGGCCGGCTGGGGAGCGAGAGGGAAACTTTCCTTGCGGAGCCCTTCTCCGCCGGGACTCTGGCCGTTCTCCCGCGGCCATGTTGGGAACCGGGGGCTGCCCGGGGGGGGGGGAAGGAGCTCCCCGGTGGGAGGCGGCGCTGGGCTCCGCTGTCCCGCCGCGGGGCTGGGGCAGCGCCGCGTCCCGCCGGCAGGGAGGGAGGGAGGCGGCGGGGCGGGCAGGACCTGGGGAAGGAAGCGACGGCGGCGGACGCTGGCTTGTCCCAGGGCACTGAGGGAGTTGGGGGTCTCAGAAACGAATTCGTCTTCAGGAAAGGGGAGAAACAACAACGGCGGCGGCCCCGCGGCGTTACGTAAGTGCCCGAAACTCCGCGACTCGTGACTCCGCCGAGGCGCCTTGAGGCGGCGGGACGGGCGGGCGGAGGGCGCTTCCTGCCCCGGCGGGCTGGCGGGGCCGCGCTCCCCCCGACCCTTCGCTCGCCCGGTGAAACTCCGTGTCGTTCTCGGAGCGAGTCGCCTGAAAAGTGTTGGCACTGTTGTGAGAAAACAGCGGAACCGCGAGTCGTGCGGCTGCGAGCATAAAGTGCTTTTTTTTTTCTCTATGAAATTCGCCTGTTTTTGAGGGCAATGTAACTGCTCTAACTGCTCTGCCAGAGATACGTATGGCTCATAAGCTGTTTTTTGAAAGTAGCTCGAGAAAAGACAGCTGCATGTTTTTCCTCTCGCCTCATTCGAAATACTTATGTTCATAGGCACCGATGTTTATAAATGGCAAAACTGCTCATCACGGCAAGAAAGCGATGGGTGAGTCTGCTGAGCAGCACGTCCTGGCATCGGCTTTGTCCCTACTGAGGGAAATAGCTGTAACTCGAGTTTCGACGTGAAGCATCAGTACAGTGGTTGTTGATAACCAAAAGGACCTTTTATATCCTTAACCAGAGATCAAGGATTGTCTTTTGGCTCAATTGATGCAAGTGGTTCCAGAAACATCATTAAATTCTAATTCAGGCTGTCCTCAGGCTGTGCTACGAGTTACTGAAAGGGTTGATGCTGTTTTGAGAAACACTATATCTGAAGCTTCAATGTGCCTAACAGCTTAAGGTCAGATAAGGTTAATACAGTAGGCAAAGTGACTCTCAAGCCTGACCCACAACACAGGAATCTGTTTCAGAACTGAGACTGCAAATTCCTCTTTCTCTCCTGAAATAAGGAGAACTTAAATATTCTGATCTTGAATTCTGATACTGGTATATTGAATTATTTTAGGGGTGCCTGTCTGAAAGAAGGGAAGTATTTAAGGACAGCAGTGTAATCGGTGCTGAGATCCTGCAGATTAATTGCTTTGTGTGCAGTCATCAGCATGCAGAACGGACCCGGTGTTTTAGCTCAGAAGGCAGTGCTCTTGCTTTTAGCCTCTAATCTAAATACTGTTGACTAATCCAGTGGGTAATAGGAATCCCGCTGTTTTTAAATGTCTTTTATATCAGCTCAGTTTCTTAAATAATACTTTCCCAAGAGTTTTAGTGCCACCAATTTTGTTGAAAACAACAGTGAAAGTGAAGTGTTGTGTGCCTGAGTCCCAAATTCTTCCTTCTGAATGCAGATCAGCTGTGTGCCGTTTGGTGTGTCTGAGTTTTGCCCTCCATGGAAGCCCACATAGAGGAGGAAGTCCCTTAAATGCTAAATGAAAGCTGGTGTGTAGAAATTTTTAGCTGGAGAAGCCGGTTCAGTTTCCTCTGTTGCATTCTGTAGAAAGAGAGTAGCATCTTTTTACCTGAAAAGCAAGTTTTTATTAGATGCAGTGATGAAATAATTTTTCAGTTAGAGCTTTGTCCTGTCTCCCTTAAATCAAGGGCTGAGCTTTGACAGTCGTAATTAGACATGTCCCCAGAGTGACAGAAGGATCTATCCATAGTATCCTAAAGCCCTGTAGTTTGCAAAAATTATCATTGGCAAAATGTTTGCTATGTTCAAAAGCTGTGGTGGGTTTTAAGTTTCACTTGGTTAGTGGATGCAGGATAGTTTCAGAGCATTAAAGAGATGGAAGTGCAATTTCAGGTGAGGCACGATATGACAGCGCATTGCCAAAAGCCCCATGAGTGCAATTATGGCAGAGTACAAACACTGGTTTCATATACTTACAGCATTTTTAGTGGCTTGTCTTCACCAAAGAGGGCTAGAGGTATTTAAATGAAAGCTTTGGGTCAAGGCATGGCACATAGATAAGGCAGAGTTGAATTTTTTAGTACTTGCAGACCTGATTTTTCTGAAAATGTATGTTAGATAAAATGTTGGAAGTGGTGTCCTAGCAAATAAAGTGGCATGCCTGTTTTTGTTCTTAAAGTGCACCTATTAATGGGTGATGTCAAATACAGAAATCCCAGTATTAGCAACTAATATGATTCTTAGATGATGATAGGTAAGAAATACAAATTCTTGATTTTGTACTAGGAAATGAAATCTTATTCTGTACAGCTTCAAATTGTAAAGGTACATTAATGACTTATTTCAAGCTGTGTTATTATTCAGGCTTACTTTTTCCATTTAATTTTTGGAGGGTTTTTTAATGTTATAGATCATGCTTATACATGTATATTTTACTACTTTCATGAACTAAATCAGTATTTGGATGAAAGTATGATATTCCAAAAGAGAATATGTACAGGCAAATATGGATTTCTGAAATAGAAACACGTATTTAAAACTTTTTCCCTAATGCTGCAAGTTCCAAGTTCGCTGTTGTAGGATAACTTTTGTCTTCATGATTTGCTTTTATAGTTGAGGGGGGTGAAAAACTACTCTATAGATAGGTGTGGTAGAATATGTTTACTAAAGATTATTTTATTGTTGTTGTGAACTGTAAGAAATTATTATGTTAGCAAGTAGAGTCCTGCAAATTCAGGGCTGCAAGAGTAGTCTGGTTGAAATAAATGAGTCTTTGCACATGAGAAGTGTCTTGATTGAGACTTGTAGGACAAAGATTCTCCTTCTATGAAAATAAATACTATTGTGCAGAAGTGTTATTGAAAACAAGAGTACTGCATGTTTTTCAGCCTACCACTTTAATGCTACACAGTCAAAAATGCACACTGTTGACTTTTCTTGCATACATAGGTAAGAGTACTGCTTCTTTGGACAAAATCAGATTTTGATTTTTTTGTTGTTGTTGTTCATTTGGCTGGGGTTTTTTTAGCTTATTAGTGATTGTAAATAATTTAAGTATTTTAAAAATGAAATGAAAGGGAGTGAGTTTCTATTTTTTCCTCTTTGCATCATTTTATTTTACAGTAAAACAGTGTTAAGCATATTGTGTATGTAATGTAGCAGGATTTTGGCATTTGTCAGACTGTTCCAAGATCCTGCTACGTGTGCCAAAAGAAAAAAAAAACCAGTTGAAAATTAGGGTTTTCCAATACAGGAATGTTGTTGCTGCATCAGCCTGCCCTCCAATCCCCAATGTAATGGGGGTTGTAGGAATGTGGGTGAATGTAATAAGATGGCATGCAAGCAGTTATTTACTGTGTTGAGAGGCAATCTCTTGAGAAATTTTACTGATTCAAACAGACACAGGGGGCTGCTAAATAGTGATAAATAGGATCTTTGTATCAGCAGCTTTAGCTTTTTTTAAGTGCTTCTTGTGCCTCCAGCATATCATCTAGAGGTAACTGTTTTGCTTTTAAGTGCTTGGTATGCCTTCTGAAAAAGGAAAAGTTACAGCATGTTCTTTAACATCTGCATTTCTAAAGCATACACATAATTTGCTAACCAAATTAACAGCGTACCATACAGCATCCGTTAGGGTTGCCAGCATCTTCCTTGTGCAGGTTAACTTCAGTGCAAACCTTTGTGCAGTTTTCCAGTTGTCCTCTGTATAGTCTGTACTCCAGTTGCTTTCATATAACTAAAATAAATCAAACACATCTGACAAGTGGTGAAAGGGAAAAGGGCCACTGAATGCATGGAAGGCCATCACCTACAGTAAGCTGCTGTGATTAAGGGGTTATTTCAGGAAATAACTCCTTGTTTTTACCCTTCTCCTTCTCCTTTAAATTTCTCCTGCCTTAGCTGTCAATACTTGGTAATGTAAAACTTCTGAGAGTGATTTTCAGAGTACTTCTGAAAGATGTGTGTGATGTGACAGTGATTAGTTACCCCTCCACCCCTCTCTCTGATGTAGGTTAACAGCATCGAGGCAAGCAAACTGCCCTTTTAACACACAGGTTATGTTTGAAAAGCTGGTTACATTGAAGATGGACAAATTTTATTTATGGTATCATTGTTATAACTTTCCTTTTGGCTTTTATCAAGAGCTGTCAGATGTCGGTTTTCTAGACCTTGATCATTCATCCATCTTTCACCAGGTAGCAGCATTTGATATAAGAAAGGTCTTATGTCCCTTGCTCAGAAAGAGAATTCAAGCCTTGTCATATTGGCTTATGTGCTTGTAAATAATGCTGGATAAAGATATTTTAAATACTGCTAGGAATCAGCAGTGACAGGTCCATGATTGCAGCACTTCAGTGTTGTCAAGCTTTGTGAAAATTACATGTAGTTTGATTCCAAGCCCTAAGCTGTGTTTTGGCTGCATGCACCTCTGGGATCTCCTGATGCTAGCCCTGCACATGGTTACTGGGGTATGAGCCATTTTTGGTACAAATTTGGGCAACTTGCTTTAAATAGTAGGAGAAGGATTCCCTGCAACCAGTCACACTTGTCCTTAGTCCGTTCTTGCTGGTGAACTAATGGTAGAAGTTACTTGGATCTTTTTTTAATTAAGGAGTGAAGAATTTGAAAGAGTTCAGTATGTCTGTATATTCTGTTTTTCCTACTATAATATTAAAAATGTGCTCCAGCATTGTTTTTTCTGATCCTGTTAGGTCAACAATCAGCTGCCTGGCCTCCTGAAAGTATTTCTACAGTATAATATATTATTAGGGTTCCCTCTTAAAGTAGAAATTTCTTAGTTTAGGTGGGTCAGGAGCAGGAGAAAGTTGAGATGATTGCATCTGCTTAGAGAAGAGAAGGTTGAGTGTTGTTACTTGGCTTGTCTTGTTTAGTTTTGTGGAAATGCTTAAAATTACTGAGCTGATAAAAGAAACCTCTTTGTTGTGGAGCTTCTTTTCCTATAACAGGATTCAAAGGACACATGCAGGTAAAAAAAATTGATATAATAAAAATGAAATGGCAATGATGTTATGTTGCTGTGCTTGTGAATTGTGAGACTCCATGGGAAAACTTTGCTCTCTTTTAAACATGGTTTGCTAAAAATGAAAGTCCTGTTGTGTTGTAGTACTTAGTAGAAAATTAATGGCTCTCATCAGGCTCTGACTACTTGGTTACTCTCTGTAGTTTGGTCATGCTGTGAATTATTACCTGTCCTCTAGTCCTTGTTAGACTCTTAGTGAAGTCAGTAACTTCTCTCATAATGGTAATAAAAGTGAATTGAAGAGGACTTATAACAGAAAGTTGTTTTTTTTTTGTTTTTTTTTTAACTGTCTTGTTTAAGTACCTGTGCATAATAAAAATGCATGAGCCACTGAACAGGCTAGCATGTCTCTGGTTTGCATTTGTGGGGGGGGGGAAGGAAAAGTAAATTCTGTGAACTTGGTGAAGGTCTTTGGAACATGTAGCTGGTCTGGTAGCTCTCAGGTGCTGAAACAAGCAGGTGCCCTGACATCCAGGAGGTGCTATTTTTAATGTATACTTATGTCTTACAGATGCATAGAGATCTTTCTGTGAATGTTCTGTACTTGTCAAAGTCGCTGCAAGAAGCATGCTGAAAAATACAATTTATTTCAGTCACTGGAAACCAAATCCTCTTTTTCACACTGACTGAGAGGTCTGGGTAGCCATTAACAAGTTAGCTCCATGTGTGTGTTCTGTAATAATCCATAACAACAACAAACCACGCAGCCAATCTGGTTTTAGAAAATTGCTTGCAAGATGGATTTGGCAATAGTTCTTGTAGAGCAGCTGCATCTGCATCTGTGCTTTTCTGTACTAATGATGCTGTGTCCCCTCCTCAAAAGAATTTAAATAGGTCTTTTCTAAAACTTAAAATGTTGATGCGTGGGTTCTCTTTGTTACACTGGGTTGATAAAGCTGAAGTAGGCTCTAGCTCAGAAATTGGTCAGGTCCTTTTGGCTGTTTTTTTTTTTTTTGGTTTTGTTAAATGTCTCTCACCCAATGTCCATTTAATGCTAAGTGTGTGTGTCTGTCAAGTAATTTGCTAGCCCAGCTGTCCAGATGTGTGGCCCGGTGCTGCCGAAGAGGGCTCTCACCAGTTAAGCTGTTCCTTGAAAAGCAGCGTATCGGATGGGAGGGGCACCCGGCGCCTGTCCAGGCAGCCTGGAAGGGAGGGGTGAGTCCCTGCTGCCAAAATGGAGAGCAACATTTTGTGGGAGAGGCTCTCCAAACAGCTAAACAGTTGGAGTAGGAAAACGTTTGATTGTAAACAGAAAAATGCATCCCAGTGTTTGGTATCACTGCCTGCTCAAGTGATCTTTTAGGCACCGACTCAGCAGATGGGGTTTGTGTCTCCTGGAGCTTCTTGAAGTGGAGCAGGATCCCAGGCTGCTGCCCTCTGCCCTTGACTCTTCAGGCACATTTTTAAGGTGCCTGATCTGTTGGCTATGTTTCTTCTGATGTTTTTTATCTACTTAGAACTGTGGAAAACTTCAGAATGAACTTCAGCTCTGTGGAAATTGATTTTGAAACTGTACTCTGGTGTATGTCCCCAGTGCTTTAGTTAAAACGAAAGATGCAGTTTGCTAGCACCAGAAGTTAAGCTAAACCACTGATAGTGCTCTTAAATACCTGCAGATGGCAGGTCAAAATACTGAGGTGTTCTCCCATGACAACAAAAACTTGATCTGAATACTGGACTTTTTTAGCCAGTTGTTGGTTAATTAATTTTAAAGGGCACGCTTGTGTTATGTAGTTTATTAATATATAATTTTTAGATATACAAAATATCAGCCTTTTTACTTATCCCCATGCTGACAGCTGCAAGTATTTCTTGTGCCTGTAGTTGCCTGGATCATGCTTTTTGTGCTTTCAGAGACAAGTTTATCAAAGTTGAGCACTATTCATGGTGGATCAGGCCTGCCTGTTCATCTCTGCTGAATGCAAGCTTTCAGGGTTTTTGGATGTGTGCTGTGGTTTGGTGGTTTTTGGTTTTCTTTTTGGGGTTGTTTTTTTTTTGGGGGGGGGGGGTATATTTTTGGTTGGTTACTTTTATAACAATTCCTTTAATTCTAGTTATTTCACATGTTCATGCTGGCAACCTTCTCTTTCACATCTTGAACAGTGTTAAGAATTTCCTCATCTAAATGTGACAGCACCTCAGCTCCTGAAGTGCTGCTCAAAGCCATGTAAGCCTGTGTAGGTGCTTGGGAAATGCTCAGCTTATCAAGAGATGGGTAAGGACACAGGGAAGTTAGTTTAGATAGCTGCTCTGTTTGTTCCACCCACTGACTGCCAGGTGGGGGATGAAGAATTATGTGTTTCTTCCCAGCAGCAGCTCTGTCTTGATCACTTGATCATGCCAGAAGACAAAAACAGTACCAGCTACCATGGTTTATTGTAAATAGAAGCCTGACAGTGGTAATAAGCAGCTGACTTAATTAAAAAGTTGGACCTCTTACAAGAATGTTCCTCCTGGACTTCTGCAGTGAGGTATCTTCTCCCCAAGAGGCATTCAGGGATGACTTCTGGTGCTGCAGGGGACAGAAGGGAAATACAACCCCTTCCAATTGGTCTAGGAGTGCATTGAGGCCTCCTGATCATGTACTTCCCTGTGGTACAAACCCTTTAGTACTGCTTGCATTTCCATCTTTCATGTTTTCTCCAAGCAGCAGAAGATAGTGGGAGCAGCTTTGAACTCAGTAATTCTGGGTTTCTGTTTCTTTCATGGGTGCCACATGTTTCTTGCTTGGAGCAGTGGTGCTGCTATTCCTGCACGTGGCTTTGTGGCCAAGGTGCTTCCTCTGATCCTTCATGCAGGGCAGGTTTAAAACAGGCCAGACATGTCTGGTGGGACAGCCCTCTTCCGCATCCCTTTATTTTCTTTGTGGCTCCTCTGTGATTACTTGGAATTATAACTCTTCTGGTTGTGGGAGTTGGGCTTTCTGTTTACAGGCAGGTTAAGTTGGTGTTCTATTTCCAGCTGAGGTTTATGGTGTTAAATACCAAACCTTGTGAGCAGCTGATGTGCAGAACTTAGGTGGTTTTGCCTGCATACAGCAGCTCAAGGAGTGTGGTGATTGTTCAGCAGGGTAGCCTGGATATAAAACAGCATTGCTCTGCTCTTACTCGGCTAATACATATGCTGCTTGGCAGAATAAATAGTCTTTTGCTAAAAATAGCTTTCTGTACCCTAATGAGCTTCTGGGTGGGTTAGGGAATATAAGGACATATCTTGAAAGATTTCCTTAGAAATGATCTCTGTCCTGAAGATTGAATTGGCCTTTCTAGGCAATCTTAACTCAGGACTTCCTAACTCCTTTGGATAATGCAAATTTGAAAAGCAATGCACTTGTTGTGCAGATTTGATAATAAAGTGGGGGTTTTGGTTGTTGTTATACATTTAGAATTATTTACATTATATGAGCAATTATTACACAACTGGTGAACTAAAGTGAAAGAGTTCTTGCTTGTAAGATAAAAATTGGAATTTACAAAAATTAACTGTAATTTGTAGAAAGAATTACTAAACTTTTAAGATGTCAGCCAGTTAAGACAAAAATTTCTACACTGTACTTTTAAGAGTAATATTAGTAGGATTTGCTTTGTGACAGTCATGTGCAGAAGTTAAAAACAAAAGAGTTAATTATACTTTGTATGAACTGTCATATGGTTCATTATAGTAATTATAGGTTAATGATGACATCCAACCAGACAAATGCATGGATTTGCTTTCATGATGTAGTTGGACATGACTATATGCTGGACTCAGGAATAATCTGAAGGTTTCTAAAGTTTTGTCCAAGGCAGAGTATTCACAAGCTACACAGTATGAAATAATGTGGTTGCTGTTAACATATTTCCGGCATGGTTTCTGTGGTTGATGCCACAGCACTGGCCAACAGGTTGAGACAAATGAAGGGTTAAGATTGCTGGGTCATACTGGATATACCAGTAATAGGGTGAGTTGGCTAATCTGTGTTTCCCCACAGTGGAGCCATTGCTCCACAGGCTTGCACAATGCAGGGGGAAGAAAAAAAATGCATTCAAATAGAAAATCCTAAAAATCATGAGAATCATAAAATGACACTTGGGAGAGGTCAGCAGTAACAGCCTCTTTCCTGCCAGTGTGCTTCTGATTGCTGCTTACACTGTTTCTTTATAGTGTTCAGAATAAAGTGTTGCAAGCATCTTTGCATCTGTAATCTGAAGTAACCTTGGTGTTGCCATGATCTTTCCTAGTGTTTTATCTTGCAGCTTTTTTGCCTTTATTAAATACCAGTATTTATTAAGGGTGTGAGAAATGGTTCGAAGATTCAATGGCTTACATTGCCATAAGGAAAAGGTTGTTTGGGCTTTTTTTTTTTTTTTTGTCTGTAAATCAAGTCAAAGTTTCTGTCCCACTATCAGTACCTTTCTGAACACTGCAGCCATAAACCAGGTCAGTAAAAAGTGTTTATCTGGATAAAGAATATGCTGAAGTTCAGAGGGATCTTATTGCCTCATTTCCTGCTATCATCTCTATCTTGATAGAGTCTCTTTAATATCTCTGGTCTTCTTTCTTTTCAGTATTGCAATGAAGCTTTTTGTTGCACTTGATATGTGTTTGATATAATATCAGGGTTATCCTCTATATGCTTACCAGCTGGTTATGATAGTGATAGCAAGACTGTTTGTTAAATACAGAAGTTTGGGGAATACTCTTTTGAGGAGGATCATTAAGAGAACTGCTTGTTAGAAGGCTTTATTTCTCTTTAAGTGACTGTTGTTGTCTTATGTTTTAAATACCATCCACCTAGCTCCAGCACAGGACAGGCATTTAGTTGTTGCTGTTGTGTCAGCTCTTAGCAGTGATAAGACCTTTACAAAACATTTGTCATACCCATATCTCCTATCAACATAATATTTTTGTGGCTTAACTTCATGCTCGAATTGGTCTTTTTAGTATTTAATAAAAAGCAACTGGTAATGCAAATATATAATTAACACTAAAAAAGCCATCAGTTAATTGTTACAGATGTATTTAAATAACTGTAAATTGAATTAAATACTAATAGATTAAAAATTGGGTTGATGGATACTTAACACTTAATTTCCTCAGTATTTTATTTTACGTGCTAAATTATAGAAATAAAGTTTAATTAAATGCCTCTTTCTATATTATGTTTAATCCAGCTGTTGTTATTGGCCCTACCTGTCAAGGACCGTAAAGGTGGCTTGTGCCACTTTTGAATGCTTGGATTCTGATTACAGCTGATGAGACCTAAGTCCACAGAAAATGTAATTTTGCCAGCCAGGACAGGCATCAGTATCATCCTTCTCTGGATGTACTGAAGGATGCAGGGTAGGTGGTGTAACTTGTGAGGCTGAAGTAAGATTTAAAACATGCTGATTTGTCTTCTCACTTGTATCAGATTTGCTGTGCATGATTTTAGTTCAGCAATTTTCCACACTAAAACTTTTTTCAGCACGTTAAACATGGATAACTTTCCTTTGACAGGTTGTACTTCAGTAATTTACACTTGTGTTTTACTTGGTAGTAGTGCAAAATGTCAAATGTTGCTCTTAAGAGCAATATATATAATATTGATAGGGGACACCATCTTGTATAACAGTACTGAGATGCCTTTATTTATAGCTGGAAGTTTGTCCACACAAAGTAGTGATACTACTGTTTCAGACAGAGCTTTAAGTGAGGGATGTATGATGGTTCTGGGTAACTTAATTGTTGGTGTTTATGCAACTGTAACTCAAATTAGCCTTTCTTCCTTGCCTAGGTAAAGTGAAAGAGGAAAATTGTATGAGTCTGATGTGATAATATAATATATAATAATTATTTGAAACTTGTTGCTAAAATACTTCTGTGTAACTAAATGACTGATTCTACCTGATGAACTCTTTTTAGGAAGAGTGATATTTTCCTCTCTGAATCCAAATAATGAGTCATTTTACAAGCCAGTCATTTAATGCACATTAGATATCTGGTCTGCAGATAGTTCTAGTCTGTCTTTGGTTTACAATTTACTTGTTTCTGTCTTGCAAAAAATTTTTTTGCTCTTCTGTACCTTTTATATATGTTTAATATGTGTGATTTAAGTCTAAGGAAGTAAAATGAATTTCTGATTCAAATATCTGTTTTACTCAGAACTTTAAAGCCGTGGAGTCAATCCTGATTAAACCTGTAACTTTTGCCTGCTATTAAGAGACTTAGAAACTTTAATGAAGCATATATATTACCTTTAGGTAAGAAGGAGAATTGGTTAATTTGAGTGTATGTGGTGTAGCATAGTTGCTGACATTGTATGTGCAGGTGTGAGAACTGGCTAATTTAGAAGTTTATTGGGTGGCAGCGTATAACGTGCTTTGATTTTAGATCTGCTGTTTCTGCCTTTTCTATCTTTATTCCTTTTTTTACTCGTCCATTTCTAACTCTTTTCTATTCCCTAAATTTGCTTCAGTGCACCCATATCTAGATCTCACTTGGCCATTCTGATGGTGTGGTTAGTGACACTTTGTTATTGGACGTGTGCTACTGAATCTGGCTTTGAAACATCCAGGATCCTGCTGCAGCTTTAGGAGTGGATGGGCCTCTTTGTGATTGGTTCTGAGCTCTTGTGCTTTTTGCAGCGGCTTAAATATGCTTTGTTTTCTTTAAAGCTGTCACCTTAACTATGAGTATTCATAGGAATGGATAAACTGACTGTGTCCTGATACCATGGCTCTGAGAAATACAGACTGCCTGGTTTGTATTAATGCAATGTGTTAAATGTAGTTGTTAACAGCCTAATAGCAAAGATGATGATAGATGAACTGACAATTGTAACAAGGCCAGTAATATTTTTCTCCCTTGAAGGAGTGTTGAAGAAAAATAATGCTATAAATTAGATGCTTATTAATTAACAGTTGTTAGCAGGGACTGTACACTGGACTTGATTTGTTCTTGCTCGAGGCAGAAGTAATGGAACACTACCGGTTCTGCTGCCTTGCTGAAGAAACTTGGGAATTTGGGTTGTGTCTCTCTCCTGCACACCCTTTGTGTCTGTCCTACAGCCTGAAGGGAGTGCTGGTGCTGGTAGTATGCACTGAGCTGGGGTGAGGAAACGTTTTGTGCTGAGCTGTATGCAGTCTGCCTCACTGTGCCATAACAGCTTTTTCATCTCATTTCTCCCCTCCGGAACCTTTGTTATTTGTGGTTCTGCTTATGGTGCTAATGCTAACTGCTACAGTGCTAATGTACCGGTAGTGAATTGGGCGTAACTATGTCAGTCAGGGTTGCATTCTTTTTGGTTGACTCCTTATGTCTGTCCTCAGCTGCAGCAATTCTGTGCAGTTTAGTCTGGCCACTATCACGAGCAGAGCTAGCATATGAAATATGTTCTGTTTTAAATAAGACCTTTAGAAGCATTGAGTCCTGGGAGATCATTGGTTTGGTCTCCAGGATACAGTGGCAGAAAGAAAAAATTATGTGGAAAATGACTTGTCAGTGTGCAGCAACCCTAATAGAATTATTTTCCTGCTGGAGTAGTTTGGAATGTTAATAACTGTAGTAAGTGCATGACTTCCTCAGCATGGATTGTGTTTTAGGTAAGTGGATAACTTGTTCTTCAAAAATTTCAGTGATGTCTGTTGTGTGATCACATTGGAGGTGGTGGTTCTCACCAACAGGATACAAGTGTAAAATTAGACTGAAATGGAGGAGCAAGAAGATCTTGATATCTTGAAAACAGATTTGTTCTTTCTCTAGAAGCTTCTTGTGAATAAAAGTGGAAATAACTTAAATGTCAAAACCAGTTCTTTATATTGTAGTAGCATTGGGGCTTTCTGTGTCATGAGTATTTTTTCACTTTATATAGCATATTATGCCATGGAAATGAGAGCCTTTGCTCAGCATTTTCATCATGAAAGCTACTAAGAGTGTGTGTGTGAAAGGGACAAACTGAAGGTATTGCAGCATTTTGAGAGTTGAGATTTATTTATTTGGAAAGGCTGCTAAACCCTGCTTAGGAAGTAGCTCTTTGTAGCTAGTTTTCTTACAAAGTGATCTGTTTGTGTTCTTTTGGTTTGTTTGGGGACAGGTTTTGTAATATTTTGACTAGCAGCTAGTATTGTGCTGCTGTCTGGACACAGCACATGAATCTGATGTCTGTGAGGACCAGTCATCACAAATGGAGTCCCCCTTGCATAAAGGCCTCAGGACTTTTAGGAGTTTGTGTGCCAGAAGTGTGAAATTAGTCACATATGATAGAAGTGTGAATGATTTCACAGCATCCATGAACTGAGACTATATAAGTGTCTTACTAAACTATAAGACACTCTCCCCTTAAGTGATCTGTCTGACCTTTTATTTCAAAGCCTGTAGTTCTGGTTTATTCCTCACTTGCTTGAGGAAGGATTTGGGTATGTTTTCAGCAATTTGCCATCAATCAGGAATTGCTTTGTTTGATCAGGTCTTGACATCCTGCATCTTCAGGGCAGTAATTCAGTATCTGCTTCTCATGGTGGCCAGCAGTAGAAACTTCAGAATAAAGTGTAGCTGGAAGAGAGGAGGATATTGCCACCCAGTTCCAGGGCATGATGATCTGCTATCTCTTACAATAGATCTGAATATGCTTTAAGACAAGATTGTAATTTTTAAAAACTGGTAATTGATAATTTTGCTTTTTGACTGTGACATCTTGGGATTAAAAGTTCCTTTGTGTGTCCAAACAATATTTAATTTAAATCTCCTTGGTCAGTGTGCTCATGAGAGGAAGAGGTGCACTTCTTGTAACTTTTGGTCCTGTCAGTTAGGGATGTCTTCTCTTGTATTTCTATTTTTGTCAGGTTTTATGATTATTTGTAATCAGGATGTATTTTGGATAGTTTCCCGTCCATTTCTGAACTTACTTCCTTTCTTAGAAGAGGCTAGTTAGTGAAGGTGTCTGAGCATTAGTGTGCATAGGATTTCAGATGGATTTCTAATTTTTACTTCTTGAAAAACTCAAGAGAAAAATATCTGAATGCTTATTCTAAAAAGTCCAATCTGTTAGTGTGGGAAAATACAATTAATGCCTTGGAAAGGTGGAATTGGCAGCAGCAGTCTCTGGCATTTACGGCCTTGAGGCTGGCAGGTGGGAATGTTTATCCATCACAGGAAAAAGTTTCAATCTAGAAGAGATGCAATTTATCTTGTCTTTCGTAATAGTCTTTAACTTTCCCAGGATTCTTGTTTAAGGCCAGTTAGTGATTATTTTCACAACAAGCTCAAAATAGTCTTAGGCAGAAGTTCTGGAGCCATGTCTCTTGATTTCAAGCCATGATGATTAATAAACGATCCTGGTTGGAGTTGTTTTCTCTTAAATTGTCCTAGGGAGCAGTTAATTAAAACCTTTAGCATTTTTTGTCCTTGTTTTCTTCTCCCAGTGACTTGTATTTTGAAAGCTTTTGCAGTGGCCTTGAACTGAGTTTGCAGTTTATTGGTGGGGAGTGCAGTGGCTGAACTGGAGCTGTGGAGCAGCGACTGCTTCCTACAGGTGGCTGTGACTTCACAGCAAGAGCTTGCTTCACTGAAACCCTTCAGTATGGTTGTGTTTGTGGGGGTGGGGTGGGAGTAGTGTTCCCCCCTGCAGACTACCAAAAGCATTTAACTTTCTGTAACTTGTTGATAACTTGTATAAAAGTGTAAGTTCATAAGTGGTGCATATGGATTTGTACCTGCAGAAAAAGGTATTTTCTGGGCTGTCTGCTTTGCGTTCTGATGACTGATGTCCTTTTCCACTTTGTGGAGAGCATGGGATTACTAAATAACTTTAGACTGACTCTGTGACTTAGGCCGTGCTTTTTAAGTTTGAAGGGCTGTTGGTTCAGTTTTGATGTTTGCAAAGGCTGTTGATTTCTCTTATATTGTTAATGTTGTTAATGGGAATGGTTATTTCGCAGTTAATGGCAATTAACCATCATTCCAGATCCTGGGCTTCAGCATTCAGGCAGCTGAATTTGATTTTGGAGCCTAGGACAGCAGCAAGTACACATAAAAAAGCTCCTAATTTCTTTTCCATTCCCTTCTTACTACTTTTTACTTGGCAATTTGTATTTTGTCTTCACCTTTTGCAGATGAAAATTGTTTTGTATTTGGTGGCTTTATAATTCTCCTAACCATAAAACTAGTTAACACAATTCTCATGTATTGTAACTAATGCTGTGAAGCATGTAAAGAAAAGTCAAAAACAGTGCTGAGAAATAACTTTTAGAGGTTCTTCTGTCTTAAGTGTCAGACTTTGATACAAGATAATGTATGCAGAGCTTAAAAAAGCTAGTTATATCTGTGCAAGCTCACTTGTCAAACTACTTTAGTATGAAACTCCACTTTCAAAGCAGCAACTTACAATAAAATGTGTGTGACCACAGGTAGCATACTTATTTAGATGAGGCCTGGTGAGATGTTTCATCCTTGTTTTGTAAGGAAGTATCTGTGCTTTGATTTGTAGGAAGAAGATTCCCTGGATCAGGTTGTAGCAGAGCAATGGAGTCTGAGCAGCATCGGGTCTGAGCCTTACTTCAGCCCAGTTTCCTCTCAGTTGTAGGCTGATGCTGTATTGATGCCAGGCAGTGCAGATTAAAGAAGTAAGTGATGTAGAGGACTTCCCAACCTGGGATTGTGTTGTGAAGCACAGGTAGAAGGCACTGGAGTATTTGCTGCTCTGCTCTTCTTCACTGTTCAAAGCTGTGGCTGTAGCAAGGGTTGTTGTGAGCATCAGCCCCGTGCGAGGCATGGGGAAGCGTCTTCTGCGTGCTGAGAAAAAGTCTGTCCATAGTACTTGCCTCTGCCAGATATCTCACTGCTCCCTCAAGCACAGCAGTTCAGGTTCATGGCTGTACTCACAAAGGGTTTGAAGGGACCAGATCTGGATCAGGCTGGCGGGATTTGCCTTTGCCAGACTTCTGCCTGGGAAACTCCAGGGCAAAAGAGGCTGAAGAGTGGTTTGCCAAGGTATGAATCACTATAGTGACTTCTTAATTTTAGTTCCCTGTTGGATGCCTTAGCTATCTCGCACAAGAAAAAAATCTTATTTGCTACTTGGGGAACAACAGGGTGGGGCTTCAATCTGTAATTGGAGCACAGAGTTCATTAGCACTTGCTGAAATAAAAAGTAATCTTTTTTAAACTTCGAGCTGGTGCGGGTCACTTAGTCTTTCTCACGAGCAATTGTGAGCTGTGTGGCTTATCCTCTGTGCAAGTTGCCTGAATGTGATGGATGCAGATGTGGTTCATGTAGGTGAGGAGGGAGGGACTGTGGGACTCCTGCAAAATGAAGGCAGCAGCAAGCAGGTGATGAGCCACCAGCTCACGCCCTGTTCCTGGCTTAAGAGTTTGCCATGAGAGCAGATGTAGTGGAGGGGGGTGCAAGCTGTGGCCTGTACAAAATGTTTCCAGCAGGTAGATTCATGGTTTTGGCTCATGATTTGAGGTTTTCAAACTGGAAAAAATGAGCAGTAGTGAGCTAGTTTGGGGAGTGTGGTTTCCTATGTGAACAGCAATTATATAATTTGTTTGTTGTGTTACAACTAATGTGGATCTCCAGGCTGCTCAGTTAACTTGATGTTTTTGTAGCATTAGAATTTGAAATGATGGATGATACTTCCTGTTGCTATCTGGAGTAGGTGCAGGAGGATATACAGAGAAATATGAGCATTAAACCAGGATGCAGTAGCCTTACTAAAGAGGAACTAGTTTGTTGCTGGAGGCTCCCAGATGCAGTGCTGTAGGTGCTGTCTGTGTGATAAAGATAGCTGTCAGCTGCATAGAACATTTTTGCTTTTGGAAAAAAGACTAATCAGTTGCTAAAAATTCTTAATACTTATTTAAATCTAGCCCAAGTCAATGCCTCTCAGCCATTGGGTCCTGTTAGATATTTTAAGAAATGCGGGGTTGGTACTTTCCTTGGGGGAGGCTGCTTGCTGTTGAATTCAGTCCTCTTCTAATAACAAAATTTTTTTCCTGATTTTAGGATACTTGTGAAAGATGGTGGATCGCTTGGCAAACAGCGAGGCGAATACTCGAAGAATAAGTATCGTGGAAAACTGCTTTGGAGCAGCTGGTCAACCCCTGACTATTCCTGGCCGTGTTCTGATCGGAGAGGGAGTCCTAACAAAACTGTGTAGGAAGAAGCCCAAAGCAAGGCAGTTCTTCCTGTTCAACGACATTCTTGTTTATGGTAACATTGTCATCCAGAAGAAGAAATACAACAAACAGCACATAATCCCACTGGAAAACGTCACTATTGATTCCATCCAGGATGAGGGAGACTTACGGAATGGGTGGCTTATCAAGACACCAACCAAGTCTTTTGCGGTTTATGCTGCCACTGCTACAGAGAAGTCAGAGTGGATGAACCACATAAACAAGTGTGTTTCTGATTTGCTCTCCAAAAGTGGGAAGACCCCTAGCAACGAGCACGCAGCCGTGTGGGTGCCGGACTCGGAAGCCACGGTGTGCATGCGCTGTCAGAAAGCCAAGTTTACGCCTGTCAACCGTCGTCACCACTGCCGCAAGTGCGGCTTTGTCGTGTGCGGGCCGTGCTCGGAAAAGAGGTTCCTGCTCCCCAGCCAGTCTTCCAAGCCCGTGAGAATCTGCGACTTCTGCTACGATCTTCTTTCTACGGGGGAGATGACTGCTTGTCAGTCCACTAGGTCAGACTCCTACAGCCAGTCACCTAAGTCATCTTTAAATGATGTATCTGATGATGATGATGATGAAGACAGTAGCGATTAAGGACCAGATGTTTTTCCATGTGTTGCAAGTTGTGTTTCAAACCATATGGAGCTGCTTTTGGGGAAGTCTGTAGTGAGGTTCCTCAGAGAAATCCTGTTCTAGCCATGAAATATGCCTGAATATCTTCAACAGCAATGTGCCTCAATCTATGAATTCTCTAGACAATAGTTGTTTTTTTTCTCCTCTGCAGGGATAGACTGGTGCAAATGTTATTAGAATATTTTCCAACTTCATTTACTTGAGTTGTGTCTAGGTTAGACTTTTTTGGAAGATTGGAGAATGAAATGTACTTTCTTAATTTAACAACCCATACTTTCTAATGTTTCACATTGGTATGTTATGTGGGGTTTTTTCAGAACTAGGGATGAAAACTGTGAGCATGCACGGGATGGTGATGTTTTTGTTAATCCTGTAGACTGTTTTATTTTTCTAGCCATGGTATGCAATTAATTACAAAGTCATCCAGTGCACAAACCTAAATGTCGCAAAAATTGGGAAGTCTGGTTTTGTTGTTACTTATGACTTCCTATGCCAAGCAGTGCCTTGTACCAATTGTGCTGATTCAGGAAGAAACAAACTCATTTTATGTCTGTATTTGCCTGAATGCTGGTATCTGAGAGATTGTTGGTGCTATTGAAAATAACTGCTGTGTTCAAAGTGGAGCTTTGACAAGGTCATAGCTGCACCCCATGTTGGATGATGGACACCCAAATGTTATGTCCTCACCTGTGCAGGCAGGCCTGAGGACTCTGCAGATTCCCACAGGCTTCAGCAGCTCTCTCCTTGCAGAAGTTGTGTTGTAGGTTGGGATCTTGAGATGAGAAACTTGGGAGATTCTTCATGGGGATTTATATACTTTATTTTCAGAACAGTTTCTAAGTTTCAAATTTGGCAAATGCATACTGAAATTTTAGTTGGGTGATACAGCATTTGGGTGTGCTAGCCTACATATTTTTGGAAGTAATTCCCAAAGATGTCACAAATTTTTTTCTTAAAACACTGGTGAGAGTACTGGGTTTTTTCTTCCCCCCAGGAGTTTTATTGGCTTGATTAAAAATAACCTCATATTTTGAACAAGAAGCCTGCAAGTATCCTTGTAAAACTGGCTTTCCTTTTTACACAGCTGACCTCAGGATAAATGTGAGATGCAAGTTCATTTTAAATGTATACCCGGGACCAAGAAAGATGTATTTAAGGACTGTCATGAAATTGTCAGTGCAGAAAATGTCTCTATCATACTGTTCACTTTAATTTCTTGAATACAGAAGTGTCATGTTCCCACATGCAGAATTTACACTTGCAAAGACATGTTAAACCCCCAAATATATGTTTTCTGTATTTTTATAATGATAACCTCAGTTTTGAAGCAGAAAAACCTCTTTGAAATAGTTGTATGGCTATAGTAGCAACTGACTTTATACAAAAAAATGTAACTTTTGTATCTATAAATGACAATTTCTGCACTGTTTGCCTTGGTTGGCAATAATTGGGTTAAGTATTTATTGAATAAACAATCAATGCTGCATGTTGCACTAGTCTCCCATTCTGTATGCTGAAAGTGTCAGTCATATTTTTTAATACAATTTAGCAGAGTACTTCAGAGCTGTATCCCTCCATGAGATTTCTGGTAGCTAAAGATGCACTTAGCATCTGTAGAGAGGCACTCTACATTCATACTTTGCAAGACATTGCTTCAGGTGAAAATTGCATCAGTATTTTTAGCTTAGACAATTTCTCAAAATATGGCTTATTTTAGAAGCACTGAAGAGTATTTGTTCTACTTGGAAATAAATACACAAAGGGAAAATCACTTTGATACAGACTTGGGACCAGGAAGATTCTGTAAAATTGCCAGATTGTATATATTGAAAGACTAGTGGAAATAAAGAGTTGCATATACTTTTTCCTTGAAAGATGAGGGAGTGGGGACCCTGCAGCAGGGAAAATGGGCTGTTCTGAGAAGGCACTTTGCGTTAATAGTGCTTACTTTTTGTACCTTTTGGTATTTCTATTTTAGGAGTGGAGACTTGCTAGTTTCAGTTTTTCTATGGAATCAAAGTCCAAACCTCCCTCGTACATACCTTCCAGTGACTAACAATTGGTTTTTTCCTTATCCAATTGTTTCCCCTTTCTTCAGCTGTCAAATATTAACTTGTCTTATTAAAGAGTCCATCTCCTTGTGTACTTTCCCCTTGGTTTCCATATGTTTTGCTTTTCAGCACCTTTTGGTGGTGGGAAAAGGGTTTCTGAGAGTTAGATCACATCCTGTATTTTGAGAATGTACTTGTACCTACTTCATATATCTTATCTGTGAATGAAACTTGCACTGTGCTGCACTGACCCCCGAAGCTGTAACCAAACCAATGCGTGTGTGTGGAATTTTTCATCTGAAATTGTTGTATATGGTCCAAGCTTTTTAAAAAAGCATTAAAAATGTGTTTTATGGAAATATTCCTTGGTGATATTTGTTTAAAACTTCACAAAATAGACTGAACATCGACTTGTAGTTAAAACATTCTGAAAGGGCTTATATCATACTCTGTAATCTTGTTCTGTTAAGTTATTTTATTTACAAATACATGGTATAGCTTCAAGTCTGTGTTTAATTTTCTTTAACTGTGGGCCTTCAAAGGTGGGAGAAGACAGGGCAGCTGGTTTTCATATTGACATGTAGTTTAGCAGCAGGTTTATTCATTGTCAGGAGATACCAATAAACTGGGAGCATAAACCTGCAGAAGGAGTTTTAGGACTAATTTTGAAATAAGTGTGGTTTTGGATTTAGAAGCCATTTGTGCACTTAAGGAATGAGCTTTAAAGTGCACTAAATGCACTTTAAAAGAAGTATGACCAAGTACATTGCAAAGTTTGGGTTTAGTTGGACTGGTGTTGGTTGCTGGAACTGATAGTTCCAGTCACTGGAAGAGGCTAGGGGCTCCCTGCATTTGGAGTGGCCCAGCTCCAATGCTACAGGTGTCTGTTCTTGGTCCTGTCAGACCACCCCTGAGGACAAGACTTCTTGGGGTATTGAACAGGAGAGGAACTTGGTGCTTTTTCCAAAGCTTCTGCACTCTCCAGATCATAAAATAGGGATTATGTATGGGCATTACGTATGGGTTTGTATTTTGTGTACTTTTTGTTTCTGGTAGTTTTAACCTTTTTTTTTTCCCCCCCCAAATTCAGTGAAATAAAAACAACAGCGTGCATGTCTCTTGCAAGGCTCTGCAGTCAGTTTCTGCTTTGTTGAAGATTCTGTATTGGAAAAATAAGTGCGTGTTTGCTTTAGCTGAGTTCACATTTTGAACACTGTTTACCAGTTCATTTGCTGGAAATGTTAAAGGAAAGGGAAAAGTCTTTATTTTGAAGATTTTAATTGAACACTACTAATTTTAGCTTTTGCACCTAAACTGCCATTAAGATAAATTCAGTTGTTCTCCATTCAGATTTGATGCAATTGAATTTGCTGTAGCTGTAATCTGAGGGTCAAGCACTGCTACTCAGTTGAAACAAAGTTTAACAAAATGGGGGAGTGGATTAATGAGTGCTGAGTGTGCAGTGGGGCTTTTAAGGTCCCATCTCTAACAGGCAGATTATGAAAATCACATTTAGAAACCTTGTATTTATGTGAGGCTTTCCCCCCAGGGGACATGCTTTAGCTAATCTCTTAATGCAAATGAAACAGTGGTTGTTTTAGTTGCTGGTTAATGTTTGTGTGGAAGCAGATTATGGATTGTATTGTGATTTTTGTATTTTCCTGTAAACCCTGAACTGAGATAAGCTTGCTTTGGTCTGTTAGCAGATCCATTCAGAAAAGAGTTAGAGTATTGATGTCCCCCCTTTCCCCTCCAACAGCAAATTATTGTAGTAAATATTGGAAAGTCTTTTGGCTCTCTATTGCATTTCATTTGATGAAATCTGAGCTACTTGTTTGTGCCTTTAGCCGGTCTCTTGCCAGAGCTGGCTCCCGTGACTCATCGAGTCTCTCCCAGCAGTGGGAAGAATCTCTGCTCTGTTCCCTTGCCATGATGGAGTTGGGATGGAGCTGCTCGGGAGCGCAGCACTGGGTCTGCTGGACTGCACCGACCTGAGCATTCTCTGAAACTCTTTCATCAGTAAGAAATTTGAACCTCAGTCTTTGGAATAGAGACTAGTTGCTATGTAAATTTTTAATTGTCTGTGAAATACTTCATGTGCCCAGAGTAAAAACCAAAATGTTTCAACTGTACTTGGACACATTTAGGATAAAAACTAACAGAGTGAATCAATTGAATTGGCAGTGAAATAATACGCTGAGGAGCAGAAGGCTCCTTACATCTAACTGCTCCTATCTTAAGTGAACGAATCTGTCCCTTGGGATGAAGTTTTATATTTATGAAACTCACAGTTACTTGTACCTAGTATTTTTAAAAGCTCTGTCTCAGGTTAATTTCTGCAAGCATATAAGGCTAACACATAAAAGCAACAGCAGCAAAGGCCAAGGTGATGCCAAGAGGCCCGACTGCACTCACAGCCTCCCCCCTGCCCTGTTCAGGGTCATTCTCAGTTACACAGAAGGTAACTGGATTAAATGGTAAGAACTTCTCTAAAGGAGCCTCCTTTACAAATCCTGTTAGATGAGGTGATACCCCCAGACTAAATAATTGTTCAGGCAGAAAGCAAGAGATGATTTTATTCAGATAGTCTGAGGCATAATGTTAATGAGTTCAAGGGCTTAAATCTTTCAACAGTCAGATCTTCAAGAGCATTTGTTGACCTTTCTTATGTAGTCTTTTTTGCTGATGAAAAGTAGATGTGGTCAGCTCTATTACAGGTGTGAGTGTCTTACTGCTCATTCATTTTAGCATCTGGCTGCTAGACTTACTATTTAGATTTTTGTCTCCAAAAGCTGTTGCCTTTATGCAAATTTAATCAGAGGCTATGTTGTAATAAGAGTTAGGGCTTGCTGGCTATTTTAGTTATAGAGCCTGCTGCTGCTGTTGAGCACTTCTGACCTCTGGGCTTGTATCAGATTTGCATAACATCAGCAGTCTCTGAGAAATGTGTCCAGCAGCAAAGGAAGGGGGTGTGCTTTGTCTGTTGGAAATAGCAGTCAGTTCTTTCTGGTACCTGTTTGCCCCACTCCAGGCTTGTGCTTTCTCTCCAGAATGACAACTCCAAAATTAGTTGGGATATCTGCTTCCATCTGTGTAAATATATAGGTAATTTCCAGCCTTCCCCACCTGGCTTGCTGCATACTTGCTTTATCAGGGTATTGCCCTAGCAGATAAATGACTGAGGGCTGAGCCTGCCTCTCTGGTGTGACCGGGACGATGTGAGTGCTCCCGTGGCCTTAGGCAGGTTCTGGGATGTGTACACTGTGCTGGGAATGGGGAAGACAACAGAGCTGAGTGCTTCACTGAGAAAACAAACGCTGTCTGTGAGGAAAGACCTGGCCTCTAAGTCTACTGAGAGCATATAAAATGCTGTGGTGCTTACTGCCAGATGGAGAAGGAAAGGCAGCCAGCTTCAGTGGGAATGGGCATTGGAGGGTCTGCAGTCTGGAAGCTAAAGTTACTATTGAAAGAAAAAAAATAGTCTGTAATAGGTCTGTGAAAGTATTACTCGTGTACTTCTGACCTGAAAGTTACTTACAATAACTTGACTTTTTGAATAGATGGACTTTAATGTTGGAAAGATCAACCTGGCTTTTAAAAAATAGTGTTGTGTAATGTTCTTAACAACGCTGAAACAAGAGCATATGAGAGGAGGAGCGCATGAAAAAGTCTATTTTGAATATTATTCTCTTTGGCTTTTAGTGATGCATATAGTTTGTCTCACATGAGACAATTGGAAGCCGAGGAAATTTACCTTCTGTTGAGGTACTTTGTAGTTCATGTGTTACTTCCCTTCATGGAAGTTAAATGTGGTAAATCCAAGAAAATCTCATCTTTCTGTGAATAAACTAATCTATCTGACTTGTATTTAATGCAAATCAATGAGCACAGTGCAGTTCTGCTCATTCTTAAAGTCTTGATGTGCTGCATACTGGTGGCTTCACGTTAACTGGTGCTAATAGCAGGTCTTGAGCAGCACATGAGTACAGTGTTAACAAGGACCCTCCTTGTACCCTTTCCCAAGGGATAGGAACAATTTGGAAAGGAAAAAGTTATTGCTGGTGCTGGCCAACATGTAGAGATTTATGCTGGCAGGTTCAGTGTGTGATTCTTAGTGGCTGCAAATGCCTGAGGATCCTTTGATGTAGTTTTGGAGATAAGTAACTGCCATGCTGTCCCAAAACCACACATGGGGAAGGAATGTGCCTCATCTGAAGTGCCCTTTGCCTGTCTGCCCCGGAAGAGGGTGCCCAGCACTGTTGGGTGCTCTACAGCAGCTCTCCAAAATGCAGTGAACCCTTGCTGCCCAGCTGTGCCCCTGCAGTTCTCACCTGAGGGGGCTGGGTAGCTCAGAGCTGGTTAGGGGTGCAGGGAGGATCACCCCAGGATGCAGGTGGGTTTGGTGAAGTTTGCAGTTGGTAGTAGAGCAAGTGCAGAGAGTGCAATCTGCACAAGTGTCAGCATGTCTTGTGCCTGTCGCTTGGCTCTGCTGGGTAGGTGTGGCTCAGCAATGAATACCTGGCACCGGAGCTGCTGGCTGAGAAGCTTTATCTGCAGTTTCTGTCTTGGATCTGGTGTTCTTTGTTGGTACCCGTGTTAAGAGGCTGGTTTGGTTGTCAGAAGAGCGTCAGGCAGTTGTCCTGCTTGTGAAAGCATCAGTGCTGGTGTACAGGTGACTAATGCTTGGTGCCAGCTTCTGCCTGCCGTGTTTCTGGCTGCTGCTCTTCACCACAGCCCGCAGTGGCAGCCTGAGTGGGGTTAAAAGGAAGCTTGTTGGTCCACAGAATAAATACAACACAACTGCTGGCAGGAGCAAGGGACCAACAGTGCCATGCAATGTCTCTTCTGCTCCTCTGTCCTGTGTGCTGTCAGATCAGTGACGTGAGGCCGGGACTGACCCGACTCCTTGTCTGAAGAAAAATCTGTGACCTCTTCTCTTGGTGGTGTTGTACCTGTGTAAACTGGGAGGAGGAAAACGGTGTCTGTCTGCTGATTCCTGTGGGAAGTCATGGGACAGCTGAGCGTGGCAGGACCTCTGGAGGTCGTCTGAACTAGCCCCCTGCTCAAGCAGGGCCACCTGGAGCTGGTTTCCCAGGAATGTGTCTTGGTGGCTTTTTAATATCCCCAAGGATGGAGACTTCACCATCTCTCTGCACAATGTATTCCAGTGCCCAGTTGCCCTCACAAGGAAAAAATGTTTCCTGACATTCAGAGAGAACCTCCTGTGTTTCAGGGTGTGCCCACTGCCTCTGGTCCTGTCTCTGGGCACTACTGGAAAGAGCCTGGCTCCCTCCGCATTGTACCCTCCCTTCAGGTATTTATTCATATTGATAAGGTTCTCCTTGAGCCTACTCTACTCCAGGCTGAACTTTTCTAGCTCTCTCAGCCTTTTGTCATAGGAGAGATGCTCCAGTCCCTCAATGATCCTTGTGGCACTTCATTGGATTCTCTCTGGTATGTCCCTGTCTCTTTTCTAGCAGAGAGCCCCCAGCTGGACTGGATTCAGGTGTGGCATCACTAGTGTCAAGTAGAGGGGAGGAATCACCTCTCTGTTTGCTGGCAATTTTTCCTCATGCAGCTGAAGATACTGTTTGCTGCCTTTGCTGCAAGGGCCTATTTTGCATTGGATCATGAAGTGCTTGGCACATCTATAAACTTCTGCTAACTTGATTTTTTTATTTCAGGTTTGCTGGTCCCACCTGTGTGGTTTTGTTCTCTCTTCCCTCCCCCCCCCCCCCCCCCCCCAAAAAAAAAAATCCCAAAACCCTAACCAACTTATATTTTTATGTGTCTTGAGAGAGGAAGAAGGAGATTTTAAAAGTTACTGGTATTTTCTTTATTTATACCCAGATTTTTTACACAAGGATGTTTACCCTGTTGCCCCCCCTTTGCTCTGCCATGCATTCTCACCCATGTTTGTGGGTGGGAGAAGTCTACCCAACTTCTTAAATACTTCTCTGTTTTCTAGCAGAAGAGCTGACACTGTTTTGATTTGGCCTTCCCAACACAGTGTGAGGATTTGATTTGCTCCAGCCAGGAGTTCCCATGCCAAAAATCTTGGCTGTGTTTGGGATGGTTACATCCCAGATGACACATGGCCGCTGCCACACCTGTGGGCCTGCCTGTGACTAAAATAGCACATCTGTGGGTGTTGGTTCCATGGCAGCCCGTGGCAGTGGGAGCAGGACTTCCCTCACCTCAATGTGTTCGTCCTCAATGCCCAAAGCCGCTTTGTGCAGGCAGAGGTGTGGTAGCTGCTGCACTTCCAGCCATGCAGAAGGTGGGGAGAGGATGTGGTGCTCAGAGCCTGAAAGCACCGAGGGAAGTGGGATGGGCACCGGCCTTGGCATTAAACACTCGTGGTGCCTGGGGAAGGAGCGTCTGCTGGTGCAGGCGGCTCCCGGCTTGGAGCAGGGAGGCGAGGAGCAGGGCCAGGGAGGCTGGGGAGCAGGGATAGGGAGGCTGGGGAGCAGAGACAGGGAGGTGAGGAGCAGGGATAGGGAGGGGAGGAGCAGGGCCAGGGAGGTGAGGAGCAGGGCCAGGGAGGTGAGGAGCAGGGACAGGGAGGTGAGGAGCAGGGCCACGGACATGAGAAGGGAGCGGTACTTCTCCGCCTCTGTGAGGCAACACCCCACCCCGGCTGTTACAGAAACAGCCCTGCATCCCTGCTGAGATAAGGGCTTCTTTGTTGCTTCACTTCGTCGGAATGCCGAAACCTGCCTCTCTAATTGGAATAAAAAGGGGCAGATAAAGGAGAAGAGGAATATGAGTCACAGAGAAACAACTGGTTCAGGGCAATTCGAAAGAAGCTCAGGGCAGGGTTTGGAGACTGCTGTGCTGTTTTCCTCTTGACTCCCTTTCTCTGCTATGTGCAGTTTTTTCTCCTCTTCAATCAGAGGTTTGGTAATCAAGCCTGACCCCACATTTCCCACAGAAGCAGCACTCTCAGATCTCTCAAGGGGAGGGAGAACAGTGCTGGGGGTCTGGGCGGAAATCCATCTCATTCACAGCATGTGCACTGGGAGCACACTCAACACTGATGTGGCTCCAGGAAGGTTGCACCAGACTCCTCTTTGCCCCAGTCCTTCACTGAACAAAGTGCATCACCGATACAATGGTGCTATCTGGATGTTAAGAGCTGTATTTTGTGGGTATTGGGACGTGGGGAGCAGGCAGTGGGTACCCGTTAGTGACCAAGCAACCAGGGGTGTCTTTATGCATGGAAAAGTCAGAATAGAGCTACAGGCAAGTTTTTCATGTAAGGACAGGAGGGGAGCTGAACCAAGGTTAAATAATAAAGAAATGCTGTGGGTTGGATTTTCCTTTTACAATTTGTGTAACTGGTTGTGCTGGGAATTGCAGAGGCCGTGGTGGGAAGGAGAGGGTTTCCCGTGCTGGGCCTGCCTTGCAGCTAGTGGCTGCCAGGGCTGTTTTAGCAGTGGAGGTAAGGGTGCAGCTCATGCTCTGCAAAGCTCTAACTGGGCTAAATCCCTCCTGCGACAGAGCCTGCCTGTCTCCAGACAGCATCTGCCTGGCTCAGCCGCCTGCACGGCAGTGGCCGTGTCACTGGGTCGGGCATGGGCCACTCCCAGGGATGTGACTGGCATTCAGTGGAGCCTAGTTCACAGTGCAGTGTGTGATGCAGCCTTCCAGGAAGCTATTCAGGGCCTTCAGAAAGCTTCCCCAAATCTGTGAGTCCCCTGCTCAGCTCAGATTCATTCCTCTGTCAAAGATGCCATTGATGTCCCTTTCCCCTCGCTGCAGTTCCCTGTGCCTTTGCTAGGCACTGTCAGTAACTTGAGCTGTGCTTGGTCCATTTCCAGTGCAGCTTGATTTAAGAGCAAGGTGGGGTAACGGGTGCTTCAGGAGCTGCTCTGGTCAGCCCTGTTGAAGGGGGGAGCTCCCTGGCAATGGCACCACAGCCACTTTCTGTCCTTTCCTGTGCCAAGGCAGGGGCTGTGCAGAGCTGCTTCGATGCACTCCACTGAGGAGAAGGCATGAACCTCCTTGTAACTGTGAGGGAGGGCAACTCTTCCAGCCCAGGGAACAACCACAGATAAGGGAACACTTGAATCTGATAGAAAGATGGAGGCTTATTCCCAAGGGGTTCACAGTGGAGCACCTGTGAAAGAAAATTGGCTGCTCTTTTCTCTCTCCCTAGCATGCTGTGGTGGAAACCAGGAAAGGTACAGAGGGGAAAGGAAAGGCAGCCAGTGTCTGCTGTTTGCCTATAAACTGAGGACAAAGAGGAAAACCTCTGTTTTTAGGTGCTGCCAATTGTTTTTGCAACACAATTCTTGGTACAAGTAACAATCAAGGCCCTTTTAAGGAACCGCTGTCCTTGAGGGTCCAACAGCAAACTAATGTGAGCACGGATGTACAACTCACTGGGAATCTTAGAGGTCTTTTACAACCTTAATGATTCTGTGAAACTCATGAATATGAGCTCCCCCCTGATAAAATGCTTAGGGTAAATGACTGTCAGTTGTTATCTGTCCCATGGGGCAGCTGTTTGGTGAGCTGGTGTTTCCAGGGGATGCCAAGCTGTCGGTGACACCGGCTCGGGGCTGTGTTTCTCCACCAGTCACTGTGGTCACTAATACCCGGTGGGCAGCCAGGCCTGGGCTTAAGCAGCATGTGGTTACTTCTTGGGTTTTGTGTCTCAAGTTTCAACTCTTCACAGACAAGATACCATTCGTGTTTTGGATTTGCTGCTTGCAACAAAGGACTGCTCCAAACAGAGCACCACTGCTCAGCCCCAAACTTGCCATTCACAGGTCTGGGTTTCTCACTCTTGTAAGTAAAATTCTGCATACCTGGAGAAATGTCAAGTCACTTTCCAGCAGTCCCAAACACTTTGCAGAGTATGCTGGGTATTGTGTTCCTCAGAATGGGGACATCAACAAAGTTATGACTTGTTGAATATCAGGCTGAGGGTTGTACACAAACCTTTTCTGCTGTTTTGCATGCAGATATTTTACATGATGGACTCTGTCCCTCCTTTGGTGAAATGATGCCAGC
Source organism: Haemorhous mexicanus (assembly GCF_027477595.1). NCBI lineage: Eukaryota > Metazoa > Chordata > Aves > Passeriformes > Fringillidae > Haemorhous > Haemorhous mexicanus. Next base: position 134,979,370 of record NC_082341.1, read on the forward strand.
AGTGGGGGAAGAAGAGTTTGCCTCCCTTTACCAACAGTCACTGCCTTGCCCTGCAGAAGGGGCTCCCAAACCTGTGGTGGTATGCAGAAACAGTTGGACATTGGCTTCTGCTTGGTCCTCAGGTGACATCCTGCCCTGGGGCTGGCACTCACTTTTGCAGAATCCACAACTTTTGTAGGATCCACAATCAGGAAAGAGGATGAATCCCATATGCCTTCTTTCCTCTCTCTGTTTTAAGCCTGGGCTTTTCAGCCATGGTCTCTCTAGAGATTTTCTTTAGTCTGAGTCTGTATGAATGTGGCCTTTCCACTTGGTGGGGAAGCACAGGAGGTGGCATCCGCCTCTTCTCCTGGCCAGAAACAGCTCAGGCAGCCCATGCTGCCATGCCAATGAACTGGGTTGGAAGGTAAAACTAAAGAGCAAGTGCAGAAGAGGAGCCAGACCTCAGCAGGCATCTGGCTCTTTCCCAGCACATTACCATGGTATGCAGTGGCGCAGCTGCCTCGCCTGTTTTTTGTAAAGTACAAAACTGGTAGCTGGTTATTTATCTCATGAGTTGAGGGAAGTGCTAAGAGAGCAATCTTTTCCCCCTGCAGGCTGCATGTGTGGGTTTTTGCTTTTAACAGGGAGAGAAGAAAGATTTAAAGATATTTGATCTGCAATCTGGCTCTGAGTTGGTTGAATATTTATTTTGTTGTAGGTGCAGTTAGTTATTGAAAGTCTTATCGTGGAAGCAAATCAGACAGGAGGCTCATGGTTCAAACCCGGGAGGCACCCAGACATGGAGAACGTCACAAGGAGACCGTGCCACACAATGAGCAGGGACACCTGCTCATTGCCTAGGCTCACCTACGTCAGGCTTTCCATGGAGCAAAGGGCAGCTCATGGAGCAGAGCCCCCCTGTTCCCTGGCCCTTTCTGCACGGAGCCCTCCAGCCTGCGGGCACCGACAGCAGCCCTGTGCTGCCAGAGCCCCCGTGTGCTGTGGGAGGCTGCTGCCACACAGGACAAGAGAAATGTTGCATGGGTTCCTGAAATGCTGTAACTGCCCAAAGCAGGAGTTTTACAGAAGCCCTGTAGACAGGCAGCTGTGTGAGCCAGCAGAGATGGGGTTCTGTTGTGGGATTCCCTGATGCCTGCTGCAAGCTGGCTTCCTTTATTTGTCTATTCTCCCATAAGGGTGATGGCAAGATTTTTATTTACTGTTTCTATCTTCACAAGGCTTCTGCTTCTAACTGTCTTTTTTTTCCTCAATATGTTAAAATATGGTGGGCAGATTCAAAACCTGTTTAAACGTGTTAAATGGGAGAGAAGGACTGCTTTCCTCAGATGACCTGGCTAAAATTGTAGTTCTGAGTCTTGCAGCACAAACTGGATAAGAAACCAAGAATGAGCTCTTGGAGAAGGCAAGAATTTGTCTGGAAGCCATGCATGGGGAGACATGCAGGGTGAATTAATTTTTGGGTACAATAGAGTGCTGTTTACCTGACACAGAGCAGGGCTGGATGTCTGTCTGCAGGTGGGCTGGACGGTGCTGTATTTACCCAGGGTGAGGGCAGTGTGCTGCTTCAGCAATGCCTCCCAAAAAGCAGTGGGGAGTGAATGACATGGCTGGTTAATAATTTTCTTCTCAACCAGATTCTGCCCCTCTCATGTTTTACTGTCCTTTTTTTTGAGTTGGTAAGACTACACAGCATTCCTCTTCAGCAGAGAAGTCAGGATAATTTCCAGAGCAAATTAACCATCAGAAGAGGAACCCTTTTGCTGGCTATTAGAATGGCAGCTGACTTCAGAGTGCCATGAAAAACACGCTGCTGGCTCTTGATGTATTTGGTGTTTTAAAGCTCTGCCTTCCCAGAGTAATATGAAGTACATCAAAATGTCAGGTTTCATTATGCAGTTAGTGGTTTGGGAGGAAAACTGAAACACAACCCTAAAGGCTCCCAATCTGAAGGAGAAGCCAAGTGCATTGTATGTAAATTCTTGCTTTTTTAAGCATTGAATTCTGACCTTTACATTCTTGAGAGTTGGCAACTCTGTGCAAAGTGGTATGCTGCTCCTGCTTTTTATCTTTTGTTTGGCAGCTTTGGTGTATTTCCTGGTTAAGCCATGGTGTAACTTAATGGCTTAGGGGCTTTGATGTGCTTTCCAAAGCCTGATTCTGCTGCCTTGGGTGCATCTCCACTCTCTAGCCCTTGGTTCTCCCTTCATCAATTCCTCCCTCTTGGCCTCCTACAGCAAATAGTACAATGGTCTAAAAGTACAAACCCTTTAAGCAAGGTAGCCCCCTCTTCTTACTAATTTAGGAGGATCTTTCCTTGCCAAAGCTCTGTCAGTGAAGATCTGGGGCTAGCCTGGGCAAACCCAGCCTCTCCATTCCAGGTGTGATTGCTGCTGTAGGCACTGCCTGGGCTCCTGCCAAGGTCCAGAAAAGTGTCAACTGCTGTCTGCTTGGATGGAAACAGGGAAAAGCCTGCAATATAGCACCTAAGCTTGCAAGGCAAGAGTTACAGGAGGGCTCACAAGGCTGTCATCTGCACTGCTGAGTACTGGCAGCCATGTCTAGGGGGGATGGTTTACCCTGCAATGCTGCAAGAAGGGAGGGGAAGACAGCTGGGGAAGGGGCTGCAAAGAAAAACCAGGGAGAGAAAGGCCTGGAAGTGAGATAAGATAGAAGAGAGAAAGGTAGATCAGAAAACAATAAAGTAGAATGGATTGGAAAAAAGAAAAACCAGGATTTGAGATGTGGTCAGGCTGGTCTAGGATGACTCTTTTCCTTCTGGACATTTATTTTGATGGGGTACATGCCAGTGTCTGGCCAACCTTGGGCCAGGAGCTGCTGCTCAGACCAAGCCCTTTGCTGATGAGGTGGTGACAGAGAGGGGGTAGTTTGGGATGGGTCTGCAGTGGACATGGATTTACTGATGGGCACAGCCCAGCCCCTGGGGATGAAAGCTGCAGGAGAGGGAAGAAAGCACTGCCCACCCCTTGGAGAGGCCAAGATTGCCTTCATGCCACCATCTGTGGGATAAAGTGCCAATGAGTCCTCTGGCCAAGCAAGTTATCTGTGGCAAAAACTTACCTCACAGAAGAGGTTGTAGGGGTGAGTTGTCTCCAGTGTTTACAACAGAATAGCAAGATAATGTGGTAGAAATTGCTTAAAGGTTTTGGGTTTTGTAGCCTTTCACACTACAAAATCATCTATTTCACCCCTCAGCATAGGGCCAGCCCTAGTCTTTCACTGCCAACAGAGAGAATTGGGCTTTAGATGGCATCTGCACCTGGGAAAGGGGAGAGATGCCAGAATAATGAATATGAAATTAGCAGCATTTTGGAGAAAGAATCTGAGTCTGCATTACTGTGTGATAAACCATCCCCATCCCACTACCAGTTGTGTTTGTAGTTTGCTTTTGAGGGTTTTTTTAAAATATGAAGACATGGTTGCTGGTGGTGTGACAGCGTGTAGGGAATCAAAATGCAATTTTTAACATCTAGGCCTGACTTAGCCTCATTCTTAGGTGTCTGATCACTAATGAAGGGCAAGCTGATGCATGGCTAAATACCCAATAACCTTTCAGCACCCCTGAGTGTCTACAGCCTGTTTTGCATAGCTGTTTGTCCAGGTTTTGAGTAGGGAGGTAAGAAGTAAAATAACTGCTTGAAGCATGGAGCAACTGACCTTTAACAAGGCAAAGATAGATGTGTGTTGTCATGCCCTAGCAGTCCTCTACCTGATTGCAAGCTTCCTGAAGTTACAAGGAGTATTGAGTGTGTAAAACCAGGGATCTGGCTCCAAAAAGTGTCATCTTTCATGGCACATCTTTCAAAGTGCTGGAGAGCAGAGGACTGCTGCAAACAGCAGCTCCTTGGGGACAGTCCCCACATGCTGCCTCTGGGTAGTGGTGACACCTCATGAAAGTGAACATGGGGAGGGTCAGGGTCTCTGCTGTGGCCATGCAGCTGTGAGGCTTTTTAAATTTTTCATCCGTGGCTGGACCTCCACAAGTTATACCATTGCTACACAAGTACATCCTCAGCAGTGAGCAAAAGCAGATGGAGCAGAACTTGCTTCTCTCTTAGGACAGCCAGAAGCACTTGACTGTGATGAGACTGTCCCAGTGGGAAGGAGAGCCAGACCCAGCCCAAGGACCCTGCAATGCCTCCTGCTCCTGGCTGAGCTTGTTTGCCCCCAGCCTGGTGACTCGATGTTGAGGGATGAAGTGCAGTTGGCTGCTGAGAGAGGAGGGGTGGGACAGGAATGCTCCAGCACCCAGCAGGGGAGGGACAGTGCTGCCATGCAGTGACACAGGCATGTGATGCTACTAGCAGCTCCACGATATTGCTGGCTTGGGGGCCACCATGGGTCAGGTCTTGACATGGCCTTCACTGGGACCCCACAACCCAAATCTCTTTCTTTTCTTTTCTTCTTAGCTATTAGCTGTTATTAACTGATGGGTTTAGCAGAAGCTTAGCATTTTTAGCCATAAGGAGACACTTGGCAAGCTCTTTTGCATCCCCTACGGGATGTTCTTGCCCTCACCTAGATAAACACTTTCAAATTAGAGGGACTCTGACAAATTCCCTCCCTGCTCCTGTAAGCAATTTCCACTCGTCACTGGATGAGTGTGTTGCTTTAAAGGATTTGGGTGTGCTGGCAAAAGTGGGGTGGAAATCTCAGCCCTGGCTTCCTCTCCTAGTCTTGCCATTTCTCTGGCTAACAAGGCAAACCCCCTCCTCCAATATCCTGGCTTGAGTCAGCAGAGCCCACACAGCCTTCATAAGCCAGGTTTTAACTTAATTCCTGCCTTGCTGAGGGGGAATAAGCACAGAGCTCAACTATGAGTGCTCTCTGACCTGGGGATCCTGCCAATCTCTTGCAGCCCTTTTCCTTAGCTTCCCATTTTGAAATCCTGGCTCTGGGTTGGAGTCCTCAGTGCTGCTGTGCCAGTCCTGCTGCAGGTCTGGCCTCATGGGAACCCCAGAAGCAGGGGGTGCCTGTGTGAGCTGGATCAGCTGTAAGCATGATGCATAAGCAAGGTCACAGTGTAATCTGGGCTCCTGAGCCTGCACTGTGTTTAAGGGCAAGGCCTATGAACACAGCCCTGGGCTTCAGGTGCTGTATAATGCACCTGAGCTGCACAGTGCTCAGTAGATCCATCTGGTTTTCCTTTGATGAAACAAAAGGACTGTTTGTGCTGATTAGGGCTGAGTCATAACCAGCCTGGCCTATTTGTAAATTGTCATGTCTCTAACCAGAAGCCTGTGCCCAGGGAAGCAGGTGCTCATGGCTGCTGTGCTGGGAAGGTGACTGGAGCTCCAGGACGCCTGGTAGGGCAGCAATAAACCACCTTTTATTGGCTGCTGTGAAAACAGGTTCTTCCAACTGAATCCTGGCCAGGTTACAAGCAGCATGATGAATTAGTACCAGTTAATGTGCTCATCATAACTACTTCAAGGGAAATTACTAGGAATCACAAAGGCACTCTTCACTTAGATATTATTCATTTATTTTAACTGGTTGAAAGTGGGAAGGCAGGAAGGAATGCAGGGAGTAAACAGTGATTAGCTCTAATTGGCAAGGCTCCATGGCTTCATGCAGGGGATGCCTCTGGATGCCAGGGCATGTCCTGTGCTCTCAGCATGAAGGAAGTGGTAATTTTAAATATCCCAACCGTCAGGCCAGGCACGTGTGACACGGGGGCTGGGAGCTGGAGCTGCCCGGGCAGTTGCATGGTGCCAGAGGGCCAGCCCACACCACCCTTCTCTAAGCACGTTGGGGTGAGAGATCCCCTTTAATGAGGGAAATAAGGTCTCCCATCCTGGTCTGTATGGATGCTCAGGCCTCTCTGGGCTGAATTCATTTTGGACAAATGTCAAGAGCTCATCTAATTTTATCTTTGTTTCCAACCATGCTGACTTTCTCCTGAGTGTTAGCCCCTCCAAGTCACATTAACACAACAAAAATCAGTTCTGTAGCTCTCAAAGTGCAGCTCACCCATGGCAGCACCACTCTACAGAAGCTTTGCAGAACTTCTAAGCATGCCAAAGTGGCTCTTTTAATATTTACACTGGCAATGCCCTACACCAGCAAAGGCACAAGCCTTATAAAAGTTCTGGGGTAATGGACCAGTGGTGAGTGGCCACTGGTGGGGATGAAGGGGAGGTCCTGCAAGCTCAGAGGAATGTCCCTTTTTCACCAGATCTTTACTTACCAGCAAATGGGAATCTAAATACAGCACCTTACATTCCTCTTGCACCCAGCTCCACCCTGCCATGTGCCTGTGGCTCAGGCAAAACACTGCAGAAGCCAAGGCCATAAGAGATGGCCTCAGATGGGTTTGAGGCTGAAGCCACAGAAATGGTGCTTTTTGAAAGTCTTCCTGAGAGAAGAAAACCAAATAAATACTAATTTTTTCTTTTGCTACAGCCACTTCCCTGATGAATAAAAGCAGTGCTTGTGTCTCTGAGCAGAGCAGGCAAAATGTCAAGGACTGGCACAGTCAGTATCTGGGGGGGCTAAGCCTGCTTCAAAACCACTCTGAAGCACGTAGATTTGGGTAAAGATGTGGGTCCTCCTTCTGTGGGCTGCACAGGGGGAAGCTGCCAAGCTGGAGGCATCCACAGAGGCACAGGAATGACATCTGGAACCCTGGGATATGAAAACAGGCTGGGAATGTGGGGATGTTTGCTCAGGTGTCTCCTGCTAAGCTCGCTACTCTGAAAGAGGCATTGATGATCAGCCCCAACCACAAGTGGGGTCTGATCCAGCCCAGCAGGTGGTTTTCCCCAGTTCCATGACAGGGTGGATTTTGGTCTGGCAAGGCAGGCAGCATCTACCAGAGAAGGGCACTTCAGGCCCCACAGTGTCCTTTTACTCCCACCTGCCCGGTTGTGAACACTCTGTGGGACTTCAGGGTGTTTTTTTCAGCAGGCTGATGTCTCAAAACAGAGTTTTGATTTTGAAAAAAATTTAAAAAAAAAGGCAAAAAGAAAAAAAGGTTTTTCACCCACAGAGTGGTTGGTCACTGGAATAGGCTCCCCAGAGAAGTGGTCACAGCACCAACCTGAGAGAGTTCAAGAGGTGTTTGGACAATGCTCTCAGACACATGGTGTGACTCTTGGGTTGTCCTGTACACAGCCAGGAGTCGGACTCAGTGATCCTTGTGGGTCCCCTCCAACTCAGCATATTCTGTGATTCTATGAGTTCATGATCCATAGCTTCTCAGGGTTTTTGGCTTTTCTCACTTCTGCAGTACCTGAGCTTTTCTTCTGCAAGCTGAGTATTCCTAGTAGGAATCAGAAATAGCTGAAACCAGTCCATAATTCATCTAGCATAAAGCTGCTGTTTCCAAAGTTGCTGCAGTGTCCACATCCAAGCAAGCAGTGGTGGACAGAACATTCCATGGGCCAGGCATCCTGCTGTGCCCTAAAGAGGCTTTCAGCTTTGAGTGCCTGTGTGCTTACTGTGGAATTTAGTAAGGGCCCCTCTGTGCAGGCCATGTGGCTACAGGGTTCATGGAAGATTCACTGCTTGGAAACAGCCTTTGAGCCAAGGACCAACAGCAGGAGAGTTACATATGGGTGCCGAGGGGAACAACATCACTTCTGGGGTCACAGAGGGGAGAAAAGAACAAGGGTAGCACTTAGCTGGCACTCATCATAGGCAGCAAAAATGCATCCTCCTTACTGTCTTCACAAGGAAAGGAAACTTCCACAAATTTAAAATTTCAGTGTTTGGAAATATCTTTTTTTACCCTGTTTGGTGGGACAGAAAGAGCTCGTGCTTTGCCCTTCTGCAGCTCCACAAGCAAATAGAGGTAGCTGAAGCTTCTTGATGTTTGGGATATGGAAGGTAGGCACCTCTGGACTTGTGTTCTAGTACAGCATAACCCTGCCTATGCTGGGGTAATGTTCTTTGCCTGCAGTGTGTTACCAGCTGCTGGAATGAGGAAAGGGAGTACCAAGGAGGACAGTGGAAATAGGTTCCTTATTTTGCCTAATTTGCTTTCCTGTACTTAAGTCCTTTCAGGGAGCTGGAGAACAGCAGCTGTGCTATTAGTTGCCCTTACCCCTTCCCAGTTTCTGAAATAGAAATGCACAGCTAATATAGGAGGAAACAGCATGAGCCTTTGTCTCTTGCCTCCTGAGTGAGGGCTGGATAATCCTCCAGACCTTACTGCTGACGCCATGCAGTGTGGTAGTTGAAAAATGACAGAAAGGGCAATAAGAGGCTCAAAGCCTGCCCCTACAAATGGAGAGCCCTGCCTGGGACGGGAGGAGGGCTGAGAGACCTCAGGGTGCCGAGGAGGTGCTGTGGGACAGTCAGCCCTTGCTCACCCAAAGCGCTTCAATGTTCCATGAGCCTCTCCCAAGCTGCTGCTGTGGACATGAAGCAGCTCCTCCACTGGCCAGTGTTGTTGGCATAGTGGTTTCTTCCAAGGGCATTAATGTCACCCATTGCCATGCTGTGTCTGTCACTGTCCCCTGTGGGTTCCTTGGGACAAATATCTGTCCCCATCACTCCCTGTGTTTCCCCTAAAAACATGAATGGGTCCTGAACTTCCCAAACACACTTCAGCCTCTTCTTCTCTGCTGTGTGCTGCCTTCTCCAGCTTCTTCACCAGTTTTACTCAACCTCCTGTTGAGTACTCCCTGCTAGTTGTGCCCTGTGCTCCTCAGTGTCACCTTTCCTCATCTCAGCATCTCTGATTCCCCCCACCAATTGCCTGTGGTTGAAAGGGGAGTGGTAGTGACAGCACAACTCCTGACAGATTATTTCTGTGTTAAATAAGCAATCTCTCATCTGCCTTAATGCCAGTCTGCTCTGACAGCAAGAGAAAGGTTTGTGAGCTTCAGGCACGCTCACTGTCCAGAGGAAACATCTGCACACTGATATCTGCTATTATAGAGGTGATCCTCTTCATTTTAAGTGCATGATTCTTGAAATCAATGTAAAAAATTGCAGGAATATGTGAGCTCCTTGCTCCAGGTTCTATCCATTATGAGATAGCTAAATACTGGTTTGGTAAAAGGACATATACGTACACAAGCATTCCAAAGGTTCTCTTTCTTGATAGATTTTTCTCTCTATATTTCCCGTTGAGCACATAAATTGATTTGACTATAACTGAAGTATTTGGAGTGGTGGTTGTTTACCATGTTGTTAGATCACTCATTTAAAAGCAGGTAAAGACAATGAAATTGTACTTGATGTTACTTTCTTACTTCTGCAAAAACAGATCCTTAAAAAAGATACCAAATTGAAAAAGGGGTGAGTGTACAGGAAATGAATGGACATTTCAGTGGGCAAAAGTTATCTGTAATTATAAAAATTATCTAAAAGAAATCTATTTACATTTCAAGGTTAAACACTTTAAGGAGGACAACTCTGTTGGGAATGATTCTGCCAGTCTGGAATATGATCAGATACTGTGATTACTGTAAATTAAAAATGTGGTTTTAAGATGAAAAGGGGTGAAACCACTGTGAGTCTGTCTCCTTCCCACCATGTGTTACTAGCCCAGCATTTGCTTCTGAGGGGATCTGAAGAATACTTTTTTATACAGTAATAATAATTCAATACAATAATCAGGGTGGATGCAGATTTTAAACCCTTCAGCCTCAACGCTTCGTATTTTAGCTGTGGGAACTACTGAAATCACACAGGCAAAATTTTCCCTGAAGAGCAAGCTTGGTTCAGCTCCCACCTGCCAGCAACGGGGAGGGTTCTTTGTAAAAACAAACCTCAGCCATGTGGGGACATTCCTGTGTGTAGGACCACATGTGTTGACAGGGGACAGTGGGAAGGGCAGTGCCATGGGTGCCTTGTGTGTGCTGGGGGTTGGTCACCCAGGTTTGCAGCTGGACAACAATGCTCTGGAAATCACAGCAGACCTGAGCACCTGGGTTTGGCAGAGGTGAGGTGGTGAGAGGCCGTGATTTTTTAAATTTATTTTTGAAGCCTGTGACATGGAGACAATATGTGGTGGGATGGGATCCCAGTTTGCAGCCACACCCCTGAGTGCCCTGCCATAGCACCTCTGCTCCATGCTGCTGGGCAGTCAGTCAGGTCACTCCCAAGGCATTGGTGTCTGAGAGAGAGGTGGATTTCACCCCCAGTTTAACTATATGCTTATTTAGCTCACTAAAGAAGCTGATCTTTTTTTATCTTTTAAAATTTGTCATTTGCACTTTCCAGTGCTTATCCAAGAGGAGTTCAAACCTGCTGCCAAACTGCTTCACTCAGCTGTTCTTTGTGATGTGTATGATTGTGGAGGAAGCACACACCAAAAACCACTGGAACAAGCAATGGTGGAGGCAGGTATGAAAGACACTTGTTTAAAATGCAAGTGCACAATGTTTTGCAAAAGCTTCAATTAAGTTAATTGTTCCTGTTGAATTAATGCAATCCTACATTTAGATAAGCTCCTGAGGTATGACCCTTAAACTAGTTTTCTTAGGAGAGTATCAAAGTCTGGCTGACTGTTCTTATTTCTGGCTTTCTAATTCTAGACAGTGCTGAAAGGGATGATCATCTCAGCTGGTTTGATGGAACCACCACAGTCTTAAACAAGCAAAGGCACTGTCAGTTTGTTCCCCAGCACACGTCAAACCAGTCTTAGTGGGAAGCTGTCCTAGAGCCAGCTTGCCTTGCCTAGTTATAGCATGTTTTAGTGCTCAGACACATGATCAGTTTAGGGGAACACACCAGCCAAACGTCTTCACATTGCCTTTAATCAGTTGCAAAGGAAGACTTTTTCTGGTGTACAATGTGAAGGTTAAAGTTGTCCTGTGTGCCATATACAAGGCAGCTCTGCAAGGGCAGAGTGCATTACAGGCCCTATGCAGGCAGCAGCATCTTAAAATCCATTCTCAGGTTGTGAAGCACACAGAGAGGTATGTTCCCTGGAGGTATCTCTCAACTGAAACAAAACCAGAGGATTTAGTTCAAACAAATGGCATTTGTGTATGTGCCATTACCTAAATCCAGACTCAAGATCCGCAAGGAAAATCTGGAATAATCCAGTTGAAGGGCGTATTTGAAGTGGAGCCTCCCGCTGGTGTGTGGCCTTGCCTGTGCTCTCCCAGGACGGAATGCCTCCGGCGGGATGAACCAGCTGCGGCAGGCATCGCCCTGGCTCACACGGCCTGACCCCAGCTGAAGATCAGGCTCTACGTGACTTGGGAACACACCACAGTTTTTTCCATGGCACAGCAGCAACTGCTGTGTGCTGTATTTTGAAGAGTGAGTTGAAAGGATCCCTGTCAACAAGCAGCATTGCGTGGGGAGCATTCCCCTGCCGTGATGCGGAAGGATTTAGGTACGTAACTCCTGACGCAGCTGCATCACAGACACAATAAACTGCTTTTACATCAGTCCCTAATACTTTATCCATCTGCCTTCCCTGGAAAGCAATGCAAAGCTCTGTGGAGAGCCACTGCAACCTGTGGGGTGAGCAGGGTCAGTCTGGAGCTGTGCCCTCCAAGCACTGGGTGTGGATGCAGGGGAGAGTGGATGCCGAACCCCTTCTTGAATACCTTCCTCCACAGACACTGCTGCCCTGAGAGCCAGTTCGGTCCTTTTAAGAAAACTGCTGCACTCCTCAGTGGGAATTTCTGTATTTAAAAGAAATTGCAACTTCTCTAACCCTTCTGTCAAGGCCTCAGCAGTGACCAGGGGTGTGCTTGATCCCTGCCTAGCCGCCCAGTCCTTTCATCCTTTAATTCAGGTTAATGCTCCAAAGAAGTACTGTACTTATCCCCATTACACAACCACAGTCTGGAGGCATTTCAGGGCTGGCATACCTTATTTTAGCATCAACTCCTCTTAAAACTATTAAGTTCCCGATGCCGTTTGCATCATGTTGATTTATTTTATGAATCAGAGGAAGATAATGTCTCAAAGCTGTAAGGTGTAAAAACCTGTGTCATAAGACTGTGGTGTAGCTTATTCTCTTAATTTTTTTGCTTTCTTTGCTAAGAGGTGATTTTTTTTTAAATGACTAGCAGTTTATGGAGAGATTTTAAAAAGTATGCTATGCATGTGAGTACTCATTGTCTGAACTTCTAAAAACATGCAACCTGCCTTCTCCATCTCATCTTCCTCTGCTTTCTGGCTGCTGACAAGCCTACCCTCAAGCACAGTGCAATTGTGGCTTCACAGACACCTTTTTCTTTCATGGTAGAGCCCCAAATCCCTACTAGCAGTGTGGGACTTAGGAGAGGAGGAGGTGTGGAAGGGCCTTCATCTCACAGGAAGTGTCCTCCATCTCCTCCCCCTTTCAAACTCACTGCTACTCTTTTTGGCAGCAACCACTGAGGAGCTCCTGCTAGGACACCTTTCCTTTGTATTTAAGGTGCATGGAAAAAAAAGGAGTCCCTTTGTTGGCAGGGTGGGTTGGTGTCATACATTAAAACTCCCTAGAGTATAATTAGCAGAGTGAGGGGAGCTCCTCAGGTGTGCCTTTCCAGTGAGCAGGCTCCTCAGTGCTCACTCACACCTAACACACCTGGATGGCAGCAACTTATGTGATGATGTTTGTGCACAAATATGTTAATGGTCTATAGTTTACATACAAGTGCTGAATCAGAATATGCTACAGTGGAAAGATTTCCCTGAAAACATCTTTGCATTTCAAGAAGAATTTGGCTCTATATTTTGAAAAACACAACAGCTGTGGCTGTCCCACTTGTGGCCATACTCTCAGATGTTTCTTTCAAACTGCAAACCCACACTTTTTATTTTTTCCCCAGTAGTACAGTTTCCAGCACAGAAAATTTAAGGCTGCTGACAACAGAATTGCTTTTCTTAGCTACCCTTCTTGGACCTATTTGATGTGGCCTGTGACCTCCTGGGGCCCAAGGCCCAAGGACCCACAACTCTAGACTGCACAACCCAGAGAATTACTCAGTCTCCTTCAAAATTCAGAAGGATGGCTGTCAAACACAACAGTTGAATTGGCAAGATTTATTGAGAAACTAAATTTACTTCCTCAAAGTTTGCTTTGCAAGCATGCCTTAAGCTTTTCCCAGTCCATTCAGACAGAGATAAGGATTTTTCTGGAGGATGAATAAGCGTAGTTTTAAGTACGTAAAGAAAACAACAGCCAACAGGAGCCAAAAAAAGTGTGGGAAGCAATGTTTTATTTTAAACTGTTTGAACAGTGAATGTTCTCAGTTAAAGCAAGACTGTCAAAAATAACACCAAGTGCCTAAAGCCCACTCTGGTGTTAGCTTATTGCAGTTCTCCTGCGTTCTCCCACGTATTTCTCTTCTTGGCTAAGACACAGCCCAACCCATCAGTCAGCAGGGAGAGAAGGGTGTTCCTTCCCTTCCTCCTGGGACTCACCGGGCAGCTGGCATGGAACACATGGTGTCACTTTTTTTGAAGTACCCTGTAGCCAGCTCCCCTGCAGATGGGATGGGCGTTTCTGGTGGCAACCTGCACCTGGGTTTAGCCTGAGCTTCCTGCAGGGGTAGTCCTGTCTCAAGGCAGATGGTGATGCCTTCCAGCCCTATGTTACTATCAATCATTTGAACACAGCTGTAGAAAAAGAAAAGTATTTAATTCCAGACAAGTTAATGTACTCTCATTTTCAGCCCTTAGTCCTTTAAATAGCAGGACAGGAAATATGAGTAACCTGCAAGATCTGACAGAAAAGGAAAGTAGCTGCTTCATTCTTTTATGGCCTGTTACTCCACTGAGCAATGACGTGAGAATGTGTTGGGACAAACCTGATGAGGTGCTCTCTGCCACGAGGTTACAAACAAACAAACAAACAAACAAACAAACACACACCTGTTTGTTTTTCCCCTACTTAAAGGCGTCATTTGCCTTATGATGGATCCTGAAAATAGCCAAGGTAACCACATGCCCAGCACTGGTTGAGAACCCGGAGTAGAAAACTGTTATTGCAAAGTCTGCCAACTGATTTGACATCTGGATATTGTCCAGTTTACAAACATTTACTTTATAAAGAAGTAATGTTCTCCAGGTTTGAGGAAGGATTTGCAACATACCACAGAGATAAAAGTCTTTTGCAAAACTAGAATGATTAAAGATTTTAGCTTACCCTAGCAACCCTGGTGTGGAGCACCTGGCTGGATACTCTGGTGCTAAGACTGCTGACAGCTGTGTCACCATGTCCTCCTGTGCTCAGGAGATGTGTGGTATCCACATTCAGTGAGCAGAACAGATAGACCCCAATATCCTCTTGACTTGAATTATTTTAGCCATTCAAATCCAGAATGTCATCTTTGCAATGACCCAGGACAGATTGCTTTGTTGCTGTTCAGGACATGGGTAGACTTTTATACCACTCTCCTTTTTCATAGTTTGTTTCTGGCCTTCCTCACTAGAATGGAAATAAATATAAATTTAGCACGGAGGATGGGCAAAGGGAAAGATGTTCCAGACACATGTGTGAAGATGCAACTAAAAGATTGCTTTAAACTGCCTCCAGGTCTCAATCTTAGCCAAAATAACTTCTCAGTATACATTGGGGAAGACATGAGAAATGAGAGTCATCATTCATAGAAAAATCAGTGTGGAGGAGCCTAGCATTTTGTGTCACTTCAGCCACTGAGGAGCACATATTGATGGAATATTGCTTTGCTGTGCTGTAGACTCAGAGCAGATGGATTTCCCACAATATACACACACATAAATCAAAAGGAAAAATGACATCGTATGTTAATGAACAACTAATTACACTGAAAATAGTGTTTTGAAGCCATGTATCTGCCACTTGTAAACAAGACAGCTCACTAATCCAAAGCACTTAAGACAATGCAGCAACAGCTTTTATCTCTGAAGAGGTGGAACCAGAGCTGTGCCAGCACTGATATAAAATCTGTAGTTTAAAAATTAAAGCAGATATTGCAGTGCATGTTCAGATTCAGGAAAGGCTTATATTCCTTTATGGCTGGTAAGACTAATAATAACTCTTACTATGACAAAGTTTTTATTTTTAAAGACACATATCCTTCTACTTCAGCATGCAGATTAATCTCTTCCTTCAAGTGCAAGTAAGCCAGACTGAATGAGACTGTAGTACACAAAGCATTATTTTGGACAAGTGGCCCCCAGATATAATCCCATCCTAAACCCATCTGCAAGTGTAAGATTGTACTCTGATTACACTGATGAGAATGGTTTTCCCAGGAAGGGCCAGGCAGCTATCACAGCCTGCTGGAGCAATTTATACACTTTTTCTTATCAGCATCCTGAGCAGCCCGCTCTGCCTAGATAAGGAGTTTGATGCTAAATTCAGCCTTCCTGTCTCTGGTAACTGCTTCCCCCTTCCTGTGAATGCTCTTTACATCAGCGCAGTCAGGACACGGAATTCCGAGCACACTCAGACTGCTGACTGTCCCAAAGCTCCTTGCTGGAAGACGTGTGCTCACTATCACATCTACTGCAATGTCTTACAGTGAGGCAATATGGCTTGCCTTTAAACAGAGATTGAAAAATTCTATGGATACATCATAAATACCCTATCACCATTCAAGAGTGAACATTTTTTCCCCTTTCCAGGCAATCACATTTTATAAGCAGAGGAATTTAAGGTACTAAGGAGCTAGAATATTATGTGCTGGTTTGACTGCTGTGAAAATGCCTTTCCTCCTCTCTGCCTCCCTGTTCTTTAGCAAAAAGTTCTGAAGCTGCAAGGTTTCAATTTCACTAAACTCTCTTTAAAAACTTCAGTATCTTTTGCTTATATTTGAATAACAGTTTTTAACCACTGCCTAAGAGGGTTTTACAAACCCTGAATATCTTAGCTCTTATCTCTAAACATAATATCAATATTAGCTATTATCTCTAAAACCTAACAACAGGAAACAGGTTTCAAAATACTACAGGAAACCCAGAAAAAGGGAATTGGCGTGGGGGTAGGGGGTGGATTCACCCTAATCTTCTGGGCCAGCCTGTGGAATTGCAATCATAAAAGATTCCTAGAAAGGACACCCCCCCATGTGAAGTTTTGTCCTTGCTTTTGGCAAATGGACATTTGAAATTCTCCCTGCAGCATGGTATTTTTATTTCTTTCACTTACCTGTGTCTTTAGTTTAGAAGCAAACAAAATCCAATGGCTTATTTCTTATCTAAAAAATGTTTTATTAAAACATGTATGAAACCTCTCACATCTGAGTGTGCTACTCAGCCTTGCTTGTTCCTTTCTGCTCTATTAAACTTTTAATTCAATTGTTTCTCCTATTAGAAGAAATCAAGTAAGTAAAGAATGAAGTGTCACAGAGGTCACTCACCTATGGTGTAACTAGGCATAATTTAGATCATACACCCTATTTAACAGTAAAATAAGTAAACTTAAGTTTCATGGTTTAGGTATATTTGTGCTTCTATAGTTAAAAGCACCTTGTCACTTTTGCAGAAACAGACACAACTTCACTGGTTATTGGAAATAATATTTACTTCAAAGCACCTTAAATCTGCTTTGTACACTTACTTTCTAGACTCCCAAGGAACCAGAAGAGAGTTCAGAGAGTGAGACTTCACTAACCTCAGCTGTGGCTCATGGATAATGGACTGCAGGATGCAGGTCTTTGGATGATTCTCATGCTATATCTCAGACTGCTCTGCAGCATTTCTGGTGTACATTGCTTTCCTCCATAGACAGGAACAACTGTTTTTTTTTTCATTTCTAAATTTTGAACTTTTACTATTTCCTTTTAAAAAACTGTCACCTTGGGTGATGTGCTATATAAATTTTATATTGAATATTAGAAGATACTAACATATGCAACCTCTACTTGCCAAAATTATTTAACATTTTCAGGGAAAATTTATTTGGGCAGGATGAAAAAATCACAAGGCAATTCAGGTTTTCTACTGATGTTATTAGAGGCCAAACACACACAAATATATGTATGTATAGACACAGAGAGAGTTTTTTATGCTTCTTTACAGTTAAAACAGTTAAAAATTTAATCTACTTCAGTATTGGTCAAGGACTACTTGAAGACCATTTGGATGAATTCATACAAAAAAACAACTGGAATTCCTACAGATCTGGCTACTCCACTTACAATGACACTAGTAGGAGACAAATGCAAGCCTTGGTCTGTTGAATGTAAACCACTATTACAGAAAAAAATAGGAGTATGAACAAGTGAAGCAGAAGCCTGAACTGCAACTCTCAGCGGTGCTGCTCTGCCCTCTGCAGACTGGATTGCATAATCACATATTAACCCTGATCACGTACTTCTAACTCAAGAGAAAAAGAAGTTATCAAAGTGAATGAGACACCCATGAACATCACTGTGACACTGCAAGTCCTAAATAAGTTAGGAGCACTCCTGAGGCAGTGGCTGGTTTCTGAGTATCCTCACTCTGTCCACACTGCCAATTAAGTTGGGGAAATAATTATTGCCTGAATAGAACCCATGCCTGGAATCCAAATTTAGAATGAGGTAGAGGAAGTATTTATGTTTGTTACTCTAATGTAAGCCACATGGCATCTCTGGATGGTGGAGAAACAAGTTCCAACTTCCATATGCAGAGCAACTCCTCCCTGGTACTAAGAAGGGCTTCCTACAGCAAGACCTGGGGCACCTGGACCACAGCAAATGCTGGACTGATACACCAGTGCTTGACTGATACACCAGGCGACCAGCACCCTGCTCTGCAAGCTCTTTAGCTATCTGCCACCCTGCACAACACCTGCCTCCACCTTTCATCTTTAGCAAATATCCAAGAAATGTGGCAAATGCATTTACCTTTATGACCTCTCTATAATTGCATGTGCTCTCCTCATGTTAGCCAGTAAAGAATGTTAAAGTTTCTTTAATTCTCCTCTATTTGCTGCATCCCCACTGATGTGAGAAAACACACACAAAAGTACTTATAGCTTCTTACGAGCTGGACAATGCTTTTGAACTAAGGTCATGTCATAACACTTCTGACAAAACCCATCATTTTTATAAGGCTTCTCTTGGATAGGAACAGTACACTAGAACTCACACAACACACGATTCAGATTAGTTCCAACTTTTCATTTTATTAAGTGCTGACATTTGAAAAACTTTTCCAAAGCACACAAGCCAAACCCTAGGCATTAGATGTAGCCCTCACAAATGAGCAGCACCTGACGTTCCCTTACTCCACCTGCCTGCAGTTATCAGGCGTCACACCAGAGACAAGGTCAGGTCTTTTGAAAAAAGAGCCCAGCAGGAAGAAAAATTTGCATACACAGCTCCCAACATAGCACTTCTTGTATTGTGTCTCTACCACATGTGCTGGTTACATGACCCAACGACTCACATGTCAGGAAACAAGAGAAGTGGCAGTCTTTCAGCAAGTGGCAGCATTTGCAGAATATCTTCAGTACAAAATTAAATAGGTGTTTGGACAAAAAAACCCTCTTATTTAATATAATACAGTGCAGAGCTTGCAATATGTAATGTTATTATGCTTCTGTAAGTTAACTTTAATGGCAGGTTGATTCTTAATAATGACTCTTCTAAGCTATATTCACCCTCCATAGTTTGCAGGTAAAACAAGTGAAAGATAAGTCAGAGCAGCATATTAAAATTTGATGGAATCTCATTTTGTCATCCTTCATTGCTTTTGTTTTTTTGAGGGATCTGCTGCAGACTAATGGTACAGGCTAGAAATTTCCAAGCATATCAGTAAGCAAAATAAAGTCTTAAATTTTCACCTTGCCCATTTCACAAATGGAAATGGTATTATTATTCCAAAGCAAAAAAGTGGAGGAAAACAGTGGTCTTGTTTATACTTAGCAACACTGTTCTCCAGTACTTCCATTTGACAACAGCTGAATTGCATTCTTAAACAGAATTCTTTACATATTCTTAAACAGAATTCTCTACATAATCCCTGCTATCTCAGATAACCGACACAGAAATATCACTTAGGGTCTGGGCTACATCTTGAGAACCTTCTACAATCTGACAATACCTTCATCAAATGAACATTCAAGCTCTAGTTTTACACTTCTTTACTTCTTTTTCATTTGAGGACTTTAGAGTGGTTTGAAACATGTAACTGAAGAAAGCAAAGGAAAGGAAATAAAATCTTAATACTGCTCCTCCTTCCAACAAAATCATTGTACCTAATGATGCAGCAATTATTCTCAAATCTAGAAATACAATAAATTCTGAAAACCTGTACCTGTTTACAACTTCCCTTGGAAAAAAGCTGTCATATCCCACCACTCTGACCAAGGCCAGAAACAAGTTAATTATACTTGAATAAACCTGATTATTTCAGGGGAATGTTCAGGGTACAAGAGACACGCTCCCTTTCCTAGTCACATAAGACTAGGTCTCATGAACTGAGATGAGAATTAGGATTTCCCCCATTTTTGGCTCAGGTTGCAAGCCCAGCTTGTTTCTACACTGTGGCACAAGTTCCAGTACAATTCTAGCCAAGACACCCTGTGGAACTACTTGGTCATGAGTTTCAAATAGCCTTGGAACAGAAAAGCCAAGGCAACTCAGCACTTTTTGAAATGCATTCTTCAAGAAGAATGGAAAGCAGGTTTCTTCCCTAGGGCTTGTTACCTACCTCTGGGTTCTTCTCTTATTCTTAGCACTGATGTTCTCCAGGCATGAAAGTCACTTGGGCCCACCTGAAGAACACCCAGGAACACTCACTGTGTACAGCCCAGGGCTGCATCTTCACAAAGGACAGAAAGGCAAGCAGAGCTCTTTTAGGAGCTGTCTGAGCAGTACTCAACTGGTCTCTGGTCCTGAAACTGCAGTTTTGGACTCTAGCAGTTGAAACTTCAGCCCAAATACTAAATTCACTGAAAACAATACATGACCCCAAAGTTTACACCATCATGCCAAGTAGTACTTCTCCAAAGCCAACTCACCTCTGACTCTACAGCAAGGCTGCATGGGCACTGGAAGGAGCAGTCTGGAGCACTGAGGAAGCACTGCCAGACTTCCCAGGCACACTGCTGGGCCTCTGCAGGCTCTAAAACAAGCACCCATGGAAGGACAGGGTGCAGAGTGCATGATGCCTCTGATCACTACTGAGACCTGCTCTTCCAGAGGGTGACAGACACAGGAATCACCTCTGTAAGACCAAGCAATTATTTTGGAAAGGCTCAGAAACAGAACAAATATACAGATTAGAACCATGAGCAAAACTTCAGAGAAAGGGAAATGGCTCTGTACAGCTAGAATTGCCCAAAGTATGGAATTCTGAATTTATCTTTACAGATACACATACTGCACAGCAAAAACACAGACAGACTTCCCATATTGAGACACTTTTCAATGTAAATGACAGGACTGGTTATTCCTTCCTCCCTCTCCGCGTGCTTAAAACTCAAATCTATCTTCTGTGTTATTTATACATAATGAAAAGTTCATGAACTATAGTGACTGTAAGCAAGACAACTCACCAAGTAGCAATGTTACTGAGGAGAGTGTATTGAAACAGGACAGCTGCACTTTCTAAATACAAAATTTTTTCAAGAGAAAGTGAAGTGAAAGGTAAGTGAAACTGAAAAAAAATCTGAATTTGAACAGGAGTGGAGATATATATTTTCTTACTCTTAAAAGCTTGAGCCTTTTTCCATTTTCCATTGAAAATATTGATAAAAGAGTAACATACCCTTCAATATCTCTTTAAAATTGCATACTTAAAAATTGCACATTTAATAATTGCACAATAGTTTTTTCATCTCTTGAGCAGTGAGGGCTGAAGAGAACTTCTAGAAATTAATTATGGTAGAAGTCCTTAGCAGAAAGTGCTCTGAAGAAAGTAGTAGGAACTGGAAGAAAATGTTCAGCACCTGCAGTTTTGGCTACCGGTGGGTAAAAGGAAGTAAAGTTTTGGGGTGTGCTGAAACCTTTAAGATGTGAGCTGATCCCATAGTAATTTTTTAAGAGATAAACACCCACTTGCTCATTAACAACCATGAGCAAAGCAGAAGAGCAGGATTCACTTCTGTGCAGAAGTTCATATGCTTGTGTGTCACGGTTGCTTCCCAACCCACCATTTTGGGTCCAGGATTCTGCAGACATGGGAAATAAGACTTTCTGCTAGATGTGAGGAACAGTCTCAAGATGCTTTGCCCATGCCCAGGTCTGTTATTTCCTCTTCTTTTCTTTAACACTACTGAGTATGAACTTTAACTTCCTTTTGCTTCCAGAAAGCCTCCAAGTTGGTTATTTCTCCTAATAATTCAACTCCCCACACTGCTTGTAAGACAGTTAAATTAAAAAAAAAAAAGTTTTCAGGTTGAAATCTGGGTCTCTATTTCTAGATCTAAGTATTCAATTTTCCATCTGTTCTCAGAGAACTGCATAGGAAACAAAGTGATTTTAAGAGCCATTTCCACACAAGTAGGTATCCTACACAAGAAGGCTTCATTCTCCATGTTTACCACAAACCCACCGAAGCTGCTGCTCCGTTTGAAGGTCAGTTAATTCATCAATGGATCTCCAGCTGCACTGACAAGCATATGCACGTGCTCCTTTCTTCTTTATCATCTTTGCTCTTAGCTTACTGAGCTCAGGCATGTTATTCCTGCCAAAGAAGAGAATTCATCTTAGGATCATGCTGGGTTGTTTTGGCTTTTTTTTTTTTAAAGAAAAAATATTCATGAGGCCATTTCAAATCAGAAGACATCTTGACAATTCTGAGTGCTGCTGTCATGGATTAATTTAGGGATATATTTGAATTCTGTTTTGAACACTCCTTTTCTGAGAGCAGTCTCAGTGTGTAGTTTCTGTGTTCTCAGATAAACTACAGACTGATGCTTTTGTAAACAATGTTATCTGTTGGGTTTAGGGATTTCCAGTCAGCCTCCAGGAACAGAAATGTGAAGAAAACCAAGCAGAGCTAATTCTTGTGTTAAAAAATTACCCAAAAATGCATTATCTTATCAAACTTACTATAAAAATTGCTATGCACAATGGGTAAAATGATAGAGTTAAATTTTTCATCAGGAACTGCTACTCAATGTGATTGCTAAGTGACCAAAATGAAATGGCCATAGAAGGGTAGAATGCACATCAAACCAGAAATAATTTCTGTGCAGCCATTAACCACAACAAATGAAAAATCAGCGTGCTATGACAAGAACAAGATGTTTCAAAAAACCAAGTGAAAATGTAGCATTTTAGCTATCTCTGCTCTCATGTCCTCCTCCTGGCTGCTGAATTGCGTGAAAACAACATTAACAAGCCCAATTAAATAAAGAAAACTCAAAACAAGTATCAAGGGAAGAATTTTTAGAAAAAGAGATCAGACGCCTATTGAGGTAAGGAAAATTTTAAGGTTAAAGTTTGCTTTCTAAAATTCAGGTTTGTCAAAATTAACAGCTAAATATTTTGCTACAGATTACAGATTTTAATCAATGTTGCGTGCATCTGATAGAAATGCTCCTCGTGTTTTTTTTCTTTTGTTTCATTTATTAATTTCAAGATCTAAGAAGCAAAAAAATTTTGACTTCGGGTAAATAAAAGAATCCCACTTTTGTTTAAACCTTTTCCACTACCAAACTAATCTTAGGAGACTAGTGCAGCATGGCATTTTAAAAACTGCTTTAAATAATGGGAAAAATAATGGTATTCAGTAAGAAATACAAATTTTGAGACTGGAAGAAAAATACTGGAATAACCAAAGATGTAACACAGGAAAAATAGTGGAAAAGGAACTGGTATCTCCATTAATGTTCTTCTCCGACTTTCACATCACTCTCCAAGCACATACTCTGAACACATCCACCTCTTCCATCAGTTACCAAGCTCACACAGAGACTGTACTAAAATAAGAGGAATCCAAACCTGATGTCTATTAGGAACATGCCTACTACACTATCTTTCACTAAGTCTTGACATTTAGCTTTAGAGAAACTGGAAATAAGAACTCCTTACTTTAAAGTCTTCAAAAACTATTTAAACAATTAAAAACATCATAATACAAGCAGAAAACAAAAATCCCACCTCTCCATTTAACCAAACTTCGCTTCAATAAAGCGTTTGTTAAGAAATAAAGCTATTTGATTTTCACTGACCATGACAGCACACGTGATAGTGGAAAAAACAACATCTGCCTTGAAACCATCACAGTCTGTATGAGTGAAGGTGAGGTGCCAAGTACATGCTGAACAGTCTGTATTCATGTTGCTGACATTGTAGATGCACTGCACTGGTTGGCAGAGTCTAACCCATCACATGGATTACCTGCTTATTTCAGCAATAAGCTGGCCTTTTCATCCATGAAACTTAAATTACTTTTAAAAGCAGAGGGAGAGTCATGGGAGAAGAGACAGAAATGGATGAAAACAGATTTTGGGAGATGTTGCTTCCCCCTCCCCACAGACTGTCCCACCTGATCCCAAACAGGTAGCATGCATGCTTTTTAGGTGACACAGCAGTGCTAAGGGCTTTTCATCTTTCCTGTTCTTATTGAGCTCCAAAGCATGGTAGCACAACACTAATACCCACCCCAGACACACCTGAAAAAAAGATAATCACAGGACTGATCCCAGACGTAGTCATTGAACAGTGACACTCGGAAGTCACAAGCAGTACAACGCAGCTGATCACATGCTCTGGACAAAGAAGAACAATCAGAGAAGCTGACTGATACAATATATATCCACCATAAACAGGTCAAAGTACAGAAACTCACTCAGAAACACTAGAAGCAATGTCACCTAATCTTAATGCCTTTACATCTCTGGCATGTTCAGAATTATGGTATGTGATTTAATGATATGTTCATGTATTATTTTTACAGGTTCCTATCCTCACTGAACACATAAAATAAACTGATATTCACTTGATATATTCTCCTTAGTCTTCCTCATTGATACAACACCTGGCCAGCATTCAAATATGGGTTGAGTGCGCAATTACTACAAAAAATGCCACATGGAAATGCAGTAATGTTCTAAAGGATGTTGTAGATAAATCATCAAAGTACCTCTTCTGCTAAATTCAGTTGCAACTGCAAAGTACTCTGACCATTTTCAGTTCAGGTTCTGGGAGATTTCAACCATCCCAACCACTGATTTAAGTCACGTACTTGGTATCACCAGAAAGATAAAGAGAGGCAGGGAAAAATAACAATGCAGCAGCAATTTCCTTTAACTACTCACTACTGATTTTTGGTTTCATGTCTCATTTGCAAGCATTTTTCACCACCTCAAACAAACAAAAGGTCAGGTGGTCAACAACAGAGGACTGGAAGGGACCAGCTGATTTCAAGTGCAGTTACAAGCAGCCACTTCCTTAGATGACTGCAAGGCTGTCCTGCCCAGTTCAAATGCAGAATTTTGCACCACCAGAGAAACACAGCTGTGAATAAAAATAACAATAAAGCAAGTAGCACATATTTTTCAGGTTTCCTACCTTTTTGAAATATTTGTTCCTATCCCAGATGGTGAAAGGCTTCCACCCAGGTACACTGGACAGCATCTATATGGATTCATGAAAAAATATTAAACAGGTTAGAGAAAGCAGTATAATATTTCTTCTGGTTAAACAGCATGATATTTATAAAAAATATAAAATTAAATATAGGCAAAGCATCCAAATGCTTGTAAACTACAGAACTTTAAAATTTCTATTATCAAAGTAGTCAAAGAAAAACTCAATGAAAAACACTCTATGCCAAATATACAAGGATCTACATGTTTCAGCATTTGATAAATGTATATGTCCATAAGGCAAAGGAAGATGCTGTTCAACAGCTTAAATAACTAATAAATTTATAATAAATTATTTTGACCATGTGAAAACACATTAACAATTCTTTGAAAGTACCTGCTTATCTTTGCTTTTTCTTTAAAAAGACTGTCTCTCTTTTCAGTGTCTTTCTTAAGAAATGTCAACACAGATTAAACAGCAGCAGTATTGTTAGCCTGATAAGAAGTCATAATCAAGCAATGTCCAACAAGCCAGAACATTTTTCACCTACCTTTTCCCATGTGCCTGTACAACAACACAATTTCTTTCAGGTGTGAGACTTGCAGAATTAGACTTCAATTTCTGTTTAAAACAACCAAAGAATAAAATGCAGCATTACAGCAAAGTCACAATATTCTGTTTTACTTAATAAGCAGGAGCCAGAAAATCTCAGTCACAGAAGAAGGGGACTAAGACTGGGAATTTTCTTGTTCAAGTTTGTGAGGCTCTGAAGTAACAAGTAAATGAGGAACAAGGCTTCTCTTCCCACACAGAATTTCCAGCTCTGGCTGAAGGAATTCCACACAACATGATCACTTAGACTTTACAATCATGACTTAGTATTTCATGCCCTCCTTTTACTAATTTTGCTTTTAAAACCAGTTATAATTTGGAGCCCTCTTCCTAGATGTTTTTTAGCTTTTGTTTCACTAAAACCCATTGAGACTTTGATTATTCAAAAAAAAAAAATAGTCTTTGAAAGGTTTCTTATTTGCTGCACACAGAGGAGTTTATTTGAATTCTAGAATATGCGAACTCTATATCCTAAATGGGAAGTTCTAGGGATATAAAATGATAAAATTATACAAATTTACTGGCATAATTCTCTCTCCTTCAGATGTATAGAAGTATTTTTTTGTTGACAGATTGAGTAAAGATCTGTAAAAAATCAAAGACAAACAAAACAAAAACAATGTCACTCGTGAAAATAAGGGAATCTCCAGGAGGTTATAAAGTATAAGTAACACCATTTTCTGCTGCTGGTACCCAAAAGAATAACTATTTTCAATGCCTTCTATCACTGTAACTGTCTTGAGAATGTAAATTTGTAGCTTAATCTCCATTTCTTGCTGTGAAATCAGAAAACATTTGCAGAGGATACAAAACAGGGAGGAGTGGTTGGTGTATCAGATGACTGAGCTGCCATTGAGAGGGACCTCAAATGACTTCCAGAACTGGGGTGAGAAGAATCTCTTCAAGTTCAGCTAAGGTGAAATGCAGACTCCCGCCCCAGGGGAGGAATAATCCTTATGCACAGAACACCATGTGGGCTGACCAGCAGAGTGCAGCTTTGCAGAGAGGGCTGTGGGAAATTCAGTCGATAACAAGCTGACCATGAGCCAGCAACGTGCCCTTGCAGCACAGAGGGCCAACAGTATCTTGGGATACATCAGGAGAGGTGCTGCCAGCATGTCCAGGGAGGTGATCCTTCCTCTCTACTCAGCACTGATGAGACAGAATCAAAGAATCATTTCAGCTGGAAGGGACCTCACCCTGCTCAAAACAGGGTCAGTTTTCAGCAGCTTGTCAAGGACTGTGTCCAGCTGCATTTTGAACACCTCTACAGACTGAGACTCCACAACCTCTCTGTGAAGACTCTCCCTGTGTTTAACCACCCTCAGAGTAAGAAAAGCGTTTTCTTGTGTATAGATGGTATTTTGTGTGTTTTGGTGTATGCCCATTACCTCTTGTCCTGTCACTGGGCACTATGGAGAAGAGCCTGGCCCCTCCTTTACTAGAGCCCTAGCTATTTACACACATTGATAAGATCTCCCCAGAACCTTCTCTTCTCCGGACTGAACAGTCCCAGCTCTCTCATCTGCTTCTCATATGACAGGCACTTCAGTCCTTTAACCATCTCATGGGCCTTTGCTGGAGGTTCTCCAGTAGCTCCATCTCTCTCTTGTATTTGAGAGACCAGAACAGGTCACATTACTCCAGATACAACCTCACAGACATGTCTGGAGCACTATGTCCCATACAAAAGAGTCATGGACATGATGGAGTGTGCCCAGGAAAGGACCTTGAAGGTCATTAAGGATTTAGACCATCTGACAACCAGGTATAAGCTAAGAGAGTTGGACTTGTTTAGCCTGGAGAAAACAATGGTCAGGAGAACCTTATGAAGGTATGTCAGGGAGAAATAAAGAAGATGCAGCCAGATTCCTCTCAGTGGGATCACTGACAGGAGAAGCAATGGGTGCAAACTTAAGTACAAGAATTTCCACTCACATGTACAAAAAACCTTTATGACTTGTGAGGGTGGTCAAACACTGGAAGAGGCTACTTAGAGAGGATGCAGTCTACATCCTAAGGGATATCTGAAAGCCACTTGGACACAGTCCTGGGCAACTGGCTCTAGGCAGTCCTGCTTAAGCAGATGGTTGGACCAGATGATCTCCAGAGGTCCCCCTTCCAACTGTGACCATTCTGTGATTCTGAGCATTGACACTATGCTCTATTTTGAACAAGCATGTCCTTTAATTTCCTGTTATTGCCTAGGTAAGTACATCTCTCCTGTTCCTCACCACAGGATTACTGCATTTTCCTTTCTGTTTTATTTTCCAAGTTTATTCTACAGCTTGTTTTCATTCACATTTTGCTTTAAAAGTTTTAGCTTATGGTGCTTTTACTTCCATTGTTGAACCTGACTTGTTCTGAATTTCTGCAAACCCCGACTCACCGGAGGTGTTTTGGTAAAGCTGCTGTCATTACAGATTTCATCAATAATGTCATCTAGATCTTCTTCGCTGCTGCCAGCACTCATTAATACTTTAGCTGATCTGAAAAATAAATAAATCACCCTTCATTTTTGTAGCAAGACTACAGCAATTCTAAGAACTATGAATTAAAAAATATAAACAGTTACAGCCTTTTTCCCCTGATATTTTTATAGTATCTCATGTAAGCCATCCAAATAATGACTGAACAGATGAAAACTGCAGGATAACACCTTTCAGTCACTGTTGAGTTGTCCCATCATAGGTCTTATTTTTGCTTGCTTCTTTTATTTCCAAGCACTCTCAACCGTGAATAAAACTAAGACAGTATAACCCCTGCTACGCTTACTGGGCAATTAACTGGACAACCCTGGTTTTTCACATTTAGCTTCAGTAGCAGGAATATGATACAGGCAGAGAAAGGTCTCTACTCAAGTTAAATATCTGCAAGTGTCCTGAAGAGAATTCCTGCAGAATTGGATGCAATTAAAAAGATCACCTGCACTTTTCTTTTGCTCAAGTAACACTCAAGTCTGCTGTTTGCTAGCTCTTTGTCAAAGAAAGAGGCCTGTAGTACCACTGCATTAACCAATCAAGGACAAATCTTCTCCTGAGAAAGAAGAAAACTGTGCAATTTTTTTTCCAAGACTGTAATTAGATCGACTAAAATTAAATGCTCATCTAACCATTATGCAAACAATGTGGAAGTCCAGTAATGTGGTCAGAGGTGCTGGTCTTGCTGGTGTTGCATTAGTCATTGGATTCTTCAAGATCCTTTCCTGAGACTGAAATGTGTGTTGGGTAAGCACTCAGCAGCCCATCTGTGGAGATATCTGGCCAAGCCTCTCTGGTCCACAGACCTTCCAAAGGGAGTTTGAGATGTCTGTGAGGGCTGGGATGTAAATCTGATGGTCAGAATGGAACTCCAGTGTTAGGCAAAGATGCTTGTCAGGGCCAGGATGGAAACCTAATGTCGGGGATGGAAGCCTGAGGGCAGGCTGGGATGTTAGACACCGAATGCTTGGCAGTACTTTAAGCAATGACCCTGCCAGGACCAAACTTGCAAAATCACCATTTTGAAAATTGTGGAATTTGAGGCAGATACCTCAAAGTGTAGCATGTAAGTTAAGTGCTTACTGTAGTGGATATGGTTAATAAAGTATGAACAGAAGAATTATGAACAGAAAAAAACAGCTGGAGGGAAGAGCATGAAGCTGTGTAAGGGGAGGTTTAGGCTGGATATCAGGAAAAGTTTCTTCACCCAGAGGGTGTTTGGGCACAGGAACAGGCTCCCCAGGGAAGGGGTCACAGCACCAGCCTGCCAGAGCCCAGGAAGCCTTTGGACAATGCTCTCAGACACACGGCGTGACTCCTGGGGTGCCCTGGGCAGGGCCAGGAGCTGGACTTCAATGATCCTCGTGCGTCCCTTCCAATGCAGAATATTCTGCAATTTCAGTGATATGACTGAAGTATCAAGAGAATAGAAACTTTGATAATGCTATTGCTAAAGATCTTCCTGCTCTCAATCGCGAGTTTTATAGATATTTGAGGTCAGTTATATACAGAGAGGTTATATCATAAGGTCAGTAACAGAGCCAAGTAATCCCCAACCCTAACGCAGAGGCAAATCAGCGCAGCTTTTAACGCCATATTTAATCCAAGGTTGCGGTACACGCAGGAGACAAGGACTGTCTGAAATAACTAAACTCGCTAGCACACGATTTGGGTCTTTCAGAAACAAGGGCTGCAGGCGACACACGCCCACTGTCGGCTCGGTTCCGGCTCCTGAGCCCGCCTATTTTGGGTTCTTGAGGTCTGGCCGCACGGGGTAGGCGGGGACGGACTGCGCGACACCCAGGGGCGCCTCGCTCGGCGGGGAGGGTTCCGTGAGGGCGGCGGGACCGCGGCGGGAGCGCTAACCTGCCCTCCTTGGCCGCCGCGGGCTCCTCCTGGCCGCCGCCGCGCCGGTGGCACAGCCGCCCCTCCACCTCGTCTAGCAGCCGGTCGAGGTCGTCCGCCATCTTGCCGCCCCGCGGTTGCCAAGGCGGCCCCGCGGCGCCGGCAGGGGCGGGGTCTGCCCGCCCGCCCGGGTCTGGGGCGGCTCTGGGGCTTCTGGGGGACGCGGCTGCGGCCTCGCTGCGCCGCTCCCGGGATTCAGCAGTGAACAGCGGGGAGGGGAAGAAAAAAGAAAAAGGAGTTAAGCCGCACACTTGCGGCCGTAGTCGGCAGGATTCGAACCTGCGCGGGGAGACCCCAATGGATTTCTAGTCCATCGCCTTAACCACTCGGCCACGACTACGCATGCTACCGTTGCCCTTCCCGGCTTGTGATGAGTACTGCGCACGGTTGGGCACTTGGGCCCGTCTGCCTCACGGGGCTCAGCGGAAAGTTCAAAATAGAGGTTAGACTTAATGCGTCTGTTATACAGTTCACTGGGCTGGATATTGGTCTGTTTAGAGCGCAGCCAAACCGTTAGGCTTTGCTAAGTCCTGCGGGAAAAGTCTGGTTTTGTTTTTTTAATTTTTTGGTTTGTTTTTGGCGTAGATTAGGAACAGTTGTGGAGAGAGCGCCCTCAGTCCCTTTAATAGCAGGATCACTCCCCAGCTGGCATCCCCAATAGCACTCGGGAAGTCGGGGCAGGCGTTTTTGAGGAAAGTCCCATAAAAGTTGCTCTTCCCTATCGCCCTGATAATAAATCCAGACAAACGTGGGAGCTGTCTGTCACCAGTCTGCCAAGGCCAGCTCCACCTTCCCTCTCGTCTGAGACACTTGGGAGGTGAGATGTTCCGAGGTGCACCCAGAGTGTCAGCGAATGCTGCATATTATTATATTTTTTTTAGAAATGTAATGAAACAATTTAGAGAGAGAGGTCCTGTTAAGCTAAACAGAGCATTGCCATCTCCTTAGGTCAGCTGAGACGGAAAGCACAGCGCTTGTATCCTCCTGTTGCCAAGCTGGCTCTAAATTTCCCAGCCTGTGATGAGGTGGGGTCTGCTGTCCTTAAGAGCTCCAAGCAAAGCCTCTCGGTATCAAGGTATTTTACAATTCTCTGTGTATTTCAATTAATGAGTTGCAAGCCCTGTCTGAATTCCCTCGTACTTAAACTTTTATTTCATTGTTCCATTTTCCTCCCCACATATCTCAGGTCGCTGTTAATACCCTGCCCGATCCATGGCAGTGCTGCTGGGGAAGATGTGTTGGGTGGAAAGGTTGTGAGCCTTTGTTGGGTTGATGTGATGGAAGAAACTAAATAGCATTGATGCTGCTCCAGCCCTTTAAAGTGGTCCCTTGGCCAGGACTCTGTGTCATGTAGGTAAATTCAATCCAGAAGAAGTGGATTTTTGGGTGGAATTTTTACATTCATCTCTTGCAGCTGTGGAGAGTTTAAACTAATCACAGTTCTCCCCAGTATGCTATCATCTCTGTAATTTGAAAAAGGATCAGGAGCCCACAGGCTTGGAAAATCTTGAAGAAACTCTTGTCCTGAAATACATCATCACATGTGGAAAAGACCACTTGCTGCATCATCTTAAAGGAGCTTAAGAATGCCGAAATCCAGTATCATTCTGGCATTCTTTCAAATGGCCTTAGAAATCTGAGTACATTTCTCTTTTGACTGCACAACAGCTTCTTTCCCTTTCCATCAATCCTGTGTCTGTCAGTGTGTCTGTTGCAAGGTGCCAAAAATGTATGGAGTGTCTATGGGATGATGGTGCCAAAGTCAGGGGTGCCTCGAGGCCTTCGGCCTTCTCCCATGAACTCATTGCAGCATTTGCTCAGTTGGAAAGCATTTGAAACAAAAAAGAAAATAAAAAAAAAAAAAAAAGGAAAAGAAAAAAGGCACAGACCTTTAAAAGCTGTTGAACTGAAAAGATTGGCTTTGTGCAGATTGCTGCCTGCTGTTTAGATCCTTGTCGTTCAAAACTTCTGAAAGGCCTGATGCAATCAAAGAGACTTACTGGGTCAAATTGATTCCAGACTAGTCCCTGAAATGACATGGAGGTGGATCTGACATACTGGGCCTTCAGCTAAGCTGTAGCCAGAAGAAAGGAGCTGAGGTCATGGCCTGAATTTTGTCCTCTCTTAGGAAATCAGTGAAGTGGCTTGCTCAAAAAATGTCTCCTACTGTACTGATTGCTTGGGCTCAAATGGAAAGGTTACTGATTGCTGAGGGCTGGAAAATGATGATGGCTTCTTTCTCTCTCTCTTTTTTTTAATATTCTGTCTCAATATAGGAAGAGAGGACAGAAAGCTGGAAGGCTGTCCTGGGTGGAAGCTATAATGTTCTCTAATCTTCAAGCTACTGAAAGCTTTCTCAGTGATAAAACGGGATTTTGCCACAACAGTGAAGAAGACAAAAAAAATTTTCAAGGGCAGGATGGGCCAGAGAAAAAAGAGAAAAATTTCTCTTTTCTCTGGGAACCAAAGTGAGCTTAAATTGAAGTTGACCAGAACTCTTCTCAGCCTTCTTCTCTGAACAATGAACTCTTGGGGGCTCAGGAAATGGTAAGAGGTCAGCAGAGCCAGGTAATACCAAAGTAATTTCTGAGTGCTACCCATTGCCAGACAAGAGGGAAATGATTGCAGGGAGACACTCTTCTTCTTGATATGGTGATAGCGTGTTGCAGGCCTTTCTGCCTTCCAATCTCTTGCCCCAGAAGTTGAGATGGAGGTAATGCAGTGACTGCCTCTCCCCAAGGTGTTTTGCTTGGGGAAACACAAGTTGTAGAACTTTACAACTCGTTGCTCTCAGCTGCAGGATATTACTCTATTATCCTGTTCCTCATCACAATCCAGTATAACATCATTTTGAGTGACATTGCTTATTTCTTATTAGTAGTACCGTGCATCAACATGAGAAAATTCAGGGCTAAATCTAGGTTTTTTGGCTGTATATTTAATCACTAGCAAGCATTCCTGTGAATGAAATTTTTCTATGAAAGATACCAGATTGGGAGAGAGCTTCTTGAAAGACCTCTTGGCAGCAAAACTATCAGTATGTGCAAGATTCCTCATATAACGCTGGCTTGTGACGTTGAGAGACAGCCTTGGATCAAAGGACAGTTTAAGCTGGAGGCTATCCCAGCCTTGGATTTCACTGTCAATCCTTCCATTGAAGGTGCCAGCTCAGAGGGTGGATTTTCAGTTCAGTTTGCTGGCCCAGCTGCCTTACCCATGAGGGGCATGAGGACTGGAAAAACTTCCAACCTTCCTCTCAATTAATAGCTCTCAAGGTTGGAGTATGTAAGCAGCCACCACCTGTTGCCTGGGCTACACAGTTCTCTTGTAAAGGAAACTGTGAAGAGCAGGTAAGTGTCCAGAATGGCAATCTTAGCCCTTGCTGTGAGGGGTCAACTTACTTTTGGATGTTTGTAAACATAGATGCTCATTTTCAAATGAGTGTGACATGGTACTTACCAAGAGAAGCAGAAGATTTTTCAGGACAGTATACAAACCAGAAAAAATACTTGTCTGGGGGCCTCTTAATGAATGTGGCATAATCCTCAAAGCATGTTATAACCGTGACATTTCGATCTCTGTGAGGGCATAGCAAACACTGGAAAGTCATTTCTGAAAAAAAAACTGTCAGCTTGTAAGGATGTGTAACAAGGCGGTCACACTTCCAAATCAATGATAATTATGTGTAACTTCAAATAAAAATGGTGTTGCCAGGCACTGTGCAGCTTTACTGTACCGGCATTCTCTGGCACCCATGGTGTCAGTCCCTGTAAAGTGGAGCAGAGGGAGGCACATGGTGATAAAGCAGGTCCTGCCGAGAACATATCACAAGGTAAAAATGTTTCTATTTAACAGATAGAAATAATAAGTGGTAGTAAATATAAGATAATTGGCCTGTCAGGAAGGACCTAGTCAATGAGAACGTGAGTAGGAAGGAGAAAGAATCAAGCACAGAGGGCTGGGGACTACTGTGGAAAAATTCTTCCTGCTTGCTGCCCGTTGCACAGCTATGGTGAGAGACAACATCATGTAAAACCAGCTTAGCTGAGGGAGCTGAAACCAAAGCAGAGATAATGTTCCATCACTCTTGCCAAGGCTGGAAAATATTTTTCAGGGATGATTGTCCAGAAGAGTTGTGAACTAGGAAAAATTATCCCCTAAGCCACAGGGGCATGATGTGAGTGAGTGTGTGGGGATGAAGGTGCTGTTTGTGTGAACTCCACACTAATCTGCTACTCAGTGGGGCTGATTCAGAATTTTCTTCCTGAGGCCCCAGTATACTGCATCTCAGAGGGAGACAGATGGGGCAGCTGGCAGGGCTGGCGTTGTCACACATCAGGTTCCAGATACACTCCTTTATTTTGCTGCATAGCAGTGCACTTTGTTTCACTGCATAGCTTCCTTTTCTCAGTACTAGAATCCTGGTCAGTGAAAATACATGTTAGGTAGAATCACACCTGTATAATATGAGTGCCATTTGCATGTGTGATTTTGTACAGGCTCTTACAGTTCAAAGACTTAGAATGGCAAGAAGAACAAAGACTTTTCAGGTGAAAGCTTCTTCATAAAACCTCCCTCTTGAGCTCAAATGCCAAAAAGAGATCTTCATGTCTGTGAGTAATGAGGTTTTCATTTAGACTTGAAATAAACAGGTTTTTGTGCCAGTGTAGTTTTCAAAAAGAAGAACGTTCAAGGGCAAAGTGAAAATTAAAAGCTAGGACCTCACTGATTTCAGCAGGGTCAGGATTTTATACAGAAGGTGAAAATCCAGTCCATCTTATTGCAAATATCTCTTCCTTGCTGGAGGACGGGAATTAGTAGTTCTGCTTCCAGCTCCAGGCTGCATCTCCCAGCAGAGGGCATTGCAGAATGACATTACTGTTTTTCAGAAATCTGGCAGAAGGTAAACTGAACTTCAAGGGGTTGTTTGGCCAGACTAAAATTTATTTTCATGACCTCCACTGGAAGAGTAGATCATCAGTCGTTTAAAACCAAAAGATGCTGCTAGCAAACTGTAGCTGGAAGATAAAAGGAATTTTTCCTTGCACCCTAAAAAACCCTAATTCCTGGAAAAGAAAGTAAATGCCAGAAAGCATTTGTTCCTCAGTTTCTCTATCACACAATTTATTTTCATTTTTTAGATGACACAGTAGGCTGAATTGCAAAGACTTGTTTCAGGTTCAGATCCTTTTGATGTTCTGTAAAAAATAGAAAACTGTTTCCTATAAAAAAAAAAAAAAAAGCAGAATTAAAATGAGAATGATGTGAGCAACAAGGAGAAGAGAGAAAGTTCAACATTTGCAGTAGATGTGGATAACAGGCATAATTTAAAGTCATGGAGGTAAGAAAGGAGATTTTTCAAAAGACTGGGGTGTGTTGTGTATCAAACCAAGAAGTTACAGGGTACCCTGAGCAGTGCATAGCCTTCAATGCAGGCTTCTCTTTTCCCTGCCACCTTCCCTGAGCCCTGCATCCCCCACCCATGACACATCAGGAACGCATTCAGGGCAGACAGGGCAGTACCTATCCTGCAGACAGGTCTTCTGACCCTGTCTCCACATTCTGGCTGGTTCTGTCACATAACAGTTGTGCCAATCCACCTTCTGGAGGCAGTATGCATGGATTTAATAATGTAAATGAGCAGGTTTGCTCTGTAACACAGGCATTCTGTTAAGTCTTTGTCTACAGGCAGTGTTCAGTCCAGCTTATTGTGTGGTCACCCAGCAAAGTGAGTGGGCACATACCTTGGCAGAGAAGAGTGAGGGACTGAGGGCAGGGGAGGCTGAGAAATGTGTGGAGCAGCAGTACATTCTCTTGTTTAGCATTCGTTCTTTGGCAGGTCACAAGAGGATTCCGTGTGTTTGAAAGTAGCCATTGTAGTTTTAAGGTGGAGAAACTGAGTCACTCAGGTGATTGTAGGCTGCCCAGACTCATTAGATAAAATCAGGATAGAAGTATTAAGAGCACTCCCACCTCTTGTGTTGATAAAGTCTCAGCTTTGCTGTGCATGCACTGACCTGCACCATGTCTATATGCTACGATTAGAAACACTTCCAAGTCAAAGAAGTCCAGGTGGGCAAGAGTTAAAGAGCAAATTCTACCACCTTGATCCTTGATAACATTCTCACTCAGGTTAGTTTACAGTGTTAAAACCAAAGGGACTTGAAAGGGAAAAGGTCCTGAATTTGAATTTCAATGAGTGATATTGAGGGAGTGATTGGGGTATTTTATACATACCCTAAAAATGCCTAATAGGCATTCAGCTCTGGAGGACTTGAAAGGACTGTAACCTTTCCTAGAGTTTTAACAACGTATTTCTCCATAAAACTAACTTGAGAGAAATTCCCTGCATTCCCACACTGAACACTTAGCAGTCTTTTCAAACTTATGTTATTGCAGTAAATATAGCTTATAACCATAAAATTAAGGTTATGTAGACTTGTAACTTTTTATTTTATGCTAGCTCTGTGGGCCACTAGCAATTTCTACAGAGGTTGCTGTCCTGAAGTCTGCAATGAATTACAAGTGAACTAAGAAGAAACAAAACTCAGAAGAGTAAGAAGAAACAGAAAACAACCCTCACTCTTTAAAAAGACACATTGGGTATTTAAGGGGAGAAGGACAAACAAAAGGAACTTCTCATGCTTAACCATTTCAATTTAAGATAGTTCTTTGTGCTGTACAGGGAACTTGCTTGTATACATAGCTGTGATTGCACTCATGGGCTGTTTAATGGCTACAGAATTACTCAAGAAAAGGTGATAGATCTTAAAAATAACAAGTAGTGTTTTCTTGGCGTGCTACCAATGAGATTCTGACAACCTGTGCCAAGTGAAGCTCCAATTAGCAAAATTTAGATGATTTTTACTGTGATGTACTAAATAAAATTTGTTTCCATCTAGCTGCATCCTTGCAATTTTGGTTACAGATTGATTGTGAAGTTACAGAACCTCTGATTTCTACAGAAAATGGGCTCTGCTTTTTTTATGTGGTTTTACAGTGCCTAGAAAACCTTTGGCTTTCCAGTAAATGAAAATCTTAAAAAGATGGTTAGCTTTTCTTTTTCCCGTAGTGACTGTAGACTGACTGTAGAGTCAAGGTACCTCAGCTTTTGAATTCCTGAACAAAAGTTCTTTAAAGTCCGCTGCTTTTAAGGAAATAGATGATCAGAAATTTTTGGAAATTAGCCCTCTCTATGGCAGATTTGTTACCTCCCACAACTTCTGTTGTCTTGAAAATTTTGAAGGCCAAGAGCCACCTAATGAACTGCCTTGTTTTTCATGATAGCTCAGTTTATTGTAAATCTGTGATTACAAGCATTTGGACAGCATGGAAATTGGATGCATCTTTAGTGGCTCAGACCCTTAGCTAAAAGAAATACAGCCACAGCAGGAGGGGGCTAAGGAAAAGAGCAATTAATTTAGTTTTCCAATAGTATTGCAACAACACAGGCATCATAATTTAAAAGCCTTTGGAACAGTCTTCTTAATTTCCTCCTATCCCATTCCCTCAACTTCTTGTCTTGGTCTGGCTTTTGTTCAGTTCATGCAGCCTGCCAGACCAACCCAAGGCTGCCTGAACCCAACCAGTTGGTCCCTGACGTAATCCCGAGTGGTGACCTGTGAGGCCGACCTCACCATTTGCCTGGCGGAAAAGGACCCACTTGGTTTTAAAGTGCTGGCTCTGTTTTGCGAAGAGCTGGCAAAGCATGTTTTTCTTTTTACTTTTATAGCTTGTTCCAAAGTCCATGGAGGATACACAGCTGGCTGGCAATACCACAACTAATTCCATGGCTGCAGAGTCTTAAAAAGCCTCTGGTGGTGATGCTCAAAAGCAATGCACAGGAGTAGTGTGCACTGTGTAATACGCGTGCTGCCTACAGACCTTTGTGCTCTCCACAAATGCACAGCATTAGTGAGGTGTTTCATTAATCTGTGATGGAAGTAAAGCAGATGTTTCTCTAGATAGCAAGTTCTAAGTGCTCCTGACCTATGTCAATTCTGCTTTTACCTCCCTGCTTCTTGCTCTCTGTATTTAATGCTACCGAAAGTGAATGACAATTCCAAACCTGTTTTACAGTTTCAAAATTGCTTGTGTCAGGGAGAGAGAAAGCTGTTCTTTTGAAACTCTTTAAATATTTGGGTTCCAAATGAATTAGTATTTTTCTCTTGTTCAGTTGTTTATTGATGGTAGTTCTCTTTTCTCTAGAGTATCTATTTTTATGTCCTTCCTTTTTCTTTTTTGATGTCTGTGGCTTTGCAAGTAGTCTGGAAAAGTCTGCAGGACAAAAAAGGATACAAATTTACTGAAATTTCATCTGAATCGTTACCCAGAAAAGCAGCAAGTAGAGAAATAAAGAGTAATAACCCTTTTGGAACTAATCTCATCTCTCTCTTCTGGTTAAGGGGAATTGCAAACATAATACATGTCTCTGTAGTAGCCATCCCAAGGACAATTGTATGAAACATGACAACTAGACAGGTCTCCCAAACACTTATTGGTAGCTAGGATGAGGTAGTTTGTATTTTCCTGTTGTTGAGTAAAGTCACCCACCCAGTCTTTACACAATGGCTGCCTATGTGCACTGACGTGAATTATCTTACTGTGACCATTACACAGCTCATCACCTTCAGTCAGCTAAATGTCAGCATGTCTTAATAGCATTAAAAAATCAGCATGTCTGCAGCTGAGGCTCACACTTGAGTTAGATTTATGTCTCCAAATGTGAGAGATCTACTTTATATTCTTAGAGGAACAGGACAGTCCCAGCTGTCAGGACAAGATCCCTAAAACCTCAAAGGAATGCATCAGAGCATTATTTCTTTCACAGGTTTTGTTTGTCTCTTCTTTTGTGACTCCCCATTCCCAAAACCTAGAGATTAGCGCTCTTACTGCCCATTTTTGGGAAAAGGTTTTTTTCTCCTTTTTGAAGAGGTGTTCTCAGTTCCTCTTATGGTGCAGAAAAAAGCTCCAAGACTCAGTGGCTAACATTTAATGCTTTTTAGTTGTTACATTAATGAAATTGCCTTTGATTTGTTCTTAGGGACTTCTCCAGTGTGCTTCCAGAGTGTTGAGAGTGATTTTTTTTTTCAATGCAGAATTAATGGATAGGTAAACATCTCCTTCGGCCTTAGAGCAAACACTGGAACATGAGTCCCACTTTTTCCAGGTGAGTTTCCCAGCAGGATAAATGCCATGTTTATGTGATTTTCACCTGAGAGCCTGGAGTTGTGACTTGTGGTTAGGGCAGGGAGCTTGAACCTTTCAGGTGGAGAAGGGATCTGCTCAAGTGCTCTATCCAGTAGGCTTCTGCATAAGACACTGATGGTAGAATCACTGTACTACAGCTTTTCAAACACCATAATAATCTCTAGCTCATTCCTGAAAGGGCTTCAAGAGTTACTCTGGAGCTCTTGACCTCAAGCAAAAGTGTGTCCTGCAGCACAAGGAAAGGAGCTTCAGCTTGGGGTGGAAGGAGGCTGCTAACACTCTATTGTTGCCCATGTTTTATGTTAGCTAGCTCTAGATTTATGTCTTCTTGGTGCTGAGGGTATTGGGCCCCATTCCTGGGATTTCTGACTCAAACTGCACATGTGGGGAGGGACTGGTTTCTATTTCACCATCAATAACTCAGGCAGTGTGGCTCTTGGCATTCAGTCCTTTCTTCTTGCATTATCAGAACTACACAGTTGCCTGGTGGTGTGACTCTTGGTTGCTCGAGACTAGAGTTCATCTATGCAGCTGTTCATGTCTATCTCAATGGCTGGGATTAATTAATATATTTTCTTTCTACCATTTATCTGGGGAATACACTTGGGAGGAGATCCAGCTCCATAGTATTTTTGTTTGTAGGTAATCCAAGTTTTAAATATTAGTTATGTGCAAGGCATAACCAGGTACTCATTCCATGGGTACTGCCTAAGTGCACCCTGAAACAGATATCCATCTTCTTCACTCAAGGCTTCTCTGAGGCTTTTCCAGTTGTCTCTGGCACAGTGTATGGTAGAAATCTTGACTGGAATTGGCAATGGGATAAATAAATGCAGTGTAGTCCATGACTGAGGTAAAGAATGGTGTTAGATCATTACCTTAATCAGTATTTTAACTGCAGCTCCTCTGTGTGGATCCCATGATGGGCAGTGGTTATTTGTGATCAGTGGGTCATTTGTTTGGTGCTTTGGCAAAAAGATGAGGGGCAGAGAAGAGGGAGGAATGAGGAGGCCAACAGATACCTCGATGAAGGGGAACACATTCACAAAGTAGTGGAGGAGGAGCCTGGGCTTGACTGGTGCTTGCTGACTTTGCCACAGACTACATTTATCCAAAAATCAGAGAGGGGGGTGGGAGGGGAGTTTTCTCTAATAAGAAACCTGAGATGATTTGCTTTTTGTTGGAGACCAATGTGTGAGCAATTGTCTACATCTACACCCCAAGCACAAAGCTTGTGATTATTCTTTATTATTATAAAGAAAGGTTGTTAATACACTTTTAAGTTTGCTTCTATTATTTATTTTTACAAATGTCCATGGTATGTCCATCATGGGAAAACCAAGACTAGCCAATGAAAGCTGAGCTGCAAAAACAGAGTCTTCCTAAGAATGTAAAATGGAGTTTTATAAAATCATGTGTTTTATAATCTTTATGAATTGTGACTGGTTTCCAGACTGAAAAAAAAACCCCTACAGTATCTGCAAAACTGCACCTGCAGCAAGGCTGTATAGTGCTGATGAAAAATGTGTATCATGGATTATTACTGTTTTGGGGTTTTTTGGTGTTTGTTTTATTTTGGGTTTTTTTAGGTCATGGATTTTCCATTATTTATGGCAATTCCTTTAGGACAGCACTGGAGTCTTGAGTGTTAAATATGTTCATATGCTCTGGGGTACCTGCATGCAATTTAAATGGAAAAGAAGATAAGTGTTTGAGAAGATTGAGCTCTACAGCCACTGGAAATTGGAAGGAGAGAAATTTTTACAGCTAGATGTCACAGTTAAATCTTAATTACAATCACACTGGTATAAATCCAGTGTAACTCCACAGGGAGCTTAGCAAGGTCCTGACCACACTGCTGCTGAATTAAACACAGCTTGTGCCTAGCATATTGCAAGCCACCCTTTGGTAGAAATAGCCTTTGGTGGATGTAGGCAGGTCCAGGCAAGTTCACAGGCAGTATCCCAATTGTCTTTTATTTTCTGGTTTCCCTGCTGGAGTTCCTGGTAACCAGAAAGCTTAATAAAAAAGCTGTAGTACATCTCTAGAAAATGAAGATCTAAGAGAAAAATGTCACTAATGAAAATACTGAAGAAACATGATACTAAGATTAAAAAATGTCATTAATCAGGTTGCCAGCCCTAAGTAGTGCGGCAATGACCCTTGGAAAAAAATTAATAGAATATTTCTGAAGACATTGCAGGAACTAGTAAATAGAACATTTCATAGGTTATGTTTTCTCCTTTGTGCATATAGTCAGAGAAGAATATACCACATAGGAAAATTAGTGTGCCTAACATACTTCACATCATGGCTATGCCTGCCGTGCTTTCCATAGTTAGTTTAAAATTGTGTTCCATGGACTTACAGTATTTTCTTTGATTTGCTGCCAGTATTTGCTTAAGCAATTTGAAGAGCTTGTACTATACTAGGGTAGAAAGAGTGATAAATTGCAAAAATGCAGTAAATGTAAAAGCCACAATTTTAAGCAGAAATCTGAAGAAATTGCTCTTAAGGCTGATAACTTTACCAGACTGAAAGGAAAACACATGATCACATAATACAGTAAGTGAAAGCTTGTGATAGAGAATACAGGTTAAAAAAAATTTGCTGCACCTGAAGAGAGTTCGAAGTATTTTTTACCTGGTTCCCTGAATCAGAGTTAATCACTGTTCAAAACAAAGGCTTTGATTCCTAGAAAAAGTTTACCAGACATTGTGTTCAAATGTGAGAACTTAGATGCTAAAATCTCCCTTTAAAAAAAGTGTTTGCAGCTCCATTGTTGACGTCAGGATAGAATTTGGTCCATTGTAGTTCTTTTAGTCTATTCTCTTGTTAACAAACTTGTGTTGCTTTTGTTTATTTCTGCATGCGTGGAGAAAACCATTGCAGAAACTCTCTTTTCAGAGCCATGAGGTACAGAGCGGAACTAAATCCTGACTTGGTACACTCTAGTTTTGCTGCACTGCAAATAGAGGTTTAGATACAAGTTTTACAGTTTCTGGGAATTTCTTGAAATGCAAAAAAGGAGATGCATGATCAATTATTATGGACAGGATGTACTATTTTATGAAATATAACAATCAAAATAATACAAAAGTGGGATGTATTCTGTCTTTGATTTATACTCAATGCAAAAAAGGAGATGCATGATCAATTATTATGGACAGGATGTACTATTTTATGAAATATAACAATCAAAATAATACAAAAGTGGCATGTATTCTGTCTTTGATTTATACTCAATTTATACTTGTCTCTGATTTATGTTTCTATATACCATTTATTTATACTAGTTAATATGAAGATATGTGTGCTACTTGGATCACTTTAAAGTCAGATGAATACTGTACAAAATTATTTAGACATTCTAATTTCAACAAAAGAAGGAGCTCAGTGAGGTACAGAACTAATGAAGTCTCATATTCCATTGCCTTATTAGTTTTAGGTGGAACCTTGGATATTTGACTGAAGCTGTAATTTCAATTAGATGCTCTCAGATCTTTTAATGATTTCCCTTTATATGGGGAAACCTAATTACCTTTATTGAAAGGCTGTCAATGGAAAATAGGCCTCATCACAGATACTTATTATATATTTGTACAAAATTTTGTAAGAAATACATGTTGGGATCAGTCAACAGTAGAAAAGAGGACATAATGAAATCGTTTGAGTTTGCTTCTCTCCATAAACTTTCCAGTGGTGTGAGAATTAGGTAATATTATCCCAGGTGGGGTAAAACCAAGTACAGCCCTGGAAGAGTAAGTAGCATGTAACACAGAGTGAAAGAAAGAACTGAAGTGAATCATTTGAGAACATCTAAACAGCTGAAATATGTTCACTGACACTGTTATTTGAACAGTTGTGAATAACAACCAGATTAATTGAAGTCAAAGTTTCTCCATAATAATTCAGAAAGAGAACAAAAGGCTTAGCCTACTAAATAAAACATTTGCTATGAAAAGCTTGCCCATCCCTTGTAAAAGGATGTTGGTTTAAGATATGCTTTATTACCAAACTCAGATAAGGATACAGGGAAATGCTGCCTGAGGACTTCATTAAAGGAGCTATGGACTAGGAGATCTAAGAGTGGTCAATAGTTGAAATGAAGGTATTTTTACAACTATATGACTCTAGAGTAAAAAGCAAAAGATGTAACCAGTGGAACTTGGGGGAGGAGGCAGACAGAGAAAAAGAAACGTTAAGACAGAGTGCCAAAAGATAAAACATCTTTTGGCAAGCTTATTTTGACTTTTTAAATTGGAGCAATGAACTACTATGGACAGTCCCTCCTTTCCACCATTATGCAATGACTTCCACCCCATTTTCCATTGGTAGCCCTCTGTGTCAGTAGACACAGATCAGCTCTGGGTTTTAAATAGCCCTGGCACATTATGAGATCTCACCAGGTCTGTGAGTTTACTCAAAGCAAACCTCTATTTCTGCAGCTATTCCTCCTGCAGCAGACAAAAGCATGTGGCTTTACTGTGATAACTTCCTCAAGGTTATGTTGACCTTAACTAGTTGAGGCTTTCCAGTTCTTTCACATGCAGCTATTTTAGGAATTACAAGGTGTAACTGGGAAGGGATCGTAGGATTGTCTTGAAAATTGCAGTCCTTTGAAAAGGAAGCTTTATTAATTTTTAGTCATATAAATGCCATTCACCTTTGGAAATCTTGGGCATCTTCTGTGGAGCAGTCTGTGGACAGTGCTAAGAGTCCCATATGCTTAGGTAGGCTGCTAATTTTACCTAAGGGAAGGCAGTTTCTCACATGTAACAGCTGGCAGAAATCA
The DNA here is from genome assembly GCF_027477595.1 of Haemorhous mexicanus. NCBI lineage: Eukaryota > Metazoa > Chordata > Aves > Passeriformes > Fringillidae > Haemorhous > Haemorhous mexicanus. The sequence goes on from NC_082341.1 coordinate 135,022,746, forward strand.
CTATCAACAATGAGACAGGTACATCTTTATTGGATGGGAACTGTCATAAGAAGAAGGAAAAGGGTTTCCACTAAACAAGAATCTTTAAGGATTTCTTTTATAATTTTCTTCTTAGTTCTTTTCCACTTTCTTCTTTAATTCAAGGGTTCCTGAATTCCCTTTAATGCTGGTTGGTGAATTCAACACACAGGGTTTCATGCTAACCAGGATCCCTGAAGGACTGTAGTTAGTGGAGAAGGTTTTTTGCTCAAAGACAGATTTGTATCTTTATTTTCACTTGATTTTTGTGGCCAACTTGAACATTAGCTTCTCCAGTTCCTCTTCATACTGTCCAAATTATCCATGCTTACTTATTGTCCTTTTGCAGTTACTGGTATGTTTTCAGCCATTAAAGGCTGAAAAAGACCAAGATGAACACAGACTCATGGAATGATGTATTCTGTCTCATTTCAGATTCCAGATTACATCTTATCCCTGGCCCTGCATCCAAGACTTTCATAGAAAGTGACTTCATGGTACTGAGGACCAGGCAAATCTGAGGAGAAAACAGGTTGGTCAAATGAAGGAAGAAAAAAACCCCAAACATGCAAATCCCTAAAACAGTCCTGCCAAAAATCCAAAGCAAAGCACAAATTCAGTAACACTGGAACTACTCTGTGACCTTTCACAGGTGGGAGTTGAGGAACTAAGGAAACCTTAGAAAACTGAGGTCATGTCTGCTCAGCCTAGACATTAAAGCTCCCATGGTGCTTTACATACTAGGAGAGGATTTACCCTCATGTTCTGACCAAAACATAACCTTTTTCCCAGAGCAAAGGAGCATCCATACTCTGATTAGATATCTTCTCCATCCTGGAAGTGTCTTCATTTTGATGATGCAGCTTGTGCCTTTGTGTAAACACACAGGTGTATTCAGACTTGGGTATTGAAGGGGGCTTTGCTCACACAAAAGCAAATTTCCCATGTTTGTACAGAGTGTGAAAGGCTTATGATCATGCCTTGGAAAGGCATGTTCCCTTGGAAAGGGAAGTATTTGGGGATCCTTTTTTAGATAATTTTCATTATTTATTATTAGTTTAGAGGGATGGCCAGCAGTGCAAGCAACAACATGTAACAGCTGCTGGGCTTGATTGGGCAAACATTCTCTTTTTACACAAGGGCAGTTCTTTTGACTTCATCCTAACTGTTAAGAGTACTGGTGATATTTACCAATATTAAATTCAATTTGGGAAAGTAATTTAGGTGAGAAAAATAAATTGCAAGTATACAGGTAAATTTGCAAGAATATTTGCAGAGCATAGCTTTGATCTATAATTGGTGTTTGGCAAATTCTGTGCTAATGGGTCAGAATTTGTCCCTCCCATTTCCTAATTTAAAAAAAAAATCCCAATGCAATTTCTGTCATCTTTTAAAGTACTTTGACTCTAGGGATCAAAATAACTCTGACTTCTGCACTAAGTTATACCAGAGAATAATTTTTGCTGTACTGTAGCATAGACTTTGAATAGTTGCTGTTCTAGTACAAAAATAAAAAACATTCGCTTAATGTGTAATTAATAGTTTGGCATTTCCCTAAGGCTTTACCCAGGCCCCCTTCTGTTTCTGTTTTGTATTACTGAACTCCCCTGCTAAATATTTCCAGATCATATAGATTTAGATAAGACATGTTCCAGAACTTATAACATTTTTTATTTTGACTTTTACAGTATTTATTAGTGTAATGAAAATAATACTTTGACAAGTCCCCAAATAAATGGTAATATTCACCCCTGGATAGCTGAGTGAACTGTTCAGTGCCATGGGTTATTTAACTGTGCTTACATTACAGACCTAAAAGATATGATAAAAATTTTAGTGCAGATCCATTAAAAGCTCATGACCCTCTCCTTTGACCAAGGTGTTGATCCTGTAGTTTGGGAAGCACTGGAGTACATTGGCAGACATGAGAAATGCCACAGGGCTCTCTTGGGAATACAAGGAGACTACAGGATTGGGACTTAACCTTGTAAGTGCTTTGTGGCATTCTCTAGGACCACTCTTACCTGCTTCTATGCATAATAAAAGGGTGTATGAAGAATAATTTGGTGAAAAATATGTGACTCAGAAATGGAATAGCTGGGAAAATATCCAAAATTGTCAGATATCAAAATCATATTAATGATAAATTGATGTGAACTTCTGCATTCCTAGAGATAAAGAATTTTACCTGTACTCACCAATATGTATGAAGTTATTGAAGCCATTTTTATGCTTAGTACTGTATGAATGAAATCTACTTCTGACAAGCATAAAAAAGCCCATTTCTGTGTAACAGATTGTGTGCTTAAGGCCTGTAAAACCTTAAAGGTGACATTTGTCTTCTTTGTAAAATTTTTAACACACTTTTAAGCCTTTTCAAAAATTAAGGAGCCTTTGGAATCTAGGCTGGATTTTGGGATGTGTGTGCATACAAAAAGAAGGGCTTTGTAGAGCTCTTTGGCCCAAAGGAATGCATTTTCTCCTTATGTGGCAGATACCAACTTGTGGTTCCCCAGCTGTGTCTTCATACCATAGTTCTTTTCTTGGTGGATGTGAGTCGTGTGGTCTTTACCTCCACATCATTTTGTCACCAACACAGACTTACATGTTAGTTTTTAAAAAGAGGAACATCAGCTCAAAACCAAGAGCTGATGGGTCTCTGTTAGAGAATATTAAAAATGATGTTTCAACATTTATGAAAACCAGTATTCCTTTTGCTAAATAAAAAGTTTCAACATAAAAAATAGTTTTTCCGTTTTTTAATCCCAGCCATAAAATATTTCCAAACATGAGAAAAACTCCTAAGTTTATGCTCCTTACAATGTTCAGTTGTTCACTACATTTATTGCTTTTCTAAAAATTGTCTGAATGGCACCAGGTTTGCTACATGAGCAAGGCTGAGAGGTACAAAGGTGTTTCCCTGACAAAAACACTTATGTTAAGTAACTTGAAATTCTTTTTCTCCTCTTGGTTCTTCCAGAATAGACCACATTGAATGTCAGTTAAAATTTTCATTTCTTTGGAGCATGCCCACTTTTTCACTGACACATCCACAGAGTTGGCTGTGATTTTTTAATGTGAAGCTTCATAATTGGGAGAAATTCCTTCTTGTCAGTCTTTTTCCAATACATGCTTTCATGTGTCCGTAAAGGGAATGTATTTGACTGCACAAACGCATGGAGAAATTTGAGATTAATTCAACATTAATTCAGTGCACACCTTACGGTTTTTTCAACATAAGGAAGAGTGATCAGTTTTTGTTTGGTATCACTGTACACATATTTTCTGACACCATCTGGGAATGATCATCGCATCTATGACTGGAAATGCCATGTTTTTACTCTTTCCTATATGAGTGTGAAATGTCATAATGCTGGTCCACACATTACCTCAACCCTTTGCAAATAGATTATTTTTATAACAGCTCTGCAGAGCTCTGTCTCTTTGCAAAAGCCATGCACCTTGCAAATTAATTGGACCTGAGTGTAATGAATCTGAAAAGAAATTAGCTAACTCTCAACTCTACTGTTCACCAGTGTGTATGCAGAACACACAAAATTTATCATCTCTTTCTTTTTCACCACAGCTACCATTATGTGATGGATCAGTGGAAATAGGGTTCTTGATGATTAAGGAGCAAAGTTTTAGTAGTATTTCTGTGTATGAAAATTAGCAATATTTTTAATTGCTGAATGTCTCCTTTGAAGCGAAAAGAAGATTAAGTCTCTTGATTTAGTGTGATTAAAGTAGTAAATGTAAAATTAAAGTATGATTAAAAACCTAATGCATGGCCCACCAGTAGAGTTAATACATTACCAAGTCTCCTCCCAAACACAGTTTCACAGTTTTTGACATGTTGAAAGCTGCTATTGACATCATTGTGCAGGTTATGCTTTCCTTGTTTATTCTGGTGTCTGAGTTCCTCTAGGGATTGTAAGGGGAATTTGGGTCTTTCCTGTGGCTAAGTGCAACAGGAAAATGACCGGCAAGGGGGTAGAAAAGTAAAATAGGGCAGAGTAAGAGCAGTAATACAGGGCTGGGAGGGAAGGACATGGCAGATAGTGAATCTGTATTGAGCAAGTAAGTGAATTTCTTCTCCAAGCAATCAAGCTGCCATTCTCTGTTGTTTTCCAGAACTCTTATTCTAACTGCTGTTACCTCTGCCTCATTGAAATGGGTATCTCCCATGACTTCAGTGAGAACATGATAAACTGAGCACTAAGTACAGATGGATATCCCACTTTTTGCATGTTTTGAAGGTTATGTATTCAATTTACACTGGTTGTGTACACGAAGTTGGAGCACACTATTTTTATCTTAAAAAGTGAGAAAAAAAATCTCAAAAATTCAATGCAATCCTTTATCTCTGAGATAGCTTTGAATTTTCAAGACCCTCATCTGAGTTTCTAGGTCCTGCATAGTTTTGTGTCCTGGTTGGAAATACTTGTATCTGAACTAGGGCCTATGATATGCTGCAGGTTCTGCTTCCCTAAAGTTTTATGACTGCAGGGTAAGCAGCATTTGAGTGTGTGGGCAACCAATCTGTGTGAGTGACAAGCAGGTTCTGCCTGCTAAGATTTATCTATGTAGAAACCTCCAGATGCAACATGCTGGTGATGCAAGAAGGACTTAGAAATTGTTTATAACTTCCCAGAGTTATGCTGAAAGAAGGTCTTGATTGCTCATTTCTGGTGAGGAGCAGGAAGATCACAGATGGCCAAGAAAAAGTCTTCTTATCTGTAAAATGGGAAGTCATTTAGCTGAGCTCTGTGAACAGAACTGTTGCAGCGCTGGTGATCTCTCTGACCCAGCAGGCAGCAGAGCAGCTGGGGACAACACCCCCCGGGATCTGCAGGGAGTGCGCGGAAACCCTCTGGTCTCAGGAGCTCAGTGATGGTGTGGCACAGCAACAAGGAAGGGATGGGTACAGCTGAAGTGCCAAAACTGAAGATATTTATTAAATAATTAAAGGGCACAAACAGGGGTGCAAAACAAAACATAAAGAGGCTGCTTCAGAAGACCCTGAAGTGAGGCTGACACACACATAGATACAGTCTCTCATAGCATGTTCTAGAAGCCTTCTGGCCAGTCATGGGCTGTTGATCTGCATAGCCACTCCCAATTGGCCCCAGAGGCCTTTGTGGGTCCTTTGCTCCTCACCATAAGCTGCCTGGATGGCATCAGTTGTGGCTTCTTATATCCTGAGGGATGATGTCACTTGTCTGTGGTGTGACAGTGTGGCCAGTGTCTGGCTGGTCTGCTCCAGGGAAAGCTCCCACGTAGAACAAAAGGAAAGGCAAAATGGCAGGATGGAGCAAGTCCACACTTACTTAAATCTGGTAACAGCACAACTTGAGGTAACTGTTGTCAATGGTTAGCAGAGGAAATATGACCTAGGGTTCACCCAACTGCAGATTTCCTTGGGGTTTAGACTTCTGTTTTCAACAGCCTTTTCACCACTCTTGTCCTAAGCCCACTGACTCTTTCTTTGCAGAATAGCTGAGGATAGGGGAGCATTAGAGCCATGTTAAAACTCAGGAAATTGGGATTCTTTTTGTTTAGAATTGTAGAACTATTTAGATTGGAAAAGACCTCTAAGATCATTGAGTCCAACCATTAATCCAGCACTGCCATGTTCACCATTAAACCATGTCCTCAAGAGTTTCTGCTTTTTGCATTTATTCATGTTGCAGGTGTGTTCAAGGAAATGGTAACACTTTGTGGTACACACTGCAGATGAGCTGGAAAGGGTCTTTTCAAAGAGGGGGCCCATGCAATGTTCAAACAACAGCCAATTGGACATGCTCTGTAGGAATATTTCAGCACCAAAAAACCCCAAACCTGGAGGCAGCTATAACTTAGGAACATGTGTAGAATAATACAGGTGAGTTAGTGGTCAGCATGTTTGCCTCTCTTAGAGGCACTCCAGGCTTGCTTAAGGTATGCTGTCGCTGCTAGGGTTTTTGAGAAGCCATCACTTGTGGAAGTGGGTTTGAGACACAATACATCACAATAAAATCTGAAAACACTTGAACAATCAGATGTATGGTTTACCCAGACATCCTAAAAGTTGACTGACATCTCTGAGTAAAAAAAAGTGAAGTCTGAGCATGGAAAAAAAACAGCAATGTGTCAGAGAATCATGTGAAAAGCTTGAGGGGAGAAAACAGCACCTTTGCTGAATGCTTAACTACTGTTTCCCAAGTGAAAATACAATGGCTTCTATGCTGGTCACAATTATGCTGTTATAAATCTAGTGATTTCTTCTGTGCTGCCTTGGATTTGCAACATTGTAACCAGCCTTATGGTCTTGTTGGGTCTGCTGCTGCCAAAGAATTGTATTTTATCACTCAGGCACACCCAGGAGACTTCTCTTTATGTTGTCACTCAGCAAGGGGTCTATCTTCTGAAAATAAAGCATGAAGATTCAGTATGTCCAATTTCTGCTTCTTTTAGTGATTATTCTGTATTTAGTCAGGGTTAGGAACAAAAATTTAGTTCTAACTAGCTAATCTGATAGTGATCTGATTTGCAACCTTCTATTTTGATTTTGAAGTGTGATTTGACAGAGAAACCCATTGTATTCAATGGATTCAAGGACCGGAAAGGGTCGCAAAATGTCCCACCATCTGTATCACAGCAGGATTCCATGATATATCTGGTTTGTTCTTAACAATCTGCACTGTCTTGTCCAACAGACTGGAGCTTTAGTCCGCTTCTCACTCTGATGTCCTAGACTGAAAACGCTTTCCCTCCTTTTCTGCATTGCTCTGAAATCTTCTTTACTGCAAATTAATTTGTCGTCCTTTACTCCACAGCCACGGGGAACAGTTCATCATATCCGTCTCAAACAGGCTTTTTCATACTGGAAGACTCTTATAATGTGACCCTTGTCTCCTCTTTTCTAGGCAAAACAGACCCAGTTCCTTTAGCTTTTTTTCTCATGGGTCATGTTTTCTAAACCTCTTAACATTCTTAGGGGTTTTGTTTGTTTGTTTGTTTGGTTTTTATTTTGTTTTCTTTGTTTTGGTTTTGGTTTTTTCTGTGTAAAAGAGAAGACAGTTATTCTGGGAAAATTACTTCCCCAGCATTTGGCCATAGTAGATCCCTGCTGTGAGAACATTTCTTCCTTGCTAGACAGTGTGTTACCCATCTTGGAGTTAATGTTATCCTGAAGGTCTCAGGCTTGTTGTCTTGTTATCTGTTGTTAGTGTCTGTGGTCACTGTGTGGTGTGGAACATGGAAGCAGAATGGTGAAGAAGTATTACTGAGTAGGGGTAATGTGTGCCAAGTTGTACAGATTTGTCATATAGATAACTGATTGAAAAGCCACATATTCCATGGTTTCCAAGAAGCCCATCTTTAGAAATCCCTCCATAAAAAGGGAAGGTAGTAGGTACCCTTCTTGGAAGATTCTGGAAGGTGGATGCAGTGAAGTCATGGAGCATCAGTGCTGATGATTTGAACTAAGAATTGATATTTGCAGTGCTAGTGGGAAAGTCTTCTCTGCAGTGGAGAAGAAATGAGTTTTCTGCCTCTGACTTTTTCTCCCTCGCCCCTCATGACAATGGTATTTCTGGAGGAGGAACTGGTCAGGCTTGTCTCAAGAATCCAGACTTGGCTCTTTTCTACCCTAAACATATAGGAATGTTATGTTCTACTGACTTTTGTACCTGAAGCTTGAACTACTCTTTCTTTTGTTACTCATTTTAATAAAGTACACCAGAAAATGCAAGGACGATATGAAAAGCCTCTCAGAGTCCAGGATCAGCCCTGGGATCCCTTAGTCCCATAACTAGTCAGAATAATGTGTGTGGTTATATTAGATTTTTCACATTTCCATGGGGGCAGAGGACTGAAAAATGTTTTCAGATATGTCCAAATCCATTTTTACATTTATTAATCATCATCATCATCATCACTTACTGCCCTTACTTGGATACATAAAATTTGCCATAATTTCTGAGTCTGGCACTGCTGAGGAAGTGCAGCCTATTGATTCTGGCCTGCAGCATGTCTGTGACAAACACACAGCAGTTACTCTAATGAGTAATATTTGCCACAGTATTAAATGCTGGTGGGAATGCAAATCCTAATGAATTCATCCTACAAATTTAGAGTTGCCCCTAAATTAGCTCAACTAACTTCTGCTGAAGTTAAGTTCTTTTTACACGGGCCATGACAAAGAGCTTCACCTGTGCTCTAGGACAGAGTTGAGCCTACTTCCAGCTGAGATGGCTTATGAAGTGTTTTCACAAATGTGAAATGCCATTTATCCCTTTTGCAGCCTGGAAGAAAGTCGCAAGATTTCTGGATTTTCATTTCTTCAGAGTAATTTTTATCTTCTGTTTTCTGTGTTTGAATTATAAATGCAGTAATGCCCATGTAATATTGGCAAAAGGGTTTTCTAAAAACTGCAAAGATACTTCCAGCCTTCTGCCATTATGTGATTATTTTTGCCAACTTCCTGGACATTCAGGGAATGTCCAGGAAGTTGGCAAAAATAATCACATTTTTACTTTCCCATTTTATATTTTTGCAGAGTGGAGATACATATCATCAGACTGTAGTCAAACATGTCTAATTAAATAACCCCATCCATGTTCAATACAAGTGTGGCCAATTCAGGAGCTGCTAGCAGTTCTGCCACAAGCTGAAAGACCATGCCATTAATTTCTTTACACTAAAGTGCAGCTTGCTAAAAAGTAATCTTTTTTCCATCACTGGTTTAATTAAAACTTTCCTGATGCCTAGTTTGGCAACAGAAAGGATGGCTTCATGAATGGATGTGTAAAATAAAAGAACCTGTTGCTGATGATCAGAAGGCAGTTTAGCTTTCTGCCATGAAGAACAACTTCCAGAATCAAGAAAAATGTGAAGTCTGTGTTCTGTGTATTTACTGTTCACCGGTGCAGGATGCTATGGTCGATCAGTTGTTAGCGCAGACCTTCAACAAATCACATAACTCTTTCAACCTTTCTACTTTTCTGTGCAAATGAAAAAGTAACTGTAAATCTTGCTGACAATTACTTCTGTATCTATTGGCAGGCAGTCAACTTTGGCCTGAACAACATGGGAACAATATGTGCTGCACAGCCAATGCCCATTAATTGTCTCTTTAGTTTCTCCTGCAACTTGTAGAACACATTTCTCCCAGGTGATCTGCTTGTTTAAACATTAGTACAAGCTTGTCTGGCACAAAATGCCAATAATTTATGAGTCAGATTCTGCTTTTTAGTAATATTTGCAGTGTGCTCTGTTGTAGAGAACATTAGATACTCTAAGTACAGGTAAAAATGTAGGAAGAGTGATTTTTTTTTTTTGTTGCCTTCAAGAAGCAATTAAAATTACTCCAATTTTTCTATGTGCTGTTTCATCAGCTGACACAGACCCAAAGCCTGTTTTTATCTCAGTCTATATATGTATGCTCATCAGTAAATGGCACAAGGATACAGTAAAAGCAGCTTCCAGATACTTTCCTCTTTGTACACAGAACTGGTGTCTGGATTGCCTTGTCATCTTGACTGCCTGATGAACTGCTGTACTGATTAATTACTGTTGTTTTTGTCACTGTAGCTTCTCCAAGACTTCTCCCTGTTTTCTGAGAAGGGTACTGTGACAGTGGGCAATAATAACTGCTTGGCTGCTATGGCTATTTTTCTAGTGGGAACAGTTGACCTTTGACTTTCTACTTCTGAACTAGTCTGTCAGTGCTGAATGCGTTATAACACTTATTTAATGAGCAATCTCTTCTCACCTCTCCCAAAGACTTAATAGCAGGAGCTGTAGTGAGATCTCCTATCATCATATTTTTTTGTTCCAGAGGCATTACTGAACATGCACCAGTGTTTTATGTAATGTTGTTACAGCTAAATCCAAGTAACACACAAAAGCAAATGAGGAGGAACAAATAGTGCCCTGAGTACCACCACTTTAAGACTTTTCATTCAATTTTATTGAATATTTTAGTCACTGGAAACCACTGGAAATATTAGACTATTCTAGTTAAATGTTAAATGAAGGTTCAAACTATAGTTTAGGTATACTAACTATAGTGGTGTTGAATTAAGTATCCTTTGCAATTTTAAGGATCACCTGCTATCTCAGGCTCCCGGGTCTGGAGTTTGGAATCAGACATGTTTTCTGTCCATTTTCTGGTCATAATGTCTGGATAATGCTGTACCATTTACTGTATTTGGCTTATAGCTACTTCAGTTGACTCAAAGTCTTCTTCTTACCTTCAAATTTGAATCCAGCTCAAGTCTGCTTGAAGACCTGAGAACACTGCAAAGGATGGATGGCTTGCTGTTGTGTGTCACCTATTCTGCTGTAACAGGAGACCCCTGGCACCTTTTGTGGGATCAGTTTGTGCCTAAGCTCTGAGGGGGAGCCAGTCGGGCTCCTGCTGGTAACCTAACATTAGGCTTGTTTCTCTGTGTGTGCATGGTAGATTTGTCTCCCACTAGACTGAGCACCTTTTTCAGTAGACCTGAGAGATGGAGTAATAGCGAATCCAGCAGTACAGTGTGGCACAGACCCTGCTGACCCACACTGCCCTGCTCTGCTGGTGCCCTGCCAGAGGTGGGGCAGGCAGCCTCTGCCCTCTCTGTCCCCTCAAACGGTGCTGGATGAAGCAGGAGGGTGCACAAGGAGCTGTGAAGACCTCAGAAGTGTTAGTGTGCTGGAGATGTGTCAATACAGCCAGCCTGCCTAAAAAATGTTACCTGGCATGCTGGAGATGTCCGTAGCAGCCAGCCTTAAAGTGCTGCCTTAAAGTGCTGCTTGGGAGGGGTGCCTGGGCTTTGGGCTGGCTCTCCAGGGAAGTTCTGCCTGGGCTCTGGGCTGGGGTGTGCCAGGGCAGTGCTTGTGCTTATTCCAGTGGCAACCAGTTCTTTACCTGGACCAGTAAATAATGGGCACAACGTTTACTCTCTGGGGAACTGCATTTGTGCTACTGAAATATTTAGGCCAGAATGTGATGGTGCTTCTCAGTCTTGAATAAAAGGCTGGACAGAGAATATACAACTAGATTACGAGGACACTCACAGACCTGGGAGATTTCTCCTTTCACCTTGGCTGGTTTAATTGAGCAGGTGTAATTTTGTTGCAATGCCCACACTTGGAGTGCTGTTCTGGAGAGCAGCACTTACACAGTGGCGGTCCTCTGCCTGTGTCTGAGGATGTCTGCAGTCCTCCATAGAGATTTCTGGGCATGTTCATTAATACAGTCTGTCTGAACTAAAATATCCTAATGAGAAAAGAAAAATGCTTATTCTGTCTATGGACAACTGACAGGATTCCCAAATGCCTTTATTTTTTATTTTTATTCAGCAACACTCAAGACACCAGTGTCTATTCCTGCAGAAAAATCTTTCCTGCAGTATCTCAAAAACTCACTTGTAAGAAGTCCCACCTTGTCAGGTCTGACAGAGCTTTTCCAGACCTCCTCCTTGTCCTGCCTGGGCCAAAGGTGGTGTTGGACAACCTGCATTGTTCCTCCTGGGGGATGGTGGGAGCATGCTCTCTGACTCTGCATCCCATGAAGCAAAGGCAGGGGGAGACTTGTCCGTGGTCACAAAAAAAAAAATTACAGAATGAAACTGCCCTGATCAAACTGGCACATAAAAATATGTGGCTTTTTCAAAGGTGACTATTTTTTACAGCTCCACATACTGTCCGGGGAATTCTTTGTGCTGAACATGTTTGTGTGTCAAAAATGAAGCATGAGTGATCTGAGTGAATCTCTGAATGGCTGCTTACTCCTGATGGTCACATGCCTGTAACCAAGTTTATTCCTGGTGGTGGTGATGGGGATAAACCCCGTTCCCATCTCCGAAACAGGGAAATACATTGTAAAAACAAATTTACAGTGTTGATATTGACTTAGAGGAAGACCAGAGCCAGTAAAAACAGTTATTGCAGCCTTCAGATGAAGTCTCTGATATGCAGTAGCTTTCCCAGATGTACAGGCACAAGGAGGATGGCTGGGTTCACATATTTTCTCACACATATCTGCTAATGGAGAAGTCCCATGTCCCACTGTAAATGTAAATACCCAGTAATGTTATATAAAGTTATGGCTTTCTCTAGAGAATTTTTGCTTCATAAATTTTTGGCAGCTCAGGATGGATGTAATCCTGCTCCTATGTGTTAAGTGGAAACAGGGACTATTGCTGTCAGATCGCTACACTGAAGCCTTGAGGAATAAGGGATATCTTATTAATGGACACAGAAATACACTTGCCATGAATTTTAAAGCTTAGAATTTAAAATGTGTGTGAATATCACCTTTGAATAAGGTACTGCCTCCTGCCTGTATTTTATAACACAAGGCAGGATTATTGGTTCGCCAGAATACATGAGAGGAGTTACTGCAGTGGTGGCATGTGAGGTTTGGATATCACAGAATTGTTTTGTCTTAGGTATCTCATTTAAGTGATGCTGCATGACACCTTTTTCCAGTGTTCTGAAACATAACAATGGTGAATTCTCTCTTACTGTCTCTGACTTTCTGGGGTTTGCCACAGAGGACATTTATTTGCCACTGCGCATAAAAGCTTTGAAGGATTTTGTGCTGATGATATATTTAGTCCTTTTGTGCTGTTGGAAATTTTCTCGTATAAAATCTCTGGGCAGTGGTTTCGCTTATCTTTTGTTAAATTACTTTCCTAAACAAATATTTCACATGACCTTGACGTGTTTTTACACAATATTTTTTATAGCTTCATCCTAAAGTCTGACTCCATGAATCCTTTGTATCTCTCCTCGGACATCTGTTGTCTGAAATATTCTCAAGTTGTGTAAGGAGCCCTGGATATTTGTGTAAAAGTCTCACTTCCTAGGTTGGAGTCGGCACCTGTTTTTTGGACATCTTGGTACCCTTTCCCAGGGGGACGTCCAAGTCTGGGATCTTTCCAAGTGGGAAAACTCATCACAAGCTAGATCAGCAGTTGAGATCCATGGAGCAGGCATGGAGGAACTGAATGTGGTTACTAGGCTGATTCCAGGTATGGGATCTTCAGAAACCTGTGTGAGCTGTCTACATGTGAGTCTCTGTTGGCAGTAGGATCTTGTCCAGAAGTTTGAATTCCCTGGTCATCCAGAGAAGATTTTATTCAGCATGCTCTGCACTGGCCCTGTGATGTCTGTGTATGTCCCATGAACACAAAGTGAATCAGTTTGCTGGGCAGAACAGAGTGGGGTTGGAGTGTGAAGGTGCAGAGCGATCCTTCTGTGCCTCTATTAAATATATCAAACAGGGATTACTGTCTCTAGGAAAAATACCCCTTAGAGATGACAAAGAGCATGTGTGCACTTCACAGGTTAAAACCCTGTGTCTATAATTGTGTCATTCTGTGGTGCTTATAAACATTTTGGAGAAACTAGCTAAAATTTATGATACATGAAACACAGTGTTAAGGCATCATTGAGCCACCACTGTTTTGAAAATCTGGCATTCCCTTTACTCATAAGACTAAACTGTTTTAAATTTATTTACACCCCATCATTTCCTTAGGGACCTGTTTTCCATAAACTAATGAGGCACTGGTGCAAGAACTCTGCTGTTATTCCTGGCAAAGACCATTTTGACTCAGAGGCATACCTCACTGGATTTTTTTTCTTCAGTAGCCTACTGCAAATAACAGGAAAAAATACATCATGTTTTTGAGTATCAGAGACAAGTTGCAGGACTGTGAAAGGTTAAACAACACAATTACATGTTGAAATCCATCCTGTTGCACTTGTCCCCACAATTTTTCATGTCTTACTCTTCTCATCTATTTCAAAATTGTACATAGGATTTGTTGAAGACCAGGTCAATCCACCAGCAGCCACAGAGCATGCAGGCTTGCAAAAGGGAAATAATGAGATTGACATTCCTCATTGTATCCAAAGGAGTGATATCTCATTCCTTTTCCCTTGGTTAACAGTGTGTCACACAATGGATCTTTAATGTAACATTTGAGACATCAAAAGACTGCTGTTGAGACATACAGGACTTACTAAGCAAGTTGTAAGCTTAAGGTCAATTTTTAGAAGTAAAAGCCCAAAGCTTCAATGGATTTTCTAGGTGCTGATTTTCAGTGCTGAGTGAAAGTTTTGTATAGGGATTGGTCACTTTTAACACCCAGGTACAAAATTGCAACAAAAGTGAACTATAGAAATCAAATCCCATTCTTACATAATGCTTTCAATATGCACTTCAATTATTCACACCTTTGCACTAAGTCCAATAAGAATGTAAAACTGATTTATTGATGAGGTAAAAGTGGTTATTATCGGTGTGATTACAATTGATTGCTAGAATATTATCTAATTTAGAGGAAAAATGTCAAAATAAGTGTCTGTGATTAATTTCAAGGTAAAAACTTCTTCCCAATTACATATGAAAACATGTTGTTCTACCTGTGGACATGGGAGGATGGGCACACTCTCCTCCTTGGACATCTAAAGCAAGGTGCCTATGTAAGGGTCTGCTGTTTTTCTGGGGTCCTGGGAGAGAGAGAGGTGAGGGTAATAAGTGGCTCTGAAGATGGGCTTCTGCTCCCAGTTTGCTTGTAAGGGGGATAGAGCATCCCTCTGATTGACTAGCTGCAGGGGACCTGGGCTGCTCACCTGCAGTGGGGAGGTGAATACTCATGCTCCCTGCCAAGGTTATTAACTTCCCTGGAATTTGTGAAAATCATGGTAGGTAGGAAGGACATTGCAACCAAGCCCCCGAGTCGTTCACTCACTCCCCCAGTGAGATGGGGAAAGAATCAGATGGGTAAAGGCAGAAAACTCGTAGGTTGACATAAGGACAGTTTAACAGGGCAAGCAAACGCCACACATGCAAGCAAAGCAAAGCAAAGCACGGAATTATTTAATTACTTCCCATGGGTAGGCAATGGTGTTCATCCATTCCCAGGAGAGCAAGGTCCCATCATGTGTAATGACTACTAGGTGGACATTTGTCTTAAATGCCATCATTCTGAATGTCCCCCCTTCCTGCTTTTTCCCACCACTTCATAACCACTTCATATACTGAGCATGATGCCACATGGTCTGGAATATCTCTTTGGTCATTTAGGGTCACCTGTCCCAGCTGTGTCTCCTCTCAGCCTCCCATGCACCCTCAGTCTCCTCAGCAGCATGGCAGTATGAAAAGCAGAAAAGGCCTTGATGCTGTGCTAGCCCAGCTCAGCAATAACAAAAATATCACAGAATTATCAACACTATTCTCAAATAGTGAGAAAATCCAAAATGTAGCCACATGCTAGCCACTCTATGAAGAAAATTATCTCTACCCCAGCCAAAACCAGCACAGAAGTGATTTCCCCAAAGCCAAAAAACCAGTGTGCCAAAGCTGAAACCAGAAGCTAAGTGTCGTGATTTGCTGGTCATGTACTTTAACTAAAAGATTGCCTCTTTCTGCAGAGGAGAAGTCATTATTAAATACAGGAGACAAAATGTGGAGAAATAGTGATGAACTAGAGCTATAAAACAGGATTTGCTTGTTTAGTTTCTCCAGCCTCCTCTATTCATCTCTATTTTAATCTAGTTTATTTAAGCACTGAGTGGAATACAGTCCTTTATCTGTGAACCTTCAGGAATGTAGAGCAACCAAATAGGACAGAAGTGAAATCTTCAAGCAGGGAATGTTTGTGTATATTTCACAAGCTCAGGTGACTGTGAGGAAGAAATCCACATGAGGCCAAATTTTCAGTGGATACAGAAATATTTTTTTCTCTGACCTTTCTTTTGCTCAGTGTCACTAAACTGATTACTGTTACATGCGAGTGTGCTCTCAATCTCTGCCCATTTGAAAAATTTGACTTAATTAAATCCACCTTTAAGATGAGATGAACATTACAGCAAATACTAAAAAATTCTAAATAATTAACTTCAAAAATAACTAATGGTGCTTGAAGTTCAAAAGTACTAATCAGGATGTGTAAAAGAGGTTTGTGCATTACTTCTTGTATTTTATAATTTCTATGTTGTATCTCTGAAACATAAATCCTACAGTAAACCAGATGAAATCTGTTCACACTGAAAACAGCCATTGCAAAATTACACTAGAAAAAGCACAGTGATAACTATAACTCTGTAGAGTTACAGCATATTATACAAAGAGTACTGTTAAAAAAAGTTAAGTTTTCTGATATGTTTTAGATCTTCTAATCCATCCTGATAGCCCAAGTTCAAATTTTCCATGAGAACTTTTTCTTTCTTAAATCTTAGAAGGTGATGAGGTCCCATGCTTGTAGAGTATTTCAGACTTTCCATTTCTTTATTATGTGTGTATGATGTAAAATGCTTTTATCTACAAAGTAAATAACAGCTTTTAGATATAAGTAGACAGATTTGTAAATTTAAATATTATTATGTATTTATAACTGCAGCCAGTTTATTTGATAATGCCCATGTCTGCCTACTCTCACAGAATGTGCGAATGTTTTCGTTTCATTTTACGATGCTGAATTGCATGTATGTGTGTAAGCACTTGAAAATATTCTCACAGATGTAAAGGGATGATGAAGCCCATGTTCGGCCCTTAGAGTGGGTGACAGACTCTTGACTTGAACATACTCCTGGCAAAATTTATTGCTGATTAGGGGCAGAAATGAGTTTTTACACTAAACATGCTCAACATATCAGGTAATGCATTTGGCCAAGGGTACCTACAATCAAAGGCATCTCTGCTGGCAGCCAGGCACCAAGATGCCCAGCCTGGTGCTTTAGAGATGCTGTGAGCTCCTGCAGCCTGGCAGAGGTCAGGCAAGTGCTACAGGCAAGAACATGGGTCGGTGGAAGAAATGGTAGAAGTCACAGGATGCCCCATTCCCAGCAGTCTTGCCTCATTTCTGGGTGCACACTGACTCTGGTACGCACAGCACATGGGTTTCCCTCATCTCTCCAGTTCAGGTTTGGTCTGCAGAGGGGAAAAGGGGAGAGAGCCTCTGCCTTGGTTCTTTACCCTAAGTGAAACCAGAGAAAATACAAGATTTGGTCAGTTTTGGACACAGCCTCCATTCCACTGCCTGTTCCTGAAGCTTTGCTTGCACTGGGTGGAGATGCTGGGAGAACATCGTGGTGAGCTGCATCTAATGAAAGCATGCACTTGTGCATTTGTGCACGCGCACACACACACACACACACACACACACACACACTGTGGGTGCCATTCTTGCAGCCAGGTGTTCCACTGCAGACATCTCAGTGAGATGAGGATGGGGCAGGAAGGGAGAGCAGGGCCATCACTTTAGCCAGCAGCCTCCAGGACAGAAACAGTAAATGCCCACTAAAGTAGGTGAGTGTACCAGCAGGGTGGACAAGACAACTATGGGGTTATTGAGGAAAAAAAACGTTTCCCAGATTTGCCCTGATCTTACTCCAGCTTGTCACTTTACTGTGACCTTACATACCCCATGGTATGCTCATTTTTGTTTTATTAACCATCATCCATTCTGACTCATAGCAGCATGGCCAGAAAACAAGGGTCTGGTTTCCTTGTACCCTCTTCCTGCAACCTCAGCCCCGTCCTGCTCAGTGTGGAGTGTGGTGACCAACACAGCAGGACTGCCATGAGGAGGGGATTAATGGTGTCTGAATGCACTCCAGCACTAAAAACCACCTTTGTGGGACACTGAGCCTGTGCTGCACTGAGGGACAGAGAGCACCTTTGGGAGATTTATTCCCCTGCTTAGACCCTCATAATTTTTTTCACTTACCTTTGCAGAAAAGGAATTCAATAAATCACCAAGAAATGCCTCATATGCTCACAAGGAAAAACCATTACCTGCACATTTTCTGCATGCATACAGCATCGTATTTACATTACAAATGTCACAAACATGTCTTAGAATCTGTCTGCTACATTTTTTCCAGATGGCAGAAAAACAACTTTCTACAGCTGTTCCTTAAAACATATTTTTACTTAAGTAATGGTGTTTTGCTGAACAATGGTACTCATGAACAAGTAATAATGCTCAGAACTATTTTGCACTGTTTTAACTGACTAGATGCAGAGAAGTGATGAATTTTGCTTATAGTATCTGTTTTTTTCTTTGGTTCGTGGTGTAAATGATACTCACAAAAATTATGTAGAATGGGTTGTCAGATGTGGCAGCATTTTTTTTCCACCCTGAGTAAAGGCTTTGAATTTAATTTGGTTATATTTTAAAATAAAGTAGAACTGAGCTGGAGAAACAGAAATTTGAGTATCAAAGTCCTGAGACATTTTATTTTGATAATTTCAAGACTTTATAAAGTGCTCTTGAAAATAAGGTCTTGGAATATGTGTTTTCTGGTATAATGCTTTACTTCTGGCAAATGGGAATTTTCTGGGAAAAAACTACTGTCATTGCATGTCTCAATTAATTCCACTTGATATGAGAAAGGTCATTTAAACCTCTTGAAAATATTGTCTATATCTTTGCAAAAGTTCTGAGATATAATCAGGGGATTTATGAGGAACCATAACATGCACGTGAAGAGAATCACAGGCCTGCCTTTAGCAGTTAGGGCATGTCAATCTTTGTATTTTTGGAGGAAATTGGTCTTCAAATCTTTCACCTCCACCTCCCATCTTCCATCCTTCCATCTTCCAGCTCCCTGAAATCATGGCTATAGAAATCATTACTATATGAATGTAAAGCCGACAAAACAATTCCTTGTGAAAAACAAACAAAATAACATTTAAAAAATTTCCTTCTGAGCCAGTGGTCTTGTATTGGGACAAATATTTTTTTCTTTTTTGTGCTCCATTTCCTTGTCTCTAAAATGGAGTATGTGATCCTGGTGCTTGAAGAAAATGGTTTAGTGTCTCCTATTGCAAGTTCAACTTTTCTTGCACAAAAGATGGTCCAGTCAGTGGGTGCAATGTGGAGCAGGTCAAACAACAAGGTCAGGTTTTGCATAGAAATATCAATTTGCTGAAATCCAGATTTCTGACTGACTGCTCGAAATTTTTTCAACCAAAATAAAATTGTTGGTTAAAAGCAGCAAGATCAAGCATCTACCTGCTGTGGAGAATTTTATTACAGAGACAAAAACAATGCAGAAAATTTGGAGGAAATTAAACATTGTGCAGCATTTGCAGCAAGTAAGTCACCTTTAGGAAGCCTCCTCAGGAATCTTTGCTGAAAGGTAAATCTATTTAAAAAGTTAAACTACTGCTTTGTTGCTGCAGAACATAACCTCATGTCAGAAGAGACTAGAAATGCTGTGTATGCCCAGTCTGGCCTCAGTAATGGCTTGTTGTGCCAAAGGACCATAAGTTGGTCTTTTGTGCACAGCTGAAAGTGCTCAGAGATGGGGGTATGGTGTAGCATTGCCATGAAGAAAGTGAAAGGCACCTTTGGCACTAATTTACCCTGTTTTCAACCCCAAAACCCCAGCATTTACCCCAACAACCATACACCACATGTTCACAGAGCACTACAGCTATCTGGAGCATGTTAAGAAAACAAACATATACTAAGATATGTATCTCATGTAGACTAATACTAATTTGACAATGTTTCAAAGGAAAAATGTGAGAGCACTGCGATTGCTTCCTCCCCTTTCTGACTTCGTTGTTCATCTGGGAGGTTGTCCCTGTGCTGTATTTTTTTGGGACCTGTTCACATCATTCCTGCAGCTGGATGGGAGACATTGGAAGACAGCAGTACACCCAAGGGGTGAATTTTGGATTAACATGGAAAGATAAAGCTGAGGCATCCATGCTTCTGCTGGCTGTTTGTGCAGCACTTCCTCCTCTCCAGGTTTCCCCTGCAACACCTGTACTCACAGTAATTTTTGTAGACAGTGCAAAGTTGAATTTGGGGCTTTAATACAGCATGAATTTACTCTATTCACTACATCCTCAAGAGGATGCTCCAGATTTTTACTGTTCACAGCACACACTCAGGCTTGACTTTCTGGAAAGAGTTCTCCAGTTGCTGTTGACTTGGTCAAAAATACCGACATGCTCCCAGGATTAGTGACACTGTATTTTTTAAGTAATTATCTCTTTGTTTACCTAAATCTAGGTCAAGTGAGGTCTCATTTGAATGTTTTCAAGACAATCATTGGCAAAGAAATTAACAAAATGCATTGCTGGAGTTGAATTTTCTTAATTAGTTTGCAGTCTATTAGAGACTGCAAAGCACAGCTTTCTTTCACTCCAGAGAATGTCATACCAATTTACCAAGCATTTTTGTTAGGACATGAGAATTTCCAAGTCATTAAAAAACATAACTGTTTGTGTGGCCTGATTAATTTCCAGAGGAGTAGTGGAGATTTTGCTAAGGCAAAGTGGCTGCTGAGGATCCAGACAGTGGGTGATCCAGCAGCAACTTGTGAAAGGGAATCCTGTATCCTCAGCACATGAGTTGAAATGTTGGTACATGCTTTGATTACACCAAAGGTCTCTTGGTCCTCTGTTCTTGGTTAGAAGCTCAAGAATTCTTTTTCCCAGTCCTGTATCTGCATTGCACACACAAACTTGCAGTATAGCACAGCAGAGGTAAACCAGGTGCCTAACAGGTGGGAAAAGTATCAGTGACATTAATGGCAGAATTATACTAATGCAGGTTTTTAGATACTTTATAAATTTGTTTCTACAATTTCATCAGGTGCAATTCTGACCTTAAGGTAATGCCTTAAGACCTTCTTCACAGACAGAACTTCTGTGATCAGGTAAGTGCAGAAGACATGGGATACTTGTTTTTCAGCCCTCAGTCAGGTTTGCACATGCACTGCTTCATTTGCAGCCTCAAGCAATTCCCATTAACTTTAGCAAAGCTAAATGGTTTAGTGCCACAGAGTTAGGCCACATTAATCTCATCTTTTCCCATGTGGGCTTTAAAAACTGGAAATGAAAACAGTTGAGAGAAAATACTGGTCTTCCGGGAGAAGAACAGGTTCTGCTTGCTGCTCCCAGAGGGAATATATAGCACCAGGATTAGAGTTACTGAGGAGTGGTTTAATGAAGCTGGCTGTCTCAAAGCTGGTCATGGTTGTACACATGGGAATAGCATCTGCATACCAATAGAGCAAGAGCATTGTCTTTAGCTAAGAACCAATCAAATCAAAACAGTGTCTTCATACATTAAAAATTTACCATATTTTTTTTATTTGGACTTAAGGACAGATTTATTGATCTTTTTTATGTAGATGTAAGGAATGAAGCCTGATAGTTTAAGTCCATTAGAGGGTGAATCTTCTTGTTTGCTGATCTCCTGAGCCAGCAGAAACTGGCCCATAAGAAAAGGATGTCTGCAAAGCAGTTGGCTGTCAGCTTCTTTGGCAAAGGGGCTTCAGGTGGTCTTGCTCAGGTACACCACTGCACAGATCCTTGCATTTAGATGGGGCCATTCCTGGACCTGCAGCCCTAGGTAGTGCAGCAGCTCCTGTGTTGTTAGTCACATTAGAAAATTACCTTCTCAAACTGAATCGGCTCCATTTTAAAGCAGTTTGCACTCTATAGAAGTGCATGCCAGAACCTCACTACCATCTAACAGCTAAAGCCTCTTAATTACCCTTATCCATGTATTTGAGGCTAATTTTCCATAAATTAATTATTGTATTAATTTTACCTTTTCATTCTCTTGGGTATCCCACAGCTTTTACTATATCTAAAGACAAAGTAATATTGACATATCTTTTATCTGCCTTCATCCTTCATTTTTCCCCCCGTCAGTCCCTTGCCCCCATGCCTTGCTTGGGTGTGCACTGGCTTTGTCTGTGCCTGGTGCTCCCTGTATTCAAGGAAATGGCACTGCCCTGCAAAAGTGCTGAGTGCTTGCTGTTGCAAGCTTTCATGCCCACTTTGGACCATTCTGCCAGACAGCTCCTGGACAGAAGGTGTCATGAGGCAG
This sequence comes from Haemorhous mexicanus, assembly GCF_027477595.1. Taxonomy (NCBI): domain Eukaryota; kingdom Metazoa; phylum Chordata; class Aves; order Passeriformes; family Fringillidae; genus Haemorhous; species Haemorhous mexicanus. Next base: position 135,044,609 of record NC_082341.1, read on the forward strand.
GGAGTGCTGTTCTAGTCGATATCAAAAGTATAGGTATCTAACCCTAGGTTTGCTGGCATAGCTATATTGTCATAGGGACTTCCTGCACTCCTCACACCAGTATTTCTCATTACTGCCATTGGTAGAGGTGAGTTCTGCACTTCTGTGGTGGGAATTACTGTCATAATGCTGACAATGTTGTGGATAGCACCATTTGCTGGATAGAAAGGGAGAGAGAAGGAGGGAAATAAGAATTTGAAAGGGGAAATAATTAGTGCTATTGGTGCTGGTAGTTATAAATTATCAGCTGTCAAAAGGCAAAAAAAAAAAAAAAAGGGTTTCTTTCAACAAACGTATCAATTTGTTTGAAACCTCCATCTATTTACATTCCACTTTTTCCCTACCTTAATCCTGAAGTTTGCTGATACTTGGGCTAGTGTATGTGCTGCTGATATCATCAGACAGAAGTACAGTCTGCAGTTTATCTATCTGGGAAACCTTTTAAGTGCCTATTGACAAAAGAAAGTTTGGTTCTGAGCTACACTGAATCATTCTGCTCTCTCAATGAGCCAAGTGGTGCAGTCAGAGAATACCACAACACAGAAAAATGCTATTTAGATGACAAGGAGAACACATTGGACTTGCTGTATCTGTTTTGGAAACACAATCTCAGTTAAGATTTATTATGGGAGATATCTATCCATTTTCTGAGACAGAATCAAAGTTGTTGCTCCTGAAATGACCATTTCTCTTTTTTGTATAGTTCAAAACAAACAAACAAACAAACAAGTAAGCAAAAGATTTTATGATTCATGGAGAATACCTGATTGATAATGATGAGGATGGAATCTGCTGTTCCAAGGACAGAGGAAAAATGACCTCACTGCTAATATGTCTGAGATTTACTACAGAAAGGCCACCTACAGAAGTAAAATGACAGTTTAACTCCTCAGTTTCATTGATCTAATTTATTTCTAATGTTTTTCTCTCCACCCACACCTGTTAACTTGTAAAACAGTGGCATTAGCATTTCTTGACTGTCTCATTAATACTGTAGTCAGATATGTACCTTTTGAAAAACAGTCAGGCAATCTCACTTTGTCTAGCTAGAAAGTTACAGCATACTGCCTTCTCACCTATGGCCAAAAGATGCTTAGTTTTAATTCCTCAAAAGCTCCCCAAGCCCCCTAAGGCAGCATCAGTTCCTACATGCCAACATTTGAGTTTATTGAAAAAGATATAGCAGCAGCTGTGACCAGAGGCTCCTACTGCCAGAAGATAGAGCAGTAGGTGGAAGTTCCTGGATATCCACAAAAAATATCTTTAAGTGTGGGTGAATTGCCACATAGTAAGATAAGGAGAGGATGGTTTGGAGAAGACGTGCCTGGATTTGGAAACTGTTCACTAATTATTATTTAAATAATACCATATTTCAATTTCCAATGCCATTTGTTAATTTTTGGGAAGCCCCAAATTTAAAAAAAAAGGAAAAAAAGTTATGCAACTACTAGAATTGATTTCTTCTCCCAAACAGTGGCAAATTTACCCTTTAGAGAATCAAATCGAAGTTTGACATGATCTCAAATGCCTGTTATTTCAATGTACCAGTTGCTCTTTGCAAAAAGCCAAAAAGCATTAGTTTTCTCCAAAATTACATCTTTCACAGAATCACAGAATTCTTAGGGTTTGAAGGGACCTCTGGATATTATCCAGCCTGATTCCCTCACCCAGGTAGGGCCACTTGGATCTGTTTACACAGGATCATATTCATGTGGGCTTTGAATGCCTCCCAAGAGGGAGATGCCACAACCTCCCTGGGCAGCCTGTGCCAGTGCTTTGCCACCCTCAGTGTAAAGAAGCTTCCTCATGTTGAGGTTTTCCTTCTTGTGTTTTAGTTTATGGGCACTGCTCCTTGTCCTGTCACTGGGCACTGCTGAAAAGAGATGGTGAAAAGGCACCATCCTCTTGGCTCCCGCCTTTGAGGTCTGAGGTGTTTATAGATGTTGATGAGATCCCCTCTCAATCTTCTCTGGCCCAGCTCCCCCAGTCTTTATTGTAACAGATGCTCCAGACCTCTTATCATCTTTTTGCCCCTCTGCTGACCCTCTCCAGTAGCTCCTTTTCTTGTACTGAGGAGCCCAGAACTAGGCACAGCTCTCCAGATGTGGCCTCACTAGGGCTGAGTAGTGAGGCAGGATCACCTCCCTCAATCTGCTGGCTGTGCTCTTCCCAGTGCACCCCAGGATACCATTGCCCCTCCCGGCTGCAAGGGCACTGCCATCTCATGGTCAGCTTGTCATCCACCAAAACTCCCAGATCCTTCTCTGCAGAGCTGCTCTCTTGTCGGTCACCCCCCAGCCTGTGCTGGTACTTCTCTCTCTGTTCATGTGTCCACATAGCCCAGTACACCTGAATAGAGAAGTCTTAAAACTCTGGAGAATCCCTCCACCCAGAGTTACTGAGTAGCAGCTCAGTAGTCCATGTTCTGCACTGCAGAGTACTGACAGATGACTGTCACTCTGTGTCTAAAGGTCCCTGAGACTTGCCTTCCCTGCAGGGACTGTGATTACAGCACTTGTGTGCTTGGAAATACTCCACAACTCCCTTCTTCAGTCCTTTCTCCACCCCTTCCCCAAACATAAGTCTCTTCCCCTGACCTCTTTCCTAATGTGGAGAGAAGTATTATGGAAGATCTATAGGACTTTTATTCACTGCCCCAAGCCATCATCATTGTCTGGCAATCCCCCACTCATCTCATGTCAGCCTGTTTGACCCTGTCTTGGTTCAGAGAAACCATCCCAACAAACTAGGGATCCTGGCTTTTGCTCCAGTCATCCCACTTTATACTCATTGAAAGCTAACTGAAGTTTAGCAGAGGGCAGATGTTTTTATTTCTTTAAGTTTATTTCTTTAAATTTAAGTCAAGACCATTTACATGTATAAAAATCCTTGGGGTTTTTAAACCCTCCAAAAATAGCTCTCAAAATTCAGCCAAAATTAGTACAGCCACAATTTCCATGGAAGGCACCATTAGATGGGGGAGGCTATGCCAGCCAGCATGCATTCAATGGCTGTCCTCCACTCTTCTCACCTTGACAGATTTTGTAGGGAGACAGGGAAAAGGAATGATTGAACTCTAAAATTATGTCATACCCTCCACTCTTTTCAGAAGATCACCAAACCTTTAAAAAAGTCTCTTACAAAATCTCTCAAAAGAGGCTGTTAAAGAAACTGTGCAATCACAGAACGAGAAGAAAGCACTGTCAATTTTCAGTGATTAGAAATGGAACAAGAAAAAACATGAGAAAAAGGAAAAGTTACTAGGTTTAGACAGGCTGAAAGAAAAACAGGTGTAATCCATGCTGCAGAATGTCATCACAGGGGATCCTGCAGAAAGAGGTGAACAGTGAGGGGAGTTCTTGGATGTGAGCAGGGTTACACTGGTTGCCATGCAACTCTGGAGGTGGGTACATGAACCCCTCACAGGAATTATGGTGCATTTAAATGAACTTTGATAATTAATAAATAAGCCCAGCAGAAAGATCTATGAAGTCCTTTGGTAAACTAGCAGTGTCCAAACCAAACCAACTGAAAAATCCTCCTGTTTCAAAAGCAAATGCTTTGATACCCTGGTAATTATGGGCATAATAAGGAGAGGAAAACATCTTCGTGTGGAATTATGCATCTCAGCTGGAATTGCTGAGCAATGCTCTCTTAGATAACAAGTGAGGTTCTGACCTTGCTTATTTGCATAAATACTGAAAATGGAAAGCAGGAATAATAAGGACGTGAGCAAACAGCTAAAAAGAAGGTGGCATCTTAGAAATAGATTATTCCATAATTTTATTACCACTGGGATTTTCATGGATTTCCTTTGAAACACCTTGGTAAGTCTTAAAAGCAAGATACTAGACTAAGAAGTTTGTGACTTGATGGAGTATGGCAATTCTAAATGTAAGTGGGAGGTCTTCAATAAAGTCTGACATGATTGCTAAAGTCTGAAGGCTTTTGCTAAAGCTAGAACATACAGAATGGATAAATAAAAAATACTTATTTTTTAAAATCCCCCCCCCCCCCTTCAAGCTGTAGGGTAGTCATTCCTCTCTGGTTGGTAAGGTATAGTTGAAAGATCAGGTTAGGAAAGGAAAGCTCTTCAATTTTTTCTGATTTTTTCTGTTTGTGCATGTTTCTATATGACCATGTGCACACTTGAACATACTCAGTACTCTTTGCAAAGATTAATGGATCTAGTGGCACATATTCAGCATCTCTGCATTTCCCAAATCACCACATCTGCAGGAAAAGAAAAGCGTTGAGTCTCTCTATCCGTCACTGGTGTCAGGCTGGTCCAACAAGCTCAGATTTGTTTTACACAGCTCAGATTGTTCAGATGCATCACTTAAGCCAGTCATGAGTAGGATGAAGTGTGGGGGACACTGAGAGGGAATATTTTACAGAATGAAGGGCTTCGGGGAAAGCACTGGAAATGGAAAAACATCCATGATGGACTGTGCTTCCCTAGCTGTCAGATGCAGCTTGGAAGTCAACCAGAATGTCTAGAAAAAGCAGTTTTTTCATATCCTGGTGACTAAGTTCTTCCTTCATTTTTTTCCCCTTCCAATGTTTTTTAAAGTCTTTTACATTTCACTTATACAAAAATGGAGTGTTATGGGATAAACTCCTTTTTCTGTTCACTGAGTTTTGTCTTCTACCATTCAGGGCAAATTTAGAATTGTTGCTGACACTGAGGGAGCTGTACACACAGAGAAAGTAAAAAACTGACCAAAGCATCTCTGGAAATCAATTTGTGTTTAAAGTTCTGGTTTCTAAGATTATGATTATTATTTTCTGTTATTACAGGCCCTAGGCAACAGTGAAATAGTTCTGGGCATGGGACTAGAATGGCAATTCCTTGCATAGACTAAATAGGCGAGGCAGCTGAATAGGAAAAAGATTGCAACATACAAGGCAGAGAGGGGCGATGCTGAGAGCTGAACACATCTCTTGGATCCCACAGCATTAAGCACAACATCAGTTTCTGTCACCTACATCTTGCACCCCTAAAAGTATTATCAGCCCTATCACTGCAGGTTGCAGCTATCCATGGGTCCAAGGCACCTGCTGTTTCCTGCTGCCAGCAATGAGATTCCTGGCACATTGCCCTACTGAACACCAAGGCCTTGTCTAGATGACTGCACTGATGGTGAAAGTGTCTGTCTAGTCTCTTGGCTTGAAAAATTGCTGCTGCTAAAAGAAAATAAACTTTTTTTTTTTTTTAAATTTTCTTTTGTCTGGAACTTGATTTTCACTTGATTAGTGACAAAGACATACATGGTTCCTCCATTCTATTTACTCCTCAATTGCTGTATCTGTCACGGCACCTTCTCAGGAAGTTTCTACTCTTGTAGGCATGGATATCAAGATTGAAGCCATCTCAACATCTTTCTGGCTTCTTCTCATCAGCACTGAGAGCTCAGGTCTCCAGAGACCTCTGGGAGTTTGCTGTATATTGCCTTTCTTATCAAGCTGTTATGTAAACTCAGTACTGTGTGTAAGATATGATATTTCAGTAGCTTTTTCTCTCTCATTGTTTCTGACCAGGCTGGGGTTTGCCACCAAGGATGTTTTTTGCCAGTGGACATAAAAGCATCAAAGAGAGAATACACCTTTTTCACATTTCAGATCACTGGAAAAAGGTGGCATGCAGGATCACATAAATGAGCTAAGGCCAAAACAAATCTGTGTTATGCAAACTTGGTCCTACAGGCAGTTTAGGAATTTAAGTCTTCAGGTGGCTCCAAACTCTGCAAATAAAGTGACTGGGATAGTATAGGCACTGTAGATAATGGTCCAGCTTCTTTTCAGTAGCCTGCCCTCCTGATACAAGAGAAGCATCCACAATGCTGTGTACCACACCACATGGTACATATCATGTGTTTGCTGCTCATATCATGTCTTTGCTGCTGCATATATACTCATTCAAAACATTTTCCTTGGATCAGTAACTTTTGATGCCTGTTTCGGAGGCAGAGACTTGTGCTGAAATTTAATCATATGCCCCATTTGTCTGTAGTGGTTCACACTGAGCTTTCTTCATTGGAGCAGCCAAGTAATTTGCAGTGTGCCATTGTGTGGATTTGTGAGGGCTGCATCTTTTTCTCTGCTGGTTAGTAATTCACAGAGCTTATGGGTACGTGCTAGTGTTGCTGTAATTATGCATTAATCATTATTACACACAAAGCCATTGCTGACTCAGTATACTCTGGGTTATCATTTGCATGCTTATTATGTCCAGCTCAGTCTCATCAGTGCTGGTTAAAACTTCTGCCAGGTCTGGATCAGGTGGGAATACACTCAAATCCTTCCCATTTGCCATGCTCTGACTGACGTGTGATGATCTGTTATTTTAAACAAGTAGCACAGTTCTTGCTGACTCACCTGGCTACCTTCTGTGGTGCTGAAATTTACGCTGTTCATCTACCGCATCTATTTTTTGGGGGAAAAAAAAAAGTCTTTAAAACTAAGAATGTGTTATTGTGTTTGTCTCTGATGAGGAGGAATGCCTTAGGGTGCAGACCTACCTGCAAATCCAATGTAGCCTTTACACACTTGCTCTCCTGTCACCTATCCCACCCACATCACTCCCTCTTCAGCCACTCCCAGAGATTTACTGTCTGATTTCATTCTGGATTCTTCTTTTGCCTTTTCAGGATGTACTTTACTGCCCAGTATCTGTCTGCATCAGTTGTGTTGCTCAGTACAGATGCAGCAGGTTTTCTACACTGACAGCAGTGTTTTTCTATACTGTACCTGTGGGGATGTGACCACGCTGGACAGTGGTCACGTGAGACTCCTTGGGAGCAGAAAGTCCAGCAGTGCAAGCTCTGGCTTGCTGATCCCTGTGCCAGCAAATACATGTATTTTAAGAGAAACAGAAACAGAGTTTGTCCTGGTTATAGGGCAGCCAGGAAGATGCAGCTGAACTTGTAAGACAGTCAGTCTTCTTGGTAGGTGCCTGGGGTAGCGGCCAGGCAACTCAGGTTTAATTTATAGTTAAGTCATCTAAGTTTATTTATCAGAAAATACGTATTTTAAAAATTCTGAAATTAAAACATGGTTGAAACTCTCTACAATAAACAGAAGACTTCAGGAGAAAGAATGACTGCCAGCTTTGCTTTTTGTTGAAGCTGTAACAGATTTAAAGTTTATTTTATACTCAAGGCTTAAAAGATGCTTGAGACAGTTCTTCAAAAGGAGCTGCACATCTGTGAAAGCACTCACTGAATACTTCAGATAATGTTCAATCTGGGTTGGATGCCCCAGAGATCAAGTCAAAGAGAGAAGTGATTGTTTTGCTTTTGATATCTATACCAAACCCCTTTAAAATGGGTGACATTTCAGCTGCAGGCACATTATCAGTAGCCTGAGATCAGAATAGCTGTCAAGTACTTTCAATTTGGAATAAAAACCAAACAAGCAATAGAGGTCACGAGTTAAAGATTTAGGACATGCTGTTAAATTTCTCAGACCTTGTTCTCCCACAGAAAGGAAGCTGTAATAGCTCTCCATATAACTTATATATCATGGTGGTGAAGGAAGCCCTAACAGACCAACCAGTATTCCAAAGAATGCTTCTGCTGTGCAATTATTTGAAAAATGAAACTCTGTTGGACTGGGAGATTACCATGGCAGATTGATTTTTCTCAGGGTTCTCATATCTATGTCTTCAGCAGAGGCTGTGTGAAACTGGTCTGTCCCCTGCCTCACAAGATGGGAACAAAATGACTTCATGCTGACTCTGTTCAGCCTCCTGCATCAAGCAGTCTGGGACATCCTGCTGCAGAGGGGCAACTTGCTTTTTGTAATTCAGGGTTATAGTTTTCTTTTCAAAACTCCAGAATTCTTACATGACAAGGTGAGACAAATCTATTTAATTCTGTCTTAACAATAATTTCTGCTCAGAGACGTTTTTGTTAGGAATGACAGAGGACTTTGTTGGTGTTGAAAGGAGAGGAAGCCCCTCCACCACACTTCTGCTGATTGAAGAGTCCGTGACATCTGCTTGTCTTAATTACCCTGTATTGCTCTGTAGATGAGTGCTGAGGATTTGTGCCTTCCAAAGCCTGCCTGCTATCTCCAACACTGCCTTCCGAACTAACAAATATCAGTCCTTGCACTGTAAGCTTCTTTCTTTTGAAGGCCCTGGAAGATTCCAGGTGTTTGTATCCCATCCTGATGCCTTCTAAGCACTCAGAATAATTTTATTTTTATAGGGTTTTTGTTTGTTTTGTTGCTGTTTGTTTGGGATTTTTGGTTGGTCAGTTTTTGTTTTGGTATTTTGTTTGGGCTTTGCTTGCTTGTTTTGGTGTTTTGTTTGATTTTTGTTTGTTTATTTTGTTTTAACTACCAGTTAGGAATTTACTGTTAGGAATCAAGGGACAACCTATTCCAAGCAGCCCTTGCAGGTGCTATCTTCAGTGTGAGAAATCCCTTCCCTGTCTTTCAGTGAACAAACTTCACCCCATCAAGAAGGATTTCAGGCCTTCTTCTATGTAATTCCCTGTTATGGCAGCCAGGCAAATTTAGCAGATCTTCGTGAAAATCACTTCCTTCTGCTCACAAGCTATGAATGAAGGTATTTCTCAAACCCTCTGTAGATCTTCACAAGCTTTACATGTTTCTGTCACAGTATTTGAAGGTGTAACAGGTAAGTTACACCAGGTGCCTCTAGTGTGAAGGCTTCCCATAGCCTGCCAAAACTGTGCTGATTGTCCAGCTGTCCCAAATACATACACCACAGTGCAGATGGAGTTTTCTGATTCTTCAAGGTTCCAAAAGGAGCAAAGATCTAGTCAGCACACTCTACCCTGCTGCAGAGCTTAGAAGAGCTTTGGTGATCAGAAGTGTTGTTATGGAGGTCATCAAGCTCAGTTTCCAGAGTTCACTGCATATTCTTTCCATATTCTTTTTCTGGCTCGCGAGAAAAATGGAGGGATGGTTTGTTTCCTCTTAAAGCCCTTTATTCCTGCACAGTCCTCTGTGTATATGCAATAACTTATACATGCTGGTCTGAGGAGGCCTGACAGCTAAGGGGAGGTGACAGTAGCACTCTCTTGTCTGGGATGGAGAGTGTGTAGGGAGCTCCCTCTATTGATCTTCCAGGTCTTAGGAGAAAGGTTGGGTTCTCCTTTATGGGGGAAAAGAAAAAAGCTTTTTATGAAAACTCTCATAGAAATATTCACTCAGTGTAATGGATTCTCAGGCTCTGGAATGCACTCATACCATCTACTTATTGGCATCTTGAAGTCAGGTGTTGAATCTATTTGCTTGGTCTCAGTGGAGACACGTGGCTGTTCCCAGGTTGATTCATTCAAGCTGTCATGGGCGTTTGTTTTAGGATAAGTTGTCCTTAGAGGGTTACCATCACTCTGTGTGGTTGTAGGGTTGGATGTTGAGGCACATAGAGAAGCTGGACCCCAGAACAGATCATTTTTTATGACCTCTTAAGAAAAAAAAATTCTTCACTTTTTGTACTCTTTCTCTGGCATGAAAGAAAATCTCCTTGCAGTAACACATGATGATACTTTAAGGACTGTGCAGCCAAGGTGTTTAAATGTTAATTTAGAAACTGTGGCCTGAAAACTATAAACTAAGCAGCAGTTTAGATATTGGCATCGCTCCTTAAACTACATATATTTAATTTCTCTAAGATTTCCTGCATTTTTGCTAGAAACTAGGAGGTTTAGAATTTTGCTTATCACCTATGTTTGCAGAGTCTGTCATTCATCCAGAAATGTAAAATTTATACTGTTAGCCCACAACTTCAGGTATCAACTCTGAGTGATATCTTTTTTTTCTGGATAAAGGTTAGGGAGAAAGAGATTAATTGCCTTGCAAGATTGAAAAAAGAGAAGGTGAAAAGAATATGATGCTCAGAAACCACGGGAGTTGGGAACCAGGTATGGGCTTGCAGGGACAAAGAAATGAAAGAACTTCTGCTGTGACAAGAGAGCAGCTGCTGCTGTACTGTAATTACAAAACAAGTAATTAATATTCCATTAAAGGATTAACTGTTATTGCTGAAGGACATACCATAAATAAAAAAAAAGAAGCCGCCTTCCTGCAGAAAATTAAGTTGTGCCTGATACTGTCATGAGTAACATCTCACAGGCAACAGGAAATGTATCCTATAGCAGGAAGTATTAGAGATTAGAGAGAAAGCACCACCTTAAATGGAATTGGAAGCCACATCTCAGTGGGAAGAGATAGAAGATTCCTTGATTTTCAAGTTTGCTTTCCTCTCCTGCTCACTGCCGGTAAAGGATGCCATCCTGCTTTCCTGGCAAGTGCTGCCCAGAGCCTTCTCTGTTTGTCAGGGACGTTGAGGACACAGGCTGTGTCTGATTTACCAGTGGGCAGCCCTGTATTTAAGGTGGGAGTGTTGGCTCGTAAGGAACACAGGCAGCCACTTGTGGAAGTCACTGTGACTTGCAGAGACACTCTTCCACATTAAATCAACACGGCTTTAAAACGACGGCAGCTGCTCAGAGAACGCATAGGCAGGTTCCACTGGGGCTCTGTGCTCTGCAGGCACACACAGCCCGGCCGTGCTGTGCCTTGGCCATGCTGGCAGCAGCCCCAGGCCCCACCAGGTGTCCTCCCCCAGGTGTCCCCTGCCAGGTGTCCCCTGCTGTGTGCGCCGTGGCAGCCAGAGCGGATGCGGGTGTCACAGCTTGACCCGGGCGGCGTAGGTGGCCTGGGTCATTCACCAAGAAATTTTTGCTCCCTTTGTTTCCAGCCCTGAGTCAAATTCGAGAGTGGTTTCTCTAACCTTGGGCTGTCGATACTAAATAGTGCTCAGCTCCAAACTGCCCCAATCTTACTGCCCTCAAACCTGTTGTTTGGCTGGTGGGGGAAGCAGGGAATTCACTGTACCTTCTGATTATCGTAAATTTTAAGCCCAGAAGTAGTTTTCCAAGATGGTGCTCAGAACAGAATGGAGAACTGTTTGCCTTTTAAGTGCTACAAATAACTGGTTATGTGTAAAAATATCTGACCTGATTAAGAACTGGAAGTTAGACATTTGGAAGAGTGCTTCAGATCATGATTTGCCACAATTTTTCATGTGTGCGGCCACAGATCCAATTCCCTGTACGTAACCGAGCTCTGCCCATGGTTCAGATGTGTGATTTGTCCTTCAGCTGCCTTTAGAGTGAATACAGTGCATGCTCATGTACTGATCTGGCTGTGATGGTCAATACATGTTACTCTTCTGCAGCTGAGGAAAAGCTAATGGAGACTGGTCGTATCTGCTCAGTCCAAAGAGGTGCTGAGGAGAATGTTCAGATGCAGTTGCTAAACACTGCACATTTTTGGAACGAAAGCATATGTTAAAACTAAAACTATGGGTAGCCTGCAAAACAGGTTTTTCAAAAAAGCAGTCTGCAGGCATAGGTAATGTTTCTCCATCCTGAAATATTAGGTGATGGTCAAGAAGACTGAAAAAAACACCCTGATATTATTCTGCCATCATTCAAAACAAGTAGAAGATAATGTCTTGTTAAATATGGCTAAATAAAGACTAGCCAGCTTCACATGTGTTTGGGGCAGATGGCAGAACAGCAGAAACAAGAGTAAGTCAATGACTGCTAGAGAAGGGCAGCCTTGTTCAATGGCAAAGCTTTTGCAACTTCATTTTCTCTTTCTTATTTTTCTGCTAGTGAGATTAGGGCAATCTAAAATTTATTTGTGTAGTTTTGTTCTTTTAGGTCAGATCTAAGTACTTGGTCTTCTTAGGTGGACCATAGACAAATGTGGAAAGCAGTCATTCTCATATTAAGATGGGTCTGTAGAGGAGGTGGGATGAGTTGAACTTTGGAGACACTGGTCCTCCACCACGATGACTGTAGAGGCATTCTGGGCTGGAAGTCCAGCTTGGAGATGGATACAGTCATATGAAGTGAATCCTTTCTCAAGCACATGCACATAAAATTACAAGTACTACAGAGATATGACAACTGAAATAGTAAGAAAAGCAGCCAAATATTTAAAAGCTAAAGTAAGCATTCCGGAACTTAAGTCATGAAGAAAATGTTTTACTGAAAGGAATTTCTTAAAGGTGTTGATGGAACCTCCACCCTTGAAAATCCTGCTAATGTTTTTGTTAAGAGTGGATGTTCTTCTAAAAGCTAACTCAAAAGTTCAGAACTCAAGAGTTCAACTCAATATTAAAAAGGAGTTAATTCCTCAAAATTTTATGCTTGGAAAGAAGTCAGATGGCAAACTCTTCTGCTCCTAAAGTCCATCAGTCTGGTATAAGCAAGGAAAATGTTACAGCAAGAAAAATACTAAGACTGGACTGGGGTGATAGCTTGAATGGAAATGAGTAAAAAATTATTTGTCTTTTGTTGAGATTTTCATTAAAAAATGTAGTAAGTGTTCTCCAAGTACCTGTACCATGCTCTTCAACATCCAAAAAAGGACACACGGATACTCAACCACAGGTCTTTAACACAGGAACACAGCTCTTGAGTACCAGATGTGCATTTAGAAACACCATCCAAGAGAATTAGGATGTCCATTGGGAATTACTGCGTTTCTACTTCCTGCTAAACTAATATCTGTGAAGCTTTCCCTGAAGAGATGTTCCCATCCCATTCCCAACTCCTGTACAACAGTTCACCAGTGTAGCATGGGCCAGGGAAATTTGCATACCGTCAGAAGCTGAGATATTTTTCTGGTTTTCCAGTTTTTCAGAGCTCAATACACTACAGAAAAACTTGTAGAAGTCCTCTTTAGACCAAAATGGGGGCATATAACTATCTTTGTTCAGGAGAGCTGAACATCCTAGATAAGACATGAGGCAGCTACTTTTCCCTGGCCAGGAGTTGCCCTGGTGAGTGAGTGGGTTGCTCACTGACTGCATTTGCAGAAGTCACCTGGCAGAATATTCATCTGATTAGTCCAGTGGGAACAAAGTGAGGTGTTTCTGTTGCTACATTGCACCATGTATTGTGTCACTCTCATGTTATCTCTTATCATTCTGATACCTGGTAGACTCACTGAGGAGGAAAATGTCACTGTGCCCAGCATGTAACTACCTTGAAAAGCAAAGGTGGTAAGTGTCAGGGAAGCAGGGAAAACAAATTCAAACATCTGCATGGGGCTTTAAAACCAGTAGGAATAAGTAACAGGAGTGAAGATTTCTTGCAGGAAAAGACTGTCTTATGGAGATACTGAAAGGAAAGTGCTAGGACACAGCTGACCTCCTGACATTGCTAACTGCACCCCTTTTTGAGTCTTCCAGGCATCAAGGGGTTCATTGCTCTCTTAAAAATGAGAAAACCAGAAAGTATAAGCAGAGGGATTCAAACCAGAACCCCTGTGTTTACAAACAAGGAGTTTGCTATGCTGAGCACCTGGGGTTTGAATGGCTCTGTTGCTCTGCCTCTGCAGAGGAGTGAGTAAATGAAGCTGCTAATGGAGGGCCTGGTTTTGGCTTGGCTGCAAAACCCATTAAAACAGCAGAGCCAAGACAGTGACAATATTTTGGCATGTGTTTGCAGTGGTCAAAGTGACCCTATATATCATTTTATGTATTTATTTTTCTATTTGTGTACAGTCACCTCAATGTCTTGGCATGCTTTCTAGTTATGCCAGCCAAACCAGACCTTTTCTATTTGGCCGTACCTTCAAACTTTCAGGCATGACAACTTCTACAAGAAAAGATGGCTGGCAGAGGAGTCTTTGGTCTCAGATAGAATGTAGTGCCTTTTTTTTTTTGCTGCAGTCATAGGCACAGAAGGAAGAATCTCTGTTTATTTCTACATAGAAGATAAAGACAGTAAAGAGGAAAAAGGGCTAAGCAGGAAACAGTAGAGTAGGCATTACTTTTTAAACCAAGGAATGTGTGAAGTTTTAAAACATAACAGCACAGAACTGCACATAGCTTAAAACTATCTAATGAAACCAGTTAGTAGAACAGTCTCATCTGAAAATACTTGGAAGTATAAGAGCCAGGAAGTATAAAAACCTTGAGAGATTAACTTTCAGCTTCATGAACAACTAATACTACACTATGGGTGTAATATTTAATGTTTATGATTTGCTTGTATACTCACTTTCTAGGGCCCCAGCAGTCACAAGCTGTACAGTGTTTTAGTGAAGCATCATCTCAGATCCTGCATAAAAAACAGAAACAGAGACGGTCTAGAAGTATGCAAAGTGAAGCAATGCTTTTGAGGATTGAAAAGTAGAATTGTTGGAGGAGCTTAGTAGCTCCTATCTCATTGACAAAGATACCTTTTATGGCCATGACAGCATGTTTGAAAGAACTACTGCATTAGGAAAGAGAGTGGAAAATGTTATGGTGGGAACTCAGGTTTCATCCTTAATGACATTTTACCCTGGTACGTGGATGACGTTGTGTGGCTGATCTGACAAAAATGTCTTCCAGGACCTTGTAAAACAGGGAACTTGATTTCCTGAATTAAAAAGCAGTGAGATTATATGATGGTTGGTTGGATTTAGAAAAAAAAAAAACCCATTAAACATACATCCCTTCTCAGCAGGCTGAGATATTGAACATGTTACTTACAGATCTATGCAGTATCTTTCTGAATCTGCTGCTTGCAGACAAGCTCCCATGCACAGTTCTTATAGGAATAATGCTTTGAGTGAGCTGCCCATTATTCCCATTGGTATAAATTGCCATATTATTAGCACACTACAATGAAGTGAATGCAGCAAGGACCACTGTCCCATGGTGGAGGGCTGTTCTCACATATTCACAGCCTGAAAAAAAAAATAATACTTTAAAACCATGTTTCCTATAGAGTATATAACAACAACAATAACAAAGAAAGAGGCAATAAGAACTACAATACTAGAAATTCACAGGTGTAAGGCATTTTAAAATTAAGTCAAATAGAGGTGGAGGCATCTGTTATTGAAGCTCAAAAATTTGATTTGGGAAGAACAGGATGTTCTGTACCACAACACTGAATATTCTTGTGAATTGATATATTTTAAATATCAACACTGATATATTTAATGTGATTCATTTAATATTTTTGGTATCAAAGATAGCCTTCATATAGCTCTGAAAAATTGTTGTAATACATTGCCAGAAATGGCCATGTGTTTGTACTGACTTTAAGAAACTTTTTTTGTTGATTTTTAAGCAACTATAAGTAATTGAACAACAACATAAAGGAATTCATCAGAAGACATACAACCTAAAGCCAAATAAGGGTTATCTGTTGTTAATTTCTGAATCACAGAACTGTTTTCTGGAAGGGACTGCTGACAGTCATCTGGGTCAGCTTTACTGTGGAGCTGAACTATTGTTTACATCAGGTCAGAATGGAGAGAGCTGCCTTCCACTGTGCCCTGAAAGAACCAAATACTGATAGGAAATTCTGGTGGAATCCAGTTATATAAAGGCCGATTATTAGTTTCACACTAATTTGGTGAGATGAAGGTATGTAGTTATTACATATGATTTAAATTAAAATTTAAGTCTGATTGCAGTACAGGAAAGATAATTGTTCTGCTCCACCTCTGGACTATGAATGAAAAACATGTCCTGACATATTCTAACCACTTTTCACAATTCAGTCATGAATTGTTTGGCTTACCACAAAAATATTGCTAATAATTAACCATCATTCCCTAATTGTACCTAAAAGTATCCAAATACAAGACATTGTAAAATCTTTCAAATATCTGCTTTGCCAACACAAAATGTACCCTGTTATGGTTTAGTGTAGCATAAGATGTGGACACCACCCTGGTAAGGAGCAGAGATAATGCCACTTGACTGAACTGTGCTTGGCACAGCTCTGCTGTGCATGCTTACAGCCTGGGCAAACAGGAGGGAATAATGTCAGCTTAAACTTCAGCAGGTATTTTAGGTCAGCAGATGCTAAAATTTCTTATCCCTTGACATGGGCTGATAAAGCTGGCAATTGCAGTGAGATACTAATCTAGTAAACCCTGGCATTGTGTTTGTCATGTAGAAGCTGAAAAGTGAATTGCAGGCTGTGAGGACAATTTCTTAACTGCTTTAATACTGGCCTTAGCTTCAACATCCATCCTGCCACCAGTATTTTAGTGAGGAAAGAAGCAGAGCCAAACCTGGGTCTGTGCCACCCATCCCACCCCCTACACAGCATTGATGTATTAAACTCTTGGTTTAGCCACTCTCTTCCTCCCCTTTGCTGCTGGGTCTTTCTCACATCATGTCAACACTGAGAACTGGCATGGCATGAGCCTCGCTGTGGTCTGGCTTGTGCACATACAAATGCTAGAGATGTGTTTGAGTTTGTATTTACTAGCGAGATGTTTGAGAGGAGTGCCCACCACTGGGTTCCAGAAAAAAGCATGGGTGTTCATTTGGGTCATGGATGCAATTTACATTCTTGATCCTTCAGTATATTCTGCTGTCCATCACAAGGATCCATTTGGAGACAAAATATTTCCTTTCATCTCTCTGTTGCTTGATTTTTAGTAAATACTGGAGTTCTCTGCTTCCTCCATACCTGCCTGAAGGATTAGATAGGGAGCAGAGATGCAGGCAGCAGATGTCCAAGCACCTGCAGCAAGGCCTTGACTCTCAGCGTGGCACTACAGGAACTAATTTTTTGTAAATGTGATGATGGTTTTGAATGTGTTCTTAGAGGCCACCACACTGTGCTGTCTTCTGTTCCTGGGCTGGAAAAATGTTTTTGAGCTCCTCTGGCTGCTGTACAGGGGTGAGATAATGAGCACTGGGCTCAACCTCAGAGTGACAAATAGAAAAGGAGCTGTAGCATCTTTGAGTGACCTTCACTGGATGCAAACCTGAGGGGTGTTCAACATGGTTAAACAAGGAATATGGCCAACCTGGTGTTCTAATGGAGAAAAATAAGCGAACTAGTTCTGTAACCCTCTACTGCAGTATGTGTTTGATATTAGAATAGAATGAATGGCATCAGTTTAATGCACCTGTGGATCTAGGCAGTAATTTTCAGGATCGCAGCAAACCACTCTGAAGACGGTTCAGATATAGCATCAAACAGAATTTGGCCCAGTGACCGTAACCAAAGTCAGAATGTTTATTACCAGTTAATTTGTACACATGCCTGTGGCTCTTATTCTTGGAAACAACCTCCCTGAGTGACTGTAAAATGCTGCTATTTCTGCTGCAAAGAGTACATTTTTCCTGTGGTAGACCAATGCATCTTGGAAGCTGCTCAGCTGATGTAGTTGCTTGTTAAATGTTCATTATTTATGTGTAGAAACTTCTGGAATAATGTGATAGACGGTGTAGTCATATGGCATCTCCATCTGCTTTATTGTAGCTGTAGGACAGGAGATCAAGTTCAGTCTGGGTTCAAGCAAATTCTGCTGCTACAAGGAAATGTCTTTGTCCTATACAGGTCTTGCTCTTATCCCACAGAATGAAGATGAGAAACTGAATTTGTGATACTATTTTAAACCATCAGGAAGAAGCAAATAACTGGTCTGCAATTTCCGGACACATTCTACTGGGAGCTTTTTAAGGCTATTTGAGCATTTTGAACTACATTGTTTCCCCCTGAGCCGAAAAATTCTTCCCTGCCATTCTGCACCTTCTATTGATCATGGTTCAAAGATCAAAGTAAAGTGTGTTTTCTGAGAAGCAAAGGTTAAAGTAATTCACAAAGTTACTTGACTACTGGGAGTTCAGGGGCAAGCATTTGGGCAGCAAATGGAGTCTAGAGCCTTTGCGTCCTACTATCTACTCATCCCCAGGCATCTGTTCTGAAAACGTGTTTGCTTTTGCAAGTACTTCATCATGCATTAAAAAACCAGCACTGGCACTCAAAAACATTGAAAAAATTACTGGCCTAGTGTGAATTCCACAGACCTCTTTATAAGTATGGCATTTTTCCTGCGTTCACAAACAGAGCAGTTATCCCTCTTCCCTGCTTGTTAGTGAAGGGAGGATTTTGTCCCTTGGGTTTAATTAAGCACCTAAAGTTGTGGCTTTATTTATTGATAAGCCTTTCCAGGGTGCCCGTCTCTGTAATATCTGAGGCCACTCAAGCCGTGACCCTGCTGCATTCCTTGGGAGGCAGGGAAAGGTCTCAGGGGTTTATCGCTGCTGCCCGGGAGCTCACCCATCACTAACTGTAATAGTGCTAAGCGTGCAACCTGCTGGTACCAGAGTCACCACTGGTGGTGGAGGAAGAGTGATCATAACAGTATTTGACTTGCTGTGATATGAGACACTGTATTTAGAAACCAGTCAGAGGGAAATTGGATGGAAAAGACAATAAGGCAGAAGCTGTTAATCCCTTTGGTGTGTTTATGGTAATTGGTATAGAAACCTGTGTATATATCTGAATGTACTTGAGGGAGAGAATCACAGAATCACAAATTCACAGACTCACAGATTTCACTGAATGCATCAGGTTGGAACAGACCACAGTGGGTCATCTGATCCAACCTCCCTGTGCTATCAGGGTCATCCCAGAACACGTGGCATGGGATTGTGTCCAGACTGTTCCTGAATATTTCCAGTGAGGGAGACTTCACAGACTCTCTGGGAAATCTGTTCCAGTGCTTGGTCACTTGCACAGTAAAGAAGTTCTTCCTCATGTTCAGGTGGAACACACGTGGCATGGGATTGTGTCCAGACTGTTCCTGAATATTTCCAGTGAGGGAGACTTCACAGACTCTCTGGGAAATCTGTTCCAGTGCTTGGTCACTTGCACAGTAAAGAAGTTCTTCCTCATGTTCAGGTGGAACTTCCTGTGCATCAGTTTCTGCCCATTGCCTCTTGTCCTATTGCTTGGCACTACTGTGAAGAGCCTGGTCCATCCTCTTGACACCGTCCCTTCAGAGACTGATAGACATTGACGAGGTCCCCTCTCAGTCATCTCTGAATAGGCCTAGCTCCCTCAGCCTTTCCCCATAAGAGAGATGCTGCAGTCCCCTCATGATCTTTGTAGCCCTCCTCTGGACCCTCTGCAGCAGCTCCATGTCTCTCTTGTCCTGAGGAGCCCAGAACTGGACACAGCACTCCAGATGTGGCCTCACTAGGGCTGAGTAGAGGGGCAGGATCACCTCCCTTGACCTGGTGCCAGTGGTCTTCCAAATGTACTACCTTGATGAATTAATACCTTTGGCATTCTTTGTTGTCCTCCAGGACACCCAGGTCCTTTTCTGCAGAGCTGTTTCCAGCAGGCCAGCCCCCATCCTGTACTGGTGTAGGTTATTCTTCTTCAGCACTCACCTTTGTTGAATTTCAGATGGTTCTTCTCTGCCCATCTCTCCAGCCTGCCGAGGTCATTCTGAAGGGCTGCTCAGCATTCTGGGCTATCGGCCGCTCCTCCCAGCTTTGTGTGTTGGGGCACTTGCTGAGGAGGCCTCTGCCCCTTCACCCAAGTTATTGGTGAAAAGCTAAACAATACTGGGCCCAATATTGAACCTTGGGGGGACACCACCAGTGACAGACCTCTAACTAGACCTTGTGCCACTGATTACAGCCCTCTGGGATCTGCTGTTCAGCCAGTTCTCAAACCACCTTCCACTCACACAGTCCACACTTCCTGAGTTTGCCTATGAGGATGTTGTGAGTGTCAAAAGCCTTGCTGAAGTCAAGGTAGATAATATCCACTGCTCTCCCCTCATCCATCCAGGCAGTCGTTTCATCATAGAAGGCAATCAGGCTGGTCAAGCATGATTTGCCTTTAGTGAATCCATGCTGACCACTCCTGATCACCTTCTTCTCATCCCTGTGGATAGTGATGGCCTCCAGAATGAGGTGCTCCATCACCTTTCCAGGACTGAGGTGAGGCTGACTGACCTCTAGCTCCCTGTCTTCCTCTTTGCCCTTTTGGAAGATTGGGGCAACATTTGCTTCCTCCCAGTCCTCAGGCACCTCTACCGATGACCATGACCTTTCAAAGATGACCGTGAGTGGCCTGCCTGTGGTGTTCACCAACTCTCTCAGCATTTGTGGATGCATCCCCTCAGAGCCCATGGACTTGTAGATGTCAGGTTTGTCTGGGTATTCTCTAACCCAATCCTCCATGACCAAGGAAAGGTCTTCCTTCCAACATCCCTTTAGCCTGGTCTCCTGGGTCAGAGATCCCTAAGGACTGGTCTTGTCAGTGAAGACTGGTGCAAAGAAGGCAGTTGGTAACTCTGCCTTCTCTTCATCCTCTGTTACCCATGTCCCTGCTCCATTTAATAATGGTCCTGAATTGTCCTTTGTTTTTCTTTTGTTATTGGTCTGTTTGAAGAAGCCCTTCTTAGTGTCCTTGACATCCTTGACCAGATTTAATTCCAGATGGGCCTTGGCCTTCTGGTGCCATTTTTTTTTTTGCAAGACCACTATCAGTATTTAAAAAAAAAAAAAAAATCCAATTAAAAGCACAATCCTAAACTAAAGCTAATCTAAACCTGCACATTTTTCTGTTTTCCCATTTCTGACAATGGAAAAAAATTTGCAGGTTAAAATAAATCCCAAAAGAGGAAAAATTATTTATAGCTCAGACATTTTTTTTCTTCCTAAAGAGCTGTGTGGTAAGCATATATTTAGAAATTAATTGAAAAATAATAAGAACAAAGAATTATGAGAACTTTTCACCTCTGTGAGTACCTTTTTCTTTTCCCTTAGCAGTCCTGAATGTGGAACAGGGAAACAGGTGTCATAAATCCACAAAATAATTATTCCCCATTTGCTATATTACATTTTATTTATATTCCCTGGCTGTTATTTTATGTTAAATCTGAAAGTTCTCTTGTTAGATTTTAGTTTTCACCCCAGCAAATGAGGACATAGCACATAACCGCTGTTGCAGAGATTTCTTTTCCAAAGCTTAATTACTCTCTGGTTATGTTCATAAGAGTATTAAATATTTCTGATAGTTTTTGGGAACTGAATTGTTGTGACAGACTTCTTTTTTGATTGGAAATAACTGGTCTATCAGGATCAAAATATTCAGATGTTTTTCCATTAAAGGTTAAATTCATTTTTGTGTAAAACCTAGTGAGGTTTTGGCTTTTAAGGTACAGGTAACCTGTCCCTCTCTGTTATGCCATTGAGGAAAAAGAACTTCAGACTTCCATGATGTTTGCCTCAGACTAGAGAGTTTGAAATAAATGAAATTTTGATCGATGACAGAACCTGTTGCCTTCAGTAGTGAACACAGTCTCCTGTGTACTTGTTGGACATAAAGGGGGAGATGTTAAGTGCCATAAGAAGCATGTAGTCAAGAGGTGGTGGAAGAGATCAGAGAGAATAAAAGCAGCTGGATCTGATGTACAAATCTGTAGGCAGCCTCAACAAATGTGTCTCAAGGGATAATTTAGAAGAATAGAGCAGAGCCTTGCAGAGAAGCTCAGAGAAGTCCAACCATGTATTTCTCTTTTCTCTCCTACATTTTAGATGTCAGTTTTGCATTCCCTTGGTTACATTTTGTACCATCAGACCTGGTACTGCTTCCTTCAAACAAGCACCCTCAGCCTGGGTGTGAGGCTGCAGGCTGTAATGGCACGCTGGCTGTCCAGCCATGCTGAGCAGGAGGAGAGTTAAACTACGTTATTTGCACCCAAGTTATTGCTCATCAACACAAATATTTTCAGTCATCTTAAGTGTGGGCCTGAAAATAATATTGCTGTGTTAGCCTGCCTCTAAGCCTCTGCTAAAGAGGATTACCTCTGGTCATGCTATATTGCTTCCATCTCTGGACTAACATTTCTCCCATTTGCTTGAGGTCTCTGAGCCCTTCTTTACTGAAGTTGGAGTAAAATTCCCTTCCATTCAAAGAACACCACTTTTCAGAGCAGCAGTGCAGAGGAGCAGAAGTTTCCTCCAGGACGGCTAGCTGTGGAGAATGAACAATCTGAGTTGAAGTTGGGAGGAGGTGCTGTTCTTTGTCCCATCATGAGCACAATCAGCATCTGTAAGATCTTTTCTCCAGTAAACCCTGGCTTTCAGTCTCAAAATTCTTTCTTCATAGTCAAAATTGCTTTGTTTCTAGTTTTTATTTTTAAATTATCTTCATGTATACATTGAAGCAGATGAATAAAATTCATCCTCTGTTGATTCCAAAGACTTTTGTTGAGCAGTAACATGAGACAGGCCTTTATTTAGAAAGCTGATATGGTTAAAATTTCAGGAGGTAAAAGATGGTTCAAGATATGCACCATGTAATAGGAGAGCTGGAGGCAAAGCACAAGTAGCACTCCCAGTAGAAGAAGGGTATTTACCATCGCATGGAGGTGTATTGCACCAGATGATTCAAAAGCACCTACCCTGCCTTGGACTGCTGCCCCAGCTCTTATTATGTCCAAATGAGAGGCAGACCAGACCATTTCTCCATCAGAGGTGACTGAGACCTGCCCAGCACGGATGCAGGGTTGACCAGGTTAGCAAGATGGGGAGCAGCACCGGGCTGGGTTGGAGACACACTGATTCACTGTTTCTAGCAGGTAAGTTTTGTCAGTGCATCTCCTCAGGCCTTTGTTAGAAGTGAAAACAGCTTTGCCTATGGGCACATTCTCTAAGGAGAGCAGCTGTTTTCACAGAAACAATTAAAATCTGTACCAAGGGGACATTTTATCAGAGTTCTGCCCAGAACCACTGTCCCACCTCCACGCATCTCTTTGCAGGTGTTTCAAGAGGGAGAGCTGAGAGAAGGAAAAAAGCAAGGCTTATCCAAAAGTAAGCATGACTAACAAATTACTCATAATTGAGGTTTGTTAATTGCATAGAACCCAATTAAATCTTTCCACATCTGAAATGGAATAACTTATGCTCACAGCAGAGCTGTTTAGCAATGAGATATTTCTGGTGACACTTGCTGTTGATTTGCCGTTAGATAACTTCTTGGCTTGAGGCCAGTGGGACTGAGCTAAGAGACTTTTTGAACATGTGTTTGCAGCACATTTTTACAAAGGGTTGCCAGAGTTTGGCCCATGATGACTAGTGAGTGGATTTATTACATTATTATTTTAGATTGTTATATTATTATTATGCATGACTGACATAGTGAAATTCTTATGTTGCAGAACTATGTAGAGTTCATATAAACCAGTAAGCCAGAGAGGCATTTTTCATAAAATTCCAACCTAAAGTGCAAATTTTATGTAACTGAAAAGTAATAATTTTATGTAACATCTGCTAGAATGAGAATACCTCCCCAAATATGTTGCCTCAAAGTGGACTTAGAAAAAACCTTTCCTGTGATTTTAAAAAAAGGCAGATGACCAAGACCCCACCATTTCCAAGTGTGTGTACTCTTCCCTTCTTAGTTCCAGCTGGGGCCACAAGTGGAAATACCAAAATACCACAGAAATGTAGTTCTTGTGGTACTTCCAGCCTCAGCAGAAGCAGGAAGTATTAGAAATCTTCCAATAAATCATGTTTTCATGAGATTTCTATCCCATCATTGCAAGCTCAAAAAATTTGAATAATAAACCCAGCTCTGCTTGCCCACCTTGCCCTCAGGAGATTTACCTTAATATTCAAGGACTGTTCTGTCTGAGGTACCACGGATGTTCCTTCTAAGCCATAATATATGTTCAGTTTCACATTAAATTCAGCAATAAATTGGATTAAGTCTTGTTATGAAAGACAGATTTAACTTCGGCCTTCCATTTCTGATAGCTGCAGGGCAGTTGTTTTTTGTTTGTTTGTTTTCCAGGACAAAGGCAACTACAAGGCTGAGGAGTTTGAATGCCCATAGTAGAAGAGATGCAGCCAGCAATTTGGGTGCACACCTGTTTGTGGACAGGTAAGAAACAATGTCATAAGAGGGAGAAGAAACATAGCCTCACCTGCACCTGAACTGGCAATGGCAGAAGAGAGAGGACTTCCAGGATGAGCAGATGAGTAAAAGAAGTATGGTAAGGAAAGCTGTCTCTCTGGTGCACCCTGACCATCCTCTGGTAAATAGCCCATTCCCTGATGTACAGAACTCACTCAGCCCAGCACCAGCTTCTCTTCTTACATGGCTCAACCTTGTGGCTGGCTGAGCATATGAGGAGGGCTCACCAGATCAACTTGGGTCAGTCTATATGGTGGTGGCACTATCAGGTACATTTTTCTGTCCTTTCACAGCAGAGCTTTGCTGAAACCTCTGTGAGAAATCAGGTCGGCGTGATCGCACTGAAGAGACTTTCATTGTTGCTGGTTGAAATTGCACCACAGACAGATCATAAGAGTTTCATGACCTTGTGATTTCTTTTGTGAGTGGTAGTTGTGCAACAGATCCCTTGGTAAGATAAGACAACATGAGGGTTTAAAGTAGGAAAGTATACAAGAGATATGGCTTGCCACTCTCCTCCTTTAAAGAGATAACAACTACATTTCAGGCTCAGGAAAAAAAAATAGAGCAAAGACCATCAAGATTTTTATTCTCTTTTGAGATTGAGTGTGATGCCAGATATACAGTTTTCAACTTTTAAGGCCTCTCTCTGTGCTAGAAAGACAACTGGTTGAAAGCAGCAATTATTAGCAAACATTTCTTTGCTCCCCAGTAGCTGGGTCTGAGTGCATGGTAAATGGATATATCCATGGTGACCACTTTTGGGGCAACAGCTTCCTTCCATGTTCCCTTCATGCTGCTGTTGAACAAGTCTGAGATGGCTGTGAGAGCTACCTTTGCATAGCTAACCTCCCAGGTTACTGGTAAAAGAGGATGAAAAGGAAAGCAGAGCTCACTTCCCAGTATTTTGACTAGCAATTTTGAGTAAGCATTTCAGTGTCTGTGTTGGCAGATGTGGCTGGACATACCCCTTTCACCACCTCATATGTGATATTGCTGGACAGATGTCATCTCTACTTTCTGCAGACTGCACTTTTAGCATTTCCCAACCCTCCAGTGCCTGCAGACCCAGACTGTTATTTTGTTCTGTGCAGAGTGCCACAGAGGGAAACACGTGCTCAAGCAGAAGCATTACTTTTATTCCTGTGCTTTTTTCCCCTCTCATTTAAAATGTGAACATATCTGCTTGCTTTTTTTGTATGGAAACCACTCCTAACTATTTCCCAAGTTAGAAGTCTGAAGAGACACAGACTTTTGAAGCATTTTCTTGATATTTGGGCAAAAACTGGCAGCAACTTATTATAAGGTATATGACCAATTCTTGCTAGTACGCAGATTGCAAAGTTTTGGCTGCTTGCAGTCACAAATGCTTTGTCCATTTCTTCTTTCTTTTGCATCTAGTGTAAAATCTTCTGAGCATTTATATTCATTTAAAAATTAAACACAAAGCTCTTTTGCTGACCATGTGAAATTTTTCAAGAGCAGACACATACATACATGCACATGTGCACACACACTCACATATATATATATATATATATATATATATATATATATATATATATATATAGAGCTTAGGAAAGAAATATTTTCTTTAATAGCATGGCTTGTATGGACAATAAAATGCCCACTAAATATAGTTAATATTATGAGTTCCTGTAATACATCTTAGGTTTCAGAAATTTAGAGCCTGGCTATAAAAAGTGACTTTTGATACACTGAGAGTATAATTTTTCCTTAAAAGAGGAAGAATATGTTTTGAACTGGCCATAGATTTTCCCTCCAACAGGAAGCCTTTCCATAAATGTTGGGTACAATTATGTGTTTATTAGTTTTAATTCACTACTCTGGTTAATAGCTCCCTCTCTTTCTTTTTGAGCACAGAGATGTGTTCTGGGATGCATTGCACATTCCTCCTCCTAAAAAATTCATCAGAAAACAACAGACTTGGCAATAAAATAGGGGAAAGAGAATGTTTGGAAATGATTTGGGGTTAGCATCCTGTTCTAAAATCTTGTCATGGGAAGAATGTTGAGCCCTATGTGAAATATGTCCTTCATAAATAGACTGAAGGGATATTTACATGCTTCGGAGCTGAAGTGGATGGCTGAGGTAGGGAAAGCCTGACAGTTGTGCTTGGTGAGAGCTGCAGCCAGCTGGGAAGCAGGCACTGAGTGCCATGCCCAGAGCAGGGGTGTGGGGCTTGATGCACAGCTAAAATCCATATCATCCAGAACGAAGAGATGAGCCAGCAGTGACAGACAGTGATTACTGTTCAGCAAGGCCTGGGTGGCTTGTGGTTTAATAGCTCCCTAGCCAGCAGTGTGTCTGTAAAATCATCTGAAAAGCAATCAGGGGCTGCTTGTCATTGCTGGAATTACTTAATAGCCACCTTGGGGGCTGCCTTGGGGCAAGGCAATGGACTGCACTCATAGCTGCACATGGGATCCTTTCCCAGGTCTGATCAGAGGCACAGGAACGTTGTACTGCTCCCACAGCTTTGTACCTCTTTTTTAAATAGGCAGAAGAAGGCTGATTGTAAATTTGGCTTCTTTCATTCTTCAAGAGCTGACTGATTAGATCTGAGATTTCTGGGGAGCAAAAGGATAATTTCAAAGCACAATGGGGGAGTTCCTAGCCTCTATATGCATCTGGGCTTTTTCAAGGTGCTCTGCAGAATTAATTGATCTGGACCTATCTTGCAGTTTTCTTACTTGTATGGGCAAGTTGGGAAAAGTTTCACTGGAATCACTCATCTGCTTTCAAGAAGGTTATTCTGGGTTAAGGGGAATGCAGAAGTTCAGTACTTCAGTTCAGTTAGGCTCCCAGGCTGGCAGCCTGCTCTTTTGAAAAATGTCTGCTTAAGGCTGTTCAGCTCAAGATGTCTGCCTGTTCCCCTTTAGAGACACTTGGGGAAATAGTCTAAAAAGTGTGTGAGAAATTTATGTTGTGCCCCTTTAAAGTTACTCATGGCAGTTTGTGCTCTTGGATCTTGAACTCTCATCTGATGCTATGTGAGTCAGCATGCAGGAATATGATCATGAAACCATGGAGAAAGTTTTTGGATTTGTCCAAGTTCCTGTGATAAATGTGAGTTTTAAAAGAAGCTCACTATTCATCCGTAAGATGTGAAAGACAGCTGAATAATGAGCTGGTGTCTCTAAAAGTGTGGGGTAGATTGTGTAAAACCTCTTGGTGTTACCAGTGATGATGGGAGAGCAGGAAAACTTCAGAAGGAAAGTTTAGAAAATGAGTTCTGATCACATGGATCTCAGCAGAAAGCTAAGCAGGCTAATTGTCTGAGCCAGAGTAATTTAGGGGGTTATACAGGTGGAGATAAAAAGTCAGGAGAGAGAATTATCAAGGAAAAGGCACATGTTTACAAGTAGATGAGGTTACTACAAGAGAAGGTGTAGGAGATGACCTTTGTTAGCATTCCTGACTGAGTGGTGAGGAGCTGGGTTTGCCAAGACAGACATGGATGGATTGGCTAGTTGGGTGGGGGAAGAACTACAAGAAGACTTAGTCATGAAATCACTGGGGGAAGGACAGGACATGGTGAACTGGATCGTTCATGGAAGATAAGAGCAGAAGAGTCTTGAGAAGAGGAAATAAAGAACAATTACCAACTCCACAGGTCAAGATGGTCTGTTTGAACCCACAGTGCTGACAGAGCTCCTGCTGCTTTGAGGAACATGTTCCCTTAAAAGAAGATTGGAGCACACAAACACATTTTTGTTCTCTCCCAACAACATCAGTGCCAACACAGTGCAGAGAATTTGGTCCGTGTCTTCAGTGATATCTCTGGAAATTGTCTCCTGCCACTTAAGTCCACACATAATTCCACCTACATGCTGCTGTAAGTGGCATGCTAGAAGTGCTGTGACAGGTGGAGATGGGCTCTGTGCAATGAGAGGTAAGATTTGGTGCATTACCTGTACCACAAGCAAATGTCTCGATTGTGTGCTATAGTTCCTGTGGTCTGCCTGCTGCACTTGGATGTGATACAAGGGCTTTCAGTGCAAAAAGGAACAAATATGTTCTGACTTGTAGCTGCATAATAAGGCCTCACAGAGTCTTCTAGCCAGTATTTTGATGGTGTATTTAGAAAGTCTTTCAAATATGACCTTTCAACTACTGATGCCATCCTGTAACTTTCACAAAAGTGACTGTGTCAACTGCATCACATGGCTGAAGTTAGACTGATTTTCAGCCATGTGATGCTATTTTATCACCCTCAGGACAAAGGTTAAATCCTTCCTTTCTTTTCTCTGTTAGGCACCACTTGCTTTGGTCCTCTTACTTTGATAACTGCTGAAATTCCTGAGGACCACAGAGTTAAGACATTTTATAATCCACTGTGTGCTTCTCTGATGAAGAACCCTGCTGGTGTGCTTCATGTAACAGAAATACCTTCACACAATGAAGCAATCATTCTTCCCTGTCAGAGTCTGAATGTCTTGATTCTCATCCTGCAGCAGGTTTGGCAGGCAACAAATCCTCCAGTTTGCACAGGGCAGTGGCCAGCATAATCTTTCTGCATTTTAAAACATTCTTTAATGCTAGTCTCTCTGCATTCAAATGGTAACTTTAGCTGACATTAGGTTTTGTAGAATATTTGAATTGCAGCCTATTGAAACTCTCCCACACTGAGTTTATGAAAATATTTATTGCAGTATAAATGTGTTATTTTTCCCTTTATTTATTATTGTATGAGCATGTTTTTAATACCTGTTCTGTGACTTATTTGGAGGCTGGTGTTTCCTTTTTCTTTAGATGGGGGCATGTGCATTATTAAAAGCTTGTAAAAATGGGTGGCATTGAGATAATGGCTCATACTTTTTAAACCAACCCAATCAAGCCTGTAGACTGAATAGACAAAAGAAAATAAATGTTGTACCATATTGCATATTATATGATGGTGTTATTAAGTAAATTCACACATATTGGATGCACAGCTGGACTAAAGTGAATTTACTGAAGGTGAGGATATTTCTGGTGTTTTTTGGACTCGAAATTTCAAGACTGCATGTGCGAAAATTCAGTCTCTCACAAAGTGAAAACCAATGTAAAATTAATCATACTTTGTAACAGAAAAGGTACGAAGTAGGTCAGGTTTAAAATCTGAGTTTTAAATATTGCCTTTTCTGCCAGTTCTGGAGAACAAGCAAGAAAAAACAGGAGCAAAACCCAACACTAACAACAGCTATCCAAAACTTGGACAGATACTATGTAAAAATCGAATGCTAAAAAAGGAATTATGTCAACCTGAGTCGCTATTTGCAGCATGCATTTGCCATGCTGGGTGCCCCCCATGAGGGGGGTGATGCCCAGCTGTGCAATGGTGTTTCCCCAGTGCTGGTGATGATGCTGCACTGCTCTCTTGACACTGGTGGAGGTGGACCTGAGGGGACCTGTTAAGACTACCAGAGTACAGGGTGCTCTCTGGGTACCAGGCTGGGGCTTGACAAGAGGAAAGGCAGCCATGCTGCTCCCTGTGCCACCTGTCACCAAGTTTCCCTACCACTTAAGACCCCCAGTGGCGCCCAGCCCATAGCCACTTGCAATGGAGATGGTCCTTCCTGGCCTTGTGCCCAAGCACTGGATAGTGGGGTTAGAGTGATAGCAAGGCAGGGGTTGGGGCACAGAGGGAAGTGTGGGAGAGGGTGGACAATGAGAATTGGCATCAGAAGGGACCTTGGGGGCTGGATCTGTCTCAGGAGGTGGCTTAATGGCTTTTCCCAATTCACAGCTGCATAACTCCTGCTAGAGTCAGGTGTATAATATCTCAGGCATGTGATTCACATGAGTCTAAAGGCCACTGGATACAATTACACATTTATTTTTACCTACTACTAAGGGAATTTCCATTCACTACGATGTGAGCTGGTTGTCCTTGCTCTGTACTGTTTCACTAGTATTTTTCCTGACAATTCGTGTCTAAGAAACACAAGATAGCAAGAGACTTAGTGTTATGTGAAAGGATTTTCCTAGGGTAACTGTATTTAGTCTTTGCTCAAACTGAAGGAATAACTTTGATCTGTCAACTGTGAAAAGTAAACTGGGTGCGACCTTCCGTCATCGGCTAATCGTCTCACTTAATGACATCTGTTAACTTTGTTCTGATATTAGATCATGGTCTTTCTTTGTACTGTCAAGATTTTTCATTCAAGGTCTAATTATTTCACTTTATGTGTATACAGATATCTTGGGAGTCAGTTGCACCTAGTACGAGGATAATTTTTTCTATTTTGAATCTCACAAACTGATCACAGTGGTCAGATCAATGTGGCCTTTTAATGGATAAAATACACCAGCTTAAAGCCCAGCAGTATCTCAATCCGTCTCTTCCCCTCAGTTTCTTATAGCTGAAATTTCTGTATTTGCTTTTATTCTTAAGAGAGAGGAAGAAAAGGGAAAATTCAATGCTGCAATATTTGATTGATTTGGCTTGTTGGACGCCTCAGAACTGCCCACAGGAAAGAAGAAGAAAATACTAGTTTTCTGTCTGTCCCTTTCCCTTTCAAAATTTTTTTTTTTAAATTTTTTAATAGTGACAAAGGCATGGGTAGATGGCATTTTGGGGGATTAATGGCCATTTAGGGTTAATGCCCTAAGGCCGTCTGTCCCTCAGCTCTTTCCAAACAGTGATTAATCTCCAGGGGAATGTGTGTGCCCTGATCGCCACTCCTGATAATGCTCATCCTTATAGTACAGATCAAAACATGTAGACTTATTGTAGTAATGGCCATGTTCTCACCTCCCAGGCTTTGTTCAATTCAGTCAGCCACAGCTTAAGCCCCTGGTATCTGCTCACATTCAGTTCAACAGGGGTTTTGTCCCTTTGGTCCAATCCTGCAAGGTGTCCAGTGTTCTCATCAGTGTTTGTGAACACTGTCTTTGCCTCTAGTAACTCTAGGAAAATTTCCCCTTAGAATGTTGGGACACTCAGTTCCCTTTCCCTCTATTGTGCAAATGCACTGGAGGGTGTGGGCAACCACTGAAAACTGCAAAGGCAAGGAGTGGAAACTGGCTTTTGGGGCGAGGGGACAGTGGTAAGTGGCCAGATCGATGGCAGGAGAAGTGTTGCGCAGCCATGAGCTCTTGCAACTGTTTCCTTTTTCTGTCCCCAGCCGACTCTTAATTTGTTACTATGCTGTACTCTCTTATTTGCCAGTTCAGATGAAAGTAAAATGGTCAGTTAAGTGAATTGCACCATCTGCAGAAGACCACTGCCTGTCAGTAAGTCAGCCCATACTGACCAGGTGAGCAGCTCTAATACTTTTCAGATGCTTTCCCAGGGAGAGCAAAGGATTACAAGTTGCAAAATATCATATCAGCTCTTAAAGATAGGCAAAGTGCTCTGTCTGTATTAGGGGATTGTTTTCATGGTTATATTTCTTAGTACCTCGTCTGGTCTACTTTTCCATTTCTGAAGCAGTTTATTCTACATCACCTCCTGTGGGAGATTATTCCATAATCTAGTAGTCTTCACTGGGATCCAGCCTCATTTCATGCATTTGGAGTAAGAGTGTCTAGCTCAATATCTGGTTAGAAGTCATACTCACAGGTAAGGAAAAATGCATGGAAGGTATCAAGACTGCTACATGTAAAGGCTTAAAATTCTGAGAATCTGAATTGTTTGAGTACATTCCTGACTCTTTAAAAACATATTACATGCTGAGAAGTAATAGAAGAAAAAATAAAACCTCAATGGCCATATTTTCTCCTTCTGTCCCATGTCTGAGTCAATGTAATATTTTTACGTGGTATCTAATTTCTCTGTGAGCAGCTCCCTGAGCTGTCCTCTGGGTTTTCAGCCTGCATTCTTTTCCCTTTAGGAAGAGGATTGTTTCTTATAAGCTCCTATAAGTAAACCTTGCCACTGTAAGATCTTTATGGCCCGTTAAATGTGTGAGTGGGTGCAAGTATTTGATTTTAATTTCATAGAATAGAAGGTTTTCTTTTAGTTTATTGCTATTGAAAATGCTACCTTCTTAATTTATTTTTGGTTTTGATAGGACTTTTAAATATAACAGGTACCAAAAAAGTGATATTATGTTCCATTTTCGCAACAGTTCATTCAACATACTTACAACTTGTCACAACTTCCCAAGTGGCTGTTTTTCTTATTCATTCTTCCAATGATTGTGATGGGCTACCACAGAATTAGCAAAGCCTATAATCAATGATCCTTTCTACTCATATTCCCAAATCTAGTTTGAAAAGCATGGAGGCTATTCCTGTAATTCTTAATGAACTCCAGACAGTCTTGATGACAATAAAAGAAAATGCAAAGCCATTAGCAACTTGCCAGAACAGTGGAGTAATAGCCAGTCAGAGCTATTGGGAACGGTGGGGCTATTTGGAAACAAATTATTATTTCACCAGCAGCAGAGTAAAACAGGCTGCACAGACCTACTCTACTTTTTTTCCATTAAAATCTTTCTCCTCTTTTTTCTCTTCCTCTTTCATGATGACCATATTTGCCTAAAAAAGCCTAGAAATCAAACATGTGGAGATTTCATTCACACTCATCAGAGTGGAAGACTTTCATTGTGGCATTAGTAGCCAAGTCTTCTCTCTTATCCCATTTCCAAGTGCACCTTTGCTTGTTCAATTTATAGAAACATTCACTATTCTTAGAGAAAAAATACCCAGCATTAAGTAAGCATTCTAAATTGGCATGAGTACTGACTTTCCTAGGGGAATGCATCTAAAAAGGAAGTGTAACTTTCAGCCTTATTTTGTTTTTAAGCATTTTACTTGTTCAGTACATGTTTATTTTAGCCATCTCATGTATTGTGTAATAACATATTAGTTGGTTCATTGTTCTGTATTTGCCAGCTGAACATTCAGGTTCTGTTTTATTCTAGTCTTTATTTAAAAAGAAACCTCCAGAACACCATGAACTTGATCTTGCCCAACCTGAGAAGACACAAGCACTGATATTTAGGGGTCTTTCAAGAACTTCTCCTCAACAGGTCCAGTATCAAAGAGACAGACAGACTGTGTCTTTGGTGCAAGCTCCAGAAGTTAATAATGGAGATAAACACAACTGGAAAGATGGATTCCCAATCAGTGACTGAAAGCCACCTCGGGGCTGTCCTTTTTCTTCAAGCATCCAGATTAAAATTATGAGAACACCACTGAAAGTGATGTTGGTGGGAACTGCCTGGTGAAAACAGGACTGTTGCCACCTCTAGATCAGGTCAGACATAGCACTGTCCATATTAATTTTAAAAACCTTCAATTCCAGCACATTGCTGGGTACCTGTTATCGTGCTGCATCTGTCTCTTGCAGTGAATAAAATGTCACTACATTTTTTTAAGTTCTTGTTCTAGGGAATCCTGTTGGCTTGTACACATCTAGGCCAGTGAGAGTCAAGCTGACCCTTTCTAACAGGCAGAAACAGCACAGAGGCACAGGCTGTAAATGTTGGAAAGCTGCCGTGTCCCCTCCCAGAATATTGGATATGAGGAGGCAGGAATATAAGAGTAGTTGTGCTGGGCCACAGGGTGAATACCCAGCAATGACTGCAGTGAATGCTTTGGGGAGAGTATAAAAAGATAATCACATATTGTGACTGGGGTTAGAAAAGGAGTTCAGATGTTTCTCTTTCTACAAGACAGGAAGAAAATCATCGCCAGTATCATGAACAGAAACACTTAAGAGGGTCCTGTGCACTGTATACACGCGTGCATGTGACAAATGAAGTCCCATGAAGAACAGTTTTGGAAAAAAAAAAGGAAGGAGAGGAAAGTTATCATAGCTCCCAATATTATTATCAGGAAAAAAAAAAATCCCACAATGCAACCCTCCAGAGCACTCACTTATCTTTGCAAAACCTATACAATGAGTTATTCAGCTCTAAGAGATATCCTCTGAATGAAGTGACTCATCCTGGATCTTTCATCTGTGCACCCACAGGTGAGTATGTACCCACAGGACACCTTGCTTACCTGGTGTATTCTGAAAGTTAGTTTGTAGGAAAAGACAATGTTTGCTAGCCAGGAACAGAGACCCTGCCCTGGACATTTGAAATTAAAGGGAAAAAAACTTTAAACTCTATTTTAGATACTGATGACCAAAAACGAGGCAATAAACAGCACTCCATAGGCCTATAGAGCAGGTATTTATTCAATGCCAGGAGAGAAGGGCACAGCTCCAACACAAACCCACTTGTCTATTCTTTGCACAGCACTAGATTTTATACTTTTTTTTACTTAATATGCACATTAAACTTTCCTAACCTTCATATTACAATATAGTTTCTAATGATTATGTAAGCCCTTGTAGTACATGCGTGGTTTCTGCATGAGGTGGTTGTCAGCCTCCTGGTGGTTATTTTGGATGAAGGCTCAGAAGTCTTCCTCGGGCTTGGACTTTTCACCTGTTTTCTGTGCATTCTCTATAATATTGTCTGCTCAAATAGCCAGTGGTTAGCTTTGGAAGCTAGCTTGTTCCACTAAATTTGCTGATTTCTCAAAAGTGCTTCATTCACGTACCCTGTTACAAAGTAACTCCTTTCTGGTAGCTACAGCTTTTGGCACGGCTCAAGCATTTCCTTGTTGCCTCAGCATCAAAACTTTCCTGATAGCAAAGTAGGTAAGACTTGATGCTGGGCAGGGGGAGTGGGACAAAGCACAGTCTTGTCTTGACAGAAAATGCTGGAAGAGGGGACAGCCATGATGGTCCAAAATTGCTTGGATATCCTGTGAGAGGTGATGACCATATGGAACTCAGAGATAGAAAAGAGGTTAGGAACTTCATGACACAGAGGGAAGAACCAGATCCTTGAAGAAGCTCTCCTTGCAGTAGGATGAGGTAATAATGACCAAACCTCCTGTGAGAAGACACTATGCAAACAGCAATCATGAGCACCTTAGGGAAACTGAGAATCTTGATCTATTTTTGCTTCAGAATGCAGGGAAAGGTGAGCATGAGAGATACAACATTGGTCGTGTGACAAAAAGCAAACCTGGCCTGATGATGAATGGAGTTCTTGCTGTTAAATAACATGCTTATGACCAGGACAGGGAAAGGTTTACATCAATTCCAAGACATACCAAACATGCAAATGATGAATTTTGGGATGGTGATGCTCACATGGAATAATTATTGATTTAAACTTGACTGAGTCTTCTCTTCCAAAAGCTCAGTGGATATGGGCTATTCTCTACACTGTCATTCCTGTTGAATCTTTACAGACCTTTGCTTTTCTGATGGGTCTTCTTTTTCTCTTAGTCTCACCATGCAGCCATCTCTACTTCCTTTAAATTCTCTCTTTTTGTTGTTGCATTTTTCTACAAACACCTTGGAAATTTTGTCTGAGCTATCTTTGCTTTCTGGGGAGTTGGCCCAATATACTGAGTTTATTCATTAAGACCGGCTCTTTTCCCCCATCTTACCCCCTCTCCCTTACTGTAATACTGCCTTTTTCTGCAGTTTAATGTTATTGATTCCTGGTGTAACCTATGTGGATTCGTTTTGACCACATCTTCTTTTGTGTTTTCTGTCTGTCTCTTCTTTCTGTTCAATTCAGTGAGACCATATGCTTCAAGTAAACAGAATAGGCCAAGTTTTTTTCTTGTATTTTCTGCTTCTAGTACCTGGTCTCAAGACTCTGTTCTCATTATGAGTACTTTAGCTTACTGGTATCTGAACAGATCCTTTTATCTGCCTCATTTTTAAACTGAATGGTTAGGGCCTTTTAAATTATTCACCAGTGTTAACCAATATTAGAGCAGAAAAACCTCAGTCAACA
Organism: Haemorhous mexicanus; assembly: GCF_027477595.1. NCBI lineage: Eukaryota > Metazoa > Chordata > Aves > Passeriformes > Fringillidae > Haemorhous > Haemorhous mexicanus. The sequence continues at coordinate 135,080,160 of NC_082341.1, forward strand.
GACTCATGTTCTTTTAATGACTTTACTTCATTGAAATGCAACTCATAAAATGTCATCTTGCAAAAAGGCTGGTTCTCAAACTTTGGTTTATGGTATTAAATGTCACATTACTTTCAAAAATGTCTAGGATGGTTTGCAATTCCTTTGCAAGTACTCAACCACACTTCTCACTGCCAGATTTGAGAAGAGTTGTAGATTTTTAGCTTTTTGACTACATAAGTATAGAGTCTTTGCAGAGATTATCTAAACTACAGGTATGAGCTCAGATGAGAGATTTTAGCATTCACATTTCCCTTTGATTTCAAAGTAATCTGAAGCTGCCCAGGGCCTTGGAGGAGTGTGTTCTTGTGCTGTATTTCTCGTACATCCTGGTTAGTAGTTAATTGCTCTCACAGGAATAAGTTGGGCTATAACTGTCCTCACCCCAGAGGCTGTCTGGGTGTGAGTCAGAGTCCCAGCTCACTTGCTCTCTTTGACTTTTCCTGCAATGGATGATGGGTGTCATTTAACAACTAGCAATAAAAAAAATGATCGCATGGAAATAAGATATAGAAAAGAGGGCTTCTAAAGAGTCAGTTCTACTGTGCCATCAGGTTGCTTTTCTCTGCCAAAGACATCCTCATTTGAGTGGGGTAAAACACAGATAGGTAAATAGTGGGCATGGTTTGAGACAGACTTGGTGCAGGCCATTGATTTCCATCTCAGTATCACAATGGTAACCTTGGCCTAATGCTTGAGAAAGTGCCCCATGTAATGAAGCAGAATATGGGCAAATACCTCATGACTGGTCTCGTGTGAGATGCAAGAGGACTGATCTCCTGTCTAGAAGAAATCTAGTTGAGAGGTTACAGTTTCTTTTATGCTAAGCTGGTGTTGAAAATTATCCATTATCTCCTGAAAAAGTTTGGGGAGTTTTACTGTGCTGTGAGAAGGTGATGAAACCTCCTTGAGCAGGTGATCCTGATCCTTTCCTGCCACGTGAAAATGTCCATCAGGTAAAAGACTTCACCGCTTAGGGGGTATTATCAACTAGAAGAGAAATCATGGAGGTTCCTCCAGCCTCATGCAGGCAGGATGCATGATGGAGCCTGCCTGGCCCTCCCAGCCCTCCTAGGCTGCCATGAGTTTCCTCTGCTACTGTCATTTGAAATCCTGTGCCCTGGAAGGCACCTTCAAGAGTGCCAGGCATGTACGCCCGGGGAGACAAGGGGTGATGATTGACACCCTGGGAAAAAACGACACAAAGGAAGATGAGGAGGCTTAGTGCTCCTCTGGGTACCATCACAGCCACTTGAAGTGGATGGATTATCTTGGTATAATTGGTGGCTGGAGACTTCATACTGCCATGGAGCCTTATGCTGCTCTTCTTAGGGGCTTGCATTCAAACAGTGCATAAGTGCAAAATCTCTCCCCAAGAAATCCCTCTTTCTCCTTGGGGAGAAATCCCTCTCTTTCCTTTCTTCACCCCAAATCCCACCTTGCTGTGCAGCACACAGAGATCCCTGCAAGCACAGGCTGTGCACCAAGTCCAGGCAAGAAGTGATTTGATTGAAGACACATTATTTACAGAGTCTCAGGAGGCTCATTGTAAAAATCTGGGAATTAATTAATGTATAATAAGACAGCACAGTATCTTCAAGGATTTCTTCTTCTAGTGCTTGGGCTAATAGTTCTCTTTGCAGCAATCATCTCCATATATCTTCTGTAATGTGGTGGAATCAGTGCCTTGGAGAATTGTTTTTTTTTGAATTCTAGTTGCCAGACAGCTATAGACCAATTAATCTAGAAGTATGCACGTTTGGGGATAATATTCTCTAGTGACTCAGCAATGTAACAGATGGTAAAATATTTCATATTTATTTCCATTCCATTTCTATATTGGAAATGAACCCAGACATTTTATTTTTTTTGACAGTCAGACAACATCTGTTGAGAACACTGTCAGCTGAATTACAACCTCGCTGGCAGGTAGTTGGGTAGACAGCATGAATTACTTTCAGCTATTCTGTATGTGGTTAAATCTCTTTCTCTACTGCATTATTTTAATTTTAACTACTGGATTTATGGATGCTGACTAGCTTTGTGTTGTATCTCTGAGAGTTTAAGTTTAGTCATATAAAGATTTGCTGCATTAAGATGCTGAGCTTTAAGTTGTGATATCAGTGGATTTATTTGTACTCATTCCTAAGCCAAGACCAATTAAAGAAAGAGATATTTTTGAGGGAACAGGCCAGGAGCTTGGAGGAGATGCACTTCACTGCCGTGGAAGGAACTCAAGTGTGGGAGTGACTTGGAGGATTTAGTCCCAGGAGCTGGTGTGATCCAGACATATCACAGTCTGAGATATCTGAGCTGAGCAAGAGGCTGCCAAGTGCTCTCTCTCCTGGTGCAAGCAGCACACTAGACTTCTGGCAGTTCCCAAACAAAATTTTTCCTGAGGAAGCAGGTGTGGAAGTTGAGGCTTTCCATGGTGAGAAGATGAGAAGCCTGAGCATTGGAGGAAGCCTGATCTGAGGGAAGGGATTTGGTATTTTTGTGCAAAGATTGAAACTCCCTGAGCAGCAGAATTAGCAGTTTAATCTAGGCTTGTTGTCCTGTGTCTTGTATGCCTTATCTCAATGCACTAAACTCTATTCCTGCCCTCCTGAGCACTGCCAGTCTACCTCTGCAACAGCACAGTCAATTCTGCCTCTGGTCTATTGCCCCTCCACAGTACACTAAGCTCTCTTATGTTTTTTCTGCTGTTGAGCAAGACACTGTGTGTGATGATTAGAGACACATACATACTAATTTTCTAGAGAACATATGGCTGTGGACTGGCTATCTGCTGCCAAACAGATTAAACAACAGCTGAGTTCTTCTCCTGTTTCCATCAGACATTTCAGATTTTCAGCAAATATGTGTGAGTGTCCTCTAAGATGTCTACTGTCTGCCAAATACAATTAGGGTAAACTGATGGACAGACAGGACAGACAGGGTAAGCACAGTTGTGGAAAACTAGGTTAAGAATCACAGTAAACAAATGAGTAATGAGGGAAATATTTGCAAAACATTAGTTTAATTCCTTGGGTTCTGTGCTATCTTTTAAGTGACTTTATTCAGCTCTTCTTTGGGATAGGAATTAGATATTCTTCTCTGTTTTTTTGGTATTTAACATATTTGCTCACAGCATACACATGAAATCAGACTGGTTACATCCACTCAACCATATGGATATGTGTGTATATTTATACACATGTGTACAAAGGTATCCAAACCCAAGGGTGATCACTGCTGTTAGTTATTAAAAACTTGAAGTTTTAAATAAGTTTAAAGGATTGCTCTGTCAAACTGGATAAAAGTAGAGTGTACAAGTAGAAAGCACAGGCTTAAGTGATGGGTTTAAGCAAGGAAATACACCAATGCCCTAGTGCCTGTCTATGGGTACTGGTCTGGATGCCTGGCAAGTGACAGAATGCATGTGACAAGGGCATGACAAGTTGTTGAGCCTCAATGGGAGGCTTGGTGAGTGCCCCAGCCTTTTCATATACCATGGGACAAGCAGAAAATAGCATGGAGTATGGTGGTTTCTTTTGTTGAGTGAAACTAAGGCACTTGCATTTGCCAGGAGCTGAGCAAGAGATGACTTGTAGGTCACAGGCTCTGTTTGTCCTGCCTTGTGCTCTACCTGTGAGCTTTTGCCAAAGCTTGGAGGAACTTTATGTTCTGCACCACTCACTTGTGTAAAAATAAAAATCCAAGCAAATATTCTTTCTTTCAGTTTCTCAGTCAAACTGAAGTTTGCTATACAGTCATTATCCCTGCATAAAGGGACCATGGGACCAAAGGACCAAAAGGACCAAAGACCTCTGTATGCATTCAAGGCCTCCATCATAAAATGATTCTTGTTATTTTCCAGTGGCTCCAATGCTTTAAATTAGCCCATACATTTCAAGAAACCACAGAAATTACCAATTTTACTCAGAAAAATTGAACATCTGTTTGGTACCTCTCCTGGTCAAAAATGGGATTTCTGGTTGCTAAACAGAAGTTTGGTAAATTCCAGGTGGAAATGGCAAATAAGTACTTAAACATGTGCAGTAAGGCACCAAGTAGCCAACTTAACTATAGATTTAAGGCTTCTTAAAATGTGGTGAAATATTCTCCTGGAAGCCCTCCTATTACTCTCTGTGTTTGTTTTTTTTGTTTGTTTGTTTGTTTTTATCAGTGGATGGCTTGAGTTTTGTTACTGTCTTTAACTGTCTTATGCATCACATTGCAGTCTGATGGCCACAATCTGGCATTTAATGAATCTCTTTGGAGTTTTGTTGATTAGCAAGATGCTATTTGTGTGGAAAGCATTTCAGAAACAAGGGGAGATTTTTTTGTCTTAGGTGTAATTCTAATTGAGCCATGGTTATAGTACTTCTTTTTGCCATTGTTTTATTAGGTCATGATGGTTTTAAGACAAAAGGTGGTGCTCCTTTTAACCAGGAAACTGTTTAAATTTTGCAAAACAAGGAAGCAAAATGAAGTTCAGAAGTCTTCATGGCCACTGATGACCTGCTGACATGGTCTGTGGGTGAATCACTTGCTGATCCAAAATCACCTGAGGCAAAATTTTCCTTTAAAGCTAGCCTACATATCTTAGGATAGAAAACCACATAATGTCTTTAATAAATTATCAATTTCTTGTCCAAAACCTTTGGGATACAGTGAACTATAAACAATAAAACACAATAACACAATAAAAGTGCAAAAAATAACCTTCATGACGCCTTTGTCAACTCCATTATAGTGAGCATTAAGTCCCAGACATGGTACAGAGACTATGAGGTGGCAGCTAGATGGACTCTTCTATATACACTGTGTCTACAGGTGAATTATTGTGTAGGAACATTACATTTTCCATCTGTAATAAAAAGATAGAAAAGAAAAGAAAAGAATTTAATATAAAAAGCCAGTTAAAAGGGTGTTCCACCTCCTCTAAAAACAGGGAGGGGAAAACTCTTAGTAGTCAGGAGTATTTGGTAGCTGGAAAGAATGGAGGTGCCATTAATAAGATAACCCTACAAGGCTGAAAGAGAAAAACATGCATGAAAAAGCTGCAGAGCATGAAATACGAACTCCATCAGTCATTTAGCCTGTTGAAATCAATGTCTTGTCTTCCACAGGAAATCAGCAGAGCTGTAGGACTTAGCACTACCTAGTGTCAACAAAAGTAGCAATGAAAAATAGCGTGGATCATATAGATCTTGTAGCTAGGGTTTAGGGAGCAGCTGCAGACAAGTATGTCCTTTCAATTGTCCTTCTCACATCCCTTAGATAAAAACAACACAGAGGAGTAATCTCAAGAGGAATATAGTTCTCTCTAAATGTGAAAGATATTAAACAAACATTGTTCTGCCCATGGAGACTGTAAAAACTCTTCTCACTGCAAAGTTTGTGTGGCATCTCCTGTTTCTGTACTTATATGAGGAAAGCCAAGGCTAACAGAAGTTTAGGGGTCACGTGGGAAAGAGTTTCTTTTGTCTGTGGATCTTTTAGATTATGGGAAGCCTTCTGGGCCAGGAAGAATGTGAAATATTCCCTTGGTTGGGATTGACCTTCATTATGCCTTTCCCAGACCACTTGTTGACAGCAATTTTGTCATATCAGAATATGGCTCAAATATGGTGATTTTACCGGAATGTAACCAAAATAAAAACACTGTGAGGATGATGTGTCTGTGCTCTGTCAATAGTTATCCTATCTTTTTCTTTCTTATCTTTCCTATATTGCTATGGAGAGAGAAAAGTTCAGTCGTGAGGGAGGGTATTTCGCACAAGTTGGGTTTAAGGCAATGCAAAGCAAAGGCTTGATGAAATCTGTAGCAAAGAACAGCAGGCATCACTGATGTGGGATTTCTCAGGTAGGAAGCCAGAAGGTAAACAGAAACCAGTTTCACTTACATTCTTCTAAAAGCACTTAAATACAGTAAATTGTGTGTAGCATAAATTCGTAATGTTGTGATTTGGAGGAGCAAAACCCCAGTAAGAAGAGTGGCTGAGCACAGGTGAGGTGGAAGCTGATGAAGCACTGAGGAAGTTAAAGGAGTTACTCTTGCCTTGTTGCTGTCAGCCTGGGGAGAGTGAGGTTATCAATGTGACGTGTCTCATCTAAACTTCTGGTTTGTTTATTTGTTATTCTGTTTTATTTATTCCTACAACAAATTAATGCATCCTGCTCAGTGGGACAGTCCAGAGTCTTGCCTGTTACCACTGACCTGCCTTGTACCCCTGTAAGGAATTACAGCGGTACAAAGCAGATGCAAAGCTCTGAATCTCCACACCTTCCTCCACGATAGTGAGGTGAAGTCAAGGTGTATAAGAAAGATGCGTTCCATAGACTTCAGCTGACTTTGCAGTTAGGTTGGAGGAAGAAATATGATATATGCAGCCTGACTGACAGCATGGAAATAACCCTGACCTTGCTTGTACCTGAGTCAGCATGTCTGCATGTGAACTGTCCTTTAGAAATTGCTGAAATCTTTTATTTGTTCAGAGAAAATATGTGTTTGAAGGACTGAACCAAAATGACAGCTTTAGGTGTTAGTCATGCAGTCAGCAACTCCCCTCAAAAATATGAGACAAGGCTGTGGTTCTGCCTTCTTGCGTCATCTGGAAGAGCGGGGCAGGTGTGTGAACAGGCAGTAGCTGACCCAGAAGATCCTCTGAAAGCTGTCTGAAGCTGACTGTTCTCCCATGGGACTGGTAACAGCACCGTGCTCAACATGCACGACGTGGCTGGTGTGAGTCCATGAGAGCCAGGGTCTGCAGGGGCTGTGGTCTCTGAGGTGCCCATTTACCTCCAGCGTGAAGATACTTCTGTAACACAGGCAGGCAGAACTGAAGCGTGGGGACAAATGTCTGAGCTAACAACCTATACAAACTAAGCTCCTTGCATTAAGCAAAGAAGCTGTAAATTGCACAGAATTCGCATTGTTGTCTGCTTCAACTTTCACACATACCAATAGAAGTGGTTTTAATACTTTACATATTGAACAATCACCGTGTGTCCCTCAAAGTCCAGTTTCTGTGCCAATTTCTGGGCTATTTGGGATTAAGTCTGCTGTGCGCATGTTTAAATGTCAGTATGTGCAGATTAGAATGAGAAATACATGAAATGTGGAGGTGTTAAGAATTTCCATTTCATTTCCACCTCAAATGTTCAGGTATTGTTGAATTGTAATTATTTCACCCCAATTATTGCACCTAATGACAGAGAATCAGACTGCAGACAAACATAAGTTTTTTTCAAAGACTTTGTTTGCCTTTTGGTTTTTTTTTCCTTTCACCATCACCTTAGATCTCCTTCTGTTAGAATGTGGTGTAGGATTCCCTTTATGACGTTCTGGTGCATTGTTGTGAAAGGAATTATCATGTTGCAAATTCAATAACCTTCCTTCAGGATCAGTTAGCAAGAAATCATAGGTCATAAAGGAACAAAACCTTGTTAAACTTAATATCCTCAGTAAAAAAACAAGAAGAGCTTTAGGAGTTCTAAAAATTTCAGAGGTTTTGGTTTTAATCAGCTTTGAAAATTTTGATCTAATTTGAAACGTGTGTTTCAGGTGATTGTGCTTTCTGTAACACAGAAAGTTTGTTCATAAAGTGAAAATCCACTGGGTGCCAAGACTCAGCTTAGAGAATGTTTTTATGGCTATCTAATAAACTTTGAAAATACAGGTTTATAATGGAAATGCTGACTGACTTCTTATTCTAACAAGATTGGTGGATGCTGCTGTAATGTACTGTGTAATTTATAGGAGTCACCTGTTAAGCCATCTGGGACAGAAAGTTTCCCAACTTCTAAAATGTTGGTAACTGGATTAGCCTTATAAATTTCATTTTACAATGGTACCAAATTCATCTATTCCAGCCCACCATATTCTTGGGCTGTCATTTCATATTTATAAAAAAAAATTAATTACCCCAGTATGAGTTGCAGTGGAGGTTAGAAGGGTGATGCTGGTGCTTTGATTTATTGTTTATAGGTGTCATATGGAATGAGTGAGTCCTGGGGTGAAATAAAAGTTTCTATTTTTACTCCTCAGATAGGGAAAGTGTTGGGGTTTTTTAAAAGGGACTAGGGGCTTTTAAAAATTGGCTACACTATATTAGTCCATTGGGCTTTTCATAGACTAAAGGAGAGAACAGAAAGAGAGATTAATGGAGAAAGAAAGATGATGAATGATGAGGGATCATTAATGGGGATTGTTAATAGGCATCAGCAAGAAAAGTCCTATCTGTGAGTTTTGGGAATAGAAATGTCTCTTGCAGTAGTAAACACTTAAATTTTCCTTGGCAGCCAGTGATCAATGAGAAGAAACTTTATTTTGTCACTGGTTTATTTTTTTCCCTCCGACTGTTTTTTTCCTTATCTATTAAAACTTTAATGTGTTCTTTACTCAGTTTCATAGTACTCTGAGTAAAAGGTGTTTGTTGGCAGGACTTTCAACTCAGCGTTTGGGATTCTTCATCTAATTTATCACAGAGAATTGCCGTTACTTTGTTAAAAGAAACATCAATTTTTGCCAATGATGTGATGAAGCTAAAGCACTGAACTTCAGGTGATCATTACTGACATTTTCCATGGGAATTAGAGCAATATTAGCCTTTCCCCCACATAGCAATTGTAGTACTTAACATTTTGCACTCCTGTTGAAGTGTGTATGACTGTAACTTGGCATTTTCACCCCAGCTGTTGCAAGGTGTTGCTCAATACTCTTGAACAGATGCTAGCATCCAGTGAACATCCAGCTAGCAGTAGTCTTCAGACAGCTTGACAGACAAACTCTGGCCTTGCAGGAGAGCCAGATGTTTCTGGGCAGCCTGTTGGAGACCATGGAGCTGACTCCTGTGGGAATAATGAGCATCCCAAGCCTCAGTGCTTTACACACCAAATGTAAGGGGCGTGTCGCCCAGCTTTGTCCTGCCTGAATACATGTAGGGCAGATGAAACATTTATGAAAAATAAATCTGAATGAGAATTCCAGCAAAAGGAAAACCCCTTAGTCCAAAGGCAGTTCTCCACCCTCAGGAAGCAGGTGAAGAACTGACTGAAACATCCAAACCAGATAGCAATCCTATTGCTTAATGTGCTACTGGCAGCCTCTCAAGAATTATGGAGATGGGGTGCAATGAGATTATACATATATTGGCACAGACTCATATTCCCTGGTGCCTTCTCTTTATTTTAATTTTTAGGTTTGTATCTTTCAGAACTCTAGATGGTATAGCAAGGTACTTCAAGCTTTCGTTTGTCTGCTGCTTGCAAATTTGTGAGGGTTTGGGAATCATAGTGGACACACAGCCGAGGATTAGCTTTCAGTGCAGTGCTATGAAAAAGGAAGGTCGTGCATATCAAGTCAGCATAGGGAGATGATCTCCCCTCCTTACTTATTATTTATAGGGCTAAAAACCTGAACTCTTGGACTGGAATCCAGGAGTGGAAAGATGGGCCATTAACACCTGAAGATGTAAAAAGCATGACCTAATTTCTTCTCTGACTGTTTACTCAGATCTTTCATTCAGTGGAAATGCAGAGCAGTTAAGGATTCTAACCTCAATAACAAAGGCATAACAAACCCCTGGATACAGTTTAGCACCACACAGATACAGCAGAGAAATGAGACAAATATTTAAGTGATGCTAGAAAAATGACTGAGCTATCAAGGGAAAAACTGAGTTTTACATCTCCTGAAAACTTCATACCAAGACTTGTTGGAGAATACGTGTAAGCCAAAAAAGTTCTGGGGCCCAGTAAAAAAACAGGTGAATGGAATTATATGTTCAGTGTTGTACTTTTGGTCTTTAGGAGTAGAAGTAGAAAGGAAGGTGAGTTTAAAGGGAGCTAACAGCCTGATGCAGGGCAGACTTAAAAGAAGACAGAGCACAGACAGCAATTGATGGTGATCATAACTATTTTTTTTCCTATTTTTAGCTCTGTCTTTTCAGTGACTGCACTCAAGGATGGCAAGAGACCACGTACCATTACGTAACCATTTGAGTGAAAAGAATTTTCCTCAAAAGTACTTGGGACACTAAGCAGATGGCAGCAACTTAATCCAGTCCAAAGAAGGAATAAGTGAAATCACTCAGTCAGTTACATTCACTAGGGAAACTCTTGATTCTCTCAGATCTAATGGAAAAAGAAAATAAAACATTACTGAAACTGCCACGTATATGTGTTTTTATTACAGCAGAGCAATCTGATGTCTTTTGTTTTCTTAAATTGATATTATTGAAAAAAATGTGCTTTTTAAAATTACCTATTAAATCTTTCTTAACAGTTTCTTATCATAGTTCATATTAATTGAACTGATACTGACACAGAAAGCTGTAATTTGTAGCTATGTGAGATCAGATGTATTACAGACTCTGTCTACTTGCTTTGCTGTTGTGTTTTTCCATGGGAGTCAGCAGAAGCCATCGTTGAGCACTTGCATTTGCTCACAAAGCCAGACTAGGAAATGAACTTTGCCAAAGCTTTCTCAACATACCATCATGGAAAACAGTTGGAAGGAGGAAAGCAATGGGGCAGAGGTAATTCAGTCAATAACTGGGTGAAAATCAGGTGCTTCATGCTCTTTTGGCAAGGTTTGGACCTGCAGCAAGTTTGTGATAGTAGGTGACCACCTCTGAAAAAGTATCTTTCTCTCTCCTTCTTTCCAAAGTATGATCTCTCACCTGCTGTCTCAAGAGATGTATTTCATCTCTAGCCAAAGATGCTTCTACAATACCTGTAACAGTTTTAGATGCACCCAAAATGCCAACCTCTAAGCTCCTAGGGAAATTACAGAGAAATATGTATTTGCTGAGCTGTATTACGCACATCCTCATTGCTGTTTGCAGTGACATGTGCTCCTGCTGATGAGATATCTGGATATCTGCAAAGCAGAACATTCAGGAAGAAGATTATTGCTAATAGTTTGCTCTCTGGAAATAATTTCTCCTTAAAATTAATTCTGTTTTAATTTTCACCACTCAGTTAATGGTAAGGCACAATTTTAAATTCAATTAACTTTCAGGGCACAAGTAGTTACTGTCAGTGCACAGGTATGGCAGGGCAGTGTCACAGCCAGGGCACATCTTGCCACCCCAGCCAGGAGCAGGGCAGCTGGGAACAGCCCCAGGCATTGGGACAAGAAACATGTGAGGAGGTCCCAGGACAAGTTACTATGACACTCAGGGTCCTGGAATTTATTGCACAGCCGCAAAGGGTTTCTGTGCATGGATGTGTGTGTAGAGGTGCTCTGGCCACATTCCACCTACCCCTTCATCATGATGTCCAGCTCCATCGCTCCTCCTCTGCTCACCACCCACCCAGCTTCATCCCTGCCAGGAGCACAGGTCCCTGCAGGTCACCAACCCATACCAACCTGTTTTAAAAAATGGTTTAAGCAACATAATCCTTGAAAGGAATCCCTCAGTTGGAATCATTGTGAACTTGGAGTCGTCTTCCAAATCTTAATCCTCCAGCTCCCGAATGTGTCAGGTTCCAAACCCTGCTGCCAGCTCCTCCTTCCTTTCTGCGTATCTGGTAACAAAATGAGATGAAAAATATTTTTTGTGGAAGAAATTGGAAAATGCAAGATGGTGGCTACTATTTTCAGCTTTGAATGTGCAGAAAATAGAGGATTGAATTTTGCCTGCAAAGAAATTTGGAATTAATAATGTAGATGGAAGCAACCTTCTCTCTAAGCCTGCAAACTTGGGAGCAATAGAAACACAGTTGTGTTTGTAGCCTTAGTCTAGTAATCTAGTATACAAACTTAGCACATGTAAGTAGAAGGCAGAGAATTTTGTCTTGAAAGTTTCACACTACCACAAGGAAAACAAACTTTAAAATTAAGCAGAATATGACTTGAATGTTTCACTTAGAGCTTAGTGTTCTTTTTATTTTGTAAATTAATTAAAGGCAAAGAAGGTACAGCTGTACCTACCTTTTCAGTAAAAGTACTGAAAAGTTTTTGCAAGAAATGTGCTTTTCACAGTGCAGTACTTTTATTCCTGTCCCTCACTAAGGAGAATAAGGATTTATTTATTGTGCTGGATAAAAATATTGAACTAATAGTAGGCAATTTGGTATGACTTAATGTTATCATAAATGAATTAATTTTCAAATCAGATTCAATCAAACCTTAATTTTTAATAATAAAATCCAGATTTGCATGCCACTGGAGATATGTTATACCAAAAATAACAGACTTCAGGAGGTGATTAAAGTATATTCTGTATACAACATATGATTTTAAAATTTCCCTTTTGTACCATATAAGCAATGGCCAGAGAAGGTGAGGGATTTGGGTACTTGTTGAATAACAATAAAACTTGGTGAATAACATTAAAAACAACAACAACAACAACAACAAAAACCCACAAAAAAAAAAAAACCCAACCCACAAAAACCCCCCAAAAACAAAAAAAAACACCAAAAGAAGGACTACATTGTAGATTTTGGCTCAGTCCTGCAGTAAGGCAGTTGTGTAAACTACATTGCATCTCAGGAGTGATCCTGGGAATATGGCCCGTGAGAGGGCTGCCTTTGCCTGGTTTTGTCATTTTGGCTCCATTTAGCCTTGGTGCTCCAACTTGATGTATCTGAAAGATGTTTAGTTTGCTGCTAAAATAAATGTCTAATGTCAATGAGATAATTTCCACCTGAGGATGGTTTCCTCCTGGCACTCCAAGCCCAGAGAAGCAGCTGGGACCAAGCAATCAGCTCACTGACTTAAAATCAGAGGAGGTCGAGTCCCAGTTGCTGAAACTAGTGCAGAGCCTCAGGTGGGGCAGCGTGCCCAGGTACTGAGGTATCTTTGCATCCTTACAGTTAAAAATCTGTGATTCTACAATTTTCTAAATCTTTTTGCTTACATACATTAGGATGTTGCCAAATCAAAGTCTTCAAGAATTTTTTTTTCTGGATGGGATCTGCAGTGCTGCCAAGTCTGAACTTCTTGAGCGTCCTCATCCTCCAAGTGCCCTCAAGGGCTTCCTGAGGGGCTTTTCCTGCAATGCCCATGGGATGGCCCAGAGCAGCCCAACCCATCCTTGATCCCTTTCTGATCACTGAGGATCTCCCAGAGGAGAGGACCCCTTGGCAAAAAGAGCTGTGCCTTGAGACATACCTGCACCAAGCCCCAGAAGCACCCAGATGTCCTCTGACAGCTTAAGATAACCTTGTGTTTATCTTCTGCCATTTCTTCATTAATGTAGCACTGTCTTCAGATGTTTCAGCCCATGTGTAAATTGCCACTTAATTCTGTCCTAATTCCAGCAACTGGGCTTTCATATCAGTCTACATGCCATCTACATATTACCATGATAAAAATTATTTTCAGTATTTGTTTTTCTCTAATTTGGAAGTGTTTATCAAACATTTAATAATTTTCTGTGTCTCCTTTCCACTTTTTTTAAATTAAAAAAAAAAAGAATCCAAAAGACAAGATGTAGCATTTCCTGTTAAGAGAATTGGAATAAAATATTTATTTTCAGGCATCATTAATCACTACAGTTTCAGTGCATCTGGGGATCTGTGGTTTCATCCTCCCCAGCAGTCCACACTCTCTAACCCACAGTATCTTCTGTAGAGAACAGAGGTCAGACTGTGTCTTGGCAGTGTTATTCTGCACTATACTATTACCAGAAATGCTGCTTGCTGATTTTCTGTTGACACCCTGAATTTGCCCTGTCAATTTTCGTTGCTTTGTAATGAGCATTTTAGCAAATTAAATGCCCATTGCAAGCAACTTCTTTATTTTCCATTTGTTCCTCTTCGCACCCTTCTAATCAGCCTGTTGTTTTTTGTGGTTGAATAAGTATAAATAATTAGCACATCAAAAAATCAGATCTCTTTTTTTGAAAATTATTGACACTGAAAAGGAGGCTGCATCAATCAAATTGGTTTCTGCAATTGTTTCCTCAGTTCTGCTCTGTGAAACTTTCTAACAAACTTGGGAAATACGGGTAAGGCTAGCCACAGCTTTTTTGGAAAAAGAAATATCTCCCCGGCTTCCTCAGATTTTTCCCTGAGGGTCTATTTATTTAGTGCTGAGCTTTGCCAGACCACTTGATACTTCTATTCTAATGCACAAAAGCATTTACAGTATATAAATGATTCAGAGATACATTTTGAAGTAATTAAATGCAGAGCAGTGATGCAGAAAATTAGTCAAAATTAGTGTAAAATTATGATCACCGCTATGCTGAGTATTGAGTGCAGTGGAAACTGCGATGGTAGTGGAAAAAAGGGGAAGGATTATGGTTTAAGTCATGGTCCTGGAAATCAAAAGACCAATGTTCAGTCCTAGTACAACCTCGAGCAACCCACCTAACTTCTGTTTCTCATTTTGCAAAGGGGCATAATCGCTCTCTGCTGCAAAGAAAGGAATTTACCAACTGGTATAAAGTACTTCTAGATGCTGTGATGTAAAATGCGCTGACACCAGGGTCAGCAGGATTTTCCTTCCTAGAAATTTTTAGGAAAAAAAGAAACTATGTAGCTTATTTACTTTGGAAAGCATTCTCAGAGATTTTTTTCTATGGTAAAGTCAGATGCTCCTTAACTTTCGGGAGAACTTCATCATCCTTGACTCCTTCCACATCCTGAGCAATTCTGTTTATTCTGTGTTTCATATGAAAAACTGGTGCTCCTTCCCCCTTCCATATCCCCTCCTGTGCTCCATGTGTAATGCTGAGCAGGATGGAGGACCAGAGCCTTTGTTGTGAACCAGGGTATAAGGCACAGCCTTGGCTGAAGGTGCTGGTGGAGCAAGACTTGTGAGACGATATCCTCTGAATCATCCTCTTGGATGTGTCCCACAACCTGCCTGCTCCCTCTCTACACCATCAGCCTGGAACATGCCTTGGTGATGTGGATGGGTTTGGGAGAGCTCCTTGCAGGGATGCAACAGAGAAAAGGGATTGAAATTGGTGTCAAAGCTGTTTTTGATGTGCATGAGGGTGTGCATCAAGTGCAGGCACGTGCTCGGGGCCAGAAGCCTGAATACAGTCAGGAGTCCTCTCTGGTCTGGTCTTCAGAGGAGCCCCAGGAGAGCAGTGTTAGATATCCATATATACAGACCCACACTATCTCTGGACCTTTTCTTTCTGTGAAACACAACCACAGTCTACTACAACCAGGTTACTCTATTGCTGCAGCCATTGCGAGTAAGGTGGGGCACCTCTGCTTCCCTGGACTTATCCTGTTCTCTGCTGTCTCTTACTGGGTGACTTGCCTGTGAGCTCCTTAGAGGAAGGAAGCAGTTTAATTCTGTCTATGCAAAGCCTCCTACATTGAAGTTCTGGCCCTTGCTGGTTTTTAGATCATTATTTTAATGTGGGTAAAAATTACATTTGTCACTTCATGCTTGTTTCCATCAAATCTGTTGAGCCCTCAGATTACTCCCAAAGGTTTTATGCACATGAAATTCCTAGAGCAAGAGGCTCTAGGAATGATACAGGTTTAGAGACAATCTGTTTATGCCTGATGGAAAAGATAGGCTAGATTGTACTTCGTGTGCATGTTGTTACCAAGCATAAATGTTTCAATAATTTTGCTTAACATTTTTTTAAAGTTCATGAATAAGAACCCCAAATTTGGGAGTGTTAGCGACAAAATGGTTATGTTGGATTTGTCCTGAGTGAAAGGCAAATTCTAGTCCTGTATGTTCAGGTCAGGCTCTGGACAAAGCAGAGAGAGGACAGCAAACAAGTCTGATAATAAAGCTAATGCTGTAGCTGATACTCAACAAAATCTTGTGGAGTCCTTGTTTCTTCCAGACCTAAGGAGCAGATTCCTCCAAGGTGTGGTAGGAGCCAACAAAAACAGAAACAATCTGTAAGCCTGGTTTGGCTGTAGGAGTTGCAGAAGAGCCAGGTTAGGTGTTTGCTGCAGCACCTTCAGAGTGTATCAGCCACTGGGGCAAGGGGCTACTGGAAAAGCAGGGAAAAGCAGGAAAAGCTGGGGTGGGAAGAAAGGTGTTGGTGATGAGTCATCTGCTAAGGACCAATTTTTGTATGATCCAGGCCAAACTAAGCTAATTCCTACTTTGAATTTTGAACAAGGTATTTGAAAGAAAGTGGAGGCGAATTGATGGAGGAATATTTATTGAGATGGGGGTGGCCTTGATTTGTCCTTTTACCATCAGTAATGTTTTCTGTTCCAGTGTAATGAGGAGTGTTTGGGAAGTGCACGAGGTAACCAGGAACCAGTTGATTTTGTTTTGCTCCCTGGAACAAAAGTATTACTAAGTCATGTAGTCGCTGTTGTTGTGGGGGACCTTGATCTTACCAAGGCCACCTGGCCATGGGAGTGTTTTGGACCTCTGTGTCCAACAAGTCCCTCCTCTTCCACAGAGACCTCCGTGTGCAGGGCCTGATGGATGGCTCCATACTGGCACCCATGGCACCGCTCAGGCACTAAAGGAAAAGCAGAGTGAGAGGGAGGGCAGGCAAGAAGGCAAAGAAAGAGCCGGTGAAAGTGAAATGCAATGGGCTGGAAGGACAATGATGATGGGAATGAGAAAAAGAGACTGTCAGTGCTCAGAAAGATGTAGAGTTATAATAAATCATTTAAATAGCATGAAGCTCTTCTGACAAAATGGGAAGAAGAATTTAGAAGAAATAAATTAAGGAAGGTTAGAAAGAAAGGTCACAAGATATAAGAAAGCAGAAGAAAGGCCAGTTATATTAAAGAGAGACAGTGAGAAAAGCAGGCATGGGGGTGAGAGAAGGAAGAAACTCTTGGCTGGCAGTGCGTCAGGAAGGAGGAGCACACACAGAAAGCCCATGAGTGACCAGGGCAGGGCTGCTGATGGGGAGGATAAGAAGGTACAGCCATGGGGGCTCTGCACCAGGGCTGTCTTCTGCAGGCTGCTTCCACTGGCAACTTTCAATGGGAGCCTGATTTCACTGGTCAGTGAGGAGTCTTGGGATTTAGCTCTTTAAGCCATAACATGCTGGTGTAACACAGCTGTCAAATTGTGTAATTTACATTTATATAACCCCTGTTATTCCAATCTGGACTAAGAAAAGATTGCACCCTACCAAAACCTTTTTTACTTGAAACATGATGAAATATTACCTCACTAACACTGCACGTACTAATTAAAGTACACTAATTAGTTATTTGAGAGCCCGGAGGTTAGGCACACATGGATTACCCACTGTAATTTGGTTAGGGAGGGGGAGCACCCATACAAAATATTCTCTCTGGTGTTCCCAACAGGAGCATTTCCTCCTCCCTGCCTCAAGCTGCTCTTGGCCACTTCTTTGAAGCTGCATAAAGATATGTCTACCGGATTGCAAATGTCACAGCAATGCCACTTATGCTCTATAAAATCCTGTCTAGAAATTGCTACATTATTTTTGCTTGAACCTTTTTTATTTGAGACAGTTTCCTGACCTATTCCCTAAGTGGAGTCATGTCATGTCATGTCATGGAGACACTGCAGCATGAGCTTGCAAACTGATGTGGTGTGGGGGCAGCTGGGGCTTTGGGCAGCCTTGAACTCTCTGCAGCTTTGGATCTACAGCATCTCAGTGCAGGAGACACAAGAGCTCAATGATGCACCATGTCAAGTGATGTGGTCATGGCTGCACAGCCCTTTTCAGGACCATGTCTACATTAGTATTACTTGCATGCAATTTTCTGTTGATATTAGTCCAGTGTATAACGACCCCATTAAATCACTGGGGGGTTTCTGTTGTTGCACACGGTACCAACTTGAAGAGAAAATACATTATCTAAAGTGTCTGCCCCAGAAGGCTTGCAATCTGCACAATTTATTTGGCAGAGAAGTAATTTATTTATTCCTTTCTGGTTCTTTGCTACCCACTTGTAAAATGTTTATGAGAGCTCCTCTCTGATGGTTAGTACTTCTTTAGCTGAATTATTTGAACTTAGAAAACAAATACTTTATTTCACTAATGGATTTCCAGTAGTGTTTTTCACATGTTTCTCTTTAGCTATTTCTCTCTGTAAAAGGGTCTGAGCTATTCCCACTGGGAAATCTTTATGAATCTGTTGGAAGACAAGGTTCTGGCCCATTTTCACCTAAAATCACCATGATTTGAGTAGGGGTGGCTTAGGGGCCTGGAAGTTTTAAGCCACAATGGTCACATCTCAGCTGATCCTCCCAGCAGCAACCCACTCTGAGAGTTTTCCAGGGGAAAGAAAGTTGGGGCATAGGTTCCTCCCAGCTAGCTGAGGTAATTTAACCATGGTAATTGCAATATGCTTGGAGGGTCTTAGTCTGCCAAATGCCAAATAGAAGGCTGCTTCTCATACCTTTCTACCAGCCTTTTATAAGTGGTTCACCATGGGTTGCCTATACCCTTATTTATGTAAATTATCTGTAGATGCTGAGTGCTTCTCGGGTTTTTTTTGTACCTGAAATACTCTTTCTTCCCTGGCATAATATATGTAAAGCCCTGAGCAGAATGCTAGTTCAGGGTGTTTCTCTTAGCTTTAGTTTGCATATTTCCACCTCTGTGAGCATAAAGTCAGACAGGTCCCAAGGCTCAATGCCAATAGCTCAAGTGCCCTCTGGAAAGCGCTGAAGTTACCTGTTCTTTAAAAGAGGATGACTCCATTGTTGTAGGCTGCCATGTTCCCCAACAAACCCCAGCTCAATGCCATGGTACTTCCCTGAAGGCTGATGTCTCACCCCAAGGCAGGTCGTGCACAGATAGAAGTAAGGACTTGTGGAGAAACAGCTTTCTGAGTGGGATGGGGAAACTCATGTGGATGGAAATGGACTTTCATCTTCTCAGTTAGGGATTCCACCACATAGGAGGTCACTTCATGTGTGATCAACTTTATTCCCTTATATTATAATGAAGTATACGTTCTATGCTCCACCTCTTTTGGTCTGTTTGATTTCCCATTAATTTTAAGTCCTCCTGTAAGCTTGAAGTAAATTGTGCCCTTCAGTGTTTGCTGAATTGGGGTTGCTCAGCAGCTTTTAGGTCTGAGCCTTAGCATGGAGCTGAAACAGACGCTGAACAGTAAAATACAGACATTGCCTCAGTCTTTCTGAGTTTTGCATTATAGTGGTGTCTGTCTCTAAGGGTATTATCATGGTGTATACCTCTAAAACAGCCATATGCAAAGGGATCAATTTGTTGTTGTACTTACGCTCTGCTTCTCAGTGTAGGAAATTGTTTCTCATAACTAAGCTTCCCGCAGAAGATTGCATTTGACGGATTTACTCCAGAAATTTGGCCAAGATAAATGTTGAAAGTGAAGTCATAATTTACACATGATATTTCAGGTACAGGATCTTTTTTTCAAGCTTCATTGCTGTTTAAAAGTTAAGTAAAGGTTTGTGCTTGTTTAATTTAGCTTTGATGATTGACTTTCAGGTTGAACACTGAGAAGAAAAAGAGAGAATGTCATACAGTGATGTATATGTTTACTTGAAAAAAACCCCAAGCAACATACACAGACACAAAATTTAGGTCTAAACCCAAACCAAACAACAAAACATGTCAGAGAAGTCTGGAAGAAGGTTTTTGTCCCATCATCCTGTTGAAGTGCATCATTCCATGTATGGGATTGGCTGGTTGAACAGTCTGCAAGTCCCGCAGGTTTCCTGAGAAATCAAAGAAAAATTTATAGAGAGCAATTTGCTTCTAGGAGGATTAGCACTGGAGAGCCCTTAGTATCAGATCTTTTCTTGTGAGAGAAGCTCCGCACAGAGGGGGATGAAGTTCTGCTGCAGCAACACATGGGGTTTGCTTGGATGCCCTTGGTGCAGTTCCCCACTGTCCTCCAGAGCCCTTCAACAGGGCAGGGACATGAGGAGGTCACTGGAAGGCAAGCGATGGTGCATCTCTTGGTGTCCAGCTCTCACACTACCAGCTCACCTCAGAAGCAAGGCATCAATAGCAGTGCTGCCTCTGCATTAGCACCAGTTCTCCACAGTTCCCTGCTCAGCATACTGTCAACCCCTTTCCAAGGGGCTCAGTCCTTATACTGTTTTTGATATCTGTAGACAGGTTAAACTCAAAATGGATGGAAGAGTTGCAGCACCTAGAAGGGTACAATCCTCAGCCAGTTTAGGTGTCTAACTATGCCTTTTCCTTTCTGCTGTTGTGCTTTGCCCTCTTTCTAGCCTAAAGCACATATTCCAACAATAAACATCTCTGTAGGTGGGTTGATACATAACTCTCCTGATGGACGGCTCCACTATGTCTCCTGAATTATTATGGAAAATACAGCTGTGTCCACTAGAAGAACTTCTCTAGTGTCTGTTAAGAGGGAGAGATGAGCTCTGTGCCTGACTCTTGATTTCCTTATGCTTCTTATGATGAGCCCCTGTATGTGGAAGAATGCTGTGCTAGATGTGCTTGAACTCACCTTGCCCTGGGGATGGCCTGCTGTCCCCACCAGCCCACCCTCCTGCTCTTCAGGGCAAGGAACAAGCAAACTGTGCATTGTCTGATTTCACCTCCCATCTTCCACCTATTTCAGCTGATCTTTGGAAGTGTTTAATTTTTCTGATGTCACACCTTCTGAGTACTGACTGGCTAAACAGAAAAATGGCAGGGGAATATGCTCCGTGTAATTTATGGGAAAGTAATACAGAAGTAGCAAAAGCCACTTTTTCCCTGTGGTTTTTGTTACTGTAAAATGGGACTGGATGGGAATCCTGGGTACACTTTAATAATTCCCAGATACTAATAAGAAATGATCCAGCAGCTTGTGGTACTTAAGATTTCAGGAAGAGCAACAAATGACTGTGACTTGTTCTGATCCACATCAACAAGACCACAAACCACTGATCTCCAAAGAAATGGTGCATCCAGAAAACCTACTAGACGGTTTTATAAAGGAGTCATTGTTTTTCAAAACAAAATGAATGTGGAGAGGACAATTTTTGGCAAATAATTTCATCTGTAATGGAAAACATACTGTCTCATTAAATTACACTCCTAATTTTCCTCACTTACTTATCGGCTTTTGATGTTGCAGAGTCTGGGATTTATATTCTGTCCAATGTCCCACAGAACTTTTGTCCAGCAAAAAAGGTCATCTGTAAATTTCCCATAGGCAAGTGTAACATTTTCCTACCATAACATCATCTTTAAAAGAGGGGGGGGGGGAAAAGACACAGCATTAAAAGTTAAAAGCTGCTCTAAACCTAAGAAAATACATTTGTTCAGCTGAGCCCACATTAAGCTTGATTTGCTTCATTTGGAAACAGCTGAAACGGGGTAATCTTGAGCTTGTAGTGAGAAATATCGATTTAACATGTAGTTGGTGTGCTAAGGGCTGCCCTGTTCCAATTAAAAATCCACTGTATTTTTATGGTGGTATTCTGGAGGGTGTCTTGATTTGCTGATGAATGCTGACAGGACTATTAAAGCTGTGAAACAACACTTGAATATGGCACAAAATGAAAGAAAGGCACTGCCATGCTGCTCTTGGGTGTTATTATCCTGATTAAAAATTGGAGCCAAAGTGAAAATCATCCCTGGGCAATGCATTTATTTATTTATTTATTTATTTATTCATCCCTTTAAAATGACTTCATGGTATTGGTAGCTGTGTTTCCTGACAGGAAACCTTAAGGCACTGTGATTAAGTGAAAGAACATTTCTTATTAACCCCTCTTTCTTGTGCCTAGAAGCACAGATGAAGAATGACTGAGTTTGCTGTGTGACAGCATGAACATGCAATGCTGAGAGTTGGACAGGCCCCTGACTGTTAATGTTTTCTGGCACTCTTGGTTATTAAAAATCCTTCTCTCAGCAGACTTTTGAGAGTCATGTCAGCTGGCCTTTGAAATTCAATGGGGAAAGAGTCACCTGGATAGAACATAGCCTTTCATTTGTCCCCTTAAATTGCCCATGACGAGCTGAAAATACCTGCTTTCCCCTTTTTTTTTGCCATATATTCAAAAACCTAGGAGTCATTCAGATGATGATTTGTCCCACAACTAAGCAGCCAAGCAAGAGCCTCACCAGCTTGGAGTTTTGGTGCCAAATCAAACATCTCTCAGGCCCTTCAGTGTGAGATGTGGGAACAGGCAGGTTAGAAATAAAGTAGACTTCTTTGCAGAAGCTCCAAACAACACTTATTTTCTATGCATGATTATAGGGTGATTTTAATTAACTTTTTTCCTGTCCTCAGCCAGCACATGAACAGAGTTGAGCATAGGCAGAGAACTGGGCATGGCTGGGGACTGGGGGCAAAGAGGGATGCTGGACAGAGATGGGGTTGGCACCAGCATTGGGTGGTGCCTTCGGCCCTGAGAGGAGGGAGCCTCTTCCCAGCCTTGTAAGTAATGGGACAACTGGACTCACCTGTTAGCCGATGTAGAAGTGGAAAAAAACAAGCCTTCATTTTCTATCCAATCAAGATATTAATAAACTTAACTGAGTTTAGTCACAAAGGGTGCAAGGAAAAAAATATTTAATTGTCTATGCACCAGTGCCCCATATCTACTAATAAATTTGTCTGTATTGCTGTCACTGGATGCTGCCCATAGAACTCACACGCCTGGAATGCAAAAGCCTGTGACCATAACCTATTTTGGAAGAGTCAAGAGGGGAAGGGGAATGGCAAGCTACATAAAACGAGCTGTTATCTCCTTCTGAGTCACTGGGCATCCTCTTCCTTTCCCTCTTTTCCTGCCCTGCTCCACATCCCCACAGTTTGCTCTCTGGTTTCAGGGGACTTGAAAAGTGGTGTGGGGAGAAAACATCGGCTTCTGTGCCAGCAGCTGACAGGTTTCCCTGCAGAGTGCACGCCCGTGGCAGCACAGCATGAAGTGCTCAGAGAGAAAGTTGTCCCGGCAGACAGGAGGTCCCAGCTGGTACAGCTGCTTGTGGCTGGGGTCAGTGTTTCTGCAGAGTGGAGAAGAGATTGATGGCTTTATCCTTAGTGTCTCTCTAACCTTGAGAAAAAAAAATTGTATGTTTCTTGTTACTGTAGATTCCTGTGTACAGGAGTGTAGAGGATGGGGATACAACATCCAGCAAGGATGCTCATCTTTTTGAAGGAGCTGCTGAAGCCTAGAGATGACAGAAAAAATCCACTCAAACCAATAAAGTGTTGTAAGGAGATGTCAATTAGCAACAAAAATTAAAATTTGGCCCTGCAAGGTAATATGTGAAGTAGCTGCACATGGGAAAGGGTCTGGTCACGTCTCTTGCAGTTCTTTTTTCCTGGCATGGTTCACATGAGGTCATGAAAATTATGCCGAATGCTTTTGTATGGAAAAAAACAGATGCTTTTAATTAGGATTCAACAGAATTCACAAAATCGCTGTAATAGGGTTTTTTAATGCCTCCCTACACTGTGTGCTGGAATGAGAAAAAAAACATAAGATGCTACAAGTTTCAATTTGAATTATATCCTGTATCTTCTCTTCTGTCAACACTAATTTTGTAGATTTTTCAAGACATACTGATTTTTAAACAATTTAGCAGAGCTGATCACCTATATATAGTATAGCAGATTTAAACTTAGTGGATAGAAAAGCAAAAATCACAGAACTATGTGTCTTGTTATTGTGAAGGGCCTTAGGAGGGACAGACCAGGAAGTTGTGGTGGTGGAGTCGCCCTCTATGTGAGACAACACCTGGAATGTATTGAGTTCTGTCTTGGGGTGGGTGATGAATAAGTAGAGAGATTATAGGTTAGGATTAAAGGGCAGAGTGGTCAGGGTGGCATTGTGGGTGTTTTCTACAGGTCACCAGATCAGGAGGAGGAAATGGATGAGGTCCTCTGGCGGCAGCTCGAAGCAGCCTCAGAGTCACAAGAAGTGGTCTTTGTGGGGGACTTTAACTAACCCTGACATGTACTGAAGAAGCAAAGCTGCAGCAAAGCACAAACAGTCCAGGAGGTTCCTGGAAAGCCTTGATGACAACTTCCCATCTCAGGCAGTGGAGGTTTCCTCAAGGAATGCTGTGCTCAACCTCATGCTAACAAACAGGGAAGGCCTTGTTGCAGATATGAAGTTTGGAAGCAGCCTTGGGTGTAGTGAGCACTAGGACAAGAGGCAATGGAGTGAAGAAAATGATGCACAGGAAATTCCACCTGAATATGAGGAAGAACATTACTGTGCAGGTGACCGAGTACTGGAACAGGTTGCCCAGAGAGGCTGTGGAGTCTCCCTCACTGGAGATATTCAGGAGCCATCTGGTCACAATCCTGTGCCATGTGCTCTGGGATGGCCCTGCTTGAGCAGGGAGGTTGGACCAGATGACCCACTGTGCTCCCTTCCAACCTTGTCCATTCTGTGATTCTGTGAAATACTTCAGTTATGTTTTTTGGAGAAAAGCCATATGAATTAGTCATATTACATGCTGATCCTGAAACTGAAACACTTTCCAGCTCAACATTACTCAAAGGATGTAAACAGCAGCTGCTAAAGCTAGGCATTATAATGTCAGGTTGTCTAGATAATTTGCATCTAAGAGTTTTATAAGAGCTTGCCAAAGAGCTCTTTGAATGACTAATGGTACTTTTCAGTAAATCTTGGACCAGTGCAAAGTTTTAGGGGACACAGCAAAAATTGAAAATATACCATAGAAAAGGGTAAAATTGCAGCCTAGCTAATTTAAAGTCTTTTACCTTTATACTGATCATGTAAAAATCCCAGAATTGTTGATGTAATTCTCAGTAAATAAAGAATGGAGGAAGTTAATATCATTAATTTCAAACCCACAGTTTTCAGGGAAAGCCTCTGAAACTAACTTGTCAGTTGGCGGGGCTTTTTTTTTTTCATATACATAAAATTTGGTTGAAAAGCAAATAATGTAAAATGTTTGATAATGTATTGTGTAGCATTTTAATCAAGAATAATGTAATTTACTCCCTGCAGTGTACTAAATGGATTAGATGCTATCATATGGTAATAAATGGATTACCATTGCTGAATATGTCTATTTTTAGTTGCACCGTGGCATTCTAGGTCCTGTCTTCTTCAATGTTTTGAACTGATGATCTGAAAGAAAATCAGTGCAGAGGAGGTTTTCAATCAATGTGGGGGTTAGGAGTGGTAAGTAAAAGAGACAGGCACCTTATAAAAACAAGAGATGCATCTTTTGAATTGAGCACACCAAAAAAGTAAGGTCACCTCTGGAGAAATGCAAAATGAGCCTTTCTTGTGAGACAGCAGCTCCAGCTCATCAGAAGTAACTCTCCAAAGAATTCTGTCAGGCAAGGTAATTTCCTAAAAAAGCTGATCAGATCCTTCATTGTACAAAAAGGGGATCACAGGTAGGTGCAGGGAGATTTGAAGTGGTAAAAGGTTAGATCTTCTAGTGAAAGATTCATGGGGTTCAATCTGATTATTTAAATAAAAAGTTAGAATTTAAGGTAAAGATTTGAGGTACTCTCATTACATAGAATTGTTGGTTACGTTGCCTGAAGGCTCTAGCTAGGAGTTAGAGCTCTGGTACAGTACAAGACAAAACAACCTAAACTTCAGGCTGACAGTTTTGGAGTAGTAATAAGATTCAAATATTTTTAGAGAGTGGTTTTAACCTTTTGAGCTATATTACATGAGGGTGCCCTTTTTTCTTCAGTGGACAAACTAAAATAAGAATTTCTAAAAGAAGACGTGGTCTAATTCAAACAATTATTATACAGAAATTTTATATGCTGCCTTTATAGCGAAGATCAGAGCAGAAGAACATACCAAACCACACTGATGTAATAAATATATGAATCCACTGGATAAATAGCTGAGTTTATAATGCTGCCTGGAAGGCTGGAACTAGTAGTGGAGAATGTGGAGGAAGGAATGAAATGCTAAGGAATCTGGAGGCAAAGTGAATGCATCTGTGCTGAGCTGGAGACAAGATGAAAAATTTTGGGTCAACTTAGGTTATGCTGCGTGTCAGTGACCACCAGAGTATGCTGTGAATCTTTGAATGGACATGTTCTTCCCACATATTGCTAGTTTTCCTTGTCCAGAGAAAATCTGCAAAGTGTTCTAGTCCTTTGGATGTCTGATCCTGTTGTGGTCCAGTCCTGGTGGAACAGGAATGTCTCATTTTTGCTCTGGAGCCTTCTTCCCTCATGTCACAAAGCAGAGCACTGACTTCAAAGCCTTCATTTCCACAAACCCTAGCCAGTGGGACTACTAATAGAATGTTACTTATGTTTTTATCTCTTAAGAATCCAAGCTAGCAAAGAGTCAAGCAGCCTTTCTGCAGCCCTAATCAGTCCCATAATCTTAGTGAAAGAAGTGAATCCAAAGCTGAAAAAGCAATTGCTCGAAAACTTGGAAGTAATGTGAATAACTTGTCTCCCTTGAATTTGTGTGAGATGAGGAAACCTATAGTCATCCTTTCCCATGGAGCATTCAGGGTACAGTATGGTCATGTCCAAGAAGTGGATTGGGGTTTTTTTTCAGGGAAGGAGGCTCTTGTCTGTAGGGCACTTGCTTCTCTGGCTGCAGAAATTAGTAAACTGGACCAAATGCTATAGAAGACTGTAGGAGGAGAAACAATATTCCTGTGATTAGGGCAGCTGCTCTGAAGAGTTGCTTTCTACCTTTGCCTTTGCTGCAGGAGACACCCTAACTTTTTCAATCCTCATGTGACTTCAGCAGACCCAGTGGTCTGGTTTGTAATCTACATTGGCATACAGCAGAAGAAATAGTGATTTTCAGCTAAGCATCAGGCAAATGCCTATGAAATGAGTGAAGGCACAGGGTTGTATCTGCAGGGACACAGTTGAAGACTGTCATTTGGTTGAAGAGTGTCCCTGGAGACTGCTGTGGCAGCCAAATGGCTTGTGCTGGAAAAGCTTTGTTGTAGGAGCACCTGGTGTGTCAAAAAGGCAGAGCAGGTGAATTACTAGCTTTTTCTTTGTGCTGGGTTGATTTTTTTAATTTTGTTTTCTTTTTAGTGACACGAAGGGCTCTCCTTAAGTGCAGATGAACATGTGCTCATAGGTGAAAAGGATTGGTTTAATAGAAAAGAATAGAATAGTTCCAGTTGGAAGGGATCTACAATGATCATCTAGTCCAACTGCCCGACCACTTCAGGGCTGAGCAAAAGTTAAACCATATTACAGGCTTTTTTAAATTCCTTTTGTGCACTGACAGACTTGGGGTGCAGGAAACCTGTTCCAGTGTTTGACCACCCTCTCAGTAAGGAAATGCATCCTAATGTCCAGTCTAAGCCTCCCCTGCTACAGCTCTGAATCATTCCCACATGTCCTATCCTTATCCATACCAGCAGGAAGAGCTCAGCATCTCCCACTCCATGCCCCCTCCTCAGGAAGCTGTAGAGAGCTGTGAGGTCACCCCTCAGCCTCCTTTTCTTCAAATGAAACAAGCCCCAAGTCCTCAGTTCCTTCAAACAGGACACTGCCTCCAGCCCTTTCATCACCTTTGTTGCCCTCCTCTGGACACATTCTCATCCTTTACCCTCATTCTTCAGCTGTGGGGCCCAGAGCAGCACACAGAGCTCAAGGCAAGGCTGCACCAAGGCTGTAGAGCAGGACAGTCACCTCTGTGACCAGCTGGGGATGCTGAGTCTGATGCACCCCAAGAAGGGGTTTGTCCTCTGGGCTGCCAGGGTGCATTGCTGGCTCCTGCTGAGCCTGCTGCTGACCAGCACACACAGATCCCTTTCTTCAGGGATGATCTCCAGCTACTCCATCCCAGGTCCAGAATTCAGCATTCAAACTTGTTAAATTCCATCCCATTAATCACTGCCCAATGCTATAAGCTATCTAGACCCATCAGCAAGGCATCTCATCCCTAAAGTCTCCTGGAACTGAGCCCTGAGGAATACTGCTGGGACAGGTTTCCATGCAGATGTACCCTGTTCACTACAACCCTTTGAGCTCTGCCTTTCAGATAGTTCATTGCCCAGCTCACCATGAACCTGCTCATCCTGAAGGTGGACAATTTGTCCTGAAAGATACTTGAGAGACAGTATCAAAAGCCTTGCTAAAATTCAGAAAAACTGTTTTCACAGTCTTGCCTTCAACCGTTGGGTGAGTGACCGTGTTATAGAAGGAAAATCAAGTTAGTTAAACAGGTCTTTTCCTTTGTCAGCCCATGTTGACTGTGCCTGGTGATACTGAGTTATTCTTTAAACACATTTCAAGGATCACTTTCAATTTACTTGCTGGAAATCATCTGTGCTACCTGCAATACCACAAACATTCAGTTGTGGTGGTTTCAGCTGGGATAGAGTTAATTCTCTTCACAGTAGCTTGTATGGGGCTGTGTTTTGCATTTGTGCTGATAATTGATAATTCTGGGATGGTTTCATTATTGATGAGCAGTTTTTACCTAGATCAAGGCCTTTTCTGCTTCTCCTACTACTCCCCAAATGAGTAGGATGGGGGTGCACAAGGACTGTACAGGGGGAAGGGGCACAGCCAGAACAGCTAACCCCAACTCACCTAAGGGATATTCCAGACCACATGGTGTCATGCTCAGTATGTAAAGATGGGAGGAGAAGAAGGAAAGGGAGGATGTTTGGAGTGATGGTGCTTGTCTTCCCAAGTCTCTGTTACATGTGTTGGAGCCCTGCTGTCCTGAGGATGTCTGCACACCTGCCTGCCCATGGGAAGCAGTGAAATAATTCCTTGTTTTGCTTTGCTTATGAGCACAGCTTTTGCTTTACCCATTAAACTGTCTTTATCCCTGCCCATGAGTTTTCTCACTCTTACTCTTCTGATTCTCTTCTCTATCCCACTGTGGGGAACTGAGAGAGCAGCTGCGTGGGGTTGAGCTGCTGGCTGGGATTAAACCATGACAACAGCTCATGAGAAAATTTGAAATAAACTGATAGGGACATATATTTAGATCGTTATTAAAGAGAAAAAGAGAAGCCTCAGGCTCTCTATAAGAATCAAGGTGCCTTTATATTCCCAGCTGGCCTACAGAATGGCTTTTCAATAAGATGCCTTAGGTTTCAACAGAATGATAATCTAACCCCATAAATAAAAGATTTATTATGTCTCTTTTTTTCTTCTGTGATATAGCATCCAAATTATTAACCAAAAAATTCTAAATACATTGATTAAGTATTTCTATCTCTTAGCTGTTTTGTGAGCAATAATTTTAGAATATTTTGGTTTTCTCTGATTAATAGTTGCTTTTTCTTTCCCTATATTTTTCATAGATATTATCAGTGGATCCTATTCCCGGTGAGGGTATGACAGTGTATCCCAGGAGTCTTTCTGGAACCCCAGGAGGTGAGGTGTTGCCAAGAAATGCAGCCATGGATGAGAGTGGAGACAGGAAATTATTTGCCCGCAGCTCCCATAAGACTCTGTTACCGCAGCTCAAAGTGGGTTTTATATATATATTTTGTATCTTTATGCTTATGAATTTTTTTTGTTTTCATGGAGTGTCCACTTGCCCAGTCTCTTTTTCTAGTTCCTTCTTTTATGTTTAAAGTATCTCTTTTCTGTAAATGTTGAGTCAGAGCTCTGGGATGTTCCGCTGAAATTTCCTATTTGGTTGAAGGGAAGGTAGCACTGGAAGCACTGGACTGTAGAACCTGCTCTATGTTACAAAAGCCCAGTAATTTCAAAGTGTTTTCCCTGGAATTTTCAGGCAAACCAACCACTTGGAAGTTGGGAAATGCTCCCAGGTGCCATGAGACTGAGGTGCTGAAGTTTCATGCCAGGGGATAAAGAGGTGCTGGGACAATACAACAGGAGGTTCTATATACATGCACCTATATCAACATCAATCAGCAAAGTGAAACTGCCTTTGGAGATTATTTAGACAGGTCTGTGCTGTGCCCTGTGCTGCTGAGTTTATAGAAAGATCCAGCCAGAAAAGCACTCTACACCCAGATATCATAACAAAAGTGACATCCAGGATAGTAAAATAAATATTTAATTTCTTTGTGTTCCCATATCCATCTCAGACATCCAGCTAACTTTAATAATACTTTATGCTATAATATTTTGCAAATACAACTATTATAAATGAATATAATTGTTTTGATAGATACTTGTGAGATTGTTTTGCACTCTGCCCACTAATGTCTTTCCAGCTATGGCACAGCATTACGCCTTTTTTGGATGCTGTAAACGTATCAAACCTAAAAGCCAAAGTAACTTTTGAAACACTAACAATATCACTCAATGCTTATATTACCCTTTACATCTTCAGAGTCTTTTATGAACAGCCATTAATGAAGTATGGTAATAGCTTTATTGTATTGCAGAGCTGCTTTGCCATTCCTCCCTCTGCTTCAGCAGATCTCATCCTGATGCCTGTGAGAGCACCACACTGGTGCTTCAGATGACTAACCACTGAAACTGGGCTGTGGAAAGTTATGGTTTTCCCTGTATCTCCCCCAAAGCCAGGTTAGACACTACATGTCAAAATTTTGGAGAGCAGATGTGTACACAGCATTGTCAGATGCCACGTACTGAAGGGGATCCACCTCCCTCTGCTGTCACCTGTGCTTGGACTGCAAGTCCTTTGGTGCCAGAAAGCATCTTTCACCTTGGCAGTGTCCAGAGTGGTCTTGGTGCACAGTTTGGAGCTTGTAGGAGTGTAGAAGCTACTATAAATTGTCAGCAAGGATGACTTTTCCAGGTGCTAATAGTGGGAAAAATTGTAGTGCCTTACCCAGAGGGATCTGGACCCCACTTTGGGGCTCAGCTGTTTGCCATGCTCTCTGCCCTTGGTCCACAGAGGTGTGCACTGCTGCTATCATCCAAACCATGGAGGGGGAGTCACAAGTCAGCTGGAGCAGAGGAGAAGCAAACTGTGTGGGAAATGCCCCACAACCCTTCAATCCTCCAAAGGCTCCCTTGAAAAAGGAGAGGCTGGGATTGCTGAGGTCCCTGGGCTGTGTCCTTCCATCTGCAGGCTCGTCTGCTTGCAAGGGATGGGAACTGATTTTGGCTGCTTCCTCCTGCCCAGGTCAGGAGGTGCTCCCAGGATGTGTTCTGGGTGGCATTGCCCCTCCCTGAGCAAGTTTGTCACACCAGGTCCTGGGCCCATGGTGCCACTGGCCCAGGGGGGGCTGTGCTCCATTGTGAGCACGATGGTGAGGCTGCTGCATTTGCTGCTGAAAGTAAACTGCATGTCAAGCACTCTTCCCATCTGGCATCAATTAAAATAATGTGTGAGCATGTGCTTGTGTGTGTTATGTGTGTTTGCACGTGTGTATTTGTGTGTATAAAATATGGGCACAGACTCTGGTTTCTAATATAGAACAAAATGCGTGTTTCAAATTATGTTCTAATTTTGTCTTTTTTGTTAACAGGAAAGATCCTTTATTTTAGAGTTTGTGCAAACTCTTTTACTTAACATATTATCTGTAACAGATTGCATAAGCATGACTGTTATCTGTGTTAGTCATCACTTTAGACCATGGAATATAACTCATGGCAGTCTGGATTTAATGAATGTTTGAGTTAACCTATACCTAATTTCTTGTGTTTTAAAACCTAAATCTCATTGAAAGCTGAGCTTTGTTTACTTCCCAAAATTGATCTGAGGGCCATTTGGAACACTTAGTGTATTCTAAAATGTGATTGTATCAACAATACACACTCAAGTTTGTTTTAAAGTGAGTTTTTCTTTTCTAGTTTACATAAATCATTTAAAAAAATCGTTCACTTTTTTGGATCATAATGTACTCACTTGGCTTTTAGACCTGCATAGCTCACAGACCAATTTTTCAAACAGGATTCTAAAGCTATTTGTGGATTACTTTCTGTTTGCTACTTGTAATCTGCATTCCTGAGGCAAGCATGCTAAAATGACTGAGGATTTTCATCGAGCTAAGTGATTATACTAAATAGGGCAATTTTGGGTGCTCTTGGCTTCTGTGTTTAAAAATACAATACAGAAGAAACCAACACCACATTTTCTGTTAAACCACAGAGGGCACTGTTTGCTCTTAACATAAAATGACCCTGCTGCATAGAGTCTTGTCAGTCTTCATTAAGCAGTTAGTGTTAAGAGCTTTAATTTAACCTTTTTTCCCCCTTTGTTTCTTTCTTTGTTTTAAAGTTAACCAGGGGTGTTACACTTATGCACACTGTCATGTTCTTTTAGAGTTTGGTACCAGATACTGCCCTGGTCCATCCCTCCTCTCCTTACTGCTTCATCACACCACCAGAGCAGAGTTTCCTTTCCAGCAGAGGTAGTGCAGGAAACTGCCTGGATTGTTTGATGGTTAGTTAGCACTCTGCATTTTTACTTGCTCTTTACTTTTACTTTCAAGGATTGGGGAAAGGGAGACAAGGCAGCAGTGGCAACAGCTGAGGAGTTAACTCCTCATATTTCTCCTTTGGTGCTTTCAGTCAGGATTGAATAAAGGACATGGAGCAACAGTGAAGTTGGAAATCAATTGGCTATGCCAGTTTTGCAATTATTGTTTATCCATTACTTGAAATATTCTGAACAAAATATGATGGCATTTTCAGTTTTCTCAAAAGAAAAAATCTTCCAAAATACCTGACACAGAAAAAGCAATAGCAAAATTTACAGGTTTTGCTAAAAAAAAAAAAAGTTGGGTTTTTTGAATTCTGTGTAATTGTTTATTTCTGTGAAACATGCTGGGGAAAAAATCAGAATTTCATGCGAAAAAAATGCGGGACTTGTTTTGTTTTAGAGTTTTGTTGATACAAAATGGCCTTAGATCATTGTACAGAACATCACACAGAGACAAGATAAACTGTTTATAATATGAAAATCCTCATAGATTAAAGGAAATAAATAAAAAGCAGAAATTGCAAAAACTGTCAACATCAGATTAGTGGAAAAGTTCTTGTTCACTTGTGGCCCTGTTAACTATTGTGCAAGTCTGGGGCATCTCAGAAACTATAAAGTATTACTTCAGTTGCTATTGATTCAATTAGAGGTGTATTTTAGCAGTTTCTCTCTCTTCCCAACAGTGACCCTTATGAACTTTGCTGGTTAATTTAATTTCTTGTTTATTGGAGGCCTGGATAACTTCTGGCATCATTTTTTTGCATTTCACTTCCCCAGCCTGTGTATAAAGCTGGGGCTGATATTTTTGAGTGCTTTGTAGCTCTTGATGACACACTGCTTTGGTCTTAGCCAGACACAACAGGTTTGGCTTTGTTGTTTTTTGTGCCTGGCCAAAGACACAGTTAGGACACAAATGGCTGCTCATTTTGCAAACATTTGAAAAGGACTGCTAAAATTATGGATGCCTCTGGAAAACAGGGTTTCCCAGGATCCCCTGATGGGCTTTAGGCAACTTGTGATCTGGTCACTGGGTAACCTATTACAGAGTTAAATTATCTGATGGTGCTTTTTTTTTTTTTTTTTTTTTTTAATATTTAGTTGAATTCCTCTAGTTCCAATTTATATCTGGTGTCTCTAATCTTCCTGACATGTCCCAAGATAGACCCTTGAGGAACTCCATACCAGGCTCTATATAGAGTACTACTCAGTAACAACTACCCTTTGAATGGACAGTTGAAACAAATTTTTCTCCATCTTGTAGTCCAGCCATCAGGACTGTGAAGACTTAATGGATATAAGGATGGTGCAGGAAGCCACATTGAAATTGTTGCTAAAGGAAGCCTTTCCTCCATTGGGAAATGACTCGTGAGAAGGGTGCTGCTCTTGGGGCTGCATTTAAAGAGACCATTTGTAAGAGAGCTAATGGAGACTGCCCAAAGAAATGGAATTTTCTCTGCTGGTTTCTATTTATTTTCCTTTTAAAACATGAGATGATACATAGAAATTCCCTTCTGAGAGTAGTTCAATCACATCCTCCATTGCTACAAGGCAAAGGCCGGTAAAAATTTGCAGGTTTCTTTTAAAGCATTCAGGAGTAAAGGTCTAAACTTTTTAAAGTAACCTGAATAGGAGATTATCCATACCATCAAACAGGCAAACTCTGCTGCACAGCTGGAGTGTTATTTTCCTTGAAGGCCCTGCTAGGGGCAAGGACATTATCTTGCCAGTGAGGTTACACGCTTTGTATGTGTTTTAGGATTGGGTCTGCATTACCATGGGATAGTTTTAAAAACATGCTGATAGTTCTGCAGAAGAATTTGATTTTTCAAAATGTTCTTCCTTGCCTGTCTGATTTTCAAAAACTGGAAACATAATCTGGGAAATAGGGCCGCAAAGTCATTACAAAAGCCCTGCACAGCACAACTCTTGCTGTTTTTGGCTTTTCTATTTCCTCCATATGCCAATTCATTCCTAGCTATGCTTATCAAGGGATCATAAGCATTTTCCATCTCATTTGATTTTTGAACCAGCAATTCAGTATTCTGCAACACAGAATATTGAAACTGCTTTAATTTGCTACGTTTAGGCATATCCTGAATATCTAAATATTATTAAACATAAGGTTCCTTTGATTTTTCCTTTTAAGTGACATAGAATGAATTTGTAGAAGAGAAAGCAGTACTTCAGTTATCCATAATGCATCTGTTTATGTTTCCAACTGGTACACTTTATCACCAAGTCATTGGTTTATATTACAAAATGATGGCTGTGTAATAAGTAGTTAGCAGAAACCACAGGCACGTCTTTGAAATAACACTAATGGCCATTTTTGACGAAATATATGAGGCTTTCTGAAAATGATTTGATGAAGAAATGTATTTTCTTTACTTCCTGTTAACAGTGAGCATGTTGAAGCCCTTTAATCTCTGCTGCACAACTAAACATTTTTTTTCTCATTTGAGATTAGTTTGAACTAGCAAGCACCATTTAATAATTAAGAAGCTTTAAAGCAAGTGAATTTGATCAGGGAAGGGCTAATTAACAATAGCTGGTAACATTGAGAGGTATCATTCTACCTCTTTCTATACTTATCTAGTTCATGGTACTGAGGATTCTCTTCTGCTAGCAGAGTTTGCAAATAATAGTATATTATAAAGCATGCTGGAAGGCCCAAGTGTGATGACATTTTTAAGACTAAGATTTGCTCTGAAGGGATTAAATCTCTAGGCTTTTATGAAAAGTGCAGCCAGGCCTTAGAAATTTACCATGCTTCACATTGGATAAGTTTTCTGGCATTTCACAAGTAAATCTTCCAACCAGTTTTTAAGCTAAAATTAGATGTAAATTGGATCTGTAGTTAAAGATGTGATCCTTGGACAAGTTTAACGTTTATGTCTGTTTTATACTCTCGCTTGAAAAAGTTCAGCTGTAATGCATTGTGCAAAATGATATTTTGCACAGGATACATTTGAAGAAATAATTTATGATTAAATTTTTATGCAGTGTTGTTTTAAACTCCTATTACAAGCACTTTTGCTGATGCTACATATTTTCAATCTTGTTCTCAGAAAATTTTGCTAAACTTTGGCTACTTTTTCATGGTTGGATTTTTTTTTTTTTTTTTTTTTTTTTCACCCAAGTGAAGATTACTTGCATCCTGCAGGGGAAATGCTGCTTTGGGAAAGTTCTCATCCAACTTTTTCAGCTTTAAGAAATCAGTTTATGAAATATTTACTTCTTCATATTTTTGACATTTTGGGAAAAAACCAAACAGCCTTCATTCAGAGTCCCACCAGGCTTTGATATCACGACTTTGTTTCAAGACTGTATTCTTGGTTATCTTCATGACATAAAATTTAATGTCTTCAAGGGAGGAAAGAGTCTTTCAAAGAAGGGAAGAATCTTTCTTTCATAATTTATATCAATTTCTAAAACATTTGTTCCGTGAATTGAAAGGCATAGGGAGCCTGTAGTAAAATACCCATATCTAACAAACCCTAGTAAACATCTAGTAAAAAAGTAATTAAATGTTAGCTGTGCAGGCAAAATGAATGTCACTGTTTCCCAAGTGTTGAATGCTTCACTACTTTAGTTTATTTTTATCAAAATTAACCAGATTTAGGAGAAATAGCAGCTTCCTACAAGTTACTTGGAAGCATTTCATTGAGTTGGGTGACTTGGATCAATGCAGCTGTTGCAGGAAAGTCTAGAGGACCTGGGCTGCCCAAATGGGGCATGCAACCTGCCCAGATCACCAGCCCCTGCTGTTTCTTGCTTTCTGGGCTGTCCCTCAGAGACAGACTGAGATTATTGCAGTGGGGAGGAACGGTAAATGGCACAAAGGACTCGAGGATGTAGAAAACCAGGCTCATTGATTCTGTTGCCACCGGAGCAGTGTGCACAAAAGGGTAAGTTGAGCCACACAATCCTTAATGGTCTTACAGGTGACTGCCACTGAGAGCCTTTCACCTACATGCAGGTGTATCTGTACACCTAGATAATGTATGTACCTTGTGTGAGGGACAGAGCCTGATGGTGCTCTTGCTTGG
Source organism: Haemorhous mexicanus (assembly GCF_027477595.1). Classification (NCBI taxonomy): domain Eukaryota; kingdom Metazoa; phylum Chordata; class Aves; order Passeriformes; family Fringillidae; genus Haemorhous; species Haemorhous mexicanus. The sequence goes on from NC_082341.1 coordinate 135,116,409, forward strand.
CCCATATGATCCCACTGAGTTCAGAGAAGTGATGCAAGAGCGCAGTCAGAAGTTCAGACACTGATTCAGGGCTCTGCATCCAATCACACACTCCACAGACAACTATAAAGGTCAGAAATAGCAGCAACTTCCAGACACTTTGGGCTCTTCAAGTGTGACCAACCTGAATCAAAGGCACAGCAATGACTTGGCCAGCTCTGGCAGTGTTGTGTGCCTTTAATGCAGTACTAAACTTGTTACTGAAGAGAGAAATTAAGCAAAAAAGGTTTTAAATGAGAACTTTTGCAGTTAAGCAGAACATTAACTCTATCTTTAGGAGCATCAGTAAGTGAAAGATGCATAAAGTGTCTTTAAAAATAACTTTTATCTGGAACCAGTCCAATAAAATCCTTCCATCATAACTGCATAATTATTTTGTCACATTATTACATGTTATTATGTAGAGTGCTTGAGAGTCTTGCTCACACATTTCTTACTGAATGAATTTGACTTTTTTTTTTCTAAATATAATCTCAACCTTCATTTTTAGTTTTTATCCTGGATTGTTTTCTACCTATGAAATTCATTGTTGATATTTAAATTTTTCTCCAGATAATGACTTTTATCTGAGAATCCAGTCTAACAGCTCTGCTCACAAGGGATATGATGGGAGGAGCATTAGGCTTATTAAACTGCTTTCCAGGAAAGCTGAAATTCAGGATTTCTTGAATCAGGATGTTATGGATCAGGAAATAATAGGAATGATAGCAAGGTGGGTATTATGTTTTTAAAGAGGGACGCACTGACACTATTTCTATGTGCAGCATTTGTACAATGTGATCTGCTCAGCATGGCCTAATGGCAACAGGAATTTTGTTATTTGTCCTCCTTATGTCCAGGGATTTTCCCTGGATGCATTTTTTATCCATAACTACCTAATTAGTGTGAAGATTCACATGGAGGTGCTTTAGAAACCTCCCTTCAGACAGCTACCATTGATGAGGTGGATGTTGAATCTCCTCAGAGGGAAGAGATTCACTTGGAGAGAATCCCATCCGTGAGAATACGATGCGAGCGCTCCCTGGGGTCTCTACGCTTGCATGAATAGGAAGGATTAAAGGTTGAGGCTTATAGCCCATTTGTCATGAAATCCTCTAATGATGACAGAAACTGTAGACTTGCCTCATATAGAATATCTATAAAGAGCAGGGTGAAAAGGATATAGTGAGGCAATGGTGCATGACCCTAATTTTAGAAGTATTGAAAGTGGGAGAATTTGAGGAGTTTATGACAGTAACAGAATATTGGGGTTTGGTTTCCCTTCCTCCCACCAGTGCAAAACCCAAGCACTAAAGACTGTGTGTTGAAAAGTCCATACAATCATCTGGATATTCTCACCCTCCCTCTAGCTCCCTAACACCCTCTAGGAAATAAAAAACCTCATTAATATAATAACCTAAGATACCTCAAAAGCATAGGAAAAAAGCAAGAGGGCACAGAATGCCCAGCAGCAGCTGGGATTTAGCTGGCAGGAGAACTGTGATGCTTCTGCCTGTCTGCCTTTGGTGGGCTGGGGTAGCAGTGCCAGGGGTTATGGAGGCAGCTGCCCATCTGTTGGTAACCTGGGACCTACTTGAGCCCCTGGTTTGACCCTGATCCTGAGCCATGCCAAGGCCCAGATGGTCCAGGACTGATGCAGTCAGCCAGTCTGTTTTATTAAAGTTGGAAAAAAATGTAAAAAAATTTCTAAATAAGCATTTTATATTTCAGCTGGAACTCAATATAGTACAAAATGAAAATTCCTCGTCCTTGTCTAGCTGCTGCCTGGGAGAAGAGTCCTTTGAGGAAATGCACAAGAAAGGTGTGATCAAGCCAGATGTTCACTTTAGAAAATGTGTGTCAGACTCTGGAGCTGCAGCTCTTCCATAGAAATAGAGATGTATTCCCTAATTTGAACATTTTTGATTTAGCCAATGAAACTAAGTTCTTTGCATCTTTTTGCCGAACACCTGGAATTTTTCAAAGAGATCTCTGTAGCTGCCAGGTTTAGTTAGAGGTTTGCAAAACACCAGTAGCAGGCTGGAGTGAGGGAGGGAAGGCAAGGTGTTTCAGGACACAAAGCAGCCCTCGTCTGCCAGGTTGCCTGTTTTAAGTACAAGCTCATATGAGCAAGGATAATCTTCTTCAGTGCGGAGCGTGGTGTCCAGAGAGCTGTAACAAATCTATGATAACCCCTGCATGCTGCTTTGCCAGGCATAGCTTCTTTACACCAGATTTTTCCTTGTGAAACCAGAGCATGGTGTTCCATGTCTGTGTCCTGGCACTGCAGCAGTGTCACTTGCTGCCTGTGAGGGAGAAGGGCTGCATGGTGGGGACACTGCCTGCATGCAGCTGCTGTGTGAGCAAATGTGCGCTGTACCTCGGTGAGAATTAGGCTGGCAGGGAGAGAAAGAAACCCCACACATTTGCCGAGAGGATTAAGCACAGCAGTTGAGTTTTGAGGGGTCCATGGGTATTTGTCAGGGGCCTTCATTGCTCTCAGATAACTCATGTGCTCTCAAAAATATTATCCTGCAGGTCTGGAAAATTTTAAGTTCCTTGTCTAAAAATGGATTGAAAGTTCCTCAGAAGAAAGTGTAAAATGTTGGTTCAGTGGGCTACCTGGTAAGGTCTTCACTTCTGTAATTTTTCCTGCTTGCCCTAACAGCTGTCTTCTTTTTTTTTTTTTTTTCCTTTTTTTTTCAAGCTCTCAGAATACGAAATGACTTCATTAATTTAATTTAGATAGCTTGATTTCAGTGGTACCTGCTGCAATTCACATTTTATAGTTTGCAGTTAGGAAGCAACATCTGGGCTTATCCCAGTAAAAATGTGATTTCCTGCTCCTAATAAATTTATTGTATTTTCTTATATAAATATTGTTTAATTATAGAAAGGAATAATTTATTAATCTTCACTATGTGTCTAGACTGTTGATTACTTGACGTACCTAAGCCCAGAGGTTGCTATTAAGTGGCATGAAAGCATTGCATTTGAGTGGCTTATGGCCATTAATATGCTCATGAGTCTGCAGGAGAAATGGAGCTTAGAGCACAGACTGTCTATCCACCTTGCACCTGACATCACCGGGAATCTAAATGCTTCTGGCTTACCATTGAAATATGGTGCTCGTGGATTTGATGACTTGAAACATGGCCATTTAGTGAGACAAGTACACCCCAGGTCAGATTGTTTCTTGTGTGATTACTTGCTAGTCATGTTTTCCTAAGCAGATGGTCCATGCTACCCGTGAGCAAGCAGCTTTTTAAGCAGCTATCCTGCCTGGATTTAGGGGACTGACTGGATTTGATGCATTCGTAAGGTTTGCTGTGTTATGTAACCCAGTCCTCCAAAGGTTTTTTTTCGTTTTTTATAGTCACAGTTGATTAAAGCTGACCTGGCAAGAGACCAAAAAGCCTTGGAGAGGATTAGTGGTTATTAGTGTCATTGCCTGCTGCACTGTGGCAGTGGCTCTGTCCAGGAGCAGCATCGCCCGGGCACAGCTCACGCCCCGGAGCACGGCGGGGAGAGGGGAGCTGCGACCCGCCGCCGGCAGAGCCTTGTGCCACCGCTGCCTCTGCCGCCGGGGTGTGGGGGAGCCCCGTTGGACGCCGGTGAGCCCCTCGGAGCCCCTCGGGGAGCGGAGCTGGGGCTGCCAGCCCCTCCCTGCGCGGCGGCTCACCTGGGTGGCGGCGGAGGCCGGGAAATCACTCAACACCCGCCTCTGTAGCGCTTTGTCTCCCTTTCTTCTCTCGGTGCTTTGTACGCTGCAGCGAAGAGGTGGCTGGCGCTGAACTTTTTACCTTCAAGGCTAAGTATTTTGTGTGCTGGAGAAAATGGCCATTAAAATGATTTGTGAAATAAATACTATCACTGAGGCAGGTGTTGGACCTGTAAACAGTTAATTGCCAGAGCTCTGCAGACATCGACTATTTCTTTTGAGACATCTGCCAGCTAATATTATCTGATAGCAGCTCATTCAGTTGATGAATCTGTCATTTTGCAATCTAGCTACCAGAATGTGTGCTGGGTCGATCAGCTTGCAAACCTGTGTTTAGGTGAGCTTCACAATCTGCGGTCATCTGGAGACATTCAAGGTATAATGCAATTAATAATTTACCATCATCCTGACATGAAAGTAACTTACAGTAGAAAAGTCAAAACATGTCAGTTTTCTGTGCCTTTGAGACTCATGCAAACGTTACTTTTAAACAATGGTCAGAGTAATAAAAGCCTGGTCCAACCTAAGGGTCAATGAGCAGCAGAAGATGGGGCACATCGTTAGAAGGACATTTAGCCAAAGCTCCTTTGTAGGAACTTGGTGAAATAATATTTGTGTTTGACATCCGTGTTCAGCATTTTTCAGCTGGTTTTGCCTTGATAATAATTACTGAACTTTGCTGCAGGTAAACCAATCATGCTCTAAAAGACATACATGATACTCAGAAATTGATCCATAAGGAACCATGGGAAGAAAGAGGGGGCTGTGTTTAAAACAGACAGGATTCATGTCTACTTTTGCATTGGACTGCATTTTGAACTGTTCAAATTAAAGCAGTTTTGTAAGTGGAAAGCGTGACAATATTTGTGAGCTGGTCCATGGAATATTGTTTTTTCTGTTGATCACATGCAAGTAGATATTAACACCCTCCCTAACAATTTCAGCTATGTTCAGTATTTTTGCTGTTTGGTTGAACAAAAGATGATTTGTACCTGGGGAGAGTACATTCAGTCAACAAGCCTCGAAAAAACCATGGAATTTGCATGGGATTTTATATAAAGCAAAAAGAAAAAGAGGAATGGGTCATTTTAAAAAAAGTATTAACCTCAAGGAGTCTGTGGTGGAATTGCAATTGAGTCATAATCTCTTAAAAAAGCCCCCACTAAAGCAGATAACTAATTTGCTCTGTAGTCAGGCTGCTCAGGTTACCCCCTTGATGTTTTGGGCTGTGGGGACCCTCCTTCAGGACTTTGTTGCTCTTGGTGGCCACAGCCGTGCAGCTGGGGATGAATAGGATGGAGTGGCAGGAGGGTAAATGTGAGAGCTTTGTGTTTTCAGACAGTTCTTTTGCTTCTAGGAAAGTTAATTAGGAAGTGAAACCTTAAGCAGTTGACAGTGTGCATTGTTGGCTGCTAGTGCTCTGTGACAAATACCACTGAAAGGTACTTCACTTTCTTTTGTAAACAGAAAGGTAAGGAATTTGCACAAAAATGTATTGGTGAAGATCTGCTTTTCATCATGGCCTAGCCACATAGTAAACAACAGAAATAACTTGTTTTAATAAAGTATGGTGTTGAAACATTTATCAGCAAGCTCTTTCTCTCCATTTCAAAGGTATGTTTAGGTAAGAGGAACTGTTGCCTTAAAGAAACCCAATCTGAAATTTTGTTATAACATTTTTTTCAGGTCAAGGTCAGGAAACTTAAGGAAAAGTTTGACTTTTGGGCCATCATACAATTACCCCTGAGTTGATTAATACAGTATGCTGAAACAGCCATCTAAAAATTTTGTAGTATTTTAAATGTATCCCAAATAGTAGTTACTCACATAAAATTATTCTAGTAGTCACATTATAAAAAGCATGACTTCATTTTTATTGTCATTTTTTGCATGTAGCATGCACAGTTATGAGGCAAGTGCAATAATCCGTGTATTTTAATTTCTCTGACTAACGATAAAAAAATTAACATACCTTTCTCTTATAGGCTATGTTCCCTTGAGTGGCATCATTACAAGCCTCTGGAGAGTTAATAAAATAGGCTTGGGGACTTCAGAGTTTAAGCCTGTTAAAACAGTTCAGCACAGTCCTTCATTTGAACTAGACTTTAGTGGTGCACTTGTGAAACCAAATGGAGAGTGGTATAGATGTGGCTGAAACGCTCTAGATGTCCATTTCAGAATAAAGGCAGCTGCCTTTTGTCCTGCATTTCCAGCCTCTGCAGGTGGAGCAGCTCTGCACACAGGCTTTCACCACGCCAGCCACGCAGAGCAGCACAGCAGGACGTTAATTATGAGAAGACTGTACAAGGGTATGGCATTTGTGGAAGTAATATTTGGGACTCAAAAAGCCACTGCCACAATGACTGCTCTGAGGGGCTGGTGAACAGGAGGTAATGGCATTGTTTGTCTACAATACATCCATGCAGGCTGGTGCTCTGGCTAATCGAGGGTATGCTGCAAAGGATATTTTCTAAGCCAGACCCAGATTTTTTGCAGCCTCTGTCTCCCCTGGAGCAGCTGTGGCTGTGGAGAGATCTCCCACCTCTGCAGCTCACTGCTTATTCATGTTGTCCCCTTGCCTGTGCCATTAATCTCAGTCCTTGTGGTGAAACCACAGCTTCCTTAGCCACATAGATATTTTGCAATAGCTTTCCCTTTTGCCAGTGTTCCCTACAGAAAGGGGGAAATTAGTTTTCTGTTTATACATTCCCGTGAAGTGATGCTTTATCTGTTTTTACAAGGCTGTGTAATGCCATTTTGATTTAGTCCTCAGAGTGAGCTATTTTTAAAGGTTTTCAGAGGGTCATTGTAAATATTAAATTATTCGGATGCTTTCATATTTTTCCATAGGAAACTCCCCAAATATTATTAGACTTAACTTTTTTGGGGATGCTTTGAAAAATGGACTAGGAAGATTTTCAGGAATCCTTACTACAGGTCTAAATTTCTTCCTACTCCTTCCCAATGTTCTTCAGGATACAAATCCAAAACACTGTAAAATTTACAGTGATTTAATGGTAACCATAGTAAATATTGTATAGGATAGCTGTGAGATAAAAGTGCTTGAGTATGGTGAGCTAAGTGGTTGAATAAGGTTATTATACATCAGAACTACTCTTCAGGCACTTTAAATAATGCCAGGGCCAGGTGGTACAGGGCTAAGTATTTTAAATTATCTTGCTGATGGCTCTTTGTGCTGTATAACTGGAGATGAACATGGGGAGGGATGGAAGAAGGCTGAAGGGCTTCAGGGGCATGGGTCTGCCCCCACCTCTGGGTACGTTGGGGCTGGGGAGGATTCCACCCTTATCAACCCCGTTGTGAGCTCATTCCTCATTTCTTGAAGAAAAAGGAATGTTTATTCAGCTGACACAGTTTCTGGGAAAGAGGCTGGAAGAAGAAACTGCTGCGTGACAGTCTTCCTCCTTATCATCCAAAGTGGTGATGTATCTGTGCAGCATGTGCAGTGTGGAAGGGATGGGGAAGGATGGCCAGCTAGACAGGGGACACAGCTAGGAAAATGAAGATTTGAATGCACAGGGGATTATTACCCCATTTCTCGGCATCTACAACAACATTCATCTGAACTCAGCCTACCAAACCCTAATCAAAATACTCTTTTTCTCTTGAGCCGTTGATTAACCCCCAAAGGCTCCATCTTTCAGAGAGTTTACTCAAATTCAGATCGCATGTGTGCAGTATGCAGTGCTGATTTGCACCAGAGTGTATATTAATAACTGTGGCCATGGATGGGGAACAGGGAAGGGCTGGAGCACGCCATGTGTCTGTCCTGCATGGACAAGGAACAGCTGAAAGCTTGGGGCTGCCTCCCTGCTCCCACACGACTTTGTGTGGGAGAAGATTTGGACGGGTGTGATTAAACCCCCAGGAGAGAGATGCAAGGCAAACTGGAGCACAGCCCCTCATCTGATTTCTGCTGGGGCCTGCTTTTCCCTTCACAAGGTCAGCCCTCCTTGCCCTCCCCTCTGTACAGCACGAGTGGCTCTGGAAGGGTCGGTGGCCTTGGGCTGCATCTCCTTATGGAAATTGCTTTGACCTTTATTTGCATTTGTTGGCCCGACTGCTATCCTGTCCCTGAAGCGGAATGTGGTTACACCTTTCTGCTTAAGCTGGCATGTTTAGTTTAAAACCAGAAGAAATAAGAACTTCTCAACTTTCTAGAAATAACTTTTCTTCTCTTTTTATCACCTACAGAATGCCTGGAGAGTTTCAAACTAATAACAAGATTATGTAAGAGAACAGGAAATAAAAACACACATATATTTTATTTCTGCAGAAAAAGCCCCATTGCATTTAGTCTTCCAACACAGTAAATGAGCCCTCTATATACTTTGGCACTACAAAGCATTTCAAAGTTACTTCTGGTAAGCACCAATACCATATCTATCCCTCTAAACCTCATTTTTCAGATATGTATACATGGTAGAAGTGGAACAAAAGTCAGCTTCAACATTTTAAGCAATCAGTTTGATTCTGGTCACAGCAATTACTCTTTCTGTCAGCAGGAGGAAAATTTACAATCATGAAATCAAAGGGTCTAACTTATTCCTGTACAATGCAGCGTGAGATGCATGTAAATGGGATCACCCCCCTGGAAAACCTGCTTCCTCTCATTTGCCTGAGCAGAGCTGGGTGGCCACCGTGCACTGCCAGAAGGGCAGGGCATGCTCAGCCCGGCCCATGGGCAGGTGGAAGGAGCAGGCTCACGGCCAGGGCTGTGCTGCTGTGCCAAGGCAGGGTCCTGCTGTGTCCCCATGCCTCTCCCTGCCCACCCTGTGCAGTGCTGCCAGAGCTGGCCATCCCCACTGCTCCTGACCCGCTCCTGCCATCCCGGAGCAACGCCTCAGTTCCAGCTGCATTGCAACCCTTTTCTGTCAGCCCCCCTTCAAGGAGCATCCAGCTGTCTTCATGCCTTCACATCTGCCTTGTTTCTTTTCGGGAGTGAGGCATTGACAGCTTTCCCTTTTCCATTCTCCCCTTCTTCCCTGTGGGTTTTTTGGAAATGGCTGAGGAAAACAGTGATCAGCCAATTTGTGTGACACTCTCTCAGATAAACAGTTGGTAAAATGGGACTTTTGAGGCTTGTCTGGACAGTGTAATTAAAATGAACCTTGTGTGGCAGTTGTAAATTGCCCCTTGGCAAACAACGTGGCTGGTCAGATCAGGTTGTGGAAAGAGCTTCATCGTTTCTTAACATGGGTGATTCCGCATTTCAGTAATTCTAGAATGTTATTTTTTTTTTTCTCTTTGGAGAATTCTAATGGGTTTGTTTATAAAATGGCATAGATTTTGGGCCACCTACATCATCTCCTTTCACTGAATCACCTTCTCTTACAAATAGTTCAGGTTCACAATTCCTGTCCTGGGGAGTTAATAAAAGGAATAAAAAAGAAAGAAGGGGGGGCAAAAAGGAAAATAGATCTCATTTCACTCATTTCAGTTGACAAGAATCAGCAAACTGGTTCCCAGATCTGGGGACCTTTCCTTTTGGTAATACATAATCCTCTCTGACTACATTCATCTAATTCTTCAAACCCACTCTGCACTTCAGTGTGTTCTCAGGTTTCTAGCTCTTCATAGTACATTTTAAACACCTAGAAATAATGTCTGAAAGCTAATTACATTAAACAACTTCAAGGTAATTTCAAACTTAGTAAGGCTTGTAGAAAAATTTGTCTAACTTTAAAAATAATTTCTCTTAACAATTATACAAAGAATATCATAAATACTTCTGCTCTGCTGAACAGGATTTTGCCTTTAGAAAATAATGTTACCATTGCCTTTTTTTATCATAGCAGCAAAAAAGAACCAGATGAGGTTGAGTCCGGGTGTGCCCAGCCTCCCTATTCACAGTCACTCGTTGGTCTGACCTTCTTCTCTAACTATTTATAGTCCAAGTGGATGCTATGGATAAAGAGGAAAGAGGGCACCTTGTATTCCTTCCTTCCTTCCTCCCCTCTTTAGCAGCATGATTTTCAACATCTATCTTCTTGGTTCATTTCACTCGTGATTCTTTTTTTTTTTTTTTGTGGCATTCAATATTTATCAGTGAGAATGAAGTTTATCTTCAAACTTAAAGGCTTGTCTGTACATCTCGTCTGAGGAAAGGGACTTTGATATGATAAATGCACCTGACAAGGCCTTATTTATTCATATATTTATTGAAATTTATCATTGGTGTAGTAGTTAAAAAACACAACTTGAGATCATGAGGAAATGTGTGGGAAGCATATCTGGACTTAGTTAAAACTTTGGAAGAATGTGAGAATTCACATTTATTAAGCCAAAATATAATAAATTCACAATGTAAAGTACAACTCCAACTAGGCCAGATGATAAATGTTTTAATGCAATGCATGCAGCTGCTCCACTCTGTTGTTTCCAGTCCTTTTCTGTCTGGTCTATTTACCTCCCCTTAAGAGCTGCAGGACATATTTATTGGGACCTAAATTTTCCCTAGTTGTTTGCAGCCCAAATTTCTGGTCCAAGGAAAGGCTCATTTCTTTGAACTGTTTTTCCAATAAGAGCTGAAAACAGCAAATACAGAATTAAAAACTTTATAAGCACATTGCAAAGCAATTTGACTGTGTTTCTGCTTTCTGGGGAGCCAAGAGGGGAGAAGATAAAGAGCTGTGCGTGGTGTGTGCACCTCTGCAGGGCTCGTGGGGACCTCTGGGAGGCTGAGGAGTAAGAACCCCAGAAATCTGTGTCAGAGGCAGAACTGAACAATGCAGGGCAGTGAAAGAAAGGGGAAGGTAAAGTCAGGTGGTGGCTGAGCTGGCTTTGGCTCCAGCAGTGGTTGTTCCTCTCCCGTGCAGGGTGGTTGGGCCCCAGGTTACAGATGTTTCAGGAAACAAAGCCAGTCGTTGAGGGAGTGTATGGTCTGTATTAAAGTCATTCTGGAGGCTCTCTCACCCAGGCATATGAAGACAATTTTTGTGTATGAGGCAGCAGGTGAACAGCCCTGCTTATTCAGCAGTACAGAAATAAGAGTAATGTGACAGAATTAGTGAGGCCTTCAGAGGTATTTTTTCTATGTAAAATAAGTAGATCCTGTCCTGGAAAAAATAGATTTTTTTTCGTTGTCCTCCATGCCAGCTGCAAAACCTGAGACAAATGGGCACTATGACAACTTCTTTTGTAGAAACAAATCAAAGATGTGTGTTGTGGGGGCCTCTGGCCAGCTCTAAGGTGGTTAATCACCATACCATGCCTGGGAAAATGCACTATGTGTTAATTTGTGCAGTAAGGGCAGCACTGACACGCTGTATTTTGCATAGTATGCTGTGGTTTGTTTTAATAACACTGGGGAATTCTCATATGAGGAAAAGCATCCTCTTTATAAAGCCAGGGGACCCAGATGTTGACCAGTAAAAATAAAATGCTCTCTGTGAAGTGCAGAGTGTAAAGGAATTAGTCTAAAAACACTGGCCTCAGTGAAGGATGGAGAGGGAATATGATAGGACACTGGACTTAAGCAGGGGTCAGGGCACAGGTATGCAGAGTTTGAACATGGAAATGGAAAGCCCTGAAGTAATGTGATATCCCTCAGGTGAGAATATCTGCAGCTCAGCAGAAATTTCAGCTGTCTGTGGCCATTGTGCCACTGCCACAGACTCAGAGCCCCTGGGTGCACCAATGAACTTGAGGGAGCAGTCCCAGCTACTGCCTGTACAGAGCTGTGTTTCTGACAGGCTGATGGCAGCAAGGCACGAGGGGTTTGGGCATGTGCTTAGGGCAGTCCAAGCTGTGAGGCACACAGCTGTGGCTGTTTTGCTTCCAGATCATGTTGGTATGGGTCTCTGCATCACAGCCCTCCCTCAGCAAGCCACAGGGACCATGATGCATATTCCACACTGGCTTCCCAATGTGTGAAATTCTTAAGCAGATGGTCTTACTCAGCATGACATCTTCAAATCCTCAATTTTTTGTTAGAGGTAATTTTTTCATAGGTGTGTATATTGCACAGAACAAAGGCACAGATCATATTCACATGGTTCCAGGAATACTTTCACAAGTTTTGGCAACAACTCTTGATCTAGTGACTGTGTGGCATAACACATCATTGAGCCTGTTGGCTGTGGGAACACATGGTGAGACAATTTTGTGGCTAAAATGCTTTAACCTGCATGTATGTGCCATGGAATGGAACTGCTAGGTGTACTTTGTGTGAGGGAATTAGATTAACCATGCCCCAGTGGTACCAAGAGGATTTTTGCTGTGTACTTTCCTAGGGGCAAGTAGAGCCTTTGCCCCATGAATCCTTTTTTGGACAGACTTGAACAAGCAGATCAAATACTGGAGATTATTTCAGTGGCCACTATCTTCTACAATTGCTGGATTCATAAATGCTTTTCAGACCATTGATGTGTCCCTTCACATTTCTGAGTTGAATATAAACCAGAAAAATATGCAATTTTGTGGTTTCTTGGAGGGCTGGGTATGGATTTTTACATACAGCATCATGTCCTGTTTATTATTATGAAATAGGATAAGAGGGAAAAGCTAAGGGCAGGATGGAACATTTATTTTCTTGAAAATTAAACATCCATAACAGAGAGGATGAAGACAGACCATTTCAGGTTAGCATGGTGTCAATGCTGTCTGCTGTCTCTGTGTGCATACATTCCCTCATTCCACTTCAGATTTATGGTTTTGTAATCCATGTGCTCACTTGCAAGGTTATGATGACCCATAAAACACATTTGTATTGTCTCATGTCTTTCTCAAACTCTTTGTCTTCTGCTCTGTCTCTGGTTCCTTTCATTGATGCAGAAAATGAGAAAAAAAGACATTTTTATCACCTGGTTTGTTTATTCATTCAAATAACAATCAAATTGTTTGAATAGGACAGCTCAAAATAGTAACCCTAATCAAATTATCTTAAAAAAAAAAACAGGCAAACAGAACCTCTCCCAACAAACCCAAAGAAAGTCTGTTGAGAAGCAGCTGAGTACAGCTTGGACCAAGGCAAGGACACAGGCTACTATCATTCCTGCAACCCTCAGCAATGTCTGTCACTTACTGTGGGGTGGGGGAAGCAAACCTGTTTTTTTGAGCTGGTACTTAGGTATTCATATGGACTTTGCTTAGATTGGCAGCAACACTTAAATGAAAAGTTTTGTGAAGAAATAGACACTAAAGATAATGTTATTCCTGTTGTTTCCATGGCAATGGACATGCTTGATGGACTATATCCATCATGTGTGCTCTGCAACCATCTGGTTTCACAGTCCTTGTTTAAGACACTCTAGGAATAAAATGTAGGTAAATAAAACTTTAATCAGGTTTATAATTACTGTTGTCCTTACAGAAATTATTTAACATGATTTTTCAGCTGCCTCAGCATAAGGCCCAAAGGTCTTTTTAGGGTTTTATTGCCACATTTAAGGAATAGTTTAAGAATTGTTATTGTACTTTAGCTACAGATGCCACTGTTTCTTCTTGGTTTCTGAAACTATGTTATAATGACATCACGTTAAGATTTTTTTTTTCCAGGCTCCAAAAAGGTCACAGTTATTTTTTCCAAATGGCTCTGTCAAGCATAAAAATTAACCATACTTTGAGCTGGATTTTCTGTATTTGTAATGTATGTTTATGTTAGAGTTGCTGTCAAAACAGGCATTAAAGATAAATGTAGCTAATTAAAAGAACATTTGCTTAGAGCTCCTGGTAATAGATACCTCATTGTGGGGTCTTGAGGTAAAACTTACTTTCACAATTGATTCAGTTTATGGGATTGTGTTTGAACATTATAGAAGGCTATTTCAATTTTCCAAATTGTGCATATTAGCCTGAGAACAATCAAGTTAAGTCTATAAGTAAATTGCAGAAGAGAACTCTGGGTGTACTTGCTAACTATGTAAAATGTTCTTGTTGGCTCTACTTCCTACACTTCATCATTTGGAATAATGCTTCCCAGCAGTAAATGTAAGTGCAAACTGATTTTACAGAAGGGAAAAAGCCTATCTGGCACTGGATGAATCAATAAGTTGCACACTGTAGCATAAGATAAAGAAAAAAGATTTAAAAGATCCCATATCAAATTAGGTAATTGTTTCTATTTTATCTTACTTTATTTTACTAAACAGCTGCGCTCACAACATTAATTTCATTGCACATGACATCTGTGTTATCCTAGGGACTCCTGTGCTGGGGAAAAGGTCAATGCCAGCTGCCATTGCTTCAAGTTGCCATAAACTTTCAGTGGCCAATAATATTTTGTGCTTTATAAAAAGAAAGTAAAATAATAATGTATTTGTGTAGCACCTTTCATATTAAGGGATTTCAAAGAAAACTATGAACTGTAGGCCCAATCCTTTAGTTACATAAACAAAATTCCCATTGGTTTCAGCAAACTTATGCCAGAGTAAAGAGGGCAGAGGAGAGGTGTCAGGATTTGGCTCTATTGTACTGCAGGCAGCAATCACTTCATCCACTAATAAAGTTCAGTCACTTTTTGGATGGGACTTGGCAGTTGTTTAACATGAGTGGTCTTGAGCTGACTCAGTTTAAATGGAAGGATAAACAAAAATATAGTTCTCTAATTAAGATTTCATGCTTAACTGGAACAAACTTTGAAAAATTGAAGGGACTGGTTAGGAGAGACAGCTGGGGCTGGGTTTCTCAGGGTCTTCAAAGCATTTCCAGTTTGGAAATGCTTCAGGTCAAAGATGCTGAGCATACATAAAAGTGCCATGGGGAAAATTACATAGGGATGTTTTTCAGGCCTGGCAGAGGGAACTACTGCCTCAGGAAGAATATTGGGAATAAGCAGGGAACCTATAGGAGCTGAAAAAAGGACTCCTCAAGAGCAAATCCTTGTTGCAAAAGTCAAAAGCAGTGAGAATTGTGTGAGAACTCTCTAATGTGTCATAAATCTTTTGCCCCAGCGTTTGGGAGGGATGACAATATTGGCTGTGAGGACAGATGGGAAGGGATCTTTGGGAATGTAGTATCCAAGTGCAAATTTCAGCTTCAAAGTTCATCAAGTGTGGGATGTATCTCCTAAGAGGCTGGAAGATGTGCTGTTGAGAACTGCAAGCTCATAACACCTTAGGGCAGAGTGAGCATTGTCACTACAGCCGGGAGAGTGGCAAGGGGAACAGCTGTACTTAAGTGCAGGAAAAGGCATGTAGACAGCCATGGACATAGAAGTCTGATCCAAACTGTGTGTAAGGCTCTACATCAGGCTTAGGAAGAGATCCTGCAGGAGCTCTAGGAGATAAATTAAACATAGAAAATGACAAATAAAAATTTAAGAGAGGTAGATGACGCTGAACTGTAACATTTTCCACAAAAATAATGCGTAAAATATAAACTATCAAGATTTTAGGAAAACGTGCTTTGGAAACAAATGGGAAACTTTTACTTGTCTTAATGAGAGGAATCAGGGGTGGCATTGTAAAGCAGGTAACAGGAGTCACGAATGTGGACATGAAGCCAGACTGGCATCCAATGCTGATTTTGTATAATACTTTCTCAGTGACTTGGTGCAAATATGAAAAGGGTCATGACAGGATGTACTGATATGCAGGGTTTAGAGGCATTGCCAGCACAAGTCTTTTGAAGAGAGTAAAGTCTAAGAGCCCAAATTGGAATAGGATAAAGTATAATAATAAAAGTAATGTAAAAAAATTCTGCTAGAAGCTCAGGGTTCATCTGTTCATAGAAGAATTTTACTTGTTGATCAAGGCTTTAGTAAGAGACATCATTGTGATGTAACCACAAAAAAACAAATGAAGTTCCAGAATTTGTCTGTCAAATTACTGCCAGAGTGGGCAAAAAATACTAGCATCAACCTACAGGGCTCTGGCTAGATGTCTTCTCAAGTTCTGTCTTTAGAAAAGCCATTTGAAAGCCAAGCAGACACAGAAATTGTCCCATGCAGGTTCAAAAGAAGTGTCTTTGTCCCTCTGGGAGGATGGAAGAGATGGTCTTGGTCAGACTGGTGAAATGAGGGTAAGCGGGAGGGCACAAGGGAAAGCAGCAGGGAGAAAAGTCATTTAAACAAAATTAAAATGATTTCACATCTACAATGGGTGTCAGCTGAGAAAAAACAAGTTTAAGTTTGAAACTAGAAGGCAACTCCTCATTCTTAGAGCAAGTGCACTTTGGAATATTCTCCAGTTGAATAACAGAGGCCAAAACCCAACAACTTTCATATTGGAGTGCATGAAAGAAATTATACCATGTGTTTGCTTACTGCAACAGGGGAATTGACTTAATGGCCCAGAAAGTTCCTCGGAGCCCTATGTTCTGATATCCTCTGCAGCAAACACTGTTGCTGTATAAGAGATTTGAGCAGAAATTAAGTGCAGTCCTGTTGAAATTGAAGTGGGAATTTAAGTTCCCCAAGAGTAATTAGCCTTGCTGTGTGTGGTCAGGACATGGAAGAGGCATTTAATGGCTGTGAATATCAGTAGGTCTTCAAGTGGTGGAGGAGATTATAAATTACTGGGATATTCATATAGTAATACTCACTTAAGTTCAAGGGATCTGTCCTTTTGAACAGCAACTATTAACACAGTGCTGGGATACTGGTTCAGCTTTCACTAAGGTGACAACTGCCATGTCTGACTGTCCCTGGCCATCCCAGATGTGGAAGTAACAAAATAACCCAGCTTGTCTTTCAATTAGCAACTGGAAATGTCCTGTTTTGGGGGATAGCTTTGAATGCACACTACTATAAAAAGAGTCCACTTGCAACGATTGAAGGGACATGCAACACCACAGTTTTCATGCAACAGGATACAAAATACAGCAAAGGGGAGAAATCAACCTCCATTTATCTAAATACAGAGACATTTTTCAGCAAAATGAATCAATTAAATTGGAGAGTGTTCTCAATCTGTTGTCTTAAGATCTCAGTTTTAACATGCAACTTAAAATGAGATCATTTTGAATGTAGGCAGAAATTTTTTGCCAGCACCAACCCTGCCTGGCTTATGAAAATTGCTGAGAGTTGTTGTCTAACAATATTATCACATGAAACAGCACACAGCGATAGGGTTTTTTCCTGAACTACTAAAAAACATTAATAATTAATTTTGTTAGAGGCATGCTACTAATTGTGGTGTAATTTTCACCATGTGTACAATATTTAACTGCACATTTTGTCGCAGTGCAATTATAGGAAATGTTTTCACAAGATGTCTCTCTTGCTGTATATACATTGTGGTTGCTCTAATTATTTTCACCCATTATAATGTACAACATTCCCAGGATCCTGTCTTGAAACCATTCACTGATAGACAGGATACATAGAGAGTAGTGTAGTATAGTTTTCTCTTTATTTTATAATTTGTTGAGAAATAAATTTGAAAAAATTGTGCAGTCTGTGCACATGTATTATTCTCTGTCTTTTAAATTATATTAGACACATGTCCAGTACTTTGTTTCCAGCGCTGTGATGCTCTAAGTCCCTGAGGACACTGAAATAACTGAGTGAAATTAACACTGAGAAAATATATTGTGATTTGCCTCAAAATGACCACTGCTATTTGAAGTATGCTGTGCAGTGTGGTTCTGTTCTGAATTTTCTCTCACATTGTATATGTGGATGCAATAATGATGGGCATGCAATTAGTCAGCAATTGGCAGATGCTGCACAAGTCACCACTCTACACCTCATCTCTTCCTGGAAGAATGGGAGAATAATATTTGCATTGGCTTATAATCAAAAATCTTCTTAAATACGACTTGATTTTGTATATTTTACCCAATTGTACAATTGTATAGACAAAATTTGTATATATTAAATGGCATATGCTACATGAAATTTTCTCAAATATAGTATTAGCTATTCTAAAAGCAATTTCTCCAGACATATGGTAACATAATGTGGCCAGCACACCTGTCTGGCTGGACAGAAAAACTGCAAAAGAGAAATTAAAAATTGTCTGACTCCTTTTACTTCCACCTGACAAATCAATGGAGATTTCACTTATGTTCTTATTCTTAGATTAATACTGGTTTAATGTAAATTGGAGAAATATCCTGTCTGTTGTCTTGTCAAGGTAAGAGTACTCTTTTCCTGATGCACCTAATCTCAATCCCCAACACCCCCCCCCACCAAAAAAAAAAAACCCCAAAACCTCAAAACACTCCAAAACCCTACACAAAAAAAATTAATTTGGCAGGTCACATTCTTTAAAATATGATTTTAGAAAGGCTATAGGATTAAGAATTACTAGCTATGTCTAAAGCTTTGAAATAGCAGGCTGGTACTACATGCATTAGGTTAGACCCACTGATGAACTCACTGTGAGTTTAAATTCTGATCACACCACCGTGGTAAGCAGGTGGTGTGATCAGAATTTGTATTTTTGTTTGGACTTTATGTAGGACATCTGAATCAGTCCCTTTTCTCAGTCATATTCAGTCTTCAGGTCTATCTCCATCTAAATATGGAGACAAAAAAGTTGCAATGGAACTGACTCTGGGTGTAAAATGAAAATGTAAAAGTTGAGACCTGTGTTGAGACCTGAGGTTCCTGGAGACTTTTTCATTATTTTTGGCTGGTTGAGAGTCATGTCACTGCACAGGCTGCATGGTCCACTCTCCTCCAGGCAAGGATTTGCCAAACACGTGGGAAGGCTCCGTGCATGGACACCGTGGTCACATCCAGCCCTGTGTCTCAGGGCTGTCGTCTACACCCAGGAATCCAGCATGAGAGACACAATTGTCCTGAGAGTACACTATACAGGCATGACTACCTAACCCGAGGGGAGTAGTTGAGACTTTCTTTGGTTTTCCTTTCTATAGAGTGGTTTCATGGCTGGAATTATAGATTAAAAGTTCTCTACAAATTTTTTGAATTATTTGTTATCATGTAATCAAATCACAAGGGATATAAAATTCCAGTGAATGCTTATAACACAACACAGCATAAGCAATTGCTGATAGTATGAAGAAAATTTATTAAAATCAAGCATAATGGACTTTTTTTTTCTATAAAAATGGTGTATATTAATCTGTTAACTTCTAAATTCAGATTTTTTTCATATAAATGCACTAGTTTCAATGTTATGTTTGCTATAAAGCAAAGAGTAAACCAGAATCAATCCAATACTGTGGTGTTCCTAGTGTCAACATCCATAGAACATCAATGGCAGCAGTTCATATTTGTTCATAAAGTCCTATAATATTTTTTTAATATTTTGAAGTATTAGGTTTCTGATATTAAAAGGATAAACAGATATATTATCAGTCATAAGAACATAAATTCAAGCCACTCTCCAGGAAGGAGTCTAAGTGGAAATTGAGCAAGGAAGGAGGACATTTAAACTAAGCTTTAGAAATACTCCTAATTTTGAGCTCTTTAGAGTTTTTTTGCCCCAGGAAAAAAAGATATGTGATGAATCCTTTCGTCTTTTAAAGCTAATCTAGGTAAGACATTAGAAAGTACAAGAAACAATCTTTCACTGGCAAGTAAATGGCAAGTTGACTTTTTATTTTCTAATGACTAATTCTATTATTTTAAGCAATTTTGGTACCCAAAGAGCACAAAATACAGCAATCATGAATAGCTACAAGATCAAGATATAAGCCCTGTTTTATTTCATTGTTTTATTTAATTTATTTCATTTCATTATCCAATTGATCGCAAAAAAAAAAAAATTAAAAATGTTGGTTTAGTGCTTTTTTCATGAAGGACTTCCTGATGATGAGCTTTGTGAAGATCATCCCCTGTGCTACAGAGACAGATGTTTTCTGTGGCCCTGATTCAATAAAGCAATCCTGGTCAGGAAAGCAGTTAAAACAGAGAATATCCCAACAACCTGCAGATGAGAACATGACAATTTTTCAGTATTGAAAAGAACTAAAAACACATGCTTTAATGTGACGTCTTTGACTGACAGTCAGCTTCCCTCAGATTATCCAGGGAGGAATTGAAACCAGGTTAACTGGGGGCCTGAGTGAATGCATGAGCTTTTATAGATCTGATTTTTCCATTACCTATAAAGTGTTCTGAGTATCAGACTAACTTCAGGTCAGATTATTCCAAGTTTGGCAATTATTTTTTCTCACCTAGCTCTAAATCTCCAGCTTGTGTCCTTTTTCTGAGACAGCAGGTCAATGTCCAAGTGACACATGATGCCAGTTTCTTATTTTGTGTCAGCCCTGTATGTCCAAAGTCAAGAGCTGGATGACAACATGCACTTCTGAGCTCTGAAACTTTTGGCAGAGTTACCACAGGTTTGGGACAATTTCTCCTTCCCGTTCCAGTCAAGTGAAGTCCTAGGTGACTGGAAAAAGGCAAACATTGTGCTCATCTTTAAAAAATAGTTTAAAAAGAGGATCCTGGGAACTGCCAACCCATCTGCCTCACCTCTATGCCTAGGAAGATAATGGGACAGATCTCCTAGAAGCTGTGCTAAGACACACAGAGAACAGGGAAGTGATTTGGGACATCCAGCATGGCTGCACCAAGGGCAAGTCCTGTCTGACCAAAGTACTGAACTTCCATGATGGGATGGCTACATCAGTGGACAAGGGAATGGCTATGGATGTCATCTGTCTGGGCTTGTGTAAAGTCTTCAGCATGGCTCTCTAAATTGGAGAGAGATGGATTTGATGGGTGGACTGCTAGGTGGATGAGGAAATGGTTAGATGGCTGCATCCAGAGGGCAGTGGCCTATGGCTCCCAGTCCCAAAGGATATCAGTGACATGTGGTGACCCTCAGGAGTCCATACTGGTACCAGCGTTATTCAATATCTTCATTAATGATGTAGATGAAGGGATTGAGTGCAGCCTCAGCAAATTTGCAGATGACCAAGCTGAGTGGTGCAGTTGACACACCTGAAGGAGGGGATGCCATCCAGAGGGACCTGGACAAGCTCAAGAAGTGGGTCCATGGGAATCTCATGAGTTTTAACAAGACCAAGTGCAAAGTGCTGCACCTGGGTTGGGGTTGTGGTATCAACACAGGCTGGGGATGAAGAGATCCAGAGCAGCTCTGCTGAGGAGGACTGGGGGTGCTGGTGGGTGAGAGGCTGGAAATGAGCCAGCAATGTGAACTTGCACCTCAGAAAGGCAATTGTGTCCTGGGCTGCACCCAAAGCAGAATGGGCAGTGGAGTGAGGGAGGGGACACTGCCCTTCTTCTCTCCTGTCTTGAAACCCCACCTTGAGTACTGCATTGACCTCTGGGGTCCCCAGCACAGGAGGAACACTGACCTGTTGGAGAGGAGGGCCACCTAGATGGGGCCAAGATTAGAGGGATGGAGCATCTCTCCTACAAGTAAAGGCTAGAAGAATTGGAATTGGTCAGCCTAGAGAAGAGAAGAGTTCAGTGTGACCTAACTGCAGCCTTCCAGTACCTGAAGGGGGCTTACAAGAAAGATGGAGAGAGCTATTTACAAGAGCACGTAGTGACAGGACAAGGGGGAATGATTTTACACTGAAAGAGAGTTGGTTTAAATTAGATATAAGGAAGAATTTCTTTACTGTAAAGGTGATAAGACACTGCTAAACATAGGTTTCTCAGAAAAGCTGTGGATGCTCCATCCCTGGAAGTGTTTAAGGACAAGTTGGATGAAGCTTTGAGCAACCTGGTTTAGTGGAAGGGGTCCATGCACATGGCAGGGGGCTTGGAACAAGATGATCTTTCAGGACCCTTCCAACCCAATCCATTCTGTGTGATCTGTGATTCTAACCAGGTCAAAGTCATTCTTCAGCAGATTGGCCACAGGATGAGAGACTGTGTGACACAGGTCTATGGCATGGCCAGGGGAGGAGATGACGCAGCTGAGATTCAGACCCCATGGATTTCTGAGTAGCTGCTGCTCCCACAACTGCTTTGAAAGAAGAAAACATTCAGCTCTAGACAGGACCACGTCCCGTCCTCTCCATAGTTTGCTTTTTGCATTTTCATTCTTATCACTGCGAACCATCTAAACCACACAATAGTTCCTTTCCCCACCTTAATCACATCCCCATGCTACCTTTGCTGACCAGAGTTGATGCATTTACAAGCTGGAAACCTGCTGGCACTGACCAGTCTTATGACTGACCTCTGTTCTGGTACAAGCTCGGTTAGTTCATACAGGGTCCATATGGCAGTTTTCTCTCCCCCTTCCCCCTTCCCTTCTGATTCTCCAAAAGTCTGCAGTTTTGTATGTCTTTTGCAGTGTCTCCCCATGAGTATTTCACTTCTGTTGGCACTTTCCATAGCAGTATTAATAATGACATTTTGCTGGCATGGGGCCAGCTGTAAAAGTTTATGGAGTAATTTTGTAATAGAGCTGCAAGAGCTTAGCAAAAACCCAGCAGGTGAACAAGCTTTCCCCCTCACTCTTTTAAAATAAAAGTTCTCCCATTCCACAAGCTTTGCAAAGCCTTTGCACCAGGGTTTCTTGGAGGAGAGATGTGCATATTTTAATGTGACAGGTTTAAGAACCAGCGTTCTCCTGTGGCACTCCCACCTCCAGCTGCAAGGCTGTGCCCCTAGTCCCCATTCCAAGCCATGCTCATTGCAAACATTGAATACAAAATTGCTGTTTTCCCCTTGCCCTCCACCTTCCAGCTGCATATTCCCACCCTGGTTCCCTGCTTGGAGCAATGATTTAACAAATATATCTACAATAATCATCAGCGCCTCTGCCTGCCCTCCCCCTCCCAGCTGCAGTTTCCCACCCTTATTTCTCTTTTGTGCCATGATTAGTACATATGTTTAAAATAAAACTCATCATCTCCTTCTCCCTTGCTTCTTCCAGCTGTGGATTCCTCCTGCCTCCACTTTAACCAGATTTTCAGATCTGGTTTGTAGGTAAATTTCATAGAAAAATTGAACCTCGTACAGTGCCTCCCCTTCCTGCTGCCTGCCATTTTTCTGTGGCAAATGAAACAGCGGGCTTTGAAAGCCCCCAGTGGCACTGACATGAAGCCATGAGCGAACTGAAGAGAGCAGAAAGATTCCTCTGCATTTGAATCACTTTCCTGACTGTGTCTCAGCCATCAGGGGCAAGATCCAGGAAGATGAGGCTGTGGCCAGGACTGCAGTCCTCTGTGTAGGTAGCCAAAGCTTTCCTGATACCTTTTGGTTCATCTGTATAATGAACCAGAGTATGATGAAATAGCTGGGGCTGGAAGTGTCCAACCTGTGCTTCCAGCAGAGTCAGCTGCAGCAGGTGGCTCCAGGTAATGTCCAGTCAGGTTTGAGTATCTTCCTGACTGGAGACTCCATGACCTCTCTGGGAAACCTGAGCCAGTGTTCAACTATGCTCACGGTAAAGCAGGTTTTTTTAAGTATAAGCAGACCTTTCTGTATCTCATTTTGTGTCTGTTGTCTTTTTTCTAACAGTGGGGACTACTGAGCAAAGTCAGATGCCACCTTGTTTACATGATCCATCAGGTGTTTTCACACAGGGTTAAGACCCTTCATAGTCTTTTCTTCTGCAGTCTGAGCAGTCCCAACTCTCTTAGCTTCTCCTTGTATGTTAAATTCTCCAGCCTCTCAGTCATCTTTGTGTCCTTTTGCTGAATTTCTCCCACATGTTTGCATCTCTCTTCTGTTGGGGAACCTAGACTGGGGCACAGCACCCAGACATGTCTCATGAGTGCTGAGAAGAGGGGAAGGAAGGATCACCCCTTTTGACCTTTGGGCAGCATAACACGCCTCCTCATGCAGCCCACCAGGCTGCTGGTCTTCTTTGCCACAAAGGCAAATTGCTGGCTCATGTTCAGCTTGTCCACCAACAGCCACAAAAGCCTTTCCTGCAGAGTTGCTTTCAGAGGATTAGCCTCTAGCATGTCCTGGTGCATGGGGTTTTTTCCTCCTCAGTGCAGGACTTCGCACTTCCCTTTCCTGAACTTGTTGGCCCATTTCTTCTGCCTCTCAAGGTCCCCTTGAACACCACACAACCAGCTGGTGTAGCAACCATTACCCACAGTTTAGTATATTCTGCAAGTTTGCTCAGAATTCACTCTGCCCCACCACCTAGGCCTTTAATGAAGATGCTAAGTGGGCCTGGATCCAGGATCATCTCCCGGAGTGCACCTCTAGTGACTTGCCTCCATCTGGTTTTCATGTCACAGATAGTGGCCCTTTGGGGTGGCAGTTCAGCCAGTTTCCAGTCACCTCACTGGCTGTTTATCTGGCCTCTGCTTGAGCAGTTTATCTGTGAGGATGTTATGGGAGACAGTGAAAGCCTTGCTGAAATCCAGACTAACAACAACCATTGCTCTTCTTTCATCCACTGGACCAATCAAGTCTTCACAAGAGGTTGTGTCAGGTTGGCCAGGCATGCTTTCTTCTTCTATTTCTTCAGCCTGTAAATCCATGCTGATCGTTCACAATCAACTTCTTGTCTTTTGTGTACAGAAAGGGTTTTCGTACTATTGTTTTTTAGTAGATGGCTCTACCATGTGCCAAGGGACGTGAGATGGACTGGCCTGTAGTTCTAAGTTAGACTGAAAACCATGCCCTCCTGAAGAAAGGAGTGACATATGTTCTGTTCTAGTCCTCAGGAAAGTACCCTGCTCCCCATGACCTTTCAGAGGTAATTGAGAGTGGCCCTGTCATAAGACCAGCCAGCTCCCTCAGTATCCATGGGGGAACCACCACTAGTCCCATTTACATCTATCTGTATGTCCAAACTGTTTTTTAATGCTCCCTGACATGATGTTTAATGTTCCCTTCTTTACAAAGGGTAAGTCTTCTCTACTCCAGGCTGTACTGTGGGTCTCAGGGGCCTTGGATTCCTAAAGGCTGGTCTTACCAGTAAAGACTGAGGCAGAAAAGACATTAAACACCCCAGTCTTTTCCATGTCCTTCCAGATTCTAGTGACCTGTTTCTAGGTTCCCTGTCCTATTAAGAAGTGGGGCCACATTTTTCCTAGTTTTCCTTTTGTTGCTGATGTACCTGTAGAAATCCTTACTGTTTTATTTCATATCCTGTAGAGGCCCAAAGGACTCAGTGATCTTCCTAACTCCTTCTCTGCACACATGAACGATGTTCCTATCTTCTCTTTGGGTAACCTGTCTTTGCTTCCACTTTTGCTTACGTGTTCTATTTCCTGTTTTGTCAGGAGCATCTTGCTCATCCATGAAAGCCTCCTGCTGCTTTTGTTTAATTTCCTGAGCCTCAGGATGACCATTTTGGAGTTGGAGGACCAGTTCTCTTGGTCTCCTCTCCTATCCCAGCCTGTCTTCCCAGGGATCCTTACATGGAGATGCATGAAGTCGCTAAGTTGGCTCTCCCTAACTGCAGGGCTTTGACTCTTCTGTTTGCTCTCCTCTTGGGAACTCCATCATTTCATGGAGCTCAAAGGCTGTGCCTGCTTTCACATCCCTGATCAGTTCTGCCTTGCTTGTAAATATGACATCAAAAACATCTCTCTCATTTGTGATCATCTTGATGAAATATCTCACAAAGTTGCCTTCTGTGTGCTCCAGAAGCCTAGGAGGCTAGGATTTCCTAGGAAGCCTAGGATTTCTTGTGCCTTGATGTATTGTCCCTGAAGAAAATATTGGGGTGGTTAAAAAAGGCTTTATTTATTTCTTCCTGATCAGGACATCAGTATCCGGCACCCATCGGAATGCAGCCAGTGTTGGTCTGCCTTGTAATCCTGAACCACAACCTCCCACTTAGCTCAATGCCCAGCCCCAGGCCAAGGTCCACGTGATCCTACTGCTCTCTCACAAAGGGCAACTCCCCCTCCTTGCCCTCCCTGGACAAGTCCTTCATTCCTAGACAGCCAGCAACCATCCACAGCAGTGCAGCAGTGGTGGGAGCTATTCCACCCAGATCTGTGATCCTAGGGATATTACAGCCCTGCAACTGCACACAGATCTCTCATCCCTCCTGTTTGTTCCCCAAGCTGCTTGCATCAGTGCAATGAATTAGTGCCCTCCAGAGAGGCACCCAGTCAGGCTGATTCCCCAGAAGAGACATGACAGCTTTCCAAATAATGCTATCCAGAAGACACTTCCTTATTTATGATCATATGTTTGAGATGGCCTCCCTTCAGCCCTGTTTTGTTGATTAAGCTTTGTCAGGTGGATCCCATGTGTGATTGTAGTGTTCCTCGACTGTCAGTCACATGGTTATAAAAAGCAAATCCCTACTGTCAACACCTGCTGTGCAACCAGTTGTTGACCCACAAGATCTTGCTCTCTCTGCAAGCCCATGTCACATGGGAGAGACATAAAGACTTTTGTATTGCACAACAGTCAAGGATGAAGCATGTGGTATCTTATGTAAAGCATTGTGAACTTGCTGCCCCAGGGGATATTTTTCCTCCCAAACTCACTCCAAGTACACATACAAGGCAAGAAAGGTGGAGTTCAATGCTAAGGTTCCCCCTGCATTGAACTTTGCAAGGACTCCAGAGGCTTGGTGAGTTTTGGAGCTAGACTTGGACCAATAAGAAAGGTAGAAAGCCAGAAATCCCTGCTCAGACTCTGAATCAGCATCTCTAATCCCTACCTGCGTTCTTCTGAGAGAAGCTGATGGCATGCCTCAAGTCAAGTTCCTTGTGGCAAGCCCTGGGATGGTGCTCTGCATGATGCATATCAGTTGGGAGGCTGAATGTACAAAGGGACCCTTTGGAGGTTAAACAATCACACAGGAGTAATGCTGAGTCCACAGAAGAGAATTCAGTTTGTGCCTAGATGTTACTGGAACACTTTGGGGGTGGCCCAGGAGGTTACGGTGTCTACAAACTGTATGATCAATCTTATGCTAGTGTGTTTTGGCAGCAGTCCCACAAAGTAAGGAGGAAAAGGCCACTATGTTATAATAGCAGTTAGATTATGGTATTGATAATAATCGGTCTTGATGGTATGTTCAGAACCACACATAGTTCAAATAGGTTCTTCATCCACACAGCTTACATATTGTCATCTGGGATACACATCAGCTTTTTGCAGAATGAGAGAGCTGCTGGAAGCACCGTGCCTGGACAGAAACTGAGTGATACCCTCTACAGTGCCACATGAAGCATGAAGCAAAACAGCCCTGCTGCCTTCTCTGGAACTGGGGCCATGATCTTCTTGCCCACTTAGGAGCGGCCAGTACTGTTAATAATTCTAATGAGGAAATCCAAGGTTGTTGTCCAATTGTCTATGCCTATTTGCATTTAATCAGTGCTTTGCAAACCAAAGGTGGGTCTGCCAGACAGTGTTATTACTGTGTTATAACAGAGTGAGTTATTTTAATTGTTATTCAGCGTAGATAGTTTGTAGGAAATTTAAAAATTATAAAAAAAAAAGCTTCTGTTCCACAATGTTTCTAGTTGGCTGGAATAGATCAACATCTCATCTTTCACCTAAATAGGAATCCCTGAACTCCCTCCACTACTCTTATTTCTGAGTCAGTTTCTAGCTGAAACAGCATTCCAGAAAGAAGATAAGATTATCCTTGATCAAAACAATGTTCTTTTTCTCTACTCTGGCTGGAGAAACTCTGTGGAGGAAGTAGCTGCTGAGACAGGGAGAGAAGAAAAGCCAGTGTTAGGCTATCTTGGGACTACTCCACCTTCTGGAACAGAGAGAACTGGAAGAGCTCTGTGTCTTGCAGAAACGTGAACTCTGCTCCACTGGTGTCCTCTGGCCCTGTCTCACCTCTCCCCTAACATGTTTTCAGCATACTGTTCTCACAGCCCTAAACCTGTGCAACAAAGAGCTGCTTGGTTTACAGGCTTATGCACAAAGCCCAGACAGAAACCCCCTCTGACATTACAGTTTTCACCACGAAAGAGACCTTTGGCCCCATGGTCCGAGTGCAGCAGTAGAGCAAACACTCAGTGGTTGCAGAAAGCTGCAGGTCAGGGTAATCACAATGTATTGAAAACTCACCAAATTGTCATCAGTCAGGAGCATGGAGCCTTTGTTTGAAGATCAGATGAGCATCGTCTGGTCAAAATACTTGAGGTGCCTCAGTATTTGTTATCTGACAGCGACTTGTAGCTGGAACAGTGACACCTGTAACAGCTAAGCATGGAATACAACTTGTATTATGGCCTCCTGCATGGTTTCATCCAAGGCCCATCAAAGCTTGGAGGGAGTCTTTGGCTTCAACTGTCTTTCAGTCAGGCATTAATCTAATGTACCAAAACTATCTCAGACAAAATCCTTTTTATATAAAACTGCCCTCTGAAACTACCTTTCCCCCCACCTCTTTTATTGCTTCATCAAAATACATCCAGCTGTTCCTGGGCTTGTAGCAGTACAATTTGCCCCAGACATTCCACTGGAAAATTGTGTACATATATAAGTCAGTAACAGCTGAATCCATTTTCTTCAAACTCCTTTATTTTAAATCTAATGGAAATCTAGAGAATGCGATTTGCTTGCCCTAACTTAATTAGCTCAGTAATTTTAAGATTATTAGCACTGGGCATTTTTTACTTCTGCTCAATATGTTCTGAATTCCATCCCTTTGCTCAGAGAAAAATGTTGTTACACAATGGGTTATTTTAAACTGTAATTGTCCAGCAAACTTTAAACACATATTAGGCCAGTCCAGCGCAAAGAGAAAGCGGCAGTAATCTCTTCACTGCTCCCAGCTGTTATTGGCTGCATGACATGATAATAATAATAATAATAACTCGCATTTCTGTAGAATATTTCGCTTCAGGAAAAAAAACTGAAGGATGTTGGACTGCTCTCGAATAATTTATGAATTCCATATGTTTATAAGTGTCTTTAAATGCCATGAGGGATTTACAGTATGGAAATATGTTTGCTTCTAGGAGGTGTTGACTGTCCATGGGCAAGGAAGAATATAATTGTATTTAGGATACGCTGCAAATGCCATCTGCTTTGATGTCCTACATCTGTGCAGCTGTGGGGTTTAGCAAACTCTGCCCACCTGGGAACAACGTGTCCCAAGCAGGATGTAGAGGAGAACCAAAACTCCAGGATACTGAATTAAACAACTTCTGAAGGAGTAAGGAATGGGTTTTAAAGAAATGGACTTTCAGGGAAAACTAACAAATAAATATCATAGAAGTTCTCTGTTGAAAGGTGACAAACTCCTAGGTAACATTAAGTGCAAACCAAATGCTTTTAAAATTTTTAATCTTTTGTTCTAAAGGACTAACCTGTGCAATGCTGTTAAGAAGGCTGCCCCATAAGATCTTCCAGAGAAGTGACTGTTCAGTCTAAAAGGAGCTTGTGAAATGATGTTGGCAATTCAGGCAATCCAGGAACTAGTCTAAGGCCAGGAAAATTGGAGCCTTGGTCTCAAGGATGGATGAGGTGCCTTTTGAGGGACTATAACACCAGGCAGAAGAGCAATTCATCCTATAAACACCATCCGAGACTGGGGGAAGGGTCAGGGGCTGAAAACTGCATCTTTAATTTGTGTGGAGTGTCTTTCATGAAACTGTAAGTTCATGGCACGTATAGATGTATGGTTTAAGACAAGAAAATGCTTCGTTTTGATGTTTTCAGTTAGCATATTTCACTTTTCGTGTTCCCAAGTGAAAACATTCTGCTCTGTTTAGCTGCCCAGTTAACATCCATGCACATCTCCAGATGATTAGGAGGGTGCTGTAGCTCGGGTGTTGCATGCCAGTGTTCACCACTGTGGCTCCAGGTGCCTGACCATGTCCTTTGTGGTCCCTTCTGCTTGGCTCTGGGGCTTCTTGGCTCCCATGTGTCACCACAAGACCTGGATGGAGGGGAAACTTTCCCATTGTAGGGAATGTAGTCTGACCAAGGGAGACCTGTAATGTGGAGGGTAAAGATCATGGGCCATCTGAGTTTAAAACTTCCATAATGGAAAGTGTTGCTGCTGGGAAACCAGAAAAAATCTGGGATGGCTTGGAAAAAAGTCCATTTTGTAACTTCAATAGACCAGAATGCATTGAAAATGCTGAAGCAGTATAAATTTTTTTTTTTTAACCTCAGTGATTGTGACCTGAAATGTTTCACAATATAAAAATAATTTGAAAGCTCATTTAGACAGAATCAAAATAACCAGACCTCCTTAAAAACAAGTTGCCTTAGATTACAGAGCAGAAAATATAG
Organism: Haemorhous mexicanus; assembly: GCF_027477595.1. Classification (NCBI taxonomy): domain Eukaryota; kingdom Metazoa; phylum Chordata; class Aves; order Passeriformes; family Fringillidae; genus Haemorhous; species Haemorhous mexicanus. Next base: position 135,146,150 of record NC_082341.1, read on the forward strand.
TAGGTTCATATGTAATCCACCAGACCACAGCACATCCCAGGAAAGTCATTACATCTGAATACTGTTTCCATGGAGGCTGATAGCAAAACTCCCCCTGATTTTGCTGGCAGAATTTCACCTCTTGGATGCAGTGTAAGCTACTCCTGTAAGAGTCAGCAAACACCTCTGTTCTAACCATGAAAAACCAGGACCACACCAGCACAAGTAAAGATTTTCTGTGACATGTCCATTGCTAAATGAAAAATAGTAATGTCATTTAGCATGCTGATGACTATTCCTCAAAGTGCAAAAGCAAATGAAAGGAAGAGGTTTGTCTTCTCTGAAGTATTCATATAGATTGGTGATTTTTTTACAATATTCCAGGCAAAATAATTTTTAATATTCTTCTATATTTACTTTCTCAGACTCTTGTGAAGCCTAAATAGAAGTTTTGTAGAAGATGGTGTTCTGTAGAAGATAGTGGAATAGCATTTTCCTTTTTCTGAGTAAACTTTCAGCCTAAACTTACCATTTAACAATGGAAAAGGGTAGGATTTAAGTGATATCCTAAATAATAGACTTCTCTTAAACTGTCTGCATGCCTAAATGACATACATAAATATATGCATTTATCTGACTTTTCCCTTCCCAGACAATGAAATGACATTTACAGTAATTACACCACATTTCATTACATGAAATTAATTATTTTAAAATAATAATGAGAATAATAATAACAGCAATATTAATAGTATTAATCCTTAATCCAAGTATAATAATATTAATTTTAAAATGATAATGAATAAATATTATAATAATTAAAAAGTAATACTAAATAAGCATAAATAAAATTACCAAATAAAAAGCAATAGAAGCCATGAATTTTTACTGAAAATCAGATTTTTATTTCTAGTCATGTAATCTGAAATAAATTTCAAGTAACATTTTAAATCTGTTTTGGAGCTGTAATAATCCTACCTCTTGGCATTTTAACTAAATTGCAGCACACCTCTGTCCCACTGAAATGTCTAATTTTTATTGTGTTCACAGAGTGCATTAAGCTTTCTACATGCTACTATTTTTCTGAAGAAAGTGTAAGCATTAATCCCTTCCTTGGCATGAAAAGTTTGGGCAATTCAAGTTTCATACAAAGGTTTTTCTAGCCCTATTTAGAATTCTTCTGGAGGGCTGAAGGGCTGACTAAAGCCAGTTGAAATTGAAATGGTGTACAAACCTCTTTCTGGTTTTTCCAGAAATCACACAGTGAATTCTATCCAAAATTAATTTCCTTAAGCCATAGGTATTAGAATTGAAATCAGACACTTAGATTTTAAAAGTCACAGAATCACAAAATATTCTGAGTTGGAAGGGACCTATAAGGATCATTAAGTCCAACTCTGAAGTAATTCTTTTGTAAAGAAACCCCAACCCTTTTAAATTAAAACTTAGAAAAACAGGTGAGATATTGTGATCCACATTTTTCAGCCTATCATCTTCAACATCCAGTGCAACCACTTGAGGAAGCAAGTGCTGAAATTGCCTTCCTTAGCTGGGTATATAAAACAGGAATGTCTTTCTGCAGTTATATTGCCAGTGCAATTCTCCACTCAACAATGTCAAGACCTTTTCTTTTTGTGGACAGAGGTACAGAAATTCTCTGAAGAATTGAGGCGTGACTTAGATAGCATTTGCCAACACTCCTGAAATTGCTAGAGAAGTAGACACTACCAACAGACTCAGAGGTTGTTAGACATAGTGCCCTGGGAAAGAATTGTCCTTCCTTTCTTCTGCATACACGGTGAAATAGTGGTTTGTTGTGGTTTGCAGTACTTCAAAAAATTATTTAAAAAAGGGAAATGAAGGTATAAGTGCAAGTAAGCATGTAAAGGGGTAAAGTGTTAGACTTTCTTCTTAGGATGGTAACTTGTGAGACTTCAGGGTCAACAGTGAAGCAAGATTCCCTTTCTATGCTACCTTCTGCCCACCCACTGCTCTTGAGATTGCAGAAGCCATTAATTAAATTTTTCTTAACTTTTCTCATAAACCTCACAGCTTATTGCACTGTCACACTCTTCTCAGCAACTTCTATCCCAAATCTGCCCCTGTTCAGAAACACCAATTTCAAACACCCCTATAACATAACTGCTGAGACAGGGCAAACCTGAGCCCGAAACAAATATTTTACAACTTACAGTGATTTTTCAAGGTCTTGAATCAACATCCCTCCATCACAACTAAGCTCTACAAGATGTAGAACTGCCATCATAGATGTTACTTTTCATAGATATTAAAATTACTTGAGTGGAAAAAAATCAAGCCTCTCCATTTTCAAGACTTACATTCACACATCTTGGGTACCAGCTTTCTGCAGAACTAAAAAATTCACACCACCTCTTTAGACAGAGAGTGACCTCCTTTCATGTCCATCCCAGGATATTTTGATTTGAGCACTGAACTTCATAAGACACAACCTAAAATTGCACTTGTGATGTTTCATTGGGTTGATTATAGTGTCTGAGCTCCTATGTTCAAAGACATACAGGATACTTTATTTTATTGAAGCTGTAAATGAGAGTAAACATCCAGGAGTAACTGATTGGCCTTCAGTTTATATAACACAGTTTGTGAGATCCCAACTTACCTTTACTTGATCTGACACATCCTTTATAGACACCTGGTTATGAAATACTGGAATGGAGGGCAATAAATGCTAAGATACCAAGGTGTTTTCTTCCTAACCAGACATTTTCTTGTGAAAGTTAGTATGGGAGTGTCTGTGTTATGAGAGTGGAAGGGAAAGACACTGTAGGATCTGTGTGAGTACCAACAGAGCTAACTGATGTATCCTCTTGAAAATATGAAGCAAAGGTCATTGCTGTGTTTTACACAGAGCAGAGGACTGAGAGTATACATCAAATGGGATATCAGTGCTGTGATGTAATATGAGCAGGAGAACCTCATCCCATGCTACTCTATGGGACTGCTGGAGTAAAATGCTGGGAGAGAAAAGGGGAAAAACAGAGAAAGGGGAGAAGTTTAAAAAGCAATACAATTCCAGGAACTAAAGTATTCTGATATTGGTCTAAGATTCAAGTCAAATTAGATATAGAGATCCATTCCCTGCTACTCATGAGTTAAAATCGAAAAGCGTCACCTGACACTCTTTACAAAGTATTGTGTGGGTAGACTCCTGGCTCCGGGGGTCCTTGATGCACACTGCTCCTGACCCTGCTTTGCCTTGTAGAATTCATCCTGCACTCTCCTTGAAGCAGTCACAGAGGCTAAAACAGGATATCTGAAGTGATACTCAAATACCAGAGATGTCAGCTTTTAGATAATGTGAGGACAGCTGCCAGTTATCTTAGGTTCGAGATCTTTGGGTTACATGCTTAGTGTGTTCCTCTGTGCTCATGGTCCATGGATACATCTCAGACATTTTTAATTTCCTTTTCTTATCACCACTTCATGTGTTCTGCATGTGAAATGTTTAAAAATAGCATGAGAAGATAAGAAAAAAAAACCCAGAGTCTTTCAGGTAAACTCAAGGTTGTGTTCTTGGATAATTAGTGATGCCTCCACTTCAACTTTGTGTCATCTTTTTCTGGAGTCTGGTACACCTTCTCTTTTTCTGGAGTCTGGTACACCCTGGCATTGGTATGTTCATAGTGCAGGGAGGACACTGAGGTACCAATGAGATTTTTTTTCTTAGAACTGATCTATTGCTTGCTAAGTCAATCCATCTCCAGAGGAACACAGCTACCAGTCAGTCTTTTAAAACAGCATGGATTAGCAACAGATGTTTTCTTAGTCATACAATGGAAAACACTTTTTTCTCCTTGTGAAGGAAAAAACATATTTTTCTGGACTTGGTACAGTCTGCAATGGTTTGGGTATGGTCTTCATCCACAATAGCTTTGGTAACAACACATATAATATAAGACAACCATCTTGCCTTCAGTTATTTAAGAGAAACCTGACTCCACTCCTGAGACAAAAAACTCTGGCCAAAGGAAGTTGAGTTGGCTTCTTCTTTCTCTGAAAAACAGACCACACAATTGTGGTGGATGAAAGAGTGGCCAAAAAATTAAGAGATAATTTTCAAATATATTTTTTTTCCGAATACAGTATTTTTTTCCCAGTCCTTCCACCCTTGTGATACGAACTACTGCATATGCTTCACAAAATTACCATCTACTGCTCAGTTGTTTATTTTTGTAATCACTGGATTTAATTTCATTTGTTTGCCTTTTGACCCTGTTTTGATTGTGGAGAGTTTTAATAATCAAGGGATCTGTAGATTAAAGTCTATTTAATGCAATATTCTTTTCACATAAAATTGGAGGAATTTCACCAGCATTATTGACATGCTGATTTATCCCCACAATCAAGTAAGCACTGAAGTTACTAGAAGGGGATTTTGATTTCTTTGCTTCCTTTCCTTTTGATACCGGTTTTAGTGTTTTGCTCTTTTTTTTTTTTTTAATTATAACCAGATAGTTTTGTTAAATTCATTTAAATTTTGAAACCCAGACATGTAGTTCATTTCAGATTTTTAAAAATCTACCAACGTGGATTTTTCTACTAACTATAGCTGAGTCAGGTCTGTTGACTCTTGTAGCTGCTTTCTCTTAAACAATCTGCTGAATTGTACAATACTCATCTGAGCATAATGTTAGACTTGAAATGCCACCAAGTATATTTTATTTTTGAAACACTCTGATTTTCTAAATCACTCAGTGATTTGAAAGTCAGTGGAATGAAGCTCAGAAGAAATGGGAGAACCAGATTTACTGTTAGTTTGATATTTGGAACTGACATTTCACTCTGCATGTGAATGCTGAAAAAGCTGCCAAAACCAGGCTTTGCTAAAATATCATAATTACTGGTTCCTCTACTCCCAAATACAACATTGTTTGGTGAAAACAATATCTTCTTCAGTCCCTTCACTCCACTATCTATTGTTTTATACTGGTTATTTATAAAAGGAAATGTCTGACTTTTTAAAATGGAATAGTTGTGTCAGTATTTGATTAACTTCTTCTCCCTCTGCATTATCAGTCTTGATTTAAACAGCAGGTCATTGTGTTCTGATTATCTCATGTTTTAACCAGTCAGCTCCTTTTTCTTTTGCTTTTTCTCTACCAAGATGAACCTTGGGTTTTTTTCCCCTTTAAGAACGTCTCTATATGTTGTGCCACTGTGCTCTAGAATGGGTCCTTGTGTCTTTTGGCATGCTGAGAGGAGCCATGGGCTGGCTGGTGTCTGAGGCATGCCTGGCTGCAGATGTCTATGGCCAGACAGGGTGTCTTGGCTGGGAGTCCAGTGGGTCACTCCCCTCATGCAAAGCCTTGGTGCTCACTGATAGTGCTGCATGAAATGAGGTTCTGCCCAAGATGAAAATTGGTTCCAATTGACTTCTGCAAGACGTCAGTAAAGGTAGACAGATGTTCTCTTTCTGCAGATACTATAAAAAATAACAATGAGCAAAATATAGATAATGCAAAATGTCAGGCAGCCTGCCAAGTGGCACAGTGCAGCTAATCCTTGGTGACTGTGCTGTTGGGTGGAGAGCACCGTGCTGTGCCACAGGACACGGCTGTCTGGATTCAGTTTTACTGTTACACATACAAGACTTCCTCAGATGAGACTGCCAACCCTCTTCCTGTACCTCAATTGCAGTTCTTCTTTCTCAGAACAGCTTTTACCCGCTCCTGAATAGCAGGTATCCAAGAGTGTGATTGCTATTTGGGATCAGTGCTATCTGCCAGGGGAGGAAGGTTGTGCTGATACCTTTAGCAGGGCTCAGGACCTGCCCTTCCAGCCCTGAGTACCAGAGCTGCCTTCTGAAGAAGTTCTGACCATTGTGGTCTCTCTGAAACCACACAAGGCATGGACTCGACCAGCTGGATTATTAAAAAGCTTTTTAGATTGAAGACCTTCATAGTTTTGTGACATGGTCTAGACTATTTCTGTGTACAACAGCAAAATAATGCTTGAAAGCTGAAAGATCCCAGTCTTTGTGTTCTTGGTGAAGGACTTGACAGGGTATGGTTTGTGACAGCAGTACACTGTTCTTGCTTGACTCTAAATCTTAGTGCTGCATTTCCTCAAGCAGCTGTCTGCAGACACCCTGAAGCCTGGGGGGAAGGACAGTTGCAGTTTTCAGTGGTGGTCACTGCACAGAGCTGACCACTGGTCACTTGCCAGTACAGACCCACCTCCTGGGAGGGCACTGTGCTGCTGGTATGACTAGAGGCACTAGTATGCTGAATGGTTGGTGTGGGGCTGACTCAGAACTGCACCCCTTTAAAAATGTCTGTTTTCCTGGCTGCTTGACAAGGTTTTTCAGTCATATATTTCTTCCCAGAATTCACTATCATGAGAAACCTTTCTGTCTTCTGCCTGTCAGGGCAAGCATGTCTGTGACAGCCTGCATATACTGAAAACTGTCTGTATGTTGGGTTGAGCTGTTGAAACTCCTTTTCCAAGTGTGTTACTTTCGTTATATAGCATTTAGATTACACTTACTGTTTGTTTAACTTCTTTGTAGCAGATCTAGTTATTTCCAAAGCTGCTTGGAGCCTTTTATCATGATATTTTACTTTTTTCCCCTCATCTGTTTAGGCTTAAGTACTCTGTATATGATAAAAAATTGTTTTATTTTCCTGTAAAACACCTTGGATACGGAATACAACCCATATGGCAGTTTAAGGAAACAGCATCTCCCAAAGAGGGTGTTGAATGTGCACAAATATGTTCTTGTTTTTTACTAGGGGCACCTGCCAAAACCCTGCTGACACATCAAGTGTAAAAAAATATTTGGCATCAGTCATCTCCTCCAAAATTTCCTTGTAGATATTGGAAAATATTCTCTTTTATGTATTTATTTAATTCTGCATGATATTTCCTGGTCCCTATGGTCACATCTGTATGGAAAAGTAAACATGGCATGGCATGTTCTCCAGTACTGAGGCCAACTAGTCCATCCTGGTAAATTTGCTGTCCCTTAAAATAGTGACAAGTTAGTAGGGGTGGACCTGGGAAAGATTTAATCTATTTATCGAAACCTAACTTGAAAGGACTAAATCAGAAGTCAGATTGAAGACTATCTAGCTGATTTATAGCTAGAGGGAGGTGGCAGGAACAAGAAGTGGGTAGGTGATGGCAAGAAGAGAAAGAGAAGAATCCAAAATATGTTCAGGTCAGTGTCATCCTTTCCTCCCTGCGAGTGGAGCCAATCTGGGGCAGCCCACCTCACCCTGAGCATGCTTCTGCTGCATGCTGGCGGAGGGCTGGCCGGCTCTGCTGGGTGAACACTCATCTCTGCTCTTCACCATGCTGGTCTGAAGCTTCCCAGAGCAGAGCACAGGGACCTGTGGAGACAATGGGCATCCTGGAGCAGAAGCTGGTGCCACAGAGAAAATGCTTTCCGTGAAAATTAAGGTCACATCTGTCCATTCTTGCCTGCACCATATGGCTGTGGGCTGGCTGGGTCTGCACCATTGCCTGTTCAATAACACAACACAGGCTGGCCTGGGTCCTCGGAGTTTTGGGGAGGAGGAGGAAGTGAATACAACCAAACAGCTCTTGCAAGGATCTTGCACACTAGCTGCTGAGGGAGGCAGCATTTGCAGAGCATCTGCTGTCACCCAGACTCATCCCTTGGTAGATGGATGCTGGGCAGAGTTTGCCTTCTTGGATGGGATTGGCAGTGCTGAAGAAAGTGCAGGGTGAAGGTCAGAGATGTGTTTCTGTGGGTGCCTGCCATGGCAGTGCCTTGTGTGAGCCTCAGGGATGCCATGTGGGGTGACCACCAGTGACCGCAGCTCTGCTTGGGACTTCATGACGTGTGGTGACCTCAGAGAGAGGTGGGTGCTCCTGGCTCTGCCTGCTGCTCCTGGTGGGCTTCCCTGATGAAACACAGGGTGTCATCAAAGAGTTGGGCAGAAGGTACCAACAAGTCTACATAGTGACAACACAGGGACAATATAGGATAGGAATGATCTGGGCAATGAGCCTATCCAGCTTCACATTCATCCTTTATTTATAGCTGTGGGAACCTTCTCAGGGTTTGTCTTCTGTTGCTTTTTCACGTTTTTTTAACGGCCTTATGTCCTAGAAGTGTTCCTTGATTTCCTAAGTATTTTGTCACCTGTTTTCTTGGTGACACTAAGAATTTGGCATATTTTTATGCCAATGAAATTTTCAGCAAAGCATAACACATTGCATTTAGATTTGATAAATTGTTTTAGTTGTAAAGTCAAGGTTTCTGTTAATCACTCTGAGTGCAACATTTTGCTGTTTTGTTTTGGTTTATTTTATTTCAAAACATATTTAAGACAAATGTGCAATCAAAACAATTCATGTTAAAACTGCACTTGTCTTCAAGCAGGTTTAATCCAAAATGATTTTTACAGTTTTTTTAAAAGTAACCTTAAATACTTTTTGCAAGACTGACTAGAACATGAATAAGAATTGATTTTAACATTAACTGGTTTAATTTTGTTTCTCTTATGTACCTCTTCTTGTTTAAATCCCTCTATACATATATTTGTATGCATTGTCGGCAATCACCAAATAATACAGCACTACCCATGACTGAGTTATAGTTATTTTAAACCAGCCGTTTTCAGCAGTAATAATTAAAAGAGTTAATAGTAGTTCTTATATGTAGCTATGCAATTATTTGATATAATCCCAAATAGGATAATCTGCACTTAAATCCAAGTGGCTGAAAGAACTGTAGTCCATGAAGGAGCGTGCAATAAGCCTCTGGCATCCAAGCACATGAATCCTTACCTAAGAAAAAGAATTTGAAGTCCCCCTTACTGCCCAGCTTAGGTTTGGGAAGTCTGAGAATGTTTTAATGTCAGATATAAGCACTCTCTGAGTGGTGAGGAGTGGGAGGCTCTTCCTAAGAGCACTGCACCAGTCCCAGATTTGGGGTGGGAATTACCTTGTGCCAAGCACAGGAGTATCCCTGGACCATGGCCCCACTCAAGGCTGCCCTTGTGCTTTGTAGAAGCTGAATCTTGTTCCAAGAACAGGTTTCTGTGGGACGACACGTGGCTGCCCAGGACACTGCAGCAGTGTTTAAGGTGGCATACGCAGTGCCAGCCCTGGGACTGGGAGGACTGGGACTGGGAGGACTGGGAGCAGCACCTTTGAGCAACCTGATGGCAGGGCTAGAATGCATTGCCTTGTGTGTCAGAGCCAGGGCTTCCACGCCTGAGCTACACTCCAGCACAGGATGATGGCATCATCTTCCTTACTCCTTTCCTTATGCAATGTTTCCCAAGCATGCTTAAAGATTTCGCATTAAAATCCATTATGGCTTTTACCTAGTAAATCACAACTAATAGGTCTAATACTGAGCAATTATCTCAGTACCCTGAGCTCTCCCTTCCCTAGGGTAATGTGAAGTAGGAATTCAATCTTCCCCTGCATGTATGAGTTCCTCTTCAGTCCTGCTAACTCCACCACTGCGCTGGCAACAGACTCCTAAGCTTCAGCTTCATCTTCTTGTCTTCATCTGGGTGCCTTGTGTGTGCAGCCAACAGCGTTCACTGACACACTCTCCATAACCCTCAGCAGCTCACTCAGCTCTTCTGCTTTCCTAGGCTTTCAGGACTTAGTGTCCTCTTTGGTTCTGGCCTCAGGCTTGGAAAAGTGAATGCTGCCAACCTGCTTGGAGCCTACAGGGTATTTTACAATTAATAGCATCCCTATTGTTTCCTCAAAGACCACTTGGTATTTTCAGCTTGAACATATCTTTGCCATTGTTTCATTTCCTCTTTGTTTCCTCTAACAGCCTGTTTTGATTTAACTCTATGTAGTCAGTCATGACATAGATTAAATTGAACTGTGTATGACATTTGAAAAACACATGGATAGTTGTCTTTATGTGGTTGGAGTTCGCACACTGATACTTGCTTTTCTTATTACTCGCTGAATCGCCATCACACCTGCACCTGCAGCCTGGTTCTAGCTGGAAACCTGTGTATTTGTACCTCAATGTGCCTGGCAGCAATCAAAACACTGAACTAGTCAGTTTCTGGGCTGGTGGCTCTCTTCTAGCGCTTCTTCTTGAAGGAAAATTGGCTTTGGTCTAAACACTTTCTGGGAATGTCTCCTTTTTGCAGAGTCTTTTATTGAAGTTTATTTTTCCCAGTTTTCACCACTATTACTCCTCACTTTCCAGCCAATATTAATCACCCCAATGAAAAATATGAACCTCAGCTCTTGAAAGCATACCCCCTTAGGTGTCTTTTTTATGAGCTACAAAAGTCTGCATGAGGTTGCCCAAACATATGTTTGTGTATTTAACATTTCTCATAACCTGGCAGATGTTACCTGCTCTATCATGTTACAGTGCAGAGTTTTCAGGTGTAATTCCTATGTCTGGAAAACTTTTCCCTGCACACAGTGTGGGCTTGCAGCAGGCTGATCCTGCTCGCAGAATCTAGTGCTAATCTCTTGGCCCATGTCCATGAAGCTGACCAAATCACAGAGCCCTTTTTTAAAGAGGTATTTATTCTGTTTTGCTAGTGAGTGATAATTAGTAGATTTCCCACCAGCAATTTGAGAGAATGGATGGGACTGCAAGAAACAATGAGAAACACTGGACTCAGAAGGTCTTAGAAAGAAAAGTCCTCCTTTGCTTTGACATTGTTTTGGTTGCTTATGACTTCTTGATGTACAAAAACTGGCTATCAAGCTATGATGCTAATAAAGAGCCACATTTTTTTTGTGCCTCTACCTCCCCTGGATTTTCCTTAGCTTCCAACAGGGATTAATTTGGCCCAAAGCATCCACTCACAACTTCTATGGTTGCAGGGGTAGGCAGGCTTTCTGGCATGTGCTTTGCCGAGTCATTACAAATTCGGTCTCTGGGACACAGCTGTGCTGGGGCTGCTGCTCTCTCTCACAGACACTTCATGGAGCCCCAGGCTGCTGACACTGCTCACCTCCTTGAAGTGTTTCCACCTTGCCTTCCCTCATTGGGCCAAACCACCACAATTATTGCTCTGCTTTCCCCCCTGCCCTTCCTTGGCACCAGCAGCATGGACTTTTGGGCTCCTGTGCCCCGCCACCCCTGTGCCCCGCGTGCAGGTGGCTTCTGGTGGTCATGCATTCTGTTGTGTCAATGAGCAGCTTGGATTTGGGGAGATACTGGAGGCTGCTCCTTATGAAGCAGAAGATGGAGCTCAAAGTAGCCCTGAGTGCCTGATTAACACTCCTAGGATCTCAGGTCATCCATTAACAGTGCTAATATATGAGGGAGAACAGCATTCTATTTCATGTGTCCAATTTATGAGACACTTCTTTTCTAATATAATTTTTTTTCATCTGGTGATCCAGATAAAAGAAAGTTCTAATGTTATGACTAGAAATGACAGATTTTAAAAAATTTTTCAAGTCCCCAATTTTATCTTCTTTTACTTTTGTAACTTTTCCATAACTAAGCCACATTTTTCATGGTAGAAGAGAGATTAAAGTGTTTTGCCCTGATTTTGTCAGGTGTGTAATTCCTGGAATTCTGAACAGCTATGATAACACCATTTTGACTGAACTGTGGCTTCTGATCTGGCCCAAGCAGTGAGTTCTAGTCATCTCTCTATGTTCCTATGTGAAAAAAGAAAACATAATTTACTCTATTGATTTTAGCAGAGATTGTAGAAGATAAGGAAGTGGCAGTTCCTGAAGGTCTCTGTTCCTTTCTAGAGCGGAGGTCTAGAGAAAGATTGGAGGTTTCCTTCAGCCAAGCCTTGAGTGTCACGTTGTTTGTCCCCAGTCTAAGTCTGAGCAGTGGTGGCCTTCATGGAGGCCACCTGACTTCCTAAAGTTTCTACGGGGTAGATAGACTTTGCTACAAAGCATCTTGTCCTGGAAGAGATCTGGGTTTAAAATTCCACATTGGCTACCAGCATTGGTACTCACATACCACCCAGAAATCCATTCAGATTTTAGCTTGACAGGTCCCTACCCATAGATGTTTCCTCCTTGCAGCTCACATGACTACAACACATCTAAAAGCCAAGCAGCCCCTAATTAGTCTACTTTTCACAGTACATCTTGCTTTAAGGATCCTGGAGCCTTCTCTGCAATGTATTTGCCCTATAGCAGACTATTTCACTCTCATTTTCTTTCATCTAAGAGAGCAGCCCTGGCATTAAAGCCCATGGCATCACACGGGGGTCCTGCTCATGCACATGCTGGCACACAGCAGCAGGTCACAGGGCAGCACATGGCGTTGTTCTCATTTCTGCTGAACATTGCTTCTTTGAACGCTGCCTGTGCCTCCAGAGGAAAACAGAAGATATGTCAGGCTAAGTTAATTTGTGGGCTAGACAAGCTGAACAGTATCTCTGTAAGGGTTTTGCACAGAATGTACCGGTGTCTCCAGACTTGGAAAGAGCTTGCCTTTCTGAGTCAGGCAATGGGAGCCAAATTCAGATGTGAATCTGAGTTCTCCAAATCTGGAGGGAGTCTGAGCTGGTGTATTTTACACCTTCTTCCGCCTCCCCTCATCCCACGAGTGTATTATGCTGGCCTAGCTTCCCTCAGATTTAGTTTTCATTTATGTTCACTGAGATGCACTCAGGCTCACATCCACCAGCCACAGTTTAAATCCCCCTGCTTTTTGCATAAATCCTGAACCTAGCCATCCAAGTCTGTATTTAAGGAATTTAAGGAAGTCTCACATTAGTTAGTAATCAACCACCAAAGGGTTGAGAGAGAGATGGGTAGTGCAAGAAGAGCAGCTAGCAGAGGAGCATACATTCAAATTAGGTTTCTCCTTTTTTTTTGCCTCTGTACTCATTTGCTCCTGACCATTGGTAAGTGGTAACAAATTATCAACTGGCCTTTCTGATGTATTTTTGGGACCATGGTCCTGTGCTAACCCCAGGTGATCCTGATGTAAAGAGAACAGTTCAGGGTGTGATTTCCTTCCACCACTGGAGTCAGAGGGGCATAGGTTACAGATAAGCCCACAACTTAATTGAAGACTAAGCATTTGCTTGTGTCATTCTAAGGTAGGTATGTCAACGTGTATGTCGTTATCAACAATGTAATTAATTACACTTTTCTCATTACTGATGGTATTGATAAAGTTATCACAAATTTAATTATCAACATAGATGATTTGATATCCTGAATACAGCCATTTACCACTTCAGAAGAAAAGAGAGATCTATAGAAAAGCACACATACAGCTAAAACCTTGGCAAACCACATCAAAAATATATCACCACTCATATTCAACAGTGACTAGGTACCTTCTATATTTTAATTTAAATATCCTAGTGACTGTGCTCATATACTCTGAGTCATATTTGCTTTGTCTTTGCCATTGACAAAGTCCTCAGGGGGACTAAGAATTCTATATATCTTGTGGAGGGAACAAGTTATTTCTTGAAATAGCTTTCCCATCTACCCCAGTTTTGATTGGGTTTGGTGGTACCCTACACTACACTTACCTGTGGTTTTCTTGTTCTCTGGATGAGTAACATGTTCAGTTTCCTAAGCCACTAAGGTGGTACTTTTCATCGGCCCTAATTTCATATTGAAAAGAAAAAGAAATTCAGGCATTACATTCTAGCTAAGGAAATGGGCCAAGAATGAAAATAGCATAACTGTAATCCTTTTTCATGATAAAGGGACAGTTTTCACAGGTTATGCATGATAGAAGTATTGTTTTTTATTGACCACTACAGTCAGGGAGCCACAGGAAAGATTTTGTAAAGGTTTTGATTTATTTATATAATTGAAAAACTTCTCTTTCCAAACATGAATTAAAGTCCAGATTGTATGTGTTTGAATTTGGATCAGTTTCTCTTTTATCAACTTCTTCCATTGCTTGCCAAACTGGAAGAGACAGAAGGCCCCATGAAGAAAACATCTCTCACCATCAGCCAAATTAGGGATCACATGCTTTGAAATGAAGGAAAGGTGATCTCTCATTGTAGTTTATTCCATCAACTATTTCCAGCACTCTCAGGACATCTGTAAATAGTGTAATCTCAATTTCCTCTTCCTCAGCACTTTATAAAATTGAACATATGGTAAGAGGGAAGGAGCAAAGATAACTGATCAGGTTTAGGTGTGATTACACTACTGCTCTGGCTTAATGATTGAGTTAGAACAGGGCTCTGGAAACGGCAAAGACTATGAATTCTCTCTTTTTTTCCCTTGCTTTACTGACTGTCTCCCACAAAGATCAAGGAAAAATACTTTCTCTTTGTAAAAAGCAGGCCTGCTTTTTTGACTTGAATAAAAAAGAATGGTGAAATTCATAATTCAGGTATTCCTTTTTAACTTCAGATTCTTTTTTTTATTCCTTTTCCCCATATTTTATCCCTTTTAGTTATATAAGGATTGAGCTGTTAATATTATGTTCATGTAAGAGATGCTGCCTAGTGGCATTTGTCCAAAGTAGCTTTCTTAAACTTGAGAGCTTTCCTTCTGGCTCACAGCTCTAAACTTTTCCTGGTCTAAGAAGTTTTACCACTCCTGAAGATGGACCTCACTAATGAAACTAGCCTGGTGGGCAGAAGGGACTGTCACCTCCTGCTTGCTTTCCCTTCCAACTCTGCCTGCTCACCACCCTCTTTTGGCAGACACCACTGCTTCATTGGCTTTGCTGGTGGAGCTGCTTCTCTGCTTTTCTAACCTGTGCTTGTCCAAATCAGCCAGATGACCTAAAATACTAAACACTAAAAGAAGTAATAATGTTTGCTAATCTGGATGAATGAGATGAGGCAGTGTTCTTGTGAGTAGATGATTAGGCAGACTTGAGAGGGAAAGTAGATATGCTATGATAGGGGGTTTTTGGTTTGGGTTTTTTGGTGGTTTTTTTTGTTTGTTTGTTTGGTTTGTTTTTTTTTTTTTTTTTTAACAAGTGGGAATTAGTTGGTAGTAAGGAAAAGCACACTGAAAGAAGTGGTGTCTGGGTGCCTTCTGTAGAAGCAGGCAGGAAAATGGACACTTGTACTATATAGATAATTTACACCCAAAACTGCCAAAGGCAAGACCTGAGCAAGTTAATCTATTTAATAACGTGTTCTGACTCTATCTGGTTAGCAGGATAGCATTCTTGGTCATTTCAAACCCTGTTCTCTGTTATCTTGGTAGCTAAAGGCCTTCACTGTGCGAGTGGATTATATTTTCCCACACACTAATACTGGAAAACAGCTTCTGGGCCCTGAGAAGACCCTCTAACCAGAAACCATCAACAAAACAAGCACAGCTGAGGAAAGGTGCTCACTGACATGAGTCTACATACAGTCACTGCTAAGCTGAGCCAAGTTCAATCAGTGGCCAGGTGCATCACAGGTGCTTTTGCCATATGCATATTCAAAGGTTTCTCTGCTCCCATTTTCTGCTCACTGCAAAAGTGAACAAACCTATGAAAATATAAAAACAAGGTTTGGATGGTGTACGAGTGAGTGTTTTTCATTCCTCCACATCACTTTTTCCCTTCACAAGAGTGTGGTGCCTCAGCTCCACACAGCAAATTGTATGCAGATGACAGTAGATGGAGTTTAGTAGCTGCAGCTCTGGATGCCAGGCTCTTCCCTCGCAAGAGAGCTTAATGAGCTATTAGTGGGTGAGAGGAGCCAAAGAGCCCCGGTACAGCTGAGCCTGGGATTTCTGCCAGTAGTTAGATGAAGGCTGCCCAATCTGTCCAGATTTCATGACAACAACAGGTTGGGGTGAGACTCCAGAGATTTTGAAACCTGAGGTGAACTGCTGGGTCCTGGCGGTTTGTGTTGTGGATGATTGTTCCACGTGGCCCTGAGCACAGGCTCAAATATCCATCAAGAAATGGGTCAGAGGATCTGGCAGATCCCTGAAATGTGCATCTTTGTTGGTCTTCTAGTCTTTTGCTTCTCTGCCAGCTTCCTACAGTAGAAGGAATGATGCATGAGACATTTGAACATCACTCGTGCTTTTGAGTAAAGGCTCTGCTCCTTGTCTAATATCAATCAAGCTGTTTTCTGATGGCTCTTTGTACAAATTCAATTGAAAACTGGTCCAATGTGTGCCATAGTGCCCTCATTCTAAGTAACGGGTACTATATTCAAAGGGTATTCCAGATTTCAAGCAAGTTATATTTCAGTCCTTTGCCAAGTGGGAAATTCATTGCCTAAAGTATGTTTGCCAGTCACTAGATAGTGTCTCTTCTGCTGTGACACAGTCCTCCTGTGAGCAGGTAAGGCAACTCTAACTTTGTCCTGCACTTGTCAGCTCCAGGCAACAGTGGTCTGCTGAAGAGAAGCATTTGTCTAAAATGGGTGGGAAATTCAGGAGTACAGATAGCTGTATCTGATCAATATTTTAAACCACTGAAAGCCAGAAGATGACTTGTTCAAAAATAGTTCTGTCTAAAAGATTTCGTGAAAAGCCATCTAAATTGCTTTTCATCAAGCAGGTTATGTAAGATGAGCAAATAGATCAAATTGGTAGACTTTACTAATAGCATTTTCCAGCTTTCAATTGGTGCATCTTTGCTCTAACTCACAGGAGAAATATGTGGAATGTGCACGTATCCTTATTCTCTGTGGTAAAGCTCATTCTAGTTTGGAGGCTTTCTTGTTCAAACTGGGAATAGTCAGACTGAAAAGCTTCCAAGTGTGACACACTCCAGGTTTTTCTTGTGGTGTGTCACTCTCATTTCTTCCTTTTTGGTTGTATTGCTCACTTTTTCTAATGCTTTAACTAAAAAGAAGAAAATAAAGGAAGAATTTTGTAATTTTGATAATGTTAGAACAGAATGTTTCACATTTTCAGAATTCCACTTTCCTCCCCCACATTGTTTAGCTGAAACAATTTGCTGAATTCAATCCAAACTTTCAAACAGCTTCAGTTGTCCTTCATTTTTGGTGAGTATACTATTTGCCTAAAACTTTTTGTCCAGATCTAAAATTTATCTCAAAATTCTCATAAATGAGATTTAAAATAGAGCACTTACCACTGCCATAATTTAGGGCAAAAACCCTCCCACTATCCACCAGTGGTTTTAAGTATCATGTATTACAAGCCAAAAAACTTTGTTGTAAAAGATGATACTTCAATCATATAATTAAATAATTTAAGGCTCCAATGTGCTCTTGAATTTTCACTGACTTTTCACATCCTCCTAATTTATGGCATTGCATTTCTTCTGAATATGTGTTGTTTTCCATCTCAGAGGAGACTTACTGAATTTTTGGTATATATCCTGTCTCTAGGTTGAGCAATATGTAATTAAATAATGCTTTTCAGGTGGTTTGGGGTACATGGGTAAAAGAAAACAGAGAAATTCAGATTTTTGTTTTCAGGACGCTCATTACTTTGTGTTCATGATATACTAACTCCGTAGACTTGACTTGCATAAGTAATTTCACTTTTTGTAACATCTCTAACTAATCACAGTTGCAGTCTGACAGATCCAAATTGGACAGATGTTTCTTAAAAATGAAATGTCCAAAGGCAATAGTGTTGAAGTTGCCAGTGAAAAAACAAAGACATCTGTACTTTCAAAATGAATTTGAGGGGGTTTTATTCCTTCTCCCAAGTTCCTATAATTTTTAGGTCACGTTAGAATCAGTGTGTGTTAGTGATTTGTGAAGTCCATTGTCTAGCAATGTCAAAAACTAAAAATGAAATCTATTTAATTTGGTATCACTCTGTGAGCTTCACTGTGTTTTTCAAATATTTCTTCATTTCTTCTTGGGGTAACATTCTCTCATGGGCTGTTAGGCCAGCAAATGCGTATTTCATGCACTTTCATGTGTCTATCAACTGGAAGTTCAGTTCCTGCCAATCTCTTTTTGTCTTTTCTCTTCTTACACTGATGTTCATAATAAAAAGATTGATTTGAGGTAGACATGCTAATCCAGTCTTTGTACCTTAGGCAAATTTTATAATTCAATATTTCTGCATCAAATTGCTCCTTTATTAACTATGGATAGTGATGGTATTTTTCTGAGTAATAGATCCAATGCAACCTTAACAATGGTGTTGTGATCATATTTAACATGATAAAAAGGTGCAGGCAGGAGCCATGTTGCCTATTAGGATCAGATTGTCTTCTACTTCCCTTTGTCCAAGTCTGCAGTCAGGCTGATGTACTGAAAAACTCAACTGGTAAGTGTGATATAAAAACCTAAACAGAATGAGACTGGAATGTGAGGGGAAAAAAAAACAAACCAACAAACAAAACCCAAACAATCCTAGGGAGGGTTTTTCCCATTTTCTATATGCTTTATTTTGGGAGGTGTTTCACTGAAATCAGAATTGCAGGTGGTCACCCCTACAGAAAAGACAGTTATCTTGCAGGACAAGAAAGACAGCCAAGGGGACAGTTCTACAGCAATATAAAATGTAAATCCCATATGATAGATGTATATTTTCCTCTGTCTCAGCTTTTCAGTCCAGCAAGCACATCTGGTTTTTCTGTAACCATTCTAGAAAGACTAAGATGAAGCCTATGTCCTGATTTCCCAGTAAGCTGGATCACTTTTCACTGGAAGTTTAGCTGACAGATTTTTGACTCTTAGTTTTTAAAAGAACAGGTATTTTGTTTTCAGGTGAGCATGATGCAATTTGCTTTTTCAAAGTCTGCCTTCCAGTTGTGCTAAGTCTGATTCTGGACACACGTGGAAGGAGGAGCAGATGCCCCAAGTGCATTATCAAAGCATCCAAACTGTAGGCTGTCTGAACAGTTGGAAGTGAGCTACAGTCTACCTTAACAACTCTATTAAAATTAATGTAATTAGTAGGTCTCACAGTATTGACATGTCTATATACATAGGTATTAATACCATTTGTTAAAAGCAGAACTGAGTATGTTTTCTTTCTTAAAGCTTCAGATAAATTATCCAGGTTTTCAAATACACCACTGGCTTTCAAACTATAGCACTAAGATAATTAGTGCTAATTCTACACTAAGATTGCAGTTTTTGTAATAAGTTTTTTAAATAATGACTTCCTATTATCATCCCAATTTAACAAATCTTTACAGATTGTCTATCAAATTATTAGGAGTTTTCTGAAGTCTTTGAGAATGGAAGCAATTCTAGGATGCTACCTTCAAAAAAGATTTATGAGGTTCGACACCTAAACCAGACTTATTTTATTCAATGAAGATTTGAATATTCATTTTTAATTTAAATACTGTCATTGGAATGTCATCTGGATGATTTTGAATACCATATTGTCAAATTAATAAGTGAACAAAGGTTTATCAAAATAATACGAATTCATTCTACCTTTTGAATTAACTCTTATTTGTAAGTAATCTAGTATGAATATGGGAAGCAAGAAAACATTTAGAGCAGTTATTGGCCTGTTCATCAGTGACAAGAAAAACTTCAGATAATTATAGAGCATCTAATAAGTGCCATCCCACATTTAATAAGTGTCATATCTCATAGATAATGGCCTTGATGGTAGAATATAGTTGGCCTTTGCAACAGTCACTCTAAGAGGGCCCAAACTGAATTGGGTCCTGCTTCTTCTGCCAAAAAGGAGGGGCAGGAATCTGAATTTTTGCTTCCCTGTCCCCAAGTACATCACTTAAATTAATTTCACTCCCTCAAATAAGAAAGGTGACTCTTTAATCTGCATTGTCTCCATGAACTATACTTTTCCTCAGTAGAATAACATCCTTAAATACACTGAACTTTAGTTACATTTATGAGTGAAAGGAGCCTTCAGTAGTTCAAAGTACAGTAAATGCTGCTCATTTCATAGTCTGCTTTACTAAGTTGCATAATCTGAGACACATAAAGCATGTCATAAGTAGAAGTGGAGAAGATATTAAAAGAAAAAAGAATGAAAAATAAACCCCAAAGCAAAATGAATAATAAATTATTCCTGTAACTGTATATCCAAACTATATACCTATATTTGCACAAAAACATATGTATATGCCTACACACATATGAGTAACCTTTTTCTACTGAGTTTAATAGCCAAGTGATTTAGCTTCAGTACCCAGGCACTAGTGAAAGTCCTGTCTGTAACTGAGGGTAAGACTACAGCTACTTACAATTTTCTCCAGAGCTCAACAGGTGGGAGCGATTCAGGCTAAGGGTTTCAGTTTAGCTAACTGTGTACAGTTTACTGTGCGCACTGACCATTTGTTAGATTTTAAACTAGCATTCAACTCCCCAAGTATTAAGGATCCTACTCTGAAATTGTGGCTCAGGCTCCATTTGAACTGCCTTACCACAAAAAAAAAAAACCTGACATAGTATCTAGCAAAGAATTATTTTCAGGAAGTATAAAAAATATATACCAAACGTATTCTTTTTTTAGCTACACTACAATTCTTTATTTTGTTTCCCATGACACATTGTGTTGTTATTGCTCAAGGCTTTCTGAAGAGTTAAATGGTAGTATGTTTACTTGAGACTAATAGAATAGCTCTTTCAGGGCTCAAAAAGCATTTTTTGTGTTTCCAAATAAGCTTTCAAAATATGGTGGCCAAAATATTTGAAATATGTGTCCCTGTGGTGATGTCATCCTCAGGGGAAACATACTTCTGATATGAAGTATTCCCATTAGGAATCTTGGAGATCTTACATCTGTATTCTTAACCTCAAGAGGTTATCAAATGATAATGGTAATTGTAAAATGGGATGTCATGTAATGGACTGCTGGCAGGCATGCTGGCCGGTAGTTGTAGGTCATTGCACAAATATTTGTGAAGGAAGTGAAGGCTTCATTTGGCCTTGACAACCAGACATCTTAGACAAATATTCCTGAAGTGAATAACGTTCAGATTCAGGCAGAACCAGAGCCTTTCTGGTCACTTGGGGAAGCGCAGACATGCATGCACACCAGAAAGGCAGAAAAGCCCAGTGGCTGTTAGACATGAGGTCTAACATGTTATTCCTAAACTAGGAATGACCACTCAGCTGCTGAGCCCTGGATACACTTGGATACACAAGGTTGTCACCTCGACCATTAGACTCACCATCTTTAGGAAATATCAACTCTCCTGTGCAAAGACTTGGCAAGTACCAGTCTGCAGAAGGAGCCCTGCAAGTGGGGAAGCCTAGCCAAGAGAGCATCTCAAAGCCATTCACCTTGAAAAGGTTAAAGAGGAGGACACAAGGGTGCACCTCTCTCAGCTGAGAAAACCTGATGCTGCCAGGGCAGCTTTGGACCCCTTGCTGTTTTTCACAGCAGTGGCAGCGACAGCATCTCCTGCTCCAGGGAGGCAGTCTCCCCTCCTGTGTTGCTGCCCTCTCATGGAGAACTGCCTAAGGAGGCAGCTGGCCATTAAGCTCTGGAAAGAAGTGTTTTAAGTGTTGAATTGCATGGGGAGTAGTCTCTGGTGGCTGGCCCACTCCTGCTCCTTCAGCCTGCAGTGGGGAGCACTCCATCTCAGCACGTGTTTTTCTCCTGGCACTCTTAGCAGAGAGGAGTGACAGATGCTATAACTGAGTCAACCACCTGCAGGGTTCAGGCATGGAAGGTCTCTTCAGAAAGTTAATCCAAATTAACCAGAGATGCAGAGAGGATTTACCAGCTGTAATAAAGCCTTCATTTTCAAATTTAGCTTAACTGAATTACAAGTGGAATCAAGCTATGCTGAAATCAGGTCACTTTAATTCTGAATAATAAAATGCCCACAAGAGTTTGATGGGGTGTAACTAATCCATTTAAAGCTCAGAGATCCAGAGAAACCTGCAGACCAGGCAATGTTGTATTTCACAGCGCTCTTTCAGCTCCACAGCTGACTATGGGGACTGGGTTCCCACCCTCCTGCTTTCCCCTTGCAACACAGTGCAGATGGAGGAACTGTGAGTTTGGAGCTGAAGCCAGCCCTAAACACTGTTTTGTGACAAAGCAGACAGGAGCTCTCAGGCCTGCCAGTGGCACTGTCCTCACACCATGCAAAGCACCACGCAAGCAACACCATACAGCTGTGCAGGAGGAATGCGAGGCCACGCTGTGCTGTGTGCAGGCTGCAGGTCCGGCTGCGGAGCCTGCTCCTTCCCCCTCACAGAGGGGTGATAATGGCCCCAGGGCCAACAGCATTCCTGGGATGATTCCTTCTTCCACCAGAAGTCAGATTCCTGCAATGAGTTACTTAGATGACATATAAAACTGGTTGCAATTTCTGTATGGTACCATTAGTTGACCGAGGCACCTGGCAGAGGACCTTGTGTGGATGAATTCAGTGCCATCAAAGCTAGGTGTGGAAAACCATGGTCACTCAAGGTGCTGTCGTGTGTGCAGTGCAGAGCTGTGATTATAAAGTAGCAGGAAAGTTAATCTGGTCCCTGCTCAGAACTTCACAGTGAGCTCCTTTGGCATTTGCTTAGCCTTTCCTTGAGCCCTAACCTCAATTTCAAGGTGCAAGGGTTGCATGGTAGATGAGGTCTATGGTCTGCCGTACCCTGCCTGAGCTGCTGAGCGTGCTTTCTCTGCTGACAGGCACATCTTGAAACTGGTTTTGGGGCAGACTCATCCCTCTGTCTCTCACCTCCTTCCCTGGTGGTCAGCACGTGCCTGACCCATTTGCAGCACAGTACTGTGGCCCCCTGCAGCTCCATGACATGCGCTGGTGTTCCTGAGTTGCTGTGTGTCCTGCATGGTAATAGCTGCCACAACATGCAGCTGAGGAAGAGCTCCATGTCCTAAGGACCCCTGCTTGGCAGCACCCCCCTGGGCAGCTCTCATCCCTTCTCGCCTTGTGCCCTGTCTGCCCCACACCTGCATGGCAGTAAGTATTGGAAAGGAGCAGTCCCACCTTTGTGCCAAACCTCTCCATCAAACTGGAGTTTTCCAAGCAGTGGAATTTGGAGACCAAAATAACCCAGCTTGTAGCTTTTTGAGCTGAAATGTGCTTGTCATACAGACAGCAATACCTTCTCCTCAACATAGCATTTGAAGCATCTTTGTGCCCTTGCTGTGTCGGCTGTGTCAGAAGATGTCCTGGTCTCCTCAGCAATCTCTTCTGCCCTTCTGGAAAGGGAGAGAGGGGGCCAAAAAGAATCAAGAGGAAAACAGGAGTATTTATCTTCTCACCTACATCAGTGTCTTGCACATAAGAAATAAAAAGGCAGAAAATGCACTGGTTGCAGGATTTTTGGAAAACTTTTCCACATGGGCCTAAAAGTGTACAATTTTGAACCCCTAAATATAAGGAAATTTCTCCATTTTGCCTCACTTCTGAGATGCACACATGTTTTTTTTGCCCTGAGCAGACACTCTGATAGACATCAAGAACATGCAGAGACTTACCCATGTGAATCAAGGCAAGAGTCTTAAATAAATCACTGTAAAATTGTTTTTTTACACTGTAGACTTTAAAAAGCAGTGAAACTTCAAATTTTCAAGACAGCTAAGATGTATCTGAGGTTGATGCTTCCGAAAGAACATATGATGACTCAAGCTTGGGCTGTTTATATCCATTAGGAATAGCTTAAATATGCTTCACCATCAGATGCTGAAAGTCTCTGCTGGAAGAAGGCCACAGAAATCACAGGTGAGTAATTTTTCTAGTTCTGCACCATCATGAATGCTGAAACACCCATGTGAGTAGCCAAACTGCCATGTATGATAAGAAATTGACTCACACATTCTCCCAGGTATGATCATCCACAAGCTCAGAGCTCAGTCTCTCTTACAGAACCAGACTGGAGAAGATGAGCCTTCCTTTCCCCCAGATGAGTGATAAAAGATGCAGAGAGTCTCCTTTTAATGGGCACTTCATCTATCTACACAATATGTACAGCTAAAAATAACCTGCAAGTAACATTGTTAATTATTGTCAGCCCATATTCAATCAGTTGATTCTAGTCATACTCTCACATCAATAACTCCTGCATTTTTTGCCTTCTCCAGACTAGAAAGAAGGACAGAGTAATGCCAAAGGCTCAAGAAAATGTGAGATTTTGGTTCCGTGAATTATGTTATTAAAGATCCCTTGTGTACTAAATACACCCCTAGGGGAGACCTTCAGGATCTAATGGGTTTATCACAAGCTCATCCAACTTTTCAGAGGCTGGGAGATAAGGTGCCAGGTTTCACTCATGGTAGTCCATGTTTTAAATACCAGGTGGGAGAGAGCAGGTGAGGAACTGTTGGATCTGGACCTGTTGGCTCTTGGATCTGTATGTTGGACTGATTTTTTTCTCTACTACTCCCAGCTCCAGTCAGAGTCAGAAAAAAGACAGTGGGCTGAGCAGATCTGCCTGATATTGCCAGACTGTCTGATGGGCCACCAACACGACCTTTCTGACCTAGCTAGTTAGACCAGGAATCCTTGAAGAACAGAATGTTATAGAATTTTATGGCATGATATAGAAAAGCAATTTACACCAAACCAAACCATCTTCAAAAAGAAAAAAATGGGCAAGTCAAAAATATGTATCTGGTAAGTGTATCTGTCTGATTTCTATTATCTTTGAGAAAATGGGAAACAAAATGCATTTTGTAGTCATATTCAATAAACCACTGAATTGTCTGGGTTGTTATTCTGTCTAGATTGATTTATACCTCTCTAGTTGCAGTTTTTGTGATAGGTAAGAAGAGTTAGAATTTGATTCACCTCCCTCTTCAGTTCAAATGTTGCTGCCCCCTTGTCACTCTCACCTATTCAGAGAAGGAATGTCATGTACAGCATGCTATTATTTTTTGTTCAAGTGAAAGAACATGTTATTTATAAAACATACCCACTTTTCCACACCTAAAGGGCAAAACTGAACCTTTTGACTTTCCATCTTTCCAGATGTGAAATTCCAGATCAGATACAATCTAGAACAACCTTTTTTTATGACCCATCTCTTTACCTCTCTTCCATTCCTTTTCACAGCAAATAAATTGCATGAAAAGCAGTTCTGTCTGAGAACTCTGTCTCAAAAGAGTGGAGCAAGTCTTGAATGACCTTTGACTTCTTGGTGTTTCTTGGTCAGAAAGATTCAGCATCAATAAGGAAAAATATAAAAAAAATTTAACAGGTAATATTTTTTTTGTAATGTGTAGGGCAGGATGATACAGAAATAACTCACTCTGAACAACTCCCACATTGGAACAAATCAGGTTCAATTGACCCAAAATTTCTAATTTGAGATTGGGATTAATTTTACTCATGCCTCTAGCATTTCTACAATGATGAAAGTCTTACTTCATCAGCCTGCTCATGTTGTGCTGTCTGGCAGTATAAATCAGTCACAGTACTAAAATCCCCTTTGCCATCTGTGGACATCCTCTAGTATCTACTTCATGTTGTGGTTCGCTTCAGAGATGTTAGAAATATGCAGAGGGTCTTCATTCTAATAACAGAAATAATATGTTGGGAGGTGCAAAATAGACAACAGACTCAAAATATTTTAATTAGTTCTTTAAAGGACATATATTATCTTCTTCTTAGTTCACTCAGGTTCCTCCTTATAGCCTAACATCTTCTTTGAGATCAGAAAAAATGAAATGGATTAATATTTTGCACAATCATGTGTATGGATCTTATTTACCTTTGTCCACCTTCCTTTCCCTTGTGCTTTCTCTGTGGTGATACATGTTCTTATTCTGCATGGCTGGCACTTTAGGACAGTAATGTAATAGTTCTATGAAGTCTAGAGAAAGAGTTGTCTTTGCATAAGGAAAAAAATATACACTGTCTCAACCTGTCTCCTAAAAGGCCAAAGTTTGTCCTCTGAAAGTCTGAGGTGGCAGTTCTGCTGACCTCTCCCCTTACTTCTTTGAGAATTGAAAACTGTCATTTTGTCATTACTACTGGCTAAAGCTGGTTTTGGTGTATAGATACACCAAAGCACAGGGCCTGGGAAAGAAGCACAAAGAGGTAGAGCTCTGTATGTATTTACAAAGCTACAGCATCACTGGAATAACTCAGATGTGATGGGTAGGCCCTCATGACAACATGCTCTTCAGGAGAGATGCGGAAGAGGAGTGTACATTGTTAAGGAACAGTCTTAATATATGGGGCTTTTGTATGGGATGGATGATGGGCTCAGTGTAGGATGGGATGGCTGAGAGATTGTGTGCCAGGGTCAAAGAGATGAGTAAAGATGCCATTTTCGTAGGATTGCATTACAGACCACCTGAATGGGGTAAGAAAGTGGCCAAAACCTTCTTTAAACAACTTAAGAAAGTTCTTGGATCAGAGACACTGGATTTTATGGGGTATTTCAATCTCCTGACATTTTCTGGAAGAGCAACAATTTGAGATGCTACAGTCAGAGATGTTTCTGGACAGAATCAGGGATCATCTCAGCAGAGGTACTCAGTGGACCTATTGGGAATGATGCAAATCTAGATCTGCTATTTACAAGGAAGAAATGGTTGGCAATGTGAAAAACAGTATCATCCACTGCTATTTTAGTGCCCGTGAGCCAGTGGACTTGAAGATCCTGAGAGGAGTAAGGAGGGGGAATAGCTGATTACAGATCCTGGGCTGTAGGAAACCAGGCTTTGGTTCATTCAGGAAATGATAGATGGGATCCCATGGGAAGAGTTCTGAAGGTAGAGAGTTCAGAAAAGCTGGAAGTGACAAGATAACAATGAAATTGAATAAAATAGATTTTCAATGGAGTAAAAGGAGAAACATTTTCCCATGTGGCCAATCAAGCAGGGGAACAATTTACCCAAAGAGATAGTACAATTTCCATTCTCAGAGGTTTTCAAGAGCTGACTGAATAAATTCCTGAGCTCTCTGGGCTGCCCCAAAAGCTGACCATTCTTGAAGCAATAGGCTCAGTTAAAAGCCCTGTGAGGTCCTTTCATAAGTGAATTGTCCAGTAATACCATGAATGTGATAGCAGTCTGGCGGAATCAGATGGCCATGAGAAGATTCAACATCAAAAATGTCAGTTCTGCTCTCTCTGACTCCAAATATTCATCTTGATTCAGCTTTCTGGCAGAATAATGGTGCATCAGTAGTTCAATTATAAAGATATCTTGCAAATCCTTACAGGGAAAAAAAAAAGTAGGAAAGAATCGGCTGGATCTGCCTCCTATTATGGAGATTACAAGTGAAATTCAGCACTTGTTTGGTGGGTAGATACTGTGACCACTTGACTCTTCTTGTAAAGGCTGAGGAAGAGAGTTCATATACACTGCTCCAGGACAAGGTGAACCAGCTACCAGGGAGAAAACTGTATCTCTGGCTTTCATAGTATTAGGTGTTCCTACTCCAGACTGTTACTGTCAGTTTAGCAAGTGACTGTGTTATAAACCTGCAAGCATTGGGTCAGGCAGGTTGAGTGTTTCAGTTCCAGACCATTTCACCATCACATTTTCATGTATGGAGATTTTCAGATCTATAGCAACTCAACACCTGTAAAAGCAGACAACCTAATGGAAAAAAAGAGCAATGCTTGAAATGTTTTTCTCCACAGTTCTGTGGCGTAAATTAAGTTGTAAAAATACTTGAAGCAGAACTTATGTTTTTGTTCTGTAAACTCTTTCTTGCATCATCATAAAATCATTGTTGAATCACAACTGGAGCTAGAATAAAGAAATTCAGCATGCTATGTTTCCAAATGCCACACCAGCAAGTTAACAGCCATTCTTTCCTGCTTGTTGGTTGAAGAGTTACATTGACAGTGAATCCAGCATAGCTGGGGAAGGAGGGACAAATACTCGCTGAGCTCTGAGCTTAGATGGAAGCTCAGGTTAGGAGTTTCCTGATTTAAATTCAGTTGTGCAACACCCCCATCCTGCAGTTTTAGGGGATAACTTTCTGGTGTCCAGCAGCAAGGTTCCACCTCCAAGGTGGAGATGAAAAAGTTTGAAAAGAAAGGAAAGGAGATTTTGGGAAAGCCAGGTTTCTTAGGTGTGTTTCAACAGTGTGCAAGGCTTTAGAAAAAATATTGAAAAGAAGAATCAAAAAAAGGGGGAAACATAAAATAGAATAGAGTATAAAATGGGTATAACAAAGTAGATCAAACCAGACTGAATGATACCTTCTTCTGTGACATAATGCATATTTGTAACAAGGAAAATTTGGCAAAATGCTTGTTGTCTGATACCAAACCACTAGAAAGGAGATTTTTTTTTTTGTTTTTTGGCACAAATATGTTGTGGATAGCTTTTGTGCTGAAACTGCAAAAAATTCTTTAAACAGAAATGGTAATTGGCAGTGGTATTAAAATTGACTGTAAAGATGTTTGTGACAGAGTACGTGAAAGATATTTTTGAACTAATCTCACAAAATGTTCTCATTAATTGCTTTAACACGCAGAGAAATAAGTATATTAGTGGCACTTGCTGATGATATCAAACTGGGAAGCATCATCAGCTCAGAGGACGTCTGCAATAGCAGCATGAGGTTAAGATAACACTGTTCTTGTGGTAAAGCCACAATTTTATGTAAAAAATGCAAGATTTTTCTGTCATGTTATTTCATTACTATGAAAGCAGAAGGAAGATCAGGGGGTACTGGTCTGCTACAGGGTGCCTGTGATTCCTCAGCATGATACATGTGAAAGAGATTTATTTGATCTTGGGAGGTGCCAGTAGAGGGAGGGAAAGGTCAACACTACTGACAAAGCTTCTGGAAACGACTGTGTGCGAGCCCTCTTCATCCAGAAGGGAAGGCATGGCTGGAAGAGGGAGTGTTTCTTGTGTGAGAAGACATTTTGGCAGTTCAGCCTCCTTAGCTCAGCAGAACTAAGAATAAGAAAGGACACAACTAATCAATAAAAATACAACTTAGGAACGTTAGGGAATGACTTTGTGTTGGAGGACATTGTTCATGCAATAGCAAGTAGAACTACACTCTATGCACATAAATATTGGGTGGAAGTCAGTGGAAATTTTTCTGTAATGGGTATTTTTGAACAGACATTCAGATAGAAAAAGAGGCAGATTGCTGGTTTAGTTTTATATTTCAGTAAGTGCTGTGTGCTCAGGTTAGAGACATGCACAGATTAGTGGATTTACAGAGCTAATCAGGGGTGATGGATGCTTTCCCTAACAGCTTTTCTGGCCAGATATGCCCACTTCTGTCCTCTATTACTCTAAATGATTTAAAGTAGTAACATGGAGGTTATTCTCCCAGATCTCAAGTTCAACCTCACTACAGAACTGACTGCTGCAGTTTTTGGCATTTTCTTGCTTTTCATTGTTCTTTTTTTTTTTTTTTTTTTTCAGTTCAGAAGGTCTTCTTTTCTGTCTTCTTGAATTAAAAAAAAA
This sequence comes from Haemorhous mexicanus, assembly GCF_027477595.1. Lineage (NCBI taxonomy): Eukaryota > Metazoa > Chordata > Aves > Passeriformes > Fringillidae > Haemorhous > Haemorhous mexicanus. The sequence goes on from NC_082341.1 coordinate 135,175,289, forward strand.
AAAAAAAAAAAAGAGAGAGAGAGAGAGAGAGCAAGGAAAAATATTAATATCTCCACTGCAGCAAGGTGGGACTACAGAATTGCTTCCTACCCTGAGAATGGCTGCTGCTCTCAGAGAGCTTCAACTCCAAATGTAAATGGGATATGGAATCACAGGGGGCACAACATAACCACCATTGTTGAGGTGGGGCACCAGGGAATTACACACAGTACTGCTGGCAGAGTCTTCTCATGGGATTTATTCAGCAAATCTCCCGTCTTCTGGTACTAGCATTGCTAGTGCTGGCCTTGGATAATCCTTGCCCATCACAGCCAAGAAAACACATAGGTAAGGCTAGCATTTGTTCCAACTGAAGCTTGTGGTAAAATTTTCACACTGACCTATAACAGCTGGTGAGCTGATGATAAAAAATCCACAAGTAATTATTCCAGGAAAGTATGAGTTTACCTTTGAGTAAGTATGAGTATGAGTTGCCCTTTCAGTCAAAGACAGTATGTCATTGAATAACATGCAAGCTTAAGGAACTTCCTATGAGTTTTTGTTTTTTCAAATTTTGATCTCATTTTAAGTATCTTCTGGATAATTTTATAGTAGAAATAGTGAAAAGGAAAAAAAAAATCTTATCCTCAAAATCAGAGAGAGTGAAAAATGAGATATAAGGATCAGAAGACAAGGCTGAGTCTCTTTTACAAGATACTGAGACTTTGTGAAAATGCACAGAAAGCTCTCACATCTTTCCACTGCCTGACCCATCAACTTAAACTTTTACTCATGGCTAGGCTCTGATTTCTCTAGATAATTAAGTTAACTGATTTAAAAAAAAAAAAAAAAAAAAGATCAGACATCCCTGAGGTAATGTGTAAGGCTCTCAGTACTTCTAAAACATTTGAAAAAGTTTAAAACTGTTTTAAAATCCATCCCTTTAATTTAAATGCCTACCCATTATTATGACTGCTTGGCAAATCTAGCCTCTGCTGCAATATTAACACAGAAAGGCATCACAATAAACTGATAGTGTAAAAAACTTAGTTTAGGTAAAGAATAAATTCCATCTGAGTTCCATATCACAAAATAAATTGTGTATAATTTTATGATTCTCATCTCTTCTGCTCCAACATTTGGTCTCTTCGGGTACCACTGTGTGCTGTCCAAGAGCACACCACTGAGTTATGGCACTCTGTTACTGACTCTGGTCCAGGATTCCAGTTCATCTGTAAATTAGTCATCAGCAGAGAGTCATTATGAAATAAACCAGCAAGCATTTGCCCTGGAACATTGCTGAGAAATAAAAAAGTTTGCTGAAAGTCAATCTCCATTGAATAATTTATAGTATCTTTTCACTTTTTATATTCCTGTTAGAAGTGCAGACTATCAATTTTTCTACATTCAAATGAACCCACGCTGATGGTAAAGCAAGTAAAATTTAAGGCAATGGGTACCTGAAAGGAAATATTAATGGTAGCTAGGAAGCACGAATAATTTGTTAGGAGTGAATCCATGTCAAAGTCACAGATTTCCCCCAGAGAATCACAACCTTTATATTGACTATATATTTTTATTGCACCCGATTTCAGTTTTCTTGTTAAATGAATGTCTCCTTAAGCCCTTGCATTTCTTCTGCTTCATTCCCCATGGTTCACAAGTACAATAGTGAATGTAAGCTACAATAAAAAGGTCATTTTCTTCTTTCAGCAACAGTAACACAAGTGGCTGCATTTCCTGATTCTGGATTAAGTTCAAGATTTCAAATACGACTGGGCTCGTTTCTGATTAGAAAGTTTGATATTTATCACAGACTTACCTGTCTTCCATATCCAGTGTGAGTGAGATTGTAAAAAGGTAAACTGAAAGGAACCATTCTTTTATTCAGCAATTAACCCCATCTGAGTAAATAATACGGTGTTGTGCACTTGAGCCTTCGCTGTTATGCACTGAATTCAGAATTCAAAACGGCTTCAAAGCTGCGTTCGTGAAATGATGACAAGATGCTGCAGAAACAGCTTTTTATGTGGAATATAATGCAAGTATTGTGTTACACAGTACAGTAACAAATAGGGTATAGTTGTAATGATATAGCAGATAAAGTGTCTGGAAGTACTTACCTGAGGGAAACTCAATCTTATTTTACTTCAGGGCCTGAGGGTTATAAACACAGTGTATGGTCTTGAAACTTAAATATTAGAGGAATCACTTTATTGGGGAGAGGAGAAGGTAGTGTTTCTTATTACAGGCAAATAAAATCTCTGTGCCCAAATACACAGCAGAAATAGTCCAAATTCCTTCAGGTGGTGTGTCAGCTTGACTCTGTTTTTTCACAACAGGCTCACAAAATCTAAGAGAAGTAAAATAATGCCACTTGTGATCTTGGAAGGGCAAGAGCCTGAACGGGCATGGGAGGCAGTGGCAAGGCATGCAGTAAGGGCTGGATTGTATTGTCTGCTGTGGGGGGCATGGAGATGGATGGGGGTGGAACAAGGGGTCTCTAGGTCCCACCTAGCAGCCTGCATCAGAGCCACAGCACCAGTGGAGATACCCCCACAGCTTTAAATAGCCCACTTCAATGTGTGAGTGCAGATTAAGCACAAAAAAGAGCAGCAAAAGTAACTATTGTGATAAATATAGAAGGACCAGGATACAGACTCACAATGACATGAATCATTTAATTATTTATATTCACCCTTGAGTTGCTTTGGATCTATTCTGTCCATTTCTATCCTGGACCCCCATTGCTGGGGCATGGTTCAAGGCCAACTAACGCACCAGTGACTGCTTCTGAGAAATGCTGTGGGCAGGGCTGTGCTGCTTGGGGTGGTGGGATGTACCAGACGGGTGGATGTGAGCAAAAATTTCTGGGTTGATGGTTGGACTTGGTGATCTTAAAAGTCTCATCCAACCTTGGCAATTCTGAGATCACACAACTCCTTGTCCATCAGCCACAGAAACCTCTCCAGACTGGTTTATTTAAAAACAGGAATGAATGCTGAGTGCCATCTTTTCCCTCTCCTGTATGAGACTTTGTATTATAGGAAGAAAAAGTAAAACAAATGTGAAAGTGCAAAAGCTGTTATACCTATTTAAAGTCTGAAAAGAAGCAGAAAGGTGCTGCATCCTTACTTGGATATTTTCAGAACACCTCTGCAACTGCATGCACTGAGACTGAGAAACTATGAGAAAACCCTGCTGGGATTTCTCCTCTGGCTTCCAGAATCTGTGAGTCAGGCCCTGGGTTATTTCAGGGTGGAGTGTATCTTGTGGCCCAACTGGACCTGCTGTCTTTTCCTTCACAGAACCATAGAATGGTTTGGGTTGTAAGGGATCATTTAGTTTAAAGATCACTTAGTTCCAAATCCCTTGCCATGAGCAGGAACACCTTCTAGTATACCCAGTTGTTCAGAGCTCCATCCAACAAAGCCTTGAACACTTCCAGGGAAGGACATCCACAGCTTCTCTGAGAATTTGCACCAGTTCCTCACCATCCTCAGGGGAAAGAATTTCTGATCAAAGCACACAGTTTAGTAAAAACAGACTTTTGTGGGAACAGGCCACACACTAGAACTCAGTCTTGCAGGGGAAATTGTGCCTGGGTGGGTTGACAGGCCAGTCAGGACATCTTTGGTCCAGCATCAATTGTACCAACCTTCCCCAGTTCTGGGTGCTATCCATGGAAACCATTTTGCTGGAAACAGAACCCTTTGTACTTGAAACAGAACCCTTAGTACTTGAAACTTGGCCATCTATACAGCAAGCTAAGCAGGACCAGTGACTATTTTTCAAAGCACAAGGTATGTTGTGCAAAAGACATAGTTTGGAATGGTTCTCACTGTTTTGCAATCCCCTGTGTAAATATTCCCTTAGAGGCAGATACAGGAACATCCCAAATAGAAAAAGATGTGTTGGAGGACTGCATAGGAAGCCCAGCCATGTGGAGTTCTGTAGGAGCACTTTCTCTCCATTGCCTGGGCACTGTCTCACCAGGATCTCCTGAAGACATTTGGAAGAGTGCTCTGGCTGTGCATTTACCAGCCTCACCTGAAACAATGATCTGGCATGCTGCCCAGCTTTGGTAGAAACAGCAAAGCAGCCTCAAGGTAACTTGTGACACAACTTCAGGACACCAAGTGACTCCTGTCTTTGGGTTATCTGATACTGCCAAGTTATTAGCTGTCATTCCAGATCTCTTAAAAGGGACAGAGATTTTTGGAAAGATGTACTAGTAGAAGAGCAAGCTGTGGGGGCCAGAGTATTGATATGTGTGGGATGAAGGGATAGCACTGAGATATAACAAAGTATAATATACTAACAATGATTTACAGAGGCATGAGGGTGGGACTGACTGTGCTTAGTTATCCAAATATCATCTTTGTCATCACAAAATCACAGAATTATTTTAGATTAGATTTAATTTAGGTTTATTATTAATTAATAGATTAATAGATTACACTGGAATATGTCCATGTGGATTTTGAATGTCTCCAGAGAGGGAGAATCCACAATGTCCCTGGGCAGCCTATTCCAGTGTTCTGCCACTCTCAATGTAAAGAAATTCTTCCTCATGTAGAACTGAAACTTCTTGTATTCTAGTTTATGGCCATTTCCCTTTGTCCTGTCAATGGGCACCAATGAAAAGAGTCTGGCACTGTCATCTTGGCACCTGCCTTTGAGGTATTTACAGGTGTTGGTGAGATCCCCTCTCAGTCTTCTCCAGACTAAACAGGCCCAGCTCCCCCAGTCTCTCCTCATGAAAGATGCTCCAGACCCCACATCATCTTTGTGCCCCTCTGCTGACCCTCTCCAGTAGCTCCTTGTCTTGTCCTGAGGAGCCCAGAACTGGACACAGCTCTCCAGAAGTGACTTCACTAGGGTGGAGCAGAGGGGCAGGATCACCTCCCTTGACTTGCTGGCCACACTTTTCCTGATGCACCCCAGGATACCATTGGCACTCCTGGCCACAGGGGCACTGCTGGCTCATGGTCAACTTGTCTTCATCAAGACTTCCAGATCCTTCTCTGCAGAGTACCTCTGCAGAGGTACTCTCTATTGGGTCAGCCTCCAGCCTCTACTGGTACTTGGGGTTATTCTTCCCCAGGTGCAGTACCTTACAGCTGACTTTTCTCAGAGAGCAAGACATTTCTCAGGACCCTGAAATTTGGACTCATCCCCATGCTTTTTTGAGCTCTTAGCATTCTTGAAGAGCTTTCTGCTTCCTCTGCCAACCATGTGGGTCATCTGTCACCTAGGCTGGGCTGGATAAGGGCTGGGGCATCAAGGCAGAACAGGTGCTCAGCTTTTAGAGACTGAAGTGACTTACATAAATGTCTATAGCAGACTGTGTCTTTCTGTGAGAAGTTAATTGCATCTTGGTTTAGCGGAAAATAACATTTTGTTCCTCTGTTATATGATACTTAGTATGTTACGCAAGTGAAGAAAACTGGTGAATAAATATGGCATCTCATTTAGTCCCATTCCTCATTTAAGTTTTTGCAAAGATTAGTCAACCACCATAAATGTTTCAAACAACTGAGAAGTCACTAGCTAAGGTACTAAGTATCCAGTGAAATAGGTGTTTCTCCCTTTGAGTCATTTTCTGGTTTGAAATGTGAGGATTTCTACACCTGGTAGGATTAAGAAAAATATATGTAACATAACTGTAAGGATCCTTAATATCTGTGTAATTACCTGACTGAATCTTTTAATCCTGTTAACTCTTGGCATCTTTGCAATGAAGCAATGTTAGATGTACTAGTGCCTTAGAAAAACTATGAAAAAAAAATATAACTTACTTGAATGGAATATTATGTCATGAATGGATCCAAGCAAATAAGACACAAAGTGAAACATACAAAAAGAGCACAGAAAGGGAAATTCTGTTACCTAAGACTTCTTGTGAATTCATCTTTTCCCATTGATTTCTTTAAATACTTTGTTTTACACTGTAGATTGAAAATGAATTCAAGTGTTAAATAGGATTCCTTGTTTGAGATTTGTCATTCATCACATCAAGGTTGTTCTATCCAGAAACACTTGTAATGTGACTTTCAACTTTTGTTTCCTATGGTATTTTTCTATCAACACTTGAGTACTACACTTTTGGCAAAACACAGATGGAAAGTGAATGCATCAAAATAAGACAATTTAAACATGTGATAGAAATATGAAGAGAGTATAAACTCATTCTTATGAGCGTCTTAGGATATTGAAATATGGTTTCATTTTGAAATGAAAAAATATCTAGGAGGAAAGTTCTGTGTAATTAAAATATTTTGAGTTTCATGACATTAAAATTTTGGGATATTTTTAATTTTAAAAAATAGAAAAAATATCAGAAATTATTGAATCAGAAAATATTGAACCAGTTGCTTTTATCATTCTTAGCAAAATTTCCTCTTTTAATTCCTAATGAAAGTTTTAAGAAAGCCCAAAGATTTTCATGAAACCTTCTAGTTTTGACAGACCTTCTTTTTTCCCATGGCAGCTGTGTCTGCCCATATTTCCTTAAAAGCCCTAACCTGCACAAGCATCGACAGAGAGAAGCATATTTTTATTTTGTTATTTGATTTCAGTAGCAGATAAATCAGGCAACTTACTATCTTTATAGTAAGTTGGTCTTTTATTGGTCTGAACATGGCTGGGCCACACGTTCCACATATCTGTAGTCAGTAACTAAGCAAACTTTTCTCTGAACAGAAGATAAACATTAGGCTCTCTGTTTTTTTTTTTTTTTTCCAGGCAGCACAGAGCAGTTATCTGAGTGCTGACTTAGTGCTATAATCAACTCTGGTCTGGAGGAATGAGAGCATTTTCATTCCATACTTGTTCTCTCCAATGAAGTTATTGAAAAGGCATGAAATAGTGACTGTGAGCACTCTCCAAAACTTGAACAAACATCACCAGGTTTTATTTCCTGTACTCCAGAGACAGTATGCCTGTGAGCCAACAGACAATAATGGCATTAGATCATTTCTAGGCAGAAACAGGCTTCAAGGAAGGACTTCAATGTAAATTCAATGCTTCTAGCTATCAGTCCTCAGGCCACACAGCCACTGGTATCTGGATTTGTTTTGCAACTTCTCTTGATTTTGCAGAGAAGGACTCAGACCTCTCATCCTTCTAAAGTCCAGATGTGTTTAAAACAGAAAAATCAAAATAAGATCCTTTGTGTGTATGAAATAATTCTACCCAGATTTCCATTCTTTTCCCTACTTACAGTGTTGGCCAATATTTTACTTCCCTTTTTTCACTAGTCCAACAGCTGCTGGGGACCCAAAGGAGGTGAAAATACAGAATACCCAGGAGAATGGGTAAAGCTGGCAGCAGAATGCCTTGAAGATGAAGGCATAGCAGAGTAGAAATGCTGGAAGTTGATGCAAGGTGAATCCAAAGTAAAAATAGGCTGAAAAGCTTTAACAAAATTGAGCAGAAAGAAGTGAGTTCCACATAGGAGAAATGCACACACTTGTGGGAGATGCTTGTTGGGAGGCAGAGTTAGGGAAGACCTACCTCTGCTCCCTGCTCAAACAAGCACTTGTTGTGTAAGTTTAAGGAAATAGTTTCTCTGCTCACCTCAGAGCATTTACCTCACTCATCTTTACTTCACAGAGACTCTGCTTCCCACCTGCCAGCTGCTGGGATGGCTTACAGCCCCTTCTGAGGACTAACCATAGCACAGACAGTGTGCTGGCCCTGCAGCAGGGCTCTGGGCTGGACTGCCCACAGAAGGATGGTGGCTACCCATGCAAAGACAGGCAGCTAAAAAAACTCCATGAGCTGGATACAAATGCAGGAATTTCATTTGGGGTTTTGTATCCTTCTGTGAGAGCTTTTCTCTGACTCCTCTGAGGCTAAAATAGTGAACTGCTAGGTTGAGCTACAATTTAAAATGTGATGGGAGTCTGGGTTTATAAGGGGATAAGTATCTTATTAGGCACTTTCACCCAGCTGTGGAAAATCGGATTAACTAATAGCCATGTAGCATGAAATTATCCTCCCACACAAGACCGTGAAATGTATTTTTTACAGTCAAAGACAACAACTTTCATGCATGTATTTCATACCTCTTAAGCTGCTGAATTAACAAATCCTATGTTTACAAAATATAGGATTTTTTTTCCTATTATTCACAGTGTTTACTTATAGGTTACTCTTGTGATTAATGTTTTTAGGAACATATATTGCACATTTTTATTAGAATTCATATGTGTGATTTCTCAGACTCAGCTGAATTGAATGAATTTCCTAGGAGACAAACTGTTACATGCACTGACCCAGACAGGGGGCATCCACCATGCATGCTGGTGAAATGAATGGATATCCAATAAATATTTTTATTTTTATAAATTAAGTACATATGAAAAAATGCCTATGAATCTTTAGGAAGAAAGACAGGAAATATGTCTCTATCAGTACTGCAAGAGTCGACCCACTTTTGATGAGGTTACTGCTATATTCTGATTGAACTGGAAAAACTGGGTAATACTTAAAATACATCTGTTCACAGGCTTGTAGAATCATTAGGAAAAATTAAAAACTATAAAACTAGTGCCAAGGAGTAGCTCAGCATGTACAAATAACAGACAACTTGCCCAACTGGGGGTATTGGCAGAGGAGTTGAACAAGATCTGGAAGCAAAAATCTGTCTTTTCTGTAACTTTCTCCTGTATTTAATACCACTGCTATTGTCATAAACATCCACAGGGCTCTGCTATGCTCTGGTAAAGCTGATACCATCACTGCCCAGTTTTTGCTGAAGAGAAAAGGAAGTCCGTCCTGTTCCACAAGAAGTTTCACAGGACAAGGCAAGCTTGGGCTCACAGGTGGAAAGAAGCAAAAGTAGAGAATGGTTTTTACAACTGGCAACCCTCTTTCCATTATCTTTTGCCATGACTGTCCTTGCAACATTGAAATAACACCATCATTGCTGACAACTAGTTCAGGCACAGCTAATGCTGCGCTATCAACACAGGACTACAGACTTTGAAAAATACATGTTTTGTCACTGCTTCTTGGAGACTGGCTAGCCTGTCACCAGCTAATGAGTGTGTGAAACCATACACACCCCCTTTTTGCATCGGCTGTGGGACTTCTCAGTCTTGCTTGTATTTCATTCAAGGCTTTTCCAGCTCAGTGCAAGATAGTTCACAAGCTCTGCAAATATATGGGGAAGGGATTTTTCCTCTCAGAGTCCAAATGGCAATTATATGCTTTTCAGAGCTTATGGAGATGTTTTGACTTCCCCTGAAGCAAAAGAGATCAACTACAGCCAGCAATGGGAATGCAGAAGGGGCATACATGCTTTAAGATAATATTGAAGTTTCTCAGCCTGAACCCTAACTTTTAGCTCATCAGATTAATATCGATCCACAAATTTGGGTTAGGAAGGAATTTTCAGAGAAGTTCTGTAGGGGGTGAGGGGTTGCCTGAAATTTCTCATGCTGGAGCTCTGTCTGGTTTAGGGCAAATTTGGGAGAGAATCCCCAAAGGGGGGCCTCTCCAGAAAGCAAACCCACACGGCCCCTCCCCCCAACCGGTTCAGGAAGAATTCCTCAGAGAGAAATGGAAAGAACCTGTTTATTTAACAGGCACTGCACCCCCCAGCACACAAAATGAACAATACTGGATGACACCACTCGTTCACCAGTCTGAAAAAAGATGACAAATTCAGAAAGTCTCTCCTGGGGTGGTTGCTCTGTTATCAGTCCCTCTGGCGCTGGGGCAACTGCGGCAGCCACAAGATGCAAACTCTCTCTCTCGGTGTTTCCCAGGTCCCAGTCTGGAGCAGGTCCAGTAGGTCCAAACAGGAAAGGGGAAACAGTCCAGGAAGGAATTTGGACTGTTTAGCTAAATTAACTAATGAGAAGAGGCAAAAAGCAAGAGCGAGCAGAAGCAAAGCGGAAGCAGAGGAGAAGCAGGAGCAGAAGCAAGAGCAAAGCGAAAAGTAGGGCAAAAAGCAAAAATAGCACTATGTACTTTCCCATCTGTATGTCCCACCGGCCGTGGGGGAGTGGCTGATAAGATGCCCAAAACAAAATTTTCACTCTGCAGAGCCAGTCTTGAAGGCACAGAACATAATATCCAACATAAATAACACACACGAATGGGGATACAAACACGTCATCCTAGGACAAGCTCTTTTCCCATATCTCTTGGGTTTGTAGATACCAGCAATCTCAGCCTACCCTATTCTTTGCCTGTGGCTTTGACTGTTGAACTACCTGAAGACTGAAATTTCCTAGTTTAATCAGTCTTTGATCCTAAAGAATAGAAACATACTTGTTTCTATTCTTTCTGTACTTGAAACATACATCCTCTAGCTTATGTACTCGCAGATGTTAGACTTGTTGATCTAACAAATCCATTTGGACCAAAATTCCAGCCAGTTCTATTTCAGGGGTTTATCTTCCATTCCTGTGTGAAGTTAGAGTCCCTGAAAAAACGTATTCCAAATCATGTTGCTGTTGAATGTGTATAGCAGGCAGTTACATAGGGATGGACTGTTCCCATCCTCACAGAGAAGGGGCTCCACTTGCAGGTGTTCCCTGTGGATTAGAAGGAGGCTGAGCCAGCATCTGCCACTTTCTGAAGGTCTGTGGGGGGCAATAAGGACATCTCACTCACTCCTGGACTTACTCTGGCTCTTCTCTGGACTTTACTCTTGCTCTCTTCTTCTGCTCCTCCAGTGCCTTCCAGGCTGCAAATTGTACTGCCTTGCTGTCTTTCCACAGATTAGCCTTCTATGACCTGGCTGGAAGGACGAATTTCTTACCAACTGTTTTGTCTTGTGTCCATGAATGGATCTCAAAACCTTCCAGTGCACATACAGAATGAAAAGACTTACAGACTCGCCCCCAACAATTTGTTTCCTGCTCAGTGATCATAAATGCTGTGATTTCTTCTTTCTTGGCATCACCCTACATTTACAACTGTACTTCTCTGTTTGGTTTTACAGCTTCCTGAGGGGTGCCCAACTAGATAAGTCCTGCTTTACTCCAGGAACAGCTCAAACTGTTGGCAGAGTGGAATGTTCACAGGTCTTAGGGATGTTCTTTTACAAATATGTAGCACTCAGCAACCTGTTCAAGCTCATTGCTATTACTTCCATGAAGCATCACCAGGGGACAATGAGGAGGGTTAAATACTAATTTGACATTTGGCATGGGACTTTTTAATTTTTAGCTCAGCCCTGGCCACTTAAAAAGATCTAGCTGAAGGAACAATGATATAATAGTTTTCATTGTGACACTGGCAGGCCATTTGTAAAATACGGATGATGTTAATTCAACCTTTGTAATGCAGCAGGGATCTTTGCATGGAATGTAGTTTATATGCACAAAGTATTTTACTACTAAGATACAGGTTTGTCAACTGTAGGAGCAGAATGTTGGAGGTTAGGATTTTTTTTTTCTTTTTTCTTTCTCTCAGGGAATTTTCTCCCATTTGTTACTTAAGACATGGGAATGATGGATATGATGTATACTTAAAAGATACAAAAAATGTGGCCAAGATAGGGGCAAGACTGCAGCTGCCTGCAGTCACTTAGCTGGTTTTGGTTTTGTTTTCTCCTGGGAAATGCAGAGATATGGTGACATTTTGGCTGGGGGTTAGGGGCTGGGCTCAGCTCTCTCTCTCAGGATCAGAGGTGAGACAGTCGTGGTCTTGGTGCCAGACTGCTGCTGCTGCGGGGAGAATTCGCTGCCATGGCAGAGTTCAGCCTGTTAATGCTTCTCCCACCATGGGTGACCCTTTGCTTGTAAGATCAGCCATTGAACTGGGACCTGTTCAACACCTGATCTCACTGCAAAGGACCCTCACCATCTGCTGGAGTGCCTGAGGGCAAAACCCAGGACTCCAACACCCTCCCTAGCGCTGAGGGAGCCTCTCTGAGCCGCGTGTGGGAGGCCGGCTGCTGCTCTCCGCCACTGCTTCAGGCTTCTCTTGCTGCACCTTAACCTGGCACCCAGCGGGCTTCAGAGCTTGTGCTACACTTTGTTTGCCACGCCGGGTGTGCCTGCCTCTGCTGCTCCAGCTTGCTGTTACTGAGGTTCCTGCTACAGCCTATTTCACCCTGCGGAGAGGCAACAGGACCAGCTGCTCCTCGGGAGTTGGCAGAGGACACCCCGTCTCCATCGCTCCCGCCATTGCCCAGGGGGCTGAGGCGGCCGAACTCGCGCCACAGCGCCCCCTGCAGGCGCGGGGGAATCATCGCACCCGCCTGGCCCGGCCGGGAGCCAGCAGCGCCCCTGGCGGCCGTGACCGGAACTGCACCGCAGGGGAAAGGCCAGCGCTGAGAGAGGCTGCGGGCGGCTCCTGGTGGGTTTTGGTGATGCTGCTGCATTTGTTTGTGTGCCTTGTTTAATATATATATATATATATATATATATATATATATATATATATATATATTCTAGTAAAGAACTGTTATTCCATTTCCCATATCTTCGTCTGAAAGCCCAGTAATTTCAAGTTATAATAATTAGGAGGGAAGGGCGTCATATTTTCCATTCCAAGGGAGGCTCCTGCCTTCCTTGACAGGCACCTGTCCTTTAAACCAGGACACCAACCATTCTTGTTTCCATCTGTGTTGATGGGGAATTGCTGATCTCCAGTGGCAGTAGGATGAGTGATTATGTTTTCAATGTGTTTGTTGTACAGGTGAAGTTAATGTGTGGTGTGAAAGTGGGAGAATTGCCTTGTCACAGACCTTGATTTTTGAAAGGTGAAAATAACAAATTATGTTTGAAAAACATGCTACAAACAATGGCAAGACTGAACATTTGCTAGTTGTTTTATCATGGTTTGTCATAAAATGAACAGAGAGGCAGAATAATGGGAATAGGCAATGATAAATTCTTCCTCCACAGTGTGGGATCCAGGAGTGTTTCTCCTGCTGGGACAAGACTCAGATGTGCATCATTTCCAGACAGCCCTGGCTAGTTCTGCAGAGGAAAGCCAGGCTCAAAGTCAGGAGGGAACCTCAAAATGTTCCAGAAGGGCCCCTGAGCAACCTCACAGGGGACCAAAGCTGTGGAGGACACCTGCCACGTGATACAGGTCCTGCCAATATGACCAAAGAGAAGCTGCATTTGCATTGCTTGGGTTTGGCAAAAAATTGCATATTGCTTGACTGAAAATATCATTATCTCAAATATAAAAGTATTAATGTTTGGAACATTCCCAAGTGATCGTGCTTAATGACAAACTTTGGCAGTCTCTAGCAGACATAACATTTCAGCAGTGACCCTTGGCTGCTAGGATAGTGTAATGAAAGAAACAAAAGGTTTTGTATGATTTTTCTTGAATCTCATGAAAAGATTAACTTTATGTAAAGAAAGAGGTGTAAAAAGCAGCCCATTCAGCAATTTCTTACCTGGAACCTTTTTCTTTTCCCGTGCAAGTAGAAAGCAAAACCCCACTGACTTGTGGGGGAGCAGATGATGCACTAATTTCTCCAGGTCACAGGAACTCAGTGTCACCAGCATGAAGGAAATGGCCAGTTGTTGCTTATGCAAACAATCACATTTGGCCAAACAAGGGAAGCAAGCTTAGAGATTGTTGCAATGTCAATGCAAATTATGGTAGTAATTAAAACCCATTTCCCATGATAAATCACTGCTGGAGATCCTTGTAAGAGTATCAGAAACAGGAAAGAATTTCACAGCCACTGAAAGAAATTCTGTTTCTGTCTGGGGAGAAAATGACATTCTTCACAGACAGAGGAGTGGAGCATAGTCTTGGCAAGGAATAACTAAGAGATAAAGATATTATGAAGTAATCAGGCAGTAATGCTTCAAAGGAAAACTAAAAAAAAAAAGACATTATTTCCTTTTTATTGGGATTAAATGCTTATAATAACAGTATTTTTTTAACCTTGCCAATATGCTGTCAGTGTCAATTTTATTTAAAAGAAGGAAAAGAACAAAAGACTATTATTACAAGGAATTCAAGCTGAAACGGTGAAACTTTATTGCTTATATGATTGCATTTAAAATTAAAGTCTGTATGTCAAATGAAATCCTGGCACATACTCATACATTTCATAGGAGCTTTTGGGCTTGACATACATACCCCTGTGACAATAATATCATCAAATAATGGAAACTTTTTATATCTATTAGAAAATAGCAATTTGGTAACAAATTTATATAGACTTGTTATAGATTGTCAGAAATAAGAATAATGGACATAGTACAAATCCAAACCAGATGTTCCATGAAAGAGTATGTCCTTCCAGCATTTTTTAAAGCTATAAATTATCTATCACACTACCAATAAAGTACTGTAGAGGTAAGGTCACTGACCCCAAAGCACTGACATTTATTTCAGGAACCAACCCCTGCAGCTTAGCACTTCATCCAAATTTTCAGATGTGGAGGGAATCTCTTTTTTCCTTTTCTTGTGATGTTTTCCCACAGGCTAGTCTGCTTGCTGACGTTTCCATGATAATGTTCTTCACATTCTGTCAATTTCCATTTAGTAGCTCTGCTACAGTAACAGGAAACTTTTAGATCATCTCCTCTGTGCATACATAGAGGTGCTGTGTATGCTCTGTGTCCTCATAAGCATTTACTTGGCTGGACCACTGGAAAATTTCCCTACTTTCAACTTGATAAATGTTAGTTTGAGGGTAATGGTGCCACAGGTCTGGTGGTCATATGTGAGGAAGAGAGCTGTAAGGAATGACTTTCTTTCAGCAGAAAAATGAGCAGAGTAGTCTGAGGGACAGGCTTTGCATCCATGACCCAGGTCCATCAGGAGGCTGAACATTCACAAAAATATTGCATCAATACCACACAAGAGGGAATTAGCAAAGTATCCAGCCAGGAAAGACAAGCAGAGCAAAAGATAATGACAATGGAAATAAAGGGTGGGGGAGGAACAGAAAAGGAGATGAAAAGAGACTGCAAAAGTCTGAAAGTGATTTTTCATTGCAAGCAAAAGAGGCTGTGGTAACTTTGTTACCATTGCTTTTCATTTTTCCTCATCTTGCTACTTCTCATTTTTGGCCAAATCCACCTGTGAAAGATTACAGCTTGCTTTCTCAGGTGGGGTAAGTCAGCGCAGCTCCATTGGGCCCAGATGGCAATGCTGCTCCCCATAGGTGTTATTACAGTGCCCGATGCCTGTAGCAGGGTCAGCCAGCTCTGAAACACAGAAACTGAGAAATAGAAACTGCTTGTTTCTCCTTACCCTGACTTTAAAATGTCCTGCTTTCTAAATACTTCAGTCTTGCTGTTACAATAACCCTAACTGCTTCCCTTTTCAAATATTTCTGCATTATGCATTGCCCTGGAACAGCACTGGGCAAACAGGCTGTGGGCTGAACAAGAAACATAAGCAGAAACGCGGAGAGGGAAACACCCAGAAAAATATTGCTTTGAGATTCTGTGGTTAAAGAGACTTTTCGGCACCTCATGCAGTATCAGTCCCCTTTCTCTCTTCAGGCTTCTTAATTTACCAATAAACCAGATGACCCACACTGTAAGAATTTCCTTGCAGATGAAATTTGCAGAAGAGCAGCCCATAAGACAACAAATTTCCCTTCTGTTCTTGCATTTTTTATAAACTAGAAGCAGCTATTTGTCCATGGAAGCATGGATTTGCAATTCTCACGGAGGTACTGATCCAGCACTGTAAGTGAACGCCCCTCCACTTCAAAAGCAGCTGTCAATTTGTATCTAAATGTGCATTCATTCCTGCTAGACACAGCAAAGCTGTCAACACCATCCAGTTAGTTATTTATTCACAATGTTATATATATATATATAAAAAACACGGTAATAAGGGGTCTCTTTGCAGGAATTGCTTGGTTTTTTCCTCCTGACTATTATTGCACATAATCTTCCCAGTTTGCATTCCAGGTCAGGAATGCTCCAGGGGGTTACTTGGGGAATGGTTCTCCAGCTCAATAACAGGATCATCACTCATATGCAAAAGGCTCTGAAGAGATTTTGCCATTCCTTCATTTTTCCCTTTTGATTAATACAATGCATGGAAGGTTTGTTTGGGGCAACTATAACTCTGTCAGAGAGGTACCTCTTGAGAACCTTGGAAGCTGAACAAGTTCAACTTTGTTTCTTACTCCTGAAATCCAAATATTCACAAAGGAACTATTTGCGCAGTTATGATACCCATCTGTACATTTTTCTTTCTTTAGGTGAGGGTGAAGAAACTTAGATGTGAGGAGCTGAAGAGAAGGTCAGAGGTAGAGAAAATGAAGAGGACTGAGATGAATAAAGGCTCATCTACCCTGCACATTGGACCCCTTCATGTAGACTTGGCACATGTTTGCTCCTATTGTGAGACTTTTTCGCCTTGACAAAATGGTAGAAATGGGGATTAGTGTAACATATTTATTTTATTACACATTACTTTAATGGGTTTATTATATTACCACATTACTTTAATGGCTTTCTTTCTTTCTTTCTTTCTTTCTTTCTTTCTTTCTTTCTTTCTTTCTTTCTTTCTTTCTTTCTTTTCTTTCTTTCTTTCTTTCTTTTTCTTTCTTTCTTTTTCTTTCTTTCTTTTCTTTTCTTCTCCCTTCCCTTTCCCCTTCCCCTTCCCCTTCCCTTCCCTTTCCCCTCTTATGCTATGAATACAGATCATCTGTAACTATTTTTCCAAAGAAAAGCATCTTCTATTGCTGTTGTAGCTAGGGATTTCCCCTCTGTTTCATAATAGAATTAAATTCAGGTGGCTTAGTATAGTTTGATTTAGTTTGATTTGGGCTGGCATGGAAGCATTAGGATCATCTCAGGATTTTGTAATTCAGATGACAGAGATCAGCAGACATGCCTAAAGCCTTTCAACAAATTTTGAGGGAACGGCAAATTTGGCAGTTTTGACACACTCAAGTCAGCATGTCTGCATTTTTCTTGACCAGTGGTCTCACAGTTGGTGGCGAGGAGTGCTTACAGCTCCCAGCACAGTGAGATCAGTAGGAACTCAGCACCTCTGTAGTAAGGCCACAAGAAGACAGACACTCAAGTCCTGGTGCTTGCCCAGAGATTTGCTGATGATAAGTTACAGGCAAACAGCTCATACATCCTAACACATAGAAATTTTTATATAAATAAAACAGACCCATATACAGTGAAAATGTTGATGAATAATTTTTGACAATTGCAGCTCTCTCATGCTTGTTTTAGGTTTCAGCAGAGCTGCCAAAAATTCAGTCTTCACAGGAATTCATGGGAACATTTTCCTTGGTTTTGATCTGTGTGAGTTTCAGCCCGGTAAACTCATGAATACAGCAAAAATCACAGAACGAA
This sequence comes from Haemorhous mexicanus, assembly GCF_027477595.1. Lineage (NCBI taxonomy): Eukaryota > Metazoa > Chordata > Aves > Passeriformes > Fringillidae > Haemorhous > Haemorhous mexicanus. Next base: position 135,192,550 of record NC_082341.1, read on the forward strand.
ACTTATTCAGAGCCCTTGAACTCCGCTAGTTTTCCAAACTGAAACTGACCAAAGTTGGAAATGTCGTAACTATTTCGCTTGAAAATAACCTAGGTTCTTCTCAGAGCCTCCAGGGACTAGGAGAACATTTTGATCATTGTGACCAATTTGTTAGGTGCGTTAAAAAAAGTTGTAGTCTAAAGGATACAAAATAGTGTTAAGGTTTCATGAGACAAGTTCTCTAATTATATAAGGAACTGAGTTTCTCAGGAATGGTCTTCTGAACTGTTTTGGCAATCTAAGAATAATTATTAATTTCTTAAGTAAAACTCCTACACTAAACACCTTCTGTGTGATGAGGAACACTTGAGTAATTATCTTTCACTGTCTCAGATCCATGCCATTAAATTTTTAAAAATTTGATAAATTACAGGATTTCTGTAGTTATTATTAAGACTTATCTTGAAGATGAGAAGATGCAATGATCCTGACTACAGAGAAAAATATTCTTAAATTATTACTATTTGGTATAGCAGCAGAGTATCTTTTTAAAAAAATTATAATAACAAATCACCAGTTTGCCTGTAATACAATCTAAGTGACCTATGAATTCTGCAAAAAAAAGGGGAAATATGAGTGTGTGTGTGTGTGTGTGTGTGTGTGTATGTGTGTGTATTATCAAAATCCTAAAGCAGATCACTGCAGTACCTGAATGGTTTCAATGGAATATTTCACTGATGAAAACACCCCATGAATTCTTTCTTATTAGACTTTGGAACGTTTACTTGGACATGACCTTTACTATATAGAGTGAAAACTGAATAAAAGATTGGAAACAAATGTTAATGGTAAACAGCAATATACTGAGATGGAAAAAGTCTGCAGGGATTATAACTGATTCTGATTTTGTTTAATTACTTTATTTACATGATAATACAATTTATATATATGTATATCTATGTGTGTGTGTGTATGTGTGTGTAAAAGGAGGTTGGTAATGCATTACCAGCTCTCCTGTCCCTCTTTCTCAGGGATCAGTTTTGTTTTGCCTGCCTGCATGGTGCTGATTTCTAACTACAATCTGCACCATGCATATGAAATAAATGGGACCTGGGAACTGTGAAACTTTATTTCCTTTCTGGTTCCTGTTTTTCTGGCCACAGTGATTGCTTAGTCTTCTTCACATGTACATTTCTCCAAAGGGACTTTCAGGGCTAGAAATATGTGCAGGAAATAGCACAATTAGATTCAACTTAGGAAACAACACAAACATATATCTCAGGAAAAAAACATCCTAACTGCATAATCATCAGGAGGGAAATACTTGGAAGCACTTGTGTTTGTGAAGATTTTGGGAAGATAATAGGTAACAAATCAGATGTGACTTAGATCTTGTTATAGCAAAGCTGCAGTTGGGTTTGTAAGCCATGTAGACAGGTATTTTATCAGTTCTCAGTGAGGTAGTTTTCCCTCTTAAGGTGCTGCAAGAGGCTTCCTTGTGGGATTAGACACTCAGTGAAGTTCTGGGCTTGTTGGTTTGTGAGTAAAGTCTCAATCTCAGTGATAAGCCACAGACATGGTTGAGGATAGAGAGAAACTGTAAAAGCTCAGAGAAGTAAATTCGTATGTTTTAGCAAAGTGAAGACTACATATGATGGAGGGGGGCAGAGTCAGGGAAGGACATGTGAAGACACTTTAAGCACTTGTAGGGCTTACTACAAAGACGTGTTTTCAACTTGGTCGCCAGTCTTGGGATGATCCTCTTTCCTCTCATACCTGTCCTGACCTCCAGTGCTTTGTTTCCTCATGGAGAAAGTGATTGCAGAAATATTGAGGGTAAAGAAGTGGGATAGAGATGGAGATTTCTTATGCCATTATGCCAGTTTATGCCTGACTTTCTTACACTAAAATGGGATTTCTCCTCATTGATCAATCTGGCTAATGTTGGCCAGGAACTATGAATAAAGGGTGGGAAGTTCTTCACTGTACCAGGAGAAGAGTAACAAGTACACATGTACCAACACCACCCCAGAAAATACCCGTGTCTTTTTATTGTTCCTGCCAAAATTGTTAGAAAACTTGTGCTCTACCTCATGTAGCTGGGTTGGAAATAGCAGCAAATGTTACTTAAGTGCTATCTAGAATTAGATAAAACCACAGGACAAGCAGGGCCTGGGGCCACTTCAGAAAATCATTGGCAAAAATATCCTAGCAGTGATGTCTCCTGAAATGATACCTGAAAATATATTAATATCACTGTGCATTTCCAAAACATACTAGAAATCACAAGGACTACAAGAAAAGTAGATGCAATCAAAGACACATTGAAGTTCATGTGTGAAGATCTGTCCATTGAGAAATCCTGGTGATTAAGAGAAAAATACAAGAAAGGACCCAATGCATTGTCATTTGAAAGAGCTGTAATTTCAGGTATTTTATTAATTTTCATGGTGCTAATCTGAGAAATATTGTAATACAGAAAGTTGCTAATGATCTATCACAGAATCACAGAATGGTCTGAATTGGAGGGGAGTCACAAGGACAATTGAGTCCAGCTCCCAGCCCTGCACAGCACCATCCCCAAGAATCACACCATGTGCCCGACAGCATTGTCCAAATGCATCCTGAACTCTCTCAGGCTTGGTGCTGTGACCACTTCTCTACGTGTTTTATGTTCTGGTCAAACCCAGAGCTAGACAGCACTCAAAATTTCTTAACACCTAATTCTCTTTCAGCACTTCATGTTTTCACTGTCATGATCTAACAGAAAAGGAGTCCCCACAAGGATATTGGGGCTGGACTGAGTTTCTGTAACATCCTTGGACAGGCCAGAAGTCTTTTTCCAGCTCACATGCTGAGGCTGTGATCTGACATGGAGAGATGTTCCAGGAGTTGCTCTGCAGAGTCAGTGCCTGTTCTCTTGTAACTCTGAGGTCCTTAAGGCAACAGCTGGGAGCAGATAGCATTTTGCTATCTGTATTGGTATGTATTATGCTATTCAAACCAGAATAACACCTGGAGGGTTCAGTCAAGGTGGGTTAAGAGTTATATGAACATGTAAAACAGACAGGCAAATGTTAGGCAAAAAGAATTATCATTGTTCCCTTTTTCAGGGGAAAACTAGGAACCAAAATCTCATTTTCAAGGAAGATGAGGGAGTTTTGCATACGGTCTGCATGGTTTCTTTAGACTCCTTTAAAATTCCAGCTAAAAAATGGTTTAGATTTCAGGGTTGACTTCATCTGAAGGCAGCTGAAGATGCAAGAAAATTGGTAAGAAAATAGGCCTGTAGCAGTCTGCCTGAGTTACACAGGAACTCTGAATCATGCTATGCATATGTATCAATAGGCATTTGAACTGGGATGTGTTTGTTGTGTTGCTTGTGCAGAGCACAGCATGCTTTCATGGAGAAACTTCACTCTGCACATTTAAAACATTTGCAGCATCTCTTTGCAATCTCTGAAAAGCTGAACTGCTTAAAATAAAGCATTTCAGTTACAAGAAATTACACTGCCAGTTAAATGGCACTATTTTCTTCTACTGACTCTGAGAATATGCATTCCTTCAACAGCCAGAGCAAATATGAGTTTCAAGGTGTTTAAACAAATGTACACTTCAGTTGAAAGAAGTTTGCAATAACTAGGTTCAATAAAAAATTCTAATTGTAGGCCTCAGGTTAAGTCCTGAAACACATTTTTTGGTCCCCATGTGTCTTGTTTCCAAGATGGCAGCACCTGGAAAAACATGCAGTTTGATTTTCGTGAGAGATGTGAGCTCTGATCGTCAGGACTGCATTGCACCAGCCTGTTTTAGAAGTGGTGGCAATGCTGCTGCAGTTTAGGTGGATGTCTTTTATACTAGGGAATAAGAATGTGTGAGAAACACATGTAAGAAAAACACGGGTCATAAGCAGTTTCCATGCAATGAAGTTAAGAAACCAACAGTCTCTTTCAATAGCCAAGCCAAAACTTTATTAATATTGTTACAGCAAAATGCTGTTGCTTTCTCTAAAGCTGTTTTTGTCTTAATGTCCCTGAAATTACATATTTTGATTCCTTCAGGGAGAAAATGGGAAAAACGGACAGTGCTTCTTAGTACCTTCCCAAGTTTGCTGACATCCTTGTAGAAAAAATGCAATCCTTAAAGTAAATTGAAGTTTTAACAAGATTTTACCAATTTCCTTGTAAAGGTTGCCTTTTCCTTCACATAATTTCCTGTGGTGAAAATAATCTCAGTGGTCCCTGAACTCTGCTTCCTCATCAGTTAAAGCTTACAGCAAAATCAAGTGCAAAATGTGAGCAGTTAATCTTTACATGTGTAAGATTATTTGGTCTGGTTTGTTGGTTTGCTGGGTTTTTTTTCTGTTGAGAACCATTTTGCATCATTTTGGTTGCTGTTTCTAATGTCAGTAAATGCAAATGGGATGAACCAAGAGCTTCTTCCTGAAGGGCAGGTGACAAGCACTGTCCCTGCTGGGGCACAACAGGCTGTGGGAGGCTCACAAGCCATTCCTGCAGTGGGGAGTCTGCAGCTGCCCTCCACAGAAAATTAGTGCATCTCTTGTGTTCTGTTTGTTTCCACATCCCCTTCTCAGCTGAACTAAATGTGATAATTAAGCTGGACAATTAATAAATGACAAGCATAGGATGACTGAGGGCAGTGCTTTATCATAAGGAAAAAGGAGCATCAAAAGCGCTGAGAAAAACAAGTAACAGGCAGACCCCAGGCAAGCTTTCCCACAAAGCTCTGCCAATATGCCTCAGTCCTGATTTACAGCACTCCCGTGGCTCCCCTCTGAGCTGTGTCTGCTCCAGAAACTGTCAGTGGTGTGAAACAGCTTTAGGAGTTTTTGCAGGTGGACTCCTCTCCGCTCGGGGCTGCACTGAAGTCTTACGTGTCTCTGGACTGTAACATAAAAGGCAGAGTGGGGGAAAGCGAACACATTTTGCAGGAACTGATCCTGCTCTCTGCTTTGCCTTAGACTTCCCAAGTGGGTCTGGATAAGGTTTGTCATCTCGCTGTCTAAATTCCTTCTGTGTAGCTTGGGGATGGTAAGAGCAATATTACCTACCTGCTGCATAGCAGGGAGTGCGCTGGTTAATTACTGAGTGTTTATACATTGGGGTCAGCAGAGAGAGTGCTATATGATAGCTAAATATTAGTATGAAATCACAGCAGATAACTGCACATATCCTCCCTTGCACAGCATGGTGGTATTTTATCTTCTTGTTATTTTGAGTCACATTCTCCAAAAGCTGAAAATACTTAGTGTCTGTTTAAAAGAAATATTTCAAAGAACACATGCTGGTTTGAGTTGTTTCCCACTGTGCATAGCACCTGCACACAACCGACACTGGTGAGCTTTTTGCTTTAATAGAAAAGGTAAAATGAAGTGTTACTTCTCTTTAGGTTCTGTTAAAGGGAACACTATTAAAAATACTTGTTCCCTAGCCAACTTTTCCCCCTTTTTTTTTCTGCAGTTGTATCTGCTTTGGTGTACATCTGTGCCTGAATGTGTTCCTCTTGCCTTTATGCCCTGACAGACATCTCCCACCAGAGGCAGGTTTATGAGACATGTGCCACTTCATTTTTGGAGGGAGAGGAAGGTTTTCATAAAAGATGAGGCAGTTTCACTTGTCACCACAGATGACACAGTGACTCCCTGCAGGCAAGGATGAAGCTGGGGTGGGTGAGTCAAGGTTGATGGGTCCTCAGCTGACTGTACAGGTCTAGAGGTGATAAACACCTTTTATCACAAAAGGTCCCCACACTGCTCAGGGTGGAAGGTGGAGCAGTAGCAGCTGCTGCAGCAGCGTTTTTGGTAGTGCCCCCATAGCAGTGTGTCACCCATCCCAGAGTGGTGGGACAGTTTTCTCTCCTCAAGCAGGTCACTGTCTGTTGTTCAAGATGCAGGAGAATGCAAAAGCAGGAGCGGCACCTTTCACTGGGGCTCGGTATCTGGGGCTCGGAGCTGCCAGCTGCTGCATAGTGTAGCACAGACCATCCTGCTGCAGGGCCAGGATCAGTTGAGATTTTTTCTTCAAGAAGGAAGGTCAAGAGACACTGCTCTTTACTAGTGACTGGGGAGGTAACTCACAGATCCAAGCCAAATGCACACAGCAACTCTTATATATGTATAGAGCCTTGGGGGATAATCTTACTTGCAAAACAGAGGGGACAAAACCAAGCTGTTTTCTGTCTCGGCCACTAAGGGCACCAGGTGGACCAGCAGCTTGGAGAGGTACAGTGAAGGGAAGGCAAGTGCTACATGCAGTTTTTAGAAAGGACTCGGTATCACTGCCTGTAAACCAGTGGACAGGCCACCGTGCCCTACAATTACAAAGCAAGGAATGATTATGGGAGACAGATGAAGACCTACTGGAGACACCATGTGGAAATGGTGTCCACAGGGGCTGATTTTCCACTGATTCTCTTCCCCTGCCTGACATAAATTCTGTTGAAAAAATATGAAACACAGTTGGAGAGTGAGTTGTCTTGGGATGATCATTCTCCTTATCCAGTGGGGGAAAGACTTGGTAGGACCCAGCCGTGTGAGGGCTGTGGCATGATACTGAGCAAAGACCTAGTTTCCTTTTGGTGCTGGAGATTTGTCACCTTCAGGAAGGTCCAGGAAGGGTCTGTTGGGTGCTTCAGCAGGTACAGGCACAATCTAGGGTCCTGGTTCCTGTCAAGGTGGAACTGATGTGCACCTCTTGGAAGGAGACATCTTACTGACATGTCCATGAGAAGTGCCACCAAACAGTGCTCTACGTCTCAAAAAATGGCATTTCCACAGGCAGTCAGCCTGCTGACTTGCCCAGCAGGGCTCCCAGAATATCTCATCTCCTGGGAAGTTTGCCTTCTCCCACTCATAAAAAGATGATTTATTCTTTAAGTCTGCATACGTGCCAGCCTTCATTCAGACTCAGACTTTACCTCTCCAACACCTCAGTCACCTGGGCAGCAGTCACTGAATATGTAACATCTTTTGAAAATTAGCAGTGTCCTGTGTGAGCCATTTCTGTGTAGAAAGAAGGGCACAGGATCCCTCCTGGACCCATGCTGTCATCTCAGGAGATAGGCCTGGGGCTACTGGCCACTGCTATAAACAAGAAGTCTGTGACTACTCCTGGAGCCCCAGGTTTTGAACTAAAACATGATATCCACAAGTAGACTGCTGAATTCACTCAGAAAGCTGTGCAGAGAAGGACTGGTGGCAGGTACCCCAAGAGGTGTAGTACAGCCTTTCTACCAGAACCTATCTGAGGTCGAAGATGAACCTTGATTCCATCTTGCTCAGATTCCTTGTGATTGCTTGCTGCAAGCACAACATTTTCTTGGAGTAGTTTCCAGAAGCAACGTCAAATATAAGAGATAAATAAATCGAACTGTGTGATGCTCTCAGTTAATTTCCAAATATCTAGTATGGATGACTGGTTGATCTGGCAAATGGGAGTTTCTTCTGGTGCCCTTCAAGCAAATCAGATGTAGTCCTGAAACCTGTTTTTTTACCTTTCAAAGGCTTCAGGAACAGGTGTGATAGCAAAATTTAAAGGCTTGTTGTATACAGAAACCAAACTGAATTCTATTGTTGTCTCATCTGAGTTGTCTCTTTCTCCACTGGAAATGTGAAACAACTTTGTAACTTCTTTATTGAATGTATTTTAGTGAGGGATAAACTCAGTCACATTACCTTAGAGGTGCAGCAAGGCAAAAATATCTATACAGACTGTTACTGCTAGTAACGAAATACTGGTACAAAATAATTTCTTGTTCATAATGCCCTCAACAGCAATGACTTGGTTGTGTTTCCCAGAGATCCATGGAAAGGTTAAACCAAGTTGCCTGGGCTGACAGGGCAAGGAAGCTGGCAGAAGAAACCTTCTGCTGGTACTGCTGATGGTGTTTTCACCTCCTCTCTGCAAACCCAAGTGTGGATTTGACCCAGACTGCAGCTTTGTGCTGGGACAGATGCATCAGTTTAGGACATGTGATCCCCACTGATAGTTTTCAAATTTGGCCCCATGGGTGAATATCTGGCCCACCAAAGCCACTCTGCTGAGCTCTAAAGAAGTCAAGAGAAAGTGTCTCATCCCAATCAGGGATGGGATCCAGGATCTAGGAGTCACAAGATCCAGTGCCTAGGAGTAAATAACACAAAAAGCATGCACAGAAAACACCTACCAAAAAGACTTGTTAGGAAATTCATCTTTTGCATTTACAGTAGAGAATTTTACTCAGCTGTGAGCAGATGTGTATTAATGGATGGATTTAAAATGACTAAGCTCAGACAGATCACAAATGTATTTTGGCAATGTAATCCACCAAGTAATACTTATGACAGAACACGCTCAATAACACTAATATTTCAAGAGGGCTTTAGAAAGAGATAAGATTTACTAGTTGAGAATAAGAAATAAGATTTGATATTTAAATGTACAGGGACTTAAGCATTTGGATGAGGAGGTAGGAGTAACACTGTAAAAGGTTTTCAAAGTTCAAACAAAGAATCCTGAAGTCAGCTCTTAGCAGGATATGCTGAAGTGAATGATGTACACTCATATAATAATGGTGATTTCTGTACATGTGCAAGAGCCAAGCCGCTGCATAATTTTTGTGCAGCTGTAGTCAGCAGTGGCTTTTGCTGGTAGCAAAATTTTTGATTGTTCCCAATACCTCATAGATATGGGTTTGAACTGTTCTCTGGCTGCCATGATGTTACCTCCACAGGGTGTAAGTAACAATGAGGCTTTCAGTCCCAACAAGGTTCATACGAATTAGTTGGCATCACTAGAGTATCTAATTAGAATTTGAAGAGGCAAAATCTTTAAGTTCCACTACAGAAAGCAAGTAGTGTCATCTTTTTGGAGAGATGAGGCTAGAAAAGGCTGGAGGGCCAAGTCAGGGTAAAGTACAGGCACAGAGCTCTGGGGCTAAGTTAAGATTGGAACAGTTTGTACCAACAAAACAATGCAAGTTGCAATGAGATTTTTAGATACATTCATGCTTAGTGACATGTAAAAAGAAATGAACTTATCCTTTAAGAGAAATCCCATTAAAAACCTGAGGCATAAACCTCACAAAAAGAACAACATTGGGTTTTTATATTTTGCTTTGGATTTAACAAGCCTGAGCAAGTACTGCAAAATGCATTCTTCAAAGCACTGTCTGAAATTTCTCCTGTCTTGTTATTATAAACACACAGTTTTCTCTGTGCTGCCAGCAGATATGGTATGGTAAAGATTGACTATCAAGTGCTTTCATGGAAATAATGCATTTTGCTGTGTCTACAGCTACCCAGAAGAATTAGTGTATGTGTTAGGGCCTGGATACATTCCACTAAATTTTAGGCAGCTAGCCTGAAGTGTCTCTGTTAGGAGTTCGGTTTCAATAGTTGACATCAGTTCCAAATGAATAAAAGGCTTATTCTAGAAAGCAGTTTATCTTAAATCTGAATGGCTCTGAGCACCTGGTTCTTTCTCATATACGTGAATGCAGAAGGTTTCTGAGTAATTGCACAGGAGGTGTCCTGACTCATGATGGGCCTGGTCCTGCTGCTGCCCAGACCAGGGACTGGCTGGAGCACACTTGTATCCCTTTTGGGTGCTGGGGAGTGTCCCATGGCAACAGCTCAGGCACCACCAGAGTTTCTAACTTTGGGAGCTTATCTTAATACCCAAAATGTGACAGAATGCTTCTTCAGAGTCCTTACTCCAAAAGCTACCTCCATCCAGATGAGATCATCTTTGCACTTTGTAACCCCATTACAGTTCTGAATTTACCTGAGTTTACTGAGTTTAATTTGGCCACAGTAAAACTGCCCATGGGCACATGGGGTACCAACAGGTATTCAGGGGTCTTAATTAGCAAATAATTTTGATAGGAGCATAGCACATAGGGATTGCTAAGCTCAGAAAATCTGCAAAAAAAAAAAAAAACATTAGAAGCATACTTCACCTAAGAAGTCACTCACTGCAAACTATTCTCTACCCTCTGCACTTCACTGTGCAAAGCTGAGCAGAGCCTCACACTGCAAGCAAGAGGTCCTCAAGTGGAGCAGAAGAGGAATTCCACCCCAAACAAATCCCCTCTCAGTGATTTGTCAAAGATTAGAAGCCCTCAAGAAGGACTGGGCTTTGGCTAGCTCTCACTATAAAATTTTGAAGGAAGAAAGAATGGAAATGAATGAGGCCTGATAAATGTAGGTAGGCATTAACATCTGAAAGAACTAGGAAATGTGGGTACAGTGGGTGTCATTAGGAAGAGGCAGCAATAGGATGTTGTGTTCTACATGGGTGGTCAGGATACCATGTAAACTCTTTAAAATTATTCAGTGAGGGAACAAAATTAAAAGCACAACTTTATTACAGATGGCAAATATGGTTTTATGAAATATGGGTTATACTTAATTGAGTGACTGATTATTTTTCAAAATATAGTTACCACATTAACTATGGAAAGGCAAAGATATTTTACAGCTGAATTTCAAAGACATTCAGTAGACTGATTTCTGAGATTATTAATGAATATTTTGAAAACATTCAGAAGAATGTTCAAGAGAAAACTGGATCAAAAGGGTAAGTTTAAAAAAAATAACCTATCTGCTTGCTATTTTTCAGTGTTCACAATTTTTCAGATTTCAAAAACACAATTCTCTTCACATTTTCAAATTGTTCATATTTACTCTGAATATAATGTGGTTGCATTTTTGATTGTAAATTGATATTTACACAAATTGGTATTTACACAACTGACATCAACAGAAAAAGGAGTGTTTCAGAGTGTGATAGTCAGGAGACACTCCAACTCTGGCTTTTAGGGCTGTGCTGAAATGAAACTCCACAGATTTTACATGTACTGGTGCCCCCTTTGCCTGTGATGTGTAAGCACCAATTAGTCATTGACCTCTATCTGTGATGAAATAATTCCCCCAGTAGGAAGCTGAGGTCCAAGGAAGAAGTTGTGTTGAGCAGTGCCCAAGTGAGATTGGCTTTGGACTGTGGCGCAGGCTTTGGCACAGCTCTAAGAAATGGTACAGACATGAATTACAAACCTCTGCTTCATCCTTCACAGAGAAAATTTGATTTAAAAGAGCATAATGCTAATGCAGAAAGAGGATGAAATTTTAGCATATGAATATTATTTTTCCCTAACTCAAGTTGATAATTTAACTTAATGCAAAGTGGACATTCAAAGACATTTGTCACTATAAGAATGAAAAAATGAATAAAGACTGTGGAATTTATTAACAGTCACCTTTTCCTAACTTTACTTTGAAATTTGCCATGAATGGTAGCCACTTTCCAAAGTACTGGGCAGTAAGTTTCCTTCTTTAATTTAATATCTGGTAGTCTAAAACTACAGGGTTTAAATATGCAATTCTGCTTTAATGATTCCCCACAAAACTGCCATCTTACAATGTTTGCCAGCAAGAACTAGCAGATCAGCTTTTTTGGTTTTATTAAAGAGCTTCTTTGTGAAATCAAAAAGAAATCCTTATGAAAGATTGTCGAGTCGTAAAACACAGGAAAAAAGAAAATGGAAAATATAATACTGTTTCCCTAAAATTCCAACAACATTTGGAAAATATTAGAAAATAAAAAATTTGGAAATATAATGCTCCAGACCATGGGAAATAGGTGGATTTGGAACTGATAAAAACTAATGTAGCTCTGTTTAAATTAATCCAAATTTGTGACATATGATGATCTGGCCCAGAGGTAATATCTTCTAAATAATATTTTTTCTTATTTTTGACTTTGCTGATGAAGTCATTGCTCTGCGCCAAAGTATCAGCGTGTTTTGAAACGAATCCTTCATTTCGGGGGAGGATATGTTCCTTGTTACATTAGCCCTCCAGATTCCTGAAAAGTATTACACTTTGCATTTCAAATTGAAGCGTGGATTTGGATGCCAGCTTGCTGTCACCATTTTATTTTACAAGCTCTGCCAGTCCCTTATGCTGATCTGACAGGGAACCAAAATTATGCACAATATTTTTATAGGCAGGACGGACTCTGAAGTTCATCTAAAGAGCCACTTCCAGGGAGATACCCCTGGCTGGGAATCTCCCTGCTGTCGGTGCTGGGCTCTTTCCCAGTCTCTGGGAGCCAGATCTGTCTGAGATGGGAGGAGGAAGCACAAACCATCTGGCAAGTCAGCTTTTTGAGCAGAAGAGACTAGTTAATTGAAGAGAAGCAGGAGTTTTATCTTTGGCTTCTGGGAACATACAAATTACTTGATTAACCACAGATTATTGGCTGGAAGAGGGCACCATTTAAGAGGAAAAGTTCAGGATATTTTTTTTCAATAACACTTACAAAATGGAGAAGGTGGAATAAGAAAAAATAAGACCAAGGTCAGTAGTACAAGATGCATGGTCAGTTACTCAGCGTAAGTAATCTGTGAAAACTGGGAGCTCATGATATGGATATAACATCATACAAGGGCAGTGTATTAGTTTCAGAATAATTACAATGCTCCAAAGTCACAACAGCATGAAAACTGTAAAGGTGAGGCATTTGTGAAATGCTGCTGTGCTGCCCAGGTGTCTCTCAAGTGTTCACCTGAGAGGACAGACACTGTCCAAGGGATGGTGAGTTAAGAGCAAAACAGGGGTAGCAGAAATCTGTAAGAGAGATACAAGAGAAGACCTAGAGAATATTTTTCAGTTCATTAAAAAAAAAACCAAAAAACCGCCTGAAAGGGGATGTAAAATTATCTACAGAGAGGCATAAAGAATAAAGGAGAGACACTTATTTGAGTCATAGTCTGTACTGATTTGAGAATGGTTGCCTATAAATTGATTTTGGATGAACAGAGAAGGAATTTGTGAACATATATAGGCAGGCTGTTTGTAGCCATGATGGTGGGAAAGCTCTAGAAGAGCCCCTCCAGAGCTGTTGTGTGGGTGGCAGCTGTACTGCTCAAGTGAATGTTGCTGCATTCATGGGAGGGTCCAAGAATGAAACCAACTCAATGGCTCCAGCAGTCTCATGCTCCTGTTTCCTAAAAGTTAAAAATATCCCTTAGCTGAAATACTACCATGTGTCCACAAAAATTGAAATTTTAGGTTACTTAGATTACACAGTACATTGCCAAAGGAAAGCTACTGCTAGAGTACCCAGTCTAATTCGTCCCTGGGGCAAATACCTTGCTGCTGCTGGGCTGGACTCTGACTGCTGCAATACGAAGGCTGGCAACTCAGGGATGGCACAAAACTGAGGACCAATTCCCCCTGCCTCCAACAAAAATCCCTAAAATCAAAACAAACAAAACAACAAACCCAAAAAATCAAAAAACCCCCACCATCTCATGAGATACCACTGGGAGAAAAAAAACCCCAGCTCACATGGGCTCATCACTGCAAGATCTGAACTGCAGAAAATGCATCAAGTGGCATGGATAGGCTCATGACACTTTGCTGATAATGCCTTGAAATAGAGTTGAAGCCAATGGCATGTAAGTGATGCAGGCTCTGTTTCTCTCTGCTTTTGTGTTTCCCTTTAATGTCCACTGATCCTAATGTCCACTGAAGCCTAACTTAAGAGCAATTTGTCCTTACTTCCATTGAAACTACTAAACTTTAATTTTTATATGTGTAGCTTTACCATATTTTCTTGTACTTGACATGTGAACTGAGGTGGCTGTCTCACAGACGGATGAGAAAAAAAACCTGAGAAGTATAATATATTTTCAGTCCCATATGGGGCTGTTGTAATAGCAGGAAAGAGGACACAGTAGTAAATTCCTTCAGACATGAAAAGGTCTAAGACATAAGCCTTCAGATGTGTGAAGATTTATTTGACCTTGATCAGTGTTACAGAGTTCAGCTCATGCCACTGTTTGTGAAACATCATGTTTGCAATCTTTCAGACAGACCTTGTAGTAAGTGATATCAGTGTAAATATGTAGTAAATACATTTATTACAGTGGATTTTCTTATTCCAGAGTAATACAGCAATACTTGGGATGACCTGAGATGTCTATAAAGAAACTCATCATGAGAAAGTCTAATTAAATTGTGCCACCTCTTCCTTCAGTAATTTTGAGATGGCCTAAATGATCTGCCATTTTCAAAATGATAAGCAGGTTTTGATAAAACCAGCTGAGATGGTGCTGAATGTTTTAAATCTATCTACCCAAAACATTTTGCTGTTTTGCATTTTACCCATCCAATTTCTCCAGCCCCACTTTCCTGCTCTTACCCACAGTCAGTCAGAAGTCAACTCTGATTTTGATCTTATTTTTGTTGTACTCCTAACAGCTCAACTCTTGACTCCATGGTGAGATATGGCCATTCACGCATTATGCAGCAGATCTATGGACCTGGTGAAGTCCCAGTGGTATCCTGATAGCTGAAGAAAGGAGAGGAATTTTTAAATGTGCTTTCTCAGACAACAAATCTTTTCAATTACCCAGTCATAGTCCCACTGTGATTCAACAGGGTAACCATTCCCTCTGCTCAGTTTGAGAAGGATCTCCTGCAACACTCAGACATTTTTTTTCTTTTTGTTTTTCTGTTGTAACATCCCACTTTATCTGTCAAGAGCCAATGTGTCAGTGATATGTTGACGTTTCTAGAAAATTGTAGGCAAAGAAAATTCTCTTTTGGCTGAGACACAGCTCAAGAATCCTGGTTCTCCCACAGAAATAGAATAAGTATCCAAGATTGGGTGCGATTGTAAGAGTGAGCCTGTGGATTTGGAAATAGAATTTCACTTCCTTGGCTACAAACTCTGCTGTTGACTTGCAGAGCTCTGAAGAGACTAAACTTTTGCTGAACTGGAAAACTACACTAACTTAACAGCTGGGACAGGGACAACGTACCCAGGCTTGCTTAGAGGATTTGGTTTCCCTGCAGGGAACAAGGTTTTTATTTTAACTTGAAGACACACAGAGGGACACTAGCTCTCACTTACTGCCCCAGTCACCATCTCTGCTGCATTTATAGAGTAGAAGGGTGGCTTTCAAAGCCTGATGGCATACACTGAGTGGGTTCTGACTCATACATACTGATGCTTCCCCTCTACATCATTGCAGGATGCTGACTGCCACTCTGAGGACCCTGAGCATGCTTCCTGCCATAAACTCACAATTGAACCAAAGTACTGGAAGGGGCCTATGGAAAAAGTAACAACTTGGCCCTTCTGGATATTTTTGATATTTAAGCTCATTTCTTCTTCCATTTAATTAGACTCAGCTTTTTTTTTTTTTTTTTTTTTTTAAATAGTCCTATATTGTGTGTTTTTGGAGAACTGTTCTAAATAGGACAAGGCAATATTACATGAAGACAGACCAGGGTTTGTTTTGTACCTTCAACAAGTTTGCTTTTCCAAGGAATTTTATGGCTGAAATGGTTTTCTCCCAAAATTAGGTCCATTTTCAAGCCTTTGTTTCACTAATGCATACAGCTGCAACCAGTCCATTCCTCCACCTTTATGCCTGTGGTCAGGGATATACCTTGAGGGTGACTGTGCTTCTGAGGCAGGATCTTGCTCTGGGCAGCAGCTTCCAACTACTTCTGTTCTCACTATGCAGAGGCAACTAATTGCTGCTTGCATTTAACCCAAGCAAAAACTAATTTTCATGCCTGGGACTGATCCCTAAAGTTGAACCACATGTTTAACAGCTGCCATTAGCTGCTTTCAGTGTAACAATGGTTTAGTTTTGGCAAGGTGTGGAGAGGGAGCAACTATGCAACAGGGAAAGAAAGAGTGTCCTCAAGTGCCCTTGTACTGATTCACATTAGTCCTATATTGATTCATTTGAGTTATGCATTTTTGAAAGAGTCCTGCACTGCTGGAAGCTCAGTGCATTGCATTTTTGACAGAAAAAAATTGTGCCTAGGAAAATTTGTATTAGGTTCTGCAAGAATATATTGGCCTGGACCTCTCAGTGATGTGCACTTGGGACAGGAATATTGGGCTCTTGAACAAGGCTGAGGGCCTGGAAAGTTCCTGTCTGCAGCAGGCAAGGCTTGCAGTGCTGGCAGCTGCCTGGCCACGCTTCCAGGCTGTCTCTGGCTTGGGTGGGAAGCCCAGGGAGTAATGCAGTGTTAGTGTGGTCTTCTCAGAGCAAAGACTTGGCAAAGTGGTGGGATTTTTTGACCCTAGGGAGCCAAGCAGTGCCTGTGCAAGGGCACAGAAGACTTCCCCTCCTGCAATTCTCCAAATGGCCATCCCCCAGTGCCAGGAGGATGAAGGGCAGCTGAGCTGCTTATTTGAGGCAGAAGAGAACAGGGGGATGCACTAACACTGCTGTGCAGAGGAGCAGGACAGGGGCCTTGGCCAGGAGACAGAGTATTGGCTCATGCACCAGTGCCTGCTTTTTGACAAGTGATTCGAGTCTGCCCCAGCAGCAGATTGTCTGCACGTCTCTAGTGCCCAGCTAATGCAATGCAATTGAAGTCATCTTTGCTAACAGCCAGAGAGCTCTTGCAAGAAGTCACCTCCTTCCCCTTGCCCTGGGTTATCCATGAGTCTGTCAGCAGCTCCTGCCACTCAGCTGGTCTGTGGTGACTTGCTGATGTGTGACTCCTGGGTGACTCTGACTATCTCAGTGCTGTGACATTCTGATTCAGGAGCCATGCGGCACAGTGGGAGCAGCAAGCAAAAGGGAGTAGCAAGCCAGACCTTAAATACAAGCATATGCATTCATCTATAAATGCAGGTATGTATATATTATTTATATGTTATATTTATACAGTAAATCCATGTTTACATGTAAATTTAGTATATCTACATATAAACACTCACACTCACTATGTCTATAGATGTGGATATGGATATATGTTTACGTATGTGTGTACACCTGAACAGCACATCAACTAGGTGTTCAAATTCAGAGTATTTAGATGCTAATGCTAGGGCTGAATTAGATGAGGATTTATGTTTATCAACTCTTCTTGAGTACCCCTTTGCCAAAGGAGTGAGAGCAGAATTTGGCTAGAACAAGTAGGGTTAACTAAGCTGATAACTCCTCCGAGAAAACCTCAAGCCAAAGAAAGTCAAAAGGGGGTGGAGGGATGGAGGGGAAGATATATGAATGATTGAAGTATCTAAAAGGAAATCAGTAATTTTGAACCCTCAGAGCTGGAAACAATTAGCGGCTGGCTGGCAATTCAGAAGAATCAATAAGAGAAGGATGCAATTCCCAATAACTCAAAAATAAAATCTGCTGATAAGAAGAAGCTATAGGGGGAAAAAGAGGTGAATAGGATACTAAATCTGTTAACAATTATTGTCAGTGCCAACACTGGCTTGGAAGAGTCACGTTTGTTCTATCACCTCCACCCAGACAATTATAACAATATGTATTCACCAGGCTCTCATGACAGGAGCACCCACCAATCCCATTAGCGCTAAGGAGCTGCTGGCATTTGTTTTTATTTTAATTTATCACTCAGCTGTTTCAAATCACATAAAGCTAAAACTTGGCTTACAAGTTGTCGTTTCCAATGCTAATAGTTTGTGCTTACTGCATATGTGCCTGTGTGATATGTACATTTTCTGAATAGTAAAACTGGCATGGAAAATTCCCAGTCTGGGTATGAAATGTCCTCTCTGGCCCTTTACTGTAAAGGCTGGACATGTTAAAGCTATTGACATACATTTACTCCACAGACAGGAGCCTGCCAGATAAAGCTGGGTCTAGTTCACCACCACTTTACAATTAACAAGCTAACCCAGAGCAGTAGCTCAGATTGTATGTCTATAGGGTCATCCTATTCCAAGGCAAAGTGATAATATCCATATGATTTCCTTAATTTTTCTAGTCTGGTGACAAACAGCACAGGCATGTGATAAATTGCATTTATTTTTCACCTTTTGACCTCCTCACTTGTTTCTGCCCACTAATCCATTTCTGCTGGGACCACTTCTGGCATTAGAAACCTCTAAACAGCACTCAAACAGCCAATGCTCAAAAAAGAGCCCTATCACAGATGGTTTCCTTCTTCCCTTTGTAAACACAGAGTTTCCCTTTTTATCCTCCTCTTCCAAATGACACTAGTTCAGAAGAGAGACCAGCGACAGCTACAAGGATATTGTAGGTGGGGGTCTGGCTTATCAGCCAGAACCATGTCCAATGCTTTTTGAGGTCCTACAATTTGAGGTACAATTATTCTGGTATAAAAAGGTACTACCTTGAGAAGTGCTCTTTTCTAGAATGTGGTAGAAACAAGATATATGGTGGCTTGCTCTGGAATAAATATTATGTTACAAAAATCACTCATGTCTTCAGTGCTTCAGAAGAATTTTGCTAGTTTTGGCCCCAATCCTGTAATATGCTCTTTATGGGCAAGAAGTCCCTCCTCACGGACTAACTGAAAGATTGAAGCTGTATTTGGACCGTGCAGTTGAAAGCATTCAGCTGCTTCTCAGCACTGATGAGCTGCTTTCCATTTCCATCTAACTTAACTGTGCAAGTTCCATTGTAACTAAGATGCTGGGAATTTGCATTCTGTTTGCTCTAAGAACATAAATGTGCAGCACTGGGGTCCCAGAGCTCAGTGCAGGGCTAGGGATGAGCAGTCAGCTCCTGGCTTCTTTCTTCCAGTGACCTACCCTGAATGACTTTCATCCTCCCCAGCTTGAAAGCTGTTTATCTCTTTCATCCTGATATGGCAAAGGAATCATTGCAGTTATATAAACTTGCAACGAAAAATTTTATGCTCTGCTAGGAAGATGAGGAGTACTAGCAGTACTCCGGGTGCCAGTGGCATTGGAAATGATGGGTGTGGATCAGGTCCTGATTCCAGGTGGGAGGCTCTGAGAGAAGGCAATTTGTGCACAGCCAATTTGTGTGCTGGTGGAACAACTGCTTTCTTGGTATGCAAGTGTTCAAGAGATTTCTGTCAACTGTGCAGCAAACTCAGACTCTCTTTCACACTCCCAGAGAGCCCAGACACTGTACAATGCTGTTGTAAACAGTATTTTGGATTTCATTTACACTGAGATTGACTTCACATTGCACATTGTGAGCCTGACCCACTGCAGCCAACACATACACCCACTCTGCCCATCTCATGCCCAGCTGAGTTAGATTTCTTAAATAAGCTCATAAACCAATTATTATAATTTCATACTATAATTTTTTTTATTTTGTGGAATCAACCTGTACTCATCTGTACAGCAAACACCTGCACAGTCATTGGAAAATTTTTTTAAAGAGTCACAGGCCAATCAGTCCTTCAGTAGCCCAACAAACAAGTAAAACTCAACTAAATCACCCTGACCATTTCCCTGCCTCGTTTTCCTCCAGGCTCGTAAACAGTCTATGGAGTTAGATTTCTGAGTTAATTTTGCCTTTGAACCAGGCAGTTTTCTGCCTCCTTCAGCTATTTTCACACAAACCAAACCTCTTGCCATGAATGGCTTCAGCCTCATCAGTCATTGCTGACACTGACTTCTGTGTTCTTTGGTTCTGTTCCTGGTTCTCAAGCCATTTTCCTACAGATATCCTGGACCATGGACATTGCATACATCCAGTTCAGCTTTTGTCTGGGTGGTGGCATCTTATGCCCAGGGATTCTGGCCTGGGGGAGGTATCCCACAGGCAGTCCTAGAAGCATAAGGCTGAGTCTACCTAACCATTGTCAGACAAGGGAGAAACATTTTTGTAGAAAGAGCAAAAGAATTTAGGCATGCAGGTTCCTGACCAGAACAACACCAGTTCTCATTGCATTTAG
Source organism: Haemorhous mexicanus (assembly GCF_027477595.1). NCBI lineage: Eukaryota > Metazoa > Chordata > Aves > Passeriformes > Fringillidae > Haemorhous > Haemorhous mexicanus. The sequence continues at coordinate 135,212,219 of NC_082341.1, forward strand.
AGGATGTTTGTATGAGGCTGAAAAATTGCAGCATTTTTCTACATACCTATCAACTGGAGCACATCAAAGGGAGGAAATACATGCATTGACCTATAAGGACTTTGTTTAGCTCTGATTTATTAAAGGTCACTCAGCATGAAATGGTTAAAAAAGAAATCTCATGTCTGAGAAGTGTGTTTGGATTTTTTGAGATGCATTACCCTAGCTGGATAGATATAATTTCTTTGGATTTCAGGAATGTATTTGGTGCTGTACCACATATCAGTGCATTCTCAGTAAGTCAGAAAGCATTACAGGGATGATGAGGCAGGAACTGTCAAAGCAAATGGTTCAGCAGTAGTTTGAGACACCCAAAACCTGCAGAATAAAAGAAAAAGGGTGAGATATTCACACATTTCTTTTTTCTTTCTTTCTAACTATGCAAATGTTCAAAACCTACCTACTGCCCAAGATTTTGAAAATTAATTTTGAAAACTTGGACTAAGTGATGATTTCTTGTATATTTGCATTGTGTTGAGTAAAAGCATTAGGTGCTGCTTGGCTCCAAGAAAAGGGCTTGTGCTCCTGGAGCTTGTCAGTGTCAGGGGGATGGCAGACCCTGCTAGCTTCGTCCCTGTGCTTCTCTGGCCTGCCCTGGGGCAGGCAGAGAGCTGCAATACACCAGCCAAGTGGTTTCTCTCTCCCACGCTTCAGAGGGGAAGTATCAGATTGTCAGGCACAGTCCAGTCAGTGCTCTGCTCCTGGGATAGTGCAACCACATACTGTCCTTATTTGGGCTGGATTGCAGGGTTGCAAACCAGTCCCTGGACATTTTTTGCCTTTTAACAAGTTCATTTTGGTGAGACACTTTTTTCCCCCCTCTAAGAAAAAACCCCACAAATATTTTTAGAGCTGGTTAAATTATTGTTATGAACAGATTGTCCAATGAATTTTGTCCTTTTCCTGAATATGAGTCACTCACAACCTTATTTCAGTGGGTGAATTTGTTATTCATAAATACTGAAGGAATAGTTTATGCAAAGGAACTTCAGTCTCTGGGTTTTTCCAGAACTGCTTGGTTTTTTAAATTAGCATCTGCTTTTCCTGGTCCAACATTGTTTATCTATATTATGAAGCACTGTTTCATGACTGTAAATAGTAATAAAGGACTTTGAACATTTGAATTGCAGCTAAAAATATTTGAAGAAATAGAAAATAAAAATGCACTTGTGGTAAAATCCAGTGAACATTTGGCTTCAGGTGTTTTTGTGAATATGGCTGTAAACCGTTGCAAATATAGAGCAGTATCATTCAACAGATCACATAAATAAAAAAAGGTCAGTATATCTAGGCACAAAACAATTGGTTTGTATACCCAGAAAGAGATCTGGACACCCAAAGTTCCTCCAGGAAAAGTGAGTTGAACTCCTGCACAGTATTTGTTCTCACTCCACATACCCTTGTTTGGCTTCAAGTTTTCTAGATCATTAGAGTTTTTTTCTCCATTCTACCCAGACTTATTCTGAGCAGGTTTGGTGCTTGCTCCTGGCATAAGCTTCATCAGCAAGTAAAGTTATGGTAAGATTTATGATTTGAACATCTGAGTCTAGAAGACCATGTTAACTGCCGGACCACAGAAAAACGTTAAGGCTAAGATGAGGATGGGACAACCCCACTATAAATTCAGACTTGGGATGAAGGAATTGAAGCAGCCCTGCAGAGAAGGACTTGGGAGTATTGGTGGATGAAAAGTTGAATGTGAGTTGGTAATGTGTGTTCATAGCCCAGAAAGACAGTTGTAGTCTGGGCTGCACCAGAAGTGTGACCTGCAAGTCAATGAAGGGGATTCTGCCCCTCTACTCCTCTGTGGTGAGACCCACCTGGTGTGTTGCATCCAGCTCTGGGTTCTTCAGCATGGAACGACAGGAACCTGGTGGAACAGGTCCAGAAGAGGGTCACAAAACTGGTCAGAAGAATGGGACATCTCTTCTATGAGGAAACACTGAAAGAACCGTGATTGTTCAGTCTGGAGAAGTGAAGGCTCTGGGAAGCTCTCGTTGCGACCTTTTATATGGGGGACCAAGGTGGGGACAAATTTTAGCAGGGACTCTTGTATTGGATAAGGGGTCACACTTTTACACTAAAAGAGGTTAGATTCAGTCTAGATAAATAGAAGGAACTTTTTATGGTGAGTGGTTAAACACTGCCACAGGTTGCCCAGAAAGGTGGTAGATGACCTGTCCCTGGAAACATTCAAAGTCAGGTAGGATGGGGCACTGAGAAACCTGACCAAATTGAAGATGTCCCTGTTCATTGCATGGGAGCTGAACTAGATGGCCTTTAATGGTACCTTCCAACCCAAACCAATGATTCCTTGATTCTATGATTCTATATTGGCAGAGGCAAAAAACTGTATTTTTGCAAAGTGTTGGTGGGTTATGGTTAAAAATGCTGTTTGGGTCATTGACAGATGCAGGCCTACTACATGGGCCAGAGCCTATGTGTAGAGGGGGGAGTTACAGCAATGACCATATTTCCACAGCCAAAAATGCCTTTACTCACTGTCATCTAAGCTACATGCTAATGATCCCAAACTGACCTCTGTCGGCAGAGACTTCACAGAGGCTGAGGGCTTTTGCAGTAAAAGTATCTCTTGAGTGCTTGGTGTCACAAATCTTATTTTAATTCCCAATCCTGATCTTAATCCAGTGCAACCCTAGCAGTCCCATGAATCACACTCATCACTTCATACAGCAGGTTTAAAATAAGCTTTGTGAACACTCTACAATTAGGAATTACTTAAGCTTTTGAGATTCTACTTCCATAAACCCTACCCAGAAACTCTTGGATTGCCCGCTTCACCTGAAAAAATGTAACTTTAAACTTACTTTAGAGTAGCTCTGTGGAACAGGCAAGATCCATCTACACATGTGGACATGATTTGAATATCCTCCAACAACACTTACGGCAAATAACACCAAAATTATTTTAAGTTAATACCTTTGGAAACTATCCTTCAGCATGAACAAGGCATATCTTCTAAGTGCTGATTAAATTACCACCTGTGTTTACTCTTTCAAGCTGTTTTCCTTGCTCAAGGAGATTTTCAGTCAACTTGCAGCCGACACCATGTTGGATGGGAATGTTGATCAGCCAGCGAGTAAGAAGGGGGATCTTCACAGACTGGATTGATGGGCTGAGGACAACAGCAAGAGTTTCAATAAGGCTGAGTACTTGGTATGACAATAAACCCAGGCAGGGGGAAGAATGTCTTGAAAGTGGTCAGTAGGGTAAGGATCTGAGGGTGCTGGTGGCAATGAGCCAGTGTGTGTGCCCAGGTGGCCAAGAAGGCCAATGACATCCTGGCCTGTGTCAGCAATAGTGTGGCCAGCGGGAGCAGGGCAGGGATTGTCCCTCTGTTCTGGGCACTGCTGAGGCCACACCTCGAGTGCTGTGTCCAGTTCTGGGCCCCTCACCACAAGAAGGACATTGAGGGGCTGAAGCATGTCCAGAGAAGGGAAACAGAGCTGGGGAAGGGGCTGGAGCACAAGACCTGTGAGGAGAGGCTGAGGGAGCGGGGAGTGTTAATCCTGGAGAAAAGGAGGCTCAGGCAGGAGTGACCATATTTCTCTCCACAAAGACCTGCAAGGAGGTTGGAGCCAGATGGGGGTTGGACTCTTCTGTCATGTCTCAAGTGAAAAGGACAAGAGCGAATGGTCAGGGGAGATTCAGATTAGATGTTAGAAAGAATTTTTTTTCTGAAAGAGAGGTTAAGCACTGAAATGGGCTGCCCAGGGAGATGGTGGAGTCACTATCTCTGGAATAGTTCAATGGCCTCTGAATGTGGCAGTTGGGGATATGATTTAGGGGTGATTATGATGGTGCTAGGATGATGGTTACACTAGATGATCTTTAAAGTATCTTCCAACCTTGATGATTCTGTCATATATTCTACACAGTTAAAAAATAACAACCAAATGAAAGATTGTATTTATATAGGGGTTCTATCCTAAAATATTTTATAATAATTTATGGATTGACTTTCATAGATTAAACTTGACTTATTAGCGTATACATTACTTGTTCTTGCTTTCCAAAGATTTATGGATAGAGGATTTCAGCAAGGATGTAATTGATTAGGGTGTTTTCATCTGCTGGTCCTATATTTAACCAGGTCCCATATTTCTCCCTCTTATGATTAAATATCTTTTTTTATTTTGTAGCTCAGAGAAGGCAAATGCTACAGATAAGATGGAAAGAGCGTGACTTCAGAGTTTTGAGAAATAGCCAGAAAACTACCTTTGATGAAGAAAATTTAGGCCACCTAGTAGGCATCAGAAATTGAAAGCATCAATCAAAGTGCACCTAATTTTCCAGTTAGGAAATTGTCATCTAGGACTTATTGTTAAACTTTAATAGCATTATAATGTTATTGATGCTGCCCTAATAGTGCCCTTAAGGCAGTGTCTTGCCCTAATCAATTCAAGGAAACATAGGGAGAAACTGAAGCAAAAGACTTTAGAAAAACAGGGGGCTAGTAAAAGACCTGAAAAAAAATCTGCACTATGTCATTTCTTCTGATATTTGGAGTCTGCCAAGCCAATTCTCACCTCCTCTGGGGCCTGGGAGTTTAGCACTGCAATTAAGGAAAAAGTAATGCAGTTTATCCTTGCATTTAGGCTCATGTGAAGGTTTGTATTCCATACATCCTCTAATTTCCTTCTTTTGCCAGTCTTCTTGCCATATTGTCCAGTCCAGATGAGTGATAATCTTCAACATCACACTTAAGTCTCGGTTTTTTTATGATTTCTGTATCCATATTTTGGTCCTCCACACTTCTGCCCACAGCAGGCTACCTGTGACAACTCTTTGAGATGAGACCTTGCTCATAAAACGTGGAATGTTCTTTCTCAGGAGATTATTCCTAATCAGTATTTTCTCTTAGCACTGTTAAACATCTTTTTGCAAGAATCCATTTTATAAAGAAGATCTGTAGTGTTTCATCTTACATGTTGGCATTTAATCATGTATCAGATACAAATGTCATGTACCACATTGGCTGGTACTTCATCCTGCCAGAAATACATTGCCTGACTTCTCTAAAGCAAGCAGATGGATTCTTAATATTTACCATTTTATGTCTCACTTTAACAAGTACCAGTAACAGTCAGGTCTTCAGTACTCCCTCGGTGATACTATTTGTGTATATCACCAGTGGGCAGATGCCAGAACAAAGATAGGTGCACAAGTCAAATTATCTGACATACCCATAGCCTCTGACATGCTTATCTTATGACATAATTGCAGGTCTGAAATTCTGCTGAACCCACTGCTACACCAAATAAATCTTCAGTGCCGTGAGTAATATCATTATTACAGATCATGCTCCGTATATCTAGAAATTTGTGACTGACTGCTTTAAGGAAGAGTTTGGATGTTTTCCAGGTGACCTGCATACTTCTATATAAATGTATATGTCTCTTTAAAGAGTACCTTACACTGTGAAGCTGACCAGAGAATCTGTGAAAATGTTAAATTTATTGAGAGTGTGTTGACTGCTTTCTTTAGCTATGTGAAACTTTAATGGATGATCCTTCAAATCTGGCTGCTGGTTGGATTCCAGATATTATGTGTACCTATGTATGGTTATGATAATACAGCTACAAGATTTGCTGTAGGAGATACGAGGGGAGCTGCACATGACTGCACACATGACTCAAGTCTGCAGCAGTATGGAGGGCAAAAATCAGACCCAAATTCTAAACCAGATCTCAGCTACATTAGCTGTAAAACTGTAGTTTCACAGATTTAATGCAAAATGAGACAGCCTGGTAGGTAGTTTTTAGGGCTTTTTTCCTTTCAATAATCTTAATGCACTTTAAAGTACTGAAGTACATTACAGCTCTTCTGACTGGAGGGTTTTATGAAGCCGACAAACACCAGTAGTCCCAGAATATACACCTTGGAAAGCAATGTACAGAAAACACAACCATCGTACAACTGTCTGGAAGGAAGACATTTAGGGTAAGATCTAGAATATGTCATATACACCTGCAAGTTCTGGTAAGTTAAGCAGAAAGACAGTACCAAAATCACCTCCTCCCAAGAGGTTGCTGCCAATACCTGATTGCGTAGACTGGTGTAACCAGCAATGTTAAAAGAAATACAGATAGTATTTTCTAATTTTCATTATCTCTATGAACATTTGAGTCCCTGTGTATGCTGCATTAGGGCTAGAATCAGAACTGTATATTTATATTATTTCTTTATGAATGCAAACTATGATGTTATACTAAAAATATATTTCTTGGTCATTAGGTATTTTATTTGGGGATAAATATTTAATATTTTATTTCTTTTATTTGGGTCTGTATCCTAACCAACTGTAGTGCTTAGACATTACTCAGTTCTCCCTATTTACTTGTCTTAATAAAATTATGAAACAATTTCAGTAATTTCTTGAAGAATTACTTTGAAGTCATTACATCACAGAGCAGAAATTAAAAACACTTTGGTATCATGAGGTACTGAAATGAAGTAGTGAAATTTTCTGAAAGGTTAATATTAAGTTCTAGAATAATAGGGAGTAACTAACAGGAGCAGAATGGAAGGAGTAGGACAACAACTTTCACTGTTGAAATTATTTGAAAGTCAAAATGCAAAAGTAAAGAAATAAAAATTTGAATTTAGTTAAGTTTTTACTAGGAAATGAAACAAAAAGTGTTTGCACAATACTCTTAGGTACTTGGTGTGACTCTTGGGGATGGTCCTGTGCAGCGCCAGGAGTGACCTGATGATCCTTGTGGGTCCCTTGCAGCTGAGCATATTCTGTGATTCTGTAATAGAGACAATCTGAGAAAGATTCTAATTCTAGTTACCAAGTCCCTCACTTATGTTAGCTCTGGTCTTCAAAATAGACATGACAAAAGGCAAAAGACTGCTTCTGTCTTGTGTTATGAGAAAAATTCCAAATCTCAGATGCAGAATATTTTGTTTGCCCATGAGCATAATTTACGTAACAGAAAATGTTGACTGGGTGTTCCTGGTGATCCCTCCTAGTCCTGCTTTGAAGCATGTCCTGCTTGAAAGTTTGGAATGCTGGACACAAATATCTGAAGAGCTGCATTTGTGAAGATACTCTACAGCTTAGACTAAGAACCTTAATTAATTGCAATCACATAGTGAAAGTCTTAGGTAAAAGCTTCGCTACTCCTTTCAAATAATCTAAGACAAGTAAAAGGCAAAAAGAGAATGAAAGAAATATTTTACCTAATATTTTTTTGATAAAATTACTAAATATATCTTATGTTACTGCACAACCTTGAGCCTGTCAGCTTCAGAGAAAATGTGTATTCAGTGTTTTTGAGAAGCTTAATAAGCTCTTTCTCCCTCATACACATCATGCAGAGCAGAGCTGCTCCTACTCTTTCAGACCCATTTTTTTCCCTGTAGTTTTTAGTTACACTGAATACTCTGTCTGTAGAGACCAAAGGGAGCAAATTTTTAATTCTTGTTTTCCTAAACTGAATTCCCACAACCTAGTGTTTGCAGTGGAAACATGAAAAGGCAAAAAACATACACTTTTTGTTAAAGAGGATTTTACATTAAGCAAGGAGTGAATCAGCATTAATTAACCCTTGCATTAGGGTTTTGTTTGCATTTCCTGAGGTGAGGCTGATACACCAGCATCATGGCTCCAACAAGGTGCTACTGGAGAGGGGGACAGCCTCCATCTCTTGGACCCAAGTAAGCAGATCAGAACTGCAGCACATGGTGTGTGGTCTCCTCTCTGCTGACATGCACAAGGAAGATCAGGCTGTGCTCAAATGCTTTTTAAATAAGATGTCATAACTTGAAGTGAATTCATGTGCACTGGAGGACAGGACTCAGACATTCCAAGACTGGAGCTTTAGTCTGAATAAAATCAGGATGTTACCAAACATGAAGTATTGTAAGATGCCTTAAAAAGGGTAGCATTATCAGATGCTTTTATAAGATAAGACAACTTACTGCTGAAGTGCCTTTGGGGATCTACTGGCTTGTGTCCAAATGCTGTAATGAACTTTTCGTTGTAGTGGATTGCAGGCTTCCTGCTGCTCAACCACACACTCAGAGTGTTCACCAAGCTGTTGTCATGAATGGTGACCACCATGACTGGACTGCCTTTACCAGAATTTGTACCAGACCAAGCCTTCTTCCTGCTCTATCAGCAAAACTTCTGCTGGACTGCTGCTTCCCATTGTGCTGCCACGCTTTGAGGCAGGTGGGAATCAACCAGAAACCCTTTATACAGAGAACGATGAGGTCTGGAGAACAGGTCATGGAAAGAAGACTTAAGTTCAAGTCACTGAACTGGAAGGAGGAAAACTTGAGACTAAAAATACACCAGCAAATATCCAAGATAAAAAAGGCTCCTGTTGACCACAAGGGAATAACTTCTTTCTGTCTATTGTGATTAGGACAAGTAATGGACTTAAATTGCAGAAGAAAAGAAAGAACAAAATGTTCTTTGGTTAGAAAGAACAAAAAGTTTCTGTCTGCAAGGCAATGAATGCTTGTAAAAAAGCTACAGAATGTCCCTTTGTGGTGGGGGGAGAAATTAAGGAATATGCCAAATCAAAATCCATCAGGCTGGCAAAGCTAGGTGCTTTGTCCTGTATTGAAATTTTGGACTGAAATCCATCCCATCTGGAAGAACTTTCCAGCCTTCGACTCTGCACAGGAGGGCAGAGACCTCTGAGTACATACAGGGTTTTGTGGGCTTTCCAGCTGGCTGCTGTGGGAGCTGTGACACCAGCAGAGGATGCTTCGCTGGGCACTGCACAGGGCACTTGTGCTGGTCAGCCTGGCCTTGATCCCTCTAGCTTTCTCCCAAACCTGTTTCTCAGCACTGCTCTGCTCAAAAATCCAGGATGGCCTTTCTACTGGAAGCAGAGAGTCCCAGGGTCAAATGCCCAGTAGAGAAGGCCAAGGAGCTGCTCTCGTTCTCAGTCTGTAGCAGATGGACAAGTTCCCTCCTGACCAGCAGCACAGCTGGGGCATGGGAGGTGGTGCAGGCTTGCCATGCCATGACCCAGCCTCCCCTGTGAGAAGGATGAGGTCTGAACCTTGGTGTTCTCCAACTGCTGATGGAATTAAACCTCGGGCTCCCCTTGTTGGATGAACTCTCTAAATGCTATTCTAGGTCACCAGACCATTTTTTCTCTCAGTGGCTTTGATGAATTCAGACATAAGACAATGGTTATAAAACCTGCAGTACAATATACAAGCTCTGGAAATGCCTAATTTTCTTAGAATGCATTTCTATTAAGTAAGCCTATGTCATTTCCACCTATATGTAAATAAAACTTCAAAGGGTTCCCAGGTTGCCTTTCTCTCCATAAATTGAGCACACCGTGGTGCAGGTTAGGGGTCTGGCCTTGGTGCCTGTGGTTTCTCTTCTCCCTGGGCAGTTTGAGTTCTGCACTGCCCAGCCTTGAGGATTTGTGGGTAAGAAGCCTAGATGTCTAAATAATGTATGGATCAGTGTGCAAGGCCTTTCATGTAGGGTCTGTGCTGCAAGCAACAGTAGCAGTCTAATGCAGGCATTCAGGAATTCTGGGTTTGCTCATGTCTGCTGCTTTGCTTGTTGCCTTTACGTGATTGTGTGGGTTTTTCCTTGGCAGAGAGCACTGTGTTAGAGATGATGTATTAGCAATGATGCAATTTCTTCAATCATTTGAAAAAAAACCCTGAAATTCCTGTCCTTATCTAGTATAGCACACAGTACATTTCAGCAAGGAGCTCCTGGAAAAGAGGGGCTGGGAGCATTTGTGGCTAGGTGATGGCCTGTTTCCAAGGGCAAGCATCCAAGGCATTCTTCCTCCCCCCAACTGCACAGAGACATGTCAAAGGAGTCCCTTAATTTTGGCCTCAGGTCAAGAGGCCTCTTGAATACATACCTGAGTGTAACAAAATTCCTAGATTTTTTTCCCAAATCTGCATGGAATTGTTATTTAATGCTAAAAACATGGTCATGAATATCAGGAAAGTTTATCTGGGAAGAATGTTCAGTCCTCCCATACATCCACATATTTCACTGTGCGTATATTTCCTGGACCAAACATTTTCCTCAGTCAAACTTCACTTCAGAAGTTAGTAACTATTGAAACTGCCCACCTTTCCCACATCCTTTTTCATAAGGCAGTGAATTCCTATGGCTAATTTTTTCCTCGCTTTCATTCTGACAGTATGATTTATTCCAATATTTTTACATTAAGTCATGGGTCCAAATCCCATCTATTACTGCAAAAATGAAGTGGTGAGAGTAGAGGGGGAAGTTAGCCAATGAGGTGGGTAAACACACCTCAGTGGTGATGCTCATGATGCTTTTACAAAGACAAAACATGAGTCAAGAGGATGACTGTGTATCTGAGCTTAAAGAATGTTGCTAAAAAGACTTGTCTGAAAACAGGCAATGCTTACTACAAATATGGGATGTGATAAAGTGGCAAAAGTGATATAGGACCATCTTTTCCAAGTCCACAAAAAGTAGAGGTTACAAAGATATGTGTATTTTTAGAGTAATTAATGGTCTTTATTATTCTCTGCAGCTATGATTATTAACCAGGCCAATTAGAAATTCTTTATTTGTATTTTTCACTGTTTGAAGAGAATGCAAGGACAGAAAAATAAAACAGTCCTTTAGAAATCTAAATGCGAACACATGGGAGGTTTTTGCTGTCTTGAGGTCAGCTAGTCAAAATCAGTTTTACTATAAAGAAGTGCTGAGGGAGAGAGGCATGTGTTTGTGAGTATATAATCTCATCTCCAACATCTTTTCATCTGTGAAATATGAAGCTGAAACAAATGACAACCTCCTGACATCCGATTCATCATACCACACTTGCAGTGTTATCAATGAAGAGGGGGAGGTAAGAATGTTAATACATAACAGAAAGACCAAGGTAGGTAGTGAAACCTATTTAGTGTGGCCATCAGAAGCAAGCGTAATAGCTGGCTTAGTTTAAAACCCACAAACTTAGAGAAATGAGTCATGACAGCTTTAACAATGAATGTAAGATGCCCTTTCATGGTAAGAAAAAATACATATAAAATACTTTAAATACCTACATGCAGTAACACAGTCTATCATCTTGGTTTGTAAGTTTGGCCATATAACTTGAGCTTGCCTCTGGATGTACAAAGGAAGTGTCAGTGGCTGACATAAGAGTAATGGGGGGCAGGGGGGAGCAACAAGAGGCAGAGCCCCAGGGTTACAGGAGAGAAATGCACTTCCCAATGAGCTGCACGTTATGCCAGTAAGGGAAGCTGAAAATCAGTCCCCACATTTTACAGTACACTTAAAACACAGAACTCCCACCACACTTTGCAGAAGCCCCTCACTGGCTCTACACCAATTTTTGGGCCAGGATTAATATCTTCTCCAGTAATGGCTGAAACAAATGAATATATTTCAGCAGATCCACTCTTCTCTGGTTCAGTTTTGCTGTCTAAACAAAAGGCTCCTGTATCTCAGGAGATTCTGCTGCCTTCCTAGTCACATCTGCTTCAATCTGTTCCTTGAAGAGCAAACTCTGCCCCAGGACTAATTTAGGATTTTGATGTCTCAGAGGTAACAAAGGGTGATTTGGTCAAATGCCTCCATCTGAAAGTCTTGGAGGCTGGAGGATTCACCATTATGTGTCTGGCTGGCTCAGAAGGTGTTCAGAGGAAGTGTGGAAAGGCTGTACTCCAAAGACCTGGTTAAAAATCCATGACTTGCACGCTGCCTCCTTTTCTTGATTTGCATGTATGAGCTGTTGCATTATGCACTCAGAAAACAGTGACTTCCACAGTCTTTTGCAGAGTGGATCCCTATCACACACATACCTGGAACACCAGTGGGTCATAGACTGACACACCTCTCTGGACCTACCAGCACATCTGTAATGCATAAAGCTCTGTGTTTGTGACAGCTCTTTAAAATGTACATCTTAAATTAGAAAATGTAAAACATTATATATAAACAGTGTAACAGTTTATTATATGTAAATTCTAAAGAGCATGACATTACTAACTTAACCCAAAGACTTTTCACAGTAAAATGGCAAAGCATTTCTCAATATTTAATTGTACCCATTGTTCTGTCTTCTGAATTTTTTTTTCTTTAATTAAAGGAACACTTTAATTCAAGCCCTTAAAATGTATTTATTGTGATTGATAATCAATACAAGATGACATTTTCAACAAGGAAAAAACACTTCCCATCTGGTGTGAGGAGAAAAATACATTGTTAGACTAAAATATATCTTGTAGTCACACCCATAGACATGTATCCAGTAAAACAGAAGAAAACACTCCCTAATGGAAGTAAGAATTCTGGCTAGAAGTGATTTCAAGTGCACATACCTCCAGCAAACATGTTCTTGATTTATAGAATATAAACCACACTTATTAATATTGCCAAGCTCAATAAATTGTAAGGGATTACATGTCAATTTGTTAAATGTAACATATTTTAAATAGCGCTTAATGATATTTTTATTTATGCAAGGCTGAATAAAATGGAGATCTGGTTCTCCTTTTGGCTGCAGCAGTCACAGCAAGAGTCAGAGGCATGCATAGAAATCAACAGCAGGGAAACCACTGATGGGGTGCTTTCCTGGCTGAAGATGGGAATCTGTTCATGCTTATAAGAGTCAAATTAAAGTAATAGCACATTGAAGTTTGGCCACAAGCACAGATGCACCATGAGTGTGTTTTTGGGTTCCTGTTTACAGTTCAGAAATGATCCAGTGATATGCCAGAGGGCTTGCTGGAGTCTGAGCTAGAGGTTTCTTGGGCTGAGCCAAACTGGGCAGCGCAGGGCAAAAGAGAAAACTTAACAGGATTTTAATTTTTTTAAAAAATATATTTGGAGAGCTGCGGAGGCATTGGAGTTATGGAAGTACTGCTGCTTTTCAATACTTAAAATGCAGAAATTAATGAGGAGGTGTTAAGAATTTAATTTTCACTTTTATTCAGTGTAAGAATAGTGGGGGTTTTTTGAATGATCATAACAGGAAAGCAGCCCTTAAAAACCCGCAGGGGTGCAGGAAGAGTAGCTTCAAGATAAAACATTATTTCAAGCCTGGTTTTAGGATACATCAAAAAACAGAAGTAACATCAAACATGTCTTGTTTTCTTTCCACTGACATATTTTTAGTTGGAAATACATAGGAATAGCTGTGATCTTCTTCAGAATATGTTACATTCTCCTGTATGTGACACGTTTTGCATGGTCAAGGATGCTACATACCTTCTGCACACTTGATGATTCCCAGACTTACTGGTTGCACCCTCAAAGAGATGCTGTGTGACTCTATTGAGCAATATGAATGGAAATCAATGCAGATGAGGTCTGGGTTATGGGGAACATTTTGCAACAGCCACAATCCGGAAATAATACTTTATTTTCAAAGCTATTGTCAAATTAGGACTACCTCTAAATGTCATTTCCAAACAGGGCTGACAGGGGTGGATTTCTGCTAACACAGATTAGAGATGACTCCTTAGTTCAGTGATAAAAGTGTGAAGCTGCAGTCACGTCCTAATACGATGAAACCATGTTTGCCACTCTTACTTGAACACAGCTGCAACGAGTATCCATAATTCAAATTAAGAGCTATATAGGAGAGTGTTTGGAAACCCGATTAGTGTTCCAGGATTGAGATTTATTGTTTCCAGATTGGTGGTGACTTTTCCTTTATAGTTTTAACGATTTAGGGAAATTGAGACAAAACGTCAAGTGGAGAATTTGGTATTTAACAATGTCTGAATAGAACAAGCAAAAAACCTCAGATTTACTTGGCTAAGCCTGACTTTGTGAGTTCACCTATTTATCAACTTTGCAAGTTGTATTTTTGCAGGGTAATGGCAAGTGCCCATGATTTGCTCAGGAGACTCAAAGGTACACCTCTCTGCAGAATGACTGGCAAACAAGAACAGAGTTTGCCACAGTGAGAGTCCAATCCAGACATGGTCTGTTCTGGTGTCCTGCCAGCCTTTCACACACACCTCTTGTCCAACTGTGAGCAAGTCATGAGGGGCAGGAATCATCTTACCTTCTTCTCATGATCTAGAAGGTATCCATGTAGGCTTAACTGGACCCCAAAAAGGGGCAGGTAGTTCCTTGGAAATATTTGTGCCATCCTCAGGTATCTGTCTGAGACAGCCATGATCAATCACTGTTGAGACACCTGTCAAATGAGCCAAATCTCATTTACACCAGATTTCACTCTCTGAAATAGCTTAAGACCAAGCCTCTAAATCTTGGTTGTCCCACATGGGGCAAGAAGACCAGCTGTCTATAGCACAGGTTCAATCAACTCTTTCACAAAAAGAGAGTGCTCTGCTCTTGAGTCTTACTGCATCTGTCCTGAAATGTTACTGTGGCTTGAACCTCTGTGCAGGATAAACAAGTGGGAATGCAGAGAGTGAGAATGAAATTACTTTCAGAAAATAAATTGTTTGTGTAAAAGGCATGGAAAATCAAGTGGAAGTTGTCAAATCTATGTAGGTAATGCATGGTCTTTGCTGAGGAGCTGGATAGAAGTCCTGTGCCACTTATGGTGTATGGGCAATGGATTGAGCCACATTCATACACACACACAAAAAACCCCACAAACACAGTGTGGGTACCAGAAAGAAAAATGGGAGTGAGGCTCCAGGCATAGATCTAGCTGGTTCAAAATGAGAAGCTCTAAAATGGTCTTCCAGCAGTAAAATCCTCTGTTCATTGACTGAGGGTAAAGTGCCCTGATGAAGCACGAGGCAGCAAACAGATGTGTAAGGAAGAAAAGCTATTGTATATTCCAAGGGAAACAATTAGCAGAAGTCCCTACTGCAGCCAGAAAGAGGATATTAATCTTTCTAGTATCTGTGTTTGGTTATCTGGGCAAGATGGAAATATTCAAGACAGCAAGTCTGGAGGAAAATGTATCTGGAAATCCACTTCCCCTGGCTGCATTGGAGATGAATTATAATTGCAAAATGCATATTTTTGTGGTTTACTCCTTGCCTTCTTTGAAAATAATACAGAAAGTAAATGTGCTGTAATTTCCTAAGAAGAAGACACGAGCAAAAGATGTTTATAAAAATTTACTGAGTTGTTTTTCCCACAGTGACCTCGGGCTGAAATAGTCAATAACATTGTATAAATATTTGTTTATCGGATTAACATCTTCATCTGATTTGCAGCCTCATCTGATAGGAGAGGAGAGGGAGTCTCAGCAGGATCTCCAGCACCATTTGCCAAGGGAACAAAGCCCTTTGTTCTGTCAGGGATTATTCATTAGCAGATATTGATGGCTGGCTGGTATTCACCAGTCAAAGATGTGAGAAGATGACTTTATTGTGGAGCTGGAACTGCCTGTGAGTGATATAGGATCTTGGGCCAGGGTGAGGCAGCCAAGAGGGAGGCATTGGCTTCCATGTGTCTTAGCTGCCACGTGCACAGCTGTGACCAGCTTTGCCAAAATCTTTACTCATGAGTGTGCTGGAGAGAGCACACACAATGCAAGCCTGATGCTGCTGAACTGCCAGTTCCACCTCTCATGGCAAAGGTGCAGTTGTGGACATTTGAATATTTCCTGGTTTACTTTCCAGGGTATGCTACCATCTTCCTAAGTAACAGGCAACTGCCCAGTTCTGCTTTTCACCTGTGTGATAGCAGCTCATAAGTGAAGGGGAGAGGGCACAGCCTGGCATAGAGAGCCCTCTCTGTGAGTATCTGTGTGCAGGAGTGCATACATTCACATCTTCAGCAATCATTCCCCACTTATCTGTGAAAATAGAAACCTTTGGCACAAGTGTTTATGAAAGCAAATAATGAAGCTAAATTATACTTCAGCAAAGTGGCCTTAAGTGTGGTGACAGAACTGGAAGGGACCTTACTGGGTTACTAAGTTGAGTCTCTTCCAGGTCAATGTCAATGGCTTGTTATAATTCCTTTTTCAGTTTGTGAAGATCAGTTTTGAAAGGCTACATTTATAATCCTCCTCTATGCCTGCTAGAAGTGCTTTTCAGAGCTTCTCTACTCATACCACGAGCAACAGTTGTGCTCTCTAGGATTTTTCAAGCACTGCTAAGGAGTTATTTGAAAGATGGTTACTTTAAATATGTTTTCTAACTTGAACAGACTGTATTTCCTCCTGTTCTTCATGTAAGATTCCCCACTGATTTTGGCTTCACTGCTTCTGTAAAGATAACAGAATTGAATTATTCTAGGCTGGATATAATCTTTCCTCTTTGAAGGAATTCCTTTCCACTGCAGAAGAGACTTGCTCCCCTTGTTGTACTGGCTAGCAGTCATGCCAGCTGCAATTTCCCCTGGAAATAAAACTGCACAAAATCTTCTACCTCTGTAAGGAAACTTTCTTTACTTATTTGCTAGCATGGGAGATACTTCTGCAACCAGGAATTGAAATTATTGTTTAAAATGGCTTTGATGCAAGTAATGAGAATGGCTCTCAGGAGGGTCTGTAGTATGAGGGGATGCTCAAGGTCTTTTGTATGTGCTGCTTGGAAGGGGCTGCATTCCTCACCCATAAATCTAGGAACAGGGCTGCTGAAACAATGCTATTACTGCAGACTGAATTTAGCCCCAATTTGTATGCAGATTTCACTAGTTATCCTAGCTAAAATGACTTCTTGGTAAATATTTCAAGGGCTAGATCACAGTGGAAAGAAAGTTAAAGGCATATTTGAGTTAATAAAGCTGCATAATTTTCCATCACTTAATGAGTATTTTCGTTATCTCACAACCTTCATTGTTCATCAATTCATTACTTTATTTACTGGACAGTAATGGCACCATTTACCAGAAAGGAATTTTAGTCTGCTACTCACTGTTTTCATCCATTTTATAAAATTGGCCTTCAATCTTTAGCATTGTGCCTTTCATGAAGCCTTGCCAGAGGAACAAGAAATCTCTCATCAGACAGCTGTAGGGCATCTGATGTAAGTAAAGGGTGGTGCTATCACCACCATCACATCCAGTGATAAATTAGTCTATTTCACAAAACCACAGAGCTGGTGCTGCTTGCATGTTGCTAACAGCATCAGGGAGGTTCATCTCCTGGCTTGGAGTTCATTTAGGAATCAGTTTATTCTGTATCTGTCAAGGATGATAGGAAAACATTCAAGGGCAGTGCAATAAAATACATAAATCTGAAATTTGTCCTGGAGACTTTGAATATGATTGCAGATATGCAGATAGGTATTGCCCAATAAAAAAATCTGAGCATTTTGGGACATGTCCATCTTCTTGGATGAGCCCAAGTCAACAGATCAAACTGTCCACCACTGCTCTCTGAAGCTGAAGGAGACAGAGAAAGTGGGAGAAACTTTCTCTGAGTGGGAGAAACAGATCAGCAATGTGCAGCTTTTGTAATCATCTGGCAAAGCAGAGTGTTTGTCCCCATTGCCTGGAGGACAATGTTTGGGAAAATGAGGAGGCAGGCTTCACTTTCCTTCTCTCCTCCAACTAAATTCAAGTTAACACAGGAACTGCAATTTCCATGTGGCATTAAGTAAGCATGAGCCTCAAATGATAAATTGCCCTACAAACAAGGAGCAGGAGAAGAAATGGCAGTGATGCAAAGAGGCTGATCCCAGCCCTGATGAAGTTTGTGAAAGGGTCTATAATTTCCAGGTTGTGGATTCACCTACCTGGGGGCAGGCCGTAGTTAAATTTTGGACTTGGTGACCTAAGAGGTCTTTTTTGATCTAAATAATTTTGAGATTCTCTAAATTATCCAAGAATCTTAGCAGCTGCCTCATCAGGCCTGTTAAGGGAAGCTTCACTGCTTTTACATTTTCTTTTGGCTTAGTTTTTGTCTGAGCTTAGCTAAATTTCAAGTTTTACCAATCTTCATCTATAGCAGGAGTTTGAATAGTTCTGCAAGTTGAGGAGTACACCCATCCCAACTGCTGGGAACCCAAAATTCGGGTTTAGCAGCAACTGCAAAAAATCCAAAACCTAAAGATAGGAAATAACTATAGTAAATCTCAATAAAAAGTTAATATCTTAAAAGATATGAGTATATAAAATCAGAATTCAGCATGTCATTGTCCTATACTCAGCTGTCACATCTATGTAACTACAGCAGGCACATCAAATATGTGTGTTTTCCATCACCTGCCTTATGTGGGATCGCAACATTGAATTGCTGATGCAAATCAGAAAATGCAAATCTAATATCAAATACAATCATGTGAATTGCAATCGTAACCTGCAGAGCCACATCCAGGTGTGAGCTGATGTCTCTCCATGGGCACTGCCCCCTCACATAACACAGGGCATGTCTCAGCAAACAGATGTAACGGGGCTGGGGAGGAGGGGGTAGTCTGGAAAGCCCTTTCCAGGCTGAAGTGATAGATGATTTTCTTATAATTAGAAACAGAATCTATCCTGTACATGGACTGTATATTGCTAGTGACTCCAAGAGTGTATAAAGAACTTGCTTTCTCAAGGATAAAGGTCTTCCAATATTTCTCGCTGGATAAAAAATAATTATTAAATATTTAGAATGGTACAAGGTCTCATTTTTCAGAATTTACATTCATGTATTATTTCAACTTTTGTTACAGGCCCAAGTAAATATTGTATTAGACCTTAAGTTCACACCTGAGAATTTGACATTTTGGTTTTCATAGGGAAATACAAAATAATTATTTTTACAACTGGTTAGAGAGATATAATACAACTTTTACTGTTCAGGTAGCCATTTTTATAATGTTGGTTTCCTTACTGAAATCAGTGTAGTTATTTTTTGGGGGACATTTTTTGACTCTTAATCAAAGCAGGCTAGCTTTTTGTGGTATAAAGCATTTGTAATGGAAACAGTATTTGCATACAACATAGAGCATGATTGGTGCAAATTTTAAAGGACTTAATTTTTTAACTATTAGCATGTGAACTGCATGCACGAGTATTGACTGCTTGTACTTTGTATACTTTGAAAAGCCATAATTACAATACTTGCTTCATCTATTTCAGCTTGCATTTTCAAATTTTGCACGCAAATGCAATCCAAATTTTGTATGCAATGGACAGTTCTGAACAAAAGAATAAGCTAAGATGGCACATACCTTCACTATGGCTTATGTTTTAAAATACCTTAAAGTTCTTAAAAAGTGTTGTTTTCATTAAAGAGTCATCATTCTGGTTTTGGGCTCGTTCACTGAGCATTTCATTCTTTAGTGTCTCTCTATGTAGAAATTTAAATATTTAATTTAATTAATTTAATGTATCTACATTAAATTATACTCAATAAAGGTATTTTAAAAATATTGCTCTGCCACACCATAATTTTCCAGGTTATCAGGATAATTTTCCTACCCATTCTGTGGAGGATGGAATGCTACTTCTACTGCTCCTGCATTGGTGAGGGCTGCTAGTTGACATAGACTCTGTAAATTATCTCTAGAGAAAAAGGCAATCAGGATTTATTCAGGCCCTTGGACGGACTTGCCCTCTTCATCATGTGAAAGACAAATCCAGAAAAGTCAAAGGTGTGTATGACAGGTCTCCAACAGCAAAAGATCTTGTGCAATTCAAATACATTTTTCCTTATGGTGGTTGTCATGGTTTGAGCCTGGCGCGATGCCAGTGCCCCCATGAAAATGCTTCCTCCCTGGTGTCTGCTGTGAGATGTGATCAGAAATAGAGCAAAGCAGGCTCCAGCTTAGGAATAAAAGGGAAAAAACCTTTATTAACCTACAACTATAAAAGAAAACACACAGAACTCGGGATGAAAACCTTCTAAAAACATTCCTCCTCCCCCCTACCAAATTTCCAATACATTCACCCCTTAGATCACCAACTCTCATTCCATCACCACCCTTCAGATTATCAGTTCTCAGTTCATCAAGGAAAGAGGAGTCCCTCTTGTACCATAGGCTTCCCCTGGAAACAGTTGAAACCTCTTGTGTTTCCATGTCACACGTGGCACTGCCCGGAGATCCTTTTGCCATCGTGACCTCTTCCTCCCATGCCCAGTGCTCTCACCACTGCACACGGACCACAGCTGCTTCTAGGGTTTTCCTTTTTAAAGGGTGCTGGGCCCAGTTCCAAAAAGAGCACAGTCTCTCACTTTTGAGACGGGACACGTGTCCCCCCCCAGATTTCACCCCCTGGGGCCGAAGGGTCTCGAGAACAGAGATCATCTTCTTCTTCTTCTTCCTGGAGACGGAGGGCACCACCACCACCCTCCTCACCCGTCATCTCTGTTCATGCCATTCCTTCACATCACATCACTGCACTCTCTTGGCCATTGCCTCGCCCCCTAAATGCAGTCTCTGTGTCACAGGAAAAAATGGTTCTGTCCATGGCCATACAAGAAAAGTACAGCCAAAGGCCAATCCATCACCTCCTCCCACCTAAGATTCTTTTCAGTTTCTCTCGTGGCCCATTTCCTCTTATCTCATGTCTGTTTCCCTTCTCATTCAATTCCAGGAGGAATCAGCATTTGCAAGGTTTCCAGTATCCAAGAAAAGCGCTAAAAGTCTCAGGCTCTGCCTGTCCAGAACTCCTAAGGCTGCCCTGCTGGGTGCTATCAAATTTCAAGGTGACACAGGCACAGACACCAGCTCTCTCTTTCTCCTGGGGGGGCTGCCCAAAGCCTCTCAGTGTTCCTCCACCCTTCCATCCTGCAGGGGCCTTCACCTCCCTTCTCTGTCCCAGGCCTGACCTACCTCAGCAGGGGAGCTCTGATCCCTCCTTCATGGACAGAACCGAAAAAAAGCTTCCCCCGGGAGTTCTCAGCTTCTAATCCCTCTGTGTTCTCAGAGGCATATCCAGGTCCTCAGTGGCCATGCCAGGTGCCAATATTCAAATCTGAGCACCTATTGGTTTGACCACAGCATCCCAAAAAACTCACTTCCTCTCTAACCACGACAGTGGTAAATGTGTCAACCAATGAAGCATAAAATAAAGATCAAAAAAGATCAAATATCAACCAATCCTACAGATCAAAGAAAAAAAAAATCCTGAAAACACCTAAAGCAAAATCCAAATACTCATTCACTTTTAAAGTCTGTCTAAGTTTTGAATATAGCCACTGGAATCAAGTCTGGGACAAGAAAGTGATAATCCCTAGACACTTTTGATCAGATATTCAAGTACAGATAGCTGGTGGTGTGGATCATCCTTCTGAAATATGAGACGATTAACTTAGTGCAGGAATTACATCTTTTACCCTCTCCTGGCTGGTGGTGCCAGCAAGTATTTCCAAACCAAAGCCTGGATCTGAGTGAAAGCAGCAATGGTCAGGAAGAGCAGATCTCACTGTGTGTGTTCCTGGGACTTCTCTGGAGCTTTTAGTCCGACCAGCTGTTTGCTTGAGTACAGCTACTTGAAAACAATTCACATGGATTTGGTCTGAGAATTACATGTTATCCCTGGTGCTAGGCAGAATAACAGGTTTCTTACAGTCCTCTAGGACACAGATCCAAGTGGATATTGGCTCAGCATTCACTCGGATCACATAATGAATTATGTTTTGAAACTGCATTTAAAAACAAGCAAACTACTCTGAGGGTGGGAGTACTTACAGACTCATACTTTAATATATTAATTACATTCATTTGTCATCACTTGAACCTAAATACTCTGTACTACATTTAAGTTGCCAAAACCCTGTTCGACTCTCACAGCTGAATATCCAGAAGTAATCTCTTTAAAGGAAAATGAAGTGAGAGTCTTCCAGAGTCCCACAAGATCCTGGGGCAACAAAGGTGAAGAGGGGGAGAGGCTGCAGTAGGTCTTTGATGCATGAAACTGCTGCACTGCGGCAGGAACAGGAATAGTAGAGGTAGACTTAGATGCACTGTTCCTGTCTTCAGGAAAGCAGTGGCAGTCAGTGAGACCATCCCTGCTAAACTCCTGCAAGGCACCATGCATGGGACAACAGGTCCTTGTGATGCTAAAACAGTTTCCCAGAGCACACACACAAGATTCCTCATCAGCTTTTATCTGAATAATTTACCAAATGACACAATGCCTGTGTCTATTCTTTCTCTGATCCTAATATTTTCCACCTCTGGCCCTGCAACAGTGTCTTATACTGGGCTAACTTGCCATGTATGCAAAACTGAGGAACCTATCCAGCCACTGCCCTTAGTGTGGCATTGGGGCAGGGGGAACTCAGCCAAACTACTGCTTTGCCACTTAGTAAATAAGTGAAGCAAAGTTCAGAAACATACTTCTTTCTTCTCATGTCTCTTAGTAAATGCATGGTATAAGGTAGCACAGTGTTTGAGAGAGTGCATTAGAATCCAGTTGATTATTTCTTTGCTGTTTCTTTTTATTCTTTTATAAAGTTTTTTTTCCTCCCTTCTTTCTGTCTTACTTGAGAAATGAAGTCATAAACTGTATCACAGATTATAAAGTCAGAAGTTGGTTCATTCTGAGTTCGCATATCCTATCAGGATATATCCTATATATCCTATCTGGGAATCAGGAGACTAAATTAAAAATGCAGTTATAAAACGACATAATTTGGAAGTTTTGTTCTTTTAAACCTGAACCTTCTGTTGACTGACATTAGATGATCCAGAAGCAGATGCTGCAGCAGCTATTTTAGTAACTAAACCACCTGGGGTAAGCCATTTCCACAGCTTTCTTTGGAAGATCTCTGCCCATGTTTGCATGCAAGGCTTTGGTGCAAAAACCAGGAGTCTGGCCATGTGAATGTACATCTGTGTTTCACTCCTTGCCCCTGTTCCTGGCACTGAAACCCAGCACACTGCTGGGAGGCCCCTGCATAGCCTGGTTTCTGTGAGAGACCATCTCATTCCCAGCAACCTCCCCCTCCTCTCACAGGCCACCTTCATCTCCATCACTCCCAGGAAAGTTCTTGGGTAGATCCCTTCTCATGTCTCCATGCCTGCAGCCTGGTAAATTTGTGTCCTTCCATAAGTCCAACTGTGTAATATCTACCAGTTTTTCTGAGTATTTCTTATGGCTTTAGCACTGGCCTCAGGCTCACAGCTGAGCTGGAAGAGCAAAATTCCTGCACTCCTGTGGGTTTTCTGTAGGCATTCAGCAAGACTTACAGAAGGGGTAGCTCTGATAAGGTCCCTTGCACTGCTAACTCTTACACTCATTTGAATGGGCTGCATGTACACAAGCCTCAGGCTTACAGGGAAGCACCTTCCCATCTGTGCTGTTTCTGTCCCTCTTGGTTCAATCAAGTATCCAGCAAAGAGCATCCTATAAATAGGCCTGCTCACCATCATGTTGCTCAGCTCACATTTACTTATGCCATATTCATATTGCATATGTATCATCCTAATTTTTTCATAATGTTGTATAAATTTGGTCAGTAAAATCAGGAATGCTGGATTGCATTAAGCAAAGTCTTTTGGACATGTACTGAAATATTAGTTCCATATGATAAAATTCATAAAATACAACCTAGATGCCAATGAGATTAGGAAAATGGGCTCTTTTCCACTTACCTAAATACTGGAATGATACACAAGTTGTTAGCTTTATATGAAACTAATGTTCCCTTGAGGCTCTGGCAAAGGATTTAGGAAGTGGGTAAAAATTAATAAATAGTATATAAAGACATACAGTCTCACCTTCCACCCTTGCATTCTCCTTATTATACAAACACACCCTCTGAAGAGTGCTGAAACTTTCTGAGGTCACGGCACAGTGACCCCATGAAACACCCAGGGTGCATTAACACTGTGGCTGTTCAGCACTCCCCATGTGAAGTCTGCACTGGCATCCCCAGCCTGGAGTGCTCCCAGATTCAGGAGCTGCTCAGCTACACAATTTTGCAGCATAATTCTGAAATTTCAAACGTTCAGCTAGGAGGGGGAATTGAGGCAATATGTAGGGGAAAAGTGGCAAGAAAAAAAATATTACCTTATTCCTAATACATCTGGTCCTGATGCAATCATGAAAAGCACCTGTCCTAAAAGGCACAGGTCATGTTTGACAATGTCATTGCTCCCAACCCTCCCATGGGGACAGTGGAAGAACAGGTTCATGCTTCACATACACATGGACCAAGCAGCAGATCTGGCTGGAAGCATTAAAATGCATATGAGATAAAATGGCAAAATGCCCTTTTCCTGCACATCCTACAGTGGCAAAATGAACCCTACCAACCAGCCTTGGTTTCCTTTCATCCTGGCAAGCACTCCTCTAGCCACTACAGAAGAACACAAGAGTAATAACTGAAGACTTTATGGATTATGATTGATGAGTATTTTAGCTCTGGAACCCCAGAATCTGTCTACATATTCTGAAAAAAGACAAAACTGAGATTTCTTTTAGAGTTGTGTAAGCTGGCTTGGCTAGTAAGAGAATGTCATTATTGTTTTTGTTAAAAAAAGTTAGCTATTAATAGGCTTGGGTTATAAATAAGGAATTGCACAGGCAGCTTCCTCATAGTGGAAGAGGGTTGACTCAGAAAATTCAACTGGTGGAGGAAAGTTTTAAAAGAGAAGTCAGGGGAAAAGCTCATACTCATGCAGTAGAGATTTGTTGAGAAACATGTAAATTTCAGGAAACTTTCCAAAAGAATCTTTTTCATTTCATTCCAAATCAATAATGCTGAGGAGAAATCAATTGCAGCCCCATCTCTCCAACCTGCCTTAGTTCTCCCACAATGGCAGGAATAAAAAGCTATTTTTTACTTCAATCCATAGAAATGAGTCAGTGCATTCAATGAATAGCTCTAATGAGGAATCCTGGGCCAATTTTACGTGGTTACATCTTAGAGAAAAATTGATGATTATTATTATTAGAATGTCAGTGTTGTTTTAGTATTAAATAACATAGATCATCTTGAAGGAAAATTCAGTTAGGAGAAAATAAATGCCACTTTTTTTTTTCTTTAACTCTGAGCCATTTAGAGCAAACTGTGTCGGGTAAATGTTCCATCTTCAAGGGGTTCTCAGATTCTAGAATACAATCAGGACCAACTTCTGTATTGATCCTTGGGCTGTTTTTTGAAAAGTATAAATATATATTAAATAGAGTTCAAGTGTTTCCACTGTTGCAAATAAAATTTCTTTTTGGATGAGAAATATAATTAGTGTTGGTAGCCCCTCTGGTCTCTCAGAATAGAATATGAGCTGCATATAGATAATTCCTTGAAAACACTACTGGAAATTCAAATACTTATCTAATCTTCATGTCTGGCAACCTACACTACATTACTGATTGTTGGTACCAGTGAAGCATAGTATAGCATTTACTTCCAAAGGAAATTAAGCCAAGAAAAAGAGTGCCATTTAGTTCAGAGGAAAGATGTTCATACATTTTTATACTTTAAATGACTCCATTTGAGAGCTTGGAAAATTAAAAGGGCACTCAGCCAAAAATAGCTTAATGTAATTCTACTGAATGCAGGCTAAATAAGGATCAGCCTTATCTAACTTCTCAGAGGTACATTAACCAGAGACACTGTATAAAGTTCCAGAACTATCATATGCCTAAAAGGGATTAGGGGATAACCAAAGTGAAGAAAACCAATTTATTCATAATGTGAAACAACAGGTCATAGAAACTAGCTCAAGATAGTTCCGAGAGAGAGAACAAGAGCAAAACAAGAGTAGTATCCATTTGTTTAAAAAGGGATAAAATAGCTTTATGTTGAATCACTGGACAAAATGCTCTGCTTTAAGCTGAAACTATTTTCAGGTGTATAATTTGCATAGGGAAAGGAAATTCTAATAATCTGCTTATAGTAAGGAATAAACAGAGAGCTGTTATCTATTCCCTTGTGACTAACAACCCACCCAGAGGGGGAGCTTAGTGTCACACATTAATGGTTTTTGTCCCCCAGAGCAAGGACGGGGAGCTCAGCTGCAGCAGAGTTCAGCAGGTCACTCTTCAGCCTGCCCATTTCCTTCTCACACTGGCACCTCTGAATTGTTCTCAGGCCCCTTACCTCTCATCTCAGCCCCTGGATGAGCTGTTCCTTTGCCATCACTTGCCACAGAATTCACAACTTTGCCAATCTTTACTACTGGTTCCTCTTCATAACAGAAATATGAGTTTTTTTGTTGAGTTGTATAAAATTCAGCTTTTGCACATATGAAAACTTTCTGTTAAAAGGAGCAGCTTGTTTGATGATTTCATGTCTACTGATTTAATGTTCATTTGCCACCTCGGGAAATGGTTGCTATTATAGTGACAATGAGAACATGCTACTGTCCTTTTTTTTTTTTTTTTTTTTTTTTTTTTTTGTGAAAGACATTCTTTGCCTGAAAAGGAGCAAGATTTCACTTGCTCAGACTTTTAGACCAACTCATTGCCATGCAAGCAAATTATCTGGTTTAACTAATAAAGAAATAATTATAAAGCCATTTGCAGAGTTACAACAAAATAGAGAAGCAAGGGAAGTGTGATAAGCATCACATTTCCTAGTGCATAAACAGCACACTACGAAGCTCTTCTTTGTGAAAGGTCAGATATTTAAAGGTAAAAGGATTCTCCATGGGCAGAAATGTTTATTTTATAGGAAAAAAGGGTCAAAATGAAGATTTAGAAACACTTCTATGAGTCATTAACATACAGAATATGACTCCCAAGTTTGATGATAATTTCTGTTAAAAAAATACAAAGTCACTCGGGCTATCTTTTCAACCATGTTTGCAGAATTATTCCTCATCCCTGCAGCACTGTGGTAAAAAAATACAACATGTGAGTGTTTACAGAGCATGGCAGCTCTGTAAATTCAATAAATTTTAAAACAGTTTATACATTTTTCCAATATAATACATAGGCTGGCAATCAAGAAAGTAATTTTTGTAATTTCTAGTGATCAAAAATATAGCAAGAATTACCCATGAAGTAATGACTAAATTTAGAAAAAAAATCGCAAATTTTAGAAGTAGAAGCATTTTCAGTATTTAGTCTGATCTATGTATGCCTGCAGGTCTGAGAAGGTCAATGAATCATTTCAGAAAACAACACAACTTGGATTCACAAAGATGGGTTTTTTATTAATGTGCTTTTATTTGAAGACTTGTAGAAAACTCCATCATGTGTCTAGGTCAGTGTTAGTAACTCCTTGTCATCCCTTTTGATTTAAATGTTACCTTTTTTTATGTTTGACTGTGTCTAGACCAGTTTCCAACAAACTGATTATTCAGCATGAAAAATCACATCTCCACTTGGCCTTTGCAAACTGTGTAGGTTCTTTGTTCAACCATGCCATGGTCACATTTAGTCCTCTAGCTCATGTGCAATAATTTATTTGATCCTTTTTCTTTTTCCTGGTATCAGTGAAATATCGTCAGATATATTTTAACATCAAGTAACATGAGGTACACACTAAAAAGAGGAAGTGGTCTTTCCTCTTGAAATGCACATGCAATCTTCACTTCTAAACAGAATAAGAGGTTTGCCACCAATTTCAATGAAGCAGAATTTAAATCAAAGAGGGGTTTATACGCTGGGCTGCTGAGGAGGGCTCTGTGGATAAGGCTAGGCACATATTTCTTGGGATCAAATGGTTGCAGCCTTCTGCCAACCATAGCAAACACCATAACTGTGTGTTCCTTGTGGTCCAAAGCCTTGGTGCCCTTGGTTAACAGGATGCATCTGAGTTACCACAGTGAAGAAATCAGTGAACATTTTGGTAACTCCAAGGCCAACAGACCACTGAAGTAACTGTGAAAGTAACTGCAGCCCTTCCAGATGATGGTGCTATGATTCTCCCAAAGACTCAGAAGCGCTTGGGGTTATGATGACAATGATGACACAAGCAGGCTTTGCCTGATAAGAAGTCATCTGAATACAAGTTGGGTCCACACCGTTCTTCAACATAGGACTGAAAGTGTTCATAGGGCTGTCAAAAAATCATTAGATTTTTTTTCTCTGTAATTAGAGTAATATATTAAGGGGAGTATGTTTTCTCTGGACCAGTGGCAGCCACTAATATTGAATCCAGTGAACGAAGGTTTTTCCTGAGCTAAATCTACCTGCTCTTGAATCAGGCGAACTATGTAACTTTGGGGTTTCTGCAGTGTCTTCAATGTGCTTTGCTAGATCATGAAACCTAAGGACTCCAAGCAAATTTTACTTCCATAGAAATGAAGTTGAAATAATATTGTCCCAGAAATTTATTCTGATTCTTTTCTAGTCAAAATGGACCTAAACTGGGTTGGGTGAATAGTGTTCATTTGGCTTAGAGAGGGCTAGAGGAAATTAAGGAGAAGAGGAAAGAAGCAGGACACATGGAGCCAGCTCCTGCCAAGCCAAAGTAAAGCCCACAGCAGGGAGGAGGACAGCAGCTGGCAAAGCTAATTGAAAAATCAGTCATCTGAGATTAACTTTATATGCATCCCCTGACTTCAAAGAAAACCTTCTAGCTCCTTTGGAAATGGTAAAACCTGTTTTTAAAGTTCTTTTAGACTTTATTTAAAGGCAACATTTCAAACATAAAATATTTTTCTGAAACCAAATATTTCATTTTACAAATATTGCAACCAAGTAAAATATTGTGATGTTCTCAAACCCATTCTTCTTTTTTTTTCATCCAAAAAGAACCACTCATGAAATTCAACCAAATTCACAAATACGTGAGTACTTCCTAACTTACCCTTCAGCAAATCACCTGCTTCATTTTCACCAAGAATTCTAGTGCCATGTAACCTTGAAGAAGGGGTCAATTGTTTTCCTGCCCCCTTCAGCAGAAGAAAAGCAAGAGGAAAACTGCTTTTCCTTTTGCAGGGCTTGTGAAAGAGACATCTTTTCTCACTCTACATAAATAGGTTCTGATCCCTCCTGGGAGGCTGGAATTTGCAGGGGTTTGTTAGTTTATTGGTTGTAAGCATACTCCTGGCTGATTAGGATTTGGATGCAGCTCACTATCACCACTCACCACTCACTAGATACATCATTTACAGTGCAAATGAAAGACAAGCCAAGAATATTCCTTCCTGGCATTTCCAAATTTACACGGGGTTTTCTGTCTGGGGGAATAAAATTCCTCCTTCTTCGGTGTCAGATCTCTTATGTTTTTGGCATAAACAGTCAGCCTCCTGAGTGACAGAGCAGGAGAGCAGTTGGAGAGTCCAAGTAGGGAAGAGGAGGGAACATCAAACATGGTCATGGAGGATCACAGTGTCACAGGACAGAAAATATGCAGTAGGCCATCAAAACCAGCCTGCTGTGAGGGCAAAATACTGTCACTTGCAGAATGGACTCCAGAAGGTCTTCTTTGAGGTCTGTCTGCCTCTGTAGCCATCTTCTCCACAATGCCAGAGGAACAGCTGGATGAACAGAGGCCACATTTCTAGGAAATCTGTACGGACACTAAGTCAATTCAATGAACACTGTCATCTGTCCTTCTTCATCACAAGTATTTACAAGCTCAGACTCACTCTTGGTTATCTTGTGCTGGTACAGATTGCTACCAGACATAACCACTCCCAGCTCCAGGTGCCACGGGGAAAGTGTTGCCCTGCCCGAGTGTCCCTCATTGCTCATCAGGTGGTGGAAGCTGCCCCCATATCTCTGCTGGTGCTCAAATGAGTGTGAAACCTGGGGCAAAACTAATACTCCAGTGGGCTCTGTGTAAGGCAACCTTCCTGCTTTTCCCAGGAGCATGAACTTTTACCCTCAAGCTGTTCTTCCCAGGAGCAGTGCGGAATAGCTGAGCAGCAGCAGAGCCTCCAGTGAGCAACCATCTACTGAGGGAACATCTGTCCATGACCACAGACATGCATGGACAGGTGTGATCCAGCAGGGAGCCCAGGAGGGCTGATTTCTCTCCTCTTCCTCCCCTTCCACCTTGCTCTACTTGATTCTTCCACTGCTGAGTGATATGGTCCCTGTGCAGCATCCAGCATCCTTCTCTGAGAAGGAAAAGCCCACTCCATGTCAGTGGGAAAGGCTCCACTTCACACACTTGTTCTTACCTTACTTGTGTTGCAGGACAGTGTGTACAGCTGCTGGAGTAATTGTTTCTGACAGGTAGACTGCAAACTATGCCTGTGAAAGTGTGGTATCATATTTCTGTTCAGCACAGCCGCTAGCATCCCTCCTGACAAAGACAGTGATCAAACCCTCAGCATTCGGGTAAGCTGAGGCATCCCTTTCCCTGTTAAACTGCCAAACAGGTCAGGTACCAGCACAAGCTACACAAAAAGTACCTCCTCCTGTCTTCAGTCACATTACAATGTACAGCTTCAGCACCTTACAAAGCCAAAGATCAGGCACTCTTGTGCCTCCACCTTAGCTCTGTCACTAGGACTGCTCAGAAATCCTTACAGAGTTGCCAAAAATCTTCAGCATCAGAAGTGTGATGGGGAAGGGAAAGTGGTATATTGGAACTTCACAAATGATGAAGATTACTTTGCACTGGATGGGCATGTTTTCGGTAGAGTAAAAGCCTGAAAACGAGACTCTTACCACTTCTGAAGTAGGAAAAGACACCTTGTGAAGGTGTCTTGCCTTCCTTGTGCTCAGGTTTCCATGGCTTGACATATTCAGAGTACCTGTTTAACAGCCAGTCACATACAGACTCATGGCAATGCTCAGAACCAATTCTGGACTACAAATGGGTAGCAGGGCACTGAAGAAGTCTGGGTGCCAACCTGCGGGAGACTGACTGACTGTTCTGGCATTTCTGTAGTTGAAAACCCTGTAAAAATACATCAGAGGGGGAAAGGCAAAAATGACAGAACAAAACTTAGTACAAGACAGTTGCTGGTGGTCCCTGTGGTCCCTGACAACACATGAGGTTGAAAATGACTTTTAGTGGGGGGTTTATTTTCTTAATGCTTTGAGGGCTACAGCTGTAAGCCACTACATTTAATGTTAACATTGAGGCTAGAGAATCCATATTGTAGTGATTAGTAGCAGGAACTTCAGAGATGGTAGCGTGCAAGCCAGAGGGAACATGTAGATTGAGTGTAAGGAGACTGCAAGAATCACAGGTCAGCTCTAAGTAATGGAATTTGGGATTTTAAAATGCATTTCCTCTCTGGGTAGTTTCTGAAATACAAACAAAATCTCACAGGATTTAGGCTCTCTCCTTCCTTGGGTTTTGGCTCATGAAACTCTTCTGCTCTCCTTGACTGGTCTAAATTGGATTATATACAATACATAATCCAAAGTGGGAAGCAATGTCAACCACATTGATGCCTTGGTTTTGCTTGTTTAAAAATTGCGTTTCCATTCTCAGGGCTCAGTTTACAGCCCCCTCTCACGCAAATTCCCCTTGTCTCCAGGGAGCCATGTCCAAGTGAGGAAGACACTCAAGAAGTCTTGTAGGACTGGGCCCCTAGTTGCTTAAGTTTCTTGTGGAAAGAGGGCAAATTCCTAAATATTTAGCAGACTTCTTTTCTCTCGTAAAAGAAAACTAGACCAAGAGAAACATATCAGTCTAAGTAAATTTCAGTGCTATTTTTTTGCCAAACCCTTTAGGAATCTGCATAGAAAAAAGAGAAACATACTAAAGACAGACACACAGAACTGAACTCAGATTTTCCCCCCCGGTCTGTTTGTTCATACTTTGAAATAAAATTGTTGTTATGAAAAATTTGTATAAGGAAGGCAGCAGTGGTAAGAAGAAGAGGCAAGATAGTATACATTTTCCCAGAAAGAGATTAAGATTTTGATAATATAGCTATTTCTGGGTTCATAATAACAGAGAGAACACATAGTTGTGAATTTTGGGGTAGTAGTCCTTGTGTAGCTGCCTTTATCCCAATACAATATATTTTCCCAGTATTTCGAGGCCTCATGCAAGAAAGGATAATGTGCATTTGCCTCTGAACTGGAGAGATACAAGTTTGATGTAGGGCCCCTTTCAGAGAGTTACTTTCAATGGTTCAATGTCCAGATGAAGATCAGTTACAAGAGATGTCACTCAAAGGTTCACACTGGACCATAAAAGTGATCAAAGGGATGAAACATTTCTCCTATGAAGAAAGAGTGAGAGAGCTGGAGTTTTTCAGCCTGGAGAATGCAAGGCTCCAGAGAGACCATATTGCAGCCTTTCAGGACTTGAAGAGGACAAACTTTTTATCAGGGTTTGTGGGAATGGACAAGGACAATTGTTTTACTCTGAAAGAGGGTAGATTTAGATTGGACCCATAATGAAGACTTTTTTTTGTAGTGGAGGTGGAGAGGCACTGGAAAAGGTTGCTCAGAAAAATTGTGAATGTCCTATCTTTGAGACAATTCAAGGTCAAGCTAGATGGAGCTTTGAACAACCTCAATTAGTTGATGATGTTCCTGCCCGTCATTCTATGATTCTATGAATGTGTGGCTTTATATTTCAGTAGGATGATCAGCCAAAATTGCTCAGCTACTGCACAGCCCTAGAGATGCCTGAAGTTCATACACGCCTTATTTGGAATAAATCAGGATTTCTAGGTGCCAAAACCATCAATTCCTATGAGTGTCCAGGACTGCTCCTCTTTGCCATGTCTAAGAAAATCTTATGTAAATACTACCCCCAGGTATCTGGGATGGTTCAAATCTCTTGACCATCTCCTAATGCTCATTGAATGGGACAAACTGCTCAGAAGGGAGGACTCCCACCCCATGCAGTGGATAAGGAGCAGCAGCTATGTGAGACACACAGGAAACCTACTCAGGCTGTGTAGAGTCACAGTGAACAAGATCAGGGCATATAAGAGTTTTGGGAGCTGGAGAGGGACATGCACATCTGAACTTCTCAGCTGGGTCCTCTGAACCAACAGGAACATAATGGAGTGTGAAATGTGTCCTATACTGCTTAGAGAATTTTCTGCAAAAAATGGGGGAAATCATGATGTAAATCATACAAAGGACTGTTTATGCGAAACAAAACAAGGGTTGCATGTCTTGGTACGGCATGGCTCACCTCCCCAGGCATTGGCAGGAGAAAGGGATCCCTGCCAGCTCCAAAACTGAGGTTATAACACCTTCCCATGGGAGACTCAGGATGGCAGCTGGCTCCTCCTCACAGCCACAGGAATGGGGCCAGGTTTGTGACACACACATCTACCCTTCACTTTTCTTCCTGGCCAACTCCTGGCAGCCTTTTCCTAAGAAAGTCAATTTTAAAGCTACTCCCTAAGCAGTGATGCTGGATCATGCTTTGCAGCAGCCAGCAGCACATAGAGCCTAGGGGTGTAAGAGGGGCTGCAATTCATACTGTGAGTCAAGGGTACAAACCATCTTGTCATAGAAAAGAAGTCAGCAGCAGTATTAGTTGATCCTCCACAAATTGATTGGATCTTTAAACACCTGATCCTCTGATCCATCAATACTGCTAGTTAAAGCATTTGACTTAACAGACTGATTATTAGACTTGTTATTAACTGTGCTGCAGGCTTTTTTGTTTGACAAAAGATATGCCTGAAAATCACCGTGCCTTAATTGAAGATGTTAATGCATAAGTGAGCTGGTGGACAACAAACCCTGTCGCACCACACCTGACTTCTACAGACATAATCTTAAGCAGTTTTAACCTTCCCTCTTAAGTGTTTTGTCTACCATTATAAACTACCTAAACCATACTGTGTTAACCCCATTAACATCTGTAGGGATTATTTTTTAACATATAACCACCACAGGTTGTATATGCTCAGATGAAAATGCTTCCTGCAGGCATTGATAGAAGATTAAGTCACTCTCATGGACAATTGCTTTATAAGTCCAAGTGGTGGTCTTTGATTTTTTATAATAAATTCAGAAAATCACAAATCTTTGGCAAATTATTGTTTTACTAAACTGACGTGATTTAATCAAGATGCCTTTGTGGATTCACCCACAAGCCACTTCAGGTCCCACTTCTGCAGCTGCTTGTGGTCAGTGGACACTGAAGTCCCATTGGTATCAATTAAGCAGAAGTTGCAGGCAGGCTTGTGCTCAGAGAAAGTGGCAGAAGAGAGAACTGGCTGAATTCTGTTGCTCTCAGGAATTCTCTAATTACCTCAAGTGGGGCAGGAAGCAACCAAACAGACCCATGCTTTCCCCTTTATTGAAAGGAAGTCGAGTGGACATCAGGGTAATGTACACAGGTAATTCAAGAAGTGACTTTGTGAAACTAGCCATAGCAGGAATTTGATGGGAACTACCATGTATGGCAAAGCTTTACAAATGTCTTTTGGTGACCAGATATGGAGTTGTGCACTCTCCCCCCCAGATCCTGAAAATGCAATACTCTGCACAGAAATACTGAAAACCCTCATGACTTCAGAGGAGGTGGTATTTTTCACAAATGCCTAAGCTCTGAAATCAGAGGTAGCAGAAGAATCTCAATCTTTGCTTAGAGGAAAAACATAGCATCAACATGGCAGCAAAAAGAGCTTTAAAAGTGAATCACCACAGCCTGCACACCAGAAAACCAAGAAAAACAAACTTTTTTAAAATCAGACCAGTTTCATAACTATTTGAGTAATATGCCTTGGCAAGGTTCCAGCACTGTCTACCCATGAGTATGTGGCTCCTGATTTTGGCTCTACACTTCCAACTGAGGGCAAACCCTGTGGCCATCAGCACAATTATGCTGATACCAAGGACACAGGGACACAGGTTACTGAAGGAGGTCAGTCAGTGGGAGCTGCTCCAGCCAGCTGTGCAAAGGCTCCACAGGATGAGGAGGTGCATCAAGCCCAGCCTCATCTAGAAACACAAATATGGGAGTCTGGTTCTCATCTCTTACTTGTGAATCATTCCTGGATTTCAAATTCCCTAAGAACTCTGAGGCGTGTGCTAGATCTTTTGGGACTCTCTACCATGTAGGGACTTTGTTACATGGCTCCTGCAAACAAGAAAGTTCTGGTGATAGTTAAAATAGACTTATCATCAGGCCAGATGTGTATGTAAAGATGAGAGGAACAGGAAGGAACCTGAACTACTGTTTGAACTTTCTTCATAAACCATGTGGAAAAAGAATGTACAAGGGCCATATATCCCCCTTCAAGGCGATTTTAGCAACTCCCTAGTGTGAGCACAGCTACCAGCTCTTTGATATATTACTGAAAACTTACTACAAGCGCCCTTCTAAGTTTGTCTAATGTTTAATGTTACTGCAGTTCTCTCCATGACTTAAACACGTAATCTTCTGTTCTGCTGTCTTTTCAAGGTTTTTTGACCTTTCTCCACTTTTAATACAGCAGTGACATACTATATGCAAATGACAGTGCCATGTGTTCTGTGTATCTTTACTGTGTACAACTTAGCCAACAGCTGTTTCTAAACCACAGTGTGCAATGTATACTTAATTCATGCAAAAGAACCCTGCAATCATTCTTTGTTTTGATTCAGAAATTGCTAGTGTTTGAATTGTGTAATCGCTGTTTTGGAAAGATCTCCCAGCTACTAAATAGCTGGTATTACCGCAGACAAGTAGGAAATGTCTAGATTACCTTCTTAGAATAGATGGCTAACAGTGACAGCATTGAAAGAAAGTGGGATCAGTGGCACTGTAGACCAAGTATCTTGCAGTGAGCATGATCAACTATTAGTGTAAGTAACCCATACTTGCACTCCACTTCTGAAAGAATTACTAATTTTTTTTTGAGCGGTAGTTATTCAAAACACAAGGAGACAAGAAAAGAGATCCTCTTTGGAAAGCTAAAGAAGGGAATCTAGCCAACAAGAATGAAAAAACAACTGCTGAATTAAGCAGAGACGTTGCCTGCTTCAAAGAAATAAATGTAAAAGTTACTGACGGTCTCTGTAGTAGAGAACTTGTGACCACTTTGGATTTGTGGATGCTATGAGCTGGAAGAAGCTGACTCTGCATGACCACTGAGGCACACCACCTGTCCTTGGTCCCAAATTTCTGTTGGGCACTGTTATTCTGGCAGAGGAGACTTCTGCTTTGTTTCACATAGGTGTGTGTGTGTCCTATGTAGAGCAGGATATGCCTGTCTGAGGATAGACTTTTGTCTGGGTTGCTGACTCTGAACTGCCCTGCACCCCACAAGTTATCCCTTAGCTAACACCAGGATGATTCAATATTTTAAAGTTAATAGAGGGAGGCATCCCTCAACAAAGTGCCCTGAATCATCCTGCAGAACACCTTTTGATGCTATGTGTGACTTAGTCAGCAACTTCAGTGTTTAGGTTAGTAACAGGCACAGATTTGCTGTCAGGAAGAAGAGGCACCTTGGTCCTCCCTTGAGCCTCTTCATCACCCACTGCAGACCAGAGCATCCCCACTGGGTCTGCTCCAGGCACAGGCAAGTGAGTCTGCTGTGGCTTGCTGCTGGATCAGAGGCAAGGCTCCAGATGTTGGTGGTAACTGGAGGAGGAGGACCTGCATCCATCCTTTAAAGCAGAACTTGCATGTGAGCAGGCAAGACTCCAGCCTCTCCACCTGTGTCATGGTTGCACAGCACAAGAAAGGAGTCATCAGAAAAATGTATATGC
This sequence comes from Haemorhous mexicanus, assembly GCF_027477595.1. Lineage (NCBI taxonomy): Eukaryota > Metazoa > Chordata > Aves > Passeriformes > Fringillidae > Haemorhous > Haemorhous mexicanus. Next base: position 135,248,571 of record NC_082341.1, read on the forward strand.
AGCAGTGTGCACAAGCTTACATGATATGTACGAACACAGGGCAGATCATCAATACAGGAGCAACTTCAATTCCAGTGTTTCCTAGCTTTCAGATTGGCATTCCAGTTTTGATATTGTTCTTCTGAACCATTTTAGCTGCAGTTCAGATACACCAAAGATGGAGCTTTCATCTGCATGGATGTGCAGTTCCAGAAAAAATACAAATTTCAGAAAAGTCAAATTTAACAGACGGAACAACAGGAATTAATTTGATGGAAGAATCAGTCTCAGGGCAGCATGGACTCCAGTTTAGCTGAATTAACAGCCATTTTGCCCTGGGTTCCTTTAATCTGGTAATTTAATCTATAAGAGTTAGATATCCTATAAACATTTGTTTATTATTGTATTTGAAAATGCATTTCTTCGCTTCTAATTGGATTCAGTTTTATTGCTGTAAAAAAAAACCTCAACACTTAGCAGCAGTCAAACAGAATTCGTTTTCCAGTAACGCAGAACACTCTCTTTGAAGGTGAGCTTGCTTTGCCAAATCTTTGAACTTTGCCATATGTACTAATCCCTGCTGCCAATGAAGTGATATTATTACAGACACACAACTTTGGCAAATTTTCACTAAGAGTTTGTCTTGATCAGAGATGTCTAAAGCTTGCCAGAAGAATGTAGAAACATGTAGACAACTAATGGGTTGAGCTCCTAATAGGTGGACTGGGAGTTATTTGAGAATGCATATTTCCAAAGTAAGAAATAGGATTCTTTTCATTTAGTCTTAAATAGAAGAAGTCAGTCCTGACATTGCACACTGATCTAGCATCGCTAGATTCTCATATCTCTTCCTAAAGCTGGTTCTTCAGCATTCTCTCATTCCCAACAACGTCAGGCTGTTCCCAGCAGGCATCTACAAAAGTGACCATGTCAGGAAGAACTTCTTCCTAAATTCCCTAATTTCACCTATATGCAAATGCCTGTGTACCCTGTTGATTTAAGAGAACTTAGACACTGGCTGTGAAAACATATTGTTTGTGTATTTGACTGGTTTTGAGACAGAATTTGTTACTTAACCAAAATTCACTTGAATAAAATCTGGTTGGTTGGTTGCCTTGAAGCTGGTCCAGGGCACAGTCCACCTAGGACAGGTGGACTGTCCTAGGGCTGAGGATCCACATGAAAAATGAGCTGTCTTCCCTAGCCTTGACCAGGTCTGCCCAGCTGAGCCATCCATGTCTCTGACACCCAGGACCAATGGGCCTGCTGAGTCCCAGTAAACTCCTGCCTGTGCCAGGCCGTAAGCAGAAGACTTGCAGGATACCAGGCTGAAAACAGAGGCTGCACTCTGCCCTCCCCCCACTCTGTATCCCTATCTCTAAATGAGACTGGTGATGCTTTTCAGGAAGTAGGGTGCTCAGGGTCCTTCCTCCATGCTGATATGACCTGCTGAGATATTTACATATGTGGTTATTTCTTTCATTTCAGATCACACTTTGATACCAATGTCAATGAAAAATAAAAGACCCCAGCTGTTAGCTAGTAAATTCCATTAATCTGCATAGGGTGAAAGGGACTAGATTTGTTATTACTGTGCAGATGCCATGTGTGAAAGGAAGAAAACTCCTAGACTTTGTGCACAAGACAGGTGTTTAATTTTATTGGCCTTGTATTTCTACTAGTGTCTCCCGTCCAGGACAAATATTCCTCTTTTCAGGTTGGCTTATTCACCTCCTCTCTTAATTCCCTGAGGAAGAAGAGCATAACTTTCTGCCACGAGGTTTGCACCTCTCCTTGGCAGCCAAACCAGAGCAGAAGATGATGATTCTTCTGCCAATCACCCCTCCTACCTGGCAGGAAAATGAAGATGGATCTTGCCACCTTAGAGGCCTTGCAAGTGTGAGCACCAGCCTCGACTAGCAAGGCACCCTCAGTGGTCAGTACATGTGCCAGATGCATGAGGCACAGCTTGAGTCATGGGCCTTGAGCCAAGGATTATTGTTCCAAAAGGGTCATATGTCAGCAGTGTTGCAGAAACCCAAGCTTCTGACCTGCTTACCTTGGAGCTAATAGCCCTGATGTGCTGGATTATGGGAATTACTCCTTACAGCAGCTGGAGCCTGGCAGGAATGAAAACTCAGCAGGAATTGCAGGTGCCTGTGCAGATCTGGGCCAGCTCTCAGCAGCCCTGTAGAGCCAGCAGCTGCAGCAAGGGCTGGCTCTAGGAGGAATTGTCACAGATTAAATATTTTGGGGTCTCTCTCTCCAGATTCTAAGAGAATAAAGGAAAGACAGGTGACCCAGTCTGGACAGAGGAACATACTAGTCTTACTGTGTTAGCTGGTTGTTTATTTCCGGTTTATAGCCATACAAGGTGTTGTATTTTCTCTAGTGCCACAATTTAAAAAGCTTTTAAAGACGTTCTTGGGTCAAGTATGAGAGGTTAGGGTTCATTCAGTCTTAGGTGGCCATCTCCAGAAGCACAGTCTTGGGCTTGCCCTCCTTCTCATTTGGTGGATATCTGAAGTCAGTCGCGCATCTACGAAAGTCCTTTTTGGGAATGGAATTCATCTCTTTGGATTCTGCCCTAAGTCTCTTCTGTGTATCTCGCCCCTTTAAGGAGAGATTGCTGAAAAGTGAATGGATTTAGCTGCAAAATCCAACTTGGACAGTTGGTGAGCTCCATGAGAACTGTTCTTCTGGCACAGGCATCAGTCCATCATGTATCCTCCCAGGGAAGCATTGGGATATGCTGGCCAGGCCATGGAGACCTTGCAGGGAATGCAAGGAAGCTGTTTCCTAAGTCTGCCTGAGCTGAGAGATTGAGGGAAAAATGTACCCTCTGACCCAGCAGAGTCCAGAAGGTCCAGAAGTGCAGCCTGGCCACTTGTGTCACTGCTCCATTCTGCCCACGAGCCTAGTTTCATTTCTGCATCCTAAGACTGGGGACAATCCCGGTCTTCAGTTGATGCGGAGGTGGGAGAAAGCCAAGATCCAAGATCTAGCTGGTCCACTGGTTTAAATATTACCTAATCTTGAAGAACAGAAGTCAGATGAGATTCCTAGAGTTTTCAAGGATAAGCATGACTGCTGCAGAGAAGCTTTACATTTAAAGCAATAAGGTGTTTGATTAGATAGTGCTAATGGTTGAAAGCTCATACATGCACACACCTTGTTGGTCACTGTTTGCCTCTGGGAGCACAAAGGTGCAGGAGAAGATTGACCCAGAGCCCTCTCAGTTCCCCAGTCCACCAGGACACTGAGGGGTTTCCACTGGTCTGATCCTCACCCATTGCAACCTGCCTGCTTCAGCAGCCCCCAAGCAACCCTTGGCACATGAGCTTCTTCCCAAACTCAAGTTTATCAATAAGATCACCAATGCTGAGCACTTTATTAGTCATAAGGTGACCAAAAAGCAGCACCAGAAGAAGAAACTGAATTTTTTTCCTGCTGCACTTGACTTTCTCCTATTGGGTGATTTTTGGAGACTTTTTATATTTTTAACAAAATAAGACTGAATCCAAAAACTAGGTCCCACTGTTGCCAGCTAAATTTTCTCTCAGAATTATCCATTCAGAAGCCATCTAAGTTACTCTCAAGCCAGGAGTTTTCCCAGACATACTTCAGAGCTAAAAGGACAGAGAACCGTTCTCCCACTGCAAGCCTTATTTAGTCATTTACCTCTGAATTTTTGAACTGTTTTCCTTTCTTTTTCTATAGCATTAGTAAGCCATATTTCACAGCATTCACTATGATGAAAGCAGACTGGCAATAGTTTGACACCAGACCAAAACCCATTTTTAACCATCTGAGAGTTTTTTAACCATCTGACACTCAGCTGTTTAAAATATGCAGCAGAGTCCAGCATTGTGAAGCAATGAGTTCTGAAGTTTTGGGTGATACTTGGAAAATTTACAGAAGCAGATTTTTCAATACCAAGACTTCATATTAGCCTGGGAGGGAAGAGAGGAGTGGAAGATGAAAAAAGCAGAGAGCATGATCTAACCTAGATCTAGATTAGCTTTCCTCTGTCCATCCTGTTTCCTAAAACTCCAACTGAAAAGCTGGAGGTAGCTGGACACTTCCATGCTTCAGACATTTCTTCTTCCCTTCTCTAGCATGGTTGACTCTAATCAGGGTAAGAACAGGTCCAGTAGGGGTAGGAGCATCAGAAGCTGACTGCAGCAGGGTCTCTGGGATATTTCTGATCTTTACAAAGGGGTAAGAGAGCAGATCAGAGTATGCAGTCCCACAGTATGCATCGTAACCCATCCTCCACGCTAGACTGGTGTTTTGACTGAAGGGCTGGTAAACCCCAACCTCTTTAATCAGAGAATGAGGTAAGGGCATCAAGTCTGAACAGCAATGCAGTGCAAACTGGTTCCCAGCAGACATTTTAAAACTAATTTTTCAATCAGCTGAGCCTCCAAAAATGCTGTGTTTTTCTTTCTGTACATCCAGTCACTTAAAATATTATAATAGGAGACACTTTTGGATTACAGCTCCTTTTGGAAGTGAATCAAACCTCTTTGCTATTTCAAAATAAATGCTGAGTTGTTTCAAAGACATCAATAATATTACGTCCAGTGGAGATGTACTACACTTTTCAGGATGCCTAGTTTGTACTGACAGCAGTTCAAATATATTTATGTTGTCCCATCAAAAACTCAGTAGTTTCAACTTTCAAGAGGATGTTTTTTAAACATCTCGGGTAAATGGAGAATTTGACTTTCTGCCCGGGACACCCTGAGAGCTGCTCCTTACAAAGAAAAAAAAAAAAAAAGTGGGGGGAGAAAGAAAGCAACTAATAGGATAATAAATCCCAACATTTTTCTCTAAACAAGAGTTGTTTTAGTTAAACTAGCATTTAAACTAGCATTCACTTCATTTATAATAGCTCCCTACATTTCTTTCAGCTATTGTATTAAATAAAAATCTCTGCACTCATCCATCATTATGCACACTTTACTGATTTCACTTTAAACATTGCTGACTAAAACTTTCATTTATCAAGCCTGTTTTGCCTAGCAGTTGTGGGCTAATTTATTTTCACTTAGAAAGGTTTGGTATCTTTGCAAGGAGCCCGGGTGAAATCAGTGTGTCCACCCTGCACACAATAACACAAGCTGCCATCTCTCAGCAAAGGTGAAGGAGGAAGCCTGGCAGGGATCTGAGTTGGGGATGTAATGAAGCTTTGTGCCCATGGCACAGCACAGGTAACAGAGGCAGGCTATGGCTCCCAGGGGATACAGGAATGCTGAGGGAGAGTTGGGGGAACTCTCAGTTCTGGCATTCAAGGGTTGCAAGGAACAAAATGAAGCAAAGGTAAGTGTCAAAGGTTTGTAATTTTGAAATTTGGCAGTCATATAAAACCAGAAATCCTAGATACAAAAATATAAGCCAGACTTAGGTAGCCAGACCAGCAAAGAGTAAGGAGATGTTTTTCTGAGCACAGAGAGATTTGGGGCTCCTTCTAGCCTGAAAGATGCAGTTTCTCCCATATGAATATCTGGGGTCATTCTCCACTTTTTCCCCTACAATGTGATTTCTACAGCACTGGACAACATAAACTCCAGTGAGAAAGTGAGAAAACATGTGAAAGGAAGAAATGTCAGAAAGCCTCTTCCATGTTTGTTCTGTCAGAGCAGGACATGGTCCAAAAAGACATCTCTGCCTTTGGCAGCTGTGTGAGCAGAGCCCTGTGCTCACTTCTTCCTCCACCCGGAGGAGAAAGCACATGATGACCATGCACCCAAAACAGCTCTGCTGGGGTGCATGTAGGAGCAGGAATGGGAAGGGGGCTGTGCTACTGTGACAGAGTAAGGGATTAGCTTGCTTTTCCCTAGTATACTGAAGGGGCTGCAATGTACATCTTCAGCCCTTACCAATACAATCAGCAGCATCTGCTGTATAGCCTTTGCAATTTGTCTACTGCTGGCAGAAGAACTTCAGTCATTTCTTTTGACCCAGCACTGTAAAGAAAGGCTGCATTTTTTATAAAGCCAGTTTTGACTAGTTTGTAACTCTACATTACCCCAAAATTATTGCTTCTCATAGTTTTTTTTCATATGTATTTGAATTAGGTTGACCAAATCATTTAAACATCCTCTGACAAACACAGGATGATTACATGTGAGAAGAAACCAGCTCAGCAATATTCAGGCAGTTCAGCTCTGCTCTTCCTTTGGGTTGCTGCATGTGATGGCAACAAGGGGGATTTGCTAGAAATCCTTTGTAAAAACCAGTAATTCTTAGCAACACCAGCAGCCATTACCAGATTTCAAATGTACCATATTCCTCCAGAAGCTTGTTTTTCTTTTATTTTCTTTCCAAAATTTCCAAGCTGACACTTGCAGGCACACTGAATGTCAAAAGCTAATTATAAATATGCTACAAATTCTAGGAAAAAAACTGGCCAGTCTTGCAGAGATCATGTTTTCTTCTGACTGTTGGAGTGGGGATTCCCCTGCACTACCCCTTGGTCTGAGAGTGCCCCCCCCCAGGCCTCGGGCATGTCACCTAAACTTGCTGGTCACCCCTCTGTAGAGCAGCAATGCCAGCATAGCCCTCAGGGCTGTCCTGCAGATCAGTGGTGTAAGCTTTGGAAAACACACCAGAGATGGAAGGTACTCTGTGCTGGCCCGGTATTACTGGGCGCCCTTCTTCACCATAATCAGTTCAGTGGAGCCAGGACAGCAGAGAACCTGCACCCAAATATCAGCTGATTTTTCAGAGTTCTTATTTTACTTGTGCTTAGTGCAGGTCTGAGGACAGAGACATCTTTTCTGACACAGCGTAAGAGAGGTGAAGAAGAGAAGAGAATCCTACAATCATAGAATAGTTTGGGTTGAAAGAGGCCTTTAAGATCACACTTTCCCACCCTCTGGCAGTGAGCAGTGACACCTTCAACCAGATTAGGATGCTCAGAGCCCCATCCAACCTGATCTTGAATGTTTCCACTTCAGCTGGGCTGTCAGTCATGTCACCACAAGAGGGGAAATGTGGAGAAAGGTCAGTCTCCCTGCTTCAGTGATTTAGGGGTTTAGGGACATCTCCATGGCTCATGGCTGCTTTCTGATGCATGGAGGGAACATGTAAACAAACAGGCCAAAAATGTCTGCCTACAGAGGATGATGCCCAATGCAGTTATTTTTTTCCACCCAGGGAAGTCTTCTCCATGGAGGAAGGAAGGCACACAGCAAATGCTGGATTTGAACAATCCCACAGTTTGTTCTGCAGGTTGTTAGGGAGCCTCTGGCTGGTAGATTCTTACAGACAAATGCACAGGACTGCAATCAGCAAGTATGGGAAAAAACCCTGACAATTCTATTCCAAGGAAAAGAATCTTTCCCCCTTCTCAAGAGCTGGGTTATGCACAGAAATATGAAGCCATCTGTTTCTCGCACAGGAGCAAATCCTATATTAAGCATTTTGGGTTATGCCAAGTATCCACATCAGTTTGTATTATTTACTTATTTTTTTAAATGCCACAAATTTTAGAGCAGTGAGATCTAATGGTTAAAGAAGCTTATAATTAAAAAGTAAATATTTAGCTGGGTTAGCTTTCAATAAAATGGGGTAGTACACAACTATTGGTTCAACTTTTGGGAAGTTTCCTGAAGGACCCCTTTCTGTTTTGTTCAGTGACAAAAAAGGTTAAAAGAGGTACATGATGGGGTCTTTTTTCCCATCATCACTTACATCTCTAGTAGATCGCATTTAATTCTCTTTCTTTTCTCTTTTTCATTTCTTTTGATAATCTAATAGCCACAAAACTTTAAAATATCTCTGTTTCTTCTTTTTCCATTATTCTTCTCAACTACATCAGCCATCTGGCAGAAGGGGTGATCAGAAATGAATGTGAAATTCTACCCTCTTGATTCAGTTATGCTTTAATTCTTCATTTTTTTTCCATTATATTCCTTCTATGTTCTAACATTTTGTTTGGATTCCTGCACCTCTGCTTCTTGCAAAACAGAGTGTGTCCATTGAACTGTCCACAGTGGTTGCTACAATTTTATTAAGGTTTTTTTGAGTGGTTGCACTTGATTTAGGAGCTTGTTGTGGGCCTGAAAAGTTTAGGGTATTTGCCTCCAGCGGGTGTTGTTCTGCCTCTGTCTGCCTTGAGTTTCATCTTCCACTGAACTGACTGATAACAGAGCATTGCAGCTTCTCCCCAGATATCAGCCAGATAGATATGGTCAGCTGCCAAGTTTACCCTTTTACATTTCCCCTTCTTCCAAGGCATTGACAAATCCAGCAAATTGTCCAGCCAAATTGTCAGCCCAGTTTGGCAAAGTATCTAAATATGTGCTTGTTTGCTCTGTTCGGAGAGATGTCTGAATGCATGTGTGGCTCAGAGCCAATTCATACATTGGGACTTCAGCACATGCTTAACCTTAAGTACATGCTGAAGTGTTGAACAGAAATGGGATGGCAGTCAATAGCAAGAACAAATAGCAAGAACCCTTTCTGTCATCCATGTTCCCAGTATATTAAAAACCCAGCTCTTAGCTTTGTTTCATTGCTTCACAGGCACTTCCATAGAGGCAGCAGTGTTTTAACAGTAAAACTGCTAAATTTCCATACCAACAATTTTCACAGGAAGTTCTCAACAGGAAATATCCTCTAATCTTTAGTTGTTTTCTAAAGTTTTACTTCTAACCTTCATTTTGAAATTAAATCCAAAGTAATACAGAGTGGTCAGGGAGTTGAGCACATGTGAAGTCACAAGCAACAAACCCAAACAACTGCAAACAGGAAATGCTTGTTAATCAAATCACCTGTATTTTAAATGTTTTCCAAAGAGTGTGTTTCATCCCAGTTTCTTATGAATTAATTATTTTATTATTGGTTTTTAAGCTCCAAAAAAGAGCACTTTTTTGGGAGAACTTCTACACATGCCAAGGTGTCCCCAGATTTGACATTGCTGATTTGACTTCAGCTGACACCTCACAGTCCTTTCTAAGGAAAAATAACTAAGAAGATAGGAAAATCACCTCTTTGACAGGGATCTTTCTGTGTGGCTTTATATTATATTAAGACCCACAATAACATAACTCAAATTTCATTTAATCCTTTGCCAACCAATGTACTTATTATTGAGAAACTCATTCCTTGTTTTTATTACCTTCTCCCATTGTATCTATAAGAGCATAGAGTTGTTGCTCTAGACATCAGCATAAAGATAATGCTGTCAAGCTCCTTCTCTCAAGGGCTGTGGTTCCTGTGCACACAAACACCAGTCATGCTGGCAACATCAGGGTCCTGCCTGAGGTTGGCAGCTTCTGTAAGTCTTCTCTGCTGGGTTGGTGTTGTCTTGTTTTCACCCTATGATAGTATGACAGCAATGAAAGAAAATGTTTGCATGCTTTCAGCTAAATCCAAAAGGCAACGCTCACATGAGCCTTTTGGTCAAGCCTGGAGGGACTCTAGCTGGAGCTGTTTATTGTGTGTGACTTGGGTAGTTGCAGATTCATGACTGCAAAACAGAAATGGTGGTATTTTGTATGGGGGAATTCCTCCTGAATTGTATCAAGAGTTGATACAAGAGGAGCTGCTCAGAAAAGAGAGATTTCTACATCTGGCAATATTGGATTTCATGTCTGTAAAGCAAAAACGAAATTATGCACATAACAAAACATAAACACGTTGTAAAATGCATTCAGACCAGATTCCAAACACATTGAACACTGCATGATTTAATGATGGATAAACTCAGAAAAATACCCCATTGGGGGGAAGCTGCAGACTCCAAAATGACAGCTTCTATCATTCCAAAACAAGTAATTGTTTATAAATGAATATTTTTCATGATAAATTATTGAATTACATGAAAATCAGATGACTGCCTTCTGCCAAATTTGTTTTCAGTTTCACAAGACAGAATGGAATGTGCTGCAGATGGTGAGTGAAATTAAAAGCTGCTGGTCTTTTCCCACTAAGGTCTGATATTTTCCCTTAGACATTTCTAGTATCTCATAAACCTGCTAAATAGTGGTCCCGGGGAATGGGTATCTAGCTAGATATACAAAATATTTTAGATATATAGGATTTCAGGGAATGTCTGCCTAATCTGAGCCAGTTGTAGTGTAAGCTAGTATTTCATATTCATTTTATGTTGATTTCTCATTCAAACCCACAGAGCCCCAGCATGAGAACCTCTAATTCTTGCAGGGACTCTCAAGGTTTTTGAAGTTCTCCTTTATATTCCCTCTTGTTTGCACTTGAAATCTTTGAAAATACACATTTCTTTATATGTTTTTGTGTAGTTTCAGCTGAGTCCTTACCTTCCCCCACACTTTGAACAGGGTAACAATAACCTGAAGAGGTTGTTTCAGACGAATCACATCTTAGTCTAAGTCCTCCAAGTGAAGTTTCGAGCACAAAGAGTGCTGAGTTTTTTTGTGAAGGAGATGGTCAAGACCACAGAGTCCAGCTGATCCTTAACAGAATTTTCAATTTTGCAAAGTCCTTCCCTCTGTCAGCCACTCCATTCACAGGGATGAGTTAACATTGGTGGCACAAACTCTCTGCTGGGAACAAAATGCCACGTGTAATCCATCTTGTCCCAGAGAGCCACTGGGGCAGCGGAGCTAAGTCCTATAATTGCAGCCTTGGCATCAGATCAGAATTTTAAAAGAGAGCACATCTGTATCACATTTCTTTACACTGCTCTACATAGCTTCCTGACTGCTGTAGAATTTGATCTTCGCTGCATCCTGCTGTCAGGTAAGCACAGCAAAAGACACCATAAGCACATCCCTGCTTCCCCAGCAGAGAAACATAACTGGTCCCCACCCCAGAGTGGGCAACAGCAGGCTATAGCAGTGAAAGTGGGCAACAGTGAGGCTATAGCAACAAGAAAGTGAGCAATCATCATTTCCCTGATAAAACCTTTCAGTTGCTCTCAGACTGTGGCTCAGAGATCACCTAAACTGTAAATTGTACCTTTGTGGTCAAAAAAATCCTTCTCTTTTCTGCCTCTTATTTTTCTAGTAATGTTTAGCCCATTGGTACACTGGTCACAAGCTCTTTGCTTTAACAACACTTTGTGAAAAGAAAAAGATGCTGTTGGATTTGAATCTGAAAGCAGATGTCTATGGTTACACATATAAGTGCATGATTTTATATACATGCACATATATTCACATGTACTCACACAATTTGTGTATCATATGTCTTTTAAAGGTTGACTTGTTTGTCTGTGTCATTTGACAGAAAAATAACTGCCAAATATTATCAGTTTTAAGAAGAAAAGATTGTCTGTTGTTTTCCCCACCCGAACTTTGTCTACATATCCTTCTGTACACTAAACTCTAGATTCACTTCCCTCTACTCTCTCTGTAAATGGTCTAAATCATTGTGGTGGTGCTGCAGACAGCATGATGAAGAATGGGAAACCAGGTCAGGTAGTAATAGGTAATAAATCGAATGTCCACAAGCTCATTATGAGGAGATCAAAAATCCCCATCTTGACATAAGACTAGCTGTCACAGAAGCAAAATTCAAATACATTGGAAGCTTTCAAAGGTACTCAAGGGTGCATACAGACTTCCTCTGTTTCTAAAGACTAAAAGCTGAGGGGCACTTCTCTGCCCCTTCTTTCCCCTCTTTTTCTCCGATATTTCTCAATTTTTTCTGCATTATATTGCATTGGAGATCACTTTCTAGAGCATGCTCATGCCATAAATGAATTCTGATGTCACTCTGTGATACAAATCTCTCCACAAGCCAAGCATTCACCACTTAAATAGTTTTGCTTGGCGAAAGCTTGTATGTGAGGACCCCGGCTGTCAGTTGCTTCTGGATATGGAATTCAGTTTCTCTTGATGTTTTTTTCTCAGAGCCATTAGAACAGATCACCTCGTGATGAGCTTCAGACTTAGGCAAACCCACTGACTTTTACCAGTAACAGCAGCAGGCCCCAAGCAAAGAGACTCCTGCCAGACTGTGCAGAACAAGGTTGGATAAAGAGGGCTTAACTTCTCCACTGGAAAGGGAAGTGGAGAACAGAAGTGGATTGAGGCTTTTAGTCTTCCTGAGCCAGAGTTAAACCCTCACAAAGCCTAGTCAAGGTTATCCACCTTGCATTGCAAAGGAAAAAAGAACATCTTCAGATCCATAAATAATCAGTCTCACGGATAACATTGAAGCAATTGATGACTAGCAGAAGCTGCTGTTATTAAGCTGCAATGGACCAAGGGCTATGGAAGTTGTACATTTGGCATTCAGCCGCTTTCACCTTTTCATGACTATGCATGGTTCAGCCAAACCATGTTGTGGAATGCTAAGTTGTGCTGCATCAATAGTAATGGACCAGGAATTATGACATGTTTTATGTTATCATTCATTTAAAACAGATAGTTTAGATTTCAGCCACAAGCAAAAGTTTATACATAATATATTTATTACAAACAACAGTGAACACTTAAGAGCTATTATTTTAAATCTAAATGACATTGTGTTTAGTATCCATTTCCTCCAGCTCTGCAATGTGCAGCCTGTGGTGTCTGTCATCTTTCCCTGGAGTTCTCCTAGATACGAAGTGACAACTTCTCACAAGTTACCAGAAACAGGAGAAAATGTGGAGCCCTGCTCCAATGAGCTGATTCACATTACAAGAATTTACAATGAGCATCTGACAGAAGAAAAGCAGTGGAGCTTGAGAGGGGAATATCATGCAGTAAATCGCTTGCTATTATCTGTGTTGACAATATGGGGTGGGGAGGACAGTATTTAAACAAAAACACATAAGGAAAGACATTGAATTGGTGAGTGGGCTCCTTGTGTACAAAAACTAAATGGTGCTGCTAAAAATCTTGCCATTTTATAGACAATATTGGGTCTGGACATAGAGCTTGTGCAGAAAGCAGTAGGTGGTTGTGGAAAAGGAAGGGACTGTGGGTCCTCTCCTGCCACCACCAGCATCCACAGCCAATCTCTGGGTCAGCCCATTCAGCTGCCGCTCCTCCAGCCTTTCCCATGGCTGAGCACATCCAAGTGCAGAGGATACCAAAACCCTCCTGTCCCCATGTGCAGGCAGGGAACCCTGTCTGCAGCCCTGGAACACCACCATCACCTGCCATCAGCAAAAGTGTGAAATGGAGCCCCCTGCCCCATCCTCTCCTCTCTCTGCTATCTGCCTTTCCCATAACAGAAGACCTGACTAAGAGCTTCCAGCTTACCTGCTCTTTTTCCCTCCTGGCCGTAGGCAGACAGCCTGCCCTCCACAGCCAAAACAAGGGCCACAGGTGCTAACCAGAGAGGAATAGGTTACCTAGATCCACCTTAAAAATGCCTGACCAGTGAAATCCTTCTGAACTATTCTTGGTTTAATGATTTCTTTGGACAAAGGCAGTAGTGGGTTGTCCCACCAGTGCAATGGAGATGTTGCACCAGGCAAATCTGAGCAGTCCTTGCCCCCTCGGTGTTCACAACGTGACGTGTAGATGAACTGCAATACAATAGGTCTCAGGACGCTGCTTCAAGTGGAAATAAAGCAAGCAATTTAGAGAGTTTTCAGGTGCTTCACATTTTCATTTTTGGCTATCTACACAAATAAAAAGGCTTAAACTATTATTCAGTCTCCACTCAAAGTATAATTTTGACATTTGGAAATCTGATTTTGTGATCAGAAACACATGTAGAATAGAATTTAGAAGTCAGCAAAGACTCCAAGCATGATTTTATTGGAAGCTTGGGTATGCCCTTCAGAGTAATTGGGATGTGGAATGTGGAAGTAGTTTTTACAGGAAAATAGGGATAAGGCCTCCTGTAGCCAGCCCCAGGCAATGGAGCGAGTAAAATATAAGAAGAATTCACATTCAACTTGATAATAAGGTTTCCTAGCATGTTAATTAAATGAAGTCTCACATCCCCAGCCCTGTTGTTTTAAACATTTTAAGGCATTAACATTGCACAATAGAAACACAATTTCCCCTCTCTCCAGATGTCTATACTAATTTGATTTTCCTAGTTGTTAGCTTTAAACTTTCTATGAACATGAAAACGTATCCTTTCAGCAGTGCTGTTGCATTTTCCCCCTTCATTCTTCCTTAATACTCATTTTGGGTACTAATTGGCAACAGTGTTTTTTAAAAATAAATTCTTAAAATGGGAAAGCTTTGCTGTTTATCCTATACTGAGGATACAGTTTTGCACAGCTTGACTTTGAAACAAAACAGTGGGAAAACAACATCCATTTGGTCCTGAGGGTCTGAGCCTTCACAGATAACATGAAGGAGATTTAGGGAGTGAGGTAAAGCCAGAGGAAACCTCATAAATCATATCACATCTTTCTGCTCTTTAAAGTATTGGCTTAAGTGGGAATAGGTTGCTAAAATCCCTTTGGGAATGCAAGTGCACACATCTCCTTCGAGCTCTGTGCAGTGACTGGGTGGGTTGAGAGGCAGTGACTCACCAAAGCAATTGAGTGTATGGGACACAGGTGGGTGTATGTGCTGGCAAAATGCTCTTCTGTACAAATGGGAGAACTGGAGCTGTGGTTGTATACACACTGAGAGAAAGCTCTGCAGCTGGTGAAGAACCAAGATTTGCATCAAGATCTCCTGCACTCGGCCATTTTATTCAGGCATTTCTCCAGCACATGGACAGGGACAATGATCCTGAAGATCATTGTCACAGGTTCAGGGTTCATTTCTGAAAAAAATCCTGAAAAATCCTGCTATCAACCTATTGCCAGGAAAAACTTTTACACATTGGAGACAAAGGAAAACCTTTCAACGGCTAAACCCACAGCTTTTTTAGTTAAAAATTTAATTTAAAAATACAATTTAAAGGCTATAAGCATAGATAGTCTTCTCTCTTGATTGGTCCAGAGTACCTTGGTTCTCTTGTAGGAACCATTCTAGTGGCAGACAGGCCAGCAACCCCAGGCTGGGTTTGGTTGGGATAGGGTCAGTTTTCTTCATAATATTTTATGTGGGACTATTTTTGGGATTTGTGATGAAAACAGTGCTGATAATACAGGTATGCATTAGTTGTTGCTGAACAGTGATTGCACAGCATCAATGTTTCTTCTGTCTCACACTGCCCTGCCAGAGAGTAGACTGGGGGTCTAGATGAAGCTGGGAGGGCACACAGCTGAGGCAGCTGACCCCAGATGACCAAGCGGGCATCCCAGAACATATTATGTCATGTTTAGTTCTAGTTCTGGGATGGTGGAAGTTGGCAGGAACAGCAGTTGCTCAGGAGCTGGCATTGGTCTGTTGGTCGTGAGAAATTACTTTCATTTGCACCACATTTTTTCATGGGTTTGTTTTTTTGTTTCCTCTCTCTTTGTTAGTTTTTCCTTATTACTATTATTATTATTATTATTATTATTATTATCTTCATATCTCAATTATTTTTCTCACTTTTATTCTTCTTCCCCTCATCCCACTGTGGGGCACTGGGCAAGCAGCTGTGGGGTGCTTAGCTGCCTACCACGTTGAAACCACAATGGTCCCCAAATTTAAACTATATTAATAAAGAAAACCAGAAGCTTGACTTTGACCCATGCTTAGTTCTCTGCATTCTCCCTGGTGCAATTTTGGACTATACTACACCATTTTAGTGAGAAAGCATTTTCCTGTATGGATGTGAGCCATTCCATGTGGCTGTCCTCAGAAGCAAAATCAGGTTCCCAAACCATACTATTTGCTGCTGTAGTTACAGCTACAGATTCAGTCAAAGATTCACTCCCAACCCAGAACGGGGGAATCCCAAAAACTTCACTGCCACCTTCACCCTGTGAATTCTTCTGGAGCTTACTGCTCCAGTCACTCTTCAAGGAATTGAGGAAAAGCAACACTCAATATCAAGGGTCCCTCTCTTCTCCTAATTATTTCTGAGCTTTGGACAGACAACCTGACCAAAGCTTCCCTTTGAGTTTTGCACATGGCCTAACATGAACCAAACCCTACAGTGAACTGTCTGTCCATAGCTCTCAACAGTTCTTGTGTAGACTCAGGACCTGGAGTGCCCATGATCTGTCACTGATTTGTTGTGACAAAAGTATTTTATCCATATCTCTCTTCCAAATTTTTAATCCTAAGAGAAGCCCTGTTTGCTTCATTTTTGAACCATCCCATAATCGAAGAAATACACCAGAATTTTCATGGAGGAGTTCCTCTAAGCTTTTCAGGCATGTTACATAAGATGAAGACATATTTTACTTCCAAATGTTAATATGGAAAGGTAGTTACATGGGAGACCCTGTTCTTCTCCCCTGAAGCAAGGGCTAAAATCCTCTGTAATATAAAAAGATTCAGGCTTGATTCACACTTTATTTGGAAAGGCTTTGAAAGCAAGGCAGTGAAGGTGATTTGTCTCATTATAGAATCAGGTCAGTAGCAAAACTTTAACCTGTTCCCTTGGGTTTCAAAATTTTTCAGTCACCTCCTCAAATGGGCTTAGACTTAGAGGGCCAGTCTAAAATCATATGGGATCACATGAATAATTTTTTTTCCTGCCTGGGCAAAGGCTTCAAAGAGAGCTCAGCAGCAAGAGATCACACTTGTGGCATTTGGAAGGGTACTGAGTTCAGATGTGAAGTACGGAAAATCAGATTTCTGAGAGACTTGTTGGTAAAATAAATTATAATGGGAAAACACAGTTAATGATACTGCCATCATGAGAAGGGTTAGAGATTTTTTAACACAGTATACAGCACTACAGGCATAATCTTATTAGAATTTTTAAGCCCATAAATCTGACTGGTCTCAGCGAAATGAAAGAAATTCCTTCCACTGTGGTGGTAAATGTTTCATGAAATGGATTAGGAAAGCCAAAGCCCATCAACAGTTGGAACTGGTGAAGGATGTAATGGGCAGCAAGGAGAACTTCTGCAGGCATATCAACAGTAGAGGAAGACTAGGGAAAAGCTAGGCTCAGTGCAGAAAGGTGTAGGGGAGCTTGTGACACAAACATGGAGAAAGCTGGAGTGCTCAGGGGTTTCTTCACCTTAGTCTTTATGGGTAAGAGCACTCTTCAGGAATCTCGTGTTCCCAAGACCAGCCAGAAAACCCAAAGCAAGGAAGACTTACCCTCAGTAAAGGTCAATCAGGTTAAGGAACACTTTAGGAAACTGAACATAGACAGATCTATGTGAACTGATGGATGTATCTGTGACTGGTGAGAGAGCTGGCTGATGTCTTTTTGGGGCCATTCTTGATTATGCTTGAAAGGCCATGGCGTACATGGTGATGCCTCAAGAAGCTACCTAGAACAGAGGCTAGACAGTGTTAAAGGAATAGCGTAGGTATTTATTTAAAAGGCCTTCAAAGGATCCATCTTGGGCAGTACAAGAACCTGGCCCAGGCTACTCCTGGCCCAGGCTACACTGGGTCATGAGTTTCCACACTTTTATAAGTTTTGGTCCATTTACATGTTGGGATTAATTGTCCAATTACAGCTTCAGGTTATGAAGTCCCATCCTCCCAGTTTGCTCTCCTCAATTTGCTGCTGTTTATACTTTTGGGGCCTGAAGCTGCAACAGTGTCCTTGGTTCTTGGGCAGGAAAAGGATTGTTTTGTTTAACTAAACTGTGAGAACAACTTGCTAACATTTATATCAAGTTCAATTATATACTAATGCAGTACAGAATCTGGATAATATGAAAGCTGAAACTTAAGACATCTTAAGGAGAAATTTAAGGAGAGGTTCCTACGAAATGAAAGAGACTAAATATCACTCTATATTGGAGAAAGGCAAGCTGGAGGATCCAGAGAACTCTGGATGATGTATCCATACCTCAGTCATTGGGAAGGTGATGGAGCAACTAATCCTGGAAACCACGTGCAAGCACAGAGAGGACAAGAAGGTGGTTTGGAGTCATCAGCATAGATTTACAAGGAGTAAATCCTGCCTGACTGAACCAACAATGTTTTATGATTAAATGACTGGAAGAGAGGAGAGCAACAGTTGTGGTCAACACTGTCTCCTGTAACATCCCTGTAGACAAATGGAATAAGTACGAGCTAGATAGACGGTGGTGATTGCAAACTGGCTGAACTGTGGAGCTCAAAGGGCTGTGGTTAGCAGCATGGAGTCCAGTTGGAGGCCAGATATTAGTGGGGTACCCCAGAATGGATCTAGGTCCTACACTGTTAATTATTTTCATAATCAACTGGGTGATAAGGCAGAGTGCACATGCAGAAACTTTTTGGAAGATAGGAAACTGGGAGGAGTGGTTGATAAAACAGAGGATTGTGCTGATGTTCATGGGGTAGGGACTGGCAGGGGCATTGAGTCAACAGGAGTCTCGTGAATTCAGGAAGGTGTGAATTTCTGAGCAGGAACAACTCCCATACACCAGAGCATGCTGGAAGTTGAGCCAGTGGAAAGCAGCTTTGCAGAAAAGAGTGTCTTGAGAGTCTGAATGGACATTAACTTGACCATGAGCCCGCAATGCACTTTGTAACGAAAAAAAAAAAAAAAAAAAAAAAATAGACCAAACAGCCTCCCGCATGGCATTAAGAAGAATGTTGCCAGGAGGTTGAAGAAGTCAGTTCTTCCCCTCTGTTCAGCACTGGTGAGACACACCTAGATGCTCCACTCACATCTTCACATCTGGACTCCCAGTACAAGAAAGACATGGACACATGGGAGCAAGTTTGCTAAGGTGTGTAAGGATCTGCTCACTTGTCATATGAGTGGCTGAGAGACTGGGACTGTTGACCATGGGGAAGAGAAGGCTTGGTGATAACCTCACAAAGCTGATGGGACGCAACAGAGCTTTTCCATATTGCTTAAATTTGCTGACCTGCAGAACATGGCATCATGTGGAGCAGGCCCACCCTATATCATGGGTAGACTTTCTCAACTGAAGAGATATTGGTTTCTGAAAAGGAGTCCTTTGATCATGGGGGACGCCATGCTTATCTTGTCTGTAAGTGCTTCTTGACACACATGTTGAGACACTAACCCTAAGAATACAGCCCAAAATATGGCAATGCAGAATACAGAAAAAAATCTCTTAATTTCCATTTGTAGTTTTGGTTTCCTCCTTTTAGAAGAATGAAGAAAACAAACTTCAGCAGCCATATCCAACTGTATTATTCTTCATGACAGTATAAAACAGTGAGATATTGTCACAATCTAGATTAAGAATCATATTTTATATCACTGCATAAAATTCCTGAAATTGTACAGAAATCATTTTTGTGGATCATAAGTTATTTTAAAAACTCCAAGATATATTTTTCTAACACTGTCTGTTTAAGCTACTGGGCAAGTTGTTACATGAATAAATATATTTCCTTCCTCTGAAAATGTAATATTAAGTGCTGTGTTATTGTTATAGAATACAAGTTGATCAGACAGACAGAGATAATTATTCTGACAATGGTGTTGACAAGAGTATCATTGTACATTGAATTTCAGTGTGTAATATGGTATAATGATAATATGGCAATATGTAATGGGCATAGACTGAAATACAGGAAATTCCATTTAAATAAAAGACAGGCATTTACTTGCTGTGAGGATGTTTGAACACTGGCACAGGTTGTCCAAAGTGTTTATGGAGTCGGTCCTTGGAGATATTCAAAACAAAAGTGGACTCAGCCATGAGCAACCTGCTATAGCTGACCCTGCTTTGAGTACAGATTTGGACTGGATAACCTCCAGAGGTTCCTTTCAACCTCAGCAATTTTGTGGTTCTGTGAAATGCTGTGATTAGAATACACAAAGCCTGAAATAAGAAGTTGCTTGCAAACCTGTGTGCTCCAGCCACCCAGAGCCAGCAGTGAACCAAGACTCAGACTGCTGAGAAAGACTTCAAGACTCTTTGAAACTGAGGAACCTCAAAGAGTTTCTGAACTGCAGTGGCTGGAAAAGCCAAGATGAGACCCAGGCACTTATGCTGCCTTGTCTTCAGCAGTAAGGGACAGTCAAAGGTGAACAACAGCTTGGCCCAGTGAGTGGTTACCTGGAGAAATGAAAGAGCCAGGTCTCTGGGGACATGTAGCAGAGTGCAGGGGCACCTACAAAGTCCAACTGCATCCCATTGCTCTGAATGTCCCTTCTGGACTGCCACAATCATCTGTGTGCCCTTCAGCATGGCATTATTAAGCTGGGGGTGAGAAGAGAACACAGAGTGAGAACAGTTCAGCTTCCATTCCTAGAAGTTTTCAACTGTCTCAGACTGTATAAAGCCCTGAACAACATGGCCTGACCTCAGAGTTTACCCTTCTTTGAGCAAAACTTTAGTCTAGAGACCTCCTGAGATCCCTTCCAGCCTGAGTTACCTTGAGTCCTACACACTCACATTTCCCTGAGCTGCTGGATAAATTGCAGAGCTACCTAGTTCTGCCCAGCAGCGTCCCCAGCTGATCCCCTGAAAAGCCAGCAGTGTGTTCAAGCCACGACACTGGCACTCACCTCTCAGGCTTCCCTCTGGGATTTGGGGCATGCTGGCAGTGGCAGAGGCATTTACCCTGTGGGGAGCCAGGCTGAATGTCCAAGCAGTAAGTACTTCCTGCTTTTCAGGGACACTGTTCAGACCAAACTGCTAGGGACTCGCTGGATTTGTATGGCTCACCAAAGGTGGGTGTGGATGTGAGCCCCCCACGCCGGGTCTGAGAATGGAGCTGCTCAGCAGGTCCCACCCAAAGAATGTTTTACTGAGGTGGCTGTTTCCTGATGGCTTGTCTGGGCCTGTGAAATGAGTCCTGCTGACCTGCTCTTACTCACAAAGGCCTTTCTCTGATTATTTTTTGTCTGGGAAAATTACTTCTATTGTCTCACCTTATTTATTTGTATCTGCCAAATGAGCATTTCACTTTCAGTTCTGGTCAGAAGTCAGAAAGGAAGTGTCTTGGCTTATCCCACCAAAAAATCTTGGGCTGCATTCCATGGTGGATGACAGAAGACAGCTTTCTAAAGATTTAACCTATTTTAAATTAGTTAAATTAGTGCTATTATGTGAATCTCTCTCACTCCACTGCCTGCTCTGTTCTTTTACATGAGCAGATAGAGTTGTGTGTTCAGAGCAAGCCATAGTAAAAGTATATTGATATTATTATAATCATCCTTCTTCCTAGGACTCTGTCAGGACCCAGAGTTTATGTATTTTTTATTCATTCAAAGTTTTTCCTTAAACCCTCAAGACTTTTGTGTGAACAAAATCAAATCTTGAAGATTCTGAAGTAAATAGTTTCATTTACACATGGTTGTGTGTGTCTGTAATAAGATCTTTTAAAATTGGTTTGAGATACTGGACAAAATGGTCCTCACTAATAGCTGGTCTTACACAGCAGAGTTTTCTTTTGAAGTATCAAGCATGGATACATGATCCTATTTAATGGCAGCACTTTAAATTGCAGGCTGGCTAATTCTATATGAATTCTTCTCATCTGTTTCATATTTCTCGTACACATTACTGTAAAACAAGCTGTACCCATTTCTGTCAGTGAAACCACTGTCCTAACCTACCATTTTTCTTAGAATCTGATAATAATGGTTGACTTTACCTCAAGAGAAAAACCTACAGGCAAACATGTCACACATAGCACAGTTTGACTAAGAACAGATACATGCCACTGGTCATAAAGGGTAAACACTTAAGACATTTAACCCAGCTGAGCAGTACTAAATGGAAGGCAGTGGTCATCTGGCTTTTGAATCACCTAATTGACATGTCAGAAAATAAGCATTTTATTGACAGAAGGTGATTGCAGAGAAAAGTAATTTTTCATTTAAATAGCCAGATACTTCCCTTCCTCCTTCCCTTTGTATTTGCAGTGCAGGAGAACATTTTGTTAAGAAAGCAAAACCACCAAAACCAGACCCTTTGTTACATTATTTTTGCCTAAACAGCTACCTTCTGATAATGATTTTCCTGACTGCAATCATCTATAGAGGATTCCAGCATGGAATAGTTTCTAAATTATGTTCGCTCTCAAGTTTTCTAAATTTGGATGCCTTTTGAACCATGTTAGGATTCAACTCTCCCTGAGAAACCCCTCAAATCTCACGCAATACAGTGGTAATTCTTGTGCAACGAAATCACCCAATCTTACCCCAGTGTAATTCCGCTGAAGTTGCCCTTGCAGCTTCTCTTTGGTACCAGCTGGTGATAGGTGATGAGGAGAAGAGGGTTTCAAAATAGTCCTGTGATTCTTATCCGAGTCCCCAAAATAATTTTAATAATATTCCAGCGCAGGGCTGTGAGGTTTGTGCTTGGGCTATAAGCACCACATTTTCCTTCCTTAGCTCTCCTCAGCCATGGTGACACCTTCCTGTTGGTGTAGAAGGTAGAAGATAAATCAGCTGAGGGCTGATTATCCTGTAAGGACTGACTGCCAGTGCTAGGCACGTGTACCAACATGGACAACTCTCCCCGTGCCAAAAAGGCACTTGATCTTGAGCTGGATTACCATGAGGGCAGGTAAGGATGACTGCAAAGGGGAAAAAGCTGTCACCATGGTTTTCCAGTGCTTGTCTCAAGACCCAGATTCACACCACACCACCCCAGTCACCTAGCCCTGTATCTGCTTAAAAGAGAAAGACAACCCACCAGGGACCATTAGGGTTCTCTTGGTCTTGTCTGACCCAGCTGGGTTCTGCCATGTCAGACTTGCCAGATGCTTTCCCTGTTGCTTGCCCCTCCACCAAAGGCTTCCCTGCAGACACCTATGCCACACATGGTACCTCCAGCTGTGCTGGTGACAAGTATCCTTTGGAGGAGAGCTAGATCCAGGGTAAGCCAAACAATTTTTTTGTCTCAGAAGCCTTCAGTGACTCTGCCCAGAGAGAGCACAAAGAGTAGCAGCTACCATGGAAGAAGGCTGAAGGTGAGGACAAGGAATGAGGGTGACCACAGAGAGGAACACCTCACCTTTGTCCTGGGGGAAGGTAGCTGGAGATCTGTGGCAGGGCAGCCCTCTGCAGCCCAGGGAGCTAATGCTGTCTGACTGCAGTCCTCTGTACAGCCCCTCTTCCCCACAGCAGCATAGCTCCAGCTGTGTACAAGCCCTGTTTTTATGAGTTTGAAGACACAGAGATAGAAGTTAATTCATTCTGGGAGAGTACTAGGCAGTGCTGTCAGCCTGGAGATTCACTCTCTGCTGAGTGCTCGCTGCACTGCTTCTCCACACTCTGAGAGGAGTTTTGCAGATATTGATCTGCATAAGTTCTTTTCTGAGCAATGCTCTGAAGAGTTTCTGTTGATAAGGACAGGCAAACTATTTTATCCTTCATACCAAGTTATGATGGCCCAACACAATACCTCTACTTTTGGAAGAAGCAATGAAGATCAGCTAAAATGCTTTGCCTTCCCATACAGTGAAACCATCATTTGTGTGCCGTCCAGATTGGGTTTGTGCATTCATAAGATTTCTTACCCTTGAAGCTGCTAAGAGATTAAATACACTTTTTGTAAATTTTGCTATTTACACACACAAAAAAAGAAAATAATTGGAGCCTACAAATGTTTATAGTCCTTACACATCATAAAACTCTACAGGAAAATATTTCTCTAGATGAAATATGAAGTTTTTACATGTCTGTTTTTTGACCACTGGTCCCACACACTTTGTTTTGAAGATGAAGAGGAGTTGTTAAAACTGTCACCATTCTCCCTGCTCCTTGCAAGGCCTGTTTTATAATGTGTTGACTCAAAAAGGCCCTTAAATATGTGCTCAGTGGGAGTCAACTGAGACAGTAGCCATGCTGGCTCAGCACAGCAACTTATATTTAGCATCTGAGTATTGAGTGTGAGATTTATTTTCAGAAGAAACATCCAATAATAGAGATGGCTGTTGTTTTTCTATTCCTTTCAAATTCATCTAGCAAATGCAGAAATGTGGTGAGTGTCTGAGCCAATTTCTATTTTAAGAGTCACTTAAGGAGGTATTTCAGATAGACAAAATAAGAGGTTCAAGACAGTGACAAAAGGGTGTGGACAGAGAAATCAGTGTCAAAGTAAAGTGTTACAATATTAATTAGAGGAAAAGCCCTTTAAAATACCATCCTACTACTCATTACTAGTATTGGTTGTTATGAATACAACACAGTTCTGCTGGGTCATTTACTCAGAAAATATCTGGATGATCACACTACCCTGGAGAGCTTTGACTCTGCATGCTCTCAGGGTTTCCTCTGGAAGTAATATGATTTCAGAACTGGATAGGGAGTTAGACCATTCATCCTCTTTCTATGCAACCATAATTCTTCTCCAAAATATGTTACATCCACTCTTAAGGAAAACTAAAACAACAGGTATGTTGGACTGTCACCGCAGTTATGTGTGTCATGGAACAGGATCTCTCCTCAGGGCACTTCCTATGCAAATAGACATGTGAAGAAGCCCGGGGGGCTATAATGAGAGCTCTCAGAACAAAGATAAGTTGATTATGTGTTCCAGATTTGAAACCCCCCAATGACATCACGCCCCCACTTCCCAAGATCATTTGGCGTAACATCTGTGTGTAATGCTAGTGCGGTCTTGATAGTTACTGGAGCAAAATCTCAAGTAACATCTGTGGCCTCATTAAGAACCAGGCCTGTTTGCCTTCCTTTAAAAACTACTTTTGGCTTGTGTCACCCGCTGATTTGTGACTTGTGTCTGTATTTGCTCTGTTCCCAGTGATTTCAGTAAGTTGAAAAGTGTTCAAAATCCCTGAGCCCTGGAGATTCCTGTCCCATCTCTGATCTCTTCTCACCTGAGCAAAACTAGAAAGAAATGCTTACTGACCCAAATCCAAAAGTATGTGATTTCTACAGTTGTTCTAAAATATCCCTGCTTGCATTTCAGTCCTGTATGTAGCAGGGGAAAAGTGCCTGGGCAGTGTTTTCCTGGAACTAATTATGCCAAATTCACAGAGGCATCTGGGGATCTAATTCCCGTTGACTTCCTGGGATGTCTAAAGCTCTTTGTGAATGTAAGGATGAAATCTAAGGATGAAAATACATTCTCACATTACTAGTCCTGGGAGAGATGCCCAGCAGGAACCATAGGTTTTGCTTGCTCATGAACTGGCAAGCATCAAGGCATCTCATTTGGGTTTGCTCATTATTTGCTTTCAAATAAATAATAATTTTCTCTAAAAGCAGACTCCATTCAAAAAGTTCTTGTGTCCAAATACCAAAATGGCTCATCCTTACCTGGCCTACTATAAAATATTTCCACTGCATTTCAGGAGACAGAGGTAGATGATTATGAGCCATGTAATGGACTGTCCTCTCTCTTTCCACATTTGCCTTCCCTAGCACAGGCAGCACACATCTCCAGCTCCCTCCTTGATGTTATTGGTCCTACACACCAGGCAAACACAGAATATAAAAAAATCAAGCTTATTATTAATTTTACAGAATCATCCCTGCCCGTCCCTTCTCTTTTTCCATCAGAGGACTGACTGTTGGAGCTCCCAGTGTCATCCATGCCTGACCATCTGGGATAGAAATAAATAAAGGTTGATTTGGAGCCTCCAGGGTGCCCAGCAACAGCCCCCAGAGTCTCACCAGAAGAAAAAAGACAAATATCCATGCCTATGCAGGCTTCTCAAGTGCCAGAGTTACACTTAGTGACTTATCAAATCATGAATTCAGTGTCCAGCTAGGAAGAAATTTGTATCTGATGCTATATGGCATAGCAGACAGTGTGTTAGCACATGCCACACATGTTTGGGCACAGACTCATTATCTGAAGCATAATCATGTAGGGAGAGGAAAATAAATTTTATTAGAAGAATTAAACAGTCTAAAACCAGGAATGTTTTCACCTACGTTCATGTTTAGGTACTTCTATTACCCCTTGACCACTTTCTGGCAGTTTATTTTAATCTCTCAAAGTATTTAAAATACACCTCACACACACCACTGTACAGGATCATAGGCAGGAAACTCCCTGGAAGGCAGATGAGGATGTTAGGCCTCCCAAAAGTGGGATACAGGACCCACCTGAGAGATGTCTTCTGTGTACCTCTGGTGTCAACCAGAGGGAAACCATGGCAGTGCTTGGGGAAGGTCAGGCAGACAATCAAGCAAGCACCTTCCATCTCTTTCTTCCTTTCCACTCTCCCCCAAGGAAATCTGAGCCTGTAACACGGGCTTGGCATGAAACCTGGCCTGATTTTCAGATTGTTAATGCACAACACAGCCTTGATAACTCCCTGAAATCAAACAAGATGGCGATTTAGACATGCTAGAAATTATCTATGGTGCAAGCAGGGAAAAACTTCTAAAAACTATACACTGTGTAGTACATCCATATACATAGCTCACTGTTCAGAGCTCCCAAAAAGGAGCAGCCTTGAAAAGAAAGGCAGGTCTGCAGAACATTGCATACACAACATAAAGAAAAATTAGATACTCCCTTAAGCAGGTAGTCAACCTCCCTATCGCTGGTCATATGAAATCTGGAAACCAAGTGGCAGGCATGGTAGAACTACATTGGTAAATTTAGTCTTGTTGGTGAAAAAAATCCACCAAAGATAGAACACAGTGTCACAGGTAAAATAAAATTCCTTAAAAAGAAGCTATTTCAAATCCCATTGCAAGGAACACCAGAAGCACTGCATTATTACTGTTCCCCTCCAGGTAACTGCAATATATATATATATATGTATATATATATAAAAATGCATATATATATATATATATATATATATATATATATATATATGACTGGCCCTTGGCAGCTGCAGCCAAGGCCTCTAAGAAACCTCTGAGTTTAACAAAAAATGCCCAACACATTAATTTGACTTTCAACATGCCTGCCCTAAGCCTGTCACCTCGGCTTTATAATCAGCTTTGTTAGCTGGATGGGAGAAGCACAGGCTGGGGAGGGCAGCAGGACTGGACAAGAAACCAAATTAAGCAAAATCAGGAGCTTTGTAATTTCTGCCCAAAGTCCCATTAGACCATTTTTTCCTCACTTTTTTGTGAAGCTAGTGTGAAGTTCTCACTCTCAGTAGTGAGTTATGAACTCTACCAGGTTGGTGAGTGCACTGGCAGAGAGATGCAATCAGGCAGTTTTTCATTTTTGAGCAACTACTAATTTCTAAAAATGTCCACTTGAAGCATGTAATAAGCACGCAGAAAGGAGTTCTTTCCAGGCCCGTGGAAATGTTTACACTCCCTCTTCTGCCTAAAATAAAAATTATGGGGCAAGTTCCTGGCTGGTGAAGCTCAGTGTGACTCCTTTGAATTTCTTGGCATTTTTCCACCTTCTGCCAGCTGAGAACCCGGACATCCTTAGCTGCTCAGCAAAGTTGGCAGAGAAATGAATAGAAAGAGCATCATTCCCAGCTACCAAATGCAAACATTTCTGCACTTTTCTAACTAAAAAGCAAGGTGCCTTAAAAAGATGAAAAACAGGCTGTTTCTTACAGCCTCAGCCTGCAAATGAGAGCTTGTGACCACAAGAGCTCAAATAGGAAAATTCCATTCCAAATTCTGGGCCTGATAAAGAAATTATTAAAGAAATGAATCTGCAGTATATGGTCAGTCAAATTAGAGTTTTAGCAAAAGAGAGATCAGAATTATAAAATTCCTCTGAAACTTCCAGTAACTACATATTTGTTTATGAACATTGATCTGGTTGTGTAGAATTTAGAAAAATAAATATCTAGTATTTACAGTAATTAGACCCTAAAAAGTTTAGACTTATACATTTCCAGTGAATATCGGAGTTCCTATTAAATAAAATATTTCTTCAGCTCTGGAAGAGATGTAAACTAAAATTCTATGGCTATGCAATATACAGAGATATAGGCAAACATGCACAGGTTTGTTTCTCATACATCATCTTCCTCAGGCATTTCATAATTGTGTAAAGTTGCACTCTAACTACACATAAAAGGAGCATAACTCTGCAAATCTAGTAAATTAAAGGTTAAGAGATGCTCGAATCATGGACACTGCTGTATAAAAAAGAAATTTCAAAAAATTGTCCAGTACCAAAAAAAAAAAAAAATCAATGTTTCAGATATTCATCCCAGATTGGAACAAAAATATTAAACAAACAAAAACAACAACAACGAAGGAAAAGGAAAAATAAGGAAAAGGGAAAGGGAAAGGGAAAGGGAAAGGGAAAGGGAAAGGGAAAGGGAAAGGGAAAGGGAAAGGGAAAGGGAAAGGGAAAGGGAAAGGGAAAGGGAAAGGGAAAGGGAAAGGGAAAGGGAAAGGGAAGGGAAGGTTTCGGGAAGGGAAGGGAAGGGAAGGTTTCGGGAAGGGAAGGGAAGGGAAGGGAAGGGAAGGGAAGGGAAGGGAAGGGAAGGGAAGGGAAGGGAAGGGAAGGGAAGGGAAGGGAAGGGAAGGGAAGGGAAGGGAAGGGAAGGGAAGGGAAGGGAAGGGAAGGGAAGGGAAGGGAAGGGAAGGGAAGGGAAGGGAAGGTTTCGGGAAGGGAAGGGAAGGGAAGGGAAGGGAAGGGAAGGGAAGGGAAGGGAAGGGAAGGGAAGGGAAGGGAAGGGAAGGGAAGGGAAGGGAAGGGAAGGGAAGGGAAGGGAAGGGAAGGGAAGGGAAGGGAAGGGAAGGGAAGGGAAGGGAAGGGAAGGGAAGGGAAGGGAAGGGAAGGGAAGGGAAGGGAAGGGAAGGGAAGGGAAGGGAAGGGAAGGGAAGGGAAGGGAAGGGAAGGGAAGGGAAGGGAAGGGAAGGGAAGGGAAGGGAAGGGAAGGGAAGGGAAGGGAAGGGAAGGGAAGGGAAGGGAAGGGAAGGGAAGGGAAGGGAAGGGAAGGGAAGGGAAGGGAAGGGAAGGGAAGGGAAGGGAAGGGAAGGGAAGGGAAGGGAAGGGAAGGGAAGGGAAGGGAAGGGAAGGGAAGGGAAGGGAAGGGAAGGGAAGGGAAGGGAAGGGAAGGGAAGGGAAGGGAAGGGAAGGGAAGGGAAGGGAAGGGAAGGGAAGGGAAGGGAAGGGAAGGGAAGGGAAGGGAAGGTTTCGGGAAGGGAAGGGAAGGGAAGGTTTCGGGAAGGGAAGGGAAGGGAAGGGAAGGGAAGGGAAGGGAAGGGAAGGGAAGGGAAGGGAAGGGAAGGGAAGGGAAGGGAAGGGAAGGGAAGGGAAGGGAAGGGAAGGGAAGGGAAGGGAAGGGAAGGGAAGGGAAGGGAAGGGAAGGGAAGGGAAGGGAAGGGAAGGGAAGGGAAGGGAAGGGAAGGGAAGGGAAGGGAAGGGAAGGGAAGGGAAGGGAAGGGAAGGGAAGGGAAGGGAAGGGAAGGGAAGGGAAGGGAAGGGAAGGGAAGGGAAGGGAAGGGAAGGGAAGGGAAACCACTCCCAAAAATTTTCTATCACTGGGCTTCTCTGCAAGCTGAGAATTGTGGCTTTTCATGTGGCTTTTTGTCAAATATTTCATTTGCCAGTAGGAGAGCATGCAAAAGAAAAAGCCAAAGTTCTACAAAAGCAGGTGCTCTAGGAGACATTTTACCATCATCCATCCTGTCTCCTCAGCCTGGGTCTGCTCCAGCCTCTGCTTCACCACCATGCACAGGACTAATTCTGTCCAGCTGCTCTTTCCCACTCTCCAAAACCTTTACATTCCTCATTTCCTGTCTTGCACCTTAGGTGGGAGGCACTGGGAGCACAAGAGAGATGCTCTTTGCTTTCCAGGCTGTCCCTGGGGTACCAGGACCAGAGGAAGAAATCTCAGGAAAAGCCCTGCTCAGCCCCTCCCTGCCTGAGCTATGCTCAGGGCAGGCAGAATATTTGGGATAAGAACTATCAAGCTTTAGGCAAAACGTACACAGATGTGGCAGATTGATTTTTTTTCACAGCTTCATCAAATTTGAACACCTTTTCATGGGAACAGGAAAGGGCATAATCTGAGCCCTAAAGTAATTTCAAGACAAAAGGAACAAATGCAACGGTGCTAGAATTCATCAGGAGAGTTTCTTTCTTGCTCTTTTATTGATAGAAATGCCCAGACTACTTAATTTGATTATTTGCCCAGCTAATTCAACATGGCATGGGAATTTCAGCCCAAATATTTAGGTTCAGTTATGTATGTGGAAGATGAACTTATATGGAAAACCTCTAATTGCACTTACCAGCTCTTCCTAGGAAAGCCTGGAAAGTATCCCCCACTACTGCCTGATGGAAAGAGAACAAGGAACATTTTAAGAGAATTTGTGATGTGTAATAATTGGAAAGGGCAATAAAAATATCTGATAAACCTGACAATAAATACAATGCCTTAAGATTTTAGGAGGGGTCCTGGGCTCTGCATTGAGCAGACACTTGGCCATGCCCTTGAGTGAGTGCCCCTGAGTTACTCCCTGTGCTGCATCCATCAGTCTTCAGCCAAGGCCTAGAGCACTGCTTCCTCCTGCCCATCCCAGGGCTTGGCAGCTGTCTTCCCCCAGCAGCATGACCCCTCACTCAGCATGCCCCACACAGTCCTTACCTCTCCACATCACCCACCAAACCCATGTCCCCTCTCTTGACAACAGGAGAGTTGCTGCAAATTAGAAGGCAAAATAGCTGTGAATGAAAAAGGTTTTCTTTTCTCAGTCACAGCATCTCAGTGCAGTGGAGAGCCTGGTCTCCTCTCACTGAAACTGCAAAAATTATGGAACACATAGAGGATGCTGTGGGTGTAAAGAGATTAAACCTTGCCCTTTGGGCATGACCAAGCTACGTGTGTCTAAGTGTGGTGCACCTTAACAAAAAAGAAAACAGAATAAAGATTTGGATTTTTCAGTCTAGGGGTACTACTTAATCACAGTGCTCTCTGACTCTGTGTCTCAGGTGTTCTCGCAAGCCCAACGAGGTGCCCATGGGAGTGGGTCATTTTTGCCTTTGAAAACAACCCTGAGACACACCATCAAGGTCTTCAGGAAAGAGTTTGTTTTGAATATTCAGCTGATGAACTTTGCTCTAGTGATACTCACTGAAGTCAGTAGGACAGTACCTGAATTACTGCAACAAGGAGATGACATCTTGCCCCAAGAGTAGTAAACTAATGGTGGTGATGGGATTGGTGCCCAAGCTATGTAATATAAAAAAGAGGATTGGGAGAAGAGGGGTCATTATTCTTCCCAGGTATAACAAGCAAACTCATCCCCTGGCAGCAGTGGGGTGAGAGTGGTGTGGCAGGAAAGCAGCAGGGACTGCTCATCTCAGGGCCCAGTCCTCTCAGGGGAAACACCTTGGTGGAGACCCCCACCTGAACAATGCAGCTGAAAAGGACAAGAAGGGCTGGATCAGAAAGAACAGCTGAAAAGTGCAGGATTTAACTACTGGTTTCTGCAGGAAGGGGGAAGAGGATGACTGTGGTTATGGCTTGACAGTCTTGTAACAGCCTGCTGCTTTCTCAAATAACACGGAGTGTGCTCCGTCAAGCAGGAGCCACCAAGCACCTGCTTCCCCTGTGCCTGCATCGGGAGGCTTGGCCAAACATAAACAGGCAGGTGAAGAGGTTGAGATGATGAAAGACAATAGACCATTACCAGGGACTTAATGGTGTTGTAAAGGAGATAAATGTCTTTGAAGTAACACCCTTAAAACATGTGACCTTTGGGCTGACCTTTCCTTTCAGATTATGGTATGCAGATTGTTTTATACTGGCTAGAGCAAACAAAGCAAGCAGAGCTAGCATCTCAGTCCCTGTGATGGGAAAGTACTTGGACATCATATCCATTTAGACAGCCTGTTGTTTACTTAAGCTTGCCAAAAGTAAAACTCTGTCACAATTACTGCCTTTCAAGACACATGTCTCATACTCCAAATAAAACAAGTGTATTATTCTCACCAGAATTTCATTATTAAGACCAAATCCTGAACACAGAGAGCCAAACCCAAACCATCCCTCCAGTGATCATAGGCTTTCTCTATTTTAGAAAAGCACTATTATGGTTGTATGTCACTGGAGCAGCACAGTCTGGAGGACTGAGGTGAACCTGAAGGGGTCACCACTAGAAAGAGCAGAGATGCTGGAAGCACAGTGCGGGAGGCTCTGATTGAGACTGTGAGAAAATAAGCAGAACTTACCCATTCCTCTTTGTCCAACTGGGAATATGCCAGCATGAATCTGCAGTTTTCTTCTATGTATAATCACAGCACTCATTTATGTGATTAAGATTGCAAGCTCTTCCAGTCACCAGCAGCTTTTCTGCTTTGTGTTTGCATGGTGCTTGGTATAACAATGCTTCAAGCCACAGCTGGTGCTAAACACATAATAAATAAGGGTAAGAAGAAAGCTGCAAACGTTATTTGAAAGCTTGCATACATGGAGTCTTTGCTCCTCTATACACTTCGAGAAAAAACAGAAAACAGGAGTTTTTCTGAATTCAGATGCAGGGAGATATTTCTGGTCTGCAGAGGTGAAGATGGGCACTACTGAGTGAGAAAAAGAGAACAAATACTGGCAAGAGAGGTCCCTCACCCCTTTCAACACCCTTTTAAAATAACTGAGTCAACTTTCAAGAACAAGGTCTAAAGATCCAAGGCAGCCTAGAGTTGTCTCCTAGGGCAGATGGGACACTGAACATGCAAGAAATTGCTGGAGCTTAGGAAAACTGGGCTGGTCTGTGCACACACAGCTGGAGGGGCAGGGTGCCAGGGAAGGGGGTGGAAAGGGGGCCATGGTGGGCTGGACACAGGGTGGTGCACCTTCAGTAGCCATGGAACAGACACCCACGGCACTTCTTGTAAGCCTCAGAATTGTGGAGGAGAATGGGGCTCGCAGACCTGAGCAGCAAAGCCTGATCTACTATGCCTCTTCCCCTAGCTGCTGTCACATGTCCTACACGCAGCTCCTGGCCACTGAGCCCACCCTGGAGCTATGTGAGGAGGCAGGGACTCCTGCACCTATTTGCAGCCACATGAATGCAAAACTCGAGAACGCGCCCTGTGAATAAGCGCCGCCCGAGCCAGGGAGCTCCCTGAAATCATTCTCTGCATTGCTGTCCCACCTTCCTCGCTGGGCTGGGGACATGTTGCAGCCCGCTTCGTCCAGCTGGCCTGGGGTCATGCAGGGCCCTGGGGCAGGGCAGCCCTTCAGGCTGGGGTGTCACTGTGCTTTTGCCTGGTTTTATTTGGCCCTGAGTTTTTGGTGACACAGTAGGCTACAGAAGAGCCTCAGCACCAGGGCAGTTCTGGTTACCCCTTTCAGAAAAGTGCCTTGTGTTTTCAGTTGTGGAAGCAAAGGGAAGGTGATGGGCAGGACCAACACCTGGGTCCAACCTTAAAATCTTTGGAAGGAAGTAGAAAAGCAACTCTAATTACAACTAGACTTTGGTGTTAAATTGGCCCCTGGTCTAAGTAGAGAAAATCTACAAGCTTTCTCAGAAACAAATAAAGGTGCTATATGGATTTGTATGTCCCAAGGACTTGATCCATATAACTTGATTATTATATGCTTGGAGTGTTTTTCTTAGATTTTGTTTTCTCAAGCCTTGTAATTTAAATGTCTCTCAGCTGCCAGAGGTTAGGAGAGGGCTTGGAAGATGGCTCTATGCCTGCTTACCCATACTTATGCTGTCCCCTAAACTGTTGCTTTGGGATATTGAGTCGGATGGATCTTTGCCTAATGAACTTGGCTGCTCTCAAGTGCTTATAAAATATATCCTGTGTTTGCATGTCATGGATTTCAAAGGGGTTTGGGTGGGATTTTGGTTTGGTTTGTGCTTTAATTAGCTGCAAACTTCAGTAAGCAGCAAAGCCAGTGGTATTTGCACATAATGCAAAATCCACCCTCAGACAGAGCTTGCTGCTGCTTTTAACCTTCCCTGTTGCCAGAAAACCTGCTTTGTTTGTGCCATAGCTGGAATCAGTGGCATGGTGAGGGTGCGGGTGGGTGGGGGGCAGACAGATATCCCTCAAGGAGGGCACCTGGGCTGGGGGATTTTCTCCTCTAGAACAAAAACAGGACTCGACACTGGCATGTTTTTGACTCTGTGCCACAAACATTTGCGCTCCACAGAGCTTTCTTAATTTGGCTAGATGGTATTTATCCACTCCTTGGGAGAGATGGCTGAGACTCCAGGCAGTTTGATTTATGCCAGTTGTTCAATTTGTGACAAATGCTGTCAACAGTTGTTCATTTTAATTACTGTTCTTGGGCCCAGATGTCTCAAAGATGAGCTCAGCACCACATAAATATAATAAATACAGATAATATTAGCAACTCAGCTTCCTTTCTACAGGAGGAGCATGGAGCAACCTACTGCCCTTTTTTCCCAATATGTCTCTCCCCTGCCTGCCTGTCTTCAGCACGGCACTGGAAGCAGCAGTAGAAAGGGGAGGTGGATTACCTTTCCTTCCTCTTTGCTGGTGGGCTGCTCATGCCTGCTGCTCCAACAGCAGCATCACACCTTGATTTTTTTCATCGTGTAGGTACATGTCACTTTTCCCAGACCACACTAGAGCAAGCTCTCTGGCCTCCACAGCCGAGCTGTTCCTGGTCCTCCAGGCTTTTGGCACAATTGGGAGAAACAGTGGAAACAGCAGAGCTCTCTGCCCATGTCTGTGCTCTCCAGTATTACTAGAGACCATTGTACCAAACGGGAGAACTATAATCCTAAAAACATTTTAGCAGGACCACTTTCTCAAGGCCTTTGTTCTCTCACTGAGTATACAACTCACTATATGGAGAGCTTTTTTCATGAGAGGTTCAGTGCCTTCCTCATCCCAGCTGGAGCTGGGCTCAGAGAAGTGGCCTTAAGGTGATTATTAGTCCCAGGTCATGCATCCCCCTGTCACCTGTGCTGGACACCCCATTACTCTCGCAGGCTGTTCAACACTTTTTGGAAAAGGTCATGGGGATAGGGACTCTGGCAAAACTCAGGAGGGATGAATACAACCCCATATCCTACCCCAGCTGTGGAAAGATTTCTTCTCCTCTGCTTCCTCCAGGATAGTGGATGTTCTTCACTAAAACTTGTTAAAAAGTGTATCCAAAGTCGCAACTGGGATTCCAGTGCCTGTACATAATAATAAGCAATATGGGCAATTTAATGTTTTTATTCTAACTATCAGCTCAGAGAAGGAATTCTTTCAAGAGCATTAAGCCATGTAGGCAACAGTAGAACATGAGCAAATTATGAGCAAAGCTGTTTACCTTGTGAAACCTCTCATGTTAATTTTGCTCCTTGGCACTTTCTTAATTTTTTACCGCTGACTCACCCAAAAGAATTTTCCCGTGTAATTGCAGAAAGCACTTCAGACAGCTCCTGCCTTTGGCTCTTGCCTCCTGTCTCCACTTGCACAAGGAGTCAAATACTGTCCTCTGCCTGGCAGGGGTGGGGTTTTACAAGCTTGGCCTCCTCCAAGCGGGGTCAGGGTCAGTGCCAGGAAAGTGAAGTCCATGGTCATCTGAAGGAATACGGGTGCATTGGGAGCCCAAGCCCGTACTGACTCCAGGTGCTTTTTTGGCAGGATTGGTGATGTGTCCCATTGTGGTGTCTGCTGCTGTGGCTGTGCTCAGAGAGGACATGCTTCCCCATGGGTGACAGCCTCCCTGCAGCCCTCCCCTGAGCCCAGGCAACATGCCATTGGCATGCACATTCAGGGGACGGAACCTGGAATGTGACACCCTGGGCTCTGGGGCCAGCTGGAGGTGGGAGGACAGAGCCAGGAGCGCGTTGTGACGCCTGTAATCACACTGGACACATACGGTTATATTTAAGTGCTGGATGTCTGCTGGCTGAGGAGGCCCAGGCAAGACTGGACTTGATTAGACATAATGACAAAAATGGACCAACTGTTGCTGAGAAAGCCTCTGCAGCAAAGTATTAGCTCTTTGTTATTGAGATATTACTGTCTGAGGCTTCACTGCTTTCAACTCCCCATCGTTATCTTTACAGACTTCCACTGCACTTTAAATAGGTTCCCAAGTTCAGCTCTTTGCCCTCGGCCATAAATTTAACACACTAAATATTTTCATCTGCTGTAGAACACACCACACTGTGGAACTTGTTACTTCATGGCAAATAAATACAGCTTGAAAACAGGACATGCTTTTGAAAATATTTTTTTCAAAAGTATAATCCTTCTCACTCTAAAAATGTTAAAAATCAACATTTTTGTTTTCCAGCATCTGAGTTAATGTATATCTTTTATATCTTTTATTATACAGTCAGTACTGACTGTGTTTCTCTGTATCTAAGCATAATGGATAAAAAAAAACAAGTTAAAATCATTATTTAAATATTTATTTATTTATTTGCCATTAAAAGATACAATAAACATATTTATTTTTCAGGCTTCATTTAATAAAATGATTTTGTATATGATTACATTTCTCTGCCTGTGCTCATACCCAACAAATACATCAACATATCTTATGTTGTGACTAAATGCACGTTTATATTATCTCTAATATGCCTGGGTTGTTTCTATTTGCTCAAAGGTACCAGCAGAAAAGTGAATTTTTATGCAAACTTTTATACAGGACTAAATAACTCTCAGTCATACAAATCATTAAAATATATAATTTAGTTCTTTGATCAAATTAGTGGAGATTTTACTTAAGTAAAAATGAACCTGAGAGTCTAGCCTTTACTGGCTACTGCAGTAGGTTTTAATCTTTGTGCATTATATAAAAACCTGCTGAAGGCTCTGTACCTCCACAGCTGAGCTTCCTGAGATTTATGGAGGCAGAGGTAGAACAGGCAAGAAGCAACACGCCTGTACCTAATGGCTAGGGGACTTCACTGAGGGATTTTACATGAAACAGTAGCTGGATAAAAACCAGTGATAGACATAGAATCACAGAATAATTTAGCTTTGAAGATACCTCTGGAGGTCATCCCATCCATCCCCCGCTCAGAGCAGGGTAAACTTCAAAGTGAAATACAACCTCAAGTTAGATCAGGTAGTACAGGGTCATAACCAGCTGAGGTATGAGTATCTCCATGGACAGGATTGCTCTTGGGTGTAGCAGCCCTGCCCAAATAACTACCCTACAGAAGTCATGCTTTTTGCTCCGTTTCCTCCCAGCCCTGTGATTCTGGCTGTGCCACGCTGCAGTTTCTACACAGACCTACAGGCCAGAGAGAGATGAGGGTACTCGCCTGAAATGTGGGAATGTGGTTTAAAATCCCCTCAGGCAGAGGAAGCCTCAAACCCTTCCTTGAATGGTGGTCCATCTGCTGTGGCCAGAAACGCCGCCGACCACAGGCTTTCTTGTATTATTGATTCAAGTCCTGTGTCTGTTGCTAAAAGCATTCGGATGCGGCTTCATCCCCTCCCAGCAGCTGTACTCACTCAGGGGAGAGCCCCAGTCCCAGCCCCATCCCTGTCCCTGCGTGGGGGCTCTTGCAGGCCAGTGCTGCTTCTCCCCAAGGGCAGCTTTGCTGCTGGAGCTCTGCAGCTAAGGGGCTTGGTCTGGTGCAGGCAAGGCAAAAGGCACCCACTCAGAGGGGGCTGCTCCCCTCCCTCTATTTCTGAGTCAAAAAGATGTCCCCCTGGTTTTAATCACTGAGGAATAGAACTCATCCAGCAGGGAGGTGCTTAGGGACAAAAGGTTTTTATCTTCCATGTTTGGGGATGGACACCCTTGCTCGTGGTAGCCCCTGGAGAGAGTGCTACTGTTCAAGCAGCAGAGACAGGAGGCTCCTCTTGTGGCCCTGGGGCAGTGCTGGGGGGAGACCAGTGGTGTGGGCATCTTACAAACCCCCTATTACCACCTGCTAGAGCAGGTCCTATTCTGGGGGCAGAGAGCAGGCAGCAGCTTTCATCCCTGCTCCTGATGCTGAGTGCAGACAGATCCTCAGCCAGGTGGACACAAGCAGCAGCAGGACCTCCATCAGAGGAGATGATGCCCAAGTGAGTTTAGTACCCTCAGCCACATTCTTGATATATCTTGCAGTGGCAATCTTAAAATGCCCATTTATACCCTTCCCATGTTACTCAGGATTTCAGGGTCACACTTTTTGTATGAATACCATTAGGAAACTGCTTATGCATTTTAAAAAAATGATTAGAGAACAGTTGTTAGGAAAAAACAGTCTCATTAAGCAACTTATAGAATGGGCAAAAACAAAATAATGATAATGCAAAACTTTGAACATAGAATCACAGAATCATTGTAGGGAAAGACCTTTAAAGGTCACCTAGCCCAACTGTTAACTACCACCATGTTCATCATTAAACCATGTCTCAAGTGCCATATTCTCATGTATTTTGAACACTTCTGGGGATGGTGACTACATCACTTCCATGAGCAGTCTGTTCCAATGCTTTACAACCCTTTCTTAAAATCCAGTCTAAACCTCCTCTGGTGCAACTGATGGCATTTCCTCTAATCCTGTCCCTTTTTAGCTGGGAAAAGAGGCTGGCCCCCTCCGCACTACAACCTTATTTCAGGTACTTGTAGAGAGTGATAAGGTCTCCCCTGAGTTTCCTTTTTTCCCAGGCTGAATCACTCCATCTTCCTCATCCGCTCCTCATAGGACCAGTGCTCCAGACCCTTCACCAGCTCTGTTGCCATCTCTGGACATGCTCCAGCACCTCAATGTCCTTCCTGAATGAGGGACCCAGAACCGGACACCGCTCTCCAGGTGTGGTCTCACCAGGGCCATCATACAATCTTGTGCCTTACCCAGATCCCTGATGCTAGCAGTGGTGTTTTCTAGACTGACCTTCCTTTACAGACCCCCACAGCAGCCAAGGTTGGAGCACCAACACAAATATTTATTGCCCCCTGCATTTTGCCCACATTTTCCATAAGGAGTAGTGGGACCACAACTGTCCCCACAGTGACTTGTACGTGCCCAGTTAAATATAGATATTCCAACCTTCTGTAGATACAGTCTACATCCCTTACCTCAGTCTGCACCTCTACCACTGCATGATGCAGAAATCAGGTCTTAGCTTGGCCTGCTCCACACCAATCCCTGCCTTTCATTTGTCCCGTGGCACGTAATGAGTACTCAAACACAGAACTCTGCAAAGGATCATCTGGGGCTAGGTCCATGTCCTCCTCCTGTGCAGTTACCTGCTTTGCTTATCAGCACCACAGAGATGGTGGTAGTGGAGACCAAGACTCCAGGCAGGGAGAGACAAAGTATGTGATGCCCACATCTGCCCCCAAGTTCAGCAAGCACAACTGAACATGCACTGTGCTCCCTCTGGGGAAAGGGTCCCAAGCAGATAATGGTATGGAGGTGTTTTGCAGGGATTACATCCTATTATAAAGGTATATAGCATATTATGTATTATAATCTGATATGTTTATATATAAATATGCATTTTAATAATATATGCCCATATGCTTATAAACTATTACTGTTAAATAGCTAATATTATGTAGAGATGTAATATTGCATATATTATTCTGGTGGGGGCAGGAACTGAGGCAGATATTTCTTGACCTGGGATATATTCTACTTATCATGCTTCAGCACCACAGAGCTGCTCTGACCATGATCCTGCTGTTGGGAGTTGATCTACAGGGTTCAAAGCAGAGCCTTTCCAGAAAGGAGCACTGTCCTGGAACACAGAGCAGTGCTTTTCAGTTCTATGGGCTTGTAGCCTAAAGGATGGGGATTTTGTGCCTGGCTGCATGGTAATTTTGCTGTGGGATATTTCAGAAGGCACTTTTGTTGATCAGTGAGCAAGATATGCTCCTTGCCTCCTTGGGCATGATGGAAGTCCCAGCTTTTTTTTAATACCCTCTTGAGCAGAGATTGGATTTCCCATAGGGAGGAAGAAATCAGTGACTCAGAATGAGGGGGTTTCTGTGCATAGCGTGTTTCTTTTATTCTTTATTGTCAAACAGTGAAGGGTGAAATGGCATGGAGGCAGTCCCCATTTGGGAGCTGGGGCCAACGAGGCAGTGATCAGCCTAGGAGTGCTCAGCCCCAAGGTCTGCATTGGACCAGAAGGGAGGAAGGCAGAGAGCAAACCCCCCCAGAGCCCTCATCCTACAGAGAAACCCCTCAAGGTCCCTTCAAAGCACGGATAAAGGTCACACAGGCACAAAAATAGTGTGCACAATAGCACCATCTGGTGACTTGGGCCATCAGATTGTATTTCCGTGGCACCATATTACCCAGGGGACAATTTCCTCTCCAGTGCCTGGGCTGCTGCTCTCCATGCTCTTTTCATAAAATCATTGGTTCCTGTTCTTCTGCAGAATCAAGAACAGTAGACATGGCAGAGTCTTTCAAAACCACTCCTGCCAATCTCCCATATTGTTGCTGGTGTGACCCTGAATTTTCACATTCTTATATTTCAGTAAAATTTGGTTTACTTTCTTCTTTTTTCTATGTTTGTTAGGTATTTGGCACATATAGCACTACTATCAGATGCTAGGAGAACTCTCACAGGCCAGTTATGAAATGAAGCATTTTTCTGGCTTTCTGGATGGTTTATTCCTTGGAAGCAATGTGTCACTGCACTAACACACATTCCTTCAGGTCAGCAATCCCACCCTGATCATGCTCCACACTGCTTCTTCCACTGCCACTAACGCAATATTCCAAAGAAAATCCCCCACTCAAGAGTAACCTTTGAGTCAAGCCAACCATGTTGTCACCCTTTTTGGCTGGCACATATCAAAGTCTTGAAGTAAGCAGTAAGAAGACAGAAACACAGCCCAGAATTACCACGAAGCATAAGTGCCCAAAGCATGTACTGTTTCCTCTGCCTCACCTTTTTTTTATTCCTTGTTACATGAGAATACAAGCAGTGACAGGAAGTTCTTTTTCATACTCCAAAGAGGATTCTGAGGGTCTTGGTTGGTTTGGGGCAGCACTGAAGTAAAACATAAACATGTGAGCCCAGAAAATCTCCCTTGCCCACTTCATCCAAAGCAGAAGGAATTCTATTTATGGATTCCTCTTCTCAACCAGCTGAGAGTGATGTTTGCTCATTCCTCTCTCCATGACACAAGCCTCTCCTTGGCTGCCTGCCAGTGCCTGCACATCACACTACAGTCATGCTGGCAACAAAGGTGTCCCATATATCCCTTCCACTGTGCTCTCCAAACACCTCCTGAATTTTTGTCCTGAGACATCCAGCTCATGGAGTTCCTGTCAAGATCCACCTTTGCCAGAGCAGTCCAAGGGCAGGTCTGGCCTCACAAGGGGTCCCTGGCTGGGTAATAATCAGCACTGACTCCATGACTCACAGAAGACTGATCAATCTCTATCTTTATTAAGAAACCTATTGCTTTTTTATATCCTAGTTTGCTACAGGTAGACCTAATGAGTCCTCTAATTAAAACACCATCACCACTGGCTAATTAAGAAACCACCCTTTGGTAGATAAATCTCCATAACACATTCCACAAGTTCACAACAGGTTCAGCAAGTTAAGATAAGAATTTTTTCTCATTCTTTTCTCTGATCTTCTTACAGGCTTTCTCGAGTGATGTCTGGGAAAGTTGTGTGTTTCTCTCTGTAGCCAGAGAACTGCTGCCACAGAGGTCAGCTCCAGACTTTACACAACCTAATGAACTTTGGCCATCTCTCTTTGTGTGGTTGGTCTGTGCAGCAAATTAATGGACACCTGCACTGTGATGCATTTTGTCTGTGCTACAAACTCATCTTACAAGGATGTCTAATATTACAAAGTCATCATTACAATTAAATATATACTGACTACTTGTTAGGTTGTTTTGAAATACTCTGTTTTGACAGGACAAGGGGTAATGGTTTTAAACTAAAAGAAGGTTGATTTAGATTAGATCTAAGGAAGAAGTCTGGGGTTTTTTACAGTGGGGGTGTGATTAAGCACTGCTACAGGTTGCCCCAAGAAGCAGTAAATGACCCATCCCTGGAAACATTCAAGGTCAGACTGGACCGTGTCTCTGAGCAACCTGATCTAGGTGAAGATGTCCCTGCTCATTGCAGAGGGGTTGAATGAGATAATCTTACAGGTTTCTTCCACCCCAAACTATTCTATGATTATCAGACATAATTGAAACAGCACTCACCTTTCCTTTGTAGATGAACAAGGCATATCTTGAGATCAGTCTTATCTGCTGCTTCTGCTGTTTTGATTATGCACTTAGAGTTTGATACTCAGAGGAGAAATAGTTGCCAGAAATCATCTAGAAGTTAATACCAAGATGCAGAGTTTCCTGTCTAATTACATATGCTGGGTGTGGTTAAAGAGCTGGGACATTCTCTATGACCAGTTTGCTGTCCCTGTGGTTTTGGAATGCCCTGATCCCCTGAAGGCCTAACTCTCTGCACATCCAGGGCAGATCAGTGCCACTAATTCAGGGACACGGGCTTCTTGCAGAGGGGAATGCTCAGGTGGAAATCTGTGGCTTCTTAGCCCAGTTGTCATTCTGTCCTGGGCTGAACCAGCCCTGAACAATCAGGCTGCATCCATTCTAGCAAAACAAACACAGCCAAGGCAGAGATACAGCACTGGCACATGGTGGTCCAGACATTGTCAGCGTAGGGCTGGCTGGGCCCCCACCCTGCCCCAGGCCTGGCAGCTTTTCCCTCCTCTGCCTGGGCTGTGAACAAGGCTAGAATGTGAAAATGGTATTTTTAAATTACGGTGATTTTCATTTTGTGAGCATTAATTTTGAAGCACTAAGATGTCTGCTGGATTTCTTAGGGGCGAGTCCCAAAATGTGTCCTAGTTGTGTATTTTATTAAATAATTTGTCATTTTTAGTGCTTCTGCAAGTTAAGATACAAGATCAAGTATGTATCCTTTCTGGCTAGAATAGAAGAAAGCCTCTACTGAGAAACAATCTCTTGGGGGTCTGTTTTTTTCAAATTCTTTTTCTTGTATAATATTTTAAAATTAGATCAGCAGTTTTTTTAACCCCATTCTTCTCCCCACATAGGCATCATGTCCCATGCATCTTACCAGCAGCCTTTCCTGTGCTGAGAGCTGCTGAAAGGGACAATAAGGAAAACCTGGCTGTGAAGTATTACCTTAAGCATAATTTGTTTCTCCATATTTCCTAAGTGTGTGCTTTGTTTCAAAACTTGAGGAAGAGCCAGCTTTTCACTCAGGGAAAAAAGCCTGAGAAGGTACTCTTGGTGAAGGTGGTCAACAGCTAGATTGAAGATCATATCTCCCCAAACCTTGCTGTCTCAGCTGCCTGCAAGGGCTCATACCACAGCAGAGAGGAAAGAGAAGCAATATCAACCCCTCTTGCTGAAACAGCTTCACTTGGCAAGGAGTTGTGAAAGACCATTTGGACAAAAGATCATTTGGACCTTGCTCTCTCCACAGGGAGAGAGCAAACAAGAGTGCTCTCAGCCTCAATCATGTGCCCAGAGAGGCACTTTGAGGGTCTCATTTTTGCTCTGACATCTATTGTTACAGTTCCTGGAGTGACTATTTAAGACACAACAATTAACTGGTTATCAGAGCAGGACTGCCACCTTCCCCTGGCACACTCCCATGGGACACAACAGGATCAGACAGCAGGGGCTCAGGCCCTTGGGCCACATGGCTGGAACAACATCCAGCCTAGGAGAAATGCCAGGCTCTTGTAGGCTGCCAAAGGGTCGTGAGGTGCTCTTCAGCAAGCCAGTGCTGAGTTCTGGGTGCCTCAGGCTAGGCAGATGCCAGAAAGAAGAGTCCTTTCCCCAGCCTCTGCCTGAGCCTGGTTTCTCAAGCCAAGCCCAGTGCCCTGGCCCCAGGCTGCACATTGCTTCCATGTCCTGCGGGCAGAAGGCTGCACAGCAGTGACAGCTCTGAAGGAAGCCCCAAGCAAGGCCCTCAGCCTCATCCTTTATCTGTTCCCATGCATGGGGGATCTCTGTGAGCAGATTGCCCATCCCATTTTTACTGTCAGAATCCACTGTGGGGGCCAGGGAGGGACCCTTCACCTCCTCCAGCCTGTGTTGGAGCTCCGGTCCAGGAGCCTCGCTGGAAGCAGAGGTCAGTGGCCACCAGGGTGCCTCTGGTAGCAATGGATGGACTCCTTACCCTAGGTGGCCAGTGTCCCTGCATACTGTCATTGCCAGAGTGTGGCTGCTGAGGGAATCAAGACACAATGTGTGCCTGCTAGGGCCACCCCAATGCTAGCACTGAGCTGGGATCACATTGGCATAAGGATGTTAATTCACAACATGATTGCAACAAGAGCTAAACATTTTCTATTAGATCTTTTGGGTCAATATGACACTTTAATGGTGTTTTTTCCTCTGCAGAAAGGTGGGCCTAAAAAATAAATGAAGCTTAAGTGTGTTTTTGTCTACCATATTTTGGTCTGTTAGTTTTGATAGGGCATTTCAGCAGTGACAAGGGACAACAGAGTGGTGACACCAGGGTAGAGCCCATCCCTGTGCCCACAAAGAGCTAACTTTTCCAGCTTCTGGTCCCCAGCACACCAGCCTGCCTCTCCAGCCTCCTTTCTAGCCGACACCTTCTTCCCCTCACAGCCAGTCCCTCACTCTGCCCTTGGGCATCAAGCAGAGACTCAACTGCTAAATATGCTAAATATTAGCCAATGAAACCTCTCTTCCAGGTCTTCTCACCATCTTGTCATCCCTTGTTTGTTACCTGCTTCACCTCCTCAGACACAGGGCTTGCAGAGCTGCTGTGGTCCTTACTCAAAAGAAATAGGGGGTTTTGAGGTTTTTGCTAAAGCATAATCAGAAGTATAACTGCTTCAGAGGAAAAGGTGCAGAGGGTTCTATATTTGGCTGTGTGCTCTCTGATGTGTTTTGTGAGTCTGAGAGAAGGAATATCTAGAAGGGACAACAGAAACCAGGCATAAGAAGTGAAAGAAGATTCCAGGATACAAGCAGAACAATTCTGAGACATGCCAGAAGAAAATGCTAGAGGTGTATACCAAGGAGAGGATTTTTGGTGCTAGAAATGTGGTCCCTCTTGCAGAATCACTGATGAACATGTAAGACGGATTCAGTGTGAAACACACAGCTCTGGAAGCATACATTCCTTTGACTCCTTTCCAGGATTTTGAAAGATGAGGATTTTCTCCCCCTCTCCCTGTGTGCACCAAGAGTATGGCTCAACTCTCAAATCCTATCTTATCTTTACAATTTGCTATTTAAAAAAAAGGATAAACACAAGCTTGTTTCACAAGAGGAAGCAGCTTTCTTGTATCCAGGACTGTTGTGAGTAAAGTGCTCCAATCTAATTGCACCTTCTCCTTACCATGGAGGTCTTACAGGACTGCTGTTCCCAGCACAGCC
Organism: Haemorhous mexicanus; assembly: GCF_027477595.1. NCBI lineage: Eukaryota > Metazoa > Chordata > Aves > Passeriformes > Fringillidae > Haemorhous > Haemorhous mexicanus. Next base: position 135,293,564 of record NC_082341.1, read on the forward strand.
AGTCCAGACAGAGCCCAAGTAGAGCCTAATAGAAAGAGCTGCTGTCAGGACATCCTTGGTGGGGTTCTCAGCTTACTTGAATGTAAAGGAGCCAAAGCAGGCAGAGAGATGGTCCTTGAAGGTGAGCAACAAGGCCTGCTCTTCCTGGGGACTTGGGCAGTGAGGACATGCTGTGGGTATTGGGTTGGTGGCCCACAGCAGGTGGGCTTTGAGGGCAGTCTGACCTGTGTGTGGCCTGGACCAGAGCAAGGAATTCCCTCCTGCTCTTCAAGGTCTATTCTGGGGGGAGAGCTGATGGGTCTGTTCCTGATGGTACTGCGTGGGTGCTTTTTTTTTTTTTTTTTACATATGCCAGCCAGGCATCCTGCAAACCTCTGCTCTCTTTTTTGTTGTTTGGGGTTTTTTTATGGTTTGGTTTGGTTTGGTTTGATTTGGTTTGGTTTGTGGAGATGAGATTTCAGGGGCTTTTTTCCCCTTCCCTTCCCTTCCCTTCCCTTCCCTTCCCTTCCCTTCCCTTCCCTTCCCTTCCCTTCCCTTCCCTTCCCTTCCCTTCCCTTCCCTTCCCTTCCCTTCCCTTCCCTTCCCTTCCCTTCCCTTCCCTTCCCTTCCCTTCCCTTCCCTTCCCTTCCCTTCCCTTCCCTTCCCTTCCCTTCCCTTCCCTTCCCTTCCCTTCCCTTCCCTTCCCTTCCCTTCCCTTCCCTTCCCTTCCCTTCCCTTCCCTTCCCTTCCCTTCCCTTCCCTTCCCTTCCCTTCCCTTCCCTTCCCTTCCCTTCCCTTCCCTTCCCTTCCCTTCCCTTCCCTTCCCTTCCCTTCCCTTCCCTTCCCTTCCCTTCCCTTCCCTTCCCTTCCCTTCCCTTCCCTTCCCTTCCCTTCCCTTCCCTTCCCTTCCCTTCCCTTCCCTTCCCTTCCCTTCCCTTCCCTTCCCTTCCCTTCCCTTCCCTTCCCTTCCCTTCCCTTCCCTTCCCTTCCCTTCCCTTCCCTTCCCTTCCCTTCCCTTCCCTTCCCTTCCCTTCCCTTCCCTTCCCTTCCCCTTTCCCCTTTCCCCTTTCCCCTTTCCCCTTTCCCCTTTCCCCTTTCCCCTTTCCCCTTTCCCCTTTCCCCTTTCCCCTTTCCCCTTTCCCCTTTCCCCTTTCCCCTTTCCCCTTTCCCCTTTCCCCTTTCCCCTTTCCCCTTTCCCCTTTCCCCTTTCCCCTTTCCCCTTTCCCCTTTCCCCTTTCCCCTTTCCCCTTTCCCCTTTCCCCTTTCCCCTTTCCCCTTTCCCCTTTCCCCTTTCCCCTTTCCCCTTCCTCCTCCCCTTCTCTGTCACCCTCTCTCTCCCCTTCTCTCTCCTGTTCCATTTTTTTTTCTTTTTTGTGTATCTAAGGACCTGTCTTTCAAAATAAGCTGAAAATTGAATCAGGGGAATGTTGGGAAGGAGAAAGTCCAAAGAAAATATTGGGGCAATAAAGAAGACCTGGTTGAGGGAGAAATCATGAATGAGAAAAGGATTTTATACCTGAGTTACATCTGAGTTTCACACCTCAGTTACTTCTGTCTCAGGGATGAGGGAAGTGTGGTTTCCCCAATGAGAAGGTAGCAGCAGGGTGGCTGGGGGTGATTCCCCAGCAGCTGGGGTTGCAGCAGGGGCAGAGTCACCTCTCCTGACCCTGGGTGTCCTGAGGGACACCAGCCTGTCCCCCCCAGTAGCACCTCAGGGAGAGCAGTGAGGGTGAGAGGTTCTCAAAGCAGAAATACCAGACATCCTGCACCTTGGAAGGGGGACAAAGGGTCACAGGACAAAGGCTTGTCCATGAGAAGATAGAAACAGGTCAGTTTTTCTTCCTGTTTCTGCTCCTGCAGGATTGTTTAGTGAAAAATACTGGGCTACACTAAACACTCAACTTTTCTGCAACTATAACAATAGAAGAAGCAATTTCTTGTGATTTGCTTGTAAACCAAAGCGAGTTCTTTTACAGTGCACCTTTTTGACAAGTCAGGAAAATGTAGCTTTTACCTAATGAACACCCTCTGCCCCCTCACCCCCATGCACCACACATACTTTCTGAATCCCAGACAGCTCACAGATATCAGTACAAAGATGAAGGTAAAACAGTCATTACTTGCATGGCTAGGGGGCATCTGATGTAAAGTGCATTCCCTGGGTTTTGGGTTATGGTTTGTAAAGAAGTGCAGAACACTTTCATCTCCCCTTTCAGCCCATCTGTGGCTTCAGTTGACAGGACAAAATGTGGCACAACAGAGCCAGACAATAAACTATTGTACAGTGGAACAGGAAGCAACAGGTAGTGTTTAGAGGAATTAAATTATTTTTGGATCTGATACTGATAATCAGTTTAGGCGAGGGGTATCCAGTGCAAATTTATACAACATTTTTAAAAGACTGGGAGCACTCAAGAAACAGATAAGTTAAAGTGCAGTATAAATGAACCATTCATGAACTCTGAGATTTCCTTGCCTGCATACAAAACACATGAGAACAGGCCTTGTTGCCTGTCATCCCAGACTTTCTTTAATTAACAGTTGTGAGCCATTCTTGTGCAGCATGTCTGATACTGGTGAAACAGTTTTGTTCCTTTTGCAGAGGAACAGAGAACATATTAATATGTCATTCCTGGAAATACAAAAAATACTGGATATCTTTCTATCTTCAAAAATCTGTATTTCATCCAAATGATAATGTGAAATCTTCACATGACATTCATCTATTAAAAACTGAGGTGCTGGAAGTCAGTCTAATGTACAGCTATTTAAAACAGCTGCTAGAGTAATGCTTATTTAATTAATCTAAGCTTTGTGACATCCTAGATGTGTGTGGAATGGTTCCCATCCAAAGCCATGCCACTTTTTGAAAGTAGCCACCGGAGATGGGCCAGAGGTCCCACCACCTGTTCTAGGCAAAAAATGCTGGAATCACCGCGGTGTAGGTCAGTAAAGTTCTCTGCTCTCATGGTGTATATTCACATATAGAAAATGCCTGGGTCTGCAGCCCTTGCTCCAGCTCTGCTTGGCAGGACCCCTCCCCTGCCAGGCTGTGCTGGGTGCTGTCACTGGCCAGGCAGCTGAAGGGGAAGCAGCACTGACGCTCCCTTTACAGGAAGACAGGGGATAAGAAAGAAAGCAGGCTCCTCCTGGTTATCTGGTAAAAGCAATAAAGGGCTTTCTACAGCTGTCAGGATGACCCAGGGAAATCTACCAGGCAGCATCAACTCGACCCTGTTTTCTGTCCCAAAGCCAAAGAGCTGACACGTCAAAACCTCGCTGTCAATTCCTGCCTCGGCCCAGATCTCTGTGGGGGCTGATCCTGCAAGGTGCTGAGCACCTCTGAGCAGAAGCCTGAAAACCCTTTGGTTTGTGAGAAAGTATTATTTGCAGTCAATGGGGCCCACACTGGACTGTTTGTTCCCATTGTGCCCGTTTTCACTGTCATTCTGCAGTGCTTGCACTTGATACAGGTATATTTTCTATGGGATGAGTCCATCTGAGGTGCCTTGTCACCTGTTCAAGGCAAAGCATTCACCTGGAACTACATAAACAGACTTAAGTCAAGTGAAGAGCAGCCCCAGAATCTATTCCATCTAGCCCCAAACAGCTATTGCAAATAAGGGGAATATTTATTTGTGTGTGCTGTTCTCATCTGGCCTGGCCCTAAGATACCATCAGTACATGTATGTGGAGGAAGTCTGTCAGAACTGAGCTCATGCTGTCAGGGATCCCGAGAAATGAGGGGAAATCAAGGACAGATGTAAAAAACCAGTGGGTTGGTTTTTTTGTTTAAGAATGAAGGAAAAAATCAGATCTTTTCTGAGGATCTGTTTTACCCTTGGAAGTCTCCATGTCTGGAGACATCCAAGGGTAAAACAAGAAATTTAAATTCTACTTCAAGTGAAAATATTAACTCAAACTTTAACATGGAGCTGCTACCAACATCTTCATTTTATATCATGTAAGCACATATGCCACAACAGAGCTATTAATTTCCATGCACAGAAACTTTTGAAGGCACAGCACCAGCTGCTTAAATATGTCTATAATTATTCACGCATTAACACCTACTGAATTAGCAGCATTAGCACCTACTGAATCATCTTGTGTGCATTTAAATAAATTAAGGCTGGGATTCAGTAGCACTGGCCTGGGAGGCTGCAGTAGCTGCAGTCATGGATGCAGTGCTGCTTGACCTGCAGAGCAGGTGAGATGTGTTGCAAGTGCCTTTTTGAAAGAGCCTGTCCTCTGACTGGCAGCAGTGCAACCCACCAGGCAACAGTGGTTGGCACTGAAACACATTTCCTCTGATTCTTTGTTTTTGTTTCAATTGAGGAAGATTCTTATAAACACCCCCCCCTTTTTTTTTCATTCCTGCACTCTTCTTACTAGCCCCCATTAGGAAACTCACATTTCTCCATCCGTCTCAGAGCTTATTTTATGTGGAAATATTTCAAACCTCACGCAGCTCTTGTTCAGTCCCATACAATTGAAAGAAGTTCAAAGTTGGGCAGGGCACCAAGTCAGCAGACATTAATAACATTACTTGCAACCATTGAAAACCTGTCATTTGTTAAGTCTGTCCCTCTCATTCCAACAGCCATAAATCATGTGTATAAATGAGCTTCTACCCACAAAGGAGAGTTGATTTTAACATCTAAGCCTGCGCTGTCACCATCAGGATTTTTTCTTTCCACTATTTTATTTTTGAGTCCAAAACCAGAAGGAATGTGACTCAGTGCAAATACACCTCAGAAACGTTTTGGGAAAAGAAGTTGAGCAACTTCTGCACAAAAACTTCAGCTCTTCCCACTCAGATCCCATATACACATCCAGCACAGCAGAAGCATCCTTCACATCCCTCTGTCAGCACCTGCATCCCTCAGGTGGGGAGAGGCTGCCCAGGGAGAGGGCAGTGGGTGTCCCTGCTGCCTGAGCAATGATGGGGCTCCAGAGGCACCATCCTCCCACACAACCTATCTCTCTCTTGCCCCCTGCTCTTCAAGCACTGAAAAGTCTGTGTCCAGTCATGTCCTTCTGCAGAGGAGTTGCCAGATCTAAAAAGAAAGTAAATCTTGACACCACCACACCAAATTGCCATGGGCCTGAGGGCTGGTGCTTCTAGAACATCCCACTCATCAGGCAGGCTCTCATCCCTGCCCTCACCCTTCTCCTGCAGGCGCCAAGATGCTGCTTCCTATGAGATAGCCTCCCAGGCACTGGGCACTGACCTCACAAATTGAAACACAAGAAATGTCATTTAAAAATAAGAGAAAAACATTTTTATGTGGAGGGCAGTCAAGCACTGATACAGGCTGACCAGGGAGGCAAAGTCTCCATCCTTGGAGATATTCAAGGTCTGACAGGGCACAGGCCTTATCAACCTGCTGCAGCTGATGGTGTTGGAGCAGGGGTTGGACCAGATGATCTCCAGAAGTGCCTGTCAGATTCAGATATTTTTCCATACTGTGACTCTGTGACTTTTCCTCCCAGCTACCCTCAGACACTGTATTTCTGCTGTGTGCCTCCCAACTCTAATACATCTTTAGTCCAAACCACCTTTCTGTGGCCAGAAAATGTCCTCTACTGCACTGTGAGGCAACAGCCCTGAGAGCACATTCACCCTGGGCAGGAGTGCCTGCTGCCCTGCAGGTCATGGGGGAGAAGAGGCATCCTTCCCTTTTCATGCATTTCTGTGTATTTCCTGCTCATGTCTGGTGCCCCCAACTAGGGCTGGGAGACCAGGCTCTGGAAGGAGGTGGTGCCCAGGACTCTGCACAGCTGCAGCCCTGCAGCACTGTCATCTTCCCACACACAGTGTCTGAGCAGCACATGTGGCTGCAGATGATCATGGCAAGTGCTGTCCCAACCACAGGCTTCCTGCCATGAGAAATTATAGTGACTGGGAAATTGTAGCTTTCTGGGACAAGCATTACAAATAAGATCTTTAGAACATACTCAAGTTTTTTGTGTTCAAGTAGGCCTGAGTCACCCTAGCTGGCATTTTTTGTTCATACTTTCACTCATGATGAACTTGGGGATTTGAATTTTGTTTAATCTGCAAAAATACCTAAGGATGATTTTTGCTTCAGTAAGAGTTGTGGAATCTCACTCCCTAGAGATATTCATTTTTATATCTCTGGAGCTAGGCAAGATGACTCCTCTAGGTTATGAGTAAACTAAGAAAGTGCTAAACCCAATTCTATTTGTCACAGTAGAATCCAGGGACTGTATGACCACTGTGACCTTCAGTGTCCATCTCAGAGTCATAATGCATGCACTGGAATCCTCACATCAGTCTGCTTCTGCTGACAAGTTTCAAACCAATTAGAAGTTTCATTCAGTCACAAGTTGCTTGGGCTCCTTCCTTCTAGTGAATAATCTCATGTGGAATACAGCAATCAGGCTATTAAGAACCTCAGCAAAGCCTTTGCTGATTTAAAATACAGTACCTAGGTGGCTTCCCAAGATGGTGAAATGCTTTGTAGATGCTGTCTTCAACAACTTTCAATCTAAGGCTTGTTCCTTTGCCTTTTTGGGAAACTTCCAGACCAGACATTGCTCTCATTTTTTTGCAAAGCCTTCAGCTCATATTTTATACCCTCTTTTAATTCCTCCTTTGACATCTCCAGCTGCTTCAAGTCTTAATTCCAACTGCAAAGTCTGTGGTCTTGTTTTAGACCTTGTCTGTGATTTCTTCTTTCCCTAATTCCAGACAAGTAATTTTGATATCTCCACCATTTGGTTCTTCTCATTTCAATGACACCATCAGCTCCCAGCCCTTTTGCCATGATTGCTTTGCTGCCTGGCTCCTGGTTGTGCTTCCCAACCCAGGCATTACAGGGAGTTCTCCTGCTCATTTCAGCTAAGAAAAGAAGATGGCAGAATCAGGGATTTCACTGAGGAGATCCCACTCAATGACAAAAATAAAAAAGAGAAAACATGTTCCACAATCACGTTTGGACTCAAAATAGCAAGATACCATTTCTTTGTTATTTCTGTCCCCCATTCCCAGGCAGTTCTCTCTTCCAGGATCACATTGCAAACACTTCCCTCTGACTGTCTTTAGCTGAACTCTGCCATTTTTGCCTACTTTTCTGCTGACCTGGCTTCATTTTTCATGTCATGGTTCTACAAGAAGTAACAGTCAGTCACTGGCTACCTGCCCCCAGTGAAACCTCTCTGCCCACACAGCTTGTCTGCCACCAGCCCTGCCTGCTGCCTACTGTTTCATTGGTGGATTTTTTTTTTTTTTTGGTTTTGCTTGTCATATACTTGCAATGAGTTTCCCCATTTCTTAGAAGTAATGTATAGGATGATTTATGCTGGCTTGTGTTGTGAGTAAGCCTAGGAAATGTCCCTGGGTGAGCAGCACCTTTGCCATCAAACAGCTGTGCCCAACACACCCCCTTTCCTACGACATCAGAGAAGGGAGAGCTGCAGGATACTCTCAACCAAGGAGCAGTGGTGCCACCACCTTATCTCAGCCATCCTGACAGTTCCTACTTCTCCTCCCTTTCTGAAGTTCTTGGGTCCTTGAAATGAAAATAATCTGTGGCCAGAAGTAGCTGATACAAGGGATGGAGGTACAAAGGATGAATTCCATGTGAGGATGAATTTATCAATTATTGTTTTTACCTATAAAATGCAGGAGCACAGAATCACAGAATCACAGAATTTCTAGGTTGGAAGAGACCTATAAGACCAGCGAGTCCAACCCACGCTCCAACACCTCAACTAGAACATGGCACCAAGCGCCACATCCAGTCTTTTTTTAAACACATTGAGGGATGGTGACTCCACCACCTCCCTGGGCAGATGATTCCAGTATCTGACCACTCTTTCTGTGAAAAACCTCCTCCTTAATTCTAGCCTGTATCTCCCTTGACGCAGCTTGAGACTGTGTCCTCTTGTTCTGTCTGTTGTTGCCCGGAGAAAGAGACCGACCCCCAGCTCACCACAACCACATCTCATGCCATCCTCACCACTCACCTCCTGACTGCTTACTACACTTTGTGCTTTCTGAACTCAACCCATCCTGCTCCTTACAGATGTAGATAGATATAGACGTCGATGATATAGATATAGATATAGATAGATATAGCTATAGATATAGATGATATAGATATAGATGATATAGATTAGATATAGATATAGATATAGATATAGATATAGATATAGATATAGATATAGATATAGATATAGATAGATACAGATATAGATATAGATATAGATAGATAGATATAGATAGATAGATATAGATAGATACCTGCAAAGGCCAAGGCAGCAGCACCAGCTCTGGACTCTGCCAAGCACCAGCTTTCCCTGGAGATAAAGGACACCTGGCCAACAGCATCTGTAGGGGCCTGTATCAGAGCTACCAGCATCCATTACCCCTAGCTTTAGATATGCTGCTTAGAAGTGCTTTGGGGTCAGTTAGGGACCAGTCTGGGACTCTCTACTGCCCAGAAAGCCAAGTTTTAAGTTTTTCAAAGATAAATATATTCCCAGAGCCAGATGCAAGTAGCTTTTACAATATCTGCAGTTTTGCTTTGCTTTATACCCTGATCCTACTATCCCAAAAGATTAAAATTTGATTGCTGCTGTCCTGGGAAACCAGAAACCGACTGAAGACCAGTTAAAACATAGCTGGGTTTTTTCTGAGCCATCATCAAAATAGCATTGAGTTTTGCATGTTTGCAAAGGTACCAGAAAAAGAGTATCAGATGCATACATAGCTTAAACACCCCCCTTCCACCCTCACAGGCACACACACACCCAGAGCAGAGACCAGGAGGAACACTAAAAAGTTCTGTAGAAGTATTTATTTTAAAAATAGAAGCCATAGCTCAGCTCCACACTGACTTGCATGACAGTTGCCTGTGCTGACTCTTTGCAGGGGTCTGTGAAGCGTTGCCTGTAGCAGCCAAAGAGGCTGATAAACCCCTGAGAGATCCTGCAGGGCTGGAGGCACTCAGCACAGTGATTCTCAGAGCCAGCCAGCAGCACCACTCTGTATTGACATTGGCAGGGCTGCATGGGGCTGTCAGAGGGAAACTGGTGACATCATGCAGCCTTCATCCTTGCACGGTGACCCACATCAAAGGCAGTTTAATGGCTGCCCAGAGGAATGGACGTTCTGTAAAATACAATGAATCACGTTTTGAAGGTCATACACAGCTCCTGGCAAATCCTGTGGAGGAAGGTGATGTGGATGACAACCCTTTAGAGCAGATCCCAGAGGGATTGTAACTGATGATGAACCAGCCCCCTCAAAGGCTTAGCCCTGCACACTGTAATGCCCGGACATGCACTGATCAGTAGCTCTGTAGGGACACTACACACCGTGGTTATCTGAAGTGTTAATACAGCTCAAGAAAGGAAATCCTATTGTACATGTTCTTGTAATGGTCAGAAGTTACCAGGAAGGTTAAATCAGTTGGATATCCATGTTGTAGGATTTAGCTGCACACAACTTGGGATCCCAGTGATGTTCCAGGCTGCCTTTCCTCCTGTCCATCCAGGTCTGCTGGGCAAAAGGCACGGTCCTTTAGCCAAGCCTTCCACCAGCAGCCAGCTCCCTTAGCTCTCTGGCTTCAGCAGTACTGCTGCACCAGCAAGGACATAACAAAGGACCATTACTTGCTTAGCCCTACCCTGCTCTTGAAGAACTGTATAATGTCTAATTGTATCTCAGGGCTAACTTGAAGCTATGCACTGACATTTAAATAGTGCTCTTTGTTGACCACTGTTACACATATCAATTTTTACTTACAGTGTTAAACACAGATGCACACTCATATGCCTATAAAAAAAATGTGTTCTTCATGACTGGATATCAAAAAAAGGTAAATAAAAATGTTTGTGAGGCTCTCTAGCATGCCTAGGTCTGCAAAACATTAATTTAAAAATTGCAAAGTCCAGAATATGCAGGGAGATGTAGCATCCCTAAAGTTCTGTCTTATTGCTCACTGCTAGCTAGGCCTATTCAGAAAACCGGGACTCTGCTTTGTGTGAAACATGAAAGTCAAGATATTTTATTTCCCTGTAGAATGAAATCGAAATACAATATTCTCCACGGATGCTACCATGAAAAAACAGACTCAGTAGACATCTGGTGGCCCTACAGGTGACCTAGATTCTCTAGTTTAGCTGAGGGGGTTGAATCTCAGTCACTGATATTCCAGGTTCTCTCCAAGGAAAGGTAAAATTCCTTCTGGATGTGAGAAACTTACTCGGCAGCTTCAGTTGGGTAGTGCTGTGTTTTAGCAAAATGTTCTACAATTATATTTTTGGATGAATCTGTGATTCTGTGAAGCATTTCCCACTAAAAGCCTTGTTCAGCTGGATAACAAATGTTTTATTCTGGTTAGTCCTACAGATGAACTCATTGGAGCCACACCTTGTCTGTCCATGAGTACCAGCTCCTCCTCCCCTTTAGTACATCTCAGGGAGGAAAGATCATAAACACAGGAGATGCAATGGGAGTTTCTGGATATCTGACATCAATTGAACATGTGTGGGAAACTCTTAGGACACAAGTGGATCTGCCTGCTGGTGCAGCTACCCCTCTCAAGTCCATCCTGTGCAAGGCCAGGGCTTGTTGGTCATGTACAGCCCCCGAGTGCCTCTGAGCCCATAGCTGAAGGCGCTCTGGGTTCTCAGCATCTGACAACACGTGCAGGTACTTCAATGCACTGAGAACACTAAGGAGCAGGACATTTGTGAACAGCTGCCTGGGAGACAGAGGTGAGTGGAGACCTTTGCCTTTTTTTATGAGCGCATTGCAGCTGCTGGCAGGTCTGTGTTCACAGTTGACAAAACAGCAGAGGAAAACAAAGGAGGAGAGGAGGCCTGTGTCTGCATCTGCAAGGGAGTGGGAATCCAGAGATGATTCACTGCAGCTGCAAGCTTCATCATGGGCAACTTCAGCAGGAAGAGTTTTCCTACTTGCCAAAAAGATCACCTCGAAGTGTTTAGTTGTCCCAAGCTGTGCTAAACAAAGTAGAAAAGTCATTGTTTCTTTGATCAACAGCTCAAAGTGGGACTCAAAATGCTAAAGCTGTTTGCAAACTCATTTTTAGTGGAACCTAAAAAAGTTAGGGGCAGAGCATGTTAAGAACTGGTAGTTACCATGTGGTGATCCACTCTCCCAACCAGGTTCCAAACAGAAAAGTGAGGATTTTCTCTAAAAATCTGGCAAGTCACAGGTTTCCTGAGTCAAGTGAGAGAGCTGCTATTTGCATAAACCACTTTCAAAGTCCTTGTATGAGAGAAAAGTTTCTTTCTGGTCTGAATACAATCAAATCAGAGCATGGAACTGCTCACCAGACTCACTCCAACTTCTCTGGCCATCTCAAAGGCAAAGCTGATGGTTTGAGAGGAGCTAGGGACAGATTTCCCGCTGACATCACTTTCCCAGCTATGGCAGGAAACCACGACGTCTTTATTGTTCAGGTGTTTAATGCAGTCAGAGCAGTCAGTAATAAAAAGTAATGACTCTGTGTATGTAACACAGACCAAAATCCAGTGATATGCAATTCTGTGCAGTCCTCAGGCTCCCTCCCTATGCTGCTGTCAGTTGTGTTCCTCTGCCGTGTAACTCTAGAATGTCTTTTTCCTATGAAATATAATTGCCTGTGTCTTTTCCTGAAGATGGCAAGAAGATCTCTCCCATGTACTGCAGGGTTCACTCTGCAAGGACCTCCACAGAAAGTGAACACTGGAAGCCTTGTATATAGGATTATGCTGCTCCAGGCACTCCAAATCACACCTACCTGGTACCTCCACTGAAACACGTTCTCAGAGCTCATATTTTCTATTACTACTGCTAGTGGGAATCCTCCCACCCTTTCTTCTTTCCTGTGTGATTAAGTCAACTTTTTTAGAAAAGCGGGTTTGCAGGAAGTTGTACTTTTGAAGGCATGATTGCACTCCTGCTTAGACCTGGACCCAGTCCTAAGGCCTACAGAGAGTACTACCCACTCTGCAAACTTGGGTCTAGTACACAGCTCATCTGTCACTAAACCCCAGGCCCTGCCCTAGACAATGACAGCACTGTGCCAGGAAGCCTTCTGCAGTTCTGGAAAAAAACCTCAGCTCCCTTTTGAAGATACACTGGATAGGATGTATGTTCATGTTTTGACACGTAAGTAGGATTTAATTGCCTCAGCTCTGGACTTTTTGGCTATTTGAGATGCCCCAGCCAGTGTCACCTGGCCCCATTCAGCTGGAGAGCGGAGTTTCCCATAAACCCTCTCCCCACCCACCACCAGAGGATGCCTTGGTGTGTCAGGTCCTCTCAAGTGTCACTAGATATCTACAGCTGGGAAGCTGCACTGGCTGGTTGGTGCCTTCACTAGGAAACTCCCAAGGGGAGGTTAGAACACAAGTGTAAATGCTTAAATAGACACTCAGTGTTTATGGTGAGCTACTTATTTTCTAAAATGGTTTGGAAGTGATTTTGTTGTCTGACTTAATTTGCAAGCAGCAGTGCATCAGCTTACATATGTGAATGTGCATTTTTTCTCTGTCAGAAAAACAGCACACAGATAACACTCAAAAAGCACCTAAGCAGGTGGAGATAATGTAGGTCTGGCTTAGCTCTAGTTGTAGGTCTTGATTCCTTCAAAGTCAGGAGATGCTGGGATCTGAGGTTTTGCAACAGACAGAGCCCTGCAAACCTCAGCTTTACTTGCTCCCTTCTTCTGTCTCCCACTGTGGAATGACAGAGGAAAGCAAGCAAAGCTGATTGCCAAGAGGGCACAACCCGAGGGGAGAATTCCTCCTAGCCTCTGCAGGGGAGCTCGTGTCTATGTTGCTGCAAAAGGCACACTTACCTCAATCTTTGCTTGTCCAGTTCCAAAGGTAATTAATTGACATAAAATTATCCAGCCATTTTTCAAACCCTGACCCATTGTTTGAATCAGCAACCTCCTGCAGTACCAAATTCCACAGGTTGACTACATACTGTGTGAAGTAATATTTCTATCCATTTACTAGCCATTAATTTCTGACCTTTGGGAAATCTGAAATATGTATGATCATGTGAAGGATCTTGAGCCATTCATAGTTGTGTGTTGTGCAAAACACATTTGTTCATTTTACCAAGTCCTGAGTTCATTTGGCCCCAACTTGAGCACCAGGCAAGACAAATTAGCCCAGAAAGCAAGAGAAATAGCAAGAAGCAAGCTGCCAGCTGTTAGATGAGCAAACAGGGAGCTAAAGAGATTCCCAGAGCCAAATTGTTATCTTATTTATGCTAGCATAAATCTAAAGTAACTGCACTGAATTACCCTGGATTTATCCTTCTGTGAAAGAGATCAGAATCTGACACTCGCTTTGGAAATTTCCTACCTCCAATTTCTATTCTTCCTAGAAACAGAATGAGACACCATTGTGACACAGCTTTGTCAAATATTTCTTTGCAGAAAAGTATCAAATAACCAATGGTGTTGAGGAAAAACAAAATCCCTTGCAAAATTTTCAATAATCAAAAGAAATCCCACAGTTTTACAAATCTAGAGGTCGCAATACCAAGAGAACAATACAGAATTAATTTTTAAAAAGTGTCCTTTGTCTCTCTGGTCCCTGCAACTATCTGCTTCTGTGAAATCCAGTTTTGGGTCTCAGTCAATCCTGGCTGTGGAAGCGAGTTTGATCAGCATGAAACACAAAAAGAGAGCAGGAATGGAGATGTTGCAAATGAAAGAGAAAGAGACACAGGCAAGTTTGAATGCGCTCTATAAATTCAAGGGCCCTCTTGTTCTTTGCTTTATTTTCTCTTCTCATTGTCCCTTACAATTTTATCACAAGGTTGCTGCAAGAGCAAAGCAAAACACAAATATTGCAAAAGAAATGCAGAAGAGATTAAGTGATACAATAGTATGTTATTCTGAACCAGTCTGTCCTGAAAAGAAAATTACTACTTCCCTCATTTCTAGTAAAGTCCTCAGCGTATTTTTTCTCACACATACAATTTTATTGCCAGGGTGTTTTATGCAAGATGTGCTCAATTTGCAAAAGTAGTTCTGAAAAGTTTCTTAAATTATTACCTTGCAAAACATTCTAGGGTATTTAATTGAAATGGCATCACTCTGTTTTAAAACATTGTAGTGTTAAATAAACTTGACCTGTAGCACCAAAGCACTCATTTTTCTCCCGCTGCGTCATACCCTTGAAATGTGTGTGTACAACAGCCTGACTTCTCCAGCTGAAAAACAAATGCGAGCCCCCATCAAAAATAATGACACTACCACCTTTCCTCTTGTCACTGAGACTAATAGAGGAAGAGGCTTTAAGGAAGAAGTGGCCCCATCTTAACTACCAAAGGAAAATGAGGTTGAACAAGACAGGTATTGAGGCATAATTGCGCTCTGTGTGAAGATCCCCCTTGTGCATTCCCAGAGCTCTGCCTACAGCCCCAGCTGGCAGCCAGCTCTGCCTGCCCATGCTCTGGGGAGGGGAGGGCAGGAGTGGGCAGGGGGATCACACCAGGAATGTGGGGTCAGGGCCATGGGCAGCAAGGGGACAATGCTCCCAGCAAGATCCGGGGCGACCCAGGAGAGCTCACCATCTCACAGCCAATGTGTCGATGGTCTCCAGCTAACCCTGCCCTTCACAGGGGCTGTGGATGTCTCCAGCTGCCTGCCAGGAGCCATGTATAACCTTTGCAAAGCTCAGGAGTCCCTCATCCCTTCCCCCTCTCCACAATTTGATGGCTGTCCATCCTCCAGCACTGACTTTTTTTGGGTCAGAATTAAAGAAAAGGAAGGCACAGCTCAGTGCAGTTACCCAAATTGCATAATGTGTGAGGACCAATAAAACTATTAGCTGCTGGCATCAAGCCAAGAATCCATTAATGACCGACTGGTATCTCTCCAGGAATGTAAAATGTTTTATTAAATAAACATTAAAACCAGGAAACTTTCAACTTCTGTCACAAGGTAAAACTTCATTGCAACTCTATTGGATAGCCAGAAGGTGGGCAAGGAAACTTCGTGACACTGATAAAAAACTATTTAGTACCAAGAAGGGCTGGTGCACTGTGTTTTTACAGTGGTTTACAAACCATGATGAATGAAGATCAATGCTTTAATGGGGTCAACACACTGACTAGATGGAAAGGAAAGAAAGCAGTGTTATGTGCAGGCAGAAGGTTCCATCATGCAGGATGACAGTCAGAAACCAGCTCACTGAATTTTGTACCTTTTCCTGTGTGGCATCACTGCGCTGTTATTTAGGGTTTTCCAGGGAAAGAGACCTGCAAATTGGAAATACAGACACTTAAGTTCCCACAGTTCACAGGAGGCCAGGGAAGTGGTCACAGCACCAGCCTGACAGAGCTCAAGAATCATTTGACAATGTTCTCAGGCACATGGAGTGACCCTTGGGGTGTCGTGTGCAGGAGTTGGACTTGATGATCCTGATGGGTCCCTTCCAACTCCGCATGTTCTATAATTCTGTGATAGCTGAGACACAGAAGGAATTCCTCTCTTGGAATTCATGAGGAAAAGAGAAAGCATTGTTATACAGCTACTTCTAGGTCATGCCATTGAAAGGATCACGGTGTGCTGAAGGTGGGCTGCAGGATAGGTATTAACACGGCTAAGGGGTGACTTAAATAATGGACAGCTGAAGACAAAAACACATGACAGGAAATTTTGAAGGCTTTCAGGGCCAAGACTCCTGTAAGAAATCCTGTGGCTTTTCTAAACTCATGCACAAAGTCATTGCAGAGAAGCAGTTAAAATATATATGCTGCCAGACAGAGCATGGCATAGAGATAAGAGAGCTTAAAATGTATTGTGAGGGTCAGTGTAAGCTAGTGTCACCCTTCTGGGAAAGGGTGGGATATCCACCAGAATCTGAAATCTGTGGTGACAGTGCTGGGTGCAGTCTCAGTGGTGCCCCCAGCCTCAGGCATCCCACCAGGTGTTTCATACCCTGCACAGTTTTGTCTGCAGAGAGCCCATGGAGCTTCCCTCACCCTTCAGCCCTGAAGTCAACCTGTCGGTTTGGCAACTGGTGCCCCAAATATACAAATTCTTCCATCCAGGTCTTCCCCAAGGAAGAGACCTCTTTGGTAAGTTCAGAGCACCCAAAATTTTAGATTGTCAGTCCAGATCTGAAACTGTTCCTGCAGCCTTGACAAATCTTCTCATGTCTGTTCCTATCCTCTGTAGAAGAAAAGCAGTCTGACACAGGTGGATGTGGTCTCAGTTGCAGGCTGTGTATGAAAGGCACCTGGGTCACACTTCCATCCAGCTTCCAAGGCCAGCATAGAGTCTGAGGAGAGTACTCAAGATATAAGAAGGCAGAAGGAGCGAGTCTGCCAGAGAGAATGCAGCTTGCCATCCCCAAAGGCAGTGTGCTTCTGCCAGGGCAAGGGCAGGAGCTACTGCTTGAACAGAAGTTGAAAGACAGGGGCATGAAGGGCTTTGGGGGGTCTCGGCAAGGGGTAGGAGGGAGAGGACTCAGAGGGACAATAGAGCACTGCCTGGATCAAGTCCTGTGGTGACTGAAATCCTGAGCTACAGGGTGCAGATCATTTGGGTGCACTCTGGCCTAGAGGCAGGGGTTAGCTGAACACTGCCATTCTGTGCAGTGCATTCTTTAAATTTTACTCCCCCATTTGCTCTCTGTTGATTTTTACACAGGATGCTCATCTGCACTGACATGTACCAATTGGCTTGACTGCAGCTACATCTATGAGGAAGAAAATGGTTTAGAGCCAGATCCTCAGCTGGAGTAAATCAAGCAGATGTGGACTCGGGCCAATTGAGACCATGCATGAGATCTCCCAGTTTCTCTTCTCAAACTGTTATATTAAACTAAACATAAGATACAGTAGCTGCCTATCTTTGCCTTGTTTTTGCACACTGATGTTTTGTCCAACTTCACATGCCAGGGTAAATACAAGGAAGGTGATCACATGAAAATTGTTTCCAAATTGCCAATGACTCACCCTCTCAGACACTTGTAAGGATATATGGGGATAGCTGTCACCACTCACTGTTTTAGGAAAGCAGAAACATAATCCATGGGATCCTACATAGATATCAGACCTCAAAAGCTCTTTATAACTGCACCCCAGTGTACAGGATCTAAGAGGCAGCCCTGCAGGAACAAGAGGGTCTGGGCAGCCCTGCCCAGGCATCACATCTCTTGAAGCTCAGTGGTGAAGAGATGTTGTGGTTCCATAGGGCACTGCCCACAGGAGACCACCTGATGCTGAAATGAGAAAGCAAAGACCCAGCACATCACCCTTTCTGGGGATTCTGCAGGATGCCACCATGTCACTCTCCATTTCACATGAGCCACCTGAAGGCTGCTGTCACTTGTTTGGTAATATTTGCAGAGCTGGTGGGCTCTGTGAGGTGTTGGTAGGAGGTGCTTTGCCCCGCCTTTTCCATTTGCACCCTGGTGTGAAAGGGACCATTACACAGCTCCTTTCAGAAAAACAAAAGAATCCCTCAACATCATGACCCCACTGGTCAGGCAAGCCAACCAGAAAGGTGCCTTCATAAGCAGACTAAAGCTTCAAGCAGCCTTTGCAGCACTGTGGGTCTTGTACCAGGAAATCCAAGAGGAGCCATGGGTGTTCCAGCACACCATGCCCCAGGACAGACCATGGGCACTTCCATCATCTGCAGTGCCCAGAAGGGCACCTCACACCCCAGCCTATTCCTCTGAGACTGGCTAAACTGGCTTTTATGCCATTTTGAGAACTCAGGTGTGCTGCATGGGAAACAGCAGCTCTATATAAGGCATAAAGGCAGCATCAGGCCCCTTGGCTCAGATTCCTTTGGAACTGTGTTTCAGTGAGCAAAAGGTTGTAGATAAAAAAGATGCTGGGTTTTTTCCCCTCCAACAGCTTGCAAATAGTACAGAAGTATTCACTGGCCTGGGCTTCCTGACTCCATAGAGATCATTCCTGTGTACAGCCCATCTAATAAACTGATGAACAATGATTGTGGCATCCAAGGGTGGCCAGTGACTTGCTGGTCTGCAACACTCAGGGGAGGCTCTTTGGTTTTCATATCTGGCCAAACTCTAACATTTGTATGACCTTTCAAAATCAGGGGAACTTCCCACGAAATACACAGGCAGCCAAATATTTAGGTCTGCAGAATTACTGTGGGACATTACTTACTTATCACAAACACAAAACTCAGGAGAGACAGAGCTGTCCAAAGTTTGGATAGCATGTCAACTCTTCACATTAATGCACTTTCTCTATTATTAAACAGAAACATTATAATTCTCCAAGAGCTTAGTCAGAGCCTGAGTTTGATATGAATAGAAACCTGGCTCCTCTATCCCAAGGTATTGATCAGGACTTTCCTACAGCATGTGTGCCCTAATTACAGGTAGTCCTCTCCCTATAAAAGCACCTCTTCTGTCACAATAATGCTGAGCACTATTCCTCCATAAAGCAAGAAATCATGGAAACCAAAGTTTGTGTCTCCTTCCAGGGTCAATAACAACACAAGGGCACCACCTCACTCCCCACCAGCACAGCTGGCGTGCCCCTCCACCACCACCCACAGTGGGCCACAGCCAGACCTGCCACCAACTGCTGCGTGGTGGCCTTTGGGCAGCTTCCAGCAGCCACTCTATTCCCAGGGTCACTTTGCTGCCACGTGAGGCATAGACCACACTTTCCAGCTGGGATCGCTTTCCTCACTTTGGAACAGGTGCTGTTTGCAGAGCTCTGACCTGCTTTGTTGCTCTGGCACACGAATTATCATCTTCTCATGGAGCATCTGCTCCCTCAGAGAAGTGACATGCTTACGTCCTTCAGCTTCTCCCCATCCTGAATGGGCAGCAGAGTTATCCTCTGCAAGGTCCAGGAACTAAGAAGGGCAGGAAATGGAGATGGCCATGAGATCTTTGAACTCCCTCTTCTGAAGTAAGAGCCTCTCACAGTGACTGGACATGTTGGAAAGCCATGAGCACCTCCATCAGCTACCCCAGGGTCCCTGTGAATGCCTCAGGGGTGCATATGAGCCAAAACCCAGAGCAGAGTGTTCACTACACTTAATAACAGCTGCTGTGGCTTTTTTTCTAACCTGACATTTATGAGCAGCTCCATCCCTCACACACTTCTGGGCATCGTCACTGTTTTGACTTTGGTTTGATTACAAACATCCAGACCTGGGGCTGTGCTGTTAAGCTGTTGCTCTCATATAAGTGACATGACCTCCTGCTCCCTTCCAGAATAAATAAGAGGAATAAGAACCCTGCAATTTGTTCTCTACCTCCTCTTTTTAATTTTTAAAAATTTTTATGCTGTTAATGAAACCAACATTTTAAAATGCAGAGCATTTTTTTGCCCATGGAACTCAAACTTTGCCATGCTCATGCACAAAGGGGACAGGAATATGCATGGAATATGTTGAAAATTGCAATGTATAAAGGCAGAAAATGTTGCAATTTCCATACTCTCCATGCAGGACATCTGTCTTTTTTTTTGCCTTTTTCAGTCCTTATTGCAACATGAAAAACCTTTTAGAAAAGTCAGTAAAATTACAGTATTTTCTTCATCAAGGTACATTGCAGGCTGTCTGCAAAAGGGAAATGCTGAGCTGCTCCACAGTCTCTACCATGGGAGCTGCCTTATGCTTGCCCTCAGGTCACATACATATTTCTCTGCTTCCCACAGCCTTCTAGGAGGAATCTCTGAATTTGTGGAAACAAGGGATGGGTTGCACCATGCCAGTTATGTCACTTTAGGTGAAATAGGAGCCAGCAGCAGGCTGGGGAAAAGCCAGTGCAGCTGAGCACGATGTCTGGGTTTATTGCTCAGCCATGCCAGGGAGGTGTGCCTGGCAAAGGCACAGTCCCTGCTCTTGGTGTCACTGTCACGTCCCAGGAAGCCCCTTGGGGCACCAGAACCAGCACATTCACCTGCACCTGGCTCCTGCAGTGCTGAACCTGCCAGGTCTTAGAGCATCCCAGCTGCCCAGCCACTCCTGCTGCGGAGGGGAACAGTTGCTGACTTTGAAAAAACCACAAAAACCAGAATGCTGGGGTGAGAAGGGTTGCTGATGAACTGAGCCTGTAATGAAATTAAAATATTCACTTTTTTTTAGAAAAAATTAAGTCTTTAGTCTTTCCTATTTTGTTTGGTGCATGGTATTTAAATAATGGAGAAGGCAGAGATGAAAAAACATGGAAAGTGATATTTTACCTCCAACCTTCTTTAATATCAACCGTGAAATTTCTTTCAGTGATATTTTTTTCACATATAAATCTCTTTTATTCTTCTTAGGAATATGTCTGTTCCAGTGAGGGGGCAGAGCTTTGCATCATAAAAATTGTAGCTTTTTTTATGTAAAAATAAGAAAGCAAAATAAAAGCTGCTGGGGAAAGATTTTGTTTTGTTTTGGTGGTTTTTTTTGTTTTGGTTTGGTTTGGTTTTTTTTTGCATAGCAGTCAGCCTCTACTTTTGCTATCAGGATTTTGCCAGACTAGTCTTTTGTGGGGGGTGGAATGGTGCGAATTGAACTAGCAGAATTTCAAGGTTACAGTGATAACTGAAGATAATGAAATTTGTGTAGCTATGACAGTGATGCTAGGCTTTAAATCTGGGAGTAAGGAAGCGTTGACTTACATGGAAAAAGCCACAAGAGGAAGAGGGAGAAGGAGGAAATAGCAGATGCCATCATCTCCAAGAGGCCAGAGAAAGGACAACATTCAGCATGGTTATTAGCTGCACAAGGTTTCGAAAATAAAACTAAGAGCAAGAGGAGTAGAATCTGCATAAGAAAAAGCAGAGGCAAGGGTGTGAGAAGGGAACATCGTTAGCCTGATCACAGGAGAGAAATTGTTATTTACTCACTGTGCTTGGCTGGGATGGAGCAGAGCAAGGCTGGAGCCTGGATGGGTGCAAGGGAGCAGAGTGGGTGATCAGCAGGCAGGGAACAGCAGCATTGAAAAGGATGGATCCCTCCAGGGCAATGGTTTATACTTGCTTCATTATTTTAAATAGGCTGAGGCAGGTAATTACTCATGAGTCTGACCACGAGGTATTTAGCAGTTGAACCACAGAAGAAGCTGTATGCACAGCCTACCTCTGCCTGGCAGAAGGCATAAGTTGATGATTAATACAGCTTAAGTCACATCTCACTTCTCCCGTTGGCCAAGGGCCAAAATGAGCCCATTTTCCTTGAGGGATAGGTCTGTCATGTACAACTCAGCTCCTGCCTGCTTAGGGATACTGTGAAATTATGCCTGCACCTTGCCAGACCATGCAGGACCCAGGCAGAGCTGCAGCTCCTCTGTCCAAAGGCAGCATTGCTCCCATCCAGATGCTCACTGCAGCACCACAGCCAGACTGAGCAAGACGTGGGCTGCAGGTGGGTGCTGCAGCCAAGGGGATCTCCAGGTTCAGGGGATCCCTGGAGACATGGGATGCAGCCCCAGAGTCAGGGGCTGGTGTCTGTGGTGTCTGGAAGAAGTGCCTCAGCCTGAGGCAGCAAGGGCTATGTTTTCCCTGGGGACAGGAAGGCAGAAGGCATGGCCATCCAGCCCAAAAGCAGCCCAGCCTGTTTGCATATGTTGGCTTGTCCACATGTACCTGTGGGTGTAGAGCTCAGCAATAGGTTGTTGGGGTTTTTTTTTCAGTTGCACTATGCTCACTGTGATAACAGGAGGCTTAATTGTGAACAGCACTATGAAACCAGTGAAATAGATGTAAGTATTAGCTGATACTCAATACCAGGAATGACCTGTCTTTTATGTCCTCTCACTGTTCTGGTGGAAGTCTACCAGAATGCAGGACACATGTTTTCCAACTCAATAACAGGTATCCAGCTGGAGAAATGTGTTTCCCTGAATTATAGCCATATGCTATATATCCCACTTCAACATATCATATCATGTTCCATCTGCACAGAATTTGACACTGCATAAAACAATCTGCTTTGAATTCAAATGCATATACTTCCTCACACAAAACAATACCCTCTAGCTAGGCTATGAGTCTAAATGCCTCAGAGCTTCTGGCAAAGCTTGTGCCACAAACAGAAAAGACCAGAGCCAAAGCTGTAGGGAGGAGAAGGCATTATCTCTGGGCTGTTCCATCTGAAACAAATTCTACCTTCACATCGAGGAATTTGTCCTGGTGGTTGCTGATAGAGAACAGAGCAGAACCCAGAGCAAGAAATATTTGCAAACCCACTAGGACTACCAAGCTGTACAAAACATAATGCCCAGAAGTGCATCCTCCTGGCTTTCTCTAAGCTGCTCTGAACCTCTCACATCTGTAACAGTGTGATATTTAAGGGACAGCTAGAGAGTACATGCCTCAGCAATTTTGAATACCATAGCTCTCACAATTAGATAAAAAAATGGGTTTTGTTGTCTTTTGAGCAAATGTGACTGCTTTCCAATTGTCTGCCACACTTCTAATGGCCCAAGGTCAAGCCCGTCTTCCTTGCCATTCCTCTTAATGTAAAGAGTATCCTTCTTCCTGAGATAAAATGTGAAGTCAGAAGTACTTGAGAAGCCTTTAAATGATGAACACTTCTTCTTTATTTCCTTTTTCTCACTCAAAACATTTCAGCCATACCTACAGTAGATGCCTAATGTTTCATGGCTCTGCTGCTTGTTTTGTCATGAATTTGTTTGTATTGTCTCCCAGTAAAACAGCCTTTGGTAGAGATACATCCCAATTTATATAGGTTTTTAGACTCTGCTCCAGAAGAACAAAAAGAAAGAGCAACTGAATAATAGAAAGATCGCTACAACTTCAGCACTGTTAATGAAAATATTCTGCTTGTAGGGTATGGACAAAAAGGGACAGCAGTATGGTTTACAGAATTCCAGCTCTAGATTATGACAGTAATTTATTTCTCTCTAAAAAACAAAGCAAAAAATATTTGGGGGCTTGTGTCATACTGGATGTTCATCTTCACTAATCAAAGAGGTGTCTAAGAGAGTTGATTAGCAGGTATGCTGTACTCTGTTCACAGCTGTGCCAAGGGTTTGCAGGGTTTCTGGATCAAGATGGACCAGACTTTTCATTGCTTTTATTTGTCTGGTCACAGTAATACCCAATACTCCTCTCTAGAGCTCCACATCTGAACCAGTATGAAATAAATGACAAACAGAACAGGAATGTTAGATTAAAACTCTTGAGGACACAAAAACAAAACCTAGTTCCTGAAAAGTATTTCAGAGTCAGCTGTAGGACACAGCTGGCTGCAGAACATCTGCTGGAAAGTGCAGATAACTGGTTTTAGGCTGATTGAGGTTTGGGAGATTTTTTACCAGAATTGGCATCAAAAGCAAATTATGCCTGGTGAATTCACAGAAGCACATTTTTGTCATGCTATGACCCATTGTCTGGTTTATGATGGCAACAAGAAACTCTCATCCAGGGCCGGACCCCATCTGAGTGGAAGTGAACAAAGGGACTCCCTCATTGTGAAGCATTCATCTGGCTGCATCAAACATAATGTCTTATACAAAGTTATGAGAGACATTTATTCCACTCTGCTCAGTACTAATGACATCCCAGAAGGCATACAGTCCAGTTTAGGTGCCAGAATAGGCATCAAAATAAATCCCCTTTGTCCCATTTCAAGAGGAAAATTCAGATCTGTGTGTCTCAAGGGAGATAACTGCAGCTGAGTGCATAACAGTTTTTAGTTCTCCTCAGAGTCAGGCATTTTATGATGTACAGATCTCAGGCACTGTGGCACTGCACAGTTCTCCACACAACAGCACCTTGGGAGCTCTACTCCCTCCTCTTTTGATGGCAAGGGACTGAGCAAGACCCACCCTGGTAGACATAACTGAAAATATTTTTCAGAGCACACAGAGAAAGAGCTGGCCCTAAGTGAGTCTTACATAGGTACTTGTTGTGCCCAGATATACTGATGTACCAGATCATGTTAGCCTGTGGTCAGTAGGCTATCAATGATCCAGAAGATACCACAAAATGATCTGTTAGATCATGATCCCTAAAACTGGCCACAGCACTTCACCTGAGCCCTCAGTAGTCTAGGTGTCAGAATATTTCCGACACCTAATATTCCAGTTGTTATTCTCTGGAATATCCTGGGCAATTAAATGAATTGTTCATTACCTTGTATTCAGAACTCATTTCACTAGACAGTCCAGATTCTTTCTTGTATGAGCATTATTAGCTAGGGATTTTTTACATTTTGCTTGATGTTATCCTTTCTTAAGTGTAATATTTTACATAAAGTGCTTAATTGTAAATTGTTGCTGTTACATTTCACTGTACTTATACCAAACTGTCCCTTTAATGTAGCAAAATCATGTTGGAAACTTACATGCTTGAGTTGCATGTCACTCTTACCAAGAAGAACATGGGACTAATTAGATATGATTTGTTCGGGATAAATTCACACTGGATATTTTATCACATTATCATTCTGCAGTTGCTATTTTATGAAACACTTGAATTTTCTGCAGTAATTCTCAAAAGTATTGGAGGTATCTGAGACAGGTCTGTAATTCTTGGTACCTTTTAAATCTTCTCGGTGTTCCTAAATACATTTGTTAATATTTCAGAAATTCCTGTGGTTAGTTCTTTAATTATACCAGGGTAAACTTCCCCAGGACTTCCTGCTCTGAGTATATGCCTTCTACTCAAAGGTTCCTTCACTTGTCTCCGTGAGCTGCATTTCAATTCCCTTGATAGTTCTAAGTGTGTTCAGCCTCTCATATCAAGTGTCTCCTACTTGCAAAGGTGGTGTTTCACACTTCAGCCCACTCTGTCATTTGTCCTTTGTTTAACATCCCCATGAAGTAATAATGCCTTTCCCTTTTTCCTAATTTCTTTTTCTGATCCCTTTTTGCACTCTTTATCCTTCAGTCTTTCCCTTTTACTTATCCTAATAGTGTCTTTGCTCATTTTCTTTATGATGGGTTTTTGTCAATAGATAACACAACTTCTGACTCAGACCTCCTGATTGTCTCCAAGGTTGTCCTCCTTGCCAGCAGGATAGGTTCCTATGAGACTTTTAACTAAGGATTTCTTCCAAACTTCCTCTTTTCTTAAGATTCTTTCTCCTTTTGTCTCCTCCCTTCAAAACTTTCCCTATCAATTGCCCAAAGTGAGGAAATCTGCCATATAGGAGTCTTTTGGTCTTGCTCTCTTCCTCCATGAGCTCAAATTGCTTTCTAGCAAGTTTCTCTTTATTAATCATATCTATCATATCTTATCTGGCCATGTCTCCCATAACTGCCTTAATACTTTGAAAGAAAGAGTTGTCCAAGCACATTCCAAAAACTCAAGGAAGTTTTTGTGCTGTGCTGTGCTGTGCTGTGCTGTTAGGTTTTGTTTTGTTGGTTTTTTGAATTTCTGATGGCAGATAATCTGGTTAGATGAAGTTAGATTACCACTACCTCATATCCTCAGGACACTCCCAGAAGTTGCTCAAAAATGTGACATCAACCTCCTCCTCAGTCAGTTATCTTTAGCAGGGTTTTACTGCTCCTCTGTTTCATCTCCAACCACTGTGTCTTTCCCTCTTTCTGGCCTTCTATACATTCCAAATATACCAGATAATAAACTTCCCTTTTTTACTGCCTCTACTTCCTACACAGATTATATTCTCCCTGCTAATATTGAAGTGCCACAATTTATTTCACTGAGCCTATGTGATGCTGATTAAACTGTAGCCTTTGTTGTGTCCCAAGACTTCTTGTTCTTCCTGTTTATTCTCCATACTCTTCCCATTAGAGTGAAAACATCTCAGATGTTTGGCAGGTTGCCCTTACATTATCCCTTTCGTTCTTCTATGGCCCTCCTGCAACTTCCCACTTCCACCAAAGCAAGGAGTTGTCAACCAGACCTCTACTTTTCTTACTCACCTGAGGTCTCTCCTGCCCACTCACTCGAACTCTGCTGTCCTAGGAGCATTTTCACTCATTTTTCTCTAGTAATAAAATTCTCACATTCTGGAAAGCAATGTTTTTTTCACTGATTTAACAATGCTCCATAGGATGGAGATTCTCCCTAAGGTTTTCCTAAAAAACGATGCAGAAAGTTGTTAGTAGGAAAGCAGTCTTATTGGATAAAGGTCCACAGTTCAATTTCAGATTTCTCAGTTCCAGAGAGGGGGTTGACAGCAATCACAGTTTAAACAAACCCCAGTTTTGTCAAAATGCTAGCACATAGGCAAATATCAAGTCCCATGCTCTGCATCAGGCTGATGTGCAAAATTAGGTCTGGGTAAAACCTCAGGAGAACTGAGGTTTCTAATTCCCAACAGCATAATACACAAAGTAGTAATGTATATTAACTAAGACAGTGGTACTTTGCAAGGCTGCAGTCATCAAGCAATAGGCAGGTGATGAGTGTAGCAGGGACAATATGTTGATTCTCCTCCCTCACAATTATGAACAGCTGGAACATCCTCAGTTTACAATGGGTCTGACACTGCAAAGAAACAAGAACAAATATTTGGAAATCTAATCACATAATATAGCTGAATGCTGACAAGAGGACCCTGCTCTAGGGGAATATACTCCTTTATAGCACATGGTTGCTATGTGAGAGAACAAATTACATGCTATTGATACCTGCTGTCCTGCTGCCCAGCTCTGAATGACTGACAAGGGTGAAGTTCAGTCACTCAACTTCCTCAAAGTTTCAGATGTGCTTCTGAAGCAAAGATAAGAGTTTGTGAAGAAAGAGGTTTCACACAATGTGATCACCTCAAATAATATTTCAGGTTAAACATTGAGTTGTTAAAAATCAACCTGCTTATTTTATAAATGCAGTAAACAGACCAACCTCTCATCTACATGGAGATAACAAGCAGGAAGACTGGATCTGCTCTTGATGGGGAATTTCCAGCTTTTCTCCCCACAAAAAAAAACATTTTCAGAAACACACTCCTCGGACAAGTGAGAGGGAGTCTGTGGTCTAAAAAGGAGTTTACTTATAAAAGGGATTGAGTCCCATGCTGGTTTTTTTCATTCATGTACTCAGAATTTGTTCCAATGCATATCTACACTTCTAAGATGAGTCAGTGATTTTCTTGTGCTTGAGCAGCACAGCCAGTGTGATGGATGAATTGTATAACGTCTGTTGATAAGTATCACACCATCAGCCAGACCAACTTCAGCTGTCTTCTGTCCCTCGTTGTCTATTCCCACTATTTCATAGATTCTGCTCCCTCTTCTGGCCAGCAACATAATAAAGGAAATAATTTCCCCTTTTGAAATGTAATTTTGAGCATGGGGAGTTGAGAAATGGAAAAGAAACTTCATATTACTTTGGCAGGACAAAGAGATCTGAGCTGTGTATCCACTGCATTTCCATATTTGGATTTCGCTGTAACAAAGGCTTGCAGTATTTGTAGCAAAATAAGCTAAAAAAATAATTACAGGTATTTTTTGTTACATTTTCAATTTACTGGGTATCTCTTTGGGGGGAGGGCAGGAGAGAGGATGGGAAGTGCAAGGAAAGAAATACCATTGATTAGCTTTGCTGTATCTATTCACTTCTCCCTCTCAGCATGATATTGGCTTTTCAAATTTGTGCAAAAGAATACTGCAGACCTAAAAAGGAAGTGAGCAGAGATCCCATCTTTAGGAGTAGCAGACTTGCCAAAATAGGTACAGATAATGTTATATTAGCTACAGCATGCAGAGCACATGCTCAAAAAGGCCAGTGTTTTCTCTGCTTCAGTAAGCAATATCCAAAAGGTGCGCCTCCAAAGCAGATACTGCAGTTTCTAACTATCTTTGGCTTTTTTCTGGTTCTCCACTCCTCTTGGAGCTAACCAACCACAGGCATTTGGGACAAAGGCCTTCAAACATTTTTTGGCCATTAAAGACATCACCAAAAATTCAGCTAATGTAGAAGAAGGTACAAACTGCACTACACTGTACACCCAGGAGAGAAAAATGTTGCCTCTTTAACAACTTCCTTTGATGGAAGTTTTCTTAGGCCTCCCACAGTTGAACTTTGCCTGATGAAGCTCCCCAAAGCCGTGTCTGAGGCGGAGCAGAAAGGACAACTCAGTGACAGCTCAGCTTGCCACCACGCGTGTGATGAATGGGCTTGCAACAGAAGCGATATTGGTTTTTACATGGAAAGGAAATTGCATTGAAACTCTCAGTGTATGGTTTTAGCCAAAGCATTGTCTGTACACACAATAATTCATTTGCTCAATAGACAGCAAAATAAAGAGATGATTCATTCAGCCTTCTCTAGCTGACAATTTTGTAAAATTTCAGATTTTACATCATGTTCATTTCCAGTTGACAATGTCTTACATATCTCAATTACCTTTCCTCAGAGAGTATATTGTAGCTTGTTGGACATCATTTGCCCATTCTTTCCCTCATTAAGAGAGCAGAGTCTTGATCCATAGCAGAAGACAGAACTGGTGTGGTCAGAACAGCAAAAAAGTTCACACCAGTCAGAACTGCACAAGGTGAAGCTGGCTTAAGAACAAAAGCCCTTTTTAAGCTGTAACTTCTAAATCTACTATTAGTAATGAACTTGAAGCATTATTAAGTATGAGAAAGCAGTATTCCTCTGGCAGCTGTACCAACTCTAAGGCTGGAGTCCTCTACAGGTCTCTGAGCTGCTGCTATTCAAACACCCGGGCCCGATTCTGCACTCCTTTGTTCAAGCACCAGTCCACGGGAGTGAAAGCTGGTCAGAGAAAAACGTGTGGGATCAGATTTTGTGATATGGCAAAAAAATTCCACTTTCCATGAAAGGAACCTTGTTTTCAAACACATTCCACAAGGTGAGCAGCTCTTTCAGCCCTTCTGCATTTAAGATGAGGCTTTTATTTTTTTTTCCTTGAGAGTGGGGCTCACAGCCCCCAAGCTGCCTGCACCACGCATCACTGAGAGAGGATCCTTCTCTTACTGAAACAGCTACTCATTGAATAGTTCTTCATTATCTAAGAGACAGCCAGGAAATATTTAATAAATATATTACCCATTGCATCAAAATAAATATAATTTATAAAACATTCATTGTCTTTTGCTCATCATCATCATACAGTGTATATTAATGTCCCCAGTACAGATGAGATTTACAAACGTTTGCCTGAATTTTTCCCCCTTAATGCATTGTCCCACTTACAATAATCATTGCATAAAATGCATAAAAACACAATGCAGCTTTATGCCACTGGCATATACCAAAGACGAAACTAAAGACTTTGTGAGAGTACAAAAAGTCTTCAGACAGGAGGAATGGCTTTAGGTGCGCCTTCAAGTGGCACTTGATCCAACTCAACTCTGCAGCATTTTAGAATTAGAGCCAATATTTACTTGAGAACTCAGAATTACTTAACCAAATAATAGAACATATAAAAGCAAGCTGACTTTTTGGGAAAAAAAATGTTTAATAATACAATGATAGTTGTAGTATCGTCCAGTAAAGGTGTATTGTAAAAATGTTCTGAATATTAATTTACCTCAGATTACTTTAGAGTTGTAAATACTTGCATTATATTGAGGTAGACAGTAAAAAAAATTATTTTCTCCATTTTTAGCACAGAATTAAAATCTTGTAATAATATCTTAAGGAAATGATAATGTTAAGTAAGGATGAAATATTTGATTAATGCTTAATTCTGTACAACTCAAATATAAACTTTTAAAAATATTAGAAATTATAACATTTCGAGTGCATATCATGTTTTGTACATTAAAAAAAGAAATGCATGTTGTTCATCTCCATTTTGCACTTTTCAGTCTGTTTAAATAAACAAATATTTACAACTTTTACATGAACAACAGTGCATCCAAAGCAAAATGTGCATTTTAAATTAATGCTCCTGGTCGAGTCTTTTTATTAGCATTTTATATTATTATTCTCTTCTCTTTTTTATCTTTTTCCACAAGTTTGTAGCTCTGCAATACCAGAAAAGCCAACAATTCTAGAAATCGGTGGGGAAAAGCTTGAAACTACAAACATTATAATTACATTAAGAAAGGGCTAGGCATAGCTTCGAAGTGCACTTTCCTCAGGTGAAGCCAAAGGTGGGAAAGAACCAGAAATCTTACACAAAACGCCTTTTCCAGCGCAACATTTGCATATAATACTGCTGCAAATTGCGAGGGCCGCCGAGACACAGCTACCCAGAGACCTGGCCATGGCATCCTTGGACTCTTCGTGGGACCCGAAGCAGTTTCCTTTCCAATCCACCCCGGTTGTGCTTTCTGTAACACTTCGCTCTTCACAGTTTGCTGTCTTAAAATAAAACCTAGCTGATAATTACAATCTTAAGCAACTCTCGGTTGATTTTCTTTTTTTTTTTTTCTCCTTTTCTCTTTTTCTTTTTTCCCCTTGGGGAGAGAGAGGGAAGGGGTGGGGGGGCGTAGGCTATTTCTGGCTGGTAAGCTTGCAGGAATGTGAAAGAGAGAGGGCAGAAATGAAACAGCCCTCTTCAGAGCAACTTCAGAGAGAGGGATCAGTCTGCTCCCTCTCCCTCCCCCGACTCTTTTTGTACTTGGTAAATTGCCTTCACCTTTGGAGGGAGGAGGACAGATCGCCAGATAAACCCCGGGGGAGGAGAGGGGAGAGGGGAGCGGGGAAGGGACCGGGCGGGGGCCTCGCCGCCTGCCCGGCCCGCTCGCCCTTCCCCGCCGGGCAGCCGCGGG
This sequence comes from Haemorhous mexicanus, assembly GCF_027477595.1. Classification (NCBI taxonomy): domain Eukaryota; kingdom Metazoa; phylum Chordata; class Aves; order Passeriformes; family Fringillidae; genus Haemorhous; species Haemorhous mexicanus. Next base: position 135,324,167 of record NC_082341.1, read on the forward strand.
CCGACGCTGCCGTAGCCGCCGCCGCCACCGCGGGCAGCGCGGCGGAGCCCCGGCGCCGCCGCCCGCCCTCCGCCGTGCCCTCCGCCCCAGCCGCGCTCGGCCGGCCGCGGGACGGGGGCCCCGCTCGCCGCTGCCGCCGCAGCTCCGCCAGACGCAGACCCGGCCGCCGCCGAGGGGCGTCCCGCCCGCTACCTGCAGCCGCAGGACTCCACCACCATGTCCTCGTACTGCTTGTACACCACGTTGTTGCCCGCGTCGATGTAGAGGATGCTGATGGGGGTCAGCTTGGTGGGGACGCAGCAGCTGGGCGGCGTGGAGCCGGGGTCCATGGAGTTCATGAGGGTCTGGATGATGGCGTGGTTTGTGGGCTCCAGGTGGGAGCGCAGCGGGAAGTCGCAGACGCCCTCGCAGTGGTGGGCCTCGTATTCCAGCGGGGCGATGATCCAGTCGTCCCAGCCCAGCTCCTTGAAGTTGACGTGCAGCGGCTTCTTGCTGCAGCGCAGCCGGGACTTCTTGCCGTGCCGCTTGCCGTGCCGGCTGGCGAAGGCGGTGCGGCGCTGGCGCCGGGCCGGCGGGCGGCGGGCAGCGGGCGGCGGGGGCGCGCCCAGCTCGGCGCGCAGCTCCCCGAGCAGGCTCCGCCGCCGGGCGCGGGTGAAGACCACCAGCAGCGCGCGCTCCTGCGGCGGCCGCGGCCGGCGCGCGAAGCCCAGGGCCCGCAGGTCGAGCCAGCGCCGCGGCCCGCGCTCCGCCGGGGCCCGCAGCTCCAGGCACAGCCGCTTCCAGGGCCGCTGCTCCCGCAGGCTCTGCCGCACGTCGAATACCTCCCAGCCGGAGGACGAGGCCGCCCGCGGGTCCAGGGCGCGGGAGTCCAGCGGTCGCGGCGAGAGGCAGGCGGAGAGCTGCACGTGCAGCGGGGCGGCGGGCGGCGGGCGGCCCTGGGGGGCCCGGCGGAACAGCCGCAGCTCGGCCCCCACGAGCTCCTCCGTCTCCGAGAGGGTCGACACATCAAACACATACTGCTGCCGCCTCAAGGGAGCGGGCGAGAGATCGTCTGCGAGATAAAAATAATTACAGTCAGTTGCGCTCGGGGGGATCTGCCGAGAGGTCTCTGAGGCGGGAAAGGGAGGGAGCACCGCCGGCTTGCCCGGCCGGGGCCGCTCCTGCCTGCCTCACCCCCCACCCCCAGCCGGACCGGGACCGGGGGAGGGTAGGGAGAGGAGAAAAAAGGAGAAGGGAATAATACGGAAAGGAAAGGGAAGAATATAGAAAGGAAAGGAAGTATGGAAGAACCCGCACCAGACAGCTCTCCGGCACTAGAGGCAGACCCTGCTCCACGCACATCCTCTGCCTATCAGGCCCATATACACGTATCGGTGCTCCTCTGAGGAAAACCTGGACTTCTTTTTTGACACATCGGTGTACAAAGTGCAGAGCAGAAAGCAAACCAGATTCCCTTGAGCTGCTTTCCAATAAAATGTTTACAACCCAGCAAATACAAAAATTCCCAAAGCCCCTGTGTTTCCCCAGAAGCTAGTAAAGCTTGTGTAGATTTCTATAGTAAAAGTGTCACTGGGGTCTCTGTTCAGCAGCCCCTCGCCGCTTTTCCAAAATCAGCCCGCCCCAGGGGTAGAAACAGAGACTAAAGAAATATACACCCGCCTGTTATTTATCGATATCAAAGGTCATTGCGATTCCTAATCAGTATGTTTCACAACCTCGGCTCTACCTGACAGGTCTCTGGGAACCTCCTGCGGGCAGAAGAGACAAGGAGATGATTTATGCAAACCAAAAACCTTCAGACGTGACACGGCGATGTAAAAAATCAATGCGGATTAACATGCAGTTAGTTAATCAGCGCGGATTAGCACACTCGACAGTCGCCCTGCGTCGCTGCGTGTTCCCCTAGACGTCAGCAGGGAGATGGAGCGTGGAGTGCAGCAGGGACAGCGGGAATTGCTGGGAAAAAGACCTGCCCCGCAGCCAGGCCAGGGGATCCTCCTGCGGAGCCTGGCTGCGTGCCGAGCGCGTCCCCCTCGCTCCTTGCGCCGTGGGAGGCCCCGCCGCCCGCCCGGACCGCGCCGCGCACCCACGCGGCACCTCCGGCTGCGGGGCTGGGCCCCGCACACCTGTCCGGCTCCCGGAGCCAGTGGCCGGAGCATGGCCGCGATCCCCGCCTCGCCCGGCACCGTGGCACGAGGAGTCGGCAAGGAGAGGGAGTTCCCGAGCCGGAGCTTCCCCGCCTCCCGGGGGCTGCGCGCCGGCGGGAGCGGTGCGGAATAGGTTAGGCCTTTCTGGCATCCCGGAAAAATTTGAACCCAGGCCTTTCGCATCCCTGTCTCCGCCTCCCACTTCAGGCTTGTCTGTTTTCTCGCGGTGGGGCTTCTCCTTCCCAGCGAGGGGCGAGAGGCAGCCTGGTCGTGCATCCCGCTCAGGGAGTGCGGGAGGAGACTGAAAAAAACTCGAGCAAAGCCCGAAAAATGTCGTCACAGTCCAGGTGACGACAACAGCTGCTTTACTGAGCTGTGAAAATAAAAGTGAAACCCATCGGGAGCTGCCTAGAGGTGCTGGACAGTTTAATCAGCACTGCAATTACAGACCAGGATTCGGTCCATGAGTCTCCTGTGGGTTTTGGGGAAGCATGGGGGTAGTTCTGCCCTTCGCAGGCACGGGCTGTGGGCTGAGGTGCACGTGGTTGCAGGAGGAGGGTCCAACAGCTCAGGAGATCTCTGGTATCATTGCCTCCTCTTTCAAGGGGGTCCTGGGAACTTCAGAGAAAAGCGGACGAGCCCTTGGGTAAGAAAGCGCAGGTCCTCCTTCTTCTCTTCTTTCTCGTCATCTTGGTAGGTTTGGTTTTGTTTTTTTGTTTGTTTTTTTTTTTTTTCTGCATCCAACATCTGTCAGATACCCAGGCATCCGACAGGGCGCAGACCGATCTCCTGGCCCTGCCGAAATGCCTCGGACCTTCGTTCAAGGGCTCCAGCGACCATCGAAACTAGATCAGCATCTTCCTCTGTGGTTTTCCCCAGCATCGGGATGTGGGCAGAGCCGGGCCTGGGCACGGATTCCCTTTTAATCGCTCTCGTTGCTTAGGTGATGGAGAGGAGGGTGTCACGCTTGGTTTCAGAGAGAGATGCTCGCTTTCTTTGATACTCCCAGTCGCCATGGGGTGGGGGTGGGGAGAGTGCTGCTTCCATCCAGGCCACTGTCCCTCCGGAGCGGACAGTCCCACATACACTCCTCCTTGTCCTGTTCTTGACCAGCGCCACGGTCCTGGGGTCCCCTATATCTCTGCCGCGGTGTAGAAGCAAGGCAGCACTGCCCGGCAGTCTTAGCTTTCACGGAAAGGGCAGCCCTTTCCCGAGGGATGAGGGGACACGAAGTTGACAGCTCCTCTCCCCTTCCCGAGGAACAGTCACGCAGGTGGCCTGTAGCAGCGCAGGAAATAATCCCATTCGAGGGTGACATCCAGGCATGCAGCTTAGACGGGAGGGAAGCAGAAAGAGGCTGAATTCCCCGCACGTCCCCGCTGCTGAAAATGGGCTTTAAAGGATCTGCAGACCCTTGTCACCCGGCGGTGTGGGAGGAAACCATCTCCGGCACTGTGGGTGCCAAAAGGCTTGCTCAGGGGTGCTCCCCAAGCAGCATCTTTTGAGACTCTAGTTTGGCGAGGCTTTGGGGCGTTGCACGGCTGGTCCGGGTTGCTCGGTGCCATGGCACGCTGGCGACACGGCCGGTTGGCAGAGAAATGTGCCCCCGCTCAAGTGGATCTCTGAGACGGGTTTCAGCAGCACCGAAACTCTGTGCTGGAAAAGTCCCACTGGCTCAGGCAGCTGCCGGCTCCCGTGCCTCTCTCGGGAGGGCAGGGAAAGGGGCAGGGCTGCCGGTTGTTTCAAATAAGCAGCTTTGAATCCGATCAGATAAACGCTATTTATTCACTCTTGTAACCTAATAATTCCAGATGAATACATAATCCTAAACCAGTACTGGCTCGCTCCCAGCGCAGTCGAGAGGGTGGGAAAAGCAGCGGAGGGCGGGGAGGGAAAGCGGGACCTCCGGAACCTCCACAAAACGGGGAGAGACGGGTCTAGGTTGGGGACCCTTTGTTCCAGCGAAGCTGTTGCCTTCCCAGCACACAAAGAGCTGCAGCAGAGACGGCGTGGGGACACCCTGACTGTCCCTCTCTCTCCCTGTGAGCAGAGCACAACGGATACGGGCTTGTCCTCTTCAGTTTTTCTTTAAACCCAAGGAGAGATTGGGGTAAAACCCGGGGTTTCTAACAGCCAACTCGAGATCTGCCTTTTTCTCAGGCCAGCTGAAGCTGACCTTACAGATATTCCCGTTACCGAAATACTTGGTGCGAACAGCAAAGTCATTCCAGCTGGGCTGGGGAAAGCCACATGGCAAAAAATGCACCGGGGAGGTGTGTTTATATTTGTAGCGTTAATGTAGATTAATGTTAGCTCCACAGTAAGTATTTGTTCTATTTCGACCCTATGTAGTTCATTCTTTTTTTTTTTTTTTTCGGGTGAAAATAAAATATTAGGAGCGGGAAGGAGGGACAGAAGGAGGGAGTAGGTCTATCTGAAATTTAAGAATGTGTCAGTGGCGGATGGGAGAGAGCAGCCCTACTCCGTTCTGCCCCTCGCGAGGTGCTGGGGCAGCGGCGTGCCCGGTGCTCCCGCGGGCATGCCGGGCCGGGCCGGGCCGGGGCGCTGCGCCGGGCCCCCGCCCGCCTTCCCCCACGCTTTCCTTCGCCGTGCGGTGGCTGCGGTTTCAGCATCTCCGAAGCTAAATGAATGACTGGGTTGGGACGTTTCCCTCAATTCCCTGTGTGAAGCCTCTCCCGTTTCCCGGGTCGCTTTCTCGCCGCAGACTGGGCTTTGAGGAGAGACGGGGGTTAACGAAGGCTACACAAAGTTTCCCTTTTCATGGCAGATCAGGTACTGGGCTCCGAGCCAATTCATCAGGGCTCAGATCTTAACTTTACATCACTGCAAATTATACCCAAACCACATTCAAGAAGAATTTTCCCATTCCCAAATTCTCTTTCAAGCCATATTTAAACTCGCAAACCAAAAGCACATTTTCAGTTTAAAGACACTTTGCAGACACTCGTACAACAATAATCTGGAAATTAAAACATATATTGTCCCTAATTGCGAAGGTCTGCCCACGCGTTGTCTGCGGAGTCGCAAGGCTGACAGGTATTTCTTTCGGAGCATTACCCAAGCTGTGGAAACAAGGGGCTGACTCTCCATGTGTGGTATTTCTCCGGGTTTCAGTTCCACATCTCCCAGCGCCTGCCTCGCCGCGGTTTTTTATTACACCGAGTGATTAGATTTAAATGTATCGTTCGCTTCGCTATCGAGTAACCGAGAAAGACCACACCTTCCTCGGACGAATTCCCAATCCTGCCAAAAAACACTAACTAGTTGTTGGAGGGCTGTTTCTTTTTCCTTTTTTTTTTTTTTTCTTTTTTTTTTTTCTTTTTTCCTCTCCTCGGAGCTGGGAGGCACCTGGCTGCGATGTACCTTTGATCACCGCTGTACTGTACCTGCTCCGGGAAGGCTGCCTGCCCTTGCCCCACTCTCCTGCTCGTCGCAACCTCCCCGCTTGCCACGAGTGACTCTCGGCCCTCGGGCATTGAGGGATCGCTGCAACACCCGCGGGACACGTCCCGCAAGGCTCCGGGCCCTCGACATCGTCCCAGGAGATGCGCCGAGGCGGACGGGAGATTCCTTGCGGGGTTTCTACCTGCTGTAACAGACCTTAACCCAGGATCTTTCCCTTTCCCCATGTGCGGTGTTTACACTACCCGAAATACTTCGACGGAGGAGAAATAATTCCTCCGAAATTATTCGTGTTGAGAAAATCGGCCTGAATATTCCTAGAGCTTGGAGCTAAGAAAGGAAGCGAAAATATTTCTGAGAGATAAACGTGGAAGCGCGAAGATACAGCAGCAAAGCATACAGATCTGGCCATAACTAGCAAAGACTGAAACATCCCCTTTCGCTCATAAATCAGACTTCAGGCACTAAAGGACTCCTACCCTCAGTTTTAGCCTGCCCTGAAATCGCAAGGAAAGGAGGGTTTTCTCCGATCGACCATTTTGGGGTTTTTTTCTACTATGAAGGGAAGAGGTAAATGAGGAGGGCGAGGCGCCCCGCTGCCGTGCCCAGCACCGAGTGGCCCTGGCCTGCGCCGGATTTTCTCCCCGCGGGCCACTCGGCTGCCGGTTGGGGCCAGCCCAGCTGCGGCATTGCATCTCCCCGCGGGCGGCGGAAACTCCACAGCTCCGAGGTGGAGACCTCGGACCTCCGTCCCCCACGTGTCCCCCCCTCAAAAAAAAAAACAAAAAAACAAACAAACCCAAAAAATTGCAACCTCTTAGCAAGACCCGCAGGAGTGTTTCTGGATTAAAAAAAAAAAATAATAATAATAACGAACAAAATCAGGACCAGGTCCGAAATGAGCCACCGGAATAGTCTGATATGTGTTAATTACTCGTCCTGTTAGCAGAGCGGCTCCGCGGCAGCGCATCGCCCCGCCAAGTTGCCTGATCTGCGGAGCTCCCGGCGCCGCTTCCCCGGACCGCCCTCCCGTACGCGAGCCCCCACGCCTTCTCCAGGGACAACAAACAAAAGAAAGATAAAACTAAAAAGTACTCCCCCCGCTGACAGCCCCTATTTTTACTGGGAAGCGGCGAGAGGAGCAGCCGCAGCCGCCGAGGGGACGCTGCGCTCCGCTCCGCCCGCGCCCCGACCTCGCGCTCCGCTCCCTCCCGCAGCTCCCGCGGCGCGGGGGGCAAAACACCAACCCCCGAAACACCTCCCGGCACCGGCAGAGCGGAGCCGCCGCCGCGACCCGCCCGCCGCCGCGCCACCGGCTCCGCGAGCGCAGAGGCCCCGCCGGGCCGGGCCGGGCCGGGCCGGGCCGGGCCGCTCGCTCCTTTCCCGAGTGCACTGCGGGGATGAGGAGCGGCAGCTCGCTGCCGCGCTCCGGCCGTCTGGTCTGCATTAGTGTTTTTATAAGGGGCTCAAACAAATCGAATACAAGGTCACCAAATAATTAACAGTTGTGAATTCCCTCCTTTCCCATTAAAATACTTCCCTGTTTATATTTCATTTTCCTTCTGCCAACGACAACACTGCTTGGGCAAAGGCGCTGCACAGATTACACCACATTGCAGCTTTCGGTCCACCCAGAAACCCTCTGTTTTGCATAAATATGTTGTACTAGATGAACTTCAAGTGAGATTTACACTCTTTTCTTCTGCCAAATGCACAGCCGGGCCATTTTCAGTTTCTGCACACGGGATCCCCCTTTCGTCCTAGCCGTCTATTCACCACCCTCACGACCCTCATGGCAAGAGCAAAATAACGATGTTCGGATCCCTGCCCATCCGAATCAGCTGCCTCCCAGCTGGAACGCGAAACTGCATAAAGAAAACGGGGAGGGAAAAAAAGGAGACGATCTTGACCTATTTCGATGTCCCCGTCCCTTAGGCGCGGACCGCAGCATTTCGTATGCGGGAGCCCTGCCTTGGTGCCGGTGCTGCGGGCTCTGCAGACACAAAAGGGTGAGGCAAGGGGCACTCGCAGTAGCCGGCCCTCGTGGCAAGCCCTTCCCACGGAGATCCTTTCGAAAATCGTGCTCCTTCGCACTCCAGCTATTTCTTTTTTGTTTTCGATTTGTTCCCAGCCATGCCGCGTTTCTTGCTAGCTGTGGGATTGCTTGTTTATAACTCCCTTCTCCAGCTCCCTCTCGCTCTCTCTTTTTTTTTTTCTTTTTTTTTTTTCTTCCCCTCCTAATTGTCCTGCCTTACTGTGGAGCTCCAATGCTGGGGGTCCTGAGGCCAGTGAGAGCACCATCTGCGTTTTAATGAGTTACTTCATGTGCCAACAGTAATTTTCCTACATTCAGCTAGGTCCTGTCTGATCTTGCGACCGTAACAAGGGGGAGCGAGTGGGGGGCGGTAGGGGGTGGAGAAGGGGGAATCGCAAACCCTTTCCCCCCTTTTTCCTCTCTTTTTCTACCAACGAGGGAAAAAATTATATATGTATTAAGCAGTAGTGAGTCTTCACTCCCTCTCACGCTACCCTGAAAACGATCTTATTAGCTTCAAGCGGGAAGGGAAGAAGCGAAGCAACGGGAAGCGGCAGCCGGTGTCTGCCCCGAAGCGCTCTGCCCCGCAGCCTCGGAGGCGGTGGGACGGGCGGCTCGGGGCTGCTGCGGCCGGGAGCTGCTGCCGGTCAGAGCCGATCTCCGGGCAGCCCCGCCGGACACACAGGCAGAGCAGCCCGCCTCGTACGGGAAGGGTATTTCTCGGCAGGATTAAAAGTTGCTTCGCGCTGCAACTCTGCGGGCTGCTGTCCCCCCGAAATGCTGCCATGCAGGATGGCGTGCGGCAGGTGGGACGGCCACCGCCATATCCCCCCCGGAGCTGCCGCTTAGGTAAAGAGCAGCCCATCTAATTGGGTCAATTTGGGCGGCTATACTGTCTGCAAATGAAGTGACAGAAAATCTGGCCCCGCTTTCCCTGAGCAAAGACTGTTCATCATCAGCACAACTCCAGCTCGCCAATTAACTGGGCTAGGAGCCCACGGGGAGGTGGGCAGTAAAATAGCTACCACTTCAGAGGAACGGAAGCTCTCTTGAAGTTTTTTGGTGATGTGCCATCGGCTGGTCCACTTCATTATGGGAGACTAGACAATATTTGATATGTTATGACATGAACACTCAATTAGATCACTGAGTTGAAATACTCCAATCAGTGGCTTGATGCTAAGCAACCCTCAGAAGGTCCAGCAGAAGGTCACAGCCTGTGACACATCAAATCAAAATCAATGGAGAAAAGTGAGGCTTTTCCTTAATCAAACCAGGACTTCTGTTAGCAAATCACTTCCCCCGGAGTAGAATCTCACATGCAGCGAGATGAGCTAAATTTGTTAAATTAACTGTCTTTCTTTTGGTTTTCAAGAATAAGATGATATCGAGCGCGGCTCCATTTCCTGCGGCTCGCAGAATTAGCACCCCGTTTCCTCTCCGTCAGGGGGAGCGGTCCAACTCCTTTCTGACGGCTGAATTTTCGAAACCGTGTTTCTAGGAAGCGAGTCCTCTTCCCCCCACCCCCGCTTTTAACAGCGACGAAGAAAAAACCCCCATAAGGCGAAAGCGGAGAGCAAAACCCCTTGTCCCCTTTCCCCTCGAAAACGATTGCGGGCGTCCGACCGCGAAGGGCACATACTGTGGGCGCTCGCACGCGTCCTCCCGAGCCCAGAGAGACGCGACGGGCGCCGAGGCGGGAGGCGAAGAGCCCCGCCGAGCACCGCCGCGGAAAGAACTCCCCGGAGCCAGGGGTAGCAATGGGGCAAGGGGCTGAGCCTTGGGTGCCGTGGGCGGGGAGACGCTTCCGGCTCGGGGAGGCGGTGAAGGGGCTCGGTTTGGGTTCGATTCGATTTGGTTTGGGGCGATATGCTTCTGCAGCTCCAGGAAGCCGTGTGATTTTCCCGGCGCTGTGTTTTGCCATAAAACGGCTGGGACACGGCGGGAGGGAGGCGAGCCGCCCCGGCTCCCGGTGCTGCCAGCCACCGGCAGGTACACCAGTGCCCGAGGAGGAGCGGACGGAGGGGAGGGTCTTCAGATGTGGGAGAGGGGTAGGAACGAAAGCGCAACCTTCATTAAGAACTTGTTAATTAGTATGTTCTTAATGGCTTACAACCAGGGTAACGAAAAAAAGGAGGGGATGAAAGGGGCAGGAGGGGAGTTTTTATGAAAGGGAAATTTTACTCCGGATCGGCGAGAAATGTGCACCCTCGGCCCCCGGTACGAGCGATACGACGACGAGAGAAAAGCCCAGGAGGGCCCCGGCCGGGGCTGCAGGTCACGGAGAGGGCCCGGGAACCCCGCGGCACGGATGCTACCCGGGAAGCTCTGCGGCCCGGGATAGCGGGCCCCGCTGCCAATCCCGGCCCGGGGGTGCGTGAGGACCAACCCCGCACACAGCTCAAAGGATGAGAGCCCGAGCAGACGTCAGGTCCGGCCGCCCCTGGCTGAGTCCCGGTACCGGGCGGTACCTGGGCTGCACGCTGCCCCCCCGCAAGTGGAGCCGCAGGGTCCCAGTCCCTGCGCTCTCGGAAGGGGCCGGGGCTCTTCCAGGTAACCCCGATAACGCCACCCGAGGCGAGAGCAGCTTCAGGCAGATTTTTGCCTTCGGTCACTTAAAACTTTCTTTTTGCCGTGCAGCCGCGTCGATAAGAGCCACCCTTTCTCCGGCGGGTGGAAAGAAACCAGAAGAGCGATATTTAATTCTTTTTTTTCAAGGTTGAATTTACACCCAAATTCCGCCTGCAAAGCTGGGGCGTGTTTTCCACCACCCCATGACGATTCGGGGAGGAACACTCGTGCTTCTCGCACGCAGCACTTAAGGGCTGCCTCGGCTCGAGTTTAGTGCCGCGGGGCCGTTTGCTTTAAAATAAAACACCGCGACTCCCAATTTACCGAGAGATCTGCACTTGTCTGCAATACCGGGGCGGGGAAGAGCACCGGTGACCACTGCAGCCCGCTCCCACCTCCCCAGCACCAGGCTCCGCGGGACGGCAGCCTCGTACCGCGGAGCGCAGCGGGAAGGGGAACCCACAGCCCCGGGGAGACCGTGAGGGGCGTGGGGGGGGCAGAACTTACCTCGTCCCCTGTCTACAAAACTAGTGATGGTGTTGGCGGATTTGGACGACTGAAAAAAGCTGGCGTTGATGCCCAGTTTCTCCGCGATAGAGTAAGTCCTGAACAGAGACAGCATGTACTCGTGGGGTTCCGCCCGTGGGAGCGCCCGGTCCATGGCGTGTCCCCCTTGCCGCGGGCGGTTTTCCCGTGGGGACCGCGTCACTCTGCGGCTGCGACCACCTTTGGAGGAAGAGGCGAGCTCCGAGGAGGCAGGGAGGGAAGCCGGGAGGCAGCAAGGTAAATCCCAGAGGAGGCTGGCGAGCAAGGCGGCGGAGAGCAGGGCCCGGCGTGCATTCATAGCGAGAGGCGGCGGCGGTGGGGAGGAAGAGGAGGGCGGCCCGACGTGCGGCTCCGGCGGCCCACGGAGCGGCGCGGGGACTGCGCGGCGGCGTGGCGCGGAGCGGCGACTGCACCCGGGCGGGCTCGGCCCGCAGCCGCCCGCCCCGCCCCGTGGGTACCGCCCCGCCGCGCACCGCCCTGTGGGGGCACCCAGCCCGCCCCCGCGGGGCGGTCCGCGGCGGGGCGGGACACCCCGTGGTCGGGTGCCTGGGGGTCCCTTTGCTCCCTCCCCGCTGTGCTCTCCACGCGGGAAGCGGACGCGAGGGCCGGAGAGAGATGCCGCGCGTCTTGCTGCCACCTCTCGGGTACCGCTTCTCATCAACCCAGCGGTGCTGTCATCTGTTCAGGTGCCTCACAGGTTCTCCGGGTTTGAGTGTAGGCAGATTCGTGAGATGCTAATGATTTTAGCATCTTGCAGACTTGAGGCTCTTTGTATTTCCGTGGCTACGTGCCCGAAAACTTGTCACAAAGCAGGGGTCTTATAAGAAGGAGAATTTGGTGGCAAGTGAGGGACTCACCTTGGGATGTGCCAGCTAGCAACCTTGAGGCTGGCCCTGATACCCATTAGAGAAGAAGGGGAAAGCATAGGAAGAGCCAGAGACCATTCTTGTCTCAAAATCTTTAAATCAGCCACCAAGAGGGGACCAGCCCAAGTGGAGCACAGTGCCAGGCTGGGGCCTGGCAAAAAACAGCGCTGGGCACTACTGGGCAGTCAGCACTGTCAAGATAATCAGAGTAGCCTAGGGCAGGCAGGAAAGATTCCTCAAAGCAGAGTACACATTTGCCTTGTCCTGGTCATGCGAAAGACAGCAGTGGAGCAGAAGTACGAGGATTCAGAAATTCACTCACCCCTTTTCATTTGGCTTTTCCGAGGTGCATTCTTCAGCATAAAACTGGTGTCAGTTCTCCAATGGTTTCATCCAACCACCTGTCTAGGGTTCACAGCCATGACAAAGCACAGAAACAGGCTTGTATTACTCTACCTGTCCTGATCACTACTTTCTTCTCCTTCACCTTCTCATCCTCCTGCCTGAACCATGGCACTGCTGCTGCAGGCAGCCACAATCCACCCTCCTCCACTTCCCCGTGTGGCTTTCCTCTGCCCTGTGCTGAGCGTTCCTCCTTTCCTGTCCTGATCTCCCACTGTCCACTTCTTCCTATCTCTCCTATCTGCCCCAGCTCTGCCACTGGTGGATTTCCTTGTAATTCCAATAAGAGGTCATGTGTGTTTAGCTATGAAAGCCTGGTCCATAGGAAATAAAGGGAATCTGAGATCTCTGACCATGCTCCTCCATCAGCTGCCATTCTTCATGCAGTCATACACTGGACTTGTGAACTCGTCTTTTTCTTCCCTGTTCTCATTTTCCCCTAAGAGAGCGCAGCTCATGCCTGGGCTTTTGGCACCACTCCCAGTGCAACACAGGATCAGCAGGATGAGGCAGATCACGACAGGGCATTTGAAGCAGGCTTCTAGCCGTGCACATCCCAGTTTGCCTGTGGGGTGCTTAGTCCCACTGTGTTCCCCATCTCCTATGGAGATATGCTAGGGACTATGAGGAACACAAGGGGAACATTCAAAGCAAGTGACAGGCTCAGGTTCCAAGTGAACCACGCTGCATCTCTACTAGAAAAAAAAGATAATTCCAAGACAGGAGCTCACACTATCCTCCAGCCCTCCATACATGGCTTAGAGAGGTCCCTGGTGTAGTTTTGGCCCATGCCAACTAGCACTTTCCCAGCCAATACCCAGGTCTGTTACAAGTTATGGCTTGTGCCAGGGGCTGTCCCAGATGGCCATTTGGATGTGCCCATGTGGATGTGGGACACATCATACAGCTGGGATTAGAGAAAGGGGCCCATCATTGCCTTGGCTTCTTTTTAGCACGATAGATGTACTGCGAGGTGCTGGCAGATGAACTGTGAAGAGACAGAGCTACAAAAAAGTATCAGTGACAGTGCAGAAATGAGGCAAGTGTTCTGCAAAACCATTTCCCACTTCATTCTGTCCCATTTCTTCACCCCCTTTTATTTATTGTGCTTTCACTTCTCCTGTGTATCCTCTGGCATCACTGACACCCTCCTGACCACTACCCTCCCTTTTCATCAGCTGCTTTCTGCACTGGAGCGTCCCCCCTCCTCCTGTCCCTTTGGCTTCTCTTTTCTGATGCCTCACTTTTGTGGCTTCTGCTCCCCTTTGCCACTCCCATCCTCTCTGCTTTGTAATTTGCATTTTGGCTATTTTTTTCTCACCATGACCCAGTTCCTTCCGGAGCCTTATCATCACTTTTTTGTTTCCTTCTGCCCCTTTTGTGTCCTATTCACTTATTCCATGCTCCTGCTGGCTATCTCCAATCAGCTGCCCAGCTCCAGTTTCTCCTCTGTCAACTTCTGCCCAACCCTAGCCCCCCAGGCTCTTTCTTTTCTCTCCTGCTGTATTTCATTGTCCTGTTTTTCTTTTCTGATATTGTTCCCACTTCCCACATCCCCTCCTTGTGGTCCCAAATGCTGCTGCTGCACGGCTGCCCTTTCCCACTCTCACTCTGCTGGTTTCCAGGGTCCCCTCTGGTGCTCCCGGAGTGTCTGTTCCCTTCCTGCCTTTGTCTCTTGGTCTGTCTCTCCTCTTCCCTCTTTGTTCTCAGCTTTTTCCTCCCTTGGCCTCCTCCTCTCCCAAGGGGAGGTGGTTTCATGCTAATGCAAAGCTGCAAGGTCTCAAGAGGAACTTCCATCAGCCTGATTTAATTTCTACCTGCTGCTTTTGCGTGTTTTAACGCATTCTCTAAAACTGACTTGGATGGCTGCTTTGCAGTGTCACTTCTTTATCAGGGGCCCGACCTGAAGCCCTCTGTAGCCAGCAGGGGCTTTCCTCTGGCTCTTGGGACCTTTGAGGCAGTGTGGAGGCTGAGGCCCTGCTGAGGCAGATGTCCCCCGTAGCAGCCCAAGGCTGTTGCTTAGCGGGTGAGAGTGCACACAGGTAGCAGTGCCAGCCATCAACAGGCAGTGCTGCTTTCCAGCCTGTTTCTCAAAGCTTTAGGTGGCTCAGGGTTGTCCCTGTGCCGTTTTGGAATACAATGCCATTGTCCAATACAGCTAATTGCCAAGACAGTCACTTAAGGGAATGACAGAGCATGGAACTGTGGGGATGTAACAATTGTGGTGCCTCATGGAGCAACACAGGCAGGTCACTGAGAGGGACTTGAATATATTGAGCCATCTTAAGAAGTTCTGGTTTTGATTGTCCCTGAGAAAACTGTGTGGAACTGGACCTGAGAACTGCAGGCAGGAGTGGGCACTTTGTGGGGCAGCATGAGAATGAATCAGTGCCTGTGAGACACTTGAGATCCCTGCTTCAGTGCATGGCAAAGAGTGAAATAATGGCAGCAACAATAAAAAGAGTAAAATAATAGCAGCCACCAGAAAAGAAGAATAGTGTTTAAAAAACTTGTTTCCTTTCTGGTTTTCTCAACAATAAAACTTGGCCAGATTTCAGTTTATAATTGCATTATACATATTTTGTAACTTTTTTTTTAAATTTCAAATAAGTTTCTCAGAACTAAAGCAATTTGGAGACTGCAAAAATGCAGTTTTAAAACTAGTTTCATTAATTTGCTTGCACTAGCACACATCCCATCTTTCACATTTTTTCTTTCTGTGAATTTGCTATTCTGGGGAAAAGTAAAAATGAATGGAGACAAGTTTGAAAGTCAGGAAGCAGTCCAAATCAAGTGCGATTTCTTTCATCTGGAAGTGTAATGGAAATTTCTCTTGCTATAACCATAACATGAGTGGCCATGTTGAGGAAGAATGACAGAGGTTAAAATTCATCCCTGAAAAGTGGTCAAGCTAAGACATAAGCATCAGTCATTTCACCTCTGGTTTGTGGTATTTTGTAAGACTTTCTGTGGGACATAAGGGATATGAGTAAAGAGTTGATCAGTTTGTAGACATTCCCCCTTAGTATATTTTTTTTCTTCAAGCATCATCTAGGTTGAGGCTTGTTTTAGCATGAACGATCCGTTGTAGGATTTTTATTTCTGTGAACAAAAATAATCTTTTATTAGGATGACTAGAAAATGTACCCCCTCAAACTATGGGTTTTTCCCCACTTTAGCACAATAGGCTCCAAAAAGGCTGTGGTTACACCACATAATCAGGGGGCAGGGATTCCTACCAGCACAGCAGTTAGCACATTTTCCAAACTGCCCGTGTAGTCCATATGTGCTGGTTTTCAGAAAAACACCAGCCTCCACAAGCCTTGGATTTGAAAATGAGATTTTTTTTTCAAAGGCCCTGGTTCTGAGGCATTAAATTTTTACTCTTTTAGCCTCAGCATTTTTAGCACCTCTAATCTTTTCTGCAGTGCTCCTGAAAAGGTTGGTTTTTAGTGCTTCACAGTGTCAGGAATATTTCTTTTCCAGTAGCTATATTTTGGCCCAGGAGTTGTTTGCCCTTCCCCACATGGATCTTCTCTTATGGATAATGGGCCAGACCCTCTCCCTGCCTCCCTCCCAGCTGAGCTGCCCTGCTTTTGGCTGAGAGTACCTTTTGAGATGGAGCACCAAGCTCCTTCTCTGCTGCCCTCATTCTGAACCATCATATTAGCCAATTTATTTTCCTTTACACAGAAAACCATCCTTTTTTCCTAAACATATTTACTTCAGCATGCCCCATCTCCAAACCATCAACATAAACCTCAAAAGTCTATGCAGATCAAGATTTTTAATTGCCCAAACTATGGTGTGTGAACTAATAGCAGACAAAGGAGCATACCCAAATAAATAGGGTTGCTGTAGGAGTCTGAAGTACCTCCTGCATTGTGGTCCTCCAAAGAAAGTCCTGTTTCACTTTCCAAGCATCCCACGAGGGATCTGCACCTCTCCCAGCACTCCACAGCCTGCAGAGCTCTTCCAGATGAGTCCCTCCATGTTCCAGCTCAGTGGAGGCTTGTGCAGCCCCACAGCATGGGGACAGGCTTTCCCATCTCTCTGCCTTTGGCTCCTGCTTTTGGTGGTTTGTCTTTTCACAAGAAAAGTCGGGAGAAGGAGCAGGGCTGAGCCTATGCATCACTGTTACTTTTTGCAGTGTTTTATTTTGCCACAAAACAGTGGCAACTTTGCTTCTCTGCAAGCTCTCTGCATTTTTGTCACTGTCTTAGATTGGAACCACATTGTCTCTCACTCACAGTTAAAAACTTAATACATGGACGTGAAGAGTGAAGTCACTCCTGCATTCTTCGTGCATCAAAACACATCCTGACATCAGGAAAACAAATTGCAGCCTATAGATCAGGAGGAAGAGAAGAAGTTTGCAACAGTGATACTGTTTTCTTTTGCTCTGATGTAGAAAATTAAAATGATGTAGGAAATTGTTTTTCCTGTTTAGGAGAGATTTGATTTTGAAAAATTACTGCTACCTTTGTAAACATTAAAATAGATGCAATAAAGATGTGAAATTTCACACAGGGGATCCACAATGTTTGTATAATTATAAGCATATGGTTACTTTACACGAAGTCTCTGTTATACTTTTATTTACTAGTGCTTGGGGAAAACAGAGGTTCTCAAATTCAGTGTTTATTTACATGTATAGGGAATGTCACAGTCTCCATTAACCTGTCATAATCTGTATTTCTGTCTTGGAACTTCAGCTATATAAACCAAACCCCCACTCACACCATCATTTCTAATTTGTTCAGCTGCTCTGCTTAATCAGACAATTTCTGTAATTTTAAAGAATGTATATCCTGCTGCTGGTGGCAGGATGAGAACTGTTTACCACCTCAGTGCCTGCTTATTTCAGCTCTTGAGGGGGTAAAAGTGAAAGCTGTTGCTTCGATGCAGTTTTCTTTGTTCTGAGGAATTTTGTGGGACTTTAATTTGTTGTTTTCTCTTTAGTCTGAATTTCTGAGACTGTGAACCAGCCCTGGAGGATACTCAGCATTTTTTCTTTGATATCCACAATTCCTGATTTTTTAGGACACAAAAGGAACTCAGATCCAGCAGGATTCAGCCCTCAATTTGTGGGCTGAATTACATTATTTTTTGTCTTTTATACTGAATGGCCATATGCCTAGGGCTGTTCTTTGCTTCAGGAAGTGTGGGAGCTCATATATGCACAGTAACTTCACATTTTAGAAAAAAGGTGAAATAGTTAGCAGAATTTTTTTTCATTTTTCCCTTCTATGTAAGAATAGGGACAGTTTTGATAAGCTAGATTTAACTGTGCATTTGGGTTTTTTTGGGGGGAATACCTCAGCTCAGACTTCCATCTTTGGCTTCACTCAAGCTGGTGCTATTAAATGACGCTTGCTGTTATGAATGATCAGAACCACACGTTCTGACTGGAGAGGGACAGGGACATAGAGGAAATTCCTTTCAAAAGAAGATGAAGGAACCTATTCAAGTGTTGCATCACTGCAGTCTGGCCTAACAGCACAAAGAAATTTATTTGCATCCTTTTATTTTACAATTCCTTTCTCACCCATCTCTTTTTCCTTCATGTCCCTCTTGTCACTTCAGCACTGCATGGCCACGTGGAGCATGGCAGCTGGGTTTTTCTTACAGACCCTGAGATAACTTCAAGATGTCTTGGTTACTGTTCTGTTACCAGTTCTGGAGAGAAAATGAGCACTTACGTGACACCTCAGAGGTGCGGGTACCAATCTCATCCCTACTCACACTACCTCAGGAGTGTCATCATGTGTCTCCTTACTGTTGTTTCTGCTTATTCATTGTTTCAGCTACAAACTCTTCAGGACAGGATCTACTTCCCACCATGCCACTGTCATATAATTATTTTCTTTGTAGGGAGAATTTAATTTTTCCCTACATTAGTTCAAAGCAATCCACCAGTGCTAGCTCTGCCGAGCCCACTGGGTGTTGCTTACTGCCTTCCCAGACCACGACCTGGAGCCATTTGCCCTAGAGAAACCCTTCAGGAGCAGTGCAGGAGAGCCACTGCATACAGATCCAAACCAGGGAGATGCCAATGGAATAGGCTCTGGCAAACAGAACAAACTCCTGGGAAGTATAAAATCCATTTTGACCCTTGGTAATGCTTTGATATTGGAAGGAGTTGGGCTGCAGCTGTCCTCAGGCTGGGGATAGTCCCTTGTCCAGAGAAGTTGTGCCTGAGGATGGTGGCAGGGGAAGGAGAGGCACAGGCTGAACTCTGTGATGGTGACAGCTGTCACAGTAATTTCACCCTTTTCCCCTTCCCTGTTCTTTGGTTCACTGAAGAGGGAGTGAAAGGCATAGAGGGGAAGAGGAGGGGATCAAGGAAAGACAGGAAAAGGCAAGCTGATAGTGGTTTTATGCCAGAAGGTTAGAGGCCAGCTAGATCTTCCCCATTAAACAAAGGGACTTGCTGTGAATTCTACTCCATCTCAGAAAACATCCCCGCGTGTTGCAAGTGTTCCTTTCCCTTTACATTTCTTTCCTGCATTTTAAAATCTCTGTAATTTGGAAAAGCCACTTTTCTTATCCCTGTGACAAGAGAGACAGGCACAGCAAATGGGAGCTGATGATTTGCCCTGGAGGAACAGTTGAAGTATTTCTGCAAGGGACAGTGCTACAACACAGTCCCATGCCTGCCAGCAGCCACAGGGAGCCTCCATGCTCCTATCCCAGCCAGCAAGAGCATCCATCCTTTATAGGTCCCAAATTAACTTAGCTACTTTGCTCAGGAAAAGATGATTAAACAAGCAGTAAGATGCTATCATTAGAGGCTTCCTAATAAACTGTGACTATAAATACTGGCATAGGAAGGACAAAGCTTTCTCAAGCTAAGCATGTCAGAAGGCAATATTTCCTTCAACATTGTCCACAAAATGTATTGGTTGACCAAAGTGTTTATCAGTGCTACCTCTTAGGAAATCAACAAGTTCATTTTCAGTTCCTCTGACTGCTTTATATTTAATGCAGTGATGTGGTTACCTATTACATAAAACTGCATCATTAAATAGATTCCTCAAACCATTTCCACACCACAAAGGCAAAAGACTTACTCAAAAGAATGGCAAGGCTCAAAATGAAGCATTCACCAGCTAGAGAACAGCAAAGCCCTCTTGCCTGTAGCATATTTTGTTTCCTTTGCAGCTTGATCATAATTCTGAATTCCCTTATTTTTAATGCTTGTTCTGGGATTAATTAAATCAGCTGGTCTGATCCTGGAGCTGCTGATGTGTACATTTATTCTTAATGTATGGTGGGGTTTTTTCTATATAAGGGAGCAGTGGCAGCAAGCCGGAGCAATGCCAATGTGCTGTATCAAGCAAAGAGCTCTAAAGCAGAAGTGTTTGTTGGAGTATTCTTCCCCATTGTTGCCAATGCTGCCCTGGCATGGGGAATCACTTCCACACCTCCTACATGTGCATGGCTGCTGGTGTGAGCAGACACGGTGAGTCAGGAGGGAACTGGGAGTGATGGCAGAATAAGAATATTAGTGCATTTACAAATAAAATTACGGGCATGGCCTTTTCCTGGGTATTTTATCTGTGCCAATCAAGCAGCAAAAAAGTCCTTTAAAAAAGCCAAGCTGAAACTGTGCAAACAGTGTAGATAACAACCCTCACGCTCACTGCGGATCTAACAGAATAGATGTGCGATAGCTTGGGAGGTGCTGGTTTGCCTCTGAATGTCTGAGCTGGACAGATTTGCTCACTTTGGATGTGGGCCCAAAGCCATCCACAGGCAAGGGGAGTGGGCTGGGGCAGAGAGCTGACCTTTTTACTGCAGGGCTGGCCTACGGTCATGAGGAGAAACCTGCTGCCGTTCAGCCCGCAGCGCCTTTTCATCAGCGCTGCTCTCACTGACAGTAATGGGAATTATGGTTGCAGTTTAACTTTCTCCTGTGCCAGGGTAGAGCCGCACACAGTCCTCCTCTTTATAAAAGAAGACCAGGCACTCTATAACTGCTAAGAACAAGCTGTCTGAAAGGTGTTTTATTAACTAAAGTTGGGGAAGAAAATGAAACTGAAAAGAATACGACTGCATATTAAACTACATGAAGTGGTCATGACAACTGGGAATCTCAGTATCATAAAATTTTCACAGCTGGATGCAATCAGTGGGGATTTTCCATTTTCCTTTTTTGTTAAGCTTAAGAAAGAAAAAGAGGAAGAAGAAAAAAAGAAAAATAAAAGCTTCATTTTACTTGAGCAAGCTTTTTATCCAGCTCAGCTTTCTTTGCTTAATAACAGAAGTTGTCTTTACTTCTCTATAAATCTCAGCACTGTCCTTTTCCCGGGGCAGGGATTCCACAGCTGGAGGTGTTCAATATCCCCAACAGCAGCACGACAAGGAATGGAAACCAGAGAAATGCATGTTATAGGGAGACTTCCCCCGTGCATATGCAATTTTCAGAACTTACCAAATAATTAATCAAAATCAAATTTTGCCTCACAATTCATCAAAACTCAACCGTGCCTGAAATCCCACAGTAGTTCTTCAGCAAAAGGACAAAGTTCCACGGTAAGTCAGCAGAAACAATTTAATGTTTGGCTGGGCATCTTCCATTTCTTTGCATGTAGTCTCAGCCCAGGCTTTTACTTAGGTACCTTTCTTTCTTTAGCACTGCTTGCTTCCTGGTAATGTCAGCACTTGCCTTGAGGTAGCTGAAGAAACATTTCACAGCCTGAGCTTTATCAGACCTATAGAAACAGAGGGCATTACTGAAAATAATACAATGGATTTCCTACCCCCACAAAAAGCACACGTTTAAAAAACAAGGTCAGAATTGTATATAATTTATGGAATGGTATTCCTTGATAGCTCCAGTGAGGACTGGCTTATTTGTCCAGGGAGTAATAGGATATTATTCAGCATAACTGAGTTTGATGGCTCTCTGTCTGACTTGCATGGCTTTGCTTAGGCAGCCTTATAAACAAGCCTGTTTCCTCAGTTCATTGTTATTTCTCTGTCTGTTAAAATGCAAACTGACTCCAATCTTCTGGCTTCACCTTTCAATGCTTACATATGCATTTTTGTTTACTAAAATAACTTCATTTTTCCTTTACTGATGGCTCATGAAGCCTACAACAGCATCCACACAACTGAAGAAAATCTTCTCTTGTTGCATTTTCAGCCTCCCTAAATCCCACTTGTCTCCAAAGTCACAGGTTTTCCAGAGCAGAGGTTGAATTCTGTATAAACTCCTAAGCCCTTGTTTTGAGGACTGTGGATGTGCTTTGCCTTTCCGGAGAGACTCAGCCCTGCACATTCGTACTGAGGGTCAGAACAAGGCAGAATGGAGCTCTGAGGATGCAAAAAGAGCAGATGTCACCTGGGGAATTTTCACCTTCAGTCTCACAGTTCCTTCAATGGTTGCCCTAAATCATGTTTTCCGTGTTCTTCCACAAAATAATTTGGAAACACCTGTAGAAGAGCCAAAATAAACACTAGCAGATGGTGTTTGGAAAATGTCAGGGGCTGCACTTTGATGAGGTGCCTGGGAAGGGAGCCGAGCACATCACCTGGCAGTGCCCCTATCAGTGAGCTGTGCAGGAAACTGGTGGGCAGTGAAATGCTGGCTGGGCTTGGTGACTGCACAGACCTGGGATGGAGACTGTGTCAGGACTGTGAGGGACTCCTGAGTGCTGGGCTTGCTTCAGTCCCAAATGTCTCTAATGGAAGTAAGCAAAGATGCTGTGTGTGCTTTGAGCAGAGGTGTAAACTCAGAGCCACTAGCACAAATTAAATGATCAGAGCAAAGAGACAAGAGATAAGCTTTTCTATAGAAAGCTGGTTCAAAGTACAACCAAACCACCATGCTTGGACTACATTATGTATTTCAGAGGCTTGTGCAAGGCATTGCATGGGGTTAAGAAAGAGAAATTGCTGCTCAGGGGGTCCTCGGGAGGATCACCGAGCCATTCCACACATCACTCCAAATGAACTAGCAGCATCCAAGTGAAAACCCGGGCAGTCAGGGAATGAACGTCCTCGGAGGGAGATGTCTGAGTGAAAACGGGCATCGTGCTGGCACCTGATGGGCGGCACCACTAGGTGACACGAAATGCGCTCTGTGAGACCGGCACTTGGGCCCCGAGCAGCCTTTTCCCCCTTAAGGCCAACATCTGAGGAGTGCGCGGGCTCTGCGGGGGGCACACGGCGGAAGGGCTCTGCTCCCGTTTCCTGACCTCCTCCTCGCACCTCCAGCTTGCGGACGGCCCGGAGAGCCCGGCGCGCTCCGACCCCCGCCAGGGAGAGAGGCCAGAGGAGGGCACGGGCGGCCCCTTCCCCCAGTTACCGGGACAGGGACCCGCTCCGGTGCCGCCCGGTGCCGCCCGGTGCCGCCCGGTGCCGCCTCGCTCCCACCCCCTCCCGGGGGCGGCCGGGCCGTGCCCGGGGCGACAGCGCCACCTGGCGGCCGGAGCGAGCCGCGCGGCGGGCCCCGGCCAGCCCCTCCCCCACGGCCTCCGCTGGGTTCTCCCGGTTGGGATTCCAGCTGGGACACACAGGCGCCCTCCCCGCTCTGTGTCCCTGAGCGCCGCTGTGACAGCCACACGGGCCTTTTCGAGGACGGTTCCCTTAATTTTGTCTCCGTTCCCTGGAGCAGCGCTGCCCATGGGGTTGTTCTGCTGGAGGGCCTCCATTTCCCAAAAATTTCTGAGCTTTTTGTGTTCATTTGTTCCACATGCTTATTCGAGTAGGATAAGCATGTGGAAAGCAGGATCCCGCAGACCGATTCTCCCGTATGACACTTGCCTTGCATGCTGCAAGGATCTAGCAGGAATGACAGCGCAGACAGGGAGCAGCTACCGAGAGCATCCATGCTGAGGAAACCAGAAGGTAAAAGCTGAAACAGTGGGCATCCAGCTAAATCACACAGCAGGATTATGAGATAAAGGGGTTTATCACAATAGCGAAGAGGAGAAATGCCAGAAATATGAAAAGTTGAAAGTTATTTTCCTACACTTAGCATAAGTCTGGAAAGAGTGAAAGGTTTGGAGAGAAGCAGCTCAGTATGTGCTGGTCTGTGGGCAACCTGATGGGTACAGCAGCTACCCAGGGGACTCCTGTGGCCTTTGCAGCAGGTGTTCTCGCATAGAATACAAATTTTCCAATGATTTATGGTTTTTTCTATGTCCTTACAGGACAGCTTTGTAAGTAAACCCTCTGTGAGCTCTTCCTGAGACTACAGGCTGACAAAGGTACCCTGCAAAATGATAATGCCAGCATGAGCTTCGGGAGCGGTTCTGTAACTCATGCAGACCTGGGCACATATATGAGGTTGTCCTGGAGCCAAACCCTGCTCCATGTGTCACTCACCAGTGCCAGAAACACCAGCTTTGTCCCTAGATTACTCTTTGCTACAGGTGTAGAGTGCTAGACCACAACTGTGGCAGATGGAGTCATGTTACGTTCAGTTTTGTCACCTCTGCTAGATAGCAATGACTTCTGTCAAACCACCAAGAGGCTGGCAATGCCAACAGGCACAGTAATGTCTAACAGAGTCTGTCTGTCTGTCTGTCTGCAGGAACAACATACAGGCTTAGCATCCAAATGGTCTCTGAGACGATACATGTGATTCTGCAGCTCTGCTTGCACAACCAGGACTCAGGTGCAGAAGTGAGGTTCTTCCGTGGCACCCAAGCCCTGCAGGTCCTCGTTTTCCACTCCTTAGAAAGCTTTCTTCTTGATGTAGAATGAGCTTCTAATGATTTTTCTTTTCTAACATTCACATACATTCCATTCTTTCAACTTACTGATGAGTGTAGCAGCCTGCTTTCCATTTTCACAATGTGTTTTGCCCATGAACTTAATTTTCTCATCAGATTTTGGGAGCTGCAGAGGCACTTGGAAAGTTCTTGGCTCATATGCACTGCACCAGACCACACCTTCTCCTTGAGGAATTCCCAGGCTTTCAACTCAAGACTGTGATCTCTATAAACCCTTGTCTGTGATGTCTGAATATTTGTAATAGTTCTCATTGTTCAGGATTTAGCTCCATCCAAGTGCATGGGGTGACTTGCCATTCACCAGCAGATATGTTCCAGGCTTCCTCCTGCAAATTTTTCTCACCTCTCCAAGCTCTGCTGTGTACACCAGCAAGCTGTCAAGGAAGACAAGGAGAAGAAAATTGTGGTCCCCTCAGAAGTCAGCAGAAAACTTTTCACCTGCTTTTGCAGAGTCCATGCCATGCCTTCCCTGCTGACCCTGCCAGTGCTTGGGCAGTGTCCCAGCTCAGCCCTCAGTGAGGACTTTGGGCTGTTCCTGTTGTGAGCTGCAGCCCGGTGAGGTGCCTGCTGCCTTGGGAGGTGTGAGCCTCGCTCAGTGCCCGTGTCCTGCTGGGTCAGCCACTGGCTGTCTGTGCTGCATCCACAGAACTGCACAGCTGCAGGTCTGGAAGGGGTTTGTGAGAGAGAGGAGAAGGACCACTCCTAAACACAATCTCTGGGTGTGAGAAAGATGGAGTCTTCAAATTGTGCCTGGACTAACTCAGTGCTTTGTAAGCTTTGGTGCAAGAAAAGGGAGAGCCTGGGATTTCCAGTGAAAGAAAAACGTCTACAGAAATAAATAAAATTTAAGATTAATGGAGCTGTAAGAACAATAATTGCAGAACTACATGCTGGTAAATTTTTATCACACAATAATACATATGGTACCAGCAAAGAGAGACTGTTTTCTTTGCTTAAGCAGATGAACTACCGCACATTTATAAAAGCAACCATTCCTATTCTCTTACACTGTTTGGAATATGTTTGAAACGCACAGTCAAGTGTGGGGAAGTGTCCAAAAGAGTTGCATCTGTCTGGTTCATGACTGACAGGAAAGGCCAAGCAATTATCTGAACTCCTGATGGGACAATTTTGTTCAGATGTATTTTGGGGTCAGGAGGAAAGGATTTCATCAGAGAGAGTTCTTCAGCTTATGAAACATACAATGTGTCCAAAACAAGGTCTGAAGTTGATTAGACATAAGTATTCAAAAGGAAATGATTTACATGACAGCTCTGGATGTATCGTCCTCTCAGTAAGATCTGACCCAGCAAGGCTGAGATAACTCACTTATGAAATAGGGCTTGTGGACCCAATTAGGCTTTTTTTTTTCTTTTTCCATTGTAATGTTTTGCAGAGAATTAGTATATAAATCTTCAGGAACCAGGTGGAAATGTAGGAACAGTTCCTCAGCTGGTGTAAATGAGCGTAAGTCCACCAGCTGGAGTGCTGGAAAACCAGGGCCGTGGTTTCTAGATGGGCTGTCAGGTTTTGCTGTGTTTTGATGCTGTTTGGCAGGGCTTTGAAAGAGGCAACACAATTGCCCAGGCAGTTACAAGGCTGCACACGTGTGTGGCATGTGCTGCATCTTTTCCTCCAGTGCAGCAGATGCCACACACATGCACAGCTCTGTCATGGCCACAGGGTCCAGGGGGTCTGCTCAGGAGAAAAAAAATTTTGCCCTTGTTACACAGGGCTTTGCCACCGTGAGTATTTTGGGGACACCTGCTGCTGGCACTGAGAGGCAGCAAGAGCATGAGGATTTTGTCTGGTGCAGCATTTTCCTGCTCTTTTTCACCCACAAACCATAGAGGCTGAGTGCCTTCATAGGAAAAGATCACACAGAAAGTATAAAAAATAAAATAGTTGCCTTTCATGTCTCCTCCTCCATTTTCCTGTTGCCTTTTTTGGTTTTTTGAGGAGGGCAGAGTGGGCATGGTAGGACAGCAGACAAAGCAGTCTATTTGCAAATGTTTCATTCCTGGTGTGTTTAAACATTGTTGTTTATTTCTATGCATTCTGCATTTTAGTCTTATACATAAAACATAGAGTTTACTGTGAAAGACTGAGAATGAATATTTTTAAATTCAAGCAGGTTCACTTTTTAAAGCTTTCTTCTCACAGATGAGACCTCTTTCTCACACCTTCCTAGAGGGCTTCGCAAAGGTCCCTCATGCTTTTAGCAAGACAGGCTTGATGTCTCTGGAAGATTTATTAGGAGTCACAACTTAATCAAGGAACCAAGGAAGATTCATTTTTCATGCAATGTGTACAGCATCATCACCTGAGAGGCTCAGCACTAGTAAATCTTGCTGGCATACTGTGGAGGGTGATCCCAAATTTTCAGACTCCCCAAATGCAAACTGAAGGGATACACTGCTTTATGTCTCCTTCCAAGCTGAAAAGAAATATGTTTGAGAAATAAGCCCTTTAGATGGCAATTTAATTTGGGGCAGATGTGCCCAACAGCCATGACATCATCCTTAGGCAGGTCTTTTCTCCCTCTCCCCTCACCCCCTCCCCAGCTTTACAGGAAAGGTATGGAACATAAAGGGATTTATCAGGTGTCTTATCATAAATGTGCTTTATATCCTGAAGTGCATCTGTGAGCTGGTTCTCATAGGTAAAACCAGCTGTTAGTTTTGAATAAGGACAGATAAACAGAAAAAAAAAAAAAGATTGTACGCAGGAAAAATTTCCAGCCATTCTGTATGTTGTGAGAAAGAAGAATAAAACCAAGAATAGATATTTGGTCTCTAAGCATGTGATTTCTTTCAATGTCAGGACTGTCATTGAATTTGCTTTCATCTGAAAGGAAATTCAGCTCTGCATTCAGCAGCAAGCAGTGCTGTTCTCTGGGCACCTGGAAAGCCATCTTTGGCTGAGAGATGAGGCTCTGTCCATTTAATCACTGGCACCTCTGCCGAGGCAGCCAATGCAGGCAGACAGGAATCCTGCCTGTCACGTGGCCAAAAGGCTCTCTGAACTCCCCTCCTCAAAACTTCCAGCCACCAACAAATTGATTTAACATTGATTAACAATTATGCCTGAGGAGCACATGGATGTCAGAAGTTAGGTGCCAGTGGCCTGGAAAGCACCAAATCAATTTAAGTATCCCTTTGGAGAATACAACCCTGGAGACTAAATCACAGCCTAGGATCAGGTGGATTTTTGAGTCCAAAGTCCCAATTTAGATGTGTTTTATGTTACCTAGATCTTGCCCCTGTTTCATACCAGAAGAATTATACTAGAAGGACAAAACATGAAGCTTCAAGCTGTGTCAGGCATAAAGGAATCTTGTAGCATGCTTTTGTAGGTGTAGCATGGAAAGATTTTGTCTCCATTTTACATAGGTATATTGGGAAGCATAGAAATACCTGAGTCTTTTTTCAGAGTTTTTTAATGTTGTGGTTTTGGGGTTTTTTATGTGGAGGCCTTTCAGTTTTCAAAGAGCAGCAATGTCCAGCCGTCTGAAAAGAAGGAAAAGACCTCTTGGTACAGTGCAGCTTGTAAAGGGGAGCATATAAGATACCTCATCGTTTAGCCAGCGCTCGTGCTCAACCATGCTGAACCCACTCTGTGGCAGAAAACCCCCTGTGCTTTCACCACACAAACCCTGCTTGTTTTCTTGGGTGAGGGGGAAAAGTGCCTGCTGTGAGGAGAAAGGCTGCTGGGACAAGGAGTATTGCTCATCACCACGCAGCGCCTGCTGGGAGTACAAGATGATCTGTGCTGGTGCTAATAAACCAGGGGAAGATTGTCATGTCCATAAAAGCATAAAGATCTGCCTAAATGAAAAAAGAGGAAGGAAAAAATGCTAAGTGAGAATAAAAGTGAACTTCAGAACTCACTCTTTTTGCTCTTTAAATATCTGTGGCCAGCAATGCTCACAGGGAGTGCCAGGAATACCAAAAGGTTGAGGAAGGGTGAGTGCTAGCAGTCTCAGCCTTTTCACACTTGTTGCTGCTGAATCATAAAAACTCCACATAGCTCCACATAGCCCTGTATGGGGCTGTGTGAGCTATTGCCAAGAGAGTGATATCTCTGGACCAGCACAGCTTTCCAATGTGGGGAACTGCACTGACCATTCTGAGGGAACCAGGGGGTAAGGTTTATCCAAACATAATAGAAATTGTGTGTCTGGGGGTAAAAAAAAAAAAGAGATCAGGATGAAACTAATTTTTACTGCAACCATTTATTTCTTGGCTTTGTGAAAACTGTTTCAAGTCATTGCCTTTCTTTAGGAGGGTCAGGAGGCCAAATCCAATGATAAATACAAAACTCTGAGATCATTATTCCCTTCTTGGACTTTAACTGACGAAAAGCCCCATTCTGTTTGGCTGGGCTGCTGTCCAAAGCCCAGTGACCACCCTGCTGCAGCAAAATGCTGAGTTAGGGTATTCTTGAAAACCTAAAACATCACTTATGCTTTTCCTGATAGGAAACAGATAAAAGTCCACTGTGTCTCTATCTTTAATTGTCCATACCCTTGTGGTCCTCTTCCTCTAGACTTGACAGACCCCTATTGCAGTTGAAGGGTGTAGCAGTTGGGGCTCTTGATGCCAGCAGAGGTTTTAGTGCCAGGATTTCACCCCTTGAAGGCAGGGGAAGACTGGCTGCTGGCCAAGCAGCATGTGGGCAAGGCTGCCTTAAGCCTGACTCTGCTGAGCTTGTGCTCCTGGCTGAGCAGGGACTGAAACACCCATCTAGATGCTTTTTAAAGGTGTCCACCAAAATCTGGGTTGAGACTATCTTCTTCACTGGTATTAGCAACATCCACAGGATCTTGGTTAAAGTACCATTTGCCTTGTTTTAATCTGGGGCATGAATTCAGTGCATTTTCTGAACAGTCTTCAACACGGATTTCCAGTTATCCTGTATGTTCAAGCTGGAATATTTTAATGTTAAACTTCATCTTAGTTCTAAGTAAGGATGAGCATTTCAGGACAAAAAGAAACCCAAACCCCTTAAACCTATCCCCTCCCACTGCAGTAGGTGAAACTCACTTTCCACAAGAATTCCCAAGCAAATTATGGCAAACTTCCCCAACTTCTCTGCAGCTGCACTGGCAGGGGGCCAGCAGGCTAAAGGCAGTATCATATTGAATGTAAAGGTGTAATATACATAGCCCAGAGCTACCAGCAAAAAAGGCTCTGTCCTGAATCCTGTGGCTGCAGAAGCTGCTGTGACACCCAATATACACTCAGCCCTGGGCAACCAAAAGGTGTACTAAAAACTATTTGTCTCTTCCCTAGCAATAAAGTTCTGTCACTCCTGCAGCATCCTCTTCAAGCTCGAGCCTGAAAAGCGCAGTCTTCTCCTGTGCTCTCCAAGGAGAATGTTCCTTTTCCCTCTGAAGGATCCTTCACTGAAGGAGCGTTCCCCATGCATGTGAGGGCTGCACAGAAATGCTGATCCTTTCTTGAATCAAGGAGAATGTATCTCACCTTGAATTGGCAACAATCCCTTGGCCTTTCTGGGGCTGTGGGTGCTGCTGCTCTCACTGTTGGCTGCCAGAGATGTTGGGTTTTTCTTTGGAGCACCCACATGCAGATGCAGGATGAGAGGGAAGGAGCCTCAGTACAGGCTGCTCCCTGCAGGGGATGCTGCCTTGCTCCCCTCCTTCCCTTCTTAGCTGTTTCCTTGGGTGCTTGGTGCAATACAGACCCAGGATCACTGCAGACCCCAGCACTGATCAGCAGAAAAAGATCATGTATTGAATAATCTTTTTTTACAGTTTTAAAATAGCAATTGCCCAACTGAGTGGGGCATATGAATGTTTCCCCCATGACTTTCTCATACAGACAGCTAAGGAGAGATGAAATCATTAATCAGTGGGTGCACAAGTGGTTGGAAAACATGCTGAACTTATCATGGTTTGTCATCAAACTGAAAATTCACTTTTAATAGGGTCACCCAGAATCTGTTTGGGGCCTTTTTCAGTTTGATATTTTCATTACTAACTGGGATAATGGAATAAAGTATGCTTATAAAATTGGCCCATCACACTAAGCCAGGAGGATTGTGAGCAGATTGGGGCCCAGGATTAAAATTCAAAATAGTTATGAAAAATTGGAGACCTTTTCCAGAATCAACAAATGGAACCAAAAAAGAGATACATGAAAAGTGCTAGGAGGTCAAAAGGCCTCGTACTGAAACAAGGAGTGACCAAGCAGGCAGCAGAAGAGACCTTGAGGTGAGCACACCCCAGCTGACCACAGTGACACCTACAAGGAGAGGTGTGGGATATGAAAGCTGAGGGCTGAGAGGTAACTTCATGGCATTGGGAACTTCTCTACTCAAGTTTTGCATCCAGCAACTGGACATCACCTTTTAGAAAAGACATAAATGGAATAAGAAAACCCTGAGAGACCGTTAAGGGTATTACAAGGTTTGTAAAATTTGACCTGTGAGGAGAGATTGAAAGATCTTGGAGTTGTTTAGTCTAGTGAAGAGAAGATAGATAGGTCCAAAGGGAGTGGGATAACAGCCTTCAAATTTTTTTCTGTAAAGAGGATGAAAATCTGTTATCTTTATATCCACTGAGAGTGGACATAAGGAGTAATAGATATAACAGGATGCAAGGGAGATTTAGCTTAGATAGTAGGACAAACTACCCAGCTATAAACAAATGTAAGCTCAGGAGCATGCTGCCTTTGTTGACTGGGGTAGTGCAGTCCTTAGAGGTTTTTAAGAACAGATTCTATGAATGGCTGTGGCAGACAGCCTGTTACAGCTCTTCTCACCTCAGCACCAGAGAACAAGCCACTGGGCCCTTTGCTGATACTGCTTTATTTTTCCCTGCAGTAATTTGCTGGAGTAGCTGGAGCTGAAGGAGCTGTGCCAATAGCTTTTGTTCTGCTGCTCTGTCAGGAGGAAAACCGAGCCATCTGCCTGGGACGTGTGAAAGCACCATGGCTGGTACTCACACAGGCAGTAGCCACAGCCGCATGCTTTTGCTTATAGAGCGAGTCATTGCAGGGCTCCAATTCAAGCAGTCCTTGGGCTTCCTTGCTCAGTTGGATCTTCCCTTAGCACATCTCCTAAGGCACCCAAAGGCAGTGATGAAGTGCTTCTCTCAAGTCTCATTCCTAATGTTTTAGCAGATTTGATCTTGGAGGCAGCTCTCACAGACACCGTTCTAACAAAACTGAGTTGTTAACTGAGTCAACCTCCATGACAGTTCCTAATTAAAGGGAAAAAAGTAAAACATCCAAGCTAAAAATGGCAAAGGCAACCACACTGCTTTGTACATTAAAACAACTGTATACCAACAATTCATTGTCTTCTGGCTTCCTTTCTTTTTTTTTTTTTTTTCCAGAGTGATACAGACTGTGATAAAATATGTTTTAAAAATCAGATGGTTAAACAAGATGTGTAATCTGCTTATTATTATAGTTTCTACCCCAAGCTGTGAATCAGTGCCTCTTCACTCTGGCAGTCTGAGATTATTTAAGCATATAGGTTTGTGTTATAGGAAACAGTAAAAATTGTCTACTCAATGATAAATAATTGCTTCTTCTTTAGAAGCACTTGTTATCACCTCCTCATACTGAATATTTTTAGTACTAGCAAAGTATCTTCTTTTCAGCTCCCTTGAGACATCTGTTCACCATATGGTGGACTTGCCTCTGCTTACACAGCCGCTTTCTGGGAAAGAGTCTCCTGGTATGACAAATTGGAATTATTTCCAGGTCTTCAAACACTCCACTAGTTCTTGACTCGTGTAATTGAGCCTAACAAGTTCTGCAATATTGTACATGTTTTAATCCCTCTTGCCTACCTAATTTTTGTCATATTACCTCCACTGACAGCAAGCTGCCCTTAAAACATCAACACCAGGCTGTCGGCAGCAAAGAGCCACTTAGGAGCCAGTGCTGGTGCTGAGCCCTGCTAGGGTACACCACCACACCATGCTGTGCTGCCCCTCTGCTCCTTGAAGCAAATCTGCAGGAAGCAGCATGGTTACCCAGTCCTGGCCATGACCATGGGGCTGCCAGCACAGGAGCACAGCCTCTTTGAACATCTCTGCCAGATCCTTAGCACTGTGACAAGTGCAAGAGAAATGGGGCCACCCCATCTCTATGGGCCACACTATTTGCTTCCCGTGGTTTCTGAACTGTATTCTGGGAAGTGAAGACCCCTACAATCACACAGAAAGGAGACAGCTTTTTTTTTTTCTCTTTGGTTTGATAGCTAATGCCAGAGGATGAGAGCTAAAAAATAATCACTCATGTTTGTGTGTTAGGCATATATATATAGTTACCCTCTTATTTCCCTGATGTATGGGCACTCTCTGACCTTGCACTATAAAACACAGGCACTATTCAGATATATTTCCTCATGCCTTATTACAGAAACTGCCAGTTTGAATCTTCCTAGAAGCTGTTGCAGTACTAAGAGACACAAAGCTCTGTCAAGTGATTCATTCCACGCAACAACCTGATATTGCAAGTAACAGTGGAGGGAAACCACACAGATGATACTTTAGGGGCAAGACTTTCAATAGAGGACCAGTGGAGACACTGAATATTGATACTTCCAACTCACAGTGTTTGTGCGTTTTAGTAACACTCAAAGCACCCATTTTCCTTCCATGCTTGGAGAATCAGGGAGGTGCCACACCAGCAGAAGGGAAAAAGCTACGTGCATGGGGAGGAGCAGAAGCAGTGTGGGGAGCACTCCAGAGCAGCAGTGCTGAGCCCCCAGCATGCTGCTAGAGGGAGGTTGTACTGAATGGGCTGTGATTTTGTCTTGAAAATCTAATGCTTTCATTAATTCACAGAGTATTTTTCCCCAGAGCCAAGGGGGAGACAAAACTCCAAGGATGCAATATGTGGTCATGAGAAATGCATCTAACCATACTATTTCTTTCTATGGTAAATATTAAATCCTTCTTAATTAGAAAGAAGTCAAATGTTTTGGCAGCAGAGTGCCATATACAAAGTACCTGGAGAATAGAGAAGTACTCTGAATCCTTCTGAGAATAATAGGGGCAAAGTAAAAGCAGAGTAACCCAGATGAAAACTAAAACCTGAGGGAAAAAAAAGTTTTTCTTAAATCCTGGGTTAGTGAGATATTAACCTACCTGTCTTTTTATTATTTAAATAAGATATATGGAACAAAGATTTTGTTTCTTACTAATTAATATGTGGACTTGCTTTTTTGAGATAACTCAGAAATCTGCATTTTATGGAGTTGCGAATAAACTTTGCTTATGAAGCAGAAGACAGGGCACATTCAGCAAGCATGTTATTGCTTAGCTTCCACGTATGAGACAATTTCTGCAGCTAAACAATATTAAATGTTTCAGTAAATCACTGCATCATTAAGAACCTAAAGGGCAAAGATGTGTCAAACTGAGTATGCTGCTTTGTCTCAACTTTTCCTACATCCAAGGTTACAGCAGGACAGTTCAGTGGCATACTCCCAAACACTGAGCCACTGCCAACTTTTTCTTAATGGGATTAAATTCTGCTTGTTACTGTACAAAGACACATTTTAAGTACACTTGGCCATTTATTTGATGTATGATTCTCTTTGGCTGAATTATTAGCCTGGAACTGTGAATAGTAAATTCTTTATTTCATTTCTTGCTGTAGTTCTAAAATTTATGCAATTAGCAATAGAGATATTAATAGAATGGAGAAGTAAGATGGATCATTTAGAAAATGTTCCCTTCCATTAGTATCTCTATCAATACTTGAATAAATACTAGGAGAAGTAAAGCATATGTACATGCAACTAAAAACCCTTGAAGTGATAAACAGCTGTCCAGAAGGACTCTCCTGAGTTGACACCCTGCCTTGCAGAATTGGAAGGAAAAGGATACATATGGCAGCAATACTACCACAGCTAAAACAAGGCACAGGCTGGTCAAAGACAGGACTCAGGGGCTGGGATGGAGATGGGCATGGAACTTCTGTTAAACTGGGCCTCTGGTACCTTTCTGCTGCAAGCAATAGAACAGCAGGGATCATCCCTACAAAGACATCCTTGGGCCATGACATACATGGCAGCCACAGTCACAGCAGATTAAACACGATGAAAATATTTCTGGTTGCTGCAAACACTAAATTAAAATGTAACTAAAAGGTGGTTTTCTCCCCCTTGAAGCTGGCCAAGAAAACACGTACAGTGGCCCAGGTTTACCAGGCTCTTTCCTGCCAGCTCAGCAGCAGTGCAGCAGCACACACAGCCTGGCTTCCCCTGCCCTGGACCCTGCAGCGGGGACTTCCACCAGGTTCAGCAAATCATGCGGGCGCTGCCTATTGCAGAGGTGGGGAGGAAATTAGAATGTTGCAATTAGATCTGTTATATGTAGGTGTCATCTCCAGGCAGGTGACACCCCTGCAGGACCCCAGCCAGCAGCTGGAGACCTCTGCATTCCCAGGAGTGGGTGGCTCACCAGAGGGCAGCCGTATGCTGCAGTCTTACAACAGTCGGTATCCACTCAGACACAAACTCTTACTGCAGAGTTGTTAACATCATCAAATACATTCTACAATAATTTCTGAGAACTCCACACTCACCATGAACACGTCACAACTGAGACTCTACTCCTGCAATTGTCCTTTGCTTGCTAAAACATTGATTTATTAAAGACTTGATCCTGATTTAATTTCACAGCTATATAATTCCACTGCTATGACATTATCCCAAAAGACTTTAGAATACAATGCATAAATGTGGAAAAATTAGGAGGATTGCCAAATGGTACATGGGCAGAACATCCCTAGATTTGATCTTGATACTGAAGACTATAAACCTGATCCTCCTTTCTTGAAGACTGATAGAAAACAGGGCATGTGTATGTTGCAATTGCAAGGGTAAATATGAGAGGTTAATTAAGATAATGTCTTCTATCACAGATCAGTGTTGTCTTGCATTTGTTTATTTTCTAAAAAACTTCCCATTTCTGTGTATAATCACCAAGGATGTGCATTGGTGACTGACTGTGCTTTGTAATGAAGCACAGTTGTCCAGCTCCTTCCTACAAAGGAACAAGTCAACGCTACCAGGGTCTGCACTGCTAACAAGGACTGCATCGCTTCCAGTGCAAAAGCCACCACTGGTAGAATTAAAACAAATTTATGGCAAAAATTAAAACATTTATATTTTAACATCTCCAGACTTTATTAGGTGTTCTTTATACAGTCATCTGGTATGTTTAAAGGGTGAGCAATCATATAAAAGGAAATATGGTCATAACTGACTGAAGTAATAAAACCCTGAAACTAAATAACATCTCATAACTCATTACACAGCATATATTAGATTTCATTACATCAGTATATGACTTAGTAGTAAATTCTCCTGATGGTCATAAACCTCTAAAGTGTTGTCATCCTGAAAAATGAAATTAAAAAAGGGAAGAAGACAATGCCAGGACATTCTGGTGGTGCTTGTACTCTTACAGCACAGCCCCACCTTGCGTCAGGGTGAGCTGGCCTTGATTGGTGATGCTGGAGATGGGCGATGTGTTTTTCCCCACTGTTATCATTGTGTCAAGGACAAAGCCACCCCTCCACCTGGGGCATTGGCATTGCCAGGGGTTCATTTTTGTGCAGCTGACCCAATGCTGAGCTTGTCACCCTTGTGTGCTGATGAAGCCACCTGCATCTTTGGCACTGGGCAGCTCTTGCAAGGGTGGTGGCTGAGCACAACTTCCCTGAGTGCGTCCCTGTCTATACAGGGGTTCAGGAACCCCACTGAGCAGGTGGTGGGGAAGCAGCAATGTGCTGGTAACAGAGGCCAGAGCCGTGGGCTGGGAGCCTGTGTTCCCTCTGCCGTGGCACTGGGCAGCATTAGCTGCTGGTGCTGTTTGCTGCTCACCACGCCGGGCAGGCCATGTGGGGGTGGTTGCTGCCCACCCAGCTTCCTCACCCTCCCCATGCTTTCACCTGCCCTTGTTCACAGCCCGAGGTACTGCTGCAAGCTGGCAAACATGGCTCTGTCACATGCCTGGGCTGCAGGGAGCTGGATGGACACCCCAGCTACTCACCACTTGGACAGATGGCATGGCTGGAGCCCAGTGGGACTGTGATCTGGAGCTCTCAAAAGGGACCTTGGAGAGGAAATTCACCAGTTCATGTTACCCACGGAAACACCAGCATGGAGGATTTCCAAAATCCCCTCTCTTTTTAAGGCTGAAGCATCTCCCAGCTGATTTCCAAAGGCTATTCATGGTGCTGGTGCCTTCCCAAATCCTTCAAAGGGCTGAGCAGAGGGTCACCGATGACCTGAGCATGCTCCATGAGTCCAGTGACCTGCTGGTGTTTAAGGGAGGGAGCAGTCACACACAGTGAGGAGAGGAGCCGGGCTTATTTCTGTCATGAGCTCACTATGCCCACCACGTGTTTGTGCTACAAACAACAAATGCTTCAGAGAAACTGCACAAAAATGAACCTTGGAGCTGGGGACAGGCTCTGGTAAGTGTTTGAGCCACCCAGCTACAGCATCAGGGACCTGCTCCCCATCTTCTTGCAGCTCCCAGAGTCTTGAACTCTTGCTGCGCTGCGGCACAGCACCAACCCCTCATCTGGAGCTCTGTCCTCCAGCTGCTCAGGCCAGGTCTGAGCAGGGGACCAGCCCTGTGGCTGGGAAAGCTGATTTCCCCCAGGGCCAGTCAAGTGGCAGTTTTTACCCAGGCTGCCTCTTTCCATTTGAGTGTAAGGGCTGGTATATGCTTCTTCAGGATCAGATGGGTTTCTGCTGGTGAGGTGGGCCGCAGGTCCCTCATTCTAGGCTAGGAGATTCTGCTAAAAGGATTTCTAAGCAGATTTGCTAGGATCAGTCCACAGCAAACCCCTTGCTGTAAGGCTCATCTCTATGCAGCAGGCCATAGCTCAGGTCTAAGATAGGCTCTGAGACATGTCCACTCAGGCATAAGCAGAGACTGTTGTGTCCCTCAGTGTCAGCTGTGAACAGTGGATCTTCCTCTCTACAATTCCCCAAAAAGCTTTTATGTTGTTTCATTTGAGAACCAACCTCCCCTCCTCCATCTGACAGCTTATAATTACCCAGAGCAACTGATCAGCAACTACACCATTTGCAACATCTGGGAGATCTTAAGGCAGATCCCAGCCCAAGCTGCACTGATGTAATTGTTTTGCTGGGTGAAGGATGATAACTCTCCTCACTTAAGATTATACTCCTTCGAAATAATCCAATGGTTTTTTTGAGGCTCACTTATGTCAACATGTGCTTTATTGTGTCTTATGTGTTTTTAAAGTGCTGGGTGGAAGAAGCTGGAGGAGAAGTCCCCTTTCAAAGCATACTTCCTCTTGTTCTTTTTGAAGTAGCTTGTTGAATAAGGCTTTAATGGCTGTTTTGGACATGTTCAGACACATCACTGGGTTTGATATACTTATGAAAAGCTAAGGATGGAAAATCATGAAAGAGATCCCCCAGAGCTCCAAAGGTGAAGGTGACTGCACCCTTTCTTTCCACAAGAAAGAGCAAGAGTCTTTGTCCAGAGAAAAAAACCAAAGCTGTACTTCTGAAAGGAAATATGGTCTGTTACTTTTATTTTTCTCAAGAATTTTTTGGTGTTGTTGCAATATCAAAAATATAAAATAAAGCATGTCTAGTCGCTGTCAGTGCAGCCCCATGTCCTGGCTTTGCCCTGCCCCAGGTGCCTCCATAGAGCTCTGAAATGATGATCTCACCCCTTCTCTGGTACCTTGGCTTTTGCAGTACACAAAGCAGAGCTGAGCCAAGCCTCACCTGGCAGCAGGATGCATCTTGCTTTTTTAGCAGAGCCACCCCTACACTGCCACAACAGTGTGGGGAGTCAGCAGGCTGGCTGAGTGCTGAGCATTGCTGGGGACCTGCTTGCACATTGATGGAGTTTTCACCCACATTCTTCAGGATGAGAGACTGTGGTAGAGAAACATGGAGAACTTGGAGAACTTTTAGTTAATTGAAGCAAACCAAACAGATCAAGCTGCTTTTATGACTATTTCATAATAGTATCTTTTTAAACTAATACTCCACTGGGGAACGCAACTTGCAGACAGAAAACCCTCTGAAGTGCCTTGAAGAGATCTGAGCTTTGGACTCTGAACTTTGCTGCTTATAAACAATCATTTCAATCTGCTAGGCCACAGTGGGAGTATGAGGCTTCATAAAAGGGCTTAGGTGTTGGAATACTGAGTGCAGCAGTGCTTAACTCCATGTCTCACTATGCAGCCACCCCTTGCAATCCAGAAGATTTAGACACAAAGAACCAGATCCATGCAGGCCAGTGGGGAACCACTTTAGGAAGGGCTGAGGAGAGCACAGCCCAGCTGTGCTGAGTTACCTCCTTCTGATCAGATTTCATGCTCCAGGTCCTTTCCCAGCACAGGAACCAAAGCAGCACACTCTCATAAAGCAGCAACAATTCCAGCACTTGCTTAGGCTTTGGAAGAGAAAGATCCAGTGCTCCTCATTTCAGCAGAGATGTTAGCATCCAAAACTCAGACCTACCCTGTAACTGTGGGGGCATCTTCTTGAAGATGTTCTGGTTTCCATGAAAGAAAACAGATGAGGTTGGGCCACAGGAGAAGGATGTTTAAGCCATGTCTGGGCACCCTGGAGGTGCAAGGACAGCTTGGATTCACTCACAATAAGGTTCAGTGGATGACCTTTAAATATTCTTTAGGGAAAACTGAAGCCTCAATGACTACCATGAACTTGGCATTCCCAAAGTTAGGACACACAGGTGTCACTCTCCACAGTGGCCTAAAAAGAACCCTTGTCTTTGTCAAACTACCTCATACCTCTCTTCACATGCTCATACTCAGTGGTCCCATTTCCCAAAATTTATTAAACCACATGTTTGCACATAAATGCATCAACTCCACCTCATCCTCAGCATGCAGCTCCAAAGGAAGCAAAGGAGATTGAGGTCAATTTATATTCCTTATACTTCCTTCAGATCCCTGCACACGATTCCTTAATCCTGGGTCTGCCTCAACCCCTCACCCACCCTGCATTCCTCACTCAAGCCCTTGGCCTATCTCCTTGATCCAGGGCCAGGGCACAGGTACTACAGGAGAGAGCAGGGCAGAAGCTGGTGGGCAGTAATTGCCCAGACAGGCAAGTGCCTCTAGGCAGGTGGAGTTAGGCATTGCCCTTATTTTGAAGCACATCATAAACTAACCTACAAAAAAGCTCTAAGCAACTGATTTGAGTCCTCGTGTCTCCTGGTACAGTTTATCAGATCTTTCATCAGAAGAGAGATAGCCAAAAGGATTAATAGTCCCACTTGCACTCCAGAAAATATGTAAATATTATGTAAAATATGTAAGCATTCACCAAGAAGGGAACTGTGAATCCACACCTTTTGTGAAGAAAAAGTAATTGAGCTGACAGGCTGCCAGCATAACCTAGCATTAAATCACCAGTGAGCAGAAGGCATTGAGGGCTCCTTCTCCAGACGTGTCTTAACACGTACCTTGCCAGGAAGGCAGGGGTGCAGATGCTTTCTGGCACCTTGGGACAGCACACTTGCCTGTCACCTCATCCCAGTAACACCAGCAGAGGTTCTGGCTGAGTCAGGAACTTCTTAACACTGAAGGCAGCTTACAGCTCCACATGGTCTGCAGGGGAGTTTGAGGAAACAGTTTTGGGGTCAGGCCCCATGGTATTTAGATGCTAACACACTGTTTGCAATGAAGTTCGTGGCCTACAATTTTTCAAGATGTTAGCCCTTTGGGCCCTAGATAGCTAAGAGAGGCTATGAGAAGTGAAGTCACTCAGGTGTCACCCTGGAGGGGTTGCCTCTACCTGTTCTGCTGCCCAGGAACAGCCCTTGCCCTGGCCACAGTTTCAGTCCATGAAAACCGACTGCCAACCCTGAAGAAATCCTGAAGGTCGTCTTTGACCTTTGCTATCAAGAGAGAAAATGCCTCAAGTCAGAATGTGTTTACCATAATACTGCTAAAACGCTTCCATTAAAATGACAAGCACGATGTTTCATCAAAATTCTTATGGGATTTGTATCTGCTGTAGCTCTCTTTCAGATGGAAGTTGGATGTAAAACAAGCATATGTTTCTTGTTACAGTGCTGAAAAAAATCCATTGTTTTGGGGTTGACCAATTCAAAATTTAAGGGAATCAGTCTGACATAGCAAACATGATCTTCAGCAATCAAAATGTATTCTTATATTTCATTATGTATTTAGTAAAGAGAACTTCAAGTGAAGCACAGGTTTGCTCAAAAGTGATGAAGAATAATTTAAGCTAAAACTATCATCAAGCTGCAGGACTAGCAATGTCAGCTCAGACTCCTAAATTTTATACACATAATTTGGATGTGGTGAACTACAGAAACACCACAATAATTTATGGAATCCCTACAAAATTTAT
Organism: Haemorhous mexicanus; assembly: GCF_027477595.1. Classification (NCBI taxonomy): domain Eukaryota; kingdom Metazoa; phylum Chordata; class Aves; order Passeriformes; family Fringillidae; genus Haemorhous; species Haemorhous mexicanus. The sequence continues at coordinate 135,364,299 of NC_082341.1, forward strand.
ATCCAAAAAACTACATTAACAAAGGTGAAGGTTTCAAAATCAGGAATACAGAGATACAAGATTTGCTGTTGCATTGTACATGATGATATGACCTTAAATTGCAGGTTCACATTTTAGGCACTCTTCTCATTCAGAAATTCTTTACAATCCTCTTCAGTGCACGACTCATCCTTGCTTTCTGAAAGTACCAGGTACCGGCCACAAATACATCATCTTCTATGTAAGTATTTTTGCACTTACCACCAGAGGAATGAGGACTATGAGAATCCCTGTGAAATTTGCTCCTGCTACCACCACCTGTATCCATTGTGTGTATGGATAAATACCAACATTTACACCTAATATTTTCAGAACCGATGAACTGAACCCAGACATAGATGTGATTACTCTGCACTTCTGCAGATGTAACTCCAAGCACAGACATATTAAGCACTTAGCAAAATTCTCATGGAGCTTCTGTAAGCTTAGTATTACAGAAGAACCTTGGAATAGCAGAATAAAGAAATCCCAGTTCTCCAAAGCAGAATGTCCTTCCCTTCCACATCAGACTCGACCTTCCCTTCCCTTCCCTTCCCTTCCCTTCCCTTCCCTTCCCTTCCCTTCCCTTCCCTTCCCTTCCCTTCCCTTCCCTTCCCTTCCCTTCCCTTCCCTTCCCTTCCCTTCCCTTCCCTTCCCTTCCCTTCCCTTCCCTTCCCTTCCCTTCCCTTCCCTTCCCTTCCCTTCCCTTCCCTTCCCTTCCCTTCCCTTCCCTTCCCTTCCCTTCCCTTCCCTTCCCTTCCCTTCCCTTCCCTTCCCTTCCCTTCCCTTCCCTTCCCTTCCCTTCCCTTCCCTTCCCTGTTACTAAGCTTTTCCTTAAAATGAGGCAACTTTGCAGATAGCAAGCTAATGGCTGCACAGGCTGGGATGATTCAGAGAGCAGGATCCCACTGAGAGATGGACAGGTGGGGTAGAATCAACAGTGAAACTGCAGGTCTGAAACCCCATTTTTGCAAACACATTCCTTCCCATCCCAGATATTTTTAAGCATAGCTGCAAGCATTCAAAATTTGGAATCAGCAGGATTCAAATCTTACATACAAGAAAACTCCCATATCTTCTGGCTAAGATTAATGCTTGTCAACTCGGTGTGCACAGAGGGGAACACCAGAAGGAGACAGATGAAATGTCTCTCAAGCTGCTCATTCATTAGCCAGTAGCAGAAGCACACATCTCACACCACATATCCTAAAGAAGAGTTTGGTCTCTAACAAAAATCTGCTATAGCTCCTGGTTCCCAGGCAAGAGATACCACTCTTACACCAACCTCCTTCCTCCCTATTTCTCACCATTTTTAGATACTCCTAAACATTTCAAATACACACCCATCTCTACAAAAAAATGGCAAATAACATTTTCCTTACTAATAGCCTTCCAAGATACAACTAGACAATAGTAAATTTTTCAAAATGCTTTGACAGAAGACAACTTCAAACATTATGGTAATTTAAAGTTTAAAATTATCAATCCAAATCAGAAGCATCTGAAAATTCATCTAAATGAAGACTCAGTGAACAGGAAAGCTCTGAACATAGCTTCCTTTTTCCTCTTTCCCTTGAGCTGCCCAAAAGATCACTTGGAAAGATGCTTTTATTAACTTCTGCTACTCACCTCTGACTCGTTAAGATGTTACATTTGAGAGTAAAGGGGTCAGTGATTTCAGATGGTTTAGGCCAACTGCGGTGTGGCTGCTTTGCACTTCTCTCATAGGTCAGCCTATTTTTAAGGACCTTATGCCAACAAAGGCCTTTTGTATAAACCAAGTAATTTTTGAGAGGCTTTTTTCTTAAACAAAACCTATGGTCAAATAAGCAGATAAAGTCTTTCCACAGAATTCTAGCTTTAGTAGAAATTTGACCAGCTATGCTTTTAAAGTACTACTTTCACTATGTAATTAGGTCAGTCTTCCAATATAATTCTAAGAGATAATGAAATAGTTCTAATTTCATTAGAAAGCTATACTCTAATAATTCCATAAAGAGAGGTGTGAAACTTCATGCCCTATTTGTCTCGGAAGAAAATCATAAAGTTCCTAAAAACACATCAAATTATGTATGGTTTAATCATTAGATTTTACTACAGGAGAAAAACGAAACCTCAAATTCTTAATATATTTTCCATGCAGCCTTAAGAGGAATATTGGCAATGAAGGTATTTTTGCAGAATTTTGTTTTGCCACATCAGGCTATCAAGTTCTGAGAGATCAGTGTTATCCATCCTACAGATGTAAGGGACTTAAGCAAGCAGGTGAAGGTTAGTAACAGAGTAATGAGCAAAGCTAAAAGCTTCTAATCCAGTATTTTATTTATTTGGTCATCCCAATTCAAAACTGCAGATGTGGTTTGCTCCTTTTTCTTTTGGTAAACTGAGTGCTGTATTTGGCAGACAAGCATGCACAACAAAAGGAAAAAAGCAAACCTTGAGGCCATCATGCAAGAATCTGTACTTTATCCAGAAGGTTACACAAAAGGCTCTGAATTTCATGCCTTATACCAGTATCTGCCTCAAATTCACACTACCATTGAACTATGGAAGAATAAACTCCAGGTTTTCAGCCAGTAAGGGCCAGTATTTTCTAGGTGCAAATCACTAAAAACTAGAGCATGCTTTAGGTGATGAAAAAGAGCCGTAAGAAGTTAACTGCATTAAGTGCTATGTTGTTTAAAGCACATCAGAATACCACTTTTACTCTTTAAAAGAATAAAAAGTCTCAAAAAGCTGAAGTTAGACAGCCATTACAGTTTACATGAAAAGTTTTTAAGGCTTAACAATGTATACGGTATAAAAAGCTAGTGAAACATTTCCTATTTTATGATTAAGGAATCATCTATATTTTCCATTTTTACAATATGTATCTGCTTGGGTACACAGAATATTACATTCTGCTCTCTCACAATACCATTGCAACATCAACACTGCTCAGTATTGTTGTCTACAGTGACAACTGACAAATGAATACCAAATCCTCTTTAACTTAAGAGAGCAACTAGCACCAACAGCCTTGAACATTTCTTACCTAATTCTACAACTGCAGAAAACAGCTGTATGATGAAGAGTAAGAATCAAAAGCTGGAATGAAGACTGCATACCACTAAGCTAATGTGTAATGTATATGCTCACAGGAAAGATCCGAACATTAGCTTGTTAACATTTAGAAAGAACTCTTCCAAGATTTTTATAGTTTGACATGTTTATTTTAGTTGGATGATCAGATTCAATGAACAAGCTGAAACAGTATTCCTCAGCCCCACAACTGCCTCCCTATGGAACTCTACAACCAACTGTTTAAAATATCAGAAATATCCGGATATTTGCATGAAGTAGTTCAATAGTTACTTCTTGTTCCATGCTTCTCTTTCTTGTCTTTCACGGATTACTTCTTTAAGGTATGGTTCGAGATAACGGTGATCCTGAAAAAGAAGAGATAATAGAAGGAATATATTTAAACTTACAGCAAAGTCCAGAAACATCTCAAGTCATTTCTACAGACTATTTCTTTCTCATTCCTTCCCAGGTTTGACTAAACACCAACCTATCAAGAAAAACAAACAAACAAACAAACAAACAAAAATCCGGCCTTACTTACCCTGAAAAGGCAAACTTTTTATCTGCCAAGTCTGTGATGACAAGTTCTCTGCTGCAGCAACCACTAATTCCTAATGCCTCATCAATATTAGCAGGCAAGGTGATGCTTCTAGCTATGCCTTTAGGAACAGTGTTCCTTTTGGCAGACACTCAAACGTACAAGATCCACTTTAATTAGTTCAAAGTCCAACAATCATACTCCAGGTAATCTCTTTTTGAGCTTAACTTCTAAACAGCACTGTAAACTTGTATTTGATAGAACACCCTCACCATGTTTAACACTAACAAACCAAGCTGCTGCTTGAGGAAATACATGACCAATTATACAATCCAGCAGTTACCTAAATATGACCTATAAGACCAAAAGAAACAGGCTTTGCTTATTCAGAGATGCATTAATACCTTTATATTCTCCTACAGTCAAAAGTTTGACAATAAAATTCCTCTCTGCCAAGTAATCTGGAGAAAGCTGAGGTGGACAGTGACACAAAGTCCGTCAACCAATTCATTACCAAAAAATAAAATTTAGTTACATCTGATAAGGAAAGTGCAGTTTGTTTTTTTAAAGTACAAGGTGACACTTATTTTAATGCATGATTTCCCTTCAAATTATTCTTCCTTGGCAGCTTCATGAATACAAGCTTTGGCTCAAGATTTTCTGCAAGACTAAGAAATTAATCAGAAAAGCAGGAGACCTTCTTTAAGAATTCCAAAGCTATTTACATTGTATTTCTTTATCTGACAGCCTAGAAGAAGTATTTTGTCTGAACACAAAAAATGTGCTGTGATTCTGAGCTGCAGCTTAAGCTTCTGTCATCTTGATAAAAATTTAGTAATTTGTACAGATTTTTAAACCGCAATCAAAAGTGTTTTCCAGAGGTATTCCATGAGCTACTGACTCATTCACTATAGAGAACATGTAAACACGTGTCTCCCCAGAGAATGAAAATCCCAATCACCAGTCCTAGCAGTGCCATTTAAGACCTGCACCTCGGAAACACTCCGTACCTCTTCGTACTTCACCCACTGGTCTTTGGGAAGGATCTGATGTTTCAAGCTTAAGTCCAGTGCTCGCTTTATGCGAAATACTCTCTCATTGTACAGATGTTCTGGAAGTCTCTTCAATGCCTCTTTTACATCATCGTCTTCATGCAATGTATCATCTCGCATTAACCCTGTACCAAGAAGAATTTACAGTACCACTGAATAAATGTTCTTCAGAAAGATTTAGGATTGACACTTGCCCATGTACCATGGGCAAAACACTTCCAGCACAAAATTATAAAGAAAAGTCAAACTAATCCAGGAGCACCACTAATTGCTCAGAGAGAACATGCAATCCTAAACACTGACTTTCACAGACTCCATTTATTTTTTTCACTCCTTTTTTTAAAGAGGAATAAGGAAAATGGGTATTTAATTCAATGTGTTTCATGAGAATGTACATATACAGAACAAAAACTTCTCTGGATCTAAGGGGTGAACATCTGTGCATCTAATTTTATATCTCTGTTAAAGATGACTGTCCAGGTAAAGGGTTTTTGAGAGCTCTGAATCCATTAGAGACAGTCAGCCACAGATGAGACTCCTTCAGTACTGAAGAATTTTTCTCTCAACTGCCCTGTTCATAACGACTAGACCTCTGCTGATTATATGAAGCTATGGAAACCCAAAGCTCTATCTTGGTGTGTGAGCTCCAAATTAGAAGTTAAATCAGGGAGAAACACCCAGTCTTCTCAAAACTAAGCACACTCCCACACCTTCTGTGGAACAAAGGATTCTTGAAACTCAACCAACCTTTCTGTAAGGTTCAGTATTAACAAAATAGGACAGTTCAGTATTAACAAAATAGGACAAAATATTACTTCTGTGGCATTCCAAGATGATACCTACTAACTTGTGGTTAAAGGTTTTCATCTCATGTGACTGATTTGGCAGCAGTATCTCAATAAAACAAAAATTTCTTTTGAGTCATGTATTATTAAATTCAATTTTGTAATTTATTTCAAAGGCACAGGGAGCACTGCTGCTAGTTTAATCACTACATTAAATTTGGTGCTTCTCTAATTTTTTACTCGCATTTCCAGAGAAGCAGCAGAAGTAAGAATTTCAGCAGACAGGCATTATAAAAGAGGAATTAAGCACTGCATCTTTAGAGGAAGAATATAAGTTATTTGTTTACAGTTTTCTTGTAATTTTTTCTAACCTCCCCAGGGCAGGTATGTTAACTTCCTTTAAGAGATTTCTTTGTATTGTGGTGAGCAATGAATTGCAGGATCTGAATATTCAGATTCTTGCCATACAAGAACTGTTTAGAACTGAACTGTTCTAAATGGCTGAAACAGACTTGGTAACAACTCTGAATAAACTGAAGACAAAACCATTAAGGGACCCTCTTCTCCTTAAGGAAGCCCTGTTTTGACACCTATTCCACCACTGTGCAGGCCAGAGTGATGCCTGCTGAAGTTATGGTGACACAAAGGGCAGAATAACTATAACCTTTTTTCCACTTTGGATACTTAGCACAAGCACTGTTCATAGGCTGACTATTATCAGTAGGAACCTCTCTAGGTTCAAGGGCAGTCTTTGGGTTAGAAGACACTAGCCAGTGAAAGTGACTCGGTGGGGAAATGTAAATAATTGAGTTTTCAAGACTGCTTTGTAAAAGTTTTTTCAACTGCCCCAGCTTGGCCTTAGCTCTTACAAGTTAATTCACTGGAACATGAGCAAAAACAGAAAAAATGGAAATAACAGATATAATTGAAGCTATTGCCAACTTTTTTCACCACAGAAGTAGTAGTCAGTTCTGATCAAAAGGACTTATGCCAACATGCATGCACATATGCCAGCTATGAACCATAACTAGTTTGAGAACTGTTACATTTGCAGTTTTTAAAATTCAATGAAATACTTACCATATTTGTTGAATCCAGCTGCATTATAATACCACTTGCAAATCCTCTCAAACAGGCGACTACCTCCTGCAACTGAACATGACTATCATGAGTTGCACGGTAAGGTAAAATTCAACATTTACACATTACTGTGTAAATTACTGTGTCAGAACACAAATATTTGCTGGCCTAAAACACATGCAGTAATGAAACACTGCATCAAGTCTGAATTTGACCATGCATGGCTTGGCCTCTACTTGTCAGTATCCATAACTGACACGGAACTCATTGCATACAAGAGTTTAACCCATTTCACCAAATCTGAATATTAGGCTGCTTTAAGACTTGGAAAAATGCTACCAATTCCTCATCAAAGACAGCAACAAAACTCTTAGACTCTGTAACACTTACATAAGCCAAACCCAGTGTCTACATAAAGCAAAACCATCAGGCTTTTCCAATAATTTATCTAATTTCCTTGGCTTTCCTTATGTGACTTCAAGCGCAGCATATTATTATACTGTTAATCTTCTGCTCTCCTCTACAGATACTTGAATGTTATTCCTTTTTCAAGGAGCTGCCAAAGTCAACCACGAAATCCACACTAAGACCTCAAAAAAACCCAACGAAACAAAAAAAAAAAAAAAAAAAAAAAAAAATCAGACAAAAAACCCCCAGACCTCCACATCACATATAGCACGTTCACCTTTCTTTAAATGTCGTTGGGGACGGCAGAGGTGCTTTTACACATAATCAAATACCTCAACAAGGGGTCTAGAAGGCCACGAACGGCACGACACGGGCAACGCAGTGCGGGTGAGCTGTTTTACGTGACTTTCAAGTCATCCGCCTTACCAGGTCATTCCCAAAACACCCCAAAAGAGCTCATCAGAGCACTACTTCAGCAGGTTACTTAGTCAGTTACTCCTTCGTCCTTCAGGGCCAGACAAGGAATAATCTTAGACCGACTGCGCGCCGAATGGGTATCCGCGGGGGACAGCAATGCCCGAGGCCCCTGACGAGCAACCCAAGGCTTCCTCTAGTGCTCCCGAGCACTCCCTGCGCCCAGAAAGCTCAGCTATCGGGGCCAGGCTCCCCCCGCTGCCGCGGGAAGGCCGGCGAGGAGACTCGCCCGGAGACTGCGGAACCGGCACTCGCCGTCCCTGTCAAGGGCATACGGTGCACACCGGCTCCCCGACTCCCCCTCTCCCCGTCACGGCCCGCCTCGCTGCCCAGCGCGGGCCGAGGTGAGCCCAATACCGCAGGCGGGAGGGGGCCAGGGACAGACTCAGCCCCGCCGCCCCCAAGCGCCCCCGCTACCCCCTCAGCGGCCCCGCCGCCTCACCAGGCGCCCTCGCCGCCATCTTGCCCTCGGCGCAGCGCGCAGCCCCCTGGGTAAGGCGCGGGGCGGGGCGCGCCCGCCAATGCCGGCCCGGCGCCGGCGCCTGCGCTCTGGCCGGAGGGCAGAAATAAGTGACAGAGGAAAACAATAGAAAAATAAAAAATCGCTTTGTAAAGCACGATAAGTAAAGCAACAATGGGTCACGCCAAGGAGCAGAAGTCTATCTCTGCTAAGGTATCGCAGCCGCCAGGTGAGCGGGGAGCACAGAGCCCTGCATCTGCGCAGGCCTTCCTTCAGGAAGGGACCACTGAGATTTGAAACAAAATGCGGACGTGGAGGAGTCCGAAACAGGTAGGAGGTAACGCAGGGGGCAATTTCAGCCAGAATAAACTTGTGGTCTGGTTTTTTTTAATCGTAAAGCCACAAAGTTTTTGTCGTGATCCTCAAAAAGTTCTTCGATCCTCTCTCCCCTTCAATTTTAGCACTCCCTTTAAATGTTTTGTGTCCATTCTTCATCGTGGTTCGGGGAAGCCATATAGGCAGAAGCTTAAGCATGCAACATTTCAAAGAAACTGGTTTAGCTCTGGCAGCAACCATTCCTACATTTAAAAATATTAAAGGAATTTAAAGTTCAAAGTTTGAGAAATTGAAAATATACAGACTCTGTAATACAAAATGGTTTGTCACATGGTAATACATAGTAATAAGGCTAGTGGAGAAAATCTGCAAAAGTTAAGTCCAACATTATGAACCCACATATTTTCTATTCTATTCCTATTCTAACATTTTTTACTGTAAACATTATTTTTTACAATATAATTTGAAGATTACAGTTTGTTATTAGCATTTAATACAATCAAAAATCCAAGTAAGCATATTGGACTTTGGATACTTTTATTTAACGGAAGGAAATGGGGGGAAGTGCTTAGTCAGCACATTTCAGCCACCATGAAATTTGTTAGGCATCTCCACCAAGAACAGTCTATTTAATAGAGTATTTCAAGCAATCTTTCCAGGCCAATGGAACAGAAAACAAGAGAAAAAAGATAAAAGAGATCATCTCAGATACATATTGCAGACAATGAATGTGGTTTTTCAATGTGTTTCAAACATTTGTTTTTCAAATTCTTAATTTGGATTAATAAAAATTTATCCAAACTCATAATCCAGAGATCACTACTATTCTCATTCTTTAAATCTCTTTAGTCTTACTTTATTTGCCACCTATTAGCAGAATTTAGCCTTGTGGATTTTATTCAGCTGTGTGCATTAAAATTGCTATTTTTAGCTTCAAAAGTGAGGTTTTAAAACATTGAGGAATTTTGAGGAATTAAATAAGTTTAAATCCAAATTAAAACATCTGAGCTGTTTTTAATGAAGGAAATCAAACTTCTAAACAACATCAAACAGTTCTGCATGTGGATTTAGGCAGCTTTTTTGTTTTTCCCAGATACACTGTAAAGCATTTGATAATTCCATATTAATGTGCTTTGTTTAATGATAAGATTAAGTTTTTCAATACTTCCACGATGCCCAATGTCAGAATTTACTTCAGCTTTTACAACTGACCAACTGTATCACCTTAATATATACTACAGCCTCTTTTCACATGGTTATTTGTGTATCAAAGCCTCATGATTCTCATTGGTATGGAGGGGAGAAACACTGAACATGGGGAAGAGAAAAGTAACTAAAAGTTCTTCTAGATTTCAGGGACAATATCAGCTTTTTTTTTTCTTTTTATAATTTTCCTAAATTCCATTTGCTGTTTTTTTTTTTTTTTTTTTTGACATTTCTAGCCAGCTTTTAGGATACTAATTTCAGCAGCCAGCTTCAGAAAGAAATACCTTTGCAACCTATTAAAAGAATGCCTTTCTGTATGAGAAGCTTCACATATTAATGGTGATTCTTTCTACCATACAAGGAAAAGAATAACATTATTATTATTATTAGCTCAAGCAGGTAAACATAACATTACTTCACTACCGCACTATCTTGCTATTCTAACTTTTGGGGAAGAGGGTGAAAGGAGAAGATAACAGAGGGCAAGACAGGGAGTCTTGACTAGCCAGTTTTCCAATCTCCCAAAATTCTGCCATTATCAAAAGAAAAAAAGAAGAATTTGAATTTACCTTTCTGTTAATGTGCTGCATCATCCACTCTGAATTAAGTTAGTGATTAATTACAAGGTTTGCATTAGTAGCAATCAACATATTGGCTCAATCCTTCTGAAATACATTTTTAAGTTACTATAAGTATTACTGTAAGCCTTTAAATCCTACCCGCCTCATAAACAATGACTTCTTAACCAGTAATTAAAAAGTTAAGAGACCTTAAAGTGAAGTAGTTTTATAAAGTATGTTTATTTTGCAACTTAATTCTATAATTTTTTACATGTTTTACTAATCAAAGTGTTTTTAAGAAATTTTCAAAGTCCTGCATAGAGGCTTTGGCAATCTCTGTACAAAACACCTCATCGGGCAAGGATACCAGCTGATCCAGGGAGATGTAGCTGGGTTGTGCTGGGTCATACTGGGCTCTTCCCAAAAATGCAAGAAACATATGCCTCTCTCTGATTCGTAATAGCTTTGAGTTGAAAACCTAAGAAAGAAAAAAGGGAAAAATTTTTTAGGTTGCCTTAATTTCAGACCCTGAGGCATCAAAACTTAGAGCATTTTTTAGACAAACTGAAGATCTAGAAAGCAAACAAATAATATACTTATTTTCCTTTAATTTACGTCAAACACCAGGTAGGTTACATTTATATATAAATTATCTAAACTCTAAATAAATACTTCAACACAATGTGCTGACATACACAACAAAAACCAGGGAGTGATACAAAAAACCTAATGTGCTTGAGAGTTGTTTCTATATAACAACTATATTACTTTGTAATTACTGTGTAATCACAGCCAAGACAGTGGAGACATTCAGTAACACGGAGCGCTTTCCCTCTAGCATCAGAGGGATTCAAATGACCACTGTTACAAGGAAGAAACGAAGACGTGACCACATGACACAATGCAAATAAACTGGCACAGTGGCAAGGGCAAAGGTGAGTGGATGTGACTCCTGTCATGATAATGTGGCCAAAAGGCACAGTGTGGTGGTTCAAAGCAACCATTTGTCTTCTGCTGCACAGCAATGCCTACCTTTGAAGATACCTGCCACAAAAAAAATAATCTAGATAGTCAAAGATGAGAACAATGGTAGGGGAAACACAAAAGAAATCAGCAGAACCTTTAAAAAGAGAGGGAAGTGGGGAAGATGAGATGCACAGTTAAGTGCAAAGATCTAAGTTCATTCCTGAGCAGTACCGTTGTACTGCTCAGGAATGAGAATAGAGAAGGGATGCTGAATAGAGAGAGATGCTATATATATATAATTAATTAATATATATTATTGGTAGAGGCAATAATGATGAAAATATGAATGCTACAGAGATTTTACTAAAAAAGAGACTCCATTGATGGAAGAAAAGTTCCATGAGGATGCAAACTAACTTGAACAAGGAGGGAAAAACAAAACTACTGTTCCTCCTCTGCCTTTCTTGAATTTTAAGAGGCAGTCAAAATACAGGAGAAAATAAAAAAAAACACTTAACCATCATTTATAGCTGACAGAATGGTTACAAGAGCAACTGTAACATCAGAGAGAATTTGACCAAAAAAAAAAAAAAAAACCAACATCCTGTATACTTCCTATTTTCCATATTACTGTCATTCAGGATAAAAGTGAGTACAGATGGAAATAAATATGTATTTTTGAAGGCACAAGTTAAAGGCCCAACCATATATAAACTGATGTACACTACTGGTATCCTGGAATTCACAGTTTTCAAGGGTGAAAGGGAAGGACAGGAAGGAGAGGGTGAGACTGTGCCAAGAACAAGGAACAGAGGAAACACTCCACTTACCCTACCAAACAAAAGGAAGAAAAATAATGAGGTGATCCACCAAAAAGCCAACAGTAAGACAACTGAGAAGAAGTGACCAAAACTTGTGGTCATTTACAGATCAAGGAGGGCAAAGTGACAAAGATGAGCATACAAGCAAGCATCCTTTTTAAGAAAGATTAAACAGCAAGATAATCAAAATCCTGAGGAATAGTTTTATTCCCCTGTGCAATTTTGACTTTCTAGCCACCAAGATTCTCTACTAGACTTGCTTTAGAAAGAAAATTACTACAGTTCAGAAGTTGAAATTTCTGCTTTCATTTTCACCTTGTAAGAAGATAGTGCAACTGCATGTAGGCACTGAATACAGTGATTAACACTTTCAGCTTTTAATTTGTGATGAAATAGCAGTAATGAGGATGTAGAAAAAAACACCAAAAATAGTAATCAAAAAACAAATCTATTTTCAATCCCATGGTATTTTAGCAATTGCTGCAGCAATACGAAGACCAGTGATAATCTAATGATTGCCTAATGGACAGAACTTCTCTTACCTTTACACTGTATTTTCAGATCCTAAAATTTATAAAGGTTATTTTTTTAAGTGGACAAACCTGAAAGAAACGTTTCTATTTATATATAAAGTTATCTAATGAAAAGATGCATAATCTGTCTTCTCTTGCATCTCTTAGGTAAGATTTCAGGACAAGCAAATCCCTAAGCAGGCAGTAATCTCTCTTGCATGAACACAGAAGAGATGAGCATGACTACCTCTGGTGAAAACCTTAAATATCACAAGACTGTGGGTAGTGATGTCTCATGTGCTAAGGGAAAATAAGAAGCAGTTGCACATGGAAATCCTCAGAAGTTTCTGGATTACTAATAAAAGTTATCCCAATTAGAATAAAAGCCACAGGCTAGCTGAAGAATTCACTTATGTTCTGTATAGAGCAAGGCTCCACCTTCAGCACATCAGTGAAGCGGCTGTGACAAGAGCACCTGGAATTTATTCCCAGATCAACAGCTCACCTGAGGAAAGCGAGTAAGCATGTGGTGGGGAATGCCCATTATGTTGTGTAAGTAGTCAAATGTCTGTTTGAGTCTCTTTCTACTTGCAGTTAAAATCTTGGGAGTTTTACACACTATCTGTTGAATTTCATTACGTTGAAAACCAAGTTCAATTTGACAAACCTGAAAAAGAGCACAATTTTATCTTTGCAAGTCAGCTTATTTTACAAACAGCAAACTCAGCTTATTTTAATGTGCCACTGAAAAAAACTAATGCAAAATTCTTCTATTCTTTCTTACACAGCAACAAGAATGCAAACCACAAAAATATCTCCCACTTCAGTTCTTCTCAAGTCAGACAATGCAAATTATTTATTGTTCTAGATTAAAGTGTAATTTGTTTATAGAATATCCCCAAAATAAAGATAACTTCTGTGAATGTTATGTATTTTTCAGTTTGTCTGAGATATGAACAAAAAAAACATGTCTCCATATGTATGGCAGTTAAAAGCATAAAAATTCTCCCCTAACAGTCCTTTATCATTTTCAATTCCAAGCTGTCAAGAGACCTTCTTCCTGTGGAGCTGTTGAGCTCTGTAAAACACAGCAATCAATAGCTAGTGCCTACTTTTGCTAATGTATCCAAGGTACATTTTTTAAAATACGGAGTATGATTTCTATAGTCTTCAATTTAAGACTGCTGAACCTAAAAAAGATGTGTAGAATACATAGTGTATTCAATTTATTCTACAGTTCAATAAATTCTCAAGTAAGATGTCTTTTTCAGAGACTGCCTTGACTTCAATTATGATTTCCCAAAAGGAAAACAAAACACATTTTTTCAATAAAATCATGAGCACTCCTCCCAAAGTGCAGAATGGCAAGCAATTCATTGAGTTGTTGAGAAAGAATTCAGCATACAAGAGTGTCTGTTAACTCAGTCATTTCTTCTATCCTCCAGTGACACTCACAAGCAGCTTGTTTTCAGTCATGAAGTGGGTGTGCTTGCCAGCTAACCTAACCACGCTTTCATATCAAACTAAGGTACTTCAATTGGCAAGAACGAGGTGTTTTTGTTTGCCCAGTTTGATGGGCCAAGACTGCAGCTCTTTTCCAGAACTGCTTGTCAAATATTAGAATCAGGGTTTTGAATTTAATTTAGGACTTCCAAATCCTTACAGGGAACTGTTTCTAGAGGCAACTATAATCAGGTCTTTCAACTCCTCATTTTAGCTTTTCTACTTTATAAATACTTGTGCATCACACAAAATAGCAATCAACTAAGACAGCATTCAAGTATGGAAATAGGTATTTGCACATAAGTGGTATCTTCCATGGACCTGAACTGGCAGGGGTAACTTCCTGCATCATGCATTAACCAGAGTTAAGACCCCATGTTAAATCACTGCAGAGATAAAGCCAGGCCCACTGTAGAGGTAATTGGGGTAAGAATTTTGAGCTTTTATCTTCTACTCTGTGACATGGAACAGCTCCCTCAACATGATCAGTGAGCTCAAGTGTAAGTTGCTTTGACTGCACTCAGTCTGACAGCAAACATGTTTAATATTCAGTAACTCTCTAGGCCACACATGCTAATATCCTTATTGCATAAGCCTCAGCAATACTCAACAAAGTGTTTTGTTCCCACAATAGGCAGTGGTAGTGAAAGTTTTGACAGGTTTTATCCTGTCAATGAATCTCTAATTGTGCTTGATTAAACCCTCAGAGGATGGACTAAGCAATCCTTCAGCACATTTAGTCTGGTATCTCATGACAACCAAGATCAGCTACTGTACTTGTTTCTAAACAGTCCATTCAGAATGAGGGGTACAACCTGACCACTTCTGAACTGTTGGTCGTGATTTCTCTTTCCAAGTACTGTCCTCCCACCATCACTTTAGGACATACAGGTCTGAACACAGATTCTGAATCCAACCTCCTGACAAGTTTGAGCTTGTAAGAATTAGTACATTCCAACAGTGGGGACTAAAAATCCTTCCTTTCTTTCCCTTTCTCACACATTTTAAAAATAGAGGTGTTATGCTGTATTTCTTGGTAGACAAACAAGACAGTCATATAGAACTAAAGACCTCAAAAACACATTCATTATAATAATGGCTCCCTAGCCTGTGGAAACAATGTGTGTTTAAAAGAAAGCACTATTAATTAGAACAGTCTGCTACTTTCCAGTCTCCTCCCTTACCACACACACATTTCAGATTGCAAGATCTCTAGTGTTTAATAGTTTCAGAACAGTGAGTTTGTCTGAAAATTATACATTTTGATTTATAGTTATTTGTTATAGAATAATGGAATTTCACAAATTGTTACACTACATCATGCTGCTTGGCCTCGATGGCTTTACAGCACAGTAATTAAAGCAATACACTCTCATTTTCAAAAGGGAAAGGAATCCCCATGGGTTTGAAGTTATTTACCCAGCAGTTGTTAATAACGACCATCTGCTATCAGACAATAGGTGTCAAATGCACATTTTGGCAGGCTAGTTACCTGCCAGGAGAAAAATAATCAACTGCACATTTCTTGCTCCTAAATACTCACGGACAATCCAAGTTAGCAAAAAACCATAATAATTAAGGAACAGGGAAAAAAAGACTGAGTATTTTTCTACTCATTAAAAAAAGGGTAACCATTTATGTCATCATATAGCAACTTTTGGCAGGAAGGCAATACATCAGAGTAGAAGAGAGAATAAGGTAACGCTCCATGCATTGAGTAAGCTTGCATGCTATAGAGGAAAATACATGGTTTAACAGTTACTTTATATCACCAAAATTATTTCATTAAATTCTTTCTGTACACAATCCCCTACAAGAATTTTATCTCCTGACAGCTCTTAAACTATATACAGTACACTTTTAATATCTATTCATAAGCTCACCTGAAGATTTTCTTTTACAGGCTCTATTTTGCCAGTCAGTAGCCTTGGAAGACGAATTACCAGATCCTTTGTCTACAATCAGAAAAAAACACATAAATTAAAGAGTTTTATGGAAGGCTTCGAAAGAAAGATCCTATAAAAACTTTTTTTTTGCATTTCATTTTGTATTTCAATTTATCTCTACACCGAAGATGAATATGCATGAAATAGCAGTAGGTTAGGATGCAAAACCTTACTCAAATATGTTCTTTTGGAAAACAAAAAATAATACAATTGTAAAGCAGACAGGAAGAGGGAGTAAAAGCATGCATCAAAAGGAGAAAGTATGCTCAAGTGTCCAATTTCTCTCAGCCCTCAAATTGTTTCTTCCCATCTTTTTTAAAAAGTAAACAACACACTACCCAATGGAGGCTATAAAGGATTTTTTAGTGGCAGTGGAGCTAACTTCTGAATGTGGTTAGACCACAGTGTAACAGCACTACAAGAAATACTCCACACAGTGTAACAGCACTACAAGAAATACTCCACATTCCCCAAAGTGTCTGATTACTTGTAGTCCACCCTGAGTACAAGATGGTGGCTAAAGGAGGAGATGTCTCACCAAATATGGAAAGGCCAGCAACAAGGCTCTGTAGCAGAACCCCAGATTACACTTGGAATTTAGTATTCATTGCAATCCCCACCTACTGCAGGACACAGCTAATGCTGCCCGCTTACTCCAGGCAAGTCCAGCTACTACCTGCCCTGAAGATCCCAAAGCATGGTGCTGAATACCCATTAAGCAAATGAGCAAACAAGAGGTCACGCTTGGTGAGCTGAGCTTATGATTTGGCATTTATCTTGATAAGATACTCACAAATTAGATTATTTTTTAAAATTCTTTAAGTATGTTAAAGTATCTTGAAGAGATGAAGAGCACCAAATAATTTTCCGGAAGTTAAAAGAGCTGCTTGCTGTTTCAGTAATTAATTCAGTCCTCTGACCCACCTCAAATAACAGAACTGGACATACACATTCTTATTTGATAATAACCTGTAGCAGGTCATCTTCAGAAAATGTACTTCAGGTCCTCTGAATGTCATGCATCCATATCACTTCCATAGACAGTGAAAACCATGTTACCCTCCTGTAACCCTCTAGTGACATTACTAATGTTAACACAATGTTTCTTGAACCTCCAAACACTTGGAGTATTCATATTGCAAGACCTGTCACTAACTGTCACTAACAAAATACCTGAACACTTCAGTCTTTACCTTTTTTACACTGAGACCAAGTTCATTTTTGAAGAAACCCAGTCTGTTATCCAATCTTTCCACTGAAAACAACAGCAAATATGGAGCTCTTGAGACCATCTGAGCAATTTCTGACTTACCGAATTTTTTTGATTTTAGGTAAGCCACTCTAGAAAGAGAACAAAAACAAAATAAAATCCAGTGATGAAAATTATATTTCCTCCATTTATTCAGTGATCACTTAAATTCCTCAGTGATATCTTATAAACGGACAGATGTTCTAGCATTAACATGCAACCCTGCCAGAAATAATTAGGGTGAAATCTGCAGTTATCGTAAAAGCAAAATACCCTCCCTTCCAATTAATTAGAAGTAAAATAAACCTCGGAGCAGAATGTCAATAGTGAAGACAGATTTTAATTCCTTCCAGCTGTACTTAAGCAGATAACTATGTTAACCTACAGCTAACTACCAGTCTGTCTCCGAGATTGCAAACACATTAATAGGGTATGGACAAGGAGATATATACAGCCTTTTGCTATTTTAATGAATTCCATTTCTACTGCTGAAAGAACAGAGTCCTATACCTCATACACTCCTGTTCTCCAACAGCACTGGAGTAGAAATATCATACAATGATGCTGTGTGTAGAGATGTTGTCAAAAAAGACATTTCTATATCAGCTGAAGTTGTGTTTGACACAAATAGGTCCCTATTTTCAGTCACTGGTCTAACAAGTGAGTAACAAACATCTGGTTGTCAGAAAGCAAGAGGAGTTGACTTAAGTTTTGATATTTAACAGAGCTTACTTTCTTCCTTTCTTTCCAAGTCAAAACTTTTTCCAAACTTTGATTTTAGCGAAAGTGAAATCCTATTTCAAGTACCACTTGCAGCAGATGATTACCACAGCTCCCAGAAAAAAAGGCTTGAAGAGGGAAAATACAGCACACCAAGTAAAGAGACAATTTACTACTAAACTACAACTAAACTACAATTTGGAGAGGCTTCCTCTGGTTATAGATGAGAGTAGTTGCAATATGAGAAGTATTTGCAGTCAGATCAACTTAGAGCATACAAGAATTGGCTTATCTGGTAGTAATTAAGATAATAAATGGGATGCAGAATATTCTGCAGAAGCAGATATTCAGCAAAAAATGGGCTTTCTGTTAAACCATGTCTTGTGGAGAGAAAAAAAATAAAATTACTTTCCAGTCACTACAACTTCTCCCTTTCCACAAATCCTCAGAAATTAAGTTATCACAAGCCAAAAACTCCCAGATGGAAGATAAAAAAAAAAGCTCTAGAGGACCAATTCCTAACTGAGCAGGCACCCCAACACAGAAGGTAGCACCCTAGGCTCCAGACAATGACAATGGAACTGGCACAGCTTCCAAGCATCCCAGAAACAACTAAATGAGCAGATTAAAAATCAAATCTTTTGGCTGTCCTGACTCCACTTCTTTTCTGTTAACAAGTCATTAAGATTCACACTTGAAGCATTTCTTCCTGGAAAGGGAAGAAACTTAAAAGAGGGATGGCAAGATTGTAGTAACCTGACTGTAGAAAATTGAATATTAAAAGGAACACAACAATCCAACCTGGCCAAAGTCTGAGATACATCTGTGAGTACTGGCACTGAGGTTAGCCCTCGTTCCACTACAGGGCTCAGCAGTTCTATGTAGCATGTTAACAGTTTTAAGTCATCATTAACACCAACATAAAACAAAGCATCTGGTGCAGCTGCAGTACAGACACTGATTTGCAACTGTCAAAATTGTTAGGAATTATGGAATGTTTTGACTTTTACAGTGTTTATCTGAAGTCAAATGCCAAACCTATTGAAATTTGTGTTTTGTTTCCTGGCAACATGGGATCCATAGCAATAAAACATTCCAGAGTGATGTAACCAATACCACGTCCATCTGCACCAAACTGTTTATGCAAAGGTGATACTCAGCTTTCAAAAGACGGCTATTTGAGACACACTCACTTCACAGCCTTTCCAGCACACATACTTTAAAGCTTGCAGGAAATCATCCACCAGTGTCAAACTTACAGAAGAATCATACTGCATAAAATTATGAAGAAATCAGATTGTTCTGTTTAGCTCCTTCTTTACTAACCAGCCAGTGCCACAGAAGTGTCGCTGAAAATAAAATCTGACTTCATGGGAGAGTTAGGATATTTATCACAAAAAAAAACCCCAAACCTCTCTTCAGAAGAGCATAAGCAGTCTGGTCTGATATCTGAACTCAAAACTACTTCTGGAAAAATGACATAGGGTATTTTTTGGATATTGTTTGTGAAAGGCCAAGTATTGAACACAAGATTAGAAAAACAGAGGGGAAAGAAGTTAGTTAGGTCTATGCTATACAAGCATCTCGTCGTGTGCCTGTTTCTAAATATTGATACTTTCAGATTTCTGTTTCAGACAGAAATGCTACTACATGCAAGAGCCAAGATGAGAGTCTTTTTCTCTGGAGTACTGGGAAGTTTTGAGTTCATTAAACATGCACATACCTACACACATGAGTTGTTCTGAAAAAAAATTATCAAAACAAGAATAATATTATAAATTAAAGTTTATTTTAAAGACAGAAGAACAGTTTAGGGCCATATAAGTGTGAACAAACACACACACAAATTAGTTCATCGTAGTGTTGTGTTGAGTTTCAGCTGGACAACAAGAAAAAAAAGTCACCAAAACCTTCTGCTGCTATTAGATGTCAACACAGAAGAAATCTGGTCTGCTTCTTTGATTGCAGAATTCATGAGGTTTCAAATTGTGACAGAAGAGTTTAATATTGTTCTACAAATTTATGTAAAGCCTCAGGGATGTCATTTTGGAAAGAAAGCTGACACAAGTAAAGCAAGTGACCTAAGATGGCAAGCTGCTTCCTCTGTGGCAGAGAGAAAGGGATGGGCAGTAAAATTTATTAATAGCCAGTTTTCAGGTGTTTACTTATGATACCATCACACATTAGTGCCAACAGATGGGGAGGCACAAGAATACGCAGCCAGGAGCTGAGTAAGAAAGGAGGCAGCAGGCAGCACAGGTTCCCTCAGACAAGATTAAACCAAATGGGAAACCAGATCTTCAAGCCAAGGGGCTTTACACCCTGCTACTTCTTGAAAGGCTTACCTGGTTTCTAAAGCCTCCAGATCTTCACCAAGAATGTATGGATTTTTGGTCAGGAATGGTCCCAGCTGATTGTCTTCTACACCCACATCCTTTAGAAACAGAAGTATTTTTTTTACATCTTTTTCAAAGTCCAAGGTCAGTAAGAGCTGACCTGCCTTTTGACGTTTCTCCACTTGGGATAAGTCAACTCCTACAACAAACAAAATTAGAAGTTGTTTTAATTAAACACAGACCTTGCTTTCTGTCAGTGTTTCCCAAAGGCATGCTGGAATTTATAGGACTACTCAATTTTTTGCACTGATTTTGCATACTTTAATTACTCAACACAGCAAGGCTACACCACTTGTATATTGTGGAAAGATTCCAGATAAAATAAGCAGTCATTTTAGAAGCTTTTGCTGAGTTTATTTTTTGAAGAAAGACCTTTGCAGTGAATCCTGCATGTGCCACATTTAGAGACCTGCCCTTGTTGCACAGAAGTATGTGTGCATGAAATTTCCAAATCTGTTATAAAAGGGAAGATGACAATTTTGCAGTGAAGTGACTTTGTATACTGACTCACACGTGACAATTTCTTTCTACATGGGGACAGATTCCCCCTCTCAAATATTAATTTCTCCAACCTCTTTCTAGTCTTCCTTGCGCGTTAGGGCAATAAGGTGGTAAGAAAGCTTGAACTTGGGTATCTCTGCAGTCCAAGTGTTTTTTGATGAGAAGGAAGGTTCTTGTCAATCCCTTCCCTCTTGCCTCTCCAGTGTGCTGTGCCTCACTCCTAATGTTATGCACAGCAACCATTCTCTTTCCTTCCTTCCAAGGATGAAGGAGCTGCACCTTGTTTTGCAGCAAATTAAAGCATCCTTAACCAGCCCAAAAGAAGAAAGACCAATTAAATTACACAGTGACCCCTACCTCCTGAAGCTGTGGGAGATGCCTCCTTCTAACACCCACAGCGCTAAGGGACTAACCCCAGCCAGCTTTGTTTCCCAGTAGTATGGCATTGCTAATGACACAGTCCCCTCCTTTTGTCCATTTACCCTGGATAACATTCTGCAGCTTTTTACCATTGGTCACTGTTCCCATTTTCAAGTTTACGAGGTAACCAGTAAGAACAAAGCACAAATTACAGGATCTGCAAAGCTTCTGCCATAGGGAGACCACACAAACAACATCACACATACCTAGGTGGACAAGTTTTGCAAGGGTTTCTGAGTGATCAACATAATCTCGGAGCGTGGAAGACTGAATGGGGAGAAGTGGTTCTGCAATGATCTGTACAGCTTCTTCCTCAGAAATCACTTCCAAAGCAGATGAAGGTGGGATGTCATCCCAGTCTGAGAAACAAATATAGAAGACTCAAATGCATTTTATGAAAGACAAAGCTGCTCCCGCCAAATGCTATACAGATCTCTTGAAATCCTTTCCAAAATGCAGGAACACTGTGACAGGTGATAAACAGTCAGCCTATTATTTGAAAACATAAAAACATAGACTCTTCTCCCATTTTTTGCTTCTGTTCCATCTCCTGGTCACTGCCCATCAACTTTTAGTCATATGGCCAAATCTGACAGTAGTACCCAGCAAGCCTGCCTTCAGTCTGCTGCCTAGACCACTGCAGACAACAGAATATATCATCTTCTGGAAAAGAATCGTCTTTCATGTCTTCACAAATGCATTCTTGCCTGATCACAGCCAGATAAAACGCTACTGCAAAGATAATTTTTCACAACCTGACCAGCCCACTACTTTGTGGCTCTCCTGAATATGATGCCCAAAATGCAGCTGTTTTAACTTTCAACGTATTTCATAGTCAACTCCAGCCAAGCTATTATGTGTTATCTGTTACAGAAAGGCAGCTGACTGCCGCTATCTCTAACAGCAAAAGGAATAACTTCCTACTCACTGAGGTTTCAAAGGGAACATCATTATGCTTGTTTTCCCTTATAAGTGTTCCAAGTCACAAAACTCAGTGTCTTTAAAAAACAAATTCTCTAAATAGATCTATTTTTCCATTGATAGGAGCTCCAAGCAGCAAGATTAAGATTGCTGTTTGCAGGCTAGCTGCTAGCATCCACATCAATCATCAGTTTGATTTCTGAGCAGATGCCCTGATTATAAACTCTTCAGGAAGGGGATTTTCAGCGCTCTATACCTTTGTATAATGGCTCCTGAGAGACCAGGGTAATACTCTTCCCAGTCAAGAAACAAAGGCACATCAGAACTCTACTACAAGTAATTCCAAAGTAATTAGGATGTGCCTAATGCTCCAGGAAGAGTTGCACAGACTAGCTTGATAGCTATTGAAGGTCTTGTCTTTTTCCCACAGCCTCAGAAACAAAAGCACAGTAAAATGTTTTCAGTAACATTTACACATTGAACAGGAATTCTCTAGGAATCTATAGGAATATCAAGTGGTTTTTTTCAACTTGCTGAGGACCAAACCAATATACAATAAAGTCCATTCCAGATGCATGCATGTCTTTTGTTGCCACTTTAAGGTTCTCACACTTAATTCCTATTGGGAATCATACTTCAAGTCACCAAAACCCCCAAAAATTATCAATTATGTTTATTCCATTATATAGACTGACAACTGGGAAAAATGCTACACACACACAGACACACACACACATTCTTCAGTCAGTCTGCTGGCAGATAAAAATCTGGCAAATGGATAAACTATATTGAAGGTACAGCCACATACCAGCTGGCTGACCCATCACTTTGGTACAGCACTGTTTCAGAACCAGCTACACACACAGATCTCTGGTGCAGTTCTGAGCCACCCCAAATAATAAACTCTGTATAATCCAGGCTGGCTGGGCTCAAAGCAGAATCTGAACATACAAGGCTGCTTAGTAATTCAGAGCAAGTTTCCTCAGCATACCCAAAGTAATTTGAAAGGATGGAAATATTATAATCCTTGTTGAGATGTAAAAGTAGGGGGAAAAAAGTGAGTAAATTTCCTCAGGGCAACACCACCAAGGCGCCGCTGTATTTATGTCCTTTCGTGTCCTTTCCTCAGAAGACAGCTGGGTGAGCATTTCTCATCAGAGCAGTGCTAAAAGGAGGCTTCACACCACTGCCTCCTGTTGTTCATTCCTGATCCCTCAAACCATGGAGTGTGAGCTGCTTCAGGCGTGCAATCTCCCAGCCTCGCTCAAAATAAAGAAAAAACCCAACAAAACAAAACAAAAAAACCCCCACCAACCAACCAAGAAAAATCCAAAAAAACAAAATAACCCAAAAAAACCAAAAACCAAACCAAAACAACTACAAAAAAATTTAAAAACCACCAAAACACCCCAAAATCCCCAAACCAAAACCCTTTAGTTCGTACCACATCTGTGAGGGAAAGGTAAACATATGCAGGTAGGGTTATGAAAACTCCTTCAAACAGCAGCTCCAGACCTACATTTCTACCCAAAACATGACACCATTATCTCACTTTAAAGGTTTTCTTTGTATGCCACATTGACCATAACTATCTGAATTAACTACGGGGTAATGAGAAGTAAAAATCGGGAACTCCAGATACATATTTTAGGCAAACAGGGCAAAAAAGGAGAACCCAGTTGGGGTTAAACCGCGGCATAGTGAAAACATAATTTGAGGATTCGGGAGAAATGGTATCCCTTAAAGCCTCTTACCTTCGTCCAGTATTTCTGCATTCAGATCAGGTAATATTTCTGGTTTTGTTTGTTCCTGTTGTACTGAAGGCAAGTTACTTTCGGGAGACGAGAAGGATCCATCCTTGGCGCTGTCAGGCGGGGAACAGCTCCCTACGGACGCCTGCCTGTACGCCTGCAGTCTGCACAGAACCTCTTCCTTTCCAGCGGGCAGCACAGCCAGACGGGCAAACCCACGGCAGGCCCGTGCGGGGCAGCCGCCACCCCTGAGCCTCCGAGGAAGCGCAACAGCACGGGCCGTGCTCAGCAGGCAGCCCCAGCGGGAGACGTGCCGAGCCCACAGGGCCATCATCCACCGCGGCGCGGCATCCTACGGGCACAAAAAGGCCGCGGAGTGACACCGGCCCTGCCGGCCTCGCCGTAGAGCCGGGAGCGCGAATGCCCCGGGCGTTACAGCAATCCCTCACCACAAAGCACCACCTAGCTGCCTTCAGGGTTGAACGCGCGACAAACGGAGGAACCGGGTCTGAGGCCACCGCCCGCCGCCCTCTAGGACAGCCGTTCCCTGGCGGGAAGGGGGGAAGCCCAGTCAGGACCGAAGGCGAAGGCCATGAGGCCAGGGACGCCAGGGACGGCGCCCTCCGCGTTAAACCGCGACCGCACAGGACGTCGGGCCGCGCTCGCCGCCCTCGCCTCGCAGGGCTCCCCTCGCCGGCGGCCGCTACGTGCAGCCTGCGGGAGCAGGGCCAGTGGCGCCCGGCCCGCGAACAGCGGGACCCTCCAGGGCCTCACCTGCGTGGCGTGGCACGGCGCGGCCCACGTGTGCGCCCCGCTCTCCGGCCCGAGCCGGGCGAGACCACTCGGGAGGAAACGATGGGGGGAAGCAGGCAGCAGCGTCCTTTTCTCTGCGCGTTGTAAAAGGGCGGTGTGGCCCCGCCGCCCCTCCTCCCGCGCTCCGTTGCTCTCTCCCCCCGCCTCGCCTCGTGGGCGCGGCCGAGCGAGCTCCGCCCCTCGGCGCGGCGGGCGCGGCGCTGCCCCGCTCGGCCCGCTCGGCTGCGCTCGGCGGGACGCGGCACGGGCGGGCGGCCGGGCTGGTTCGGGCCGCGCCGCGCCGCCCCGCACAACTACCGCCACGCTGATACGAGGGGAGAAAGGGGGCGAGATGGCGTCCTGCGTGGGGAGCCGTACCCTGAGCAAGGACGACGTAAACTACCGCCTGCACTTCCGCATGATCAACGAGCAGCAGGTGGAGGACATCACGCTGGAGTTCTTCTACCGCCCGCACACCATCACCCTCCTCAGCTTCACCATCCTCAGCCTCATGGCCTTCGCCTTCACCAGGTGCGCGGCCGCCGCGGGGAGCCGCAGCCCCGCCCCTGGGTGCCGGCAGCCCCTGGGCGCTGGGAGTTCCCGGGCCGGGAATGGGGAGGGTCGGTGCCCGCCCTGGGGCGAGCAGGGGCAGCGCGGCTCCGGCCGTGCCGTGCCGTGCCGGGCCGTGCCTGCGGTGCGCTCCCCGGGCGGCTGCTGCACCGCCCGGCGCCGGCGCCCCCTGCTCCGGGCTGGATGGAGAGCGGGCATCCGCCTCTCCTTTCCAGAGCGGTTATCATCCCACTGCGTTTCCTGGGAACTTGTTAATCGTTTTGAGGATCTCTGCTAAAGTCTCTACTAAAATGTGTGTTTCAAGGAGTTGCCAGAAATGGGCTTTATTAGGCTATCGAGCAGCCCTGCAGTGACATCACTGGCGTAGATGATTTCCCGAGCGTGCGGTGGACGGCAGTGACCATTCTGTGGTACCGCTTCTGCACCGCACACTGTCTGTGGCCAGTCTCAGGTTGGCTCAGGCCCTGGCACGGGTGGGCTTAGCCACATCCTTGGCGCACCACAGGAAGGGAGGGCTCTGTGGGCATCACCCCTGCAGTCGTTCATGGCGATACTGCCGGGAACGGACAGGTTTTTCGGGAGCCTTGCTTGAAAACAAAGGGTGTAACAGTGCAGTCGGAGGGGGTATCCTGCATGTTTTTTGAAATTGTGTATACTTTTTATTGCCCCCCACTGGATGTGAAGATGACTGTATGATCCTCCTGTAGACTAAGTTGTGTAGTATGTAGGCAGTGATTCCTATGAGGTTTTGGCTAGGTAGTGCAGTGTGTTTTAGGCTTATTTAAACTTTTGTGGCACTGTGTGTACAC
This sequence comes from Haemorhous mexicanus, assembly GCF_027477595.1. Taxonomy (NCBI): domain Eukaryota; kingdom Metazoa; phylum Chordata; class Aves; order Passeriformes; family Fringillidae; genus Haemorhous; species Haemorhous mexicanus. The sequence continues at coordinate 135,390,156 of NC_082341.1, forward strand.
AGTCATGGATTTCACTGGACTTGTGGCTTAAACTCTGATGGTGGCGAATCCGCCCTTGAAAGTGACCTTAAAACATTAATTCATGACAACTCTCCATTTGATGTAAGAAGATTATTATTTGTCACTAAGCCTGATACACAGTTCAGTGTGTAATGTTGTCTTATTCTAAGAATCCAAATGTTTAGTTTTCATCAGCTGTGAAATAATGGCCAAGCCTGGCTTAAGTTGAGACAGGGGCATAAGGAAAATAGTGTAACTGCAGATGGTCTGAGGTGTGCCTTTTCTTGTTTCAACATGTGTATGGCCCCAAGGGAGATACTTTTGGTGAGCACATCCCTTGTTCTACTTGGATCTCTTCTTAACTCCAAAATGAGAGACATATTTCTGTGCTCTGCTACAATGTTTAATTACAGACCTTTGCTACAAGTGCTCCTCGTCCCCTTGTCTGATCGCTTTTCTCCCTGAAGGGCTAATTTAGGTCAAAGTTCTGACTCACTAAGAAATTTTCATCACAGTGTCATTCTGGAGGATTAGTGGATTAATGGATTGCTCACCTTTGGGGAAGGAATTTTGCCATTAATTCTTTCAAGGAGAGGATGAGCTAAGAAGCAATTTCAGCACTTTGGAGTCTTCTAAGCCCAAATAAAATTGCTTCACTTCTGGGATGTTTGTTTGCATTTTTCCAAGAGAATTGCTGGTTTGTCTTTCCATTTGCTTTGCTGTCTTTCTAACTGACTTCAGTTTCATTTTCTTCCCTCTGTCTATCACTGCCTCACTTCCTGTGTTTAAACACCAGTTGACTTCTCTTTAACTCTCCTCTATTTCTTCTCTTCTCAGGTTGTAGAAGGTACTCTGGTTTTACTTTCTCCCCTCTCCTCCTTCTGCTATTTTCAGCTATTGTAGGAGTTTTGTAGATCTCCTGAGTGATACCAGAGTGCTTCCTCTGGGTCTCATTTGGGACACTATCCAAACCTTATACACTCTTTGAGAATCTGGGGAAGAGGAGATAATTTCCCACATGCTTTTACAGTCTGTGCTCCTTTCTATCAGCTTATTGCATTGACTGTACACTGACTCATGCAATAAGGTGGTGTTTAAGTTCATTTTCCCACTTTCTGGGTACAAGGCCCTGTAGACTTCCCTGTAAGGTGTCACAAATGATTCTTTGCTTCCCCTGTGCTGTCAGTTGTTCCGTAGCTCTCCTGGGCAGTTTGTTGACTGGGGGATTTTCTATGAGAGATTCATGCTGATGTTGTGAAGTAAAATTTATTTTTTCAGGAACTTCACCATAGACAGAGGAAATTCTGTGTTCCTTAAATTCTTGTCTCTTCTATAATTGCTTTGAGTCAAAATTATGTGAAGAGTTCTGAGACACTTAGGAAATGCTTTTCCCTTGTGTGTAGCAAGCCATACATAACATGAAGTCCTCCTTAGGATCACTGAGAGCGGCTGCTACTGTCTTTGAGCTGACAGATAAGGGTGAAACTGAACTTCAGATAGCAGGAATCTTCAGGTATGATGATAATAATAATAAGTCAAAAGAAATGTATGTTTTAATTTTTCTATATTAAAGTGGGGAATAGAGGGTAGTCTTTTCTTTAAAGCACATCCTTCTAGTGCTTCTGACAATGATTACAGCTTCCTTGGTTGTTTCCTGCTGAATGAGCCAGACACAGGCTCCTCTGCTTCCATCCTGTGCCTTGGGGCAGAGGTGGGGAGTGGCTCTAGCTTCCCCTGTCCTCTTCCACACTAGAAAGAGGTGCGGCCCTCTCTGAGCCAGGAGGCAACCGCAGGAGTGAGTCCTGGAGGGGATATTTTGTGGGACACAATAGGACTGAGAAGGGTGACAGACTGGTGGCTTCTGGGATGAAGCTGCCTGGGTTTGTGGAAGCAGGAGTAAGACCTGTAGGATGTAGGCCTTTTGTCTTCCCTGTCCCGTGATAAATGGGCTTGATTCAACTGGATTATTGTGTATTTAGGTTTGGCTGAGTTTATGGAAGATGTTTTTCCTCTTTCTCCCACACTCCAGATTTAGTGTCCTAGCTATTTTTTCCTCAATTGAGTATCTCCCCCTCATTTTTTTGTGATCTAATAACTCACTCATTGACATTTTTGTAATCTAGTGCTCTGTAGAAGAACAGAGGAGGGATAAAGATTATGCACCTTGTTTTTGTTTAAATTTCTTCTCTAAAAAGCCACAGAATTGATAAATGTCCTTGTAAAGTGGGTTAAAATTGAGAGAATTTTCATCTCTCCTCCTATGTAAGCATTATAAACCTTGCTTCTGCTGCATGAATACTTGTATCTCAAAATCAGACTCAACCATTCTCAGGCTAGGTAAGGAGATGATTTAGCTCATTTTCCCAATTGCAGCTTGTTGGGATTGCATCTTTCCCTTTGGCATTCCCCAAAATAGTTCTTCCAGGTAAACACTATAATTCTTATACCAGCTAGTGCGCAGTAGCAAGTTTCTTGCTCACACCTGTTCTTACCTCCTTCTGACAAGAAGATTGGATGTCTGTCCCTTGTTAAATGTATCTGCAAGCCAAAATAAAAAAATAAAATGCCTTGCCACTCACTTGGAATGAATTGCAGTTTAACACTGCATACATCTTTGTTGATTTTGGGGGGAAGTGGTGCCAACACGACTAGGAGAGCTTTTCTGAAGCTGAGTAGTACTCAGAATCCTGATATGCAAAGGTGAGGACCTTTAGTCTCACCTGGTGCAGCAGTTAAATGATGTGATCACGATATCTTTCTCTTTGTTGGCCGTGATTAATTGATGTGCTGCAACTGTAGTTATTTGTTCTATCTAAAAAAATAACAGTTCATCCTCTTGGTGGCAGCCATGACAGAATGTTCCAGTGTGTTATTTATGTGTTAAAAGAGGGATATGGTTTTGCTGTCTGAGGCATCAGAGCTGGAGGCTCTGTTGAGGAAGTGCACTGGATGGTGTGAGGTCTTGGGATTGCCAGGGGAGCCAGAGTTCAGCTCTGGGACCTGGAATTTATAGCTGGTATAAAGTGTCAGCCTGTGCATCATGGCTGCTGGGAAATGACTGGTAAAGCTGAACTCAGATGGTTTAGAAAAATGCTGTGGGGAGTCCCTAAGGCCTGCAGAGAAATCATTTGTGTTTAATGCACTTTTTCCTTCCATACATTTAAACTAACACAGTCCTTAAATGCCTCACAGTGATGAAAGCCTGCTGTGAAGCTGTTAAGGTTCAGTTTTGAGGAAAAGAAAAATAATTTGGCTAAGTGAGAAATATTTTCTAACTGCAGTGAGTATCTAATGTGGAGTGCATTTATGCTGTCATGGATTCTTTACTGAACCATCCAGAAATGTGACAGATGCTCTTCCAGGAAGAGCTTTATACCTTCAAAGTTTGCTAGGAATTCTTCTGTTATTGTGTTCTGAATAAATAAGCAAATATACTCAAATGAATAAACTAATCCTAAGTGCATGATAACTACCCAGATAGTAAAACTTGGACTTTAGCTGTAGTGGGTGATATATTATGAAATATTCACTGTTTATAGTATGATAGACTGAAGTTTGTCTGTTGTTAGAAAAGTTAGGTGAGGGTTATTTTGGTAATCTTCTACCTGCCTGAAAAGAAAGGGCTCTTTCAAGTTTGCCTCTGCCTTCCAAACTGAATTCTTAGGTCTCTCTTCTGGCTATAATTTAACAGTAGCACAACTAATGCATGATGCTATATTCAGAACTTTGGTTTAATAGATCTTGAAGCAAACTGATATTTTTCCTTGGATCTTTTTAGTTGTGCTGTGTCTCTGTTACAGATTCTAAGCTGGACATTCATTATTTCTAAAGAGTGATTGTAATCATTATTTCTGCCCTCATCTCTGGCATTTGATGTTGAGGATAGGCAAAGGGAAGTGAAGGGTATTGCAAGTAGCGCCAAAACAGCAGAAGGAAGCCTAGGAATTGCATCCAGGCTTCCAGAGGTTTTAGTTTAGGTGTAAAAGGAAAAGTTACTGTGTAAAAATAATTTGATGATGTTTCTGTAAGTATGAAAGCAGGAAGATTTTTTTCACCTTATATTAAATGTCGTTATTGCTTCTACATTTGTTTCTAACGATGCTAATATCTTGCATATGTTTACTAAATATTTAACCCTCTTGTAAGAAAGAGACATCCAGAAGTGTAGTGTGAAAATCATTCCATGCAATTACTGTCTTAACTTGTTACATAATGGGCATGCATATTTCTTATATTTAATTTCCATGTATTCTTTATTTAAATAATATATCTTGAGAGCCTTTTGACTTCATCCTTATAATATACTTTAATACTGTGTTGTCTGTCTCTTTAGGGATGATTCTGTACCAGAGGATAATATTTGGAGGGGTATCCTCTCTGTGATTTTCTTCTTTCTAATCATCAGTGTTCTAGCTTTTCCTAATGGTGAGTAAGGTTTATACAGCTTGTACTTCATGTTTTTTAAATGTGAGTTTCTCTTTATTGCCACTATATTTACTTTGGCTTTTATTTAAATACCAATTTTCAGTGTATTTTTTCTTTACTCATTTGAATTCTTTTATATTAAGGAACAGTCTAAAAATGGGTTGTAGTCATACTGAGCAGAGATATGTGTTATTTATAGTTTGTTATTTATAGTCTGTATTTAACAAGGAAGTCAAGTTCTCAAAATCAGTGTCCTATTTGCAGATGTGCAGTTGCAGCTCAGATTGTAAGTAATGATGCTAACAGACCCTTAAATAATGTTTAGGAGGACTTTGCCTCGGTGTGTTTTAAGAGAAGTGTAATTCTAAAAGTTCTCAGACACAACACCTTACCAGAAGATAGTAATAGAAATGGTTTAAGTTGCATTTACAATGTAAAACCGCAGTTGCTCAGTAGAAGTTAAAGCTGGATGAAAGTTTTGGTAATTGTGTGAGGAGCAGAAAGTATAAAAATGTAAGAACATTTGTGTGTCACTCAATTCTGTGGAAGAAATGCTTATACATGGTTTGTCTGTTTTGGTTTTTTAATGTTTGCTTATTCCTGTCAGCAAAATCGTGATTCTTGAGTTAAGTCTAAACTGTCTCACAGTTGGCAATGTTCAGGAAAAAACAGTGATCATGTTCAGGGCAGCTTTGTACTGCAGGTGGGATGTGTTTTTCTCATATGTTAAAAAACCTATGTGCACATTTTTCACAAAGTGCCACCTGAAAAACTGAATGCTAGAGAAAAAGGAGCTTTATGCACACAGTGGTGAAAGAGTGGTCTGCAGTGTGTGCTGAAAATATTTGTTGAACTACTTCTTGCTACCTAAATGTATGATTCATCTTTAGATGTTTTCCAGTTTCACCAGATTTACCTTCTCCACTGTTCATATTAGCTGAGAGGTTTTTAGTCTAATAAATCAGTTTCATCCCTGGCTCTAAAGTATAATTTGACATCAATAATTTGATGTCAATTTTGACATCAATAATTTGACACGAGTAAAGAGCATAGGTGTCTTCCTTCTTGTCAGCTATATATAAAGCTCAGTTTGGAAATTTCAGGAGGCCTGTTTGGTAACATTTCTTGTTGATCTGAAGGCTAAGCACCATGTTTCTTTGTTAACACAGACAAATTTGTATGGGGTATCTTAAATGGGAGCAAGCTGCAGTCTGGAAACCAGGTCAGGACATCCTGAGGTGACACCTGAGATGTGGTGTCTGCTGAACAAAAAGCATACTACTGTTCTGGACATGACTCCATAAAAACAGAGAAAAATTGTCTTCATGTTACCAACTGGTAGTCTCCTTTTTCCACCCTGAAATCTGCTGAAATTATTTTTTAACAGCATAGAGCTCCAGCTTTCAGGTGTATTACATAATTTGATGAAGAGCTGATCCATACTCATGCCACGTAGTCATATGCAATAGACTCAAAAATAAATCTTGTGGTTTTTACTGACTGTCTCCTAATAAGCTTTTTGTTTGCTGTCTATAGGACCCTTTACACGTCCTCACCCTGCTCTGTGGAGGATGGTTTTTGGTAAGTTTGTATTTCCAACTTTTGCATCAATTTTGCAGGACCTGCCTTTCTAGCTTTCTGATGAGTGGAATTGTCATGAGATATAATTGTGTGTCAAACTTGTGTGACTTGTGTGAATGTTACTTTCCTCCTGCTCCTGTGCAGTTGCTTATAATCTATTCTATAATCTATAGTTATGTTTGGGAGTATCATCGTAGTTATTCTATGTCAGGATGGTGTAAATGAAATCACAAAAAAGGGATCATTCATTTTGATACAGTTTTAATCCTATTTTGTGCTTCCCAGTCTCCTTCCCCCACACCTTTCCTACTGTCAGCTCTTCCAATCCCAGCTACTACATATACTGTCTGATTTCTAAACATAGTTTAGTAGTTGGTTTCTTTTCTTTATTGGCAAAATATGCTGTTACTTCATCTGTTTACTAAATTGTAGCATTGTATAAGTTAACATTTACTAATATTCTTGACATGTATATATTCATATTCTTTACTTATTTCATTAAAAGTACCTGTAAATATCAGTTGCATTCACAGTTCGAAAAATAATTCTGTTAGCTACAAAACTCACAAGTGAAATCCTGCTCCTTAAACATCTGAATTACACAGCAAAATCATGAGGAATTTTACTTTCAAATAATTCAGGGTTCACAGAGCATATGCTAAACTGCACATTTGATTATTTTTTTAGGCAAACTGAATGTTCCTCTCTCCTGCCACCTTATATCTAAAAATAAGTAGGTTCCCAAAGTAGCTGATTACTCATCTGTTGACATTGAGAGGATACTGCTGATTAGACAGTACTCATTAAACAAACCTGCTTCTTGGAAAGTTTGGGAAACACTATTCCTACTGCAAACACTAGGTCCTACTGCTCACTTCAAGTTTCACCACATTCTCAATGTTGATACTGTTATGGCTTGACCCCTGTACTTTTGGGGAAAGGCTGCATGCAAAATCAGGAGCAGCATTTTTCTCTGTCTAATTCTCCTTCTTCTGGTGTGGTTCATGTAGCTGTGTTTCAGTTCTCAGAACCCTTTGGTAGATGAAGGGCAGGACTGGTGCATCTTCAACATTTCCAGATGCACCCTGGTCTGCAGGCTGTGCTTCACTTAGCAGGGTGACATCTGTTGCCCTTGTGTTTCTGGGAGGGACTGCACAGGACCATACAGATACTTCCTGTGCATGTGTGTGTCTCTGAACAAAAGTTGCTTTCTGGTGTACACTGGGGGCTATCAGCACGTGAGTCCTGCTTATAGTTTAAAAGGCCTTTTTAGAATTGCTGCAGTTAATTTTGAATGGCAGATCCTAAGTTTATTCACATTAATCTTTCTGCTTTCCATGACATCGCTGCAGGATACTTTTGAGGCTCTGGAAATAGTGTTTGTATGCCTCCTTCAAATGTAGTCTTGGATATCTGGGAGTTTGTGAATAATGTAAAGATATGGTCCCAACAAAAGCTTCATCTTCCCACAGAGCTACACCTAGGACCCAACTTCTAATAAGTTTTTCTTTTTTTAAAAAAAATTCTTTATTCAGACTGGAGGGGAGAAATGGGACTCCCAAATGCAGCTGTCTTTCATAATTTATAGTGGTGTGAAAATAAATAATAATCATATTTATCTTTAAAAGGTTCAAGCACCAAATTTTCCAACTCACCAAAGTAACTCGGACATGCATTAGTTTATAATTGCTATCTATTACCAGCACAGCTCAGAAATGCCAGGTGGCATTATTAAATTGATCTTTATGTTGAAATCTGTGAAAAGGCTTAGGGACTTACATTAGTGAGACCAAGAATACTTAAAGCAAAGGACAGAGCTAATGCAATCCTGGATCCTAATGTATCTCTTACTAAGGAGCTTCCTGATCACAGCCTTGTTCTACACATGTCTAAATTGATTAGACTGATTTTGTTCATGCAGTTGAGCATGTGTTGTATCACTTGTCACAGGAGGGGATATGAAGGGCTGAGCGCTCAGACATTGCTATATGACTGGTGTCTCTTCTGGTTTTCTGTACGTAGCTGCTGCATATAGAAATTCATTTGAAGAACAGCTGTTTGAAAGTAGCTTTTTGAACTCTGTGTTCCAAGCAGTTTTGTGAGTGAGCATGATTTTAAAACTGAGTCTTTTTGCAGGTCTCAGCGTGCTTTATTTTCTGTTCCTGGTGTTCGTGCTCTTCCTCAACTTTGAGCAGGTAAAAGCAGTGATGTACTGGCTGGACCCTAATCTTCGATACGCCACAAGGGAAGCAGATATTATGGTATGTATCCATGGCATCTTACGGTACATACTTTAGGCATGTTTCATATGAGTGGGAATGGATAAATCTGAATTTGTTGTCATGAGCAGTGCAAGTTTGTGCCTATACTTGACAGAGTCAACAAGTTCTTTGTGTCAACAATTTATTTACATTGAAATCAGCTGGTGTGAAAAAGAGTCTTCTGAGAATATTTTTTTTCCTAATGTTGATGTTTGGATGAGTGTGCAGTTTGGAATAGGATATATGTTTGCAGTGGGGTGCCTTTGGATGTTTTTTGATAATAGATATGAGCATGGATACTGAAAATAGACTTAGCAAGGCAGTGTCTAAAAGCCTGTATGGTATGTGTCCCAGATCAGAGTTTTTGATGCCACAGTACTGCACTCAAAGAGCTTTGGTCTCATCTTGTTGCTCTGAGCTTAGTACATTACTGTCATGCTATGGAGCTTGTGGAGTACATGTTTGTATGGCAACTGCAGGACTCTGCTCCCTTCCAGTCAGTCAGCAACTGTGCACTGATGCTGTTACCATTGGGAAATTATTTCCATAGACCATAACCTGGAGTGGTATAGAAAGCCTGGCTTGTTCTGCTCACTGAGCAGCTTGCAAAGAGTTTTCCGTATGGAGAACATTCTCCTTCAGGTGGGGACACGCACACAGGGAGCTGAGCTTGTAAAAGGAGGCCTGGGAGGAGAGTGTGAGTTATGCAGGGAGGCAAGCAGAGTACAGTGTGAGCAGTTGGGCACCAAGCAGAAGAGGAGGCTGCATGGGGAGGCAAGAGTTGCCAGTCTTGCCCTCCTCATTGTCACATCAAATTACTCCTCACCATTTGACCAACATGCTCCCTTGGCCTTGGGTTTGTGCATCTGTCCACCATGGTCATCTGTTGACTGCTGGGTGCTTCTATAGGGCTCATGCCTCATGAGTAGGGAAATTGACTGGTTGTCTTTCACACGTGGCAATTTACTGCTTATGCAAACCAATGCACAGCACCTCATCAGCAGTGGCTGCAAACCCGTGCCCTGTAGCACATGGGGGAATGGAAATCTTTACAGGGCAGTAAGCTCATGTTGGCTGATTGATGGTGAGGGCTGCGTGCAGGCTCCTTGCCTGGAAAACTGCATTCAGGTACTGCAGCTCAGCCTGTCAGCAGTACGTGCTGTGCAGCTCTGGGCTGTGACTTTGGGTTCTGCGAGGAACCTCCTGTGCTGCTGGAGAGGTGAGGGCAGCCTGCCCTTAGGATGGGGGGTGGACACATGCCTAAATGGAGCCCCAGCACCGGTGTCAGTGGTGTTGCTGAGCAACAAAAGGGTGCTGAGACAAGGAGTTTGTGGGTTTGTCAGATTCATCTGGCTCTCCTGTCATCTAAATTAGAAATAGATTCTAACCAGGGGAGGACTAGTATTACTACTGGCACAGAATCACAGTACAGCAGATTCCCTGACTGTAGCAGTCAGTGGAAACCTGCCCTGGCCTGCTTTGCAATCCAGATATTGTCATTTGAAGTTGGAGTAAATTTTTAAAGTGCAGCTGTAATGAAGGCTGCAGCTTGGTCGCTTGCACAGGACTAGCAAAGTTGCTTGGGTAGAAAAAAAAATCAACACATTTCACTGTATGGCTGGCAGAACTGCAGCTGGAAAAATGAGATAGAGAGGAAAAAGCCCCAGTAAAAATAAAAGAAAAAAGCAAGAGCTATGGAAAAAAAAACTTACTTTTGGAGTAGCCTCATTGTGTTCACTCATCATAGGTTTCATGGTGTAGCAAGGATCCTGCACCTTCTATGGTGTATTCTGTGCTTCTCATGCTGGCAAAGGAGCCAGTTTCAGTTGTCCTGGTGCACTAAAGCTGCAGGTTTACCATCCTTAGAACAGGTATAGTGCACCTTTCTCTGACCAGCATCACAGGCATGCACAAGAAAGCACCAGCAGGAAGGGTTACTTAAGAGAAACCTACGCAACTCCTATCATCCCACAATGGGACTTGGCTGCCTGCTGATAGATTTATATGAAATTGTGCATTCTTCTCTTTGTGGTGGCCAGGATTTAAATCTTTCTCTGCTATCTCATCTTTAACTTGATTAGTGTTCATTTGTGCAGGATTAGCAATAGTTCTGGCCTGAAAGAGAATTCTTGATTTAACAGCGCTGAGCAGTGCTGAGTTGTCACCTGTAGGTGGCAATGTGTATTTTAGGAGGAATGAAGAGCAGAGATTTTTTTAAAAATGTGTGTTTCCTGTTAGGAATAGTTCAGTTTGTGCCCAGTGATGAGACAGAACCCCACAACTGCAGCCTCCTGATGGCATAAATTTTTCTTTTTGGGCAGTGTTTTCTAGTACTTGCTGTATAACATGTTGAGAACCCGGTTCCTTTGTCATTGGTGACTAGAATATTAATTAGTATTCTTAAGGAATCTGCTGCTCATCTGCAAAAAACGTTTGCAAGTTCCCTTGATCTTCCCCTAATTTTTTTTTCAATCTAAGCCTGTGACTGAATGTCCTCAATATGAATGGGTTCTGGGAAATTGCTTTCATGAGGAAAATGAGACACAAAAGATACTCAAGTAAACATTGACATAAGTAACATTACATCAGAAACTGAGGAGGATTAGCCACTAATGAGCCACATCTGAGTACCAGACAGCATGAATGTGGAGAAAGGTGGCTATTTCAAATCAAGACTCCAAAGGAAGGCAAATAAGTATTTTCTGGAGTATTGTTTGCTAGTTTTATTGTTATAGATTTACTGGTTTTGTTGCTTCTCTGTCACTTAGGAAATACATTCTTCTTCAGGCGTCAAGGTCCATTCTGTTTCCCTTTAAATTAGAGCTGTACTATGATGGCATTGAGTCTTAATACTGGAAGTTTTCTGCCACAGTTTAGAAGGATAAGAAAATGAAATAATGCTAATTTTAATACCTTATAATTCCAGGCTTAATGCACTGGATGGAAAGATGTTTCTTCTTTCTGAAGTTGTGTGTTGATGGAGTAACTTTGTTCTGGGTTTTTTTCTTTTCATAACAGGAGTATGCAGTGAACTGTCATGTTATCACCTGGGAGAGAATCCTCAGCCACTTTGATATATTTGCTTTTGGACATTTCTGGGGCTGGGCTATGAAGGCTTTGCTGATCCGCAGCTATGGGCTCTGCTGGACTATTAGCATCACCTGGGAGCTCACTGAGGTAGGCCACTTTCATCTTAATGATCAGCAAAGGGAAGAGATGTGAATTGTTCTTGGGGGAAGAGTGAATGTTACTAGAAGGATGGCTCTCTATTTCTCAGTATAGGTTTACCTTTTAAGTCTTATAAACCAGATGCTGAGTAATTTATGCAGCTGAATGAACAGACAACAGACAACAACAAGCTGGGTTTTATGTAAGTGATTTATTACTGCTTGAATAGAAAGGAAGTCTCATTCAGCCTATTTGTGCCATTCATAATTTATTTTCTGCTGTTATGGGGATCATACTACTTTTTCTACTTCACATATTTCCTGATTCAGAGTAACTATTCTTTTTCACCTTGGAATATTTGTGATCTACTCTCTTGATCCCTGTACCTCAACAGCAATACCACACATACAACAATATCACACATTGTGTATAGTTATGCATCATGTACAAGTGAAATGGAGTTGAGGGATCTTCTTGATGTAAACACCTGAACTTAGTCTTTAAAATCAGTTTTCTGTAAAGCTTGCTGTCTTGAGAATGCTTGGCTTATCTGACAAAGCATTTGTGAATTTAGAAACATAGGTAAGGATTTATTAGTCTAAAATTAAATTTTGTGTTTGAAAATCTTGGTGCTGTGAGTTCATCTTCAAAATGTGTTTTTGTTCTGTGGCATTGAAAGATACTGTGTTTTCTAAGTGATCTTGAAATTGCTCAAGTACCCATTCACAGAAAACACCTTGGCTAGTTGTTGTACTAATTTTTTCCCTCTGGAAAAGAATGTATTTGGATTTGCTTCACTCATACTCTTATTATTCATCACACAATCCTTGTCTTCAATTTGACACACCATCAGGTGTCTAGTATTCCCCTTGTTGGAAGGCAGATTATTGGAATAGATAATGTGTTGGACAAGGTTCAAAACACAGATATGTTATCACCATTCAAATGGATTTTTGGTAAATCAGATAATTCAGGAGAGTAATTAGAAACCTCCAGAAGTTATCAGGGCAGTTACTTAGGGATTTAGCTGAGTTTTTCCTATTAGCATTCACAGATTGCAGCCAGCTCCTTGTTCTGAAATGGGAAACTTGGCTCATGTTCCATACTGTTGGATTAAAGTTGGGAAGCAGGCAGAGCTTGGTCTCCTATTGTAAGAAAGCAGCCAGAGAACCTTAGATGCTGTCAGGCTAACACCTGTGCTCTGGGTCTTGCTGCCTCATTATCTGTAAATTCTGGTGTCTTTGCCTGGATCTGACTGACATTTGTAGGCTATCGCCCCTCTCAGGCTAAATTAATTAAAAATATGAAAGGGAAACTTTACCAGGACAATGAACAACACTGTATCACTTGGTTCCTGAAGAGAAACTCAAATCTCCTTTTTTGTAAAGGTTGAAATCCACATAGCTTTGTCAAAAAAAAAAACAACTGCTTTTGATACAATTTTGCAAGAGTTTTCACAGGAATTGTCATTGCCAGTATTAGTCACTGTAATGTACTGTAAATAGGCCAGGATTCATTCCTGTTGTATACAGAAAACATTCTTGTTCCTTTTCTCAAATCTGATTTTTTTCAGTACTTTATGCTTACATCTCTGAACAAAAAATACTTTATTACAAAATCATACCAATAATCTTCCACAGCCACGGTGTACGTCCATTAACTGACAAGAATTGCACTGTGTTTGTGGAGGTACATTCTTCAGTTTGCTATGTATTTTGTTAATTATCTCCTTGAGTATTGCAGAGGCACTGCTTAAATCTGTCTTGATTTCCTGTCCATAGATAACTTTTCCAGTCTGTTTTTCTGGATTGCAGTGATTTTTCTCATAGAATAAGAGAATAAAATTATCTTTCTTAAATGAGAAAGAAACATATTTTACCAAGAGCTAGAAACAGATTCATTCTATCTTGCCTTAACTGGCCAGTTGTTCCCCTCACTGCATCAGTAGAGTGGAATGTCCTCTTAACTTCTTGAGTCATTCTGTATTAAGTGTAGCAGCAAAGCTTGCTGAAATGTTGTCTGAAATGTTGTTGAACTCTTAAGTTTTTTACAGCCACTAAATTTCCTGAAAATAGACTTTCAAAATAAAGAAGTCCTGTGTCCTGAACACCACCATGCTTTATTACTGACAGCTTTTACAAATGCATCCATTTTACTTGCTGCATCTTGTGGCTGGTTTAGAAAACATACCAGCTAGAACTACTTAGCAAAAATGAAACAAAGATTCTCTTAATTTTATTTTTTTAAAGCACAAACCACCTTATTTCATCCAAGAAATGCAGTAGTTCTGCTTGTTTCATACATTTCTATTAATGTATCGTGTATCATCTTTGAGAAACTGACAGCTGCACGATATCCTTGTATACAGCATAGCCTCAGCAGGAAACAGTGAGAAGGAAACCTCTGATACCTTGTGTGAATTTGTTCAAGGCCTTCTGAAGTTAATTGAAGGATGTCCATCAAGTTTCAGTGGCTGTGGCTCATGCCCTTGAAGTATGCTGTGTACTGAAAAGCTGATTTTTGAATGGGTACTTTAAAAGTGAATTTATATTAATTGTATGCTGTTCCTCACCCAGAGTCTTTTTGCTGTATTCTGCAGCTCTTCTTCATGCATCTTCTGCCTAATTTCGCTGAGTGCTGGTGGGATCAAGTCATTTTGGACATCCTTCTTTGTAACGGGGGTGGCATCTGGTTGGGCATGGTAGTTTGTCGTTTCTTGGAGATGAGGACCTATCACTGGGCAAGCTTCAAGTAGGTCTAAATTAAAGCTTGATAAGAATTGTTTTGCATGTATAAAAGTAGCATGGAATCTGCCTGTGCTAACAGTGCTGTAATTTTATTTTAGATGTTAAATATCAGTGTCATAGCAATGTTCCTGTATGTATATGTTTGTAAATGTGACTGTATATATGGATTTCCTTTGCAATTTTAAGTTACAAGCACTGATGCCAATGGACAATACAAAATAGTAAAGCTATTTGCATTTTCAGTTTATTTTGTATACATAAAACTTTGAGGAAGTCAGGAAGCAAAACAAATTGTGATTGTTTTCTCATCACACCTTTTTTAACTAGATTTGGGCTCACCTTGGTGATGTATTAGTGTGGCAGTCTGTCAGCACTAGTTGTAATTGCAGTAAGGGCATGGGGCTGATGGTACCTGTGCTGTGAATTGCTTTACCTCATTGCTGACCTTCTTAAATAAATGGAGTAATTGTAAAATAAAGAGGCATTTGCTGTGTAAAAGGGCAACAGCTTATGGCTTAGTATGTCAGTTCCTCACTGTCCAGGTGTGGTTTCTTCATAGGTTTTTGCCCCTCTCCTGCCTTCTTCCCTGCTAGCTGGTAGTAAGCATGGTTATCTGCACATTACCATAGTATGCATGAAACAGGGTCAAGTGCAGTGAATTGCCTTGAGAGATGGAAAAGGAATTTAGATCTTAACTTCCAAATTTGTACCTTGTGTGAATTTCTGTACTGCTTTCTTTTTTTACTCACAGATTTGTTAATTACTCTAAGAACCGTACAGCCTTTTGTCTGAATTCAGTTTTCCTGCATTTCTATTAGAGTTGATGGTCCTTCTGTTTTTAGAGGGTTCACTAAAAGTTTTAACAGCAGGCTTTCTATGGCACAACTAGTCTTTACTGTCTTTGTGGAATAATTTTTCCTCATGTTCTTTTAAATGCTTGAGTAGATTTTTCTGACCTTTAACATGAAGATGCTGCTTCATGAGAATGAGAAGCTTTTGCTTGTGCCCTTTTAGTTTATTTTTCTTTCTTTTTTTCATTTAATAAATACTGATCTTAAAGTTTAGAAGATTCTCCCTAATCTAAGCTCTCTCTAGCCTAGAAAAACACAAATATTGGAGATATAAAATCTGAGGATATTTTGGATTTTTTTTTTCTAGAAGGGCCAGAGAAATAACAGGGTGAAAAATGGCTTCTAGTCCTGCTAGTCTTCCTTCAGAAGAGGAAGCTCTGAGTTTTTCTTAGATTCTGTGTCCTTTGGATGCTGTTGCTTATCAGAATTAATATTATCAAAAGCAACAATCAGTAGCATGTCAGATGAGCCTGCATTAAAATCCCCTTTAAAAATGGAATTTTAATGCTTTCTAGCTTTTAACAGTGTTATCACACCTCTCCAGGAGGTCCACATGCATCTGCTATCAGAACAGCTGGGCTTATGTGTGCTGGAGGTGTAGTGTTATTAAGCCTGTGGAGCCAGTCCCTGATACAAATAATGAATAATGAATCTGACAGATTCTTGAAGGATTGATGTCAGTGGGCTCTAGAACAAGGAGTGTTTGGGGTAGGAGCAGTGGCAACATAAACTAGGAAGAAATAACCTCTAGATTTTCCAAGGAAGTTGCAGAATTGCTGTCCTCGTTTCTTTGTGAAGAGAATGATAAATGTGTTTTGCAGTTAGTTTCTGAGTTATTGACTGAGGATAGAGAAGGGTAGACTTTATAGCAGAATACACACCTTGACCGAAATGCTTAATAGCTTATTTTTCTGAATCCCCCCTTGCCTGGTACATAGTTGTGTCTGAGAGGATCTCTGCTGACCAAAAAAATGTGATTGTTCCTCAGAAACATCAGTAACAGTGCTGTTGCTTTTTTGGGTTTTTCCTTCTGGCATATTCCTTGTATTTACTCCAGCCATTATTTTTCCCAGGGACATTCACACAACCACAGGGAAGATCAAAAGAGCTGTGTTACAGTTCACCCCAGCCAGCTGGACCTATGTCCGCTGGTTTGACCCAAAGTCTTCATTTCAGAGAGTGGCTGGAGTCTACCTTTTCATGATTATTTGGCAGGTAAGAAATCAATTCTGGGAAATCAGAGCTGCCATCAGCTCAGTTACTTGCTGGCTATGTTGGACTAAAAAATATTCTGATGGAGTGTATGTCTGTTACTGAAGTACGCAGTTAAATGAATTGATAATGAGGAATTGGACAGGGCACTTTCATGGGAGTTATGTGGTAGTTCAGGAGTGTAATTACAGAATCTGTGGAAAAAGCCAAATATTACAGATTGCTGTATTGGCTTTTTGCATTTGACACAGATTTAAAAACTGCTAGTCAGTAGAGTTTAGGTGGTGGAATTTTAATATATTTTGATTTTGTTGTGTTGATGGGATGGGGATTAAGTTTGGTTTGTGTGGGGGGTGTGTATTTGTTTCCCTTTGCTTTTCCCGGATTTTTTTCCTTTCCCATTGACAGTTGAATGGATCAGTGATACTCAGAATACTGTCATTGATCCAGCAAGACTCTATAGTGTGTCACAAATGCTTTAAACTAAAACTTTTGTGATTTTTAAAAAAAATTCTTAATTTTGTGTCTTAAAGGAAAACCATAAATATTTGATACAGTTGTTTGAGGATTTTGTTTTTTAATATATGATCTCTTCTGCTTCTCTCCCAAAATTGCCTTGGTTATTTGTACTTGATTTAGGGCATGCAAGCTATTAGAATATCTCTACAGGATGAATTAGTGTCTGGTCCCTTAATGAGTTTTGGGAAGGAGAGCAAATATTTTGATAGAGGTTTTTAGGGGAGAATTTTTTGTTTTACTGGTATATTACTGCTTGTCCTAGCAAAAGACAGAGCAGGAATTTCTTATGTTTTAGTTTCCATATTAATCTTTGCACATTTTCTGTACTAACTCATTAGGAGTTGTGTAAGTTGAACACTATTAACTAGCTTTTTTTTTGATCTAGCTAACTGAGTTGAACACATTCTTTTTGAAACATATCTTTGTGTTCCAAGCAAGCCACCCTTTAAGCTGGGGGAGAATTCTCTTCATAGGAATCATTACAGCACCCACTGTCAGGTAATTTTTTTGCTTCAGTGTTTTTTTCAGTTTAAAGTAACTTAACTTCTAGGCATCCAAGAACTACATATAGTTTGTGAATAAGTATGGCACATTTCACAAAATGTATGCTTTTGCCACCATGAAATGGAAAACAATCATCTCTTGTCAATAAAATGTATTTCCTCACAAATAAACTAATGAGGTAAAATGTACATGACAGCTGTGTTGCCATAGGGGTGCAGAGCCAGTCTGTTCCTTCTCCTGATTGTGTAGCATCTCCCTGTTTTGTGAGGTAGCTGCATATGTTATCCTTGAGGACTGCATCTGAAAGTATTCAAGTTAATGAGTCAGGTGCTCCCAAAAGTGAAGAGGAAAAACAGAGCTCTTGATTTTTCTAACAGCTCCTGATTGTGGTTGAGCAGTAGCTTATTGTGGGAACAGAGCAGTATTTATGCAGCATTGACAGCTGTATAGGAACATGGATCTGCTTTTGGTCATGCATGCCATTTTACCTTGTTAGCAAAGTTCCTTAATTTTCTTTTTTTCCCCATTCCATAGTTGGAGGTAGACAGAATGCACACAGATCTGAAGTTAGAAGCAGAGAATTCCCTCTTCATGTCCAAAGTGAAGTTACCTTGGACAGTTAAATGGCAGCCATGAATTGGTTTATTCCTCAAATAGTGTTTTAAGTTATGTGCAGTGATTTCACACTATTAATTAAATCACCCAGAATACCCTGTGAATTCTTGTGTAGGTGAATTTGTATTGTTTTTGTTTCCTTTGTAGCACTTGCACTCCTGTAGAAGTCTTTATTCTTTAGCGGTTCTTGTATTGTTGGAGTAATAACACTTGTCTTCTCCATCTGTCAGTGGAAATCAGAAACTGAGAACAGAAACTTTGGTTCCACTTCTTTGGAATTCCCCTCTCCAAACTCTTAAATTTCTGGAGCATAGAGAGCAGACCAGAATGGTCTTGATACTGTTTTCAGAACAGTGAAAAATTCTACTGTTCTTGAGAAGAAAATATGCCAGTGGTTAGACCATTCAAACATAATATGGAATAGCCATATTTTTTAAAGATTCAAGCCCACATTTCTCAAGAAAATGTGGTTGTTAATAAATAAAAGATGAACTGTGGAAAAAAAATTAGGGATTCTCTAATGCTTTTGAAACTGTTGCAGTTTGCCTATAAGAATTGGAGATTCAGTGGAGAGACAGGAGACAAATGTTGCTGGCCTACTAGTTTGGGTGCTTTCCCAGTCCTTGCTTTCAGGATTGTTTTCTGTGTTGTCTCAAGCTATTTGATATGTGATAATCTGTCCTACTAGAATTGAAGCCATCTGGTAGACATCCAGAATGATTGCATGTGAATTTAACCATCAGCACTTCATTTTCACTATAGATACATCCGTAACACAATTTTTTTTCTAAATGTAAATATTCTGGTGACTTTCAACTTCACTGAAGAATTTTCTTTCTTCCCTTCTCAGGCAATACTATGCTTACCTCACAGACACACAGTGCAAGAGGGTGGGAACTCAGTGCTGGGTGTTCGGGTAAGTGTTCTTGCTGCATTCCTGAAGCACTTGGACAAGTGTCAAGGATGGGTCCAGCACAGGAACAGGCAGTTCCCATGAAGCCAGTCCTTGTCTTGTTTTGGTTTTGCAAGTTCAGAGGAAAGGGAGATTCTGAATTTGGAGGTAGAACATGGGAAGTAATGGAATGAGTAAGGACAACAGAAGGAATAACTAGGAACTGCTGGACAAAGCTAGGTTCTTTCAAAGCACCATTGGCCTTTCTGCCCATAGTCTCAGTCAGGTGAGAAGGAAGAAGCTTTGACCTCTACAGCTTGCCTTTGCTTGGTGGTTGTGAGGGTAGTGTTTCCCTGGCTGTCAAGGTGGGCATTGCTGCTGGTAGCAGCATCATAGCAGAGGACAGTGAAACAAGGCATGGTTATCCACTGTTTCTATGAGTGTACTATGGGCCATGGTGACCTTGACTGCAATCTCTTTTTCTCTTTGAGGATACCTTTAAATGAAGAGTTTGCATGGTTGCTTCTGAAAAATTAAGGACTACAGAACCCATCCTCCTTGGGTCCTTGGTCCAAAGCTCTCATTGAACACATTAATGTAACATGTGTCAATAAATAGATACCCAGATATGTCTGCAGGATCGCTTTACAAGAACTGCAATAGAACATTCATCCACAGTCTGATCTAATAGTGGGAAATGTGTATGGAATAGGTATTCTTCTTCCTACTGCTTACTTCTGTAATCTGCTAGAAACAACAGAGCATCACTAGGAGTTCCTGTTGATTGCAGAAAAAGAGGAAATCTTCCTACTGTATGTTGTGTCTATATTCTAGATAGTGTAACTATCTAGAATATAATTTCTGAAGCAATTAAAAGAAGTATATGATACATTCATCTTTGTGGTAACCAAGACACTTCTAAAGGCACAAATGGAATTTTAAGCAGCCTAACTATGAATATAATTAAAGTTAGCACCTTTCATTAGTACGAAACTGTTTCTTTTCAACTTGACATGACTATTGCATCACTCTTGATAGATGTACAGTAAGGGATGTAAAGCATGAACAAGGCCAATGCAACAACCCTACTGAAATTGCACTATTTTCATTAAGATGAAGCCTCTCAAAAAGGAAAATCTGTTAGAATGTTACAAGACCATTTTGCTTGAATGAAAACTTAGGATATTTAGTTCTGTGGAGTACTCTCATCACCCTTCAGTAGGATACTAACTCCCTTCACTGCTAGGATCCTTCTTTCTCTTGATTTGCCACTTCATCAGCTGTAATAGCTTTCCTATTGTAAAATGTGCTTAACCCAAGTATTCTTGACAGGAATAACAGAAAGAATATAAGTTCAGGGCAAGCAGCTGTATTTTTTTGAGTCCTTATTAAAAATAGCCTATTGTTTTGTTTATGCCTTTGAGTGTATCATAACCTTATGCTTGTTTCCTGATGGTGGTCTTCCTCTTCTCTGGTTTCATGATTTTTTTACTCTGCAGCTGGATCAGTAAGAATAATATAAAATCAAGAAAGAAAAACAGTTAGTGACTAAAGAGAGTAATACTGCTCTCAATTTTTTGCTAATATACATCTCATTGATTTGTGTATTGATCAGTTGGGTGTTACTGCCACATTTTTAAGTTTTGGCCCCACTCATCATCCTAGAAGTCACATTGAATAGTACAGGGAAAGCTGTGATTTATTACTTGCATCAGGACTATCTCTGCAGTACCAGTGGTTTAGTCAAGCACACATTTACCTTCCTCTTTTGTGGGGGAAACTGGGTCTTCCCTGAAAGGCAGTAGTGCCATTTTTTTGTGAACTGGTTATTGAGAGTGCTGGTAGGGAATGTGTCCTGCAGTGTGAAGCTTGGGAGACTGGAACACTTGACATGATGTGAAGTGTGTCTGCACTTGGTGAGGAGGAGTTTGCATGCATTGCTCAGATGTACAACCTTAAAGTCTCTATTGAACAAGCTAACTATTACACTTAATAGTGTTTTTCATTATTTGCTTCAGATTGAGATGACTCAATTTCCTGCACTTTTAATGCAGGTTTTTAGTGTCACTTTTCTACACTTGTATTGTTAAACATATGTAATTTTGTCTTCAGGACCTATTCAAACTAGATTTATTTTCATGGCAAACAATAGAAACTTTGGATTCATAAACAAGTAGTGAAAAAGCCTTCATAGCTTTGAACCTGAAAAGATGTAAACACCTGGTAGCAGGGAGAGAGATGGAGATACTTTTTTTGATCCTTTTCATGTCAGAGAGGAAAGTAAAACCTGATTTTTTCCCTCTCACATTTCTCCCCAAATCCTCTGAGGCTGTTTTGTGGATCTGAGTTTACAGATAAACCAGAGCAAATGCATGGATTCTCAGAGAATTTGAAATGTTGTTTTATATGAATCTTCTTATATGTGAAAATATGGGAAATACATGTGAAGCAAACAAACGAGACAATTTAGAATTGTAGTAAATTTACATCTAGTAGAGGAATAAACAAAGCACAGTTCTAGTTCATCCATCAAGGGAGTCTGTTGGGTGTTCAGCACGGAAAAGAAATTCATATGTGGTGAGAGCTGAAGCACAGTGGTAGGCACAGCTGAAGAGTCTCTGCTATTGGCAAACATTCCTTGTTCCCTTGAGCCCCATGGAACAGTGAACTGCCAGTCAATCACTTTTTTTGTGCTGTTTATGCTGAGAAAGTATAGATAGAAAATTACATTTATCAGAGTTTCAGTTAATGGTGGTGTCAGGGAGGTGTTTGCTCACTAGAGGGTAGTGCTTGTTTAGAGTTGACAGTCTGGGGTTGTGAGTTGTGAACATATGAGTTAAATCCTTGGTGTTTTTAATCACTCTCCTCCCTGCTTTCATTTACCCACAGGGTAATTGCCTTCCTTGAAGCTATTGTGTGCATAAAGTTTGGACAAGATCTTTTTTCCAAAACACAAATACTGTATGTTGTGTTTTGGCTTCTCTGTGTGGTAAGTGAAATTTCTCATGTGAAACATAAAGCATGACAAAAGCATTGAAAGCATCTAAATAGCTTCCTCTCTGGAACATTGGCAGCAGGGGATCATTGTGGGGCAATGCTGGTAAAGAGCTTTATGCATGTCCTAGTAAAAACAAATGCTAGATTGCTTAGAACTCACATTGAAGGGACTAGAATAACTTCTCATTTCTTGACATAGCAGATTACTGGTGCTTAACAATGAAACAAGCAGTAGTTATAGGATGCTTTATCTTTGTGAGAGATGATGTCAGGTCGATTGAGCCTAGCTTTGGTGGAGCTTGCTGTAGTGCCTGCTTGAAATGAGCAGGAGTTAATGGATAGTGTTAATAAGCAATGTGTGTTGTGCCACACTGAAGTCTTACAACTACATAAACAACCCTCATTTATCAAGCAAATCATTCTCACTAAGCCTGTAACTTTCTGTGCTTCAGTGTGATTACTGCAAATGCAGCATGAAATGCCCATTTTATAACAGTAAATGGACACTTGTCTTGCCAGACTTGTAACTCTGATGCCAAGCACATTTTTCATGGTCAGTGAAAAATAAGGCATTTATAATGGGCTGACAGATAAATACTTCTCCCTTCTAATTGGGAACACAGTTTGAACAGGGGATGGGGAGTCAGAATTTATTGTTCTCTTATTTAGCATGGTGATTTTATTCCTGATACTTCAGAGGAGAGAAGTACTGAATTGCTTCTCAGATCAGAGTACCATGAAACCGAGTATGTTACCTAGCCTGAAGCATGGGGCAGAGAAGGAGAATTTGGATTTCTCCTAGTCTGGTGGTTCCTGATAATATACCTATAAGTGCCTACCAACTGCCTTTGTGTGATGACTGTACAGAGTGTGGACAGAAGTCCTGCTGGCAGTGTTTCCTGTGGGCGATCTGGATGTGTTTTCCTGCTCCCATTGAGAATTGTTCTGCATACCCCATGGTGGCAGGCTCTGTGGTAGCTTGAAGTTGACACAGGAGTCTTACTCATCCTGACAAAAGATGCAGGGAGAAACAGAGCATGAAAATCTAAATGTGGCACCTCCAGGGACTCTTAGACCTTGAATCAGCAAGGAATTTGGAAAAAGTTTTACAGATTCTTTTTCTTCTCCTCCCTTGTTTAGGCCTTTACAACTTTCCTGTGCTTATATGGAATGGTTTGGTATGCAGAGTACTATGGCCACCGAGAAAAGGTACTTATATAAAAGAAGCCTGTTTCGGTTTTTTTTGGTTTTTTTTTTTTTTTTTTTTTGCCAGAGTTAAGACTCCAAAGCTCCTAGATTTTGGAATTCTTTACCAGAGTTAGCATAAATAGGGATAAGGGGGGATGGTCTAGAGTGTAACTGAAGTCAATAGAAAGAACTCTGAATTCAGCAGGCCTTGGACAGATCCCAAATTACACTGTGGTTTCTAAAGAATGCTGTCCTCTTAGTTGCTCAGAATGAGGCCGTAATTTTAGCACAGCGTTCAAGGATGAATGGTTAGCTAATGTTCCCATTGTACAGGTGGAATGCTAGAGGAATATTAAGAATACTTGGTTACACAACAGATCACGTGGCAAGTGGCGAGTTCTTACTGTATCATCTACATGGTGATTTCTACCTAGGAAGGGAAAAGTCCAAAGTACTGTCTGAATGTTTTATGAGGACTTCTGCTACAGTTTCTTAGTCCATTTGCAAATGGGAGGAGTACTGATACGATGCACTACCAGCATCCCAATGACATGTCCTTGTTTTTGCAGACCTTATCAGAAAGTGAAGACAGTCCATACAGTCCAGATGCTTCCTGGCTTCATTCTAAATTCAGCAGAGGTACTGGTACTTCTGTAGCTGTATTCCTGAAATGGTATAATTAAGGCTCAACACTAGAAAATGAGGCTTGAGAAACTTACCTAGTTTCAGCTGGACTTGTCTTAACATCTCTGCAGGACCAATGCAGATAAATCATCTGCAGAGCTATTTTCTTTCTATGCTCACTTTTAAATTCTGATTCTTGGAAATGTATTAATTTTTTAATGTGTCAGCTGATTTTTTTGCTGTTACTCCAGGCCATTATTGTAGGTGTTGGGCATTATGCATTTCATAACTGTTGTGAACAGTTTTTCTCTCTGAACATTGCATGTTTGATTTGCTGTACTTTTATTTCTTCTTGTTAAGAAATAGTCAGCAATGGGCCCTGGAGCTTGTGTTCTTACTGACACTTGCCTTGTCAGTGCAGTCCTGATGGTCATAAGCAGCTTTCTCTGCACTAATCAAAGGCTGCTTCTGACTTCTTTTCCCTACACTAGAGGTCAGTTTTCTGCCTCCACCACAGGCTTTTTGATGTGGTCTTGCTTATTGAGCATATATCAAAAATTCACACCTGGAAGTTATCTGTCAGAGTTTATGTTCCAGGTGTTTGTAAAATTAAAAATATTTCTTATTTATCATAAGCTTGAAAAGCACCTAAAGTAGATCTTCTTTATATTTCATACATGATTTTTCTGGATATTTATTCTCAATTTAGTAAATTTGTGAACTTTTATATTTTGGAGAAAAATTATTTTCACTCAGAATGTTTTTCCCATTTATGCATGCTGGAAAAATCTGACCAAAAACCCCTTCTCTTTAACTTCCTGTTACTTCATTAATTACAGGCTTCAAGCTTCTTTTCACATTTTGTTCTTGATTTCTTGTTTTGGTGCCCACTGCCTCCCATTTTATTCTGGGAGTAAATAAAATATATTCGGTCATTTGAAAGACTGAAATCTAGAAGTGTACTCTTAAAAGACTTTGCTTACATAATTCTTAATTTCTGCCACTAAGAAAAATGAAGAGGTTTAATTATTGATATGATTTAAATTGGAAGATGTTTCACCACTGTACTCTGCTATAGCAAACTTTGAATTTTTATTTTCTTTTTTTTGGAGGGGGGGGAGGGAGGAATTTTACAGGAGTCTTAAGAATTGATTTAAAAAAACTAGGCCACTAGATGGAGTACAAGTATCAAGCAATTTGTATTTGCCTGAAATAATCCATGCCGTTAACACTGTGGCTCTAAAAAGCCTTAATGCCTTTTGGATAGGAGCTTGATAATGTCAACTAAATAAATATCTATATGTATTAAATAAATATTTCTTTCTCAGCAGGTGCTGACAATAGTCCACCAAAACATTCAGTCAATAGCGAAAGCCATTCATCTAGAAGGCGGAATCGACACTCCAAATCAAAAGTATCAAATGGAATTGGCAAGAAATAAGAATGGTATTTAAAGACATCCTACAGTGTGCCCAGAAGTGACAGAGAAGATCAGACCTGGCTCTGAATTACCAAATGGAAGATCGATTTTTAAATTAAAGTTTAAAAAAGGAGGTGTTGAAGAGAAGGATGATGAAGGCGGAGCCACCAGTGTAGTGCAGATCGTTGCCTGATGACACTTGCCATGCACTGATATAAATCTAGTTTTTCTTCAGTGGGTGGCATCGAGAGTTCATGAGGGGTATACTGGCAAAAAATGTCATTTTATCATAGCAGGTACTCCCTGTTTTGTGTTCAGGTGTTGCAAGGCCATTTTTAATAATTAGTTGAGGACTTCAACCCAAAGGTTAGTAAACTGATAGTGAGTTAGTGTAGTTGATTGAATTATTTTTTGGTTTGGTTTATTGTGTTGTTTTCTAGAAGAGTATGCAACCCTTTGACTAAAAGCAGCTCTGCCCTTCTTTCTCAGTCTCACAACAAAACTTTGCCATGCAACTGGTAGTAAGTATTTAAAAATTTCATATTGCTTGCTTTTATTTAAAGGCTCTTTAGGCCTTATGTCAGGGTTTTACCAGGAAGGAAATGGGTCCAGGTTTCTTGTAAAGGATGTGAAATTGATTTTCAAACACAGAGACTTTTTTTGTTCTACATTGTCCTCCTGCTTGAGTCATACATATTCAATTTTTTAAAGTTTTTAAAATACATATATAAAAATCTGCTTCATAGTAGAGGGCCATGCCTCCTGTCCTCAGTGACAAAGATCATGTTATTTCATTGTTTTTCCTCCTCTACTGTAGTGTTTTTTGCATTTTCAAGTGTAAATATGTCTTTTTTTCATCTATGCCACATTGTGTGCAATGTTTCTTCCTACTTCCTTCTATTTGCTTCCATCCTAGCTGGACCCAGAAATCCTATTGTCTTCAGACAGATACCAGAAACTGCTTTGAAGGCTCAGATGCCCTACTGAGCTTGGTGATAAGGCAGTTTTTTGCTGAAGCTGAGTTGCTTACTATCTCCGTAAACACAATTATTTGTGAAGACTTGCAATAGTGTTTGGTGTCTGAGAGGCAGCATGATGTGATAGACCCCATTGCTTTGGTGTTTCCTATCATGCTTCAGATACTCAAAAGCAAAGTCTCTTTCTTTTCTTTCTTGCAGGTTGTTTGTTGTTTTTGGTTTTTTGTTGTTTTTTTTTTTTTGAGAGGGGGGATTTACTTTTTGTCTGGGTGTTCTTTTGGGTTTTTTTAATGTATTAATTGTGACATCTAGCAAAGTGGATAATTCTCCAGCAGTGAATGTAATGATTAAGTCAAGAGGTAAGCAATCATGAGCAATCAGTTTCTGTATTAAGTTATCAAAATGTTTTAGTGCCAATTAAATTTTGGGATTCAAGGCATTCAGAGGGGTAGGTAGCTTTAGCAAGGATAAGTAATACCCATTAGTTACTTAGTCTTTATGAGAAAATAGGATTTGCTTTTTCTTTGACTAATGTTACTGTGATTTGCCACAGGCTAGGTACTAAAGAAAAAATGCAGCAGAGACTTTTATACAAGTGTATGATACTGTAAATAGAAGAAAGTATCCTGTGTAATCCATCAATTCCTATGTGCCACAGATTATCAATGTTTTCAATGCACTTAAGTGTTGCTGCTGAGCTCTTCAGAGGCCTTTAATTTCTTACCCTGCATTTCAATCAAACATGGAGTGTACAGCTTGGAAAGTTATGTAGTAGAAGCTGCTGTATCATCATTGCCACAGTGACATTTAATGTTACATGAAAAAATATGTTAGGAAGACTTTCAGGCTCTCCTATAACTACTTGGTTTTCATTCATACTATAGCAATTCCATATATTGCCTTTGTATCTGTAATGTACTACATATTGATGAATGTATTTGTAGATTTCTTTGGATACTGAGACTTATTATTTCTTTTATTTCCTTGGTTAAAAACTCAGTCTGTGTAAGACTGAAGAATGGCATTGTAAATTTTCTATTGATTCAATACCAAAGCAAGAGATTTGAAATCTAATGGTTTAGATCTTTTAAGTACTGTGGTTTTCCAGTGTGAGAGCCTGTTTTGTACTTGCAAGGGGTATACACACCAACTATGTATACAAAGCTTACGTGTGTAAACAGATGCTGAAGTACAACATCTACCTGCCTTGGGGACAAGCACATGTTTTGTAAATGTAGGCCTGGTGCTCACATTCCTGAACTGCACCCTAAAAATACTGGAAAGAGAAATATTGAAGTGTCATTTTGATGGAAGCTGACTTCTGTACACAACAGCTTTGTCCTGAAAAAATGTTGTTTGACAACACATTTAAATTATTTCCAATTAAGTCTTTTTACTTTAAATTTTTGTGTTTGGTTGGGTTTTTTTTGGTTGTTGTGTGGTGTTTCATTTGGGGGGGAGGTTGGGAGGGTGTTGGTAGTTTGGGTTTTTTGTTATTTGTTTTGGGAGTGTTTAGGGGTTTTTTTGGGGTTTTTTTTTTTGCTTATGTTTTTGGGTTTTTTTATTTCTTTACTTTAAAAGAGAGATTGCTAGAGAAAGGGGAAACTTGAGTGAACTCTTCAAGTGCTGCTTGGTAAATGGCACTTTGTCTCCTCTATCAGCAGTTCTGGCTGGAATTCACATGTGTTCTAACAAGTCCTCCACTGACTGAAAACTGTATTTTCAGCCCATCACTTTGGATGTGAGCTTTGCACTGGAAGGCATTGGAAAGGTGCTTTTTGATCACTGCTGTAAAATTAGTGATCTCATTTTTATCAGCTACTGTGCTGTTGCTGAATTCTGTATGTGTGTAACACCTATAAATGGCAAATCACTGAGCTGTTTAGCAACAAGCATCCATGTGTGAGTTCTGCTGCTTGAACAGTGTTTTGTAACAGTCATGGATGTGCTGTCCTGTTTTAAACTACTTGTTCTGCCACAGCCTCTCATTCCTGCTTCCCTGCTTCTGATGTTCTTTCCTTTCTCTGTCCTCCAGTGATCTCGAGTGCTGCTGTGCAGAGATTGGAACTGGCCCTCCAGAGGCTGTCCATCAATGTCAGTCATTGAAGGGAGGCTAATTTGAGGCAGCGTGGTGTAAGCAGAGGGTAGTGGCAAGAACTTTAAGTAGTAGATTAAATAAAAATGGAGAGTTTTAAAATAGATTTATACAATGAACCAGAGCTCATCTTGAGTACTGAATTCAGTATTAAGGTTGCTGCAGAGATCATACACACATGCTATTAAATATTTTGAGCGTGGTATCCACCAATTCTTTTGTTACTTTTCTGTGAAAATCATCATTTGATATTCCAGCTGTTTAAACTTAACTTAATTTTTTTTTTACTTTGTTATCACAAGAGGACACAGATGTTACCACATATTTAATAATTTTTTAATAGAATTGCTCTGTATTGATTGCAAAGTATTGTATTATTTTGCAATAATTGTGTAAATCAACCCATGTCACTGGTATGTGTGTTTGTACCTGTAAGGCATAGGAAATTGACATACTGCCTTTAGAAGATCTTATGTTTTATTGTAAGTAAATGAATTTTGACAAATGCAGTGGTTCCTGAGCAGCCTACAGTGCACTCTAAGGTTTTGCTGTAATTTATTATTTTGGAGCAGCAGATCTGATAACAAGAACAGTTACATTATCCCTTCTGAAGTTTTTCTAGTGTACAGGATCAGTTCTTGTCTTACCTGTTCTTTTTGGGTTTTACTTATTGTTGGATGGGAGAGCTGAGTTGCAAGATGGTCTCATGACAGACTTTTAAAGAAGAAACGAGGCCTTCTGTACAAGGACTGCAGGACAGGCTGTCACCAAGTAAGCAGCCAGTACAAAGGTGCCAATGAGTGCCTAAATCACTTTGCTTTGGCTTCCACTGCTGACAGTTCCCACAACAGCAGTTTCCTGTTCTGTTACACCTAAGACCTATTGTCAGCTGTTGATTGCTCTTCAGAGCCAGATGTGTAGTTTGTAAAGCAGCATAGCTTTCCTTTTCTTCTTCAGTTCCTTCTCTATGCAGGCATAGAATACTGGAACTTTCTGATTTGCTGGGAAGGACTTTCCTTCAACATGACTTACCATTTTAGAATTCTGGTTTACAGAGAGGCCATACGTTCTGAGGTTGTAGTAGAGTTAGGGATAGCCTAACTTGAGGACTTAAGCTTGTTCATAGTGTAGGAAGAATGGCTAAAAGTCAAGTGTTCAGTTTGTAAACCTCTTCTGAAGGGTGGGAAAATACCTGATTAAAAAATTTATAGGAGCCACCTCTCTCAGAACACTGCTTATTACATTAGAGAAGGGGGAGGGGAGGGTGTTTATCTTTTCATTCTTCATTAAATCATTAAAAATACTGGGAAAAAATTGGAACAGTGGAAGAAACTTTGTATAAGAAGCAACACTTCAAAAATGTGCTCCTTTATAAGCATGGAGCTCTACTGCATTTGAACGATCAATCTTTGGTTTATGTCTTGGCAGTTGCTGTTGAGGATGGAGCTTCACCAGCAGCGTCAGATGGGCCTAGTGGCTTCATTTGTGCTCAGTCACCCTGTGGCACAACTTGCACACTATTAAGATCATATGATTTGGTGCAGACTAGAGGCTGGAGCCAAAAGCTGGTAGCGTGATTGAAACACGTGTTGGTGTGCCTGATTCAGTGTCTGTTCACATTCAACTCTGTCCTGTTAATGTATGCATGGGCCTAAGCATGACTCTCCTGAGCCTCCTGTTCCCTCTGGTATGTGCTGGAGCACTCTAAGGAACACACAGTTACGTTTAACTAGAGCTTTCTGACCTGCTTGGATTCTCAAAATACCTCCTGCAGTACTCTGGCTCCCTCTGTCTGCAGATGTGATACGCCTTCTTATCCACACCACAGTTTTC
Organism: Haemorhous mexicanus; assembly: GCF_027477595.1. Lineage (NCBI taxonomy): Eukaryota > Metazoa > Chordata > Aves > Passeriformes > Fringillidae > Haemorhous > Haemorhous mexicanus. The sequence goes on from NC_082341.1 coordinate 135,420,065, forward strand.
TTCTCTGGAGCCATGGAGGGCCCTAGTCCTAATTCAGCAAATTAATGTAGTTCCCTCAAGGTGCAGTTTCCCAGTTGAGTGGAATTGTGTTTTGGACAAACATCCTGCCCATGTTACTCACTTTTGCTTTAGCGTGGCTGGTCAGGAATTGGGCACTTACATATTACTCAAAGAAAGTGGAACTAGAAAACCATAAGCTCTTCATACAGTGGGCTAAAAAGTACAAGGACAACCAGATTCCTGGCTAATGCCCAGTAGGATACATTGTCTATTACCTTTATGTCTGTTCACTCATCTGTCAGTGCTGTGGCTGCAGGTGCACCTCAGGTGCCTTCCTCTGTGCTGCTTTCATTTGCATGAGCCCCCCCTGAAGCCAGCTGCTAGTCAGGCTCTGCAGCTTCCAGTTTTTTTTGGACTAAGTGACACACCTTTCAGACATGTCAGCACAGCTGGGGCCAGAGGGCCAGAGGGCTTTCCATTGGCAGTGTGGAGATAATACATAGGCTTTCAGGCTTGCTCATGTTTTCTATTGTACCAGTAAAGCCAGTAACCTGCCTGTACGTAAGGGCTGTGTGCATAAACCATGAGGGTGACTCTAGGAACCCAGTTTGGTCTGGAGAAAGTACTTTGGTTTGGTTTGGTTTGTTTGTTTCTGGATGATTCTAGATCTGCTGTTGCTTTTTTCAATTATGCTATCCATCTGAAGAACATCACAAAGAGTGGATCCTGCACAAGTCTCCTGTTGTATGTTTGTGACCTGTCTGTTCACTTTGGGCAGCTGCTCAGCAAAATGTACCAAATTCCTTTGTACTCTGAGTCCAAGTCATGATTATCTTAAAAACTTTATAAATTTAAGGTGTTAATTTTTATTTCCAGCTCCTTCCCGTGTCTTTAATTTGGACTTTATCTTCTCCTATTTCTCAGTGAAAGACAAGAATTGGTCTCTCATGCTTGGATTTTGTTTTTCTCACAAAGGAGCTGTCTTGCCCTCAACAGTCTAAATTATATTATGGTAAGACCAAGCGAGTTTTTACTTCAATGCAGAAAAAAAAAAGGCAAGTGTGGGAAAGAATGCAAATTATAAACATTGAATTCCTATAATCAGCAACAATGTGAGTGCCAGACTATACTAAGGATACACATGGGTTCAATTTTCATCGTTTTTGAGGATCTGTTTTCAGATGATCATGAAATAACTGGATGGCTTATTTAATGTTTTTAGAGTAGGGGAATTTACAGCAGCAGCATTCCTGTGGCTGTGATCCAAAGTATGTTCTACAACTGCTGTGCCCTCCAGTTCAGTATTTTAGTGATTCTTGCTCAAAAAACAATGCATAAAATAGTTGTGTGCATTTGTATGTGTACATATAAATCTACCAGATGAACTGTCTCATCAAAGTGCTCAGAGCCTGGTTCAGTACAGTCTCTGTGACAAAGACTACAGCACACCTGAGCATTTGGAAGCAACCAAGTCTGTCTGTACCACTGGAAGCTCCAGGAGCAGTAGGCATTGATCTCAGTTGCAGCCCCTAGGTGATGCTGCAACACAAACACACAAAGGGTATGACCTGCATTTTCCAATGTTGCTTCTAATTTTGGGCTACTGGCTTGAGCCACCCAGGCTCGGTTTTAAAGATTTCATAACTCCCATTGACTTTAATTACAAGTGCCATGAGCACAGTCCTGCAGAGTGCCCCTGTTGTCAAACTTGCTGCAGAATAACCAAAGCAAAATAAAATCAAATTAGTAGCTTTGAGAAGACTTTTATTTAAAGCATTAAATGATAGCTCTAGGCTTTGGAGAGCAAGACCAGTAGACTTCTCTTCTGGTTTCCACCATACACAGACTACCAATTTCTTGTCTGAGTACCTTGCTGATTTGAAGGGAGCACTACTTTCTCCCGAGGATGTTTGGGATGAAGCTCTGTGCAGGGTTCTTATGGCTTTCCTCCTATTCCCACTGGGCTTTGTGTAGGGCACTGGGAGGGATAGGATGACTGCTGTTTGAAAAGGTGGTTTGGTTTTTGCTCCCAGGAGCTCAGCTGAACCAGGGCATGATCTCCAGTGCTGCCCATTCCCTTGAGTTTGTGCCTGTAGCCATGGAGTTGTGAATTTATCTTCTTGCTCAGATGAGCCTGTCCCTCATCCCTGCCAATCTCTTTGGGAGAGGGAAGCTACTGGGTGCAGATTGTTATTGCTTTGTGTGTTTATGAGGCTCAGAGTTTTGGATGACTCAGTATTTATCAGCAAGCATTCAAAACTTCGTACCATTTGCAAAGAATTCCCATTTCTCCTTTAAGTGTCATTTTTTCTAAAGTTTTGGAAAATCCTGGTCACAAACCTCAACAAGGCACCCAACTTGTACCAATTACAATGACTTCTATCTATTAACTCTGAGATGCCCATTGGAGAAGAAAATCATTTTACTTTTATATGGTCAGCTGGAAGAAGAAATTGCAGCCATAATTCCTTGCAGGAGGAAACAGTGTCCTTGCTCTTCTCATCTGGTTCTGCATAGGGAAGCCACTAATATAGGTAAGCCTGTATTGGTTTTTGTTGTAGCCTGACTTCAGTACTTAATAGAAAGGAAAAAGAATACAGTGAAAAATATTGCTAAGAGTCATATTTTTCCATTAATCCAATAAATAACCTGGAAGAAAACCAAGACCTTTTATTATATTAGCTGAGACATTTAGGTTTGTGTTTTTTCTTATTTATGTGCTGTAAGGTGATGCAAAATGATGCTTATAACATTTTAAATACTTTTATTTCTGCCCTTTTGCTGACTTTGCCATATTTGGCTCCCAAATCCACATCTATGCATTCCATTTGCCCACATTGGAAATGCATCTGGAATAGCAGGACAGAGGTTGGGGTGGAGAAACCAGATAGAGCTGAATTGCAATTTCATGGGGACATGCTCTCTAAACATCCCAAAATATCTCAGGGTGAAATGTTCCACTTGGTGACTTTGGGTTTCGGCAGCACACACTGTTCATTCAGTCGCAGTGCTTCTCACAGGGATGGTAACATGATTACCAGTAATGACCTTTCATGCTGTAGAGTTTTTTTTCTTCTACCACTTCCATGTTGAAGAAATCTCTTTGGAACAATGCATAGGTCATTGCAAACTTGATGGGGGGAGTGGCCAGTAAGTTCACGTTAAAGAATAGAAATGGGGACAAAGGCTAAGTCACTTGTCTACATTTCCTCAGGAAGCTGAAGACAAAGAGAAGAGTAAAATCCCAGACCTTTGGGTTCCTTGCTGTTATCTGAAAATTACCATGGGACTTCCTAATAAAGGGCTTGTGTAGTAACTTCAAGAATATTATCCACATCTCTTAGTCCTTAAAAATAAAAATGTAATGTAAGATAGAACAGGAGCAAGGTGATACCCCCTCCAGTCTTATATTCTGATCCTCATTTCTTTTGTTTCACTGGCTTACTTCAGTTTACCTACCTTTTCCAATGAGCTTTCATGACCAATACCTTGGCTGTTGATGTAAAATTAGGGTTTGCTAAAGGTGGATCAACACACATAGGGCAAAGTAGAAGATCCTGCATACAAGCTGGGATAACTCATTGAGGGCCCTGTGGAGGACTTGGGGGTTCTGGTGGGTGAAAAACTGGACATGACCAAGCAATGTGTGCTCCCAGCCCCGATGTGTCCTGGGCTGCATCCAAAGCAGCATGGCCAGCAGGGCAAGGGAGGGGATTCAGCCCCTCTGCTGAGCTCTGGTGAGACCCCACCTGCAGTGCTGTGCACAGTTCTTGGGTGGACAACTCCAGAGAAACCTGTTTGCTGTGGGTTTTTTTGCCCAGGCATGCAATGCCTTCCTGCATCAAGAAACTGTAATTTGTGGATGGTTTGGTAAAGGCTTGCCTCTAACACCAGGACCTTAAGGCCCTCATGGTTTTGGTTTTGCCTTTATTGCAATTGCTGAGTGAGCTGATCTTTGCACAAAAGCATTTTCCCTGTTTGTTTTCCCATTTTGCAAGAATGAAAGAGATAATAACCCAAGTGTACCAAGTTTCAATTAAAACTGGTTAAAAAGTTTCAATTTCTGCTTTTTAAATACTGTTCTTGAGCCTGCCGGACCCTGGTGTTTGTTTCCATCAGCCATGCTCTTCTGCCTTGAAACATTAGAGATCTTTCGTTAAGGACTAATTACTATTTGAACTTGCTAAGAGGATAACAGCCATTTTAAAGTGAAAAGAAGAAGGAACTAAAATAAAGCCTTTGTTTCTGAGCTGGGTTCCTGGCTCATCTCTATCCTTCCACCTAATATGGTCCCACAAGGCTTCAGGTTTGAGTCTGGATCAGCCTCTGTTCTGCTCCCCTAACAATGACTTTTCACTCTTCTCCCTCAGCAGCCATGTCACTTTCTGTCATGCAGCAGTTAGCCTCTCCCAGCAGCAGGATGGGATGCTTGGCTTCATCTCCACTTAAGACATTTGACAGAAGAGCCTTAATTAGGTGCAGAGTCCCCATAGGCTTCCTTGCCAGTGAAAAATATTCTTTAGGCACCTTCAAAGAGCAAGGGAGGTTGTAGATGGTTTAATCATTCTCTGGAGTTGCAGGTGACCTCCAAAGGAGCTTTCACTGCTGAGAGTAGGTATGTAGCTACACCACCCTTCTTCACAATGCATCACCTCCTGCAAGCACCCAAATTACAAGGGATGAGTCCAGGTACATGCTCCCAGTGCTCCATTGGTTTGAGGCATCCATCTGTTTTCCCCATCGGTCCTCACAGGATGCTGTTTGCTAGATGCAGGAATACTGTACTTCAGCAATGGATAATTCCATCTGATGAGATGGGGATTGCATGTTACCCCTCTTCCTGACAGTGAGCTTTTGGGATACTGCTGATACTCTGAGCCCATTGCAGCATAAAAAAGGAAACTAAGGGTTCCATGCTGGAATGACATTCACCTGCTTTCTTACAGGACCTGCTAAATTTGAGGCTGTATTCCTACTAGTATGATAAGCAATATTCAGCGTGGCAAAAGACAAGAAACAAACATTTATTTCTTTCTGCTTTCGACTTTCCCAAGCAGTAACTCATCTTCTCCAGCTTCCTTCAGCTGTTAGAAGAGGGTTAAACAACCTCACAAGGAAGCGGAGAACTTTATCATAGCTAAAGAGGATTAACGCATGCATAATCCCCTTACAAAGCCACTTGCCTTCCAACTCCAGTGTGTAAAAATAAGAAAAGGATTGGATCAATGTTATTTTTCTTATATCTAATTCAAGAACAATAGAGCACATTAAGTAATTAAAATGTTCACCTGTAAGGTGCTTAAAAGCAAGGCTGCTGGCAGATATATAATTAGCTCCAGTTTGCTGCTTGCTTGTTTACTTCTGCTGATTTACCCAGAGTGGGATCTTTGGGCTTGGAGCTTTATTTAGAAAACATTTTATTATTGCATGTAGCAGTGCTGTGGATAGGCAGGGACCAAAGACAGAAAAACAGAAATTAGATAATGTACTGAGCTAATATACATGCTAATATAGGATATTTCAGGTTCTCTTTGTTATGCCATCTTCAGTTACTGGCAATTTATCTTTTGTCAGAACTACAGTTCTTAATTGGTTGGGTAAAATCACCCCAAATGTTACTAATTTTCCTGTGTTGTCCTTTTTCTGCAGAGGACCCAGCCTGTTCTGCTTGTCTCTGCACATGACATGCAAAACAGCAGGCTTTCAACTTTCTTTAAAGGAAGGATGACTTAGAAAGATGTAGAGCTGTGCATTCCCAGACCATGACAGCATTTTGAAAACAAGGAACGTATCAGGACTACTATCTGTACCATTTTCATGGATGCCTGTGAAGGGATGAAGAGCAGGATTTTTGCCTGGTTTCCCATGCCACCTCTGCCAGACTCCTGACTGCCCAAAAGCCAGGGGCTGTGGGTTGACAGACCACAGCAGGACAGACAGAGAGAGACCTTAGTGGATGGAGTGGGAGAGGAGAGAATGGCAGGCTGCAGCTACAGCTCCCTTGCCATGAGCTACAGGAATTGCTGCCCATGGGTCAGGACAAGTCATTTTGCTTGATTTTTATAAAATGTCTTGAAAAAATCTGGCAGCACTGGGAAAACAAACCTTGGGAATGATTTGCAGTTATTTGTTATTTGTCCATGTGAAGGGGTGACTCTGCAGAAGAGCCCACAAACAGTGTTTGTGATCTGAATAAGACATATGGGAGACTGGAAGATAATGACTGACACCAGAGAGGAGGGGGAAATAATATTATACTGATGTTGTGTGAGCACTGTAGAGGAAGTGAGTCTTTAAAGTGTGAAACCTCCAGCACTGGAAAAGATAAGCAGTGCCTGCAGAAATCAGCTTGTGGGATCTGTTTCTCTTGCTAAGCTGCCTTTGAAGATTGAGGGGCTGTTTTGCTTTCAATACCCCCAGGGAAGTTTTCCCTCCTTTCTAGTCTTGCCATTGATCTGAGCTACACTCCCAGATCTGTAGGTGTCTGTACTCCTGTGGCAGGCTGTGATAAAGCCCAGTGGTTTTTTGAACAATATAAATGATTGTGCTTCACCTCTCTGTAGGTCTCGAGTTCAACAGCCACAGGAGACGGAGCCTGTCAGCAAATGAGCCCTTCATGGCTTGTGCTTTCTTAGTGAAGTGTTGGTTTCATGGCTCCTGACAAGTTCATCTCGATATAAAAATGTGTGCAAGTTGACTCTTCCCCCTCCCTTTTTCCTTTTCCTGTGGAAAACTTTTCTGTCCTGTCCTGTATTTATTCTCTTGCTTAGGGATCAAGGACTAAACATGTGCCTGCCAGCTCCCCTGCCGAGTCCAGGGCTCCACCTTCCCTCCAGGGACTGGATGTACTTTAAGAAATTGGTTGATGTTGAAGTGGCCTTGGACAGATTAAAAATCTGGAGAAGCTCCTTCATCACAGAATCATAGATATTCTGAGTTGGAAGTGACCCACAAGGATCATCCAGGCCAACTCTTAGGTGAATCACAGGCTGTTTCAGCCTTTCCAGCTGTCAGCAAGCAGGAACCAGATGTGGACAGCTGCTGATCTAGTACAAGGCCACCAAGGCCAGGGCAGTTTTATCAAAGGTGGATCCATCCATCCATCCATCCATCCATCCATCCATCCATCCATCCATCCATCCATCCATCCATTTGAATTCTAAGGCCAACTTGCTCAGGTTACCGATTCACACCCACAATTGACTAGTTTTGATTCAAAGGATGAGCTAGAAGATGTACTATCCTGAAGATGTTCTCTTTTAAACCTGTTTCTCACAGAGAGACCTAAGTTTCTTAATGCAAGGTTGTCATCTGGTGCCTGTGACACTTGACTGGTGTCACAGCTCGGTATCTCCAGCAACATCAGACCTACCAGCTCAACAGGGATGACTGCATCAGCTCCCCCAGCCTACAGCCACACAAACACAGTAGTGTTTGTAGTGCAGCTCCTGCCCTCCTGAGTGGGCCCAGCCAGAGCCAAGCCTGGAAAGCTTGGGACCTCTTGTCCTGCTCTGCTCTGGAGCTTGCACGCCCCCAGCACTGCAGGATGTCACAGCCCACCTGCTGCTCCTGCTCTCAGCTGCCAGCCAGGCACATCTACAAGGCCTTGAAACTCAACTCAGGCAACATGCATGGGGTGGAAAGAGGACAAATCCCAGATATATTGTTTTCCCCTTCTTTTCTATCCCTAATCTTTCCTCTGGCAGCCTGTGTTTGACTGATAGTGAGTCCACATCAGCTAATCACAGTGTGTCCTGAGTATCTCCAGCTGTTCCTTGACAAATGATGAAGAAAGTGGCAGAGCTCAACCCTCATCAAAGAGACCCCTGGTCTCCTCTGGGCTTCCCCACAGGGCATGGAGGCAGCCACTGTCACATGCAGACATCCTCTCTCCAGCCTGCACACACAGCTCCACATCAGCAATGGAGAGTCCTACCAGGGAGCCCCAAAGCAGGCTTGAGTGGGAGGCTGCACGAGTGAAACAAGGTCTTGTTGACCAAGCAACAGAGCTGGCTACCTCAGGGAGGACAGAGGTGCTGTGAGTGCTAGAGCAGGCCAAGAAACCAGCCAGCTCTATCAGGACATCTATGGGAAGAGCTGGGTCAGAGCAGGGACTTGAAGCTGCATCTCTAGATGAGAAACTGTAGACCTTGAGAGACTGACTTGGAAATGGGACAAAAGGTAGCAATTGTGTTTGTTTGCCTCGCCCTCTGACTTCATCCTTCCTGTTTCAGATGGGTCACCCTGACTTCATTTTCAGACTTCACGGAACCACAATGAAGTCTGGATAAGTAAGAGCACTGAGGGCTTTCCTGGTAGGTTTGCAAATGCCTTTGGGCTTGGATTCTATGGGGCGGAAAAAAACCTCCAATTGTATTTCTTTCCCCTGGTCCTGGAGTATGGTGTTTCATTTACAAATCTTTCAGGCTGCTGGCATGTTGCAGTGGTGTGACCAAAAGGGCCAGTATAGGAATGCATGGGGTTGTGGCTGGAGAAATCTGATGTGGGGTTTTCCAGTAAAGCTAAATCTCTTCCTCCCCAGCAGGGTTAAAGTTAACTCAGCTGTGCAAACTCATTTATATTCAGCCACACGTGGCTATAAATGGTACTTTTTGTTCCTGACAAATATTAATATAGTATTTGCTCTGAAAACTCACCATTTCTCATGAAAAATCTTCCCCCTTGCCATTTGTCTCCAAGATGTTGAATTTTACTTGGCAGATGGACAGTGCAGGAGGGTGGCCATGCTGCGTGGGAAAGAGTGAGTGCCTGGGATATGGGGAATCCTCTTTTCTTCTGAACTCTTCTGCAAGTTTTACTCATTTAATATGGTGAAATGGAAATGCCAAAAAAAAAAAAAAGTGTTCATCCAAACTGCTGAGAACAAAGGGAAGATATCCTCCAGTGAGAGGATGGACAGAATAGTGGGTGATACAGTCCCGGACAGAAAACTTTTTTCATCTTATTTTCCACCTTGGAGATTGGATTTAAATAAGGGAGCTGACAGGACTCAGAGCTGTTATTCTAATGCACAGTGTATTTTTTCAGCTGCCTTTTCTGTACTGCTGGGTCTGTACTCTGGATATAACAGCCTGGCACACAGACTTTCCTAACTAGCTGGAAGAGAGCACACACATCCACTTGACTGGTGGCTGTTACCAAAGAACATCCATCATGACTAGTATGTCACAGGACCCATTACACAATTTTTGATAGCACGAAGAGAGCCATATCTAACACATCTCTCAATTATTCAGGCAGTCTTGCCACTGCGTAACAGAGCTAGTTGGACGGGGTCTGTCTCAGTCTGGGAGTTACTCAATGAAGAGTTTTTCAAGGATTTGAAAATTTAACTTTTAAAACTTTCCCACTCTCAAAATCAGCAGACTGGTTTGGTTTTTTTTTTTTTTTTTTTTTTTTTTTTTTTTTTTTCATTTAGTTCTGGAATTATCATCTCAATCCTTTTGAAACTATAACATTTTCTACATAATGCCAGTCAGACAAACCCATCTAAGTAATTTCTGCTTGAGCTCGGGAAATAATGGAAAAACTCTCCACATTAATATTTCATGTTGTAATGTCAAAAATACATATATATATATATATATATATATATATATATAGGTGTGTCCATATATGTGTGTGTGAAAAACTGCATATCATTTCCCTTGCTCTGTGAAAATAATGAAGAAATATTATTAGACAATATTATGCTGTTGGCCACAGAGCTGTTGTTCTCAGCACAGAAGGGCTGACTTTACATTCTGCCTGTTTACAAACCCAACACGTTAACCACAGGCACAGAACTGAGGAGCAGAGGAGAAATGGAAAAGCTATTCAAGAAGCTGGCAGTTGACAACAGGATCTTGAAAAATTATTTCCTTGGATTCAACTAAATTTCTTCTTCCCCCTTTCCAGACAGGGCTCTGCTAGGAGACAGTTTGGTTCACTGTGGTCGAACCAGCTGTTGAAATCCCAGCCAGCTCCTGAGTAAGCAAAAAACTAATCAGAAGCTGCCTTCAGCCAGCTTTGCTTTCCCAAGCACCGCCGTCTCCTCACTCACGCAGTGTGCTGTCCATCACCAATTCAACAGGCATCTTACTCCTGCCTGGCTCTTGAGCAGGTGGCTCTGCCTCGTGGCCCCCTGCTGTGCCCTGATTACCAGCCCCCTGCCCCTCACTGTCCCCCCATTCAGTCCCCTCAAACCATCTGCAGCAGTGAAAAGTTTCTTATGCTCTGATGGCTTAGACTCTAGACATCTGCCAGCATGACACTGTTGGTCTAGGACCAGGGGTACTTGCAGCCCTGACAAACAGGACATCTTTGACCAAGGGGCCAGGAGTCAGAGCCCTCCTGATGGGCTGTTCATGGCTTGGCAAGGAGGTGCTCAGGGAAGCAGAGCTTACTGAGGCAGTTTCTGATCAGTTTATAGCTCATTCAGGAGTTGGCTGGTATTTCAGCAGTAGTTTACAAATCCTATTCAAAGACCTCAATTCTGTCTCCTCCTTCACCTTGGAGTTAAGTGCATCTGTGCACCTCAAAGATGGTGGGTGTCCCCACCATGGCTGAATGGGGCACTGCAAAGCCACCCCACCTCTTCCAGCTGCACGAAGCCAAGCTCAAGCTTGCCCTGCCATATGGTTCCGCTGCTAATTGTGTGGAAACTGCAGAGATGCTAAGGCTGGACACGCAGATTTAGCAGTTTAAACATAAGCCTAGCTAGGCTTGCACTGAAGTTCTGGCCCTGATGTAGCACCATACATGAGGACACCTGTGGCTGTGTACCTGGGTCCTCCTGCTGCAGAGGTGGCCCCAGCTGGATCTCTCCAGTGGTCCTTCTCACTCACATGTGCTGCAAACTCTTCTCCAATGATTAGATAAGAGGAATTGCCAATTGACTTTCATTTCAGTTGTTCGTGACAGGATCAAAGGATGTATGCTCTCTTTGCTTCAATTATGCAGTTTGGGCTAATGTAGTCCAGATGGCTATTTCATCTCAGCCTTTATATTTATTCATGGCCTTTCTATTTAACTTCCCTAAAACAAATACTCACTTGTAGGCATATATTAATTCAGGGAAAAGAACTGCCTCAATCAATATGTTGAGGTTAAGTTTCTATACCACAATAGGTCCTATGTACATAATTTCTATTTTTATTACCCCACTTCTAGCCTCAGATATATGAGCAATTTCTTTAATGTGTTTACTTTGGCTTTTTTACAAATTTACACAAATTACATCTTCTCTGATTATTAAATTTACAATATGCAGATATTCTTCCATTGACCTTTTAGCTAAACCCTTCTGCAAACTTTGGCTGAATATTAATAAATTTACAAAAATACCAAGGAGCCCAAATGTTTGCCAACATGATATTGCACCATCTCTGACCGCAGCACGCCTGTCCAGCAGAGGATAAAATTTGTTGTTGAATTTATGTGCCATCTTGCAACCAATGTGTGAACACAAAGAGTGGAAAAGCTCAAGAGACCAATGAGACAAAAAGTTTTCAGTTAGCATTTACATCATCTTTTAAACTGGATCTGCAGGTCGGGTGTTGTGAGTTGGCTCAGAGGCTGCTGGTGGAGAGCTGAAGGCAGTGCCTGGCAGGAGGTGTCCAAGGAGGGGCAGTGCCTGGCTCTGGGCTCAGCAGGAGGGAGGGGACATGGGAAGCCTCAGTTTAATCTGTCTGGTATTTGATTTGGGCTTTTGGTCCTTGTCTGCATAACAGGGCCGTGATTCCTCTTGGTACACTTACAATAAGAGCATCTGAAACTCAGCTGCAGCCAGGCAAGATTTTCATTTTGGGTAATCTGATTTTAGCTTAGGTGATTAGGTGCTCCATAGTCAATGGCCAAATCTAATTGTCATTGTAGTTTTTCTTCTGGAGCCAACAACTGTTAATGTCTTACAAGCTGGGCTTTACTTCACACCTTTTCTTAAGAAACCTCTTCAAAAGCATTTGTAAAGAGAGGAGGTGATTTCAGACCCAAGCATGAGGAAAATGGTAGCAATCACTTATCAATTTTTCTGTTGTGTGAAATGGACACAGTGGGCCACCTTTTAACATTCTGGGTATTAATATTGGCCTGAAAATCTTATATATATTTTTCTATTTAGCATTTGTAATATAAACATACTTTTCATGACATAGATAAGATGATGTTTTCCAGAACCAGATCCTCTTCAGCATTTTACACCCATATTTTTATGTGTGAGTGACTGCTCCAGAAATCAGTGTGAAACTGGGACAAGACAGCTCTCCAGGTTTCATTAAAGATTATTTTTGGTTTGTAAAACAGTTTCCTCCAAAGTTTGTTTGATTTAGAATAATAATAAAAAAAAAAAAAAAGGATGGTGAAACAATTTATGACAGCTCTTCCCCTTCCTGCCAACCCTGTTAAATCAAAAAGACAGTTAGAAATGCAGAGTTAACCTAAGTACAAATCCTAGCCTGAGAAGAAAAGGAAACAGCAAGGATAGTATGAAGACAAGTTTTCTGTAATGCCACTTTCCTTTTGGTTGGATTTCTACACCAAATGAAGGTAAGGTTTAGATCCATAACCCGGCTGCTCTGAGAGAAACTATTCCAATCTTTTCTAAGGCAAAAAGCAGAAAAAAAATGCTGTGATGTCTTGGAAAGGCAGATGAAAGACAGCCTGCTCTGCTGTGTGTGGAGGGATAACATTGCTAACACCATATGTATGAAAATGTCCACACAGCGATGCTCACCAGCCTTCAGACTCTCTGCCATGGAGCTCCCTGGGGGAGCCCTGAAAAACCAGTTAAAAGTCCCTCCCAGTCCATGCTTCAGAGAAAGCCCCAAAAACTGCCACCTGAGAATCTAAGTGCTTTCCCATGAAATTACCTCAGACTAATTGGAAAAGCAGGAACAGTGTGCAATTGCCCTCAATGCAGTGATATTTAGAGTTTGCCTGCACAAATAAAGTCCACTCATGTGTCAATATTTCTCCAACTTCTAGGCCACTGGTGTGCTTGCCTATCCCTAGCTCTGAGCAGCTCCAGCTGCTGTGGGTGAGCACACCCTGCCTGTGGCTGTTGGGATGGATGGAGGCAGGACCTGCTCAGTTGGGTGCCCTCCACACCAGCCTGTGGAAGTCTCCAGGTACCTAACCTGCTCCTGCCCCACTGCTAGCCAGCCTGAGTGAGGTGTCTTGTTTGTATCCAATGGCGTGGGTAAGACTGGAGGTGGCCTCAGGTGCTTGACCCTGGGCAATATTTGTCCTTTCAGCTGGGGCCTGCTCTGCTCACTCCCATCAGTTCCTCATCAGGAGTAGTTGCCACTGGCAAGGAATCATAAGTCTTGGTGGCAGCACGTGCACAGATGGTGTGGGAACAGGGAACAACAGGGAACAGAAGAGAGGATATGGGATATTCAGGGCTTAAGAGATAGTCTTTCCAAGGAAGGATGGGGAGATTATTTCACTGCAAAGCCCCCACTGGCAAAGGTCTCAGTGAAGAGCCTTGGCTAGAAATTCAAACTTCAGCTTGGTTTCAGAGTCACTGTGCATGCCCTGGGCAGTGCAAATACTTTCAGTTACTGTGGATACAGGAAGAACTGTTAATTAGTCTGTTTTCTGGGTAAGCAATAAGTGTAAGTACTATGATAAAATCTGGCCACAAATCTGCTGGTTTGAATTTCTGTGTTTTAAATAATATCTTTGTGAACATGTTTTCTAGATCTCTTCCCAGACTTCCCCATGGCAAACTACCCAGTACTTTGGAGTGCAGGCTTGCCCAGGGCCAGCAACATGGGAAGTCAGCACAGCAGTGCCTGCATTAACAGCTGAATTCTTCTGCAAGAATTTGGATTGTAAGTATTTGATGCTTCCTGTGGTTCCACCCCCCCCACCCCTGTAATGATCACACAGAATTTTCATAACCCTTTATGTGTTGAAAAGAGGAGCCAGGTTTCTTGCTGTTTACTGTTATGCATAATTTCTCAGATTCACTTTCCTTTATTGCTGTAGTTTCTTTCCTCTGTTTTAACTGATCCCCACAGGCCATCTTTAGCCAGATTACTGACAACTGATTTAATCGGTGTTATAGGGATGAACTCTGAGAAGGTCTGATGGCACAGCATGAGCTGCCTGGAACTGGCAACCAGTTGTAACAAACCCCAAGTAACTATCCTGCTCTATTTATTTTTGTAGTCTTGAGTGATGATGCTCTTTATAAATGGATTGATTTTGGACAGGAGGATGCTACACTATTTTGAGACTTTGTTATTGTTTTAAATAAACACCACTGAAGTACCGGGTGAGAATTTAACTAATGGTTGGAAATCAAGCCTGCACAGGCTGAGTCAAATCTTCTTTTGTGTACCTCTTATGGAGGAAGATAGTGTGAGTGCTGTGCTATGGAGCTGGAAACACAGCAGGCCATTAGGAGCCTTGGGTAGGGTGCTGGGGATAGGACTCTGCATGGGTCAGCTTGCACCTTAGGGCAGGCTGACTTCTTCTGGCAAGGTGCTGCCTGGGTGGAGTGATGCATGCTGCTGGCTCTGAGTCAGTGGTGTTACCAGCTCTTCTGGCATGACATCACTACTCAGGAAGCATTAATTTTAGCAACAGAACGTGACTTTGTGTTGAGGGGAAGTACACGGAGAGCTTTGAGTAAAAAGCACATGACTACAAAGGAGTGTGATTACTTCCGAATTGTGAAATAAATGAAAGTGGCTTGTGCATTGTCTTTCTGTGGTGCTGCTTATAGACAGCAGTTGTACAGCAGCACTTGAGTTTCCTTTCTGGAAATATGCTGGAGACCACAGGAAATTGCTATGTTTAAATAAATGTGTTTACTAACTAAATAGGAAAACTACAAAGTCTGGACCCCTTGTGATCACATTTCCCATTACATTCTGGTAACTCTTTGAAACTCAGGCAAAAATCCTGAAACTCCAAATAGTAGAAGCCACATGGACTATCCCTGGCTTCAGCAGAACTGCATGAGGATGTGAAGAGAGACTGAAGCATGGAGTGATGCAGCCTTAGATACATTGTCCAATCTTTGTTCTGGCTCTGACTACACAAAATTTTGGATTGCAGCTCTCCAGTTTCCTTGTCATGTTCTCAGTTCCCTACCTGAATGTAGACTAACTTTGCATTAAAGAGACAATTGCTTCTGGCAAGTTGGAATGTGGTACTTGCCATGTGCCAAAAATTGCTGCAGTCAATCATGCCTGCTTCTGAGATCCTGCCAAAATTACCTGACTCACCTTGGAAACACAGCAGGTAACGGCAGGATTGCATAAACTTAACACTGCCATGAGGGGAAAAATGAATCCCATGGAGGCAGGCACAATAGGCTGCTGACCACAAGACATAATGGAAAAATATCATGCTGAAAAAAGGTTGGTTTAAGGCCATTTGATTCATTGGTTTCCTCTTTGGAAATGTAAAAGAAGTGGAAAAAACTACCTTAGAAATAGAAGAGAACGTGATAATACCCATAATGAGGAATAAGGAGCCATAGTGTGGGCAATGACTGACTACATGCCATCATCAAAGGTTAATATCTGAAAACAGTACTGGCCAGCATTTCTGTGACTCTACAACACTTCAAGATGCAGCTGTTTGATGCTGCCCATCATCATCTGAGAACATAGCTGGTACCATACAGATAGAAAAACACAGAGCCTATAGCTTCTTAGGAACTTGGGTCTCCCAGGTTGCTACAAAGCAGCCCAACAACTCATTGAAGTCCTTTACTAAAAAGATCAAACTCCATCTTAAAACTCATCAGCTTATCTTGTCCCTGTTCCCAACTAGGAAGCTGACCCATGGCCTCCATGTCCTTGGATGGTCAGGTAAGAATTTACAGAGAGCAGCTGCTGAGGTCTCACTTTGTTAAGCTGAAGGAGCCAGCTCCATGCATTCCTGAGTATTAAGAGGAGACTGGCACAGAGAGAAAGCCAGAGGGGTGGAAATGCTCTTCAGGAAGATTTTGAGGTGTTATTGCCTTCATTACTGGGGTCAAGGAGCTGTCTAGCTATGCTGCTTCTGTCCTGACCAGCTGTGCTGGTGACATGCCAGCTCTGTGCCATCCCATGAGCACATGGCCATGGAGGGCAGAGCTGAGCCCTGTGTCGCTGAACAAGAGGAAGTGCCTGACTCTGCCAGGGAGGAAATGAGTTCAGGCCTTAAGGACAAGAGTGCAGGTCACTCCTCTTTTGTGGAGGGAGCCTTGATGTGCAGCTATGATGCCCAGTTATCTGTCTGTCCAACTAAGAAGCAATGCTTGTGAGGGCTGTCCTTGGGAGGCTGCTGGCCTGAGCCACTGCACTGCCCGGAGGGGGTGATGAACCTGGAGGGCTCAGCTTGGCTGACAGACACCCAAACACCCTACAAACCCCTCCTGAGCCAGCCTCTCCACCAGCTTTCTAAAGAGCTGAATCTCAACATAAATTTCAAAGGGGGTTTGAACTACTTGCAATTTTGTATTAAAGCTATGTTATGCTTGAAGGCCCAAGTGTCCATGAGAGTTGTTCAAATGCTATTTTTTGCTTCTGCAAACAAAGGAACCCTTGATATCAAATGAGTGACTACATCTCCCAAGTATGCTGTCCTGTCTAAATATGGAGATATTAGTAAGCATTTGTTTTTATTATCCGAAAAAGGAGGAATTGCTATTTCAATTTTTTTCCCTCTGAATTTTAATTGGGAGAAGAAAAAAAACTTCTGGATGTGGACATTTTTTTATTTTCCCAAGAAAAATTACTTCTTTGTGTGCAACACTGGCCTTGCTTCTGCAACAAAAATATTCTTTCAGGATATTTTGATGATGTCCCCTGAGGGGACATCATCATCAGCTGTTTTCCAGATGTTTTAGCCTTTCTTAATCATACTCTTTCACTGGCCACAAGATCTGATTCAAAGCTGAAGAACGTCATTCCATCCGGCACAGCCCTTCTAAATCCACAGGAAGTATTTGGGTTTTGCAGCTTATAGACATGAATTTAATTAAAAGATAAACTGAAATAAATCTATTTACAGTGTAGTTATGCATACGACACACCATTGGCAGTCTAGACCTACCAGCATTGCCACTAGGTGATGCATGTTCAGTTTTTATCTCTTGTGTTTTATGCATCAGGTTGAACTTCATAACCCTGCCCTGCTAAATGCAGGGTGCCTTCCTATCATCAATACTTATTATCATCAGAAAATGCTCTGTCTTGCTACTCACCTCTCTGTCTAGGTCATTTATGAGTCTATTGATCAGCAGGTCCCACCCAGCACAAATTGCTAAAGTCTGTCCCCGACCTTCCTCCATTGTAAAAAAGTTGTGGTTTGTTTCCTTTTTTGTAACCAAGCCTGCAGTGGTCTGAGGGCTCAGGTGAGGAGTCCAAGAAGCAAGGTGCTCTCATTCTTTGCATCTGCCAAGAGTCAGTGCACAGTAGTTTCCCCACCAGCTCTGCCACTCAGGGTCTGCCTTTACCCTAAACACCAATCTCTGGCTCTTAGCCTGAAGATCTCCCTCCAAAAGGCTGCTTTCCCCATTTCTCCACTCTCTGTGTAGTCATTTATTCCTCCATGTAGCAGCAGTAAACTGCTCCTTAATCAAAACCGTGCCCTCCGCATCCATTTCCTATTGAACAATAATAATAATAATAGTAGTGACTTGTATATTTCTGCTCTTAAAAGTAAATTGGCTGTGTGTGTCTCAGGGAATTTATGCAGGGCCTAGTTTGGAGGGGGGGGGCAAGCTGTGAATGAGGCCCCTGGGTTCTCCCTGGAAGCCTACCATGGAGATGACAGCCCTCTGTGTGACTGGAGTCATGTCTGCTACACACATGGCCATCCTGATGCTTTCTTTGCTCCATCAATGGATGTAGTCTCCGAATAGCAAAACAAAATGCAGGAGAATTTTTGAAAAACTAAGTTCTGACTATTTTACAAAGAGGCTTGGGGATTTTTTTTTGAAAAGTAGTTTTTTTGAAGGTTGGGGATTTTTTGAAAAGCAGGTTTTTCCCATAATTTCTGTAAAATTAAAATTCTTTCTTTTCATTGTTCTTATATTGTTCCTTCAGGAATCTTTGTTTTAAGTCATGTTAAATTCAATGAATTTATCTTGTTTTCATTCATTAAGGACCAAGTCCTACAAACACCAGAACACAGCAGAGCTTTGTGGGAAGTGGACATATCCAGCTTTGTATGCACTCTGCTCTTGTTAGCTTCCTAGAAACATACCAGCCAGTACTTTTTTCTTTCAGAGGGGAGGGAAAAAAAAGAAAGATCCTGTTTATGTGGATGATGAAAATAATTATTTTTTTTAATGGATGCCAAATGTTAGGCTAACAACCTTGAGAGTTTGATCACACCTCCTAAAAATGCTGATGAAGGAAAAACTCTCTAGAAAGTTTTTTCATGTTTTACTTTGGATTTTCCCAGTTATCAGACTCCTGGGATTTGCAGTTTTGGGAAGAATTGTGTGGTGTGGTCCCTTGGCTTCACAGAGGCTGAGTGAGGTGTCCTTTTGCCAGACTGAAGACAAGATTCACCAGCTCCTTCCCACTTCCCTGGCCCGTGCTGGTTAGAGCACGTCAGAGCAGAAGTCACCCTGAGATCACAATGCCCCCAGCATCTCAGGATGAGCCCAAGGCTCGTTACTTGCCTGTTCTGAGCACACACACTGTCACAGTTTCATCCTCCCCAGCCATCTCACTGTTTCTCCAAACAGGCCAGCCAACTGGGATAGCAGCATCTTATTTTTGTGTCCATGCCTCAGCATTTTGCTTCTGCACTGGGATTGTGACCCCATCCATCCTTGACCTGCCCATGACAGGTTCAGACAGGAGGAAAGAGTTCAAACAGGAAAATTTCAAAAATGTAATGCAGAATAATTTTTTCTGCCATTTATTTTTTCTGCTGTCTACTACTGCTGTGGGAGAAGTCCACAAAAGTGAACAGCAGAGTAGGTGGATTATGCAAGCCCACGGGCAGTTCCTGTTACCATTGACCCACCTCCAGGAGCTACAGAGTCCCATAGAGTTGGAACAGGAAGTTTTTCTGATGTGGGAATGCTTGAAATTGTTTAGGCACCTGTTCACATACTTCCACAAGTCTCAGTTAGCGGGAGGAAGAGCCACAAAACTTAGGACGAAAACATATACATTGGAAAGTAAGAATTGGTGAGGTCTTTTCTTTATTTTTTGCTTTTGTAAAGGAAGCAGATGCAGGTAAGTAAAGAAAGGAATGTGGATTCTAATTTCTTGGTATTTGATTATTCAAGGCAATAAGAGGTACAGCAAAAATCCAACTTGCAGTTTGGCAGAGGACAAAAACCATTATTCCATAGGAAGCAGAGACCATTTATTTCAGTGCTCTCTCTTCCTGATTTGTAACTCCCATGTAAACTTTACACAGACTTCACAGAGCAGGGCTGTGGCAGGTTCAAGGAATAAGGTCTTTCCTGTACTTACATTAAAACAAACCTTGTATTTGCCAGAGGCAGCCTCCAGTTTGTTTTCATAAAGAGGAAGTGCAGTGAACTTCTTCATGGAGACTTCACTTATGATCTTCCTCATTTTATTTGCCCTTCAGATTAAAATGGACCTTTTAGGCTGAAAGTTGATGATTCCACTTTGTATATGCACAGCATAACAGAATGGTATGAGATGAAGAGTAGACGCTAGTCCAGAATAATACATGGAAGAAAACAGCTTCAGCTGCAAATGCTGAACCAGTCAGGATGCAAAAATAATTTCTCTCCTTCAAGTTGGAACAAAAATGTAGCAGGAAATATAATGTCCAGGTGGTGCATGAGCAAAAGTCCTGGGATCAGATGCTTAAAAAAAAAAAAAAAAGAAATTGTTTAAGTATATGAAGTTTGTCTTAGGAGCTGTTGGAGGGCAGAGAGGAAGGAATCATTTGCTAATTGTGCCATACATTTTAGAGGTTCTCCTAATTTATTCTAGTCACATACATATGCACTCTTTTACTATGGAGAGTTATTTAGCCTGCAGAGAACCACATTTCAGTGTGCATGCATTGTAAAACCACTATAGGAAGAGTGTTTAGTGAGCAGCTAATGACTTCCTTAAAAGGATAATACACTTAACAGTTGAGAGGATGTACAGCTAAATATGGCCCTTGTAAAACCTAGCAGATTCCATTAAAAAACAGACATGCAGGAAGTGTCTAGTTCCTATTAGAACTGATTGTACACAGTTGCATGGGAAGAAATAAATTTAGTGTACAGAATTTTACATCACATCCTTTGAAAGCATTGAAATTCTCTGGGGTCCGCAAATCTGTGCATCTGGTCCGCATACACACACATACACACACAAACAATTAACTGGTGTGCACTTACATTAAAGGAAAATGTGCATCTAAAACTTGGTCTGCACATCCCAAAGTGAAGGGGAACACCCTACTGACTGCAGCAGGCCTGGGTTGGGTTACACCTGAACCTGTAAGTCAGGCTCTCCCCTTACAGATCCTACATTCACCCAGAGGGACTCCAGGTCCATGTAAAGGAGGGGGAAATCCATCCCTGTATTTTCTGTGTTCGAAAAGCAATTCCATTTTCTTATTTGATATCATTTTCTATTTGGAAAATTAAAACAGAGCTAATGCCAAAATTTCCTTCATTGGATTAATCATTTATTATGAACAGCAATTATGCATTCAGTCTTACTCAAGTTAAATGATTTTATGAGACTGTGTTTATTTTCAAGGTATTTTCAAGGAAAAGATTTGGAGCCAGAATCATTTAGCATTGAAAGGTCGCTGTTCACAGGAACCTGAAAAACCTTTCTCAACTGTATTTGAAATGATTTTTTAATTCATTTGCAAGGACATCAGAGAATCAATTTGCCTCTAGCCACAGTCCTGACGCCAGCAGGTAAAGCCAAGGAAATGACCCAGAGAGCATCAAGATAAATCTGTGATGAAAACCAAGGCAAAATTGCCTACCAGAAACCTAATGAACTGGACTCAGAGGATGTTCATGGGCCCAAACAATGGCTTTTTCTTCCCCCAAAAAGACTCAATTTCCACTGACAGAGTGAAGCTTCAAGCTTGTAGTGTGAGGATGCCCCAGCTGAGTTCAGGACCTTAGGAAGGAGTGAAGTTTCAGGCATTGAACAGTAAGGGCTCTCACTGGTTATCTGTGTTGCTCTGCAGACCACAGTGGGAACAAAACTCATGTGGGGCTTCCTTGCTGCGTGCTGCCCTGTGGTCTGGCAGCTGAGGAGTGATCAAGGAAAGAAATGTTTAAAACAAATAGTTATAGAATTGTTTATGTTGGAAAATACCTCTAAGATCATTAAGTCCAACCATTAACCTGGCACTGCCAAGTGCGCCATTAAACTAAATGACACATCTACATGTCTGTTAAATACCTCCAGGGGTGGTGACTCCACCACTTCCCTGAGCACCCTGTTCCAATGCCTGACAACCCTTTTAGTGAAGAAGTTTTTCATTATATCTAATCTAAACATCCCCTGGCACAATTTGAAGCCGTTTCCTCTTGTCATATAGATTATTACTTGAAAGAGGAGACTGACCCTCTCCTCACTACAAACTCCTTTCAGGCAGTTGTAGAGAGTGAAAAGGTCACCTCTGAGCCTCCTTTTTTCCAAGCCAAACAAGCCCAGCTCCCTCAGCCACTCCTCACTTGTGATCCAGACCCTTCAGCAGCTCCACTGCCCCTTTCTGGACACCAGTCTTTTGTGTAGTGAGGGACCCAAAACTGAACACTGGACTGAATTCAAGTTGTGGCCTCACCAGTGTCCAGTACAGGGGGACAATCCCTGCCCTGCTCCTGCTGGCCACACTGTTTCTGATGCAGACCAGGATGCCACTGGCTTTCATGGCCACCTGGGCTCACTCTGGCTCACATCCAGCCACTGTCAGCCAGCACCTCCAGGTCCTTTCCAAGGGCCACTTTCCAGCCACTCTGCCCCCAGCCTGTAGCACTGCCTGGGGTTCTTGTGACACAAGGACCAGGATTCATCACTTCACCTTCTGGAACCTCACACAACTGGCCTAAGCCCAGCCTTGGCCTTCCTACCCTCCAGCAAATCAACACTTCTACAGCCAAACATCCTCTAAACATCTTGCTCTGCAGCACCCCAAAATAATTCCCTTCCTCTGGTGCCCAATCCATCATAAACAGAGAAGTTAAAAACTCAGATTGACAAAAGAAAGCAGCAGCTATTGAATCATGGAAGGAGTCCTTCTTTGGCAGGTTAATAACAATGTATCACTGGTAGCAAATATTTTTCATATTCCAAAGAGAATATTAAACCAGTGTGGCAGACACATCTGAGCTCTCAGTACCAGTAAGCAAGAGGGAAGTGAAGAATATCACTATTACAAAGAAGAAGGCTTAAAAATGAAGTGGACTTTTCATTGTGAGGCCTGGGTTTTATGTTGTATTTTTATTACTACAGATGGTTTTGTGGGGAATATGATGGCTATCCTGCTGTGAAGGATGAATTACATTCAATTTAGAAGCCTGAATTTCCAGTCTACATGTTTTGAAGAAAATAAATAAACAGTTTCACACAGGAAATGAGCAGAAGTCTCTCTGTGGCACACAGCATTTGCACATCATTGATTTGTGATCTGATGTTTAATGGACTACCTTGTGTTGAAAATATGCCACTGACATAAACTTCACAAACAGCACCAACAATCAGCTTCCTAACAGCGCAGGCAAAATGAGTGCAGTCCCCAGCATCTCTTGTCATCCCTTTTCCAACTCTGCTGAAGTGCTTGGGCTAACAGCTACTTTACCTGTCGCTTTTGCATAGTTTATCCAGAACTGGAGCGATACACTTACGTTTTTACACACATAAAAATATAAGCAGGTTATAGATGCGCTGCTTAGAAAGCTCTTTTAGCAACAGAATCATCATGGATGTGCTTCTGCTGAGTCTGAGTCAAAACCACCTAACAAGGGCTAACATGAGCTGCTGCACAAGACGGTGACTGGCTCTGGTGGACCTCTTGTAGGGCTGTCACCAACCTCTCCCTTGCCCTTTCCAGCCTAACCAAAAGGTCACTGATATTGTTATTAGCACAACAGAAATCCTAGCACATTTAAAAAACCTTAGAATTTGCCCTATTTGCCCAAGATGTCAGGGAAGGCTCAAGAGTTTCTTGCCTCCTCCTTCCCAGAATCAGTACTTCTGGAGGGATTAAGGCTCCTGGTCCAAGGGCAGGCAGCTGCCCAGTCTCATGACCTGTGAGGTTTACCTGGTGTCACTGTGGAGGGAGTTCCTTACCTCAGTTCTGTAATGTCACCATTACTTCATGTTCTCAGGTATAAGACTGCCAGCAGCCACGCCTGTCTCTGGAGCCTTCTCAGGCAGAGTGGCTGTCTCAGGAGCATTTCTTCCCCCTCCTGCAGTCTGGAGAAGTTGAAACTTTGCATACCCAAGGTGGCATCCTCATACAGCCTGAGCAGGCACCCCCAGTCACTTTCTCCACTTTCTGTGCAGGAGATGTTAGTCTTCTTTCCAGGTGATGGTTTGTTCACCCAGTTTCATCATTCTCTGTTGCTCCAAAGCAGCAGCCCTCTGGGTGGGGACATGGCAGGCACCCTCCAGGCTTATGAGATGCTCTTCACAATACCCTTAATGGGTGGAGAACCTGTAGTGTCCCTTTTGTTTCATATGGCTCCTTGTAGGGCAGTGTGGCTTTTCCCAGCTTGTACCATTTGGTGCTGCTCCTGTGTGCAACCCCAGTTCAGGCTCCCCAGATTTTCTGCCTGATGCCTCTTTTCCAACAGAGCCATAACAGTTCCTGCTCTAGCTCAGGACCAGGTCAGCCTGTCCTCTGTCAAGTTAATTCTACGTTGAGTGATTTCCTTTGCCTGTCACACATTAAACAGGGGGCTTTCAGCTCCCAATTACAAATGTCTTCAAGACACAAATCCTCTCAGTAAAGATGATCAGAAAAACATGGGAGAGGAAGAGTTTATAGCAAGGAGTGAAGAAAGAAATTACAACTGTCAGACCTGAAGCAACTCTTTCTCACAGTCATTTTTATACACTAACACAGTGGCATGTTGAGACTCAAGAAGTTACACCACTACACTTTGCATTAACACCGCAAAGAGCCATCAGCCACTGTCTTCTCTGCAGCAGTGTTTGATCTGGGAGGGTCAGTCCTTCAGGAGATGCCCATGATACCTGCTGGCAGCAGGAGCTGAGGGAGGCAGTCCAATGATCACATCATAGGACTGCCTCTAGGACATAGGACATAGGACAGTCTTAAGATCACACCCTTGGGCTGACTCTCAAATGATCCTTAAACAATATGTAGGATGACCCAAGTGATACAATCCTGTGGAAATCTCGAGTCTGTCATCAGGGTAAGGGTGTTCTCCAGCAGCCTCAGCAGAAAGCATGGGTGCCCATCCTTCTCCCAGACTAATCCACCAAGATCATCCCAAATCTCCCCTACAACCTGGATAGACACTGAGGCCAACACCCCCTTCA
Organism: Haemorhous mexicanus; assembly: GCF_027477595.1. Lineage (NCBI taxonomy): Eukaryota > Metazoa > Chordata > Aves > Passeriformes > Fringillidae > Haemorhous > Haemorhous mexicanus. The sequence goes on from NC_082341.1 coordinate 135,444,544, forward strand.
CATGTCACCACTGCTATCAGGCTTCTTTTAGCTATGGAGATGGACTACACCATCTCAGTGATTTGGGAAAGCTGTGAGGCCACAAAGCACTTTCTAGAAGGCTGTTATCTTAAGAACGGCTCCATCAACAAAAGGAAGAGCCAGGTCTCAGCCAGGTTCAGGACACCTATGCTGCTCTGGAAAGCACTAGGTAGGAAGGCCCGGAGGTCACACAGAGGGCTAACAACCTTGCTTGTTACTTCCCTCCATCTGTAGCCAGCCAGAGTGAATGAAGGTGTTGATGAAACCAGTTATTGCAAAGCTGACATAAAGCAAAGGGCCCAGCTGAGAGTTCATTAGCCATAAAAGAGGAAGAGGAATGGAAAGTGCTGGCCACTGGTGCTGGTCTGCAGCCCCAGCACCAGGGCTTGGCCAAGAAGAGTCTAGCACTGAGCCAGAGCCTTGCTCAGTTCCCTGATGAGCTCTGGGAGGAGAAGGAGAGGAACAATGTCAGAGGTCTCTCCCAGAGTGTCCCAGACCGATATGCCACCATGAGCCTCCACTGGGAGTTTAGTTGAGGAGGAGGTTGGAAATGTAGTGCAGCAACAGATCTTGACTGATGACAGATATGTCAGCTGTGCATTTAAGTGTAATCTTCTGTCTTCATCTTACTTTTATAGTCACTCTCTCTTGCTTGCAATCTCTGAGTGAAGCCAACCTTTGTTAGAGTTGGAATATAAACACTTATTTTTATGCATATAAATTCAAGGCCAAATCATGCAGCTATAAAACTGGAGGCAAACAGGACATACCAGGACCAGCAAAGAGATGGGACTCCTGCTCAAGCCCTCAGAGGCCACTGGCTCCTGAGAGGTCTATCCAAGGGGAAGCCACCCCACCAGCCACCCTCAGACATGCCCCAGCAGAGCAGCAGTATCACTGATGCCTTAAGTTTTTAGCTTCTATATTTTTCAGATCCTGTACCGCATTAGCGTTTAACTGTGAGCTCCATACAGAATGTTAGTAAGCTCTCTTCACATTTTGGTCAGGCAAAACAATCCTTCCAGGCCTGAGAACCAAGGTCACCCTCACCACCTCAGGCCTGAAAAGTATAAACAAAAGTGAATTGAGGAGGAGCAAACTGGGGGAATATGACTTCATTACCTGAAGATGCAATTGGACAATTAACCCCTGACATGCAAATAGACCAAACTTACATCTGTCTGAAAATCTCGCGACTATTTTGGGTGTAGTGTCTGCAAGGCTTCTGCCCTGCCCGAGGCCTTTAATAAGGCCTACTGAAGGCCTTCAATAAAGACCTACTCTATTCTCTATCTGTGTAGCCTCTGTTCTAGGTAGCCAAGGCATCATCAGCCCTCACCCCAGGGTGACTGGGCCCCTCTTTCTGCAGAAGCACCAGGCCTCAGTGTGCTCAGCCCTGTGTGCCGAGTGCGGGCAGCAGGAGCAGTGCTCTGCCTTCCAACTTCAGAGCACAGTCATGCACGGCGGCTTGAGGGTCTTTCTCAGGGCACCACTAACAGATTCCTCCAAGTGAAAAAGAGCTGCAGCAACGCAAACCAGGGGCAGATCGGCCACTCAGGTGCTGCAGCAGCACCTCCACAGCCCGTCACCCACACCGAGTTCCCAGGGAGCACATCAGGGGCCACCCTGGCTAATTACTGGTGACATCCATGCTTAACAGGGGTCAAGCCCTGGCCCTGTCTTTCCCAAAACAGGCTTAATAATTATTAACTTCAGGCTGGATGAGGAAAAAACAAATGTTAACTAATAACCTTGATTTCCTGTACACACAAACCATGGGGTTTTTTAAAACATTGGCTCTGCTTGACTTTCTATTTGCCTGGGAAATACTGATCTGATGCTTTACCCCCTTCCTGCAGTTTTATACCAAGGGAAGGACAGAAAATCTGGCGTGATGAATCAACAACACACAGTGAAGTCACAGATGTGCCCGAGTCAGTGGGTATGTGGCCGCACTGACAGAACCAGGACTTCCTTTCTTCTTCTTACCTTATGAATTAATTTGCCTTCATGTCAGCTCGCTTGTAACTAAACCGGCTTCTTTTCATCCTATTTTTTAATGATGCACTCTGCAGCACTTTTTATAGCCTGAGGTGCTCAAATGGCATGTAAATGGATATTGCCCTGCAAGCTGCACTCTGCCATACAATTGCTATCGTCTCTTAAGTCTTAAAAGCCTGGGCATGATGTGAATTACAGGCTTTTCTTCTCCATGTGGGGCTCACAGCTTATAGTCCTAAATTACATTTTGTCAGCCTGTTGTCAAAGCAAGATAGAAGACCATTAAAAATAAGCTGCAGTTATGTAAGTGTTCATGAGTGTCTAAATATTAATGTCAGGATTTTGCATAATGGCAATGCTCTAAATAATCCTTTTTAGCCTTTGTAGTTTGATCTTTGTTCATATTTTATCCATTAGTTACCTCTAAATAGCATGGTTCTTTTGATAAGTAAGAGACTGTGAATAACATTTACTGAAATTTCAACATTCTTGTCTTTCGCGGCCACAATCGGAAATGACTCTGTTCCTGGGGCCGCTCATCTTTCGTATTTTAATTGCAAATGAGCTACACAACCTGCAGCAGTTTAAACAAAACCCAAACACAAACCAAAATAAATTTTTAAAAAAGCATACATCCCAGTGCCCATCTCCTGCTTCTACCATCTGCAGAGGTATTTGAAATCTCAGACTGCTCATAATTATGGGCACTTAATTCACACCACTTTTCTACGCAATGTTATTTACCGGCTTCCAAAGCTTACCAATAAAATGCTGCCTCCATGACAAGGTGATGAGATTAAATGATAAAAGGTAGGAATTTGAAGATTAATACTGTGCCTAACTAGCTGCCAGTGTCCCCATCTGATTTGTGGTGTCAGTGAATTGCTGGCCTTGTCTGGAGGCCCCAGCAGCGGGCCCCATGGATGCTGTAGCATGCAGCTGTGGAAAAGGAGGGTTTAATTTATTTTATGTGATCTTGATATGGTACAATCCTACCCACCAGGGCTTTCATCTAGAAAAAAAAACAAAGATCAATACTGGATGCAAGAGGTGTAATGTGCTGTGAGAATGGGTTTGGTCAGGGAAAAATAAATTCTATTAATACCCTAGCCCTCCCTTTCTCAACAAATGCAATGGGAATCTCATTGCTTCAGTATTTTGTAAACAGCCAACTATATCAGCTGGTTATAAAGTTTTGAAATTTGTTTCCAAAATGCTCAGTAATTATTTTGTTAATTTATGTTTCACTTATCTAAATAAAAATAACCAAGAAAGAGGGATTGAAAAACTGCAAGAGGTCTTCCAGCTGGAGAACTGTTACCATTTAACTCACTCCATTACCATTGTCTAGGGCCACAGACTTTCTCATGTACCCCCACTGTCAAAGGAATGCCACACATATAGCTGAGAAAAACATTAAGGAATTCTTCACCATTAGATTTGTGGACAAGGTGATTTTCTAGGTTGAGACAGTCTCATGTTAGAAGATCCTACTGTGCAAGCTTTGCCATTGTGGTTGGGTTCTAAGAAAGGTCTGACATGAGTACATGCTGTTGAGAAAGCACTAAACACTGGCGCTGAATGATTCATGGTATCTCACTGGAGCCTGTTGCAGAAATAGCTACTGAGAGCAGAGAGCATCCCAAACTCTGGCCTACAAAGCAGATTCTACAGTGTGAATCACTTGGGAGTGATTCTCTCTCCTTATTTCCAGATGCTAACTTACTTAAAATGTTGCTAAAAATATGACTATTGCCTAATATTACCCTTATAAGTAGTTTTTTTGCAATATCATCTTGCAAGCTGTATGGGGAAATTCTCCCACCCATGTGACAAATATATTTGATAACTCTTCAGAATCTAAATATTCCACTGAAGGCATTCATTTCCCCTATTTTAAGCACATTCTTCCTACTTTGGTCAATGGAAGTGAGCATTAGATCATCAATGAGGTGAAAAGGAGCTCTAACCTGCACTTTTTGTTAGCTCTGGAATCTGCTGATGTAGGGAGGACTTGCAGAAAGGATGCACTTCTAAGCTTTGCTTTTTCACAGCCTCGAAGTTGTGGGGCACTGGAGCTGCTCAGCCCTCAGCATGAAGAATTGTGGAGCAGTGAGAGGGGCACAGCACAGGGCAGTGCTGCCCAGACCCAAAATTTCTGGGATGACTCTCCCCCTTTTTGGAAATACCCATGGGAATAGCTGGTTTTATCTTATATCAGAGCTTCTGTTCACCATAATGACTGACAAATTTTCACTCATATTACCCAGGCTCTCTAGAGCACTCCAGTGTCCTGAACAAAAGCAGAAGTAATTAGGTACCACTGCAGTAGCTAAATATTATTTGATTCTGAACATCAACTTTAAGGAAATTGATAATAAAAATTCAGCTCTCTAACCTTTTTTGACAAGGATTTTGGACTGCTAATGGAGTACTAAATCAAAGCAGCATTAAGAGATCTGCACAATAATGGGTAACACTAAACATTTCCTCAAACTTTGCAGAAGGATTGCAAAATTGTATATTTCTACAGTAAATGCCTACAAACTGTTTGTACATATGGTATTTGCACAGGGTTAGTATTGTTTTTCTGGCTTTGCATCCACACGTGTCCCTGTACAAATGTGGGTGTGCATGCAGACACATGAGGTCAGCTGGTAAAAGAAATCTACATTTTTAGTATATTTTTTTAATACCCTGGGTACAGTGGAATTTTTTTACTGACATTTTGACAGCATTTGTACCACTGTTCATGCTTACAAAAATTCCATGGAAGTTGATGATGAGCTGTAGAAGAAATGTGTCTTTGCAGCAGAATGGCATTGTTTTCTGTCTGCTGTTCTCACCTCTTCTCTTAAAAATACTTCAGCCATCTAAACCAGGATCAGAAATGACACTGTGTCATTTAAATTGCCAATTGCATAAAACAGGTCCTGAAGAGTGAGTGGATAAAACCAAAAAAAAAAAAAACCCAAAAACCTAAAATATATATATATATATATATATATATATATATACACACACACACACACACACACACATATATATATATATGTAAAATTGTGTGGTTATGTTTGTGCACAACCCATAGTCTACAAATCATGTGTTCAGGCAGTTCAGTGTCTGCTTACAAATAACAATGCCTCTGAAGAAATGGGTGGGGGCTCACCACCTGACCTGCTAACCACCATCCAGGACAAAGGATTCACACACCCTCAAAACATATACTTTCCTATCACAGAAAATGGGAATGCAGTACCTAGGAAATGCTTCTAGGGGAGTCTGCAGAGACCTCTCTGTGCTGCCTAATATTTGAATGGGGTGAGATTTTAGCAGTAATTTCCTACGAAGCTCTGATATCACCCTGATGTGCTGCTGCCTTGGGAGGAAGGCTGTGGGAGAGGGGATGGCCAGACACCATTCAGTCCAACACAGCTGGAAGAGGAGGAGGGATGATGCCCACTCCATGCTTTTGGATGTTTCCAGCCCTGCGTAGGATGTTTTATTGGGAAATGCTGGCAAAAGGTACCTGGAGACCTTTGCAGGAGACACAGGGAGGGAAGGATGGAGAGAGAGGAGGGATGCAGGGAGAGTTGCAGTGGTGTGGGCAGGGGAGCAAGAGCTATTGCCCAAGCAAGAGCTGAGGCACTGTACCCATACCCCAGGCCAAGGAAACTCCTCCCTTCCTTACCACCGTGTCTTACACAGGGCCTGAAAAAAGCATACATGAAGACACATGGAGTAGTTCCTATTTTCAGCAGCTGCTGCATGTGCGCCAGAAATAGGCTTTTAGTTCTTTTCTGGCTTCCAGCTCATGTAAACGAAATACAATGAAAGCAATTGCTGAGCAAAGGCAGAACTGGAGAGAGATGCAAAGGGCTGGGAGACTGTAAAAAATGAATGGCATCCCTGCCCTGCTACCCAGCAAGAATCACTGCATGGTGTCGCTGGGGTTCTACCAAGTACAATCACTGACAAGGCATCACATAGTTTCCACCTCTCTAAGCAAAAAAAAAAAAAAAAAAAAAAAAAAAAAAAAAAAAAATTGCTATTTTCTCTTTGAAATCCTTGGAAACTCTGCTAGAATAAACTCTCTAATCCTGTTTGAACAAGTGTGATTTTATATTCTCAGTGTTTGCTTTGTGCTGCATTACAAACTCCCACAGCCACTCACTTGAAAAAATGCTTGTGTCTCAAATACGTTGAATAGTCAAAACCAAACACTGTTTACTCGTCTGATTGAATTAAAAGCATTCTATTTAAAGTGTTTACAAAATCTTCTACATGTAATAGGGATTCACTGCAAAGCCAGAACAGTGCTTTTATGACTTTTAGAAATCGTTGCCGAGGAATCAGGGTAATTTGATTATGTTAGCAAGACTGTTTAAAAATTCAGGAAATTGGGACTCTGTTCAGTAAAATGAAAATAGGTTGTAGGAAAGAGATACTCGGGCATTAAATGCTACAAGACATTCTGCTGTAAATTGCCAGATGTTCCCATTTGGGGAACTGAACATAGTGAAATGTTTTGATTGAGGATTGCAACATGCAGTACAGAGTCATCAAACCTCCCTCAGGCACGGGATGAAACTCCTCGTACCCTGCTGGAATTATTCAGTGCAGTAAGTTCCTGTAAGCTCTCAGCTCAGTGCATGGAAGTGGCTCACACTAGTAACTCAGGTCACATGTTTAGAGTTTGTTGCTTTGCATCTCATCGTCCTATGCATATGCTTGACAATAGGTATTGGATCTGGACATCTGCTTCTCATTCCAAGTCTGCCTGTGTGCATGAGCCATTTAAAATTAAAATTGCTGTGAAGTAAGTCCTGAGGAATTTGAGTTTGTATTGGATTTTTCACACTTGGGGTACGTAAAACTGCAGTGGATATCCATCAGCTGGTAGCAACCATACAGCAATGTTGCATAGGTAATTCTCAGGCACAGCAATTCCAGTGGCTCTGGATGGCTCTTTCATTTTGTTTAACGGTCAAAAGGAATTTCGGTGACATTGCTGAGGTTACACATTCACTCTTCTGTTTTTTAAGCAATGTCACAGGATTGATCCTTGACCTGGAGGGTGACACAGAGGTGACCTCCACCTCTGACCCCCCCTTCCTCCAAAGAACCCAGCTGGGTGATGGGCAGAGCAGAAACCGGCCAGCCCTGGGCTGCTTTACCAGTGCCACCCTCAAGAACAGGATTTCCTGTGATTCTGAAGCAAATTTTACCACTTGCCTGTGTTTCAGTATTAGTAGCAGATATACTGAGACCCCCGGCTGTTTGGCAAAGATGCATCACTGGTGGAACAACAGGAGGATTTTTATGCAATAGGCACTGCTCAAGAAGATATCAATGCACTGAACCCACTGTGTTTTTGGCCCCATTTCCTGCTGAGATAATTACAGAGCTTCTGAAATTGCTTTGCACCAGTGTGGAGTCTGAGGGGCAGCACCACAGGCAGAGGATTGTCCAACAGGAGAGGGGCAGTGGTTCAGCTGCTCTCTTGAACCTTACCTCAGGGTCTGGTTCTGGTACCAGAGGGCAAGTGAGGACTATTTGAGCCAGATTAACACTGAAATCCAGAAACCACTAAGAAAAGGTCATTCTTCCCTGAAATAGCTGTGGCCATGCCCGGGTCTCCCTTGAACCCTTCTTGATGGTGTCAATTTCCATGGGAGGCTGAACATTTCCCTCCCCTCAGGCGTACAGATTTTGGATCAGATACAGATCTGCAGGAAAACGTACAGTTTCCCTTAAGTCAGTATCCCAGGACTCGTGCCTTCCTCGTGTTCACCATGGTGTGAGCAGGCATTTCTTACTCCACGCGATGCTCTCCCACTCTTTATAAAATCAGTTTCTACCTGTTAATCCCTCACGTTTGTAGAATTTACTGTCAAGCTGATACAGATGTGAACCTCCACCCAACAGGTCATAACTGGTGAAAATCCCTACACTGTTCATACCTCCCAAGGGTTTTTCTTGAAGCACTTTTATCAGCAGCAAATTTAGGATCAATCTTAGATTTACATTAAAAAGGCACACCCCTCATCTCTTGCATTTTCACTACTTGGTACAGCTTTCTAATAATCTTCAAAGAGCAGGTCAAGACTAGAAAAATGAGGCTTATGTAGTATGTAGTATGTAAACACTAACAATTTCAAGCTGTATCATGATGAGGTTACTTTTCTTAATTCCTTTTTGTTGCTGCTGTGACCATAAACTCCAGTACTGCTGGGAGAGGAGTATAGGCAGGGCAGGCAGCTCAGGAGAGCAGGCTACAGAGAAGAGAGCAGGAGGCCCAGTCTCCATGGCTGTGCTCATACTGTGCTGCACCATGGACCATGCAAACACCTGGGAATTACAGAGGCATCAAAATGGAGCAAGAGCTTGCAAACACAAGTTTTGCAAGCATGTTGTCATCAGAGAGCTGGGGATGCAGGAGGCTGTCTTGGATGTTGACATGAGGAAAAGCGTCCTTGTGAGGCATTTGTGGAGTTCAGCCACACTCTAGCCTGCCATTGACTCCAGCCATTCAGCAGGTTTGGGGGTCTCTTCAGAGAGAAAGAACCCACAGTATCATGTTTGGAAAAGGGCTCCCTACAGGGGCTTGCCTGTCCTCATCAAGTCTGATCTTCAGCCATCTACAGGTGGAGGGACTGAGTGCACCCTGGTCTTCTTCCTTTCCTATCAAAAAATCTTCTTCCTTTCCTACCAAAATCCATTGATCCTGGCAGTAGCTCTTTCTGTGCAAATCTCTTCAGCTGCCAGTACCTGAGCAGGGTTGAAATCAAGCTACATGTGCTCATTCAGCTTCATCTTCTCCAGGCAGGCCTGCCTGCAGAGGTTGGAGTCATGCCCCATTGCTGCCCATTGCCCACTCAGCACTTCACAAAGCCCTGTGAGGGTGCTGATTCTGTGGTGCTCAGGGGTATGCACATAGCTTCTCATGGGTGAGATACCAGAACACCAGGAGACAGCAAATTGAATTTAGCCTCTTAATAGCATTTATTTAGATTTGCTTTAGTAATGGGCAAGAATAAGGGCCTAAGAGCCCAGGAGACTATAATCCTTTTAGACACTCAAGCTCCTGAGCAGAGTGAGGTGAATCTTCCAATGTCATGTAAAAGACTTGAGAGACTCAGAACCACAGGAAATGCAGGGAATGCTGTTGCCTCTGAACGAGGCAGCAAATGATGGATGGCTCAGAGGTGTTTTCCTCTCCTGGTTTTTGGTGCTGCTGGGCTGAAGAACAGGGGTCAAAAAGATAAACTGAACTGGCACAAAATTTAACTTTCTAATATCCATGAGCAAGCTGTCTCTCTTTTCCAGAAATTTTGTGAGAAACAAGAGAGATTTTGCTAAATCTGCACTTTGACTATTAAGGCTTGAAGACGCAGTGCTCTAAGCTGCTGAAAAAGTATCAAATCTTCCAGCAAGGGATTTATCAAAACATTTAAATGTACTCCTCATAATGTGAAGTGGAACTAGCATCCTTGATAATATGCTTTCTTACCAAGTTAAATAAAAATGTAGGACTTTTGAAACAAATCAGCTCTTGGAGTCTACTACTGTCACTGTTCTTTTTCATCTCAGGAAATTTCTGGGGACTATAACTGGTGAAGATTTATTTTATTGTGTACTTCTGAAGAAAAATTCATGTTAGAAAACAAGGGCTTGAGCTGTGGCAGATGGTCCTTTTCTGAAGAAGAAATTATTGTTTAATAAGGAGTGTAATAGTGCAAGCCAGATGTTCATCTCACATTTTATCTTTGAAAGGATTTGGGAGGATGCCATATAGATACATATGTGCATCACAGATCTTGAAAAAATACACAACTGGATCCCCAGGGGCTCATTAAGGGAGGAGTAACTTTTTTGTGAACCACCACACTCCACCGAAAAAGCAAGGTCTGTTTCAACTATGACTAAAGATTTCTTAGGAATCCCCTTTCACCTCTCACATGGACAGAGCAGCAGTCCAGAAGAGTTAGGGTAGCAGCAACTTGGTTTACCAAGGAAAATCGTGACTATAGTTTCATCAAGTATTTTGGAAAATAATAATTAACAAGGGAAGGAAGGCTCATCAAGAAATGCTACTCTTATTGGGCTTTGTCTAGCTCATCACTGGGATGCAGATGTGACTTTCTAGCCATTCATACTGTGACTTCCAACAAAACACAAAGCTGCAGACACATTGCTCCTGCTATGTGACAGCCTCTCAGTGCACTGTCCCTGTTTCTTGCCGGGCAGTGGAGAAGTGCTCCCCCTCCTTCTCCTTCCACCTGCAGCTGAGCTACCTGAACATTCAGCCTCATGGAAGGTGCTCCTGGCAGAGGAGAGGCCTGAGGTCAGAGCTCCAGCCTGGTGCTGAAGTCTTGCAACAAGACAATTTTAAGCCACATGTGGCTGTCACTCCCCTGTCTGTGCCATGGACACCTTCCCACAGTGGACCATGGCCTCAGCCACAGCAAGACTGTGTCTGTACCTCCCCACAGGTACCAGCCCCTGTTGCCACGCATGGCCAGGCTGGCCAGTGTCAGAGTGGCTTCACTGGAGTGCTGGAGAAGATTATTACCTTGGCCTTGTTTCCCTTTTGCACTTGCAGTAAACAAGGTCTTGTTTCCAACCAAGATTCTCTGCCTGACTACCTTCACTTAGCAAAACCACACCCTGCTGTAGAAAATCAGCCATGGATGGATAAATGTCTACACACCTGGGAAAAATCCAATTAAAAATGCAGGTGGCCAATATCCCAGCTGAAGTGCAGCGCTGCAGCTCCTCCCAGTGCTGGGAGCAACATCCTGGGACAGACAGAGGCACCCATGCACCCTCTGAAAAGAATTACTCCTTTGCTTGTGCTGCAGGCTTGGCTCCTGGCTCCTTGCGGGGTAGGATAATTTCAGGGATTTTTTTTCCTATGTCAGGGGCCTGGCAGCACCCGTGGCTGCTGACCTGGGAGTGAGAGGAGCTGGGAGCCCTGCAGGAAGAGACTGCTCCTCCAGCAGTGGCTGCTGACCTGCTTCAGTCCTTGCTACTGCAGAAGCTAGAGTTGTTCTTTATTCCCTGTTTTTTAAGCAAAGATTTTAGCACTGAGATAATTACCAAGAGCCTGAGCATTTTAGTTGGCTCTGCTGTGAGTACAGGTCTCTTTCCTGCAAGCCAACAGGGAGACCAAGCGGGTACATGCTCCATTTGTTGAGGAAGTGCCTCTGAGTTCCTGCTGCCCTCCTTTTTCACATCCCTGCAAGCCTGCCTCAGCATACAAACAAATTCAGAAAGCAAGGATGCTCAAATCATGTGAGCCACATTGGAGAAGCACAGAGAAAAATACCTTACCTAAGAGTCCACGGTGGATGTAATTACCAGAACATTTTTCTGGGAATGGCATTTGTACTTCTGCATATTGCTGGGGCATTCAATGCCATGGTAGTTTTTGCAGTCAGAGTTCAAGGTATACTACATGAAGACGTTTGCAATATGTATTGTATAAACACAAAAAATACATTAATTAATAGGTCTTTCATTAAGAGGGTGAAATACATCTTGCACCCTTAATTTGTTTTATAACTAGTTTGCATAAATTCCTTTGCGATTAGTAATTTGTAAGTCAATTAAATATGTCTGCACAGAGGACCTGGTTGATACAAAAGGCAAGAATGATTCTCAGATTGCTTGTACTTTCATTCCATCCAGTTCAAGGTCTCCTCGCAATGGGGCCAGACACTATCCTGTAAACAATAGGGTTATCTTTTCCAGCTTATTGTTTTCTTATGATGCAGATACAAAACTGAACTACTGTCATTCAGTTCTGGAGGAAATGCTTTAGTTTAAAATGCTCCCACCAGAGCTCATGCTTAGTTGTCTCACATTGCAATTAAAGCGGGTGAGGAGTGAAATGATTACTGACGTCTTTAGGAGCTCAGCTGATGCAAGGTTAGTTACTTAACTCAGTTATCTGCTAGAGCCCTTGAACTAAAATAAAGGTTATTCCCACTGACAGCATCTTTTGTGCATGCAAAAGCACAGGAGGACTCATTAAAGACTTTATTCTTTGAAATTCTTAGGAGTTGCACCAAAACCCTGCGGCTGCTAAATGTGTCCTTCCTGAGTTAGGATTTAATGAAAATAAAGTGTTGTTCACTACAGAAGACAAGAAAGAAAGAAAAATAACAAGCGTCACCATCTAATATTAGTGAAGAATTTGGAAGGCAAATAGATATTATTTTTTTTCAATGTGAAGATATTTGCAAGTTTTTCCAGCTTTCCTGGGGTCCTATAGAAGGACAAGTAAATCCTACTTCGGTAAATAGCTCTGTAAGTTCCTGTCAAGCACATCCTACTTCTGTAAAGAATTTCCTAAGAACAATAGAGTGAAAGCATCTGTGATCTCAGAAGTGAGATTTACTTTAGAGAGACCACACCAGTATTCAGAGCCCTCCAGCACAGGCTGGGAACATGGGCTCATTTCTGACCAAGTCACAGCTGGCATAACACCTGAAAATCAGCAACATCCTCTACCTCTGTAAGTCTCTAAGGCTTTGAAAGGACTAAATTATCCTCCTTCTTTGTGCCTATTGCTGTTAACATGGGAAAGTCATACCAAATTTCAGTTAACTGATTGGAACTGTAGGAACATTCCTGTGTCCTCGTTCATCCCAGATGTGGCTGTCCATTACCCCTGTTCTTCATTCATGAAACATCTAAACCTTGTAAAGTGAACCTTATGGGACAGAAGCAATGAGCTTCCTTGTGCCTAAAGAGCTGTAGCTGTTGTAGTATTTCAGGCAATGTCTAAGCAGATAATTTGAATAGCATGTGTGTTTATGATTTTCTTGGTTGGAGAAGAGCTCTTCTTCATCTTTGTTCTGGATCCTGTCCTGAAGGATTCCAGCACTATGCAGTGTCCACTGCAAATCAACGTGCTGGCAGAGCCTACCACTGCAAGCCAGCCTGCAGAGGAAGGCACCCACAGAGCAATCCCAACAACATGTGGGAATATTTAAGGGACTTCTGTTGCTCATATGGGTTGCCATTAACAAACATGAATCTTTACCATAAAGTTTATGACTGTGCCTACTACCCCACGTAAAGAAAAAGGGAAAGAAGAAAGCATCCACTGCCTTTGTCAAGGTGATAATTCCCACTCCAATGCACATTAGTCTTTTTTCTCCCTACTGCTTGCATCCTTCTCCCTCCCTCCTATCCTCCCATTTCCTTCCACCACTACAAAGCCCTTCAAAGATCAAAGTCATCATTGACCATGAGTTTCCACAATGTTTCTGCTTCGACACTGGCTGGGAGCCAGCTGGCACGTGTTGAAAACCATCATCAAAATCTGTTTAATTACTGTTCCCAATGCAGTGTTTTAACAAAACACTGGAATGGACACAGCTCCAGCAAGCTGATGCCCAGTGATGAGACACTGAAGCAGCACAGCCATGACTTTGATGTTCGCTGTTTTCTTTTTTATTCCATACTATTAATCTACTTTTTGGCCTGTTTTGAAAAGATACCTTTGCAAGAACAAAAAAGGGTATCTCTAAAATTTTCCTCAATTTAGTATAAATTTACTATTAAAATAGTTTCCATGTAGATTTGGATTGAAAATGTCTCACTCACAAAAAAAGACACTCTTTCTACTATGTCTCCTCAATGTGTGACCTGTTGTTGGATAAGGACACTCTCCTGGCTAGCCTTGGAGCTGCATGTTAGTGTGATGACTGCTCCAGGCAGTGCTTGCAATTCATTCACTTGTTAAATTAAGCCCATTGTGGCTGCATCTAAGCCTTTTCCTGACCTTTGATATATGTCAACTTCTGGTCCTTCCCAGAAGCACTAGGTGGTTTCTCTGGCTCACACCTTCTCTGGGTTCTACCTTGATCCAGGCCCATGTGTCTTTGCTGCCTCAGGAAATCACAGACAATAGGGGCCAGGTCAGCCACGCTCCATGTAGACAGTGGCTACCTTAATTGAAGGACCTCATGCTGTACCAGTGGCACGCGTTTCCTTTCTCACCATGGTCTCAAACACCTGCAGTCAGCCAGCCTGGCCACATGCTGCCTCAGTGAGCAACACTGTCTGGCACCAGGGTGCTCACAGCTACCACTACCATTGCAACAGGACAACCAAAACTTCCACCCTCTTCAAACTTGCAGCTGGACACTCTTCAGGTCAGTCTCTGCATTGTGTCTAAGACTTTGCACCTGCAGGGACTCTGCCTGTGAGCCTCCGTGGTTACACCCGCTGGGTCAGACTGGATCTCCTTGAGCATCTGCACTATTGCCTGGAATTATACCACAGGATTGACAGCTGCAGTGCTCCAAACCATGGAAACTCAAAGATTAGTCTGAACTATCTGGTAGTGGGAAAGCATCCATCCCAGAGTGCAAAGGAGAGGTGACAGTTCCACTGTGTCACTCAAGATGGAAATTATGTCTGTGAAGCAGCGGTATCATTCACTGAGAGACATCATCAGAGCAGCCTCTGGCCGATGCACAAGTTATCTATCTCTCTTTTGAGGAGTGAAACTGTGTTCTCATGACCACTTTGACAATGGCTATGTACCTGTTATGCTTCTTGTCACCCAGAAATTTGAACTGCAGGTGCCCAGGACTGGATGGCAATGACAAGGCAAGTCCTGCAGCTGAGGACACTGCTGTCCTGGCAGACATGTCCCTCAGCTGAGGATATTGCTGTCCTGGCAGATGCATCTTCCCGTGAGCCAGAGAACCACTCCTGCTGCTCTGCAGTGGACAGCCTCTTTGGCAGCTCGAGGGACTGTGAATAATCCTTTTGAGCTCCTGCCACCAGTCTCAAAGTGGGATCAGTACATAATGACACCAATGGCAGACCGGGAACCTTCTGCTTTGAGCAGTTGCGTTTGAACAATAGTGACAAGAAAGAGCTGGACATAAGGGACATTCAAAGGGCTCTGTCCACACAGATCTCATGACAGGAATGTAATCACCCCATCAGATCCCAGGATAGTGTTGCACACAGGTCATATATTCAGGATATATTACCATGGCATCTTTACCTTGCCCCTGTCTCATGTGGCAAGTACATCTTCTAGTCCTCCTTCTCTTGCTGCATCACACAGCCAGATATGGAACTCAGCCCTGAGAAACTTCACTCCCAGCACCTTGCCACAGGGCTTTTGCCCACGCCTGGAGCAAACAGACTGGGCGGAAAATGTACCTTCAAGACAACCATGATGTTGGACTGAGAACCTCGGCATCCAGGGTCTGCCAGCAAGACACAGCATGTGTGGTGGTCGAGTCACAGTAATGTGCCCTGTGACATGGTCATTTCATAACTCCTCTGCTGCTCCTTCTTGTATACTAATACACTTCATCTCCTGCATGGTGGATTTAATCGAGGGTTAACTGCTCAGGGCTTTTGTTCAAAAAGACATCAGAATCTTCAAATCCTTGGTCATCCTATCCCAGCAATTAGGGTCTGAAAAACAATCTGGGGATTATCCTGAGGATAAGCATAAAATCTTGCCCTTGGAGAGATCAAATGAAAATTTTACCATAGATTTTATCATATCCCTGGAGGTGGGATTTTCCCCAGAGATTTCTTGCGCCTTCACTGGGTGTTCAGTTAGAAAGACCGCACGTGGTGTTTAATTTTTCTGCTTCCAAGATTTGCTTGACCTAAGATAAGAGCTATGAGTGGAGAGGAGAAAGGGGAGACAGGCTGGGCAGGAAACAGAGTCCAGTGAACTTCTACAAACCTTAAACAACTGCAGTTGGCTGGCATTCAGTATTTGAGATGGACTAAGGTTCAGGGTGATTTATTTTATCTGGAATTGTTTCACGTCTCTGGATGTAATGTGTGGGGTTGGCTCCCGCTCGAAAAGCAAGTGGTCTTCTGAAGAAGGCTTTCAAGACAATCTTTCATTTATCTGTAGTGCAGTATTTGCCTTCTCCACATTCACTAATTTGGAACTAATTCCCCGTATGACATTGTATTTAATGAGTTTGTCTCCTGAATTCTGCAAAGCATTTCAAATACTTTGATGGCATTTTCTCTTTAGTAATTAATATCTTATCAGTGAGTTTTGCAGAGAACAATGGCCTGATTCTCCCCCAATGCTGTTTTACATCTCTGTAGCTTTACTGACTACAAATGAGTTACTCCTGCTTCACGTAGTGGGAGATGAGAATTAAGACCTTAAGCCAACCACTATTTAATCACATGCTTTGAACCCATTTTCTCTCATTCAGAATCTGTCCTTTGCTTGCAGCCCTGCATAATTGCCATTTTACTATCTTAGAAAGCTGGTCATTATTACAAATGTGCATACTAACTACCCTTTGATTTAAGAACCCCAAAATGAGAGATACTCCAGCCAGGGGAAGCCCCACACTGCTCCCTCTCATGGCAGTAGGTAGTGGTTCTTCTCACCCGGGTACCAGACATCTCTGGAGACTGTTCTACAAGCTCTGAGGGACCGTGGTTATTATTTCATTTCACCCCTAATAAACAGCTTTTTCTACATACCTGAGGAGTTTGCAATAAGACTCAAAAAATAAAAGCTTGCTGCAGGAAAATGAAGCTTTTCCTCTAGCACGAAAAGTCCAGCTGCATTTTCTCTTGAAAACAGCCAAACCATAGACTCTCCTTGTACAGTAGACTAATTTGTTTTGATGCTCACAGGATGTATATCCTGAAGTTGGAATAAATATGCTGAAACATGCACAACCTGGACACATCCTTATTTCATTCTTTTGGCTCTGGATCCAGTTCCATCCTGAGAAGGTAAAAGCAACACCGAGAGAGAGAAACAGAAATGCAAAAAACCCAGATAACTGTGATAAGGCTTGACATAGACAGATGCTCACTTGCTGTTGGAATATATGTTTATTTAAAATATATTTATATCTGAACAATAAAGCAGGAGCAGGCAAGAGGTAGCAGATACTGTTTTAAAATGCTTTCATTAATTACACACAAATCTGGGCTAACTTTAGCATGTTCCATGAATTAAATGGGCAAATACTTCAGGATCTGTTTACTCTCGTAAATTAGGAGGTGATAAGTGCTGTCAGCCAATTCTGGTGATTTTTTCATGTGTGCAAGCATTACTCATATGGGTACAGATTTCCAGGGCCAGACAACAGAAATTAGTTAAGTGGGACACGTTGGGCAATATCTATTGAGAACAATATGAAGAAAATTTTTGCTATAAAAACATTTAAGCTACAAAACAAAGTGCTTGAAGTTGAGAAAAATCAAAATTAATGTTGTCCTTGCAACTAATGCTTTTTGACACCATCTTTAATTATAGTCATCTGTGTCATTCTCTCCATAGCTTTAAATTTCTGCAACAAAGTACTGCATGGATCTTACTGCTGCATGGATCTTACTGACAACATTACCTCTCACTAAAAAGCCTATTATTTATACTGATCAGCCAATGCAGAGCATTGGGGCTGACAGACATCTTCCCTTTGCTCTTAGCTCACAGCAAAGGAAGATGGTGCCTTACATTGGGCAGTGTGATTTCAGGGTCTGGAGGAGAATGCAGCTATTCAATGACGGAAGTTACCATCTTGTCTTAGTCACGACTGTATCCTTCCCCTTCTCCTCCCAGCCCCCCCAGACACTGCACGCTCCTGCTTTCCTCCCTTGCTCCCCCCAGGGGTATCACCTACCATGGGCCTGATGTCCTGACATTTGCCCCTCTGTACCAATGTCTCCTTCTACCCTCACTCCTGTCCTTCTCCCTCCACAACATCCCCCCTCTTCTTCTTCAGTGTCCAACTTTTACAACCACTGAACCTCTCTTTATTCCTCCACGAGTAAACCAAATTCCCCTCTCTTTCCCCTTGCTGCACAGGCACACACAGCAGACCTTGTCTCACAAGTGCCAAGGGGAACTCTACAGCCCTTTTATTTGGAGACCAAGCACAGAAAGATTTCTATGGCTCCGAGCTGGAACATGTTTGGCCTAGATGGGATTTTTAGATGTCAGAATTTAACAAGTCTCTACTGAGCATGTACAAACTGCAAAGACAGTAATGCTTAGACACAGCCCAAATCTGGGAATACTTTCCCAAATATGTTGAAAAGAAAATTTCTGGTGTTTGGTTGACTTCTTTTGCCAAATTTTTGTGCTTTCCTTCCATGCATGGAGGTAAAACATCTTAGGGAAATTCTGGAGGGAATTTGTGTTACTATAGACAAAATAACATACTTTCTCCTAACCTTGCTCTTGGAAACAGATGCAGCATTCTTGATAAAACTTGCAAAACAAAAATAAAATGAAACAAATTAAGTCAGCTGGAGGTTGATACCCAGTATAGGAAATTTCAGCTTGCTGCATTAAACTTTGGCAAATGTATAAGCAACTGACAACAAGATATAATAATGAAAAAGTGTTGGGCAATCACTGCACCTCTAATTCATAACTCCTACACATTTTAAGATAATGGAAATTACTCATGTTCATCAGAAATTGAATAGATGCTTCTGTAATTACTTGTATTATTCAGTTAGCAACAGCAGCCAAATGTATGTCTGACTTTCATTAACTTGAGCAGTATACCTTGCAGTATTAAAATCTATTTCAATTCAACCCTTCTGTACTTTTCTTCTGATGTACTGCATAGAAACCTTAACTATGATATCAGCTTCTGAGATAATAAACTAAATCAACAACACATTTCATTTGCAGAGATCATCACATATGAGACACTTTCAGGTATGCAAATATCTCAGGCAAATACTGAGCCATGGCTCTAAATAGAACTTTCAGAGATAAAGAAATACCTTTTTCTATTTTAAAGTTACATTTTTGTCCTAAATAAAAAAGAAAAAAAAAAAAGAAAAAAAGAAAAAAAAGCTCAATAGCCTTGGCTAGAATTGTCAGAGTGGTCAGAGTGGTAAATTTTACCCTGTTCAGGAGGCCAGCACAAAGTGACCCTGAGTTTCTTATTGCAGTTAACGTCCAAAGACAAAGCTTTTGTAGCCAGGACTGAAGTGGATTTTGGCCAAGTTTTATAATTTTTGGTAATTCCAGCTGTCAGCATTGTGTCATTCACTTTACTTATGGTTCTTGGTAGGCACGTACCCTGGAAAAGAGATTCTTAAATCAGCAAGGCACCTGGGGCATGTAATTTTACATTTAAAAGATTCAGTGAGTTGCTGAATGGCAGGGGATGAGCCCTACTCCAGGAGTGCTGCCAAAGCTGGACGTGTCAATGCCACATGTAAAGGCCATCTTTGAATCTGGATTAATGACAGGTTCAGATGTTCCCCTCTAGGTAGGAGTTGGAACTTTCTGAAAGTAGCTCTTCTGGAAAGCTGGCTGACACCATTCTCAATGAACACAGATGACTCCAGATCCCCCTGCTGCCCCGCACATCCCCCCTGCATCCCCTCATTGCAGCAAAGCCCCCAGCCCAGGTGCATGTCTCTGTCTCTTTGCATGGATACTCACTCCTTTTGTTGCAGAGTGACAAACACAAACCAGCCCCATTTGCAGGCTACTTCTGGACTGCTTCACCTAACCCACCATCTCGTAGGAGGCAGCTGCTTGTGCTCTGCCTTTAATGCCACCTTTTATTTTCTTATTACGTCTCCTGACCGCTATACTTGTCTATGAAAAATGAACAAAATAAAGTTTTGTCAGCTGCATGTTTCTCTTGTCAGCTGTTGCAGGCCATGCTCAGACTTTCTGCTGCATTCACATAAAGCCTATCACTATAAACCCCATACAGTCCAGCTGTGCAGCCCCAGAGGTGCCACAGCAGACACAACAAGCACTGGTTGCTCAGCAATGCCCTTAGCTCCTGCTGTGCTGTTGTTTCAGCTATCAGGGATGCCTGGTTTTGTGCAGACATGTTTTGAACTTCATATCTAATCAAAATAAAAC
Source organism: Haemorhous mexicanus (assembly GCF_027477595.1). Lineage (NCBI taxonomy): Eukaryota > Metazoa > Chordata > Aves > Passeriformes > Fringillidae > Haemorhous > Haemorhous mexicanus. The sequence continues at coordinate 135,464,450 of NC_082341.1, forward strand.
TATAGATACAATGAAAATTAAATAACCTGCATATGTCTATGATTCAGAAACTGCATAGCAAAAGAGGCCTCTGGATCAAAGAGAAGCAAGCATGTCCTAAGGTATTTTGGGGCTGCTCAGAAGAACTACCCTTTAGAACAAGAGCCTGTTGAGGAAGGATGCATGTTCATGTAATTACACTGTTAAGAAATAATGCAGAAAAGAATCATTCATTGACATGTTACCAAAAATTGCTGGCACCTCTTTGTGGTTCAATGGCCCCATGAGTACCAGTCCCATTTTACCACATCCCTGAATTCAGATTATTCTACAGAAATGAACACAACTGCACTTAAAAATATTACATAGAAGAATATTACTTAGAAATATTTCTATAGAAGAGATGAGCAGTTCTACTGTTCTTAAATTAGAAGCATAAAATTTGGGAGTTTGGGTATGTGGTAATAAATCTCTTTAAACTGTCCTACCAACATATCTTACCAAGTTTTTTTCAGGTCATTGTCAGTGTGGCTTTGAACAGATTTACTGTCAGCTTACTTTTCCTTTTCACAGGTTCTGTCTCTCTTTGAATAAGTTATTTGAGAAAATTTGCCCTCTCCTATGACCTCTGAATGTGATGCCAAGTCTATCCCATTCTGGGCACAAATACAACCAGACAAATACAACAAATACAACAAATCAGTCATTTACATAACAAACAGCTCTGGTCAACACCACCTTGTCACCCACTGCAGTGTGAGGCCCAGGGCTGTGCTTTGGGTCAAACGTTCTCAACCCCAACTTGTACTACAGAACAAATCTTAATGGAGAAATGACACGATTAGGAACTCTCCTCCCCATGTAGATCTCTTTCCTTAGCCCTGCTGGTTGTTCAAATCACCTGCGGGACTGGCCATGAAAAAATGAATGCTTGGGAAGCACTCAAAAAATTGAGATGCACATTTATCCTCAATGGTGCCTTGGCAGCCATAGGCTGGAAACTTGTTCCCAAGATTTCCTAACTTGCTTTTTGCACAATTCCCATGTATTTCTAATCATGTCTCTTCTCTAAAATTCCAGTAACTCTCCCCTTAGAAGAGAACCAATACTGAATTTTCAAATTTGGTGGACATTTGAGTCTTCTGCAGTTGATAACCACACAGCACATGCTACACTTGAGGTCTTCTTGCATCCTTCCAGCATATAGAATATTTTGAAAAAAAAATGGCCTTTGGTGAAGTTTGTCCCTCAATCTCACCTGAATCCCACTCCTGCCTGGTTTGACTCAATGTCAGTGTGGTGACTGGGTGGCCTGTGCCCTGCAGGGCTGGGGGGGCCCAGGGTGACACAAAGGCAACACAGCGAACACTGCCTGACAGCCTGTGTAGAAATGCCCAGGCCTGCAGCTGCTTCTCCATGGGACCACATGTGGAAATGCTCCCAATGCTCTATGGTGCTCTCAGACAGATGACTCAGGAGAGTGGGCAGGGAGTAAGTGGGATACAGGACAATATTTTGTTATTTCTGTGAACTACAAGGGTTAATTGTTTTCTATTTTTTAATCCTCATGCTCATTTCTATCTTTTCAAATCATCTGTCTGGCTTCTGGTCTTTAGTTCTGCTCCTTCTAGCATTAATGTGTTGTGTCTATCTTCATGTTTGGCATCAGACATCGTCCCCACAGAGGCTTAAGGATTTGCAGGTTTTGCAGGTCAGCCCCAGATCCTTCAAGAGCACTGCCCATAAGTACACCGGTGGTCCATGAGGAGCCCATTTGTTCCCATCATCTTTGCCTGAGGAAGACCTTCTCTTTGCTTGCTGCAGATGATATTTTGACCTGTGATAGATTTTTTCAAGTATGTAAAACCCTGATAATCATGCATTGAAACACAGAAGTAAAGCTGAGCTTGGTTTGCAAGTTAAAAGACATGCCTGTTAAAGAACACTAAAAAAATGTTCAAGAATGCTAAAAAAATACCCTAATGTAGTAAATCACCTGCCCCTTGGTATCTGTTGACCCTTAGGATGCTTCCTGTATGCAGAGTCTTTGTCTTCACATTTGCTCTTTTATGTTTTTTGTTTCTAATGCGGTGTTCTGTTTTCCTACTGTTAAGGAATGCTTCTTCTGTCTCCCCCTTGACTGGGGGCAAGTTGCAACCTCTTCATCTCTCCCCTCCCTGCAAACTGGGCTGCCTGTAAGACCCCATGCCTATGTGAGGTCCTACAGATTTTGTCCAAATGGAGTTTTACTCCCTTTTCTTCATTGTACTTCACTCACCCACATCAAACAGCACTGAAATTGTTGCTTAGTTGAATTGAAATCCAGCTGCCTACAAAGGAAGAGGATACACAGAATCAGGTTTTAAGTATTTGCAACATACTTTGAAGGAGAAAGATTATATTAAACAATCTGTTTAATATAAAGAATATATTAAACAATCTGTGTGTGTGACACCAACAAGGAGCAGACCACTGAAAACCAGGAAGGATTGCAGGGGGGAATGCAGCCTAAAAATCAATGACATGGCATGTCCAGAAGGTGGATCTAGAAATAGCAAGTGTGGTAACTGCTGAGAGGTATCACGTTCCTGGGAGTGGGTCGCACACAGCAAGAGCAATCCAGGCATGGCCAGACCCCTCTCTGAGGAGAAAGGTCCTGCTTTGTCCCAGCACAGACCCAGCCTCTGCGCCCACACTGCGCAGGGATCACCAGGGATGTGTTTGCCTGGGAGAGGCTGGGAAAGTGATGAGTGGGGTGAGAGACTGCTTGTGCCAGATTATTTTATTTTCTTACATGGCATGCCTGTTTTGATAGGAAGGCAACCAGATTGGGAACTGGAGGCGATTAGGATCTCAACACAACCCGTTGACCAAAGTCCTTCACAGAGCTCAGGGCAAGCAAAGTGAAGGGCACGGAAAAACATCTGCCTGGGAAAAACATCTCCCCCGGGTTTCTCCCTGGGCTTTTCTTGCCCTCTCCAGGACGCAGGTCCTCTGACAGAGATAGATTTTGCTCAAACAAAAGAGACCATTATGGTTCTTGTGACCATTTGATTCAGGCTATAAAATGCGGTTTGCTACCTTCTGACTTAAATCACCAGTTGTAGTTTGCAAGTGAGACTGAGATACTTTGCTTTCCTGGTTATTGCTCCTTTCCCATGCCCAATGACTGATATCATGTGTGTACACGTTCAGTGGTGGAAACATTCTGGCATATGCAACTGGATCGGGCTGAGGCTTCTAAGCTATGCAAAAGCACCATTTTCCCCAGTTGAGAAATACCATGGACTAGTTGTAGCAAGACTTCTTGTTTTGGCTTCTGGAGCACACATTCTTGGTGCTGTCAATTCCTGCAATATTTATTTTGAAGACATAGCTTCTGGATCCATGTAACTAGCTACAAATCGCAGCTCTCTCTTACTTTACCGCTCCACACCCTTAAAAGTTTCTAGTCTTCTTGCTGAGAGCGAAAACTCTAAAAAATGAATCCTGAGACAAAAAAGCTAAGGGGGGTTTCACAACGAGCTGGCAATTTCGGGATAGCCCCGCTTCCCGTGATTTTTGACCCCTCCATTTTGCTATTTTTCTGACACTTGAAGCTGCCACCGAGGCTAACCGGGGAGGGTGGCGCGGAGCGGCGGAGCGAGCCCCAGCAGCACAGCGCTAACAACACGCGGCCGCGGCCGGATTTCTCTTGCGAAGGGGGAGCCTTTCCACGTCCCCGGTTTTATACGGGGCCAGTCTTCTCTCAGTCGGTCCAGTCGGTCCGCGGCGCTGCTCATGTTTTCCACTGGGGGGGAGGACGAGAAAGGGGAGACGAGGGCGGAGGAGTAGGCGGGGGGGGAAAGTTGCTTGAATTTGCGAGGGGCGAGAGCCGGCGGTGGCGGCGCGCTGCTTCTTTCCACTGGCTGGGGGAGCTGCCAATCTGTGTTGTAATCCTGCAGGAATTTCTGCGGGGTTTAACTGGGAGCCGCGGCGCCGCCGCCGCGCACTCGGGGCGGAGGGAGGGCGGCGGAGCCGGCAGCGCGCAGCCTGCAGCCCGCGCGCCCCAGCGCTGCGAGCACCGGGCCCGCTGGGCAGCGCCGGAGCGGAGCGCGGAGCCCAGCGGCAGGAGCGCGGCGGGCCGGATCCGGGGCGCCACCGGCCCTGCCCCGCGCCCCTCGGGCGCTGCCGAGCGCTGCCGGCCCCCGGTTTCTCTTTTGTGCCCGGCCCCCGGCGGCCGCCGCGCCGGCTCCGCGGGAATAATGCGGGGCGTGTGGCTGGTGCTCACCGTCAGCTTCGTGGCCTGCGCCTCCGGGCAGCCGGTGAGTGCCGGGGCAGAGGGGAGGGGGCGGCGGCGGCGGCAACCCCGCGGGAGGGGACGGGACGAGGGCGGCCGCCTGGGTTCTGCCAGCCGAGCGCGGGGCGCGCAGCCCGAGCCTTGCCCCATGGCATCGCCGTCCGCGGGGCGCTGGGCTGGCTCGGGGGGGCATCTGTTGATAGTTGAGCGGGCTGCAAACGGCAGGCACCTTTCCGTCCCACCCGCCAAGAAAAGAGACACCTCCCGCCCCCCGAAAAAAAAAAAAGCCAAGCCCAAAAACAAAACCCCAAACACCGCCACGAAGCCGACAGGACCACCCTGCCGCGGCGGAGCACCCTGCCGCCCTCCAGCGAACCTCGGCCGAAGTTTGCCGCGACGACCCAGCCGCCAGCCGGCCCCGGAGCCCCCCCGGTGCCTCTCTCCCTGCCTCTCCGCAGGAGGGGCTTGTGCCCGGGGACCACGGGGCGCCCGAGGGGCCGCGGGGCTGGGTCCGGTAGCGGGGGCTTGTGCCCCGTCCCGGAGCAGCGCCGGGAGCCGCCGGGCCGCTCCGTGTCCGAGCGGCCGACCGAGGACACCGCCGTCTCCCCCGGCTTCGCGGGCGGTGAGGTGGGAGCGTCCCTTACAAAATCCACTCCTCACGGCCCGTGGCTAAAAAGAGAAAAAAGGCATCAACTACCCCTGGCTGCGCGGCTCAGGACCTCCCAGCGCCCTCAGACAGAACGCCCTGCGCGCCTCCCGGCCAGCCCCCGGTCCCGGCTCCGCGGAGCCCCAGCCTGCTGCGCGCCCGGCCGGCCCTTCCCCAGGGGCTCGCCGCGAGGTGCTCGGGATAATGCTGCTGTTTACACTTTTGCCGTGCCACGAGTGTATTCGCTAACCGGGCCCTCTGCTTAATACAATTAGCTCTGTTGCTGGGATTTGTACCTCTGGGAAAGCCTCTCTCCGGCGAACCTCCCACCCTGTCGTTGCAGGAGCCGGCGAGGACCGGCCAGAGGGTTTTGGTCTTTGCCATCTGTGGATCTGAGATAGTCATGAGGGAAGGGGTGTGCAGATGACACTGATGCAGTGTTTGGGCAAATATTGGGAAATTATAAATTGAGGTTTCAATATGAAATTAAAAGAAAAATCGTGACAATTTAATCCAATTAAAATGAGCCGCTTCACTGAACTAAATAACGTCACTAGCTTGGGTTAACTTTTGAAGTTCTCTAGCTGTTGTATAAATTAGCCAAGTCACAGCCTTCATAAAATCTGGCTCATCGTTAGGGATTTCTAAGGGTTCAATTGCAAAACATTTTCTTAAAGACTGATTAAAAAGGGGTAGAGTGGAACGCTGACCTTTGTTTCCGCTAGGTATAACTGTGCTGCAGTAACACCCTTGGCTAATGAGCTACAATATCCTTTAATTTTATAGAAATGCTGTTGGTACGAAGTTCTCTGATGGTGGAGTAGCTATTAAACTGCCACAGTAATTAGCAGAGTATTAAGTTTGATGGGTTTTTGCCTTAGGATGAACTCAGTGTGTCAGTGTGAGGTGGGTTGTTGGGGCATATCCCGTGCAGTGTGGTTCAGGGGGCAGGGGGCAGAGCGAGGTGGGGGGAGCCTGCCTGGCTCTGCTGCAGCGCCCTTACTGCTGCCAGAAAGTTGTGGAGGGGCTGAAAAAGTAAAAGGAGGCTAGTCTTTCTCCTTTTCTTTCACCTCCCTTCTTTCTCCTTTAACTGTGCCTGCCAGCAGCTTCGCAGTCCCTTAAGATAGGATTTTGTAGACCAGTCTCTGGGAACACAGATGCCAAATCTATGTTCTCTGCAGAAGTCTGTCCTTGTCACAAGAAGAATTCTATATGGATGCTTAAAAAACCCTCCTATCTCTCCATATCACTGTCAAATGGAGTTAGCTCTAAATTTCTTCATGGTTTTAGATTCTACTATTTATCATTATCTAGGCAAAAACTAGATAATGCTAAAAATCGGTACGGTAAAAATCTTGTTTCGGATCACATAAATTATCCACAATAGTTCTGAGCAGAGGAGCGGGAAGCTGCAGCAGATTTTGTTTCTTAAAGCAATGAGTTCCCTGTGTTTGGTCCGCATAACCAGCCAACACTTTTACTGGGGTGGACCAAGGAGGTGTTAGCACTGTGTTAAGAATGCCCTGGAAGTGAGACCTGCCACCGAACGATGCCGGGAGTGGTTTGTCGGTGGTGGGTGCCTGCTTTGTGTGCCGTGATGTGGGCTGTCGCACCGCAGCTGTGCTCTGCTGTGCCATGCCAGCTCCCCCGGGGGAGCAGCTGCTTCAGGACGGAGCTGTGATGGAGATGGAGAGAGGGAGCCCAACCTGTTAGCGCCATCCTGCACACGGTGGCAAGTGTTAGCCGCACCAAAGCTGGTGGATTGCAGCTGGGGCTTGCAGAGTGCTTTGCTGCCGTCAGCGCAGCGTGCAGTGAGACATCACGTTACAGTGGGTTCTGGTAACCTATGTGGGTCTGGAAGGACATAGGGGATTCACCCAGGCTTGGCTGAGTGGCAAAAAATATGCTTTATAGCTACCTTAAAAGTTTCTTGGTTTGCTTATAAGAGAGGGAAAGACAGTAACATGAAACTGTTGGGAAGAAAAGGAACACACTGTGAGTGAGAGGCCTGATGCACCTTTTAAATGGCTGAGCCCCTGAGCCCAGTCCTGATGATGCTGGGAGCCAGCTTTTTCTGATTTTAATAGCACCAGAGAGCAGTGCCAAGTATCCAGATGTAGTTGTCAGCTCCCATTCGGAAGAGGCTGATAAACCTTTCCGTTTCGTTCTGGTTTGCGGCAGTGGGACGAATGGTTTTCCAGAGCTTGTTTGACAGTCGCATCCTCTCTGCATGCCCAAGTGCACACTGAGAAACTTTGCTGGCTAGCAGGTTGTGCTGCATCCTGCAGTGTTATGGTGCTGCTCTCCTCACAGAAGGTTGAGTCCATCTCTCCCCAGAAAGCTTCTGGAGTCTGGAGACAGCTTCACATCATCAGTACATGCACGTGTGGCTGGATTTGGGGACTTCCAGTGAAACAGAGCATTGGGGCATCACCTGAGTGGTCTTTTGGTTTCTTGTGTAAGCATCTGACCCCTGAATTGTCAGCATAAATATAATCATTGAAAGATGAACAAAGGGTGATATTTGGTATATTTTTTCAGAAGTATTTAGTATTTGAGAACCATGATGCTGTAATTTCCCTACATTTGTTTCTAATGGTCACTTTGGTTTTGGAATTTGGAAAATTGATAGTGTATTGGAGAGGAGGAATGTTTTTTTGGAAAAGGCAGCTAGACTTCAGAGATAGTAATTAGAGGAAAAGAAGGGCTGAAGAGATAGCTGGTATTTAGATTTATATGCTGTGTGTGTCTCTTGTATGTGTGTTAAATTTGCTTTGTCAAGTAAATTCCAAAGAAGGGAGGAAGTCTTTTCAGTCTTCATTTATTTCTACCCACCTCCAATTCACATGTACCTTTTCTTCTCACTGTAGAATTAATAAATGTTCATCCACTGCTTTTTGTGCTTTGGGAACACCTGGAATCTGCCATGTTTGCTTCCCTTGCTCTGACTGAACTTCTGGGTTCTGCCATCCAACAGCTGCTTGCACCGCCATGCACCGGAAATTCTGGGGCGCTCTGGGATTTGCCACCAGTCTTGGGTATTAGAGTCACCCCTTAGATGGATGTTCTCAGAAGCCACCTTCTGGAAATGGGTTTCCCTCTCAGGTTAGATTATCATTTAAAAATTAAAGAAGAGATGAATCTTGACCCCAGATCAAACACTGAAGTTCGTCTTTTTAATATCTCATCCCTGAGGTCTGCATTGGAACTGACTTAGTATTGAGGCCTGAAGTGCAGAGATGTTTTCTCTGCATTTTTTCCTAGATCCTTATCAAAGAAGTAGATGAGAGCATCATCTTCAGGAACAAGTCAGGACAAATATCTTAGGGTTTGAAGTTGGGTGCTGCGATTGTGGTTCTTGGGCAGATAACACCTCTGTGGTAGGTTTGAGGCTGTTATTGCAGCTCATGAAATAAAAATGGTGGACTCTGGAGAGTGTGGAGTAAGTCTGGATTTTGCTTGGAGATTTCTGTAGTCCTAAATTAGGTGTAATCTCAGGATGACAAGGTAAAGAGCTAATTCCTTGACTAGTAGAGGTGCAAGGCATGAGAAGTCACGTGTCAAACACACAGCCATGGTCTAATGCCTCAGGAGTGGAGGGGTGGATGGTGGAGAGCTGCCTGCCATCCTTGGTGGGGAACGTGGCATTTTGGCAGGGCTTCCTGAGCTTGGAGAAGAGCCCGCAGAGGAGCCAGTCATTTGCAGAGTTCTCCATTTGCACTGCTCTTTGTGGTGAGTTGTCTTTATAAAATGTCAAGCAGGAGCATATGGATGGCATTTATTAAGTACATTTTCTCACCAAATTGAGTTTTGCCATTGAGCAATTTAAACATCTTGCTTATTGCAAAGAATTTCAGGCTTTAGTAAGGCTCAATGGCTGAACAAAGAGTTCTTGTCTAGTTGTGGAGAAGTGCTCTTTTTGTCTTTTGAATAGATTTGACAGACTATGATTTTTAACATAAATGTTGTGTTTGAGATTGGCAAGCTTATTTGAGGCCTCATATAAGCTTGAATCTGAATCATAAAGATGCCCTCTGTGCTGCTGCATTTGAGAGAGGATGCACAAGTCATAAGCAAGTGATTTGGTCCACATTCAAGTCACTTTGCAGTCAGTGTTGTAGGAAGCATGAGAGAATTACTGGAGGCTGTTCTGTGAACAGCTTGTTATTTGGTTATCTTCAGTTCAAGCTTACAAGATGGTAATAAATTGCTATCTATAATCTTTTCAAGACTAGTAATTTATTCATAGGTTACATGACACTATTCAGTGATTTGGGAACATTATTTCTCCTGCTCACACTGAAGTATAATTTCCAAGCTCTGGAGTACAGACTGCATTGGTGTTTGACCCTCTAATAATGACAGTTCTCTGTATGTATGTTGTTTTCTTGATTAGCTCAGCCCTGGGGGATGCTTTCAAAAGCATACTGGATATTTAGGCAGAAAAACAGAATATGTGTAATCCTCAGAAGTACTGGAATACTGATTGCAGTGGGAGAATATGTAGCATTTAACAGCCATTTGCAACAAGTGCATTTGCGCTGAGAAAATGATTTTTGTTGATGTCTCAAGCAGGAGTTTCATTTAAAGTGAAATAATGACTAATAGGGTGGTGATGAATCTGCAGAAATTGGCCTTGTCCATAGATAGGCTATTAGAGTGTAGTGTATATAAGCTGTGCTTAACTAAAGCCTGAGCTTGTCTGCTCCATCTTAAATCACTATTTTTAGTTTATATATAAACAACGTCTTCAGAAATCTCCCTTCTAAGCTAAATTGTTTTGTTCCCAAGGTGAATTGATTTGGGGAAGTTCAAATAAAAACCTGTTTGGCTGTGTTTGAGTTGTGAGGGTGAAGATAAATACATTGTACTTTTATTAATAGTAAGGAGACAAAGGGACTTATAGAAGGTCAAATACCCTGTGGTATACACAGGCACAGAATCAAAATGTTCAGAGGCCAGCATTGTGATTAACAACCAGAATATATTGTGTGTATTTAAATATTATGTTGTCAGAATATTTTGTTCCTGTTTGATTAACCATAATAATGCATAATTTTCTCTAGAGGTGCTTCCACACTAATGGAGTCACTTGTCACCTTTGAGACTGGTGTGAGGTGACCCATCCCTGTTATTTGAAGTGTATTGCGGAAGTGTGACTCTCTGTGTGGACTGGGAGGATTGACTCTCACAGAACTATAGGAAAGAGTGCTGCTAAAGTAATATAGCCTGGGAGATGAAGTACTTCCTGGGGAGCAGTTGGGTGTATGACAGGTGTAGCCTCAAGACTAAGGATGTTTCAATAGAGAACAAAAAAATGTATCATACTTGCTGCCACATTAATGAATAACCTAAGCAGGTCTTCCCTCTCCCACCTTCAACAGGATCTCTTCTCATATGTCTTTCCATTAATTATACAAGTAGAAGCAAACTTTCCTATTTCTCTTGGCTGAGCTGTATTAATTCCAGCTGTGTTGATTCTTCAGTATCTGCAGGAGTAGCTGGCTGGACACAGTACCTGAAGGGCACAGCCAAACCCCACCCACTTGATATCTTTTGGCTTTAAGAGCTGAGTCCTGTTTGCTCTTTGGACTGGGGTCTGCAGGGGAAGGCTAGGAATGGGTTTGAATAAATGGTGTATGTTGCAGGCTGCGGAGATGAGCGATGTCCAGGAGACAGATTCTTCCTTTTCCAGGTTGTTTATTTGTGCTCACTCTGGATGTGGAGATTCCAGAATCAGGATGTCACTTAAACTGATTACCACGCGAAAGCATCCACAAAGCTTTTCCATTCAAATCCTTTTCAAGTGTGGTTCCATGTCCTAATATGTAGTCACTGAGGTGCGACATTAGTGGTGCTCTTATAATTCAAAATGAAAGCCTGCAAGGGAAGCAAAGTGGAAAGGTGAAGGTAGTTCACAGTAATGGAAATACCCCATCTTTGGGACAGCCAGAAACTGAGCTTCCGTTGAATATAAATTTGTGACATTGCATATATAAAAATAGGTATGCCTTAGTCCTATAAATAATCATAATAATAATAATAATGTATAATTCCTACAGCAAGGATGTGCATAAGATAGTGCTGCTGAGAAGCAAGATTCTGATGATTTTTGTGGAAGGCAGATTGCAAAAACCTTTATTTTCTGTCCTCTCTGTGGACTGAATCCTATCCCATTTGGGAGCTCAGAGGTACTTGGTACTTGCGAGGGGTGGCAGTGCCAGCACAAAGGAAAGTGTTTGTCCAGCAAGGAGAAGGAGCACCCATGAACAGTGTGTGTGGAATTTGGTTGTGTTAGTTACAGGCTTGTGTAAATGTCATTGAGAGAAGGTGTAAAGTTCTTAGGAACTGCTGAGGCAGCATCCAAAGTTAGAAGATTAATGCTTTAGAATAATTGGTAGCTTAAGCATATGTAGCATCTGCAACTCACGAATCACATCCTCCATGGTGTAACAAGAAAAATGGCTAGTCCTGGAGATAGATGGAAAAGTTGTTCAAGTGCCATATGTATATTCTAAATTATTTTCTTTGGTGAGGCTGTTCATGATTTTCCAGACATGTGCTCTTTGATTATTTCTCGTCCATGAAGGCTGATTTTTTTTTTCAATATATCTGAAATGTCATGAAATGAAACCTCATGGGGTACTTTTGAAATTATGTGTTCACAAAGACTTCCACAGAGCATTCAGCACTGACCTCTCTCCAGCTGTTGCAGCTCTAGCTTGAAAGGTCTTTGAATCTTTGTGCATTTATGTGTTTTATATAGAACTTTATTCTATATGGAGCTCTATCTTACATTTTTTTTTTTTTTTTTATTCTGTTGTGTGTGTGTCTTTCAAGTGTCAGGACAAGAAATGCCCCAGATAACACGCTTCCCAGTTAAATAAACAGAACGAATTTTCTCTCAAAATCATGTTAATTTTCTTGGCCTGAATAAGTTTGAAAGGTTTGAAAGGGGCAGCCTCTCTGACTTTACTTACCAGGAAGAAAAGTCTTAAACAAAAGGTGTTATTTTCTTTTTTTTTTTTCTTGCTTTTTCACTTGTAATTTAATACAGCAGTTTCATAAATTTCCCCCATGTGTATGATTTGACCCTCAGTAGCTCCCATTGGTGCTTTTGGTTTGATTCTGCAGCACAGCCTTTTTTCTGCCCTCAAAGCCTAAGGGGATAGGCATGATAATCACTGCAAAATGTGAATGAGTTGGAAAAATTTGGGTCTAAGGAGAAAAACCCGGAATAGTGGTTAGCATAGGTCTGTACCCGACCTGACCAGGCTTTGAGGTCCCACTGGAGCTGCTGTGACCTGAATGGACTCCTGGCTCAGCAGAAACTGTGTTGCAATTGAATTTGCCTTTTTATGGCTTTTGACCAATATTTCAGTGGATGTGTCTGTCTGCTGCATGGAAGCATGACAGATGTCTCCAGAAATTTCAGGAGAGTTTGGCAGTGACCAAGCCCTCTGGCAAACCATGAGATGGGTTTTGCTCTTCTGTGGCCCTTCCTGCAGCACAGAGCATCCGTTGGTGTGCAGAGGAGAGGAGTGCTGTGAAGGTGTTGGAAGAAGGAACAAGTCTGATAACTGACTATGAAAAGATGCATTGTTTCACAGTCTTAAATAAGGAAGAGTCATGACTGGTGTTTGGATAATGTTTTGACATCTCAGTATTGCTTGATGGTCATTGTGCAGTGTTTGAGGGAGGGGAAAGTAGGTTCCCTTGTCACCTGGTAAAAACAGACTTACATCCCTAAAGTCTGCAGGTGCCGGAGGAGGCAGGGCCTTGAAGATGAGTTGGCTCATTGTCTCCAGTCATACTGCCTATTGCAGATGTTTTTCTCTGGTGCTGTTTAGCCCAGCCAGCCATGCCCTGTTGAGGAGCAGGGCTCTGTTTGCTAGGGGGATCTCTGCCTTTGGTGGGGCTCGGGCTCAGTAATAAATAGCCTTTCTGCTGTGGTGGAGAGGCAGTTGTGTGCCCATGCCATTGGCTCTCCCTGATGGAGGGAACTTGTGAGCATTTGATTCAAAATGGTTTGTGACAGTACTCTTAATAGTGTTGCTGCCATGAAAGTGCCACTTCTTGTCTGTTTCGCAACTGTAGGGCATTAGAAAACGGAAAATACCTTTATTTTCTTTTGTTTTTGATCTTATGGTAATTCACAGCTTGAAAAGCTTATTCTGCCCTTGGCTGGTTTGGGTTTTGTGCTTTCACTAATGTTGCTTGACCATCTCTCTCCAATTTAACTAAAAGCTGGTGACTTGGCATCTTTATGTTGGTCTCTTCTGGTGGACACCTTGAATTGGTCTTCTGCCTGGTGGCATAAACTTAATAGTGATGTAGATTTTCTTATACTTTTTTTGAGAACCATTAATGTTGTCTGTGATTTAAAGAAGTCTTCTGTGTTTCTGAATATTTTATGATGCTACTAACTTCATTGTGCCAGTCAGTATTCAATTTTTGAGTTTTTTCCTCTGACGTTCTCTATCTGCACTGAAAGAATTTGGAAGCCTTAGGTTATGACAAAAAACCCCTTACTTTAGAGAAGGAAATGTCGTGGTTCTATAATGTACAGGTAAGATTCTCTGTGATTCTTTGCCATTTCTTGTTGTTTCACCTAACATCTGAGGCTTGCCTCCTCTGGTGTACATGGGTAAATGTATTTAACTTGAGGAACCTGATGAGGACTGGGGAGAACTTCTGGCAGACACTGTCGTTCTCAAAAAAAAGTAGGTAGGATTCCTGGTCATGACATCCCTTGCTGTACAGACAGTCAGAGCTGGCACAGTTCCCTCACAGTAAAGTTGCTCACATGCATTTTTGTATTTGTGATCAGAGATGAGGGGTCCTAGGGGAGGATTAGCAAGAATTTTTTTGGGGATTTCTCTATGGCTTCCTAGAGATGCACAGCAAAAGCTAATCTCTCTCTCTCTCTCTCTCTCTCTCTCTCTCTCTCTCTCTCTCATTATTCAATTCAGCTAATCTAATTGGAAAACCTCCTTAGAGCAGTCTCTGGCAGCTAGCTGTAGCAGCTGTACAATTAGTAGTGTCACCTAACAGGAGAGCAAAACAAGGAGCAGTTGGAAACTGAAGTAGGATGTTTTGGTGTATCTTAACAACCCTCCCAAGGACCAAGCTTGCTAGAGTGAATTCAGCTGTGAATTTTAAGAGCTTAAAAAACCTGAGGAAAAGTCTGAATTTTCAAAGACTTAAAATTTTGAATGACGCAATGAAATAGTTTTGAGGTTTGGGCATTGTTGTAGATTACTTATCGACTTTTTTTTAAATGAACATTTACACAAACATGACTGGATATGGGTCTGGTGGGCTCTACTGTCTATTCCTCAGAATGTGAACAGTAAAGCTGAGCAGGGAAGAGGTGTATCATCAACTGCTTTATATATATGGGGACATTTCCGTGGCCTTTTCCCTCCCAGCTTGGCTACTGGACTGTGTTTTATTTGCAGATAGCCCTGAAGGCCATCAAGAGCAAGAGCTGGCATGGAGGAGAGCACCTGCCCCATGAGGAGGTGATGGAGGCATTGGCAGTGACGTTCCCTGGTTGCACAGTCCAGGGCTGTACCTAGGCACAGGAGGGCAGAGGCAGGTTTGCATTTGAATCACCAGCTTGGCACTTTAGAGCTTCACATCATTAATTACTGTGATGCTAATGCCATTTAGCCATCTCTCCGTATTCAGGGAGCATTTAGATAAGAGCATGTGTGGGGCAAGTCATGATTTAGCAATCTCTGTGGAGTTACGTGGTTGTCATATTTGGAATGTGTGACCTGTGGTTACAAAGGATAGGTTTTGGAAGTGCTATTAACCAAGTGGCATATGTCAGGGACTGGAAAATCTAGGCTATTTATAATTATCCACAGGTGGAGAGGGAAGCAGCAATGCATAATACCAGTAATAATTATCAGCAGTATAGAAGTTCATCTCTTAAGCCGTTGGGTCTAATGCACTAAAAAGTATTTGATCTGAAGAATGGCACTGCCTTCAAATGGAGCTGTTCAAAGGCGTCCTGACCTAATTTTGCTGCAGAAGTGTGTGAGTCTTTCTCATTCCCCTAATTTCTTGCAGAAGGTTTCAATGATAAAGTCTTCATCCTCTACATATGCATATATTTTACTGCAGAGCTTTTGAATAAAAGCAGCCCTTGCAGGCCAGGTGGTAAATATAGTGCTCAGCTTAACAGAAAAGACATTCAGTTTATCAGAGACATGTCCTCCTGTGTTTTGCAGTTGTCAGTTAGCTTTCCTTAAGACTTCTTTTTATTTGCTGGATTAATTTTTTATTTTTTGTGATTAATTGAAGTTCAGTGCTGGCTCTGTACCTGTGAGTAAAGGCTTCATATTATGCTGAACTTCTATTTTAGTGAAAACCTCTAAAATGTAAAGCAGCTTATAAATAAAAGTTTGCTTTCTTTTCAAGGGAAATAAATCATTAAATTATAAGTCATTGTCCATGTAGCTATGTAGATTTATCAGTTAAAGCATAAAGCATAAGTGCTTTGACTTTCCTCTGAATAAATCAAAGCAGATGTAAGACATGTTTTAATGGACTTTTGTCTTCAAAAGAAAATGGGAAGAAAACAAGTTTATTTTTCAACAGTGGCAAAATATAGTATACTGCAGGGATGGGCAGTGCTCTGTGTTATTGTCTGTATTGGTGTAGACTGTTTCTATGAGAAGATAAAAACTAACAGAGCAACACAAACTGAAGGCTTTTAAATTCTGCCTGACCTGTCACTTGTACAATTTCTCATGCCATTATCACCACAGTGGTGGTGTAAGACTACCAGTTTCCTACCAGAAGTATTGCTTTTTGTTCAGTGTGGGGTGTTTTAACTTATGCTGGTGATATTTCTGAACAATACTGCACAGTACATGGTAACTGTAGTGCACTTAATTGTAATTTATACCTTAAGTTATTTATTTGCTCTTTTTCTTTGCAATCTCTTGTGCTTCCAACCTCATTGGACTGATTTTTTCTTTTCCTCCTGCTGCTTTTGTGCTATCAGACACAAAAGGTAACTGTTAGCATTGGCACTGCTCTTCAGTCTCATGTTGCAAGTACAAGATCCAAGAGCAGAAGAAAAGGTAGATGAAAATCTGGGCTGGCTCTGAGCCTTTGCCCACTCTCAGGAATCCTTCTGCTCACTCAGCTCACAGCAGTGAAAAAGAGGGAGAGGGGAGGAGTTGGTTGTGAGTGACCAAAGTATTGGCAGAGCTGTTGGCAGGAAGGGGATGCTGGACTGCTGACATGTCTTGGCCAGACCTTAATTAAAGGAGAAGCCTGGAGGTGACTGGTTTGGGCTGGAAAAGAGTTGCTGTATCAAGGATGCTAATTCCATCTTTGACTCATCAGCTGTGTCCGTTCGGCAGCACTGGAGCACGCAGACCAAGCGTTTAAGCAGACATGGATCATTTGAGCACTGCCTCCCTCATCCCCTTTGCTTTTTGGAAAGTGAGTGTGTGGAGCCAAATGTTGCAGCTTGGCATTTCTCTCTGTTCTTTGGATTTTCTTGGAAGACTTCCGTGTTCTCCCTTCTGACTGCGGAAGGATGGCAATGATGGGTGCAAATTGCTCCTCCTCTGATCTACAGCCTCACTTCAAAACTTATTTTGTGCAAATGGCCATTTGTCTGTTTAAGTGATCAGTAACTGTGTTCACTCAAATGGAGGGGGAGCCGTCTGAAGTTGGGACTAGCTGAAGTGTCGGATTACCGAGGGCACTAGAATCAAGGTGACAGATGCTTTCCTTATGCTATACTGAAACAAAATACCCCAGCCATTCAACAGAGTCTCACCAAATACATTAACCTCAGTGTTTTTACTCTTTCCACAAGTTGGTGGATTACTTAGCACTCCTGGCTAATGAAATACCGGAGTGCTAATCTCTCTCCATGGATACCAGAGGGGAAAATGTTGAGTGTTGCTACCCCAAGAGTGCAAACGTGTGCATGAGCTAATGACCATACTCAAGGCCTGCAGTGCAGGGAGGGAAGTGGTTTCTCCCCGGGTGCTTGTGCTCCCTCTGGAGATGCTGAGCTTGGCACAGGGAGGGCTGGGATTATCTGTGGCTCAGCAGCTGCTGTGTGGATGCACACCTCTCCATACCCTTCGGTGAGCAACCTGTTAACCCAACCCTGTCTCCCTCCCACCCCTTCAAGGTATTTGCGCTTGCTCTTAAGTAACCATTTCTTTCTTTGGCTTCTTAAGCTGACTCACTTTGACATACTCAGGGGTGAAAAATGGGAGGTGCTTCTTGAAATAGCCTTGATGGGCTGTACAGGAGAAGCCTTGTTTTAGGAGCAGGCTAAGAGAGTCCTCTCTAAGCTTTTTTTTTACGTCCCTTTGAATAATACCAGTTTGTTTTATTTTAAAGAAAAACTCATGCGGGTGTCAACCACAGAAAAAAAAAAAAAAAAAAAAACAAAACCAAAAAAAAACCCCAACAAAAATACCTTGCTGAGGTTTGGGTGCAGTTTATTTCCGGTAATGAAGGACAGGCCTGTGTAGAGAAGAAGTTTATGTGAAAGAATGGGATAAATAAGACTATTAGAATATGCTGGTCCTGGGCTTTATTGTGGAACTTTGAGTAAAGTTTTGGGAATGATCATCTGGTACAAAGCCTTTCCTTAATATTCACGCCTTCAAAAAGAATTGGTGTTTGGCCTGCCAGAGGCTTATTCCAAGAGCAATCAGAGGGCTGTAAGCTGTGGTTTCCTTTGAGGCAGAGGGACCCTTTCTCTGGCACCTGAGGAAGGGTCTGCGTGAGAAGAAGGGAGGTTGAACTGGCAAGCCTGAATCTGTAGAGACAGCAGGAGTAAGAGATTAAAAATTGCAGGGGGTAAAGCCAAGAATAATCTTCTAATTGCTGAGCTGCATTGTACAGAAAGCATAGCTTTAGCTGTAACTTTCAACTGCCACATCCCCTCTCAGGTGGGGAAAGGCAAGAAGAAGGAGTAAAGGACTCTGAGAAAATCATCTGAGTCAAACTTGATTCACACAGGTCTGAAAAAGTGCACTAGGAGTTTCACTGAGTATATTTTAATAGCTGGCTGTAACGGGGAGGAAGCTGGGCAGCCTCCAGCTGCGGAGTTTGCAGGAGACTCCTTCCTTGCTCCCTCCATGCAGCCCTCCTGGTCCTCTGCACTGCCAGTGTGACTGAAAACCCACCTTCCCCTGGCCAAAGAGCCTCCAGCTTACGGAAGAGCACATCTGTGTTACTTCATTTGTGGTCAGTTACATGAAATGTTTCCAGAGTTTAGAGTATGTACTGAGCGGTGCTGATACTCCAGTCAGGGCAAAGAAAAGGGATGAGAGTTAAGTTATTGGCAGAGCATGAACTTAGTGTTTTCTGGGTTTCAGCTCCTCAGCTGTTTCAAAGCACCTAGTTTATCCTTTTACCTTTTCTCAGTCACACCTAACTTGAATGAAGCCTATGCTCTGCAGAGACTCTTGAAGACATTAATTTTGAAGTGGAGAAGCTGCACAGTAGTGAGAGAGCATGAAGATCTGACAAACAAGTTTGGTACCTCATAATTTTTGCTCATAGAAGATCTGGAGCACAAGGCACCCCATAGCAAATTCCCCATCAGCAGAAGACTGGGTGATGCATCCAGGCTTTCCTGGGGAACTATTTAACATTTGCAGGAGGATGGCTGGGGTGTGCCAAATCCCTTCTTGTGCAGCAGAGACCCCATATGTTCCTATTGTCCAAATTCTTGAGATTTTTTTTTTTTGTTTAAAAAAAAAAAATATTAGCAGAATCTGAAACTGCAAGGCTGACTTACTGCCTGAGGAGACATCTTCCAATGGAGGAGGAACAAACCAAGGAAATTACAGAGTTGTTTTAATAAGATTTTTAAGGCTGGGGTTTTTTTCCCCCTTAATTATTTTTAATCCTCTCCCGGCAATGTTAGATGCATCAGAAGAAGGCAGTGTGTTCATTCGGTGTGGTGCAGACTTATGATGACTGACCAAAATGAATAGGCTTCACTGGATGGTCATTGAGTACATGCTCTGGAAATAACTCCTCCATTTTCTCTTGGGGTTTGGGAAATGAAGGGAGACTTTCTTTCAGCCCTTCTACTTATTTAAAATAATACACTGGCATGCCAAGCAGAGCGGGATTAATTTTTTTTCTAATACTAAGAAAAGAAGCCTGTGATTAAGAAACTTGGCAGTATGTGACTCTTAGTTTTCTTGTATTTTTGATGCTTGGGTTTGTATGCTAGGGTGTTCACAAAAGCATAAGAAAGTGTGTTTTTGGGAAAGTTGTGAAATGGATGACATTTTCCAAAAGGACAGTGTGTCTCTTGGCAGCATCATGGTCAAACAAGTAAATATGTAGTTACTATGTCATACCCTCCTCACTGTGATTGCAATTCCAGGCAGTCTTGGAAATACCACAGATATCAAATCCAAGTATTTTTCCTCCATATTTCCTTAATTTCAAATTACTTTTTAATTCTATGATAATGGCTGGATTGATGCACAATAAATAAATACGCTGGATTCTAGTAAAGTTAGCATAGGTTAGGGGTGAAGTAGCCTGGAACTCCAGCAGTGGTATCTCAGCACTTTCTGTGAGAAAAAGGTATCAACTTCTGTTCACCTTCACCTCTCAACTGACTCCTGCTAGCAGAGCTGGTTTGGGTGTCTGTATTTCCAATGTGGAGAGATCTTCCCTAAACTAATAAAAAGTGTCAAACTCTGCTGAAGATTTTTTAGAGGAGATTGTGTAATGCTGTGTTACTGCTGCTGGTCTCTTGTGTGTACAGAGGGCACTGAGAAAGTCAGGTGCAGAGACACAGGGAAAGATAAGAGCCTCAGTGTGACTTTACATGCTGAAAACCATTCTGTGACTGCTCACAATTGTTAATTAATGCCCTTCCAGAAGATTGTGCATGTTTTGAAAGTGGCTGCAACTGTAGATAGGAGAGAGGCAGCTTTCCCTGAAAAGAAGGGAAAACCTTGAAGAATATCTATGTACTGTAACTTCTGATTCCTTCTACTTTTGTGGGGGTTTTTTTGTTTGTTTGTTTGTTTGCTTGTTTGTTTGTTTTTGTTGCATGGAGGATGTGACTGCAGTCATTTCCTCACTCTACTCTGTCCAAGAGCCAAGTGAAGCACTGATGGAAAGTGAGTGGGGACATGGCATTGTCATTCCCACTACATGTGCCAGAAGGTTAAAGAGGTGACTTCTCACCAGGCTCTGAGCTGCTCACCACCTCCAACTCTTCCTTCTTCAGGGAAGCATGAGAGGGTTGCATGTTGTGGGAGAGATGGGAGTGGTGGATTTGTTTGTGGGACTTCAGAAGATGACCCAGGGAAGTGAGGATGTTCTTGTGTAGCTCTTGTGAAAGCAGAGGACCACCTTCACTAGGAGAAGAAATGGGACAGACTGGTAAGTTGGAGCCGACTGCTTGGGTGGGAAAAAACCACAAATACCTGTTGTGGTATTTAACATCTGAACTGATACGGCTGTCATGGCAATACTTAAGCATAATCTAAGGAATTTCTAGCTCTTTCTGTAGCAACAGCAAATCAGTTATTACTTTGTTATGCACATGTAGGAAGTACACTACCTGTATCTTATCAGTTTTATCTTTGAAAATCTATGTTATTCAGGGCTTTCAGCATATGAATTAACCAAGTCAAAGTCTATGCATTACAGTGCATATGGTTATAAATTCTTACTTACTTGGTGAAAATTAGCTAATATTTTAAATTAGATATTAAAACTTACTTAGCTCTTACCTAATAAATATTTATTAGCTGCTAAGTATCAGTCATTCATGCCTGATAAATGAGGTTCTCCAGGAGGCTGCTTAGCTGGGAAGGCATCTCTCTTCCTGCCCTCCCTGCCCAGATCTACATGAGGCAATGTATTTCCCACCTGCTGCTTTTTGCCTGCTGTTGGAATGTCCTTTTTCAGTGCTTGTCAGTGGGTCTGGATGGAGATGTGGGTATCTGGCACTTCCCAGCACTCAGAAACGGGCTAGTTCTCCAAGACAAATCCTTTTAGAGATACAAATTTGTTTGTTTCTCCGGGAGGGTTGAAATGGATCATCTACTCAAGCAATTCTGTGGCTTTTATTAATGATTTAGGTGAATATTATGCATGTCACACAGCTGAGTTTCCAAACACATTTTTCTTTTTAAAATCTGTTTTTAAATGTCAGTAGATTCATCTCTGAAGCTTAAGCATCCATAATTGACAGGTGTCTTTTTAGGACCAGAGAGTCTTTGCGGAGAGGGAAGTAGGAAAGCAGTACTGAAGTGAAGCATTACTCTATTTGGGATTGCTGTTCAGCTTTAGTGTCAGAGGATGGCTGGGTGTTCTACTGATACCATTATCCAGAACATCCAGAATATGTAAATGCATACAAAGTTCAGGCTGGAGCAGGCAGGATTTTTTTCAGGACAGGTAAACAGTAATTTTTATGTATGCATTATGGCTGTTGGATGGCAAAGGCAAAACTCCATTTATAAGGCAGAACAAAGGGGAACCGAAAGGAGTTGCCCAGAATTGTATTGGCTTGTTTCTTAAAAAAACAATAGACTAGGTACAAACAAAGCAAAAGATCAGCCCCAAAATTTGAATTGATTTTACCATGATCAGCAAAGGCATAGCAATCTAGCCTCAAACAACAGCTTGGGATGTGTTGCTGGGTCTTTTGAAAAGAAATGATTGGTAAGTGGTATTTTGCTTATGCATTAAATGGCAGTTTGCTGCAGACTTGCCTTTAGGAGTCAAAACAAGGTAGGGACTTTACTTTTTCAAATGTACAGTTCCTGTTGCCCAGCAGTTCAGGGATTTCCATGCATCAGCATGATCTGTCTGGATTATGGAGGTGAATTCAGTTATATACTTTTACTATATAAAAAAGTCAATGCTTCTTATTTTAATAATTTCATTTTCAGTGTGTTCTGTGTGAGGGTTTTTTTTTTTTTTTTTTTAAGAAACCACAGCATATGAAACTTTGAGGATTAAAAGTAACTTTCAAGGGCCTAATTCTAAATATAAAACATTATTATACCAATCAACCTTCTAATAAATCTATATAATTTCTTACTCAATAACAACACCTAATTACAAGGCAGTTCTCTGCTGCGTTACACTTGGTTTGTAAACTGTGACAGTCACTTTGCAGCTGAACTTACCCTTTGAATAAAGTCTTATGTACCACCAGAGTTAATATTTAAACCAAACCACCTGCTTAAAATTGTACCCCAGTTACATTAAATTAGAACCTCTCATAACAATGTGAGAAGGTTCTTGTTTTATAGCATAAACTGCTTTCCCACCCTCAGGCAGCAAACTTGAAGTATTTTAAGTCTTCTGCTCGGGAAAAAAATAGAGTCCAGACCTCCAGCTGCACATGGCCATCTCAGCACCACAAAAATAGAAACCAGTGCTATCCAAAATGCATAATTCATTTGGTAGCTTGCAGGCATTCATGCAATGCACCAAACTCAGTGGTTCCTTCTTGAGCATGCTGTGGGTGAACAGCAGCACTGGGGCTGTGGTACTTGTGGTGGAGTGCCTGTTCCCAGACTCTTCGTCTTGTGCATGGTGAGAAAAGTGCCCTTAGGATGAAATGGGCAGCCTGGCAGGGTCACTTGGTCGGTCAGGAACTCTGCTTTTGGGGAATTATAGGCCAACCTTGCAGCCAGTTAAGTTATGGGGACACCTAACCTGATGATGTCTTGGTTGAATGCAGAGAGAAGAGTTGTAGAAATGAATAAACCTCAACTTTCTGGTATCCTCTGGATGAAAATGTGTTGGTTCGGCCTGTGTAAAACTTGATTATGTTCTGAATCTGTATAGGAAAAAGCAGTTTTGTAAGCTATATACTGTTATATGATGACTTTTTTACTTCTCTCTTTCCCACAAACCAGTATTTGTTTCTCCCCCTCCATCACATCAGTCTAATTATTGAAGAATTGGGATGGTGCTCAGTGTTGACTGTTAGAGCGGTGCAGCATAAAGTAGCTCTTGTTAATAGCATCTTTCACTTTGTCTGCTTCTGAGCAAAATTTACTGGAGCATTTTCTAATTTCCAGTGGGATACTTAGTATTGCTTTTACTGTTGGTTGTACCTGAGCAAATGCCATTGAGTTCTGTGAAGTTTGTGTTGTAGGAATTGGAAATCTTATTCCAGAGGGGAAAAGGGAAAAAAAAGGCTGGAGCTTCTTTTCCTTAGAGATACTGAAGGATGGAATAACCTCAGGTAGGAAGCAGCGTATGGAATGGTGTTTTTCTTAGAGTGAAAGCATGACAAAGATAACTGACCTATTACTTGTTTTGATAATAAATACATGCACATCTATTTCTCTACTTTGATTTATAGAGGACTAAACATTGAGCAACAAAAATAAATATGGCGTGACAGAAAAAGATAGAACTTTAGGTGGCATCTCAGCAAAGAAAGGAAATGCTCTGAAGTATGTCCTGTAAAAGTGCATGGTGACAAGCACGCAGAACTTCATTATAATGCCTTTCAAAAGAGATTTATTTTAAATAGGCTTCACCAAAGTGATTCTTAAAAAAAATTCCTTACATGCTCGCAGCTCTCTTCACTTTTCTTCCAAGCCATTTTCTGTAGCTATATCTCTGTGTGCCCACAGGATGTAGATTTAGCAGAAGTTCATATATATGTGGAAGGAAGGTGCTTTGATCATGCTCAGTATCTACTGATAACTTTGATAGATGCAAACAAGTATTGACTGTTTCATGGCTATGGCTGAATGAAATTAACCCCCAAATAAGGTTGATGCTTGAACTGCCAAAAGTGCATTCAGAGAATTGTGACCATTCTGATTTCCCAAGTATATCCCTAGTCCCTAGTGCCCACAGTGGGGTGGACAGACCTCTTGCCTGAGCCTTGCCAGCAGCTTCTCCTGGGGATCATGCCCCAAGCCCCCTTGTCACCTCTGCAGAGGTAGAGGAGGGCTGGGGTGGCTTGGAGGCTCATGGTTCTGCTGCCAGCTGTGTTCTTGCAGAGGAGCAGGTGAGCTGGGCATGGGGCTGGGAGCCCCCCAGTGCCCCATGGTCCCTGAGCCTTTCCTCCTCCCATGCCAGGGGGTCTGGGTGGCCCTGCCATTGGCATGTGATGGCCATGTGGGATAAGTGCTGCCTGTGGGCCCAGGGGCCGTGGCTTGGCCATGTGGTATCAGTAACAGAAGCCAAGATAAATTAGGATGCTTGAGGATTTCAGACATTAAGGGAGAGAAGTTGAAATGGCAGTGATTCCTTGTGCAGGAGTCCACATCTGTTAGTGCACAAGCTTTGCTCTGCTGGATGATGGTCTTTATTATGCTGGGGTTTAGGAAAATCCCAGTCTCTGCTTATGACTAGATACTGCTGAAAAAAAGTCTTTTGGTTGCACAATACTAAATACTGGTTGGTCCATCACCACGCTTGTATCTCTTCAGCTTCTGATGGTTGTTGACCTTTAAATAAAACTTTGTGTAACTATGATGGCGTTTGTATTGGGACAGGTGGGGTCCTGCTGGGCCTCATGTTGGATGTGTGCAGTAGGTACTGCCTGGAGAGGCTGACGGTGATGTTCAGGTTAGATGGATCCCAGATGTTATTCTTTTGTTTCTCTTGCATGTATCTCATTTTTTGGACTGTTCAATTGTTGATGATGCTAAATAAAAAGATCTTAGGAGTTTAAAGTGCCAGCACTTACTTGTATGGTGTCCTAAAGTATTTTGGAGTTGTAAATAAGTAAATAAAAGAAAAAATAAAGAGAACTTGTATTTTCAGAGCAGTTTATTTCAGCATGAATTAAAAATTTTAAAAAATCAGATGCAGTCCCTGACTTAAGCACATGCTCTAAGTTAAGCACATTGAGCAAGCCCAGATGGAATCCCTGGTGGGACTCCTTGTTGTTCATAAAGTGAGACATGAGTGTAGACATCTGATAAAGGTCCAAGTTCAGAGTTGCAGGTGCAAAATCCAGAAGTGATAGCAAGGTACAGGGCCAGAATTGACCAGATATGTTCCTTGGAGGGTTTGTTGGCTCTATTGCTGCACAAAGTGTTTTCACAGGTTTGGATTGATCAAGACAGGCCAGAACGTGCTGTTGTCTGCTGCTTAGTTTATTTATGAACTTTAAAAATAACATAAGCAATTTTAGTGCTCTGGAGGGAAGAGGGAATGGTACAAAATTCAATATAAGTATGGAATAGTGTGAACACTTAGACCAGCACTGCACTGGTTGCTTTATTCAGTGTTGTGTCAGTGAAAAGATAGAAGTAAGGTGAAGTCACAGTGTTGTGTTGAGAGGAGCAGGCTGAACAGGAGGAGCTGAAAAATGCAGAGAACAGGCAACTGGCTGCTTGGAAGTTTGTCCTAGGAACTGTTACTTCCTATCAAAAGTAAATTTTGTATACTGAAGGCAGTTGACGTGCTGTGTTTGGCAATAAAAGTTAGGAATGCAGCTGAGATGGGGGATGCAGATCACTGTGGACAAACATGGAATTATCTCAGTGGAAAAGATGAGTAACTCCAGAAGAAAGTGCTGTACAAATGGCTCATTTACTTTGGTGAGCCCTTGAGAGGGGAAATCAAAATGACAGAAGTCTGTGAGTCTTAACAAATCTTCAGTGGAAGAAAGGATGTTCCTTCTGTGCTTCTCATGAAGGAAACCAGTGGTTGTGATTGCCTGTGTAACTCTGTTAACTTGCCATTCCTATGTGTGACTGAATTAAAACATGTGTCATGTGCTCCTTTCAGTTAAGTAATGCTTTCCATTCCAAGCTCTCCTAGCTAAGTATTTGTAAAGCAGTCATGCTTTTCTTACTTGGTAACTGACAATTGTCTGCTCTTCTCTCTTTGCAGATCCTCACCCCTGCCCCAAACTCAAATTACTGAGCTGTGTAGGGATAAACCCATGGGCTCTCCCCTGTCTCTGGTGCTGCTGCACAGGCCTGGCTGAAGCCCAGGCTTTTGGATGGCCAGAGCCTTGCTGTTGCTTATAGGTACTCTTGAGGGCAAGATCAGTGCATGTTTGCAAGGGCTGGAGTCTCACTGTGGCATCTGGGAATCTGCAGCTGCAGACTTTGGTCTAGCATTGATCTGGCCAGCTCACACCAGCTGTAGGTACTGGAGCACGTGAACCTCAGCAGTGTTGGGTCCTCCTCATCTGTGTCACATGTGACACAGGAACTGAGACCCTACTTCTGCTTTTACATACTCACTGTCCCTGGAAGTTGTTGATGTTCCTGGTTCTCCTGTTTCCTGCCAGAGAAGCTTTGGTCCCTTGTCCCATGTAGATCAGGCACAGATGAGTTCTAGTTTATTGGAGTCAAGAGTTTGCTTGAAGCTGCACTCATGCACGTGTTCCTCTGGAGCCGGATGTTTTGCCCCTGGCCTGGGGAGCTGGCAGGATTTGTAGGCACATACATACACACACATAGAAGTGCAGAACTGACTGAAGCCTGCAGTCACTTCAGCTCTGTTTCAGAGGATTTGGCTTTGTCAAATCCTTCCCTCTCTGCTGTTAGACCTGATGACAGATGAGTGTGATTAAAAAAAGATCTGGCTGCTAACTGTTTGAATTCCCAGGTGGCTGAATTTTCATGTAATAGGACTTTCACCATGATTTATCCTCTTGGGGTGTATTAGTGATGAAATGCTGCCTTTCTGCAGTCACTGTTTGATTCATCATATTTTGTTTTTGCAGTTGCTCAACCTCTTTATCATTCATCTTTGCTACTGGGTTGCTTTCGCTACTGTAAAATTTGAGGTGCTCTATTGAAGAGAAGCTATACTGGAGAATTATCCCTTTATTTCACCTGCCCTAGTAAATCCTTTCCTTCCTTGCTTTTCTCACTGCCATGCCTGCTGCTCCTATGGGTGAGTCTGTCCTTGGCAATGGAGGGCTGGGCTGCTCCTGAGGCTGCCTTGCCAGCAATGCAGGGAGGGTGGTGTCTGTGGAGTAGAAGTAACTGGTGTGGACTATGTGGCAAAATGATTTTTGGTTTTGGCAAATCTGCTTTATTTGAGGAATTCCTGTAGCCATGCTTCTGGTGTGACTCTTGGGGAAGCAGGTCTCCAAACTCTATTGGTGTTGGGACTTAGCTGGTGCCAGCTGAGGGTATGACCACTATTTGTCCTTCAGAGTTTGTGACACCTGCTTTAATAATGCTGAGAAAAGCAAAACAGGCAGAGGAAGTTTATCCACCTTGCCTTTTCCAAGTGAAGCTTCAGTTTTGGACCTCTCTCCCCTCAATTATGCCGTGGGAATACACCTCAAAAAAAAAGTGTTGTGTGAGTTTGAGAGCACAGTGTAATCTGTAGTGTGGAATTTCTGTTAGCATGTCACCTCACTCTGCCTTACTGGCCTTTTGAAGAACTTGACAAGGAAGGTATAATTTATAGTTTATTACTGGTGTATATGGAAACAACAGTATTTTACCATTGTCTCCTATTTTTTCATTCTCTTCCAATAATTCAAACTATTAAATTTTAGAAAGTGTATGTATTATAAATCAGTTTTCTGTTTCTGTATCTCCCACCCACATATGTTTTGTGGGAACTTTTTTATAAGATATACCTTTTTTAACATTGCTTGTTTCTGTAAGTTTTTTAGTGTTGTGCAATGCTGAATGGGCATTCCTCCTGTTTCTTGAAGCATCTTGCCTTTGTTAGTGTATAATGTTTCTGCAATCCATTAAGCTTTATATGAGTTTCTTCCTAGTGAATGAAAAGAATTGCAGGTATTTCAGGAATCTATGAATAGCTATTTCATTATAAAAGGCTAATAAGAGGGGAGCATTTTTTTCCTGGTAATCTGAGTTTCAAGAGAGGTGAGTACTGAGAGCTCAGTGTTACAGCCTCCTTGCTAGAACTTGATACCTTCAACTGTGTAAAAGAGCTGTAGTCTTCAATGAGATTGCAAAGAGATAAAAATACAGATCCACGCTGTGTCAAGAGTATTTCTTGCCACAGCCCTGAGTGAACACTGAGGTCTCTTTATCTAAACCATAAGTGACAGCACTGTTGCCTTCAGCATGACCAAGAGCTAAGGTAGAAGGAGGAGGGCTGGATAACAAGTCCCATTTGAGTGCCTGTAAAAAGTAAACAACTAAATTACTTGCAAATTCTATAGTATGCTACAAGTCCTTCTCTGTTAAGAAGCATTAAATAATTCTGATTTGGAAAGACATCTCAGGATGACCATTTTACTTTTTAGAAAAGGAATTCTGCTAGATTGCTTTGTGTAGTGAATCGTGGTAGCTGCTGTGAGAGCCCTTCAACCTTAATGCCTTCCTTTTAGGAAGTGGTATTGGTAATGGGAAGTTGTTCAGATTAGGTTATATAGGTGCCTGGTTTCTATCAAGCAGCTTGGCAGGAATTGCTGCATTCTCTTCTAATAAATTTGTTCCTCTAATGGCATCTCTTTCTAAACATAATCTTGAATGATATGCTGTAGTACAACTGTTGTTTCATGACTGTTCTTAAGAGCGCTGCCTTTTAAATGTGGAGGCTTATTGTGCTTCAGTTTATTTATGTTTAATTTTTAAGCAGGGGTTCTCTTGAGCTAGGTACTCCATTTTACTTAAGGCACATAATAAGCTGGTATTAGATGTGGATGGTTCTTTTACCAGCTATGGATTTTCACAGTATAATTAAGGTTAATGTTTTCCTAAACTTATTTGGTTTTGTATCCTTTTCTATTAGTGTCTGATATAAAAGATAGGTTTGTATGCTACCTCTGCTCTATTTTTTTTTTCCAATGTGATTTAATTATTTCTGAAGGAAAAAAAAATCCCTCAGATTTGGCTTCAGTGTTTCCATAACCTATAACCTTAGAAGAATATGCTGAAGCCTGAACTTTCCTTTCTTTTCCCTTGTCAGTGGTTGTCAGGAACAAGTTCCCATAATTTAAGGCTGCCTCTCCAAGGGCAGTATTATTATCTGTGCTTTGGATTCAGCACACACAAGGTGGGGTGTCATGGTTTAACCCCAGCCAGCAACCAACCACCAAGTGAGATCAGGGAGAGGAGAGAAGCTGAAGGGTAAAAGCTGGAAAACTCATGGCTTGGAATGAAGACAGTTTAATAGGGAAAGCAAAAGCTGTGCACACAGGCAAAGCTAAACAGGGAATTAATTCACTACTTCCCATGGGCAGCCATCCCCAGGAGAGCAGGGTGTGATGGTGATTAGGGAAGACAAACGCCATCATTCCAAACATTTTCCTTTTCCTCCTTCTCCCCACTTCATTTACTGAGCCTGATGTCAGCCTGTGGAATAGCCCTTGGGTCAGTTTGGGGCGCCTGTCCTGGCTGTGTCCCCTCCCATATAACCCCAAGCCCTGCCACTGTAGCAGTACAAAAAGCAGAAAAGGCCTTGGCTCTGAGTTTAAGCCCTGCTCAGCAGTAACAAAATGAGGTTGTTGAAACTATATAGCTGTATTGTCAACCCTGCGTTCAGCACGAACTCAGAGCACAGTCCCATACGAACCACTGGGCAGAAAACAAGTTCTGTCCCCGCCAAAACCAGCACAGAGGGTTTCATTACGGGTGCTGAAGAGGGGACATCTCTCACTCACTAGTTCCAACAAAATGAACGTGTTCTTTTTTCCTGTTTACAGAAGCAGCCTTAAGGTTTTACTGTTTAAGAAAGTTACCCCAAATAACTAAAGTCTAAATTTATGTGTAGTACTTATGCTAGATCAATTTTGAAAATAATGCTGATTCCTTCCTTAAGTAAGAGACATTTGAGTTAATGCTGCTGGTTCAAGGCAATATCAGGAAGACACAAACAAGCAAATCTTGCCTGTGTATTTGAAAACAGTAGAAACATTTAGATGACGTCTTGCTTTACACAGGAAAAAATTTAGGCCCAGGTAATAAGAGTTCATTGAGCAAGTTTAAACTTGGAACATGTTTTCTGCCTGTAAAGGACACAACATAGAGCAAGCAGCCTGCTTACAACTTTTAGATACCTGGGACTGTTATTGCAGCAACAACACTTCATTGGAAAATGAAAGAAATATACAAGTATAGCAAGTTTTCTAAATTTCTAAATAAAGATTTAAAAAATTACTGAATTTCTAAATAAAAATTTTTAAAAATCCTCTGTTTCTACCCCTGTACCCCAGCCTGTGCTGTGATCCTCAGGCTGTTGTGAGGAGTTTGTGTATTGTATTTTGTTCATCACAAGAGGTACTTGTATTGAAAAGAAATTAAAAGCCCCTGTGGGAATGGCTGTTCTGTAGAAAGCTGTCCAGGCTTCCTAATTGTGTATGTAATAAAGCTTAAATGATACTTGCACAAAAGTTAATTGCTCATATGTTTAATTTAATCACAGAATTCAAGCTTATAAAGGAATTAAAATCTGGGACTTGTCCTTTTCTGGTGATGGCTGGACTTTGTGAATGGGGTTATATACAGGTTTTTGGGGTTTTTTTTAAATCTAAAATTGTCCTTTTATCCCGTTTGGAATTATTGCAATAAAGCTAAATACCTGTTTTTGAATAGAAGTGAATGAGGTATGGTATACAGTCTTTTTTCTTTTTTTTTTTTTTCACTGCCTGTACAAATGAAATTCTACATACCATGCTGCAGTGTGTTAGTAGACAGCCTGATTTATGATTGAAGAAAAATACCATTGCTAGTGTTTTTGAGAGCCTGGGAAGGAAGGAAATAGGTAGCCTTTCTGGTTGGTCTTTAGTGGAGTGCTCTGAAATGCTTGGATTTCAGTCAAGAGAACAAAAGCCCTCTTGTTGGTTTGTGTGGTTTTGGGGTGTGCCTACGCCCTAAAAATGTCATAGTAGGATTTATTTTGGAAGCCTTATTTGGAGCTTTCATCACCACCCTGATGAGGAAGGGAGAGCTACCATCGGCTCCCCTGTCTGGCCAGTTTCTTTCTTAATCCAGCCAAGAAAGGCATCAGTCTGGGCAGATTCTGCCTGGACCTGTCTTTCTGGCCCTGGAGAAAGAAAGAATGAGATGTTCACCAAGATTTTTTGCTGATGATCTGTACAATGGGAAACTCTGGAGGTAGAAGATCTACCTGTGTTTTAACACAGGCAACTGGTAATGCTTCACAGTGCTGTCTTCAACTGCTCATTTTACATAAGATCCAGTTTGGGATTGCAGCCTTCAAGTCCTTCCTAACATGTTTTTCATTATGGCAGAGGGGAGGAGGATTTTTCCCTCTGCAAGAAGCTGTGGCTGATGCAGCAGGCTGCGCTCCCACAGCTCTGACACGATGTGTTGGAGGCAGCAGGGCATGAAGGGACCTTAGTGATCTCTAGAAAAGCTCCACTGGGAGAGCTCAGACGTGTCCCTTCACTGGTGTAGGAGCTGTTGCAGATTCTCATCGAAGCAAGGATAACCAGTTTAAGCAAATCAAATTTGTGCGGAGGAAGGAGAAGATTTGGTTTCTTGGTTTTCTACTTGTTAAAGAAATTGTCTAATAGATTCGTGTTACAAAGACATTAGTGTTCTTTTCACTTCTTGAAGCAAAAAGTTACTTAAATTAGCTTTGAAGGTTTGGAAACTTTCTGTGCCTGGCATTTTTAGTTAAAAAAACCCTCCATGATGGGGGAAAAAAAAAATTCTGAGCATAGGTCTTGTATCCTGTGTAATCATCTTGCATACATGGGATGCAGAAGTTTAGGTTGATGTCTGCTGCTGTGAGGAGCAGGTGGGGATCTGGCTCTCCAAAGCTTGTCTTACAGTGCAGGGGTCCTGCCACTGAAGGGTGATAAGCTGAACTTTGTTTATGTTGCAAAACTGAGCATTCCAGGAGTGTTTCAGACATCTGCACAACTTCATTCAGGGTCTTCTGTCTCGTATACCAGACCAGTCCCCAGTTCAGAGACAGCCTCCTCCTCCTGCCTGCTAACCCAGCCCTCCCAGCACAGGTCACAGAAGACAAATAATCTAAATCTTTTTGTGACACTTGAGATAGCTTCTGGCACTGGGAGGTTTGCAGGGTCTAGTCCTGGAAGGTGTGATGGGACCTGCAGGAGGCACTTGTCCATCTGAAGGAGGAACAGGGCAGTGTGCCTGAGGCATCTCAAGCTGTGCTAGGTGCCTCTGTTTAAGGGAGCTCAACAGGACTACCCTGGCCACAGCTACAAGATTTCCAGTGATTAAAATAGGATTTTGGGCGCAGAGCTCAATACAAATACCTGCCTAAAAGTAGCTGTCTCTAAAGCTACTTTATACCCCACTTCAAGCCTGGCCCTGTGGGCAATTTGGGCTGTCTAGGAATGGATTTTAAATTCTCCATGCTTGTTTGTGCTTTTTCTCTTTTCCTTTTTCCCTGTTGCTGATGAACAGCAATGGTACTTCACCTTGGGGCCAGGAAGCACACCAGTATCCTGTAATTGCCTCTCAGATGTTTGTTGGGAAGTTGCTTTTGTATAATTGTCTTGTTTTGTTCTCGCCTTGTTTGTTCCCACAGCCTCCTATTACATTAGGACAGTTTGTCCCTTTTGGAAGGTTTTCTAAGCCACTGTAAGGTAATTTCATCTGTGCTGACCATGACACCATTGTTTGTAAATGCATTATATGCAGGTATCCTTAGGGGGTTTTCGTACTGTGTAGGCATTTATCAGTAGCCTGGGTCTAAAGTGAAGAAGGTGGCACAGGAATAGGAACTGGAGTGCTGTCTTACACTGAGGGAGTAAGTTCTTATTGTTCGCAGGTAGAATAGGTGTGCATAATTACAAGAAACTTCAAGCACTTTTTAACACAGTCACAACTCCCTTTTAGAGGTTGGCTTTAGGTCAGCTTTCCTACTATGCTGTAACTGATAGGTATACAAGGCTTTTACATAAAAGAGAAGTGTGAATTTTGAACTGGTTTGACTGGTTTCTGTCCAATGGCATTGTAGATACAGGATGTTTTAATTTTAAGCCTTAGTAGATTATACTTCATTCTCATTGTGCATGAGACAGTACAGTAAAATACACAGTCTGCAGGTTTTACAAACCATTGCATCCTTCTGGGATAGCATAAGTCTGAATGGTTGTGTGTCTTGAGGATTTCAATGACTATCACAAAGCAGCTACTCCTTTGGTTTCTTTTCCTCAAAGTGGCACATGAAAAATCTTGTTTCTAAAGCGTTATTGTCAGCATGCATTCTCTTCTACACACTGGATGGCATTTAGAAGGGATCTGTGTGGCTATTGATTTCATGACTGTACAGGGTAAAATTAAGAACTGGAGAAGAGTTACAGTTCTCAAAGTGTGGAACAACATAATTTTCATATTCATCAACAAGTGACTATAAGAAGCAGTGGGAAAGGTAAAAAGTTTACCTGGAAGAAATTTTTTTGGCATGTAATGCTCTGCTAATTATCTAGCAGAATTGGTTTTCTCTACAGCCAAGTCTGCACATTTAGTTTCATGACAGTGACATCCAGGTGCTTATATAGCTGGAATAGCTGATGTTGTACATGGCCAGAGAAATACAGCTGCTGCTAGCTGAAAGAGCTCTGCAGCCAGAAATTATGCTGTGGTTGCTATTTTTCCCCTTCCCTATAAACTGTCCAGAGAAATGAGTACTTGCTGTTCCAGCCCAGGGACAAGTCACCTACTTGGTTGGGTTATACTGTGTCATTGCAAATGAACAGAGGTCTCTTACTGAAACCATCAGTTGCACAAGTATGTGTCTGGAGTCCCAAGTCATGGGGTTTGGGTTTTTCTTCAGCACATCTCATGGCAGCTCTGAGATACTGAGGTTTTTTCAGAGTCTTGTAAATGTGCTGCTGTCACAGTAATTGTTCCCTTGGAAGATGCAGATAATGTGCTGGTTTTGTAATGTGCCTCTCTACCATTATTCCAAAATTCATTCAGACCTACTGGAACCTGATGTCATACATGCTGTTTCAGTCAGAGTTTGACTCCCTTGCTTACCATGTATTGGAAAGATTGTTCAACTGTTAGCTGAGGAGTCTGAATTCAAACATAAAATCAGGACTGTGCACCCTGCTGGAATATGCCTCTCTCTATGGTGTGTAGAAGGACCCTTTGGTCCTAAATTTAGCTGCTCTGCATAGAAGTAAAATTAGTTGCTTGAAATACAGAGTGACTTTGTCTCTCCGCCTCCTCATTCTCATCTGAGAGTCCCAAAGCTCTGAACTGGATAAACCAGCAAGAGGCCAGTAGATTCTAAATTTCAAGTGAACTCTATCTGTAGTGATTAAACCTAATTGTACCTAGGTGTTGAGAGGGAAAGGCATGTGTATATGAGTCTTCAAGGACTTGCTTTGATCCTTTGTCTCCCTGTGCCAAGCAGAGGGAAACAGTGAGTAGGAGTAGATGCAGATAACACTGGAAAAATACCTTAGGTTTCATCCAAGGCTTATGTTATGTTTCAGGCTGTGGAACTTCCCGTGAGGCTGGCTGAAACCCCCATCCCATGTGGGAGACACCACTGAGGTTTGGTGACTGCAGGCAACAGCAGAGCTGAGTGAGGAGCAGTGCTCATCTTCTGAGCTCCTGGTCCAGCCCACCATGCTGGGCACTTGCTAAACACTCAGAATTTATTGATGAATAAATACATGGAGCAGGCGGTGCTTTTAAAGTAGTTGTCAGCTGAGACGTGTGAATTCAACCACTGATATACCTGTTAGGGAGAACTGTTTCACTTTTGTCACACTGAATTAATTGGTGTAACCTAGTGTGCTTGTGGGACAACCTGTATGACCACTTCAGTAAAAGCAAGGGCCTCTGTCACATGAAGCCTGGCATTGGGGCAGGGTGAAGGTGTCACCTTTTTGGTATCAAAGGGGTGAACAGGTGGTGATGTTAGTCATGCTTTATATACCATGTCAGAGGGAACTCCGCAACAACCTGTGCACAACAGAATTAAGGAAGGTTGAAAGGCTGAGCATTAATCCACTCTGGAAGCCATCTCTTGCATAAGAGGGCTGGCCTGGGCCTGCTCGTGTCCAGCAGAGGCAGCCGTGTAATCCAGGTGTGACCCTGTCACAAGGTACACTGAGCCTCTGGGAACTACCTGTCTTTAGCTCTGGCCTCGCTCCAACCTGGGTCAGAGTGCCCATGTCTCCTTCTTGGTCTTCCTGTGCTTAAATGGAAACACCTTCAGTTTTCTTGAGCAGGGAGGTCAGCTGCTGATCTTCATAGCTTTTCTGCAGAGTGTCTGTGTAGCTCCCTAGAGCAAGGGACACTTACATGATAAACAAAATTTGTCAACGCAGATTGCATTGTTAAAAGAAGTGAGCCTTTGAATCCCCAGCACCACAGTCTTAATCCCACAGTCATTACAACATCAGGCAGCAAGTCTGAGAAAGATGCTGAGTTTGATGCTGTTGCTTGGGATGGCTTTCCAAGGTAGAAGCAGCCAGACTCCATTGGTGTCGTGAGACCACAGCTGCATCCTGTGCTTTCTCTGAGCACCTCGCTTCTGAGGTGCTGAGGTTTCACAGAGTAGGAGGATGAGGGCTCTGATGGGTTACTCTGTTTTGTTTTGGCAAGTCCTCAGGGTATTTATTGCAATGGTGCATTCAGAGGGGAAGTAAAATGCCAAATAGCTGCCATAACTGGATGTTTCACGGTACTTTCTGTGCTTTGCTTTGAAAATACAAGCCTGAGACTTGACGTGTGCCAGGATCACTGTGAATGCAGACTGAATCTGTGTTTAATTCCTCTTTAGTGTTGGGGTATAAATAAGAAGTATGTGCCCTGGAAATTTTTCCATCTACTTGCAGAGAAGCAGTAATGGAAGCTCAGCATTGAGACTGATTGATTACTCACAGATTATAGAGCAGAAATTGCAGACAGTTTTACTGTTTAAACACTGCTTGGTATTAAACCACTTTTATAGCAGATTGGAAATGCAGATGTCCATTTAATCTGTTTGGCTCCTTCAGTGCTGCATAATGCCGTGAATGACAGCCTTCTCCAACAAAATGGAGCCTTCAGCTGTGTGATTCAGTGGAGGAGGCTTGAAAGTCAGGGAGAAGCTCGCTCCTTTTAGCAACTCTTTCAGTGACATGAACTTTAATTTATAGATGATAGGGCTGATTATAAATTGATAATGAGATATCCCAAGATATACAGAATACTATAGATCTTGTTTATACATCAAGAGTGGATATTAAGTTAGTTTCCTAAGATATTGTAAGGTAGAGTAATGGGGGGAAGTATTCTAAATTACACCTTTATTTAAATCTCATGTATTGATTTTAAAAGAGAACAGGAAAAAAAGCAGTACTGTTGCAGCCCTCCCTCTGTATGCAGTCTGTATGTATTGGGGTTTTGTGGTCGGATCTTTAAGTGCCACTTTTATGCTTTTTTTCAGCAGGTGCCAAAGGACTGCTTTTGGCTGTTCCCAACCCAAGTGCTTTCCATTTTGTGTTACCTCTGAAATGTGGCACAGAGTGTAATGAACACAGAGAGGGGAACAACACAGCCCTCTCCCATCCTCACAAAAAGGGGTTTCAAAAAAGCAGGTCCCAGGGGCTGGCCAGTGCCTTGCTGGGCTTGTGTTGGAGCTGCCACAAAGCGAGTGGGGACAGATTAGTGTCCAGTGGGCATGTGCCTGAAGATAGCTTGCTGGAAATCTCTCCACAGATTTCTGATGACAAAATGAGTTTTTTTCCTCTCTGAATGCAAATGTTGTGCCACTTCAAACTGGCCCTGCTGGGAAAGTAATGAAGAAAATGCTGCTGAAATTTTCTGTAAAAGCAGGCTGCAGCTTGCCCAAAGGGATGCCTTTGGCTCCCAGTGCCGTTTGCTGACTGCCTGAATCCAGTGGCTGCTGAGATAGTACATGTGAGGAGCAGTAGTGTTACTGTGGTATGGCCAGGAGCTGCTGGCACTGTGGGCAGGGGTCAGATGGATGGACCTTTTCCTCTCTTTTCTGCCCCATGGCCTGCCATAGAAAAGGGAGCGACCTCCAAAGCAGATTTTGATAATATTAGACCAGCAGAACATGGCTTGGTCTTTCTTTTTAAAATGGTAGACCACCTCATGAGGGACATGGTGTTTGGGGAGAAAATGAAGAGCAAGTTCTGCCTTTCTGGGAGGCATCGACGCTTCTGCCACAGACCTCATTCCAGAAAGTGAGACCTGAGGCATTATCCCGCTGCTTTGTGCTGTGTTTTATGTCACTTTTTTTGGTGATGTTCTTCATAACCATTCATTTCCTCCCTTCAAACTAACTTAAAAAGAATGAAATGGAGGCTTGTTAAGCCTTTCAGTTGCACACATCTGAGCTGTAAGCCAGTACTAATCGGCTCTCCCAGCCCATTAGAGGCTTCCCAGGGGATTGCTGCGTGGGCCAGTGTGTGTGCACATGTAATTAGTGGAGGAAGGACAGTCCCTGTCAGGAGCTAGGCTGGGGCTTCGGTCTCCAGAGGGGGCTGTGCTCCATCAGGCTGTGAGGTGAGCAGTTTCAGCACAGCAGACTCAGGAGGTGTCAGCATATCTTGATAAGACAATTTTCTGCAAGTGAAGTGCAGCTACGTATTTCACTGGAAAAGTATCATTACATTATGTGGGATGTGTCCAGTATAGACTCATGTTTCTGAAATGAAATGGGCTGATGATTCTCCTTTATCAAATAACAGTAGCTATTTGGTTCCTCTGCCTAGTGGTCCTTTTTTATCATGTCATTATGAAGTTGAATGAAGTGACCTGACTTTAATTTTTGACAGAAATGATCTTCACCTTCTCAGTTCTCAAATGCTGCGGTCATCATCTGCCCTTCTTCAGTTGTTGTCCCTGAGAAAGGCATAGGAAAGTGTTTGTCTGATCTTTTCTGTACAGCAAAGCAAATAATCAAATGCTGCCTTCCATGATGTAACATGTTGCAGTTGCCTCCTTATGTTCTTCTTCCTCAACTTGCCATAAAAAGCTGCTTCCATTTGTGCTGTTTGAAGAATTGTATTTATTGATAACTTCTTGATCTAATTTGCTCGTGTGTGTTTATGAGGAAACCTGATTTATAGGCTTCATGCTCTGCCCTTTGAGGAGAGGTTTGTTCTTGATCACTCCTGTACATTTTCTACTAAAATAACACTACCTGAGCATTCTGTACTGCTAGCTGTATGGATGCTTCTCTTTAAAGGTTGTGTTGCATTGCTGTCATTTGAAATGTAGTTCTTGACCTCTGTTTTTTTCTTAGATGTGCACATGCACGTTTGTGCTAGTAACGTTGCTAAACTATTCTGCATTGTCATGGAGTGGTCTTGCTGGATGGTGTCCCTAAGCAGAGATTTTACACCTTCCCTCTTTGTCCTTGGATTTTTTTTAAGCTCACCAGGGAGGTGAGCAGGTTTGTGCAAGGTCAGGTCTGTTAAGCAGCTGACATCCATAACACTTAGAC
Source organism: Haemorhous mexicanus (assembly GCF_027477595.1). Classification (NCBI taxonomy): domain Eukaryota; kingdom Metazoa; phylum Chordata; class Aves; order Passeriformes; family Fringillidae; genus Haemorhous; species Haemorhous mexicanus. The sequence continues at coordinate 135,502,693 of NC_082341.1, forward strand.
TGATGAAACCCCTTTTTCTTTGTTCCATTTCTAAGTGCTGAGTGACCCTTTTCCTGAAGCAAACAGAAAGAGGAGCTAAGAAGCTTTCTAATGCCATCAGTGTAGCTACCTTTTATTGCTTACAGAGAAAAATGTGTGATTTGAATTAAAGTTTTGTTATTAATCTTGGGATACTCTGGCAAAGTGCAATTGCTTTAGATATATCTGCAATGAAAAAACTGAAGGGAATTTGTCCGTGTGATTGACAGCTACATGGAGCAGATTATGTGCTGTATTTTTGAAGCAGAACTGTTGGAAATAAGGTGCAGATAATTGGAATACATCTGCACTTTATCTAGAATAACAAAGGATTGACAGGTTACTTACTCGTTTTGTCTGCTATTTTTGCCAACCTTTAACCATGTTAAGTAGCAGAAAGATGTCAGTGCTGAATTAGTTACTTCCCTAGGACATTGGTTGAAAGCTGTTTTTATGGTACTTGCAAGCATTATAGAATTTATAATTTATAAAACATCCATTTTTTTTCCATTCTCTCCACAAGGTGTACAGGTTTAACAAGGAAGTAGGAAAGTTGATCTAATACCCAGAAATAAAAAAACACTATCAAAGACTTTGTGGATTAAAGTTTAAATCTCTTTCTTTTACCCTTCTCCCTGGGCAGCTTCCACTGTGTATCTTGGTCCTCAGCTGGGAGTCTAGTCATCAAGTGTGATACAGAAATTGGTATCAAATCTCAGTCTTCTTTGTGCTTGTGTGGGCTGTCAGTTTAGTAGATTTTATGATGTGCCCTTGGATTAAAACAACCTAGGTCCTAGTAGTTCTGATGACACCAAGGGATAGTATGGGTCAGTGGGCACACAAGCTTTCAAGATACAAAGCTTCAGAGTAGAAGTACAAGCAAGAGCTGCTCCCTCAAACAGGATCACCTCGTAAATATTTTTGTCGGTAGAAAAGTAGAAGCAGCATGGATGTGACTGCTGGGCTGTGGCTGTTCATAAGTTACATCCAAGGAAGACTGCTGTGCTGGCACTGGCCTTCTCTCTTGATACCTCCAGGCACGAGCCTGCAGAAGACCATGAGATTGCTTTTTGATGTATGCCGATATGTATCAGGTTGAGATTTGCTTTTCCTACCATGCCAAAGAAATCTGATCCTCAGGCTTTATCTGATAAGGGATTTAAGAATTGAGTAGAGTGTTCAGGGTTTGAGTTCCGAGTATGAGAAATTTACCTCTCTTTATCGTTCTCTTCCTCACCCTCCCCCCCCAGCCAAGTGATGTATTTTCTTACTCAGGATGTAAATACACTTGCCAGGTTCTGTTTCTCCACTGTGTGTATATATATATATATATATATATGTACAAACAAGGCAAAAGAAAGTGTGCAAGCTAGAGAGAGCATGGTCCCAAAACCACATGGATTCAGTCTGTCATGTCTGTTGTGCATTCACATTGCCCCCTTTAGGATGTGTCTCAGGTGCATGGAAGAATTCCTGGCAGCAGGGCAGTGATCTGTAGGGTATTAGAAGCATAACAGAAGAGTGGAGGAAAAAAAGAAATAAAAAGAGAATTTGACAGACCTCATTCTGGTTTCTGCTTAGTTGCTCCCTGTTTTGTGTTGTATTCTAAGCAGTGCTTTAGCAATCGTACAGACAAAGCCTAACAAAGAGACTTGCTTGCTGGCAGAAAGTTGCTTAAAATAACTTAGTGAGGATAAAGAGGCTGCCCAGGTCAATAACGCTGTGAAATCCTCAATGTGTAACAGCTCCCGGAGGTTTTGTAGGCATATAGATTTTTAAAAGCTGTAGACTGTTGATAAGGCAGTAAAGATTATAGAGTGGTGCTAACCTTGTATTGATGGTGCTGAGACAGATATATGAAGATGTGAGATTTGGCTGTAGAAATACAGAAATCTTTATATCAGAGTTCTGCTGGAGGGAACAAAGTATGAATGCTAGAAAGAAAGATAGAATTCTTCTTTGTTAGACCATACTTAATATTGTTAAAGAGTCTTTGTTGCATTTTACTCTTCAGTCAGATCTGTGACTGTTAAAAATGCTGTCAAACAACTTACTTGGCTTGCTTTCCATTGAATCAAGGGAAGTAGATTTGTCAAATACAGTGTAATTTATCCTTACCTTCATTACAAATGTGTTAATTCTTTTGGTGCTCATTTTATATAGCATTAATTTTAAAACATAAGCTGAAGGTAATCAATATGAAGCTTATTTCAGTTATATTAAAAGTAGTTGCTTATGAGAACTCTGAGAGATTTTCAATAAAACTTCAATTAAATCAAAATCTTTCTTAACCATGCTTTAAACCAAAACAATTATGTGCTGTTTGAAAATGGTCCCTTATGTAATTCCAGTTGAATCTTTAGTTTTGACAAATTCCTATATCTTCAGAGTTTTTTAATCCATGTTCTGCCATGTGCACAATTCATAGGGAGGCAGTAGCACAAGGAAAAGAAAGAGGAAAGGGGAATCTGTGTTGGAAATCCGGTGTCAGCCCTTCCACTGCTTGTGGAGTAGCCCTTTTATTTTAGTGTACCTTTAACAGCCCAGTTTCAGCCTGATGCTCCATGTCCATATACATTTGTGGGTGTTTTTAAGAACAGACACATTTTCTGGTTCTTCTCAGGAATAAGAATGCTCGTTAATTGTTGCAGTGTGCAGTATGGAGGCTCCCAGCAGACTGCCTCACCAAGGCTCTGCCTCAGTTTGTCTTACTGAGCAGTTGGTATGGCCAGCTGTGTGGGGAGACATTCCTAACTATACTATACAGCTGGAATTCTCTTTTAATGGTTCTGCTCAGTATATCCATCTCGTCTCTGAACACAGCTCTGGGCTGTGTATGTCTTCAGAAGAAATTGTCCCCGTGGTTCCCTTGTCCAGTCTGATGCTGCACTGCGAGCCCCAGAGAGCCACAGGAAAGTCAGAGACAGAGGGAGGGTAGGAGAGAACATCCTTCCCTCTTGCCTCAGTCCCAGCTGGCTGGGAATTTGTCTGGCATTGCTGGCAGGATGCTGTGTCCCCCCCCAGCACAACCTGTCTGCTGTCTTTGGCTGAGGAGCCAGGTGGGCTTGTGTTAGTGCTGCACCAGTTCCTTCTCCCTGGTGGTGGAAGGAGGGGAGTCATGCCTGAAGGGCGCCATACCAGACAGAAGACTGCTTCTGAAGCCACATAGCTTGTACAAGCCATCCCATCTCTGATTTCACTCAACTGCTTTTATAGTGGAAGTTATTAGAATGATGTTTTATCCCATGTCAAGTAAACTCATTTCTTATCTTTGTAGGCATCAAAGAGGATATGAAAACCTTTGTAGCAAAAATTCAGTTAAGTAAGATGGGATCAGAGTGGTGAATCCAACAATTTAATTTTGGAAACCAGCAAGACGATTTGACACCTGGAAATAGCAATAAAATCACCTTTGTTGTCTTTCTGTTTGGGGATCTGGAATACAAAGAGGTATCTCACATGGTGTACCTGGTGTCTCAACGCTGTCTGTGTTTGCTCTTGGTGTCTGAGAAGCCTATACCAGTGGAAGGAGTAGCAGTGATACCATTTATCCATCTGGCAGCAGAGACTGTAGCCTAATTTAACCAAATTTGAATTTACCACCTCTACCTCTGTGCTTCCAACCACCACCAAACAAGCTGGAAGTAGTTACCTGAATAAATAAAGTGATTGTTTTCCTGGACTGGAGAAAGAGGTCAGCAAATCCAGCATGTTCTGGCTAGTGCAAAATTCACATTGATCTGCAGTACAGTTTGCATTTAGCATCATTATACAGCACCACTTTTGAGCAGATTATCTTCTCTACTTGCACCCAAAGTAATGTAAAGATGATGATTTGGTGGTTTTTGTATATTTGTTCAAAGAGTGATTAATTGTTCTTGTGTTGAGTGCTCAGTCTACATATTCTGTTGCAGTGAAACAGAGACCTGGTACAAAGGTGTTCCCTTTAAGCATACTTAGAGCTTATTTGAGCTCTAGTTTCCTTAACAGATTCCTTAAGAATCTGGTGAGTCTGGGATATAAATGTGCTACCATCAGCATTCCTCTCCGTTCTAGAGAATCCAGGATTTCTCCTAATTTAGTGGAGTTAACCTTCTGAAATAGGTTGAATGTGTTTGTGGGAGGGAGGGAAGGTCCTGCAGCTAATTGCTACAACGGCACACAATTTTAGAAAGACCAAGCAGATTGTAGATTTACCAGTAGTCCCTTTTCTGCCTGTGGGCAGCTTTGGTGGGATGTTACCAGGAGTGCTGGTGGCTGCAGATGACAAACAGGAGTGTCCACTGAGGCAGTGACAGAACTTGTTGTTCAATGAGTAAAACCCTGTTGAATAACAGATTATGCATTACTGAACTGGAAATGTTCACTCCTTGAACTGTGAAGTCTGATTCCTCCTCAGCTCTGACCAACGTCAGTTGCTGTACATAACACTTGCTAGCAGTATTTAATTGCTGATTAATGTAACCATAATAATTTGGTTGTTTTATATGTAACTTTCCTATTTATGCAGAAGGAATGTAACTGATTGAGACAGTTTATTGCTGATTCTTGCTACCAGTGGCAAAGAGATCTTAATTTAAGTGATTACACGTTAGTTGACTCTCACTTCCTCATGTGGGGTTATTTTGCTGAAATCTGTGGACTGGAAAGGAATCAATATGGGGCTTCTGAAACCTGGTGGAGGTTTGCAGTGCTCTCACTACGATTGATTACAGCTGCTTTTGTAGAGCTTTAAAAAGAACAATCTGTATTAAAAACATTATTCTTTGGTATGAACTAGAACAATTCCAAATAGGTTTCCATGGGGTCTGCCCTGCAATTTGACCACTTCAAGGGATTGCAGTAATCACCAGTGGGCCAGGGCAGTGAGGCAGAGGAAAGGCTATTAGGTGGGAAGTTATTGGCATGCATGCCAAAGAGGTTACCCTGGCAGCTTTAATCATTCATCCACACTCTCAAGAGGAGGGAGGAAAATGTAAGTGTTAGTAGTTCTGATTGATTAGCAAAAAGGATCAGTAAAGCATGAAAGGAGAGAGGAGGTGTTCGTGGAAGAGCCAGTATGCATTAGACTTAAAAGCACTGACTGGGGCAGGTACTTGCAGTTAGGACCTCTACAGCAAAAGCTGCCTGCTTCTGCTGTTGCTGTCAGACTTGTGACTGGTGGTTCAAAGACAGGCTGACCTCTGCATTCGCCATTTTCAATGGAGTGCATTTAGCTTCTCAGTCATAGCTGTGCCTTAAATTTAACCTGTCTGCACATGGGCTTACGTGTCCTTAAAAAACTGATTAGCATTTTGAGCTGTGACAACAATTTGCATGGTGATTTTGATTCTATTTTTAGGGAAACCAATGGATGCTTCTTGGAAAATGTGCAGGAAATTGCTGTGCTAATTGAGATTAATCAATCTGTGATGCACATTGCTTGCTTCTGATGCTGTTTCGCTTGTATGCTGCCCGTTAATATTTCAGTCTGGAGTAGCACTTTGGAAGCTGCTCCAGCTGTAGCCCCTTTAAAATAGTTTCCCTGTTGTATTGTGCCTACGTCAGAGGTGGAGTTGAAGAATAAACTTTTCTTTGCATCGATTGACGGCTTGGCATGAAAGCTTGGAAGGGCTGTGAATCTTGTAATTTGGGGGTACCCAGAGAAACTTCGATACTAAACTTCTTCTTCTACATGGAAAATGGAATTCATGTATACTCTAATTGACTGTTAAGCAGTCTTGAGGTTTTCGAGGTGAAGGAGGGACCTGCAGTGTTCATTTCTGGGTTTTATATACAAGAAAAGACTGCATGGTGTGAAGTTAGAGAACATCAGGCTGGGGGGTTCACATAAACAGCACAGCAGTACTATTTGACTCAGTTGACATCAGATTTGGTGGGCCCCTCTATAATTTCTAAGCAACCATTTTGAAGTTGGAGTAAGTTTTATGTGGTCATGGAATAAGGAAGGTCTCTTGGTCCTAACCTGTAACATGTGCAGAACTGCTCTTCAGTGTCATGTAGTGGTGGCTAGGATCGGCAGAGGTAAAGGCTGGTTGTTGCAGAAAGTTATTATAACTGAATGAAGATACAGGTAGGTTTGTCAGGGTAGATGATGAATATATCTGTGGAGTGGTGTAACTGTAGTCTCATTCAGCTAGGAGTCCTTTAACAATACTCATGAGTTTGAGCCTAATTTAATAGCCTAGGCAGGCTGTAGGGCAACTGATGTGTAGACCATGGAGGAAGTTTGATCTGTCCTTCATCACAGATCATGCTGTTGGTACTCCAGTAAGGCCAGAAAGCTCTTGCTGCTATTCTTGCTCGTCTCCCTCCTGCATCTTCATACAGCAACCTGTGTCCCACCATGGGCAAGACAGTTTCTGGGTAAGGACTAAAGTTTGGTCTCGTCGTGCATTTAATAGATAAATGATACACAGCTGGAAATCAGATGCTGTGAAAATAAATGGACAGACAGGCTTTTCCCATTGGAATTCATCACAGACAGTCCAGAACTTCAGAGGACATTTATCTGTCTCCTCAAGATGGAACAGGCTTCAGCTCCAAATCTGTAAGCAGGCCAGAGACCCACTGCACAGATCATTCTTTATAATGAGAAGAAAAACATTGAAGGTTAAACAAGATTTCCTGTTGCCATTTTAAGTTCTGTTACCCCACAGTGTGCCATACGGCATGTAATTGCACATTAGGGAATATTTCTAAAGGCACAGATGACTCTTCGAAAACAGGCACATGAGTTTCTGTGGCTTCCTGAAGAGTGTGAACTCAAACCTATCAACTGAAGCACTGTAATTTCTTCAGTGCATGGCCGTAAGTGAGCAGTAGCTGACGTGGTGGTGGCTTGTTGGTGTCTCCTTGGATGTGGTGTGTTTTTTTTCAGTGTGAGCCATGACATAGACTGCTGAAATTCCTGACACCAGCAAGAGTTGTTTTATTAATGCCATCCCTGTCAAACACGCCTCTGTTTTGGTAATTAGTCTGGCGTAACAGATTGTGTGCATCCTAAAAGCCAGCATATTTAGACTCTTGGCTCTGACATGAGGCAGTCTCTGTAAATCAGCTCTTCTGGTAGACTTCTGTATTGTTGAGCACTAGCAGTAGCAGAAGCAGTTTGCAGTACTTGTGTTTATTTTGGGCTTTCTACCTTTCCTCAACAGCCACGAATGGTCAAACCCTTTCTTTATCTATCATGAGAGATTGGAGGCCTAAGGCTACAGTTTTGTGCAGGATCAGGAAGTTATCCATGAGGTACAAGGAGCATGAATAATCTTTCTGGCAGGTGCTCCAGCCACAGTGGTGGCTCTGCTGTGTACCGTACAGGATGACAGTGGCACTGCGGGCACCAACACCATCGCCAGGGGCAAACACTACCCTGGTAGGGACACCCATACAAAGCCAGTCTGCTCTTCCACTCTTAGCTGAGGAAGGACAGCAAATGTCCTCTAAGATTTTAAAAATACCTGTGGAAGCGAGATCTCCAGAATGAGTCAGGGCAGTCAAGGCTTATTATTTAATTGGCCAAAGGCAGCAGTGGAGGAGGGGCTGGCTTTTGCAAATCCGGGCAGTTCCCATTGCAAGGTTTCACACTGGGCATGCAGATAGGCACAAGGATTGTCAAGGACTTAAAGCCATTTCAAGGTAAAATTGGGAGATGGTGACTGTCAGAATGATTTGGGGGAAATGGGCAATACAGATACTGTCTTTTGTATAAAATCCTTGCTCTCAAACTTGGAAAATGCAATCTGGGCCTGTCGTTATGAAAAGGATATTTTAGCTGCGATCACAATTGCCCATATTGAGATGCAGGGCAGCTCTCCTGCAGCCAGTACCTGTTCTGCTAATATCAGCATTGTGCAAGCAGGATGGTTCCTCCTAGGAAGAAAGTTGGGAGTCCTTAGAGTGTTGTGCTTAAAGGATGTTACCAATGATGAGCATCTTACTTCCCAGAAAATCCCACAACTGTACATATAATCAGCACTTCCACTGAAGGCTCCACTGTAGTTGGCACAGTGCACCTGAGGTGGGGTTTGCTGGGAAGACTTTTTCCTGTGAATCCTTAGAAGTGGGCAGTGTCACCTTGGAAGGAAATAATGGAGACTACTTCTCTCCTTTTCTGCTGTGGATGAAAGGAAAGGCAGTTAATTTTAAATGTACCTTATAACATAAAATCCTCCATCAAAATTACATGTGTGTAGCTGGATACATGTGGGCAGCATAGGAAATTGCAGACTGAAGGAGCCAGGAGAGGCTCATCTCTGAGAACCAGTAGCACAATGAGAAGTGGAAGGTAGATGCTCTCTGGTTGGCATGTTTCTCTGGAAGAACATAGTGTTTTGAGGTAGAAATCTGATTTTGAGGGGGTTTTTTTCCTTCTTTTTATTTTTTGTTTGGTTTGGTTTGGGGGTTTTTTGTTTGTTTGGATTTTTTTGTTTTTTGTTTAAAATCATGCCTCTCATTCCTGGACAAGCTTAACAAACTCTTAATGAGACAGTTTCACCTTTCCAGTGTGATGAAGGAAAGCAAAGAACTGACAAACAATGATAGGAATACATCTGCCAGCTGCAAGGTCAGCAGTGCTGAGGTCTGTTAGGGCTAAATGCTGTTGCATGGCAGATCATAGTTCCTTTTGCAGGAAGCCTAGAGGGAAATACAGCTTCTTCACACAACTGCCTTTTCTCCAGCCTTCAGTGGGAACCTCTGCAATGACTCTCAGGTTTCAGATGAATGCATTCATATAGTTAGCTTCCAAACATGTAGTGTACAGCACTTTAGTGAACTCCGACTCACCAGCTGAGCATGCTTTCATACAGGCATATATGAAACTTCACTGTGTGTTAGTACAAGAGAAAATCTGTTTTCTTTCTCTTTCTTACATGGAAGAACTCTGCCTAATCAACAGCTGTGATTGCTTGCAAGTTTTCAGAGACTTCTGGCTTAGATATTTGTAATACAACATCACTCTTAAAATATTAGTCTCTGGTTCTCTGTGTACTAAATGGGTTACATCTAAAAGAATTCCATCTGGGGGAAAAGGGAGGCAAAGTATCATTAGTAACACAGCTGCAAACCTCAAAATCTCTGTCCCATGCATATACCCAAAGACAGAGAACAAAAATTTGAGTTCATCTGTAAATGATAATGTGTTTCTTTCCACATGTCAGCTGCTCATTGCTCCAGTGTCTGAGTTTGAACAGCCATGACAGCCATGGTAGGCATTACTCCTTCATTGCTGCTCACAGCAGCTTTCTTAGCTTCATCCACGTGGCATAAAAGTCTTTAATGTCCTACTCCTAAACCCATGGAATTGGAGGACTGACAGTAACAGCAGCACTGGAAAAGGGAATGGCTATGACAAGGCACTTAGTGTTTTTTCAAACAAAATACACTATCTATTCCCAAACCTCTCTTTGTCTGATGATTGTTTTCAGTTTTTTGTCATTGAAATTTTGATGGATGATTTATGTCTTCTATGTCTTTTATGAGATGATGAGACAGGAAAAAGGGGTTTTTTACTTTGTTTCCTCTCTCAGTGTCAAAATGAGGAGTTTGGGGTTTGGTTTTGTTTTTTTAATATGTCCTGGATGATCCCAGTTTATTAAATTAAAAATTACTGTAAATGCAAAATACAGTAAAATAAAGACATTGAGATTTCAAATTCAACATATTATTGGTATGGAAATATCTTTTATCTAGTACTAAATGGGTGCTAATCTACACTACTTCCACGAGATTTAGATTTATGCCAATGTAGCCAATAACCAGGCAGGACTCAGTGATCATTGGCATGTAGCATGTGAAGTATTTAGGTCACAGGATTTTGCAGCATTATATTCTTGGAATAAAAATGTAAGCGGGATAACAAAGATAGAGGAGAATGCAATCTCTGTCAAAAGGTAACGAGCAGTTCTGTGGCTTCAGGGTCAGATTAAAGGGCTGATAACAGAGACAGCCTTGCCTGGTGTTCCTGCCGGTTTAATAGGTCTGCAAATAAGGCTGTTACATAAAAGGGACATGAGTGCTCTCATTTCAGTTGTTAGCCACAGGAAATAGTCACTGAAATATTTGGTCTTCATAATACCTAAAAATAGTTTTATGGAACTAGAATTTGCTAACTTTTTAAAATTTTCTTCCTAAATGTATTGAAATGCTAGTACAGACCTCTCTGTGTCCAAGCCTACTGACAACAGATTTGTTTTTCCAACTTGTCTTTTATGAACATCCTGGAAGTAGTCCATGGACCCCCATGGATTCCCAGCTGACAAGTGAGAAAACATTTCTAGAGCAAATTCTAAATCAAGTTTATTTTAACATATCGTAATGTAGAATTGTAAAGCATGGCTTCAGTGCTTGGTACGGACTTAAACACCATAGAGTATTCTTTTATTTTCTCTATTTTTCTCTCATTTTTCTTAAGCTTAATCTTCACAGAATTCTTTTTAATGGCTGTGGGGGTTTTTGTTAACTGTTGGGCTTTTCTTTTTATTCTGAGCTTTAAGGCAGTTTTCATTCCAAGTGGCCTAAGGCATCTGTGTGTTTCTGAGCAACTGGGATAAAAGGTGCAAGCTGTGGGTGTAGAGGGGGTGCTTCTACCCCGAGTTTACTAGCCAGCTTGCAAAGACAAGTGCAGTGAATGCATTTATCTATGCAGATGCTTGTAGATTTTTAAGCTAGAATATGCTTCCTTTGCCTTTGACTTGAGAGTATGCTTGTGTCCTGCCCGAGTTCCACCAGACAAAAATAATTTGTACTGGAACAGGCTGAACTGAGGCAAGGGGCTCTGGTCAGAGAGGCTGCAAAGCATCTTCCTCAGGTGGAGCTTGATGGTTGATCTGAATGCATTTGCAATTCACTGTACCATGTATTTCTCCCTATAGTAAATATTGTGCTGGTTCTGTAAGACTGTGGGCAGTAGTTTGCTCATTCTGATGGAGTTGTGTCATCCACGGTACTAGATATTAAATAATGTTTCACATTGTATTCTTTGCATCCTCAGAATAAAATACAACAGATACTCAAATTCCTGCTGAAAGCTGCCCGGGCTTCTCTTCCATTTCTTCTCTGTGTTCAGCTGGTTTAAATCCTGAGAACATCTCGGCATAGTGAGAAATGAAAGCTTTTGGCAGCCAAAGAGACATAATTCATTGAAAGAAAGGGAGTGAATATGATGGTGGGGAGCCTGGCTGACCAGGCACTTGCAGCTTGGGCTGGGTTGGGTTAGCTGCTCATCTGTCTTACAGAAACTGAGTTGTTACAAGAACTGTCACGAGTCATTTCTGTCTTTTCTGGGTTCTCTGAGGCTGAAAAGAGCAAGAAAGCAGGTTGCTTGTTTAGAGTGGGGAAGGAGAAGTTGGTGTTTGTTTTTTGAATCCTCCTGATACAGTTTGCTTCTGGTACAGACAGAAGTTGGAAATGGTCTAGGAAATAAATGTATTGATAAGTTCATATTTTTACTGAACACTAAAAATTCTGGGCACGATTGTGTGATGCTTCTGTTCTCATGAAGACTACCTTACTTTTGCAAACTCAGGCTCTTTCTCATCTCTTACAAAAAGCAACTTCCATTGTTGGGAAATTCCTGCATGTAGATATTAATTTTTCCCCCCAACTTAGCATTGGGTAACATTCACTGCCTCTGATACCTTTTGAATATTGTATGCCTTTTCTGTACTCACAGCCAACCGCACCTGCATGTCCTTTTAAAAAAGTTTTGTTTTTTCCTGCCTGATATTGAGGAGTAGTCTGTTTTGTACCACGATTGTGTCTGAAAGCAAATAGGGTGAAGTGGCTTGGTCCATTGTGGCAGCTGGATCAAGAGCAGGATATTTGTCCTGTGACAGGGAGTTGTTTTCCTATACGGAAGCAGTCTCAGCTGTGTCTTAATTACAATACCACCTATACACCTACTAAGGTACTTCATGACTTCCCTTGGAGACATCTTTTAAAGGAATTAAATTGTTTGATAGTGACCAGACATCATCTTGAATTTCTGCTTTGGACTGCAGCCAGTTCCAGACAGACCATGTGAACTAACAACAGCAGAATCAGAGCAGGTCTTTGGAAGCTCATTTTAATAACAGGGCACTTTTTTTCCCCCTATATATCCTCCACGTAAGAGTGGCCATAGGAGGAGTAAACATTGACCAAGAATCAAGTGGGTTTTCTTTTCCTCTGTAGAGGAGAACTACAGGGGTAATACTGTTTTAGTTCAGAGCTGTTCAGAGAAGAGTTTGGTATCCCCCATGCAAAGATCTTTTACTCTGAAATACACTAATAATCAGGATGGCCTTTCTGCTTTCATAAAGAATAATTTTTCATGGTAGATCAAACTGAAGAGCAGTATTTCGCTGTGGAGAAGCTTTAAACAGGAATCTGTTGCCAGAAAAAAATCATAAAAAGAAATCACAAATGCCTTCAACAATAATTTTACACCTCTGGGGAAGACCTCTGAGGAAAGTTACCTTGTAAACTCACATAGTCTTTGCATACAGGAGTTACCCCATTCACAGTTTGGTACTCCTTTAGGAAAGTTACAGTGAATGTTGGGTGGAATAAAAGGGGCAGTCAATGCAGTAATAAGTAAATTGGAAAACTTTGGGACTCAGAGGAGCAGAATTGAATGCTTATATGAGATACTGAATAGATGAATTTTGGTATAGCATTTTGTTTTTAGAGTTTCTTTACTGGAAATTTCATTTATAACTGTCATATTTTCTTCAGAATTCATGACAAACAGGCTTTGACACAAGTGCTGTTTAAAGTAATAGAAATAATAGTGGCAGGTACCTTCTCAGCCATCCAAGATACTTGGCTCTCCCAAGAAAGTTTTTTCTGTCTTAGGAAAGCGCAAGCTGAGGTGGAGGAAGACAGTTCTTAGTCTCTCTAAGCCTGAATTGCCAATTTAAAAGGTGGCTGATTCCTTGTTCTGTTTTGTGCTCATTTTAACAGAATCTCTCTTTAGTAGGGAAATACCTGCAGATGTAGAAATGCAGTGATAGTCACAATAAACCTGATTTTTACCCTGTTGAAGATGCAGTTAAATTTTAGGAGAGATGTGTTCATTTAGGAATTGGAGCATGAGGCTGTTTGATCTGGCTGGAAATGTTATAATCCTTAATCAATAGCACTGTCTTAGAAACATTTGTAGTCGTTCATTCTAACTACTACTAGAGAGTTTAGTGAGGTTTGGCTTGATTAAACTCTGAGATAGTTTTTCATACATGTTTTTGTTCCTTCTCATCTGAGATCAAATGAACAGACTTCATGTGACATCCTATAGATTTGTCTGTTTGAGATCCTAAAAGAAGGCTTCAGTCCTGGGATTTGCTTCTTAATACAGAAGCTCTGCAGAGTATATTTGCAAATTCTATTTATTCATTCATGCATTTAATGAGATGAAATGTGGTTTTCATTGTGCAGCCTTGGATATTTTTTTTTTTTTGCACTGCTGTAATTTTTACAAATTTCTTTAACAACTTAGATGAATGTGTGGCATAAACTGAAAGTACAAACTTCAGCGTGCCACCGTCAACTTAGAAAATAGATCTGAAGATGAAGAGACTGCTGTGCTGGAGAACTGGTATCTTTTTAACCATTCCCTCTTATCTGTTTTCCAGAGAGCAGATTTGACCTCTGATAAAGATTTATACCTTGACAACAGCTCTGTTGAAGAAGCATCAGGCGTCTATCCAATTGATGATGATGATTATTCTTCTGGGTCAGGTTCAGGTGAGACAACATGTCACAAATTGATTTTTAAAAGTATAACAAGTAATGCAATTATTTGAGGGAAATCTGTGCAGTTTTGCTTTATAAGCTGGAGATGATACTTGCAGTGAATATTGTGAGTGCTTTGCTATTTACAGAGCACTGGGCACCCCTCTGGGCTGGGTTTTAAGTATTAACTTTCTGCTCTTTTCTCTTACTCCTGAGTTGCATCATTTCACTGCGTTATTTTCTCTCTGCTGGCTCTCTCTGTTCCCTCTGATTTCTGTGTAGATCTCCCTGGAGTTTAGAAATAAGGATTGGAGAAGGCTTAGTTCTCCCATGACATAATACTAATTTAGCACTCTGTAAGAAAACATAGCAGCAGTGTTCTTGTTTTCTCTTGTATGCAGTCACGTTCACATAAACATGGTGTCCATTCCTCTTTCTTTTACATGTAGAAATCTAGATACTGCCAAAACTGTGAGTTTTCTCTGTGGAAATTGCATCCATGTAATGAATAAAGAAATTCTTAAATACAGCATCCTGAGTTCTCAGACTTACACACTCATTAGAGACATGCAGCTAGCTCAAAAAATTTCAAAAAATGTGTCAGTGAAACCTCCTTAATAATTTCTCTTTAAAAGTCTCTTTGAGGAGTAGCTTCTAGACTTGCTTGGAGACTCCAAATGTTAAAAGCTAAATGCAGGATTTTATGGTAGTTCTGGAAAAGACATTTCCTTATTGTTATATTCACTGAGCTGTTGTGGAAATCCCATTTATTTTCCCAGTGTGTTACCTACATGTTTGTTATTCTACTTTTTTTAACTATGTCTTGATGCTTATATATAATTTGTGTACTTTCAAAGGATGAGCCCTTCTTCTGGTGCTTTGTGTTACCTGAAAGGAACATGTAAAATTTTTCAAATGGATTTTTGTTTGTTTTTCTTTTCTGCAGACATCAGATTGTGTTGCCAGGCAAATCCAGGCCCATCATCATTCATACCTGGGTGATGTTCTGTGTTTTGGGAGGTACCAAAACAAAGTTTCCATAATTACCTCTGTTGGGGTAATTTGACATCCCAGGGTGATCAGAGGCTTAATTGGACCTCCTTGATGTAGACCTGTTTGAGGAAAAATTTAATATTTCATTTGAAAAAAATATATTAGTGAATCAGTGATTTCATTCAGTTCCCTGGACTGTCTGAGGGCTATTCTGATCTCCAGAAAAATGTGCTTTCAGTCAGCATCCCATTCTGTCATGTCTTCAGATGCTGGTGACTTTGTAAGCTTCAGAAAAGGAAATAGGTTGTAGTGTAGTTTTTTCCATCCCTCCCTGGTGTCTGGCTGTTTCTAATATGGAAGATTCAAAATTCAGACCTGCTTTTGAAGTGAAAAAGACTACACAAGAACTGGCTTCAGATCTTATTAACCCAGGATTCAACAAAGGAAGTGTAGGATCCTGCACCTGGGGAGGAATAACCCCAAGTACCAGCAGAGGCTGGGGGTTGACCCAGCTCTGCAGAGAAGGACCAGGGAGTTTTGGTAGGTGACAAGCTGACCATGAGCCAGCAGTGCCGCTGTGGCCAGGAGAGCCAATGGTATCCTGGGGTGCATCAGGAAAAGTGTGGCCAGCAAGTCAAGGGAGGTGATCCTGCCCCTCTGCTCAGCCCTGGTAAGGCCACATCTGGAGAGCTGTGTCCAGTTCTGGGCTCCTCAGAACAAGAAAGACAAGGAGCTACTGGAGAGGGTCAGCAGAGGGGCACAAAGATGATGTGGGATCTGGAGCATCTTTCATGAGGAGAGACTGGGGGGACTGGGCCTGATAAGGGATCTCATCAAACACAGGTGTTGATGACATCCCTTCTCATAGCTCAAAGGCAGGTGCCAAGGTGACAGTGCCAGACTCTTTTCAGTGCTGCTCTGTGACAGGACAAGGAGCAATGGCCATAAGCTAGAACACCTCAGCAGGAGGAAGAACTTTTTGGCATTGAGGGAAGCAGAGCACTGGCACAGGCTGCCCAGGGAGGTTGTAGAGTGTCCCTCCCTGGACACATTCAAATCCCACATGGACACATTCCTTTGTAGCTTACCCTGCCTTGGCAGAGGGGTTGGACTGGAGGAACTCCCAAGATCCCTTCCAAGCCTACCAATTCTGTGATTCTGTGGTAAAAGTGAAGCCAAAAAGATAGAAACTACCTCTAGACTTCACCAACAGTAACACCTTGTCTTTCTTCTTTCTTTTCCTGTGCTCAGCTTTGAGGCATGGGTGGAAGTGCACTTCTTGGAGTGCACTTCTGCTGTCTCTGGCAGTCTCCATTTCTTTCCTACAAGAAAACAGGAAAGTCGGAGACAAGCTGGATGCCCCTGCAAAGAGCTCATGTGACAGTATACCCAGATTTAATATTTTTGAACCAAGCAAAAAGTCTTTAGTTCAGGGAAGCAAAGTAGCATCCTTTGCACCCTACTCCTGCTATACTTACTGCTCTCTGTTTTCTGTAGAAAGTGTCCTGCAGATGTACCATTGATCAATGTTTCTCATTTTTATGTTCAGTCTCTCTTTTACTTGATACTCAGTGATGTAATGTAATGTTTCTAGCAGGAGGAGCCATCCCACTCAAGAGTGGTTTTCTTGCTATGTAGCAAGCATAGTCCAAGCAAACAGATCCAAGATGACAGCATTGCTGACTCCTTTCTTTGCTGTGAAAATTGTTAGCTGCCACCAGGCCTATGGAAATAAACAGGAATTGTCAGCACCACCATTAATGCCCTTGCAGGTCTTCAAACAGCATTAACATGGACAAATGTCACTGTAGGCATGACACATTTCAAACCAGAAATTGGCTGAGGGCTTTTTGTAAGGAGTAGCAAAGGTGATGGTGTTCTGTTTTTTTCTTTTCTTTCCCTTCCATAGCCTCTTTTTTTTTTTTCTTTTTTTTTTTTTTTTGTGTACATTCAGCTACTGTTGTGCATTTGCCTAAGTGTTGAATCTGAATCCATGGGTCAGCAGTTTCCAGAGAAGCCATGCCTGCCTTCTGATTGTCCTATATCAACAGTAGAATATCCATAGTGATTTAATTAGTCTGTTGTTTCCTTCTTGTAGTCTCTCTTACTGAGGAGATGCTTCAGTCTATCATCACTCTTTTTTTTGCATTGGTGTTTTATGTAATATAATAAAAAGTAGAAATAGTTTTCCAGCCTATATACAACTTGAAATGCTTTTATAACTATTGCTATTTTTCATCTGGCATAAAAGATTTTAATAGAGCATTGGAGTTGGAGATAAATGAAAGTAGCTGCTAAGCAGCATGACTACCCATTACGTGAAGGAAAGGCTCTGTCAGATTTATCTACAAATTCTTTGAAAAACTTTCTGTCTTGTTCTTGTGTCTTCTCTAAAATTATTCATGGTAATATATATCAGAAAACCAAGCAGAATTTTCCTTCCCCTTCTTCTCTTCCCCAACCTAACATTTCTCAGTCAATAGCAGCTTGAGTTGAGAACACTGGCTCAGGATGAACTGTGTGTATTCTGACATTGGGACTGGGGACTCTTCTGGCAAGGAAAGTTGTGATGGGGTTGGAGCTTTTTCAAGATACACAAGAGCAGATCTGCTTTGGCTCTTGACCGAGAGGGAAGCTGACACTGCACTCCAAGGCCAGCAGGCAGTTTGGGAGTCCTGTGGGAGCAGGGTGTGAGGCTTGGGGACAGGGGTGATGTGGCTGGGGGTGGCTGTGGGACCATGTGTCATGGTCATGGTGCTGGGGAAGCTGCGGGGCACGGGCGCTCTCCCAGGAGCCAGCACGGGTCCAGGGCTGACACTGGGTGCTCTATGGCAGCATGCCCAGCAGGCACACCTCTCCTGGTGTGCTTCCCCTGCCATGGTGCAGGCAACACAGCAAGGATTCATCTTCCATTTGCTTCAGTCTCATTCATCAGTGCCTTTCAGATTGTCTTGGAGCAAGAACTTCTTCTGTCCACCTGCTAAACCAGCCCCAAGCATGCTTCATGACATTGACTGGCTCTCCAAGTCCTCTGACATAGAAATCTACTGTGATACTGCTTGAAAGTGTATTTTTGATGTGCTGGACAGAATCTTATACTTTGGTAGTTAGGACTATTCCTTTTATGTTTACAGTGTCATCTCTGGGTGCCTAACACTATGTTGATTAAGGGTTGCTTTGGGAACTGTTCAGTGAATGGAGGTGAGATAAGTCAGCTAAAAATATGTAATTTTGGTGTGTGTCACATTGCTGATAAAGATGGAAGGTGTGAAAGAGATGGTGGTTATGTGTGTGCCCACCTTATCAAAAATTTGCTTGTAGTGGTGGTACTCCCAGAGTGTGATGTGCAGCAGCAGACAAAGAGGATGCCAAAAGATAGGGTGAAGTGATTTGATTTTATTGATAGGAGGTGTTAATCACTGCCTGCTTTGCAAGTCAAAGTGCTAACTACTGTGGGCTTTTTTCTACAAAAAAATACTACTGTCTATACAGTAATTTCTACTTCTGTGCAGTGATTTAAGGTGGCACAATCTTGATTTCCTGACAAGTTTCCTCAAGCACTAAGGGTGTTAAAAGTATTCACATTCCTGTCATCCAAGGGTGGCTAATAGACACATCACTGAGGTATTATATTAGGTATTTCCAGTGCTGCAGCACAATTTAGAGCTATTTTTACCACTGTGAAGACAGCAGTTGGAGGTCCTGAAGAAGTTACAGTGGATAAAAGAGGGTGTGTGATGGTTGAGAGCTCTCAGCTCTACCACTAAGATGGTTATGAGTTTAATTACTGCAGGGTTTTTGTGGTGTCCTCAATAAGAGGGACTCAAGGCAGTGAATAGCCAGCACCAAAACCCAAGCGGACCAAATCCAGAAACCAGCTATAGTAACAGTGACATTTTCCAGAGGAAGAAGTTCTTATACTCCAACTGTTTCACAGTATTCCTCTTGACAACCTGCTTGGAAGTCACACTCATGACACTGCAGGCTTTTTCTTTCCAATCTTACTTGGATTTGGTGATGCTCTTTTTTGTGCTTTTTAGGGAACATGATACTGTGTGAAATGCTGTTGCTATGTTCTGGAGAGGACTAGTGAGTGGGGTTTTTTTGGTCTCTCAGTCCTATTTACAGGTAATTCTAAAAATACTACTGTCAGATCAGCAAGGGAAGTGTCTTCCTTGTTTAGATCTATTCCATGCCAAGCAGAGACCTGTTCAGATAAAGCTAACTAGAAAGCAGGAACCATGGGGGATGTGTCTTAGCCAGTACCCAAATCAGCCCTAAATGATAGTTGCTTCAAATTTTGGGGGATTGTTAGAATTCCCCTGAGGCTGTATGGAAGAAGAGCTGGGTACCTGTGGTGCAAATCTAGTGACTAGTCCAGGCAATAGATTAGTTGCCCATTTGTTGAGAGGATGTGGATCTGCACTCTCCTTAGCCTAAGAGGTTCAGACTGTAATGCTCTCCATTATGTCTGGCAGACACAACTATTGCCTGAAGCAAAGTGGCATTTAAGGTTTTGGAGGAGCAGTTGTGATTAAGTAGGACTTTTCATTTCATAAAAAGAAGAAAATACATTTCTGTACTCTGAAGATGTGTTTTATCAGATCTCTAATCTGATAATCAATTTTAATTTCCTTGCCTGTGAAAGCTTTCTGTAATATGAAGAAACTTCAGAAGATAAAGTAGGTTGAGCTATCCAGTGAGCCATTATTTCTCAAAGAAAACTCTGGAATCAGAGCCAGAAAAATTTTCCTGTTGGATGCCTTTCCACACCTCTGTTTTGAAGCAGGATGTTGATTTTTTGATCTTTGAGTTGCATTTCAGGAAAATACCTGATTCTTGTTGTGAGGTCTTCATTCTAGAAGTTGTGTTGTAATTTTGCTATCTCTGAAAGCTTTTTTCCCAGTACTGTTCTGTGCCAGTATCTTTTTATAAATGATTCTAAATTTTCTTTTCTACCATAAAGAGATTGTTTTAGTTGCCTTGTTAGTGCCACTCCTTTAAATGCCAGATGTATGTAATTCTTGATCATGACTTCAAAACTTCATTATTGCGCTCATATTTTCAGCCTTTCTTCTTTCTTTAAAAAAAACAAATTAAATCAGTTTGGAATGAGTGAGTCATACTATTCTGTTGTAGGAGTGTTTTATTTGTTAGGAACTATTCTTATGCACATTTGCTAGATTTATTACCCAGGGGTTACTTGGGTAACCGGTGCCTGTAACGAGCAGAACACATTGAGATTCCTAAGGAGTGGTCCAAGAATGGGTCAGTTCTTTTTTCCTCTTTCAGGCCTTGCTAATAATTTAGTCTCTTTCCTGTGTCTTCTTCCTTTCACTATCACTAAAGGATATGTATTAGACATGTCCATTACCTTATTCTAAAGGAGCCTTCATACTCCAGCAGGGCTTTGAATGTGGAGGAAATTAAATTTAAGGTAATCTTTAGGGAGTTTTTTGTCCTCTTACTCAGTTCAAAAGAAAAGGCCTTCTGAATTATGTGGAGTTTAAAACCATGTGATTTCCTAGTGACTGAAACATAAAGTAGTAGTAATCTTCCTGTAGATTGAAACTGCTTCGTTTTTTTAGAATTCAACAGATGTGCTATAGAAGAGAAATTCTTTTGAAGCAGTGTGTGATAGGCAAAAACTGTTCAGTTCATATGGTTTAAGTAAGGATAAAGAAGTGTATTGATTTATTTATGGTATGCAATTAACTAGCAATTGCTGAACTACACTTTTAGGCTTAATATTAACAGTACAACAGACAGCCACAATACCTACCATTTATAAAATGGTAACAAGCAACTATAAATTTCTAAATCACTTTCTGTAACTGATTCAGTGTGTGTCATGTGCACACAGCCACCCATCTCACAGGCCTTATCTGAGTGTACAGGACCCTCTGTCCACACACCCTTGCTGTTGGAGACTTGGGTACCCCCATATGAGCCTGGGGCCCCACCAACACCTCCTGCCATGCCCAGGAGGAGACTCTGCACCCCAGAGTGGGTACTGGGGGTGCCCATGGTGGCTCTTGGGAAGCTGGAGGTAGCTGCTGAGGGTAACCACAGGGTGGGGGTGGCACTGCCAAACTCTAGCAGAGCCCCTGATGCTGTGGGACCTCATCAGAACCCATGGCACTTGGGGTCTGCCCATGTCACATGGGTGTGATGGCTGCTGCTTTCACTCCAGAATTTCTGCCCCTATTGCAGGTGTTAAAGCTTTTTTCATACCTCTTTTCAGGAAGGGTTCTTCTGTTTGAAAAGTGTCATGGTAATTTCCTGGTTGCTACTTATACTAGCTGATGTACTCTCTTTTTCAGGGGATCACTTGGGGCAAGTATCCCCGTGACAGTTTGGGTGCCCTGTTTGCACACACATCTCTATCTTAGTAGGCATTGTCATCTAGGCCCTTGCCTAGGGTGGGCTGTGCAACCATCTCTACCTTGGTGGTGTCATAACAAAAAACGTAATTGGTCTGAAAGAATTTCACAGGTCAATGAAATATTACATTTTGTCTCCAGGTGCTGAGGAAGATGAGGATAGTGCAGTGATAACAACATCCAGAACAGTTCCAAAGTTACCGACAACTAGTGATGCATCCAGGGCCGAGACCACCACAGTGAAAATGCAGACCAAGGTGCCTGCACAAACAAAGGTGCGTGGCTGGAGAGCAAGACAATTTCAAATTATTCCTCTGTACATTCTTGATGGTTTGATGTTAAGTCTTCTATTTATATGGATTAAAAAGCACCCCTAAACTTCACTTACTACTACAGCCTGCTAAATGACTACAGAGCTGTTTGTTTTCATTCCTACTAGAAAGTCTGTATGGCAACATCTGGATTTCACATGAAAGAAAAGAGAGATGCAAAATAATATATCATGATACCTTTGAGTCTGAGCTGTACGTTTTTAATATTTCTCAAAGAGTTATTAAAAAATTCTTTGTGAAACTTCCCTTCTCAAAGGAGAGTGCTGTATGGTTTGGCTGTGGTTTGAACACTCTGCAGGTTCCATTTATTATTTTAGTATTTCCTTCTACCACTGTAGATGATACTGTCTAAGTTACTGTCAAAGGTGTTCTGCATATAACATATCTGATTTGTTAATTTCAGAGTTGTTATTTCTTTCAGAGGCTGTTATTCTGATAAACACAGGCAATATTAAGAGCTGTTTGCTAAATGTACTTTCGGAGGTTTTAAACTTATGGGCAGTGTTTTTCATTCTGACATGATGACGACAAATAGATCCAATTACAATGTCTAGACCAGCTTTCTGTGCTCTAAAAGCTTCCTATGTGTTGTGTTGGTATTGTGCAGTATGTGCGTGGAGCCACAGCTACGTGACTGCCCACAGCAGGCAGTGACTGTGCCAGCTTGTGGTCTGCCCTCTCTGTAAGCAATACTCAGTTTTCTTTTTTGTGCCACAGTCACCTGAAGAAATTGATAAAGAGGAAAGGCCTGAGGTGGATGCCAAGAAAAAGAGCGATGAGCCAGGGGATGACACGGACGTGTTCACTCAGAAGCATTCAGAAAACCTCTTCCAGAGAACAGAAGTTCTGGCAGGTGAGGCAGTGTTGGCTGAGGTCTATCTCACTCAAAATAAAATGGAAAACAGAGAGGATCCGTATCAAATAATGCAAGCTCAACATTTGAGTTTTCTTGGCAGATTCATTCTATTAAACACATTAGTACTAAGCACATCCATAGTGGCTTGCCAGTGGTTGATTTGATGAGAATAAATTGGGCATTTTGGGGAAATACTTAACAGTGAAGTCCATTGCTAATTGATTTGATGCCCACAAGCTGAACACTGCCGGCTGAGTATGTGGAGTTTTCAGAGCTCAGAAAAGGAGTTGGAATTTGATTGATGCTTGTAATGAAGAAATGCATTTCTTACCTCCCAAGAGCCCATTGCTGTCTGGTCGATGTGGTGCAGATGAGCACTGCTTGGCAGGAGCTCATGGCAGGCATGGGTGGATGGAAGGGGATGGATAAGCACAACCCATTAGGGTACAGAAATCCCTTAAGATAAAGAGGGTCTATTTCTGTGCATAACCCAGGGAGGCACAAGCTGGCCACCAATGTTTTCACTATGTGTGAGATTTTTTTTTAGCCTAAGGACAGTGTTTACAGATGTACTTTCTCCCCCTGTATTTGGAAAGGGAGTTGGGAGCCATGAAAATCACATAGTTTTGGACCACATCTTCCTATGAACATCAAAATGTGAAATAACCTTAAATCTACATTGGTGGAAGCATGTGGGTTTCCTCTTGAAGTCTGGTTGGGAGTTGATACTTCTCATGCACTCACAAATGCATGAAGTGTTCTCTTCTATTATTGATCAATAGGAAGTTTATTTCAGTGTAGAGTCAGAGTGAAAACTGATAGAGAAAAGTAAAAGCCCAATTCTTAGCTAGGGTAACAAAATCTATAATGTCGAAAATGTAACTGTTGAAAAATGAGCTTGAAAGACAGCTTTATGCTCTGGCAGTACTAGGGGTGGTCTTAGCTGAGGTTTTGAAAAAACTTTAATAACTTTTTTAAAACTGAGTTGTTGGATCTCTGACTTATAAGTGGAATGTAATTTTAAATGATTGCCTTCATGAATGCAAACAAGCTTTCTGACAGTATATTTCAGGATACTAATAATGAAGACAGTTGTATAATGGGAGCCCTTTCCTGCAATTTGAAAATAATAGCAAACTTACTGTGTGAGATGAAAAAGAAGTATGGTGCAAAGCTTGTTTTACTGGCATATTGTGAATCTCTGTTTCTTTGATTACAGCTGTTATTGCTGGCGGAGTTATTGGTTTTCTTTTTGCAATCTTCCTTATCCTGCTGCTGGTGTATCGCATGAGAAAGAAGGATGAAGGCAGTTACGACCTTGGTGAACGTAAACCATCCTGTGCTGCCTATCAAAAGGCACCAACTAAGGAGTTTTATGCATAAAATTCCTATTTAGTGTCTCTATTTATGAGATCACTGAACTTTTTTAAATAAAGCTTTTGCATAGAATAATGAAGTTTTTTTTTCATTAAAGAGCCGTTATGGCACCTTTATGATAAAACCCCATTGTATTTAAAACTTTTCACATATTCGTTTAAAAATGTAAAATTAAAAATTAAAACTTAACATTTGCAGTGTTCTGTGAATAACAGTGGCAAAGCATTATTTTATAAAACCATTGATGTTCACTGAATGATTTTTAAAACTTTATGCATAAATATAAAATAATGAAAATTATTGTTTTATCCTATGGTTCAATTAAAGTTGTTTAATTTTGGTCAGCATGTCTCAGATTGATCTTACAAGTTAGTTTTTATTTCATTAATTTATCTGTTTCCAAAAAATGCCTTTTTGTAGTTGTCATGGTGCAATTTGTCTTCAGATAATTCAGATAACAGTAACTTTTAGTGTAAATGTAATTTTTCAGCTATGTAAACTTCAACCTCCACTTTGTATAAATTTAAGTGTCAGAATATCAATTTTACACTTTGCATTGTTTCTCAGCGTACCTGTAGCTTCAGTGAGATTTGTAACAGCAATTAATGTGTAAAATTGGATTATTACTACAAACTGTATAGTCACATTCTTACTAAACAAATCTCCTGTAAGGAAGATTTGTAGTAAGCTACTGACGAACCTAAGCAAACCCAAAGACTCTAACAGTATTTTGAGAAGTTGCTGCAGATTTCTATGGCCACTGTATTTGTTAATTATTTGCAATTTGAAGGTACAAGTAGAGGTTTAAATTTTTGTTCTTTAAAAATGCATTTAAGTTGTAAACGTCTTTAAAGCCTTTGAAGTGCCTATGATTATATGTGACTCGTTGCAGACTGGTGTTAATGAGTATATAACAGTAAAAGAAAATGTTGGTATTTTATAAGCACAGACAATTCTAATGGTAACTTTTGTAGTCTTACATGGATAGACATAATTGTAATTTGGGAACATAAACACTACTGAATAAATCATGTGGCCTAATACTGAGAATTCTATTGTGATATACTTTTGTATGTTTTTCATTTTATGTCTGTTTGCTTATGTTTTAATGTCACAGAGTACATCTAGTAGATCTTAAAAATCCAGACCAAAAAAGAAAGGCCATTGATGAGGATGATCCTCACACCAGATTTATTGCTAAGGTGGCAGAGAGAAGTGGGAATGTTTAAGTCTTGCATCTGGTGTATTAGCTGTGAGACATTTGACTTCTGCATTATGTTTAATGGCAGTGTTGACACAGGCCTGTTCTTCCTGCAAGTGTTGTTTTCCCTACTGTAAAATTCAAAGGAGTACCCCAGTTCATTTACTGTGTGTATTTGCTTTGGTTTGTTATTCACGTTTGTTTTTTCCCCTGTCCCTTTGAAGAATTTTGGTTTATTCTGCTCAGACTCCAGCAGAAGAGTTGAGACAAGTGGAATGTCTTCATAAGAGAAGAAGGAAATATTCCAAGTAGAAGAGAGAAGTGTCTGTTGCTTAGACCTTAGATAGGTGCTGGATAGAGGGACACAGGGAGAAGACGATAGTCTGCCTCCTTATATTATGCTTTGTAACAGACAAATGGCTTAGTCTTCTGCTCTGCTGACCTCCTGGTTTTTTATTTTTGAGATTCCCAAAATACAGGTGTTCAGGATGTCAAGCTGAAGTGCTTTTCAGAAATGGCAATGTATTGTAAATAAGATCTGGTAGCTCTTCAGATAAGAGTTGTGCAACTTGTATTTGTTGCTGTCCCAAGTTCAGTGGTCATTTAGGAACCAACAAATGCTATCCTCTGCTAAAATATTTAATATATTGCTTTTTACTTATACTTAACTGGCAAGGTTTCAAAGCCATACAAGTTCAGCAAGTAAAAACAGGGTAAGAATTTAACAGGTATATCTTGTGCAATATTTAGTGAACTTCAATTAGTAAAATAACTGCTTGAAATAACTGTGCCAAGAAAAGAAAATTTCTGGCAAATGCTGTGCCACTGCTGTAAAATAAAGCATTTGTTAAAGTGCCAAAATAAAGTCTACTATGCCTAAACTAATACTTTATTTGTATAGTCTGACATCCAGTTTTTTGAAGCCCACTTTGCTTAAGGTAGTAGATCTGAATTTCTTTCAAGGGTGCAATGAATATTGCTGTAAGTATAGCTATAAATATTAAACACCAGATAAACTGTCTTCTCATTGTTCATAAGCAAATTGATAATAAGCAGCTGTTTTGATTTTATTTATATATGTTAGACTGCCTCTATATCTACTGTACACTTTATCCAGCATAGACATCTGTTGTAATTATGCAGACTACCAAATATTATGCTTGTCTGGTTCCTCCTGCATCTGTTTACGAATGGAAGCAAAGGTAAATTTCCAGCTTTATTTCACCATTTGCCTTTTTTTCCCTGTACATTCATTTTCCACTCTGTTACATGCAGAAGAGGTTTAATGCTTCAGCTGTGTATGTGGAACTGAATGTTGCAGTCTTCCCACCCTCCCTAACAAAAACCTGAAACTTTTGAACATGCAGTAGGTGTGTTAACAGGATTTACCATCTCATGCTCTCTTTGCCTTTCTGTTTCAAGTGCCAAACCATACTATTAGGGAAAAATTCTACCAGTTATCATCTTAGTTATAAACATGATTTCAGTTTTCATCAGTCTGATGCAGACACTTGACTCCCAGCAATGCTGTTCAGAAGAAATTGGCAGCCCAGTGTGTGTCTCTTATGCTGAGGCTTCCTAGCACGAGTTGGTCTTGGGTTTCCTTTCCCTTTTGTTCTGTTGCTTCCTGGATGTGTTTCTAGCAATACTCTGGCTACTGGTGGATGTTGCTGGGCAGCTGGCAGTGTCGGTGCCAGGCTGTGGTGCTGCGCCACCTGCCCTCAGCTAGCGATGGCTTTTCCTAGAGACCCTTGGCTCTGCTCTGCCGGAGCCACTCCAGCAGCTCTGGAATTCCTCAGCAATCTGATACAGTGTCTCCTTGTGATTGATAAGCTCTAGTGTTTATCAGAATGTCATTTTGCTTTGATTTACCCTGGTTGTAAATTGTTACTTCCTCTTAGATTCATAGTAAAAGAAGCCAAATACAACTAGTGTAAAGCTTATGCAAAAGAGGACTCTCATCCCTGCTTTATCCATGGCAAAATAACTTCAGAAGTTGACTACATGGTTCATCTGCTTGCCAGCTTTATGAGTGAATTGTAGCTCATGTTTACAAGCTGCATAGCTAGTTTTTTTCTTCACTTTGAGCATTGCAATTCACTGAAATAGGATAAATTAAAATAAAAATTGTTCTCTTGTATCTCCTAACAAGAGTAGCATATTTGTAACTTTGACTAGTTGTTCCTTTTTATTTTACTTAAAGCTATGTATGAAAATGATGGTGAAGCACAGTCTTAAATGACAGATACTATTCTTCAGCAACATATGGAATACAGGAAGTTTTGTAGGGAAACAGGTACCCAGATAAATATCAAATAAAAGCTATTGGAGGGAGGCAGGTCCTGTATTATGCTGGGTATTTATGTATTTTGCTTAAGTAAGCAAGGGAGGAGGAATGCAAAGAGGAAAGCTCTCTGTGGAAACTATTATTCTTATAGTTGGAAATAATATAGCAATTTTGTTTAGACTTGCAATCAGTTATGTTTGTTAATTAGAACTTGCTAATCAGACTGGCATAATTTCCTTTAAGGAAATACTTGTCCACTTTTAATGAACATTAATATTAAGTTTGTTACACTTAAGCTCTTGCCTGTGTGTCCCAGAGCTTTGAACTTTGGTGTGAAAACTCCGTGCTGGGAACGTTTAGAGTATTGCCTTTCCAAAACTTTCATCAGGCTGAGTGAACAAGACTTTGCTGCACAGTTCATCTGAGAAAAGACACAGCTAGTACACCACTCCCTGGCATGTCTTCTGGTTCTGACATGTGCATTTGATTTCCTCACAGCTCTCAGGCTGACCAGGCTCTGGGTTCAGCTGCGTGGGTGGGAGCGGGGGATCTAACCGAACACTGCCGGGGAAAAAAGATGCTTTGCTGAGGTTTCTCCCTCTGTGAAGTAAAGTAAGTTGTGTATTTTTTGCTTTAATATCAAATAAATGATAAAATTCAAGCTCAGTAGAGCTAGAAATGGAGATGTGGGTGCCTGCCCTGGCCCCTGTGAACTAATTTCACATGTGCATCAGATGTGCCAAGTAGCTGCTTACGTGGGTGGAAATCTGAAAATCCCTCTGTGTACTTGCAGTATCTGAGTTTACTTTATTGTGGGAATGAAGGGGAGGGGACAGGGCTCCTTTAGAACTGCAGACATTAATTGGGGGTGAGTGGAAAGAAGGCAGGAAGAGAAACTGTCCTGACAGCCCCTGTTTTCCACTGAAAGTTACAAGGCATTTTGTTTTCTTGACTTGTTACCATTGCACTGAAATTGTCCTTCACAGAGAGAATCTATAGACAGGAGAGTGAGCAGGTGCTGGTGTCATACCCTGAGAGATGTTCCTGGATGCAAACAGCTTCCCAGCACAGCAGAGATATTGCCTATCACAGCTGCTGCTGGTGGCTCTACCCTGGAATTCTGGCTACAGTAAAGCAGGTGAAGGATGTGCAGGGCTGACCCTGCTCATATCCTGCTGCCCACACAAGGTGCTGGGAGGCTGACAGGAGGCCGTGGTTGGGGTGCTGTGCTGCACATGGAAGGCTCTGGGTTGTCTTGTCCGTGGGAGGTGGGAAAAAAGGGATGAGATGTGCAACAGGGGCTTTGCAGTCGAGACATGCTGTTGCCTATTGAAGCAACTTTCCATTTCTTTCCCATGCTTAGAAGATGTCACACTTTCACTGCATCAAACTCTTTTGATACATTTTTTGGTGCATAGCTTGCACAAGTCTTTTGGTTTTTAATTCACATTGCAGCTCTAAATCTGTAGATGTAACAGATCTGTAAAATGCTGTAGAGTTTTACTGAGGCTGAGCGCCTCTGTCTCTCATGACTAAAGGTCAGGTCCAAAGAATTCCTCCATCCTGGCAGTTCAGCCCTGGCCTGGAATGAGAGGAAGTAGGAATGTTTGTGAAAAACTTCCAGAAAAATATTGCAAAACCTGTAATAGTTTGTTGAAAATAAACAGAGCCCAAGGTCTCTGTAGGGGGTGACTTTAATTAATTTAGATTTCTTCTAGGGCATTATGCAGATTTTTTTCCCATGGATTTTTATTTGATGAATGCAGAGGAAGCTTCTGATACTTTTCTATGTTTAATCCAAGCGCTGACGTATAAGGAACAATAATTCCACCAGGCAACCTACTTGAAGTTTATCTAGTGGTGGGAAACTAAGCTCAGTGGAGGAAAAAAGCTCTGTGTCCTAGTTACCCACCCACCTTGTATGGCCATATGTAGTCCTGGAGTGTAAACAAAGTTTGGTACCCATTTTCCTAAGTTCCTGTGGTGGAATAGGAGCTTTTTCTAAACACTGCATGTCCCAAAGGATACCAAAGAGAAATGAGAACAGATTTTCTTTTTGATGTTTTTGTGTCATAACCCATAATACTAACACTCGTCTCCTTCCTACTCCCCTTTCTAAGTATAGCGGCAGGGAGAAGTCAAAAACCATCACACTAAATGGTACTGAAAGAATGTAAAACAGCCCAAAGTGCAGTTTTCATCATTCATCCCTATAATTTTCAATACCACAGAGCAAACACAAGAGTCTCTTATGAAAGGAACAGAGGCAGAGCATGTGCTTTCTTCTGGACCAGCCCACAGTGCCAGATGAGTTAGTGCTGACTTGGGAAAAGTCTCAGATGGCAGAGGGAATGGCTCACTCCTGCTCAGACCAAAAAGCCTGAATGAAGGACCTTGCCTTGCAGTATTGCCCCACTGCCAGGCTGGCAGCTGTGCCACTTCTATGCTGGTGAGCCAAGACTTCAGGAGCAGTTCTAGTTAATCTTTATGATCTGAGCTCCATCCCGGGGAAACTTTCCCTGAGAATCACTGTAAGCTTAAATTATTTACTGCAGTCAAAGCAGCAGCTAGAAACTTGTCTTTAAATCATCAGCTTTCACCCTGTTTTGTAAATGCAAAATATTTGCAGATATTTTCGTAAAAAAAAATTAATTTTTCTTGGCTGGGAAACAAGATGGCTTGTTAACAAGATGTTAACTAACAGTTTATTTAATCTTTACACTGAATTTTACTCTGTAGTAGTACAGACTATTTTCATGCTTACACAATTACAAAGCTTAACTTCCAATTTTTTATATTTAAGGTTTTCCATTCTGTTGTGTTAAAATGGTAAATATTTACCAGATAATCAATGTATAGCTTTTATTTGTTTCAACTTGCTTTTCAATGTAAATTGAGAATTCATTATGAATGTATGAAATTAGCACTTCTTATAAAATAAAATACATTAGGGCCATCAGAACAAAGATAAGCAAAACTATTTTGACTATAAAGCAAATTGTGCAATTATTGTAACTTATTTATTACACAGAAGCATTTCTGCTAGTTACTGAATTGAGTAATGCCAATCACAATGTCTGTTAATACTTTAGAACCAGCAACTCTCAATCTGTCTTCTCTTTTTATCATAAGTAGAAGCACAAGCTTTCCTCTTTTTCAGCTTCTAAGTGGTTTTATAAAAAAAAAAAAAAAACTGAAAAGAATTATACCCACAGAAGAGCTGTCAAAGTGTCTCAAGTTTTCTTTTATCATCTCAAAAATCAGTTACAAGTCCCCAGCCATGTGACTTCCCCCAGTTCATGGTTTGATTTTCATAAAAGCTCTAGCAATAGAAATCATAACTTTTTCTCGTCCGGTCTGTGCTTTTTATCACACACTTTCAGCCACTAAAAGCCAAGCAGAATTTTACTTCAACCTTTCCTAATGGGACTTTTAATGCAGATTCTGAAATTCCATAGACTTGTTCACCTCTGGCTCATCTAAGAAATGCTGTACTTGTTCTTAAAGGAGCAATATGTTTGTTTAGACAATCTCTGTTTATAAACTTTGCACTTTTCAGCATGTTTATCAAAACTTTCAAACCATGATCAGACAGACTTTGCAAATTTGAATAGGAATCACACCACCTTCTAAATATATGCCAGAGAGGATCAGGACTCCAAAATTTTAGTTAGTTTTGGAAGTAACACATTAACTCTTGCAGAGTCACATTTTTTTAAGTTTAAATGATTAATGCGTGACTTGAACAGCCTGTTCAGAGTTTTGTAGTTAAACTTAGAATGAGATATTGGTGAAGCTAGGTCTCAAGGCATGAATCCACACATTGAGTTGTGTCTCTGCTCAAAACCTGTCACAAAATAAAGAACCCTCACTTTTGGGTCTGTTCAGATGATAACAAGCTATTTTAGCACTGAGTTCCTGTCCATCTGTCTAGTATCTGCCACTCCAAGAACATTTCCCTTCCCAGTAAAATGGCTGTCTGAAGCTTACTGAGAGAAGTCACACTTCTACTCAGCCTCCCATCTGCCTTTTAGATGGAGGTTTTATATTCACATCCTGTATGAGCACTGTAATGTGTTGATAGAATCATGGGATGGTTTGGGTTAGAAGGGACCTTAAAGATTATCTAGTTCCAACCTCCCTGACCTGGGCAGGGACTCCTTCCACTGGACCAGGTTACTCAGAGCCCCATCCTGGCCTTAACACCTCCAGTGATGGACAAGGGGGTCTGTTCAATACAGTTCAATTCAGGCCAAGTCCAGAAATAAAGCATCTATTTTATCTGCATTTTTAAAACTATCCATGGATTTAACTTGTCTGGGACAAATAGGGGTGGAATAAGTCAAATTTGGATTTTGAGTAATTTGAACCTGGGTTTTATCCTCACTAAAATACTGAGAAGAATGAAGGTACCTAGCTTTAGGGAAGAGAGTTCTTGAGAGAAACTATAATTTAATTGCTGCATTGTAAGGAAAGCTCTTTAGGGCATTATTTAATGTATTTTTAATGCAAATACGGGATAATTGATGTCAGACATTCAAATACCTTTGAATATTGCTGGACCAACTGCTACCTGAAAACTGAAAATCCGCAGGAATGAACAGGGCTCCTTGCACGTCTGGCTTTATATCAGGTGCCCATGCTCTGTTTTCCCTCCATGGCAGCAAAAGTCACACAGTTTATAAGGAGATTTGAGTGGGAACATGTTCCACCAATTTTTACCAAAATCCTGTCTGTGGCATGGCAAACCCATTGCCCCTGTAAGAAAACATGTAGTAGTCTGCAGGAGAAATCACCCTGCCAGACTGTGTCTTTAGTAGCAAGATTTGCTGCCAGAACTTTTGTGGGGTCATGAGTTGCAGGCATTTTTATGTCCCTGGAGCATGTGTGTTCACCATGGCTTTTTGGAGATGCTGTGAGCCCTCGCTGCAAGAGGCTGTAACAGCAGGACTTGCAGTTGCCAGGAGCACATATACAGTGACATTTTGCTGCTGGCTATTTTGGCTGGTGTTATTCAGAGAGGAGGCTTCACTTTGGCAGGAGAAGGCTCATTTTGTTGGCTTGTATCAACTTTTGTTGGCTTATATCAGCAATGCAGAGAAACTTGAGGCAACCAAGGCTGACTTCTGACTGGGAACCTGCATTGCACTGGCCAGGCTGCAGCTACCATGTGTCTCAAGCAAGGACCCCCTACCAACCCACAGCTGGCAGATGTTCTCACCTGATGATCTGACTTGATATCTGAAATAAGCAAGTCTCAGACACAGCAGCAGAAAAGCAAACAGACCTGTGTAGAAAAATACATGTTTTGAGGTGCTTGCTATTTTTCTTTCACAATGTCCCTGCTTTTTTCCCTGTTCTGTGCACTACTAGAATATATTTATTTGCTGCTAGGCTGCATAAATGGAGACATATAAGTCAGGATCAAGCTTAAATACTTCCTTCTACAAAGAACTGAAGAAAAATTATTCTTTGAAACTTATGAGTAATTATTTTCAACTCCTTTAACTGAAAAGAAAAAAAAAAGAGGAAATAAAAGCTGAAGTTTGCATTAATTAGCAGTCCATTTTTACCTGCCTACAGTGCAAAGCAACAGAGCAAAACTTTAAATGAAGAAAACATCTTGTACTGATAGTAAAATCCGTGGTGGACTTAGAGGAGACTTTTGGGAGACTGAGTCAAAAAATAAAAAATGCTACGCTAAAGTAAATAAATGTCATAAAGTGATAATTGAGAGCATACACCTAACCAAGGGTAACTGGTATATTGGTAATTCTTCAGTCTGGTACAGTGTGCTCCCACTTCAAACACCTTTTGTATTTGGTCCTGTGCTGGCAGCTTTTCAAAGGAATCTCATACTTTCTTCCCTCCCCCTCCCTACTTTGCATAATAATTAGTATGTAAACATGCTTGTGATTTCTTCTTATTATTTTCATACAGTCACATTTTAGAGACTTCAATAAAGTTTGGAGGACAACCAAAGCAGTTCTTGCTCCAAAAGCCATGCAGTCTAAATGGAGTGGAAAACCAAAGCACAGCAAAGTAGCATCATGTCACTGCCCCTTCTTTGCAGGAAGAAATCTTGTACCAAGCAATTTCCATCAGAAGGGATTCAGGAGCTGCTCAGGCAGTGAGTGCTTTGTGCCTAACAGCACACTCCACCAGTTGCTTCATATGGTCCATAATAGGAGGTGAAAAAATCCAACAGTAAGTAGTGTCATTTGTCCTCATATGCTGAATTCCCCTTCCCAGGAGCTAGGTTCCTTGAAGCACCAAGTTACAATCAGATAATTCTGATTATTACTGACATTCTTATATATCCAATCCCTTTCTTTAATAAGTTCTTGACTCTGACACTGTTTCTACCAGTATAATCACAGCAGTCTTGTAAAGATGCATCCACACGGAGCCCTTCAAGCACCTCATAGTCCTTACGAGTTCAAGAGTATGCAAGATGGATGACAAAGATGATTTCTGGATGGTGGGGCTGGGATTTTGCCCAGCATAGTAGCCTATAAAGTTTGTGAAACTGATCACAAGACTCCTCAGCTCCAGACTCTCCCAGATTTACAATTAAAGTCCTGAGTAGGGAAAACCAAGCAATCTGAAAGTTCTGAGGTTGTAAACAAATCTATGTATTTAGTGAATAATGCAAAATAGAGAAAATCACATAAGAGGTGGGTATAAGGGAAATACCTTTCCCGAGGCTAAATGGGTATTGATGTGCTTCAAACCTGTAAACAGATTTGTGCATGTTGTTGGCTGAAGAGGGGTGGAGCACTAGGTTTTGCTGTTACGCCTCTTAACTTGCTTTTGTCATTCCTCTGGCAAGGACAGCAGAAGACTAAAGCACGGAGTTCTCTACCCTCTGACCTGGGATTAATGACAGCTGCACCAAGATATCTCCATCCTTCTGACTATTTGACGAAGGAGAAAAAAAAAGATGGCCTGACTTTCAACTTCTTGGTATAGAAGGATTAACAAAGGAAGCTAATTAAGGAAAAAATAATGGTAAACCAGTTGGGTGAAGTGATTTAATTGCTAAGGGATCAAATGAAAAGAAATTAAAAGAAATCACTCTCATGAATCGATTTATATACTTTATATACTGCAAGTACAGTTTTACATGAGCTTGTTCATGAAGACATGTCCTATGTTCTCTCTTGCTGAAAGTGAAAAGGAAGGCTGTACATTGGCAGTTAAGTTCAAGGTGTTGTGGGTGTAACAGCCAAACTTTGAGGATAGAATATTTTCTTGCATGACTTTCAGTGACATATTTATCACATTAATCATTGAATAATCTCTTTCCAGAGGTACAGTACTAGATGGACGCTTACAGCTCATAGGGGTACTATATGTAACAAATATCCAGAATGTGCAGCAAAGAAGGAGCCAGACAGGAAAATATCTGACAGCCTTTTCCTTGTGTAACATTTTTGTTGAAGCAGTTGTTTTGTTACCCTCAATGGAACAGGACTCTTAAGGACTGTGGCAGTTTGAGAAGTATGTTGTTTCATCCCACCAGCGTGCTCCCTGATCTGTATTGCAGAGGACAAAGTTCCAGCTGCAAAAACATACTGTTCAGATGCTGTACTGAAAAATACAAGTGAAAAAAATACAAATTAGTCACCTCAAATACAGAGGTGGAGGAGTCAGGTTGGCAGGAACAGCCATTATCTTATAATAATGTGTTTCAAACCCCTCCTCGAGGTACACACCCATGAAGCTCATTAGTGTAACAGTCATTTCACTGAGGCAGAAAGTTCATTAATATTGGAATAAGGTGTTGAATATTAGAGGGAAATTCTTCAATGTCTTCCTGCTACAGCAGCTTTTTGGAAATGCACCAAGAGCTTTGATCCTAAAAACCCTTACCTCTAAGCACCTGGGTAGTCCTATTGACTTAAACAGAATAAAATGAGAGCTTTAATTCAAGTGTTTGCAGATTAAGACCCATGTTTGTATTTTGAGATCTTATCTACAGAAGAAATTGCACTCATTTACCTAAGTGTTTCATAAACACACCTTTATTTAAATGAGTGCAATGTTACTTCTGCAGGCGGCCACCATCTGAGGAGCAGTAGCCCTGCCTCAGTTCCCAGGAACGTGAAGGCAGGAAAGGCTCTCAGACAGCTGGAAAACATCAATGAATTACATAAGCAAGAATTGCCCTGCTCTCAAATACTCAGAAGGATGCTGCCACTGTGCAGCCAGCAGTAAAGGCTCCTCATGTTATTTTCCATGTGTCCTTGCACCACTATCACACATTCCCTATAAAAGCACAATCATAGAATCATCGCAGCATCACAGAATGGTTTGGGTTGGAAGAGATCTTAAAAACTGTCTCGTTCCAATCTCCTGCCATGGGTAAGGACACCTTCCAGCAGATCACGTTGCCCAATGCCCCATCCCAGCTGGCGTTGAATATTTCCAGGGATGGGACATCCACAACTTCTTTGGGAGGCAGCTTCGTCCAACACCTCACCACTCTCACAGCCCCTCGAACGGACGGTGTCAATCCCTGGAAAGCCCATTGTGACGGACGATGTTTTTCAGTCCCCCGGGGCTGGGCAGCAGCGGCCGGGCCGGGCCGGGCCCGCCGGACCTCGGGTCGCCAGGGCCGGGGGCACCGGCGGGTCCCGGGCGGCGGCCGGGCCCTCCCACCCCGCGGCGGCTCCTCCCTCCCCGTCCGCAGCCGGCCGGGGGTCAGGGCTGTGCCGGCGCCGCCGCCCGATCTGCACGGGGAAGGTGCGTGTTTGCTTTGCCCACCGCCTCATCCTCCTCCTTTTCCTCCTCCTCCTCCTCTTCCTCCACACAGGGCGTCCCGCCCCGGGCTGCCGGCGCTCCTCCGCGGGGCTGTAGCGCTTTTTCGGGAGGCTTCTGCTGCGGAGGAGAGGCACCTCGCCGCCATTCCCGGCGCTCAGCTGGGCTCAGCCCCGGCTCCTTGCCTCGCGTTAGAGCCGTGCAGTGTGTGCTGCCTTTCCCCGCCCCGCAATGGGGCCTTCGCCTGCCGGGCCGCGGCCCCGGTGCTGCCGGCCCTGCCCCGGCTCGGGGGACTGGAGCCCCCAGCCTGGCGGCGGGGCTCGGCACCGCCTCGCTGGATCTGCTGTTCGCCCTTTGCTGGGGGGGTGACTGACACCAGCATGGTCCTACTTCAGGAGCGTGGACTTTCTATTGGTGACACAGCAGAGAAGGATGTGGAGGTGCTTGTCGACAGCTGGCTGAACGTGAGCCAGCAGTGAGCCCAGGTGGCCAAGAATGCCAGTGGCACCCTGGCCTGGATCAGCAATAGTGTGGCCAGCGGGAGCAGGGCAGGGATTGTTCCCCGGGACTCTGGTTAGGGTGCACATCAAGTGCTGCATCCAGTTCTGGGCCCCTCAGTACAAGAAAGACATTGAGGGGCTGGAGTGTGTCCAGAGAAGGGCGACGGAGCACAAGTCCTGTGAGGAGCAGCTGAGGGAGCTGGCGGTGTTTAGCCTGGAGAAAAGAAGGCTTAGGGGACCTAATCTTTCTCTACAACGACCTGAAAGAAGATTGTAGCCACATGGGGGTCAGTCCTTTTCTCATGTAACAAGTGACAGGACGAGTGAACGTAGCCTAAACTGTGTCATGGGAGTTTTAAGTTGGACATTTGGAGGAATGTCTCAGAAAGAGTGATTAGACATTGGAATGGACTGCCCAGGAAGTGGTGGAATCACTGTCCCCGGAGGTGTTTAAGGAAAGACTGGTCGTGGCACTTTGTGCCGGGGTCTAGTTGATGTGATGATGTTTGGTCAGAGATTGTACTCAGGGATCTCAGAGGTCTTTTCCAGCCACAAAATCCTTGCTCACCCACTTGTTCCTCTTAATTTAAAAACAAATATAGACTCGAAGTTGGCAGTCCCACAGTGCTTGGGGGATGCATAGTCAGTGTTAGGTAAAGCATGATGCTCTGCCATGATCCTGAAGTGAGCAAGGTTGACAGCAGTCACTGACCAAAAGCTAAAAAATATATAAATATTGTGAAAATAAGATATATAAAAAAACATATAAAGAAACATGAAAAAGATACAAGTTCTGTGGGCTGAATCAGACTTGACTAAGGAAGCATTAGATGGAAAGGAACATTTTGAATGTAGTGGTTATATCTGCTGAGTTGTACATGTGCTCAAAACTACAAAAGGGCAAATTCAAGATACAAGAACAAGAATTCAGTTTGTGTATTAATTACTTGTTTTTTCCTCCAATCTGCAAAGTTTTGAGGACCTGACTTTCTTAAGTACTCCATGGGCACCAAAAGTGCCTGCTCAGATAGTGCCATGTACAAAGGCACCTAAAATCCCAATGTCTTGTTATGTGAGCCTTAATTTTCAAAATTTTGCCTGTCTGTTTTTTTCCTTCTATTCAAAATTAGATTAGTTTTTACTAATTTTTTGTTTTACTAGTTTTTACTAATTGTTTCTGGAGATAGTCCTCTAGAACTGTTGTAGGGGTGTTATAATCTATTGATTAAAGGGGAGCATGTGAGCATTTTTTTCTTACAAAGCAATACTTGGGATGGCTATAGAGCAGACTTCATGTGTGAAATGGAATAACTGCTTGTATCTTCATCTATCTGTAATGTATCTCTCTATTTTAGCTTGTGAAGATTCGTAAAATTTAAGTTAGTGTGACAAAAGCTGGCCTTGATTTTGTTCTGGTTAATTTTTTGCAGGGATAAAAGCTTTTATTAGAAGTCTTTCTCATGCTTACCTGTCAGTTCTTAAAATCACCTTCCAGTCTTGTCTGCTGCTCCTTCTGTTGGATTATTTTTAATAAAATCTCAAACCCTATTTCCTCAAAGAAACCCCACAAGGCCTGCCATGTGCGTGAGAGTACTTACATTCCTTGTTTCCTTGTAAATTTTATAATTCCCTTAGACATATCCACCCTATGTTGAATAGCATCTATCTATTTCCTTTGCAATCAGTTTTACTTTACTCAAACTTCTGTCTTTTAGATGAAGGCTGTGCAGATAAGCTTGGATCAAAGCCACCACAGCTTTAGAGATTCATACAAAGACTTTGTCTTACCTGATCTTGTTTCTTGGTGTTTAAAACACATATAATTCTTTTGAACAGCAAAACAATAAGATACTGAATCAGATAAGAACAGATTGCAAATCTGGGCTGGGGAAGAACAACCTGTCATTGACCCCTGTTGGGAGACATCTGTTAGCAAAAGCTCATATAAATCTGTATTTGTTTTATTACACGATTTTGCAAATGTCTGCGTGTCTTTAATGCTGATTTGAGAAAGGAGGCAACTTATAATATCTTACTCTTGATATAATTGCAGAAACTCATAATGCACATGGGATTCTTTTATCTGTTCCTGCTATAATGTATAAAACTTTCTCGTTTTAAGGTTGAAAACTTTGCCTTGTCATTTCTTCCTTTCTTCCCGATTGTGGGAGGATGAAAATGAAGGGTGGCAGTACATCTAAGAGGTAGCAGCTGCAGGGGTGAAATATTTTGCCTAAAGAAGTACTTTGTGGGTAGAAATGTACAAAACGATTACAATCTTGAAGCTCTACAGTTCTTTCTGTTCTGTCTCGACAGGAAATATTATCTGTCAAAAACTGCATTGCAGTAATCTTTCACTTTTTTGTTACCAAATGTCTACAGTAATCTCAAAGTAGTGAAATAAATGTAAATTCTTTCTTCAGCTGACCCCAAGTCACTTACATTTTTGTTGTGATGGCAGTAGTGAAGTTTTAGCTCAGATTTGTAATCTCTTAAATGCCAATTACTCAATTAAGTCAGTATTTTTGCCAGAATCTTTGAAGAATGCTTTGCTCTTTTTTGGCTCAGTTCTACAGTACAAGAGAAAATTGTATGTGAGCTTGAGAAAAATGTTAACCTTGTTAGCCTGTAAAGAATGTTAGCCTTTTTTAAAAAATGGTAGTTTGAGTACCTTGCTCTTACAAGAGACTTGATTTCTGATATTGAGATAGAGAGGATGGACCAATGGTGGAGGGAGGTTTGCTTTTAATTTATCTATCTGTCTGTCTATCTATCTATCTACCTACCTACCTACCTTTTTTTGTTGTTGTTGTTGTTGTTTTTTGTTTGGTTGGGATTTTTTTTTTTTTTGTTTAATGAAGAATATTCAGATACCTGGCTCCTCGTTTGGATTCTTTCTTTTTTTTCCATACTGGTATTAATAATAGTAATATTTTATCACACTCTTTAGGTCTAACTAACATAGGTCTCTTCTATGAATATTCTCCACAGTGGATGAGAGAAAAACGTAGAAATCCCTTTGGTGCTGTTGCTGCCAAGAGAGACTTGATAGAAGTGTCTAATGAATAGACCTGTAGATTAAAATACATCTCTAAAAATTTATGTATTTTGGCAAAGTGTTTTATTGTACTACACTACACTGCAATCAGAGGTATGGAAAAGACTTGTGATCTTACAATCTGACTTTAAGAGAATAGTAATGCTCTTTTAAAAAAGCAAATACATCATTCTCTAAGATAAATTTTAAATCAATGATCATTATGTTATAGTAAGAGGAGGTTAATCTCAGGTCACCTATCATAGACATTCTTTACATCACAGGAGTTATAAACAACTAAGATCATTTTAAACTTGCCTGAGTGACCATCTTGCATTCAGTATAACAGTAAGAGTTTCTGCAGGCTCAGGAATTGCCCAAACCTGATTTCTGACCCCACAGACTCATTATCTTGTCCTACTGAGAACTGTTGTCGGCCTTTTAAAGCCTGTTTTAGTACTGATATAAGAAAACAGTTCTGGGTTAAATCTGTTGTTATCTGTGTGTTTGGGCTTCTTTCTTTCTTTCTTTCTTTCTTTCTTTCTTTCTTTCTTTCTTTCTCTCTTTCTCTCTTTCTCTCTTTCTCTCTTTCTCTCTTTCTCTCTTTCTCTCTTTCTCTTTCTTTCTTGCTTTCTTTCTCGCTTTCTTTCTTTCTTTCTCTCAAGTTGCTTGTTAAAGTGACTGATCTTTTACTTAAATGTAGTGAAATTACATTTCCTGTTGAATACACTGTATGAAAGGGAATGAGACCACTCTTCTGTCCTCCCTGAATTTTTCTAGCTTTCATCTGCTACATGTATATTGATACACTGTGCCTTTAACTTTTTGTTAGTTTTTTTTTCTCCAGGGGAGGCATTTGACTATGAATTTACTTAAAGCAAGTGAGTCCAAAGGAATTTTGTGTATCAGGTAGCCCCACAAAAAGTGGCTTATATAGTATTATGCATGTGCCAATAGTAATTTGAGAAAGAAATGTTCTTTTTTGAGGTCTTAAAATATGATCTGAGCCAATAGGCTCCATTGGGAAAGCATCTGTAACATTTGCGACCATAACTTAAATTTGATTTGTCTTAAATGGTTTCCCCTTCTACTCTGCACACATTTTGAGATTAGTGTTTCTGATTCTGTTGGTTTATACTGTTCTGAATCACAAGGCTGATCTTCTAGTTCTCTGTTTGGTCATGTTCTCCTGTACAAAACACAAGTCCTCTTTTGTGGCAGACTATGAAACACTTCTTGGAGTTTTAGTTTAATGAAAATCTTTATTGCTTTGGAAGCAGAAAGAATTGTAAGCTACTAATTTCTTTGAGATTGATCAAATGATCAGTCTTTAAGAATGATTCTTTATATTACTGCAGTGGGCTATTAATATTTTCTTCTATGACAACTAGGTAAAGCAGACAAGTGCAGTACTAATCTCAGGTAATCTGTTCAGTGCTGTTGAAAAATACACAGAGCAGGCAGTTTCTGCCTCAGCAATGCACTGTGAGATACCCAAGAAGGAAAACAAAGTCAACTTGGTTTTAATTGTTCAGTTTGGTTGTCTTGAAATAGCCGTTGAGTTAGGAATCTCTAGAGGGTTTTCAGTTGAAAAAAGCTTCAGGAATAGGCTTGGAAAATTCTATGCAGGCTCTGGGTTACTGTCCTTGTGCATTTTACCTGCAGCTGCTGCAGAGTTTTCCAGCGCAGCCACCCAAGTGGCCTTTGGTCAGCCATTCTCACCCAGTGGCAGTGAAGGAGCAGAGCTGTCTGTTCCTCAGAGTGCAGGGACTTCTGCAGCGCAGTCTTCCTTTGAGTCATACATCTTTATTTTCTCTTTGGCAGCGGCCTCCCAGTACTAACGGTCATTATTAATTTCTACAAACAAAGCAAAATTGCTTTTTATGGATTGTTTCTCAGCTGCTGATCAGATGGACAAGGTTCTTGCGCAAATGAATGTCAATTTGAAGGGCAGTACATCTAGCTGGGATCTAGATGTACTTAAGCCACTACTGATCCAAATCTGTGTCCCACTCAGTCCAGGCTGGTAAAATACACTGATTTTAATATACATTGCTCCAGCAGCTGGAGTCTGTGATTTGTGCTTCATTTCGGACCTAAGTCTTATAGCTGAAGAGAAATCTTGCAGAAAGAGTGGTAGTGAGCAGGAATGTCTCTGTGGCTGCCCTTCAGAGAGTAACTGAATGAGGGCAGATGGTTCTTGTCTCCAGCAACCAATGCCACCCAAGTCAGCAGGTATATTTTGCTTTGCAGTGCTCTCTGGTGTACTCTGCGGTTGTTAGAAGACCTGGCATAGCCAAATGCAGTGTATCCAATACAGATGGATTGTACTGGGCTCTTTGGTAGTTGTACAGGTTTGGGCTGTTCAAGCAAATCTGGCAATGAAAGAGGCTTATAAGAAATAGTGAGAGAGACTTTTTAGCAGTGCATCTTGTGATAGGACAAGGGGTAATGGTTTTAAACTAAAAGAGTAGAGTTTGACTAGAAATAAAGGAGACATTTTTTATGCTGAGGGTGATGAAACTCTAGAACAGGTTGTCCAGAGAGGTGGTAGATGCCCCATTCCTGAGGACAGTCAAGGTCAGGTTGCGTTGGGCTCTGAGCAGGCTGATATAGCTGAAGCTGACCCTGCTTGTTGCAGGGGGGTTGGACTGACCTTGAACATGTCTTCCAACTCAAACCATCCTATCACTCTGTAGTGATTTTCCTGAAAATCCAGAACAGGAGCATTTGAGCAGTTGAAGACCGGAAGCATAGTAAAGTACCTTTGAAGAATCTTAAAAATAACTGTTGGGAGCTTATAAGTATGTGAATTCTAAATAAAAAAAAAAACAGATGCATACTGG
Organism: Haemorhous mexicanus; assembly: GCF_027477595.1. NCBI lineage: Eukaryota > Metazoa > Chordata > Aves > Passeriformes > Fringillidae > Haemorhous > Haemorhous mexicanus. The sequence continues at coordinate 135,544,999 of NC_082341.1, forward strand.
ATAAATAAAAATTGGAGTAGGCACCTGTCTAATGTTAGCTCCCAAAATGATCAAAATGAAACATTCTGGCTTGCATTGCTTGTCCCTACAGACAAGTGACATGGGAAGGATGAAAGTCAACTATTTTCCCTGAAAAACATTTTCAGCTGTGATGCAATAACTGGGCTGTTGTTTGCTGCAAGCATCACTGCAACTGTGGGTAAACTGTGTAAACTCAGCTGCTCTTCTGAAAGCAAAATGTAACTGCTGTAAAAAAGGCCTTAATCTAGGAATTAAATAGGATAGTAAACTTGAGAAATGTAAGCTTTTTGCTGACCTTGCTTGCCCTCCAGGTGTTTATATCCAAGTACTTTGTGCTCAATAAGGATGACTTGTTGGTAAATGTGGATTAAGGGGTGTAGGGTTATTGTTGCCATCAGATGTGTTTCAGGGAATAACTGGGATGTTGTCACAGAGAAGCAGAACCAAAACGTAAGTTTAGTCACACGTGGTGAAATCATCATCCTGAAAGGATCAGCACTTCATGAAGAAGTCAAAGATGCTTTTGAATGAAGGAGCATTAGTAACTTCACGTGAACTCTATTTTCATCAATTGCCTCTGCTTGCAAGCTGGTGTATGTAATAAAACTGAAACTAAGTGTGAATGATCCTTCAGTACTGGTTCCATTTTAACTTGGAATTGCTTTTAATTAATCAAGAGACTGACATTTGCAACATCTGGATTTACTGAAGGATGCAGAGGCTTCATTTTTTACTCACACTAGTAACAGTCAGAGTCCCAAATGTTTGATAGTTGCTTTTTTCATGCTGTGGATAAAGCCCTCTGAATTTGATGTAGTTATGACTGAGCAATTGTTTGGGTTTGAAAACCAACATTTATAGCTAAATCAAAGTAGACTGCTCCAAGTGCTTTGTTTCTTCAAGCTTTTGTCTCCTCAATGGTTGGTCTTGTGACTAGAAACAGTTTAAGAAACAGTTTAAGGCCACATTCCCAGAGCTTGTGCTGGAGGAAGAACCAAAGCCAGAGATGTCTTAATTGGAGGAAGAACCAAAGCCAGAGATGTCTTATTTCCCTGAGCTCTGCTAATTTTGTTGTGTACCAGGCATAACTTGTCCAGCAAAGCCAGGAGGAGTTTGTGGCTGTCGCCTGCAATAGCAGAAGCATAGAGGGAGCAGTGGGGGTATGGAAGTGAAGCTGTAGTCCCTCTGGACTCTGGCTGAAGTCACTGTGTGCTTCCTGAGCTCAGGTGCAGTCACTTACCTGAGCCTGGTGTGTTCTTGTCAGTGCTGATGGGTTGGTTTTCTCAGAGTCAGGTACTTTGGAGTTTGGGAGCTGGCACCTGTGTGTTCACTTGGCCTTTTGCAATCTGAACTGTGCAGAAGTATTTAAGATCAAGGAGGAAACTCCTGTCTCTTTTATTTCCTCCCATACTTTCTTGGCATAATCTAATCTCTGAGTATTATTGTTCAGGTGCAGTATCAGAATCATGTGTAAAGTCAGGGAGATGTCTTAACATTTGTAGAGAGGGCTGATCACATTCTGTCACTGTCATCTCTATATAATTAGTGTGTTTACTCTATGGTATATTTTGGGGGAGATGATTGCTTGGGATTTTTGTTGGTGGTTTGCTTTTTGTTTGTTTTTTCTTTTTCACTTTGATTGCCAGTTGGCATTTTGTAATGTGACCATTTGCTTCAGTGCAGCAAGCTTTTGGTCTTCTGCTCTTGGTAGTGTCAGAAGAAAGGGCTGAGTGGTTATGCTAATGTCTTTCATGTGGCAACTGAAGCACTTGGAGGTGTCACTTCTGGGTCCCTCCTCTTCCAATTGTTGGTTCTTTTTGGCTGTAGTTGTAAGGCATGTTTCTGTCAGTGTGTCTGTGCAGTGAGTAGCACGGAGGACCCTGATAACAGGGCTGTGTTGAACATTGCTCAAAATAATTTTTTTTTTAAAATTAAAAATAAATTAATAGTGATATATGTCTGTTGTCCTAGCTGGCTTTTTTATCCCACAATAGCAAAACGGTTTGATAATTTTTATCTTTTAAATGGTAGTAAAAAGTAATTAGAAGTTAAATACAGAATCAGATCTGCCTAATGCATGGTAAGTGTAGTGCTTCATGATCAAATGTGTGCTGCACTGGGGAGTAGCTTTGATGAAAAAGTGGTGCTGGAGCTTTCTTCCACATCAGAAAAAGGTCTGGTTTTGCTAATTTATTTCTCAAAATTGGCCAAAACCCAGATTTTTCTCAAGCTCTTTGAGTAAAGTGTATTTTTCTTGCTAGCAGTCTGTTACATTAAAACTTTTTAAGATTTTTTCTTTCTTTCTTTTATCTTTTTTTTTTTTCACATTTCATTGCATTCTGCGTTGGATGGTGACCCCAATTGTACATTGCCATTGAACTGTAGACACTTGTTTCTAATGCTGATATGTTGGACTACAGTGTGATATTTGAGTACCAGTATTATGCTCTAGTGAACATGATGAAATCATAAATGACGTACTTCATAATATATCTCATTGAAATTAATATCTTTTCCCACCCTTAATATAAGTAAAGAAATATGTGCATCATAAAAATAATTTTTCTGTCAATTGTAATGAGAAATTCTTGATCCTTCACTATTTGGTATAGTTGCATTTACAATTTTTTGTTGTTTTGGAAACGGAAGATTCAGTGGGTGTATCCTACAATAAGGAGGGGAAAGACTAAAATAAAAGTTCTTAACAAATCTAGCAATATGTTGACCAGACTTCTCAGCTTCACAATACCACTTTATTGGTTTTTACTGTAGCAGTATGAGGAACTTACCTTTTCTTGTGATTGTAGAGAAAGACTGTATGAAAAAACATGACAAATTAAATACTCAAAAGTTGCAGTTATTTTAATCTGGAAATTTTGTTTATTAATATGCTTAGATATCTTATATTCAGCATTGCTGAATGATTATTGACTTAATTTGGAATTATTGTGCTACTTATCGTTTGTACACTGGGATTGTAGATGTATGAAGTAAAGTAGCTAAAATGGTTGGATACTTTTGAAAATGTTGGTATTGCCCTTTTTTTGTCTTTTTCTTTAAGGTGTTTAATGTGCATAACTTTTCTCTGAACCTGCTGATTTAAAATGACAGATTTTGTTCCATATGCAAAGCAAAAAGTGCTTTGTAAATGTGTGGTTGTAGAGGCATATTATTCTTGTCATATATGAAAATGCTGAGAATTTAACTTAAAAGTTTCTGAGGTGGTATATAATATATATGTAGCTGCAAATATCTGGTGCAATTTATGTTAAAATTCAGTAGAAAAGTTCTTCTGTTGAACTCCTGTTACACATTACATAATTAGATACTAAGGTTGCTTAATTTGGTGGTTCATTTTGGCAAATGTCCTGACCCTTAGTAGTGTAATGTGTAGTTGTCTTTAAAACTGAGATTTAATTGTTGGAAGGAGAAACTCAAAGTATTTAGATTTTCTGGCCAAAATCTAGAGCACACACGTGTTCTGTAGGACTGAACAGCCTTCTGCTGGAACGCTGCTTGGAGGCACATCAGGAAGTACCTGCAAGTGCCAGATGCATGGCAGTGGGATTCCTTTTGGCTTTCCCAGGAGTAGCAGACCAGCCTTTGTCAGTAACAGCCCTGTACTGACTGTCGCTAACAGGACTTGGTTTGTTCCTTGGTTATAATGTCTGTCCATCAATTTCAGCAGCTCTTGCTGTTCAGAGGTGTGGATTGATCATTTGCTCATGGCTCATACCTTCTGTCATAGGCTTCCTCCTGGCAGGCAGATGGGTTTCATCACTTGGCTGGATGCAGTCTGCTAGTCTTTCAGTAAAAACTCAGAAGGAAAATATATAACATCCAATTTGTGGGAATGATTTAACTTAATACAGCATGTAAGATCTCTTGTTGAACATGTTTTCTAAAAGAAACTTAGTTTAGAGCTTTGGGTGCAAGAAGTTTAAGCATAAGTACTGAAGAGGTTGTGAGAGAAGATTTCTGTGATTGTGTTGCTTCCTTAAAAAGGGGGCCCTTTTCACCTGTAGGAAAGGCTGACACAAAAATCTGCAATTCTGAAGAGATTGTGTCTCAGTAGTTTACGAATTTTGTGAAATGGTACAAGATACCTGTCTCACTTTTTGCACTAGGACAATAGTGGATTGGAATGAAGTTGAACATAAAAAAACCAGGTAATGTAATTGTAACCCTATTCTTGTATGTGTTGATTTATTTTTGCAAAATCATTCCCTCCCCCTCCCCTCAGTTGTCTTTCAACATTATCAGTTGGCTATAGCTATACATTTTTTCATTTAATGTAATATGAACAACACTGTATTTTGTTGTCACTGTTCCCTAACTGCCTTCCATTCATTATTTCTTCAATTCTCATCTAAAAATCCCACTGAATTCCTATCTTTTGCCTCTGAAAAGATAATGCACTCCCTTTTGAGAACTGTATTTTCCATGCTTATTAAGAAGAATAGTATCAGCTGTTGTGTGGCTAAGGCATTGTTCAGTGCTTGTGGGGTTTTTTGTTAATCTCATTTTTGTCTGGACCACACCACTTCTTAGAGAAGTAGCTGGCTGATCATTTCTGTGGTTTTGCTGATACAGTATTTGGATACAGAATTGGGATACAATATCCAGCACATGGATTATGGTGTGATTCTTCAGGATTATTGCCATCCATTTCAGCAGCAGCTGTGGAATAAGAATATATCAAGGTAGCCTGTTCCTGTTCTGAGGCTTGGAGGTGAAGAAAGAGGGAAGAGTGGCTCCTTCTGCTGCTTCCTTTCTGTGTTAAGCTGTACTACTTCCCCCATACTGACTATAAATAGGGTATGAACTTCTGCCAAATGGGGAACTGTGGCTGCAATGTCTCTTGGAATGTTTGGACTTTCTCAGTCTTAATCTTTAGAGAGTTCTTAAAACTTTTCACTTCCTATTATGTCTACATAAGTCAGTATCACTACTAGAGCCTATATGGTCATAGGTCACGAATTTCAGTATGTATCTTCAGTTGTAGAAAATCAAAATAGTTCTTCTGAAGTCGGTAAAACAGCTCAGGTGTTTCTTGTGGTGTTTTAGACTTTTTGGTCCAAGTAATAACATTAACAATAATAAATAAATAAATAAAACTTTATATCCATGTTGTGTTGTACTCTTCTTTTCCTTAGTTTTATGATTCACAAGGCTAATTTTAAGGGCTTTATAATGAAAACGATAGCTTCAACTGCGTGTGTTCCCAAACCCAAGATTTTCCAACTGATTAAATGTTCTCCCAGATGAGGAATTATGACAATTCTAAAAAAGCAGTCTTTGAGGAATGTCTGCTTTTCTGCTTCACTCTTTAAGATCATTAAGCTTGTATTTCCCCACCCCTCCTCCTTATCTTTATAAGTGATGGAAGAACTCTATGACTTTATTTTTAGGCAGAAATCTCCGCCTCATTTTGCAAGTTCACCTAGCCTCCCAGCCATCCTACTCCACAGCTGTCACAACAAACTTTTTTCCAGTGCTATTAAATGTATCAGACATCACTCTGCAGCATGTTAGTTTATTACCCTGGGGCTTTTCAGTCTATTCTCATGTCATCAAAACCACTGTGTGATTTCAAGATTTCCTCCAGTCCCTGAAGGAAAATCAAATGGTGGTTAGGAAACTGATAGATACTCTGCAGATATAGCAGATCTCTAGCAATTAAGTGGTTAATAGCCTCAATTTATTGTTTTCATTCCTCATTTCCCATATCCATGACTTCTGTGAACTCTCTGTATCCTTTTGTCTGTATTTTCAGCTGGGATTTGGGAAAACCGTGCCACACTGGAGAAGAAACAGTGCTCTAGCTTTTTTTGTCCTATTTTTATGCCCTCTGCTCGTCTTTCTGTTATCTGATTGCTGTAGACAGTAATCAATCAGACAGTAATCAATCTCTCATCTGATTTTTTTTTCCTTTTCCTCTTATTCTTTTCCATCTGTAACATTTAAGTAATTTCTATTGTGATGTTTTTAATGGTGGAAATGCCAGTAAGCCTGAATAAAGTTTGGATGTGCTCTTCTTTTATATAAGGGCACCATTAAAAGATGAAAATCCCAATGAGCTTGCACTTTAGCATCAAAGACAGCAGTTAGGTACAGACAAGTTGGCCACAAAATAAGTAGAAGTATCCTTAAAGTAGCCAGTAATAAATGTATTTTCTGACGGCCTCTGCACTACCTGGATTATACTGTATTGTACATTTCATTCTTTCATACTAATTTGAGTTGGAAAAGACTTGTTTTCTGCCTTCAGTTTATCTTTTTCTTCTACATACCTAGAAACTTTCTCCTTTGATTTTTTAAAAGCCTTTCAGCTTGTGTCTCTGGTCTCCTTTCATATTCCAAATCACACATCTAGTTTGAAAGATATCTTTTGAGGTCTAGTCCAAAGTGCCTTTTTAAGCAGGATCAGCTGCAGAAGGTTGTCCAGATCCTGGACAACCATGACATTTCTTGCCTAGACAGATTTGGAATATGTCCCTGTATGGACACTTCACAACCTCTCTGGGCAACTTCTTCCAGTGTTTGACTACCCTTACTTAAAAATAAATAAATAAATAAATAAATAAATGGTGCATTCTTGTGTTCAGGTGGAATTTAATATATTTCAGTTTGTTTCCATTGACTCTTGTTCTGTTGGTGGGTACCACTGGAAAGAGCCTGGCTCTGTCTTCTTTGTTCCCTCCCATCAGGTATTTCTATCCCCTGATTAATCCCTCCCTCACCTTCTGGAGAAAAAAATATTTTCTTCTCTAGGCTGGACAGTTAAAGCTCTCTCAACCTCTCCTAATAGGAATACTGGATATTCCTTCTTCATCATCTTTGTGGCCCTTTGTTGCACTCTCCAGCATGTCCACATCTCTCTCATCGTTTCACATACTGGGAAGCCCAGGAATGAAGAAATAATTCAGGTCTGGCTTCTCTAATGCTGACTAGAGGGGAAAGATCACATCCCTCTGCCTGCTGGCAATGCTCTTGATGGGCTGTTGGTCTTTGCCAACCTGAGGTTTTGCTGACTCATTCTCTGCCAGCTCCTTTCCAGCTGGATATCCCCAGCTGTCTTAGTGCATGGGGGTTAGTCTTCCCCAGATGCAGGACTTGTTGAACTTACAAGGTTCCTGCCTGCCTGCCTGCCTCCTCGCACAACCATCGAGTACACAGCCACTCCTCCCAGCCTTCCCATCATCGGAGGCCACCCTCTGTCCAAGCAACCAGATTATTAATGGAGATTTATAAAAGTTCTGGACCAGGTATGGACTTTTAGGGATCACCACTAGCTACCATCTGCCAGCTAGATGTCACTTAGAATCCTCTGAGCTTGTTTGTTCAGTTGATTTTCAATCGACCTCACTGTCTGCTCATCCAGCCTATACTTCATCAGCTTCCCTGAGACTTTTATGGAGACTGTCAACTGCCTTACTAATGTAAAAGAGAAACAAATCCACTGCTCTGTCCTCATCTACCAAGCCAGCAATTTTGTCCTAGATGGGCATCATGTTGATTATGCAATTTCCCCTTTGTAAATCCATGATAACTATTCTGAGTCACCTTCTTGTCCTTCATATGTGTGAAAGTAATTTTCAGGATTTTTCTACTGTCCGCTTGCCAGAGCTTGATGTGAGGCTGACTGGTCTGTAGTTCTTATTGTTGTACATTTTATTTCTTGCCCTTCTCAAAGATAGGAGTGGCATGACAAGAATGGCCCCACAATGATGTCAGCTCTCAATATTTGTGGGTGCAACCCATGAGGTCCCATGGATTTATGTATATACAGTTTCTTTAAGTGCCACCTCACTTTAGTGAGTCTTCCTCACTCCAGACTTTCCGTTTTAAATGTCTGTTAGGATTTTGCAGGGAAAATCTCTCTTTCTGTGAACTATATTCAGAGCATTCCCTTCTTTCTGTATGGACCCAGGTACTACCATGGCTGGTTGCCCTCTTTCTGCTTCATGGACAATAAAACACATTGGACAATTTTGATTGCCCTGTTATTTTTTATTAATTTGGCTGGCACTGTGGGGTTTATTTGCTGAGTCTTAACTAGTTAGATGTGAAAAAATAAGTAATCTCCTTTGCTAGATGATTCACTGGGGTGATAAAGTTGCAGAGACTGGGAAAACACATGTGTGATTCTTTCCCTGGACTAGCAGTGGAGTGATTCTTGTATTGCAGTCTGAGTATGATGTTATTTTACCCAGCAGGGAAATATTTCAGATAGCTGCTTTTAAACAGATTATGCTGGAGTATTCAAGGAAAGCATAATAAATTACATTCCTTTTTTTTTTTTTTTTTTTTTTTGTTCTTGACCAGGGTTTGAAATGAGTTATATTCCTCTTACAGTGCATTGGAGGCAGTGAAATGTTGTGCAACGCAAAAGTGTTACATCCACAAAAGTTGTGGAAACGTGTCTGTTCTCAGTGTTGAGTGGGAAATTCCTGGAAGAAGTATATCTCTTAAATGCAGGTCCTCTGGGGCAGCCTTTGGAGTGAGGATGCTGCTGGTTTTGAATGAGGCTAGGAAGAATAAAGAAACCATTTCTTAGTTAAGGGAAATGTGATAACTGCAGTTGCATCTGTCCATTGAAAAAAAGTCGTGAAGTTGGTAGCTGGGGACTCTTTGAGGTGGCCAGTGCTATTTAGATAATCCCTCTGTGTCTTCTGTGTAACAGCTAAGTGTATCTGCTTTTTCTGGTAGATTTTGCGAACCCTTAAACAAACAGATCCCCAGACATTAAGTCTTTGAAACTAAGTCTGCAGAATTGTTTTACTCCATTCAGCACTTATCCTTTTTTTTGCTGGCTCCTTTGTGCGTGATGAACTTCACAAAAATCACAGAACGAGCATGATCATCCTGAGAAAATGACTGATGTCTCTAGAAGAGGATGTCTAAGAGCATGTAATTAACTGGTTAAGGGAAAGTACATGAAGAAAGTGCAGAGCATAGCAATAAAAATACACCAATACTCTCTGCGTAGTATAACCACAAATAAACAGTAACTCAGACTATAAAAGGCATTTTGCAGTTCTCATGCAGTGTCCTGAGATAACCCAAGTCTTCTGCTCCTGGTTGTGTAAGACCTTTGCCCTGTCTGTCTCAGAGAAATCTCTGTGATAGATTTATCATTCACTGATTAAATCAATGATGATTTTTTGTCAATTTGCACAAACGATGCTTCACTGTGAAGAACTTATTACTTCCTTGATCTCAAGCTTAGGGGACATTTGAATAGTTAAGGAGAATACCTTATTATTCCTCTATTGCTAAAGCTATTGTTTAAATTGCTGTTTGTGAAAAGACCCATAAAGTCTATGGAAGGCTGGCAGTTTGTGTTGGTTATCATATGAGCTAGGCTTGATCACTCCAAAATGATTGCGTGAGTGGTTTTTTGTGGGTATTGGGGTGTTTTAGTTTATTTGTTTCTGAATTCTGGTGGTTTTTGGATCCTGGAAATGTGGTTAGTACTTTGACTCTTTCTGTGTTTTACTTCTGCATTGCACAGCCAGTGTTTCACATGGCATTTTCTGGATGCATGCCTGGTGGCTGTTTCAGATGGCGTCCTATGGGTGCATGCCTGGTGGGTTATCCCCCCCCCCCCCCCTTTTTGGGGGCTGATCAGAAGCTCTCATAAATGTTATGGGTTGCCCCTTCCCACAGACAGCACAGGGAGACAGGGCATGGGGGTTTTGGTCAGTTCATCACTGAGATTTTCTTCTGCTCCTCAGGGAGAGGAGTCCTTCCCCTGTGAGGCCATGGGGTCCCTCCCACAGGAGGCAGCTCTCTGTGAACTTCCCCGGTGTGGGTGCACTCCCATGAGCAGCAGCCAAACCATGCCTGCTGCACCGTGAGTCCCTCCCACAGGCACACAGACCTCCCAAAACTGCTGTGGTGTGGTCACTCTTCCACGGGGTGCAGAACTGCAAGGACAGGTTCTCCAGCCTGGAGCAGGGGCCTGCTCTCTCCACTGGGTCTCCCACTGGATCACAGCCTCCTCCAGGCATCCACCCACTCTGGTGTGGGCACCTCCCCATGGGCTGTGGGTGGATCTCTGCATCCCTCATGGATGCCCATGGGCTATGTGTGGATCTCTGCATCCCTCATGGATGCCCATGGGCTATGTGTGGATCTCTGCATCCCTCATGGATGCCCATGGGCTGCAGGGGCACAGCTGCTTCACCTTGGTCCTCACCAGAGCCTGCAGGGGCACCTGGAGCAGCTCCTCCCCTCCTCCTCCACTGACCTTATCATTGCCATGTTGTTTCCCTCACATGTTCTCACCTCCTTCTCTGATTAGGAGCAAAAAACCTGTGACTTTGTTTGGATTTTTTTCTTAAGTATGCCATCACAGAGGCATTACCAGCCTCTCTCATTGGCCCAGTTTTGGTCAGCAGAATGTCCAACTTCAGAGCCATCAACCATTGGCTCTGCCGGACATGGTGGGAAGCTTCCAGCAGCTTCCCTCAGGGGACATCTTTGTGGCCCCCCTGCTGCCAAAAACCAGGCCATGCCAAAGCAATACAGGTACAAAAACTCATGGGTTCAGGTAAGAACAGTTAAGTGGATGAAAAGAAGTAAAGTGTTATAATAATAATGATGATAAAAAACAAAAAAGCCCAAGAAAAACAAGTGATGCACAGTCCAACTGCATACTACCTGCTGATCAATGCCCAGCCTTTCCCTGAGAAGTGATCAGGCCCTTCCAGTCAATTTCCCCAGTTTGTGTACTCAAACTTGATATGGAATATTCCTTTTGTCAGTGGGTCAGTTGTCCTGGCTGTGCTCCCTCACAGCATCTTGTGCAGCTCCTCATTCACAGAGCATGAGACACTGGAAAGTCCTTGATTTAGGGTAAGCACTACTTAGCAGCAATGAAAACATCAGTGTGTTATCAATGTGATTCTTATGCTGAATCTAAACCAGAGCACTGTATCACTTACTAAGGAGAAAATTATCTCTATCCTAGCCAAAACCAGGCCACTGGAGGCATTGGATCTAAATCTTAAATCTTTTTAGTACAATAGAAAGTACTTTTCTGAATATGAAGATGGAGATCAGGAAGAACTTTTATTCATGAATGGTGTAAGAAAAGTTTTTGTGTGAATGTTTTGTGTAAAGACATTTGATTTGACACTTCTGAAAAGTCTTGCTCCTAACAGAAAGGAGATGCAAAACTCGTCCTGCATGGGAGCAGCCCTGGGTTTTTATTCATTGAAGAATGTGGTTTTTTTTAAGAGATGCAGCATTCCAAGGATATTTCCAAAGACCACAAAGATTGTGTCCAGAGGTCTAAATATCTTTTTCATTTGCTTTCAATAACTCTGTCTTCAAGTTGAGTTTACTTTTCTGCTAGTTCTGATCAAAGCATTTTCATGATAAACTAATTTCTTTTCATTTCATTTCTGTCTGCCAATCCAAATAACTAAAAGTATTGCTGATAGGTGTATGATTTTTTTAACTTTTTTTTTTTTTGCCTCTCCAACAGGCCATCTGTGGAAAAGAAGAAAGAGAAAAAATGAAGCACTTATTTTTAATATTTCTTATGAATTTATTACACCAGTATGCTGGGAAATCTTTGAGAAGAGATGGAAGTTCCCTGAAGTCATTTGAAGACATTAAAAATGAGATAGCTGGCTATACTGATATTGCTAAGGCTATTATTGATCTTGCTGTTCATGGAAAGGCTCAGAACAGATCCTATGAAAGATTAGCAATTTTTGCTGACACCATAGGACCTAGACTCAGTGGTTCAAAAAACTTAGAGGCAGCCATCAAATATATGTTCAGTGCCCTGCAGAAAGATGGGCTGGAAAATGTGCATCTAGAGCCTGTGAAAGTACCACACTGGGAAAGAGGAGAAGAGTTTGCAGTGATGCTGGAACCAAGGAATCATAGCATTGCTATTTTGGGACTTGGGAACAGTATTGCAACTCCTCCAGAAGGTAACACTTCCTTTTGGGATTACATGTGACTTGCTTTTTAGCACAATTAGGTATTGTACCCCTAATAACTTTTCTCAGTGGTCAGACTGTGGTTTTCTTCTTGCTGTAATAGTTCTGCAAAACAAGGTGCTATTTTCCTGGGACTTTCCTATATGGCATGGTTGTGACTGGTGCAGTTTATATTAATACAGTTTGGTTAAACAGCCTTGTAAAATTAGAGTTGATTCCTGAACTTTCCATTAAATTTATACCCTTTTTTTTAACACTGCTGAATGTCATTTGCAAAGATTCTGGTCCTCCATTGTGGTTGGTAGGAAAGAAGTTCTCCATGGGGTGTCAAGTTGACACATGATTTCTCCTTCTCTTCATGTGCCCTATTTTGCCAGGCTCAGCCCTTCACTCCAGTAAAAAACAAAGCAGCAGGAAAAGGAGGTGAGCTTGGAGAGTTCAAGCCCCTCACTAAATATAGCAGTTGGTATTTGTGTGTCCTTCCCTTCTCTGTCTCATGCTCAGCTTGGAATTTACTGCTCACATTGTTTACATGCTCACTTTGTCACCAGTCACTGAACTGTGTGTTGCCTTTTAGATGATCATGTGTGATATGTTACTCAGGAGCAAGAATAACCATTAGCTGTGCTTAACAAGATTCTGGTCTTTTAAACCCCAAAATATTAGATTGCCTACAAACAAAATGATTTATAAGATTCTCTATTTGTACTTATTGATGTGAGGCTTTGAGGATTGTTATTTAAAGGCCAGATGAGAACCTTCTTCTGTGACTGCTCTCCATAAAAAGAATATATTTATTCCTAGACCACTTCAAAAGCATTTGTATTCCTTTATGAGAAAATAAATTTGGTTTAGGAAATAAAAGGTAACATGATACTCATAATTTTTTAGGAGTTGTAAATTTTGGTGATAGTGAGCTTTCTGTTTGAAATGAAACAACATAAAACTGTTAGGTTTAGAAAAAATATATAGCTCGTCAAAATGCAACAAATAAAACTGGGTAATTTAAGATATGCTTGGAATAAATTATACTTGCTTTACAAAACTGCTGCTGTGAATTTTATCTGAGATAGTTCTGTCATATTGAGGTAAAAACATGCCTAAAATGCAAAGCAACTAGAACCATTACTGTCTGTTTGTCCCATGATATATGCAAGGTTTACTGCTTTGATAGGAGGAAATTTAGAGGAAGTTTTAAGCCTACAACTTATTTTGTACTCTTTCCAGTCCTGTTCCAAGCTTCCTAAAAGGTAAGCTAAAATTAAACTTGGTGTTTAGCAAGTGTTGCTGAACCTGAAAAGAGAACCTGCAATTTAATTTTAGCAAACATCTTTACATCCAGAAAAGTCTGTTTTTCACTTCTCTTTCTTACTTGTGTAGTTTGGTTTTTATTTTAGGTTTTACTCCTAGATTTACTTTTTTTATTTTTTTTTTTTTTTTGTGATATACTGAATTTACATGTTAAAAATACTCTGGCTAATTATGTCCTTCTTTTTCATCTGTAAAGATCCTATATCTTGAAAGATATGATTGTATTATCCAGTGCTGGTTCAAAACCCCCACATTAGTCTTTCTCTCACAATTTCACTTTCCTCTGAGATCTGCCATGTTTCTGAAGAGGTATATGTGTTGGCACTAGAAGACTTTATGGCAATGAGATCTTTCACAAAAGAGTGGGTCATTTCTCACACTTCATGGAATAATTTTGATTCAATTACCTTCTGACTCTCCTCTCTCCTACCATTTGTGCCTGTTCTGATTTCTGCTGGTCTCACCTCACTCTATGAGAACTGTGACAGGTTTTTGTGCTTGGGAAGGTTGTGTGGGGTAGCTGGTTCCTGGTGAGCACTTGGCAATTGTTCTTCTAGTCACTGGACCATCCTCCTGGCTGACAGAAAGGTCTCAAAAGAGCTACTCAACACCAACCTCTGCAGGCAAGAGAATTGAAGGCATGCTGTTGGGAAAAATGTCTGTCCTAAAACTCTCACTCATTCCAAGCATGGAATAAAAAAATGTGTTTATTATTATTAAAACCACTGCATTATCGCTTCTGATTGTCACAGTGCCTTATTCCTAATAAAAAGGAACAGAAGGCTGCCGTAAATGGCATCAGAAATAGTTGAACTATTTCCCTCATTGAGGGATTATCAGCAGTTCTGATACATCTTGTTCTAGGCATGAAGTTATGGGGATATGACTCTTCCTGTAATCAGAATAATGCAACTCAACATGAGATGCCTGATGCCAGTTATCCTTTTGTTACAGTACTGTTGTTACATGGGATCAAACTAGGGAGACCTGCTGCTGTGCTGAGCTTTGGCAGAGGGATGTTTTAAAGGCTGAAGGCCTTCTTCAGATGTTGGCTCTATGGTGATTCTTTGCCTCTAAAGCAGACTGTGCAGATGGTTCCTGAAGTTGTTTGCTGTTAGCTTGATAGTTACTACATGTTTTAAGTTAGTGATCCTGTCAGGATAGGTTTCAGACCCCTCCATTTACAAACCACTGTCTTGGTACAGCCCAAACAGATCCCTTCCTTGACACTACTGATGCCTGTTAGAGACAGAGTTGGACTTCTTGTCTTTTAAGGTCTAGGAATGGGGTTAAGATGAGAGGGGCTGACTCCCCCATCCCAGCAGGAGGTACAGGAGACCATTTCTTGCTTTTTCATCTTTTTAGTTATGTCCTGTATTCCCCTCTTCCCATGATTTGGCCCCAGGCTTGTAACATGAGAAGCTAAGAAAATAGGAGACATTGGCAGAAACTTATAACTTGGTGCTGGACTTGGTGGCCTTTGGTTCTCTCAGAGCCCCTCCTGAAACTCAGCACCCCAAGCAAGTGCTCAGGAGGGCTCTTCATTACCATAGCAATAGTCTAAGGGCAATTAGAAACCTGGTGTCCTTGGGGTTGCTTTATGATGCTTGTATCCCCAGTTGTCTGTTCTGTTTATGCTGGATATTAAGTTCTGCAACTTTAAGACTGGTTCTGAGAGTGAAGAAGGAGGAAAAGAAGTGCACAGTTTGTTTGCAGAAATTGCACTCACTCCTCTGCATTCCTGCTCCTGGACTGTATTGTCTGCAGCACAGAAAGACAGCACAAGAGAGCTCTTCTTTTCTTTTTAGTTAAGTTTTTTATAGCTAGCTGAGGCAGAGAAGTTCCCTGGACTGTGTTTTTTTCTTTTTCTTGAAACTGCTCATACCTGCTCTGGACTGAAAACCCAGAAAAAACACTGGTAGCTCACACCTGTTGCCCATCAGGGGCTGGGACACAGCATTCTCCATCACAGGAGGGACTGATAAGAGACTGAGCGAGCTGAGTTACACCCCGCAACAAGGACTTTCTGAATTTGCTATCTCTTCAGAACAGCGAGAGGTTTTTTTTTTATTATTATTCATTTTTTATGCTTGTGAATACTTTGCTTGTTAAATAAACAGTATCTTCTACTTTTCTCCAAGGAAATATTTTCCTGAACCAGTTGGGGGAGGGGCCACTTCCTTTCTAGAGGGATCCCATTCAGAGGTTTTCCCCCAAATTTGCCTAAACCAAGACAGCTGGCTTTGGATTTTGGAAATTCAGGGTTTAATTTCCCTTCTGTCCGTGGAAATTCAAACCAGTGTTTCCTAAGAGTGACCCAATGGCTAGAGCACATGCTGAGGTTGGTTCCTTTCCATTTCAGCATACACCGTGCAAGTGTAGAAAAAATCCACAATCTTTCAGGGCAGAACAGGAAGCCCTAAATAGTAGCAGTATTTTTAGCTATGAAGTCTAAGCCAGTCCATTGACTCCAGGATACCAGGAGTGTCTCTTCCTGCAGGTCTTCTAACTCATGCCTATGGCATTGAAACCCTATTGGGATGTGCAGAGAGCTTTTCTCATTTATTTGATTTTATAAGATTTGCCCACTTTGGCTCAGATACTGAACAGTTGGATGATGTGCAGGAGGCTTTTCAGTACCTTGTGATCTTGTGGATAAAATCCTACTTTCTTCTTCATGACTGGGAAATATGCCAAGATGTCAAGTTCCCAGATTCCATCTGATTTACACAGCAAAAAAGGAGAGTACAGAAAAGGTTAGATTTTTCTATTGAAGAGGAAAAACCTCCAACATTCTCCCTCTCCAAGTGTATTCCAAGATATGAAGGTGTTGGGTCAAAGAGAAAGTTTTCACTTCCTTTGATCTCTTTATAAGGAGGGAGTAACTTCACTGCCCTCTTTAGTGACAGGGAGAGAAGAAACATGAAACAGAGTGACCTGGATTTCCAGAAATCAACAGGGGCTGAAATTAGTCATCACCTTGAAGAAATGGATTCCTAGGTAGCAAACAGGATTGAATGATAGAAAGTGCTTGGTTTTGGGAGCTAGAAAAGTGGAGATTTACCATATTTAGACAATGTCCTTGTCTCATTTTCAGTGTTTCAACATTGGCAAAACATAGATATATATATATATATAGAGAGAGAGAGGCTGTGTTGATTTCTGGTGGTACTGATTATATCCCCCAAATATAATTGTTGCTTTGAGAATCCCGTAATTGAAGGAAAGTGGTAGTTTAGCAGATGTTTGACCATAAAGTATCAAAGAGTTCATTTTTTTGCATGTGTTTTAAAGTGTACTTTTTTTACCCTGATGGGTGACCATGCCCTTTAATTTTAAATACTGACAAGCAGAACCAACTTCAGAGCAGGCTGCCCTGAAATGTTTCCTCAAAAAAAGGAACAGTCTCTGTTTTTTTATATACTGTTGGTTGCAGCAAAACTGAAATAATATAAATATGAAGATGATGCACAGGCAGACTTTTTCCTAGCTTTTGTGTTCACGTTATGGGGATTTTTTTTGTTTAACTGTTCACATTTGGTCCAGCTGTGCTCTTATAGGTGATAGGAGCTTTGCAGTTACATAATATGAAACAATTCCAGCCTGTTCTGTATAAAATGGGAATAATGCATTTTGCTTGAAGTTTATGGTGTGGTCTGTTGCTGTCAGTCCACCATTTTATTAAATCAGGAATGCTGCTGAAACAAGTGGTCTAGCTCCTGTCCTTGTTGATGCATTTTGTCCTCAGTGTTGATCATCCTCTTTTTATCTCAGTGGTGAAGTGGATTAGGGGATTCAGCTAGATAAACAAAAGGCCAACAAAAAAGTTATTTTTAATGTGTATCAGAGGATTTACCCTTAAGTTGCCAGCATCTTGGATGACCACTGATCTCCTGGAAGAAAAGTGATGCTTCTGGAGGGACTTGGGTACCCGTTTGATGAGGGGTTTAGTGCTGAGAACAGGAGTTGGAGAGAGTCACAGGCATGAGAGCACAGTGCACAGCAAAGCCCTCCTGTCTTCACTGGATTCCTCTTCTTTCATGTGTGAGGAACTATTGATGGACATCTTGAGACCATGAGCCTCAGTACTGCGTACCTGGATTGTTTATCATTACTTAGAGTAGCAATGTTTGTACTGTGGTAATTATGCTACTGTTTTTGGTGGAACATAGAAGGTGACATTCATGAAGGACTTCAGACACTGTGGTGTTCAGTGGCACAGCATCTGGGCTAGAAGTTAGTGCAGTGGCATTTCAAAGACTTAGAGAGCAGAAGTATCTGCATGGCTTTGAGGTGGACATGCTGTCTGGGGAGAACATGGGCTCCAGTTGCTACTTTAACCAATGTTCAGGTGAACTGTGTGGATTGCCAGTGATAAAGAAGTGGATTTTCTGGTCTTGTCCTTTTGCAGTGTCACTGAGTTGAGGGTGGTTACCTCAAGGATGTTAAGGCCAGGCTGAAGCTTCTGAAGGCAGGATTTGAATTTGATTTTCTGCATGTGTAGGGTATGTAGATGCAGCTGGATGGCCACATTACCTTCATCCCAAGGGACAGCCAGCAGTGACTGGCACCTTTGACTCACTAAGGAGAGAATGGTTGTCCTCAGCTCTTCCTGCCTTGAGCACCTGTGTTCTCAGAAACTGATTTTTGTGGATCTTGCTTTTGGGTGTCTGATTCTCCCTATACATTGCATAGCAAGCCTGTGCTCTGTCCGGGGCTGCTCCTGGGAGAGAGAACCTAACCTGTTGCCCCACTCTTTTGGCATCCAAGGCTGTGCTGGGGGTTGGGACAAACCCATTTTCTCCTAGGATTTGTGCTGCACAGTAAGCTACATGTCATTGAAACCTACCTGTTCAAAAGAGATCCAGTACTTGCTGGAAATTTTGTCATATTAGTCAAAAACCTAACTATTATATAGTGTATATTTTTCTCAGTGTTCTTAAGGAATGGTACAATATGTTTAGTCTCTGTGCAAAGCATCAGAGCTGAATAGCCTCATATCCTTTTTTATAACTGTCCTATGTAATTTTATTTTCATGAAGTAATTCTCTTTGCTGTTCCACAGAGTAGGAAGGTCACATTTTCCAGAAGTATTTTCATATTTTACAAAATCCTTCTTGCTGATAAAACCCTCTTCTTCATTTCACAGTTCCCTTAAAATATTTAGTATTTACTTCAGATTGTAATTATTATATTACTACATATTTATATGTATGGACAGAGAAAATGTGTTTCTAGGTGTTAGAATATTTCAGATTTTCAGTACATGCTAATAATTTTTGAATGAGGAAAAAAAAAGGAGTGATGATATTAATCTTTCATTTGCTTCAGCCTGACACAAAGCCTTAATTGGATGAGGTCATTAGAGACAAAGAATTTGGGTCTGTTTTTCTAAAAATCTAGTTGAAGTCTGTATATAATTTCAGGAAAGCTGAACTAATTCCTGGAGAGTGTTAGAAAGCAACATGTTTTTAAGAGAGGTATGCTAGAAGTTGAGAAGTTGAGAAGTTGATTTTAGAGCACATTGAACTTAAAAAAGGATTTAATGCCAGGTCCCTAATCTTAGCTTTGAAGCATATATTTGCATTGTCCCTCCACTCCCCAAGACCTTCTTTCCTTTGACCTGTCCCATCAACCACCTTACCTCCAGACATACATACCAACCTTTGTATCATATAACCCATGCAAAAAAATTCTAGGCTCTGTGAAAGCAGCTGCCTTGCAAACGGGCCCAAGACAGTGCTTGTGGGCTGTGTCTGAAAGAAGCAGGGGCAGGTTACTTTTAATCTGGAGAGATGATCAACTCTGAAGGACAATGGGAATAGACAGACTAAGGTAAGAAAAGCTCAGGGCTACTGCTTGCATGTGTTCACGGTCAGCATAGAATACAGTATACTGGTTGAAGCAGCTTCTGGGCTGAATTAGCTTTGTGGGGAGAGCTGAAGTAGAAGCAGAGAAATCTGGGATGTTGCAGGAGATGAGGTGTGAGTGGCTGGTGTGTGAGGCAGGGCTGTGATCACCACGTGGGAGTCAGGCACTGTGGCTGTGGTGTGTTGTTGCCCCTGCTCCACCATGAAGAACTGTCTTGATTTCCTGTCCTGATATCCTGATGCCTGGTTCTGATGAATGGGGGGGTAACATCCTGTCTCTTTCTTGCTCTCATGACTACAGAGGCCAGGACATGTTTCAGATACATCTCCTCTAGTTTCAAAATTTCCTCTGTTGTCAGAACAATTAGATGTGTTGTTGACTTTTTGTGTTGATACTTCTTTTCCAGCTTTGTCTTTTCTAGGCTTAGAATTACTGTATTTTAGTTGTTTTAAGCAAAAATTGCCTTGCCCATCAGCTTATTTATTTGACAGTGGTAACTTCAGTGCATGTGTATCAGTAGCATCACTGTTCCATACTGTGATTTGTAGAAGAAATCATAATTCTTACTTTAGTGTGAAGTAAATGAAGTTTAGGAGGTCCACAGGAATGAGTTGTTTGCTTGCTGCTATTGAAAAGAATTTATTGTCAAATTAATGATGACTGCATTTGGCTTTGTAACTGGATCTCCAAGGTACTGATTCTATTACCTGGATGACAAAAAAGGGACTGTGGGAAAAAAGAAGAGAGCAAGATCATAGTTAAGTAATGAGGAAATTGGTATCCAATAAGATTAAATAGTATGCAAATAATATTTCTTTCTGAGTTTACTAAATCCTTTTAATATAGTAATAGAT
This sequence comes from Haemorhous mexicanus, assembly GCF_027477595.1. Taxonomy (NCBI): domain Eukaryota; kingdom Metazoa; phylum Chordata; class Aves; order Passeriformes; family Fringillidae; genus Haemorhous; species Haemorhous mexicanus. The sequence continues at coordinate 135,565,019 of NC_082341.1, forward strand.
TGTAACTAACTTGATTGAATTTCTGTGTGTTTGTAAATAGGCTGTTTCTGGGATAAGTAAAAATGTATTCTGTATGAAATTTCATTGATGTTTAAATAAAGATGCACCAGTTTTTAAAATCTGATAATAGGGTGGATTTTCCTTTTTTCTTCTTTCACTTCACTGAAAGCTGTTACTAACACAGACAGATAGATACTGCACATCTCTAGATACTGAAATGACTTAAGTATTAGCTGCAGTTAATCTTGAGGAGAAGTTATCTTGTGAGGAATCCCCTTTGAACTAATCTTCTCCTTCATTGCTAGCAGGTAAACAGCTGTGAGGAGGTGACTCTCCAGACAGAATTGTTCATGCCAGGAATCAGATTTCTTCTATACAGCAGTGTTACACGCAGCTGATTTATGAGTGCTTTTATATATATGTGTGTGTGTGTATATTTATAAATGTATATACATATATATAATATATATATTTATATATATACACAATCAGTCTTGTTTTCATCCTGCCTGTGACAGAATTTAGATTGCTAATGCATACCATACTGCTTATTTCAACTGGCAGTGTGATCATCAAAGTTGTGACATATACAACTTTTGAGATAGAAACACACATTTCAATGTACAGAGGACTTTGTAAAATAATATTTGGTGATAAATGAAAATTGTGTGCTTGTTCCCACCATTAATACCCTTCCTATACTTTAATTCTCAGAAAGAATAGGGTACAGTTTTCTGTTTAATATGAGAAATGAGAGGAAGCCCATAGTACTACCTAGATTTATTTATTCACTTGCCCAACCCAACAATATGTTTCATGTGATGAGATCAAATAAATAGTCTTCAACTTTATACACTTAGCCAAGTTGATCATGTTTGAAATTCTGCTTACTGTGATTCATACCCTTTATTTTGCTAATTCCCCAAATACTCTGTATGCATCTCTTGGACTGTGTGTGTTATAATATTTATATCTTGCTTAAGTAAGCAGGCAATCTGTCTCCCTCCTTAGATGGGCTTTCTGAAGAATTTTGTTCAATAACACACAGCCAGTAATGTAATGATAGGTGTAAGAGACAATATCTTTTAACATGGGAAGCAGAGCTATGAGGCACTGAATTGGTAGGAGATATTAGGGTAGATTTCTGTTAATTAGCTGAAAGGCTCAGTAAGGTGAGACATTTCCAATTTCTAAAGGAAATAGCTCATTCTCCTTAAACAGATAAACTGTTGGGATTTTTGTTTTATTTCTCCTTTTGCACAAAAGCTTTAAGGGTGGTTTGTGTATGTATGTCCACATATTTTTTAAGATAAACATTGCTCTTGTAACTTCAGTCAAAGAATCTGAAATGGTATAAAATGGCTCTAAGATGCAAATAAGTACTTGAATTAGTCAGAAGCTACACAAGAGTGAAGTTTTACGTTGTTATGGAAAGCAGTGTAATTCATGTTTTATGTATACCATTCTGCCATGAAGTAAAACTTGCTGAAAGAATGTTTGTTTTTTTTCATTTTATCAAAGGATGGCTTTATTTAGCTTCTTTGGGGACATTTGAGGGTAGAGACACTGAGCTAGAATTTGCAACTCTGTGTTCTTTCCCTTAGCTCTCCCTTAGCACAAATTTCCAGTAATTCTCACTGTACAGACTCCTGATGCCAGTCATCTAGGAAGGGCCATACATTTATGTCACCATCATATTTCTTAGGAATTATAGATACTTACTAGCTGTCTGTAGCTTTCTTAAAAAGCTTGGCAGAGCTGGTGTTTGTTCATGTATGCAGTAATGGCCAGAAGAGTTACACTCCTTGCTTCCCTTGATGAACAGTCACCGAGACATGTGTCCTTCCAGTGCCTGCTGCACGATCCGAGTGGAGCACTGGGGAGAGATAAAGTGAAATAGAGATTGCAGTATCAACCTACTGAGACCACGACTTCTCTCGTGGAAAATGTAATTTTGCAGATACCTGGCTTTATTTCCAGTTGCATGGTTTCATACCCAAAATTATCCTGTTGCTGGGATGTTCCTTAGCTAGGTGGCTGAACCTGCCATTAATTACAAGCAGTTGGAGTCTGCTAGCGTGCTCACCTGCCTGCCAACAGCAGCTAGTAATATGTGAAGGTGATTCTTTGGATTGCCTTTCTAAAACATTGCCAGGTTAAGGTAAGAATCTGAATAGTTGAAATTTTGATCCCTTTCACACTAGGCTATTTTTGTAGCTAAAACTCACTTTCATTGTAGCAGTAAATGTCTGTTCTACTCTTAGTGGTACATTCTAATGAAACCAAATTTCTGTGGAATGGTTTCTTTAAGGTTTTGAAGTATAGTTTTATCTTTAAAAAGCCATGAGCCTGGGCATACTGGTGCAGGGAGACATTACCTTCCTATTTTTCTAAGAGTTTTTCTCATTTATTGTGGTTTTAAATACAAGTCTTTGAAATCCTCTAAATAATTCTTATTTCATGCACAAAAAAACCCAACAGCCAACCAACTGGAAAAAAAAAAGAACTTTTTCAAGGAGAATCATTTTAATCTTAAAAACATGAGAGTTGCACTTTGTTCTGAAAAATCCTTTCTGGAGGATTTGTTATTAGTTTCAGTTTCCATTGACATATTTTGTGACTATTAGGTGAAATGTACAACACTAAAATTTCAGACATCCATTACTTCTTCTATATTTAGAAGCAAAGTACCAGCCCATGTTGTTAAGCAGTCTGTACTTATCTCTGTAACCAATCAACAAAATTGAATTTTCAGCATTGTGGTCATTTTAATGAATTACTTCTCAAATGCTGTGAAATATAGTTCCGCAGTTAATGTCCTTAAAATTTAGAAGAATTCTCTGGTGTATCTATAATATTCTTTGTTTTTTCAAGTAATACAAGTACAGCAATTTGAAACTATTCCAACTATTAAAAACAAAGATCTGGGTGGGATCTAACTTACCATGTGTGAATAGTCCTGCACAGGAACCTGCCTGTGTTTTCTGTATCATGAACTGGGAAGTGTGGATTCTTGGAACAACTCCCCAAAGGAGAGCCAATAGAACTGTTATATTCTCCTGACTTAAATATGAAGATGATATTATTATTTTTTTATTAAGCACATTGCAAAATTTGTTGACACTGCAGAGCTTTAATTTAATTTCAATTATGGATTAAATAATTTTATAGGAGCTACAGTCTAAAAAGATGGGCTTCCAGCTGTCTTATGTTAAGCTATGTTGTTTAGCAACATATCAAAACATTTCCACGAAAAGATTACTATCTTTTTTTAATTAATCCCATAGGCAGCTTTTGCAAATGTTTTTGTACTACAAATGATTACAGTAAGACATTAAAGCCTATGCAGAGAGCAAAATTCCCCCCATGTATCCTTCTTGCCCTTCAAGTTTTGTTTTTATTCCAGCCTGATAGTGTGGTTTACAGGGTTCTATCACATCTATTTAGTACTGATCCCTGATGAAGCATTTCACATCGTCTTCCTTCCTCAGGAATAAAACCTAATGCTGATTTCCTGAATTCTGCACGGTCCATGCTTTTCTGTCTGTTAGGAGTGGCCATAGGAGAGCTATAGGAAAGCATTGCTAAAACCACTGTAATACTTTCTTTCAGGAATTACAGCAGAAGTCATAGTTGTAGCCTCATTTGATGAACTGCGCGCACGAGCTCAGGAGGCCAAGGGGAAGATTGTCGTCTACAATGAACCTTTCATCAGTTATGGTGAAACTGTGCAATACAGGTTACAGGGAGCAGTGGAAGCTGCTAAAGTTGGAGCAGTGGCATCCCTTATTAGGTCTATTGCTTCTTTTTCTATTCACAGGTAAGCATTTTTCTCTTTTCTTCCTGCAACTCACATTTCAATATTAGCTGACATGTCATTTCTGGGCAGGAGTTTTTGTTCTCTGTGACTTAAAGAATGCCAGTTGTGAGTGGGTGTTTGATTTTGAAACTACTGGCTTCACAATAGTTCTTTTCCCCTGTGCTTTGTCATTCTTTCAGAATGTTTTCTTTTTTTTTTTTTTTGTTCTTGATCCAAGTTTTGCATAATATTTGTTTTAAAGAACTTTCTGCATTCTCAGGGCTGCCATAAATATTCTGAGAAGAACCAAAACCAAATGTCTTTGGTGACAACAGGCTGTCAGTGATGATATGAACTGGTCTATCTGTGTGTTTGACCAGAATGTACATGTACAGTTTTCAATGTATTGTTAATTTTTGTAGCGTAAGGCTGACTTGTACTAGATAAAGGAGCAGTCTGCTTTGAACATAGTTATTTAGAAATCTTTAGCAGCAAGGTTTGTAATTCTCACACTGCTTTTTAAGTAAGGTATGTGGAAATAATGAATTTTTCAGAAATGTAATTTTTTTTTTTATTTCTTAGTATATTATTTGTTTATTGCTGTAGTGTTGTTACTGAAATGATATGTTTTCATTTTCTGGTTGGTAACAGAATTCCTTTTTATCTGGGAGTGTTTTCCAACTCTGAAAGCTTACACTTAAAATGCTTATCTATTGTGAAAAAGACTAGTTGAGGCATAGAGAGGAAATGGAGAAGTCTAACAGATGCACACTGTCCTTTAACACAGTATTTCTAAAATCTTACACTGTTTTTGGTGACCTTAATGCCTGCAGTGCTCTTTGTGTAGGAGTCTCTGGCTGTGATGGGAGTTCTGGTCAGGCAGGCCCAGGCAGCAGAGCTGGAATGAGGGCTGGATCAGGACAGGCCCATCCAGCTGCCCACCATCCTGTCCCTGAACTGCAGCCTGAGCAGGACTGGCAGGGCATAAGTGATGCCACACACAAAGCTTGAGTACTTGAACTATAGAGCTCTGTTAATAAAATCATTTACATAAGAAAATTATACAGTTTATATAAGAAGTGCTATATTTTGTAACATTCTTTCTTTGGCAAGTACATGTTTAGAGCAATACAGATCCTTTATTCCTCCCCCTAGTTGCCCGCCCAGTAACTCTTTACTCACAGAGGAGTCATTGGCAGTAGCTAACCTGTCCCTGAAGGTGTGCCACAACATAGCCTGGACTTGTGTTCTGTTTGGGTAACACCATGGTTTCTTTTTGATCTCTGCTCCTAGGTTTTCTTTCTGCAGAAGTCTGGGCTGGTAGGTGGAAAGCATGATATAGCTTTGGTTCTTTCTTGAGGTTGGAACTGGGAAGTGACTTGGGAGGCATTTGGAGTCATGCCTGAATCCACTTCTTCAGAGAGAACACGAGTGGTCACACGCCAGCAAGATAAGAAGTGTGCAAGCTTCTCCATTTGTAATGCTTCAGAGAGTCAGAAAAGTCAATAAAGCCAACTAAGTGTATTGGAATACATGCAACAACAGTGAACAGCTCTGCTGCCCCTGTAGTTGCTTGGTAGCATTTTTATATGCTTGTTCTAGTTTCAGCTGGGATAGAGTTAATTTTCTTCTTAGCAGCTGGTACAGTGCTGTGTTTTGGATTCAGCATGAGAATCACATTGATAACACACTGATGTTTTGGTTGTTGCTAAGCAGTGCTTACCCTAAGTTAAGGATTTCCAGTGTCTCATGCTCTGTGAATGAGGAGCTGCACAAGAAGTTGGGAGGGAGCACAGCCAGGAGAACTGACCTACACTGACCAAAGGGATATTCCATACCATGGGATGTCGTTTTCATTATGAAAACTGGGCGGGGGAGGGAGGAGGGGAGCTTGGCCAGAAGGGGCCAACCCCTTCTTGGGAACAGGCTGGGCATCGGTCAGAGGGTGGTGAGCAATTTCATTGTGCATCACTTGTTCTTCTTGGATTTCCTTATTGGCTGTTGTTAGGGTTTTTGGTTTTGTTTTTTTTGTCATTAAAAAGATATTTTTTATTATAGTATTTCACTCTGATTTTTTCCGAACTGTTTAACTGTTCTTAACAGTCCTCAACCCATGAGTTTTTGTATTTCTTTTTCTGAGTCTTCTTCCCATCACACTCAGGGAAATAATGAGCGAGCAGCTGCATGGTACTTAGTTGCCAGGTGGGGTTGAACCATGAAAATGCTCCACATTCCCCTAAAGAAGTCAAAAATATCTTTTAAAAATGCTTTCTGAAATATGAAGAACTTGAATTCAGATACTATCCAAACTATTACTAGTGTATTTCTTGGTGTCCAGCAAATGTGATATTTACAATGTATTTTCTAATACTTGGAATTTTCTAATAAAGCTCATAATAATGAACAGATAGTAGAATGGGTTTCAGAAACAGTTTTACAAAAAAACCTATGATTTTGAAATAGCCTTAGCTGGTATCATCAAAGAATATTGCAATGTGTTGATTTTCTGAAGACCAGATGATGATCTGTGTCCTCGCTGTAGTTAGGGTGCTATGCAGAATTGTTTAATTGAAAGTTACTGTATCTTCTGTTTGCTACAGTGCTTATGAAAGTGCATTTAATATGGAATGAAAAGATAAAAGTTGAGGAACACAGTTTGAGACTGAAGGAACTGGCATTACAGCTATTTGAAAATTGAATGGAAGTAGATGCCAAATGCATGTTTATTTAGAAGTATTAAATCCTTAATTGATACTGGGAGCAGAGGTGACATTCCCAAAAGTAATTTCAAATGTAGATGCTGCCATGAAGCATTTTTTTATGGTGCACTTTTTGTACTCTCTTCATTTACCTTCACTTAGGATTTATTTTTTTTTTTAATATGGAATAAACTGGTTAATGTATTTTTTCCTATAATACAGAAGGTACTCCAGTCCCTCCCTTTGGTTACTCAGTGATGACTAGATCTGTTTCTCTTATTTTTAACAAGTAGGTATTGCTGTAGGCAGGATGGATTTTCTTATCTCTGCATTCTCCTTCTAATCATCAGTGGAGTGTCTCCTTGCCTGTCCTAGCAGTGTGCTGTGCTGGATGGACTCTGTGCTGGATGTGGTGCTTCTTATCTGTCAGTGTCTGGGGCACTCTTTGTTCAAGTCACTTGCCTTTTTAATTGACTGGTGGAAAATACTGCCTTGCTGCAGGGAGTAGTGTGTGAGAAGGGTGAGAGATGAAAGGTAAAAAGCTAATAAAAGGTTTCTAAATATTGTGAAAGTAAGTCTTGCATTCTTGCAATTTGTATGCTGCTTCATTGTTAACTAGAGCCTTTCCTTCTTTGGCCTGTGTGTTTACATGTTCACTGATAATACAAATAAATTATAATGGGATTGTGGAGTTTTCCAAAATATCCTGGAAACATCTTAGAAGAAAACATCCTCCTTCTCACACTGCACTATCCCAGTTTCAGGTAAATGAAAGATGTAATTTCACAATTTTTCCTAAACTATATCAAGTTTGGTGGATGGGTTTTTCGTTTCATTTCTTTATTTGATTGTTTGTTTGGTTTTCAAGTTTTTCAACCCCTTTTCAACAGGGGACTGCTTACTGTTATTTAGTTACTCAATTTGCTGGAACATTGTAAGCCAACTTTGTGGTGTGATTTCTAGGTGATCTTGCAATATGAGTAATATTGATAGGTTGAAACTAGGTACTGTCATTAACATCCTAGGCTTATTAAGGCTCATTATTAAAGCTTACTTACAAGGTGGAATTGGTGAAATCACAACATGAATAAATCACTGTTCTGTTGCTGGTAACTTGATGGCTGTTCCCTGTCCCAGAAATGGTAAGTGGCTTCCACATTGTCAAGGCAAAAAGTGTGAAGGGAATCTTTGACCCGGAGACAGTTTCTTTTTCTTTAAGATGTGGTAGTATAACTGTGGAGTAATGAAACACCCTGGGGACTCAAGCATCCCAATTCTTAATAAGGGCAGGAAGGGATGAGTGTCATTATACTCAGGAAAACTTATTGATGTGTTTGTACAGGGACTCATGACACTCACTGGTGACAAGTATTTGCTGTTGAGTTTCAAGGAGTTAATTCATTCATTTTGAAGAGCATTGCTAAGCTAACAGGAAATAAAATTAGCAACCACGTCTTCCTTGACCTATGAAGGGATGGCAGTTGTTGTTTGGCATTGCAATGTTACAATGTGCCACAGTTGTGTCTTGTGGCATTTTCTGCCTCTTGTGCTAAATGATTCTCTTGGTTTTTTTATTTCTCTTCTCTTAATTGGTAGCATGTAAGAGTGGGGGTTTTTTTATGTAGGAGAAGGAAACTGTAATTAATAGGTAATTGGTGTAAGGGACACTCTCCACTAGACTAAGTTGCTCAAAGCCACATCCAACCTGGCCTTGAACACTGCCAGGGATGGGGCATCCACAACTTTTCTGGGCAGCCTCTTTCAGTGCCACAGCACCGTCACAGTGAAGGATTTGTTCCTAATATCTAATATAAACCTATTCTTCTAAAGTTTTTTGCAGAAAAGCCATGCTGTGAAATGCCAGTGTCCATAAAGGAGACAGAGGAGTCCTGCAACTTTATTCTGATAAAGGGAGGGAGTCCACTAGGGCATTCCCCCATGGGGTCTCTCCTGAGGTATCAGAGGACTCAGTCTCCTTTTATTCTAAACTCCTGACCACATCTTGCCCTGTTCCTTTCCACACTGATGAAGGTACAGCCTTCCCAAACCGCCTAGCACATATTCCCCCAAAAAGGTGTATCATCATTTTCCCCTAAAGTTTGGAAGGATGTCTGGGTTTTGCGGATCCATCGGAAGTTCAGACCATCTGGGCTCTGCAGTAGATTTGTATGGACTCATTTATCCTATTACCCTAAAGTTAATTGTCTGGGCTCTGTAACAAACTTGGTGGCTTGATTTTTGTAGAGACGTTAAGACCCATTTTGAAAACATTAACACCCATTTATCCTAAAGATTGCCACAGCCATTCTGGTTGGTTCTTTCAGACCTAGTCATTCCTGAAGACATTAACATCCTATTTCTACTATCATTAGTGAAGATCCCCATCCACTGAGTCTTGTGAAGTTATTAGCACCCATTTTTCCTATCAGTTTGAAGCCATTTCCCCTTGTCCTATCACTCCAGACCCTTGTAAAAATTTCTCTCCATTTCTCCATCTTTCTTGTAGGCTCCTTTTCCCAGTAACAATTTTCTGAAGCACTGGCAATTTGGTGGTGAAATATTTAAACATGGCTATTAGGAGTTAAGAGTAACAGAACTATTTTTAATGAACCTTCTCAAATAACATGTATTATTGTAGTAATTCAACAGTATCTATAATAGTCGACCTTTTGTAGAAATCTAGGTACTTACTTTTTTTTTTTTCTGCTTTAATAACTTAACTGTGTTGAGATTAATGATACATACCCTTATTGTAGTGTAAAACAAACTGATGGGTGTTCCCAGTTCATAGTGGATGTTTTTTACAGTGAAAATACTCAGTTTACAAGGTATGGTTGAAGTTGAGCAGTAATCTAGATTACCAGTCCCATGCTACAACAGGCAGTGTTACTGAAGAAATAGTGATGACAAAATTATTTTCTGCTACCATAGGCTTGCTTTTTCACAGCAGTTAATATAATTAAATAACCAAAGGGAAAGAAGATAGGAAAAGTGAAGTGTTTAGCTGTAAGACTCCTGAAATTGACTGTAATAAGCCAGCCAAAAGTCTTTGGGGTTTTTTATTTCCTAGCTGTACATTTTGGAAACATTTTGTAAATAAAAAGGTGTCCTTTAGCTATTGTTCCAGTATTTATTCTGTAGTGAATGTACTCTTATGAATCTAAAACTTTCAGTAAATCTTTCTGTTCTTCAAGAACCATAGATTAGATAATGTCATAACACTGTATCTTGTAATAATAACTCCTTTATGGGCTCAAGAAAGAAGCAAAATTGAGTGCTTTTCTGAGAACTCAAATAGGAAGTTCCCAAGAATCCTCAGGATAAATGCCAAGAGCCCTATTATTGTGGTTTTTTAGATGCTGCAGAGCAATCTCTCCAAAATGCAAGAAATTGAACAGGGAACATATTACAAGGCCAAAACACACCAAGTAGTACTTTGACACAATCTAGAGACTCTTACAAGGACACATATTTGGTCAAGTTCTTTTCTTTCTGGACTAAATTCAGCATCTTATACTTACCTGAAGTAAGTGTTTTCCTTCTCTTTTTCTTTCCTTCTTCGGTCTACAGGTGGCCAGGACACGCCACCAGCTTGTGAAGTTCCAGTAACTCTAATCAAAAACTTTGTCTGGATGAAAGCTGAAGTCATTAATTGGCATGGTGCAACTCAAGATTTATGACTGAGGTATCATAGGATACCTTTTTGTATATAAATTGTTTTCCATTGTATTCCTTATGGCTTGTTAGGTAGATCATGCCCTTCTCAATCTTGCTGATGATGTGTGTGCATTAGTGGCATTTTTCAACTCTCAGGTGCTTTCATAGGGACTTTTTACCACATCACTTCTTCCAATGCTTGGTCTGTTGCCTTTGGTTCCAGGCTCCAGGCATGAGAATTGCTTCCTGAGGAGATCATCTTCCTTTCTCTACACTCCGTGCCCAAGAAGAGTAAGGGCTTATTCACATCAGTAGTGAGAGATTCAGTTTCCTCTTCTTGCTCTGCCATGTTTTCTGAATTCTGGGATGATACAGTACTTTTATTAGTATTTATTTTGCTTTTTGGTTGGCTTTTGTTTGGTGAGTTGGTTTAGTTGTTTGGTTTTGGTTTTGTTTTTATCATAAGCGATGCATTTAGCCCTTAGAATGAATGTTCTGTCTTTGAAACTGTATCTTCCTATTGTGTCCTGAGCCCTGAAGGCTCCTTTCCCTCCTGTTCTGCCCCTCCTTCCACTATGAATGCCAGTATACCCAATTTTTTGCCGCCATCTGAGGAATCTTTCTTGGGACTCGTTCTGCTGTCCATAGAGGGGAAGCAATGGCATGCTGAGTAGGCAGCATCTTCCCATTCCCCAGGCTTTGCACAACTTTGGGGAGTGCACAAAGCCTAAGGGCAGCAGGAAGCAGTGTGATGATTGTAGAGATGCAACAGTAGTGATGTAGCGTGACTGAAGAAATCAGGAAGTGCCATTGCTTATTTGTGATCACTTTTCACTCACTGGATTAGACTAGGAACAAGAATTGATCATAAGAAACATCTCAATGACAGACTGTCCTAAAGCAATATCATGTGGCAATGGGATATAGCAGTATTGTCTCCTGTTCTACTAAGGGAGCAGGAAGGAAGGATAAAACCCTTATTTGGTGTCTAACAAGGGAAAATAAGAGCAGCCCATGTTTTATAAGTGTCTGGGGAGCTCGTGGAAAGATTCTAGTTATGTTTTGTAGCACTGTCCATGTTGTCTTGCTGCCCTTAGAGATATGAATTGGTGGTTTGCTGTGGGATTTGCTCTGCACTTAGAGGCTTTCCCTCCGGGATGTCTGTAAATTTTGTTGACTGACAATTTGTTAATTTTTACTTTGCTTCCTGTGTTCCCTTCAGGCCAACATGCCAGACTGAATTCTGCAGTGCAGTCTTTGTGCTCACTTTTGGGCAAAGCCTAGCTGCCAAAAAGAGACTTAGAAAAAGTCATCAGAAGAAACTGAGCCTATATTTTAGGAAATTACTGTATTGTGCAATGGGTTCTTGTTATTTGCACAGCAATTAGGAATCAAATTTCAGGTAACTTCATAATAGTGAGAAATCTGTAGGTGTTTCTTCAGTCCCAATCTCTCTTTGGCTTTTACCAAACTTTTTTCCTCTTTTTTGCTTTGAACTGCATAACTGCGTTTTGGTTGTAGATGGGGCCTGATGTGACATCTGCAATCTCTGTGTAATTTCATACAGCTGGCATATTTGTTTTCTTACAAAAATGGTGATGAGACTAACAAGAGCTTTCTCTGCCTCCTCCTAATTTTGACTCCTCCTGTTCAGGAATTGTGAAAAGTTTCATCCATTTAGTCTGTAACTTGGTAGAGGTAAGGGCTAGTAAAATCTTTTTTGATAGACTCTGTTCTCTACAAAGATGGTCTGAGGCTAACAGCTATAGAGCTGATATCCTGGCTGCCTCACCAATAACCTCCCAAGGCAAACCTTTAACAGTGTAGTATTCCATTAGGGTTTTTTTGCCTTGTCTTCTGGACTTTCCTAACATTACTGAGTCATACATTAAGTTGGGGGCTGGATGGCCACCCACTTGTTTGAGTACCACGAGGACCCACTGGTAAGGTTTGGTAGTATTCTGAAGTGGTTAAGTTTTATTCCACCTTTGCATTACTGGTTCATGTATATAAAGATGTTCAGTGCATAAAACTTCCAAGTTTTGGCTTTCATATATTGGGCTATAAGGAGTTACAGCTGTGCTTGTTGTGGGTTGAGCACCAGGAACTTCAGCAATTTCCCATGATTTCCTTTTCTCTCCAATCAGCTCCATCTTTCTTCAGTGCTGCCAACCTCTTCTGAGTCTGTATGAGTTGTGGTGCCTATGGAAACCCGTTAGTAAATTCAGAACCCTCTGACGTGATTATAATGTCTTGACCTATCAACTTCAGGTTTGTTTTAAAGTCCTCACAATATTTGGTTTTCTTGATTACACCACCAAGGGTCTCACTGGTCTGTGGTGACCGCACTTGTGGGGGATTGAAGGAAAACCTGACAACACAAAGGCAGATAACAATTACAGAGAGGTATCCAGGTAATACAGTGCCAGTGAATGTGTTCCTCAATCTGTGTATTTATTTTCAGCTGCTGATAAGATCTGAGAAGTATGTGGACTGTTATTTTGTTTCACTGTAATTCTCCATGTTTCTTCTGTAAAAGTGCAGTAACTGTGGGCTTTATCTGGAGTGTTCATATCCAGAGCACATGAGCATTTGGCCCTGGACAACTGGAAAAGATTAAATAGTCCCAGAATGTTTGTGCCAGAATGCTACAGAATTTGTGTGTTTGGGGTGTCCTAGACTAAGATTCTCTTTTTTAGAAAAGAAAAGAAAAGAAAAGAAAAGAAAAGAAAAGAAAAGAAAAGAAAAGAAAAGAAAAGAAAAAAGAGAAAAGAAAAGAAAAGAAAAGAAAAGAAAAGAAAAGAAAAGAAAAGAAAAGAAAAGAAAAGAAAAGAAAAGAGAAAAGAGAAAAGAGAAAAGAAAAAAGAAAAGAAAAGAAAAAGTAAAGCCTCTGGTTTTTATGTATTCTAGGATTACTTCCAAGGTACACAGCACCTCACTTTTTAAAGTTTAGTCCAGACAACACTGAAACAGCTTGTACAGAGGTCTATTATATAGATTCACCTGCCAATTCCACTTTTATTTTTTCATGTCTTTTTCCATTATTTTCATGGTTTTACAGTTCCTATTTCCCACTGAGTATTGTTTCTATCCCTATATTACTCAAGATACTTTTTCTGAATCTGTTTGGCATTATTCTTAATTTAATGATGTTACTAAAATTTATCTACATATTGCAAAACCATTTCAGCTTATATATATTGAAGTTTTATTTAGGAAACATGTTGTATCTGCTCTAAAGCTCCTGAAGTACTGTTCTACTCTTTTTAAGATTTACTGCTGATTTCCAAAAGTGAGCAGAGGTTTTTGCAGGGACTTTGGCTGGTTTTATATGCATGTATACAATATAAAATTTTATTTTGATATATAGCTTTTTACTTATGTAAAACAAACAAGCAACCAAATATAGGTGCCAATTTTAAAATATATTTGATTGCTAGTCAACTGTTAACACAGTTAATCTCTCTGGTCAACACCCCAGGCATGCAGAGGATTTGGAAAAGCTAATTCCTCATTTTGTTTCACCTTGTTTGCTTAAGCATGATCTCAAATGTGAATGGTTCATTCCAACATTTCATGATTTCTCTTTACATGAATGCTTGCACTGTTTTTCAGAGAGCAGGTGGCCTTTACTTTCTGCTGTTTCTTCCCCTTCCCACAGTCTTACTTGTGGCTTGTCCATATGGTAGGGTGTTTCTATGTTTTTCATTAGATGTTGTCTTCTTATAGCATGGCCCCACCCTGGAGTTATCATTACTACAGTGTATGCCAGACATTTAAGTATGATTAGCTAGACCTATGTGTGTGATGAAACCCCTTGTTTATGGCACACAAATTTTGACTTGTGTTTTTAGGAGGTCAGAGCCAATTTTTCCACAGCCATCCTTTAAAATTGTTTTCTACATGTAGGCTGCTGGTGATGGCCACCAGTAATAGTGGGTTCTTCCCTGTAGAAGCAATGTCTTGTGCCTCAGAAGTGTAACCATTACAATTACTTTAATACCTTTCTCCAGATTTGTTTTCCCCTTCAAATGTAATCAGTCACCTGTGTTTTTCTTATTGTGTCCATCTTGTTGCATCAAATACTAATGCTTTTGTATTGCCTCCAGGGTACAGCTAAATGGTGAAAATCCTTCTCCATCTGGTTTATTAAATGAGAGGTGCCAGCTCCTGTCTCTGCTCTGCCAGTGATGCCAGCTTTGATTACTTGCCTGTTGTCCACTCCTTCAGGCATCTTATACTTTCTCTCTTTTTGTTTCTGTATCTAGGATGATGGTACAAACCTAAAGCTGTAACTTCCTTCTCTTCCAACTTTGCTTTTTAAATCTGACTTTTGTTTAGTATTTATAGATTGTTTCCTTTAGCTGGTTAGGTGAGGAGTCTGTGACTTTTGCTAAGCTGTATCACCTTGCCTTTATTTCCTGGTCACTATCCACAGTACTTCTGCCTTGGTTGTCTAATGTGAATACTGCAAATACCCTCTGAAACAGAGAGGGGTTGTCTTTTATCTCCTTCTGTTCATTATTATTATTATTATTATTAAGCAGGATTAAGCTTTGACTGCACTTAATGGCTTTTTAATGCATTATAAATGTAAAAGAAGAGCTTTTCTTCTTTTTCTAAGAATAAAGAACAGAAAGGAACCACATAATTTCTGACATATTTCTATTTGGATTTCTTCACATTAATTTGCTTGTGACTGTGAAGCACACAAAAACACCTCAACAAGAAATATTGAAACTACATACTGTTTAGCTCTGAAGAATCCAGATTGATTCTACACATTTGTGCACTGAAGAACAAAAGGATATTTTTGTCAGACGAGGAAGAGTAATCAAGTGAATCAATTAAACCCAGGGGTTCTGAAGTTCCATTCATCACTCTGCCTTGTGCCCCCGTGGTATCTTGAGCAGGTCACAGTATTATCTCTCTTTCTCTGTTTATAAGCACTATTAATATTTCTTGAATCTTAATTTAGGATAGCATTTTACATTGTTTACTGTAAAGAGGACAACATTAAAGGTCAACTCTTCTAAACTGCATTTAAGTAGTCAGTAGTAGATTCTGCAACAATTTGCACGTGCCAAAACCAAGTAATGGTTGTATTACCACGAAACAGTGAGTGACTACTGCTGATAAATAATCCGTTATATAACCATGGGGGTTTTTATTAGGTTGATTGTTGAATTCTGCTAGATTGAGATTCAGATCTGTGGGAAGGCTCTAGCAGGAGGTGAATAACAGAGAATACAGTTCATTATGTGGTAGTATCATATTTTCAAATCTGAACATTTAAAAATAATTTGTTGACTGTAATTCAAAGGATTGGAGTCCAATTCAGTGTTAACTCACCATGAGAGAATTAAAGCCACTGAAAAGAGCACAAAGGAGTTGGAATTTCAAAAAAGTAAAAGGCTTTTTCTTAGTAACATTTTTATATCATCAAGAACAGCATGAACGTTAGAAATCAGGTTCTGGGATTCAAATGTGATTTTGCCAAAAACCTGAGTTTTGGAAAGAGTGAATTCCCAGGAGGGATGTAAGGAGGTTTTAGTTTTCTTCTGTAATCTGTGTATTGCATGCACCTCTTCAGGAAGCATTTTGTGATCCTTCTTTGAGTTCAGTTTGTGTCTCCCTCTGAGTATCTCTATCTGCAGTCTCTATAGAAGGAAAGAAAAATTTTCAAGGCTCCCAGTCTGGGGTTTTGAGGAGGTTGCAGGGGGACACTGGAATGCCAGAAATTATGTGAAGGGACCAGGCAACTTGAGTATGTGCTCTGTATCTCCATAAGGGGCATTAGAGGCCTCTACTTTTGTGCTCAGGCTCAAAGACCTTGAGAAGGCACCCAGCACTGTCCACATGCAGCCAGAGTCCAGGGAAGTGAAGTTCATCTGAGAGGCCATCTAAGGCTGTAACTCCACAAAACTATGGGGATTTTTCCCCTCTATTCTTTTACTTAGTCTATAATGCTGACACTAGGAAAACAGAAATGGTGTGCTGCAGTGTCTGAGAGAATGCTACCATTTCAGTCTTGCCAGAAATGCAACGTGAATAGACAGACCCATGAGAAAACTTTAGCAGAGCTACTTGGAATAACAAGTGCAGCTGCAGCTTATGTTTTTAGAATTGTAACTGTTTTTAAGTGTCTAAAATTAGGTTTCAGTCATGCAAATCTTTGTACTTCTGAGTGACAATCAGTGATGGATTCCTTTAACCCTTCCCATATAGAGTGGTATTTTTTATTCCTTCACTATTTTGATTTTACTTAATGGACTGGCTTAACAGTTAGTGAAAGGATGCCAGAATCCAGGCAATTGCAATAAGATGAGAAGGAATTGGAGAACACCACTGGAAAGCATTAGACTTTTAGGTGATGTTTATCCGTGGAAGTTTCCTTAGAAAGGAAAGTAGAATTCCATTCAGTCCTCTAGGATCTCCCACATAAGGTATCTGAAGCTTTTATTTTTATTTAATTTTAGTCCAGATATGTTTGGGGCAGAAATTTTAGCCACAAATGCACTATTATTTCCACTTCCACATGAATTTTTCAGGCCACTACAAAAGTTAACAGGGAGCAGAGCTTGTGAGCTGGACAGTCCAAGTCATGGTTTCATAAGGATTGTCCTAGACAATCCTTATGAAACCTAGGTCTGTTTCCCCTAAATGTTTGATAAATCAAGAACTTCCAAGAAGTTGTTTTAGCAGTATTTTTGCAGCTAAAAGTGCTACCCTGTGATTTGCAGTGTATCCTGGGTCACATCAGCCATCAACTCTTCATTGCAGGTGAAGAGTTCTGTGGTTAGATCAGGGATCAAGCACTGTCCTCTTAAAACAGGAGTTTTGTTAATATTGGTATTAACCAGTGTAAGGGCTACATCACAAGATTCACATGCAGGACAGTGAAACTTATCTTCATGAAATTATTAAAAGCTCTCATTTTGAGAGCTGGGTCTACAAAGGCTGCAAACTGCAGGTGATCTTTGGGCTGCACTTACAGAACAATTGTTTTAAACTATTTGATAAATAGTTATGAATTGCACATATTTGGGTTTGTTCTGTAGAATTCAGTACCTGTTTATGTCTATAAAGTTAGATTTGTTACAAGTACAATTTCCAGTGAGTAATTTAAGTAACTCCACTACGCTTACACAGAAGTGTAGTATAGAGTATTTTAGAGGAAGAAATTTTAGCTTGACAGCTGCAAGGTAATTCAGCCAGTGTATATTAGCTTGTAAAACACATTTCTACTTCTAAAAATTATATTATGCACTTCTTTCTAAGTAGGTATAGTTTTTTCAAGATTTTCTATTTATATTATTCATGAAGTTATATATACATGGTCTCAGTGTTAACAATCATTCACAATCAGGAAGATCATTTTCTTACACAGTGTACTTTGTGGGGTGGGGGAATAATAACTACTTAGTACCTGAACATTGGGAAGAAAATTCCCACTTTTTATTCTGTTACTGTCCTGCAGTGAGATCTAAGTGATCACTAACTGATCTTCAGTGTTTTCCTGTATTGAGCCCTAAGGCTGTGGGGTGTACACGGGGCTGAGTGCAGGTGCCTTGCTGCATGCCTCTCCTCAGGGAGCCTGCCTGAGCACGAGTGAGACCCTGGACACGTGGGTGAGGAGGAAGTGGGGAAGCCTGTGGTCCTCTGTGGCAGTCCTCTTCTCCTGGAGCTACCAGGGGTGGACTTGAAGAGCTCTGGCATTTTCACCGCTGTCACTTTTCAGGTAGTCTGGAATCTCATCATGTCCCTAAACCCGTGACACCTTAGCAATTCATCTGCTCTGACTGGCTGTGTGCCTGTATCTCTTGGTTCCAGTCCAAAATTATTTGAGTATTTTAATTCATGTACAGCCTGTAAAAGTGATGATCATTATTGTACCTGCCTCCAGCCTGCTACCTTTTTTACAACAACATTTTCCTGAGCAACGTGGATCGACTAATGAAAACAAGAGAAAATTATATTGTTCCAGATAGTCTCTCTTCCAGCACAGGGTCTCATAGGCACTTTATATTAGATATTAAAGAAACACATAAATTGCGAAAGTGGAATTCTCTCCCTTTCAGAAGATGATAAAGGAATTGCTGTATCTCCAGGATTAAATGGGAAGAGGAAAAACTATCAAACATTATGCAAAACAAAATGACTATATGGTGTATGTTTCAGAGAGAAAAAAAACAGTGAGAAAGTGTTGCATTTTGTCAGCAATATCTCTTTTCCTTCTGAGGAAGGAAAGTTACTTCAATTCTCAGACTGAGCTACTTTTTTTTCAAAAACCCCTACATTAATTTCCTTATGAAAACTACTGTGTGCCAGGTGTTCTTCCTGCATGCTCCCAATGAAACTGTAGCACAGCAAGATCCCCAAAACTTATTCAGTCATTCTCTCAACCATGATTTATACTGAATATTTTTTTTTTTTTAAGCCTGACACTCTTTGTTTCCCAGACACAACTAATTGCCAGGAAAGGAGCTGTTAAGAGGAAACACATACCTATTGGGACAATTTTTATATCATCTAATGTAGATTATGAAGCTTTTTGAAGAATCTTACACTGTCAAAAATTACAGCTGGGGAAAGAACACTCATGCTTGGCATGACATTTTGTGGGGCTGCTCAATATTTAGTTGTAGTTCACTAGAGTTAAAATACTACAATGAACTTTAAAAATACACTCTGTTCCTAAAAAAGACTTTTCTGCTTACAGTGGATTTCAGGTTCAAAAATGGAAAATTCAGAGTGTCTGTAAGTTTGAAGTGACAGGCAAGACTTGCCTGAATTTTGGAAATAAAAATATACCATTTATTGGAGAACGAGTTTATCAAATATGTGTAATACACTATAAGATAACATTTTCTTTTCACTTAGGCATTTATAGTGCATTTTAAATTGCATAAGTGGAACTGTATAATGTGTGAACTAGATAACAGGCAAATGTAATGATCAGGTGTAGTTAAACAATCCCTTTCAAGTGACACTACTAAAATTTCTCACTTGAGAGAAAAAATAAGTGGTACCCCCTCTGTATTATTTTTGCTAACATATTTTTTATTCTCTTTTTTATTTGAATGGTAAAAGTGATGGATTGTTTAACAGAACATCAAAAAGGTGTTTAGTATTCTATAGAAATCAGAAGTGTGGGAGTGAAAAAAGCATTTATGTAGTGAAGATTTTTCAGAGTTTCAGTTTGTTTCAGAAAATTTTGTGGCTCACCTGGACAAGTGTCTTGCAGTGGCTTTTTTTTTGCTCATTCCCTGAAGTTGAATCCAGCCTGTCCCTTCACTTTCTTTTCATATCCAGTTAGGTTTTAAAGTCTTCTCCCCTGTTGTCCCACCCCCCTCTGTTGAGGTTAATGGAAGTGTTTCAGTGGAAAAGCTTGTACTCACAAACAGAAAAGAAAACTATTTTTTTCTATTTTACTTTTGGGATTTAATTCCACACTATCTTAGATGATAATAACTTTTTATTCCACTTGGGAGTTTTTTTATTTTTAAAAGTTCTCCTCTTAAGTCCATCCATATAGTTGCCTTTGGTGCTAAGATGTTTTGTCTTCTGCTGAGTTGAAAAACATGTTTACCCTCTGTCACTGCCCTTTCTCCCTTATGTTTTTTTTCTTGACTACCTTTGTATTCCTGTTGATACACGTCTTATTTTTTACACTTTGAAAAGGGTATCTCATGAGGTTTGTTTCCATTGCCACAGCTTCTTGAAGGGAAACATTCCTCAATGCATATGAGTTTAAGATTGGTTTGGTTTTTATGGAGGACAGTGTCCAAAGAACATACTGCCCTGAATGGTGGGTTTCACAGAGAAGGAGAGAAAGAAGAAAAGCACCATCCATATCCTGTTGTGTGAATCTGAGACTTTCTTCTGCCTCCTTTCAGACCTTGCTCACCTCTGTTTACCTCAGGGGTCAGCTGTTTAAAAGGGAGAAGTTTTATGGTAGTAAGACAAAATATCCCTACCCTTTTCCTTCAGCTGAGTCTTGGCTGCATGTTACCCCTTACCATGCCCATCCTTTGAAAGAAGGAGGGAGCTCCCTGTGCTGCCCCATGATGTACTCAGTTCAGTGCCAAGGCTGACTCGTGTTTCTGGTGTGTATGAATGTGCCTGTGTGTGAGAGGGCTTGACCCTTTCTGCTGCTCCCTCTCTCTAATGAATTAGAGACTGATACTGTACCCTAAATGCTCTAATGCCTCTTCACACCTAGTTGTGCTTGATGATTTTGATATAAGAGGTAATTATAATTATGAAAAACATCATTAAATGGAGATGGCATGGAGAGCAGGTCCATATTCTAGCTATTAGTTTGCTTTTGTATTGCCAGCCTTGTGATGCTTCTTTGTCTGATTTGCTGCTTTCCAAATAAAGAAAATGAGGGGGGTTGTTGTTTTGAGTTTTGATTTCTTTTTTGTTTGTTTGGATTTATTTATATCCTTCCTGTAGGTGTAAAATATAACATCTGTTCTCAGTGAGTTTTTTTGAATTTGTTCTCTGTGCACATTGGTCCCTGGTGATTGAGGGGGTCATTGAAGATATAAATAAGACTTGTGCTCAAGGCTGAGAAACTAGGAATTCAACAAAAAAAGTCACAAACAAAGCCTATGAAGCCAGAATCCTTACAGCTGCTGGCCTGCTCCTAATGTACCTATTGTAGCATGCAGCTGCATTCTCACAGGAATGTAAACACAGAAGGACAGAGCTTGGTGATTTGTACTGAGCAGAAGTGGCCAAACAGGTGTATGACTTAAATAGTTTCCTCAAGATGTCAGCTGCTGGAGAGTCATCCTCATGTCTGTAAGATCCAGCAAGTTTCTCTTTCAGTTGAAGAGCAGCTGATGCAAACTTGCATTTTCTACAGATTCTTGGAAAGCTGTTCTACTTTCCCAGCAGTTGGATAGTCCCAGGGTAGAATGCATCGAACTTCATTTGATCATTTTACTATTCAGAGTTATTTTCTGCTTCTTGTTTGGCAAACCATATCTAATCCATGCTATTTTTGAAAGATTCTGTACTTATTGGAGAATTCTCTTGGTCTTTGTGTTACTGATTATATAGTGAAATACAAACATGTATGTGTAAGTTATATTCTGTAACCTAGGACATATATAATTATGGCAAAGTTATTATGCTTGTTTCGTAAAGCATAATTTTATTGAGTGCCCAGTAGTCACTAAATGCAGTTTTCTAAATGTTAATTTGATTGGAGTCCATGTGGTAACATAATAATGCTGTGTTCTTCTTCAAAGGGAACTTCCCTTGGTAAGGCTGGTAGCTTCTGGAGCCTTTCTTACACTCAATTACACTCTGTTACACTCCTTTATTTATTTATACTATTTGATTCCATATTTGTATAGTATTTTTACTCTGCAGTTTCTTAAAAGTTTCTGTGCATGTTCCTATTTGGTTTTGAATTTGACAGTCTTGATATCTTTTCAACTTACTGAGAACCAACAAATCAAATTCCACCAAGACAATATAAGAAGCAAACAAAGCAAGTGAGTCTTGGGACAAATGATGACAGAAACACAAAATTAGGCTGAATTTATTTCTTTTGTGCTTTGCCAAGTGGTTGTAAATGGGGAATAGTCTTGATTTCGTTTTTATAGACCCAATTCTTCTGAGAAGATTAACAATACTTTTGACATTTTGACTAATTGCAATCACAGTTGTCCTCTATATCCAGATATTGGTGAGGATCTTGGAAGAAAGAACATGCACAGTTAGAGTGCACACAAGGGCAACTTTTGTTTTGAAAGGAGTTTGTGGTGCTGGAAAAGGGGATTTACTTGCATGGAGTTCAGACTGTGCCATGCTGCTCGTGATGCAGAGAAAGTTACAGGAGTGAGGCACTCATGAATAGGTACTCTCCAAAGAAAACTGTGAGAACAAGATGGGTGATTTTCCCCCTGTTTTGCTGCAGCATGTTCCATCACCCCCTTTAAAGTGAAAAGCTTTTTATGTGGTCATGAGATTTTCTGTGCTATGTAGAATATACGAGTGAAAAAACAAAAGCAAAGTCAGTGGAAGATGTGAGCCTGTTACCAAGTTAAGGCTGTGATCTTGCTGTGGGTATAGCTAGTGATTAATGTAGTTATGGCTCTACTCAGGAATGTGTGTTATGATTTAAGTCAATATTAACAAACTGGCTGGTCTGATATGAATTTTTAGTTTACATGTGGTTCATACAGTGAATTTTACATGGGTCTTATAGGAAATTAGTGGTCACATATGTAATTAGAGTCTTGCAATGTGTTTGTCTGAATGAGCAAACTTAGCACTGGCAATTCTTAGACAGCATTGATTTTGCATTTCCCAGCTCTAGATTGCCTTTCTAGGTTGATGTGAAGAATGGTGCACTGGGGGTATGTGCATAGACATTATGGTTGAAATAAATCTTTCTAAGCTTTTGTATAATCAAGGTTTGATTGGCTGGGGTTTTTTTTCCTTTTAGCCATGTTAGAGTTCTTGTAATGTCATGTTTACTTCTCCCCTTAGGAGATTGCTATCGTTTTCCAAGGCTTCAACTTGAGATCTGTTTTCTATCAGAGCATCCAGTTTAGCTTGAAGCACTGGTTCTTACACAGTTTACTTTTCCCTGGGCATTTTAGCTTATCTTAGAGATAAGGGTTGGAAGTGCAGGAACAAAGTAATGGAGCATGCTTGGTCAGCTACCACAGTAAGAAGAGTTAGAACTGACCTGACACCAGCAGCACATCTTTTCATCCACATTTTTAGTTTCTCCACGTTTGATTGTTTTACTCAGAAGAGAAACTAAATAGGTGCTTTTTGAATATTTTATTCTCCCTTTACACTTTTGTGTAAGGTACAAGCCACATCTGTTTCTTACTAGCCTTTTGACATGTACTTTTCACAGAGAAAATGTGGAGGTTTTTTAAAGCCTTTTCTCTGCTTTTATTAATATCATGACACTTCTCTTAAATACTTTCCAAGATGTGAAATCTAGGGGTTTATCAAAAGCAAAACTCAACCACTTTATTGATCTGAATTTTGTCAGCTGTTGAACAAGAATGTCAGGACCAAATGAGTGTGAGTTTGTAGTAACATTAATATTCTTTCAATTAATAGTTTAAATATGGATGTGAGGTGATTCAGTAGATCTAAAATCAAAACAGATGCTTTTGTTAAGTAAATAAAAAATAATGGGAGAACTACTTACTATCTCTTCTGAACACCAAATTATGGTATTGAACTGGGGTATCATATGTTAAATAACCTAACTACCCCTAAAGTTTTGCAGAATTAACTTAGGGTTTGTTGGATAACAGCATTTTTTACAGAGTGTGTGTGTGAAGCAGATGCTAACGTCACTCCCAGGTGTTACTGGGAAGTTCCAGAGGTGCACCTTGCTTGCCTGTAGGTGCCAATGTTTTTAAGTTGCATGCTGATTCAGAGTCAGTGTTCTTTGTGAACTCTATGGCTGCTGTTATGTGATGCTTTCATTTCATTTCCTTTTCAAGGTGCAAGGAATGGTAAATGCAAGAGAGTTTAATTTTCTTTTTCTTTTTTTTTAAATAAGATCCTTCTTCTTTTGAAATAATAGTCCTGAAATAAGGTTTGTTCAGACTCAATGAAAAAAAACACTTTCTTGTCATCCCCCCCTGCTTCCCCTCCTCCCCACCAAAAAAAATTCTTTCTCCCGATTTTCCCAAACTACGTCCTGTTTGCCCTGTTTTAAGCCAAACTCAGGAATGCTTCTCTCCATCTGTTACACAGAGTCTGCTAGTAATTTCTATTTTGTTAGTTCTTGCTCAGGTCTTGCCATATGGTCAGTAGCCTTTCCAGTTCCTGATTATCTCTACATAAAAGGCACTTAATTTGCTTTGCTTGGATTTTTTTAATGTACTCTTTGGCACTTTATTAAGCAATTTATTATGCAATTTATTATTATTTATTATACCTAAAACATGGCATGTTTTGCATGCATGTAAACTTTAATCAGGAGCATCCCAGGATGCTTAGTGTCTGCCACAAATGTTTTCTATGTGAGTTCCTCTTGCAGCATTAGGAATCAACAGCACTGTGGTATTGCTTTGTGTCTTTGTAGCCATCGTGCTTAGGGTCCATTTCCCTTTTTGTAGAAATAATTTGGGCAGTCATCCATTCCTGTCAGATCCTGGAATCATCTGAGCTGTTGCTGGCTCTGGCCAGCCTGTGCCAATACGGTTTAATTTGGGTGATAGGGTTTACCTTTGTAATCTTGGCAGAGTGGCACTTGCGGGTAACTTCAAGGTTTGTTTTTTGGACTAGCTGGGTAAATTTTGTACCTGCAAATTGTTCCTTCACTTGAGGTGTGTAAGCACTGCAGATCACAGTGAGTTGTCAGAAGCCTTATCCACAACTGTGGTGGAACATCGGGATGGAGCATCTGCAATAAATGTGCTTGCTGCTTAAATTGGAGAAACAAATACAGTTTTAGGGGTTTCTTTTGTTGAGCATCTGATAAATAACAAGGACCTTGAAATCAATGATAAAACTTGAATTACCGCAGTTCAGCATATACACCATGTTAGTACTAAGACATAAACCTGCCAGAAGACACTGGCAAAAACATTCATTTAAAATTACCAGAAACAAACAGTTTTTGCTCAGTTGTTGAATGTAGGGTTTGGGGTTTTTTTAATATTAGTACATGAAACCATCATCTCTCTTTTTCTTTTTTTTTTTTTTTTTGTCTGTTTATTTTACATTGTTTGAAAAGTCTTTTTGTTAACATGCTGGATTTATCCCCAAACACTCAAAGAAATATTAAACATATGCAGCAAGTTATCACAGTTTAAAAGTAGGGATAAGGGGTGCCTTTTTTTTTAATCTGACAAAGAGAAAGAAAAAAAAAAGAAAAAAGGTTGGAATTTATAAGTCCATGTGGGTTTCTCCCACTCAGGGAGTATTACATGGCACAGGAAATGCTGAGTTTCAGGTTAAATGTTGTTTCAAAGGTGAGCCATGGGTCACCTGACCTGCAAAGCTGATGGGAAGAGACACTGGCCTTTGAGGTTCAGCTGTAAACAACTGGGAGCAATAAATTCCTGAACTATTGTCACTTAATAGACTGGTCTGTCTATACTCTGAAGAAGCTCCTGTAAGACCTCTGTAACTCATTTTTAGTATTTCCATGTGAAAAAAATATTTATACATATCTACTCTGCAAGTTATGTTATTGATTACAGTATGACTTGTTATTGTTGAGAAGGGATTATTCTTCTCAATAAATATAACTGAATAATCTCTCCCATTTTACTTAATCTATAACTTTACAAAGTAGGTTTCTCCTTTCATCTCTAACAGATCTCCTCCAGGAATTAAATAGGGTTTTTTTTTTTCCAGTTTAGAAGACTTACAAATAACCCAATTAAAAACTTTTTATTCTTTGTTTAATTGTATGAAAAAGTGTGTCTGCTGCTGTGAGAAGGTTCACAGGTGAAGATTTTCATGCATTGTCCATGGTTCTGGGCAACTGGTTTTGGGTGGCCCGCTCAAGCAGGGGAGTTGGTCCAGATGACCTCCAGAGGTTCCTGCCGACCTCATCTGTTCTGCAATTCTGTTATTTGGAAAATAACATTAAAATTTAATAGTGAATTTTAATTTCATTACTTGCCACAGGAAAAAAAATGCACTTTTGGTAATCTATTCGTTTAGACTTTTCATTCCTTTTCTTTCTGGTAAAGCAGTGAATGGAGTGTGATATCAAAGCATGGCAATGACCTAAATAGAGCTGACAATGAATAGAATTCTGGATATATTTAATAGTAACAGTCAGATATTCTGATTAGTGTAAAAACACTTGATGTATTTTGTCAAAAGTTTTCTTAAAAATTGTGGCAATGTCCCTTTTGAGAGTATGGCAGGGATGGTCATGATGGTCATTCTTTTTAATAATTCTACAGTAATGCTAAAAAAATGGCAGAGCAAAGTTGTTAACACTGTGTTTTGTTGTTTTTTTAACAGTCCACATACCGGGGGGCAGAGTTACCAGCCTGATGTACCCCAAATTCCCACTGCTTGCATCACTGTGGAAGATGCTGAGATGATGTCACGAATGTCTCTCCGTGGCACTAAGATTGTTGTGCACCTGAGGATGGGAGCTAAGACTTATCCAGACTCTCTTTCCTTTAACACTGTGGCAGAGATAGTTGGAAGCAAGTACCCAGAGCAGGTGGGTGAAAATATACAAAACCCTCTAATTTTTTTTTTTTTTTTAATGTGAAAGAAACAATCAAAAAACCAAACCAGCCCTTTTGAAGGAATCCCAAAAACAAGTAACTTTTATTCACACACTCTTCTATATTTTAGACGTTTTAGCTTTTCAGTCTTTTACAAGTAGCAGGTTTCATGGCTATGTTTAGCAGGTATGTATGGTTGGAATAAACTGCACCACAAATTCAGTTTGCACATTTCATAATTCTACATTGTTGTCCTCCATTTGTAAGACTTTTCTTCTTGCTTTCTCTTTTCTTCCAACTTCTTAGCTAAAAATCATACAAACCAAACTCTTGGTGCTGAAGGATTTGTGCCTGGTACAAGGTCTTCTGTGTCACCTTACAACAGGGAATTACTTTTCTGGCAGTACGTTTTATTGTGAAAATGTTGATGAAACCTCAGTTACAGCAGCACTCGAAATTGCTGCTAGAGTACCTACTGAGCCACAATGCTTTGTTAAACATTGTACTTTTATGGCTTCAATGGAGAAGAAGAATGACTATCTCTGACCTTTAAACCAGGCAAAAGATTTCATATATTCAAGAGATTTTATCTTTTCTGAGGTGGCAGTTCAGTAGCTCTGGCTTGTGGTGTCAGAGATTCTCAGTGTTAGCATGAGTGTACAGTTTCAGCAGCTTGGTCACTGGGCAGGGAAAGAGTAACTACCCTGATGGTTGATTGGTTTATATAACATCACCTGTGAGTCTAGCTTCATGAAAGACATATTTACCAACTTTCTAATTACAGTGCATTTAATTTAGTTTTATGTCATCTGCATTTTTAACAATGTTTCTAACCAGTTAATTTGCTATCTTTCCTGAATTATGTTTGGTGTATTTCAAAATTTGACATTTCAATTCAGGTTATGTTGAAATGCAGACTTCAAAGATGTGTTAAGGTGTTTGCCTGGACTTGATTTTCTCTTGGCTGTCCTGCTCTGTTTCTTTAAGAATTGAAGTGGATTGGGATCTCTCCACTACTTCCACTGACAAGCTGATTTTTCTTAAACACTGGGTAAAGGCTTATTTACAAGCCCCCTGCTGATGATAATAGGAGTGGTAGTGCACACACTTTGAAAATGTAACCAAGAAACAGAAAAATAAAACTAGTGAATGTTTAGGTTTTTTAGTACTCAGTTCCTGTTGGAGCCTTAATGGGTGCTTCTCCATGCTCATTCCATTGTGTTACTCTGGTAAAAATGGGAACCATCTCACTATTTAGGCAATAAAATACATTGCAGATCCCAACTCTTACAATGCCCTCTATGCCAAAGTGTTTCAAAATGCAGTACAAATCCTGGGGAACAGAAAGGTGCCTTTTCCACGGGCCAAAATTTCAGTTTAAGTTTTGAATTGAAACAAACCCAAATCTGGATCTCTGAACTCTGGGTGAGAAATCAACAGTGGGTGGTATTGCTTGGTATTGCTCTTACAAAGTCTAAAGCAATACAGTTTAAAATTAGGTAAAAACCTCTGAAACATAGCTGGTCACAGGTATTGCAGCAAATTATAACTCAAACCCCTGAAACGCAGTTGAAAATGAGGGTTGCTGTAGGACACTGAACAAAGTGTGTGAAGTCTGGTGGAAAGTGATTCAGCTCAAGATGTAGCTACACATTTAGGTATACTTGTGTTCATCTATATATTGACCAGAATTTAATATACTGCTTGATTAAAAATAATTCATTGACTCCTTCCATGAGACTTTAACATATTTATTAAAAATAATTACCATGAACTGAAATAATATGTCTGACAAGTTAATGCTACAAAGAATATTTATTATTATTGAAATATGTTAAAGGAGAAAAGTCTTTTTTTCCATACCTCATTAGAGTTTTTTGGGGGGTTCTTTTTTTGTTTTGCTTTGGAGTTTTTTGTTTTTGTGGGGGTGGTTTTTTTTGGTTGTTGTTGTTGTTGTTGTTTTTTAATTTGACCACTTTTGCAGCATATCCAGATCTGTTCCTCCTTTTTCAATCATTTTTCCAAGTGCTTTATGTGGATTCTTGCATATAGCAATTGGGGATTGGGGGTAAAACTAGAAAAACATTGAGGAAAACAGAAAAATAGTAGTTGACATGTTTTTTAGTATATTTTCCTAAAAGTTTCCTGTATTTTAGACTTACCGTTCTGAAAGTCATTGCTGCCACAAGAAATGTTGAAATCATCAAAATGGATACTCTGAATTGTTTGAGTTGCAAACCTTATTTTAAGCTCCTGTGCTTAACTTCAACACATTTGCATTTCCAATTAACCTAAAGCAGTAAAAGAAATGTTACTACTGCTTTGTGAAGCATCAAGCTCTCAAGGGTGCATTCCTCTTCAGGGGTGATGATGTGACATGAGAGCACATGTCCTGTGTCTTTTTGAGGCATCTCTGTACCCCATGTGCAAATACTTTTGAAAACCCACTGCTACTTCAGGTTTCCTTCCTGCTTTATCCTTTCTGTTTGGCTGGCCAGGAGGCAGTAAGAGAAAAATGTATGGTGAAATCTGCTGCAAGCTGCAGCTTTGCAGGTGTAAGTTTTCAGGTGGTGTTGAAAGCATCTGAACAGAAATAGGAAATGGATTTTGTCATTCTGTCAGTGAAGTTCAGCGTGTCACCAATGTCTCTGTTCTGTTTATAATTGTCTTATTCCTTCTAAGTTAGGAAAGGACTGTTCACCCCAGACAAGACTCTTCCTATGTCAGAGCGGGTGTGATCGTACATGGTCAGAGCAGAGACATCCACCACCCTCAGGGGAGTTGAGGTCCTTGTTTAGTGCCTGCTGAGGCCTGATTAACCTGTAGGTACCTAAAGGAGGTGAGCCTGTGCCTATATGATTATGAGTTCAAGATTCAGCTGTTCTTCATACAAACAAATGGAAAACAGTGGGACCAAACATGCTACGACTTGATGTCCTGGCAGCCTTTCTGAGCTTGGGATCCCATTCTCACGGTGCTTAGGACAGCAGTGAGAGTAGAAAACCTGTGGGTTGTGGGACTTATATTAAAGCCGGTATGACTGCTGACAACTGAGCCAAAGAGTTTGTGAAATGACAAAGGTATGGTAGCAGAGCCTGCTGAGGTCCAGGCTATTGCAGGTTAGAGACATTTGCAGTCCATTCCTGACTTTTTATCTTGGAGGAGTATTTGAGAATTCTTTTGCACCTAGGCCCATGCTGCTAGCATGCTTTTGTGCTGTACTGTGTGTTGGTGAGATGTTTTATTTAAACTCTATGTAAGCTGACACTGGAGACTGACTGACTGAGAAATTCACAAGTTTACTAATGTGGTTTTCATTTGAAATTCAGGCAGAGCTGGCAGTAAAACATGTTTGTCTTCTCATTTTAATACAGATGTAACATGATTGGTCTTAAAGTGCAGCAGAAACCGTTCCCATCTTTGGGGAAATGCTATAAATAGCAGCTGTTTGTTGTTAATCTGGCTTCAATGTACCGAATGTGCCAAACATGAAACCACAAAATATGTGATTAACTGAAAAGGTATCAAAGTGGAATAAGTTATAACTCCTCTGCAATCTTGACTTGCAGTGTCTTTTCATACTCTGTGTTCCTTGGTGTGCAGTGCTGTTTTACTTATCTTACAGTTAGTAAGTGATGGAAAAACTGTTTCCTAAGTGCCCTACAAAGTACATAAATTTGCTGCTCATTATTCTGTGATCCAGGATAAATACTTTAGAGCAGAAACAGAGCAGCTGATAAGTGGCCTTTTCAGAATCCTGGAGAGCTGTTCCAGGGATTCTACAAAGCTACAAATGCTCTACAAAGCATGTTGGCCTCCTGGTTTTATGGAATGCCATATCTGCAGTATGTACAATTTGAAAATTGTCTTCATTTTGAACACCAAGGACATGAAATACCTTGGTGTTCAAAAGTGAAGAATGCACTGTAGCTTAGAGCCAAGTTTGATCAGCACTTAGAAAGTAGCAGTCTCAGGGATGACCTGAGAATCAGAGATGCTAACGTAGTAGCATGGATTGTGAGGTGCTTTATCAGTCTGTGATTGATGTAACAGAACCTGTTCTGCAAAGGATATAGATGCTTATTTATTTTTTCATTCTTCTTCCTTTCCCAGTTTCAAAGATCAGCCCTGTCTTAAATTTTGTGATACTGGGCAAAGATCCAGGGAACAAGAGAACATAAAAATTGTCCAGGCTTCTGAGCCTGTTAGGCATTCATGCACATAACAGAAGAAATAATTTGTAAACCAAAAATCCACCCAAACCTCAAGAAAAAAAATCAACACAAAACAGCCAGACTTTTCTGAAGATGTGTAATACTCAGTGCAGTGTTGTTTTATGGCCTGGCATCAGTTCTACATATGTTAACAAAATGTCTATCCATTAGGTCTTTGATGTGGCTTCCAGATATCCCTGTGCTCAAAGTAAATCATGCATACAATAGAGCTTTGAGGAGAAATATTTTAAGAGCCTGATGCCATCATGTTATGGCTCCATTATCACATTTTCTCCATGTGGATTGTTTTGCTATTCATTCCAAAATGTTGAATGGTTTCTAAATACAATTCTGTGAGCCTCTCTCCTGTGACTGTAAGCTGATCCCTGTTGCTGCTACAATTTAAGAGAATTTGAAAGAATTAGAAGATTATTATGGAGATTTGGTTCTGAAAGTTTTGAGAGAGCTAGTCCATTACTTTGTGGCAGTGGACTGATGGGCAAGAGAAGTAGAAAAAGAAGTGGTAAAGAAGAAACAAGAGAAAGGGTGAAGAAAGAACATTGGCATTGTTAGGAAATGTATTTTCTTTGAAGTATTTTTGTTGATATTTGCTGAAATAAGTAGCACCTCTGGGTGTGTTTGTTTTATTAAAAACTGGCTTTCATACTATTAATTGGAGTCTTTTATCCTGTGCTTTGTGGGAGTGGCAATATTGCTGTCATTTGTTCTAAAACAGAGGTCTTGTCTTGATGAAAACAGCCAAATTAATATGAGACTGATATGGAGGAATTTTTTTTTCTTTGTAATGTGATAATTTTATTTGTTTGTTTGTTTGTTTGTTTTAACTATCAGAAGGCCTATCAGATTTTAAGACTAAAGTGTATGCTAGATTTTGTGGTGTAAAGCATGGCAAATATTCTAAAACTTGAATCGCCTATTCAAAACCCAAGAGCTGACTGAAAGCATTTAATTCTGCTATGGAAAACTTGGCAGTAGTTTCCCTTCTGATTAAATGGCCATTGCACCCTAATGTAATCCTGTTTTTAGAAACTTCAGTATCTGACTATGCAATAGCTACAACTTAAATTTCATTTGTACATATAGGGTTGATGGTTTTTAGTGGCAACAGTTGAAAAACATTGTATTACATAGAGTGGGATGTTTGAAATATTGGTGGAACAAGGGAATGTTTATATGTGGAAGAAAGATTCAAAACAACGTTTATATGTGGAAGAAAGATTCAAAACAACTTAGATTTTTCAAAAATTATTTCCTGACAGAGTTTTTCTTGAAGGAATTCTTGAAGTGTCACCAGTGTATTGTGACTTTTATAAAGTTCATGTGTTTTCCAAACAACCAGACCGTGTTCATATGTGGGCAGGTGAGATAGTCAGGGTGGTAATAGTCTCTGCTGATCTTGAAGGCGCCTGAAGCTGCTCTGTGTCCCAGCTTGATGATATCAGAGGAGGACTAAGGGACATGTAGGTGGCCTTCCTCACTAGAGTCGAGTGGAGTTTGGGAGAATTGAATGACACTGTCACCCTGCTATATATGTTCTATTTCTATTCTTACTGATGTAAGTCTAGCCAGTAAGCTTCCTGCCTTACACCTGAGCATGGTCATAGATATCACCTGTACATGACCACTGGCTGCCCACCCCAACTCCTTCCTTTATTTGAATCTAGACTGGTTTCTGTCCAAAGCTACTTGCAGGACCTTTGCTCTGGGCACTACTCTTCAGAGTGTTTGGTTGTGTTTTAAATCCTTTACATCCTAAACTGTAGCCAACTAAATTCTGACACTAGAAATTAAAAAGTAGCATTTAAAGTGCTTGTTCTGTTGGCCAGCAAATTCATCAGAGCATGCAGTTTTGTAGTCCTTTTGATGGTGTGAGTATAAACAGATACGCTATAATATTTTTTCTTTCCAATCGTTCTTTTGTCTCTACTCCCACACAGCAGTTTAAAGAATTGCTGTGGGATTTTATTTCAGTAATAATTTACAAATACACATAGGATTTACAAATGGTTGTGAAAGTGCTTTTCCTCCACATTGTAAAAGTTGTGAAAGCTCTTTTCCTCCACATTGTAAAAGTTATCTTCTAAAATTACACTGTGTCTTTCTTGCATTCTGATATGCATGAATGCCTAAAGGGTAGTCCTGTGTTTCACAGACGTAAAACTTGCCTGAGGTGTGAAGTAAGAAACACCACAATATCGAGGAGGAAGGAGAAAAGAAACAATATTTTTCTTTTCATTATGGATAAGTAGGTGCCAGAAAGGCCAGTGCCAAGTATCTGGGTTAGTTTCAAAACAACTGTTCTCTACAGGGGTTTTCAAATTCCTGGACTTGTATGTTTGTATTTGTTAGCTGCAGACTATATGCTTAACCTTGTACAATTGACGGAGGACTACCAAGACCTTGTCTTTTCACGAATGTCATGTTAAAAAAGTACATATTTACAATGCAAGTTTAATGAAAAACTGCTTGTCTAAGAGTATGTGGGCAGGATATTGAGGGCTCTTCAACACAAATTCAGAGATTCCCACACGCAGGACCAAGGTGGAAGATCTGACTGTGAGATTTTTACCTAGTGGACAGAGCTAACATTGTTGATGGAGTGAAAGGAGAAATGCTAAAAGAAGTGAAATGAAAAATGGTCAGGTTGGGACTGAGGTGAAAGGGAGAAAGAACTCAGTCTGCTAATCACATTGAGATACCGACAGCAGAGTTGTTACTCTAAGAACTGTGTGATTGCAGCAACTGAGATGGTTACTCAAGGATGTAGTGGAGTATGTAGCAGAAGTCATAGTTTTGGTGGACAGAGAGAGCTAGTGAAACATGGAACCACCTCCTGAATTGTGGGTAGACTTGTAGGGTTTTAGGCATCCCATTGCTGCCTCATGAGATCTGGGAGTGGGGAGGGGTAGTGCAAACAATAAGCTGATACAGTTGGTGTGGTCTTTAATGGACCACACTGGATGGAACTGTTCTCAAGACCTTGGTTTATTAACAAAGTACATGATTAAAATGTTACTGTCATTTGTTCTTTTTTCTTTTAAAAGCTTTTAAAAATCCTTTAAAAATTCTTTTTCTATTGTTGTGTAGTTTATACTTTGGTCTAGAAGAAGGCCCCCAGGCTTCTGAGACCTTAAAGGTCTTGAACATTGCCACTCTAGCTTTGTTGTAAATGTAGTTGCAATGGTACAAACATATTTACTATGGTTTAGCAAAGCAAAATACCCTGTAAAACATATAATTCCAGTAAAATCTATCCAGAATGCTTGCTATTAAAATGTTGAAGATCTTGTGAGTCCAGCAGGCATAGATCTTAAATCAAAGAATGAATTTTGTTCATAAAGTTTCTCAGTTATTGTCAGTACTTATAACAATATGTCATGAATATGTAAGTTATCTTGAATTTCATTGTGCACAAATATAATTCTAATTCATTGTAACAGGTAAATGGAATTTTGGACAAAAATCCTCTTGCCTCTTTTCAATAGTATTTGTCACAAATGTAAACTTATTTCTGTGTTTAGAACTGAGATCCCATTATTTTTTACTGAAGTCACAAAGGATAAAAGGATGTTACAGGGTCTTTAACAGAAAATGTATTTTGTACTACAGGTTTTTTAGATTTGCTTCTTTATACGTGCTGAAAAGCATGTTCCTCACAGTCTGCATTGGCTTTTCACATTAGTTTTTAGTCTGTCATTTATCCCATAGACTAATTTACAGATTTGTACAAAAATATACTAAAGTGTGTATTCTTCTGGTAGTTACATAATTCCTTACGTCTGAATTATTTCCCAGTGTTTGAATTTACAACCATCATTGTGAAATATTAAAAACAGTTTACAATGTTCTGGTATAAATTATTCAGGAAAAAACCCCAAACCTCTGTTCTAACTCATTAATCAGATATTATGTAGAGGGTAAATGGAATAATATCATGACATAAGATGAAATAGTCTGAAAACTATCCTGTGTTAGAAATTGCACCACATCAGTGGGCTTTTTTTCCCTAGTGTGCATATAAGGAAATAGAGGTAGAATTCTCTGTGTGTTTTAAATATTTTAATGTGGGGAATCATATTAATGTTCTCACACTACTTCTGTAATTCTGGGCTCTATTTTTTTAATCATGTACCTGGCCTTATGATCATTGTGCTTCATTTTTACTTTCAGTGATGTCAGCTGGACAAAGATTTTTCTCATCCTCTTTGTGTGCCAAGTTTATTATGCTGTTGTGTGAGAAGGTATTTAATGAAATAATAATCTTTCACTGTAAAGGAATTTGTTGCTGTAAGATGTGTGTGTGTATACATATATATATATATATATATATATATATATATATATATATATATATATACACACACATAAGATAGGACACTGCCTTCTGTGGCATGCTGCTCAGCAGAGTAGAGCATATTCTACCATTCCAAATGGGAAATTTCAGTCATCCAGCTTCTTGCCAAGAGAAAATTACTCAGGTATGTGATGTCCTCCATCCTCTTCTTTCACCTTTCAAATAATCAGGAAGAGGACCTGAGGTCACATTATTCTTTGTGAAGGAAAAGAAAACCAGTATCTTTAACTGTTGTCAAGTATGTTTGTCTCATCTTACAAGCAGATTATACAGCTCATGGTCTGTTCTGCTTGTATTACTTTGTTTCTTGGCATTGTGAACCTGAAGTCCTGCATTTATATTCTCCACCTCTGCCTGAAGTCCACTGATCTTAGTTTATATGTTAAAGTGCTCCAGGGGTCTGTTCACTTAGCTGGAATGAACGTTCAGATGATCCTTTATTTGACCGTCTCTTAACACGTTCTGCAAGTGGTTCTGTGGGTCCTCCTGGAAGACTGCAGCTGTGCATATAAATAGGCTATAGTTAATGACCCTATTTATAGCAAGCCCAAGTCTGATGTTCTTTTCTTGCTAATTAGACTTTCCAGCCTTCAAATAAGTTCAACAAAATAATTGGATTGCCCCCTTATCCACTAAGTATGATGCATTTACTTTTTCATTGATTAATTTGGCAGTTTAAGTTAAAATTGCCTAGATTAATTTAAATTATTAGTTTCAGGAAAGAGATACAACTAAGCATAAAGAAAAATAAATAAGATGTCTTTGATAGATTGGTTAAATTTCAACAAAATTGGCAAGGATAATATTCTAGATTATATGAAAATACATAAACTTGCCATTCTTTTGTCTGTGAGCTTTGTTATGCACACAATGTCCTGTTAGGGATCAACATAACAGCCTTCTTGCTCCTTCGAAATACCCAGAAAACCTTTCAGAATGCTTGAGAATGCTTTCAGAATGCTCCAAGTCAGCAATGGTTAGGACTCAAATTACTTCAATTTTCTTTGATCTCTAACAGGATTTTCAGTGAATTAAGAACACTTTGGGCTAAGTTTACAGTCACACTTCATTGTGACCTTCTGAATCTGGTGGTGAAGGAATGTGGACCATGGTGAGGGAATGCAATTACAGGTGTTGCCAGGGTCAGAAACATGAAAGTACGAAGTACTCTGAAGAAGAAAACAGCAATTTAGAATAGTCCTGGCAGATTCATAGGAATCACTCATACTCATCAGGATGAAATGGGATCTGTTTATCTTTAGGAAGCAGAAATGTAATGTATGATGTGCCCCTGGCGCATCCAAGATCCTTGCCCCTATTCACTGAAAGCAGTTCTCAAGTACTTGCAACTTAGCAGGCATGGCACAAATTGTATGATGAGATTATATCCGGCTTTTCCTTGGAAGATCTGCCCAGCCCTATAAGAAAGCATATTTTAGATGCATTCACAACTTGGGGGATTGAAGAGTCACACTTGAAGAACATGTTTGTACAGGGACAAGTGGAGGCATCTAGACAATCTGTCACGAGTGCATAAGTTCCTAAGAGAGCATCTGGTCGGGCATGCTGTAATTGCTGCTGTTTGTTTCAAAAGCCTCTGCATGAAAGAGATGGCTTTGTTTTCTAATTATCTATGTAGCCCATTTAAAAATCTTTTAGTGACCTTTCAGCATAGGATTCTGCAACATCACAAAGCACAAATCTTAGTTATTAAAGGTCCAGACAGTAATACATAGTTGGGAAAATACAGAATTTGCATGTCTGTCAAATTAAATCATTTGCTATTAAATTCATTGTTGGTAAAGGGTAAAGGAATCCAAGTTTGTGTTGAAAAGCACAGACAGCTCTCATCTTTGGTTTCTAATAAGAAACTTTTCTTTAATTGGGAAAGGCTGTATATGTTTAAAGGTAAAACAAAAAGAAAATTCCAACCAAACCTTCCTCTGCTTGACTGAGGATCTCTTCAGGCACTTAATTAAGATGATGTCTGAAAGCCACTAAAAGGTTGAAGAACGAGCAGCTAGCTTGCAGTAATTTTAGCTGTTAAAATCCGGTGGCATAGAAACTGTATAAATTGCTATAAATACAGTTTTAGTGGTTTGAACAGATCTTCTTTGTCTATAATTACATTTGCATTTAAATGTATATTTTTTA
Organism: Haemorhous mexicanus; assembly: GCF_027477595.1. Classification (NCBI taxonomy): domain Eukaryota; kingdom Metazoa; phylum Chordata; class Aves; order Passeriformes; family Fringillidae; genus Haemorhous; species Haemorhous mexicanus. Next base: position 135,602,116 of record NC_082341.1, read on the forward strand.
GGAATAGATAAGGATTTCTTCTCTCAGGGTGGTACAAAAAGATACTAGCATGGTTTCAATAATTTCATTTTGCTTCTTTGAGCACTTTATAATCTGTTGTTGAATCTTTGAAGCAGAGAACTGATTTTTTTCTTTTTCCCTTATCTGAAACCACATATTTGATTGTAATGTGAGTCATAATTGCTACTACCAATTTAAAACTGGGCTGTTGAAACAAGCAGAACCAGAGATCAAAGGATTATCTGTGCTGTGTTCAATAAATACAGCATGTTGCTTTATGGATGCAACACTGACTTGGGATATGACTGTAGTGACTCTGACAATGTTGTGTCTTTTCTATCATGTAACTCAAACCATCCATCTCTTGTGGTGTAGAATAAAAGACTTCTTTGTCTCCTTTTTCGTTGATGAACCAAGTGCAGATAGAAACTCTGTCAGATGATAATTCACAGAAATTATTTTTCTGAAACAATTAGCTTAATGTGCAATTGCTCTAAAACTGACCTACTGAATTAGTAATTAAGAAACCTCCATTTATCTAAGGTTCTCTAGACAGTCCAGTGAAGAACTGCCATTTTTTCAGAGCTCTCTTCAGTTTTTCTCCAGTGTCTCAAGTTTAATTAAACTTTTGCCTCTAGAAGAAAATAAAATTATTTCTGCCACAGGTTTAACAAACATGCATGCTTAATGATTTTGTTCTGCAGTTGAAATTGGAATTGATTGAATGTGTGTATCCATACAGAAGATCAATATTTTAAAATGTGATATATATAATGTTTATCACAATCTTCTTTGAACCTTGGAAAAAGGATCTCTTCAGTTTTTGTTTTAATGCTTTTTGAAAAGAAAAAGAGGAGAAATCGTTGCATAAATAGCAAAATTGTCTCAAACTGTGAACAAAGGAATGAAATAACTACATCACTTTTGTCACACGCATAATAAACGATACAAAATATTTAATTGTGAATAATGAAACCACTTTGAAGGTAATTCAACTATCACAAATTTACAAATCCGAAGCAAATGTGAATTCAAGATATTATGATGTAATCTCCTGCTTCAGTCTTGGACCTGGAGTTGCAACCTTTACCACTGAAACACTATCTACATAGCAGATATTGCACTGCATTGCATTGGTGGGGTGCCAGATTTCTACCTCTCTTTGCCTCACATCCTGTCATCATAAACCAGCAGCCTTCCCCAAGATGTTATCCACACCATCTGGCTTACTGCAGTCCCTTTTTGAAGTGGTGTGGATTGTCTGTCGTCCTTCTCCCATTTGTTTGAAATTAAATGCAGGAATTGTTTAGCTGTGTGCTACAGCCAGATTCTCACACTGTGGCCTGCAGAGTACCAAATGATGGAAACCTTATTGGTGGTCGAGCAAATGAGTCAGCTGGTGGGCAGGCTGCAGTTTTGGGAAGAGGAAGGAAGTGTTGTGCAGGTCACGAGACTGTGACCCTTGTGGTGCTCTGGCTCAGCTCAGCCATGAATGGGGTCATTCTGTGGGCCAGGAGCAGATTCTTGAATGAAGAGGTGTGCTGAAATACCCATTGTGTTTCTTGCTGTCATCCTCATTTATTTTTGTGATGCTTTAACTGTGTGCCTGCTCTGCTGTTCTGCTGCTGAGTGCCTGCACGTGTGGTGAATGTGTTTTCCCCAACTGCCCCAGCTGGTTTGGCCTGGGGAGTGCTGACTTTGCAGGCTGGGTCCTGGGGAAAGGCAATTGGAGGTTGGGAGCTTTCACTGGGTGTTGCTGAAGAGATTTTTTGCCTCCAGCTGACCACTTGATGTAATCCATACAGTGCTAGCATTGTGAGTGAGGCACATTTATTTTGATTACAAATGTTAAGTAACTGCTCTCCGAGTTCAAGGTAACCTACAAAGGATTGCTTCTCCTACCCACTTCCAATTTATGCCTTGAAAGGAAATGGGGGAATGAAGTATTAAGAAAAAAGTTTCTACTTTTGGCTATTAATGCATTAAAGTAACTCCAAACAAACTGAATATACCAATTACTATTCTGTCTGAACCTCTCATTCGTACTACTCAAAGGCTGCTGTAAGCTTGTCTGGTGGAATTTAGCCTTCTAGAGTTGGCATGGTCAGTGTCCAGGTCAGAAGATAAGATGCCTGTGTTTCAAAGTTAATGGTTACAAAAGAGAACAACATTCATGGCTTCCTCACTTCTCTGTCAAAATGCTTCTAGTCCTTCCTCCAGCAGTGCCCATGAATGGTTATGAAACTCCTGTTGTTCAGTTCTCTCTTCCTACTTTTCAGCAACCTCAAAGAATTGTGGGATGAACTGTTAAGAAAACATAAACTCAGGCACCAATAACATGTCAATGAGACAAGTCTACATTTTCTTTCTTTTTCACCATGGATTTCAACTGTAATAGGACCAAAATTGCATTGGTCTGGTGCTTAGATGAGATCAGTTCACAAGTGAAGAACACGTAGATGAAGGTGAACTTGACAGAGGAGAGTTCTACTGGAACAAAAAATCATACTGAGAAACCCACAAACCTGGTACTTCTGTCTTCTACTGAAGATATGTACCTTATATTGGTAAATTTTATTTGGTTATATTTAAGGTTGTGATCCTTCTTTTCTGCTCTTGAATCTTATGGGCCTATACTACCTAAATACACAGAATGAAAACTTTACAGCCAGTAGGTATTCTTTTCTTGCATGATGGGCCACCTTCTGACAATGATGTTGTAGGAGATGTTACTTCTAAAAGTTGGCCCAAGCCTGTATAAATAAATTGCTCATGAAATAAAGCATTCACTGACCTTTTGTACCAGAGAAAGGCAACCTTCTCTGACCTCACTTTCTCTGCTATAAAGATATAGCACCATGTCCAACTGTAAACACTGCTTCTCCAGAAAAAAAATAAACAAAACTTTTTAGAAGACATTCCCATGCATGGTTTTGTCTGCATGGGAAATAGAAATAGATTTGAAATAGATTTTAGGACAAACAGAATATGACTACCCATCACAACTCCACTGGGGTGTAGCCTGGCATTTGAACTTCCTCATGTAGAGAAGTGTGTGTCCATGGTGGGAAACAGCCCAGAGCAGCCCTCCCTGCAAGGGTTCACACACAGGACCTATCAAGAAAGAGAAACCCAAGTCACCAGTCCAAGAATGCAAGTTCTGCCCATGGATGAAGTAATTCCTTTGCCTGGGGATTCTCTTGGATTTCATAGTCCTTGCAGATGCCCAAATATTCATGATGCTAGTAAACACTGGCTTAAGCTTAGTTTGCTCAAAGATAAAGTAGGCCAGATCCATGACTCATGCTGATCTGTATTTTTTTTTTTTCTTTCTCTCTTTCTTTTGCTGGAAGTTAAACAGCTTTTCAAAGATTCAGCAAATACCAAATAGGAGCAGCCTGTGTGCTAAGCTCCCATCTCAGTGTACTGCTGACTTCAGTAGTTTTCTGCTGAACAGAGTCAAGATCTAATGTTACTACTTTAATGCTCTACATGACTGCACTGTCCATTTTTAAATTTACTGGTCAAAAATCTCTACAATTAGACTGTCTGCCAGTAGGAGACAACTACCAGAAGAAATTAATATAATTGATGAAGTGGATTCTCCCAAGAAAAAAAAAAATCAGACTTTATATCCATTTATTAGGATTTTAACTTTCCCTTCTGCTGGTATCATTCTTGTCCCAACCAATCAGTCGTATGAGTGAATGAAGTTATTTCTTTACTTAGTCTCAGGAAAAGGAGGACTCAGAGATTTCTATTTTTACATTCATGGGAATGTGTTGGTACAATCATGAGGGGGATCTTAGATACCAAGGAAAATGTCTTCTAAATTTATTTCTATTTTTTTAAAAAGGAGCATATGCTGAATCCTCCTTTTTTTGCTGAAAGTTTTGTTGTACAGCCTGACTTGCATACTTTGGGAAAAATCTTTGGCTGGAAGTAAATGTTCTGCACTGCAATATGAGTATTTTTATCCACTAAAACCTGCTTATTCCTAGAAGACTTGGAAAACTTTGCAAGAAATTTATGCTGTGTAAGATGCTTTGTTTCTGGGTGTGACGCTGCACAAATAATATATATCTGACTTATTTGGGTATGGAGTTACGTTGTTCTTGGCAATCTAATCAGGAAGATATTTAATGAATGTTGTCAGAGCTGGGAATGGACCAGAGCACATACTTATAAAACAATAACGTAAGAGCAACTCACTTTTCCTTGGAATTATAATCCATCTGAGTTTCTTAATGGAGATTTTTTTAAACTATATATAATATCTGAAATTATATCTAAGATCTGCATTTTGATTAATGCTTATACAGCTATTTATTCAAGAAGTTGTGTGAAGGATAAAGTGCAATGACCAAATCCAGCAGGTTCACTTGCTCTTTCTTAAGGCATATTTTTGCTCCATTTGCTGTCTCAGTGGAAACCCACGAGTGTACTTTTCAGTATAATTCTGCATTAATTGAACATATTCTCAGTATTTAACTGTATAGACGTGTCTTTTGAAACATGTGACACTCTTTTCAGCTTTTTGCTGTCTCTTACAAGAATGAAAAATCCTATAACTGAAAGCAAATTTCGCAAATTTGATTTATTGTCTTGTTTGAAAGTGTATGTAAAAGATCTTCCCAGGGATGCTGCACTCAGAAACCATAACTCTTCTGAAGATAAAAGAAAGTGTAATAATCCTTTCACTAGCTAATTTCTACATACTGTAAATCGATTGCTGTGTATCCAAGGAAAATGGCTCAAGGATAGAAGAGTTTGTGACTTTTATTTGGTGTGTTTTGTCCAGCAATTCCTAGACTAGATGGAGTGATTAATGAGTGCCTGGTTTAGTATCTTGGAGTGAATCACTTGAGCTATATCTAAATAAGTAAAAAATCATGCAACAACAACAAAAGGTTTTTACAGAGAAATTAAATATTTGGAACAGTGCTTTCAGTACTTGACTAGCTAATGCACCCTTTTTTAATGGAATAAATCATTTTACTGTGGGTTAGAAGGGGGACACTTGGGATGTCATGTAGAATTCAAACATTGTGGAGCACTATATTTATTAAGATGCCACAAGTGATTGTCCTGGAGAAATACATCCCCTTCTTTCTTTTTTAATGGGGTTTTAGTATTGGAATGGTTGTAGTATGCTCCTGCCTACCCTGTTGTGCTGTGACAGCAAGTCTGTAGGATCAACTTAGTGAAGTGGAACCTACACCCTGTGAAGCTGAGCAGTGAGGAGAATGAAGCCAAGTGGAGTTGCTCAAGACCCAGTTGCCCCACTGTTGTTGTACCCATTCTGCCCCAGTTTTATTTTCTTGAAGTCCATGGCACTGACAGTATTTCCATGAAGTTGGGAAAACTGAGGTAGATGCTGAGGAAGCAACATGGCAGTCTTACATCTGGAACATCACAAGTGTTTTAAAGCATATTTTGATCCTTATTTATTTTTCCTTCCTGAATTAAAGTGTAAAGTTTCTCTGAAAAGGGTGTAGGTCAAGTGTTTCCAGATTCTTACTTGGTGTTCCTGGGCTAGAATATCAGTTCTGCCATATTTTCCAGGCAGAACACGAAGCATTCTGTGTTTTATTTTCCTAACTGGGTTTGTGTCCTTTGTGCTCATCAGGTTTCCTCTAGGCTTTTAGCCATCTCAGCTAAGCTCTTTTGTATGTACAGAATGCTTAACATTTATACAGGCTTGTTGTTTAAAGGGGGTTTTTGAGCATGTTTTTGTCAGTAGAAAGCAGACTTTATCATGAGCTGTGCTTTTGGTGGTACTTGGAGCGAGCAAACAGGGTTCATAGTTCACACAGTTTACTTCTGTGTTCAGCAGTTCTGGCACAGAAAGCAAACAGCCATATCTGTTTAGACTGCCTCCATTCTGCTGAGCCTTTGTAGCCCTGCCAACGTTCTCCACATCACTGAGCCTCCCTGTGAAAACCAGAGACCACTTCACTTTGTTAACAGGGCTGAAAGCCACTCACAGTGTGGGATCTGGGGAGCAAAATTCTTTCAAGAATGAGTTACACTCAACCAGTTAGAGTCGTCAGAGGAGTAAATCAAAGGGACTATTTGTTTTGACTGGTGCCTGATTTGTTTTTGCCAATAATCTGCTCAGTCAGAAATTTTTTAAAAGCCCCTTAATTAAGTGTGATATTTTTATAAGCAAAAAACAAGCAGAAGAATCTGGTTTAGCTTTCACTGTGCCTTCCATGCAGAAACTTTATCATCTGAACCATACTGGCTTCTTTCTGTTAAGTCTTACAATGAGCAATAATCATGCTTTAAAAATTGGGTGAGAAGAATACAGTTTGTATAATAAAGGGCTTAAGCAGGGGGCAAAAGATCATACTTATATCTAAAAATCTGATCATGGGAACTGCTCTGCTTTTACAAATTGTTTATAAAGAATTAAAACAAAGTGACAGAAATGTAGATGCCATGATATAAAGTGGGCAAAGCACAATCATTTTAGGAGAAAAAAACCCCTTATCTTGTTTTTCAGTTTTCTCAGCATATGAAAGGAACTGTGATGGAATATCACTTTACTTCAGAATTATTAGCAAATATCCTTACAAATAACCACTGAGGAAATTTCACCTCATTGCCAACCTTTTTTTAGCAGGCTGTGGTTGTGTTTATAAAGCTACTTAAGGAGACTTAAGGGAAGAGAATAGGAATGAACTATTGTTCAGTGTCATTAAAGTTGTTAAAAATTGGGCTGATACAGCGAATGCTACTAGCTCAGAATTCTCACTGTTGAGCTACAAGTCATTAATTCTTTTATTATGAACTTAAGAAACATTCAATTGAACTAGTTAAATAGGCTATTTAATGGCAAGTGAAATTTATGAGGAACTGCCACTGTATAATCTTTGCTAAAGAGATTTCAGGAGATAAAGCAGATAGATGTCTTTATAATTTTATCATTAATATCAGATCAGTTGTACATGTGATGAAATGGAAACAGACCTAAGCAATATTAAGGAACAGCATTCAGCTAAATTACAGTGTTTATAGCTGGAAAATATTAGTACTGTGAGTCCTGCAGGATTCAGAGTAGGTTTAAACACTTCCCATAGCTATATTAGATGGGGTAAAATGTTCTTGAGAGAACACTTGAAAATTTGATATTTATCCAACAGCAGGCCTGAAGGAGAGGATGAAAAGAATCTGCAAGTTAAAAATGTGATGGTTGCCAGCTCTGACTCTACACACAAGATATAAAAGTATCTATGTGAAATTACTGTGTTCTCTCTCATTCAAAACCATGTCTTTTGGAAATTCACTTGGCAGTGAATTTTTTTAGCTTATACAAATTTTTGTCAGAATAGAAAATGCTTTGAACAGAGCTCATAGGTGACACTGCCACTTTATTTGCCTGTTCATGGTGATAAATGTTTATAGTGTGTTTGTTACAGCAGCAAATAACAGAAAAGCTTTATACTCATTGCTACTTCAAAATCAAATGTGACAACCAAAACCTCTTTGCATTCACTGGATCGGGCACTTGGACTCATTTTTTTGGAGGAAGTATTTTTTTCTGAAAGTGGTCCTCTTGACTTGTGCAAATTTAATCTTATTTAAGGAGTCAGGAGTTAGTTGCATTTTAACCAATACAGTGTGTTTCACCACACTGAATGTTGGTGGTGACACCACCTGTGACCTTGACTGTTCTGTTCTTTCCTCTGCCACAGTAGCTGCAGCTGTGACACAGCACTGCCTGCAGCATTTTGTCATCCTTGTCAGCTTTTAGGTTCAGGTCACTGAGCACCTTGCAATAAGGACTGGTAGTCTGAAGCTGATTAGATGTTCTAGAGAAATGCATTAAATGGGTTTATTGCTTTGACTTTAGTCCATGTTGCTGGAAAGGTACCATTTGTGCTGGTAGTAGGGTAGAATTTCACAGGCACTGAACAGTCTAGGGTGTGTTTTCTTAGTCTTGAAATCCAAATACAGTTATGAAGTTACCCCCTGTGGGAATATTTGGTACTTGCCAAATTTGCAGTCCAATAATAAGAAAAGGAGACCGAGCTTTGTTCTCATCTAGAACAAAGAATATGATTGTCCTTCTAATTTTGCTGTAGGCAGGTAGCTGCAGTTGTGTCCATAGTATTCCAGCTTTACAGGACACTTAAACAGAATAATAGGGTAGTTACCCTACCAAAGATTTTACCACTGAAACTGGGGATTCAAGAAGTGGATGACACATAGGGAGCAATTAAAATACTGCTTTGTAAAAAGTTTAGAAGTTTTTAAAGCAGATTTTAAAATAAAAGTTCCAGAAGTTCAGTGCAAGTACAGAAAGCTGTTTGACAAACTGGGGGAAGCTGAGGGATTAAACTCACTAAGAGGATTTTGAGGCATGGGGAGTGACACGGTTGGGCAGTAGAAAGAGAAATCCTTTACTCTGTCATGTTTAACTGTGGAATTAGGATTGTCAGAAAAAAGGAGGTTACAAAGGGGAGGTAATGAAAGGGATGGAGGGAGGTGTGACTCACGGTATGTGCACAGGGAATTAAAACAAGAATGACTACACAGGATAGTAAGAGACAGAAGACCCTAGTTTTTTTAAATCCTGACGGAGAGAGAGAGAAATGAGAAATGTCAGATAATATATTTGACAATCTCTTAACTATTCAGCTCTTGTGAAATGGAAGTCTATTCTCAAAGCCAGCATTCCTTGCAGGCTGCTCTGGGTCCTAGAGGAGTCTGCCAGCTGGCCTTCTCATGTGCTCACAAACTCTCCTCTTCAGATATTTTGTTCTTGATGGTTGCATATAGATTTAAATTCTCCAAATGTAGTAATTTTTTGGCCATTTCTATTACTAATATTTTCAAGAACAGGTAGCTATTTTCCATCACTTCTTTTCTCAGACTAATAAAGAGGTTTTCTGACAATGAATTGACTTGAGCTGCCATACCACCGCATAATGAAATTGCAAGGATTTTTTGCTGGTTTACGTATCTTAGATGGGACTTCATCTGGAAGCCCATCTTTAACTTCCAATTTTCAGTCCTGCAAGGAAAAGTATTTATCACTTTAAAGGAATTCACTGGAAAGAACACAAAATGTAGGTACAGGATAAGGAATTACAGGAAAAAATGGTTGTAGAATAATTGTTTCTGTAAGTGGGTTGGTGGGAGAGGAAGAAAAATGACTGCACGTAACAAGAATAATTGCTAGGAAAAACCTAAGCAGGGAATATTAGATGGAATATCATGAAAAGATTCCTGACCATGACATTTAGCTGTCTACAGAATGGCTGATCACTTATCTCCCTGTGTTAGCTTGCTTTATGTTTAAATGTTTCAAATGCTGCAAAATACTGACAAATAGAAACGTTTGCTGTCATATTCCATCTCTTCTACCTCTAGATTTTAGTCTGGTTTTGTTAGTTCCACTAGCTTATTAAATTAAATTCTACTTTAAAGGCAGAACAAATTCCAGTGTATGGAAAAATTACCTTTGCTCAGCTGTCTTGTTATTGGAGAGGCCTTGAGACATGCCCAGTCCAAACAGAATTGTGGGCTGTCATTATTAAATCAGGCTTGATGTTGGGAACTGTTGCTTGTTCTCAAAGCTGATTTTTCTCTTTTTCTTACAGCCAGTGGTTTTGGTTTATCTCCAGTTAGTGAACATGACAGAAGCATGTCAGAGCTAGTAAGAGATGTTTTCATTTATTTAGTGTATGATTGTTTCCATAGCCTGGAAAGTTTGGGAGAAAAGCATGAAAGAGAAACAAATTAGTTTCTAAAATATCTGCATATGCAGCATGTGAAAGAGTGGTGATTTTCATTTGATAATTGCCCATTTATGTAGCAGATAGTAAATGAGCCAGAGGTGGCAGTGGCAGAAGTTGCACAGCTGTTGGGAGCAGAGTCATTGCAGTTGTCTTTGTAAGACACTTTGGAACTGGCTGAACTTCTGCTGGCCCTGCATTTGCAGCCTTGTACATCTTTGATGCTGCTTGGTATTCAAAATGTGTAGTTTAGTATGTTTTTCTCTTGCTCATCCAATCCTTTGATCACTTCTGTTTTGATGGAAATTGAAACTAGCCTGGACTATTTACAGCAGCTCTCTGGAGATGATGACTTCCACCTTCTGAAATAATCCATCTTTTCCCAAGATATATTTTAGGGACCTGCTTTTAGAGCTCCTTCAGGTGCTTCATGGTGTAGTAAAATCTAACAGGACAAGGTATTCTGCCTTTAGGCTGATGTTAACAGTGACTTATCCAAAATGGTCCATTTTGTTGAATTATGTGAAAGCTACAACAAAATTCTTTTAAAGACACTTTGTTCAACTTGGGGATCAAGGCAGATCTGGTTATATTCACATCTAAGGCTCTCATGGAAAAGAGAGATTAATTGACTTTCTGCTAAGAAGTGTTACATCATGAGGGTACTGAAAATTTGAGGACATTTGCTAGACATTGGTCCTAATTGCTGGCTATTTACATGGGAAGTTAATGCATGGAACACATTATATAAACCAAAATAAATAATATATACTGTAAATGTTGCTTGTTTCAGAAGGATGCAGACTAATCAAAACTATATTTGAAGTGCATTAGCTCTAAGTGTTTAGACAAGATCCAACAAATTGTTTCTTGGCTGCTGTAGAGAAGGTTTATACACAGCTTCAAAGGCTTTCACACAGGGTCAGAGTTTCCTTGTATCTCCCTTCTGTAAAAGCCATGAGTAAAAAAGCTCTTTCCTTCTCTGCTTTCCTGCTCTGTTGATATGAATATACACCAGTTGTGTTATACTTTTCCTTTCATAAAATTTAAGGGGCTCCCACCTTCAGCCACACTAGTCAAAAGAAAAATGCTTGAGATTATTGTATATCTTATGCTCAAATTTTATTTTTGTAATCTGTTAGCACTGTCCTCTGCTGCCTTTATGCTTTTATTTGTTTATTTTTAAAAATCTGTCAAAATTTGCTTCTTCTTTTTTTTTTTCCCTGCAGGAGGTGTTATTTAACGTGCCATTTATCAATTTATCACAAAATTTAGGTGTGTGGCTGGTGCTCAGTGTCAGATGTATACTTCCAGCAAGCACTGGGAGAGGAGGAACTTCCAATCGAATCACCAGGCATACACAATGATTTCTTTGTGCCTGTATTTAACATGTTCCAGCTAATAAAACTAACTAGTACTTTCATTTATAATGGATGCACTGCCAAAGCCCCTGACACTGAAAACAGTAACTTTTTAAAAGTAAGTATATATGAACAACAATTAAAAAAAAAAAAAAAAAGAAAATTGCTACCCAATTAATAGAATGTGACCCTTGCAGAAAAAAAAACCCAAACGTCAGACCATGTTCTTTGTTTATTGACTTCCTACCTAAAGAAAGTTGCTTAAAATTATTCTCTGTAGAGACTCATGTTTCTCTGGCAAAACTTGCAGTCTATTGTGGTAAGCATCTGCATTTTGAGAGGGAAGAGCTTTTTGGGAAAAGGTCAAACTGTATACTGCACCAAACTAGTGTAACATGCAAACAGGGCTATTTAATCAACAAGTGATTTTATGCTGTTATAGATTCCTATATAAGGGAAAATATAAGGGTGCTGGACGTGTCAAGAAACATCATGGAAGTTGTTGAGGTTTTGGGATGAATTCTGAGAAACTAAGTGAAATTAAATAGTCCTTGTGTGTAGGTTTTGAAAAAAAAACAACCTAAAACCAAACCAAAGCAAACAACACAAACACCCTTCCCCCCCACCAAACAAAAAACCCCCAGCAAAACCACACAATATAGTCCAGACCCTGCAGAGTACATGGAAGGGAGAATTGGCTCGCATATTAATTTCTTTAAATGTCTCTTCCATCATATGTTGCCTGGATTAAAAACATTTGTGTTCAGAAGGTCTTTTGCTTCTATCTCTGAACAAAATACAGGCATATGTTCACTAGAATTTCAACATGGTCACTGTTAAATACTCCTGATGTGATAGTAATACACTTAGTAATTTCCCTTCCATTGAAACCTTTGGAAAACCAGTTTTCTTGCTATGTTTGATTGTCATGAAGAAAATACCTTTAAAATTTATAATAGTAGTCTAGAGTCAAGAAATATGATTTAACATCTAGTAAATTGTGTTTTTATGAAAAGTTGGGTATAGTGTCCTGGATTTAGGGGGAAGGCAGCCACTGCAAAAACAGTATGCAGAGTCATTGAGGCTGAATGCTTCATTTTACTTTATCACATTTGCTATTACCAGCCTAGATAATACCACCATCAATATTTCCCCTCAAGTATGGGGAAAATGTAGTTCTCTGGGTTTTGTATAATTCTGGGTTCCAAAATGTTACTTCAGAAAAGAAATTTGCTACAAATATCACGTGAAATGAACTTTCATCTTGTAACACTCAATTTTATTTTGTATCTGCATGTACTTTCTCATATTGAAAAACACGTGCATCTCATTTTATATATAAGTTGTTGTTGATTTGAGTCTTTCATGATCTAAGATTCTGAAAACTAAAAATTTAATACCTTGTGGGACATTTAAGGACAATAGAAATGTTACATTTTCTGGTTAGATTGCACTCATGCCACACCTGAAGATGAATAGCCTGTTATGAAGTTCTAAATATGAACAGTGCTTTATGAAGTGTTTTCTGGTTTTCTTCTCTGTATCCTCCATGGTGGTCAAGTTGTCAATAAATAGGCTCTTTGGTTGAAAAAACTGAGAGGAAATTCAAGCTGAATATTAGAGAGGCAGGAGAAAAGGCTGAAATTGAGTGATGGAATATTTTTCCAGGAATGTGATACAAATTCTGCATTTCTGTTGTCTCTGGTTGCCAATTTGAGTTGCCCTCTCCCCTCTGTCCTTTATTTGATTATTCATTTTCCTGTGTTTCAGACAAAGTTACTGATTCAGCCTGAGATGGGTAGTGGGAGGGGAAAGGAGTATCTTTAGGAGATAAATGCTCTCTTTTCATTTGCTTGGTAGCCAAAGTAATCCACTGAAAAAGACTGACCCCTCACACCTGTCTTCTGTGCTGGCTTCCAGATTCCTCCCTGAAGTTTAAAAATTAGGAATGGGAAAGATGGGAGGGAAATTTTAGTTACAACCAGGTGCTTGAGCTTTTAGAAACCAGTGTGTTCCTACAGGTGCAACTGATGATCCAGATAGTCTGGAGGGATAGCAAATTAAAGTCTCCAGATGCTGTAATGGCAGCTATGGGATGGTGTGTGGTGTTGCCAAGATAATCTGGTGATGGAAACTCTTTGGCATTCTCTAGTGCAACTTTTGTTATTACATGAAAAGTCTAATGTGTTTAATACCCACCTTTTGCCAGTACAGTTGTTCAGTGTACCTTGAGCTTTTATTGTGCTTTGTTGTTCTTTCCAGAGGAAACTCAGATCTCTCACAAACACTTAAAAGTTTTTCTGTAACATATTTATAGCCTGGGTTTCCATTCTGGTTTTATTTCTCAGTGTTTCTCTGGGAAAATTTGAAGATATTGTGTCCTTAGTACAAGAATGTGCTGTAGCTCAGTAGAGATCATTACTGTGGCAGTCTAGCACAGCTTTTTTGTAGATGTTCATGTGTGTACTCATTTGTACTTTCACTGGTGATATGCACAGAACAAAGAGCATGTTGCAACAACACCAGCCAATATCTGTTCCCAGGGAGCAGTTTCTATCAATCTCTTCACCTCAAACCTATGCTGTTTTGATGATACTGGCAGCAAGTCATGTTCTCTTGACATACTTGAATCAGAGTCAACCCTTTCCACAGAATCATGGAAACTTTTTATCTGCAGCTTCCTCTTTACCTCATTTGACTTCTTTACTGTCTCTACTAACTTCCTTCCCTGTGTATTTATAAAGAAATTAAATATTAGTTAGCTTGTTTTGAAAAGCGTGTTTATTGGAGCATGTAGAATAACTGAATCAGTTGTAGAACTGGAAGTGTAAGGTTGGTTGTTAAATTGCAAAGTTTGCAGGCAAAGTCCTGGAAATATTTCAATTCTGCATCTATCTCCCTTATGTGTGGCTCTGCTACGATTACAGTGGTGTAATTAGGATAGATTAGTATTGAATGTCCTGCAGCTGGGAAGAGTAAAAGTTAATTACTTGAGCGAGATCTGCAACTACAGTCTGAGTTTTGTGAATGTAGGTAGTTTCAGAAAGTGATCATGCAGCTTATGTGTTTTGGGGATATGGGAATTGCAGAGGACCTGTTTTTTGGAGTAGCTTTTTCCAAGAGGATGTTTGACACATATTTCACTATGGCAGGAGTAGCACCCGCTAGCAGAGTCATTTTGTCTTTTTTCATTCCTAGTAATTGAACAAGTTAATTTGCATTTTGTTTCATTTGTAGAATGCTAAATCCAGGTGAACACTTTTACTTATTTTTGAAGATCAATTAAATAAATGTTTAAGTTTCATTGCTGTTCTGACCTTACCTTGGAATCAACAATTTTTAAAAGCCATAATAAAATGTCCTCACCTTTGAACAAATCAGTGACTCACATTCTCGTTGGTCTGTCTCTGTCTTATGTGGTTAAAAAATGAACTGTCTGCCTGAAAACTTCAGTCTCTTGAGAAGAACATGATGGACATAAGAAATGCTGGCCAGCATTTAAGCATATGTTTTTGTTTCAACAGGTATGAAGCTTCCAAAAATGGCTTGGAAAGTGAGTAGTAAACTGTGTAAGACATCAGTGGGAGGAGAAAAGTTCAGAAATAGCTACAGATTCCTATCAGTTATTCTGAAATTGTTGTGTTATTTTCACTAGTATGTGGGAATAAACATTGCTGAATGCACTCAAATAATTAGAAATACTAACCAGATTTTTCATGCAGTTATGTCTGATAACAAGAACTGGAGTGGATGCATTAGGAGAATCTTGTTATTTGTATCTCTGTTTCTCTCTGTGCAATCTTGCTAAAAGTTTATTTAAAGGATAGAATAAGTTTCTTTTAACATTCAGTTATTAAAATATTTAATCAGGTACAGCCCTGATAAAAACTAAACATGCCTTTCAAGCTTATTAATTCAGGACATGTAATCAGTTTTGTGTACTACTGTGATAACCATTGTGTTTAATTTTGAAAGTTAGAGACACAAAACCTAATCAAATTAGAATAGAAGCCTCTGAGAACAGTGCCTGAAGGAGAAATTAAATTCATTCCAACACAAGGAGATATGAAGTACAAATAGAACAGCAGTAATAATTTTAGTATGACACAAGGTTTCATTAAAAATCTGTTTTATTGCATTCAGTGTCAGGGATGTGGAGGCTGACTGAATGTAGGGTCTTTTTGATACTTATCTTAGAGGATAGACTAATGTCTAATAGCAGTTTGTGGTGCTTGCCATCTGGTTAGCCAGTGCTATGTAGATGTCAGAATTCCTATAAGCACACCACATTCCTCTGTCATGTGTGAAATTGGGGAGTGCAGGGATAGTTAGGTAAATAAATTTCAGCTTGCAGCCATAGGAAGAGAAACTAGAGGGAGATGACAGTGGCAATGAGACACAACCTTTCAGATGAAGGTCAGGGATTTAAGTCTAAGGTGAAGTGACAGGAGTATTAGTTAGTACTGACAGATTTTATGTGCCCTAGGGACATAAATTTGATGTTAAGTCCAGGTAGACAGAAACCCACAACACACAAACCCATCTGTATAACCTGGATCTGGCTGGTGTTTCAGATGTTCTTTCTGATTTCCTCTCTGTAGCTGGACATGGGGGGGAAAAAAAAAATCACAAGTTCAAAAGGTTTCTCATGCTGTGGAGGACATGAAGAAATTTGTGCCTCTGAAAATGCAGATACCAACCTGCAGCCATTCCTTAGGCACCTGATAGGAGGGAGGTGGATTCCATGTACAAAGCACAGCTCAGTTTGATTCCAGAGTGTGACCTTGAGGAGAGCTTTCCCACTTTTTGGGGAAATGCTGTAATCACTCTACATATTCCTTCTAATGAACACTCAAGTGTTTCACATATGCTGAACCAATTCCAAGTGAGATAACTTCCATTTTATGGGCCTCCATCTGTGGTAATCACACTGTGATTTCGGAAAAGAGCAGGACAAGGAACCTTTGTATCCCCTCCTTTCTCTTAATGCAGTTGACTTGTTTTTCACATTTCTGAAGGGCTCTGAGTTATCCATCTGCTTTTTATTCTGTGTTGGGAAAGCATTGGTTTGTGTCTGGCAAAGAATGATCAAATCATAGAATCACTTAGTTTGGAAAAACTTTTGAGATCTTGGAGTCCAACTGTTAACCTGGTACTGCCAAGTCCACCACTGAACCATATCCCTAGGCACCACATCTCCATTCCTTTAAATACCCCCATGGATGCTGATTCCACCAGTTCCCTGGGCAGCCTGTTTCAGTACTTGACAATCCTTTTGGTGAATAAAATTTTCTTACTGTCCAATCTGAATCTCCCCTGGCATGAGGTGAGGCTGTTTTTCTTGTCCTATTACTACTGCATGGGAGAGGAGGCCAACCTCCACCTGGCTACAACCTCCTTTTAGGTAGTTGTAGAGAGCAATAATGTTCCTCCCGAGCTACCTTTTCTCCAGGCTAAACTACCCTAATTCCCCCAGCTGCTCCTCATAAGACTTGTACTCCAGACCCTTCACCAGCTCTGTTGCCCTTCTCTGGACACATCTGTGCATGCTTTAAAAGATGGTAACAGGCAGCAGACATACAGAGCCCAGGCAACTCATGCACTTGAATTGTCTTTCAGCCTTGGAGGAGGCCAAACATCTTGGAGTGCATATTGTCACTCTTTTTTCCTGCTTTGCCACAACTGTACTTTGCGCCAGGTTTACCAAAGTCCCCTGCACTCTAAATGCATTCCAGAGCCTCTGGGTTACTGCTTCCAATAAAGCAAATCTCTTTTAACTTAGAGCAGAAATTCCACCCTGGAAATCATCCTGACAACAGTTGTCTCATCTGGTCTTTTGCAGACATTGTTTGAGTTTCAAAAGCAGCCTCTTCTCTGTCTTGGTGAAAACTTGTGTCAAACATACTTTAAGTTTCACAAGAGTATATAAACAAAGAAATTAGGGACAGATAAACATGTAGGGTGTGCTATTGCTTTGGATCAAAACTCTGGGTTTTTGAGATACACGAATGGAATTGAGTAGGCAAACCTGCCAGTGTTACTTGCAAGTACTTAGCTGTGTCTTTGTGAATGTCACTTTGGTAGGTACTAGAAATTGTGGACTGAATTCTTTCTTGTGTGAAGACATACAGTTCCAATAATTTCTAAATAAGACAGGGCTTTCGAGTCTCTATTTCTTAGTATTTTTCATGGAAGCTGTCCTAAACATAGGAATAAATGTTAATCTTCACTCTATTCCTACATAATAAACAGTTGCTTAGTCCCATTTTACTGACATGAAGATCAATACAATATAATGAACTAATCTGAACATAGAAATAAGAAATACTTATTTTTTAAGTCAACAATTAAGCCTCAGTAGAAGTGCTGTTTTAATGATGAGCAACAAAAAGAACCTGAAGGGAGTACCATTGGTGAAAGAAGACTTGTAATTTGAAAGTTGTGTTGATACTTTGAAGACATGTTTCATACAATATATAAGTAATTATTTTTTTATGGTCAGTGTAAGATATTTTCTTTCATGTTGAGAGCCAAGTAATGTTCTGTTTCTGTGTATTCATTCATCAGTTCATAAAACTTTTAGAAATGAATTGCAAATTATTTAATAAAATGGATTTCATACCAGCTTTAATTTTTACTGTGATTTTGACTACCCTAAGTAGAAAAGAGGTCTTTTGTCTTTTGCTAGGGAAATATTATATTGAAGATTGCAGTTTTACTTTATCCATCTGGATCTTGAAGGACATACTGGGCTTTGGTAGAATTGATTTCCAAGTTGTGTTCTGCTTTTTGTATCTCTAATGAAATTTTCTGAGCAAAAGAAATGTGGATTATATATTGATCCAGAAGAAAATGTGAATTAGTTTTTCTGGAATCAGTCATAATTACAAAAAGTGACCTCTGGAGATCACATTGCCTGACCCTGTGCTCAAAGCCATGTCAACTAGAACTGGTTGTGTAGGGCTTGGGTCTTGAATATCTTCAAGGACAGAGACCCCACAGATTCTCAGGACAAAAGTTTACAGCCCTTGTAGCAAAAAAGATTTTTTTGCTTATTTCTTTAAGTGGAATTTCTTCTATTTCAGTTTCTGCATGGTGTTTTTTGTTCTGTAAGTGGGCACTGCTGACAAGAGTCTGTCTCCCCTTCTTTACATCTGCCACCAAGAATTTATACACTTCAATGAGATCCTGAAGCCTTTTCTTCTCCAGTCCCAGCTCTCTGTTGCCTTTTTTGGAAATGATACAATTTTTTTTTTTAAACTAACTTTAGTCAGGGGTTAGTTCTTCTTTGCCCAGGGAGAAGGGTATTGAAGTTTCTTTTCAAAAGACTCTCTTCCCTGGGTGAGGGCTGATGAGCTGAACACCTCAATGGACTGGGAGTTGCCAGAAGATGCACAAGAAATAAGTGAACATTAACAAAGATTACCTTCGAACATCATCCTCTGGTGTGTTGGAGATGCTTGGTCTAGGAAAAAATCAATAAAGGGGTGAAAGAATGAGGACCAAATTATCATCAAAGGTGAAGGGATCAATAACCAATAGGAACCCAAATACTAAGAATTGTGTAATTTGGGATCAATGAACATGGAACCAAAGAATTGCTCTGGGTTTGTGTGTATAAATCTAGTAAAGAACCATGTGTGATGGAATGATTTTCACTGCACAACCTGGGCAATGTGTGGATGAAATTATTTCTATTGCACATTCTGGCCAGAACAACATCCTGGCCAGAATAAAGTAATGCCTGAATTCTCTAACACTGAAAAGATGTTGTTGGAGAGATTTTGTTTTTTGTGCCATTTTGGTGACACCTCCATCACGTCTGTGATGCAGTGTAGTCACGTCTTTCTTCTTCTGGGGGGCTCCAAGCTGGACATAGCACACAGATGTGTCTCAAAAATGTGTGAGATGTGTCTCTCCAGTGCTGAGTAGTGGGGAGGGAACACCCTCCTTGACCTAGAAGCAGCACTCTGCCCGATGCAGCTTGGGTGCCGTTGGCCTTTTTTATGGCATAGGCACACTGCTGGCTCATGGTCAATTAGCTGTGCACCAGGACCCTGAGCTCCTTTCTCTGCCAAGCTGCTTTCCAGCTGGTCCCCAGCATGCTCCTTGAAAACCAGCCAGCTCTCCTGGACTCTTTTTTTTCTCTCCAGCTCTGTCTCCCATAGGATTCTTACAAACAGATCCTTGAACAGGCTAAGCGCTACTTTTCCCAAGACCAGAGCTCACATCCTTCCATTTGCCTTCCTCCTTCTTCTCAGGATCCTGAACCCCACCATCTTATATTTACTGCAGACCTTCACTGCATTCCCAATCAGTTCTTCCTTGTTTATAATTATGAGGTCTAACAGAGCATCTCCCTCATGGATTTATTCCATGGTGGGTTCCTGCAGTCCTGGGAATGCCTGAAGTTAGTGCTGCATTGAGACATTTATTGTACACTTTAGAAGCAACATGTATGGGAAAATGTTACATGCAGATTAAAAAATCAGTAATGAATAATGAGGATCTTAGAAAAAACCCTGTGACAATAAGGGGATAATCTCAGCAAAATTCTGAGAAAACTTGTGCAGGTGCCAAGAATGTAGGATAAGCCATAAAAATAAAAAAGGGTTATAGTAATCAAATGAAAGACTAATTGAGTGTTTTAGCATACTAGACAATGAAATCCTGTGGGCATGGAGGAAATGGCAAGAACCTAACCTGTGTGAGGATTTGTGGAGTAAGAGGGACAGATCAAAAAAGCCACTGTCACAGGCTGTGAACACAGGCCTGTGAGAGAAGGAAGTCTCTGCTATCACAACAGAAAGGCCTGGAGCCACTATCCACTATAAAGAAACAAGGACAAGTGGCATTGCTAGTTCCAATAGGTCATTGTGACGGTAGAAGTGGACACTTCTGGGAGAACAGATTACATGATTAGCACTTCTTTTAGTATGTGTAATGGTGAGGGACCACGGGGTGGTAAGATGCAACAATTTCATTGTGTTCACTTGGTGGTGATGAATAACAAAAGCATCTGGAGGTGTGGCTCACAAGGCAGGCTTGTCAGCTGACCACATTCAAAATCCAGTTTGACTTTTGAATGCTGCAGTGATAGCCCAACAGGGCACATTTTTTAAAAAAGTCTTGTGTTATAATGGGTATTAGAAAAACTATTTTCCTAAGGGTAAACACTGAAACAGTTTTTCCATAGAAGTTAGAGCATTTTTAATGTGAGAAATTTCAGAACTTGACTGGACAAAACTCTAACTGATCAGATACAAGTTGATCCTGCTGTGAGCAGGATATGGAAATCAATACACAGTCAGAAGTCCCTTCCAACCTCAAGTTTTCTCTAATGCCTGCTGTCTGCACAGGGACATAAGTGTTAATTTTTAAGCCTCCTTTCTTACAGTGCTCTGCTCTTCCCACAGCCATGTAAGGGTTGTTTTGACTTGCTTCCATCAGCATTCTTCTTGGGGGATTTGTAAAGTCTATTTTCTTGAGGACAATTGAGAGGTGGCTACTCAGGATGGCTTTCAGGACATTTTAGGTCATCACAATGCTCTAAAGCAGTGCTAGTGAGGCAAGGTTATGACTTATTAGGGGTCCTCTAGTGTTCTTGAGAGGAAACAATATTTGTAATTTGTTTTGGAGAAAAATCTACTGTTTTTACAGTTTTAAAAAGGGAAGCTTGCTAGTAATGCCTAGTATCACTGTGTACAAGTAGGCTTTGTAAATGCTTCGGCAAAAGAAGTAGCATTGGATGTTAGTGTTTATTTTAGCTGAGATTAGTTTTGATATCTGAAAAAAGAAATTTCAAAGATAGAACATTTGGGGACATTGCTAAATCTGTAATAATGTGGAATCTTTTATATCCTTGAAGTGAAAAATATATAAATACATATACTCTAGGTTTTACAAATTATCTACTATATATGTAAGGGAAGTGTTCCTTTGATAAGTGTAGAAAAAAGAGAGCTTCTGTCTTCACATGAACTCAGATGCCATTTTAGCTTTCCTACAGGGGTATTGCAGAGATTCTTTGCTGATCTTGGAACTAGAAAAAAGCAGATAGAACATCTTCTTTATGCAAGGGTAAGTGATATTTCAGTGATACCTGATTTTGTTTAGAGGTAGTTACTGTTGCAATTTTTCCTCTTAAAACCTCTAGAAGTGGGTTGAAATATGTAATTTTAAATCCTTTTTTTCAAAATAGAGTATTATGAAGAGTGGTATTATTTCTGAAATGTCTTAGCTCAGGAATAGGAAATAAAAGACACTGGAGGACTTAAATATGGAAATTCTAAGTCTTAAAATCCAACATTTAATCTGAAAATGGTAGTAATTTCAATACTTGGTTATCGTTCAAATGCTCATATATTTTCTATGTCTTGTTACCTTTACTACAATTCAGTAATAATTTCTTTTCAGACTAATTTTCTCCTTCACTGTCATACATACTATAAATGATACCAGCTCATTTACTACTACTAGTTATTAACTACTCAGTGGTTTTGAGATTCACTTCAAACAGGGAGGTTTGATTGCAGTACTTTCCAAGAACACTTTAGTTTCAATCACTTCCACAAAGTACAGATTCAACTTTATAGAGTTTACTGTATGTTGTGACACAGGGGCTCTTTGAAGGTTAATCAGATTTTTAGCAATAATAGGGTTGGATTCTTGTGTGACTGAGTCACTTCTGTTTCATGTGCAGATCTGTCATTTAATCAGAAGCCTGGAAGTTAAGACTTAATACACTGCATATTAAGTAGAAAAGACAGTTGTTGTTTTAATCTTTTTTTTTTCCTTCTGAACTTCACTATATCTTTAGGACTGTAAATTAGTTGAGACAGCTAGACTGATTATTTAAAAACCATTCCTAATGTGCATAAAATCTAATAAAAGGAGCTGTACAGTGAAGTCATATTATTTGGACACCAAAGCTAAAACTAATTTGAAGAAATAGCCTTATATATACAAAATAAAATCCACTAAATGTGGTGATGTTCCTGATTTACATGTAGGGCATGATTTAATCTAATTGCAGTTTAACTCGGGGCAGTTAGTGTTTTCTTAAAGGCAAGTACAAAAACACACAAATCTTTGTAGCCCAGAACAAATATTTGGGGAATGGGCAGATTAGACTGTCATAAAGAGTTTTAATCAAATAAATTTTTTTACAACTGAATATCTCTGATATAGCTCCATGCTTGAATTTTGCTGTTGAAGTTGATAAAATTACACACAATAGAGTAGGCTTGTGTTTAAGCATTACTGGACAAAGTATTTTTCTTCTGGTAGCAGTGCCCCACACATCTTAAAATACAGGAGATTTTATATTCAAATATATGCATTATGTGTATATCTTACCTTGCTTGTTAGTTTAACTCTAATCCCATGCCATATGTACTATGTTACAGTACTCAGTACTCTGTGTTGCTGATGGGCACTCAGCTTTGTCATCCTGTCTTCCTCAAATGTTGAAATGCTGAGTTTGAATAATGATAATGTATACAAAACACAGTGTCCCAGCAAGAACTGTTTCAATTGTTATCTTTATAATGCAGTGCTTGAGAAGTTTTGGTCAAGTATTTATCCTGCTCTTGGAAGAGCTAGGTTGGATTCCAGAATGGAAGATGATATGTGATGTGTTTGCTGCAGTCAGTGTGGTGCTACAGCAGACAGGATTACAAATTCTGATTGTTTAGGTTTTGGAAGGCCTTTGGTGGAAAAGCCAAGGGGCTGATTTACAGAATTGTGCTGCATGATACAAATTAAATAACAATTATAAATATTTTAAAACTTGAGGAATGTTGGTTTGCATGCAGGAATGAAGTTCTGCCTGGACACAAAATATCAAGTAGGAAGAGTTGCATTTGCTTTGCTGTATGACTTGAAGACGGAAAGGTTTGAGGTGGAGTATAAAGAGAATGAGTCAGGGCAAAAAAAGCTATATATTTCCTTTCCCCCCATAAGAGAGGGGAAAGGAAATATAGTCTACAGATTAAGAAGTGCTTTAAGGAAGGATGCTGTGAATACTGGTGCCAGCTTTGCTGTGTGGGTAAGGAGCACAAATGCATGTTGCTTGGTGTTGCCGCTTTCCCAAATATATTTGGAAGCTACTACTGTGGATGATACTAATACATCCTAAAATTGCCATGCTATATTTACTACTCTATATTTGTAAATCTGTGTATATGAAGACTTTACTTAGTCATAGATTTGAAAGCAAGTTCAGCATGATGGGCTTAAATTTAGTCCTGCCAGCTGTTTTATATGCCCACTAGTTAGGTACATGATATGCTGCCTTTCTTTTTTCCTTTATTCTCATGCTGTTAACACAGTGAAATGAAGAAAATCTCTAAGTCCTTATAAACTGAAGCCATCTGGCTCTTCATAGCTGTTATGCTATCCAAATGTGTAAATTACTAAAAATGTATTCCCTTATGCTTAGGAGCACAGGCCTGAATTTGGTGCTGGGTTCCTCTGTTAAGAGAAGCTGGGATCAAGAGTTTTTTAGTCATGGTTTATTTAGTGCCATAAATTTTGTTGGGACTAGAGAAAATAGGAAATTGTGAAGTGAGAGAATGTTTGTGAGAATAAAAATGAGTAATGAGTACCTGGGGAGGGAGAGAAATTATAGGCAATTTTTAAATTGGATTAAATAGGGGATCCTAATTCTTATCTGACTTCTGTTTTCCTCTAATTTTGGTCCAAACACAAATCAACTTTATATACTGTTTATATGTTTAAGGTAAGTATTGCACAAATACCCCTGCACTGGCAGAGGGTCCCTGCCAGGAAAATATCCAGTTAAAAAATGTAAGACCTTGTTTTGGTACTTAGAATTTCAGATGGACTTACTTGGAAGCAAACTGCAAAAAGCGAACCACAAAAATTTGAGTAGAAATGTTTTTCATGGGTTTCCAGGTAATTGTGAACTGGATGAGAACACTGTAAACCTTTGCTTCCTGAGGAAACAACTAACTTCTAGCATTATTTAACTGAAAATGTACATGAAGAGTTGAAAAGAAGTCGAGTTATAGTCTAGAGGACTTCACTGTTTAAGCTTGGTGTTTTGGCATACAGATGCTTGGGGTTTGAATGTGTCGTGACTAAAGCTGCTTGATCTGGTTCTAATATCCTGTTTAGTTCTTGGTCATATCCCATGCAGCACTACTGGCTGGAGATGGAGTGCCTGGACAGGAGCCAGGCAGGAAGGGACCTGGGGGTACTGATTGACAGCAGGCTGAGCATGAGCCAGTGTGTGCCCAGGCAGCCAGTGGCATCCTGGCCTGTATCAGCAACAGTGTGGCCAGCAGGAGCAGGGAAGTCATTCTTCCCCTGTACTGGGCACTGGTGAGGCCATACCTTGAGTGCTGTGTCCAGCTCTGCAATTTGGTCAGAGGTTGGACTTGATGATCTCAAAGGTCTTTTCCAAACTTACTGGTTCTGTGATTCCATGATTCTGTGGTTATGTGATCCTTTGTGTATGTGATGCTTGTTTAAGTTTTCTGTCCTCTTGCAAGTTAAGGTACTCCTTATCTTCACAGTCTGCTGGAGGAAGATGTAAAGAAAAGTTGATGTATGAAAGTTATTACTATGCTTTTCTAAGAGAAATATGTTGATAGGCAGATTAATTCAATAAAAATCCTGTTCTGTGAAACCAAACCTCCACCCATGAAGTCTTCTTCATCCATGAAGGGCAATGATGAAGAATCATTACTCTTCCATTACTCTTGCATTACTTGATATACATCTCTCTCAGGGACATGAAATACGTCTGCATGGTGGTTTTCAAAACTTAATACAAATGTTATTCTAGATTAAATGAAATTATTGAAAATGTTGCTTGTAGTTCTTTCCTAATGTTTAATATTTACGATCTCTAAGGTTTCATAGAAAGAAGCCTTTGCTTTAACTAAAAATGGGATAGACATTTCTTAAAATTCTGTTTAATCAAGCAGAAGGTAGTTCATCTGCATTTTATGAAGCTGTTGCAGGATAAATGCAATTGGCCTGTGTGACTACATATGGGATGGGAGATTATTTTTTAGTGGCATAAACCATCCTGCTTAGAAAAGGATGACATATGCACATGTATGTGAATGTGGGGTTCCTCTTCCTAATTTTCTTGTGTTTAGAATATTAATTTTTTTTCAAAATATTTCAATATGCTTGACTGAAATGCTGCACATGATCTAAAGGCAGCCTGTAGAAATCATCATGCTGATGCAGAAGGAAATAGAATAGGAAAGATTAATCATAAATTGCCATGTTGCATGCAAGCTGTCTTATTCCAAACTTATTTTTAGTCAATTTGGCAATATGTATTGATGTATTTGTACTGTCCTGTACAGTTGCTAGTGGTTTCTCTGCATATTTAAAACAAATACTTATACTTACAGATACTTACAAGCATTGCTTCACAATGCTTGTGTTCTTCTGGTGTTTCTATAGGGTTGTTTTGTATAAGTTATTAGTATCTGTGTAGATTTGGAGCTGAGAATCACATAACAGCTTTGAAAGCAATGTGGAAAATGCAGTAATCATATGTCCTTGATAGCTTTAACTGCCTTTGTTATTAGCCCACCTATACAGAGTATTTTAATGCTATTATTTTATATTACTTTAAAAAATATAGTGGTTTAGGCTGAATTTCAGAAATATTTCCATTCATTGCTGAGAGACATTCCATCTACTTAACCAAGATAAACACAGTGGGTTTTGCTATTTTATAACTGTGTCTTATTTTAAGAATGTCTATGGCTATCAGCATGATCAGTGAAACTTTCATTTCAGCAGCTGCTACAAAAACATGATAGTTTGAAAAAAACAACTGTTGTGAAGAAACTTTCACATAGAGGTACAATTGGTTGTATTTATGTAATTGCTCTTGGCAATAGCTTCAGTAAATTTAAGTTGAAGTTCATCCATAAAATTAACTGACTTTCTCAATCCACTTGAACCTTGATCTGTTTTGGTGTAGTGTTTTGGAGTTGGTGAAGAAGCTTTACTATTGGAGTCTGTAACCTCAAATGAGATTACACCAACTTCTTCTAATTCAGAATTTCCTGCTGTTGCAATATGTGTTGCTCCACAGAAGAGAGGAGTAATTCCCTCTCAGACACTGTTGAGATTGCTCCTGGGCAACAGCGTTAGTGATGTATTCTTTCACTGCTAAAGAAAAGGCATCCTATTGTAAACTTAGTTGTCTCTCAATGAGTTTACAAACTTGTTCTAAATAATTCACTTCATCTTGAAGCTCTGTTTCCCAGGAGACAAAGTAGTTATTTTCTTAAAACCAATTTTTGCTTCAAGAACAAAGAAGCCGCATGGTGATTTTGAAGCTGTGGAATAGATGTCCTTTATACCACAGACAACTGGGTTTTCACTCAGAGCCTTTTCTGTTCTTTTAAAAAAATTATTATTATTTGTGGATTCCTTATTGAGTGGACTGTATTGAATCTGCATCAGCTGGCTGCAAGGCATGGTGGTGTTTGAGCTCTCTCCTGCATAGGCAAGTTGCAGTGGGGCTGCATGTTTAGAACACAGAGCAGAATTCATTCATGCATTGCCCTCCCTACCAGCAAGTGTGAACACGTGCACAGTCCTCTCTCAGAAGAAAGCAAAAAGAACAGCCACAGTGAGCATTTCTCTTCTCTGCTCTCATTTCAGGAACATTTCTACCTCCAAAGCTGGTATTGCCTTTCTCAGATGATCTGGTTTCAAGCTATGTTGCTATTAAGTACTTCTATTGCAGGGCAGTGTCCCTGGAAAATGTGCTGTTTGCAATCTTTTGTGTTGGCCCTTTGAGGGTCATGACATTAAATCACAAAATCACAGGAATACCCCTGAGAAATTCTGAGGCTTTTACAGAGGGGCCATCCATCCAAGTTTAAGCACTTTTGAAGGAGGGGACGTTTTGGAATAAAGATTGCAGCATGTCTATTTTCTACCAAGAAAATGAGTCTGTGCTGGAAAGCAAACACATGTTAAGGCTGGATAACCAGAAAAGGGAGTTGAGACGTGAGAAGGAAAGAGTAAGTTGTTCTTCAGATTTTGATCACAAGCTTTTTCTGCTTCTAAGGCATGACTGTTCTGTTTCTTGTAACACACACTTTTATAAAGATCTCACAGACTATTTTCTAAATTTAAAGTGGTTTGGTGCATTCTGGTTGGACCCATGGCAGTTCAATGGGTATGATTATTACTTTCTCATGGTCTTTGTGTAATACTATGGGTATTTCAGTTATGTTACCTGAGTTTGTGTTTGGTTAGATGAAAAAACAGTGTTGTATGATGAGTACTTGATACTTTTTATCTTGCCATGATAGTCCATTATTTTAATAACTACTGAAAACATACTTAGATTTATCTGACATGAAGAAGAAATTAGAGATTTTCATGTTTGGGCTCCAAGTTACTTCCTTGCAATGTTTGCTGCATACTTTACAGCATAGACTCTTGCCCTCCATGAGTTACAACAGGAAAAATGCATTATGTTCTCATTTACAGTGCTAGACGAGTTGTCCAGTGGTGAGTGGTAGATGAGATAACATACCAGGAGATCCTCATCCCTTAGGGAGAAGAAGGTGGAAGGAAGAATTAAATTTTTTTTACATTTTTCTGCATCCCACAACTCTGAGACTTGCTCAACATCAGCTAACCAGAGAGTAGGAAGCATCCCGTTGTGTATGGCCAGTTCTGAGCAGAAAACAGATGGATGCTCCAGGGTCTCCTTCAGTTTTTCCTTACTGCTGAGGTGTCATAGGTTGAACACATCATGCTCTTGGTTTTGTGCTGTTGTACCATTTTACCACACTTCCTGCTTGGCTCAGAGTTTTTGTCCCTCCTCGACCCTTCCATGGTAACCATAGATCCATCAGCCATTCAGCTCAAGGCCCAGCTGGGGAACTGTCAGACTTGTGGAATTTGTCTGATGCTACTTGTCAACATTTGAAGGGTTCAGATTTGAAAGTAGATGTTTCTGGAGGTGCCCATACTACTATTCTCTACTATAGTCACAAAACCTTCTTTGCAGAAAAACCATCTGGGACTTGCTACCATGTTTTAAAATATTCTTATGACTAATGAACTATAAAATATCTTCTCATTGTTGTAGCACATAGGGGATCCAGTAATAAATTAGAGGTCCTCTGTGACAAGTACCATAGATATATAATAAAACAAAAACCTCTGAGAATGCTTCAGTCTACATTCATATTTTTTCCTTATGCACCCAAAAATAGGACTAATCAAATTTCATGCCTAAGGGCTTAAACAGATGGAATATGAAAGAAAATTTTGCCAGTCAGCAGTGTAGTAGTCCAGCATCACTGGAAAGTATGTACTTTTGTAATGTAAGACATAAAACCTTTCACTTAAACATTTCTTACAGCTTATCTAGCTTCCCTTAGACAGTGGTTTAAAGTAGTAGAATCCTTAAGATTCTATAGATTAATATTCAGCACCTAGAGAACAATGTTTAATTTTATTTGAAATATTTCTTTCTTCCCATTCTGAACAAAAATGCCAACTTTGTGACAAAATCATTAAAATACTTGAATTCTAAACAAAATTTTCTGATTCAGGATTTTCATGTAGGTATGTTTTCTCATAACTACTTTTCCAGGTTGTATTGGTCAGTGGACATCTGGACAGCTGGGACGTTGGGCAGGGAGCTATGGATGATGGTGGTGGAGCATTTATATCATGGGAAGCATTATCACTCATTAAGGATCTGGGTAAATCTTTAATTTTAAATATTTTTAATGCATTACATTTCCAGGACATTTTGTATGATGTCTAAACTGGATTTTCTATTTTATCTATGTCTCTGAGGACAAATATTCATTTTGTCACTATACCACTCAAAACTAGTTCAAAACAGACTTTTTAGATTGTTGCTATACTTTTCCTCCTTCATCAGACGGAATCTGTTTGTCCTCCTTATTCCTTTTCCTCAAATGTCACCTGTGGTCAAGAGGAATGCCCAGTGTATTCATTAGAAACTAAAATCAGCTGCTGCTCCTGCCCTGGCAGCTTTAAACAATAAACTATCTTTCCCTGCTTCCCAGTGGAAGGATTTGTGCACTTCAACAATCTCAGTCCTTCTTGAAGAGCTCTTTGCAGACAAGCTCTGTCATGTGATTAGCTGCTTGCATACTGCAGTCGTGAACATCAGACATCCCTGTGAGTTTCTATTCCTTTATTTTGCATTGTTTGAACCTCTAATCTCTCAATTTCCCAGCTTTGGAATGATTGGATTATCAATCTGTAACCAAAACAAAGTGTGTCTTTTTAAATTTTTTTGTCTTTTAAAAGCAAACTAAATAGGATTCTTCTACAAAGAATCCAAGTGTACTCCCTCTTTTAGTGTTTTTTAATTTATTTTTTTTTTATGATGCTTGGAAAAATTGTCTGTGTTTCCTCCACCTTCAAGGAAAAGAAAGTTATTCTCCTGTGTTGGGTACTCCATTCCATTAAAAATTAGCTGTTGTGTATTTCTTAAGGGCAAGTACATGGTGGCATTGTATAATTTTTATTCACTTGGTTTCCCTTCACACATGACTGAAATGCATCGCTTTCTTCTTGTTTAAATATTTGATTTCCTCTGGTAGTAGCCTGTGTGTTTGCTGTGTAACCTGGTGAAATGCTGTTCTCTCAGCTGGGAAATGCTGGAGCCTTTGCTGATGCCCTCTGTTCTGGGCAGCTGTTGTGTTCTGCTCTTCTCTTTGTACCAGTGTTCTGCAGGAACACAAGGCTGGGAGAGAGCTTCTGGGTCTTCATAGCTGTAGGTAACCAAGGGGCCTTTCACAAACTGGCCTCCATAGTAGATTGGTTAATGCATATTTAATATCTTAGGCATTTAAAATCTGACCAAAAAAAAGGAAAAAAGGACAGGAAAAAAAAAGTGAAGATTGTGTGAGAAACAAATTAATGACTTTATTTAAAATAAATTCCACAGATTGTGTTTTGAATGAGCATTGTGTTTTGCATTGTGGAGACTTTGTTTGATATTCTTTTGGACCCTGATAAATTTAGTCTCACACTAGTTCACCAAATACATTTGAAATACAGTTGACTATGGATGTGTAGAAATATTTCATCTTGTCCAGAGAGTCTTAAAGCCATGGTGCATTGTGTAGCCATAAAACTGTGTCAGCATTTACCAAAATATAACTGATTTTACAGCTGTGGTGATATGATCCTCAAGCTGAAATGAGCATTCTGAAATATGATTTCTAGAATGTTAATTTATATTGTGCAGTAAGAAATAACACCAGTACCTCTGGCATGGACCTTTGGGTTCATGAAAGCAAAATACTATTACACTATTAAAGCAGGGTTTTCAGTGATGGTCTAATAGCATTTCATCATGATATCACTGTGACCCTTGGACATGTCTTATGGACAGGACACAAATTATGCCTGTTAATTTGGATTCTGAAATTTTCATGTAATACTTGAAGAATATTATAGTTTAAATGCAACTCCATATTTTCAACATAGCCTCCTCCCAAAACCACTTAATAGCTATTGGCTTAAGACCAAATACATGGAATTAATTGAAAAATCATTAAAATTATGGTTTAAGATGGGTAAGACTTTATTTTAAGCAATAGGTTTTTTCCTTGCCTCAAGTAAAATTTTTAATAGTTCTTGCTTTTATTTCTAAGTAAATCAGTTAGTTAATATATTGACCTTTATACTTCCTCATATTTCCTGAATCTTCAGTGTTAGCTTTTATTTTTAATTGAGGTGGCAATTTCTGTGCTATACTGTTTTTTTTTTTTTTCTTTTAGTTTTGTTTTGCTTTTGAGTTTTCTAGCTTTTCAGACACCATAATAGTTACACACTCCCTACAAGGACATGTACGAGTCCAGCACAATCTGAAGTAGTTTTACATAGTTTTCAAGACTTCCAACATTTGGTAGCTTTTTTTTTTTCTATTTCCATTTTGGCTTCGCATGAATGTTGTTTCTTTTTTGAGGGAAAGGCAACTACATGAAAGTCAGACTGAACTGAAACTGTTTTGCATTGTATTAGCAGAGAGTGGAATGAAAGTATTTTATTGACGTAAAATCCCATGTATCCATTTCATAAGAGTAGTACCTTAAAAGCATAGGGCCAATTGTGATCTGCTGTAGTTTTTGAACACTGTTCAAAGTTCTAACCATTCAGTTGGCTCTGGAAAGCAGAAGAGCTAACAAGTGGAAAGCTTCAGTCTGTTTGAATACTTTGCTTCCAATAGCTGTAATATCTCTCTGCTCATCTTCCACAGTGGGATGATGGGAAGGGGGTACCTGCTGGTGGTGCCATTCCCTCTCATCCTTCTTCAGGGAGGAAGCACAGGCACCAAATTCCGAGCAAATTTCAGCTTCTAGATGGCTATGTTTCAACAAGGTGAATCTTGCTACGTTTTCTGTGCAGCTGCAATTTCACTCTCAAAACATCCCCTTCAGCAGTGTATAGTTAAACTCCAGTAGCAGCTTGTGCACCTGCTGGTTGGTGCCCATGCTGGCTGTAGACGTCTCCTGACCAGAGTAAAAAGAAGCATTTTCCCTAGTGCATCCATATCAAGTTCTCTGTATGAACTAAACTCTCATGGCTGCTTGCTTTGCTGGTAGGTAATCTCAGAAAAATTCACTAAGTAATGGTCGTACTGACTATTGGTGTTCAAAGGGGTCTTTTCTCACCATTAATAATGAAGTGTAATGAAGCACAAAGGAAAGAAAAGCATGAAATAAATTCTTGAAGCTTACATATGCCACTGATAGGCAAGATCTGTGGCAAGCTGCTTCATGGCTGATGTGCTTAAAAAAGAAAGAACTGGAAATGTTTCTACAGAAGTTGTTTTTGTGAAGACAGATGAACATTTTAACTGGTTATTACTCCTTATTCCTTCTACTGGGAATAAAGACATTTTTAAAAAGTCACTGAGGCAGTTTGTGAACTGGTCTGAACTGGTAAACTCCCTTTCCTTCAGGGAAGCCAAGGCTGTTGTGCTTAGCTGAGGATTTCTGATGCTTAAGAAATTGCCATTCTACACTTGCAGGCAGAGTGTCCATGGCAGTAAACTTGTGCAACGTGCAGTTTGTCTTCTGTGATGTCTGGCAGCAGCCACCCTGCCCAGCCCTCTGCAGGCTTTAATCTTTTGATCTATTTTAACTAATTTTGATGGAGGCATGAAAATATTTAGAAAAGGCAGTTCTGCTATACTCTTCAAGTGGGTGACTGAGGAGAGATAGGCAAGTGCATTTATGTCCCCCTAAGGAGAGGCAGGAAGAAGGCACTTTTATTCTTCTCCTTAAGATGGCAAACACCTGGTTACCAGAACAAAATGTAGCATTGTGGTAATCACCAGTCTCTTTCCTTTTTATCTGTCTGCAAACTCTGTGTGATAGATTGCAAATATCTCCATGGCAGTATTGAAAACGTTATTTGGGATAATTAAGAGATGATGGGAAGACACTGGAGGTGTTTTAGAGAGGAAAGGCTAATAGGTTCCCATCATTAAGCTGAGGGAATCCATGGGGTGTTGGATGAGCTGTAATGTTGTGTGATGAGGGCCTTTGGAAGCTGTAGGAGAGACAGCACTCAAGCAAATTGCAGTTTTCTAGTTTTATAGAACTACAGCTGTGCTGCTAATTACAGCCTAGAAATCTCAAACCCAACTTGTTTTTAGGTTCCATTTATAATTCCAAACTTTTGTTAGTTTGTTAGTTTATGGGCAAGGAAGAGCATCTCTGGAGCTGGCCAATGCCATTTGCCTCAGCATTTTCATGTTGGTCCAGTTAGTGTTCTGGTGTTGTTTGAAACACAGCTTCTCATGTCCCTTCCCACACAAGGTGAGATAAAAGACTAAATAATCAGCTACACATAGAACATCACCATAAAAACACACAAAATCTATTTTGCTGCCATATTTTATCTTTGGTTGGACAGTTTGCAGGACTTGATCCTGCTTTGGATGTTGGCTGTCAGTTTCTGTGAAGGAGATATGTGTCCTCCTTTCCCACCATTTCAAGCCTGCAGCTCTTCTTGCTCAGGAGTCATACTTCTGCACTGGGGCTTGAGCAAGAAGCAGTTAGTATGTATCCAATGGTTTCAGAGCTTTAGCCAGTGCTCCCTCTTTGCTCCTAATCCAGCTGTGCTTCCACACTGCTTGGCTGAGGGGCATTTCCCAGCTGAGGCTGCAGGTGTTCTGCCATCCTCCAGCCTTGCCAAAGCCACCTCACACTCTAGTGCTGGAAATGTGGGCTTTTCATCCCTAAAGGGAGCTTGAAGGAACTGAATAATGACAATAATAGAGAAAGATCTTTAGAAGCTGGTTGTATGGCAGTGTCAGGTTTCCAAATATAGTATTTTAAGTCTCCTAACAGCAGTAGGGAGCCTACTGGTGTTAGAAATACAGTTGATTTTGTTAGATGAATTTCAGTGCTTTCTTCTGAAAAACTTCAGAAATTATAATTGTTATGTCTTTTTTTAATTAAAACATCTGGAATCTTTTTTTTCCTGCTGAGAAACTGATGGGGTATGTTACTTGACACTACAGTCTAGTTTGTTTTCAGAGTCCCATCTCTGCTAGCACAGGAGGAATCAAACAGTCAACAGGTTCTTTGTTCACATCCCAGGTTTCTTTCAGCAACATTTACCCACAAGCTCGCTTTCCTTGTTCAAAAAATGTGTTCTCTACCTTTTCCTGGCTATGTTTGGGTCTCTCTTGCTTCATTGCTAGCCAGCTCTTGGTGCCCTGCCAAGCCCAGAGGTGCATACCTGTCCATGAGCTACTTCCTGCTCAATCTGGGGACAACTTCAGAAGTCAATGGCTGAGCTGTGAATTTGCCAAATGACAAACCTTTCCTCTTTTTCTTCATTGCTTGAACTGCAGCCAGTGTAAGGAGCTGCCAGTGAATGCTATCTGCACCCCTGCTTCCACTGAAGTAGTCAGTGCAGACTCCAGGAAAGGCTACCCTCCAAAGACCACCACAGAGGTGGGTTGTGATGCAGAGGGAACAGTTCCCTGCTCGTGCTGTTGTGTTGTACACTGAGCTCATGTTCAATCATGTCTGCATGCTGCCTCAGACCAGGAAATCTCTGCTTGGACTGTGCCTCAAAGTGCTTCTGAGAGTCCTGTTCTTCCGTGTAAGAAAACACCTGCTATGGGGAGCTGCCAGAGTGAATACCAGCAGTCAAGTAGATGAACAGAGAACATTTTCCTCTTTCACAGCCAGGGTAGGATGGTGATTGAGCTAGATAGCTGCTAGAGTAGCTTGATGAAGGAAGAATGATTGTTGACAAAATCTAATCCCAGTCATCACACCTTTTACAGAGCTTTCCTGCATTCCTAGACGATGATGAAACATGAAAAAGGGAGAAATGTATGGTGATAGACGATAGGTGCCATTTCTCTTCTTTGTCTATTTGCCAGCATTAAGCTAACTGGGGCTTTATAAATCAGCTTTCCTGTAGATGTAGACATGGATCTGGCATGACCAAATTACTGCTTTGTAGGAGAAAGACACCGAAAAATACAGAAATGTTTTTAAAACAATGCATGTAAGAATTTTAAGGTATGGAGTTATTATTACTCATGAGGAGTTGATTAGACAGTTTTTCCCCTTTAAAACTTATTTAAAACTGAAATTGTAACTCTCATCTGAATTATACCCATGACTAATGCAACTGGAAAACCATTAGACAGATTTTTGTACAGTTCACTGTAGTCTTTGTATGAAGCTACATTTATCCAGTCCAAATTCACTGGCTAATATATGAGGACTAAAGATATGTGTTATTAAAAATATGATCAACAGAGTAATTCCTTTTCTGCTAGTTTAATTGAAGTCGAATAAATGCAATTTTAATGTGCTTGCAAAATATTTTGTTAAACATTTTTCTGAATTTCTTGTAGTGGTGTAATTGTTTGCTGTCTAGAAGATATGTTGTAAAATATAATTAAATGACTACTTTTACAGTTTATGGGGTTTTTTCTTTAATCAAATATGCCTGATATTACCTTCTTGTTCTTACATTCTTTTCACTTTCCCAAGGCTGAGTGTTTTATTCTGACCTTCACATTTTCAATTCTATTAAATCTTCGTGGTATGCAATATCTGCATATGCTGTTACACTACAAATGCATTTATTCCTTCATTTTAACATTTGGTTGAGTGCATATTTAGCAAGTACTTAAATCTTCAATTTTCATACTGTGTTGACATAGCAGAGGGGCGACTACAAACATGAAAGGTTGCTAATCTGGTGGTAAATTTAGATATACAGCCCTCCATAGCAATTTTGCTCTCTGTCTTGTTGACTGCTGCTTCTCTGCAAGATTTAATTTACCCAGAAAATTCAGGAAAAAATCTGAGCTTTATATTATCTATAAAAATCTTTTAAAACCTGACAATGCTAGCTGCTGTGTGTTATTGGTTTTGTTTTTCAAGCCTCTAACATGGCTGACATGGTGAAGTGCTGAAATCCTTCCCAGATGAAGTAAGGGGCATCTTGTCCTTGCTGTCATTTTTTTTAAAGGTATAAATTTTCAGTATGGAGACAGAAGTGTGCCTCCTTCATTTTCTGACTCATCAGCTCTCAGAATAGCCTAACAGATTTGTTTTGTCATCAAAGAGTGGGGCAGCAGAGGCAGAATTCAGACCCACCTCTCATGAAGATCAAACCATGTCTGATATTTGTAATCCCATGGAGTGTGGGAGTGGGCCCCACATTGCATTTTCTGCTCCACAGTTTGATGAGATCACAAATACCCTTAAGGAAGAATGTGCTCCTGAAGAGGAATAAAGTGTGTTTTAAACATGGACAATGTCTTATTCCTTTTGTGGGACTCAGAGAACACATTTACAGAGCTAGGACCAGAGCTAGGCATGGGGTAGGGGAGTTCTCTGCTGATTCTGCGCTTGGCTTTTTTACACAGGCAAGTTTGTGTTTCCTTTTCTTCTCCTTTTTTTATTTTTCCTTCTTTTTTTTTTTTTTTTTGTACACATGATTTGTAATGGCTTCATGACACGTCACGAAACAGTTCTCAGTCTAAAACCCCATGTGCAGACAAGCACATTTGGCACACTTCTCATCTGAAGTGCCCCTCAGCTGTGCTGCCAGGTGGCAGGAAGGTGTCCACAGAGAAACCCTCTCTCTGGCACTGCTGTTGCCTGACTTGCAGCCCATAAGCACCAGGCTCTGGGCTTGGCTTCCCTCTTCTCTCCCTCACCTCCCCAGTCAAAGGGCTTAATACATGTTATTTTTAGTTACTAGACTTGCAAATCATTCACAGATTTCCCCTCCAGTCTTGTATACCCAGCTCCTTCCTTGACATTTCCTCTTGGATATTGCATTGCTTTTTAAAAATAAATCTATCTAAAACCTCTCACATTTCCCTTCTCCACTCTTCTGTAAATCTGCCCTTCTGTCATAAGATCATCAGCCTCCCTAAAAACAGAAAAAGAAAATTGCTTGTGTAATCTCAGTGTCTTGCTGCACTGCTGTTAAGGCTGCCAGTGCTCTGCAAATCCAGTCTTTCCCTAGGCTGGCTCACCTTGGGCACTGCCTTGCCCCTGTGCCCTCTTTGAAGGGCCTGTCCAAACAGCTGCTCACAGTCTGTGCCAGTGGCAGTCGTGTCCTCTCAAGCCCCAGGACATGTTTCTGAGCAAGCTGACCGCCCCAGGCCAGACTGAGCTGCAGTATCCAGCTTGGCTCATCACTCCACTTTGATTTCCCCCTCCCAAGCCCCAGACCTGACCATTTTCTGTCTTCCTGCAATGCTTCATCTCTTCTGCTCCAGACCTCATTTCTCCTTACTCCAGACTTTCGACACTCAGAGGTTTACTTGCTTCCCAGTGCTATTTTTTGCAGTGCTTTGTCCTCAGTGCCACAAAAAGAAGCTATCAACAGGCAAAAATCAAGGAGATTGCACTGCATTAGACTGGTTTAAGAAGAAAAGAAAGACAGTTTCCAAAGCTAAAAGCTGTTTCCCATGTCTAATTTGAGCCTAACTAGAGAATTAGAAATATGTTATAATCAAGGTTTAAGAAGTACTAAAAATGGTTTTTTCAGCTGTTCTTTGCCTTGTTTTTGGAAGCTTTTAACTTCGAAGCTCTGTGAAGAAGAACTTGAGGGTACTGATTGGTGAGAGTGGACATGACCTGGCAATGTGCACTTACAGCCCAGAAAGCCAAATATGTCCTGGGCTGCATCCAAAACAACGTGGCCAGCAGGGTGAGGGAGGGGATTCTGCCTCTCTGGTCTCCCTTTGTGAGACCCCACCTGTGCTGCATCCAGCTCTGAGGACCCCAGAATAAGAAGGATGTGGACCTGCTGGGGTGAGTGCAAAGGAGGGCCATGAAGATGATAACAAGAACAGAGCACCTCTCCTAATGAGGAAAGGCTGAGGGAATTGCAATTGTCCAGCCTGGAGGAGAGAAGGCTTAGGGATGACCTGATTGTGGCCTGAAGGAAGTGCACAAGATGAAGAGAGTCTATTTAGAAGAGCATGTAGTGACAGGACAAGGGACAATTGCTCTCTAAAGTCCCTTCCAAACCAAACCATTCTATGATTCTATGATTTTCTTTGTGAAATCATTATTTGTCACTCAATTTAAAAAAAAAAAATCTTCTTCAATAAATGAGTATACAGGCACTTCTCTGCACCAGTAGTTAGGTCAATTGTTTAAACCATAGAGGGCTGTGTTTCTAACAAGAGTAAAAGCCAAAGTCCTTCTGGTTTAGAATGAAGATTTCTTCTAGAGGAAGAGGAAGGAAGGACTCTTCAGAGGAAAAGTCTGGACATCTTAAATTAACTGTGTTATTACTATCATCCTATTGATTACAGCCTATTTCTGTATGTATATTCTTTGAAATTAGGCAGAGAAACATGTTGCTAGCTGTAAGAGCTTTTTCTCTTCCTTGCCCATACCACAGGATACACAAATCAGGTATTAGCAGATTGTACCACTATTTTTGGTGATGAGCTCTTATCTTCTTCAGCAAAATGTGGAATACTAGTTTTATTTTTATTTTATGCTGTAAAATGGAAATTGCAGGTATTTTATGAGAAGTGCATGCATGATTGAAATATCTCAACTAATGACAGTCAGGAAATCCCCCATGTCTAATCAGCTCCAAATTTGGAAAAGGTAGGGAGTGTAATAAGAATTAAAGAATGTTAGCAACATCATTATGTATCTTGGTATTTTTTTGTATAAATACGTATAGAATATTTTTGTATTAATACCTTTTAAAGAAATTCCAAGCCACAGGGTAACCAAGCAGAAAAGGCCATAGCTTGTGTATATTCAGTGCAGCAGAGGACAATACTTGAGGATGATATATCTGTATATATCTCTCCCTAGTAGCTCCTAAATCAAGTACATTAGTGACTTAGGGTGTCACTAATATATTAAAAGTAAGAGAATATAGAGAATAATTTGGGTTGAAAAACATCATTAGAAGTCATTTAGTCCAACACCCCTGTAATGAGCAGGAACTGCTTCAACTTGATCAGGTTGCTCAGAGCCCTGTTGCATCTGACCTTGAATTTCCCCAAGGATGGGGCATCTACAATCTCTCTGGGCAACCTGTGACAGTGTTTCACTGCCCTCACTGTAAAAAGCATTTCCTTAGATCTAATCTGAATCTACCCTCCTTTAGTTTAAAACCTTTGCTCCTTGTCCTTATTGCCACATGCCCTGCTAAAAAGTCTGTCCACATTCCTTGTTGATTCCTTTCAGTTACTGGAAGGCTCCTCTAAGGGCTCCCTGGAGCCTTCTCTAGTCTCAGCCTTTCCTCATAGGAGAGAAGTTCCATCCATCTGATCATCTTTGTGACCCTCCCCTGGGCCAACTTAAACATGTCCATGTCATCCCTGTGCTGAGGACTTCAGGGCTGGATGCAGTCACCTGGTGAGGTCTCACCAGGGGAAGTAGAGGGGCAGAATCACCTCCCTAGATTGGCAGTGCAATTTATTCTACTTTATGCTCAGATCAAGGCTTTTCTAGGCCATTTATGCAGGGTCTTAGGACTGCATTATTTCCTTGTTTTGCTTTGCTCGTGAGCACAGCTTTTGCTTTCCCTATTAAATTGTCTTTATCTCAACACACAAGTTTTTTAGCTTTTATCCCCCTGATTCTCTCCCTTGTCCCATTGGTGGGGGAGTGAACAAGCAGCTGTGAGGGGCTTGGCTGCCAGCTGAGGCTGGCACCTTGACACCTGTTAGTCTACTCACATCCATTTGCAGTTTGCTTGTATGCCTCATATAAGCTGAAAAGGTATTTGATTTGCTTGTGTGTGATCCCAATGCCTTGATCTTCAGGGAAAATATCTATTTTTACAAAGGTGAATGCTTTTTATGGTTTTGTAAGCTGATCAGTGTTAAAATGACACTGAAGAAGCCTGTTAGCCATCTACACACTGTCTTAGAAAATATTTTCTTAGAAAATATTTTATCTTTGTGATCCTTGATCCTCCCCATCAGTAAGGATTTAAGTTTATAAAGTAGGAAAATAGTTACTGAAGGAAATTTTGCGTTTATAGTAATATAAACTGATACAGTATACTGATCTCTATTTTGATTTTAAAACTATGATTCAAGTTTCCCTTCCTGACTAGTAGGCTATATTGAGAATGAAGTGGGTTTATTTTTTTGCTTTATATGTGACAGGCCATTATGATTTGTCTCTACATGTACAAAATGTTACATTTCAGTTTTGCTGTGTGGGAATGTCTCAATTCTGTTAAGCATGAGCAAGACATGTAGGACATAAAATTCAGGTCTTGCTGCTGTTATCTATGAATGTGGGCAATCTATGATGATTTGAAAGAAACAGAAAATAGAGTCAATAAGCCCTGCACATTGGTATGACAGAAGTGTTTGTGGTACCCAAGGAGAAGGAAAGGATAGCAGCCACTCCAGCACAGAGGGAGTGTAATAGAGCAGGTGTCCTGCTGTGCTTGCTGCAGATATATCCTTAGTCATAGATCAACCATATCAATGATTTCATTTAATTCGTGATTCCACAAGCCCACAGTATCTTTTATGCTTGAGATAAACCATAAGAATATAGAGGCTGATCACCAAAATGCTATTTTGTGATAAACTATGATTTTATTTCAGTTAAGGGCAAGGTAGAAGGGAGATAAAAAGATA
Source organism: Haemorhous mexicanus (assembly GCF_027477595.1). Taxonomy (NCBI): domain Eukaryota; kingdom Metazoa; phylum Chordata; class Aves; order Passeriformes; family Fringillidae; genus Haemorhous; species Haemorhous mexicanus. The sequence continues at coordinate 135,642,378 of NC_082341.1, forward strand.
ATACATTTTTCTAAAAAACTGGAGATTTGGAAATTCATCTGTAGGTTTTTTATTCTGATAGCCTCTTTCTTTTTAATACTATATAATAAGTCATTTATTCAGATAACAAGGAAAGAGGCACAATTTTATTTGTGTAAGTTTTCCTTCATTTTAAAATTGCCTACCCACCCCTCTATATGTTGCATCCATCGTAAAACTGTTTCCTAGCCCAATTGCTTTTTTATCCTGTCTTTTCAATATATATTTGGGCTGCGACCTGAAAGACTTTTGATTTTCTGAAGATGATACGTTGCTGAGGAACCAGTAGATTTTAAGAAGCAAACCAAAGTAGTTAAATTTACTTTGAAAAACTTTGGTAACTTGAATACAGTACTTCAATTTTTTTCTAATAAAAACATGCATTGAGAATATTCTCAGCAATTTTACTTCTGTATACTGGATTTGTTTGCTGTTCTTTGGCCAGATTGGCTCTGTTTTTAATAAGAGGTAGATAAATAGTTATCACTTTCAGATTAAGATAATGAAGAAATTAAATTTTCCTCTCTAGACTTTGTTTGTATTTAAAATAACTGCCTCCATAGCTTATGTATTTTTATTTTTTTCAAGTTGCCCATTTAATTTCAGTAGAACACAGAAATGAATTTGCTGACAGGAATCTGTGAGATGGGAAGAGCTGACACATGTCCCAGACTGGAAAGACCAAAGCTCAGCAGGGCTTTTTTATTTCCCCAGCTTCAAGGGACAGATGCAATGATGGGGTGGTAAGAATCTCAAATGTCTTTTCCACAAGTCAGCTGTGATCATCTCCAGCCCCTGGAGAGCAGGAGCTGAGGTTACACCCTTTCTGAGCCAACCATGAGGGCACCCTGGTCACTGGCCCCAGTCCCCCTTAGGGCAGCAGTGGCAGACTGAAGCAGCTTGATTTGTCCCTGGGAGAAGCCAGAAGATGCTGCTTCCCTGTCTTAAGCATTTCCTACCAAAGCTACGCTTACAGGCTTGGTGTGGTGGGCTGGAGATTGGGTTTCACTTTGCATTTTGTGATATGACAAATAAACCTCCTTTTCCCACTTAAACTGCAGTGCTGCTGGAACCATCCTACAGCACTGGCCTCTATGTTTTATACCAGCACTCCTTTTTTACAGCCACCTCTTCTAACCAAGCTGCTGACACATTTGGTGTTATTTTGGGCTTAAATCTTTCTGACTTCAAACTGAGAGCTATTTTATTATCTCAAATTTACCTCATAAGCCATCTGACTAATTTGAAAAGCAATGGAGGCTCATCCTTTACAGTTGTGATTTAGGAGAGCAGGGAATCTACTGGGAGGTGTGCAGAAGGTTGTCTTTAAAGTAATGAAGTTTGACAGCCTTTCTGTTTACAGTCAGCAGATCAACATTCAGAAAATACACCTTTAAACTTGTTTGCACTTTATGAAATATTGGAAAATCCAAGCTCTTTCGTTCAGATTTGTAGTATTCCTTCTATATTCTGTCTTCAGTTTGGAGGATTGCTAGCATGTAGTTTTGAGAAGAAATGTGCAGATCATATTCATTGTATCAAAAAAAAAATAATGAAGGTCAAGTCTATTGGCAGTCTTCATCCATTTCAGTTAGGAAATGAAATAAGTTTTGACAATGATACTGATATTATTTCTTTTCAGCACGATAGTGTGTGTGGTACTTTATCACTCGTGATAATCTCATGTTTTTTTTTGTTTTTTTTTCTCTAACATAATTAGTATTCCACTGCACAGAGAACAGTTTTTTCTTTATCTGTTTGCTCCTCCATACTCTCAAGTTTCTATCAATGTATTAATTTATGAATAGAAACAACCGAATAAATAGAGGGAAGCAACTTTTATCTGATCAGTTCTGTCATGGCAAAAATGGCTTCAAAATATATCTGAGAACTTATCTTTCTGATTGAGCTACCATAGCAAAATAGAAAATGGCTTCATGTTCGCCTTGTTTCAGAAAGTCGTGCATACATTTAGCAGCTGACTCTTTCAGATTCCCAAGTACAGATTGCTGCTTTTCATTTCTCTGATAAAAAGCAAAATGACATTACATAGCTCCTCAGTTCTTGAAATTGATAAACATTTCTCATAAAAATCCAGCAGCTCATTTTCAATTAATTGTAATAAATTAACCATGACAAAGCAATGGAAGTTTTCATGAAAATTTGATTTGGATCTGCTACGAGTGGATATGTATTCCTTATGGCAGACCACCACAATGACAGCAGCACATGTTTCAGAAATCTATCAAGGTCATTACTTTCTGGTGAGGTTTTCAGACACTTTCAGTATGTCCCTGAAATGTGCTTCTCTTGTGCTACTGCAACTGGCAGCAGCACCTCAACTGCCCACTTCTTCCTCATTTGGGCTCTCTCCCCACAGCCCAGTCTTTCACAGAAAAACCCACACTTGATATAGGTTGTGTTTGGTTTGTGGAGATACAGACTTTTCATCCAATGGAGGCTTGAGACCAATGCAAAAAATGCTGAAAATATATCTGTATTTAATACTAAAAACAATATTAACAACTGTCTTTTAGGACTTCGTCCGAAAAGGACACTGCGCTTGGTGCTCTGGACAGGAGAAGAGCAAGGAGGAGTAGGTGCCAAGCAATACTACCAGTTGCACAAGGTAAATATGTCTTTTCACCATTTTCTTGACAGCACTTTTCTCCCCAGTCTTATGACTTGACTACTACTTTTGTCAAGATGTTTGGCTTAATATCTCACCAAAACCAGTGATTCCAGTTCTGCCTGAAGGTATATTTTCTGAGTTTAATCATAAATGTAAACCTAATTTTACATTTAACAATAAGTCATGCAACCACACATGAGCATGTTCCACTTGACCTAAGATACTTTGTCAGAAAAGTGTTCTGAAACAGATATTTCATGATGATATCTGCCATATCTTTCAAACATAGCTAACCTTCTGAGAAAGAATGATGAATGGTCCACATATGTTTGCAATATAAATAAATTTTGTTTGCCCTATGTATTTCTGCTTCATTGCATTTTCCCATAATATTTTACAATGTAAAACATAAAATAATACAAAGAAAAGTATTTTCTACCTTATCTTGATAGTCTATAATGTACTTACCAACTGTAAGGTTTGTGGGCTCTGGAACATCCTAAAAGGTTGATTTCTGGTGATGCAAAGAACACACAAACTCTATGACTTATGGCTATGAGGATAAAAATATAACATTTATCTCTCCTGCCAACAGCTGCCATTTCAAAATACATGAGATAAAGGACAGCTGCCAAAACTATTTGGGAGATGAGTCTTTGGAATATGTGTGTGTTGGAGTGTTTTTTCCACAGAAAAATTATGCTTGAATAATTATACCTGTATATTCTGTAGAATATACAGAATAATTTATACATGTATAACTATTCTAAAGTAATCTTTTATTCTTCTCCCTAATTAAGTAGTATAACTCTCAACAATGGCTAATACATCCAAGGCAGAGGCAAGGTGAATGCAAATGTGCCTAGGAAGTTACCTTTTCTACAACAGCATGAAAACAGGCTTGCAAGCAATTCTTAAGAGCATTTTTTAATGCTAAGCAATCTATCAGAACAAATAAATGGAAACTTCACTTTGAATTGAATTCATTGTGATGAACCAAATCAGATCAACTTGCATCTGCAATAGAGTTGTCAGAGATAGGTTTAGAGCAGTTAGAGTTTTCTGACTAATTGATGAACAATCAAATATTTCCCACTAACTAGTTTCATATTGCTAAGAAGTATATTTAACTACCTATGTATAGTGCTGTACCTCCTTGTATCTCCAAATTACAGGGTTAACTGAGCTCTGTCATTTATTTTGGAAGAGGTACTCCAGAGCTTGCTTTCTCAGCTTCAGGGAGGTGACAGTCTGCAGTTTAGTATGTGTTAAGGACTCTGGATCTACCACTGGTACTCTGATATTCAGCAGGATTAATCTAGAATAAAATATTCTGGAATAAGTAGCACATGAAAGAGATGATTCTTATGTACTGAACTGCATTTTGGAGGAACTGGAAGGATGCTCTGTGCACACCACTCATCAGAAATGTATCTGAAGATTTACCTCTGTAGATGTACATGTTGGACAATAAGATCCATCCTGTGGTGGTGATGTCAGCAGCACATGAAATTGTCTTTCCAAAATGGCTTTCTTTCACTGTTGTCTCAAAGATTTCTATTCAGAAGTAATACCAAAGAGCAGACCTAAGGATCAAATAGGGAAATATAAAGCAGGCTGGGTGTTGCTTGCAAGATATTTGGTTACTTTGCTTTTAAAATACTGAGACAAAGATGTGTCTCCGTTCTTGCTCTGCTGGTGAGATTCCATCTGGATGTTGTGCTCTGCAAAGAAAGCCCTGTCTGACTTAACAGTTTGTAATTTACATGGAGAATTTAAGCAGAAATGACATCCGTCTGTTGTTTGTTGTTCTAGTTTCCCCCCTGCCATGTGATCTGGCATAATTATAAATCGATTTAACTATAGGATGTTGCATTACTCATAATAATGAAATAAAGTTGATTAATACTGTACATTAAATTTAGCATGAAAAATAACTTAACCTTTTAATGATTTACTTGCTCAAATTTCTGGCAATTAGGATAGTATGGCACACACATTGCTTGCTGATGGTAATGAGTACAAGTTAAATAAGAGTGGTATTTAAAGATGCCTTGTAAAATGAAAGACAGCCTGTATGACTCATCTACATAGCTGGACTTATGAGTTTAGTTTGCTACAAACAAGTAGAAATATGAATGCAGTAATTCAGCACAGGCAGGCATGGATTTCCTTGGCATAGTAAATTACCTCCTCATGTCAGTGGAAATGTGGCAAGGGAGAAGAAATGAAGACAATATAGTACTGGACAAGTACAGATGCTCTTATTTTTGTCACTTATTTATTATTTCTTTCAATTTAAGTTCAGGTCCTCCTTCCTCATCCATCATTGTAGGTTGTCACTGCTAGAAAGTGGATAAGTTACTGCAGAAATAACTGAGATAGCAGCATAGCGGTTCTACCATGGTGCCAATAATTAACACGTATCCCCATGTAATAGCATTATTTATAACACTCAAGTTTTTCTCTAGATCCCAGTATTATAATTTCTGATTATTAAAGCTAGTGATAGAGTATATTAGCTGTTCAGAGCTTTATGAGAATTTAAGAGCTGCCATATTTGTTGATCAAAAGCTCTAGTACTCTAGACAGTCCAGAGCTGTCTCCTGATAGCATCCAGTAAATATGTGCTTAGGAAAAGTATATTTGCCCAGCTGCAGTCAGGTGAAGCTCAGACACGTCCATTACCCACAGAACCATGCTTTTGGTTTATCAAATGTTTTTCTGGAGAGCATCACATGGTCCTCATCCATTGTTTTCTTTGCATGATTTTTCTAAGCCATTTCCAAGAGTTGAAAGCCCTGTATATTCCAGCAGTTTCACTGCCTCCATTAGTGTAAAGGTACCTGCTACCCACCAGGACATCACAGAGCACCCACTCAGTCTTGACCATGGGGTAGAAGCCTCTTGGGGGAATTACCAGCACTCTTGCTTCCAAAGGAGATACCTGTTGAAGTGCTCACTGCTTTTAGCTCTTAGCCAATAATTAGATTTAATCCCAGACTAGAAAAATAGTTGATTTTCCTTAAAGATCCTTACCTTGATAAAGAGCAGTGAAATTAAAGGATTTAAGTTCAAATCAGACTGCAGAGCTTGGAGTTTGACACTACATCTGAAGTCTTGCAGTTCTTAGTGTTGTGTGACCCAATTGCTGAGTAGGGCTCTTCTGTACAGACAATACAGTAAATAGCTTCAGAATCATGAAACATTGCAACACTACTTTCTCATACAAGTCAAATTGAAGAACTAGAGGAACATAATTCTAGAAAGCCTCATGATGCAACTCTTCAGTACAGATTCTGCTACAACCTTTACCAATGATACCCCAGTGCCCTCAGCCAGAGTTAAGGTTTTGTGTGTTTACTCCTATGCTGTCTTCGTGAAGGGAGAAAGAAATATATGTAATGAAGTGTCTGTCCTGCTTTTCATTGCTTCGGACTAGATTCTGTGAAAGGTCTGTGTACCATGAAACAAGGTTACAGTTATTTACCCAACTGAATTGTGGGACTATGAATGACTGATAATATTTATTCTGGAATAGAAGTATTGCGTACAATCCCTTGGGAAAGCAAATATATTTTGTAATGAGAAGACTGAGAGATCCTAGGCCATGTTCAAATTTACTTTAGTAACTTGGTTGTGATCACTGGAGACATTAATATGTTATTAATTCCATTCAAACCCACTATAGAAGGCATTCTCAATATTTCTGCATGTTGGTATTCTTATATTAATGATATTTACAGACCTTACCTCAATTTCTGGTGCAAATACCATACAGTATTTTAACTTTTTAGTAAAGGTTTAACTACATTTTAAAAGAAACTATGGTTTCTTTTTTGTATTTATTACCAAGGCCTGATATTTTGCTCAAACTGTGTCTGCATGACAAGAGGGCTTTCTGAAATGCTGGCATTTATTTCATGCTAGTTTAAGTACACTTTGTTGATGATCACACACTATTTCTACTGTGATTTGCTAATGAGTTTCTTTCTCTAAGAAAGTATCAAAAAAATATCATATCACTTTCAGGTGAAATGGTTCTTCTCCAGAAAATATTGTCTCCTTAAAACCATAGTTTTCAGAAGACTTTATATCCTTGGTATCCTGAGGTACCAAGTATTCTGGTGAAATGTAAGACATGAATTTGTGTCTGATTTGAACCAAACATATAAAGGACTTTACTGGGGATTCTTTTATGTCAGGAAAATGTGTTGACTGTTACTCAGGCAATACTCTCTATAATCAAAAATTACATAAAATTACTGTTGCCTTTTTAGGTCACTGATGTCCTCTTGATTCCTTTCATTTCAAAGGGAAAGAAATGCAGAAAGAGTGAAATGTCCATTTGCAAAACTACAGAAAGAAAGTAATCACATTGTGTTCTCCAGTACCACTACAGGCAGTAGCACCACTGATTGTATTAAGCACAGTAAAGACAGCATAGTGACAGAATTATCTTTTACACCAGTTCGAGGTCCATGGGAATTCCTAATTCCCTAGTATTTAGAAATAAGCTTTCTTGTGAAAGCTGCAGAGAAATACAGATTTTGCTAAAGCACAAACCCAAGTTTATTCCTTACACTGCCTGAAGGATGGAAGACCCCAAATCAGTCATGACAGTGTGTCTCCTGGATATCTAGCCTTCATTCCATATAGATAAGATTCTTACATGTCTAGTGTTAGAAAAACTTTTCTCTGTGCATCTTTCTTCTCTTTCTCTTAAGCAAATCTTCTGTGTGCATCTTGCAATCTTCATCCTCTGTGCATCTTTCTTCTCTTTCTCTCAGCAGAGCTGCCAGCTGAATCTGGCAGAATCTCTATCAGAATCTCTGGTAGAGATCTCTGGTAGAGATTCTGATAGAGAAGCTTCTGAGGATTGCTGCTTCCAGCACATGCTTCAGGTAGATTCAGCCATCCACAGGTCCTTGGTCCATTGGGATGGTTAATTGTAAGAAAGTTGACTTCCTCCTATCAAAACTCCCTGTGAAAAATGTAGAAAATTATGTATGTGCTGTAATAATTTACATCTTTGTTTGAAAGATGTAAACCACAATTTTTTTTATTTTGGCATTGCTGCCTATTTTCTAGTGAAAACCTAAGTCCTGTCAAAAAAGGACAGTGGTGGGATGGTCATTCAGAGCCATAGACATTGTTTTGATACCTTTGCATTTGAGCAGTAAAAGGTCTAAAGTTATGGAATGTTTTCCCGGAGGAGAACTTATCTTTGATATGCCTATTTGTAAAAGAGAAAAAAAAATCTCTCAAGACAAGACTTCAGGCATACCTTACTTAGCCTGCTGCCATGTTCAGAGCTCTCTGCCTTCTCTTGTCTGTCATCCCAGGGAACTTACAAAACTGAATGGTCATCTCTGTGAGTGCTGGGAAATCATCGTAGAGGAAACAGTCGCGGTATTGTACAAGGCAAGAGATGGCAGTAGCATGTTTTTACTGAGTGAAGTGCTAATAAGTACATGACCAAATTGCTCCAGGGCTGTTGAAGTTACTGGGACTTCTGTCACTGGCTTCTCAGAGGTCAGAACTTGTAACTGTCCTACAGAACCCCTAAACCTGTAGGCTTTTTTACATACTGCTTTCCCATAAAATGTAGCAGAAGAATATTTCATCTTGTAACAAAAGGATGAGCCTTTTTTGTAATTTGTCATCTAGGAAAAATTGTGCTTCTAAATCTTCAGCTTTACATCAGCTTTCTCCCATATAATGATGGGATAATTTACAAAAATGAATAACTCACAGTGTTCCCGATTTTCCCTGTCTTCATTCAAAAAGAGTGTAAATGGTATGATCATACTTGTGGCTGGTGTTTACTATGCCTTGATGCTGGTGCATCTCTGCTTCCTAACAGCTGTTGTGGTGTTTTTCTCTAGTTTCAATTTATCCTGTTTTGCTTCATTAAATTACCTTCATACTAAACAGCAACTCAAAATTACACTACATCATGTTTATATATTATTGAATACTTAGAGGATGTTATTTATTTTGCTTTTTTTTTTCTTTTCTATCTGTCACATGCACTTAGGTGTTTCCAGTGTTTTTTCTTGTCCTTCCTGTAGTCTCAGTTGCCAGCCTAAAAAATCTGGACTCTGATTTAAATCTTTTTTTAGTACTGCAAGTGGGATGACCACCAATTCCCTGTGAGTTCTACAACATGGTTGCCATGCTATACTTGTTTCCTGACTTCTCAGGGACAAATACTGGAATACAAGTGTTGTTGTTTCTTAAAGTTAAGTGTAAATCAATATCAGAAAGCTGAAAACGCAATGTTGGATTAACTGATGTCCTTTATCACTGGAACAAATGAGCCATTAGTCAAGTGCTTTGTCATTACAGACTTTGGTATTTTTCCTGTAAAGTGGTGATTCTTCTCAGTGGAACAAAAAAGAAAACCAGTAAATGAGCTGTTGGACAATTAATACTCTATTTTAAACAGCCCCAAAGTACTGAAGGCTTTTAGGATAGCTGTTCCCTGCATTAAATTTTCTGGTATGTGCCTGCTTAAGCTGAGTAAGAGGGATTGCTGTCCATGACTCAACGGATTAGTCATGAGTTTAACATCTAGTTTAACATCTGATAAGAATTAACAATTGGGATTTTGACTGAATAAGTAACTACTGTAAGGTATACCTGCTTGGGATTGCCAGTGGCTAGCCTAGAAGAAAGACGTTTCCTACCAACAGAAGTACCAGTTGTACATATTACAAGGGTTTGTTTTATTAATGGAAGGAGTTTACTGTAATTACAGGCTAAATGACAGACCCCAGAGGGAGGGACAGTAATCAGGGGCACAGGCTCTGGTTGGAGGCCTGTCACTGGTGGTGTGCCTAAAGGTTCAATACTGGTCCCAGTATTGTTTAGCTTTTCACCAATAACTTGGGTGAAGGGGCAGAGGCCTCCTCAGCAAGTGCCCCAACACACAAAGCTGGGAGGAGCGGCCGATAGCCCAGAGTGCTGAGCAGCCCTTCAGAATGACCTCGGCAGGCTGGAGAGATGGGCAGAGAAGAACCATCTGAAATTCAACAGAGGTGAATGCAGGGTCCTGCACCTGGGGAGGAACAACCTGCACCAGTAAAGGCCAGGAACCAACCTGCTGGAAAACAGCTTCATGGAGAGGGACCTGAGGGACTTGATAGATAGGAAGCTGACCATGAGCTAGCAGTGTGATCTAAGAAGGCCAAAGGTATCCTGGGGTGCTCTAGGATGAGCACTGGCAGCAGGTTGAGGGAGGTGATCCTGTCCTTCTAAGCAGACCTGGTGAGGCTACAGCTGGAACACAGCATCCAGTTCTGGGCTCCACAGAACAAAAGAGATGTGAAGCTCCTGGAGCACACAGAGGGTGAAAAAGATAAGGCGAGAAGACAAGTGAGAGAGGATCTCATTAATGTCTGTGAGTGTCTGAAGGGAGGGTGTCAAGAGAATGGACCAGGCTCTTCTCAGTGATGCCAAGCAATAGGACAAGAGGCAATGGGCAGAAACTGATGCACAGGAAGTTCCACCTGAACATGGGGAGGAACTTCTTTACTGTGCAAGTGTAGTGGAAGAGATTGCCAAGAGGCTGTGGAGTCTCCTTCACTGGAGCTATTCGAGAACCATCTGGACACAATCCTGTGCCGTGGGATGGCCCTGCTTGAACAGGGAGGTTGGACCAGATGACCCACTGTGCTCCCTTCCAACCTTGTCCATTCTGTGATTTCATGTTATCAGGTTTTTTGCCTTAGAGATGACAAGTACTTATATTTTTAGTTCTGCTTAGCAGAGACAAAAAATAGATTGTTTACAGAGAAAACAGAAATAAAATGAATTAAAATTAAAAACTAAAAATAGGAGAAGTATTGGTAAGGATTGTGCCTAATTGTGTATTCAGTGAGAATAGCAAGCTATAGAAAGCCAATTTTCCCATGCAGTATTTATTGTAATATTTCATTTAAAAATTCAATTGAAGAGCTAAAGATGACATAATAAAGACAGATGACCTCCTCTGCAACAGAGTCATAAGAAGGCAAAGGATAAAAGTCTCTTTTGATGTTCAGAGAATTAGGCAGCAGGTTACACAGAGTTTTAATTTTCTGATACATACCAAGAGAAGTGGCACAATATCAAGATGCAGCAGATGAGATTACTTTCTGAAAAAAATACCTGCTGAGTTTAAAATGCTTATTTAGATAGTACATTCACTAGGAGAATGACTGAAGGAAGCAGCTGAGCCTGCAATTATTTTTTTAAATCTTTCTAGTTTGTTTGTTCCTTTGAATTAGTCGAGGGGAATGTATGGTCTCACCTCACTTTGTTAGTGGCAGATACTCCTGCATCATAGATGGCAAATGATGACAAAGCATCTTCACTATTTTTAAGCAGTATATTTTAAGCATGTTTTCCAGCATGTGTTTCTCTCTGTGTAAGTAGAAATGCCAATGTAGATGTACAAAAATGGGAACAGGGAAACCAATCTAACTTTTTTTTAGACTGCAACTTTCAAATGTGATGGTGAGTAGTTTTATAAGTAATCCTATCTTCTAGTGGACCAAATATGGGAAAAAAGCTTTCTCAAGGACACATGGATTTCAAGTAGGTGTGACCTGTTTCTTTTTTGTTCCCCAGTGAAGTCCATTTCTCTCCCTAGGGTGTCCTGTTTTCATGCCTCTCCAGCACGTTCTCAGAACTGAATAGCTTTCTTACAGAACAACAGTATGGTGTAACGTATTGTGGGTGGTTTGTTTACTCAGTTTCATATTAGAAACACATGCAAACATTTATGTGACAAAACACAACTGAAGATCACAGCAATTCTGCAATAGTAGCAGTTTATGAAGTTCTTGAACTTAGGGATTCTGTTGTTTTGAATGATAGGAGAGATTGCTTTTAGGTGTCCACGTTGTTCCCAAGCTCACTCTTCTCCTTACTTCACTGCCTTATTGCTTTCATCATTTCGGGTGCTCTAAAAACAGACAGAAATCCTGCTTTGGAAACTCAACCAAAGAAGCTGCGTACCACAGCATCCTATTTATGTAGGGCTCACTATACTTAAGGTAGCTTTCACTTACAATTCAGAAGCACACTGAAATGTGTGTTGTCTGTATTAAGTCTTCCTCCTTGGGCATATGATAAAGAAGATTTACATTTTGAGACAATCTTTTTATTATATCTGTGGCATTGGAGCATCACTGGTCCCTTTTAGCCTGCAGTGGGCTTTTCTTGGCCTGCTTCTCTCCCACTCTACTCAGTCTGTGAATTATGATTCATGTTGAAGCTCATAACCTCAGGATAGCATTTGATGATAGGCCTAGACACCATATGTAGCCTAATTATTTACATTTAGTCTTTCACAAACTGAAGATGTTTGTCTGTCTAAAAATGGTGATTGCCAATGAGGTGACAAGATTGGTTATTTACACATTGATTTCCAGTAATTAAATGGGTAGATAAATTGGTTATCTTAAGGTATTATAACATCTACAATTTCTTTATCATGCAAAGATTTTACATTTTTTTTTTAACTACTAGGTGTATTTCTAAGTTAAAAGTAAATAGCTCTGCTCTGTTAGAATTGTTTCACTCGAAAGAAAAAAGTTTAGGGGAAGTATTAAACAGTTCTTGGCAAATTCTATAAAGGACATCTGAAAACTTATGTGAATTATTCACAGCCACCTGTAGTACATATTTTGGTTTATATACAGAAAAATGTAAAAGAATTATTTACTGAATTGTAGGTTTGTATATGCTGGTAGTGACATGGATGTGTTGCTGCTATCACATATCCCTTGTAATGATTTTCTTGTAATAAATAACCCATGGCAGCCATAAAATGCAGGCGTGAGATCTGGTCATAGGAGTAAAACCTGCAGTAGGTTCCCTTAGTCACATTCAAGGGGGCCTGCAGTATAGTTTTTTTTCTGCCTGAAATGACCATAAACTCTTTCTAAAAAGTTCTGTGCCTCTCAAAATCTCATTTTTCAAATGAGATCTTTGTTCATGTAAAATCATTATGTATTTAATTCCAACTAGACCTTTGTAACTGAGCAATCTAAGCAAATATGGTAAGTACATAAATTGCTAATATTTGCTCTTTTAGCTTAAAAAATTCTTCCAAGTACACACTAAAAGCAAATTATTATGCTACTTGTACACAAAATCTTACCTTTCAAGTTTCTTGTAAGGATTTACCTTGGAAGCACAAATTTTCCTTAAAATAGATATTATTCCTTCAGGTCTGGGGGAAAACCTTGGCATTTCAATCCTCCAATCGATATCAGAATTGACTATATTAAAAATAATGTGTTTCTGAACAGGCAGAAGCTGGCTTCTATATAGACTGTTCCTCATAGTCTATGAAGGCTTTGGAAGCCTCCAATTTTAAAGCCAAAGCACCTTATACCCTCTCCACTGCAACAGAATTTCAGTCTCAACTCTGAGAAGAAAGGGGGAGCTGCAAATGAAAACTGCAATACGGTGGTGATGGCTTGCCTTTCTAGGTGGGACTTCAGAAGTCTGAAAGCAAGTATTTGGGAAGAGCAGAACAGTCATGTTGTGGGTCCTACAGAATATTGGTGTCCCAGAATATAATTTGAACTCTTTCAGCCATTTCAATACAGAAGGATAGGTCCCTTCATTTATGCTTATATGCACATGTTCACAGGAAGCATTTCTCTGCTTCTGAAAACAAATTTGTTGTGGTATGCTCACAATGACACCTAGAATCCAGTATATGATGCCAGCTAAAATAACAACCACAGCACAATATCTTCTTTTCTTACGTTTTTAGGAAAATATCTCCAACTTTGACATCGTTATGGAGTCTGATGAGGGCACCTTCCAGCCATCTGGACTGGGTTTTTCTGGCAGTGCTGAAGCCCGGGACGTTGTGAAAGACGTCATGACTCTGCTGCAGCCCATCAATGTTACGGATGTGTATGACCCTGCAGATGGAACAGACATTGCCTACTGGATGAGAGACGGGGTGCCTGGTGAGTGTCCCTGGAGCCTGGCAGGGGACACTGCTCCCACTCAGCCCTGCCACATCTGATGGGTGCTCCCGTGTTTTCAAAGTACTAAGCAATTCTTTCTCCCAGGGAGTAAAATTTGCCATAGGTAAAATGCATAAATGTTACAAGGTGATCAACAGAAATAGGACATAAAGTGCATTTGAGCTGCAGTTTAATAATGGTATAGATTATACGTAGAATAAAATGCCTAAAATCTTCTTTTCGGCTTTAAGGATTTATAATAATTAATCCCAGACTGGTGGTTTATAAATAGTAAACCAAGGCAGAGGGGAATTCTCCAATACAGAAGAAATATTTTTTAAATTATTATTAGTTTTACTTTGAAATTCAGGGCTTTTTCTCTCCGTTTCATGTGCTGGAGAAACAATGTTTTTGAGATGCGACATTTAAAAAGCTATGAGTCATTAAGGTGTGATAAAGGGGTAAAATTCTGAAAAGTTTGAAGTAGTTTAGGGGTTTATTTCGAGGATTTTATCTGTCTCCAAGTGAGGAGCAGCTTATTGGCAAAGAAATTGTAAGCTGTGAGAGAGATCCACCGCTGGCAGCGCCCCCATGCAGGAGACCCCCACACTAGCACAGAGGGTTTCAGAGCACAAGAATCCCAACCAGAGGCCAGCCTGAGTGAAGCCTTAGTGAATTTCCACTTGAATAATAGTAGAAAGAAAAGTTTCATAACAGTGGTATTAAAAAAGTTATGATCAGCTTTAAATTTTAAGGTTTTCTCCTGTGTTTTATGGCTGAAGTAGGCAGGCACATTTCTCATGCTAGTGTTACTACTTGCTGCTATATGCTTAGAATCTTTTAATATTTAATTAACTGCTGTTTTTTACCTTGTGGAAGAGAGTGGATCATGGAATATATTATTCTTATTTATGGTCAGAACCCCTTGCTTCTCACTCACTTAGGGTGTGCAGAGATACCATAAAGTTGGCTGCTTTGATAAATGTATGGATGTCTAATTTTGAAGCCAAAATATCTATACTGGGCAAAAAGTATGGATGAATGGATATTACTAAACAGTTAGGAATTCAGCTTCTGTCCTGCTCTCTGGTGAAGTGGAATCAGTTCAGTACCATGTCATGCAGCTGTGACAATGGTGTGCTGAGTTGATTGGAGAGACTGTAAGCACTACTGAGAGGCTGTGGCCAAGAGCATCATCCTCCACAGCCTGGAAGCGCCTGTGAAAAGATGTCTGGTCCAGAATTTCAGATCAACATATCTGTCTTGAAGGTGGAATATAAGAACTCACCACTCAGCCTATGTTTAGAAAATGCAAGGGTATCAGAATTATTTCCTAGGTAAGGTGCTGGGAGCATTCCAGGGGGTTTTTGGGGACTTGCCTTGTGCTTCCCATCTGAATGTGACAGATTATGGAAGAAGAGAGAAAAATTTAACATTCAAATGCCTTATTTTCAGTTGATAATGTGAGTGGTGCTTGTGATGGCAGTGGGTATTGAGCTCTTGCACACCACTTCTCATCAGCTGTGGTGCACCTGGAGCATAAGCAGCTACAGCTTGCCATAGTCCTCTTGATTACTTTGGGCTACTCAGCAGGAGCAATGCAGGAAAAAGCCCTCTCCCATGGACATCTGTACTCCTCAGAAAGCATAAACTATGAAAAATATAAACCTTGGGAATATAAACTCAAACTTGGAAAAACACAAATACACCAGAACCAAGACTTCAGTTTTTAAATAAATCTGGTTTGTTTTCCTATTAAGAATTTGTCACATTAATTGATGGTGGAATTTTTTTTTTCTGTCTGTAGCTTTGGTTCATTTAACTTTCTGTTAAGCAAATAGCAAAGTGTTCTTGCAGCATAAAGGAACAGTGATTCTTTTCTTCATAAAGCCCCAGTGAAAAGAAATTAGCTCCACTAAAAGAATTTCGGCTGCTTTAGATTGTATTTCATGCTGTTCCAGGGAGAAGTGTAAGACATCTTCTAATCTTCATGCCTTGTCTGCACTATTCTCCCTGCTTGAATGAGACTTTATGATATATAATAACATTGAAACAAATTGAACACTCTGTAACAGCTTTTATAATTATGTTCAATTTAAACAAGCAGTCAAGTGTTGACACTTCATCAATTTTATTTAAATGTTTTCTTGAAAATATACTTGGTGGCTTTGTTTCTGCAACAGGGAGAGAAAATATGGGGTACTTCTTGAACAGTAAGAATGGTTTCTGACATAATTTCTCCTGAGTTTTCCCCTTTTTAGTGTGAAATAGATTCCAGGATTCACCTTATTAGATGCTCTTAATATTCTTCTCCTCCTACATCTTTTGGTCTGAAAGATCCACAGAGGGCAACACTAAACGTGTTTTTCAGAACTGTTCATAGCTGAGATAGGCAGAGACTGTAGCTTCTTAATCTCTGCTATTTTGAGCATGTTTATTTTTGATGGACATGCAATGACATGCTACTAAACAGCAGTGATTATTCTGAGATTTTAGGATGAGAGAGGCCATGAGTTCAGAGTCCTTAGCAAACCGTAGACTGAAGCGTAAAAAATGCCTCTAAAGCACAAGCAATGTGATCTGCACCAAACACGGCACTCTGGTTCTTTGTGACTGCAGAATGTTAGAAATATTTGTCAGTGGCCTTTACATTGGATTGTTTTGAGAACAGTTCAGCCCAGCAGAGAGGAATGTCTGTAGTTGTGGTTTTGCACTGATAGCCAGTTTTCAGCTACTGAAAATATTTGTATAACATTTGTTTTGCTTTTTCATTAAGCATAAATCAGAGGAAAGGGGAAGGGGGGGTTGTGGTGTTGCATTTTATGATGTGGTCTTACAGCTCGAGGTAACCACTGATTCTAAGACTGCTCATTTAATAATTATGCAATTATCTTCCTCATCTTTCTTTTAAAGCGTTCAATTCCATATTTTTTTTAATTAGGGATGTCTCCAGATGATGGCACAGAAAGCTGCTCCTTTGCAACACTAAATCCCAGATTAAGTTTGGCTAGAATTTGCAGATTTAAGTGGGAAGATAGGTTGAATGGATTTATTTATTTGGTTTCTTAACATACTTTTTCACAACAGGTTTCCTCTGTGCCTGAAAGGGTTAAAAATGATTAAGCAATCCTTGCTAAATCAGTGCTAGGATATTCTTGTTGAAAAAGAGAAGTATCTGATGATTACAGATACTTGATGATGACCAAAATGGTTTGAATTTGATTTAGAGCAGTTCCTAAGGTAACAGCCCTGGGTCTGGATCAGCCTTTCCTGCAAGAATCAGAGAAGGGGGGATGAAGTAGTTTTATTTTTATTATGGAACCCAGTAAACATTAGTTCAGCTTTAGGTGTTTGGGGAGATGAAAACAGGTGCTTTTGTATTTTTGCAAAGGAGTGGCTGTTGTGACACATTATTTCTAGGAAAACTGGTTCAAGGATGCTCCTTTCTGCTTGTCAGGGTGGTTATCTGTTGCTGCAGTGCTTGTGATGGGAACACTTGTCTGTTAGGAACTAAGCTGTATTTGAGATCAAGCTGACCCAGGACATCAAACAGCTCCCCAAAGGCACATTTCAATTCCTCTTTTAAAAATCAACCAGTGGCCTGAAGGTGAAACTCCTTTTACACTATCACTTTGAACCTTGATGTTTGTTTGTGTTTCTCTGTCTCCACAGTGACTTGATGTTTTGTTACACTGCATAAAAGGAAGAATTGTTCTTCCAGAAATTAATAAACCAGTAGTCCATTTAACTTTAATGTTTCTTCAGAAATCAAAAATTCATTGCTAACCCAATCTATTAGTCATTCAGATGTGGCAAACAAAGACTATAATATATAATTTCTCTCATTTTTACATGTTCATAGTGCTTTTTTATTACCTTCATGTAAAATATGCTGTATTTTGGCCTGAGACACCGGATTTTAACTCGGATTATTTCCTTTTGTATTATGTAAGAGGTTCAATCTACCCCTTTTCTGGAGCATGCTGCCCTCCCTTACCCCTGTCCCCATCATCCCTGTAGCACCAGACTCAGGTCTGGTGCCAAGCCTGCTCCCCTGCTCAGTGTCAGCCAGGGACATGTCTGAGAAAGCAGCATAGCAGGAAAACTCCTGGACTTGAGGTTGCCAGCTGGACAAGAAGTGAGCAAACTCCCTTTCCCAAATTACAAGTGAATAACCTCTGTTCATTCTTGGCTGTGTCACTGTTTGGAGGTGATTCTCCACTGTGATGCTTGAAATGCTGCCTGTCAGATTACCTGTTTTGTACTGCCCACAGGTTTGGGCAGGCTCTTTGGATCCCATTTCTAAGCTTCTCTTTATTTCCAAAAGTATAAACCCAGAAGAAATATTAGCTGTACAGTCTAGGGCTTCATAGTCCAATGCTGAAAAGCCTTGGACTTGATGCTGCAGGGGTAAGGGGTGTTGCACTTGACAAAACCTTCCTACAGCAGGAGAGAAGGGGAAAAAAAAAATCTCTGGACAGCAGGCATTAAACTTCTTCACTTTATTAGGCAGCATTTGTGTCACTTGCAATTTGAGATGTTTAGCACAGGAAATCAGACGAAGGGCTCCAGGTATTTGACAAAGTAACAAACTCAATGCAAATGTCTCCTCATTTGCAAAAAGCTGGACAAAACTTCTGAGCACTACTCACAGAACAAAACTTTAGGGACACTTATGAATACCTAGGTAATTTTAGGTACTCCACAGGTGCTACATTTTTATATTTGCTGAGTTCCCACTGCTCGGGACATCTGTTGAGCACAGTGCCAACACAAACTACTATTTGCATGTGGAAATGAGGGCTAAAGGACTTATGGCGTACATACATGTCTTGCCTCAGTCTTGATCTCAGTAAGTCTGAGATATACCAGAACTGTTGTCTCATAATTAGCAATATAGTATTGCTTTTTCCAGGGCACTCTTTGCCTTTTAAATATCTTATTTTATCATTCATAAATTCATATTTATCATCATGGTGAATGAGTGTGTTCCACTGCAAAAGCCAAATCATTTGCAACTTGGGTGGTATTAAATTAAACCAGTATGCTAAGAGAACAATTATAATTGCTTGGCACTTTAGGAACCTACTGTAAGTGCTAAGGCTATAAGACTCATTTAAAATCTTGATTGCAGAAAGAACTGTGTGTATTAATCTGTAAAATAATTCATCTATTCTCTAATTTATCATTGTTCCAATAAAATGGGCTTTTGAAATTGGATATTACTCTGGAGTAATTAAATAAATTTAATATGTTGCAACTTTTTTATGAAGGTCAATTCCTTAAAAGGCACATAGTTTAACATAGTATCTCAGTTGTATTAGCCTTTCATATGACCTTCTCTGTTTTTAACAAAGTTAATAAAGTCCTTGAGAATAATCATTTAATGAAAGGAATAGTCTGTAATTTATGACGTGTTCTTATAAGTTGCGCTATTAGACTACCAGACGAATTTGACAATACTTTGCATACAATTCCTTCCGCCTTTGCTCTGTTTGGTTTAGTCTTGTTTTGGCACAATGGAGTATTGTCTACTTCTAATCACTAACAGGAAGCATCAGATTTGCAAGGGTATTTTTATTTCGCTCAGACTAGACACAGACCATGCAAAAATGCATCTGGGATAATGCTGTTGGAGAGAGGGATGGAGTCAGGCAATTAGGCACAGTGCCTGAATGCAAATTTTCCTGGTAGTTTTAAGAGGGCTTTTGTATTATATTTCTCATTAGCAATTCAGGCTATTTGAGTCTAAACAAAGTCAAAGTGGATGGAAGCAACCCCCTTTTTCCAATAATGTTAGCAAGCTCTAGAAGGATGTTGCAAACTTGGTGAATTCTCTGTCATTTTGAATGTGTAAAGAAGACTTAGGTGTCCTTCAAAAAGTACAGGGTAATTCAGGCAGGAGGGATGGGCTGGATGCAGTAGATAGAAGATGAAATTCTCTGCCATGTCTTACTCAGAAGGTGTGATGGTAATGGCTTTTGCTGACCTTAAAATATCTGTGAGTCTGCCGAATATTACAAACATTTTCATAATGAAATGCTTCTTTCTTATTTAAGCCTTACCCATTTCAGAGTAGCTTTTTGAATATCATAAACTCTTGTGTTTCATTTGTGCAACATTTAGATAATCCTAATTACAGTTACAAAAATAGAACTATCATTAACCTGCTGATCCCAGAGAAAATTTGAACTGTGAAACCAAAAATATTTGCAAAATGCTATCATACATTGCTGAACTTCTAAACACATTGCTGTATTTCTTATTTTATTTCTAGGTATTCTTTTCAGTATCTGTGATGCATTTTATTTGGCAAAGTTTTCTTGGTGGTCACAAGTAAAGAATTACAACACATGGGTTAAGTAACTGGTATTCCATGGCTTTTAAAATTTTTTTTTTTAATAAACTTAGACAAGACAGCTTTAAAATAATCTTGTACTAATATTACAATAAATTAATTTGAAACACTGACATTCTGATTGGCTTTTAGGATCCTAAAAGTAAAACTGTTCCAGAGCTTTCAACTTGGTACTAATATTATATAAGCTCATTAATCTAGCAATGAAAATTTAAATTGGAGTGTTTAAAATAAAATCATAAATTGTTATGGTTCTTGCACTTTTTGGCTAGTAGACTTCTTTCTCTTATTTTGTCACTCTTCTTCCTTTGAATATCACTAAGTTTTTATTTCTTCTTTCCTTTTAGATGCTTACTCTTCAAAAACTTACATGAGATGAACTGGCATAAATTACCCTTTTAATAAACAGGTTCTTCCTGGAAGCATATGCAATTCCTAAACAGCTCAAAAAACATCAATAAATTTACTTCTTCAACTCACCTTTTTAGTATCAGAATATGCTTTGTCTCAGAAAAGAAACACTGAAAATATCTAACTGAGGATCTCATTTGGATGTGGGGTGTGGTTGTTTTTATTCTGGCTGTGCCTCTGAGAGACATCTTGATTCTCTATTGTTTGCTGCTTAGGAAAGCTGAATTCTGTTTCTGTGGGTGGGAATATTCTTTTTCAGATGGAAGTATTTGCCATTTGTTGATCCTAAAAAACAAGTGTTCTGCATTAACACACAGAGCTCAGTGTTAACATGTTAAATAGGCATTTCGGAAGTACAAGTTAGTCAAACCTTATTCCTAGAACTGTCCTTGGCTTTGGTGAAGCTTATGCAAATAATTAAGTAAACAGAAAGAAAACATAATAATGAAAAAAGAGTTTAGTCAAAGTTCTGTAAGGAATTTGGAGATGTTTGCCAATGGAAAAAAAAGTGAGGAAGTAAAATAAGATTCTATCCACAATTTATTTCTCTTTTTATGTTTAGAAATTTCACTGTATGAAAAATAAGACATATTGATAGTATGGAAATGTTGTGGTTGTGAAATTTCTCTCCAAACATATAATGACCTAGAATGTTTGTTAGTAAAAACAGCAGAAATATCTGTGGATTCATAGATTTCATTCCTGGAAAACAAATTGTAATGGCATCAGTATAAAAAGCTGAATAAAAGTAAAGCATTCAGTAGCATTCCAGGAAAACCACAGGTATACTACTCTTGATGGGAGGGACAGAGGTTAAATGTATTAAGGTCTGGCTTGCAGCTCTCCAAGTACTTTCCTGCATGAAGTCATATGATGAGTGTTTCTAATAAGATTCTTCAGGGCTTGCTTCATCCTCAACTATTTAGAGTTTCCGTTGGTTTGGAGTCAAGTTTAAGACTACTGCAGAACACAGCTGATGTAATTACTACATTGGATTGACAAAGAATTATGAGAACAAGCTGATCAGCCAGCCAGGATGATTATGTCTCCTCTGGCCAGTTTGTTCACACCTTTCTTGTTCTGGAGTCACAAACACTGTAATATTCAGAAAATTTCACTTCCTTGGACCTGTTGGCTGCCCTTTTCCCAAAGAGGCCCCTACATTACCTCATTGCCACAAGGTTTTGATGGAGCCTCTTGCACAGCAGCTCCTCTTCTGCAGAACTGCTGCTGCACCTCCCACCAGTTCTGTGGCCTTTGGTTAATACAGGATTTTGGTTTGGTCTTTGATGAGTTTTCTGAAGTCCATGTCAGGCCATTTCTGGATTTTGAGCTCTCTGAACAGCAACTCTTCCTTCCAGCATACACAGCTGCTACTTTCACAGATTTTAGGGAGACACAGGCCACCCCTGTCATCTGGATCATTGCTGAGGATGCAAAGGGTGCTGAGCTGGCAGGGACCCCTGGGCATCTCACTGCTCATAACCAGCCACCTCAAACTGTTGATGGGACCCTTTGGGCCCAGCCATCCAGGTTGTTTTCCACCCACTTTTATCCCACTCCTCCAGTCCATAATTTTCCTGGGGACTGATTTTTTCTAGTTTATGGTTCACAGAATCATCACAAGATTATAGAATGGCTTGTGTTGAAAGGGATCTTAAAGATCATCTAGTTTCAATCCTTACATCATGGTCAGGGACATTTCTCACTAGGTCAGGTTGCTCAGAGCCCTTGAACACTTCCAGGGATGGAGGCATCCACAACTTCTCTGGGCAGCCTGTGCCAGTGCCTCATGACCCTCACAGTACAGAATTTCTTCCCAACATCTAATCTAAACTTACTCTCAGTTTGAATCTGTTCCCCTTTGTCCTGTCACTACATGCTCTAGTAAAAAAAACCACTCCATCTTTCTTGTAGGCTACCTTCAGGTGCTGGAAGGCCACAATTATGTCACCCCAAAGGTTTCTCTTTTCTAGGCTGAACAATCCCTAATCCTTCAGCCTTTCCTTAGAGGAGAGGTGTTCCATCCCTCCAATCAACTTAGTGGCTGCCTCTGGACATGCTTCTGGATCCTGCTGCTTTGGATTTTACAACAGGCATAACATTTACCTTTTTTCAATCATTGGAGTCTTTCCCTAATTGCCACGACTTTTCCTAGATGATAGATAGCAACTTCCCAGTGGCATTGGCCAGCTGCCCCAAGCAATGCATCCAGCAACACTGATTTTTATTTGCCCTTTTTGGCTAAGTAATCCCTTTGTTCATTTTCCTATACCATGAGCAGTACCCCTTCCCCTGTCTTTCCAATTCTGCTGCCATGCAGAGACCTGAGAGTTTTTAATTTTAAGCTGCAGAAATTACTTTCTTAGTATTCTTTCATTACTTATTATAGCTAATATAGCAAATAATATAGCATCTCAACGGCAGTTTTCTCCCCAAAGTTCCACAAGTTTTACATGGAAATGAGGCTGTAGAAACATCTCAGCTGAGTGTGCAGAGCACACTGGAGGTTTGAACCAAGTATGATTTTGATTCAGGATCTGAATACTTTTTGTGAGAGAGTTTTAGATATTAATCAGAAAACTTGTTCCTTCCTGAAGCAGCAAACATGACACACATTCATTTGCAGGTGACATTATAGGTGTAAATGTCTGAGGCCTTTGAAGAATGCTTTTGATAGTAGTGCAAACTGAACGAGTACAAAGCTCAGAAATAATTTATAAAGACATCTTCCTCAAAAGAGCAGGTTCAAAATTATTCCAGTGGCAGCCTTTCCAGGACATTGTTAACATTTATAAACCACAGGATTGGAACCTTTCTAAGTGTTTGCCTTCAAAACTCATTCTACAGGTTGGGCCTACAGTGCAATTGAATTTCTGAAGAGCAGAATTTATTGAATACCAATTTATTTTTCCCATAAATCCCTTTCCAGTTATATGTGTTTTAATGTAACAATTTCAGTCAATTCAGACATGGTCAGTTCAGACCACAGAGAAATACTTTAGTGTGAAAGAAACTGAGTATACATTTGTATTTTGTATTGGCAAAGCCTCAAGAAAGGATCACGGGCTGCATAGGAGACAAGGTGCAGGGTTACTGTTCTGTCTCTGACATCATCTGCCATAATCACTGAACAATTTATAGTTCCTCAGTTTCCCTAATGATAACAGTTACCCAAGGGCTGCTTGTGAGTTACCTTCTGTCTATAAGGTGCAATAAAGAGGAAGGAGCCATCATTACCTTCCTAATTAAGCTGGTCCATCTTCTGCTGGATTCATCAGACCTTGCAGCTATTTAGCAGAAGAGCTTCACCTGAGCAAATGTTGTAGAGTGTAAAGAAAAGAGCAGCCTAGGTGGAAGCATGAGCTTCCTATATATGTATTTTAGGGGCACATAAACAAATCTCTCAGCAAGGACAAAGCATGAATCTCAACAAGAGAAGCAGTTTATTGGAATTTCCCATGCAAAGAGGCAGAAAACCTAATTAAGATTTACTATACATCAGGGCCAGTCTGTTCACAGCTCTCAGCTGTTTTCAGTGCCCATGACAGAGCTCTGTCTCAATTGCCATGTGGGGCCTTGGAAATCCACCAAAGAAAATAGCACTTTTCCTTTTGCAGTTCAGTTCCATTAATTATGTTAAACACAAGCGATGACCTTCTGAGACAGATGAATTTTTGTAGCTGTTGCTGTTGTTTTTAAAGAAAGCTGAAGTAAAGAAAGCTAGGGATTTTCAAACTCTGCTCTAGACTCCTGAGGGATTGTGGATTACTCCTAAAAATGTACAACCTCATCTCCTACTAAGAGCACAAGTTTGTTGTCAGTGGACTTGATTATCCACTTGTTGTCAGTTGGGATAATCTGTGTGTTAGAAAATTATTGTGGATTTAAAATTGGAAGCAGTTGAAAACCATTTAAGCGGCATTGTGGAGGAGAAAGAAATTGAGCAACTTGATTTCTCAATGGGTAGATTCTCTGTCCTACAAGCAAAGACGTGGGAGTTTAGAGCATTGGCATTTTACAGCTATCCCAAATTCCTTTGGGGATGTGCACAAGCACCTCACCTCCTTAAAGATACTGAAAACAACTTAGAGTTGTTAATTAAAGAGAGGAGACAGAAAAACCTAAATTCTCTGTGGAAAAGGTTATTATGAAGAATTCTAAAGCAGGCTGGTTTTACCTAAACAAGGGTTATCTCCATTGCCTGCCTGTTTCCCCCCAAATCCAAGCCTATAGCAACAACAAACAAAGCACAATGGGAGTTGGTGGGAGCTGGCTGAGAAAGGACAGTGCTCAGTTGTCCATCTTTCATCAGAGACATCTGAAGAAACACAAACCAAAGCTATCACTGATGAAGTCACTGAAGTGATTTTCAAGACTTTTTTTGCCTTACATTCCTTAAATGGGTAACTTCTAGAGGAAAAACTTTTAGCAGTGTTTTCTACACACATAAGAATTGAAGTTCATGTTAAATATTTAGGAGTGGGACATTTTTCTGATGTAAAGCTCCTGTTCATAAAATGGAGCAAGGTTACTCCAGAAATGTGGTGTCTGCTTGCTGTTTGCAGGGTTTGCTTGGAATACTTGTCCTGAATTTCCCTCTGCCTCACAGGCCAAAGTTGGCTGGAGCCATGGGTCAAGCCAATTGCCAGAAAAAGATGATCTCTAGTCTGTTCAGCAACTATTTCAGAAAACCACACAAACAGATGAGATTTCAAAGAACCACAGAGCTGGCAAGGAGGTTTCTAGAGAACATCTAAATATTCTTGATTCCAGCATGGTCTTGCCAGTGTCCCTGTCATTTCTTTCACATTTGTTTAAGCTGAACTTGAAGACTTACTGTAATGGAAACATTATAGACCAGATGGCATGTCCCAGTGCTATTCTTAGTGCTTAAAGTTTTTCTCCTATCTACCCTATTCCTGCTGCAATTTAAGAGCTTTAACTCTCATTTCTTTTCATTGTGAACCCAAAGACATGGTAACTTCTTTCCACTTGCAGCAGGTTTTTATGTGAAGTTGATTTTTTTCCTTCCTTGGTGTAGTAGTTGATGCTTGCACCTTTTGATCATTATCCTGAGTTGTCTTTTCAAGTATCTCATTGGTGAACATCACTTAACAAATTCTCATCATGCTCTCAGTGCCCCTGCCATATGTCCCTGATTAGTGCCATCTGATAGTGAAGGAAGACTCTATTCCATTGCTTTGGTCTATAATGAAAATATAAAATAGTCTCAGATCCATATGATGCCCCAATGTAAAGATCCTTCCATTTTTTACTCTCTGCCATTTGGATCAACCGTATTTGCCGTATACATAATTTGCTTTTGCACTTCTGGTGTCCTTAGTGATTAACATAACTTTGAACTTCTATACATATTTTATAGGATCAGAAAGTTAGTTCAAAGGGAGCTGTTATGTACACCAAGGTTCTGGACCATCCTATATTCTGGTAACATCTGGAGATCACAGTGCTTTGGTGCCTGGCATTGAAGGCATTGATCTTAGGTGTGTGTTTTGGGGCTTCTTCATAGCTAGAATGCATTGCAGAAGTAGTTTCTCTCAGTAGATTATCTTTTTTGTTCAAAAAAAAAAGATACTGAGATGTGTTCATTTATATAAACAAGATCTATTTTGATGAAATTAGAATAGAGGACAACACAATTGTGAATATTTCACTAAGAATAAGCATTTAGATAAAATATAGACCGATTATAAATATTAATTGTTATAGATTTTATTTCATGTATGTATTGAATCAAGAAAATACACATGATTTGAGTATTTGTTTTTGCTGGTTTATTTTACTTTATGAGAAAAGTTTTGTGTGTCTTTTCTCATTTGAGTTTGGAAAAGAGAAAAGCAGAATTGTGTCATTTGCTACAAAATGGAAAGCTCAGTGTTTCCTAGTTCTGCCTTTCATGATCTGCCTCTCCTATGATTCCAGGAAGCTGCAGTTTTTGCGCCATGTATCACTGCAGCAAGATAATATGGGTTACAAATTATTAGTTTAATCAAAGGAAACCCATCTTTATCCTATGCAAGCTGCTGTCTGGACTTTGATGCAGACAGGAACCAGGCTAGTTCCAGGTTTTATCAGATTGACCATTTCATTTAAGGTAGAATCCACCAACTAAACTATTATAATCTCTGGAGGAAAAAAAAGAAAACTATATGATATATATATATAAACAACACTACTATATGATAGAGAGTAACTATTCACCTTTTGTAATGTAACCAGAGGATCAGAGCATCAGCACTAACCAGCTTTTAGAGACACTTCTCTGGACAGGATATAATTGAATGGAGGAAATCAGCATCACAAGATGTTTTGAAGACCAAGATCAAACACACGTTTAACGAGGATGGAATACTGCATGGGAGCAAGGTCTGGCAAAGGCTGTCCACACAGAGATATGAAGGCAAGCTCCTACTCAGAAAGTCCTTAATCTGTTGATGGCTGGACAGGTGTGCTGAAGGATGAGGTCCCTTTCTCCCATTTTTTCTCAAAACATTGGCTTCTACTAGAGAGAGGAGAAAAGGCTGACTTAATCTTTGAGGTTTTCCTCAGTTCATCTGGTTTTCTGTTCTGTGCACTGCTAGTCTGCTGAGAGACTAAGCACTGCTAAGTAGTCTGGGTAACCAGGCTGACAGCAGATGTTACAGTTTCCCTTTTAGGTGCAGGAATGTTCTGTGAGTTAGTTAAAGTGTTGGATGAATTAGTTAAAGAGTTACATGTAAATTATGATGAAGGCTTTCCTTTGAGCCTTTGTGTAATGTAAATCCATTGTTCTCATGCTGCAGAGAGGCACCTGCTGCTTCCTGTTTGGCTCAAACAGAAAGGTAGTGTATGGCAGATGGGAAAGGAAAAGGGAAGAGGGAAAGTGAAGTGACAGGCATAGAGCTGTGGAAGGTCTTGGACTTTCAGCTTTCTAGGATAACTACTCTTAAACAAAAGCATCTTTTAGTTGGTTTTCCGATTTAAGCCAGAGACAAGCAGGAAGTGTTGATGCCAATTACTGTTACTGACTCCTTGTGCATTATTTCTGTTCTGTGCTTTAAAAGTGCTAACAGAATCTGGGGGCAGGTAATAGATTGCAGCAGCAGCCCTTCATTTCCAAATTACAGAGACTCTGAGATAAGCTATATGGGTTTGAAACATATTTTAAAAATAATAAAAGACAGTTGTCAACACATTGTGTTTTCATTTATATTGCAGAGGAGAATTAAGGGCTGCTGTATGCTACAGGTGTCACTGAAGGAAGTCTGTAGACAAATACTGCTGAAGGCTGGGCAGTTGTGATGGTGATTTTTATTGCACCCAGGCATTGACTGGTGCATCTTGCAGCCTGACCCAGGCCCTTGCATCTGTAGCAGCCACTGGAGAAAGAGGCACAATCTTGTGGGCTGCTCTGTGCGCTCACACAGTCAATGCTGGTCCCTCATTTTGTTGTCACTGTTCAAAGGCTGCAGAAATAGATGATCACTAATAGCCCAAATCCCTTATTTTGGCAAAACCTTGATTTGTTTTTGAGGTGGGCTTTTTCCCCATGCAGAAGGACTAGGGAGGTCCTAAGATGCTTGCACAGAATTGCCACTGCCAGCCTTGAAATTGGTATCAGTGCTCCAGCCACCATTTCTCTAGAGCTTGGAATCACCGACAACATCAAAGAGATCGGGTTGGACAGGGCAGCTCTCAGTCTCTTGCTGAGTTGCAGTGTGAGGATCACAGGCTGATCCTCTCAGGGCTTCCACATCCTACTGCAGTAGCTTGTTTTCTTGGCCTGAACAATTTTAGCCCTTCTGACTTCAACTAAGAAGCAGATTTAATTGTGCAGCTAAAACTAATCAACAAGTTTTAAACATCTCAGTCTTGAAAACAGCCTGAATTATACACATCTTTAATTTTAAATCCCTAAGATATGCTAAATGGGAAACATTGAGAAAACTTAATTAGTCTGACTGCTTCTTCCTAGAGTTCCTAATTACTGTGGGTACTTTTCTTGTCCACCAGCACTGCTGGCTAGATTTTAGGGCAGATGTTCTTGTGCAGTCATCATTAAAAGCACAAGCATTGGATGCTGTTGAAGCCTCCAAGTGCTCAGCATTTATGTCTTTTATTTCAGGATGCTGGAGGGGAAGAAGGGATCATCACAGAGTTAAAAATGTCATTTGCTTTCTGTATCTTTGCACTGCAGCTTCTCTCTTTCGGTCAGACAAATAGCTGCCAGGAAATTTGTTAAGGGTATAATGCTTTTGAGACATAGTCCTCTGTTTTTGAGAGCATTATCTCTGATTAAAAACCTTTTCACTCAGTATACTCAACCCAATGACAATTTCACTATCCCTTAACCAAAGTAATGACTTCAGGTTTCTAATTAGAGAGCAAGAGGGAAGGGACTGCCTGTGGTTCCTGGAGCCTGAGCTAAGAGAGTGCTAAGAAACACTGTAATAATTTAACAGGTATGAGAGCTCCTGCCTGCTGAGCCAGCTCTCCCGCATCTGTGCAAATGGGAGGGATCACTGCTTTGCCCATGGCTTGTGTCAATCCTCCCCAGCCAGACCTCCTTTGGTTTCACCTCCCTGAGATCTGTGAGCTGTGGCTTGGCCCTTGGCTCCAGCTGTTATTACATTTACCTGGGCAAAAACATCTTCCCCCCCAGTTTTAGGTGTAGAGCATCATTTTTGGGGAAAAAAAAAAGAAAAAATTGTAAGTGTTGGATACATGTCCCCATCAGGAATAGCATTATTCCTTGCATTTTGCTGCTTTTATTCAGATCATTTACTTTTTCTTTTGATTTGCGTTGTGTTTTAAATTTGTTGAGATAGGGAAAAGCGTGGTTGCTCTTCTACTGTTTCAACGAGTGAATGTTTGGCCACTCCATTTGCTAAAATAGACATTGGTAAAGACACTCTGGGTGCCTCATCTAATTCCACAAAACCCTTGGGCACTCAAGACACAGCACAAGAATCTAATTATTAGGTAGTTATTGTTGTCTCCTCTACTAGACCCTATTTTTCCAAACCTAGAGCCACCTTTGGAGTCACAGCAGTGAGCCCTGCTGGCAGTGGTGGGATGTAATGGCAGTCTGTCAGCCTGGAAACAGCATGACTGTACTTACCTGGAATGAATTACTTATTTAAAATCTCACTTGTGTGCTTTTTGACCCTGAAAGGAATATGTGACAGGGGAAATATTCTCTTCTTCACTCAATGCTTTCTAATTTCAGTGGCTGCATTTCCAAAAAGGTTGTGCTTTTTCTTTGCCTTTTCTGACAAATCTGATAATAGCTGAGGCTCAGGTTAGACTACCCAGGACTAATGAGACCTACCACTTTTTCTTCTTTTTTTCTTTCTCTTTTAGGAGTGAGAAATGGAAACTATTCCACCAAAAAGCATGCACAATTATTTTGCAATGATGGGCCTTAAAGCAAGAAAAATAATCCTGTTTTTTTTTTTAACTATCAGATGCCTGTTAGTTTGAAAGAGAGGATGTAAAAGTAAAGGGAGGATATCAATGTAAAATAAATATTGGCTAGAGTGTAAAAATTTTTCATTCAAGTTATTTTTAGGTAAGACTTATAATCCCAGTTTGCTGAGTATTTGTTGCAGTCCTTTGAACATAGAGCATGCCCTTCTGTTTTGCAAATGTGCATTTGGCTCCTGAAAGGTTTTGAATTATGTGTAGGTTGGTAGATGCATATGTATATATATGTTAATATTTATTTTTATACATCTGCTCTGTAAAAAGAGTCTGCAATTTATGTATTTGAAAGGAACCAATAGTCTAATGGTATTCTGGTGATGAAAACTTGCATTTGGGGAGCATGTCTTTCTCCTGTGGAAGGCAAGCATAGCAATGCAGAGATTAAGGGTTGTTTTTTTTTTAATGAATGTATTAAGTTCTAGCTTCTCTCTAATCATTTGATAATAATTTTCCTCTAGGCTGCTAACAATCATCATCACTGGGTCTTTCTGTCCTTTTGCATTAGTCTATAGGTGGTATTTGATTGTGGCAACATAAACAACTTTATGAGAGCGGCCTTGTTCTTGATTTCTTTGACTAAATCCAAATTGAAATGACTTCCATTTATGCAGCTGTAAACATTGCTTTTAGTTTTAGCTGAGACACAATATATCAGGATGGTGAGGTATAATAATGGTGGACTAATAGAGGTGTATTTTCTTTTCAGCATGTAGAGTTTGGTCCCTGTTATCAAATTATCTACATTTGTTGCATCATATGTAAAACGTGTCTTTTGGAATTGTTTAAAAATTTCTGTAAAAGTATATAATTTTAAATAGGCCTTTGCAGATTTTTATTAACAAATGGAGAAAAATATATATATTGATCCTTGATTTCTGCAAAATTATGATTGTGATGGAGATAATCATATTGATTCTGGAGGAGTATTTTCAAAGCTGTACTCAGCAGCTTGACACTCATGGCAGCTGGACTCACTAGTGCCTTGTTCTGTTTCTATCACCCAATCAGTCTTTGCTTTCCATGTTTTAAATGAGGCCTTCAACCATATAGGTTTAATTTGAACAAAACCAAAGTAAAGCTCAAGTTCATAAGAAAGCAGTGTGGTAAAACATTGAATGCAGTAGGCCTGTTTTAAGACAAATGTTATTTGCACTTACTGATGCACTGACTGAGGATCTTTCAGTGGAAGTAAACAGGTTAAACTTTCATCTTGAAATTAATTGTCAGCTTCTCTTAGTGTTCTTCCTGAGCTTATATGCTTTTTTTTTTCTCTTAACATATTAGCACTATGACAAGCACATTTGCTCTGTGACAAAATAGCTATCACAGCAACTCAAATTTACAGGCTGGAAGAGTTGTGCTAGTTAGGGTCATTGCCTTATTTGCTTTGTCTTCTTCTAGGATTAGTTCTGCTCTGTGGATTAGCCAGAGCCCACGTACAAGTAGCGATACACTGCCGAGTCAGATTAGGTGTGAGGAATTTCTCTACTTCCTTACTTTAAAGGCCAGAAATTCTTCAGTTTCCCCTTTATTTTCCTAATGAAGCCCTGTGTAATTTTATGGACTATTAAAACAGAGAGATTCTGGGATTGTGAAGAACAATGTTGCAGCAGGTGTCTTCACTGTACCTTAATTATTTTTATATTTATTTTTTTAAGTGTGGGGGGGTTTATTTTTGTAGTTTCGCTGACAGAAATATGCAATCTGTTGCTTTAGATATTGAATAAATATTCATTCCTGCTACTTTGTGTTCATCACCCTCTGGATAACATGATTTTAGACTAGAGCAGAAAGGTTTTGGGGTTCTCTGAACCCTAGTCTCAGTGGTGGCTTGCAGCTGAGGTGCCCTGCACTATGGTTTAGCCAGATGAGAAAGGTGTGAAGGGAACAGTGTTGGTGCAGTGCTATGCTCCATTTCACATGCCTTTTGCAGCCCCAGGAAGTGTCCCTGGAGCTGTAGGCTTTGTGGCTCTCAGAACTCCAACCCCAAAGACTGAAAATTCCCACATCTGGATAGTCCTGAACCTTGCAGTAAGGTTTAAACTTTGTTTCAAGATCTTCTCAACATTTCTGTTACTAATTAAATAACTAAATATACCCTGGAGATCAAATGCAAAAGATATTTCATCACCAATATCTGGAGCATCTAACATGTAATGAAATAACTTACTGGCTTAGAGCTCAAGTACGGCATTACTCAAGTAACACAAATATTTTAAATTATATTTTATTGTTGTAGGCAAAGTATATTCTTCCAGCTTTGTATAATGGTCCTCCATCTAAAATCTATCATGAAGAGTTTGATAGTCTCAGTGGGGTGCAAAAATAGAGACAGTAAAACCATGCTCATCCTGTGGGTGTGGTTGAATAAATGCAATTTTGATTTCTGTGACATAAAATACAACAGACTTGTAGTGTGCTTAGGATGTGTTTTACTTTAATTAGGTGACTGGTTTGATGGTTTGGGATTTTTTTTCACAACTAGTTAAGCCCAAGGATGCTCATTAACTAACTCTTCTCAGCACCATCTGGGCAGAAGGGAGCTCTGCTTAGTTGGGTCCTATGACCACAGGCATTTCTAGTAGTGGACTGCTTGGTGGGAAGGATCCTACAGGAACTTTGGGATTAAACATCCAGCTGCAATCGTATCGAGGAGCAAAGGCTACTGCAAATGAGAACCTGTGTGTTTCCTCTCTGTCTCCAGCATCCTCTAGAAGAGCAGGCCTAAAGGCTTGCTTTAAACTGGTTTGTGAGTTAGGAAATAGCTCCATTTCTTGTAAAATACAAGGAAGCTTCTTGAATGGATTGAAAATGCAAATGAATGCAGATAATTACTGCAAACAGAAATGCTGCTCAAAATCTTGACAAATGGGTCATTTTCATGGTTCTCTCTCCCCACATGTGACTTCTAAACAGTCTAGGGAGTGTCTCTTTCCACAGCATTTCTGGGATGATTTTGGAAGTTGTTGGAACAGGGTGGAGCAAGGGTCTAGCCCTGGGTGCTAGCAGGAGGCTCTTTGGCTAGCAGAGAACGTTGAAGAAAGCACTTCAATAGTTTGGGTTTCTAAGCAGCCTTATAATGTCAGCTACATGGTGCAGTTACACAGAGAGTATAGAAACACAGAAATGCATTTGGTCAGGAAAAGATGGTTCAAATGGGTCCCAGTATTCACTTGACCCTTTTGTGTGACATTTAAAGCTTAATGGCATTAAAATAAATCACATGCTGAATATTTAACTGCTTTACTGAGCTGAGACATAAACAAACACATGAAAAAGAATTTTAAATTAGAGAAACTGCTGATTTTGCAATGACTTTCATTCCACTTACAGTGTTTAAAAGAGAATGCAAAATGTAAGTAAGGCTTTGTAAATCCAACTATCACTTTTACAACTATCAACTTTTTAAATAGTCTCTGCATAACATATGCAGGTATATACATAATTTTAAATCACAAATTAAGTAAATTATATTAAAATATACATAATATCTACAAACATAAACAGGCATATAATACAGGTACATAATCCTTCTAAATTTATATGCTCTAAGTAGGGAATCCCCTAAACAGGGATCTGTGGTTTAGTTAGCCAGGGTGGTCACAGAGCCAGAACACAAAATACAAAAGTAATTCAAGGGTCCGTGTTGCTTTGGAAGAAAGAAGTCATGCCTCACCAGACTAGCAAGGAATTTTCAGAAGAGTTTGTAACCATTTCTGTTGCTGGATCTGGTCAGTGAAGTATAGCTGAGTCTTCAAAAGCCCCAGGATCAAAGACTACAGAGGAAGAAGGTACTGTGAGGTGAGGTATTTTCCTTCTTTGTGGTAAATACCAGATTTTTAAAAGGTAGAAATAAATTGTCAGTCTTCTTAATGGAGAAAGTCTATATCAGGCTGCCCAGTCACCTTTTTTTTTTTGCTTTGGATGTTCACAAAACTCCATGTTAGCTGCAAAGGGAGTGAACAGCAAGGATAGCAAGTTGGCAAAGTTTGCTTCAAATATTTGATATCAAAACTAAAGCTGACTGTGAAAATGTGACAGTAATCTTATAGTAGAAAATATACAAAGAATACAACAAGCAGTGACATTTTTGTGTCAATAAATGCGGAGTGATGCAGTACAGGAACTATGGATACAGAGCAACAGGATCCATGTTATCTTGAAGAAGAATGATCTGGGAATCACTGTGGATAATTGTCTGAAATTGTCAAGTCAATACCCAGGGAAGGTAAAAAACACTGTTTCATGCAGCTGAGGAAGGAAGGAAGGAAGAGAGAAAAAGCAGAAAGGAGATCAAGTCATGGTGTGCTGTAGTCACATCAAGAGTCCATTCACGTGCTGGTGTTTGCAAGCAGTACTGGGCTTCTCATCTCAGGAATGGTGAAACACAGCTAGGAAAGGGAGAAGAAGAATCACCAGAAGAACAGGAGGATTATTCTGATTAAACTGTATTAAGCCACCAGTGGTAGGAAGCTGAATGAAAAAGAGGAGGGTGCTGCTCCTACAGCTCACAAAGTGAGAACTGTAGTGAGCCCACAGGAAATGCTCAGGCACACCATGCATTGCCACAGGGAGCTGTGGGCAGAACTGTAAACAGGTTCACAAATTAGTGATGAGTGTGCTGTGGAGGATCTGTCCATCCTGGAGGATGAACCTGCAAGTGGGTCATGTTTAGGCAGCACCAGCTAGGGAGACTTACCCTTTTCTCTTTTTTATTAAAAAAAGAACCTTGACAATTTAAGGTAGAGGTTGGATGAATGGAGAAAGAACTTCCAGTGCTTTTTACTATTGAAGATTTATCTGGGTTTTGTGGGGTTTTTCTCAGTCAAGGGCTGTTTAGAATACTATTTTATAGTGTCTAGTCAGCCTGTGCTCTATGAAGTAGAACTGCTTCCTTCCCTGGCACCTCATTTCACAGCATTTCATGCAAGTTTGGGTTGGATCCCCTGCTGTCACTGGTCCTCTGATGCAATAAGTGAAAGGTTAATGCATTGCAAAAGTAACTGTGATAATCCTGAGCTGTAATTTAGTCAGTTTAGTGAATCCACAGGACTCATTCTGAAATGCATTAAGCAAAACAAGAAGTAATGCAAACTTCATATTGTTTCCCTTATACTGTAGTCTCATTTAATTAGTCACTGAAACAACCTCCTGAAAGCTTTCCCTCTGTCTTGTTGTTTGAATCATGAATTTTAAAGACTTTGGAGAGAGTGACTCAGGAGGTGAAACAGCAGGGCTTCTGTTGTCATTTATAGGCTCTGTACTGGAAACTATTTCAGTGTCAGTAGCCATGAAACTCAAGTAACTTAGCCTGTAATTTCATCATTTCAGACTAAGTGACAAGAAAACTGATGCTGTCAGTGCCCACTAAAGAGCATTAGCATTCTCCATTGCCTCTGCTTACTTGAAAAATGGATAATGAAATAATTGGCAATAAAGGCAGCTCTCAGGTTATCCCACAAAGGAAGAGGTTCCTATGACCACCAAAATACATGCAAGAGATGCCCACAATAACTGGGTTTTCATTACAGTAGTAGTTCTGCAGACTGAGGTTAGGCAGGGACAGCACACAAAACATCTGTCCAACACCTAAAACAAGCAGTCAAGCACTCTACAGGACTTGCAGCAGAAGAGATGTTGAGATACCTATGGAGCATTCCAGCCAGCCCATCCTAAACACAGCTACCATTGCAGAAGATTTGCTCCACTTGAGGTTTGTGACCTGTTGGGCTTTAGAAAGGCACAAAATAAAAATAAAAATAAGGAATTGTGTTCCTGTTCCTTTCTTTCATCTGTTTTTCCTTTTGTAGGTCTTTGGCACATCTCCTTTGAAGGAAAAGCCATGTGTCTTCTTACTTCCACCCTGAAGTTTTGACCTTTCAAAATGTGTGAGGCAGAAATGCTGCAGCTATGAGAAGGGACAGGCTATTGATTCTATTACTGTGTGTGAGGAATAGTATGCTCTTAACTTCTGTGTTTATGCTTTTCTGGTACATACCAATTTTTAACTGCATAGGAGATTGGGATATGTCCCTTTGCCTCTTATTTCATTTTTGAGTACTTGATGTAAAAGAAAAATATATGTATATTTCTTCAGGATTTGCTTTATTTTTAAGGCACTATAGACTTTTAGTACATTCCTGAATAGTGTCATTGGCATGAAAAAGGTCTGACATTAGAATAAACTTGAAAATTAAGTAAAAGCATTTTTACTGTTTCTTAAAAAAAAAAAAAAGCAGGAAACAAAAGAAGTATTTAATAGATAGGGAAAAAAGGAATCTGTCTTTTATAGCCAGGGAAATCACTGCAGAAATAAAAATAAGGTTTCAGATCAGGCATCTGATATCTTGACATCTTGCTAGAAGCAATCAATACCTTTGATAGCATGTAGGTTTGTCTTGACACAAAGGTGAAGCCCAAACAGGTATTTGGAAGATGCAAGCAAAGCCTGTGTTATAACCTCTTTCTATCCGCAAACTTTTGGAAACATTGAGCAAATTATGCCTTGTTAAGGGAGGCATTCCCAACTTTGCTGTTAGGAGGTACAGCTTACTCAACAGGACACTGGCCTCAGCTCAGATGTCTGGCATCTCTTCCTTTCTCAGCTGCTGTGAGAAAATGAATCTGTCGTTTCATCTCTGCATGCCCCTTTCATCCTTCAGTCCCTCTTGTCTGTTTAGAGTGTATGTTCTGAGCTGGAGTCTTTCCTCTTTGGAGAGGTGTACATATACCACATAAAATAATGGAGTGGCAATTCTGTCACGTCCTCTAGGGACTGCTATAAAATGAAACCTGAAAAGTTACACACTTTTATAAATTATTAGCATATTAACTTCACAGGATAAGGCAACATGCATGCAGAGGTCAGTATCCCAGAGATCTAGCTCTAGTATTGAAGACCCAGGACACCCAAGAGAATTTATAGAAACAGTGGGGATTTTCCCATTGTATCTGAAAGATTCATGGCACAGCTGTGAAGTTTACTTGAAAGCAAGGACAACTGGGAAGCTATTGATAGGACTCTGTAGCAAATGTGCACTGACTCCACAACTCACATTTGACTTCCTTTGCCAATTGAGTGCTGTTTGGGGTATAAAAAGAAAAAGAAAATATAGGGAGGAGTGTAATGCGAAATGTTTTAAGATATAAAATTACTCTGAAGTTACCACACGCTTTGCATGCTTTCTCCCTTGAAGATATCTGTGTTTTATAGAAAACTGCCTTTGTATTCATTCTGATAATCATTATCTACTTTTCCAGTAATTTTTTGCACAAATGACAGTCATTTGAATGCTTAAATATCTGGCAATAGAGTTTTATTCTAGTTATGACTTATGACAGCAGTGCTTATGAAGGCAGTAGTGCCTGACAGAAAGTGACAAGAAGCAGCGGTCATCATTGACATGCCCATCATTCATTTTGTGGTTCATGCATCCTTTTACCTCAATAGCAGCATCTCATCTTCTTAAGCTGGCAATAAGACCTTTGTCACTTTATTAATGTGTGAAGAATTGGTGTTTGATATGAACACATTGTAAGGAAATAATATCCTTATCATCAGCTAATGAGTGCTTGCATTGGGCATTTCATGCTGAGATCAGAAGCTAGAAGGAGTGGAGTGTTTTTCAGAATTTCTCAATTTGTGTATATTTTCATCAAGTTCATTTAGTAATCATAGCTGATTACTTAAAATACATGGTCAGCATGAATTACCAAAGCAGCTGCTTTTCCCTGACTTATGCAGTGCATCAAAACAAGTATGACATAGCTGGTTATGCAGAGAATAATCAAATGAGTTCAAGACAGGAATGAACTTGGAGAATTATTTTTATCTTTTGTGAATTCTAAGAGATGTCTGAAAGACTCAAGGCACCTTGGGTTAGAGTGCCACAGGATGGCTGAGTTTGGCAGGAACCCCTTGAGCTCACCAAGTCCAACTCCCCTGCTTTAGCAGGGTCACCTGCACCAGGTTGCTGAGGACCATGTTCTGTCAAAGGATGGAAACTCTACAGCCTCTCTGGGCAACTTGTCCTAGTGTTTGACCCTGGGGGATCACCAGGCACTAGATCTAGTGCCACTGTCTAGTGGCACTAGATAGCTGCTGATGCAGTAACATGCATTAAATTAGGTAACTAAGCTGTGCTAAAGAGGGCTTTCTGTCACCTTGTAATGGTGCTATGAATTATCTTTGTATTATTTTATTGAAGCTGTAAATGATTTATTTTTTTCAATTTTTAATTTCCAGTATTTTTGATGCATTCAAGTAATATATGGCATTTTTGACAGCAGTTTTTAACATTACCACTTTTCATGCCACAGCACCTATTATATCCAGCTAGAAACACTTTCTCACTGATCTCCTTTCTGGTCAGCAGTGTTTCTCATGTGACTTGCATCACTGTAAAAATGAACAGACTGGAAAAGGACAATTAAAGAGGGTTGTTTGGCAAACATTGCCTTTTTTTTTTTATGGCTGCTCTGCAAACTCAGGAAAAGAGCGAAGTGCATGAAATGTGACAGTGTAGCACCTAGCCCATCTCTTTGTTTTCTGTTCAAGTATTGGTTCCAGCTGGAAATCAGAATTAGATATGTGGTGCACACTTACATAACACCACCCAACTGAGGATTTTTAAGTACTTAATTAAAGCTTATGGACTCTTTCAAGGCTATATGCCATTCCCTTTCTGGGTGGCTAGCATGGACATGGGTAAATAATTTATAGGTCTGTGAGCCTTGGCTCTTCATCTCTGTTACTTGACTCCTAGCTTGGTAAAAATAAACCCCCATTTGTTATTGACTGTTGTTCCTGAGACAAATGTTACATAACAACAACAACAACAACAACAGCAACAACAACAACAGTTGGTTCACAGCATTGCTTCTTCTGTTAGATTTTTAGAAAAGAGGCTGAAGGTCCCTATGGACTTTATTGAGGTAACCAAACATGACTGCAGTCCGCAGGACCCTGCAGAACTTCCTTCCCTCTTCATGGTCATCTGCAGGGGCTGGTCTGAGCCCTGGATGCCTTTACTGGTGAAAGGGCACTTGTCAGTGTCTCACTGAGCCTGGCAACCTCTGGCAGCAGAAATGTCTGCAGGCAGCTGGCATCAGCATGGAGGAGACTCAAGCTTGAAGCAGGAGACTTCCTTGCAGTGAAAATTGCTTGCAGTCACATCTGTGCCCCAGAGTGCTTCATGCCCAGAGGTTTGTGTGAAGCCCTCGGGTATAAACTCTTCCTGTGCTCAAAGCCAAGAACATGGATTTTCACTTTAGTTTTTAATTACAGAGGATAAAGCTACTTTCTTAGGGTATTTTCCTTAGTCACTCAAGATGTTTGCAGGTCACTGGTTTCAGTGCTAACCCACAACGTGACAGAGACAGCATGGCCCGTTTGAGAACCTTTTGATTTTCTTGCACTGTAATTGCTTGATGTCAAAGTCAGTAATTTTCTGATTTATAAAATCAATTCAGAGAGAAAAAAATCTTTTCCAGTGTTTCAGAGAGTTAAACATGACAAAGCAAAGGGTGTTAGTTTTTGTTCCACTCACAGAAATAAAGTGCTATTCTGTAAATCCATAGTTAGTCTTATTAGTGAAATTTCTATGACAAAATCTGGGCAATTTTTTGTCTTGAGTCTTCAGAAGTGTTCAAAAACACTAATGGGCTTGCCTTAACAGCTTAACTTGTAATGTGTCTGTAGTGCAGAAGTCCATCAGTTAAAGAATTTACCGTTGTTCAATCCTTTTATGATTGCATATATTTAAAAGGATTCAGAA
The DNA here is from genome assembly GCF_027477595.1 of Haemorhous mexicanus. Taxonomy (NCBI): domain Eukaryota; kingdom Metazoa; phylum Chordata; class Aves; order Passeriformes; family Fringillidae; genus Haemorhous; species Haemorhous mexicanus. The sequence continues at coordinate 135,682,041 of NC_082341.1, forward strand.
GAAAATTTTAAAAGTGACTATGACTTGACATAAATTGAATGCTAAAATTATTAGAACATAATTCAGCACCTACCTAGTAACCTACCCAGTGTCTTCTGTGGGATTGCAGTACTTCAAGTCAGGAGCAAACAGGTCATTTAAGATCTAGAAGAGCTTCTTAAAATAAAATCAATCACAATACTGTATAACCTTATGCTGTAGCATTTGGTCTTTCTGCTTATCATCCCTCTTGTGAAGGGATCTTCACCTTGGGTGGAATTAAAATGCATTAACTTTCTATTCCCTCCCTCCAAAATAGCAGTGAACTGAGCCATCCAAGTCAGTCCCCATTACAGCAAGAGAAACCTGCCTGTTACCCACAGGGAGAGCTGGACTCTGAATGATTGTTTGAGTGATCAAAAGATATGTATGATAGGAATGTGCAGTTATGCTGTGAGAAATTTTGCTTTCATTCTCTTCAAAGGCTTCAGGCATCTCAGGAAAGCCAAGAAAAATCATAACAGTAAGTCTTACAAGCACACATGAGTTTATCAAAGCCTTCCTCATCTGATACTGATTTCCACTGCGTGTAAATAAATATATCAATAATTTATGTACTTCATCTTTATAGTCAAACAGTCCTGGGGTTTTTCCTTCTTACTTGGCATGAAAGGAGTATCCTCAGTTTGTGTTTCTGCCTGGAGCCCTTAGCTCTTACTTGTGAATTCACACAGTTCTCTGGGTTTGTAGACCAAGAAAGGAGTGGGTCTTGTGCTGAGTCCTTTCCAGGGAGCTGTGCACCTCCTAGCCCTGGTCAGGGAGCAGGACAAAGGAACAATGCAAAGGAATTGCAAGCAGTGAATGAGTGTGGTGAGGGAAAATATCAAATTTAGTTAATATCAAAATTTGATGTGGAGTTCTGTTAATGATGGAACGGTTGTTGACATTACAACAAAGCTGGAGAAGGCTGATAAAATTGGAGGAGAGGCAGAGGTAATGAACTGGGAAAGAAGGAAATGCAAGAGAATAGGGAGTTAGAGAGGGTCAGTGGGTACTGGAGCAGAGAATAGCCAGGTTAATTATCCTCTGCCAGCATCTCTTCTGCAGCTCCTAGTCAGGTGGCAGCTTCTCCAGCTCACCTTGGCTTTGGTCTGCCTTGAGTGATGCCTTGCAAGCATTATTTGTGCTCCCTGAACCCACCTAGCTTGGGAAAAAGTAGTCCTTTCCCTGCCCAGATAGTCCTAGAGGGAATCAGTTGTTCCTGAATGGGAAGAATTGTGATTTCACTCAACTTCCTTCTGCCCCAGCTGATGAGGACTCCTGACTGTGAGAGGAATGTAGTCCTGGGCTACCTGGGATACCCCAGATTATCTGGAAACTTGTTCTGAAACAGCACATCCTTGTGATGGAGAGGGGCTCAAAGGCAGAAGCAAATTCCAAAGTGTTCCCCAGCACAAGTAACAGCAAGGAAAGGATTCATAAATCAGTTGTAACTCATCAGTGGAGAACAGGGGAAGCGCTGCTGTGGAGTTACTGTAGGGATTTTCCTGCTTGAACTCTGTTAGTTTCAGAAGAAAATGGATGCATACTGTTGCTGAGGAAACGAGTCTCCCAGGGGAAGCTTGGCTTTTCCCCAGTGTGAATTTCTGCTGCCTCATGCTCACACCAGTCAATTAACCTAAACCCTACAAACTGCACATGGCACGGCTCTGTACAGAGATTTTATTTCAAATGTATTATGAATTTTATACAGTTGCATGTGGCTTTAATCATTAACAGCCAAGGAACAGATTCAAGTTTATATTCCCTTTTAAATATTTGTATTCCTATAATGGAACTTTGCCCATTTTTCTCTGTAGGTGCCAGCTTGCATACTGACATCAATAAATACTTCTGGTTTCATCATTCTCAAGGGGACACGATGACAGTTCAGGATCCAAACCAGATGAATCTCTGTGCTGCTGTTTGGACTGTTGTCTCCTATGTAATTGCTGACATGGAGGATATGTTGCCAAGGTAATAAAACAGCAAGAAAGAAGATTTCTGTTCTTCAGTAAAGAATGTAAGTCCACTAATGTATGTGGACTGCAGCCGTAGTAAATTCTGCTACCCTTGGTTTTCTGCTTTATTATTACATCTGTTTTCCTCAAAACACGTTCTTTTTTATGCATTCCTGCTTTTTGCTGTTTTGATCTCTTCCACTTGTGATTTTCACTTAAATGTATTCCTTTAAGTACTTCTTATATTTCAGATGAAGATATGATACCTCTTTGACTATGATATAATAACTATTTGTATGCACAGTGATCTTGTGCAGCAGAAAAAATATACCAAATAAATTTTTTGCATCAGACAAGTGTATTGATTTTGAGTACATGTTTATTGGTCTTGTTTCTGTCTTTCATTTTGTGCATTGGAATTATGTATTATTAACCAAACAGCTCTTTATTTTCACTGTTTTAAGGTAATACTGTAGTTTCTAGAAGTTTTCAGGTTATAGGACAAATAAATCTTGTCTTTTTTAATGGTAATATATGATAGAATGGTCAAATTATAGTCAAAATGCTTAAATAGTATAATAGCTTCACTCAGGTCCATTTTTAGGTCTTATGGGAAGTTCCCCAAAGACTCAGATAAACCAGGACACAGAGATAGAAAGCCAGCAGAGGATTCCCAGCTCTCCTGTGTCTTTTTGGGCACCTCCTCATGAAAAGCCATGTTTGTCTTTTTCTTTCTCATGCAAGACTCACCATCGTGACAGGCAGAGAATTTTGTGTGGCAGTTTTTCTGTGAAATGCCATGTTTCAGAAAAAACACACAGCTGTGATTTGTGACCTTCAGTACTTGCCAGCTGACATCCAAACAAAATGTAAGAGCAGATTTTGATTCAGAATCCTGAAGCCATTCCTACTTGCCCCTGGCTTGCAGGGATGGTCTCCCGTGCTGAAGCTGGGCTAGAGGATGCTGGTACAAATTTACTTTGATGGAGGGATTAACCTGGGAGTTTGATTCTTATATACTTTGTTGGTTTGGGGGTTGGGGTTTTTTCTTGCTTACTGAGATTATGAATGTTCAGATGAGTTTCAGGCATGTCTGTAGAGAAGGTATAACTGGGCTTGGGGAATATTTTAAGGCGTATGATTTCTGCTCATTTACTTGTGACGTGATCCTCGTTTGTGGTTTTAAATTTTACAACAAGCAAACTTAGTGTGTGAATAACTGCTGCAATGTAGTCAGCACCAAACTGTAACTGATGTTACAAACATGGAGCATTATACCAAATAGCAGGCAGTCCCTAGTGCTGTTAATCAGTTCTGCTGTTGAGCAATAGCTGAATCATGAGCAATTCATTTTTATAGAATTCATAATCATGGTATCTGTTTACTGTGATAATAGCTGTTTTCCATCAAATTTATTAACTATTTCAATGTTCCCTCCAAATCATTTCAAGAGCATAAAAGCTGCCTGGAGATACGCTGCTCTATCTTTCTAAAGAAACAATATTGAAATAGAGTTAGCAAAGGGTTCCTCTGCTTTCAAGGCATGATGCCTGTGTTTCTTTTTGCTTGACAAGAGCATACTTGGAAGTGCTCACCACTGACAGATCCTCAGCTGTCTCCAAATCCAGCTTTTTGTCCTTCACACAATGTGACTGTTTCCTGAATTGTTGTTCCATATTGTTTTCCCTTAGGGTGTGAGGCTTTGTACATCAGAAATTCAGAAGGATGTTCTGTGAAGTTACCTATATTGTTGCAAATCTTAACCTGTGCTCTCTTGGAAATGGTGTTTGTGTTTTTCTCCGTTGCCTCAAGTCAAACAGAAAATCTCTGGAGTCAAGAATACTCCTCTGCAGAGAAGAATAACACTACAAGTGTGCACATGGCACCACAGCACATGTCAAGATGTGCTTGTCAGCTCCTAAGTAAGAAAATTAACCCTTCCCAGGCCAAAAGCAACACAACTATATAAGATAGACTGTAAAAATTAAGACCATGATGCCCCTGAAGAAAATGTAACCTTCATGTCAGCTTCAGATACACCACAGCTCTAGAGAGAAGCATTGGTTTTGGAAAAAAGTTTCAAAAACCAAAACTGTTTTAATAGAAATAATGAAAATAAAATTATCTTATTTCTGAGATTGAAAAACAAGTTATTTTTTTTTTACTTGTAAAACCAGATTTCATTAAAATAAGACATTGTCTCTGAGTCTCCCTGTTTTTATCCTGATGTGTATTAGCTCTCAGACCTATCTGTCCATAGTATTCTCCTGGTAATCTGCCTGTTCAGATGTGCCTCCCTCAAAACTTTCCATAAACAAGGCGATGCTAATAAATTTCTTTTCTTTCCAGTGGGATTTTGTACCATCTGTGCAATAGCTTATTTTTACCACTGCTCAGTGTAGCAATGATGTTATTCCAATTAGTGGCCACTAAACATGGATCACTTGGTCAATTTTCAATTCAAGAGCACTTCTGAGGTGATCCAGGTAAGCCAACATAACTTTTCCTTCCACTCATATACCATTAATCTTTGAGAATCTTTCTCAACTTTTAATTTGGGAAGTAGTATCTTAGGACATTATTTATATTACTATTATTGTGAGGGTCACCTGCCATAAATCTGTGCTTATCATAAATAATTTATAATATTCTAGGTCAAAGGGACCATGGGTACATTTCCCTCCAATAAACATTTGGGGTTTTTAGTGCAAAGATCTGTGAGGTGAGAGCTGAAAAAGCCAGCACTAGTATTTAAATCTATGTCAAAAATTTAAATTTCAAAAGATAATTTTCCTCAAGGTTTTACAAATCTCTTGCATCTGCTGAGAAGGGAGGCCCCAGGGTAGTCTTCCTTTCAGCTACAACTTGAAGCTTTCAGACATAGTTACAGAGGGATGAGGCCAATACATAATTCATTTACCTGACTAGACCATAGTACAAATGCTGATGAAAAATCTGTTTTCAATACTGCACAATGTAATGTAAGTAATTTTGCCAGTAATAAAAGAAGGATTTTAGGGTGGGTTTGCTTTTGTCCTTCATTGTGCCAAGTCAATAGTGACATTTCACTGTCTCTTTGAATGATTCTATGTGTTCTCACAAGACTTTTAGCTCCCTTAAAATAATTAAAAACAAAGAGAGAGTTGAAGCAGTGCTGATTCTGCTGCTCCATTACAAACATCCTTGGCTGTGTATTTAGTTAGTATGCTTCCCCCACAGCAATTTTAGACACTTCCATTTACCATAAGTAAATATCAAACTGATCTTGATATCTATATCTGTCTCATGAAATATACATACCATCTAAATGTGCTCAAATGATTAATTTACTGCTGTGTAATGATTAGCATAAAAATCTCATCACTGCACAGGATAGAAATGTTGCCACTAATTGCTGGTTGGAGTGAACAATGTTTTCTGCATAGAAGTTAATGATGCATTGCAGCTCTTGAATGGGAAAACTCAAGATTTTTTGGGAGAGAAGATTTTTTTCCCTTCTTTTCTACTAAATGTTAGGAGACACTCATCCTATATAAAAAAAAGGAATAGATATAATGTGATAGATATGTATAACAGAAAGGAAATTACACCTTTTGTAGGCTTCTGTCTTCTGCAAATACGTGGAAGCACTGACCACACACACACTGTGGACTTTTTCATGGTCATTTTTTCTGGAAACTCCAGCTTTTTTGCACAAAGGTATGGCCAGCTATGGGCCTGTGATTTGTGGTTACAAGTGTTTAATGCTAGCACCTGATTAAGGTTTCCTGATAATCGTGTTTGCACTTGGAGGAGGGGCCTTGATGACACCCTTATATCCAACTCTGTGTCCACCTTGCAGTTTAATTTCACTGCAGAACAGATCAACCTCCTGTATTTATATTAAGTTTATATCATCTGGAGGGGTTTTTATCTTTCCCTGTATTTCTCAGCACTTGTACTATGCCATAGATAATAGGAATGACTAACTGACTGAAAAAAATCTGAGTATTTTGTGCCTTAGCGCTCAGGAGCTGTGAGATGCAATCGAGATGACTCAGTTGCACATAAGCACATAAGCACATGGTAGAGAGCTCCATCAGGGCCAGCACTTGCCAGTATCACTGACCTCTGTTACTGGCAGACAGAACTACTGCAGTGAATTTTTCTCACTAGTCATGGTTGTCTCCATAACTGTGTGAAAATCAGGCTTATGTGAAAACTAAAGAGGAAAGCTCTGGAAGAGCGACCACAAAAGCCACAAAAAGAGCAAGGTTATACTTACTTAGGAACTGTGGCTTCAAGTACCAATGTTCTACTCTGCTTTGTTGTGTGAGTTGGGGACCAGTACCTAAATCTCCCTCAGTTCCACTGTTAAATGTTGGTGGTGGTGTTTGGTGCTGATGTTTGGTGTAGCCTGATGTAACAACACTGTTAAAAGATATGATTCAAATAAAATCTAAGTTCATAGCTGAGGTGAGGTTCAGTTGGAGGAGAGGAATAAGAGGTATACACCTTCCAGCTACATGAGAATTCACCTGTAGAATGTGTCTTTTAGTAATTACTGTTTGCATTTGCAATACTTGCATTATTCACATTATTTGCATTTACTATTTGACATGAAAAACAAAAAGAAATTTTCCTCCTTCAGATACTGCTGTTTGGAAATAGACTTTGGACAGCAGGCATATCAGTTATAAATTAATGGTGCTTCGCATCTGGGAATGATGTGGGACAATTTTGTGTGCAAAATGGTGACACAAAATGCCATCTATATATATCATTTCACTACATTGAACTATCACACACATGCTAAGTATTTCACAGAATCAGGGGCCACACACTGGGGCAGTCTGGGAAAAGGGAATGGGTTCAAATCATTTCCCAACAGTCATGCAGCCAGTCAGTCCTAAAGCTAAGTATAGTTTAGTTTCTCCTTCAGCCAATCTGTGCTGCCCATAAATGAGTTGCTACTTTCTTTTTATATTACTGAGAAAACTTTGTAGCTAAAGTGTAAAATTTTGTGCAAAAATGACACTTTTGACTGATTATGGGCAGTGTATGTGGACTGAACTCTCGGGAAAGTCTTCAAAACTGATTTCACTGAGGTTTTCTGTGACTCAATTTATGATCTCTGGAATATGTCAGCTTCAGCTTTGTGAGTGTGATTATGCAATATTTTGCTTATTCTAAATTGTCTATATATTTTGCTTCTTCCAGGGATATTATGTCAGTAATACAGCTGCAGAGAATTCATATAATTACTGGTACTTAAAAGCAAATTTCACAGTTCTTTTGCACTTCATCATTTTTTATTTTGCTTTAAGTTTCTGTCACTGGGACAGAAAGGTTTCACAAATTTTAATATGAGACACAATGCAGAGACTAATGATTGTTCAAAAGCAGATAACAAAATATTCATAGCTTTTAATAAAGTGTCATGCTGATATTTCCATGGCTATTATTGAGCTTTAGCTCATCAGGAAGGTGAATTTAACAAGAGGAATTGCTAGAAAGGGAGTCGTGAGACATTTAACCACATAAAGTTAAATGTTAATGGTTTACCCCTCAAAATTGTTCATTGTAGAAGTAGAGAAAGCTATAAATACCCACAAGAAAATGCTTGGTTTTCTTCAGCAATGATTCCCAGGGCTGAGTCCTGTGTAGGAGGTATTTTAAGCCTTTATAATGTAGCCTGAACCCTCAACATGAAATGCTGAAATGCAAACACACATTAGCTGTGAATTCCTATATTCCTTTTTCTCAACATAAACAGGATGCAGCTCTCTTGGGAATTCAGCTCAGCTTTGGTATTGCTGTCCCTCCAAGCAGGACTGCCACTGGCTATAGAGCAAGTCTGTTGGAAGGATAACTAGAAGGAGTAGAAGAAATTACTTAAAATGTTGGTCTTGTTAGATCTTTCTAAAACAGTGAAACTGGGGGGTTTAATGCACAAATGCCTTTAGTTTGTTAAACAGCTGAACTTAGGTTTCAGCATGTGCAGTTGTTGGAACTCTTTTCTTTCATAAACAGTGGTGTTTTTATAGGTATGAGGAGATAATAAATGAAGTCATTCAGTAAGCTCTGTGTAAGTACCACATGTAGTAAGTAATACACAGCCTAAGTTACAAAACATATAACTTAGATCAACATTTGTCAACAGGAACTAGCTTTTAAATATGAAGAGAGGATTAATTTTGTTAGAAGGAAACAGTTGTGATAGAAGGAAGTATAAACTTTTACTTTCAATACAGCAAAATCTCATTTCAGGTGTTCCACATAGTGTGTTTGCTAGAACTCAGGAGGAATTAGAGAGGATGTGCATAGCCTTCCCTGTTGAACAAAATTCCAAGAGTGCTTGCTGGCATCAGTAGAGGCTGTCCCTCCAGAGACCCCCTGGTTAGGGGGTTGTCCATCCCCTGTGTATTTGATAACACTGGGTGTGCCATATTCCCACAACTATGTAAGCTTGAATTTATGGGGTGAGGACCAGAAGCATTTATTGGGAATGTTCTGCAAGAAGTGTGTGACACAGCTGTTCTTGACACCACATCTTCATGTGAAAGCAAATAGTGAACCAGCTGTTGGTAGCTCAGCCAGCCCCTGAGTGGCTCTGTGGGATGTGTGAGTGCTCCAGGCTTCTCGTGGAGGAAGGAGAACTGAAGATTGCTGATGAGAGCCCAGGTGTTTGGTTGACCTTGTTCTATACCAGGAATGTGGGGTTGTCATAGAGAATCTTTCTGCTCATCCCCTGGATGCAGAGGACCTTTGTATCCGTGCTCCCATAGAACTAGAATGAGGAAAGTTTTCATACTTGGGGACCTTCTGGAGGTGAGTACTCTTTTTTTGCTCTCCAAATTCTCAAAGTTCAGGAAGAGCTTGTGGTCTCAAGCTCTTTTTTGCCTCCCAAGCTGCAGTACTTATATATCTTTTAGACTTGGATTTGAAATGGATTTGTAATATACAGCATTGTCATCACACTGTGGAATCACCGAGGTCTAATGCTTTTCATGTTCCGTATCTCTGCATTTCAGAGCTGTGTCTAAACAAGCAGGAACAGTAATGGCTGTCAGCAGAGTGCTTGACAATATCTTCAAAGCAGAAGAGCTGAGTAAACATTTGCTGTGTGTGCTCTATTAGGTGTCAACAAAAATTTTATTCCTCCTTGCCTCATCTGTGAAGTGATGGAGGGGGAGAATATTACTGCTCTGTGATTCTGCAAGTTAGACTGGCTGCTACAATACTACTAAGTCAATTTGAGGCACGAGATTATATGAGACATCAGAATTTGGCAAACTTCAGGGAAATCACAAATGTAGCAACATTGTTTATTGCATAGTGTTTATTCAACAGTACTGAGTGATCCTTTAAAACAGAAGTGAAAGTGGCTTATAGTATTTGCAGAAACATTCTGGTGACAAACTAAAGCTTTGTAGGACTGGTGTTACCTTATTGTAATAAACTGACAAAAGTAAAATTAATACCTGGGGTTTTTTAACTTACGCTTTTAGATTCCTCTATGGGAAAAAAAGATCAGCGTAGCTTAAAATAACTATAGAAAGGGTTCCAGGGGTCCTTTGATTTACACTGGCTTAAAATATCAAGAAACAAAGATTGAAACTTCAGAAAATCATTGGTCAACTCAGTAGGAATTTCTTCAAAAATATTTGCAAATGTTAGCATATGGTGTTGGGGTTTTCTGCAGAGTTTAACACAGAAAGCAGCTATATTAGACATTTTCTTTTTCCCAAAGTTATCCTGATTTTGACAAAAATCCTCCTATTGCTATTAATCTCAAATATTCTAACAAGCTCTAACTTTACTACCATGTTGTAAAATTTTACTTTCTGGCCACTTTTTTTCCCCCTTGGAATAAACTCAGTTTAGTGGTTTTAACTTAAGACAATAAACCAGGAACTCCCAAGTTCTAATTCTGCTGTGGTAACCATCTTGCTGGGTGGTCTTGGCACACCCTAAAGGTATGTCCTCTGTGTAGACTTAATTTGTTACACACTGAAAACCCCCCAAAATCATTTATTTCCTAGCCTGGGTGCAGCCAGTTTTGTTTTAATGAGATGTCTTAAATTCACTCACAGCTGAAAACAGCTGAGATTTGGGCATTTTCTAATTTATGCTCCATAGGTGAATGAACCTTTCTGATGAATAACACTACAGCTTGGCTGAAATATTAATAGAGTTGTGGTCCATCTTCACTGTGGCTGATGCACAATTTGGAGTGGAAAGGACACCAAAATTTGGTGGATTTTTGACCTCAAGACCAATGAAACCTTGGAGTTTGGGGGTATTTTCTGTTTAATAAAAAACAAACTCTCTGCACATGAAATTGCAGCTCTTTCCCTTCAAAGTTCTGCAAAAAGACTTCTAGAAAATAACATAAAGGGATAAAAAAAGGAAATTTTAGTACAAAAGCTGTCCTGTATGGTAATATCATGAGCCTGAAAACAGGGAATGTATTCCAAACTTATAGAAGTGTTGAGTTTGTTGGGTTTTTTCCTCAAACAGTGAGAGTTAATAGAAGTGCAAATAATTTTAATAATGTGTCTAATTTGTTCTTAATTCTAATTCACTTTCTTAGGGCTACAGGAAATAAGCCCTACTGGAGTTAACTCAGACAAAATTCTACAGGAAACATCCCACCCCTCTTCATTATCCTGGACAGAAATCTACACAAATCACACTGATTCTGCTTCTGTAGCTGATGCTCACTGAGCCTGTAGTACAAGTAATTAGGAGTCATCCCTCATGAAACAGTTGGAAGCTAGTGAAATGTCAGAGGATTCCCTTCCATGTTCAGTTTATTACAAATTCATGTGCTGTCCTCTCAATTTTGCTTAGTGGGTACAATTAATAACACTGAAGACTTCTCAGAGTATAAATTAGGGTTTAAATTTGAAGTAATGCCAGTGGCTTAAAGAAGACAGTTTACTGATAACTCAGTCTTCAAACTGCACAATATATCAAGTATTCACTTTCTCATCTATCAACTCTGGCTCTAGATTTGATACATGGTTTAAATGGCATCTCTTTGGAAAAGGAAATTGCAACAGAACTTAGTTGTATAAAACAGTTCTTCTTTGGGCTATAAGTGAAAGAACTTTGAAACCAAAACTGTCTTTAAAATACCTATTGCCACCAAATTTTTTTTCTAAATACCTTTCTTTAAAAGTCAGTTTCAGTTTCTATCCCTATGATATACATATTCACAATCTACACAGCTGAAATAAATCAGAGCAGGGAGGACTCCCTCTTTTTGCAGCCACTAATGTTGGCAAAAATAGTGATTTAAAAAGTAGAAACAGCAATTGTATACAACATGTTTGAGATACTGCTGTTCCAGGAATGAAAAATAAATTCTTGTCTTGTATTTAGAATGGAAGAAAACTAAACATCTCTAGGGAAATGGGATGCACAGGCTAAAATAGCAAGAAATGCAAATGGGAGGATGAGAAATTCTTACTATGCTCAAGGAAGGTAATGTAGTGCCAAGTACCTGAATCACTTGAATATTATGGTAACTGGAAAAAACCAAATGAGAAGCTGAAGATAAAAATGCCTGTAGTCAGTGCATCCAAATAAAATTATGAAAGTCATAATCCAGGAAACCCTGCAGTTGTCTCAGATGTTGTTACAGGACCAAGAGATGGGCCATACCAATGGCAGGAAGTTGAAAGCAGCTTTAAGCAAACCTGAGCCAGCTGGATGGAAGAAATGTGTAACTTATTCATTATCTTTCATCACCTGAGAAAGTGAAACTGGCCAATCTCAATGCACTTATATTAGAATTGGTTCAAGAGAAATTTGGAACAACAGTCCCTGATACAAGAGAATTGTTGGGTGAAGCTGCAGCTGGACGCGGCAGTATGTATCACTGCTGCAGCAGGGCTTTCCACCTTTTTCCTTTGGCTGAGGATTGTTTCATGGAGTCAATGCTGTGTCTCATCAAGGGTTACTTTAAAGTTTGAAACTGATGGTCATCCCATGATTTCCCCTGAGCAAGTTTTCTTTGCAAGGAATCTTCTCTACAAACATCTTTGGAGCTGGTAGCTTACTAGTGTGATAACACTGGCATTCCATGTGTTTGCTCAAAATTCATGCCCAAAAATCTTACCCTTGAATATGTCTTCCAGGAGAAAATTATGTTCATGCAACCTCAGATGTTGATTATTTGTATTGTATACAAGGATTCCTAACTGGAGAAATAAAGAAAGCAAACTCAACTGTTTTGCTGCTTCTCCAGCCTTTTGAGGTCGATGCCTCTGTGGAACCTCAGCAGCAGCCTGGGAATAGCAGGTGAAAGGAAAACTGCTGTGTGGAGAGTGAAGGCAAGGCTTGTCAGTCAATTGCTGTGCCGTGCTATTTGCCTTTGGTGTGTCACTACAAATTCAGTATCCCAACATCACGTTCAGAGAAGTTTTCCAAAAGCCAAAGGGTATTCATGTTTCACCTTCCTTTATAAAGGATGTTCTGAAACACCAAAACCTGCCTTCCTTCCCCACAAAGGGCTTCATGTGTGCAACATTGCTGTCTAATGCTATAGGTTGCTATCTAATACATTAATGTAAACAACAGGAATAAAATCTCACCAAAAATTGTTTTTACTCTTTAATCTTTAGAAGAAAATTATTGTTCATTTTTGTACATGGTTGAAGCAAAGGTTCGGCACAGATAAAGTGAGATGTTTCCTGGCAAAGGAAGGTGTGGTTCCATGAGATAAAAGGGAGATGTATGTTTTCTCACCTCTGAATTTGCCTGAAGATATGTCTTATAACAAATTTCCCCTTAATGTTGTGACAATCCACAAATTCAGGTCAATTTAAACAGCCAGCCAGTCTGCATTTTAAATAATGGTTTCCTTAATAAACAGAAAAAATCTCAGAGAGCTCCAATGTATCAAGTCCTCTGAAAGTCTCTTAATGGCAGTTAATAAAAAGAACTTCTGAATCAACACATCAGTTTCCTGGAAGCCAATGGAAAGTCATTAAATCAGAAGTACTCTAATGCAAACTCGCATCTCTGAAAGATTTCAAGCACTCACGTCGTGATCACTTTGTGTCTGGGGAAAAAGATCAAAACTTCTGTGAAGAAAATCAATGCGTTATAACACACTAATTTCTTCAAAAACATAGTTTTCACAAGAAATTGAAAATCATTCCCTCAAAGTAACTGTATTATTGGCATCCCTTCACAAAAAGCTGCATTTTCTCCCTAACTGGCTGCAGAGGGAAAGATTGTTTCATTTGGTCTTGAGAAAAGCCCACTGCTATCTTTCCTTTGTAATATGTGAAATGAAAGGACTGTGCCTGGCACAAAGACAAGCACTCCTGTGAATGCACTGCAGATTGTTTTTCATTGTATTGTTAAAAGTCTTTATTTCCAACCTGTCCCTATTTCCTAGACCTGATTACCAAAGCTCAACAAGACCTCAAACCAAACAAGGATTTAACACAACAACATAGAAAACACAACTGCATTTTAAGACTTCAAAATACTTTTCTTTCCTCTTTCAAACAGCTATTTATTTACCTTTAAACACAGACAGCCTCCAAGGTTGAAGCTGTTTATATCAAGAGATTCCTCTCCATCCCCATCTTACAGTAAAGCCTTCTGAATGTGTGATATAAACTATAACATATTTATGCAGCTTTGTGATGCTTTGTTCTGGTGCTGGTTTCACTAGCACTTGGCAGCCTCCTGAAGTTTCCTTTTCCAGAGGGTTTTGTATGTTTTTCTCCAGCATCTTGATTCCTTTGGATTTGGATGGTGACAGCCTGCAAGCATCCCTTTAATCCTGACCATGTCTTGGGATAAGAAATTAAATATGAAAAATTTTTAAAAAACAGAGAAGAGTCTGTCCATTGAGACTTCCCTATAGACAAGTGTGGTGTTTCTCTTGGCTTCATGGAGAAGATATGGTAGAACAACCATAAAGTCCCTCAGTGACTGTAGGTTGTTGCTACATGTATACCTGGCTTCATGTAAAGGCATAGGAGGTTAGGAAAGCTGGCAATGAAATCGATGTTAAGGCACAAAGTCTTTTACATTCAATATGGTTTCATGTTTTATAGAGAAAACCCTACAATGTATTATATAGAGTTCATAAACCTGGAAATGTAATAAATTCAGACATAGATCTTGAATGCACACAGGTAGGCTGGCTCCACTTACAACAGAATTCAAATACACTCTCTGTTAGATCTTCTAAACACAGGATCTTGCACCAACAGAGTGCAACACTCAAAGCTACACTCACTTTCAGAAAGTGGTATAAAAGTATACTAACTTCTCTGAAATTGAAACCTAAGTGAATTAGATTCGCTTACATCACTGAAAACAGTGTTTGCCCAAGATTTTTCATTTATTTGCACTGCAAATTTCAAGTTAGTGGGAGATTTTCTATTCCTGATAAGCCCCTAAGCTTCCCTGCTGCTACTGTGCTCATGGTCTGTAGCACTGGCTGCCCATTCATGGGCAGGTGTGCTCGTGTTTGATCAGCAAACCCTGTCTGATAAGGGTGAAATAATAATACTGTAGCAAAAGGGGTTCCAAAACTGTCCCTGAGCACTGAGAAAGGACCACTGGTGGCATATGCCCATAGCCTGGGCTGTTTCTGAAACAAGAGTTGTTCCAATATCATTTCTCTGAGGGGGTCATTTCCGAGTGTGTTGTCCAGGCATGCAGGACTTGAACAGCATCAGGTGACCTGTGGGATGGTACAGCTATGGTGAAGCAGGAGTTTGGCACTTGCACTCTCCTACTTGATTGCTGGAAGTGGAAACTCTCCAGGAGCCCACAGAAAGTGTGCAAATGTTGTTTGCACTGAGGGCAGACTGCTGTAAGGCACAAGGGCTGCTGAACAGGGTTTTTGTCTTCTGGATGGGGAACTTGTCTTCCAGGAGGAAAACTGCTGCTGCTCCTGCTGCTCCTGCTGTGGCTGCTTTGGCTCCACATGAGGGTGTAGTGACAGCAGAGGGTCCCTCCCCCAGTCGTGAGATAACCTGTGTCAACACTTGTCGCTCGCGCCCCGGGGTCAGGGCAGGAACAGGCGAGAGGCAGGATCGTAGCAAAGGCAAGGAAGGACTTTATTCAAAAGAACCGCGCGGTTTTTATAGAGCGGTACTATGGATTCTCTTCTACTGGCTAACTAACAGAAACATCTTTCTCACGCACTGTCCTTGAGAGGAATGGAAAAACAAGGTAGAAAAACAGCACCTGCAAGTTGTTTATAGTCAACGGTTATCACATCTTTCCAGCTCCCTAAAATCTCTCTACAAGCCGCTGTGAGAAACACTTGCCTTTTCTCTCTCCCTGTCCCATGGCATCCACAAACACTGTGACAGATCAGCTGGTAAAGCAATAGTGTAAAGGGCACTCCTGTGAGACACCACCCCAGTCTCCTCTTTTATAATCTGGAAATCATTCCTTGGCATTGTTTCTTCTCCAGCACTGGTAGAGGACTCAACCCTCTGCATTTTTGTACACAGAGAGATGGAAGTGAGTAGAAACACATACTTCAGGTTAATCTTTATTTACTGTTTTGGTTTTTTTAAAAGGGAAGCAGTTACACATGATCTTCAAGGATAACTCATATGATATTAGAAGAATTAAAGCTTATTTGCCACTGGAATAAAAAAATATGGGTGTGAAAGTATTTCACAGGTCATACCAGGCTGGGAGAAGGGGTGATTACTGAGAACCATGCAGAGGGAAACCTATTTAGCTCTGATAAACCAATGTTAACAAAGTGTATATAAAGCATTGTGTATTTTTAAGGTGAGGTTGTAATATGTGGGAGGTTGTAATATGTATGAGGCACAGAAGCTTTCCTTACTGCAATCTCCTAGAATTCAGGTCTTTTCAATGTGTCTCAGTTTTTGGATGGCCTACACATTTGAGAACAATTTTAAGGTTTTAATTCATTCAGGAAGTAGAACTGCAGAACTGAACTGAATGTACTGCAGAACTGAACATACTGCAGAAATTTACTTGGCCTGTGTAGCAGCTGGAAACACAGGCAGATCCTATTGGAGATGTGTCAAAATACATGCACCCATATCTAGGCAGCAACTGCCAAGTGAGTGCCATATTCTTCAAAGGAAGAACAAACAGTAGTAATTATAATTAAGTAAAAGGACCCAGAGTGCGTTAATAATGTCAAATGTTGGAAATTAGCTGGAATCTGGTGCACAGAGTGAATAATTTTGGTTGACTGGCTACAGCTTATTCCACAGTCAGGAATGCCAAGAAACTGACCTGATAAAGGTTTTTGTCCCCACTTTCCCTCTCCAACTTTTGACAGCATTGTCTGTTTGGTTGTTTGTTTGTTTTCCACGGCTCTAATATATTATAATTCCATTAGGGAGGTATTAAAAATATTGGCAGAATTAACCCAGTCATGTCTTTTCATAACACTCCTACCAAAATACACTGAAAGTTAAAGCAACTTGAAACAATAAACTTTCTTCCCTTCATCTCCTTCCCACAGCTGTACTCAAAATTAGAGTAAAACTGCAAGTTCTAATTATTGTAATAAGCTGTAATTCAGGTAGAAACCTGTGAGTCACTCTCTTCCCTGGAACAGCAAGTCTGTGGATATATGTGAATTTAAATGCCCTGCAGGAAATCCAGAGCTAGCAGTACTAAAGTTGTGAAAGCAAGAAAACACAAATTATCATCCTGGGCCTGTGTTTTGTGTGCTTGCTCTGTCAGACAAGCCCCCATCCAAACAGAAGTTGCAGATGCAATCGGCCAAACCTGAACAGATTTTATGCACCTGACCTCCAGAGCCAGCCTGGCTTTGTCACTTGGACAAACATTTCATTGACTTACCCTAGCCTTAACATCAGGCATTGTGCTTTAGAGCTGAAACTATAGTTAAATATCCACTAGCTGTTTGTTGTTGGAATTTGTAATTTTTTTTTAACTAACACACAAGAAATACTGACTAGAAATCTAAAATGGCATTGATATGAGCACTCTTTTGGAAATGAGTGAAAATAAATTGCAGTGCAAGCTTCACACTGTGTACTTCCTGACTTGCACAGTACATGCCTATAAAGAGAAATTGCTGTGGAATGACTTTCTGCAAAATAGCTCTATTTTCATGCATTGTAGAAGTTCATCAGCTTCTCTTCCTGGGCTGTGTTACTTTCCACCCATATGAATCCTTTTCAATCTGTAATTTCAGCAGGATCCAGTTCTAGTTTCATTTGTCAAGATACTCCCTTTTTTGAAATGGTCTGTTAGAGAAATATCCCTACAAGATGGTGTAAAATTAATTAACCTGATATCTGCTCATATTCTTATATTTAAATGGATAAGTTCAAAGCTGCATACTCTGTATAACATAAATACCCATAAATGGATGTAAGAATGCAGTTTGATTACATACCAGTTCAAATAGCAAAGATGTTACAACTGGATCCAGTGGAAGTTTTCTGCATGAATCATTTTCCTTTTTTTCTCCAAAGAAGGATTTGTGAAGAAAATCCATTTTCTTCTAATGTTTGGAAGGGAAGGGGAATGCCCTAAACCAAACATTTATGTATGTCCACATTTGACACTTAAATGGGGTTTATTCTTTCTTTTTCCCTCCCCCATCTTTCTTCTGACACTGAATATGACAGCATAAATCTTTGCTCTTTGAGATTCCACTCTCTTTTATTCCCCTCACTAACTTTTCAAACATTGAGGAAGTAGAAGAGAAAGTTGAAAGCTAAAACTCCTCTATGTTATCTATGCTAATGCATTCAGGAGACAACTCACAAACTCCTTTTCAGACTTTTTTTTAATATATATATATATATTGGTGTGCAGGATTTTCTTTTCAGATGTTACATTTCTTTGAATTTTTCCATTATACTTTTTTCCTTTATTCAGCTCATCCTTTTGACAGTGTCTTGAAATACTGAAAAATAGCCTAGTATTAAATTACATTACGGTAAAATTAAAAATATAATATAGTACATTACCAGTACATTTAGAACTACAGCAAATCTCAGAATTTTGAACTACATTTCAATCATATTTATAGTTGTGTTTTGAGTTACTCCTGATAGGCTATATTTTTCCCTGTTTGGCATCATGTGCTGCTTGTTTGCAGCCTGTAATTACCAGGTATGTTCAGCTGAGGGGTGGATCTGAGCTCAGAGCAGCTGGAGCTCATGGCTGCTTCTCCAGCGCCTGAGCAGCAGCAAACTTCAAGCTATTCCTGTTAACTTTGCTCAGTATCCAATTCACTTCCTATTTAAACTGAGTGAAACATATCCCAAACCACTGCCAAAACCCTCTGCCCAGCCTCTCCTCCTCTCTCCCTTGGGCTCCCTCTCTGGGCAGGCACTGGGGCAGAGACTGCACCCAGCTGAGCTGTCCTGGGACTAAACACCTGCAGGTCATGCCAAAACCATGCTGGCACACGCTGTAAAAATTCCTGGGTTTTTACAGGAGTCTGTGCCCTTTGTGCCCAGCATGGTGTATTTCCATAGATCTCCATCTCAGCTTACACATTTCTGGTATATCTGGTATATTTCTGGTATAAGGGTTTATAATCCTTTGCAGTTTATAGTCCTAATCTCAACAACCCACTTGAAAGGCTGTCCAGATTCCTTTAGAAATACCATTGGATCAAATCAAAAGCCAGAGTGTTGATTTATCCCAAAGATGAAACAGGAAAGGGATGCAAGCTGCTTTCCCACCCTGTGCAAAGGTGGTGGGCACAACCTCTTTGCCTCAGAAGGGCTTGTCTCACCACCACTGTCACCAGCAGAGGCAAGGCTTTCAGCTACAGCTGCTCTGGGAAGTGCATGCCTTGTACCCAAGTTCTAGAAAACTGAGGAGTAAACTCATGAGCAGGGATTGTGCCTAGAGGACAGAGCTAGACCGAATCCAGTTGAGGGCATGCAGTGTCCACACTGCCCCTTCGGGGTACCACCAAACCTCCCTAAAAACCCTTCTCAGTGCTCTCCTTTCTGAGTCTCTCTTGGCACATGGAGTGCAAGCAGGACTCAGCAGCACCCCCTCCAGCTGGACCTAAAAGGCAGTTTTAGAGCTGCCCCAGGGGACAGCCTCCATCCATACCCCTCTCAGACCACTGCCTGAACCTGCGCTCATGTTCCTGCAGGTTTGCCCAAATGTCTGCACTGTACAAAATAATGTCATACCTCAAGCCTTCAGTTTCCATTGACTGACCAAAAATGCTGCTGAGGTTTCAGCTCTCACCCCTCTCCAGCTGGCAGCAGTCCAAGAGGAGATGGGAGATGCCTCTCTCTCCTCAGCATGTTGTCTCCACCAGTGCTGAATCACTGGAGTTCTGGAAGAGGAGACCTGTAGAGCAAGGACATGCCAATTGTCCAAAACGTACAGCCACCCACAGAGGCCATTCTGTCCACCAGAGAAGAGCAAAAATGGAATTTCGAGATGAGATCACCTGTTCTGAGCATGCACTGAAGACCAGCTTAGAGTGCTTGGTTTTTAGATGAGACAGCTCTTGTTTGTTGTATGTCACCACTGGAGTTTATCAGCATGTGAGTTAATCAGAAGAATGGGGAGGGAAGGCCAGTCTATCTCAAAAGGAGTCAGAGATGCCAGAAGGATCCATCTGCAAACCTAGCTGCTGTTGGGCTATGTCTGCATTCTGTCTTCTGTTTATTCACAGTCCTAGATGGGCACCCTGGCCGAGCTGGCCATCTCCTACCTTTTGAGGTGCAGGCGTAACTCCACTGAGGTAGCTCACATATTGCTTCTGTGGAGCAAGCATCCCCTGGACCTCCCGTGTCGTGGTGGAGGGGGCACTTTTCTTGCAGGCAGCAGGCAAAAGGGAGGCCAAAAAGGCAGAGTCTGTCATAACACTCTCAGGAGCATGGTGAAGACAATGTGCTTGGCTTAGCCCCTGGGGCACTGCAGAGACACCCTTCAAGCACAGCCGCAGCAAAGCTGGGCCAGGGTGTGGGATGTGGCTTTGGAATAGGGTGGTGAACACTTGAAAGGATGGGTGGGGCACATCATGGGTTGGAGAGAAGCTGTACAAGTGAGAAACAAGAGCCCTCTGCTTTCTTAGGACTGTTAAAAGTCCTGCAGAGGGTGAGCTCCTTTGAAAGGCGTCCTGCACTGAAATGCTGATGAAGTATTTTGGACGCAAGCTAAGCCAAAAGTACCAACAGATTAAATTTTTATTTCACTGCCTATTTTAGCACCCAGATATCTTGTGTTTTCTTGACATATTGATGGGGAAATAAGGGTGAGGCACTGGAGATTGATGCAGGTGGGGAGCTCAGCCAGGTGGCCAGCAGATCTGTGTTCACTTCTGCTCCTTCCTCTCCTGTGCAGCCCCTCCTCCCTCCACTGGAGCTCCTCAAATCAGAGCTATGAGGCTCAAGTCTTTACTGCTGGTAGAAAACCACACTATATTTATTTAATGTCTGTGGGATGCCAGGGACCTTCACTGTTCTGGTTGTATTGGGCTGCCTGAAAGATGGGTTGGTCATTTACAACCAGAAGTGATTACAAGGGATTTGCACCTTTGAGAACAGTTGAGGATTAAGTAAATAATAATTTATCCTCCTAGTTCTTTTTTGGTATAATGCATAATTGTTGGCTGGCAGGGAAATCTCTGCAACAGCCACGTGCCTCTGGCTGAGCCTGGATCCATTTCTGATCCCTACTGACCACACAGAGGCCATAATTAGCAGCATAGCAATTAATCCTCTTTCATAGGTGGGCAGAGACCTTTGGGTGAGGCCAAGAGGCTGCAAAATGCTTTGGGGCATCTTCAAGACAAAAGGTGTTAGAGCAGTTGCTGTTATCTGCTGGTAAGGAGTAAGAGGACAGAGAAAGAACATAAAATAGAAAAGGCAGAGAAAATTTCTACTGGAGTTAGCTGGAAATGCATGAAGAAATAAATAGGTCTGATGTTATTAAATAACAGATATACCAGAGAGTCCAAAGCCTGAAAATCCCTTCATTATCCAGTTTAAGGCATCAAAAAGCTGTGGCTAAAATATGAGGTATCAGCCTAACGGGTCTGTTTATACAGACTTCTCTAAATAGTTCTCCAGTCAGATCTTTTGCTTCTGCAAAATCTTTCTTTCTCCCTTGTGTTTTGATTCCTTTTATCTTAAAGGACACAGTGCCATTTTCCAATCTGTAAATAAAACTCACTATGATAAAGGTCAGGAGCTCTCCAGAATTACCCAGCAGTGAAAGGCAAAGCCCATTTGGGGGTTGCCAGTGCTGCCCTTTGCATCCACTGATACCAAGGCCTAATGGACACTGCCCAGCTCCCTGCAGCTGTTGAACTTGCATCCATGTCTGATCTTAGCCCAGCCATTCTCCTGTGCCACAAAACCAGGATTTTGGAGGTTTGTTATAGGGTCAGGAGAGATCTTTGTGGTGGGCAAAGCTACAGTGGGCATTGGCTGCTGGGGTAGAATTGTCCCTCACAGACTGGCTGTGGGTTTTGCTGGCTGTGCATGGTTCATGTGTGTGTACACTCAAATGTCTTGGTCCCTCCACTTTAAAGCCAGCTCTGTTGGCAACTCCTGCCTGAGTTCCACAAGAAAATATTTGGCAAATCACATGCTGACATGTTTATCTTGTTAGCTGTCAGGATGAGTAAGTGCGAAAGCTGAATGCTATCATTCAGCTTGAATGGAGCAATAGCTACCACTCATGAAATCTGACAGAATAAATACATTTTCACACATGATTTTTGTCAGACTCATATTAATCCTTTGTTCAGCTGCTGTCTTAAGTGACTTTAAATAGACCTGTGCTCACTGGCAACCCCAAACTCCAGCTCAGGGCTCACACTGTGACTCGACACAAGGCAGAGATGACAAAGTGATACTGCTGCCTGCTCATAAATGACAGGTTGAGTTAGCTTCTGCCCTGGCATATATACATTTACATGTCTTCTAACATCTAATTTCAGTGAAGCATCCCACAGGAAGCTCATATTTGAGCTTTTAACACTAATCCAATAAAAAAGAAATGCAACCATTTCAAGACAGTTATGGCATCAGCCACCCCCTGCCTGCTTTCAGGCAGGCATTCACGGGAACCCCTCGTGGGAGTTCACACAGTGGGAGGAAAGAGTGAGCGCATTGAACCTCATTCTGTGGCACAAATATCTCAGTGTGTTAGAGTGCCTCAGAGCTAAGAAATCTCTGAAACATCAACATTTAGTTTCCTGCTTGATCTAAGCTGGCCTTGCCTGAGGCAGAGGTCGATAACACACAGCTTTGTTGTTTGCCAGAATTAAGAATAGCAGAGCTTGTCTGATCATCTCCCTCTCCAGCAATATCAAAGTGCCTCATTCACATTAAAAATCATCAAGCTTTGGCCCATTTCCTTTCTGATATTGGCAGAAGTGTTAGCAGGAAAGGGAAAGGGTAGATTGAAGGTTTTCCCATCCCTAGTTTGTTTTGCTCTTTGCTTGCCTAGTGGTGCCAGCATACCCCATCCACAGCTGGAGTCTGCAAATGGCTTAAGCCATTCAGTGCCACATTTGCTCATGAAGGAGTAAGGCACTTAAAAGCTCTGGCCAGACTTTCCACGTTGAGCAGGTAAGGACAGGATTAGTTCAGAGGTCCGTGCAATAGGATAAGGTCTGGAAATCAGCACAAGCTCTGGAAAAGACAGAGTGGTCCCACAGCTCAGAAAGAAAAATGTGGCATATCAATGTAAAATGGTAGTGATGAAACTGGGGCTTTTAGCAGTGCTATGCTCTATTTTAGCAGTGACAAAGATATGCCAGAGAAAACTTTTTTATTATTAGATCACATTCAGAGCACTTTAAGGGTAAAAGACAAACATCTGAATCAAGGAAAGACAGAAGATGGTAGTGGCACCCACAGCTTCTCTCTCTCCACATCTGCAGCATCCTATGTGCATTACAGCTACAGGCTGCCTTTTCCTCCATCCCTGCCTCCTTTACTGTGAAGGTGAATGATGCAGCTGTTCAATATTTATCTGCAGAGTTCAGTGTGTGGCCTTGCTGGCTGTACCACACAGCACTGAAACCCTGCATCTCCTGGCTCCTGCAGCACACAGGGCAGCAGGGGGCCAGCAGCTCCCTTTGCTCGCTTCGCCTTGGCCCATGCTGAGTGCTGAAAGAGGTGGAAGGGAAGGATGTCTGCCTTTGTTATTTAAAGATTTTGCCCTTTTGAAATACCATTCGATGAGAGGAGAGGCATTTGTTTTGGGAGGGGAGCTTTGCTGGTTTTGTTTGGAGTGATATTGTACTGAATGATATGTCAGAGAAAGGGGAGGGTTTGTCTTGTTCTAAGGAGAGCATTCAAGTGAAGCAGAGTGCTACAGGGATCTCTCAGAGGTTTCCCATGTTCACCCACTTCAGTAAATCCAAGACAGCACTGTCCCTCACATTTAAATTAGGGTAAAGTCCTGTGTGACATTGCTGTAGTAGATGACACCACAAGTTCCTCTTGTCCCCCTTTTCTCTCTGTTCTCAGAGAAAGGCAGTCAAATTATTCAGCTCAGCTTATGAGTTGGAGGACTGAGCAGCACCTGCAATTTCACATCATTCAAACTAGCTTTTATCTCTCTTGACACAAATGGCAGACCCTCGTGTGCCCCTGAACCACTGCAGGCAGGAACCATGAGTGAGTTATGCCAGTGATCCTGAAGTCTGTCAGCCAGCACGGCCTTCCAGGGAAAGAGCAGGTTATGTTGGGACAGGAGAGGAAATCTGATGTAAGTATTTATTTTTTAAGCTGAAGGGGCAATGCTTAATACAGCTGCCAGAGCCCAGGTCAATTCTCGCTCAAGATTCAAGATTTTACCTGGAATAAACAATAAAACCTGTTATTTCACAAAGCAGTACTATGACTAATACATTTGTTCTCCTCTTCCAGTGAAATGATCTATATTTGCTTTTGATATTAAGTTTTTCATAGTGAAAGATTTCCCCTTCTGATGTGTTTTACTTGCATTTGTCACATGCATTTTACTTGCAGAAAATTCTTCTTTTCAAACTACACCTCCTCTCTTTCATTCTATTCTCATTACTTATTCAGAAAGCTCACTAGAACTACAGCCAGTTCACTGGCATTTGAAGAAGAAGCGTCTTCCCAAGGAACCTAACACCTACATTTTCATTTGCAATTTAAGCCAGAAGAAACAACCTCCATCTTTAAATGCAGCTCTGCTTGTTGTTTTACTGCTCCATGGTTAAGCCGCCCCGGAGCCTTGGAACAGCACCAGAGGGTCCTGAGTCAGACCAGCCCCTCAGAGCACACCAGGAAAAGGCAGGTGCTTCCTGGGTGTTTCAGCAAACACCTGGAGAATGTGGCCAGGCTGCCGTTGCGTCTCTGGGGTAACTGGGGCATCTTCAAAATCCCACAGTGGAGCTATTCCAGCTTGAAGGAAGGGTACAGGGGAATTCCCAACACATTCAGTAGTTATTTTCCTACTTTACTCTATGCTCTGCAGATGTGTTGTTCAGAATTAATCCCAGGGGCAGGCAAGCATTGCCATTTCTTGTTCAGAAATGTTGCCAGCCAAAGGATTGCATAACTGAAAAGCACCTTCAGTACAGGAAGGGGAAAGAGGGTGTTCTGCTGGTGGGGGGGAGGCCCACCTCTCTTTTCCATGTGTAAAAGGTGTTAAATTGACCTCTTCAGCTGTTGCTTCCTGTGTCTGCTGTTTTGAGGAGAAATCTCCCAGTCACAGGAGGTTTCTGAAGGGCAGGGAAGTTATCTTGGACAGCCAAGGAAGACTTGGTATGCCAGGGCTGTCCATCTTCCCAACACCTGAGTGCTTTGCTCTCTACAAGGGAGTAGTCCAAACACTGGCCTCCTTTCCCAAATTCTCCAAGCATCTCCAGCTTTTGAGTCTCTTGTGCTCAAAATTCATTTTCTCTCTAAAACAAACATATTTGCAGAGCAGCACTGGATGCACCCATCAGGGGAAGGGCTGTACCTCTTTGTGTGCTTCCAGCACAAGGGGAGGCAGCCTCAGCAGCACCCCGGCAGGCCGGTGGGTTGAAAAAGTCATCTTTGTTTCCTGAGCAATTTGTCCAACCAAAAGAAAAAGCTCCATTTGAAACTTGTCAGGCCTTTCAGGAAAACCTTAACCAGGCCAAGTGGAGCCTTTGGAGACAGGGAAGGAAGGCTTGGGAGCTGGAGCAGCCAAGGACTGCCATTAATACTCTCAGACAGCCGTGGCTTCGGAGTCACCTCCCACTTCTTTGAACTGTTTTGCTGGTGCTGAAGCTGCATCTGCCTAAGATAAACTGTGCAGTCCTGATCTAGCTGTGGGGTCCAGCAAACTTCAGAGAGAAGCCATTGTCATGCTCTGTCACATTAATCGAGCTCGCAAGTCAATGCTGCTGCCAAAGGTCCCTGTAAAATATACTCTAATTAGACAATTTTACAAAGCTTACAAATTGGGAGGGGGCACGGGGCGAAGGGGGAGAGCTCGGGGTTTTGGAAAAGCTGCTGGATTATAGCATCTCCTAACAGCAGTTATAGTTTAGCCTTACAGTCTTGCTTAGTTTGCTGAATCTGCTCTTTAGGCTAATCCCTCAGCTGCTATCAGTTTATGCAAACTGCAATCAGAAATATGTCGGTCATTTTCATAGAAAGTCTTAAGCAAGAGAAAATTATCCATTTAATTTACATTTGATGCTACCCAAATTGATCAGTTTGCACTAGTAGTCTGCAGTGTGAAGTGCCAAGGTTTGTACAAATATGGTCTTGTATAAATCTAGGGAGAGTCCAGACAATATGAAATCCCAAGCAAGTTCAGCCAAGACCCTCAGATTTTCTGCCCACAGCTCTTGCAAAAACAATGCTGAAGAATATATGTCCTGCTGCCACGATCATCATGTAGGCACATCCTCAATCCTTAGCCACTGCAGGAATCCTAATGCCTTTGCTTTTCACATTGACTTTTCTTGCAGGAGCTTCTCTTTTAATTTACTTTCTTTTCCTGTTTTCTTTTGTCTCTTCCTCTCCTTTTTTCTTTCCTTCCTTCTTTTCTTTTTCTTGCACTTCACCAGGCAGATCCTCACTCAATTTACTCCCACTTCCAAAGTATGGGAAGATCATCAGCAGATGTTGTTGCCAGCTTTACTCTCCTAAATTTCCCTGTAGAAGGCATAAATGGCACATTAGATTTGAGGTTTGGCAATACTGTATTTCCTTTCCGGAAAAAAAAGGAAACACCCAGCTCCCACTATTTCCAAACCTGTAATATTTTTCTGTGCAAGTAAGGGCATTTAGTGAGGGAGAGGGTTTTGAGAAGACAGCTCACCCTTTGAAAGACAGCTGCCACTACTGGTGTTCAAGGAGAAACTTAACAAGGAGTAAATAAATAAATAAACTTTTAAACCCCTTTATCTTCCAAATCAGGAGATAGTTGATGATTTACTTAGGCATTGTGTACTTTGAGCATGCGAAAAATCCCCAATGATTTGGAGAGACTGCCAGGGTAACCATCCATGGAGGTGTGCCTGAGGTCCCTGCTGGCCCTTTGCTGCCGTGGGTGGCAGGAGCAAAGCCATCATGCAGGAGGAGATGATACCTGTCACTGTCACCTGTTTACTCTGCAGGTTCTCAGGGTGCCACCTTGAAGGGGCCACCAGGCATCCCAGAGCACTTTGTGGAGCTGTGCAGTAACCTGTCTTCCGGACTGTGTTTTTTTTCCTGCGTGTTTTTATGCAGTTGGTGTACTCTGAAGCAAGAGTCTCCCACTCTGTCCATACTGAACTATCACCCCATGCAATGGGCTGGAGTCCTGCTGTGCTTGTAAAGTGTCACAAAAACACTTCCAGAAATTGCTGCCCAGCCCTAACGTGGGTTTCAAACAAGGGCAGAGACTCTGGAATCGGAGCAATAAGTCTCTGTCCTTCTCAGTGAGAAAGAATGTTCCCTACATTGCTGTGGGTTTAACATAACTGTGCACGCTCCTCTTATCCCTCTGCTGATAAGAATTATCCCGTGTTTGTCTGTCCTCACCATCTGCCTCCTGACCTCCCTGCCATCCCAGCACTGTGCTTTTGGTGGTGGCAGAGACTGTTCTGCTGGAAGCAGCTCTGGTGTAGGCCTGGGATTTTCCAAAACAATGCAGTGCCCACTCTTTATCACCATAGTATGGATGGATTTGCTAAGCTCTTTTCTCTCTCCTTGTTGCCCTTCTGTAAAACTGTGAAATCATTAACATGTTAATCATTTTCTAAATTGGAAAGGATGTTTTAATTGAATTTTCTCTCCAAGTGGATATGGAAAAAGAGAACAGCATTACAGCAGTTAGGAATGAAGGACTATTAGCTCTTGCTTTTCCCCCTGGTACATTCACTACGTATAAAATTGGACTCCACTTGCTGGTGGATTGGTGGCCATAGAGAAGAAAGCAATATGTGCTTTCAGCTGCCTTCACAGGCCACGAGCTTCATTGCAATGAAGACCTAAGACACCCATTGAACAAACTGGAGGAGAGTCGTCAGTGAGTGAAAGAAAATGATCCTCACAGACAACGGTCCTAGAGTCCTCTGTTTGGGCATCACTGGCCTTGTGTCCTTGTCCTCCTCAAAAATAAGCAATGGTGATGCCCTGGCAGTCTCCTGGCCACAATGAGGAAGGTTGAGTGTGAATTAGGTCTGATTTGAAGCCAAGGTCTCCAAAAGTTGTCCCTATCACTGCACTACAAGCTTTGGTGCAAGGCTGGACGTGGGCTCCTGGCTTTACAGCATCCCTGTCCCGGGGCCCCCCGGGCAGCTGGCCTGAGCTCTGTGCTGATGGGAATGAGCTGTCAGTGCACTTCATTATTTCCATAGGCAACTACTAATCATCCTGTCCCTCTTAATTCTGTTACTTTCAGGGGCACAAGAGAAACATTAAGCAAATAATAAACTTCTTATGAGTAAGGAGGATTAAAGTCAAAATTCTCAAAGGACTGCAGGGATTTAGGGAAAATTATATTTTCCATTTTTCTTACTTTCACTCTAAACCCCAGGGCAACAATCTCAGACAGCACATTTTGCAACTTTAAAGGAGCTTCAGCTGTTTTATTTTATCTCAAGTGTGGTACAAGGAAAACTTGTGAATAGGGATCCGAAAAAGCCGTTGAAGTTCAGTTCAATCACGTGCTTTGGAGAAAAACTCTGTGGTACAAAAGGAAATGTTTTCAAAATAATCTAAAAAAATATGTTGGAGTCCCACACCATGCTGGGAACCTGCCCTTTACAGCTACTTTGTGGCTATTGAAAATGTTAACCGTACCATTTTGTGTGGATATTTCTCCATCACTCAAGACCAGGAGATATTAAAAGAGAGGTGAGAAGATTGCCTTCACAAAGCTCCTCTGAAGATGAATGTAGCAGCAGAGCCAACAGAGGGAACGTGGGGAGGAGAGAAGGAAACACTTTTTTTCCTAGAGAGGGGCGTCTCACCTGAAACCAAAGTCTCCTGACAGCCTACAAACATGCCCTGTCTGCAAAAGTCATCCTGCACATTATTCTCAAAGGAATACAGCTGGTATCAGAAAGCCAAAGGAAGACATTCCTAAATCAATAATCTTAAAAATAATTTGCATATTCATCTGGTGGTGGATTGATGTAGAATTATGCCTCCATAGCTGAGGAGCTTTCAATTGTCATACATGTGTCAGCAGAAAGAGTAACATCTATGAATTATATGTGGTGGGGGTGAATGAGGATGATCTGGGATAACAGTGAGTTACTGACAAACTGAGGACTCTGGAAGACTTTTGGAATGGGCATTCACACACCTTCACTTACTGCTGCTGGGTCTCAGTTGCCATTCCTTCCCCTGAGCCGAGTCTTTTCCTTACATGATCTTGCCCAAGAGAAGTTAAAGGGCAACTGCTTAATGGCACAAAAGAAAGTTTAAAAAGTGAAGACAAAGTTTGAGTATGTCCTATCCTGCCAAAAGGATGAGCTGCATTCTGGAAAAGGAGGTGCAGGATCAACAGCAAAAGAAAAAGATGGAGAGATGCTGTCTTTGTCTTTTGGAGTCTAAGCTGCCTTAGTGCTTTTCATCCTGCCTTTTCATAATGGCACTGGAAGCCTGAAATGCTTTTATTCGTGCTGCAAATGCTGAGCCTGAACATGGGAGACGTGGGACAATGGAGGTACTACAGAGCAGAAGCTGTGAATGCTGACACCAAGTGAGTTGCCAAAGCTGGTCATGAATAATGTAAGAATAGCTCCAGTCCTTTTCCTGCCCATGTGGAGAGATTTGAATGAATTCAGTGCTAATGTGGTCTCTGAGAACATATGCTGCCAACTGTATTTTCATGGGGTAGAGTGGGAAAACTTAAAATCAGCCATCAAAGTTAAACTGCTTCCCATTTCTCTGTGAGTTGGTTGCTGCCCAGCATAAATGCACATAGGATAAAAAGCTCCCTTGTTCTGGGCAGAACAACTGCAGGTAACTTATCATCAGTGCAGGATGGTAAGTTACCTGATACTGTAGTGAGAGCTCCTCTGCATCCCCCCTGCAGGCACCACTCAGTAGGGATGGTATTCACACCCCCTGTCACAAATGAACTGTCTGCAGCACTGATGGTGGGGCACTCACAGAGCTGCTGGGGCACACAGGGCACACACACACACACACACACACACACACACACACACACACAGAGCTGCTGGGGCACACACACACACACACACACACACAGACAGGCACTCTGCCCTGCTCCACTGGACGGGAGAGAATGGACAATGGAACAAAACAGAAAAAATCAAGGGAGGCTATGGGAGGTGGACAAGATGTCATCCCAGGTGACTTTGGCAGAACAGTGTTTGGGCTAATTGCTGTCAGAGCGATCAGCCAACTGCTCCCAGACAAGTGCCCACATTTTGGCTGTACAGAGGATCAACTGTGTTTATGCAGTGAGACCCTGCAGGGCTGCCTTTGGGGTGTGCTGTTGCAATAGCACATGCAGGGAGGATTGAGGTTGGAGGAGAAAGGTGGTGCTCTCCATCATGGTCCCATGGATGCATCAGAAACTTCTCAGTATTCACCAGCCAGGTTATCCAGACAAATGGAGGAGGATGTGACAAAATTCAGCTTGTTATTGCTCTCACTGACTAAACATAGCAGCAAATCCCAATCAATTCACACAGTTTAAGCCAAATCAGGGTTGGAGTGGTGCATTGATTCTTTAATGATGTGTAATGAACTAGCAATCTTGAACAGTACATTCAGGATCAATATCAGCCACAACAGATAACCACAGTCCAGTCACAAGTGGTAACATGCAGCTACAAATTTCTAAATTGCCTTCTCTAACTGATGCGAACATGCACACACACAACCCCCTCCCAGGCTGTGGGGGTCACACACCCCTCCCCACCTGGGTGGGTGGGATCCCCTGCCTGCACAGAGAGGTGTGGGTGCCCCAGCCCTGTGCAATCCTCAATCCTGCCCTCTCCCATACCCCTGGCACCCCAGATGTGGATGAGGAACCCACCCTGGGAACTGGCCCTCCTGAGCACAGAGTGTAGGCTCCTGTGATGCACCCATTCTGAAGAGGACATTTTGGGATCCCCAAGACACCCCTTCTGCCAAAATACATTTTGTAGTGTGGGCATGTGATGATAAAATTAAGGTTGATTTTTGCATGTCATTGTGCAAAATTATTTCCTAGTTAACACAACTGCAAAACCACTAAGAAAGCCAAGGACCACTTTGTATTCAGGCTCTTGGGCATCATCATAGAAGTGGGAGGGTTTATCAAATGATCTGCCAAAGTGTAACACCAAGGGCTGCCTTGTAGCAACCCCTTCCAGCCTCAGAGGGAAAGTTCTCTCCACGCTGCCCACTGTTTGTGGGGCTTTCTTCTATGCTGGTCCTGGCCTTAAAGTAGTCTCCATGAAACTTGTGTTACACAATGTTGCTGCAAAAGGGAAAAATGTATCTCTGTCTGCCAGAACTTCAACCCCCGTTATTGCAATAACAGTGGAAACAAGTTGGAAAGAGTTTGCTCGTTTCAGACACCGAGCAGGGCAGCAGACAGTCGAGGGTCAGTAGGCATTGGGCCTGTTTAGCTGTGTGTTGGTACAACAGGCTTCTGCAGAAAGTCATCTTTTTATGCTCTGTACTAGTCTTAAGTGTGAGTCTTACTCTGAGGGGGTAAGAAACAGAGCCATCACGGCCCCCCCTCACAGAGGTGAGAACTTTGCAGTTTGAGAGCTTGTGAAAGCATTTGGCCCATATAGATAGAATTCCTTTCATCATTCATCTGTCATCTTTACAGACCTCTCTTTCCTGCTAATAAATGTGTTTTCAGATCCTGAGTTACGGATTATCAGCTTTTAAGCTCTGAAACCAAGATATATTTTAACAGGTTTTAAGCTCTGACATCTGATTCTCCAGTGGGCCCAGAGCCAGGAAGTCAAACAAATCAGAGCACAGCCCTTTCTGCAAAGATGTTGGGTTGTGGTTAATGGAAACAGCAGAGCTTGCAGTACATGTGAACTGTCTTGGCCAAGTTCTACATCTTGTTAAAGCCAGTGGTGCTGGAGAAGAAAATCACCTCATATCTAGAAAGCTTCAGCTCACTGTTCAGAGTTTATTTTTGAGACACTTGCAGAAGTGAACTCAGCAGACTTTAGTATCAAGATCTCCATCTTGAATGAGGAATTTAAGGGTGGTGAATTTTGGAACAGAGTTAAATTTTACAGCATGAGAAATAATGCTGGAATAAAAGCTTGAAAAGTGCTCCCTTTTCCATGAGCCTTGTTTGACTGGGACACAGCTTCTCCTCTGTTGTTCTAAGGGAGAAGGGGCACTTAAGACTGATATCTAAGCATCTTCTCTAAGCAAACAACATTTTACAAGAATAGGTAATTAATTAAATTTAATTTTAAAATTAATTTAAATTTGTAGTTAATTTAATCCGGGGTTTGCTTACAAGAAGGCAGAGGAGGCAAAACTCATTTTATTTGTCTTTTTCATTTTGATTCCTGTGGGCTAATTGCATTGGAGAGTCTGAAGTAATTCAAATAGTACCAGGAGCACAGTGGCTGAGGAGCATCATATTTCACAGACAAGGAAGAAATTCACTGTAGACTTGAGTCTTGAGGGTGGAAAACCAGGAGAAATCCATGGGAGCCATTCCACTATAAACATCTTGATTTGTGTCTACGCAGTAATAGATGTTACAGGTTTTTTAAAAAAATAGATACTAAATTTGAAAATGTCTTTCCTTGTGTTTTGGAGAGAACAGTTGTTCTCTGATTCAAATGAACTAAAGTAAACAAAATATGTCAATGAGAAGGTGGATCAGCAGTGTTATTAAATCATTTAAGATTTGTACCAACTTCTAGTCTGGGATTTAAGTGAAAAATATATTTAAAAGGAGCTATTAAATTGAGGTCAATTTATATGTAGATAAAGCATTGGTTTACTTTTTAAGGGAAACATCCTATATTATAATAGATTGTTGACTCTAAATACTTTTGTAATATATTTTGTGAAGGCTAAATGTGGCTGTACAAGGAACACCTGTAGTGTCCTGGTATCCAACAGTGCCAGAAATACAAAATACTGTTAAAGCATGGCTTTGGTTTCTAAAATATTGCTGCTTTATTTTATTCAGCTGGGAATAGCAAAAGAACATATTTAACTCACTGCCTGGAAGTCAGTATCTCTAACTGTCCTGCAAAATAATCTGATGTGACTTAAAATTCCATGTCTTGTTTCTGCACCAAAATTGATCAACTCTATTTGGTGAAGATTTCTGCCAAACCAATGTCTAAATGATTGTCTAACCAGAAACACTTCACAAAAAAATTTCGTTTAAAAATTCAGATTACCCTCAGGGTCTCCCTTGCAGCAAATATAGAGACTTTCTAGTGATGCTAAATACATCATTGCAGCTGAGCTTATTGGGCAGGTAGCAAAATCTCTTGAGTTTCTGTCTGTATGAGATGTGTTATGTGAACTCTTTAGAATGAAGCAGGCCCTGACACCAAACATGATCTAAGCATTTCTGACATCTTTACTTCAGGCTTAAGTTTCTTGCAAATCTTCCTAACATCTGATTAGTACAGCTAACCTGTGTCTGTGTTGGTTCTGCACATCTTCTGTAGACCTAAATGCCACCAGCCAAGAAAAACAACTTTGTGCTTTATCACTTGCACTTCTCTTCACTATGAGGCCCTTAAATGATGCTTGGATTTTGGGTATGGGTGAAAAGAGGAGTTCAGAACAAATTTGTGAGGCACATGAAGGGATACTTTTTTGACTTCTCAGTCTGCTGGCATTAATCTCAGACAACTTGCTACAATAACATCTGGGCTGATAAACACAAGCCCTGGAAAATATGGGGCTCCTAATCATTCCAAAATCCAAACTGGAATTTCTAGCAAAAGGACTTCTAGGATGGACCCATTTCTAATTTAAAGCAGACTGGTGACCATAAATAGTCCAATGGTGCATGGCTGCTGGATGACCAAGCAAGCATACTGCAGCCTTTGTATGTATGAAGTAAACTCAGTACTCTGCCTTCTGATTGCACAAAGAGCATCCCTATCCCTCAGCATCATACTGACTGATCATATGCTTAACTGAAAGAAGGAGCTGATAGAAGTCCTCCTCTCTCAATGATCCAAATATCCTATCTCTCAAATATTCCAAATGCCTTACTTCCCCCAGGGCTTCACTGATACTGGAATTCATTTACAAGCAGAATCCTAGTAATAAGCCTTGCCACCAAATGCTATTTGCAGCAAAGCAAATATCCATAATAAAATGTAGAGAAGTAACCAAATTCTAAAAGGGAATAAAATTCATTACAGAAGTTAAAAATAGCAACTTTATGGAGTTCAGATTTATCTAGTGATGTAAATCAATTTCATTTAGTAGGATTATGTGTCAGAAATATAGCCTAATACACCCAGGCTTACCAAATGTTGATACTTACCAAACACCTAATCTTCCTTTAATTTTCCTGATGGATATTAACAAATTCTGTGTTATTGCAAGCTATTTCTTGTCTGTAGAATGCTGCATAAATAAAATCTTGATCTTTCTCTTGAGTTAATTATCTATTTATTTCTGCTTTATTTGTGTGATGGCACAGAATGCTGGCACCAATATAGATAAATGGTAACATACTTCTCTAAGTAATGAAAACAAATGTGTATCATTCTCAGCAAAAAAAAAGTCCATTTTTTATGATCCTACTTAATTTTTTAAAAAATATATGTGT
This sequence comes from Haemorhous mexicanus, assembly GCF_027477595.1. Classification (NCBI taxonomy): domain Eukaryota; kingdom Metazoa; phylum Chordata; class Aves; order Passeriformes; family Fringillidae; genus Haemorhous; species Haemorhous mexicanus. Next base: position 135,716,216 of record NC_082341.1, read on the forward strand.
TTACAGGCATTTATCTGAGAGAACTGTTTGAAAGGACACATCTAGAGAGCTGAGTGATGTTCAGTGACTGCAGGTGCTCAAGGGGACCCTGCAAAGGAGTGGGGTCCATGCTGGAATAATCCTTCTGCCCAAGTTCACCTCTTTGCTGCAGAGCCTGCGTGGTGTTTCCAGGAACCACGTTCATGTCCCAGATTGGTGGTTAAAGGGTAGTTGCATGTGCTGGGAAATGGAAATCTTCTGTTATCCTTCTCAGCTCAAGAAGTTGTTCTTGGCATCTGTTAAAAGGAATTGGTGAGTTCTGACCAGGTTGAAAAGCAGCTTACAAAGCAGATGGATGCTGAGCAGGAGGAGGAATAATGTGCTCCTCACAAAGGTTGTGAACACCACAGCAGCCTGTTCAGGAGGCTGTAACAAGGTTTCAGAAAAGTGATGTTTCTTTTGATTAAGAGCTGAGTCTGAGGGTTCTGAGACTGGAAAGGAGCTGAATAGACATGATTTTTCTCTGTCCTACTTATGAGAAACGACTTTATCTAATGTCATGGGTAAAGCTGACAGGGAGCCAGGACTCCTTTGGTTGTAAATTCCATCTCTAAGCTGGTTAACAGAGGGAGCTTTCTATGTGACTTTGCCTCATAATGGTAAGATTGAAGTAGGAACTGCAATATAGACAGGGCTTGGACAAATGTACTACAGTGACTAAATAGCCCCTAATTTGTGGTCTCCTGCTTGTCCTTTGACAGCTAGGCACTCTGGAGTCTGTCAGCCAAGCTGAAACCCTGGTGAGACCTATTAGTATCTTCCAGTTGCTATCTGTAAGGGGGGGGGGGCATCTCTGCCCATAAAAATTCAGAGTGTACTTGGGGAGACAGTGTCAGGCCCCGGGAGCAAGGTGGCACTTCCTCAGGTTGGTGTAAAGCCTGCTCTGCACTCTCCTTCCTTTTCCCTGCCCACGAGCAGAGTGAAGCTTCTGAGGTGAGAGGAAGCCCACAGAGAGGTGCTCTCCTCCTGCACCAGGAACATCCCAGGGAAGTGATGCCTTTGAGGTTCTATGCTGGAGTTGCCACACAGGAGAGGGCACTCCCTTGTTGTGTCTGACCACTCCATAGTGCTCTGTCAGTCCTAAATAGCAGCGTGCATGGATTGTTATATGCTGACTCCACTGCTGTGCCATGCAGCACACTCCACTCCTGCCTGCCTCTCCAGAGCTGCCTGCAAGGACTAGCTGAAGGTCTGGCAGCCTGGCTCTGTTATCTAGCAGTGATACGAGTAGATACTTTCTCCCATGTGAGATGTGACAGCCTCACACCATGCTCACAGCACCAGCTTTTACCTTCAGTGTCACTTGGGCTGGTGGGATTACTAATAGCTGCTTGGCAAACTTCACCCTGCTCCTCAGGTGTTAAAAGGCTGGTGCCTTCTAGGTGGTTAGATACTGTGACATGCTGCCCTGTGCTATTTGGTTAGTTTTTATTCTGCAGTGATACAGGCAATAATCAGCTGTACAGCTACTTTATGGCTTCAATCTTTCACCACTTATCTTCTCCCAGAAAAACAATTTGCACATCTTTGCTCAGCTGATTTCCCCAAACTTACCTGAGAGCCTTATCTGTGTTAAGTCAATACAGAATTTAAACAGAAAGACACTTTCTTTGCTATTTAATTTGAGACAGGGGAAAGGAGGGTTATTAGATAATTTACAGGACTCAGATTGGAGGGCAAATCAATTCTTGATATAAGTTCATGGTTCAGCAGCAATGGATTAATTCTGCCTAGCAACAGGTAAAACTGTTGATAAAGCTAAAAGCCAGCTAGTGATGGGTTTCGAGGTGTGGGGAGAAATCAGTGTCCAGTTGCTAGGTGATATATGCTTAGCAGAACGCTCTTCTGAAAAGATGACAATGTTTTCCTTTTGTTTTAGCAAATACAATTACATCGAAGGAATCACAAACCTGCCTGCACACATAGCTTGCTCTCTTCCTCTGCTTCTCCTGAATGAAGGATTGATTCTTTTTCTTTTCTTCAAAAAAGAACAGCCAGTCTGTTCTTTTTTGTTAGTCTCCACAGTTAATGAACTCTGAGCAAGAATCTCATAGTGGCTGAAGAGGAAGTTTTGTGTGAGCCATGGAGAATGGAGCAATGCCAGCTGGGAGGGGATTGTCCTGCTCTGCTCTGCACTGGGGCAGCCTCACCATGAGTGCTGTGTGCAGTTTTGGGCACCACAATATAGGAAAGACATAGAGCTGTTAGAGAACGCCCAGTGGAAGGCCATGAGGATGGTGAAGGGCCTTGAGGGAAGCTGAGTGAGGAGTGCCTGAGGTCACTTGGTCTGCTCAGCTAGGAGAAGAGGAGACTGAGGGAGACCTCATTGCTGTCTGCAACTTCCTCATGAGGGGAAGAGGAGGGGCAGACACTGATCTCTTCTCTGTGGTGCCCAGTGACAGAACCCAAGAGAATGGCCTGAGGTCAGGGGAGGTTTAGCTAGGAAAAAATTCTTCATCCAGAGGGTGGTTGGGCACTGGAACAGGCTCCCCGGGGAAGTGGCCACAGCTCCAAGCCTGACAGAGTTCAAGAAGTGCTTGGACAATGCTCTCAGGTACGTGGTGTGACTCTTGGGAATGGTCCTGTGCAAGGTCAGGAGTTGGACTGGATGATCCTTGTGGGGCCCTTCCAACTCAGCACATTCTGTGATTCTGTGAAAACAAACAATATCCTTCCCACTGTGCCAGGCACCACAGCCAGTCTTCAGCACAAACTTTGACACTTCGTATATCTGCTTCCACTTCCTTCATTTGCAGGTAGAATTGAACATCAACCTGAGTTGTTTGAGCTTCTGCCAATAGTGGGTCTCTCCCCAAGGGTGAGCTTTGGGAGGTAATGCCTGTAAGAGATACCTGTGGCAGAAAACTCTGCCCATCTCCAGGATTCACTTGACATGCTTGTGTCCAGCAACTCCTTTGTTTTGTCACCAAGGTTCGTGTAACAGGGCACCTCAGCCCCCTTCCTCCCCACTAAGAGCTTATCTGTTGTTTGCTAACTGGCCAGACAAGTCAAACAGGACAAGCTGTCTTGAGTGAATTATTTTGGTGCCATGGCTTAACACCGGCCTGGCATCTCCCAACTGCCAGTAAACACCTTACTGTTGAAGGGAGATCTGGCAAGATAAACTGGATTTCTGACTGACATCCACTCACTTTACAACAATAACAGCCACACCAAACTTTCACAAAGCAGAAATCTTCTATGCATTTTCCAGGAAATGTGTGGGATTTCTCCCGTGAGTAAGGATGCCACTTCACGGTTACTCCCCGGGAGTTAAGTGAAGGAATTTGTGTACATTATCATCATTTTGGTGGAAAGTTCATTCAACCCTTAACCAGAGCTGTTCCTTTTGCCAGCTCTAATATAGGTACCTTGATATAGTGCACTGATTTATGTTATGCTGTAATCTTCTAATAATTCTTTAATACATATAGTATGTAATTCTGATTAAGATATTTCATCTGTTATCTCTTGGCTATCAAATAAATACTTCATTTTCTAAAAATATCTGATTTGCCCTTATTAGAACTTGCATGCCAGAGTGATACTTCAAATTTCAACTGTTGCCAGAATAGGCCAAGGCAGGGCTTGTCTGAAGCTTCCACTCTTCCCAGGACAGTTAGAAAAATGCTCTAGGAAGAGCTTCCCTGGCACCTGCTTGAAAATTGATCCAAAAGCAGTATTTGACTTTCTAAACAACCAAACATTATTATCTCTTACAAAAAGGCCTATTTCCTCTGCACACTTTAGCTTAATGAGGAAAATGTAGTAAGACAAAGAGAAGCAATATACTGATACTTCTCCTTAGGATAAATTATGGCTTAAAAATTCCTTTTATATCTTTGAAGGTACAAATGTGCCTTCATAACTGCTATATTATTGAACCAGCTTCTGTTTTTTTGTTCTCAAGTTCATCCCCACAAGTAGCCTCCTCATGTTTCAGGCTGAGGTTCTCAACACCCCAGGAACCAGCCTGCAGATAGGCAGAGCACTGTCAACGAGAGCAGGAGGGCGGTGTGCTGCTCCTCACCCAGCAGCAATGTGCAGGCAACGTGCAGGGCTGCCAGGGATGTGCAAACATCCCTGCACCCCCCCTGCTGACCCTCCCCAAAATGGGCCTGGTGGTTGCTCAGCCTAGTGGCTGCTCAGGAGTTTGAGTGAGAATCTCGGATGGACCTGGGAGTGGGAGCTGGATTCAGCCAAAGGGGATGGTGTGAAAGAGGGAGAGGGACAGCCCCAGGAGGGACCCTCTCCTCATGCCATGCCCACTGTCTTAACCCCTTCCTCCGCAGCAGGAGCAAAATGGCTTTGCAATAGCACATGGGACTGACCATGTCTGCCTCCCCAACCACATGCACCACCCCGTGCTTCCCCAGCAGCTGCATATTCCTTTGGCCTCTCATCCCTCTCCCATCCTTGGCCCAGCTCTTTCCACATGTCAGCAGCTGTTTTAATGACTCCTGCACTACAATAAGGCAAAATTCTACCTAAATAAGGGACACAGCTGCTGACAAAGGGAGGAGACTGCATTCATCCTCTATTTGGAATATACTTGCCAATATCCAAGGCTTATGGCTCAGCTTTCACTTTTGCTGTCATTACCATCCTCGTCTGCACTGGACGGAGAGGTCCTAAAAACCCCTCCAGAGCTGCATGCTGGGCCCAGGCAGAGCACACACCACCATAAACCAGCTCACACCCCACATCCAGCAAGGCAAGTGCACAGCCTGGCTCCTCTTTGCTTGTCCGTGCTCCAGAGTATCTCCAGCAGGAAAACTCTTGTTGTAGGAAAGAAATGTGTTAGCAGTTTGCCCTCAAACATTCTGATGAAAATCAGCTCACTTAAATGGTGTCAATCTAGGAAACCTGCAAGTTGGTTTTGTATCATTTCAATACCCAATTTTGTCTGATAAGCTGCTCTCTCCCTGCAGTCCTTGGGCTCCATAGGCTGTGCCTGTCCTTCTGAGCTGAGCTGTCTGGAGCACCCGGCAGTCCCGAGGCCAAGGGCCACTGCTCACTGTGTGAGTGAGCTCTACCCCCTGCAGCCCGTGGCAGGGGGGTTGTGTCAGTGTGCCTGGCACTGTCCCCTGACACGGCTGGGCAAGGGCCACGAGAGGGCCTGTGGGTTGGCATAGCCAAAACTGGAGCTGCTGAACATGAGAGCTAAAGAGTATGGACAGATGGAGGAGAGGGCTCCATGCAAGACCAGCCCAAGTTCTAGTTCACAAATTAGTCCAGATGTCCCTTATTTGCAGCTACTATGGCTTCCACCTATAGCTGGCTGAAATTTCTTGCATAGAAAGTTTCCTTATTTAAATTATCTGTTAATTTTTTCCACTGGAAGACGTTAATTCAGGTGAAAACATTTAGATTTTCTTCAGAAATTTTTGAAAACAATGGCTGAATTTAAACATTTACAGCATTAAGCACTTGCAGCTCAGGAAAAAAAAAAAAAAAGAACCCCTATAGTCAAAATGTTTTCCCCCTCATATGAATTCATTCTTAATTTTCTGAAGAAAAAAGAGATGTTTCATTTGCCATTTTTCACTTTACATTTCCACCAAGAGAATGTCAGTTTTCCAAATAGCTTTGGTTTTTCTTCTGAGAAATTGTCAGACGTAACTTACAACTTACATTAAACTCTCATCTTCAACAGACATGATAAAAGATCCCTTAACTGTGAAAGAGGAATTGGTTTTGTCTGAATTACAAACATATTAAAACCACTTTTCTCTTGCTTGGGAATCCAGTACTTTATATCTTATTCAGGGAAAAATATCCAACTCGCATAACAGAGGCAGGGCTGGCACAGTAACATCATTATTTAGACTTGGGACCACCAAATGGGATCAATTTTAAGCAATCAATGTCCAGAGCTAATAAATATTGAAAGTGTTTTTTAACAACTCATGAATTCAAAACCTTTAGTGCTTTTCATGCAAAACTCATGCAACTATGCTTCAGCCCTAAGACTTCTTTCCCTGAATGTGGAGGTTGCAGCAAAACCAAAGACCCTCAGTACGAATTCTGCATGCCTTGGGTCCCCCTGTGCCTTTCATGAACACACCTTAGTCTTGTGACTTCCCTTCTCTTCCAGCAGAGATTCTAGAAACCCTCTTATTATCCTTCCACTCCAGCTGGAGCTGTAATCGGTGGTTGTGAAGACCAAGACTTCTATTAGTGTAAATTAGACTGGCTTATTGCTCTGCTTTTTCTTGTCAAGGGATTGACAAACTTTTCCTCAATTCCCTTTTCCACTAATGAGCTCAGAGCAGCAGGAAAAACCCTGAAGGCATTCAGGCCAGCCACACTCTTGGGATTGCCCTTTCCACGCAGATACACTGGGATCTGGAAATAACAATCTAGCAAACAGAAATGTTTTAACTGTCTGACATGCTGGGACCAGTTTCAATATCCTGTAATTCCCTCTGCTTAAGCTGAATTACTCCAGGGTAAATGTGGCTCCCAATAATATGTCAAAACAAGCTGGCTGGGTTCTAATATCTACAGACTCTGGAAAAAAAAATAAAGGAAAAGTACTTGGAGGAAGATGACGTATATTGTGGCAGCTACTTTTGCTTAGGAAAAATATCCTAATTTATCAGAATTAATGAGTTTATTCATTCTAAAAATCTAGAATGAAACTTGCCCAATCTTTTTTTTTAATAATGAGACCACTGATTTATGGGAAATTTACATGGCCTATAAGACTACAGTTTCTGGAAGAAGGAGAGAGGATGTAGACATAAGGCCAACAGGCATAATTTAAAAAGACAAAATTCAACAGCACAAGAAATCATTACTTTAGGAAAGGGAAGTGGTGCTTCTGAGTATGGGGCAGCTGCAGGACAGGCATTGAAAGGAAAATTAAGACTGTTGCCACAGAGGCATTGCTCTTCTGCTTGCCCAAGAGGAAATGGCAGGTTTCCTCAAACAGGTTTGTGTTTAGACACCAAACAAGCTGAAAAGAACCCTGTGAGTAGTCTCTGGTCTACTGGATCATCCTGCCTTGCTTAGAAACACACATCTCAGTTGGTGGCTCCCTGAGGACATTTGTCCCTAAGTGACCAGGCAGTCCTGACATCCTAGAGGGTCTGTGAAAAGGCACTGGTTTTCCCTTGAGGCCTGGGTTTGACAGGAATTCTGGTGGAGTTTTTAAAGCCATCTCCTTTCACTGGCACTGGAAAGGGTTGTCCTACAAGGACAGCAATTCCACAGGCTCCCTGGAGAGCAAAGGGCATTCAGGAACATATTCCTGGAGGAACAGGAATTATGGACACTTTCAACCCACCACAGTAACAGCTCAAACCCAACACCTCTGTGTGCAGATTTTCCACTCCTGGGCATCTCATGATGGCCTGTGCCTGAAGCATTACATCACTGAGCTGAATCCATCCCAGGGCCAAAATGCTCTTGGTTTAATGTAATGAGACATTACTCTTTTGGCTGCAGTAGAGTGGCAACCTTGAATGATGGCAGGACTACTAATCTGCAGAGTGTATATGTGCAGTTCTAAATTAGATTAACATTTGCTGTGTATTTGGGTGTTTGGTAATGGCCTATCATTTCACTTTCAAAAAGAAATTATTAGGGTGGTTTTCTAAAGAGCATGAAAAGTAATAAACCCAGAGGTGGTATGGGATACCTGCAGAGAACACACTGCCCCAGAAACACTGTACTTTTCTTTTGTATCAAATCCCTTCTTTTAAAAGCAGATTTCAGAGTTTTTGGTGTATCAGATGTATTAGAAAGACAGTGGACAGTCCAAAATAGGGACCACTCACAGCATAAACTATTTGCCCAGTCTGCCATCAATAATAACTCTCATCTTGGTTGTGAACAGCAATGGTTGTGCTTAATTGTTTAGGTTACAAAACCTTCAGGTCAGCTCTTGTCTCTTGAGAATTTTTTTCTTTTAAATAAAATCAGCTTAGTGATTCTCTGGCCATGGATGCAGAATTGCCCTTCCAACACCAAAAATAAAATGAGTTTTGTAGAGCCTTGCTCGGTTCTCAAGACTTAAAGACCAATAATTGTGTCTTGCTATTTACAATATGATGTGCTATACAACTTTATGCAGCAATATATCAGCATGAAAGGACACCCAAAGAGCTGATGTCCTGTAACAGTTAAAGGCCATGTACAGCAATCCCACAAGTGGCACTTGCATTTCCCATGGGAATTGAGGAGGCAGCTTCATAAGCTGTTCTGCAAAGCATCCTAAAGCTTTCAGGGAAAGACCATGTTTAATTTTTGCAGTAATGTTATGGTCTCAGGAAATTATAGTCATAGTGAAGTGAGGTGACAGGGAGCTTTAATCTCACTGCTGAGTAAACAGTTCTGAGAGGTGTTGTTGGGAGCACCAGTAGTCACTGCCACTGGCTAGTGTGGCCCCACGGTGCACAGCTTGGATTATTGAGCCCACATTTGCATGATGGGGGCAGCAGAGACTTACAGGAGGTGGGTGGCACATGGGCAGGTGGTGTTGGAGCACTGCAGGAGCCATTGCCTGAATTTGGCACCTTCTCATAGGAAAGGACAAAAACCAGGTACTTATGTTTGAGTCCTCCAGTTACATTGGTTGCAAGCTTTCTACGTTGTATTTATGATGGAAAAGAACAACACTTGGAGAAGATCAGACTGAATCTGAGACTGGAACTACACAACCCTCCATGCCCTTTGCAACTCATGGCTAGGAAAATGTCTTTTTTTCTTGAAAAAATTTTAAAGGGATTGTCACCTCTACTACCTCTACCATTTCCTCTCTTTGCACCTTACCAACCAGCACACTGGGTCCCAGCTCAATAGAGAAGATTGCTCTTGCCTGACACTGAGCAAGCTCCCAGGGAATGGGAACTGCTCTACCCAGCCTTCATCTCTGCTTAGCAGAAGTAGCTGAATTTCCTCCCCTCTGTCTTATGAGTTAGGCACTTGCTAAAAGGTTTTTGATTCAAACAAATGAATTTTTTTTTAAGTAAAAAAAAAAAATCCCAAACCCCCAAACATGGGGAATCAGACATTTTCTGTGTCTTAGTGTTGCATTTGGACATTTACAACCAGTAGTGACCCAATTCTTTGTCTTCTTTCTTTGCCTTATGCCTTCTCTTCTATTTGTACCTTTTCAGTGTCAGCAATTTTGTCATATGTACAAGCACCAAAATTGCTACCCTAGAATTTTGTAAAAGTAGATCTGAAGATGAAGGTTCTCACTGAATAAAATTCTAAAAACATTTCCTATGAAGTTTTTAGTTACCTTCCAGCAGCTCTTGGTGGAACTACTTCCGTTCCTGGGAATTTTTTTTACTGCATATCCTATTGCCTGAATGAATGGTAAACCACACACAGGAAAGGGAATGGCTTGAGGGAGATTGATTTCTATGTCACAAGAAGGACGTATAGATGCTCTTCCTTCACTTACATCCTCTTGAAAGATTGTGATGGACCATGGAGAGAAGAACAGATTTGGGGGTTATTTTGTCTTGCCAGGTGGCAGAGGCCACACATTGCTTTCTTCTAACATGCAGGAATGAGCACTGTTAACTTAGAGAAAATAGTGCTGTCAACCCTTTTTCCTGCATCCATCCCTTCTGTTTCCATACAAGACTGTTTAAATATTTTTTTCATCTTTTCTACCTGGTCTCCTCCCACAGTTTTAAAGGGGGATCATATATAACCTACTAGCTCTAAAATGTAAACTGTAGGCAGAGCACAGGACAGCCAAGCTACAGAGGTAGAGAAATCTTTCTGTGTCTGGTTGAGCAAACACTTGCATGATTAAACTCAAACTAGCAAACACAGTGCTTCATGGCTCTCTGTTGCTGCCCTCAACAGCCTTTGAACTCTTCAGCCTTTCACATGCAGCTTTCACTTTATTTCTTAAAAAAAAATGCTGACACTTGCTTCAACAATGGTATCTCCTGGGCCACATAATGGCTGAAATCTCAGTAACCCCAAAGCAAGTTCTTGCCTTGAAGACTGAGCTAACTGGAAGTCAAAGACCTCAGTCCAAACTGAGGTGCTGTAGTTTAGCTCTCTGCATATCTATTTCACTGCAGTCTTGCAGTTTTCATTTGAAAGCAGGCTTACATTTCCCCTCGCAGCCCAAATTTAAAAACAAAATCAGAATTTTATTGTTAGAGAAGGATAGCATTGAGTGTATTTCTCTCAGGTGCAGAAAATCCCTCTGTTGGCCCCTTCCTGAGCAGGGAAATTCAGAGGGAAATGTAAAATACCTCTCTCAGTTTATTCTAGGGTCTGTGGTCTATTCAAGGATCTTTAAGAGGATGCATGAGCTTGCATGAGACCTGCAGCATCATGCCTGAGCTTGAAGCTCTTCACAGGAGCTGGGGAGAGAGTGTTAAGCCATCCTAGGCTGCTTCTGTTGAGCTTCAGTGTCTTTAGAGCCCTGTTTACAGAAGAGCAAAATCCCCAGTTTCCAATTTGAGTGCCACTAGTCATTTGTAACCTTAGAAAGCACAGTGTAGCCAAACATGAAATTTGCTCCTTTTTCATTTCCACTCCACCAGCCCCCCTCTTCTGCTCTCCTTTGAACTGTTCTCACCACTTGCCAGTGTAGTACAGCTTGTTAACTGGCTGCCATTCTGATTTTTCACAAGTTTGCCACGTTGCAGTGACAAGACCATGTCGGGGCCCAGATGCTTCAGAGTAAATAAATAGCACATCTGGAATTTGGAAATGGGCCCAACCTATATTATGGAAAAAGCTGGCGTGGAAACACATCCAAAGAATACACAGCTGGAAATTGTTAACTCTAGAAAGAAAGGGAGGGGGAAAAAAGAAAACGGAGACAAAAATTCAGGCATTACTACTGCTTGAGATCTTGTGCATTATAATTGCTGAGAAACTCAGTTTACACAGCAGTTAAATTAATAGCATTCCTGAAAAATTGATAGTTTATAATAATTGACCTCAAGCAACATAAAGGCAGCACAGGGTGGGAAGCTTGACTCCTCACTGTCTGGCTTTCTTGGATGTGTTTGGTAACTTCCCAGCTATTTCACAGGCGAGCTGGTGGGAGGATGTTGGTGGTGGATGATGCGAGTGCCCTTGTGGAGCCAGGCTGCTGAGAAGTGCAGCAGTTTCCCAGGCCCCGAGCAGCCCGTGTCACCCAGGGTGTGCCGGACCCAGAAAGGCTGCTACAGGGACACTGAGGGGAAGGCAGCCGTGCTCACAGCATCGCTCCCACAGCCAGGGGAGCAGCACCCCTGGTGGATGATTCAGGAGGGTGAATCAGCAGCAGCCACCCAGGGAGCTGCTCCCACCCACTCTCTGAGCCAAAATCATGTGCTGCTTCCACCAAAGGAACTTTCAGCATGGTAAAACTAGGACAGGGGAGGCAAGAAGGAACCCAAAATAAATTGAAATTGTACCTTTGGACTTGTTTTGTTTTGGACAAGGATCTCCTCATTTTAAAAAAGGGCAAGCCTAAGCAACAAAGCCTTCAGAATGTGAAACTGCCGTGAGCAATTATTTTAAGCACTGCTCCAAGGGAGGCATGCATCATACAGGAAAGCTCCTACTTTTCATATGGGCACCAGTTCTCATGAGAACTATGGATGGAACACTGGAGACTGCCACAGTGCCCATGCTCAGAGACCTCCTCTGCAATAGCTTGGAAGGATCCTGCTTTTCTCTGATGAAATATGCATTGGTTACAGCTTAGAGCCAAGAAAGCCAAGACACCAGGTATACTCAGTCCTAAGACAATGCCTGTGCTTTTGCAGTAGGTTTGTCACATCAGAGAGAAGAAAGCATTCTTTCACTTACTTTTTTTCCCTTTCATGTTCGCCAGGCTTCCTTTCCCTGGTACACATTATTTTGGATTTATCGTTGCATACATGGAAAATGGAGCAAACACAGATTTCTAAACCAAAATATTCCAGCTTGGGCAATTTTGAATCTATTGTTGCCCATGTATAAAATAGGGCTAGTCTGCAGTAGTGTTAGGTAGTGTTTGACTGCATGTTTTCTTGTTTGTTTAAGGAGCCCTTTATTGTGCCAAGAACAGATGCCATTTCATTTCCTGCATGCCTCATAGCCATGCCTGATTATTTCCTAGCATTTATTCTATTTACCTTAACAACACTCTGTTTTCATTTTATGGTTAAGAAATAGGAGATTTTGGCAAAATCCTTACAGGATTTTGGGCAGAAGTAGCTAAGGACTGTCTCTAAAAGTTTCCTGAGCTGCAGACATTGGGATGTGCAGTGAAAAGAGGTGTTTGGCGCTCTGTCCCTTGCACGAAGGGTGGGAAGGACAGACAGCATTCCCTTGCACATAGCCCTGCCCACATTTCTGCTATAGCCTCATGTATCCCTTATTTAACCCTATGCCCTTATTACCTTAACCTGGGTTTGGCTGAAGGCAAGCGCTTGATTGATTGCAAGGAAAAGAAACCTAAAGCCTGAGGCTAAGAGCATGGTATTTTGAGAGAGTCAGAGTTAGATCAAGCAAACCATGCTGAGCATGCCCATGTCAGCAAGCCAGGGATGTTTGCTTGACCTGGCACAGGATGTTCTGACCTTCGTCTGTGTGCTACTAATGATGCCAGCAGCAGTTCCAGTTTTTACGATGGTCCTTCCTTAAAGCCCCGTGAAGAGTGGGCATGAGCTGCTCTACAGACACAGAAGGTCATACACCAGGATATTGGGTTCAGTTGTGTAATTCAGAATTAACTGAAACAAGTTGTATGGCCTGGGCAATACAGGAAATACATACCATAAAACAAATCTCCCAGAATTTCTGAAGCTGTGTTAATCCAAGCAAAACAAAATAACCCACAGAAGGCTGGAGGCAAGTCCTGGCTTCCCAAACACTCAGCTCCCTCTTCCTCAGAGCTGTTTTCAAAGTGACCATACTCATTTTCTCTGAAAAAGGTCTGGGGTACTCACCCTCAGGAGAGGATGTAGGAGGAAAGTCCAGAGTGGAGAAGATGTCTCCTTGCAATGCTATGTCCATTTGATCCTACTGCAGCATCATATTTACTTGGCAGCATGGTTTTTATGGATCCTCTTAAAAGGGTCCAGGCCCTCCCTCAGGGAATCCAATCCTGATTCCCGTGTCACCAATGATGTAAGCTTGATATTACCCAATATTCACTGAAAGAGAGCAGCTCTGGCACCAGGAGGACACGCCTGTCCCACCTGCGTGTCTGCAGCCACACAGTAGCTCAGTCAGGGTTAGCAGAAGAGCTGGGGGCTGTGCTGAGGAGCAGTTAGACACAGTGGGACAACAACTGGTTGCACAGCTGGTACTGACTACATGGATTTGTGTTTTAAAAACCCTTTGAGAATCAGGGACTTTGAGGGTCAGTCAACAGGATTGTCAACCCAATGGAGTTGTTTAAATGAGGGGCAAAGTGGAAAGAGAGGATGATACCTTGCCAGGTGAGGAGGACATGGACCAACCTGTTGAGCAGAAGCTGCAGGGTGATGCAGACAATGGAGACCTCATAAACACCAAAAACAAGGGTGAAGGCAGTTCACCACTGTGTCCTTCCCTCCCACGGCTGGTACTGCAGACACACAGCCTGGAAGAGATGGTCCAGCAGGTGTTATGCCAGGCACTGCAGAACGAGCATTGTCCTTTACACATGATGGGCTGTGGTGAAGCAGCTGGCTTTCAGTCTGTCTTCTAGGGTACCCCCTTACACAGTCACCTGTTGGCATGCTCAGTCCGCCCTGTTGCTGTAGGAGAACATGGAAAAGCTGAAGCACGTCTTAGGAGTCTCAGCACTTGGTGAGCCAGAGGAATAGGGCATGTCTAAAACCGTGCTGGGATTAGGGCTTTGTGGAAGTTCTAGAATAAAGGCAAGGAGTTACTAAGAGCTAACTGAGAAATGTGTGTGACTATTAGGATATCCATCCTACCCATGAATGTTTCATGGAGATCAACAAGGGCCATCAGGATTCTGAAGGTGACAGAGCCATAAAAGCCATGTGAACACAATATGGACTTGTGAATCACCACTTCCTAGCAAAGGAATTGCTCTGATCCTCTCAGGGGAGTGGTATTATAGCTATGTCAGGGGCCTGCAAAATGGCATCACTGCTTGCTGTCCTATAGCAATAATTTGTCAAAAATGGTTGGTTGCTGCTGAGTTCAAAGGACCATGAACACCTCTTTCTTGGTGGGTAGAGGTGTCCAGAAGGCAGCACACTGGATGACAGGTTACATCTTGGACCAGTGTGAGTGAACATGGACACCCTCAGTTACTTGCCAGTTGTTTGGCTGCTGGGGCCAAGCTCTGCTCTCTCAGAAGAGGAGCCTGCCCAGGCTGCATCCTGCTTCAGTTCCAAAGACCGCAGGTACTTCTTGTCCTGCAGCTCCTGCAGCATTTTCTCCTCCAGACTGGGAAGACCAGCCTCCTAGATGTCCTCTCCCCAGCCCAGAGAAGGAGGGCAGCCAGGTGCTGGGCTCTGTGGGAGCCAGGGGACAGGCAGCAGTGGTGGCAAGGGCACGGTGGAAGGGGGCACGTTGTCACACTGAGTGCCAGCTGTGCTTCAGAGCTGAATGGAGAATGCGTGGGCTGAGGAGTGCATGAAATGCCTGTGGTTGCAAAGGCTGCAGAGGAGATGTTGCAGATGATGTGCTCTGCAAAACACTGGGGTACCTGCTCTGTGCCAGACAGCTCTAACCTTGACTATTACATACACGTGCAGTTTGGCAAAGATCTTGGTGGATTCTGTGCTAAAGCCAAGAATATATTTGATTTTCCAAACAATTACTTTTAAGGAGTAGAACTTCAGTCAAATATTTAAATTTTTTTTTTTTGTGTAAATAACTCTTACACAATAACAGATTTGGTATTTTTTTTTCTCTGTGAATCCTCACATAGAGATGATAAAAATAGTTTTACTTGGTACAGCTAAGTGTAAACAATTCAATAAAAGCCCAAATACAAAAATCTGTGACTTTGGTAGAGCTAGAGTTCAGCTTACATCCATCTAGAAACTTCAGGGATAGTTTTACATTAGCGATGCTTCTTCCAGATGCTGACTGTTTACAGAAGTCTTCCACATTGCACTGGTCTGTGTGTGTTTCACAAAATGAACTACAACTCCCTAGTGAAAGCTTGAGGTTTGGAGCAGTTTGCAGCTAGTTAAGCTATTGAAGTAAAACAAAAAGCTGAAGTTACAGACCCCACAAGCAATGGGTCAGTGCCTGTCAGTCTGAACTTGCCTGTGCTTATTTGAAAACATGCCTTCGGCCCATCTGGCTGTGCAAGTTTGTTTGTTTGTTTGTCTGTTGGGCTTTTCTTCTTATTGCAGCACATTTGTTGCTTCTTAAGGATAATGTGACTTTAGAGTTAGTACATAATGGAAAATGTTATGTCAAGCATTTCCTTGTGCTTTCAATTTAATCCGTTAAAGGTGATTTACTGATATACTGATTGCTTTTATTAAAAAGAGAGACATCCCTATTTCTAAATTTCTCTAGAGCTGTACTTTGTTTATGTACAAATTCCAGTACGATAGTGCTGTCTGAATAATCTTTTAAAGTATCACTTTTTTTTTAATGGCCTGTTTACACTGTTTGGTTTTTTTCAGTAGGATAGGTTAGGAGATGTGTGAAGCACGGACAAAATAATTCTGGATAACAAACCTCAGGTTTTCTTGAGACTTGTTTCTCTCCTGTCCTCCTGAGACATCAGCACAAAACACTATACCTCCCTGAACTTGGCCTCAGAGGGTGCACATTTTCCCTCAGGCAGGAGGCTGAAAAGCTTAGCAGAGGGGTCAGCAGAGTGATGGCACCACCAACTGCACTTGTTTCCAGGGTTGCCAAGACCAACTCCTGCCCAGGTGGGAAACAGCTGGTTCTTCACAGCTTGAGAGCATCCCACACACTGCAAAATCAGAGCGCCTGTCAGAAGAGCTGAGCATTCCCAGTTGACTGGAAAATGGCTAATCTTGTCCCAGTTTAAAAGAAGGACAATAAAGATGGAAATTGCAAGGCTGTCAGTCTCACTTCAGTAACTGGTGAAATTATGGAGAAGATTCTTTTGGGAAGTAATGAAAAACACCTGAAGGACAATGCAGTTGTTGGGCACAGCCAGCATGGCTTCGTGAGGGGAGGGTTCTGCTTGTCAAACCTAATCTCCTTTTATGACAAGGTAACCCACTCAGCTGATCAAGTGAAGTCATTACATGTAATCTCTTTAGATTTCAGCAAAGCTTTTGATACTGTCTCTCTCAGGATCCTTCTGGACAAAATGCCCAGCACACAGCTGGATAAACACATCATGTGAGGGGTGAGCAGCTGGCTCAGGGCTCAGGCACAAAGGGTTACAGTGAATGAGGCAACACCAGGCTGGGGACCTGTCACTCATGGGGTTCTGCAGGGCCCCATCCTCAGCCCAGTTCTCTTCAACATCTTCATTACCAATTTGGATGGTAATGAAGGATGGCAGGACTTTAAGGGATACTAAGTTTGCAGATGATACTGAACTGGGAGGTGTTGAGTCCTTCAAGGGCAGAGAAGCCCTGCAAAGTGACTTTGATGAATTACAGAGGTGGTTAATGACTAACTGAATGAAGTTTGACAAAGATGTGCTGGATTCTGCACCTGCAGTGGGGCCATCCTGGATGTGCAGACAGCCTGGGGAATGAGAAGCTGGAGAGTGGCACCACAGAAAGGGACCTGGGGGTCCTGGTCAGTGGAAAGTTGAATGTGAGTCAGCAGTGCCCTGGCAGCCAGGAGGGCTCACCCTGTCCTGGGGGGCATCAGGCACAGCATCACCAGCAGGGCAAGGGAGGGGATTGCTCTGCACTGCACTGGGGCAGCCTCACCTTGAATGTTGTGTGCAGTTTTGGGTGCCACAGTATAAGAGAGACATAAAGCTATTGGTGACTGTCCAATGAAGGGCAATAAAGATGGTGAATGGCCATGAGGGACACCCTGCAAGGAGTGCCTGAGGTCACTTGGTCTGTTCAGCCTGGGGAAGAGGAGACTGAGGAGAGACCTCACTGCAGTTACAACATCCTCATGAGGGGAAGAGGAGGGGAAGAGGAAGGGCAGGCAGTGATCTCTTTGTGGTGCTCAGTGACAGGACCTGAGGGAATGGAAGCTATGTCAGAGGAGGTTTAGGTTAGATATTAGGAAAACGGGATTTTCACCCACAGGATGGTTGGGCACTGGAACAGGCTCCCCAGGGAAGTGGCCAGAGCACCAAGCCTGACAGAGTCAAGAAGTGTTTGGACAATGCTCTCAGGCACATGGTGTCACTCTTGGAGTGATCCTGTGCAAGGCCAGGAGTTGAACTTGATGATCCTTGTGTGTCCCTTCCAACTCAGCACATTCTGTGATTCTGTGATTTTAAACCCACGGCTTTGGGGCAATTTTCGCACGACCATTTGACAGGTTACATCAATCCATCTCTGGCATGCTCAAACAACTGGGACTGCCTCTCCCCAGACATAGTCCCAGTTGTTGACCAGACGCTCTCCTGGCCAAATAAAATGGTCATCCTTGCCAGATTTGGAATATATTATGTGTCTGTATTTTTCCCATCTACAGTCTCCTATTCATTAGCATATGGTGAGTGCCAGTGTTAATTGCTTTCTCATCCCATGCCTGTGAGGTAGGAGAGGTCATCACAGGCTCCATGGTGGTCTACAGCTCTTGTCTGGGTTTCTGCTAGGACTCTTTTTGTATTTCAGGAATGTACATTTCCCAGAGTCTATCTTCTTGAAGATAAGGGCTTGCAGGCTTGAAGGCTTGCAAATTTATGTAGGTCAGACCAGTGGAAGGGTTTCATCAGTCGGGTAATTAATTTCTGGTTTTAGGATTAAACTTTTCTCCTATTGCTCTAACATTTACATGTATTATACGTCTGAAAATATCTTGGATCAACACAAGCCTCTTATTAGCATTGTATGTTAATTCACAGTGTTGTATCTGCACCTCCACCATCCATGAATCTGTTTTATTTACTTTCCATCTTGTGTTTTGTAGCTTGAGATATACATTTCCCCCCTGTTGACTACCTGACTCTACTACTGAATGGCTTTATGAGGATAGTGGTTCAACTTCACAATGAACATCTGATTTCACAGGCATGGAGTTATTAGAGATCATATTCACTGGTTATTTTTCTTCAAGTTATATTTATAAAAACCTTGTAAAAACATTCAGTTAAAGATATAGGATTTGGGGTTTTTTTAAGTTTCATGCTATAAATAAGAAAGACAAAAGAGGAAAAATACTACACTAAAATTGAACTGAAACAGTGTTTTGGGGACAGGTGAAATTAACTTAAATATTTGCTTATGTTACCAAATTTTCTAATTTTACTAAATTATTTAACTTCAGTTGGTTTCTTTTAATATTTCATAACACAAGCTGAAAAGTTGCATTAAGAAAACAGCTATGGGAAACATTATAGCAGTTCCAGATATAAATGCTTCACATCAAAATAGTTCTGCATTGACAGCTTTATTCCCTCCTCAAGTCTTCTTGGCTCAAAAGCTTTCACCAAACTAACTCAAACCAAAATCAGACTCACTGATATTCCCTTTCTCATATTCAGTTCACTACTGATTTGTTATATGTAATCTCTGCTCTACATGTAACATCTCTGACACAGATATAGCATCCTGCTAACAAGCATCTTGGTACAGAAAAGCCTTTGTTTTGCACCTTTTTTTTTTTTTTTTTAATTTCTGCTACTATTAATTCCTGGTAGGTGTTAAAACCTTTCTTTCAGTGCTGAAATCTTGCACTGAGCCCACGATGTCTCCCCACAAAGTATTCCTTGTACTGCTTTTTGTGATTAGCACTGCTTTTTGTGTGTATTTCCCAGAGTGCTAACCAAAACAAATGGAAATACTAGACAAAACCACTGCCACTAAGGAACAGAGAAATCTGCTCCTACATCTTGCCTGTCCTGCACAGAAATTAAGTTCTGATTTCAGGGTAAGTGGCTTCTGGTGCACCAGGCATCTCTTCATCACCACCTCCCTGCTGTCACTGGGGCAATGTCAGGCATGTTTTGAACACTAATTCTATTCTTTCTGATGTTCTTTTTCAAAGGGAATACTTGTTTCTGGGCATTTTTTTTATTTACTCAGTAGTAACTCTCTTCTTTTTAATGCTTATTGGTCCGCACTTGCTTTACTTTCTTCTTCCAAAAAAGAACACCCTTTTTTTGATCTTCTGGGGTATTTTTTCAGTCAGATATTTATATCTGAACTGGAATGGACATCCCTGTGTGGTTAAATATTCGTGGTTCACTCTTTTTGCTACCTACTGACAACAAAGCAGTTAAGTAAATATTTCTGGAGGCTATAGGATTCCTTTCAACAGGAGAAGAGTTCTTTTTTCTTTATAAAAATAAAGAAGGAAGCAGAAAATCCAAGAAGAAAGAGGGAAAGTATTTTTCTTTCTTGCTAAGCCTAAATATATATGTGTGTGTGTATGTGTGTGTGTGTGTGTGTGTGTGTGTGTGTGTGTGTGTGTGTGTATTATATACATACATACACACACGCACACAGAGACACACACACACAGACACACACACAGACACACACACATATATATATGTGACATTTTTCAAGGATTTCTGTGCTCCTGGAAGAGCATCTTACAAAGAGTTTTCAAAGCCTTTGTCCTTTCAGGACATACTGAATTCTCCCCTTATGAAGGACAAACTAACAACATGTTGAGATGCAAACTCAGTCACCAAGCTCTCATTTCCATATCTGGCAGTGACAATACCTTATTTTCCTTCCTCTGATACACTGATAAACTGACAAGATAAAGAGAATTATATTCTGAAGAGTCATTCCCTGACAAAACCCACAGTGGTTTGGATTCCAAACCACTCCCTACTAAAATCCTTTCTTCCCTTTTAATTTAGCTATATCCTCAAGCCCTGAAAATTTAATTAAAATAGCTTGGTTCTCTGAAATTTCACTGGTCTTCCAGTAGCACTAAATGGTTGCTGGATGTTTAGAGATATGCTGCTCTGCTTTACCATCTGTAGTGATACTAATGGGAAGCTATGAATAAAATATTTATTGAAAATCATGCTCATTTTTTCTCTGTTGTTAATGTTAATACTTTTATCTCTGGACTCATAGAAAAATACAGTATAATATGGCAGCACTAGCAGCAGGAATACCACTTGAGGACAGTTCCAACCTCCTGCACTAAAATATGGCCAGACTTCCAGAGCCACAGGGTCAGGCTTGCTGGTGTGTGCCCCTCTGGCCACCTTCTTCATCTCCTTTCCCAAAGACTGGCCCTATGGGCAAGGACAGTTTCATGTGTTTCCACCCTCCTTTCCTCATTACCCATTTTGCCTACCTTCTCTCCCTCAGCAGCTCTCTTCACTTTCCAACAGCTCTGTCACATTTTGTAAGGAAAAGCAGACAGATGCAGATGTAAAATGATGACATTTGCTAGGTTACCTGTGAACACCAGAATGTTCCAGTGTTTGTGGAACATCATCCTGAGCCAGTCCAACAGAACAAAGTCACCAATTCACTGCCCTGTGCCCTGCAGCAGGGCAATCCTTAGAGTTCACAACTCCTCTTCTGGTCTCTACCCATGTTTGTCCCCTGGGTTCCAGTCATGAGGTTTGACACCGTTGCAGGGCCAGGTGTCTCCCCAGGATCCTGCTGGGTGTGGGGGCACCATGGTCAGGCTACTGGGAGGAGAAGAGGAATCCTGCAATATTTACCTGGCACAAAATCAATGGGGACAGATCTCAGTCTCTAAAGAGCGGGTTCAGTTCAGGATTACAGGCAGAGATTTGAGAGGAGAACATCATACTCAAAACTATTTTTAAATGGGGTTGTTTTCCCCCCACTGATTTGCTTGTTCTCCAGGAACTTGGTAGAAGAACTCAGCCATTCAATGAAAGCCAGGCAGGAGCCTCATCTCAATCCACAGGTTTTGTAGTCCCCTGGAAAATATCCTTTTAGAGGCATGTGCTCCCCTGAACACAAAGGGAACTTGTGTTCCCCTGAACTGAACCTATCAGTTCCATACCTTGGACCATTCTAGCTGCAAGAAAAATCCTTCAGAAAAAGTACAAATGCTGGGCAAGGTGCCACACTCCACAAAGATGCTAAAACAATAACTTCCAGCCTCAGGAGCTGCATCTAGGTTTCTTGGGACATTAGCCCAAAACTTCTATATGCAATAGAAGTTTTTTCTTGATGAAAAAGGGAAGCTCAGTGAGAGACACCAATAAAACAGAAGAAATCCAATGAGTTGTTCCTCCAAGCTGATCACACATCTTCATGGGTAAGTCTCTGAAAGCAGCGGTTACTACAGCTGGTCTTTCTGAAATCAGTGAAACACAGTCCTGCAAACACATCCATGTACAGCCTTCTATTTTCCGCTGTATGCTGCATCTTTTTGCAGGGTTGTAAGACAAACATGAAAAAAAATATTATGTAATAAGTAAAAAACTATTCCCAAATCATTCCCTGCCATTCATGAATTTGTTTGGACCCTTTCAGCAGTGAAAAAAGCCACACCTTGCCCAGCCAGCTCAAAAAGTCCAGAGCTGTGAAGGTAACAGAACATGGGAATTAGCATATAGGACATTTGATTTATCACCCCTAAAAAACATTGTTGATATTCCTAAACTGAATGCTCATAAGATTGAAATACAGGATTTTGATATGGCTGCTTTCTCACATAGCTTTCTGCCATTCTGGAGATGGAAGAATAATCAGACTTCATCTACATTTGTTCAAAAGGAAACTATTTATTCTTGTCAGAAAAATCAGAGAAAAGAAAATCTGAAGAAATATTAAACTTGTAAAAGGGTTTGATCAACTGGAATGAGATAAGCTCTTCGGTCTGATGAGAAGTCTGGAAAAACAAGAGACAGTCTAAAAACTAGGAAATTAAGAGTGAAAGGGGAATTCAGGCAGAGCTATTTCAATCAAAAAGTAGTATGTGGAATGAATTATTGCTGGGCGGAGATATTGAAGCAAATAAGAAGAATGAATTTAAAAGACAGCTAGACATCTTTATGGAGAAAGCAAAATCTTCACATTTTTCCTACTTATGTTTTTTGGATTAGATCCACAACTTAGTGTCTAAAAAAAGGACCTAGGAGCACTTGAACTGCTTAAATCCAGAAATACATCCAGAAAGTCACAACTGACTACTGCAAATGCTGGAAACACCTGGGTTCCCTAGTGCCAAACATGTTGACACCTAGAACAGGATCTCCACATCCCCTGGGGCTGTGTCAGTCCATCCCAGAGCATGGCGCTGGCTCCCACCCCAGTCCAGATTTGAGCCAGTGCTCCCCAGGGGCCTGATGCAAAGCCTGGTTTTCCAGCATGCCCAATGCAAGGCAGGGCACCAGGTCCCACACAAAACACAGCAGCAGCTGGCACTTGACTTGAAAATTATGAGAGGTGTAGTGCTAATCTCTGCTATCTTTGATATAGTGCTTTAGTGCTTTCATAATAACATTATGGGATGAATGTAGAGGACCCTGATGCTTTGTTTTGGGTTTTGTTTTTTTTCTGGATAGGACTGAAATCTGAATGTCCTGAATGTAAGAGAAAGGGCAAATCTCTTTTCTCCAAGGAGGGTTAATCATGCAAAAGAGCATTTCAGACTCACTCAATCAGAGAAAAAGTAAGAAATTGCATGACTACATCCTACTTGGTGGGCAGATTGGGAAAATTCCTATACAGTGGTTGCTCTTTTTCAGGATTGTTGCTATTTTTTGTATCATACCATCTGGAATACTTCTACCCTGGCTGACAAAAATACTCTTATCACACAGGTTTTCAGAAAAGCTCATTTCATTACCTCTTGAGCAGCTTCAAGCTGCCAGTGGAGGACACCACAGAGACTGTGAGGTGGCTGTGGCTCACTCTCTGGAAGATATGAGTGAACTGGGCAATGTAAGCCTTGGATCATAAATACATGTTGGGCTCTGACTAACATTTACAAGAGCCAAAAAGAGACCGTGGGATTTATTTCAGAAACTTTTAGGACATTTCAAGCTGTCTGCAAGATGGCCCCTTCTGTCCCCCCTACTCCCCACCCACTTAAATTGCAATCATATGTTATCAGAGTGACTCCACACAGGCTACAACGAAAAACCATCTTGTCTTTTATTTAGGCTGAGTCACCCAGCACTCAGCTGTTGGGATAGATTTTCCTCTGGGGGCTGGGATTGCATACCCTGTGCTCTGAAGCAGAGCTGGAGGCAAACAGAGGCAGACAGAGGAGGGTAGGAGAGGCTGTGTGCAGCTCTGCAAAGCTGCCCAGGCAGGGTAGGGGATCCCCTCCTGGCAGGGAGAGAGCATCCCAGTGAGGCAGCACCTCATTCCTGACTTCCTGCGACTCAAATTACACCGTGTAATCTCTGCAAGAACACAAGTGGAAAGTGAAGTGTGCAACTGGAGCTGTTTTCCAATGAGGCCCAGGTGTTGAGGGAATTAAACCTCTCTAATGTTTAAACTGATTCACACACCACTTGTTTTAGTGCTGAAAAAAAAACCATCTTGGTAAGATTTGCGCTGATAAGAAAATATCCTGTTAAATAAGTACTGATAAGAGCTCTGCACTGATTTTCAGAATTAACTCTGCATGACCCATAAAAAAGGGCTCAGTGATGTAATTATATTGTGCTTGGATCTCCCTAATAAGACCTTCTCCTGTACACCTAGTTCAGAAGTCAAGTGAACACTGTTAATGCTGTGGAAAACAGGGCAGAGGTTGTGTTGGACTAGGGCTGGCACCTGGCCAGGAAGGGGACTGGGTCATCATCTGGAGGGAGGTTTGGGGATGGTTTGACTGGAGAAAAAGGCAGAGGCTGTTGAGAAACTGAGGCTCATCTGGTAAAGCAGGTGGGCAAGCATTCCTGCCAGACTGCAAAACACAGCAGGCTGCTATTTTTAAAGCAGAGAAGGTAGTTATAATTTGGAGGAAAGATGAGAAATTACTTCTGAAACACGTAACTTCTGTTTTGTTTCTTTTAAAGAGTTTGTAATGCTTTTATATCTGAATTTCTGTTGTAGAATGGTGAGTGACTGCTTGTATGAAGATCATGGCTTACCTAAAGAATACAGAGGCAAAAATCTGTTCATATCTAATCCTGGCTCTGAGACTGATACAAGCTTTGACCTTGAGCCCATCATTTAACCTCAAAGGAACAACTTGAGGATTCATTAGCTGGTCCTTGAGGAGGGCTTTGAAGATGAAAAAGGCTTTATAAGTGGCAAATATTATGTGTTCTGGGACCTGGAAATTTTCAGTGTTTGTATATATAATCATTTACAGAGGATTTGCTACATAAAAGAAACTGTAAATTTTGCTGAAAATTGCAATAGAGAAGATAAGAACTGCCTTTTCCAACTGAGAGGATTTTTTATTGTGGTCTTCCTCTTTGTATCCATAAAGCCTTTGCAACTTGAGTCAGGGATGACTGTTTCTCTTGTTTCAAAGGGAGCAGTTGATTTGTCACTTGTTGGTCACTGAGTGCCAGGGTGAGGGAGGTTTGCAGGGAATGTGCTCCTGAGCTACACAGTGTAGGTCCAGAGCGTGGGCTTGTCCCCAGCCAGGAGGTTAGACAGGCTGTGTGAGGTGTATTCCACAGAGACCCCGTGCAAGGGGAATGCCAATCAGCACTCACCAAAGCCACAGCACCCTTGACAGCAGATATTAAAGTAAGCAAGAGCATGGAAGAGTTGACTGTAAGGAGGTGGTTGACTCCATAGGCTTCAAAGGAATATTATGCATTAGTGTCATGTTAGGATTTCTCCTTTGAATCAGCTTTCAAAGAAGAAGGCAGCTGTACATTATAAAACAGATTTGTATAAATGTATGAACAGGTTTAGGGGGCATGATAGCTCCAACAAAATGGGACTGAACTCTAATTCAGGAGGTGTGTCACCTTCATAGGTCCTGCCTTTCCCTACATAATTCAACTTTGTGATAGTGCTACTGACAGCAGCAGCATTAAGTTTGTGTGCTGATAAAAGAGAAGAATTGTCACAAAAGGGTAATTATTTATCCTAATCCAGCAGTGAGCTGGGCAAGAGTGTGGTGTCAATTACCTTGCTGAGCCTGCATCCCACTGACAAGAAAGATTGCAATGCTCTCAGAGGCAGAACTTTCTTGTGCAGCTTTTAAAGATCTATCAAAGACAAATCTGCTTCTGGACCATGTACTCCTAATGAATTTATATTATTGTTGATACAGCATGCATGGTTTCTGCAGGCTATGAGTGCCCAATGGGCTTGAGCTTGCTGCTTCCATATAAATCAATTTCAGGCATGTTTTACCCTTAATCTGTGTGAAATTGGCTGACTCAAATCCTATATTCTCCACTTAATCAAATTGATTATTGAAATCAATGCAGATTCTGACTGAGTAAGGACCTTGTTTGTCCGATGGCCTCTGCAACAGTTGTGCATTTGTATACATGAAATAAAGAAAGCAGAGTGTAAAGAAATGAAAATTACACAGGGATGCTCAAGCATACAAGGAACAGAAACAAATGAAACTGTACATTCAAAAGGTGAGGAGACACTGAACGTTGCTTCTCAATGAGACTTTTTCACTTTTTTGCTTGTCTTACAATAGCTGATTTGCTATGAGTTTGAGAATGAGGGGGAAGAAAAGTAAGAATATTTTACATACCAGAAAAAAATGCCCTCTTGAACATGTAAGGGTTTTGTTTCTCACACAGGTGTGATTCCCTTCTGCCTCCAGAGAGCTGACTCAGAAGTGGGCCATCAGGAGTTTCCAGCAAACAATTATTTGGGGACCAGGCTGGAAATGCAAAGCTGCAATTAGGAAAAGTAGGCACATTCATGTTTGAATCTAAAGAAAACCCAAGTTGCTGAACAAAATGGAAGCAATCTACAAACTCCTCATAAGGTTCTTCTGTTCTCTCTCACAGTATTTTCTCCCTGACCAGCACCAGGAAAAACATCCCAACAAAGTGATCTTTTTCTGCCTCCCATACTGTCTGGAAGACTTGTTTGTTTCCCATTGGGCACAATTACTAGCACCAGGATAAGGGTTTGGGCTCCATACACCCCTGTTCTCACCCCCCCCTCCCCAGACACCCAGCAGGTTGAGAGGTGCTCTGCTGAGGAATGCTCTCAAGCAGGTGCCTGCTCTTCACTTGGGCAGCCCCCAGTGCCATGAGGTGCTCAGCCTCTCCAAGGAATACAACTTACAGAAAGAAAATTACAGAGACCTGTAACAGAATGAGGTTATCTCAGTGTGCCTCATCACCAATGGAAATTTGTAGGAGAATCATATTGTGCACAGCAGGATCTGTGAGTAATCCAGCATCTGGCACAAGCAAACAGTAATACCTGATCAGGTTGGAGAGAGAATTGAAGCCTGAGAACATTTAATTATCTACACTATCTTTAGAACATCCAAAGTATTTTTATGCTTCTTATTATCTCTGTAGCAGAGACTTCATTTTTCCATGTAAAAGATTTTAATTACATAAAATGCTCAATTAGAATTTTAATTTCCATTCTAGAAAATAAATACTCCATGCAAAGCACTGACTTGTTCTTAACTTCTCTAACAATCCTCTCAAACTTTTCAATAGATGATCCCAGTTCTCTTACCCTTAACAATGTCTATGGGGATTTTGTACATCAGGCTTACTACTGCTGCTCTCTGCAGCTTTATTTAAAGGAGAAAAACCCAGGTCCTCTGCCAGGCCTTCCTTCCCTCAGCTTCTCCCTTGAATATCTTTCCTGCAGACATACTGGAGGACAGCCAGACTGCTGGTTGGAAAGATCTGAGTTATAGGAACTGATTTTGGCAGTCAAACACTGGATATGTCGTAGTGAAATTTGTATTAGTGCACATCTAGTATAAAAGGAAAGCACCCGCTCTGGACAAAGGTGGGGTCAAGTGAAGCACCCATTGGTAAGAGAGGGATAAGCAAATCTTGGCTTTATAGAGGCAAGGAAGTGAATGAGGAAAGGAGAGGGGTCAGAAAGGTAGAGGGCTGGGGAGAATGTTATGGGTTTGGGGGCAGAGGGAGGGAGGATGGGGCAGCAGGGGCTCAGGGCACTGCCAGAATGGAGATGAATGCAGCAGGAAGAAGATCCAAGAGGGCTCCCAGGGGCTTGGGGGTGTGAAATACATTTGGAGGCTGTGACTACAGCTCCTTGCTGTGGAGGAGAGAAGTCTCCATTTTTCCAAGAGTGAATTGAGTAATGGGACAGGCTAAATAACTTCATGTGAGGATCCAGGATCCACTGGCATATTTACATAGAAATATGTGGTTTGATGACACAGATACTGCCTTTTTTTCAGCAGATCTTGAATCTTGATCTTCAAGATCATACTCAGTCTCCAAATAACTTTTGGCTGAAAATTTGCAATGGAATGAAAACCCAAAAATGAGAAAACTCATATTTACCCCTCTCCCACAAGCTGTTGTACTGAAGCTACAGTCACTCTAGATAGGAATCTGTGGCCACACTACATGCCAGCTGAATGCCTGCTGCCTGTGGCTCTCCTTAGAGCTCCAGCATGGGAGAAACCTACCTGGGCCATACCAATGTCCTCTGCAGGAGAAATCCCTCCAGCACTTTAGCTTGTCCACACAGCATGATGCAAGAGCTCACTCAGAAACTTGAACAAGCCTTGGCCCTCTCGCAGAGGCTCTTAAAGGAATGCTGCCATTTTAGCAGCACCTTTTGCTTGGCTCCAGCATCCCACCTCTCTACAGAGCCATCATCCTGGGCAGAGGTCCATCTGTAATGTACTTACACTGCCTGCAGCTGGCATGCAGGGCAGGTATCTCTGCACAGCACTGCACTGCAGGGGCAGATGTCCCCTCCCTGCAGACAAAAGGCTGAGCTCAAGCTGCAGAGGCTGCCAGCACTGAGTTGTTCTAAGTGTCTGTGTCCAGCTGCCAGCAGGGATAGTCACAGCTGCTGGGGACACCGATGGAGAAGATGCCAGAGATGACAAAGAAGAACCAAAAAACCTGTGATGGCCTCAGCAAGGCTGGGGTGAAGCCTGATGGAGTGGGCAGACATAAGAAAAAATGGTCGGAAACAGAAACCTCCCTTTGTGAATGAATGTATGAATGGCTTCTGTGGAAAAGTTCAAGGAAACATATGAAAAGTAATGAATCCTAGCTAAAGCTCTAGGCATTATTGTAACACCATGTGTTATACTATTGCAAGCCTCTTGCTGTGCAAATCTGAGAGCAGTAGGCATCAATCTGTTTGGGAGTGAAATTATAAATAAGCAGATAACCAGTACATGAATAAAACAAATTGAAACCACCCTGCATATCAAAGAAATCTGTGACAAGTGACATAATTTCATATGGGTGATTGGAAAAAGGAAAGAAAAAAAAGCCAAAGAAATTTAAAATAACAAGATGTCAGGCAAGCTAGAGTTGAATGCAGTAGGATTAAACATTTTCTTGATGTAACATCACTGCCTTCCCAGGACTTACACCTGATACTAACTTGGCCCTCTTATTTAATTACATGCTGATAGAAGATCATGAGACCTCATGGGAAATCTTGCAAGATCTTGTGACAGATATTAAATTAGCATTTGCCTTCACCGTAAATATAATCTGATCAAAAACATTTCATGTGTGCAAAGAAGCCAAGTTTGAAAAAGAATGGTTCAGCCACAGAAAGAAATAACATCTATAAAATCAGACATCCTGGAAGAAAAAAGGTAAATGATCAGATTTTTTCTTTGAAAATGCAGAACAGAAGGGGTGATTTGCATGATATGCTTGTAGACCTATCCCCTCCACGACACCAGAGTCTTATTGAAATGTGGATGCAGTTTCTTAATTATTTTAATGTGAGCTACTATACATAGAACTGAGTGATGTTGTCTGGTCCTCTACAGCAAGACAGTTGTTTATACTTCCTCCCTTCTGCTTGCCCCGGGGTCTGGAGCTGATCCAGCCTGAAGCACATCTTCTCTCAGGTATCTTCAGAGTGGGAGCCATTCCCACAGCTGGTTCCCTGCATGGAGGCAGGGGAAAAGGCATCACATGTGCCTCTTTTGGTGAAGCTGAGCTTCAGTACTTGTGTCAGGGTCTCATGGTGCAGTACCAGAGGATTTAATAGACATTTACCTGGAGAGCTGTAAGACACAGAGAATTACTTCAGAGAAAAAAAAATGTGAAATCAGAACAAATAGGAGCTTCTGGGAGCTTCTCCTCTGTTCCATTAGGAGCATTTCAATGTCCCTAGACCTGTTCCTTGCAAGCTCCCTGCTTCTTCCTTGCAAACCTTGTCAAAGCAAGGCAGCGGGAGGTACTCAAGGCTGTGTGGTTTTAGAGCTGCTGGCAAGAAGGTCTGAGTTGATTCCTGAATCCTAAACAGATCCTCACCTTGCAAAGCACTCTCCTTGGAAAGGAGAGGTGGAAAGGACACAGGGAGAGGAGCCATAGTGCCCTCTATGGCAGCATTACTGGTGAAGCCCATGACCAGCAGGGGAAGGACACTGTAGATATTGCTCTTCTCTTGTTAGTTAGTTAGTTAGTTAGTTAGTTAGTTAGTTAGTTAGTTAGGTAGGTAGGTAGGTAGGTAGGTAGGTAGGTAGGTTGGTTTTTGTCTGTGAGTTTAATATTGGACAAATGCTAAACACTTGAGCCTTTATCCAAACTAGACATTCAACACTTTCAAGCTTTTATCATCAGTTGGGATACAATTCCTAACAATGGGGATATAACATTGACTTAGCTTCACCAAGAAAAAACACATAAAATAAATAAAGGTGATGTTGAGTTTCTGTTACAACCTGGCCAGTTCCTAGTAGGAGGGCAGCAAAGATTTTCCATAGAGTAAGCAGTAAACCAAAAGAACCCTATTTTTTTCTGATGTGTCATAGGATTGCATAAATACTTTCAATCTTATTGGAACTGCATGTAAACAGGAAAAAGGCAAATGGGGGAAAAGGGAATGTTAAAGGACAATGACTATGGAAAATAAGTATTAATGACTTTTAAAACAGATTAAAAAGGATTAGACATAGCAAAACTATT
This sequence comes from Haemorhous mexicanus, assembly GCF_027477595.1. NCBI lineage: Eukaryota > Metazoa > Chordata > Aves > Passeriformes > Fringillidae > Haemorhous > Haemorhous mexicanus. The sequence continues at coordinate 135,746,274 of NC_082341.1, forward strand.
GAACATGCAGTTTCATACTCTAGCATCAATTTTTCTTAAATGAGCTGCCTTTGTATTTACTTATTTCTCATATTCTTGTGTTGTTTCTTTAAGATTCAGTCACTATGAAATATGTTCAGTTAGACTTACCAAAGACATGAAGTGAGGACTCCAAAAGGGAGCTCAGTAAAGTTTGGAAGAAGGCTATCTGTTTTTTTTCTCTCCAAACTTCCAGGAACCATACAGGTTTTTCTTCAGGATTTATTTCTGTGTAAAGTAGAAGCCACCCACAATCCATATTTTCTTATAAACTGGAGAAGAGAGATCAGAAGTCTAGGATGGCTTTTGTGGCTGGTAAAAGGAGTGCTATAGAGCAGCTCAAGGAACTCCAGTGAAAGGAAAATCAGGTGTTTTCATTAATGGCACATTTGCTGCCATAGTGATATAAATCACTGAATAGGGCCTGCTTTGGAATTCTGAAGGCAAGACCCTCAGCTGCAAGTCCAGCATATCTGATGGGATAGAGAAAACATATTTCCCTCAAATCACATTAATATATTTGGCACATTTTAGTGAAACCTCTGGGTTTCTCTAAATGCCAGTCAGTTTTGTATGGTCCCAGAGGTCAGGCCAGGTGGTGACTTTCGGAGGCCTTGGAACATCCAGGTCATGCTTCTTCTCTCCTGAGTGGGAATTTGGAAGGGCACAGTTCAAAGCTCCCAAGCTTTAGTACTCCACCTGGAAATTACTGTGTCACAGCTTTGTTTTCAACATGCAGGTCTCATGCCATCCCTTCTAGGATGAAGAACAGCACAAGGACAAATAAAGGGCAGTGAGATTCCCAGCATTTGTCCTCCAAAATTACAGTGTTATTTTCTCTGTTATATGATGTTTGAAGTCTGGCCTAGCTGACTCTACAAATAGTTGCTTTATCTGATTGAAAAAGGAAGGTTGAATTTGCTTTCAGGAGTTGTGTCAATCTTTTCTTGAGCTGTGCTGCACTTTTTATCTCCTGGGGAATGATGAAAGAGCCACATTCAGCTGCTGTCCTCCACAAGGAGGAACTCCTCAAAGGGAAGATGAACCAGGGAATGGTTTTCCTTGAAGGAAGTGAAGACCTAGTGAGTAATTTCTGGTTTTAGACATGATCAGGTACCTAGGAAATTATCAACCATTGCTCCCTCTAGACTTCAGGATAAGGTGATGAGACAGCAAACACGACTGCTGAGAAAGAAAATGGTGTCTTTGTTAAAAAGACCTGACTCTGCCTGATCACAGTGGGTATCACATATTCACTTTTCCTTGCCATGAGTCTGTGAGGTCTCCCTGAGATACATTTTTGAGACGTTAGACACCATGAATGCAGATTTGAAGAGGAACGAGACAGTGAAAAGTACATTAATATTATTTCTTATGTTGCTCCCTGTTGCATTAAGAGCAGAGAACTTTGTCAGAAAAAAACATGTCCTCATGTTCCAGCTGGTCCTCAGAGATGAGATGGACATGGTACAGCTGGATTAACTTCTTATTAGAACCAACTGGGCACTGTAAGTCTGCCGACATTCAGTAAAGTCAGATGCATAAAATTGTGTGTGTTACTCTGCATGTCTGGTCTCATTCACAGTCACAGAATCATAAGTAGTGCAGTTTAACTGTAACTCTGCCTGAAGAGTTCTTCAAGAAGAACTTTCACAATCCAGATTCATGAATAATATGGTTTATTGAATCAACAGGTTATAGATTCCTGTCAGGTTAGTGGTGATAAATTCACAAGGCTTCCAAAATATACACACGTACAAGTGCTCCTGGGTATACACTGATAACTTGGAGAAGCAAATCTTACCAAAGAGGCAGCTCTGCTTTGGGGAGGAGAGAGGAACAAGCCCATCACCCTGTCTGCAAGGTGCTCATACTCATCCTCTGCCAGGAAGGATTTCAAAAGCTGAATTAATACTTTTAGGAGAAGTGGAGGTGAGACTGTAGTCAAATATTCTGTTACTGCTGCCATAAATGGAGGCTGAGGGGAGGGAAGCCACTTTGTATGTAATTGAGGGACACCAAGAGTTGCAAAGAGAGGGTTTATAGAGCTTGTGGGGTTTGTTTAAGGGTGGAACAGAACCGTGACACCTTCATATCGCTTCCTCTGCTACCTGGCTGGTTGCAGTGATAACACACCCTAGTGAATCATCCCCATCACAGAGCATCACACCCACAGTAACCCCTTCACCATGTACCTCATGGCACGTCTCGTGGCTGTAGATCTCATTCCTACACTCTTATTCTCTTGGCTGTAGGTGTGAGGAAAGATATGTCGAGTAAGATGGTGTTCAGGGAACTGTTGCTGTTCCTGGGGAAAAAATCAGGCAAACTTTTTAATTGTGTTTTTACATAGCATTTTATTCCTCTTTCCTGTACTTTGCCTTTTAAATCAATTTTCCTGATACTGTTCTCATTATCATGATTTGTATACTCACTTGTGGTTTTGCCAGTTGCAAAAGATTTTACTATCCAAAGTTTTCTACACCTTTTTACCACACATATTCTTATTATATAACTAGTAAATTGCTCTATCATTTTAAAGCCTTCTTCTGTTAATAGTTTTGTTTTATACACGTAATTTAAAAACCAGAACATTCTTTGTGCACATACTCACCATACAGGCTTGTAGTCCCCAGGTTACACAGGAGAAATGCCAGAGTGTTTAAAAAAGTAATTTTCTTAAAGAAAATTTATAGAGTGATCTTTCAGTATTTCTGCTTAAGAAGGGTATGCTTTGAAATACTGAATACAAAATAACACGACTCATGTCTACCACACTGGTTTTGAACTCCTGCAAGAAGGATATAAAGACAGAGTATTAGAACTTTAATCTGATTTTAAACCCATTTTTACAGAAGGGAAATTAAAAAGCTGACAAGGAAATGTCAAGGTCAATAAGTCATTGTAAATTGTGTGTGTAAGCATTAGCACTGCTGACAGTGTGCAGCATGTGTATCCTTGCCTCATGCCACAAGCCAGATCAGGGCTGCATCCTCTCTGCTGGCTTCATGTTAAGGGTTACCTATAAGAGTAAAAATCTATTTCAGCTAATAGAAAAAAGAAGCAAGGTGATAAATGAGCAATGACATCTATCAGAAGGGAGAATACTTTCTTGAATAATTAAATTAAGTCTCCATAATGTCATTAATTATAAAACACATGGAGCAAACTCAACTTTGAAAAATTGCTTTGAAAAATGTCATTATTACTTCATGGAATGATATATGCTACAGAAACTGTATATTCTAGAAACATAGTTATCAAGGAGAGTGGTACACCCACTGTAAGAATTTCTCTCCCATCCAGAGGAACTCCCAAAGGTCAGTGTGCTTGTGACTGAAAATGTAGCCCCATTGCAGTAATAGGAATTTTAACATTGACTTCAATGGAAACATGCTTTCCCTCATATATTTTCAGAGGTAATTGAGCCTAACATGATGAATAGACCATCTGTAAAATCATGAATCTTAGCCACAGAAAACATTTAGAACTAATAGAAAAGGAAGTTGTAGGACCTTTTTGAACCAGGCTCCACAGGGCTGGTATTTCACTGTCACAGGTAATAAGAGAGAACTTGTGATATCTAGAAAGAACAGGTATGTTTAATAAAGGAAGTGGAAAAATACTCAGTTCTTCCTAGAAAGATTCAACACACTGGTAGAAAAAGAGCATGATTCAATCACAATAAAGTGCTCCCAATATACATGTGTGTGTCTGTGTGGTTTGGCACGAATTATTGCACATCTTTTCAAAATAAGTACTCTAGATCTAGAAAATAATCTCCATTTATTTATAATTCTAAATCAACAGATTATTTATCTTCCATATAAATCAAGGTGATTCCACAGAATACCAAGATGCAAATATCTATGTTTTTTTACTTCTATCATTAACTTCTTAATTTTATTTCCTGGATTATAAATATAATATTCAAACATTTATTTGACTTATGGTAGTATCTCCCCCTGTGAGGTGCTTATATTTCTATGGGTTTTACTTTAGAATTTAACTTGGATTTTGTCCATTTTTGTGAGGAATTTTTAATAGGATGATTTTATTTTTACAGACATGTTAAATATTAATCCAACCAGCACATAGTTTATGTTATCCCAAAATAGAACTTCCTGAAGGAAACTACTGCAGTTTCTTCTGAGAGCATATTTTTTTCTGACTTCTCCCAGTCAGGAAGAAAATTTCAAGTGAACAGATTTTAAGAAAGTTGCCCTTATTCATAATATTTTCTTTTCCTTGTCTTGCCTTCTGTTTTTGTCCATCCTGAATAGCTATGGATCTATTGACTAATATTGCTACCATTTTTTTAATTCCTCCATGTGGGCAGGAAAGCTGGTTTGTAGTTAGGAAAAATTATCTGCTTCCCTTTTGTGTCGTCTTCATACCATCGTGGTGGGGCAGTGGGCTCTTGGCTGCATCTCTAGAAGAAAGCAGGGCAGTACCCAAGTGGCTGCAGAAGAGCCCTCAGGAGCAGAGGCATGGCAGAGGCAGCCCTTGCTTTATAAAACCCCATGGCAAGCCAGGAATTCTCTCAGACTGCAGCTGGAGAACCCCTGCTAGAGAAAGCAGCTGTAGAGGACGAGGCTGACACTCCAGCAGGAAGGAATCAGAAACATCACTGAATATCACATTAACAAGAACTAAGGGGTGCACAGAAGAGCAGCAAAGTGTCAAATATCTAGAGACGTCCTAAAAGTGGCTGAAGGACCCCTGAGGGACAGGAGAAGAGGCCTGGAGCTTGGAAGCAGCAGGGGGAAATGAGGGCACTTGATGCCCCCTTTGGGACTGGGAAAGAGACCCAGACACTGCCTTCAGCATCCATGCAGAGAAGGGATGCCACAGGCAGTGCTGGCTCTCTGCTGGCTCAGGACAAGTGCTGGGGCTGCTCATGGCACCCAGCAGCCTTACAGGTGGTGCCCTTTCACACGATGCTGCTGCTTGCCATCCACTCACAGCTCCTGACTGAGGGATTACTACAGGCTCACCTCAAAGCAGAGAGTGCACCTGCATTGAAATGTTCATCCTTTGTCTCCTGGTCAGTGTCAGGCTCTGGTAGAGCTGAGTTCTGAGGGATGGCTCCCACCTGGGAGCAACACTGTGGTTGGGACTCAGCAGCTGCTCCATCCCTTCTGCTGCCAAACCTCCAGCCCATCCAACCATGGCTGTGTTGCACTGTAATGTGGGGGGCTCGAAATCTTTCCTTCCTTGTGGCTTCTGCTTCTCATGTGTCCCACCAAAAATCAAACTAAAATCACCATAAAACCCATCCTACAGTGAGGAATTCTTCCTCCCTTTAGGGTGCACCTCTCCTGCTGGAGAAGATAGTCCAAATATGTGTAGTAGCAGATAACATTAAAGGGATATAATACCCTGTAATTTTGCAACCTTAGTTTTGTAGACTAAATCTGAATGTTGTCAGATGCAGTGTATTTTTTGTGAACCTGCTACATATAAATATGGAGCCAGTAATTTAGAGAGCAGAGTAGAAGTTTAGCAGTGCAGGGAAACACACATAACTGACACCTGCTTTATACAAACCTCACACTCTGTGTACAGACAAAGTTACAAAGGAGGCATTTGTTGAGATCTTTGTTTTTATTACATAAACACTTGGACAGGAGAAAAACCTGCCTTGATAGGCTGATTTGGAAATATTTTTAAATATCCTGCAGGCATGTAAATTTTGGAAACTCCACAGCAAACAGTGGCTTCCGTACTAAACACACAGGAATTGCTGTGTTTAAAAAATATGGAGGCTGTGATACAAATCAACCTGTGTCAGGAAGCTAAAAGTTAGGATGGAGCTAAAGTCTCCATCTCAGCTTAGGTCCTGGTTGCTCAACACAATGCAGAGCACAACCCACACTACATCAGTTGCCTAACAGTGGATTTCCCCTCATGTGTTTCTTGCTACCATGAGGGTTTGTGCCCTAAATTCAAAACTATATAAGCAGCTATTTCTGTGTTTATGTCTGTAAAATTTATCCCAATATTAAAGTGGAAATATAGTTCGGTGGTAATATGCATGGAGACATGTCCTGTTAAGGTGGAATGTGAGTCATTTCTTAGAGCAACCAATTCAACATCTTTGAACTTTTGTAAACAGATGCTTGAAGACACCATGGAGCTGCTGTGGCTGAAATCCTACTGTAAATATTGTTTTCTCACTGGAGAACATTGCTAGGTTTGCAGTTACAGCTAAGATGTTACTTGGCAATAAAATCGTGATCTGAATTACACTCCAATGTCATTATATCATCTGCAACATCTGTAGTCAGGATATATTTGGCATTTCAAGGTTGGGAGGAGGGAGAAAGCATCCTCAATAACACAGCAGTGCTGGTGCTTGGGAAGAGCCATGAGGGAATTATGTTGCCTCCAAACACAATGCTGCTTTCAAATGCTTATTGTGTGGTGGGGAATGGCCTCTGGAAACTATTATTTTAGAAACAACAACACAAAACATCCCTGTTTTGGGGAAACTTAGGAGAGTAATTGCAGGATCCATGGAGAAGCACGAATAGCAAGTCATAGTGATACTGCTGAATGCAAGGGAGCAATGGTTTCAGCTGATGCACAGCAAGCAGACAAGGCTTCAGAGGGCCCTCAGGACAGAACAGGGATCATCTGTGCAGGAGGGTAGCTGTAGAAGAGGTTGTGCCTATATTAGGCTAAAACAAAAGCCCCATTCATCTTTTGGTATTCTGCCTCTGCACAAGCTGCTTGCTCCTGTCCTATGTCCGAATCAAAGGAACTAAAAGCCCGGTCCTGTTCCTTTGGATTTATTGCTGCAGTGGGATTCCTTCCTCCTGCAGTCAGAGATAAGATTTTATTTTTGCTTGAGGCTCTTAGATCATAAGGCTGGCTTTGTGCTCATCATTCTGTGTCATTCATGCCTGTTGCTCTCCCCATCCTAATGAATAAGAAGGAAAAGAGAGTGACTTGTAAGGCTAAACCCACCACCATGACCATTGCTCGTTAGTGACTGACATTAAGGTATATTGAGTTTCTCTCCTGACTACAGGAAAACAGTTATTATCATGCTGTTTACTTCATTTTCCTGATGTCTGCTTTGAGTGGCAGCTGCAATATATATATATTATAAGGCTCACTTCATTTCTGACCACTATTAGCAAAAGCAGAATAGCAGAGCATGTACAAAGAAAAAGGGGAAGGAATGAGCTGTCAGAGAGTGAAGATGAGAGACTCTTCTCGATCCTCAGCCACGCTGCTGTCAAGCAAGAGCCTGATATATTGCAGATTTTTAAAGAAATTCATCTCTAACCCTTGGGGTAGAACATCTCTACAAAGCAGCTTGAGTCACCTAATCCACATATGTTATTCTCTTGGTTTTCCAGGCATACCAGAATTAAAAGCATATTTTATACATATTTTCTACTGAGCCCATTTTTTTTCCCTTATAATGTTGCTTGGAAGATGCAAGCCTCCAAAGCTGAGAGAGCTGGCAAAACATACCTACAGAGGTGCAGGGATGTTACAGCATGAAGCAGAGAAAATGAGGCTCTGGCATAATACATAAGAGGGAAAATGAAGATGCTCCTTTCAATTAAGCATACTTTTCAAATTATATTTAATGTTTTGCTGCTGGGTAAAATAGCTTAATTACTTCTGATGGTTGTTGACAGCTGCAGAATTGAATTAATGGAGAACAGTCTGCTCTCTCAAAGATGCCCAGGTAAAAAGGAGATAAACAGTGATAGCTCTATTCTTCACAACTATACTTTTTAGCTGAAACATCAGGCTCTGGAGGATAAAGAAAAGCCAGCTTGTTAGTCATAAATGGATTACGAGGAAAGCTTTGTCACAAATTTTTTTCATGAGCAGCCATTAAGACTATCACCCTAGCCATGCAGCTTCAAGGACCTTGCCAATCCCAGCTACTTACAACAGGCTGTCTCCCAGTGTTCAGCTGAACAATATTCAGCCTTACCTGGCAAATAAAAGTTAGAGCAAAACTCTGAAGTAATTAAAATATTAAATGGGAAGAATAGCATAGGAGGAGGCAATACAGTTGACCTCTTCCTAAAGTGTAACCATCTTTATTTATATTATTTTGAGTAAGTGCTTCTCTAAGCCCTATACAGGAGAGGTCAGGTGTGGACAGGACACAGCTGGCTTGCTGCAAAGTGGATTTTCCTGAGTCACCTCTCTGGTAACTCAGTCACATTGCTTCCTTTCCACTCCCAGTTAATTCTCTTACTCTTCAAACACACCTAGAGAATATTAGTGATCTTCTCTCATGCTTCTTATTTTGGACTAAATTTTACCAAGCCAGTCCTGAAGCAAACAGCTGGTCCTTCACGTCGGTCTCTGCCAGCTGCTCCTGTCTGAGGGTCTCTTGCACTGTGGGGTCTGACAGCCCTCCTGTAATGAATTCAGCAGAGACCTGCTTATCTAAGAGCTGACATGCTGATCTGCTACTGCTCTGCAAAGGGGAAAGTGGCTGTTTAGTATCTGTGTCCTGCATCTCTCCTCTCCTCCAGACTGCAGAGTGTTTGACCATGCTCGTTACCTCCCCTGAAGTCAGGGCTGAGGTAATTCATGTGGCACAGAGGGAGCACATGCAGAGAAGGTGATCTGACTGCTGCACTTGGGGTTACTCCATCACACACCTCTGCCACCTGCACTGACCAGCCCTTTAGGGAGGGGCACTCTGTGACACTGCTGCGAGGGACAGAGCTGCCTGCCTCGTGGGGAGGTGCCAGCAGCAGAGCACTGCTGGGCAGCCCCACTGTCTGTGAGCAATCTTGGGGAAGATTTGGTGTGAAGTTGCTGCCAGTCACTCACTACAACAGGGTCTTGGCAGCTCTGCCCACAGAGATGCAGCTGGGGGCAGAGACCTGCACTGTTTCCTTTATAATCAACAGTCTTGATGGCTGTCAGCATGAAGGAAGTCACAGAAACCAGAACAGGCATGGTTTTTTTTTTCATTCATGCACGTGTGTACATGGTATTTGCATATTTCTTTCAATTTAGGGAGCTTAGTATCTTTAATGAGACCAACTTTACTACAAACTAGTGGTGTTCTTAATCAGAGAAGAACTGTGGTTTTTAACCTTATGTTCCTTTATACTTACCACATTCCCTTGTTCTGACACCACAGCAAATTAAAAATAAGAAGATGGAAGTAGGTATTTGAAATGCATTACCTTGTGTGTATCTTCTTCTCTGCAATTTTTCAAAAGTATCACTCTGAAGGTACACGGGGCAGCCAATGAACTGAACAGCTGCTTAAAGTAGGATTTAATGTTCGTGAGATTGTCAGAAACAGGCAGTGGCTCATAATGAAAAGACTCAGATTTTGAACTGCATTGCAATCAGATGAATGGCCTCAAGTGAAAAACAGGGCTGTGAAGCTATTCAGTGTTGAGGGTGGCCTAAGTTCTGTGTTCCTATAGATAGTTCTATAATTACTACACATTCTTAAGACTAGCTCTAGTAACATAAGTAATGATCTGCTAGCTTTTCTGAATCAAATATCCAGAATAACTGAATTAAAGCTGGATTTCTATCTTCCATGTGTATTATATATTTTTTAAAGAATTGTATTGACGAGAGCTCAGTAATTTTATAATTACTATCTCTAGTGAGCATATTTCTGTTAATAGGATTTCATTTTCTCAGATTCATTCAACGTCTTCAAAGTATGAGTGTCTTTCTCATATTTTAATTCTATAAATGGACTGCCAGTCTCTCAGCATGCTCAATATTTTTAATTTTCAAATAAAGCCCAATAGATTACATTGTACTGAGCCTCTTTCCTGCTAATATAAGTATGTAAGTATTTCTTTCTGCACGAAGATTTGTTTGAGAGATTTCATGTTTGGTAAATAGTCTTAGGGCCTTTGAAATCCATTCCCTTCATGACAAAACAGAAATGTAATATTACAGTTATACACACATATAAAATTAAGCAATATATGTAGGAAATACTGCACATTCAAAGATATGTTAAACTTCAGTGTTATTGACAGCAACATTTTTCAATTGTTGCCCCAGAAATCTTGAGAGAGTTTGCTGATGGGCAGCACACAGGAAGAAGAGAAGGAGCATGTTTTTCTCTTTAGGATGCCTTGGAGTATCACTAACTGGCTGGACATCAGCAAATGTGGGGTCAGGGCAAGGCAATGCCAGCCCAAGGCTGGGACAAGGAAAAGGCTCCCCTCGGCCTCTGACCTCTGGCTGTGCCAAAGGGGGCAGGACAGGAGGTACCAGTGGGTGGCAACAACTACTGGTGGGTCTCAAGGGTCAACAACAGCATAGACTCCAGCAGAGTGCATTTTTCTCTAACCCAGTAAGTTTTCATGATCTGGAGACCTCACTATTATGATGCAATTTTCATTGATAGTCCTTTTTTCCCCCAAGTCATTTACTTTACTGGCAGAATGATTTTTCCCTCTGCTGGCAGAAGATGACTTACTCAGAGATATGGCAACATGACCTGCATTAAGAGAGTTTTTGAGCAACCCTCTTCATAGCAATCATTTTCACTCTGAGCTCTTATCACTCCTAAAATTCACCTGCACTTCCACTACTATCTATTTTGCCAGTGGATCTGAGTTAGGACTCGAGATTTTTGGGCCATCTCTGTCAAGAGCAGAGCAGCAGGAGGTCTTGCACACCTCAGGGCTGGATGTCCCTGTGCAGCCACCTGTCCACAGCAGCTGCAGAGACAAACCTTGGGAGCTCAGCTCTGAAATCAGTAAACTCATCAAGTGAAGCTCTCTGATTTGGGCTATGGATCTCAGTGCTTGCTTTGTTAGGTGATGGACTGTATTGCCAATATCTGGGACCCCAGCACTGAAGGTGCTTTGGCTGAAAGATGGGGTCTATTATTTAATGTTTATTGCTTAATGTATTGCTTTGGAGAGCTGCACTTGCATTTTCTGCACTGTCTTGTGCTTTGGTGGGCTTCATGTCTGTTCAAGGTTGGGGGTTCTGTAAGATTACATCTGTAGATAAACCTAAAGAAGTAAGTATGCATTCTTCTTCCCTTTGCACACACTGTTTTTGAACTTTTCTCCCTTCAGCCTGTCAGGCAGGGCAATCAAGAATCCAGTTTTACCATCTCATTTGATTGTATTCAGTTTGCAAATGTGTCTGTGCATTCACAGCAGCAGCCAGTGAAGGCCAGTATATAATGAAAAACAGCTGTCTCTGGATCAGCCCCCTCCTGGTGTCTGAAGCGGTCAAACATCTACTGGTGTTTTTCTGGAGGTAGACTCGAGGAGCCAAGAAGAGGCAGGATGTATTTCAGGGCAGCATTTCTTTCTGTTTTCCAGGACTTTCAGCCCTTGTGGAATCCCCCAGGTCAGAAGGCTCACTTCAGTACAGACAGTGCATAAGAAAATGCAGAACTGATAACATCAACAGCAGTGTGGAGGAACAAGCAAGCCAGGCCATATATATTGTCTTTGCTCCTGCTCTAGCAGACAGTGCCACTGCTCTTCAGGAGCTCCTTAGGAGTGCAAAGCCCACAAGGAGTAGCACTACTCTGCTTCCAAAGTTCCCTGCCCAGTGTGTCTCTGATGGCTGTACTCTTTGGCATGTGGATGTGTGTCTTCACCTCGCTCCAGAAATGGTGGGAGCTGGAGGCAGAAGGCTGTGTTACCAAAGACCTGCTGAGTCTAATGAGCTGTGTAATCAAGCATCTGGAATCCCATGCTCAGTGTGTCATTTTAAACAGAATTTGGTATGCTGTAGGAAAACATCACAGAAAGCTCCTCCCATGAAGAAACAGACACATGGATGATCCCCCTTTCCCCTCCCCGTGGGACCAGTCCCCAGTCAAATCCCAGTTCTCCACCCAGCTCCTCCCTGAGTGGCTATTCACGTTCTTGATTGTTCCTCATGAACATTTTATCTCACTACACCGACTTCCTAGTATTTTTGCAAGCATCTTTCCATTCCAGTATCCTCTTTCCAGGCATCAGTTTTGGGTGTATGGTCCTGAAATGGACTTTTCTGTGGAAGTGGTGAGCCCATCTGTGCTCTTCAGGTATTTCTGTTCCTTGCTTAGTGGCTCTGTGAGCTGGCACTGTTGACAATGCTGGGACCAGTGGCTTTGCTAAGTCTAAACCTTTATTCCAGAGTGCTCCTGCCCCTTATTTTGCAATGTCAGAATGCAGTTTCAGCTGTGTCCAAGTCCAAAGTGCTTTTTCTGCAATAGCCAGTCCCAACAGCAGCAGATGACACTGCAAAGTGTCAGCACGCTGAGCAGAAAAGCAAAGTACAGCCACGGCTGTGCACACAGTACCTTGCTGCTTTCACATCTCTCCTGCCTGCTTTCTGAGTCACAGCACTCTGCTTCAGTGGAAATAAAAAGCACTAACAGTAGCCCAGCCAGCAGAGGCAGGTTGGCTGCAGCACAGCGCCTGTTCTCGGCACTGCCTCATGGACCTACAAAAGCAAGGATCAACCAGGCAAGCTCCAGCTGCAGATATTTCACCCTTATCAATGAAGGGCAAAGCAAGAAGCACTTTATTTAATTTTCCAGATGCAGGGATTAATTAGAAGTTTGCAAAGTACTTTGCCTGATCCAATGGAGTACTCCACAGATGGAGACTAAGGAAGTGGAATAAATAAAACACGCCAAGTAATTTTTCTTAAACAGGGTCTCTTCTCTGATCACACCACTCCTTTACACTGATTGTCTGCTTGGCAAGGCAAGCACATTCTTCTCTCACATGCTTTGCACTCACTTTGTCCCTCCTGCTAAGCACGTGGTGCAGACAGCAAACCATAAACCATCCTGTGTCTGGTGGAACTCAGATGCCTCAGCCTAGTGACTGGTGCAGAAAATGGAATGAGCACCTTGTGGCTCACAGGCAAATGGGGTCAGCAAGCTGCTGATTCACTGTCTTTGAAAGGCAGAACACTGTGGCTGCCTGCTGGGAAAGAGCAGACATAATTGCAGGAAGTCAACTAATTCATGCAAAATGAAGCTAATCATTAATGGTGGGGTACACAGCCACTCTTCTGCAGTGCTGAACAATTACTTTTAAGTCATGTTTCAAGGCTAACATGGAACAAGATGTGTGGTTGAGTAGCTGGAGCAGAAAGAATCTCACTGGGTGAACTGATTTCCATTCCCTTGCTTGTCCCTACTTCTTCAGCTGAGGCAAGTCTCCCTGCTCAGACTGTCAGGATAGTGTCAGTGGTTACTGAGAAGTATGTTGATATTAAAAGCAAAAATTCAAAGGATCAAATTTGCCTGGTGTTCCTGCTCACTAGATATTACTGCAGTTCAACTGCTCTGTACCTGTGTTTGTCCCAGAGAGTAAGAAACACAAAGACCTTACTCTAAAGAGGGACACTACCACCCTGATCACAGTTGCAGTCAATCTGTTCTTGTTATAAGTAATGAAGATGCAGAAAAACATGAAAGATCTACCTGAAAGGTGAGAGATCCAGAGTATGAGCTAGCATTGCCCCCACACATTTCAGTTCTGCTTCATCTCATACTTCACTTCTTTAATTGTTGCAAGCACAGTTCTGTGTGGAGTGCTGCTGCATAGGAAAGATGTTTCCTTCTGACTAATTCCCATTTCCCAGCAATAGTGTTCAGAGGAAGAGCTTGGAAAAAGAAGTCAGCAAAGACCAAAGCAATCCTGGCCATAGCAGGTTCTCAGTGAGGGAGCAGTGAATGACAGAGAGGATCACAAACATAAAGAGGGATAAGGTTTGGACACTCACACAAAGAGGAAAACCTTGTATCTCATCTCAGTCTCTCAACATCCTATAAGCAGATCAGTTCCCCATATGTGTTTGTGCCTGTGTATGATGTTTCATTCACATTCAGCTTGGGATTTAAGGGGTCTTCTGTCTTCTTTCATGGGAAAAAAATCCAAAAATTAAAGCTTCACTTGGCACTTGCATTAGCAAGCACCTGGCACAAACACAACAAATATGCTGAAAGACATTGAGATTTAAGTCATCATAGGTAGGACATAACATTGCCTTTCTGCTGGGTGCCTTGCTTATAAAACCACAAAAATACTTCCTGGAGAATAAATTATCTAGCCAATTTCCTCTGTTTTCCTGTTTGTAAATTGCTTCTAAGTAGCTCATGTTTCTCTTGAATGCACTTTTGGTAAATACATCAGGCTATGGACAAGCAGTTTATTGTGACTGCTCAGTGTTTGTGACTCAAGCTGGTTTCAATCATTTAAATTTTATACAAAAGCTATTTCTATTTTCTGGATGGATAAAAGTACCACAGAGCCTGGCTTCTGATGTGAAAAATAATTCCTAGAAGTGCCACGTTTGTGTGTGGCTGCTTAATAATTTTCATTTAAAAAAATTTCTTCCATAAAATAACTCTGTCTTAAGGAGCCCAGTGACCCCAGATTAAAGGCTGTGCAAGCTCCAGTAAAGAGTAGACGAAACTCCCTTGGAGATTCTTTATCACCAAATCTGCACATTGATCTTCATGGCCTCTTTGGAGTAACTTCAGTGCTCTGTGTAGCTCCAGGAGCCTCAGTCCAAAACATGAATGACACCAGGCTAGAACAAACTGAAGGCTGGGACACAGGCCACACATCTCTGGGTGTGGAAAGAGAGTGGGGAGGATATGATTCCCATGAAGATGGCTAAACCAGATCTTTCACATTCACAGACTATTCCTACTGGGAACCTTTACTGTGCTATTTGGAAAGGATCTTGCAAAGCAGCCACTGCTTTCATTCAGACCTGACCCATGCAGGCTCACAGCAGAGTCTCTCTAGAGTTCATCTCCCAGGTGTTTACAGAAGAGATCAGTAAGGGTGTCCTCAGCTCTCCCCTGCAGAGTTTGTTTTCTCTTCTTTACCTTTCTAAGCAGACAAAGCAACAGCTTCAGCTGCCCCAAGGTGCCTGTGGACTCAGTGCTCTCACAGAAGATGTTGAATGGGGCTCCTTCAGGCAGACCATGGTTGAATAGGAAGACCACAAACGATCCCTTTAAAATGTATCATGTGTGATGCAGGTGCCCTTTTGCCGTACAGCTCAACCTCCTCCACAAACATCAGACAGGCATTACAGAACAAGAAGAGCCTGCTAATTAGGAGACTCGGCAGGTGCAGGTGCTCCTGTAGCTGCCCTTGCTGACCTGGCCCATTCACACACACAGCACATTTAACATCACAGACCTGAGCTGCCCCAGCAAGAAGTGCCAGGTCCTTATCCACTGTTATCCAGTGATGTGCCTGCTCCCTTATCCTACAGGGCACTTAGGACAGCACTGCAATGTGGAACTTGGGGCTCTCAACCAGCCATGTGGGGTACAAGATTTTCTCTGGTACTTATGTGAGAGGAGGTGTAACCATAGCAGTTGGATATAAACTGATATAAGCTTCAGATTCTCACCAGAGGCACCCAGAGGTTTCAGTGATATTTTAGCAATAAACATCTGAGATGTTGAAATTTTTGCTATTTGCTATACGTAACTGTTTGGAAAGCAAATTTTTATAATGTTGAAAAACACGCAAGTTCTAACAATGTCTAATCCAGTCATCCCCAAAACTTGTTAAACACAGTAACCAATGTCCAAGAATATTTTAGCCAGAATGTAAGACTATTCCTTTGAATAAAAACTGAAGTGGCTTTATTGGTATTCGTTAAGCCACTCAGCTGCATTCCACAAACATTTGTGTTTACCAGAATGCTTGTAAAAAGGAAAAAATGTTGTAAATATTCAAGTGAATGTGGATTTATACAAAAATTTTTGCCTTCAGAATATTGAAGTAGCTGCCTTAAAATGTCTCCCTTGATTTAGAAGGGATCTGCTGAGGAAATAAAAATACTGTATAACTCTAATCATCAGTGGTAAAAAAAATCTAAATAACCCCATTGCCTTTGGTGTACTTATTCTGGATTTATAGACATCTGCTGAAACCAGATCCAAGCTTTTATTTTTACAAGCCTCTGGTTTTTTTATCTAGAATGGCTTTCAGAGAAAACACTTTGAATCAAGTTCTGTTGTGTTTGTTTGTTCTGTGCTTTATAAAACTGTTGAGAATTATTTAATCTGTACATGATCATGGGATTGAAGATAATGTAATAGTAAGACTTACTAAAATCGCATCAAAGAAAATTATGTTATACTGTGAAGTCAGGAAAAAATGTTACTTTATCTCAGAAAATGTGTCATTTTCAGTGAAGTTTGCCAGAATGACAAGTATGGACTGATGTGGTGTGTGAACTTGCATTATTTGCAGCCTCAGCACTCATTCCTGCACTTTTTCTATGGGTCCTATGGTCACTCTATAGCCACTGGCCTCTGGGTCACCCTACTTTCACCCACTGTGATCCCTTCCAGCCTGGGTCAGCTGTCTGGAAACCTTACATCTTCCAGGAGCTGTAGCTGCAGGACATCTCAGCATTGCTGACTTCCTCAAAAAATGGAGACATATTTTCTAGCCTTTAAGGTATGAAACAAAGATGTCAAAATCTCTGCAAGGCATGCTTCTTCCAGTGGGAAAAAAAAACCCTACCCAAGAGAGCAGAGAGCCACAGAAACTATTGCACTTCTTGGTGTTATAACTAGTCACCCTTCCTTGCAAGGAATCAGCAGTCCAAAAAGCTCTGGGAGAATAAACTCAAACTCTCAGTGAGTGACCTGGCGTAGATGAGGTTCCCTCAACTGATCCAAACTGCTGGGGAACAGCAGAAGAGCTCTTGGAAATGGGAGTGCAGACCAGGAATCCTTGGGAGAAAGTTGTGTCCATTTCCTTAATGAAATAACAGGCCAAATGTTCCCAGCACTATCAGCATCTGTCTGAAATGCTTGTTCCACAGAAAATTTTAAAATTTCTTAGGATGGATTTTCTTGATTTGCAATAAAGTTTTTCATTCTGGCAGAGCTTCTTATTAAATATGTATCTCAGTTTGAATCAAAATATTCATTTAACAAGCAATTCTGAAAAACAACACCCATGATTTATTCCTTTTCCCAAATTTCCTTACTCTTTTGTCTGACCACAGACAATATGGTCAATGTTATGCCTCTGCTCCATTACCAGTTCTGTTGTGTCTCTTTGTGATAATGGTATCACAATGTGAAGAAGGGATTACAGAGCAGATTCTGAGATTTTGGCATGAGACACCTTCAAGTGACTTTACAGCACTTTGAGGAAAATAGCTGATGAGCCTGGCTGCAATGAGCAGGTTTTCTTCTGGTGACAGACTACAGATTCTGGCTTCCCCCATGAGAACTGAGAGCACTTGGACATGAAGTGTACAAAATTTCCACAAGTGTTAAATTTTCTTATCTTTACAGGGCAGGATACTTGTCTGCAGGCTGAGGTGTAACATTTAACCCAGACTTCTTTTCTGGAAAAGCAGGAAAGAGGAACTGTAGAGGGAAATCTGCAAGAATTATCTTGTTCAAACACCGGGAGGAAAATAATTGCTGAAACAGTCATCTTCAGAGAGCTGCAACATGTGCCTAGCTGTAGCTGGTCAGATGTACTCTCTGGTCCATGAAGATTCCAAATCCAGAGATCACCTTCTACATTTTTGGTGTGTTGATCACCAAGGGAGATGCTGAAGAAATGAATTCTCTGATCCTGAAGGCCAGGAGCCAGAATAAATTGCTGCACTATGTTTTTCACCTGGCCACTGTTAAAACAGCCTGGATCGAGTTGGACCTAAATTATCTATCTGTCTTTCCTGCACTGGTCACTGACCTTGCTTTTGAAAAGACAATAAGGGTGGAGAGTCAGTCACCACAGCAAGAGAAAGCTACAAAACAGAACTCTGCAATAATTCTTTTCCCTGAGCTAAAGATTTTCAGTCCCTTTATCAAAGTACTTGCAATTCTCATTTGAAAGTCATGGAAATAATAATTAATACTGAGTAAAAATAATTAGATATATTTAATCAAAAGTTAGAAAATGTGGTAAACAGCCATTGGCAGTTTCTGATTACCTAACTGTGCCAGAAAAGGCAGCTAACAAAGCACAGTTACCATTCCAGATTTCACATTCCCAAGTGAAAACTGTGGCCAGTACAAAATGGGTCAATGAATAGTACATGATGAAGTTTCTTTGGAGAACTTTTAAATCAGGTCCTGTGGCATGTGACTGCATCTAGGTATTCTTTAGTGGCCAGGACAGGCTGTCAGTCAGGAGGTTAAGAAAAAAGTCCTGCTCTTAACCTCAAGCCATTAACACTTGTTAGATGAACTGAATCATGAGGGTTGGCTGTGCTTCGGTGAGCTGTAAACAAAACCCCTTGTGTAAATATTCACTCAGATAAGAAGTAAATTCACTGCCACTGCAGTTCTGCCATTTCCACCCACTCACATGTGCTAGAGCCACTGCATTTAAGGGTCACCTAAAATGAATATTAAACTTGAAAATAGGTGCCATTCCACAGACAACAAGCAGTCACCTTTGTAAAGGTATTGTTCTGCCTGACCAAAGATTTGGTGAAAACCAGGCAAATTTTATAGTATGTCACAGCATGGGAACCAGCAATCTTTGAACATGGCAAGTTACAAAGAGTTCCTCTGTCTGGGAACAGTGCTCAGCAAACCAGTCCTACCCATACTTGCCACCACAGTGTCTGTGCACATGGCCTCCACGGGCAGATCCTGCTGGGAAGTCTATGCAAGACAACCAATGAAGCAACAAAAGATGTTTCTCATGAGAGAACAGAAATTATCTGTTTTGCTGGCAGTCAGCTATTTCTGACAGAAATCCTGGTAGGACCTAAAGAGAGAGACGATGCTTTTCAGCACCTCTGGGAAGAAGTCTGCATGGAAGGAACCCCAAAGATAGATATAAGACTGTTCTTACAAATTAAAAGCATTGTTCCAAACACCTCAATACCTTTTTTACTTGTTAAACAATGCCTAAGAATTACCAACAGTACTGGGAAGGGGAAAGCATCCCATCCTGCAACCTGTCAGCTGCACTCTGTATATGCTAGGAGGAATAGTTTGGGATCAAGAGCTGTTGATCTGCTCTCCACACATTAAATGCTCTGCTCCTTTTACACATTAAATGTTTTGATTTCCTAATTGAGTCAGGAATTATATGGCTGTCTACTAAGGCATGGGACTTTGTCTTTGAATTTCCTTCTTCTCATTTTTAACAGTATCTTGAACAACTCTTGCTTTCGATGGGAAAAATAACTTACTGGCAAATTTTAGGAAGAAAGACTGAAAGTTAAAAAAAAATCCAAACAAATAACCACCTACATTTATATATTTCTGCTAGTTATTTTCATTACCATAATAAAAAAGGATAGGAAAAGAAGGAAGAAATGTCTGGCTTAATCTAAGCTCTCCACTTACATCATATCAAGGTTAATCAAAAGATCTCAGTAGGGATTCCTTCTTCAGTCTGCCCTTATTACCATTTTAGGGTTACACTGCAGGAGTTCTGCTGTGTTTTTCATCCTTTCTCAGAGGCAGCAGTTTTTTCTGTCTCTATGTACAGTACCACTTAATAGATTAAGGATGTAGGGAATTTCCTGGTATGTAAACAGAATAATGTAATAGAGAGAGTAGATCATTACTTCTAACACATTTCCACTAAATGCATCTCAATTCTTACACCATTTTGATTTCACTCACAATTTCCTGTCTGCTAATTCCTGATTATGTCAGGATTATGTCCTTTTCCATTTCATTATTTTCTCCTATTTCTTTCACTTTTCCTTTGACCCTTCTTTCCCACTTAACTCCTTTGTATTTCAGTTGTATGCAATGACCTTTTTCTGCCCCTAGTTCCTTTTATTCCATTCTCCTTTATTAGCTTTTTCCTCTGTTTCTTCATGTTGTCCTCCTCTTTGTCCTCACATCCTTCACTTTTAGCAAATCGCCACATTGGCGTGAATTACTGGGGAACATTAGAGACTGAATTTATCAACAATCAGGTCTATGAACGAAAGCCAGTTTTTATTCAGGAAAAAAAGAAAAGCAAAAAAGTTAGAAAAGAGAAAATTATTTGAATACTGGAAGTCAGCTTAAGAGTCAAGGTAATAGGCTCTACTTTGGCTCTGCTGCAGGCTTGATGAGTGACCTTGAGCAAATTACACAACCTACATGTGCCAGGATGAGCAATTTACCTACCTGCTAAAATTACCATAACAATATTTCTGTCTTAGGAGTGCTGCAAAGTTTAATTAAGCTTGGTAAGCACTCAAACATTCTTCATTTAGTAAAATTACCCTCATTATGCATTAACACACCATGACATTTTTCAGGCAGTAGGTGTCTTATCTTCTCTGTTCTAGACTTGAATATGACAGTATCCTTCAGCTACATTTTGCCAATAATTAAATTATTTTGGGAAATATATTAATTAGAGCTGGAATTATAGCAATTTCTTGAAATCTCTAAAATACCTTTGAATATCACAAAACCCCTGTACAGGCATGCAGCTTCAGAATTCACCCATCTCTTCTCCATAACACAAATTCCTCAGCTGACTGCATACATCTGCCTTCAATCCACCTTTCCTTAGCACAGGACATGCCTCTCCAAGAGGCTCAGGTGTTACTTAATTGCTGACACCAATAAATTTGGTGACTCCATGTGGAAAAGGCTTGTCCCACATAACTTCTCCAAAAATTCCACTGAACATGATGGGATGCTTCAGCCTCCATGGCATACCTGTGCCACTTTTTTTATGATGGAGTTTCACCCCAGGTGCAAGACAGCAGCCAGCAGCCTGCCACTCTCACTACAGAGGGCATGACAGACAGCAGGTCACGGGGCTGGGTCACCCAGACTGTGGTGCCTTAGGGCTTTTGTGCCATCCAGGCAGCAGGGCCACAGGACTGTGTCACCCAGGCTGTCCGGTGTGGCCAGAAGCTCTCTGGCTCTGTGTAGCTGTTTCACCAGTAATATTATAATATTATAATATTATAATATTATAATATTATAATATTATAATATTATAATATTATAATATTATAATATTATAATATTATAATAAACTTTAGTTTCATGTGAGAGTCAGGATAGAGGAAGCACTTTGAAATTAGGCTTGATTTCCACACTTTGTCTTATATAAGCACCTATTCACTGTAATTCAACCACACACATCAGAGAGAGGACTAGATTTTAACATGGTTTTGCACAAGGGTTTACCAAAAAGAAATCCAGTAAAATGTTTTTATCAAAAGTGGATACACTTCTTTTGATTTATTTCTGATACAAATGCAGACTGACATTTTTTTCGTAACTAAACCACACCCCTGAAGATATTTCCAAGTTACTTTTTTCTGCAAAGATCGGGATAACATTTCATTTCTGAGGCTCTTGGCTGACACGGCTTTCTTACAAAATCCCTCCTCCCTGAAAAGGGAAGCTAAAGCCTACTTCTATGCATCTCAAAGGGAAATTCAGTACCTTTTTGTCTGGCTGTTTATCATTTCTTGCAAATACTCAAATCTATTTCCTTTGGAAAAGTTTGTCTTTGTATGACAGGCATACAAATAGGTTTTATTATAGTACTCTATTCACTGCTGCAGCTTAGCCTGGAGATAAAAAGGAATTCATTTTCTAGATTTTTCCCAAATGTCAACTCTATATTATCAGAGTTCTTAACTCAAGAAGAATGGGCAAATGAAAAGAATTATGAACCAATATATTATATCTGACTTCACGTTAGTGACCAAGAGCCTGAATTTACCCCCCAGTGAACTGAATCAAAGTAGAATCAGGACTGCAAGATTAGGCAGAAAAGCACCGAGTCATCTGAATTTCAATAATAGTAACTTAGATCCTGCAATCTTTTAAATATTAATGGTGAACTCTGCTCACTGACATAACCATACTGCTGTGTATGGTTTACTGTTCTGTAAAGGTCAGAAAAATTGGATTTTCTTTTCCCTCCTATTTTTTTCCTTTAGCAATCTTTGACATATATAGCCAACATGCTTTTAAGAAAACAAGCTAAACCAAAAAATTACCTTTATCGCACTAGGATATTTCTACCCTTGCAAAGCAAAGCAGCTTCTTATGACAGTAAGGAATCTGTAGATAATGATCTCCTGATTGCTCTCTTTCCTATTGTTTTTTGCTGAGACTTGAAGGAAAACAGTCCGTGCAGGAGCCTCTTCAGACAGGATTGCTGTAACTGCTTTTGCCACCTTAGCCATTACCTGTCAACATGTGATTTGGTTTTTTAGGACTATTTTTCAGCCCTATAGAATTAGGACCAGATCCCAGCTGACTGCTTATTTCATGGAGGGTAGCCATGATGGCCTCTCCTATCCTATCCCTACCCAGTAGGTGTTCCCGCTATGGGAAACTTATCCCCACTTTCCAAATTTTCCAAATTTCTCTTTGCAGTAGTTTGCCCACAGCTCAAAGTACTTCTTCAAATTGTGCTGACTGGGAGGTATTCCAACAGTATGATTTGTGGCACCAGAGTTGTTTAGATGTGTCAGCAGCTGCAGAGGTTGTGCTGATTATCAGAGATAGATAGAAGATGGGTAGAAAGCTTCACATAGTCAATCAAAGTCAAGGTAAATATGCTCAGAAATGGAGTAGCAAAAATGAAGCAAAACCCCACTACCTGAGAATTCCTACTGCCTGCTTCTTCCCTCCCAGAAGAAGAGCTGGACTGAGGAAGTAAGAAGTGACTCCCGCCACAGTGAAGGCACACCATGTAGCTCGTGGCTCCAGGAGTGTGTTGATCCAGACATGGATTGGAAGATTATGCAGGCTGGACAGCTCACAGGCTCTGCTCTCAAAAGGAAGCACAACACTTGTTAAACAACTGTATGCATTGCTGTCTTTCAGCACAAAGGAGATATTAAATGGCACTCCCAGGAACCCACTTCTCTTCCTCTCACGACTGAGCTCCAGACAAATTGCTTCAACCAAAAGTACAAGCTTAGTGTAAATTTAATTGACTGTAATGGACAGGAAGTACAAAAGCCCTGGCCCTCACAGGGGACTTCAACCACCCCAACATTTGTTGAAAGGACAAAGCCAGCAGTCTGGAATGCATTCATGACAACTTCCTTCTCCAGCTGGTAGAGAAGCTGACAAGGAGAGGTGCTATGCTAGACCTTGTTCTCACAAACCAGGAGGTGCTAGTGGAGAACACGAAGCTCAAGGGCAGCCTTGGCTGCAGAGGCTGTGAAATGGGGGATCCTTAGATCCTTAGGATCCTTAGGATCCTTTGGAGTGCTCAGCAATCTCACTTCAGGAGAGAAGACTGTGGCATCTTCAGGGACCTACTTGTTAGAGGACCATGGGACAGAGCCACAGAGGGAACAGGGCCCTAGAAAGATGGTTAATATCCAAGGATATCCAAGGTTCACCTGCTCTAAGCCCAGGAGTGAGCTTCCCAACAAGGAGGCCTATGTGGATGAGGAAGGAGCTCCTGGACAAAGTGAAAACACAGAAAAGAAAACCTACAGAGGGTGGAAGTAAGAACAGGCAGCTTGGAAGGAACATAAAGAAATTGTCTGAGAAGTCAGGGATCAGGTTAGGAATACTAAATACCTGGTAGAAATAAATTTGGCCAGGGATGTCAAGCTTCTATAGGTATGTTGGCAATAAAATAAAAACTAAAGAAAATGTCTGTTTTTCATGTTCAGTGAGCTAGAAGTTTATCAAGTATTCTATGTTTTCTCACAAAGAATGCACAGAAATTTGTATTAAAATGCATTTTGTAGAGTTGTTTATGTTGCCCTTGTTACTGCATCATTAGAGCTAAAATAATTTTGGTTTTGTTGTGAGGAAGCAATGGAATTCTTACATGTTCTTTAAGCTATTTGTATCCTTTAGTTTCTCTTTCCTCTAAGGATTGGAAATTAGGAAGCAGTGCTCTCAGAGGTTCACAGGTATAGGTGGAAGTTGTCCCACACAGGCACTGTCCTATTTTGCAAGATCCTGATGCCATGGTAGCCCTGGAAAAAGGGCAGGAGTTGCCTCCACATACTTGGAGAGACAGATGGCTAAACAGGCTGAAAAAACCTGAGAAATCTCTCAGGCCTGCCCCCAAGAAACCTGAAATCCAGGCAACCTGAGAGTCTGAGTCATACTGATGATCTTTGTTTTCTTTTAGCTGTACTGAATGTGGTGAATAAGACAGTGCTTCTGGCTAAGAGTAGCATTTTCTGCTGAGTGCCTTTCTTTTATAAACCACCATTTGAGTCTGAAAAATGGAAATGCTTTGGACATGTGGCAATACTCCAGTAGAAGACTTTTATGCAAGCCTTTGAGTATTGCAAGCTGTGTGTATGTGGAGAAATGTGAGGCAGAGAAAGAGGCTTTTAAATATATTCTCCATCATTCTCACTCTTTATGAAGTCTAATTTGTAAAGGATCATTGAACTATAAGTCATCGCTATAACAAAGTTATGAAATTTTGATCTGGAAGAAACCATCCCTGAATAGCTTCAAGACTAATTTGTGGCTTTTAAATTTTTACTGATCATTAAAAATCTGGTTAACTTTTTTTCCCCCCAGAAAGTTCCACCATTTTTATCAGCTCTACTTCTGAGTAAAGTAAATGTCTCCACTATTTATTCTTAAGGCAGTGTTTGTGATGAAAACATAAACATATGGACTTAGATTCTACACTAAATGTAAAACTCCAGAAGTTAGGAATGATTTTGAAAGTTCAGTGAACCCTAATAGGCATTTTATTCTGCCCTGAGCTCTGCACAAAACCCAAGTACTAACCTGAATTTTGCATTTCAGTAGATGACAGTATCTAAAAGTGTCTAACTCCCTGTTGTGAATCCATCCAGCTAAGGACAGAAAATTTATAAAAAGCCCCTCACTGCACATGATAGAATCTATTTGCCTCATAATTGTAGTCCTGGTTCTATAAAGAGACCCCCAGCAGTTGCTAATTGCATCTAGAAACCTCATTACATTATACCAATTGGATTTTTAATTAGAAATGCAGATGGTAACTCATTTATTACTGTTGTAAGATCCAACTGGGAAAGAAATTTCAATCCGTTTTGGATGCATTCACCTTTTGGATGCTGGAAGAGAATGAGGAATTAGAATGGTAAAACTGTCTTTCAATAAAGATGTATTATTGCACCAAGGCTGAAGGTCACAAGAAGTAAAAAGAAAAAGCTTCTGTGAAGCCGGTTTCAGAAAAATAAAGAGCCCTACAAAGAGTTCTGCCGGGATATTCAGATGGGAAGTTGAAAAGTGAAAAGCTGGCCGGAATGATTTTGTGGAGTTATTAATATTCCCTTCTCCATTCTTTTGAATGGAGAGAATGAAGGTGAGCATCTCAGCCTACAGCTGAAATTCACTTTCCCACTGTACAGAAAAGACCACAATGCTCTTCTTTACACTGACAGCACTACAGAGCCCGTGAAGTCTGCAGTGCTGTGAGCTGATGTGCCCAGCACCAGCCCACATCCTGCTCCTCATCAGGGCCCAGCAGTCTCTTGATTACACCACAGATGAGGTTACAGTGTTGCACTTCAGGGACTGGTCATGACAACCCAGACATCAATTTTCTCTGTTTGCCTTGTCCTTTCAGACTAAACATTCTTCAGGAAAGCGGCTTTCACTTTCCATGTGTTTCCTCAGCCTGGAACAAAGCAGACCTTGACACAGACAGTAAGATCAACCACTACAGCATAGCTCTTCCCTCTGGAGGTTTAAGTGCTTCTCCCCCATTTTTGTTCAGCTGAGGCTTCTCATTTCATTTGTTTTGTTTAGAATAATTTGCTCTGTTTCTTCCACTTGTATGCCATCAGGAAAAAGAAGTGTTCTTTCACTGTAATGAAGTCACTTAAAAATAAAATGCCATTAGGTGGTGTCATCCTGAAGAGGTGAGCTCTATCAGCATTTTGGAGACTTGGTACAGCAGCTGAAGTGCTTCTGCTACAGACACATTTGTGCATGTGAATCTCTGTCAAGTGGTCCTAATAATAAGTCTTCTTGCCTGCAAATTGTGTGAGCACAGATCTAGCCTCAGATCAGAAAAGAGTAACACAGCAACAAGGACACAGATTCTCTTAAAGTCTTTCGTTACCCTTCAGGAAAGTGGAGCCTTTCCTCTTCTCACATTTTTTTCACAGTAATGCTACAATTTCTACTAAGAGTTTGGGTGTTTAAAAAGAATTAAAAGCTTTTACTTCAATTTATAATGTGAATTATTAGAATTACAGTTGTGCTTTCAGAAATACTTTTAATCTTTTACAAGTAAATGTCAGAGCCTGCAACACATTATTCTGGAAAAGTGAATGGTTGTCATGCTCTCTTTCTATGAAACCAGAAAATTAAATACAGGCACCAGATAAGGGGCTAATCCTGCTACAGCTGGAGAGAGAGCATTTTCTTTTCTCTTTGAGTAAGATGGGAGCAGGAATAGCCTTGCTGGCTTCCAAAGCCAGCATGCTGCTTCATATCAGGAAAAGTAGAAAATGCCATATATAATGTAGCTCATTTGATTAATCCTGTTTTAAGATCCTGGTGTTAGTTGCTTTAACATGAGCAAATTTAAACCACCCAGCCTGTTTGTATTTTATTTTTCCTGGTTTATTCCCCTTTTATTTAGAAATTAATTAATTAATTAATAAATCATCAATCTACCTGGTGTAAAGTTTCATTCCAGCACAGGTACTTGAGGTTTACTGAAAGCAGGCCTATTGCTAAGATACTATTTCGCTGTTCTGATGGGGGGAAAAAAAAAAAAAAAAAGCCAAATTATGAACTTCTGGAACAAAGTCTGTTAGCATGAGCATGGTAGTCTTGCTAAATGCTGACAGCTGTGCTCACCGCACAATTTGTCAGTTGTACTTGAGGTGCTGCAGATCAAGGAGACTCACTCCTGAGTCCTTGGAGCTCAGGGGTGGTCAAGGTGGTATCAAAGAGTATCAATTGCCATCCAGACCATCTTCACAAGGGGGAGAATGAGAGGTGACTGAAAAGCAGGAATAAAGGAAACCAGCACAAATGGAAGGTTGCTCTTTTATCCTGTTGTGTTTTCTATTCATTTTGTATTGCACAGGGAGGTGAGGGTACAGTGGGATGATCATAGTGGGCTGTGCATAAACAGGTTCTTTTCTGTAGGATCCCCACTCCCGTTTGCTGAAGGCACCAGGCAGTGAATGGCTCAGGAGAGCTCCAGGAGAAGTGACTGCCATGGGGTGCATAAAGCTGAATGCTGCCGTGGAGAGCTGGGCTGGTGCAGCATTCTACTTCCAGGCTTATAGATTGCATGATCCTCATGCAATGAAACCCAGAATGAAACTCCAGGAGGTGTAACAAAAAAAACTGACATGTATTCTGCATTTAAAGAAACACATTTTAGAATCCTAATAAACACTGAATTGCATTTTTATAGAGCTTCTGCCACTTGATAAACAAGCATGTTTACTAGCCTCTGTTGTGAAAACTATGCACCTTGGACCTAGAAGCTGCATTAGCTAGTTAAGAAGAAAGCTATGGAGTGCAGGTCAGTGACATTTTTACAGATTTGTCACGTCTGTTTCCTTGACTTCCCAAAAAGGCACCGTTACAAAATACACTGTTCCTCTACATGCTTGTCACACATATCATCCTGCATCAATGAAGTCAATCCATCAGCATATCTCTTTCTCTCTGAACAGCTTAGCAAAAGCAAGAAAATATCAAGCATAGCAATTGCTATTAAGTACATACATATGAATCATTAGCTTGTTACACAGTGACTTGAGTTATGAGCAACAAGTGGAGGAAGGGGCTTAGCTCATTTACTACTGTACTATCTCAGCTACAAAAATTAGAAAAAAAGGGAATTAATACTTTTTTGGAGTACCTACCTCCATCTATGCAAGGCACATAATTGCAAGTAGGCAATTATATATGGATTTTTTCTTTACAAGTTCCAACATCAGAACAATTATTTTAAACTTTGAAGGCAAGGATCACCATGGAAACATAATGAGGTATGAGAGTGATCTGACTGATTGACACTGTTATAGTAAAAGAAGATTGACATGAAAGGCAAAGATAAAATTCAGTGTTCTAAGGCACAGTTTCTCTAGTAGCTGAATCATTTGGTTTCATTTTCCAGACACTAATGTTACATGGGATTTTCTTGGCCTTATTCAAAGAGGAACACACTGCAGAGGTCACATTTTCTCTCTGACACATTGCCAGTTCCAGGGACAGTGAAGTCACTCAGGAATTTTCTGTTTAGGTAACAGAGGGATAAGACCCCAAAGAAAAGATTTAGGTCTTTGTTAAGTGCAACCCTGCTACAAATCTGTGTATTAGTTTGATCTTATAAAATCATAGAATTGTTAACGTTGGAAAAGACCTCCAGGTCATCAAGTCCAAGCTCTGACTGAACACCACCATGCCAACAAAACCGTAGCAGTAAGTGTCAATTCCAGTAATTTCTATAACATTTCCAGAAATGGTGACTCCACCACCTCCTTGAACAGTCTGTTCCAATGCTTAACCACCCTTTCAGTGAAGAAATTATTCTTGATGTCCAACCTGAATCTCCCCAGCACTGCTTGACACCATTTCCTACTGTCCTGCCACTTGTTACCGGGGAGAAGAGACCAACCCAACCCCCTCCTGGCTATGGCCTCCTTTCAGGGATTCGTAGAGAGTGATAAAGTCCCTCCCAGGCCTCTCCTGCTCAGGCTAAACAATGAGAGCTCCCTCAGCTGCCCCTCACAGGACTTGTGCTCCAGCCCCTTCCCCAGCTCTGTTTCCCTTTTCTGGACATGCTCCAGCCCCTCAATGTCCTTCTTGTGCTGAGGGGCCCAGAACTGGACACAGCACTCGAGGTGTGGCCTCAGCAGTGCCCAGAACAGGGGACAATCCCTGCCCTGCTCCCGCTGGCCACACTATTGCTGACACAGGCTTGGATTCCTTCCTGGCCACCTGGGCTCACTGCTGGCTAGTCTTCTCAATACTAAAGCTAGATGAAGTGTTGCCCACATTTTTCTATGGAAAAACAGAAGGTACTTGTAATCTTCAAATGCTTTGCAAATGCATTGTGGTTTTGTCAAGTTTTTCAGTGCATGGAAAGGTCAAGAATGGAAAAAGTCCTGGCAGAATAGTTATTTCAGCTGCTCATTTGGAAATTAACTTCTGTTTTGGAATGTCAAACAATTTCATTTTTGCTTATAATATACTCACACCATTTAAAGAAAATATTCTCATCCATAGTGAATTAAATACTTAGTTCCACCTGAAATTGTATTTTTCATTTCCTTGTTCACATTAAAAAACCCAACAACCTTTGACTATTTTAAATTTAGCCTGATCTGACTGCCTTGGACTAGAAATGTAAAAAAGAAGTAATTGTTTCCATTTCTTGAATTCATTATTTCAAGTGCAAACCTTCATTTTCTGCCTGTGCTATAAGGTAAATTTATACATCTTATGAAAGAAAATTCTTCCAGTCTCACGTGAGAGTTGCAAATTAAGATGCCTTAATTTCTGTGAACAACTAAACAGGGGACTAATGCTATTAACCTGTCTCTGATCTGAAATTTGTGAAGAGGGTTGGTTTTGGCTGTTTGCTCTGAGCTGCCAGCTCAGCCCTGGCTCGCTTTGTCCCATGGCTCCCTCTAGCTTACGCCTTTCTGTTCAACTGTTGACTCCCTCATTCACTAGCTTAAAAGAAGTCTCAAGCATATGAGCATATTTTTCTTCATTCCACAGAGTTTCCTTTTCTATTTAATAGTTGACCTATTTTTTCTAAATCTACTCATTATTCTGGACAATTTTTCAGCTCCCAAAGTACTGGGTACATGCTAAGTCCTTAAACTGGCTGAGAGCTACAGTTGGCATAGGCAGAAACAAAGTTCAGGAACTCAGTTTTCAGTCCTTTCTCTATGATTTTAGGCCAAAGTGTCTGATGTAAAGTAGTCACAGGACAACAAAATAATCACTTTTAAGACAGTTCAAGTATGACAGTGATGCAGATGTTAAAATAAGCCCTGACCACAAGGGTCCTTCATGTCGTGACCGTTTCTGTTTTTCTCTTTAACAACAAGCAAAGAATAAACTCCCATTACCTCACTGAAAAGCCCATAGGGAGCCAAGCCTGATGTTATATCAACTGTGGATATTCAGTGGCTTATTTCTGTGGTATGGAGACCTATGGGATAGTGCACATTCTTCCTGTAACAAAGCCTTCATCTCATTTTTGGTGCTGAGCCCATGATCATGTGACTAACACGGGATGCCTTGTAGGGGAAAGTCTCATGGCTGCTCTGTGCCTGATCCATGTCTGTTCTGTCAGGAAAGCCAGACAGAGTGCACCCTATGGACTTTGCAATGTGCCTCTTAGGAGCACAAGTGGCTTTTCTGCTCTCTTAGTTACTGCTATACCAAAGAAGAACCTAGAATTGGAATCCTGGGGTAAATCTCTGCCAGGAGGAGCTGCAGGGCTCCTTACAGAAAAATGGGAAAATGAGAGAAGAAATAAAAATAGGGGAAATAGAAATACCAAGACAAAAACAACTGTATAGTCAAAAAGTATCCTGTAGGAAATATTTATTTACAGAAACTAGGGGAGAAGATTGGTCATAACCAGTCCATAGCCAGACCATAAATGGCCCAATAATCAGCAAACACTGCAAGCTGCCAGCCACCACAATAAAATATGTGGAGCAGCTTTGGGTGGGAAAGTCTCCTGGACATGTTGCAACCCATGGGTATCATGTCTCATCTTCCCCAGAGTTTCTACAAGCAAGTTTTTAAGGAACAGATTTTAAAATGCAGAGGTACCTGTTACCCGAGAGCTTTGTGTTTAAATACACTTAGAGATCTGAGTGGCAGATCTTTAGAGGCAGATATTTAAAGGTTTTCTGGCACCTAAAGACTTTCAACAGCACCAAGTTACTTAGTTGCCATTGAAATCCATGGAAGTTCTTGGCTTTTATCCTTAAAATGAGGAAAACAATAGTTTAATGAACACGGTTGCTAGGGTAGCTAGAGATACCAAGTTCTCCTTTTTTGTATAGGCGTGGGCACACTCGATTTCAATTATGTGTCTGTCCTGTTAATGCTCTCTGCCCTGGTAATAGCTGGCAGCCTCTCCTTTGCCCTCAGGGTCTTGTGACCTCATTTCTGGGCAGAGGGTGCCAGGCACACACTCCTCGACCTTAATCAGCTCAGAGGGGCCAGATGTGCAGCACAGCAGCAACCAGCCAGTAGTGAGTACCTAAGGTTATCTTAGAAACAGTGGTGCCCCAGTTAATTCACATGTATGATTCATATTGGGACTACTATCATTATAACAACATTTAAGGACTTGAGATTGCATTAGGTTTTTTTTGCTCCCTGTGGCTGTCGTCACCCATATTGATGCACAAATTAAAATTAACTGACGATTATTGAAAAGTCTCTGGGAGACAGTTGGTGAATTGATTAAAGAACAATTCTGAGGGGTATTTCCTAGACATGTCCTCTGGGCATGAAATTTCCTTGCATTCTCAGCAGTAAAAAGTCATGAAGAGATTTCTTGCTACAGCTGTGCTGTGGTCCCATAGGCTAGCATCTTCTCAAATTCTGAACAGTGTTGCTACAGCTTGTTGAATTAAGATCTTACATAAGGTGTGTTTCCAACTGTCATTTATGAACAACACTGTTTTACAGACTTATGGGAAAAGATGAAAATTATTAGCATGAAGTTTGGTTGGATCTTGGCAAATTATATAGTCTTTCCTGAGTCTTTCAGGAGCTTGCCTGCTGCCAGAATGAAATAAGGAATGTGAGTTAGACCTTCTAACACTCATTGATCACCCAAATCACAATTTTTCCTTGGGGAATATTTTCAGCCTGAAAACAGAATACATACTGAAAATGCCACATTGATGTTAGCTCAGTACTGCACTGATTTATTCAGTAGGGAACTACAGAAAGTAAATGGCTACTATATTATGAATTAATTATATATCCTAAAGTGGATTATTGTTATTGTTATGGCATGTAAGAGTAATTACACAACTACTGTGTGTTTAGGTGCAATAGGCTCCATATTTCAAAAATTCTGTTCTGTTTCAAAAATCCTACTGTTTTTTAGTTGAAATATCTAGTAACATCTCTAATGTTAAATTAGAAATGTTTTTCAGCTGAAGGAGTGTAGATTTATATTGGACACAAGGTGAAAGTTTTAACAATGAGGGTAGTGGAACACTGGAACATGTTGCCCAGAGAAATGTTCAAAGCCAGCTGGATGGGGCTTAAAGCAACCTGGTCTAGTGAAAGATGTCCCTGTCCGTGGCAGAGGGTTGAAACTTGATGATCTTTAAAGGTCCCTTCCAACTCAAAACATTCTATCCCTCTATGATTGTAATGGATGAAGTTTCATGTATAACAGAAATAAGAGGAAAAGCAAAAGAGCACTGACACTAGAAGTTAACTAAGAAAACAAGAGTGGATCATGTGGAAGCCAGCAGTATCACTGGGACAGTATTCTTAGCAGGATATACATGACATAAGCTGATGCAAAAAGGTTTTGAATGTTCTTTCTTGCCAGGGATATCAGATTAATTATGTGACAGGAAATAAAATATGTGTAACTACCTAGATTGTCATTTCATAAATCAGTAGCAACAGAGGAAATATCTGCTGACTGTCAGACAATTTCATCCTGCTTTAATGTACCTGGCTATACATAGCAGAAGCATATTAACAAAAGAAACTTCTGAGATGAATGCTTGGATGAAACGCCAAAACAGCTCATGCAATGAGTAATCACTTTTTCTTGATACAAGTACAATGACTTTAGCTCAATTCCTTAAACTTATGTAAGAGGATAAATTAGATTGTGATCCTGTACCTGAATTAGCAATACCATGGCTTCAAACAATTTGTCCTGGGAGAAAGAGAAGTATTGCAAAGTTGACTTCCCTCCAATCCCACACTGCTTTCACTGAGAAGGAGTTACGTTGGAAGTCCAGTGATCAAGCACACTCCAAACAGTCTGTCAAATATTGGCTTTACAAATATCCTCCACTTCTGTCACTTGACACCAAAAGATGTCAAAGAACTCTGATGGGTCATCCTGTTCTCTGAGCTACATCTCACTGATCGCCTAATTTGGAAAATCTTCTGTGGAGAAGTAGTAAAAGGCATGTTCTTGACCTGACTGATGTGCCTTCTGCAGCAGCAGAGAAATAGTGATGCTGGGATGTAGCAAGTGTACCAAACTACAGCTCCTGATCGTTCCTTCTGAATGTCTTAGCTCTGAGTACAAATTTTCACTCAACTTTTTTTTTGACACCCATCCCACCAAGACTTCATCACTGTGTGGCATTGACTCTTGATTGTCCTCCCTTTGGCCCTGGCCAAACTGTTCTTTTTCAGAGGGTTCATGGGAAGTTCTGGTGAATTACTTGGAAATAGGCTCTCATGCTACAGCATCACCAGTCAGAGCTTCTTGGGCACTATCTGGTAATGGCTGGCATTGTTCAAAGTATTCTTCTTGCTGTCCCATCTTCTAAGGGTTTTCACCCTTAGATCCTCTGCCCCTTTCATCTCTTAATGTCATTATTCATTCTTAGAATAATTTGGTGGTTTCCTTGCTCTCTTTTTCTCTAACTGCTCCCTCATAAATAAAAGCTTGCATTTTGTTAGCAACATTGTAATGTTTATCTGTAAAAGGAAAAACCAGAAGAAACACCATTCATAAGCAAATGCTTAGATAAGAGTGAGAGCAGAACAAACATTTGACACTTTCCCTCTAATACTCTCCTCGTTCACATCACTTTTCAGCTCAGAGGACCTTCCTAACTTGTTTTTATTTCAATATTTAGAAACACACAGTTGGTCTCGCTATCTTCCAAATATTTTTCAAGTCTTCCCTTGCACATAAAAAGACATATTGCATCCACAACATCCCTAGCAAGGAATTACACAGATCTGCATCTAGTTTTTGTGCAGTCAGGTCCTTTTACTTGCTGTGAACATGGTTCCCATTAACTGTATTTTTAACCCTTTTTCTAGCATGTAAAGAGACAGTGAACAGTTAAAACTTTTTCCTTGTGGTGATTTGGTAAACCTTATTTATACTTTTTCAAGAAAGTGGTTATTTCTTCTTAAGGAAGATTCAACAAAGTCAGTTGTTTCTTTTATGGGAGTTTTCTGCACCTTTGATTATATTTTTTGACTTCCTCTTACCCTCTGCAGTCCTCATAAGTCCTTTCTTCTGACATAAATGTTTATATTTTCTTAACTACCATAAGCGCTGAACAGATGTTTACATGGAACTATCAGTTATAACACCAAAATCTAGTTGCTCCTAAAAGTAACAGTCAGCCTAGAGCCCTTGTATGAGTTGGAATTGCTTTCTTCTCCACCCAAATCACTTATGCATACTGAATTTAATTTGGCCTTTTATTGCCCAGTTCCCTTGGGTTTTAATTTTTTTGCAGCTAACCAGGCTGTACTCATCCTAAATATTTTGAATAACTGTGCATCATCAGCAACCTTTGTCACTTTGTTGTTGAATCCTTTTTCCAAATCTTGCATGAACAAGTTGAACAGCACAGATCTCTCCACTGATGACAACACTCTGTCACAAGTGATGGCCATTTATTGATCCCTTCCATCTCCTGTGTCTTGGCAAATTGTCCATTCCAGGACCTTTCCATTTATGCAAATGATCACAAAGTAGAGACAAGGATTGGTGGCATTAACTGAAAAAATATGTAACTCTTACAGAAAAGTACATGAGGAAGAGCAGTCTTGGTGTGCTCTCAGTCCAGAAAGCTGAAGGTATCCTGGGCAGCATTAGAAGAAGAGTGACCAGCAAGCTGAGAGAAGTTATTCTTCCCCTCTGCTCCACTCTGGTGAGACCCCACCTGGAGTTCTGAGTCCTGCTCTGGGGTCCCCAGCACAGGAAGAACACGGACCAGTTGTAGCGAGTCCAGAGGAGGGCAAAAAATACTCTTGAAAAGTTGAAAGAGTCATGGTTGTTCAGCCTGGAGAAGAGAAGGCTCCAGGGAGACCTTATTGCAGCCCTTCAGTACTTAAAGGGGGCTTATTTGAAAGATAGGTATAGACTTTTTGGTAGGGCCTGTAGCAATAGAACAAGGGGTAAGAGGGTAGATTAGACATAAAATTAGATTAGATTCAGATTAGACATAAGGCAAAATTCATTTATAATGAGAGTGGCTATACACTGGCACAGGCTGCCTGGAGAGGTTGTGGAAACATTCAAGGGCAGATTGAACAGAGCTCTGAGCAACCTGATCTAGGTGAAGATGTTCCTGTTCATTGCAAGGCAGTTGTACTAGAGGACTTTTAAAGATCCCTTCTGAACCAATCTATTATTTTACAAGAAAGAAATGGCTTGGAAAATTGCTGTTTGTCTTCTTTCACTTGACTATTTGAACACACAAACCAAAAACATCTTCCTTTTTCTCAAGTGTTTTATCAAAGCCAGTCCAATTGGGAATAAAATGTTATAGATTTGAGGATGTGGAGAGAAATTGAGTGCAAAAGAGGGCAAACTGACAAACTCTTTTCCATGAAGACTGCCTTAATCAACACTTATTGATAACAAAAAAAAAAGGAAAATAAACAAGTAGGCCTTTACATATTAAAGAAACAAGTACCTCTCAAAAGGTTCTTCCAGTATTAAAATCTCTCCTCACAAGAGACATATGGGGACATTCATTTCCAAGACTGACACTGATACACAGTGAGCAGCAAATATACAATAATATACAATAAAATGTGAAAAGACACATTTACCAGAAACTGACATCAAGGACTGTGCTTTTAAATCATAGTCCATAAAGCCTGAAATTCAAGCAGCAATTCAAGTTGTTTGTAAGTTGTTCTAGGACTACAGAAAAGCTCTCCTTGATTTCTATCACAGCTATGGAAACAAACTTGAATGAGTTCGAGACAGTCCAAATGTGACAACTGTGAGTATAGCAAGCCCACCTGAAACTGCTTCAGAACCATGAGACAAAATTATGTTTTTTTTAAAAAAAGCTAAAAAGTATCCAAATATGATAGGTGGAAAGACAGGTGTTCTAAATACTGTGGCATGGTGAGTTACACACTTTTGCAGAGGTGAAATTATGCCCTCTGACTGACAGGTTCTGTATATACAGTCAAGCCTATTGCAATTACATGTCCATATTTTCATGAGTATTTAAATACACTCATACTTCCTTTCTTTTCTGAATGAGATGTAGTGGATAGTTCTGCTAGGTTTTTCTCAGATCCTCAAAATAGTCTGATAAGGCTGTTGGAGTTGGGACTCTTTGAGACCTACATTTCATTCCTCAGTGGGACAAGGAGTTGTGATACCTGTTACAGAGAACTGCAACTCACACTGCAAGCCAAAGACTAAAGACATGCAACCAAGCTTAGGCCAATAAATCCATGCTCTCAGGACTTGTTATAAATCTGTGGTCTGTTGCTGCCTGGTCCAGCCCTGGGAGCAGCAATGGATCCTTGAGGGCAGGGCAAGAAGGACTCGTGACACAGCCTGCCTGCAGGAACATCAGCTAACATCGGCAATAAAGAAGTGGGAACGACAAAGTAAACCTGGAAAGCAAAATTTTAATAATGACAAATAACTTAATAATCTCCATACAATATAGGGTAACTTCAAAGACCTCAAAATGGAGAAAACATGACAATATATACAGTGCTGGCTGAGAGCAAGGAACCCATGAACAACAAGAACTATAAACATTACCTTATATGGAGAGCATAACCAACCAATCACTAACAAGAGCTCAGAACATCACCTTATTTGGTGTGAATATATTTCCATAACCTTTCCTATGATTCCATGCACCTCTCCATAACTTAGCTAGATGTTGCCCTCCTTAGCATCCTGTTCCCCATGGTCTCAGATTGATGCCTCCTCTGTACTCAGTTGAGGCCAAGTCATTCCAGTCCATCCAAGCTGGTCTGACTCCCACTTCAGTCTAATGGCTCTCCACCCAAGCTTGGGTCACAGGTTGACTAAATATCAGTCTACTCTCTGTTAGCAACAGGTATTTGAAGATGAGAATAAAATAAGTATTAATTGTTCAAAATCTCCCCAGCCCAAAGTTAAGGAAACTCAAGTCACAGAAATTCAATGAAAAATGTAGACAGAGATTTGCACTCACAGGTATCTCCAAAAAAGTAACTATTTCTCAAATTTGATGTCTACATTAATGTCTTTGTATGCAGTCTAAACTTGCTACATACGAGATATTTTGTAAAATGTGTTTACAATCAATTATTTGTATATTTAGTGGGAGTTTATTACTGTCAAAGCGTTGTGAGCTTCCAGGCACTAGAACTACAAAGAAGATTTTATGTCTGTCTTCAGGAGGAGAGAACAATCTCAAGATTCACCAGGATAAGCAAGAGAAAAGGAGTTTGATACTTCTCAGTGTCTCTGCCTGAAATCATCAGGAACATCTATATATGAATCCCTAACTAAAAATATCAAGAATGAGGGCAGTAAAGAAAACAGGATTCAGAAGGTGGTGGGGCTTCCTAGGAAGGCATGGCCCCATCCTGGTGGACAGGATACTAGGCAAGGCTTACATCTCAAATCGAGAGTAACCCTGTGGGTACACAGATGTTGCTCTCAACACTAAAGCATCTCAGCACTATACATAGCCGCAGACCAAAATCTCAGAACCTAGGTAAGAGATGATGAGTACAGACCATTTAGTACAAGTGAATTACACTGTTTTCTGCACCTCTGACCTTTGTTTCCAATCTAAAGTCTAGCTAGCATGTGTCATCTTTGCTGTACTATTGAGCTTGTCTAATGCTCAAACTGAGATGAATGGAAGCAATGTGTCTCCCAGAAGGCAGTGGGCCCAAAGGAGTACAGATGAACAGACTCCCTAGCCCATACCCAGAGAAACTCTGAGGAGGGAGTGTACTGAGACTGCTTTCTGCCAGGTTGCACTGCCAAAAGCCATGCTGTGGCAAGGCAGCAACTGGTGATTGTTATCTATGGAAGAGATGCTGAGGGATGCTCCATGACTCAAGGGTATCTCTAACTGCAGACTAGCACAAAACCCAAAAGTTTCCCCTAATCAACAAAATTGGAAAACCCTCTAGTACTGTTGATCACAGAGCTTGCAAGGCAGTCAGGAAAAGCACCTCAGAAAGCAATATTGAGGAAAAATAAAAAACTGGTGCTCAGTCAAGAAAAATAATATCTCTACATCACAGAAACATAATTCAAAACATGCTGTGAAAGAAATTCTGTCTAGAAGGCAAGTAAATATTACGTTATGTATTAGAACAGTGCCATTATAGACTAAATAGCAAAGCTGATGTTCAAAAATTGAAAGAAGAAATAACCCCCTCCAATTTGCTTGCTTTTAAAATCAGAGGTAGATTTGATAGTATCTGATGGTATCAAAGAACTGTTTAACAATAGGAATTCTTTTCTTATCTAGCTGCAAAGATGCACAGCTTAAAACAGAATTTTAATATTCTAGGCATGACATGCTAATGAACAGATATGCAGTCTCAGAAAGTTGAGCTACAGTTTTCCAATTTAATCTTGCTGACTTGGAACAGCTCAGAGAAGGAAAAGGTTTTCTTTCATAACCATTACTTTGTATTTGCACAGAATAAACAGGTGCAATATTGACATGACAAACTAGAAAGCAGGTGTTTTAATTAAAACAGCCATAGGAAGGATCATTTGCAATGTCTCGACAACCACAATTAACTGTTCTCTGTGTCTCAGACTTGATGGAGCTCATTTAGAAGCTATCAGAACACTTAGAAAGTGCTGTGAATCAATTGGTTTATATCTCCTACCTTGTAGGGTGACTGCAGAATATTCATTCTGCCTCCAACATAGCTTAAGTCAACATTAGAAAGTCCCCTGCACTGTAGCCATAGAGTTAATTGTCTTCATTCACATTCAGGAGTTATTCATTATGCAAAGACCTGAACATTAAGCAGACCTCCCTGTGGTGGGTAGGTAGTGCATAGCTTTGTGGAGGCTCCCTACACACAGAGGAAAATCACCCTCAAGGTGTGAGTCTACGGAGGCATTCTACACTCATGTCCAGGATGCAGGCCACAACCCAGTGATCTTCACAGCCTGTGGGTCTGGAAGGTCCCTCAGTGCTGGTTCTGTGTTGGGCTCTTTAGGATTTCTCCAAGGCTGCAGCAAAAGCAGGAGGGAAGAGTCTGGTTCTGAGGACCTCACAGAAGAACTGTGGCTCCCCCCCTACACTCCAAGCATGGCTAATGGTGCTGTGCTGACATGGACTTCTGCCTGCCAGGAAACACAAGCCAAGAAGGCATTTCAGAAAGACCTAAAATAAAGGAAAAATTATCATTATTCTACTGCTTTGTTGCAAAAGGTAGGAGTGTTTCAAACTGTACTTTTGCTCAAAGGATTCACTGTTTCAGTTGGTCCCAATTCAATGGGATTCCATGCCACAAAACCACCATCACAAATACAATTCTAGTACAGACAAATTACCATGAAGGCGGAAATAGTAACACTTTCTGAGCATTGCACTTCTATTAAATAGCTAATTTTGACAACACTGTGTGACAGCAAAATGGTCCTGGAAAGAGAGCCTGTAAGATTTAAAAACTATCCCTGATGAGAATTGAGGCTATGAATTCAGATTGATGAATGGGATTGATGAATTTGCCTAGAGATGCTGTGGTGGTTCAGCCATGAACTCTGCTACCATGCCATCTCTTAGGGATTCTCAACTCTGATTCAAGGAAAGGTCAGCTCTCAGTGAAGCAGCAGATGAACTCCAGTTGTTTACAAGATGATGTGTAATAAATAAAATGTCAATAAGCTGCCATTCAATTTTTTATTTTACTGAATATTTCAGGGTAGCAGTGGTAGCAATCCAGCAACAATTACCCAGGCTGGAGATTCATGCAGGTGGTATGGGTAGCTAGAGACAGAACCACCCCAGCTGCAACAAAGGCAATCACCCTTACTGCAAAGCAAACTCTCTAAGCCAGGCTTTCATAGCTGGCCCTATTGCTCATCAGGTGAGAATAAATACTAGGGAGAGTTATCATCTGTCAGCTTACTGATTCTGGTGGAATGGAGGGTGTCAGTGCTTGGGAGGTTATTCTTGTTAGGTGACCATCAGGGTTTCAACTTTCCCCACACTTCCAGTAGGATGCCAAATGAGAACAGAACCCTCATGATCACCATGCCAGGCTCTGCAGTCCTTTTTGTGAATTAAAGCTTCTAGTAATCATGCAGCATGCTGCAGCCAATTAGGATCTGATTTTTCTGGCATTGTCATCACCTGCACTTCCCAATGGCTTCAACTGCCCTTTAGGCTGATTAAATATTCTTCCTACAAGAAAAGGGTACTGCAACTACATTAAAATATTTGGACATAGAACATTTTTCTTTAAAAAAAAGAAACTGCACCATATTTTTTTCTGTTGAAAAAGCAGTAACATTCAGCTCTGAGCCTTTTTTCCAGAATATTTGATTTTTTCATAAAAGAATCCAAACTCTCTGTGGGGTAACTTCTCTGTATTTTATCTGATTATCAGATAATCAGATCTGGTTATCTGATGCCTGTCTTTTCTGTAAATGTAGTATATTCTTTAAACTCTTTTTTTCCCATAAGTATTTCTGTTGCACTTTATCTGATTTTCCTTTTGGGTGCTTTTTACTATCAAGTTCTCAGCACCATGATGCTCATCTTGTTCTCATTCCAATACTGAGGTCCTTGTCAGGTACTTCCATAAGAAGAGCGTTTTATGTAGCTTAAACATTTGTTACCTTCCAAATCTCACTTTTTGTTGTTTTTTTTCAAGCCAGTGGTTCCTCATTATCCCTTTCACCTGTACAGTTTGCAAGGCTCCCCCTCCTATTAGAACAGTGCCTCCTGGATTGTTCCACCCTCCTAAGTCAAATGATGTGATTTCCCTCATGCTTTTCTGTCATGGATATTTGTTAACAACCACCAGCATGAGAAGTGACATACAAACCAGAAACAAGCACACTCTCAGTGTAAGGCTGTAATCTTACTGAAGTGTTGGTATTTATCATTTGGCAATGAGTTTAAATTTAATGGGACCACTCATGTGTGTAAAGTTTCTTCCCCATGCAAGGGTTTGCAAGATTCTGGCCTAAATAAAGGAAATAAATATTCAGATTATTCGCAGCAGAACCACAACATGACCATTTGCTGAAGTCAACTTTTTCTCCTTCCATATTTCTTTCTGTCCCATCTGCCAGCATCTCGTTACACCTACTCTGAACTCCTTTCTCTCTCTGCAGGTTGGCTTACAAATTCTGTGGGTCTTTTATGAGTTATTCAGGTGCATATCCACAACTCAGGAAAACACTTTCAGCAGCCTGGAGGCACCTTCTCTTTTTTGTACTCCAATATGCTTGAGAACTTTCTGAGCACTGTATAAATACTGACAAAGAGACAAGACCAGGTCTCAGACCATACAAGCTCCATATATTTTCAAACCATGTATGCATTATCTCAGTGTACACCAAAGTAACACACATTAAGGATATGTATAAGTGGTATCTTTTGGATGTATCTGTTTCTTCATTTTGTCTGTTTCTCTGAGATTTTCCACCCAAAAATGCTGCCCAGGAAGGTGAAATAAGGCCTTACTTATTCTGTATTGATACTGGAGAAATTTAATTTGAAATTGCAGATTTGTGAGATACACCAGCGAGCACTTCCATATCAAGATGCACCTTATGATGTCAACTTACTTAGCCTTTACATGTTTACTTTGCTTCATCTGCATATCTGACACTATTAGGAGACACTTCTTTGTTTAAGTATTGTGCATTAAATGACAGTGTCCAGATAGCAAGCACAGGCAATGTATATTGATAACACCATTCAGTGAAGGATCAACCATGCGCAGAAAAAATTTTCTGTGAGGACAGGCTGAGTTGGGGAGAGGGTTGGGGTTGAGAGGGTTAGGGTTGCTCATCCCACAGAAGAGAAAACCCAGGGAAAATTCATTGAGGCCTTCATTACTTGAAGGGGGCTTATAAGAGCAATGGGGACAAGATTTTTAATGGGGCCTGTAGCAATAGGACAAGGGTAATGGGGTTAAAAGATGTTAGATTCAGACTAGGTATATAGAAGAATATTTTTTTCACAAAGGGTGGCGAGTTACTGACACAGATTGCCCAGGGAGGTGGTAGATGCCCCTTCCCTGACAACATTCAAAGCCATTGATCTAGTAGAAGATGTCCCTACTAATTGCAGGGGGTTGGACTATGTTACCTTTAGAGGTTCTTCCTAACCAAAACCATGTTATGCTTCTGTTCCATGAAAATGAGAGAGGGAAACAGAGGGGATTGTGTTCATGTGCCTGTGTGTGTATGTGTACTCCAGAACTTCAAATAATAATATGATTCAAAAGGTAGATCATTAAATAAAATATCTTCAAGTGCACCATTAAAAAAAAAAACGTAGACTAAGCATTCTCTCACTGAGAGAAGAGCTCAATGCATGGATCTTTTAAAGCACCCTTGACACAGCTGTCCTTGTCACAGTGTTTCTTTAATCCTGAACTTCCCCTCATGTAAAACAAAACATCTGCTTATGGATGTTTCATCTGTGATGACACCTCTAACTATTGGCAATTACTCTTTTTCCAGTCCATAACTGTTTGGCATTTATTTTAAAGGTGACAGCCTTAGAAAAGACCAAAATTACTGGTCTTTTGAGCAGGCTCCAAATGTCACATTGTGAAAGATGCTGTTTTATCATCAACATATGGCATCTGTCTGGGCTCCTAAAGGAATCTGTAGCTGGAAAAAAAATGTTCTCTAAGCAGGATTTTTGTGACTTCAGCTTTTAGGCAGCCTTGACTGAAACACCATTCTGAACATTATTTACCTTCAACTTAATTTGATCCTCAGGAATTTACACATAGTTTAAAGTTTCAGAATAAATTCCTCAACCAACTCCTCATTAAATTTACTTGAAGGGTTCTTTTATGATTAAAACAAGCTGGTTCCCAGAAGACTGTATCTGCACAAATGTACACATTAGTCCTTAAGACTACCCACATCCTGGTACTGTGGTTGCTTGTGCTCTTTAATGAAGAGTTAACTCCACAATGTATTTGCTGTGCCAGGAATTAGGTATTTTCAGTATGCTAGCAGATAAGGAATTTATTTGAGCCTTTATTAGGGCCATTTTAATTTGAATTCTGTTTTGCCAATTTTTTTTTTTTTTTCCTGAAGAAATTATAGTTTTTCTTGTTAATGAAACAGGGGCAAAAGAGCAGCTGAACTGTGTGGTGATGGATGCTATGGCAACTAGGCAGGTATGAAAAATGCTTTCAAGCAGAATATTTAGTTTAGAAAAAAATTTAACAATAGACAACTAATTAGCAATTTAAGTAGACACCTTTGACTCCAGAAGTGAAGGGCTCTGGAATGCTAGCAGCTGATATTGCCACGGTTCATGTAAAAGTGCTTTCAATTTGTTGCTGGTGGGTTCACTGCAACTCAAGGGATACAAATTTAAATTCATGCAAGTTTTTGCCAGTTTCTTCCAGGGTAAATTCAGACTTCAGTAGTGAAAACATCTGCCAGGAAAAGAGGCTGTGGCAATGGAAAGAAACAACCAGCCAGCCACAGCCACACCATTCTTGGTGAGCTAGCTAGTGAGTAAAGCTGGCACTGCTTTCAGGGAAGAGCATGGGCATCAACATTAAGAAATGGTGACTTACATGTGTTCATTTAGTAAATGTAGCCTCTAAATTTTCTAACTTAAAAATACATCTCTAGCTCTGGAAAGTCAAATTTTGTGTAGCAACATAGCTTTTTTCATTCTATGTCTTCTCCAAGCACAAGTGACCAGTTAAACTGGGGAACTTGGCCTCAGCCCCCTTTATATGACATAACCTCTTGTGTTTTTTTCAGAAGCATTTTCTTGCTTCTGGAGAAACATATAACCCTCTATACCTTCTATGATGCATATGCATTTGTGTTTTTGGATTCCTTTGGTGCTTGATTTTCAACAAGTGTTGGGGATCTATCCTGAGCTGATGCCCAGGCTTCTTCCAAATAATACAAATCTTTCATCTCCTCTACAGAATAAGGGTATATGAGTCAGTATTATTATCATAGTATTTTTCATATTCCTGTGAAAGAAAGGAATAATTTCTTCAGAATAATTTCTGTTATGAAGATCAATAAACAAAAGGCAAGGAAAAAGTAAGTTCTATTGGTTTATGGCAGAAACCACCTAGGCCATAAATGTCACATCTACAGGCTCACTGTGCTTTTGATCTGTGTGTGTCCATCACAGCCTCACACACAAAGGAAGACAGCAGCTCCTCTCTCTTGCCATAGACAGGGCCACCAGCACACACACACACACACACACACACACACACACACACACACTTCTAGCTTTCTTAGACTAGTGCTCTTGATGGGTTTTAATGGCTTGGTTGAGCCACTAGAGAGGCCCCCAGCAGGGCTGGGGTTTTTTTGCATGACATACTCCATTCTCATTGCAGTTCAAGGTATAGCTAGCACAGCTGCTTAGCAATTTGAACAATCAGGCTGCTTTGGCATTTGAGAAGGTAAAGATTAGCTACAGATTATGAAAGTGCCCAGAAACCAAAGGGCTTATCAGGGAAGCATCTGAGAAACAGCTCCACTTCCAGTTCATGTTGAGTGATGAGGGACTGGGATGCTACTTTTAACACAAGCCTTAAAAAAGACAAGAAATTCTGCTCATCCAGACTCCTTTCCTGAAATGCCAGGGTGCTGGATGCAGTGCCATGGGAATGCAGGAAGCCAGCCAGGGTCCAGTGCTGTCTCTGAGATGGAAAGTTGCCCTGGAACCTGTCATGAGGGGAAGTCTGGGGAAGAGCCACCAGGGTGACTGTGGACATTGCCAGGTCCAGCACAGCTCACTGTGCCCAGGCTGCTCAGCCCAAACTGGCT
Organism: Haemorhous mexicanus; assembly: GCF_027477595.1. Classification (NCBI taxonomy): domain Eukaryota; kingdom Metazoa; phylum Chordata; class Aves; order Passeriformes; family Fringillidae; genus Haemorhous; species Haemorhous mexicanus. The sequence goes on from NC_082341.1 coordinate 135,791,153, forward strand.
TCAGTGTCTGTAATACACTCAGCAGAGCCCACAAAAGCAAGAATATGAGATACATGCTGCCATCCTGAATGTCCCTGGGGCTTCACATGGCAGGGAGCCAGCCACAGTACCCTGGGCATGTGTAGTCCATAGAAGTAGATAACTATGTAGACAACCCCCATAGAAGGGAGAGCTGGCTGCTATGCTCTAGCCTAAGCAATCTGCATCTACAGTGGAAAGGGAGGAATCAATCAGCAAATCATGGAATGTCTTTTTACCTTTGTTATAAGGCTCTAAGACCACTCTTATTACTCCTAACAGTGTGTTGGCTCTCAGTTGTCCTGCAGTTTTATAGTAATCACATCCCATAACATGCAGAAGCACAACCCAGAACAGATCAGCCTTACACAGACATTTGCTGGCTGAAATATTTGCTTGTTCACATCAAAGCCACAAGGAACTGTTCTATAGTCAACATCTCAACAACAACAAATCACTAGAGTGTTTTTGCAGAGTCTATGTAACTGCATCAAATCTGGCATAATATAAAAGACCATGGAACAGAGACAGGTTTCTGCTCTGTTTCAAGCCCCCATAAATTAGATGTTGACCTTTTGCTTTCACAGCTTCAGAGACTATTTTTTTAAGTAGCCTCAGCAGCTACTTTCTTTCTGAAGAAAACAAATGTTGTTTTAGTTCTGCTCCCCAGGGCTGCACTCTGTGAAGGTGGTAACAGCTAGTTCACGTGACAGTGAATGAAGCTAAAGAATTAAAATGGCCTTCCCGGTAAGAGATGAAAAAGCAACTCTTGATCGTGTCCTGCACAGAAAGTACATAACAGTTCAGTAAATTGATCCTGGTTTTTTAAAAAAGCAACTTGATTTTTAACTGCAAATGGCTTTAAACCAGCCTTTCAATTTGTGTTTGCAGTGGCTCAGGAGCATGGAATGAAGGCCAACTGAGAACCTTTGCTTTTCTGTTGCCTCATGGCTGTTTTATCACTGCAGCTGCACAGAGCAAGTCTGTCTCATGGTGCTGAGAAAATGCTGCTGGCTAGTTTTTTGATCTCTTGGGTACTGTCCTGATGATCTGACTTCTTTTGCAGTCCAGGCTGAAGCAGAAGACCCTGAGTATATTGCACTGGCACCCAGAAGAACAGCAGAGCATGAATGGGCTGATAGACCTCTACATGCACACACGCTTCCAGCCAGATTAAATAAGAGCCTAAACAAAACCAGAAGCATACATAGGAGGTCAGACCCAGGATGGCAGACATCACCAGTGATGGTTAGGGAGAGTATTAGGCAAATTCACCTTACAGAGTGAGTGGGGCCTCTCCAGCAGCAGAAAACTGTATTCCACTTTTCTGTCCTTCTCTCCACATGCTGAAGTTTGTGGTCACAGGTTGATGCTACCCTGCAGTATCTGTGAACCTATTACCATGCTCCAGCTCTTAAGGGGACAGAAATGATGACTTACTTCCAGGAGCAGTGAGGCCATAAAAAACCAGAATGGTACACCTTTATAGCCATATGACTACGTCCTTCCTCCTGAAAACAGGTATTGACATGTAGGACAGCATCGTCATGGTGACACTAAAGTCCCACGCTTGCTGTGGTTCACATCTCTGGATAGCTAGCCACTGTTATTGAATCCATCTGTCACACCATAATATTGTACTGGAAAGAGTGGCAAACAGCCAAGGAATTTTTCCAGAGCTATAACACAAGATATTTAGGAGTTCCAGTAAGAATCCCCTAACCCTCATCTAACTGACATGTGAAACCAATGTAAAAAACATAGGGCTCAAAATAAACCCAAAATGTGAAGCTGCAATTTGCTTGGGTTTGTTTTCATCAGCTCACTATACTAATCTCCTCTTCATCATGCTTTTTTTTTTCCTTCATGAAACTGCAAAAAATTTACAAGTGTGTGTCTGAGACACCTCTTGAGGCAAGGCAAAATATTTGCCTCCAACCTTGCTGAAATGGAACCTGCAGTTTACTTCAGGGTGTTTTTGCAAGCATCAGCCTATGGTCATGAAAATCTGGCCAGCGTTCTGCTGGTTGTATTTCTGCATTATCAGGTCACTCCTCTGGTCCATGGAGTGTGATGCCATGGGCAGTGGCAATGGCAGTGACAGAGCTTGGAGCTAGAGGCACAATTGTTGTATTAATAAATTGACACAAGTGTAATGGGACATTGACATGTCTCTCTTGCTCTCAGTACCCAAAAAATAACTTTTTCTACTTTTCTGTAGATAGAATAGTTTGTTTGGCATCTTAGGAACATACAATTCCTCTTTTCCAGCAACAGTTCCTTATTTTCTTTTTCTGCTCTTCCTAGGTTGAGTTTTTTTCTTCCCAAGATGATTTAAATCTAAAAGTCCTTTTCTGTAGATGGGAGAGGCTTAGCTGTGCAATAACACAGTGCTCCACTCCTTACTCAGGTCTGTTGCCAAGTAACAACTGTGGGAGCACTGCATGCACACTGACTGTTGGATTGGCCCCACTGTTCAGGGGCAAAAGGATCTTCCTTGCAAAAGGATCTGTTCTGCAGGGTTGGCTGGCTGACACCTGCTGCTCTGCAGCCAATAGAAAAAGTAGAAAACACCAGAAGAAGCTCCATTCCTAGTGGAATCCCAGGAGATTTGCATGAAACAAAGTTGGTTTATGGGATGTTGTAAAATCCATTAAATGAATGGCTGCTGTTTCTGTAGAAATATTTCATCTGTGATGATACATGAGAAACATAAGCACCTCAGTTTCTTTAGACTGTGTAATATGGGGGGCTCTTAACTTCTTTGGGAAAAACTTCTATTGATCAGTATAAGTAATGCACAGTAGGGTGAGGCTTAGTACTTGCTTTCCAAATCTTAATACCTTTAAATGAACTCTATCATTTGATGAAGATACTGAAGTTTTTTCTTGAAGGGAGAAACAATACCTTTGTGGTACCAAAAAAAGTTCTATTATTATCTTTTATTAAATTTCAATATTGGTGATCTCTCAGATTAAACTACTGTTGATACTATAAATACCACAGTGGTCCTCTAGCATGTCAGCTCTTCATGCTCCTGTGCCTCAGGAACTGTCTTTGTCAGTTTTTTTCATTAGTTTGTAAAAAATGTTTTTATTTCTAGTCTTAATAAAGTCTCTTAAGAAAATAATCTTTCTCAGAGGAGTAATTTTATCTTTTATCTTAAGCCAATGTTTTTCATTTCAATTTCTAAACAAGTATAAGTGTTAATTCAATTAACACTTATAAAGTAATTAAATGGTCTCCATCTATCTTCCTTGAAATCTCTACATTATCTTTGTATGTGATTATGTAGAAACATTGTTAATTTTGCTTGCAGTTCTCTGTTACCCTGTTTGAAATGTTCCTTAAGATACACCTTGAATTCTCATATTTAGGAAAAAACACTCTATTTCAGCTCTGAAGTATAATACAAGTAGACTACCACACAAATTACAGTACTAGTAAGTCCTAGGTACAAACTGGTTATTCATAAATGCTTTCCTCATGTTTACATTCCAATATTGGAAAATTATTCCAATTTTATTATCAATCAGAATTCCATTACCATACACTTTGAAAGTAACTACTTCTTAATTTAAAAATTCTGACCTTGAAAGCCAAAATCAGTTTGTATTTTCTCTATTTTTGTCCCCCAAATCTCAGTATTCAAATTTAAATACTCCCTGAAAAGAATGGCCCCATTCTCCTTTAGCAATATCTCACTTATAAGCCAGGCTCCCTCAGGTGCCTTTGCCATTTACATTGCAGTTTATTCAAATCTTGATTGCCAAAGTTTGGAGGAAAAATAACCTCTCTACCAAGGAGAAAACATTTTGTGCTAATAATTTCTTATGTTCTTTAAAGAACTTCTCCATCTGTCAGGACAGGATGCCTTACTTTGGACTAACCAGTTCTTGATATTTATACTTATAGGTGATGTGTAATCCTGATGTCAATAATTTGATGCCAGGAGAGGCTAATCATTGACTGCTTCACTTTCCTGTGCAAGGCTGACTATTTTGGTGGTATTACTACACAGAGTCTCTCCAAAATTCTTTCAGTTTTATGTTTGTATGCTGTTCCTGCTTTGAAATATTAAATCTCTGACATCACCAGGGCTCCTATCCAAAACAATAGTCTTGCTGAAAACAGGGGCCTGGAACTTACATTTGGATTTGCGTGGCTCACTGGCTGACTTCAACTGTTGCAGAAATAGTTTATGTATACAACAAGCAAATGTTTTTAATGAGAAACTAGAATAAAATCAATACTGAAGAAGGAATTTGAGAACGTTCATCATGTTGTCTGTCAGCAGTCTCATTTGCTTTAATTCCTCTATTAAAACCAGCTCTTAGTAGTTCATTATATGACATAATTTAGGTTAAAACACAACCCACATTTATCCTGTGGCCAAAGAGTCTCCAAGGGTAGCAGAAGTTGTATAACTTCCCTTTGGAGAGAGAGGGAGGAGCAGAAGAACAGTGAGATAGGGTGGAAAAATCCACAGAACTCCTTCCTAGTCCTATAGCCTTGCCACATGAAGGCATTTTCTATGTGAGCACATGCTCTGACTGTGCAGTAAATGAGTACACAGCTGCCCTTCGAGCAGGAGGGCAAAGGTTTAATCTTATAAATTTCCCTCACTGAAGATCTATACTTTCTCTTCTTAAGATTAGATGGATTTCATCCTTAGGTGATGACTAACACTTTATGAGCTCATTCTCTGCCATCTGGGAATATAAATCCTTTAACACTGGCATTTGAGTAGCTTTACATCTTTTAAGCACTTGAGAACTAATCCCATCCTCTATATGCAGTTTTGTGTGCTGGATTTTCTCAGGTGGTGGCAGAGGAAGAGTTTCTCTCCTGGCAGAATGGAGCACCCTGTAGGCCAGGCTTTACTCCCTGGTAGGAAGCTGAAGCAAAGATTTCTTGCAACTTTGGTCTCTAATAGTTCTGCCATTCCCATCACCCTGAAGCAACTATGCACCAATTTTGAATCCCAAGGAAACTTCCCTTAAGGACACCTCCCAAGTCTGGCCAGACTGCCAGTCACTGACTGGATTTTTAATGCTGCCATGCCTCCAAATGTGGCTTCAGCTGCTTTCTACAGGGCAGCATTGGGCTGTGTGTTCTGAGTGCTGACTGGCAAGCACCAAATGCTCAAGCAAACTAGTTCTGAGTATTAATACAGTCATATACTGTCTGAAGTCAACCACTCTAGGAAACTTTGGGCAGTCAGAGAAATAAAAAGAACAAGTGGAGATGGGCATAAAGACGTGTTGGGTGTAGTTGGTGACAAATCAGATATTGTTAGACTCACTTTAGACCAAGTGTCTTTGCTGGCTTCTGGTCTTCTGCTCCAGGACCGATGGAGATTCTGCCATCATGACACTAACAACTACCAGGAGCTAAGGACAGCTGGGGTCAGGAGGTGGTGACACAAGGAAAAGGGATGCTTTTAAACCAAAGAACTAGAAATAAGAAATATCAGAAGACCAGGTAGTTGCCACAGTTGGTCGAACAAAGAGAAGAAAGAGAATGAAAATCTGGCGAACTTCAGGTGAGAAACTGAGAAACTATTCTCTCCTCTTGAAATCATTTTGAGCAGCAGCATATGATCCCCAAAGGCCAAGAAAGAAACTTGGTAGTTTGGGGAAGTGCAAAGCTGATCTAATAGATATTAAGTCCCAGCTAATCTGGGGACCATTTTTTCCCAGGAACAAAAGCAATATCCACAGTCCCAGCTGGGCTGAGCCCTGCCTTAGTGCAGCTGACAACTGAGCCCTTAACATTGTTTCTCTGGGTAAACGGATGACAGCTGTGTATCATCCTTCCCTTGGTGACTCTTACTTCTGGCACCATTTGTTTCCATTTCATTTTAAGGTCACTATGAATTATCTCAGGCAAAAATGACTTAATAATTAAATTAATAAAATAAAATTATATTAAAGTAATACTATAAACTTATCTTTTGGCAATCTGACATCAAGGGAGGCTTTAGATCAGATTATCCAACACTTACTTTTTATAAATATACCAAAGCCATTTCTCAGTGTAAACTTGCTGATTGAACAAGAACTCAGCAGTCCTTTGTAGGCTGCAGATTCTATCTTTCAAAAGACTTAGCAAGGTTTGCTCCATGAAACTCTCAGTTTAAAGACTGTGATATAACTGATTGTTTTAATATAATTTTCTACCAGAATGTTCCATGGTACACTGTGCCCTGAGATAGCATCTGAAAGTGGTTGTATGGGAGAGGTGTAGGAGGATCAGGATTCATGACTCTATGGCAACTGAAAAAACTGGGATCCCAAAGCCATAATAAAAATTATTCCCTCTGATAGGAAGTTCTGTTTGCTCTTCAAAACTGAGAGCAATAGAAAAAAAAATTTGATATCTATCTATTGGAACAGGGAGGACATTTCACACTCTGATGAGAGAAAGCAAATATGTGAATGCGAAGGGAAGGGAAGGGAAGGGAAGGGAAGGGAAGGGAAGGGAAGGGAAGGGAAGGGAAGGGAAGGGAAGGGAAGGGAAGGGAAGGGAAGGGAAGGGAAGGGAAGGGAAGGGAAGGGAAGGGAAGGGAAGGGAAGATCCCTAAACAATTATTCTTTATGAGTACATGGATTTCCTAGCCAAAGACATGAAAAATCACATCATAGGCCATGAAGTAACTGTCCCACAACATCATAAGGAGGAAATGAAGGCAGAAGAAGATGGGGAACACATCTCTTGAAGTAAAAGAGCATGGCAGCACTTCAGTCAGGACTGAGAACGGGGCCTGGAAGGCATTAACAAATGAACACGATAGGAAATTATTTTCCAGGGTATTGCATATTGAGCAGAATTTTATGTCTGTATTAAAATGTGCAAAAAGGGCTGTCATTTTGCACAGATGGGTACCTGAGGAGCAAAGGCCAAGACAGTCAGGTCTTTCATCTCAACAGTCACAGGCAGGAGCAAAAGAGATCTGGTGATCTTCTACTAATGTCATGATACAAGCTTTTTCTTTCACAGAAGAGGATGAAGTACATTCTGACAAGTAACTTCTTCTCATAATAAGCAGTGAAAGACTATTTTAACTAAGCCCAGTAAACCAAAGGTACAGAGTAAAAATGCTTCTTTTCTTTTTTACAGTTACAAAAAGACCATCTGAATCCAATGATAATCAGCCACTCCACATGATTCCCATTAGCTCTGTCCGTGGAACACCTGAACAAAAGCCAAAGGAACTTGGACATGTTCCTCATTCTGCCTTTTCATTATTTTTTTTCATCTAAACATCTGTTTTCCCATGTTGACGTATGAGCTCATAACTTGCAGAACAAAGACAACACGTGCCTTCATGTAGCATGTTTATGTAGGTAGCACTGGGTTTTTCTGACAATTTCTCCATATCAATTCCACCCTGTAGCCTGTTGTCCAAATTCACTGCCACATTGCAAGGAATGACTGAGAGTCACTGAATGCTTCTGTGGTGGGGAAAGTTTTTCAAAAAATAACCAGAAACTAAGGCATGATTTAATGAGGTATATTGGTTAAATATAGCTTTATAAGGAAAACATGATGGTGATTACTTCATGAATAGCAATGCTATGACCACTATCACAGATCATGTCTATTTAGCTGCACAACACCATAGCATTTCCAAAACAAATGTAGTACTTGTGCCCTATTTTGAAGCTTTTATAAGTAATCACTTTTCACTGATCATGGGGATCTCTTGCAATACCCCAGGCTAAGTATGTGTGTGATGTGTGTGTAACAGCTTGAAAGGAGCAAGGCCTCTTAAACACACTGTATTTAACATCATCAGATCCTGTGGAATGTCTCACGTACGGAAAACTATGAAAAGTTGAAGTGCTTGTAGATCAAATAAGTGAATTTAGAAAAAAAAGATGAAAGATAAAAAAAGAGGTTACAAAACAGAGTACAAAGTAGAGTTGCTTTGGACTGTAATGCGATTTGTGCTGGTCCTGCTGGTGTTGGCTTTTCTTTGTTTATAGTATGAATGCTGTCAGCTCCCTACAGCAAAACTACAATCCAAAGTTGAAATAAAGTTAGATTCAATGTTAAGCATTTAAATATTTTAAAAACTTTTAACAGTTCACAGTGTTAAAGTTTTTCTTGCAATAATGCAGTTAATATTATTTTTAGTTTAGAGTTTACATAAAAACAAATATCTTAATTTTTTTCTTCCATCCTTCTCAATTACAGAAGCAGATGGGGGATCTTGAGATCAAGAAAGTAGAAGGCAGAGAGGGAGAGCAAGATTATAAACAACACAAGAGCTGTAGCAGAAGGAACTTTGTAACAAATGAGAGAATGAGTATCATTAGCTTAAGGTTAGGACAGTGAGGCAGTAATAGCATGGATGTACAGATTTGTGGCCATTAATACAGAAATACAGGATACCAAATGTAGCTCTGTGAATTCCTTCAGTAATATAAACAGAGTGTCAAACACTCTGTCAAATAATGTCAGGAGTGCGGCACCTGGCTCCAAAGAGAGGAGACAGGCTGCTGTGGGCAGGCTGCTGTCAGAGACCATGGCAGGACCCCAGCTCCAGCACTGGCTTCAGTCTTCTGGGGCTTAACATTCTTGCAGACCCTTGTGGCACAGATTGAGTAGCAGCAAATGGGGTTTCAGAAGATTTGGAGGGGCTTCTTGTGATTATTCACACAGAAATTGTTTTCTCACCTCAGCTCCCTTTAGGGAACCTGTATTTTCTGTTAGGGATTTTTAGAGATGCCCATTTTCATGAAGTTTACTGTTGGAAGGCTGAAAATTTAACTATAATTACTAGTATTTCAGCCAAAAAAGACAGTCATAATTTCAAGAATTAGCTGCCATCAGCTACAGCTACTCATATATCTTTCCCACCCAGGAGGAGAGCTCAAATGCCAGTTTTAGCTGACTCTTGTCCCATGGCAAAGACAGACATTAAGAGCAAGGGATTTTTATATCATGTTTACATAGAGAAGATGCAAAGGAATGCAGTCTGCACCTTTTTTTTGCCAAGCTTTGTTTCACCTGAGATGGTATGCACTGAGAGGAAGCATTCATGCTGAGCAGTTTCATGGGAAGACTGGAGAGTTGGGATCCCTGTTTGCTGGACAGATGGGCTCACCTGGAGGCCAACTGATCATGCTGTCACTTCTTCACTGGTTCAGCACATGTGGCCAGCTGATGCCAAACTGGGCAGGAAAAACCTTCTCAAATACCTCAAGATCTGGTTTTATGCCTTGTCTTAGGGTGGCACTGCACTGACACTCTCTGCAACACCATAACAAAGCAGGTTGGGGAGCTAAAATAACATTTAGATATTTGCATTCTCCTCTGCTGGTTTCTGATAAATTGGCTTCTGGTCCCATTCCCTCTGAAAGGGCAAGGGGTATTCCATTGCAGTGGTGCTGAGTTTCTGCCAGGTCACCAGCCTACACAGAAACCTGCAGCATGACTCACCAGGTGCAAATGTTTTGGGTCTAGACTCTTAAGAAGTCTTGAGTTGTGTATATATAGCCATACAAACTTATGAATCTGCTTGTAGCAAGCCCTGCAGAAACAGAGTTAAATGCTCCCCCTGCCCTAAGAGATGTTATACACAATTTGGGAGAAGACCAAATGATAAGTAGGAGAGGGAAAACATTAAATAATGGGAGCAAACATTTATGTAATGACTATAAGCAGCTAAAGTCTAAAAGATTCAAACAAGATTAAACATTAAGAAGAAACACTTTGTAAAGGTATGGATAATTTGGGAAAGGTTGATTGGAGAAAAATAGTGTTTTGTGCAGTTCCACGGTTCCACAGATTTATATCATTCCCAGATGTTCCACAGGTTTCACATCTGAGATCCTCCTTGAAAAAGAGTGTAAAAGAGAAGGATAGTTCCTTGCAAATAATTCAGAAAAGATAAAGGGGCACCTTAAGGGGGGCAGAGCAAAAAGGCAACCACAGCAGAGCAGATAGCTGAAGGAAAAGTAGTGTTACAAGAATCTTAGCTATTGAATGCTCTCACAAAAAATGTACATGCAGTGAAATTCAACAAGTTTTACAAATCTGTTTTCATGCTCTCTGTTTATATTTAGGTTTGATTCAAGCTTTTATTTCAATTATAGCAATTGTAGTACAAATTCATTCTCATAGTTTGGTTCCAACTGCTCCATTTTGATTTGTGAAAAAACCCCACCGTAGACAATGAAAAGCATCCCTCTCTGTTCTTAAAATAGCCTTCTGTTCTGTTCACTCAGAGTGCTGCACAATTATAGTCACAGCTCTGTTAATTAAGAGCATGCTGTTATCCTCAGCACTGAGAGAAATAAAGTTACTGATAGATAAAATTTTGAGGTACCTATCTCCCATTAGAGCTTTCAATGAAAGGAAATGTGGGTGACTGATGATGTAAGTGCTTTGCAGCATGGCTGAGAAAACTAACCCTATCTCTTTGCACCCTTGGGTATTCTAACAAGAGTGGTGTTTTTCCTGCAAGCACTCATCTGGTTTCAAATTGGATTGTTCATAATATGAGCTGAGTTGTGAGAAGTTCCACAGCTATCCTTCTCTTCTCATTTCTCTATCCTTCCTTGCTTCTGGACAAATTGTACATAAAGTTCCAGCAATGTGAGGATATAGGGGCTTCATGCTCTGGAGATCTCATGCCTAAATAAATGGTCCAGGAGAAGATTAAGTTCCAACTAATTTTATTTATCAGATAATATAAAGAACTTTATGTAAAGTTATGCTGATTATAATCCCACAGTGAAACTGCCAGCAGCACTAAATCACATTTAAACCTCAATAGTTCCCCTTACTGTTATTTTCCTGCTATTTCCCTTCATAGTTTGGTCTGTATAGATGCTTAGATGTGAAATGATAAATGTGACAGATACACGAATATTTGTATCACATAAGGTTTTATGTTTTGATTTAAGAAGAAAGAAAAGCTATGCCTCCTAAAGTCAAGATTCTCAAGACAGGATTGTTGTTGCACTTGTTGCATAAAAACATTTATGTGTCAGCCTTACAGCACCCACAGCAATGAACAGGGCATGAGGAAAGATAAGCAGAAGTTTCTAGTCAATCAGCCTTATATTTTTTCTCTTTTTTGTCTTTCTCTCCTTCCAGATGCATAAAAGGGAGAGCACACAATGGTTAGTTCTTAACAAACCAAATTAAACCCCAGGCTAATCTTCTGATCCTTATCAGGACAATGACACAACAGCACACTATGCTTAGAGGAATAAAGGATAATATTTTATAAATATATGTACATGCTCCTGGGACAACTATTTATGATCAAGAGATTCTTGCTTCCTATATGTGATAGAAATTTTATCATGTAAAAAATTATACTGTGCAAGACCTGAAGTAAATTTACTGACACTTAGGTTCCCCATCAGACTGCACAGATAATTTAGAATTATTTCATTCTAAATTCTAAATACTAAATTCTTCTTATTCATGTTTGAAGTCCAACAGTCCAATGTTACATATTGATGTAGGTGCTACTAAACACTTCATGTTGTATTTCACACTGGCATGAAAGCTTGACTTTTCAAAAAGTAATATATTTTCTTTTGGACATAGTTATCTCTGTTAGTTACAAAGCAGGAAGCTGGACTTGCTAGTAGATACTTTCAAAACCTGACCTTTGGCATACACTTCTTAGGAAATCCCCTTAATTCACAAATTCTGAAACTCTTACTCATATTAAACAGACTTCAGCATAAATAAGTGTCATGTCACTCAAACCTATACTAGATAACCAATGGAAAAATGGTTTAACAATCTCTTTTTGATCCTTCTGATCTATAGAATGTCTTCAAAATTAGATGTGGGTAAAATTCCTACCAACATATTAATACCAGTAGTAATAACATCAACAAAGCATCAGCTGGCATTATGTATTTCTTGCCAAAAGACTTGCTATTATAATAAAGAAATGGAATACCTGAAGCATTTAAATTTCTATTCAGAGAACCATATTAAGCAACTAGGTAATATTTCACATTAAGAGTGAAGAGGATCCCTGTTCTGACAGAAGTTGATCATTTCCTAAAGAGTGTTTCACACAAGAAATAGAAACAGGACAGAGGAAATTTCAAAATAAAATACTGGAAATTAATGGGTTCCTAAAGTACCATATAAACAAAATAACTCAGCCAGCTAGGGAGAAAGAAGCCCAAATCCCACGAGACAAAAAAAAAAAAAAAAAAAAAAAAAGATTACAAAACTCACTAGTGTCCTTTGCAGAACATTTTTAAGGTACCAAGGAAGAACAGATTTGATCTTATCAGCCAAACAACTAATGAAGAAAATCCAAGATGGTACAGCATCTCCTGTGTGGGAGTTTGAGAGCTTTGATTCAGAAAGTATGAAAAAAAAGAAAATAAGAATGGAAATCAAATGTCATATAATTTATAAGTAAAATGGTCTTTCATACCATAGCACAGATCTGGAAAATAACTCAGGCTGTGACTTTTTGCAATGATCAAGCTGTTTCCTACTATTTCCTTTGTCTTGTCTTTTCCCAGCTGGACCATTATTCTTAAACAGTAGACAAATAATACAGAATGGAGCACATTATAGTGAAATTAGAGCTCTCCATCAGCTAGTCTATTTTATGTTTCTTACACCATGAGGTGAACTTTACTGTAACTTCTCTGGCTCTGTGAACTTATATAAAGGAAAGAGGGAACTAATGAGTACAGTGGGATGAATGGCAGTAAAAATAGAGCAGATGTCAAGATTCACTGTAAAGCATACCATGGCTTTAAATCTACCATAAATTGTCCAGTCTTGTGTGAGTTTCTCCTGTTACAAAATGCCTAAATGACTTCAACATTGAAAGAAGAATTCTGACTGATTGATTCACATTAGCAGAGACTATTCATGTGAGACAGTAAAAGGAAATATTAGTACTCAAACATCATAACACATGCTCAAATTAGAATAGTTTCTGCTATTGTTGAACAGATAGATCCCTAATCATTATTTCACTCAAATATTTCTTTCTTTTTTTTTCCAAAAATACTCCATAATGAAAGAAAAGCATACTCTAGGAATTTTGTACTAACTAAATGTGTAAAAAATAAGACAAACTTTAGTAATGCTACCTAAGATTTTTTGAAAAAATCTTCTGTTATTCAGGTTTTAGCTCCTGCTTTTCTTCCCAGTCCCTTGGCTGCAGTACTGATTAGGATGACAGGATTACATTGGATAAGCAATACCTGCCATCTGCTGGAAGGATATTTTCTAGCAGTGATGAGGCTGGCATTGTTTGGGTAGGTGGCCAAATACAAAGAAATTGAATTAACAGCATTCTAGAAGTTGTTGAGAAATTGAAATTCAATCTGCAGTATAATAAAGACCTTCACATGTTGTTTACTGGTGAAGAAATGAGTCACAGCAAAAATTATTTCCAGACCAATCTAATGGAACAGGACTAGAGACTTCATGAAAGTACTAATCCCCTTTTCAGTATAGCATCCCACAATTCTACCACTGCTACTACGGAAAAAAAAATTTTTAAAAAGGGGGGAGGAAATGTTAGTAAACCTCACTAAACCCTATTTTCTACTCAAAGCATTTCAAGAATGCAATTTTCCTCTATCCACTCTGTAATCATTTGCCAGAAACACAGAATACAGCAGTACTGCATATTTGAACAGAAAAGGGTCTTGGTCTTCTTATTTTACACAAGTAAAGCATTTAAGTTAACCATGATGATGAAACATTTTAGAAAGGGAATCAAACCTAGTGATCCTGTAATGGTATTACAGACATAGATGTCTACTGTCACATACACATGTATTGCAGATAAACTTCCACAATATATATCTTTGGGATTTTGACAAAACACTGCTATTTGCCTGTGCTTTTTAATGCCCTTGAAAGTATTCCATTAGGCTTCAAACTGACATTTCCATGATGTGAATGAATGGAGTGAAATGCTATAATTACCTGAGCTAACAGAAATTGCACACTGCCTTTGCTACTCTTTGGTAGCAGCAGTACATTACCTGTTTAATACATTAGGGTGCTGTAGTAGGACTTGTAGTACTATTATGACAATTATCACTCACTTCTGAACCCAATTCCCTCTTATCAGCAGCGTATAATTTTGCCATACATGAATAGCTCAGTCTGGAATTTTCCATGCTGGATGTTTGCCCCTGGACAGTTTTATAGAAAACTTCAGTCAAAAGATTTCAGCTGTTTCTGAAAACACAATTAAGGGGGAAAAAATAAAACAACCAAGCCAAAACCAAAATCAACACACTGTTTTGACCATGTTGAAATATTCTGGCAGACTTTTCTTTTAATAGCTATAGTACATTCATCCTTTGGTACAGGGACTTCCTGTTTGCCATGTGGGTGGCCTATTTATCAAAGGTAAACTTCTTGCCATCTTCACAAAATTTTATCAAAGCCTGTCCTTGTTATAAACCTTGAAGCCTTTGCATGACATGTTTCCAGTAGAGATGGCAGTACACCCACTCACTCCAGCCTTGGGCTGCACACCACTTTCACAGCCTTTCAGGCTCCAAGCTGACATCATGGCTGGCTGGTCCAGGCCTGTGATCTGAGACCAAGGATACACTTTCAACAGTCCAAACACTGAGTCCTGGTGGTATGGGACAGAAAAAAGGGGAGCTGGATAGAACAGAGATGCTATGGTAATTGTGGGTGGTGTGGTGTGGGTGTGGTGTGGGTGTGGTGCAGAAGGTGCAGCATGAGAGGAAAGTTGGGATGGGTTGCCAAGGCACAGAAAGCAGTGGAATGGGAACAATCAAGAGAAAAGAAAAGGTTGGTGTGGTTGCCTTAGACCTAGTTCAAGGTGGGGTTGAGATGAAGATCTGGAGGAGTGTGAAAGTGAACAAATAGGTTGGCAGGAAGGAGATATGAAAGGGAGATGGATTGAAATAGTGATCAGATATGTCGGAAATAGTGGCAAATGTCTAGGAAAAGACTCTAGAACAAGTAGCCAAGAGCAGAGGACAAATCTAAAGGAGAAGATTGGAAATCATTGTGAATGGGAAGCTGAGGAAGAAAGACTAGTGAGGAGTTAGGAGAGAATAAAAAGTATGGATAAGACAAGCATGAAAACACAAGCTGAGGAATGAAAGGAGGCCAGTCACTGAGACAGGGTGGGAGTAGAGCTGGGATTTATTTGGAGCAGAGATTAGTACCAGCCTGAGGAGTTTGCCAGACTGAGGATTCTCATCCACCGTTTATTTCAAGACTCCTTGGTCAATATGGGACATATGTCTCTGGACTTTCTAAGGCATGGGCTGTAGGCTGGGTATCCCCAAGTGATGTCATTACACTTTATCTTTTGCTCCTGTTCCATTCACTCATTTGCTCTGATGATGCATTTACTACTAGTATAGTAAAGGAAACAGATTCTTTGCTGGCTGAAATGTACTTTTAACAGAGGTGAATGAAGAATTTAATTCAGTATACCTACCACCTATCAAAGACAGTCTGTTTTTACCTTGGCTATATCCAGTATTTCCACAGCCCTTAGGAAGGCTGTGCATGTGTGTGTATGCATGCATTTCTCTTAGGTTACCTTTCCTTCACAGAGTGGGAGAGAGGTATGAAGGAAGAGACAGTGGTCTATCATCTCAAACTGTTTTTAGACATGCCACCCTCATTACTGCATGCTGCTTTAAAAATGAACCTCAAGTTTTTTCATATTTCTTCTGGTATGAAGAGAGCTGAAAAGTATAAACTCACATTTAGAGAGCCAGCACATTGAGAACCACAGACTGGAGAGGACAAGATGCGTGGGCAGAGCTGTGGGCAGCTGGCAGTGACCACATGCTGACTGGAAGTTGCTGCATTTCTTGCACTGGATAATATGAAGAATCCCATTCAGTCCCTGGCCATACATGTACCTCGCTGAGAAAAGAAATCACAAGAGTTCCCTCCCTAGTTTACTCTTAATTTTTGAAGACCGCATTTGTCTCAGGGGCACTCTACTGATAGACCATTAGTAATTAATTATTTTCAGATTTTAACAACCATGATTAGAATATCAGTTATTTTGTGACCTCTGCAATAGAGAGATGTCATTTTCTCATGCAGCTGAGGAATGGGGAGAAAATAATGCAGACACACTCCATAATGCCCCATCCACTGAAGACAGTAGTGAAAATGCGCATCTCCATAAGAGTAAGAGGAAAAAATGCACATGAGATTAAAGGATACTTAGTCATGTGTGTAACATTGTGGATGAGTGGATTTAGAATAGATAGATATCCATTGCTCCCTGAAAAGCTGCATATAAAATATCCAATGTCCTATAGAATGTATGTTTTGCCAACTTAACAAAAACAAAAAAAAAGAAGAGTTGAAATATTTAACATATTTCAAATACTTAAAATACTTGTATCTAGAGAATAGTTTCTAGACCTTTAAGAGAGCCTTAGTACCACAATTGATCTTTAATGCCTTTCCACTGAATTCAGAGCAAATAGGAGAGAACAACCCATGTTATTCAGTGACAGACAAGGGAGTCTTCTAAACTATGTGGGTGATGTGTGTACTTAAAGACTTCCATTGCTCTCTGGTGGCAAAGGTTCCTGGGCATCAAACCTTTCCCAAGTGGTCAAAACCAGAGTTTTTTAAATGTCCTCTAAGTTCTAAGCCATTTTCTTTCTTCTTTCTCAGTCCATCCATGCCTGTTCCTGTCTCGGGTTCATGTGAGTGCAGAGTCCTGTGGTATTACTGCCTAGTATTCAGAAAAAGATGTGCTGTGCAATAGCAGCTCTGTCTTCTGTGCTGCAGCTAATTAGTGTCAAAACAAAAAGAGGAACAAAACCAAAAAGAAAAATAATGACATCTTGAACATATTCTTACTATTCTTTTTTTTTTTTTTTTTTTTTTTGGTAGGTGATTTGGATTCTGTTTTCCTGGACTGGTGTCAGGAAAACAGAATCCAAATCACGCAAATACCCTTCAAATGTGGGGTGATATACATCTATTCCCCATGCATAAAATTTCTCCCCCCCCCACCTCCTAGCTGGCACCATTGAGGCAGAGAAAAAAAAAACCCTTTTTAGAGTAACTTGGAACTTGCTGCTGTTTCTCTGTAGCCCAGTTTCTGGATGTTTGAGCTTAAATTCACAGGCACATGCCAATACAAAAGCCCATATTGAGTTCAGTGGGATGGTTTGTGACATTTTTCTTCTTGGTATGATTTCATGGTTTTGGCAAGTCTTTATGCCTCTCTCCCCATTAAGAAGCATTTCAATTCCTTGGTCTCTGGGTAGTTAATCTTTGTTGTAAGCTCCTTTCACTTTTTACAATAAGGCCAAATTTTCAAAGCCACCAAAGTGCTCAAGTTAGGAGAGAGGCACAAAAGGGGTAAGGGCATGGCAAAAATATTTCTGGAAGAGGGCACCAAGTACCTGTGTAGAGAACTGACTGCATGTGCACAGGATTCAAGATTTCTGTATGTTGTGCCTGGGACCAAGGATAACATGACCAAGGATTATATGCTCAATAAATATTTCTGAACCAAGTAAAGGTGATAGGTAGTAAAGGTGATCCACTAATATTCCTCTTAAAGGAAGTATGGTCTCATGGACAGAAAGTGTCCTTTTTTTTCTGTTTGTACATTACACATATTATTGGGTTTTTCAAGTGAACTCAATTAACAAAAGAAATAAGCAGTCGAAGAACTTAGATGATACAAAGTTCATTTAAGTAGTTAAATTGTAGCCCCCTTTTTGTTCTTTTTTAAATTCTGCACTTGCAAAGAAAGTTCAGCAACACCTAATGTTCAAGATGTGCAAGTCTAACATGATTTTTACCTAAAGACAAGCTGAATGGAAAAGACTACATTTTTAACACTGTCAGATTGTTAGTCCTGAGTAAAAAAGCAAATGTGATCAGCACATTCTTCAGAAAACAAAAAGAAGTGTGAAGTCCTGCTATTCTTTTTGTTGGCTTATGACTGAAGGAATTAATGCAAGGAAGGCATGGTGAACTGCACCAGTCCAACACTCAGCCTTTTTTCTCTGGGTGCTGCTCACCTGGTTTTTCTACTTGACTCCACAGTGCACAGCTTTCTAGGTGACCCATGTCATTCTTCAGTGCTGGATAAAGCTGCTGACAGTCTTACAGCAGACAAAATTCACTAAATGGATTCGAGTTTGGAAATCTTATTTTCTAATGCTTTGCTGCAGCATCTCAACCACATCCAGTGTTCCTAATCAATTACTTCTTATTAAAATGTCACTTAATTGATTAGGAATCATGATAATAAAATGAAATAAGCCATTTTTTGTGTCATTATTACTCAAAATGCAGGTCTCACTTTTCCCTTACACCCTATTATATTGCTACCATGGTTGGTGAAGTGTGCACACAGGACCAGATCAAAGTTTTCTTTTTAAGCTGTCCCAAACAATTTTCCAGCACTGCAAGTCTCTGACAACTCTTCATTCTCCTGATCGGTCCTTCTCCAGTACCATAGCATCTTCTCCCCTCTCCTGAGGATTAAACTACTCTCGTTTTCTACTTCTCCAGAAGACAGTTCCAGAAGCTGCATTTCTTCTGTAATTTAATGAGGCTTGGATAGTTATCAGTCTAGACAGACAATTTAATCAAGATGGAAATGTGCCAAGTACCCCCTAGGAGCCAAGACTGATATGAGATCTCTAAAGAAGAGCCAAAAGTGGAGTACACTGAGACAATTTCTTTTCCTTATTTCAGGATGTCATTCTGCTAAATCATATAACAGATGATTCTCTTTCTTCCTTTCCTCAGCCAGCCCAATCCATTCAAGTGTTTGGGTCCTCACAACTGTAAGAAAAAGCAATTTTGCAGTGGTGTCCCAGAAGGGATGCATAAAGGGGATGCCAGTGTACCTAACCCCACAAAAAAAAAAATTGAAATAAAATTGAAAGAGGTATTGACCTGCCCTGAACACTTTGCACTTGTTCCATTAAGAGTATAGAAATTTGACAGAAAATAAATCCTTTGTGTTCCAGCTGGTTCTCAGAGATCAGGGAGGCCAGGTGTTGCTGGGTTTAATTTCTGATTATAACCAGTTCAGTTCTCTAAGTTTGGTCATGTTCAGTAAGAACTTTGATGAGCACAGGTTCATAAGTAGTGCAATTTCAACAGGATGAGTCGAGTCTAATCAATACTAATGTGTGTGAACAAGATTCAGGAACTGTGTGATTTACCACTCTGATACTGGAGCTCTGGCCAAGTTCAGTAAGAACTTACATGATCCAGAGTCACAAATAGAATGGTTTATTGAAGAAACAGGAAAACAAGTTCTGGACTGACAGTGGTAAATGCACTAACTGCAGAGAGTTAGTATGTACAGTGACCAAAGGTACTGTAACAGAGATCTATTATAAATATGTGTGTGTGTATATATATATATTCCTGGAACTGCTCCAATAGTGATATTCACCTAAATGCTTCCCTTTGGGAAGGAGGAGAGACACAGTCTATTGACTGATCCCAGACAAGCAGAGATGTTTTCCCCCATCTCCTATATTTTTTTCTTTCTTTTTCTGCCCCAAACCCCTCTTCTTTTATACAGTAAGTTTTAGCCTGTCCCAAAAGGAGGGAACAATTGCATGTTACAGGTTGGGATTGGTGACTGTAACAACACATTTAAGGCATGTTCTTTTTCACTTGTATTCTTACTGGGTGAAAGTTAGTAAGCAAACCAGGCCCTGTGGCAGTATTGGCTACTTTCGCTCAGAATTCATAATTGATAGAAAGAGTAAAATAAACACTTCCTCCACCTACAAACGAGGCAGTAAAGGTTGTCTGACATTCACCAGAGAGCTTTTTCATGCATGCTTATCTCCTTAAAGGACCAGATTTGTAGTATGTCTTGTTTGGCACTGTGAAAGGGGGACTGAAGGCAATGGCTGATCTGGAGGCACAGGTGCTCTTCTGTGCTTCACTGGACCAACACTGAGCAGTGAGGCCTCCAAACTTTGCTCTGAACATCATTCAGCTGTCAGGCCTCACTTGAGCCAGGTGCAAGATAAGAGGCTCAGCTCATGTTTTTCCCAACCAGCCTCAGCAATCCTTCATCAGCTTAAGGCAACTCTTGAAGCAAGTCTGATGATTTATGATAACACAAGTGGGATGAAATCATGCACATGGAGTAGCTCTAGAAAAGGCTAGCAAACTTTCAAACTATATTATATTGGGGTTTATTCAGTTATGTTAAATATTATAGCATTATATCTTTTACATTATAGCGTTATATCTTTTATAACAAGAAGTAGCCAGGAATGAATTACAGGAACTATGGAATTAGAAAAGTGCAAGAGCACAGGCATAACTCTGGAATGAAAAACATGGCAGGGTCATAGGGAACTGAAAGGTCTGGGAGGAATGTAAGTCAGAGTATAAACAGAGGAGGTTGCAGAAATGGCAGTAAAAGAAACAGGACCAACAAGAAAGGAAAAACTCCTAGCATCTACTCCAGAGCATGCAGCATGTTATTTGTGCCCTGTAGAATAAATGAACACTCTGGCGGCCTTTTAAAAAAATCTCTCTCCATTATTGTTCAAATGATACTGCAAGAAATGCAGTATTTCAGGATTTATCAGAAAAAACTTTGGGAAAAACAGTCACCATAAATATATCTACTCTAAAAAATGTAACTGTTGGAGACATTTTGGCACCTGCATAACTGTATCACCTTGGATTTTAATAGGAGTCCATTGTCTTGTAAAGAAATGTTACTTCTTCCCCAACGCACATAGACTGCTGATGTATGAGAATATTTTCTTACTGTTTCTGAGTGGAATTTCCAAAAGAATATCCTACATTTCATGAGAGGATTTGAGAGTATGTTTTTAATACAGGAAACAGAATGTCTATTTTAGACACAGTAAAAAAGGAGAAGCAATTGTTGAATAGTCTACACAAATGACACATGATAAACCTAATTATCATAAAATTTATTCCTTAGGTTAGATGACTGCTCTCTTTTTTTTTTTATTTACTTCAAAGAGACTTTACAAATAGAATGAAAAGAAAGAAGGAAAGGGTACATGCAGAGTTTTCTCAAGGTCAAAGGCCATAGTCCAGTAAGATGTTCTGATGGCACAGAGACAGCACAGCTGCAGGCAGAAAGTTGGGATGCTGCTCAGAAATACAGTGTGCAGTCAGTGATTGCCTGCGATCCCACTGGTTCATGATCATGGAAATGCCTTAAAAAATATGTGGAATTCAACACCTGTGACTTTTTAGGTCTTAATTTTTCTTTAATGAAACATGTCTGTTCACCTTTGGAAGCTATAAAATATTCCTTAAAGCTCAACACACAGAAAAATGAATTAATAGTGAATATGGTAAAATTGAGCTAAAGGGAAGTGTTTATGAATTTGGGTCAAACTCATGACTAAAAGTTTTAGTTGGAAGACAGGGCAGAAAATCCATATAGATTGAAACAGTTAAATTCTTTGTAATAAAATATTTCTGTTCAGACATGCCAAAAGCTTGAAAATAAAAATTTTTGTTTCAAAATAAAATTCTCTCTTTTTAAAAACAATTAAAACAAGAAAAAGACTAAGCAAAAGACATAATTCTAAAAAGACATAATTAACTCTAAAAAGACATAAATTCTAAAATTTTTTTTCAAGAAGGAAGTCTTGCTTTTTTCAGCTCCAAGTATCTGTTTTTGTCTGAGCTTTCTTTTTTATTTTTTGTTTGTTTACATACTGATTTCAGGCTCTAAATTCTATTTTCTCAGTGTAAAATTTTCTATTTTCTCAATATTTTCCCATACTTTCAGGGCTGGAGCATATGCGTTAAAAGAAGTTTTGGTTAGCCTGGAAAAGAGAAGGCTGACAGGAAATTGTCTACAATCTTCAGCTAACTAAAGAAGAATTGCAGAGAAAACAGCCAATGTCTCTTCTCAGATGGGCACTGCAAAAACATAAGAGCCTGCAAGCCACATCACAGGACATTCCAGCTGGAGATAAAGATAATAATTTTCACAAGAGCGTAGCCAAGCTCTGGCACGTGAAACTAGAGAACCTGAAGAATCTCCATTCTTGGAGACTTTCAAAAACCTGATTGGGCAAGCCTGAGCACCCTGATCAGACTTCAAAATTAGCCCTGCTTCTTTCAGGCAATGGGAATACATTGGTCACTCCAATTTAATTTACTCTGTATTTCTAAATGTGAATGTTTTTCACAGTAGTGCTCTGGGTTAGATCAAAACAATACACAGAATGATTGAGTAACAACTACATGACTATCAAAAAGCACTGGTCTGGCAGCTAGTGCACACATTCCATAGAAATCCAAGTGGTATTTCATGCTCTACTTTAGACTTTCAGGCTCAGCTTGGCCAATTACAAGGAGGAAATTTGCATCCTGAGCTTGGTTTGGACAACACCAGCTAACTTTCCAACCAAAGCTCAGGCAGCATGCTCAGGGTATTTTACATTAAGCACTGTTGATGTGGTTTGGACCTACACAACCCTCATGTGTTGAATTATCTTCACAGACCCTTACAGCACACAGCAAAACATGCAACCCTCAATCTCATTCTATAAAAACTTCTCTCTGGCAAGCTGCAAAAAACACAGCCCTCACATTGTGTCTGACAGCTTGACCTAAGAAAAAACCTACAAAAAAATAGCAGTTATCTCTCAGGGTCATAGGAACATCACATGGTACCCAAATGAAACCCAGAGGCACAACCTATTCAGTATGGACACAGTTCACCAGTTAAAGCAGTGTGGGTGTGAGCCACAGTGTGCCACCCCAGAGTGAGGAACTGAAACAATCCCTGGGATTGTTTTATTGAGCACCATAGACACATATATTATAGACACAGCAGTCTTTCAGACAGTCAGGTTTCAATTAGTTTTAAATGAAGCTGAAGTTTTTACTCCATATGGGAATAATGTCTCTCTGAAGCAGAGTTTAAAACCAGGAGAACTTTTTTTCTGTTTGATTTTCTAAAAAGTCTAATTTGTATGTAAATTTTTCAATTAAGAATAATTAAGAATGCCAAATCAAGTGCGCAAAACTTAGGAAATACCATCTCTAGGATTGACGTTTCAGACTGAATTCACATATGTTCTATGTATTATTCATAGTTTCATTATTGACTGGTGGGTTTTTTCCTTCTCCCATTGGACTATACAGCTTTTCATTGACCAAAAAAAGGGATGGAAAATACATGATATTCTACCTCAGGCAAAGGGTTTGTTTTTCTGGGTTTCCAAGATTACAGCTGCCAAGAACAGGTCTTTTCTGTGGTAGACCTCACAGCCAAGGATGCCCAAGCTTCACAGCACACTGCTACATGAGCCATCAGGGAGAACAGGACGAGATTAGACTCCCTTTGTGTGCCTAAGGTGATGCCTCAGGTTTTAGCTTTAATATTTTTCAGATTCTGGACTGCTTTAGTGTATACTTCTAAGCTTCATATTAGGGGATAGTAAGCTCTCTTCACAGAGTAGGTAGACAAAACAATTCCTTCTCTAGCTGGGGACCAAGGACAACAGATCCAAATCCCAGGCCAAGAGCAGAAACAACAGTGGACTGAAGAGAGAAAAACAAGAAGGATGGGACTTCATGGGCTAAAGCTGTAATTAGACAATTAACTCCAATATGCAAATGGACCAGAACTTATAAAAGTGTGAGATCCTGTGACCGGTTGTCCATTTTGTGACCATTTTGGGTTCATATTGGATGTAGCCCTGGCTGGGCTCTTGTGATGCCCACGGTGTATCTATTGAAGCCTTGTAATCAATACCTACTTTATTCTTTAACTCTGTCTAGTCTCTGTTCTAGGTCAGCCTACACAAGGCATCAAAGGTGTGCTGCACTGAAAGCTCACTGAAAGAAAGACATTTTCCTTCGTAACTGTAATTCCCCTGAGCTGATTAAGTATTTTGGAATATTTCCACCTACCTCTGGCACAGAATGACAGAAAACAGTCCAAGCCTGTAACAAAATTATTTAGAGTAGGACACACCAAAAGAACTTGAATATGCCTACAATGACATCCCAGCAGATTTCTGACCCTTGCTAGCTCAGGTACTGACAGCACAAGACAGTGAGCAACACAGACTGCAGTGCTACAGGCTAAATGTGTAAATGAGCCTGCATGCCTGGATTCTGTAATTGTATTGCTAATAAATGAACCTCATGGTTTAAAGTTAACTTTAAACTGTGCCACTTCTATGAACAGCAACACCTCTTGATTAAAATGCTATATTAGGAAAACTGTCTTGCCTATGGAAAAAAAAAAAAAAAACCCAACTGTGAAAACTCTCCAAACACACATATTACAGGAGACATTTAATGTACACTTAGTACAATTTTATACAACCAATGATATGAGCTAATAGGCCTATAATTTGGTGTTTGCTTCCCATTAATTCAAGGAGTTTTTTCACAGGTGGGTAGCAAGTTTTTGCAATTTATTCTTCTCAGTGTTTAGGGCTGATAGAAATTTGAACGTGAATAGTCTGCCAAAGTGTTCTTCACCTCCCAGGGCATTGAGCTCTATCAGCCATAATGACAACTTAGCTTTGATGACTAAACACTACTTATGGCAAGGTTTAATGAGAACACACTTATCCATTGTACAGGGAATTAAGTTTAGTATTTTTAGCAGAATGTTTCTGTATTTGAATTATATGATTATGCACAAGAATGTGAACTAAAATGAAAAATAATGTAAAATTGAGAAAGACTTTGAGGAACGCATTACTCCTTAACAGTGATTTTTTTTATTTAGGATTCTGTCTCAGCTGAAAAAGCTGACCATGCCAACAGAAAAGAAAATAAGGTGAACTTTGAAGGTCAGAGAGGGACATGGGTTACGCATATAACGAGCTCTTCCTTTTCCCTTAAGAAAGAGATCCTTCCAGAAGCACTGCATCAGGAAAACTGTAACTATTCTAAGTCTTGCTTTGACCACTCTGAGAAAGCAATTGAGCACTAGCCCAGGTCCACCAGCCATGTCCCAGGTAAACAAGCTCTCAGGGGGCAATATGTTTTTGCAACATGCACCTTCCTTCAGTAACCTCCTTCAAGCTTCTCTCCTAACTGAGCTCTGTGCTTTATCTCTCTCCCAACCCCAAATTTATGTGGGGACTTTGCCCCAGCTACCCCAGACTCTGTGTTGGATGAGATCATAAATTCCTAGCTATGGCTCAGATAAACATGTCCTCATGTAAATTTAAGCACAGCTGTCTTGGGGTGATTTTATGATTAGTCATGATTGCATGCTTCATGCCCAAAAATGGTTGCTGTAGCTTTAAGGTGGATCTGGAGGGAAAAGGGAGCCTTGAAGCTCTTCAGTGGGCTTTTCCAAAGCCTCACCCACAGGTGTCCATGCCATGCGGTCTGGGTTTGCTTGGCTAGCATGGATTGTTTTTGTTAGCCCAGACAGAAATTTTTCTTTGTCCTTCCTGGACTTGGAGAGGCTGCAGTAGCCATTCTTCAGCAGCACTTCGAAGTGAACTGGATGGTTTGGTTTTGGTCTGAGATCAGAGACTAGCGGGAAAGATGAGGGGTCTCTCCGTTTCGGCCTCACATCTTGGGAAAAGCTGAGACAGCAACAGAAAGCTCACCTGCTTCCTTTGCTGTGAAGAGGGGACTGACGTCAGGGACTCACCAGGTTTCACATCTGTTTGTCTGAACTGCTTCTTGAATGTACTGGGACGGGGGGTTTGTTTGTTTGTTTTCCCTGAAAACCCATGGCATTTTGTCCCCACTAAGTGGCAAACTGCTGTGGGCTTTTTTTCTTTCCCTGGCATTTTGGGTTTTTGTTCCTGTGTGTGTGTGTGTGTGTATGTGTGTGTGTGTGTGCGCGCACGCATGGGGGTGGAGGGGGCTAAATTCTTACAATTCAATATCTAGCATTTATTTACTTTTTACTGTGCCAAGTGGGCACTCTGTTTGTCAATAAATGTTTTGGGAGTTTTTTTCACTTTCATCCACTAGTATTCATTTCTTATTGACAGAAAGGGATTGTTGGAACCCTTCTTTTCTTTTAGAGGAAATACTCACTCCAGAGTGTTTTTCCCCTGAACTTGTCTCTAAACCAAGACAACAGCACAAGACTTCAGGAGAGAATTCTTCTGACACTCTGCTGTTCCCTTTGGCAGCCTTTTTCCAGGCTTAACTGGACTAAACTGGAGCCTCCACTCTTTGTGTCTCTTCCAACTCTTATCCCAAACCTAGGTGTCAGGTGAGATCCAGCTCAACATTCTCAAGCCATAGCCCAGGTGAACATGTCCTCAGGGAACAATTATTTTTGCCCCCATCCCTTTGGCAATCCCTTTTCAATCCCTGACCAAATGAAGTGCTAGGCTTTCTCTCTTTTCCCAAAGCTGAACATAACCAGATCCTTAATCATAGGTTCAAGCTGAGACAGCCCAAAGTCCCTAACCACCAACCAGATGGAAACTTCTCTGAGAATAATTCTTTCCTGTCCCACTCCAAATGGGTATTCAAACTTGGCCTGTTTCCTGTCCCTAAGCCTAACTGTAGCCACAACTTCAACACCTGGTATCTGCAGAGACGAACCCAAGTCCCCAAGCCACAGCCATGATGAACAAGTCATCCTAAGAGAATTCCTACAGATCTTTTTATCAAAATGGAGCTCTTGGGTCTGCCTTGTTAAAAGTCTGACAGTCTGAATGCAAAGGATGGGTTGAGCCTTAGTTCCAGATCCTGACCTAGCACCCAGAATAAAAATATTTCAGGGGAGAGGTATTTTTGCAGCCTACCCCTTACTCCAGCTGCTCTTTTTCTGCCCCACACCAACTGTAGCCCCAGCTTTTATCTCTCTCCCAACCAGGTATGTAATGTTAACATTAACCCTAAAGGCATCAGCGGAGCCTTCTCCAACATGCCCAGCCATGGCCTGGATGAAAAATGTCTCTGGGAAGAATTTCTTTCATGTTCTACCCCTCTTTGGCAGCTCTTGGTTACTTTACACCAAGTGCATTTCCAGGCATGATGAGCCTCATTCTCCTAATCCAACACTTAACTCTAAGCCCAGTCCTCAGCCTGGACTGAGTCTTGGCTCAAGGCATCCAACCATGACCTAGATGAGAAATTTCTAAATGCAAATTCTGTCTGCAGACTACTCATCCCTTTTCCAGCTACTTGTTAACATTGCCAAGGATGGTGATTCTTGGATCAGGGATGTTCTTGTTGTTGTTGCTCCCTCCTTCCAGAAAAATAATGGGTATATGACTTAGTATTTTCAGTGAATTATGTACTGAGTTCACCTTAAAGCAACTCAGGGTCACGATCCATATAAGACTGCAAAATTGTTTTTGGTTCAAGATTTTTTCAATTTCCTGTCACAACAACCTTGAACGTGTTTTTATTGGAATTCTGCTTATTTACCTGATCAGAGGCTTTATCTGCTTCTGCCATATCCATGTGACTTCTAATCTAAAGAATATCTACAGCTGCAAGACACATGGCTTCAATATCGTTCAAGATAATCATTAAAACCTCTTGAAACAGATATTTTGAGACTGCAAAGCAATAGTTGGGTTTCCTTCATGCCATGGCAACCGGCCATGGAGCTTTAAATATGGTGGTAAGGCACTGTGTAAGGTATGTCCAATAGCTGTTGTGGTAAAACAAGGAAGAATGTTTGCACAGTCAACAGCGCTGACATTTAAAAAATAAAGTTTAAGCTTTGTCTCCATTCTTTTTGGTTTTTCCATCATTTTCTCTTTTTTAGTGTCATGTGCAATGTAACAATCTTATGCTGTGATCTTTGGGAGAATGGCTTGAGAAAGGTGATACTTTATATTGGCACTGATGGAAGAGTCTTTGGGGTAACTTTGATCAGATCTATTAATACAGTTGAAGATTAATAATAGACTAATATGTGTCAAAAATAGTTCCAAATAAAATGTTTGCTTTTTTTGATGAGTACAGCCAGAGTAGTATATTTGTTCCCAACTCTTTAAATGAGTCACACAGACTTCAAAATATTTCAATTTGCTACAACTGTACGCCTATTTATGACTCTATCTCATTGCTTCAGAATAAAAATATATTTATTCCTTTCAGATTAACTTACTTTACCAGCCGAATCGAACAGAAAATGGCTATTTCCACGTGCGAAACCGCTCCCTTTGTTCTTTTTTGAGACAGAAATGTTTTTCCGACGAGGGCTCGGCTCTTCACGATGCTGCCACTTGGTGGTGCCCCGGCGCCGCAGTGAAAACCAACGTGTCACTCGCCTGGATTGTGGCATTCAGCCCCACCAGGTTCTTGAGGCGCTTTCTTTAAAATGCACAATAGTTACTGTTCTATGGCCTCGGTTTAATATCTGTCTATATATATGTAGATGTACGTATATATATACATATACAAAAACCACAAAACATTCACTGTAGCTGAATGACGCCTTCAAATTTGTTAGGCATATTTCTTTGATTGATGTATTTAAAACTATAACTATGTGATCACTGTTCTGTCACCTCTATCTATATAGTGCAACATCCTAAATTTCTTAAAATTTACAGAATACATTTTTTGGGGTGTTAGGGTGGCTCAAATATGTAACCAGTTGCAACAGCAACTCTCCCACAGCACTCTCCTGGCTGCTGACGATTTGGGTGAGCGCACTGTTTGCTGGATGAAATACTGGCTCAATGTCAGGCCCAGAGAGTGGTGGTGAATGGAACTAATGCTGATGGCAGCTGGTCACCAGTGGCACTACTTGGGATCTGTACTGACTCCAGTTCTGTTTAACATCTTTATCAATGACCTCAACAAGGAGATCAAGTTGACCTTCAGCAAGTTTGCAGCTGACTCCAAGTTGTGTGGGAGTGTTGATCTGCTGGAGGATAAGAAGGCTGTGGACAGGCTGGATCGATGGGCTGAGGCCAATATTAAGAGGTTCAATGAGATTGAGTGCTGGGTCCTGCACTTGGGTCACAGCAACCCCATGCCACACGCTTAGGGCACAGTGTCTGGAAAGCTGCCCAGTGGAAAAGGAGCTCGGAGTGCTGGTTGATAGCAACTGAATGTGAAGCCAATGTGTGCCCAGGTGGCCAAGAAGGCCGATGGCATCCTGGCCTCTATCAGAAATAGCTTGGTCAGTAGGACCACAAAAGTGACTGTCTCCCTGCACTCAACACTGGTGAGGCTGCACCTCAAACCCTGTGTCCAGTTCTGGGCCCCTCACTACAAGAAGGACATTGAGGTACTGGAGCATGTCCAGAGAAAAGCAATGGAGCTGGTGAAGGGGCTGCAGTACAAGTCCTGTGAGGAGAGGCTGAGGGAACTGGGGGTGTTTACCTGGGGGAAAAAGAATGAGGCTCAGGGGTCACTTTATCACTCTCTACAACCACCTTTAAGGCAGGTGTAGCCGGGTTGGGGGGGGGCGGCCCCTTCTAGGAAACCGGTGACAGAACGAGAGGACATCACTTCAAGCTGCGCGGGGGGGGAGCTTCACTTTGGCGATTAGGAGGAATTTCTTCACAGAAAGGGTGGTCAGACATTGGAATGGGCTGCCCACCCCTGGAGGTGTCTAAGAAAAGACGGGACGTGGCACTGAGCGCCAAGGTCTAGCTGACAGGGAGGTGTTCGGTCATAGGTTGGATTTGATGACCTCAGATTCCAACCCCTCGGCTTCGGCCGCTCCCGCCGCTCCCGTTCCGTTCTCTGCCTGCCACGTCGAGCTCGCGGCCTTCCCCGCCGGCACCGCCCTTGGCTGGGCTGGGCCCGGCCGGGCGCGCCAGGGAGGAGGAGGTGGAGGAGGCGGAGGTGCGGGCCCCGCCCCGCGCGCGGCGGTGATGGCGGTGATGGCTGTGGCGGCGCGCTGCGGCGGGTGCGCGGCGGGGCGGTGACGTCGCGCGCGAGGCGGAGGGCAGGGAGGAGGAAGAGGAGGAGACCCGGACGGCCCCGAGGCTGAGGCAGCCGCGTCCGGCGGAGGCTCCGCTCCCGTCCCCCGTCCCGTCCCGTCCTACCCCCACCCCCGGTGCCTCCGGTTCAGGCGGGCCGGCGCGGCTCTCCCGAGGCCGCGATGCGCTCGGCCTGAGCGCGCCCTCGCCGCCCCGCTCGGTTCGGGCCTCTGCGAGGCCGGGGACCGCGATGGCTGCGGGAAGCTGGCAGGAGGCGGCGGCCCGGTGGGCTGAGGAGGCGGCGGCCAGGGTGCGGGACGCCTTGTCGGGCGGGCTGGGGCTGCTGCGTGCCGAACTGGGCCTCGAACTGGGCCTCGAGCCGCAGGCGCTGCCCACCTGGCTCGCCCTGGCGGTCCCGGCCGCGCTGGGGTTCGTGTTGCTGGGGCTGCTGCTGGCCGCGGCCTGCGGGGGCGGCCTCCGCAAGAAGCCGGCGCGGAGCGCGGCCGTGAGGAAGGGTGACGAGGCGGTCGGCGCGGGCCTGACGGCCGGCGGGGGCCAGGGCAAGTCGGCGGGCCCGGGCCCAGGGCAGCTGAACCTCAAAGGCGATGAGCAGAAGAAGCGAAACAGGAAGAAGCTGCCGGAGAAAGCGGCGCGGGTAAGAGGCGTGTGAGGGCCGAGAGGGCAGCGGGGGTGAAAGGCGAGCTGACAGCGGCGGCACTGGGCGGGCTGTGGCACCCGGCCGGGTCCCAGTGGGGAGGCGAGGGGGTCGCGTCTGGCGGGCGGCCCCGAGCCCGGCTGCCGTTCCCCAGGCCCTGTCGCGGTGGGAAGGATCTGGGTGCCGTAGAGGTTTCCCCGAGCCACCGTGCGATATTTGTCTGTGAAAGGAAGGGTGTGGGGATCCTGACTGCTCTGGAGCCTTCTCGGGTCGTCTGGGTTACTTTGTTACTTTGAAAACCTGGAGGAGCGGCGCTGCCGCAAGTAAACTGCACGTTAATAGCCCTGGGTGATGAGGGAAAGGCTGGCTTTTTGGAAGCATTTTAATGTAAACAAAAATCATATGAAATCTGCTGTTACTATTATTCTTCGCTGAATAATAGGGTTAGCAATCAGTAGTGGCTTAGAATTTCAAGCTAGGAGTTGTAGTCTAGGCAGGTAAATACTATTGAAAGCAGCATTCTAAGCCCAATAAGTGCTGTGATGATTCAAACTTGAGTAAGCTTTTTGCTTTGTATTTTCAATGGAACACGTTAGTGTCAACCTTGCTGTGAGCGTGCCTCAATAGGAATGTGTCTGATTTAGTTATTACAGTAAGGATCATCTATTTTAATAAGAAAATCTGTGTCTTAGCAGCCCCTTAAAAAGACATCATTCCTGTAATTTATATTTTTTAAATCCTCAGTATGTAGTGTGGGACCCTTCAATCTTTGACAGTATGCATTCACTTAAGAGAAAATTAGTTGAATGCAGAAATTGACAACTGTCCTTTTAAAGCTTACAGTTGTCACAGTTTTGGGGCTTGAAGGGATTGCATCTATAGCTTTTATATTGTTAGGATGTTAGTAATCCTATTTATGTCCAAATGGATTATAGGAATGAAAGTGTAACAGATGTCCCCTGCCTCTTACAACTGTGTCATATAATTATATCTTGCTCTATAAAATCTGAATTGTTTCCCTAATGATGAGAGAAAGGAGAGACAGTGGGTTTGTATCTTCACTTGAGTATGCGGCAGCATTAAGATTTGAGAGGTTTGGGGAACTGTTTAATGAGAGTGTAAGGCTAGAACATCTTAAACAGAAAAAAAAAAAGTCTGCCTATGCCACCAACCTCTCTTTGAACACTGAACTACCGAGGTTGTTTCTGGAAGTTGCAAGAGACTGAATGCTGAGCACCAAGAAGAGGAAACATGATTCAGAATCTTTCCAGTGTAGCTAGGTTCTCCATTTTGGAGAAGGCATGCTAAAGATATAATTTTTTTCCCATCTTGAGAAACAGATACTTCAGGGCCAAATAAATATGTTATGCTTTCGTGACAACAAAGACTAGTCCTAGAAATTAAATCAAGTTTGCTTCATTTATTTGGTTGAAACTCTAGTATGAAAACAAATAATAAACTCTTGCAAGTCATTGCCGAAGACATTAAAAAAGGCCTCCACAGAAGATTGAGTGAATAGGTAGATATCACTCTTGACTTGACAATGCTTTGTAGTATACAGATTCATAAAAACAAACTTTAGTATTTTTATATAAAAAATAACTGACTTTTTTGTGAATGTAAATAATTGTACGCTACTGAGCTTGGTTTACGTAGGCATAGAATAAAGTTAAGGCAATGTAGGAGCAAATCTTTTTGTAATCAAAAGAGCAAAGTAGTTTTTTAGCTGTCATTCTTTGTCATTAAGATTTTAAAAGTTATTTTTATAGTACTTTGTATTCATTATTTTCGTGGTGAGATGGAAAAAATCCTACCTTCTTCCAAAAGGAATGCACAAACTGAATCATTAACTGTAGTGCAAATAAGTTCATACCAGTGACGAAGTTGAATAGGCCTGCCTTGTGCTCATTTTCCAAGATAAGGTTAGAGAGACCAATATTAGCATGTCCCAGTGTTTTCTGACTTACATGTGAAAAATTCTCAAAATAACATTGGAAACTTAAAGATGCAACAAAATTCTTACAGATTGCTGCCTGGTGATTTTCTTCGTGTGGTTTGTGTGCTGTGATGCTAATACTGTGGGCTGGGAGGGGAAAAGAGTAAGCCTATTACCAGTAGATTTACTACAGGACTTGCTATGCCAGGGTCTAGATTTCCATTGCAGGCGTTTCAGAAAGCTTAGAGCAACTGGTCTGTGGCTTTAAGAACACACTACAGATGTCTAGTTAAAAGCTGTAGGGTTACTTTAATACAGAATTCCTGAGCTCACTGTATGGCAGGTGATGTGTAACACTCGACAGTCAGGATCAGAAGTGTTCCTCACTGTAGCTTTTCTGAGGAAGAGCATTAATTTTTTCCTTGCATGTGGCTTTATTCAGTACCTGTATAAGTAGGGTACAACTTACCCTACATGTTCTTAGTAAAATAGGTTTCTCTGAATAACACTGCATTGACTGAATACAGTAGTACCTATGAGATTTTGTTTATTTACTTGCTGTGAACAGGCTGGGAATAAAATAGAGCTGAAACTGTTTAGCATTCATTAACATTAAAGTTTACAGGGCCAGTTCTGGCTTTCAGGCTGCTTGGAGCAAGGTATCATGGTCGTTACATCAGATTCTGTGCAGTAAACCTGAAGCTGCTTTTTTCTTTTTTCATTTTTATTTTAACTCCTGGAAGAGGCAGAGGTCTTTGGCCTCATTAAGATTTTTTTTTCTGTCCATAAAACTTGATAGTTAATTTTGATTCTCTCCCCTTTTGAATAATTACTGTGCCTCTCCTACTTCAGCAGAAAAAAAGTGAAGCTGTTCTTACATGGTTTCTGTGCAATCTGCCAAACACCACAGAAACTTGAGAGTAGCCATCTTTGCTCTGCTACCACTTTAGGAAGCCGTTCACACCATCTATTTGTAGATGTGGAAAATACCAAATCGACTTTGTGCTTCCTATTGTTTGTCATGCACCTGGAGAATAAATGCCACACATTCTAGTAAAAGTATTTGCATTCATTTGAGGAAGTTTCATATTTAGTCTGCTTGAAAGAACTTTCTGGGCTATAGCTGTTTATTGTTTATTTGCACTTAGATTGTGTAAAGACTTTATACTTTCAGCTGATACTCATGTGTTGGTTTGTGTAATGTTAGTGGTCAAATGGCAAAAGTAGGGCTGTAGGATTCTTTGGGCCTGATAAAGAAAATTGCTTAGTTTCTTTCTGAAGAGGAGCTTACAGAAAACATTGGTAAACAGATTCTTTCATTG
Source organism: Haemorhous mexicanus (assembly GCF_027477595.1). Lineage (NCBI taxonomy): Eukaryota > Metazoa > Chordata > Aves > Passeriformes > Fringillidae > Haemorhous > Haemorhous mexicanus. The sequence goes on from NC_082341.1 coordinate 135,824,921, forward strand.
GCCAAGATATTCTAAGCAGAGGTGTCTTTATAATGTGTAACTGAGGACTTTGGCTAATACAGCGTTGTAAGATTAAGGCGATAGCAATTTCATGAATACTGTTTGAAGCAGGAAACTGAGTTATCCTTTGCAGTACCATGTTTAAAGAGTACTTTTTGTTTTCATAGTCTAAGCAAAACTTGTTCTAGATTTGATATATCTTAACACCCTCAAATGAATGTGTGTGGAAAAAGGTTAAGTATTGGAATTTTAAGGTCCTCGGGCAAAAAAAGCACTCAATAATCAATGCTGTTACTGACAGCATTACTTCTGCCTTGTTGTATCTTGCCTGGCAGCTTTAAGATGAGGGTGGAAAAGATGGCAAATAATAAACTGCACAATTTTGAGTTAATTAATTATGTCAGTGGATATTTAATTTATTACCCATAAAGTTTTAAACTTTGGGCTGTGGTTGTCTTTTTAAAATTAAACGTTTCTGAATACTGTAGGAAAACTTTCTTCTTTCTGGCTTCTGTTGCTTTCTTTAGTATATCCAAAAATGGTCACATGGATTTTGGTTAAAATTCTGTGATTCATCTATGGGCAGAAAATAAATGTGGACCGCTTCCACTGAAAAGGAGGGTATTACAATTAAGGGATGTACTTCTCCTGAATGTATCGAAGTTCAAGTTTTCTAACATGTTTCTAAAGATTGTTGTTTACATAATCAGATGATCAGACAGCATTTTGAACCGTCATGTGGATAATTTTTCCAGAGGGTTTTTAATGGATATGAATTAGTTTATTAGTTCAGAGAAAGAGCTTAAGTTTTTTTAAATTAAAGATAAAAACGTCTATTTATTGAATAGCTGGGAGGGGTTACTAAAGTACTTTTCAATTTAAGGTACATATGTAATAGCTAAGAAGCAAGGTACAGAATTTACAAAGTTAGTTGGCTGTAAAATTTTTGATACAAATCCAATACTAGATGCATCAAATATGTTATCTAACTTTACTTCTAAACAGTCCCTGGAGAAAATAGAGAGGCACAAGAACTGAGTTTTGGCAATGAGTTATTTTCAAGATTAAATATCAGTTCTTTGTTATCCCTGTGGAATATACCAATAAGGTGGACTTTGTTGAGAAGAACTTCTAGAGAGAGTTCCTAGACCAGACTTGTAAAATACACTTTGTTTTCAGAATGCTGAGGGAAATGTACTGCATATTAGATATGAGAAGTCTAGTTTAAAGCTGGTTGTTGAAGGAGAAGAGAGGTTAGGTGACCTGATATTTCAATTTCTATTTATAGTTACTTTGAAGAAGTTGGCACCCTTGCTAACTACAGTTAGCAATACTATGTTATGCACTAGTGAAACCATGCCGGGGTGGTTTGTAAGCATAATACAATGTGGCAAGACTTAAATGCCTAGAACAGTTAAATTGAGGATCAGATCCAATGTTTGAAGGAATAGGCCGCACTAAGTTGTGATATGGCTTTTGTTTTATTTGAAAGCAATTAGGTTTGTGTGATGCAGAGTTATAATAGCTTTTGGGTTTTTAATAGCAAAAAAAAAATAACTAAAGGTAATAGAGCTTGAAATTTATTTTGAAAGAATTGCAGGAATTAAAGCAGCTTTGAAGTAGCATTCATTTATCTGAGTCATTCTGAACGTGAACCAGTGACATTTGTGTGGACACTATCAATTACTATTCTTAACAGTTGTTTTTCATGCAATGAAATTAATGGCTGACTGTAGTATAATATTTTCATCTCTTTTGCAGTTAAGCAGAGTAACTTCAGTCATAGCCTTTTGTTAGAAGTAAATGATTTCTAGATTACTACATTTCTCTATGGGGATATGTAGGCTGAGGTGTATGCCTTTGCTGTCAAAAGTAATGTAAAGATTCATTTAATGATTGTCCAGAGTTTCAATTTTGTATGTTGACTAATACATGCTAATTTTCTTTCTCTAATTGTGAGGGGGAAATGGTAGACTAATGTAACACCTGTAATCAAGTCTGTCTGAAAAGAACAATGGGCTACCGTGCTTAGTCATGCTTCATGTTTGATTTGTAATTTCTTTTCTACTATGAAGTTTAACTTGTGAAGGAAGTGAGCTGGGAGGGATACGCATAGAGAGAAATTTCAAATGTTTGGTCGATGTAGAAATTACTTTTAAAAATTAGTCCTCTTGCTGAACTGCTACAAAGTGGTAATTGTGTTAATTTAATTGGATAATTTATGGCATGTACAACTGTAGTTGTTCTGAATCAGTTTTCAGAACAGCTACAGGTAATTTTAAAAGCTGGTAAATTTCCGAAATTTACCATTTGCTATGAAATTCCTGGATTGAATAGAAGTGAGAGGAAATGAGAAGACAGGTTGTCTTTCCTTTTTCATTTCTGTGTTTGGTAAATACAGAATTGCAGTAGATCCTTTGAACAACAATCCACAATTAGGCCTGGTCTATTCAATAATCTTACAAGCGCTTTTCCATCAACAATTGCATTTCAGTAATAGTGTAAATTTGTGCTTTGCTTCATCTGCTTTCTCTAATTTTTTTTTATTATTTATGCTCATTGTTTACACAGCCTAATGGACGGTCTTTCCTTGATATATCTGAAGATGAAGTAATACAAACTGTCCATAAAGACAATGTAAAGCAGCCTGTGGACACAGAAAAGAAGAATGAAAAGGTTAGTTATGGATACAAAGCAAAAATGTTGAAGTTTGATTTATAATATTTCAGTATCTAATAACTCTGGTTTTGGTTTGAAATCCTGTTACTTATATGAATAAAGAGGCAGATTTCTTACTGTGAAGAGTACTAATGTAATTTGGAGTTGAAAAGAGCTAAAGTAGTATTTTCTTAACTTCTGAGACATGCCTTATCACAGAATGTTTGTCAAGGAAACCCCACTCCCAGCCCCCCACTAAACACTGATATCTCTGTTCATCATGTGACAGTGTTAAGCCTACAGAAATAAAGTTTGTTTCATCTTGATGGCTTCATGGGGATGCAGCATAATGATAGTATTGTTAAGTGCCTTGTAAATGGTCTACCAGTTGGGGGACTACTATTCAAAGGATTTAGACCATGTGCCTGCTTATTTCTTTTGCCAGATGTATCCATTAGTAATTAGAGTTCTTGATTTTTGATGATAAATGTGAGCTTTGAAGTCTGGTGTGGGCTTTTTTGTTACACAAATTAAACAGCTACATTAAAAATATATTTTAAAATATCCATCTGTAATGTCTAATCTAAAAGGTAACCTTACTACTGGCAGTGTTATTTTTTGAATTGTGAGGACTAATCTTTTTTTATTATATATGCTGTCATTTATAGGCAACATGGATATGCTTGGGCCTTTGATAATTTTTTTTAATTGGTTCTTGCTAACATTATGCATGAAGTTTTCCCAGTGTCATTGTTTTCTGACTTATTTTCTTCAATAAAATGCTTTTGTTGTAACTATACTGAGGAAAAATAGAAGGTTGTCTATAAAAAGTCAGAAACACTTTGCTGTGAGGGTGGTGATACACTGGAACAAGTTGCCCAGGGAGGTTGTCGATGCCCCATCCCTGGCCTGGAAGTGTTCAGGGTCAGGCTGGATGGGGCTTTGAGCACCCTGGTCTAGTGAAAGGTGTCCCTGCCCATGGCTGGGGTTGGAACCGGATCATCTTTGATGTCCCTTCCAATCCAAGCTTTAATAAATACACTTGCTTACCCTCCAATAACTTCTTTTGTGGTTAGTATTTTGGCTAAAAGACTGTATCCTTTTAGTTTGCTGTAGGAATTTAAATGTTTTTGCAATTGGCAGATTGAGTGACTTTTCTGTGAAATAGGTTTGCCTTAAAGTTCCATGCTGTGTGGTTCTTCCTCTTCTCCATGTTTTGCGTATCAGATGGACTTGGCTGTTTTTTTTTCCCAAGAACATACCACAATTTGAACCTGAATGAATAACTCTATTTGCAGGTTTTCAAGTAGATTAGGTGTTTAAATCCTAAGCTCAACTTCACGTTAAAATTGCAAACAGAGTGACCTGAATTTTAAAATGTGAAGCTGAAACTGCAGCTCTAGGAAATGAGTACCACTAAATGGATGTGGATGATTATTCAAATTGTGGTTTCATATGACTTTGGGGGATCCTGGGCAAAAAATGGTTGGAGTAAATTGTTACCCTTCAATTAAAAGCATGCTTAAGAACTTCCTTTGAACTACAGGTAACTGTACAGGCTTCTAATTATTACATCAGGCTTCTCAGGGCATCTATAGCATTTCTAACATTACAAACCTGCTGAGGTTGTAGGGGGTCCTGTCTAAGTGTCTTTGTGTACCATCTTTGGGATGGATGGTGTAAGACAATGGCTGTGATTGAAGTTGTATGTGCATGTGTGTACATATATGAATGCATATAACCTGTGGTCTGAAGGACATGGTGGTTTTTTTGTGCTTCAATATATGTGTTCAGTGAAAATGACACATCCTTTGTGTTTCTGTATTTCTTGGCTGCTTCAGGGTTGTGAATTTCTTGTGTGTTTTTCTGCTTTGTGGGAGGGGAATCTTTGGGTAATGTCTGGACTCAGGCTGTTACAGGGTTTATTATTCTGCAGTTAGTGACTTGCCACAGTACAGGGTTTTTTAGTGTTTAGTATAAGGGACTGTTCCCTAAGAAATGACTCTGTGTATGAGATCCTGGGAAGTTAAAACTGTCATCATCCGTTCTGTTTGCAAGCACATAACTGCTTTGTTTTGAATACTAGAAATGATTACTCAGCTAGGGATCAAGAAGAAAGGTTTATTTTTTCTATTGTCCTTGCATGGGGCACAATGCATCCTAAGGACTTAAAATATTTTGGCAGGCCTGCAGTATTCCTCATGTGCTCTTTGGCTGTTGGCAGAGCCAACACTGGCATCTTTGTGTGTTGCAGAAGGTGACACTCTGAATCCATAGGCTTCTGCAGAATGACCAGCTGGCTTGCTCTGGCTTTAGCATCTCTTGCTGTTTCCATCAGTTTGGTACTGAGATAGCAACTGGTACAGTACAAAGTTTAGCAGGTGGTGGGTTAATTGGACAAAAAAGGATGGTTCTGGTTTTTCAGAACAGGGTAACACAGTTTAGGAAAGTAAACACTTTTTCAAGATTTGAATTCTTGATCTTTTTAAAAACAGTATTTGTTAATCACAAACTTCTTTTTCAGCTGTTAAACTTCAGTGTTTTACTGGAAAGTATAAAATTTGATGGCAATACTTCCATAGGAGCTAGTTATTTAAGGAAACTGAAGTTACAGTTTGGAATCTTGAACTGTTGTCTGGGAGCCTTCTGAAGTAATTTCAGGTGTTCTCTTAGTGACAAAGGACAGTTGGGTAGTTACAGCTTTGTGGATAGAAACTTTAGAGTCTCAAGTTCCAGTCTCAATGTAGCTGCAAATGGGAGACAAATGTACAAACTTTTTCTGTTTGTAATCTTTCTCTGCTCAAGCTTGAAGAGGCAATTTATAACTAATTTTAATGCTAATTCTCACTTGCCTTTTTAATTCCTTCATTAGAAGTTGCCCTAGCAAATAATTTGACTTGTTCATATTTTTAGAACCAATTCTTCTCAGGTTGCTTTTGAAACCAGCCCTTCTCTTTTGGAGGCTTTTCAGAAGTTACTTAGCTGCTATGTGGGCAAAGGTAGTCTGCTGAGCAAATGAAAATTCAGCTTGAGTGCATCTGTAGTTTGGGTTCCCATGTACATTAAGCCATGAGCTAACTGTTAAAATCAGTTCCCTAAATGTTATAGGTGTGGTGAGCAGCATTGCACATAAGCAGTGAATTTTTTTATCATCTCTGCTGCACTAACAAGCTATACTGCTCTCACTACCTGTTTTGAAGCTAAAGATCACTCTGGGGACATGGTAACTCTAAGGCATATGAACTGCATGCCATTGTGGGGGCCCATAGAATATCTGCAGCAGATATAGTAATAATTTAGGTGTTACCAATTCTGAATTCTAGAGAGATTGTTAGACACTTCTTGGACATTTAAGACTAGAAAACCAAATCGTGGGAACTCAGGTGTGCAGCTGGCAATTACTAGTCTGACTCTGGCAGATGTATTCCAGAAAGATGTCCAGCATTCTTAGACTATTTCAGAGACAGTGAATAAGTAAATAGTTCCCCTTATAACATTTGAGTGGATAACCATATTTCTTTTTAAAGTCTTGTTGTTTTTCATTCAGGTTTATCTGGTAGTTCTTATACCTTTCTTCACTAGGTTGAAAAGCTTTTCAGTACTGTGTTTTCTTTCTAAGAAGTTAGTCAAGTCAATTTGCTCCAAGGCTTTCTGCAATATATTTTCTCCCAATATCTTGGGGTTTTCTCTTTTCAACACTATCTTTTCAACACTCTGTATTGCTACCTCTTGCACCAAAACTACTTGCAGAAGCAGTCATGTCTGTTCCTATTTGTTTAGCTTAGCTCTCACATCCAAGAAGCCATAACTGATGAAACCTTGAGGGGAAAAAAAGGTTGGAATGTATGGGCTCTAATCACAGCCTGTGTTTTGAAGTAATTTCCAAGCTGGATTTTTTTTACCTTTTTTTTAAGGAGTTGCTGGTATTATTTATTTCTCCATGTGTAACTTTATACTTTTGCATGAAACAAATTTTGACAGAGTGGCATCTGCCTGCTGAACGGCTCATTACTCCTCTGTGACTCTGATGCTGCCAGCATAGCTTCTTCTACCTGGTTTTGTACTTTGCAGCATAAGTAATGTTCCCCCACCTGCCAGTTCTGTGCTGCATGCGTCTTTCATGGAGGGTTGTTCTGGAAAATCTGTTTTAAATTTATTCCTGTATTTTCAGGGGGGGAGGGAGTTCTGAATCACTATGCCAAGTGGTACGTAAGTAATCATTAAGAAAATGTTTTATTTTTATTCTAGTCAAAGAAAAAAAAGAAATCAAAGGGAGATTCCAAAACAGTTCAGGATACATCTCGTCTGGATGGAAAGGAAGTTGATGAAGGTACTGAACACAAACATACACAAAATGCAAACATGATGGCTTAAATGCTGTTTAAGATTTACTTACGTTTGGTTCATAAAGAAACACAAACTCATAACTCCATATTATGTATGTATTATATATGGAAATATGATCTTTGAAACAACAGTATTTAGTAACTTCAACTGATTTTTTTTAAGTAATCTTATAAAAACTGAGAAATATGGATAGTAAGGTGTTCATGCTATTCATGTTTTGCTCTGTGAAGCCACGTATTACGACAGAAAAACTTACCTTTGGCCGTTTATGTTTTTAATTTGCGGTTGAAACTGACTGGTTAAAATGCCCTCAGACTTCTGTTTGACATGATACAAGCTAAAAATCTTTTCTTCCTCTCTGGCTTAGTGATGTTTTCATTTGGGTGATGTTTTAGGAGCCTGGGAAACAAAAATCAGTAACAGAGAGAAGCGTCAGCAGCGTAAACGAGACAAGGTGCTGAATGACGGTGGCTCAGGAGAATCAAATCTCCAGGCCATAGAAAACACGGTTACTGTATCCATTGAACAGCTGATGCCTACACCATCACTTCCAGTTGGTCTCAGAAAAAATAAAGGTATGATGCTTGATAGGTCTGTGAATGTGTCCTAGAAAGGTAACTTTACTTGAATGCTTTAATAGTGACTCTGTTTTGGATGTATGTTAAGTGTATTTGGAGGTGAAACTCTTGAGGAAATTATTTCAAGCTGTGTAAAAGTACTTTCTCATTGTGCAAAACTCCCCCTTTTCTAGACGTATTTTTGGGGAAACTCAAGAGTGTTTTGGAGTAAGTGGCTAAGGCACTGGCTTCCATCCACGCTGGTGCGCTGTTGGTTGCTACACAGCTGTGCAGGCCTGTCCCTGTTCCTTCACTTGTGCTCTGTGACTCTGCCCTTTGGTTTGAGAAACTTCAGAGGCATCCTCAGCAGAGCTGCAGGCAGCACCAACTCCTTAACTTCTTGAGTGCTTCCTTGTGGGAAGGTTATGCCTCTGAAGTGCTCTTGAAATATCATTCACTGCTTAACACATAGGTATTTTTTTCCAACATAGATTTAGTAGCATCCTGCACTAAAGCTGTTCATAATGGTAAGGCACACGTGGCTCAGATTTACTAGTCAATTACTGTAGCTGAGGATTCAAGAGATACTTTTGCTGTTACAGAAACAAAAGATTGAATGGGCTGGTTTAGAGCATGTGTAGGCACAGGAATTCCTATTTGGGTAAAACTGAGAAGTAGGTGCTTTAATTAAGTGAAACTTGATGTTCTAGCAAAGCCACAAAAAGACTGAGCTGAACAACTGTCTGGTACTTTGAAACAATTCATTGAAATTTGTATGCCTCACCTTCCTGTTTCATTGACACTCATTTGCACCTTGACTGAGTGCACAATTGTTGCCCTGAGGACTAGATCAGTTGTTTCCTGTTGTCTTTTTTTTCCTTCAGTTTAGAGCTTCAAGAAATCATAGTTCCAACTGTCTTTAAACACTATTGCTAACCATAACCACTGTAACTTCTCCAGTGAGAATCCATTATGTATCATACTTTTTTTGTATCTTGTGTATCACCTTGTACGAGACAAATCCAGAAAGAATTTAGCTGTATCTAGTGTTTTGATGGTGAGGTAGATGTTAGAAATAGTTACAGGTCTGAAATACTTCGAGCCACTCTTTGCTTGTAAATAACAACCTGTGTTTTAGATATATGCTCTTTGTTCATTGGGAAAGTAGTTTAAGTTCTTTGAAATCTGCAGTTATTTGGTATATGGGTCCTAAGTCACTTTGAGAGCATTTTGTCTGCCACATAAACATAAATAATAAAAAATAGAGCATCTTAATTTTATCCTTAAGTTTTCTGTAAGTGTCTTAATTTACTGTAAGGTACTAATATATTCTTAAAATATTAGTAATGGATTGTTAGAAGATTTTTACAGGTGTTGTTTTTTAAAAAAGCTTAATCTAGCTTTGTTTCCTCTTCTTAATCAGGTGATGCACTTTTGAATGCACAGATTAACAGTTCTAAACCTGCAAAGGGGGAATCATCAATTCCACAAGGTAAAAAGTTTTTATTATTGGTCATCCTAAGTAACTAGAGGAGTATTTTACAGAAGTGAAATCAGCAACTGTTGGTGCAGGATTTTGAGTTACTGACCTGGAACTTTGCTGTACATCTGGCTCTTTTGGCTATGCAAATATTATACTTCTAAGTTCCAGTTATTTCTTAAGAAGTTGAAAACAGTGTCTCTTACATGCAGAAATACGATTCAGTGTTTTGAGTTTTCAGGTAGATTACCTACTGTAAAAATCTTTATGTACAGAACAGTAACATTTATTTTTAAACTCTGCTGAAAAATTCTTTATCCTAGCTTTTCAGACTTACTCACCTATTTGTGTTAATTAATTATTTTCTCAAAGAAACCCTGGTATAGATAACTGCAGAGAGCTCACAAGTCCTGATTGTTGTTTACACTTGTTTCAGGTTGAATATACTAGTTACTCTGTTCTTTACATTCTCTTTTGAGATATATAATACCTTAGTTTTGGAAGTTCTTACATATGAATACATGTTTATAAAAAGAATATTCTTGACATATGTCATACACAAAAACTTTAAATATTTGACTAGTAAATCTTAACAGTTTTCTAATAACAGATACTGCTATAATAATACTTGAAGTGAATTAGTTTGACACAATGAAATCAAGATGGTTGTTACTTACCTATAGCCAACATTAGCTGTGTTGCTTTAATAAAAAATAGCTAGTATAAGTAACCAAGTCAGCAAATGAGTTATTAAAAGCACACAGATCCGGAAAGCGAATCCCTTTCTGTTTGTTTTTGGGAGCTTTACTTCACACACAAACTTCCTATACCATGGCACAGAAGGAGGGTGCTGTATTCTTCAGAGATGCCTAATGGGAGGACAGGAGAAAATAACCAAGTTTCAGTAAGGGGAAGGTCATGAGGAAAAAGCTTTTCATGAGATTGTCCAGAGAAGCTTTGAACTATCTTTATGATTTCCAGAGCTTGAATGAACTGCCTTTATGGTTTCCAGAGCTTGAATAATGTAGTATAATTTTGAAGCTAGCTGTGCATTGAACAAAAGGTGGGACTAGGTGACTTTGAGAGATCTTTTCAGTCTTCAGTTTTCTGTGATTCAGTGAGAACTGGCTGGTCATTTAGAAGTTAAAGTTTTTGACAAGAGAGAAGTATAATAAACAGAGAATAATCAAGGTCCTGCTTCAGGACCTCAGCTGCTTTTTTGCAAAGTTGCAAAAAGGTTTTTCTAGCAACTGCGGTTTGGTTTCTGTCACTTCAGTATTCTTTTGTTGCCTTTCCCCAAGACTTCATATTATGCTAGGAGGACATTGACTGACAGGAGCAATGCTAGTGCTGTAGAGAAAGGGCAGTGGTTTTTGTACAACAGTGGTGACCTTACAGATGTCTGTGTTTGGAATTGATTTGTCTGAGAAAATCTAGGCATATCTCACCTAATTAATTCTATGTTAGTGATGCCAGCTTGAATTGGGCATGTTGATGCTGCCTGAGTTACAAGTTCATTTGGAAAATAAAAGGTTTGGTCTCTATTTTTTGTTGGCATATGTTGGCATATGACTTGTGCATAAGGGTTTGGCTTACTGTTTAAGTGTTACACTTGTAATATGCAAATATTTCTTAATTGCTTGTAGAAGAACAGTTTTTCTGTTTTTTCCACTGCATATATAAAAAGAAAAAGGGGATATGATTTACAAAGCACTTTGAGAAAGGTTTGTGATATATAGGAAGGGAGGCTGGATGCACTAGCCCTTACATTTCATAGAGACATAAATTTAAAAAACTTCTATTATGGTCTTTGTCCCAGTGTACTGCTGACTTCTCAAAGAATACATTAAACTTGCAGTGGCTAGTAATTTCTCATGAGGGTAACATGTAACAGATTCTTGCAGTGTTGTGGTCTTTTACCTTAGTGAAACATAAAATATGTTACTTACGAATTGAGTGTTACTATGATTTCTGTGTCTCACTGCGAGGGACTCTATGATCAGTATGATATCTATGCTCCTTGTAAATCCTGTGTAGCATTTGGGAAATATTTTCTAAGACTTGGTAATTTTGTCTGCATCCTGCTTGGAGAACTGCTGCATGCAATTATGAAACAGAAAATACTCTCTGTTTAGTGCATGGGTTTTTCCACAAGTCATCCCCATACTGTCTAAGAGAAATTAGCTGACAGTGAGTGTTGAAAGTACCCTCCCCACCCTTTTTCTAATCTAGAGAGACCAATTCACCAACAGTGCGTTCAAGCCCTATAAAGAAAGGGATGAGGCAAGAGAGTGCAGTTGGTGCTGTTTTTTCCTCCCTCTTCAAGTTAGTAGACAGATGGTGCAGATCATCTGAACTGGAAAATCAGCTGAGACAGAGCAGCAGCCCTGTCTGTATCACACTGGTGTAGCAAAGCTGCCATTCATTCAGGATTTTTTTTATTACATGAATGTGCATATAACGATATTTTAATTCTTCATCCAGTTGTTATTTTAAATAATCCTTTTGTTATTGTTGTATTTAAGTTTCTCCGGGATTGAGTGAAAGCCATACAGTAAATGGAGGAAGCTGGAATGAGAAGTCTGTAAAAATCTCCTCACAGATTGGTGTAGGGGAGGAGAAATGGACATCTGTTCCTTCAACTGCAGCTGGGAAGAGGAAGACTGAGACATTGGCTTGGGGCCAAGACACTGGAGATGCTAATGGAAATGGAAAGGACTGGGGAGTGAGCCTGGTAGGCAGGCCCTGGAAAGAGCGTTCTTTGTTCACTCCTATTGGTAAGCTATTTCCAAGAATTTGCTTCATGTAAGCAATTTTACATAAATGTATTTTTAGTAGTCTCTGAAATATTTTTATGTTTATATATTAAAAAGATCTTGACATGGTCTACTGAAATGTTAACTGAACAATTTCTGTTTACTGCAAGTGCTGATGCCTTAGCATCCATGTTTCTGTGTACAGTTAAACTGGCTTTTTTGAGTTTATCTGGGATAAAATTATTTCTGTGAAGGATTGCAATGTTGTATATCACTTTCATAAAGTTCTGAAGATGATTGCTAAGCCATTTTGATGCATAATTTCTTTAAAATTATGTCTTAAAACCCAGGTTGTAAGTCTGTTCTGTTGATCCAATACGATGAAATCAATTGTGTCTGATTTTGGCAGGTGTTTTTTTTTTGGGCCCCAGGCATAAACATTGTTTAACTCTTGTGACACTTAGTGTTACACTGTTTTTCTCATTAGAAACTGTTTTGGTTTTTTTTTTTAGTGCTCAGTACAGTTTTCTGCCTTTTTTCCTTGTGCTGTCCATAGTAATAATGGAGAAGATTTCTTGATTTCTCTCTGAGCAACAGTCATCAACTTATTACTAATTACTATAACATGGACCTTCCCACTGTTCAGTCTAAGTATCCTTATCTCTTCTGGAAAGCAGTGTTGCTTTGTAGTTAGCAGTGTTTCTTCAGACTTGTGTAGTCTTAACCCCAGCCAGCAGGCAAGCCCCATCCGGCTGCTTACTCACTGTCTCACCAGCAGGGGAGACATGGGGAGGAGAAAAGCTGGAAAACTCCAGTGTTGACATAAGGACAGTTGAATAGGGAAAGCAAAACCTGTTCATGCAGACAAAGCAAGGAAATAATTCTCTGCTTCCCATGGGCTGGTGGGTGTTCAGCCATCTCCAGGAGAGCAGCACTTCATCACATGTAATAGTGACTTGTGAAGACAAATACCATTAACTCCAAATGTCCTTCCCTTCATCCTTCTTCCCCTGACTTTCTATACTGAGCATAATGCCACATGGTAGGGAATATTCCTCTGGCCAGTTGGGGTCACTTGTCTGGGCTGTCTCTTCCAACTTCTTGTTGGGAAGACAAGCTCCAGCCACCTTGCTGCCCATGATACAAGAAGTGGAAAACGCCTTGACTCTGTGTGAGCACTGCTCAGCAACATCCCTGTATTACCAACACTGTTTTCAGCACAAATCCAAAACACAGCCCTGCCCCAACCATAATTTGCAGAAGTCTAGACCTTCTTGTATTTCTCTGGCATATTTTGAAATGAAGTTCCTGAGGCTAGATCTGATATACCCTTGGAAGCTTTACCATTGCCAAGTAGAAGTGGAGGGCTTTTTTCATGTTCTGGCTAGATGTGTTCTGCTGTGTATTCTAATAAGGCAGTTGATAGTGACTGACCAACTTTTTGTTGGTTTTGTTACTGAGGATACATCAAATCTACCAAGCTGATTTGCTTCTGGTAAAATGAATAATTTTGTGGGTGTAGGAAAGCAGTGAAATGCTTTCATGATGACTAATACTTTCAACACTGTTTCTCACAGTGTTGTTGTATCCAAACTAGAGCAGGTGAGAAACTGATCAGACCCGAGGTAATGGTCAGTAAGTCCTACCTCCCTGGAGGCTGGACAAGGGGGATGTCACAGGGCTGTACTTAGAACTGTCCTGTTTATCATCTTTATAAATGACCTGGAGGACAACCGTGTCATTCACATCCAGTTTCCAGATTATATCAGAGTTAAATGTGAGGGCGGGAATCAATTGAAACAGTCCAGGTTGGGGATCCCATCCAGAAGGACCTAAACCTGATGGGAGTAATGAGCCAGCGGGAACCGGAGGAAGTTGAGTGAGGACAAATTGCTGAATCTGGTTGGAAGCAACCCTGGCTGGATATTGACTGCCTGGATTGCAGCTTTGTGGATAAGGGGTCTTGGTGGGCACCAAGGTGGATGTGAGCCAGCTGTAGATCCTAGTAGCAAAGGACATGAGGAGTATGCTGGGGTGCATTAACACAGGAGTCAGTAAATTGGGGGTTAGTGACTGTCTACTTTTTGGACAACATCTGGAATACCTGTTTGGTTTTTAGCCAAATTAAGTAAATGTAATTCTAAATAAAAGCCACTAATAGTTTTTACTGGCTATTTCTGCTTATTTTCTGCCTTACATATGTAACAGTCTAGTATGTCTTCATTTTTAAGCAGTATCTCCTATTCTTTAAAAATTGTTCTGAATTTTATTCCCTTCTTTAACATATATATAAAATATACTCCAAGCTATGTTCCATCTACGTGTACTTTTCAAAACTTAGTAATTGCAGTAATGGGAGGAATAATAGAATTGGGCTCAAAAAACAATTGACTTCTCTTTTGTGAGAAGCTTATATATAGAAAAAGCTGTAAAGTGAAGATGGCCTTGTAAAGCTTGAAAATTGTTTCAAGCTATTTGTTCATAAAGTCACAACTCTATCAGCACTAATTAATGTCCTCAGTTATGTGAAATGTCATCATGGCTGGACTAGCCAGTGTTTTTCTGATCCAATTTGTAATTAAATAGCTACATTTTCAACATTGGCAGCAGTGTGTGAAGCTCTTTTTATTTTTTTTTCTCCCCTTCCCCACAGCTGCTTGGAATGTGGATGCAAGGATTAATACCTCTGAACAGAATTCTACTTCTTTCTCCTCATTTGGATTAACTCCTGGAGTTTCTGGTATGTGTGCCTTTCAAAAGATTTTTCCTCTCTCTTCTACTCTACCAGGTGGAATAGAGTTTGCCAAGTGATACTAATATGCATTTTCTCATTTTTCTTTGAAAATAGTACTGCAAAGAGGTGGAAGACACTTAAAAAGCTATTTTCTTATGCTGAAATTATGCAGTAAAGTGACTGTATTAAATTGATAATCGAAAGAGAGATCAATCACAGAATATTAGTAAGAAGGTTGGAACTAGAGGGGGTTGGATTGAGGTGACCTTTGTATGTTCTAACCCAAATCATTCTATGATTCTGTGATTGCTTACTTAGCCACCTTGTTTGTGTGTTAAGTATAATTAATGGGCATAAGAGGTTTCTCTAGCACTGTAATACCTCAAGTTGGAGATCTGAAGATATCTTTCTAGGGGAGCCCATTTACCCCAGTCCTGTGAGGGAGTTTATTTGATGATTGAGTTTTTTTCTCATCAAGGAACTAAATCACTACTTTGAAAATATGTTCCATGGGCAGGATTTGAAGTCTTGAGTCTTTCTCTGTATAACAAATGGAAATTATGAAGCTCTGGGGTTTTCTCTTTTGAAGGGTTGTGTGTTATAGGGTACAAACCTGTCTTAATAATAAATCTTGTGTGTTAAACAGCTAACATAAGTCCTACAATGATTTATTATGCAATAAAGGGATCATATGTCAGGTTTTTTGCTCTTGCTTGCTTACACTGTGGGCTTGGCATAGCAGTTTCCTTTTCGGAAGTAGCTAGCCAGGTGCTTATGCACTTAGGCTACATTTGCTCATATTGCAGTGTGCAGGCTTTTAACTGTTGAACTTAGGCTCAGTGTCCAGCATCTTAATTGTACAGAGAGTTTTATTTAAAAAAAATCCCAAGCAGCCACCTGAAACCAAGTTCAGTCTCTAAGCTAAAACTTGACAGTTTATTAAGTAAAGTAGGATGGCACACTGAGCTAAGAATCAATACTGCAATACCGTTTCAACTTCAAGAGAATCAGTTTTCTTTGATGCACCTTAGCCAACAATGTTGTGATGCAAAGTACCACAAAAGAAATGAGAACATGAGAACATTTGTGTCATATGAGGTATCTTTTGCAGAGGTGTATGTAAAATAGAGACCCACGTTCTATTCAAACTGAATTTCAGAAGTTTCATCATACAGTAAAATATTAATTTATTTAATTCTTACAAATAGTTTGTTTGTTTTACTTTATGAAATTGTTTTGTTTGTTGTTTATTTTTCTGAAAATAGTTATGCTAGATGTGTAACACCTTCTGTTATCATGACTGGTATTGGTCTTACTGTTGTTTGTCCTGCTGCTTTTATGTTCTTGAAACCTTTGCTTTAAATGAGAAGTGGATTCTTAGTAATGTATAATTTGTTTGATCTGCAATATCAAATTGCAGGGTGAGGGTTCTTTCTAGTGATCTTTTCTTTTAAGCTTCTCCTTGTAAGAGATCTTATTGACACAGGGTAATAATTTTATTACCCATAAAATTTCTTTGTGTTTTTCAGTTTGAGGAGACTGCTTTTACCCACTCTTCTTATCTCTCTGAGTTCTTCTCATGGCTTTATTTTGTCTTCCTTCTTCAGCTTCCTTGTTTTCTGAGTATACCTTATGCACAAGATGCTGCTAATTCTCCTATCTTCTGTAGTCCTTAAAATCTTACATTTTTCTTTGAGCCTTTTGTCTTCCTTTCCTACTTTGATTGGACTTCCTTCCCCAAGAAAACTTCAGGAAACTTGCTAACTTACAAGTACAATTTTATTTATTCCCTTTCAGGTTCCAACAGTGAATCAGTTTCTCAGGCTGGTACTTCTGATTTTCAGTGGGATTTAAGTCATGCTCAACCCCCTGTTGATGACGAATGGTCTGGGTTAAGTATGTTCCTCTAAAATGTTCATTAAAAAAATGTTAATTACTGTTAAAGTGTAGTTATTTATATGAGCTACTCGTATTTGACAGTGGTGGGGTATCTGAGGAAAAACCTGAAATACTTGACTTCTGTAAGCTAATAGACATTTTGAAGGAATTAAAAATAAGTATTTTAATAAATTCTGATAGAAAATGGTTAATTTTTAGGAAAAATATTTGGATATTCAAACTCAGAAGCGAGAGAGCTCAGGCATTTTAAGGTAGAAGAATCTTTGTAATGAAACTGTCTTGCAAGTGATGAGAAAAATCTACTGCAAGTCTGCAAAATATGTATTTAGTAGATAGAATTTGAGTCAGTTTGTTTTTACATGTTTGTACCTTACTGGAAAGTTAATGCAAGATCAGACTCTTGTGTTTAATCTAATTTGCTTTCTCATTTAGCAAGCATTAAAAGTTCTTACATACATAAGAAGCATATACAAGATAGAAATAACTGAAATTACTTGGGAGTTGTAGTAAAGTTGGTGTTTACTCCCCACTTTCTCCTCCCTGTTTATGAAAAAGCGTAGTGCATCTCATTAGGCGTTGACCTGAAGAATTGTTCCAGAAGTTGACAGAAGCTGCCTTGCATGTTACTGTCTCTCTAAGAACAACTTAGTGCAGTTAAATAACTGGACAAGTGGAATAGATTCATGCAGTCCTTGGCTCCACCACTGTTGGCATGATTGCTCTGTTATCAGATAATTTTAAAACTTACCTTTTGTGCTTTATCTAGTTTAAGAATAAGGAAAGCACATTTCAGTTAATCATTTGAAAGTAATCAGTTTTACATTTTATCAAAAGCATAGTTGATTCACATGTCTGAGCATAGAATATTTATGGCTGAAACTTATGTTAACTGAATTTTTTCATAGTTGTAAACTAAGAGTACACTAACAGAAGTGGGCAAATGCAAGTTTAGGCCAAAGTGATACACAGATACACCCTGCTGCTTTATCAGGTTCAGAATAAGAAAACTAACTGTATTTACAAGTACTACTAGTTTTTATTATTACTAAGAATGGAATTTTTTTTCTTAAGCAACTACTGAGTGGCCTGTAGGCAAACTAAAAAGTGTTGAGAATTTTTTTTTAAATCAGTTAACTTTAGTATCTGAAGTAGGTGTCATTAAGATAATATTTTTATTAGGAAAGTTTCTAACTATTCTAAATGTTCTAACTAATCTTAAGATCTCTTAATGTATTTTGGCTTCATAATGTTTGCCAATAAATTTAATTGGATCTATTACTGCTTTTTATTTTGACTTTATTTTCAGTTGTTTAAGTTCAATGCCACCATAATTGGCAGACCAAATTTGCCAGTTCTTCAATTTGGTGTAGACTAGAGGGGGAAGAAATATTTGTGATGTTAATATGAATGTGAAATGAAAACGCAATCTTTTACAATGTGTTCTGTTTTAAAATCGGTTTGCTGCAACTTTCTACTAAACAGGCAGTCTAAGGCTTAGTTCTTCCCTTCTGATATTTTTAGTTTTCATGCAACTGACCCTTTAAACCTATCATTCTATCATAAATTAATAATAACAATATAGTGTATGGACTCAGGAGTCTTAGGGAAAAAAGATTATTAAAAATGGCAAAGTTACGACTTTACTGTTTCAGATGTATCACTTGTAAAGGAATCTTACTAAGGCAAGATTGGTCAGTGTTACAGTTCATCCTAATTTTTTCACCAGCTAGAAAGAAAATGCAGAGAAGAGCTTAAGACAGATAACTCTTAAATTTGTTCCTCTTCATATAGTTTAGAAAAAGACTTGAAGCAACTGCATCTAGCTAGCTGCTGCTGTGATTAGGCTCTGTAAAATCACTGTCATACTCATTACTTCAAAGAGTCCTCCACTTATCAATAAAGTCTGTACCATTTTTTCAGAAATACAGGAAATTACTATTTATATCTTGATACCAAGAAGTGGATATATGTGTAGTGGTTTTTTAATTTTTAAACTGGAAATGGGCACCTGTAGAGTAAGGCAATATTCCTGAAAAAACCTTTTAATCTTTGTAGATGGGCTTTCTTCAGCTGATCCAAGCTCTGATTGGAATGCACCAGCAGAAGAGTGGGGAAACTGGGTAGATGAGGAAAAAGTTGCTTCTGTTCCTCAGCGTGAAGAGAGATCTGATACTCAAAAGGTAAAAGGTGATATTTTCTCCTTAGCTCCAGGACTTTGGCCTTACCACTGCCATTTCTTAAAGTAATTAAAAGGGTAATGCTAGAGGTAATCTCACATCACAGTTACACTGATAAGAGTAGCACGACTGTGTTTGCTCTGTACACAGAGAAGGAAAACACTGAATGTTATTGAGAAGAGAAAAATCAGTTAGTTAGCTCCATCTTAAACCTTTCTGTCTTGCCATAATTGTAAGGACTACATTATCAGTATAGAGTGGGAGGGTTTAGATCTGTTTTTTAAATATTTCTTAACAATATTTAATTCTCAGTATGAAAAACAGCTTTTCCATTCCACTAGTGCCTGGTGGTCTGCTGCCATTTCCATTCCCAACTCCTCTGCCTGTTTTACCAGATAGCATGTAAAGAATGTGGTCTTTCTAGAATGAACTGAATTGTGTTCATTTCCACTTGTATATGTATATTCCTTATAGCTATTGATTTATGTTTAGTCTATACAAGGTATGTTTTCATTGTCATTTTAAATGCTAAATACCTTCTGTTCCCATGTGAAGATTTCAGATAATGAAAGAGAAAAAGCAGAGCCAATTCTTCAGAGTTCTACAAGTGGCAAATCCAAGAAAAAGAAGAAGAAAAAGAAGAAGCAGGGTGAAGAAGCTAACTCTGCTGCACAGGTAAAATATTAATGGTTTAAAAGGCAATTGAAAGGAATTTACAAATTCCCTTACCTTTGACTATCAGCATCTTGAACAAAAATTATTTTTGGGAAATTGATTTCTTTATTGGATTGGACTGTCTACAGTTGTTTCTCAAGAGCTAAAGTAATTCTTATTTTACTAGTATTTCCTTAATTTGTTGTATTCACCAGTTGAATGTGGGATAATTTGTAGTTTTGCTGGATTTATGAAAAACACGAAGTACATGGAAAGTATTTACCCTGAATTACTTATTTTATGTTAAATCTGGATTCTGTTCTGTAAGTATGCTTCCAGGTAGAATTTTCCTCTGCATGGGGAGCCTTTTCCTCATGTCCTTAGAAAGACACCTGCTTTGGTAAATATAGCTAGTTAGGAGAATAAAAGAAATTGAAGTTTTCTTTTAAGCTGTCTTCAAGTACAATTGTGTGGGAATATAATGGTTTTCTGAAGTACTGTTTTAATTTGATTTATGTGAAATGGTCAGTGCCAATGCTTCAAGCTCAGTTGGTGGAGCTACTCTGTGAATCAGATTTCAGTGAGGGAAAGAATATTCGGAGTTTTCTGTGTTACTTAAATAGCTTTTGAAGAATAGCATTGAAACAGATTTGTAAAAATAGGAAAAGAAGATTGCACTTCACATGGCAATTGAATCATGTTTGAATAGATGAAACAAGTACTTTCCTAGAGGGAGAAAGCTTTTAATAGCTAATGATCAGAATGCATCCTGCTTGTGTTTATTGTGACAGCCATTCATAGTTTACATTCTTTACAGTTACAGGATGACCAATGTTCAGTGGAATTTGACCAGATTAGACTGAATTAGAGAGGGAAAGCAAAAACTTGAGTCATATTTGCTTTGGATTAGCTTTTATGGTTATCACTTATTCAGTTTATTAAAAGTTGTAAAACATTAAATTCCTGTTACAGGAAATTTTATTTTCAAGCTGTCTATGTGGAGGTGGAGCTTGTGTTGATTTCCCTTGCTTCTTTTGAAGGAAATTCAGTCTGGGAGCACTAGGGCTGCGGCTTTTTTTTTAACTGAAATTTGTTCTGTACTCTGACTCTAAGTACAAGTCAAGATTAATAAATTGTGTTTGTGAGTGTCCTACATGAATCTTAAGGTCAGTGAGGGCATTCTGAATTTTTTCCTATTGCTTGTGAGCTGTCTTTTAAATTATATATATCAAGTGGAGTCCTACTTTCTATATTGACAAAGTCAGATTTGTTATTCTATACCTTGTTCTCCAACCGTTTCAATTTTGTTACTTTTTCAGTCCATCATCTATGAAGTTTTCAGTTTACAGAGAAAAACTTATATGTATTAAATTTCTAAGTAGAATTGGGAGTTTTGTTTGATAGAAGCAGACTGAACTGTTCACAGAAGCTACCCTTTTTATAACAGTTTAGTAATTTAACTTGCCAGTCCTACTTCAAACTCATTTAAAATTTATGTACTTATCTTCTAAAAATGGTACACGTTCATTTAAACATCTTCATCTTTCTCATTGATTATACTTTAATGTTCACAGTCATTTCTTGACTTCAGTGTTTGTTAAGGCAGTAGAAGCCAGCTGAAGAGCTTGGAGTAAGCTGTGTTCCTTCCTGTCAGGAATCAGATTTAGGCTGTGACTGCATTTTCATAAGGAGATAAGTGAAGGAACAGTGTTTCCAGTTTAAACTCAGAGACCTCTTCACAACCAGAGGATTCTTGTAGTGCCACTAACAAATGTAACTACTCTAATTCCACATTTAAAATGAAAACTTTCCACTTTAGATTGTCTAAGGAGTAAAGATGGAGACTCTTGGATACTTCGGATATATTTTCCATTTCCCTACTGAGGATTACTTTACAAGCATTATGGTAAACTAAACTGCGTTGCTAAAATATGAAAGTGTGATAAGGATAGAAAACTATACAGCTTGCATTTAAAACTTGTAACACAGCACAGACAAGAGCAGTCAAGTGTCATTGTGATACTTTTGCAAGGTGTGTAGAGTAAATTCATTTTAATTTCACTTTCTTATTTAACAGGAGTGCAAAGTGCAGTTCATTCTGGGATTGGGATTTTTGTTAGTATGCATGCTATCCTGCTTTCTGAGCTTTTTGGATTCTATGGGTATTTCTTTATTATGTTGTTCTATACATTTGAGTGTTAGCATAGGCTAGTATGAGCCCACTACTTCAATTATTCTTTTTCATAGATTTTTCTGAATTATAGAAGCTGATTATGGTGACAAAACTCATTCACAGGGGAGAAGAGTCAGAACTTGACTGCAAAAACAGACTCTTCTTTTTTCCCCTCCTACTCCCCTTTTTGTAGGATGCTGAAGAACTGGATAGAGAAGCTGGAGAGCAATTTCAGGCGGATACCTCAAAAGTTCAAGCACAGCAGGAAAGAGCTTTTTCTTTGAAGACCATAAGTACTAGTGAACCAGCTAAGGTAGGGATGAAAAATTTGATTTATGTTACGATTTGATTTGGAAGTGCTCAGGTCATTTGACAGATTAATTTGTGTAGATAAGTAGGAATACTGTTTCAGGCTGTATGTTTATGAATATAAAGGCAATTGAACAGTTGAATTTTAGGTAGAGGTCAGTTATAAGTTTTTAAAAGTTTGTCTACTCTGTAAAGCAGTATCTTCCAAATCACTAGTCACTTTCTTTAGTGGCAAGTTACTTTCTTGTTTGAATATTCAAGCAATGGTTAAAATCTTGGAAATGTAGAAGCCTAAGAAATAATAGGTCTGAGCACAAGACTAGTGGCATATTCTGTTGCAACTGTTATGTTGCAACAGAATGAAGTGTTACTAATTTAGAATATTATGACTTAAATTCAGTCTAAAATTGATTTTTGATAGCTGTACTGAGTTTAATGGCTGAATAAGAAAAGGTTTTATTTGAACCAATTCACAATCTGCTTCAGCTCACAGTTGAAACATATTCTAGACAATAAAAATTCTCTTTCATCTTTCTCCAAACAGCAGCTTTCTTAGGTACTGCTACCCAACAAAGCAAGTCATTTTAGGAAGGTGTAAAATATTCAATATTTCTAGTGGCTTTGATTTTTATTTCCATAAAGAGTGAACAACACTAGTGACATGGCAGTTTGGTACCAGAGGGTATATATCAGAATAGTGAGATTGAATTTTTAGTTGCTAAGCATTAGTTTCATAAAAATAATGAGGTCTTAAGAGTCAAATGAAAACATAAGAATGAAATCTTTTACAAGGGACTGCAAGTCACCAAATAAAAAGTACAGAAATACTTTTTTGGTTGAAAATGTCTTGAAAAGCACATTCAGATATATTTAAGGCTTATCAAAGTAGAGCTTTACTACAGTTATGCACTCCAGCTGACTAGTTTAGATGAGTTCAACCTTTAATCAAGGTTGGCAACTCTCCTGACTAGTGTGTTGTTTAGTTTTTTGGTGTTTTTTTTGAAGCTGTATTTGAAAAGACATCTGCCTGTGTATGCAAACTCCTGGAAGTGTGAGTTTTTCTTTTATTTTAGAGGCTTTAGTTGAAAATGCATAGACAGAAAACTTGGATTGTAACATCAAGGTGGCAGGCCTTTGACTTCTAGAAAAAGGCATAATAGTGCATCCTGGAAGACTGCAGATTCTGCTGTTCAGAAATCTAGATTATACTGAAAAATATCTGCAGTTAATTTTTTTTTCCTCACAGGCTGTCAGCATTGCCAAAATACAAGCCTAGTTTCAGCAGATTTTGCTCAGTGCTTTACTGTTTATAATCACACCCAACTTCCTAGGTGATTTGATGGCATCAACATCTCATGTAGACCTACACTACACGCTTTTTGAGGGGCTTGAGGGATTCTGTTACTCTTGAATCTTAAATTCAGTCTGTTCATGTATGTGTCTGTGCATAGTTGTATAAGTGGTAACTGTGGAACAAGGCATGTTCTGTATTAAACTTAGTGTGGGGGCAAAGGACAAACAAAATTATTACTACTATTCTCTGAAACTAGAGTTGATAAAGGACAACTTGGGAATTGTTGTCTCTGACAGTGCAGATGGTCTGTCAGTCTTTATCAAGTCTTCTTGACATCAGATTTGGCTTCATTGTAATTTCACACATGCAAAGATGCCTTCCAATATTGTTTGACTTGGCTGTTGTAAAAAGTTTTAGAAACTGTCTGAGTGATGTGTGGAATGGATTACTTAAATTTCCAAGGTAGGTAGTTTAGTCTTAAGCAAATGCTCCAAAACATGAGAATGAAATATAGGGAAAAACAAACTGAGTACAAACAAGATGTTATTCAGTATATCCTCATAAACATCACAAACAGCTGAATGTTGAACCTTGTGTTTCACATCACAGTATCTGGTGATGGTATATCCTTCATGCTATACATTGTGCTGCATTGAAACCTTCTGCTTTTTATCATCAGGCACAAGTTTTAAATAAAGAGAGATACTTGGAAAAAGAAGTAACAGTTTGACAAGTCACTACTTCATTATTGAATCATAGAATTATGCACATAACTATTTATTTTATCTAATAGGCTTTATTTGTTGTTTCAGGCCTCCTTTCTGAATTAGCAGAGAGTATATCTAGCAAAGAGTAGTATCCATTTTTTAATGTCTTCATCACTACCCACTTTATTCAATATTTTTATATTTATTCATTAATATAAAAATATTCGAAATTTGGACAGAACTATTTGGAAAAATTTCCAGATAGTGCTGTATGTATTTGTATGATTGCATTTGCAGTAATACTGCACACTGTAAACTCAAGCTGCAACATGTTGCTTAGTCAACCTGAGGCAGCTGAGCTATTAAAATCTTAATTGAGTTGATTTACCTGCTGGTCAAGTGTGACTGTCCTAACAAAACTGTGATGCCAAACCTGAATTGCACTAGAAGCTTCATGTCCTCCTCTTGTTTTAGAAATCACAGTTTAAGTTTATTTATTTATGTAACTGATGATTGGTAACTATTAGACAACATTAGAATTGGCTAAGCTTGGAATTCCTGTAGGGTGGGAGTTCATTTTATCAGCATGGTTGATGTACAAAAAAATTTGAGATTACTAATTTTTCACTAGATTGAGAGAAATGCTGCGACTATAGATATTAAAAAAACTTGTTTCAGTTGATGTGTTAAGAGCACAGCAAACTATTAATGAAAGGTCAGAGAACTGCTATCCTTTAAATTCATGTGTTGGATTTTTTTCAATTAAAGCTGTTTAATTTCTTGCGTAGTATGATATAATTAAAAAATAAATTTGTATTTTTTTGCTCTCTTGAATGTTCTGACTGAATTTTTGAGATGCTTTCATTATAGTGATGGAAGCAGTAAAAACTGGCAGCTGTGACATAGGATCTATACATCTGCATCCAGGGGTGTAGATTTCACTATTTGGTTTTCATAGTTCCAGTTCTCGGCTGTTATGACGCAATTACAGCTATTATTTCTTAATAACACTCTAAAAGTTTGGGGTTTATTGCTTGGTGAGATGCTATGTTCTAATACATTCTTTTTTGAAGCCTTCTGTCATTTGGTGACTTGGTGTGGGATCTTATGCTTTTCATGTTCTGACTTTCCTATTGGTATGTCAAAATGTTGGGGTTTTTTTCTGTTTTGCTGTATTTTAATTACAATAAGTGCTACACACTAGGGTAGAGTTACATTTTGTCTCTGTAGTGGGAACCTTCAAAATCAACTAGATAATTGAAAAGTACTACAAATACCTTTTACTTGGCAGTTATTTCTGCAGTAAGTTCCGCTGAAATACTTGCTGACTGCTTTTGCCAATATTTGTTATTCTGTAAGCATACTGAATGTTTTGAGTAGTTTATAAGAACGACTGGAGATATGTTTTGTTTTGGGTTTGAGTTATCTATTTTGTCTTGCCACCAAATTCATATCTCTCACTGTTTCACATCTCTGTTGAATATTCTAGAGTTCTTTTAGGGTCTTGGTGATTTATAGATTGGTCTCCCTTTCTTTGCATGTCCTGTATTTTAAGAATTAGTGTCGTTTATCTTTGCTTGTGTGCAATTAAAAATGTTGGCACTAGATGGCAGTCATAGTATTACAGCCTCAATTTAAAATTTTTAAGAATTTTAATATTGGCTTAATTTTTCAATGCCATCTTCTCAGCAGCTGCTAAGTATACTGCCGAAATAACACCATTTAAAGAGTGTTTGCTTTTGTATTACTTAAAAAACTTCTGGAAACTCTTACTTTTGTTTCTCAAATAGTCTGAGGAGGCTCCTTCGCTTGCTGTTTCTACTGAGCCATCTGTAATTGTATCAGAGAGCAATTCTGACAAGATCGCTTCCCAAGTGCCACAGATGCTGCAAGAGACAGATGTTTCTAGTCCCAATATTAAGCAAAACAGTGTGCCTCCTCCACAGAGTAAGTATCTCTCAGTGCAGTTTATTTGTCTGAAGTTAGGATGTACTTTTTTTTTCCCCATAGAGTGTAGTCAGAATGCTTTGCCCTGGGGTTGGAGTTTAAAGTGCCATATCAGATCATTTTGTCTTATTTATACATCTTGTCATATTTTTTACTTCCTTAAAGTGAACAGCACCTTGATATTTTGTTTTCATTGTGATGAAAAATTGGCTTCATATGCTTGGATGACTGAAAATGTCTGGTGGGTTTGTCCAGTCCTTAACAGACATTTGGATGTACTCATCACCATTGGGACTGGAGATCCATGCTGTGACTGTGGAGTTCTGCCAACATTGTTTCAAAGGGCTATTTGCAAGTCTTCAGTGGAGGACAGATGGTTACTAACATTGCAGTTTACAGAATATTTAGCTACCAGAAATTTGGGAAAAAATACAAATAATTCAATTTTCAGCCTACTGAGGTCTTTTGATTTCTCAGTTTAGCTCATTAGCATCTTTTCCCATATGCTTCCATGTAATCATAGCAGGAAACAGTTGCTTATTTGGGAGTAGAAATGTAGAGGTTTTTTGTCGTCTAACAGCACATTGATCTGGCTAAATTGCTGCAGGTATATTGTTTTTTGAAAATATGCTGTGTCCAGAAATGTCAAATGTACTCTCTGTTGTACTTGACAAAAGTATTCGCACTCAAAAGCATTTGAAGTACTCACAAAATAAAACAGAAAATTTAGAAGGGAAGTGAGGATATGAAAGGTATTGCTTGAAAAAAAAAAAAGGTGTTTAGACTCAGATTCTTTGATAAAATAATAAATACTGACAATCTGTAATAAGTTGTTGGCTAAATGTTGAAGTACTAAATTAGTTTTTAATGACTTCAGAAGAAACATGATGACTTTATAATTATAAACTCTCATTCAGCTGCATTAATTGGCTGCTTGGCTTTGAACATGTGAAACAATGGAATATTTCAAGTCAATGTATCAACTTTGAACTTTTTGTTCTGGTTCTAAAATATGAAATCTTTTGTGATTTGGTTCATGCCTTAGCAATTGAAAGAACATCTCTTAGGTTCAGTACATACAATACTTAATATTTTTTACCACTTTTGGCAGTCAGCATGTTTTAAGGCAGTCTGTTTTATTAAGAACGTAGTGCTTCTTTATTGGATTATGGACTCCATGTAACCATATCTTTACATAGTTCAATACTTTTAAAAACTACTCGTATGTAGTGGTTAAGAGCAGTGTAATCTGGTAAAAGTGGGCATTTAATGTCAATTGTGACCATGTATGTTATTTCTAGGCCAGAAAATAACAATGACTCTAGTATAAATAATATATTTGCAAAATGAATGACCTTTGATGTTTATCACTCTTAAGTATTTGTGGGGTAAAAAAGTAGGATGAAATTGGCAAGCATTGTGTTAGACGTGTTTCAAATGAAATTATTTTCATTTGAAGCAGGCGAATAATGCTTCTAGTTGTTTGATCTGAATCACTTTGTAATAATACAGTCTGTATTATCCAGGATTTTAAAAGCCAATTCTATGTAAATGTTCTCAGTCCTAACACTATAATTATGTATTGTTTTTTAGCAAAGTCTGAAGAAAGCTGGGAATCTCCCAAACAGGTTAAAAAGAAGAAAAAAGCAAGAAGGGAAACGTGAACTTCCTAAGATGGACATGTGTTGCTGAATATTGTCATGAAGATTATGCTGTTTATGCAATAATTTGTGAACATGTACAGAATTTTATATAAATTTCAAACAATTTTTAAAAACAGAACTGCTGTGAACACAAACATCTTTAAAAAGGAATCAAATGAAAGTAACTTTATGATATAGCAAACAGAACATGCTACATTTGAAAGACATTCTGAAGAGTCTGTTTTTTCCAACTTTTGGAGAGAGATCTTAATTTAAAGAAACTGGTTTTACAACACAGTGCCCTGTTTACAACAGATTATACTCTCATCTACAGCTGCGGATAAAAGATTAATTTCAAGGAAGGGTTTTCTGTAAAAATAATCGTCTGTACAATAATGGGTGTTTCTTGCCTCTCTTACGAGTGATGCATTAGAAGCACAGAATGTCAACCATTTGAATTTGTTTCATGCCTAATCAAAGTGCTTTGATTCAATACATAATCTGCCATATCTTTACAGTAAGTTGGTTAGCAAGTCTGCTAGCTATCGCAGGAGTCTCAAGTGCAAATCATTAACCATTTGTACAGTCAGACCTTCATGGTTTATTATATGAAGTTAACACAATGAAACTGCTTTGGTTAAAAGTTTGAGAATGTGATTTGAAACTTGAGTATGGTTCATGAAGTTATTTTTTATAATGTCTATTACCTTACTTGAATTATTGAAGATAACAGTATATTTTTAAGAATGCAGTAATGTGCATAAAATTGGTTATCTTTTTCATTCCCTACAGTTCTTGGTTGATTCAGGATCCCATCTAAAAACTATTCTCTCAACTTCTAAACTCATGAAATGAACTGAAATCAAACTTTTCTTTCTCCTAACACTTGTTGACTCACCATACCCAATTCTGTTGTCTATATTACTAAAACTCTGAAGAAATCAAAGTGAATTTTTCACTCACAAATTGTTTGGATTTCAAAGATCTGTTGGAGAACTGGAGTAGCTTCAGACAGCTTTAATTGACATTGTCAAAAACAGTTATCAGGAACACATTTTTTTACTGCCTTAACCTGTAGTATGTAGAATGTGTCTAGACTTCTGGACAGGAGTTAGTGTTTTTATATTAAAAAAAAAAAATTATGCAAGTGAAGCAGTTGTAAAATAAAGACCCATTTCCCCGCTTGAAACTGTTAATTAAAATGGCATTGAAGATGTGTTGTCATTTTCAGGCACTGAAAATGAGGTGGTCTTAAACTGGAGATGTGTTTGTGTCTGTAAGGTACATGCTCAGCCATGTACACTGTAAATAGCCTTCACAAAATTTGGTTTGCTAAGGATGGCATTTAACATCACCTGGTAAGTTCAGGTAAAGAGTCAGGATTCTTTTCAAATGATTGACTTCTGGTTTTGTGGCGCAAATAGAAATGTTAACAGCTGTAACACGTGGTACTGCTCAACGATACTGTGCTCTTACTGTACTCAACTGCATTTTGACAGTATTGCAAGGCAAGAACAGATAATGCAGCAAGCTGGGTTTAATTGTACTGAAAATGCACCTGCTAATGGAGAGCTTTCTTAATAAATGGATACTAACTTGCACAGGTATTAACTCCTGTATGTCCGGAACATGACACTCTAAATTGATAAAATAAATTGAGCATATTGATGGTATTGATTTATTTACTGGGAGGGAATAATGTTTAGGAGTGATATTTGTCATGATTCATGTGAAATAAATTTAGAACTGAAGTACAGCTTTTCAAGGAGTATCTTAAGGTAAACATGAAAAATAGGAAATTATGAAATCATGCAGAGTCCTTTGCATGTAA
The DNA here is from genome assembly GCF_027477595.1 of Haemorhous mexicanus. Classification (NCBI taxonomy): domain Eukaryota; kingdom Metazoa; phylum Chordata; class Aves; order Passeriformes; family Fringillidae; genus Haemorhous; species Haemorhous mexicanus. The sequence goes on from NC_082341.1 coordinate 135,854,087, forward strand.
AAAATATTATAATTTTACTTGACTTCATAGTAAAGGTTAAAAAATACCCTTTGAATTCAGGTTTTTAATGTATGTCTGAAATCTGTTTCCAAACTGTATGTTATTCTGTGAGCCTCTTTTATAGAAAATTAAAAGATTTTATGTAATGAAAGAGACTGCCCCCAAGGACTTTCACTGCATAAATTCTTTTTTTCTCTTGAAAATGAAATCAGTGATATTTCTGGGTTAGTCAAATAGCTTGTCATTCTGGAAAAAGAAACAAACTAGCTAAAACATAGGAACCCTGCTAACTAACTGCTACTGCTAAGCAGGGTCATATAAATACATAGCCTTCCTTTCAAAATGTTGTTACCTATTTAGCAGCACCTCTTACTGTTTTCTTAATATGCAGTTTCAATGTCTTAGAAAGCAAAACTTGCTTTATTTGACATTCATTGAAGAGGTAGTAACTCTATATCATATTGTCTATAAATAGAAACTTGGTTATCTGTATACTGTCATGTTTCTATGATTCAAGCAGTGGTTAGTCTTAATGATACACTGAATCCAGACTTTGGTACTTGGATAGAGCAAAAAAACCCACCATTTTAAAGAAGCTTAATTTCTTTTTCTTTTTTCTTTGGGTTTTTTTTTCTGTTGTTGAATGCATGGAATGGTTTCATAAATCCAATATGTTGTTTTTTTCTAAATACTCTGGAATTATTTGTATGTGTAATTTAAACTTGTGATGATGTGTAATTGGATAGCCATGGCATATTTTTATTTCCTTTGTGGGGAGGGGAAGGTGTACAGAATTAATATGTGCTTGTTACAAAGGTAACTGTGCATTGGTTTGGAGGGGGGTGAAAACTGTATTTCTGATGCCCTTTTAGAAGTCTAAGGAAAAAAGTGCAAGTGAAGAGCACTACTTTAATATTTACTAAGAAAGAATGTACATATTAAAAGCATTTCAAAATTTATAGAAACATTGCTAGTACTGTTGTGTTGTAACTGAATTGTATCTCATTTGAAACTGCCCCAATAATAGTTCCTAGCCTTGGGATTATCCTGTGAAAAGGCTTTTGAAAAGTGCAGAATTCAGAGTAGGTGGTTTAAGCAGACTTTCATCTGTTAGTTGTTGTGCCTTTAACTCAGCGAGGTTGCCAGTCAAGTTTTCAGTTGTTAAAAATTGCAGGTCCCTCACAGACACTTTTACCAGTGAGTCTCTTCCTGGTGACCACTGAGTAAAAATGAACAGTTCTGGTTTTTCAGGCCAGTACTAAAAGATTTATTTGTTGTTCTGCTGTAACTGGAAGGAGATAAAGCCTGAAAATTTTAAATGCTTCTTAAAACACTCTGCTAAAAATATTTTACTGTTAAAATTCTGAGTGAATTACTTCATTTAAGAGCAAGGAGCATCAGCCAAATGAATTTGGGGGAGAAGGAGCAGGAAGGGCTGTGTGACTGATAGTTCTTAACTTGAAAGTAATGTGGCAACACAATGGATTTTGCTCACTGCAGGACTAACAGAACTGCTGTTAGTTGGGATGGATGTTGGGAGCAAGGTGGAGTGATTTCTGTTTCTTCATGGGTGGGGGGTGGGAATTAGTGTTGATTGTGTTCTGAATCATGTTATTAATGATTCATGGGTTGTTCCTGTTGAAATTTAGTTGCATTACAAAAATTGTCTGATTTCCATAGTGGGTCCTTAGTTGAGGAAACTCTTGAACTTCTGCTCTTTTCATCTCTGGCTTTTTGTACCAAGCTGAAGGTTTCTAGTTCAGTGAAAATTGGTTTTTTAACTGAAACTGTGATGTCTTTAATAGTGGTATATTCTGAAAAGTGCATTTAAAATTTAAACATGAAACTCATGGTTTCAGGAATTCATACAATACTCTTTAAAAAAACGTGCTTAGGAATGTTATAAATGATCAAATCAGCAGCCAATTTTATAATAAGATTTAACAAAGATTTATTAGATCATTAAAAAAAATAGAATTTTGAAAAACCACCACGGCCAAGGCAGCGTCAACCCCGGGTGTTGGCACTGGGTGAACCTGGATCCGACTGACAGCGCCAGCGTCTCCTCAGTGGTTCACCCCGACTGCTTCATGCAGCTAGCTTATATACAGTTTGTTCTGCCTGAGGCAGAAATGACCAATGTTCCTTTGTGTCCCTTCACATGTAGAACTGGGGCTATACATGTGGAGAAATATACAAAAGTCAGTCCAGGTGTCTGGATGGTTGTCTGAACTCTTTGGAAGGGCCTGCATTCACATGTAGCAGAGTGGGGCCCAGTGCTTGAGTATGGTAGATGCAATCTCCCCAGGTGCAAGTCTTCCAGGTCCTCCTGTGAGCGGCTCAGACATTCCAGGGAAGTCAGCACTCATGGCCAGGGAAGGTTTCATTCATATGTTAACAGACTTGGTATTATCTTAACGTTGTCCGGGAACTAATTGAATAGAAATAAGACTCTGCTCCCAGCCAGGGTGGTCAAAGACATAACTTGGATTTTACAATATTTTATACACATATATATCATGAATTATCTCTACCATATACTATAGGAACATCTGCAACTATAAAACACTTTGCTGTCTTATTCATAGCATTAAGTGATCCCTTAACTTGGCTTAGTATTTTTAATTCAGTCCATGGCAGAGGGTAAGCCATGGATCACTCAGAACCAGATTGCCACAATGGACTCAAAACTGACTAGGTATGAGGTGGTTCCCTTTTTCTTCACAGATAACAAGTCCTGTACTAACAGTATTTCCACTTAGCTGCTCAATAGACTCTGACTTCAAGTGATTCCTTATTTCAAATACCTGGCAAAGTATAAACCAAATGTGTTGTTACTGAGGTGGGTTTTTTCAGAGGCTGTTCTGACAAAGGCTGCCACAGTTTGTTTTTCATGACTGCTATTTCCTTGGCCAGCTTTACCTATGTAGCTAACAAATAGTGTCATGCCTAGAGCGATTTCTGCAAACAAAGCTCCAGATGGGAGAGAATTCCTCTGTGATGTGATTCTGTAACTTGGACTTGCTCTCAGACAGCCAGGCTTTAATGTGTCTTTTGAAGAGGCTTGGGACCTGGGAGACCAGTGCCTTCCTGAGCTGTAGCTGGTTAGCCAAAAGAGTAGGAGCTGTATCAACTGCTGTCCCTCTGCTGCTGAGGGGCTGAGTGGCTGGGCATATGTGCAAGCTCTGATTCTGCTCTCAGAAATCTTCAAAGGCACTGTGAAAGATCGGTAGCCTCGCATTTTCACCTATTCACAGAGGCAGCTAGTGAATGTGGAAAATACCTGCAGCCGTGTCTGAAATCGCTGTGGTGTTTATTTTCTTCAAAAAGGACAGATTCCATGAAAAGCTTCCCTGGAGAGTAAAGAAGCTAATGATTGCTGGGACTTTCTCAAGAATGCTCTTCTGAAAGCACAAAAAACAGTTCATCCCCTTCAAATATAAGGGATGTAGGAGGAGCAAGAGCCCCCTTGGCTTAACTGTGAGGTTCTGAATCTACTCTAAAGCAAAGCATACCAGAGATGGAAATGTGGATAAACACCCACTGAGAACTATATGGACACTGCCAGGGTGTGCAAAGATTGAGCTAGAAAAAAAAACTCACCTCCAGTTGAATTTGGCCAAGATGTCAAAAAATACAAGGATGGGTTCTTAGGGTATAAAAACAGCAAGCAGAAACAGAAGGCAACTACATCCCGTGATAAACGTGACAGGAGAATTAATCACTGGTGATGCTGAAAGGGCAGAGGCTCTCAACAGTTCCTTCACCTCTGTCTTCAGCAGCACTGCTGGGCCCCTGGCCTTGGGACCAAAAATCCAGGCTGCTGCAAACACAGAGCCAGCAGTTGGGGGTGAGCAATTACAGGAGCTGTCATTGTAAGGCTCCTCTCCATCGTCTTGGGATGATGTGGACTTCAGAGTATGGCAGAACACTGAAAAAGGCTAATGTACCCCCATTCCCAAGAAAGGCTTAAAGGAGGACCCAGGGAATTTTAGGCCCATCAATCTTGCTTCAGTCCCTGGGAACATTATGCAACACAACCTTCTGGTAGCTATCATAAGTCACATGAGGCACAGGATTGGGGAAAGCCATCACAGATTGACTAAGGACAAATTGATCTTGACAAACCTGGTCACCCTCTGTGACAAAGTAAGCTGCTTGGTTGGTAGGGGGTGGGTGGACAGTGCCTCCTGGATTTCTCCAAGGCTTTCAGTATGGTTTCCCACACAGATGGGCTGTGGTGTGGATGGGTGCTCCATGTGGTGGTGGGAACTGGCTGAGAGGCAGCACCCAGAGGTAAATGTAAGCTGGTCAATGTCTCCTCCTCAAATGGGTAGCGTGGCACAAGTGGGGTCCCCTGGGATTGCTGTCAGGCCCAGCTCTGTTTAATATCCTCAGAAAGTGATCGGGAGGAGGGGATGAAGTTTCCCAGTGATACCAAACTGAGTGGAAAAGTGACCACTTTGAAGAGAGAGCCACCCTGCAGGAAGATTTGGGTAGGCTGAAGAGTGGTTAACAAGAGTCTGATGAAGTCCAGCAAGGGCAACCATCAGGTCTTGCACCTGGGAAAACATAACCCAGGTGTGCAGCACGGGCTGGCATCTACCCAGCTGGGGAGCATCTCTGTGGAAAGGGATCTGGGATCCAGGTGGACAATCAGATCAGCATGAGCAAACAGAGCTGTGCTGGCACAGAAAGGCCAAGGGGGTGGTGGGCTGCAGCCACAAGGTCATCACCAGCAGAGATCCAGAAGTCATTGTCCCACCCTGCTCAGTGCTCATCAGGCCACACTGGAATACTGTGCTCAGTTTTGGTCCCTGCTGTGCAGAAAAGATGTGGACAGGCTGGAGAGGGTACAGAGAAGAGCCACAGACTGGAAAGCCTGTCAGAGGGGAAAAGGCTGAGAGAACTGGATTTGTTCAGCCTTGAGAAAAGAGGGCTTAGGGGACACCTTATCACTATGTTCCACTATTTAAAGAAAAAATAGAGACTCCCTTTTTACAAGAAGCCACATGGAAAAGACAAGGGATAATGGGTACAAATTATTCCTGAGGAGGTTCCAATTGGACATGTGAGGAAATTTTTTCACGGAGAGAACAATCAGCCTCTGGAATAATCTCTCCAGGGAAGCTGTGGGTTTTCCCAACATTGGAGATTTTGAGATCCAGCTGAGTAAATTCCTGGGCCATCTTGTCTCAACTGTGCTTTTGCCAACAGAGATTGGATCAGATGATCCTTGTCCTGTACTTTAAAACAAAAAAAACCCAAACAATGGCACCACCAAATGCCATAAAGCTGGTCAGATACTTTATTGTTTGAATGCAGTAAAATTATGAACAGAAAACAGGCAACAATAAAATTCTACATCACTGCTACTTGTCTTTCCATAAGTGGTTTGGGTTTTTTCCTGTGGTATACATAAAATGCATCTCAAGAATTGTATTTCTATCAATCAAATTCTGCAGTTACCAAGGTGATTTTCTCCAGAAGTTTGAGACTTTGTCAGGTCCATGTGTTCTTCAAAGACTCTACTGCTTTAGGTTACTGCAGTGTTTAACAGTATCCTTTTCATAACCACCGCCATATGGCTTCTGAATTATGGCAGAATGTCCTCCATCAGTGATAGTGGGAGAGGGAATAAAGGCTATAAATTCAGTGATAAAAAAGCCTGTAGTCTTGGCCCAACTGAGTTTTGTCAAGGGCAGTTTAGGACAGGGCAGCTGCCTCAGGTGCCTGTTTCAAGTAATCTGTTACAAGTAACCCTGCTGTGCCAGCATCATCTTTCATTTGACTTTTAAAGTAGGTTGTTCCAGTTTTGTGCCTTAGTTACACTGCCCTTTAGCTTGGCTGCAAAGTTGGAGTCTTCCAATTGCTTTGAAATTTTTTCAGGTTAATCTCTTTCTCCATGAACTCTTGCCTGCATGGTCTGAGTAGGCACTTCAAGAAAAACCAAATCTGAGATTGCATGGTGGCTCTTGCAGAGCAGTGGCCAGCAGCCAGCAGTGTCAATGCCAGCTCACCATAACCTCTGCCTGCCCTGTCCCTCTGCCTTACCTCCAGCAGGGGCAAAGGTAGCTGTTAAATCAGGGGAGGGCTGTGATGATACTTGAGAATTATTCTTATTCCAGCTGGCTCTCTGGTGTTTCTGCTGTAAGTCAAGTCTGTGGCCTGTGTAGAGTGGGGTTAATATTGGTCTTGCATTAAGTATGAGACTGGCACAATTGTATTTAACAGTGGAGGTCCACATTCACAGATACCATCTGTCACCATCATGATTGGCTGGTTACTTTAAAAACATTAAAAAATTTTAACTGGTGGATAGTTTCAATATTGTCTTCATTTTTGTTGAAATTCAGAATTCTTTTCTGCATTTTCCAAGGATGGAGGTGCAAACAGCAGTCTGCTCTGAACAAATGTGTTTATTTAATTTAAAAAAAAAAAAAAAAAAGGAAAACCTGTCTTTTTAATAAACAAAAATAATGTTACTTGGACTTCACCTGTGTATTGAACACTTTTGAACAGTAGTACTAGTAGTAAAAAGTATTTAAGTGCTTTTCTGGAGTGGGATCAGCGCTTGATAGAATTGAGCTGGCAAATCAATACTGTGCTATTTTATATTCATATACTACAGGCATGCAGTTCAAAGTCATCCAACTCATGCAGCCTGCTGTTAACTGAGGAAATTCTTCATGATGTTTTAGGAGCATGTCTTTTTCTGTAAGCCCTTGCCAGGCATGCAGAACAGAAAATTTAGTGACTGTTTTTGTAATTATTAAAACACCTTAACTTGTACTGCCTTGAATACAAAAATATTTAATAGAGATGAATAATTGAAGGGTTCCAAAGCCTCACACAGATGACTGAGAGAGGCAGATTTTACATACCCAAAGATTGCCATATGGTTTGGATTTCTGCAATCCCATCATGTGAATGCTAAACTATGGTCAAACTTAGGCAGAAGTCACATGTGTCACATAAGAAAATAACTTTTTGTCTGTTTCACTTTGAGGCAGAACATCCGGTGCAGCACAAGATCCCTATGGGAAAGCAGGACTGCAAGTACTTCACTTTACATTAAGAATTCCATCTCTAAAAATCTTGATTTTGCACTAGTATGCCACAGGAATTTGTGCTGCCAGAGAGCATTGTGCTGGAACACAATTTTGTTATGTGAACACTTAGTGTAATGTTAACATCTCTTGAGAGCACCACACATTATCTTTCACACAGCGTTTCACTTCTCCTTTGTGTTGCTGCTCTATGGAGGACGTGATACTGTTGGAGGCTTTAAACTCTTTGGAGCCAAATATTCCTAATATTTCTTGAGCAATCCACCTCAGAAAAGGTAATTTAACTGAAGGAAGAATTCCTAATTGCATTTTTAAGTATTTTTTTCTTATGGCAAATCAGCAGCTCAGCCCTGCTCCAAATGAAGTGAGCTATCAAGAGGGTGCTCTGTCAGGGCTTTAAGGATGTCTCCATCAGCATGGTAAAACTCACAGTGAGGAGTCTTTTTGTCTTACAAATACAAAACTGCCCCACGTGGCAGTCAAGTGGTTTTAAGGCTCATATACATTAAACATCAAAAGGGAAGGGGAAATATGTACAGATTTGCATTTTCAGACTATGTTTGGGTTTGGAGAATGGTGTGTTGGTGATCAGTGATTTTTACATCAAAAATGAAAAGAAAGTTCTTCCCAAAGTGGCAAATGTGTATCGTTCTGGTCTGCAGAGATGGGGTTTCTGGAAGCTAAGACTAAACCTCTGGTATTCCAAAGGTTTATGCAGAGATGTTTGACACTAAATGGGTTGCAGTGCAGATAATGAGTTACAATTGTGTCTTTCTGCAATTACACTTTGTACCTTGACTAGTCCACTACTGAATACCACTGTGAGTTGGGACAGCTCTGCAATGTTGGCTCAGTCAGGATTTCCCAAAATTGCCTCAGGCTGTAATCAAACATGTTCAGACATGTGCATGCCTATAAAACGCTTTACAGTCACAGTATAGTAATACACATTGATAACCTATATTGGGACACAGCAGAAAGCTGTGTGATTGTGAGATGTGCTTTTGAAACAATGTTTGTACTCCACTTGGAGGTCAGCTGGCAAGTAATGCTATTTCAGTAGAATTGTATTGGCATTTCTTATGTGATTTGCTATACAAAAGATGAATAATTAGAGATATGACTTAAACTACCACTGTTATTTCTGGCATTAGGTATCTTAAGAGGATGTTTAGTAGGAGACTGTGATGAAGAGAAACCAAGAGTATCTTTTGCTTTTATAATTAGGAGAATATTAGCAGCCTTGATCTTTTTTTTTCTTTAGAAGAAACAACATAAAATATACAGAATTAGCTTCAGTCTAATCCCACGCACACATACGCATGGTACTGGTGGCTCCATCTTATGTAGCTTTAAATCTAGATTTCCTAGCATTTCCTAATACATACAAGTGATTTATAAATTGGAACAAACTTAATCCAATTAAACTTTCTGCACCATCAGCACTGTACAGAAGTGTTTCCCTTGCTCTTGAAGTAGTAATATCATCAGTGCTGTATCCCTGCACTTCATGAAGGACACACCACGGACTTGTAATTACTTATGGTGTATATAAAAGGTTACATTGCATGTACAGTACTTGCAGTTTGCCTCTGCAGAAAAAGGCACATATTGGCTAACTGGGTTTGTATTGCTGGTGTGTGCTCAGCAAATCAATCATCAAGGGGATTCAGGACAGAAGGGGGACAAACCCAGCTGATATTTCCACAGTACAAAGCCACCAGCTCCCATGGCATGCTCTGTAGGCTTGGCTGGAAGGCAATTGATCTCCATTGGTGACCCCCTAATAAGCAGTGGATGAGTGAACAAGCAGAGGATGTGACACTATGAGAAAGTGAAGTGGTTTTTTTTAGCATAGAAAACAATACATGTGAGACTGAAAGTTTCCATAATGTCCTGTGGCAAACTCTGCCTGCAGTGAGCACTGCTGAGATGAACTGGATGGCATTCCCTGGAGTTTGTTTGAGAGTCCAGCAGACTTGGAAGAGAGCAGGAAAAGAGGGATAACTCCATAGATATTCAAAGTAATGATGTTGATGCTTTTCAGTTGCTTTAAAGTTGGTGGTAGCTCAAAGTTCCAGGTTTTGGCATGTTTGGATTAATATTCAAATGAATAAAGTACACCTGGGGCAAAGTCTGAGCAGGTCCCCAGGTAAGGGGTGAGTTACTGCTTGAAGCCTGACTGGCACCTAAAAATCTGAAATTGGGCAGTGCTTCCTGTGTAAGTTACAGGCAGTAATTAATCTCAGTTATGGAAGACGTGTTGTTTCAATTCTTCTTGACTGTACTTATAATCAGTATTGGTTCTCAATAGAATGTAAGGATGTGATTTATCTCTAGACTGAGATTGTTGGTAGAAGACAAAATAACCACGAGTTCTACTAGATATAACAAAAAAAAATTCAAACAGGTATGTAAACAAAACATGTTTGATGATCAAATCAGGGGGTGGGGGGATGGGGGGAGGGGGTGGGAATATCTACATCCTTTTATATTAAAACAAAACAAAAAAAAAAAGGTGGTCTTTTAAAAGAAGGGGAAAACCCATCATGGCATAATGAAGAAGGGAATTAAATCTGGAAACATTCCCAGTGTTGAGCCATACTCAGATGAATCCATAAATTAAACATTAACTAATCTTACTAATGGAACTAAAAGGAAGTAAATGCTGTTTGATGTATATTAGCTTTTCTTAGAAGGTTTGCCTCTCCTATCAATCAAAGACCTGTGACCTCTCTGCAAACTCAGTATTAAAAACTGTCACTGAGATTTCCTTTGCTCAAGCAATCTGGCAAGCAGTGAGGCTGCTGGCAGCACAACAACCAATTTATCCAACAGCCCTGTCTCATCCTTGTATGCTGTACTTTATGTTCTATAAGTGGCTACAGATTATGGATAAAACGTCCCAGTCTGTTTAATACTGTGTGCAGCATAAGCATTCAGGCCAAAAGTCCAAAAAGCTCCAAGTATGACCTTCCCCTGGGCTGGTATAGTAAAAGGTCAAGTGTAAATCTGGAGGTGCTTTCATCCAAGTAGTGGAGAGGAGTGGGGGTACAATCCCAATAACGTGTGCATTGATTAAGGGATACTGTTATGCCTGATACCTGCAGTTTTAAAAGCTTGTACAAAACTGTCCAGACCCCCACACTAGTGAGGGAAGCAATAAACATACTTAAAGGACTGAAAGCAGTGTCTGATAAGCAGCAAGTTAATTTATCCAAAAACATGGGAGAAGAATTTGTGTCGAGTAGAAATTGTTAGTATATGAGGTGGTAAAGGGCTCATTAACCTGGTGGAGGAAGAGGTGATGAGTTTTAGTTGGGTACAGGACACCTGCACCTTCCAATTTTGTTGATAACAGTTGCAAACAGTGGTGATGTCTGCACTTCTCAGTACCTTCAGGTATGCTGAGCCAGCAGGGGAAAAACCAGGAGAACTGAAACTATTACAGAAATGTACAGACTTCAAAGGCAAAAGGAGAGAGGGTTTTTTTGCTAAGGTACTGGCAGAGCCAGGCTATAAGTCCAATGTAAACATCTTCTCCAAGGAAAATGTGAACCTCTGGCAGCCCTGTGCAAAAGTGATTGGGAAAGAGCAGCAGGGGCAGGGGAGAGGAGAAAGGAGCGGACACAAAAGAGCCACATGCTTTGGAAGCAGCCCATGCACTCCATGTGGAGCAGATCTCTGAGGAGACTGCAGCCCATGGAAAGCAAACTGTATCTGAGGGAAAGCTTCAAGAACATGTTACCAAATTGCAAATCTGCTGCCAAGCCAATAATTAGTTAACTGCCCAGTTTATTTTTGAGGTTTCTTGCAAATGTAACACAGATGATTTCATCTCATCCAAAATGTTAAAATTAATCTGTGAGGCTGGCATGAATGAGAAGGCCGGAAGAAAAAAGAGCTGAATCTCTGTACTCTAGACTCACTTCTTGTGAGTCCTATATCTTCAGACCAAAATTGAGAGGCTCTCAAGTAGGAAAAGGGGGGGGAAAGAAGCATGCAGTAAAGCAAGTTTTTTCTTTGGAGAACATTTCAGCTCTTGGCAGGGCAATATATCAAAATATTTTAACGACATGTTTCTTAAAACCACCACCTTCAAGTAGAATTCTGAAGCTGTGGCCCAAGGCAGCTAGAGTTAGAAGCACACTTTACCATCAGGAAGGAAAATAGGCAAGTATATAAATTTCCTAAGGTATTAGAATCACTATCTTCTATAAGACAAATCATGACAAAATATCCCCGTAGAGAGCTAAAAAGTTCCAGGCATTTCTCTCAACAAATTTTAAATATATAAACAGAACTTTTAAAAGAAAGAAGAAATAAATAATTAAAAAAACCAAAACCAAACACCAACCATTTGTTGTCCATTGTTTGGTGCTGAAACACAAGAATTTAGCTCTGCAAGCACATCAAGCTGTGTCATTGCAATGGCTTTCTTACAGGCTCTGTGTTCTGAGTTGTAACATGCTGGAGAAAAATCCTGTTCTCCCTCTGATCCTCTTTAGGCAAACAGGGCATGAATGACCTCTTGAACCCCATTTGAACCGGAGCAGCAGTCCTATCTGATTGCACGTTGGGCAGTCTTTGTGGCAGAGAGGTGGTGTCAGACTTTTATTGGAGGCTTGCTTCTTTTAGAAAGAACAGGTATTTCTTAAACTTCATTACAGGAAATATTCCTACAGCTTGGAATACTTGAATCATTTGCAGCCGTCCTGAAACCGGGGTTCTGAAGCAAGCTGAACAAAAGGACTCTTAATATGGCTCTTTACTACAAGAGTCTCTTTCTCAAAGTCGTCACCTCTCTGTGCCTGAGGACAATACCCAGACGGTGGTTTCTGGGCAATGTTTAACCCCTTTCTTATCTTAATTTGCCAAATACAAAACAATTAACAATACCTTTGTTCACTCTGGAGCACGTGGCTAATCCTGCAAGCAGAAGATGCGATTCTCTTGAGCTGCCCTTTTGTTTAAGGGCCGTAGGCAATGCTGGGCAGCGGTGTAATTGAATTATTCAAAGCCAGTTGAACTGTGCTGCACCACCTCTGTGGGCTGTGAGCACAGATAGAAGGTGGGAATCACAAGCCGTTTCTAAGCCAGCTGCCCTCTTCCGGCAATCTTGTTCAGACAGGTATTAAGAGAAGGGAAGTAGCAGTAACCAATTTTAGTGAGCACTAGAAAGCACAAAAAAATGCTGAATGGACCATAGCATCCTCTGGCAGGAGGAAGAAGTTGTCCCTGCAGTGAGAAGATCACGGGGGAGACATGGGGAATACAGAGCAGCAGCAGGACACAGAGTACACTGGGCTGTGTTAAGCAGCTTGCAGCACAGAGAACAGTTGGCAGAGCAGCAAAGTCAGGCTGTGTCCCTTCCCAGCCGGCCAGCAGAGCTCTCAGGGTGTGCTGTGGGGAATGACTGGCTGTGTGAATGGAGTTTAGTGATCTGCAGCTCGGCTGTGGGCAGAGGCAGGCAGGAGCCTTGAGCCTGCATTTCTTTTCTGGGTACACCCCCCAGCCGCCACGTTGCCCAGCGGCTGAACAGGGGTGTGTCAGCCTTTGACCCTGTGCAGTGTTTAATTTCAGCTTTGAGTGCTCCCTTGGAAAAATTTCTTACCATTTCTTACCATATCTTCCCACTGCAAAAATTATTTCTTTCTTCAGCACAGCTGAAACAAGTGCTTGTAAGGAAGCTGTCAATTCTCTTGAGATTGTCTCACTTGCTGGGCAAGACGGCGATACTGGTCCTGTTCAAGTTTTGATGAATAAAGGTGACAATATCGAGTATCTGTTGTACCTCTGGAAACCTTGGCAAATCTCAGGTCTCATCCAGTTCAGAAGTCGCCCCTGTTGCACTTCAAATGATTTTCCACCATCAGGGTGCAAGATAGGTATTTTGGATTCGAAGCCACCTCTGTAACATATGCTTCTCATTTCTTGCTTTGTAAGGCAAAGTGAGAGACGTGGAAGTTTTACTTACAGAGGCTGTGTTGAGGAGGGTCTGTGTCTGTGGCAATACTCAGGCTCTGAAGCCTCCCCACTACCAAAATCTTGTCAAGCAAACCAAATACAGCTAGTTTTAAATCAGAGAGTGACATGAAGCCTGGTGTTTCCTGCTCTTTCCCATCAGGCTTTTTGAATGGAAATTAATAATTATACAGGAAACTGCTCTGAAGTGATTAGTGTTTGCTGCTTATTCTTTCTTCCTTTTCCTTCTGAGAATATGGGGGTTAAAGTCACTGATAGGAAACCATAAGTGAAAGCAGACATTCTCTCTCTTACAGAGAAAAGGGCTGTGCTGGAGGATATTACAAACTGTGTCTGCCTCTCACAGCTCCAGGACCTGAGTTCCTCCTGCCTGGCTGCTAAAGCCCAGCTTGTTGTGCCCATCCCAGGCTGAGGGATGCAGCTGCTGCTTTCCCATTTGCAGGCACAGGAGCCCAGCAGGGACAGCTGCACAGGTGGCCACAGACAAGGTGCTGCCTCCATCTGTGCCTCCTACACGAAGGACTCACAGAAGATCCGAGTAGAGACCAGCTGGTCCAGCTTGAGGCCTGCACCCACCCACTCACTGATCACTCACTGATCCCCCAGCAGCTGGCACTTGCTCCTTACAGCCCCCCCACACAGCCTGGAGAGGGGAAACTACACAGAGAGATACTTAAGAAAGGTTTTATAAGAAGTGGGGGTGAGCAGGCAGTCTGTTTGGCCAGACTCTGCACACAACTGACCTCTTTTACACCCCTTTCTGTCTGATCATCCTTCTGCTCCTTCCTGATCCCCCTCCTCTAATTATTCCCTCCCCTTTGCTCCTTCACAATCCCCTTCCTCTAATGATTCCTTCCAAAGTTTTGCAGAGTCCTCCTCAAATATCCCAAACCCTCCTGTTCTTCTTGTTTGCCCCTTATCAGTCACAAACTCCAGGTGACCCTGCCCAGAGCTCTTCAATAGGCCATCAGTCAGTAACCTGACACTTTCGGGTTTTGGCATTGTCTCTCTCGTCCCTTTTCCACCAGGTTTGCATCTGTGTGCCCTTGTTTACGGAATCCCCCTTAATTTATTGCCACCTCTACTTTGAAAAGGTCTTTGGTCAACAGCCTTCATGAGGCAGATGCTCCCACCTTCCTCAAGGGATGCACGCAAGGGTTTCGTCGCTAACCTTCCTACTCTCTGGCACCAAAGGACAAGGTCTCTCAAGGTTATCAGTGAGATAGTCCAGACCCCATGGTTTGTGATTTTCCTTTGGCCTCTGGAATATTTGTCAATATTGATGTTTCATTTTACAAGAATTTCAGTTTCATTTTTGAATAAGAATCTTGAAAATATTTGGCGTATGCATATAATCTAGTCAAAATCATAAATTCGGGGCTACGTGGCTTTTCCTTTTATACACAAAAATCCCTGCCAACCCCTTGCCAGTTTTAAAAGGACAAACTAAGAACAGAGGTCATGTAAAATTTCTACATAAAATATTTTTAATTTAATTTACTATAGTGGCTTTATAAGTAGGGATAAAGCGTAGTCAGAAATGTTCATCTGTGCCAAGTTAGTTTTTGTCTTGAAGTTCCTGTTCTGTGCAGATGTATGTATGTATGAAATAATGAAGAACTCCAAAGCAACCAAACAGGGAAGCACTGGAGTATTTTCAATGTTATATTTCGATGATAAATCATGGAATTTGGTAGCAAGCCAAGATGGATGGCAGTAAATAAATTATGCTTAGGGTCAGGGTAGACATACAGACCCTCTGACAGTATTTTCTTTATTGTTTCATCTGGAAGACAATGCAAGCCTCAAATAATAAAACAGGAAAAGTCAGCTGCTTGGTAGGAAGTTCAGCTTAAATCTGCATCAGTGCTTGAATATGCAGAACTGTGTTCTTCCTCCTAATGGTGCGTGTCCCCCTCATACCCCACCATCATCAGGGCATTAACTACAGGCAGTGGCCATGAGCTTAATGTTACCTTTGTTAGAAATGATCAACGAGAAACCCAAATTAATAAATGCGAAAAATTTTATTTTCGCGACCGAAAACACGGTCCTCAAAAGCCACAGCCAAAGAGACAGCGTCGAGCCCGGGGTGGGCGGTGGGCGAACCTAGATGCGACCTCTATCGCACCGGATCCCCCTTTGCTCACCAACGCCGTCTCCGGCCGGGCTGTTTTATACGGTTTTTTATGCCTGAGGCTGAGGTGCCCCCATTTCTTTTGTCACCCCGCATATGTGTGAAGATTCTTTTTACTGTGCAGGGCTGGACAATCGCTGTTTCCTGAGTAGTGACGGGCGCTGATCGTGTCGGGAGAAGCCGTGTTTTCAGGTGTGTGTTCTTGACGACTTCGGTTGTCTTGATTGATGATATCTATCAAGTGCTGATCGTCCTTGGGTGCTCCCTGGTGGTTCCGGGGATGCCCATCTCCGCACCAGCCACGTCCTTTTTACTTGTTAACGAGGCATTCATTCCTGCAGCCACCAGGAGTTTCGCAACTTGGGTGTGGTAATGTCTCTGGGTAGTCCGTCAGAGGCTCGTTGGGTTTATTTTACAATTTTTATTTTTATACATTTTCCACCTAAGCATGAATTACTTTACATTACATATTACACCTTGTATATCAGTGACACGAGGAAATTTCAGGCACCCCAATAGCAGCAACTTTGGGAGTGGGTTAGGAGGGCATTGTGAAAGAAAACAAATGTTCATGGCTGCAGAATTCGGGGTAAATTCAAAACATTCCATGACCTCCTCTGATATTATCTTCCATGATAGAGAAATTGAGTTTATTTCTGCTACTTTGCCACTCAAAAATTGCGAGAAGAGCTACAAGCTTTGCCAAGGAAGCACCGAGCCAGTTCGCTCTCACCGGGCTCCTTCCAGGAGCGGCGGGGAGCATCCCCCGGAGAGCATCCCGCGGGGAGCGGCCCTGGCCCGGCAGCGCTGGAGCCGTGCTGCCGCTCGCTGAACGCCCGGACTGCGCATCCCGAAACCCTCCGGCGCTTCGGCGCGGCTGCTCCGGGCTGCCGCTGCGGGTACAGGCGCCGGCAGGGACCGCAGAGCTCCCTCCGCCCTGCTGGGCCGGGCCGGGCCGGGCCGTGCTCTCGGTCCCGCCCGCCGGGAGGGGCGGCCCCAGCCCGTCCCCAGCCCGCCCCGCCCCGCGGAACGGCGCCGGCAGAGACGCGGAGCGGCGGAGCCCCGAGGAGCCGCCGAGATGCTGAGCTCGCCGTGGGCGCGTTTCTACTCCAACAGCTGCTGCCTCTGCTGCCATGTCCGCACCGGCACCATCATCCTCGGCGTCTGGTACCTGGTGAGCGTGCCCCCGGCTCCGGGCGCTCGGCACCGCCCCAGGGGCAGCCTGAGGGGCTGCTCCGCGGATGGGGGGCGGATCGCGGCGGCTCAGGCTGCCCGGGCAGCTCAGGCGGGTTTCGGAGGGAGCCGCGTTGTTGGAACAGCGTAATGCGCAGGCAGCGCCGCGCTCCGCGCCGCTGATCCCGGCGGGCACCGGCGCAGGCTCTGCCGAAACTGGGGCACGGAGCGTGTGCGTGTTCAGGGCTCCGGGCAGCGGGGCAGGAGATACAGGATACACTGCACGGGAGGGTCTCAACCCAAAAGCTGTGTGGGGGTTGAAAATGTGCTAAGTGAAGACCCCTGGGGTGAAGGTTTTCCCCCAAACTTCGGGGTGGTCTCAGGCCGGGGTGGCTGCAGTACACGGGCCCCGCCGGTGCATTAGCTCCAGCAAGGCTGCCCGGCCCCTGGGCACTCCGCGCAGAAAATCATGTTTTATCATCTCTGATCGCTGCTTTATAAAGCGTTCGGGTGTTCTTGTCACTGCTGTCCCCTGTGTGGCAGGTGATCGTTGGCAGTAGCGTTTTGGTCTGCCCGGTAGGGAGCTGAAACCTTCCAGGCAGCTGTTCTCAGGTGCTAGAAAGATTCCTTTTTTTCTACCAGGATTACAGGACACGAGTGAGGAATTTACCCTGGAGACACCAGCGTTACTATCAGTAACCAAAGGCTGTTGGACGCTCAGTTATTTGGCCCGGGGAAAGACTCGGTGAGGAGGAGCCGCGTTAAGCTCTCAGTTCCTCTCTGACAATTGTTTCCCCATCCTTTGCGATGTGGGGAAAGCAGTTTTCCCAGAGCTGGTCTAGCTGTAGTCGCAGGGTGTTCAGAATAAAAAGAACTGGCTGTTTGCTGTAGGTAACGTAGATGCACTTCTCAGCCTGCTCCGTCTCTTGGTGTGAGGAATCAGTCTCCGTCTGATGGCAAGGCTGTGCAGAGCCGTTTGCCAAGCATCATTTTTCAAGTGATTGCAGACGGAAGCAGATTAGACCCGGGCTTATTTGCTAACTACTGAAATTCCCTGCAGAAGCAAGTGAAAAATGCAGGGCTGCCTCCATTGTAAGACAGCTCATTAAATAAATTCAACCCGTGCAATAAAAAAAGCTAGGTTGACATTTATGTCCTAGAAATCATATAAAATGTTCTATGTCCTGTAAAATATGTATTTCACTACTGAGAAAAGTGTACATTAGTTGAACCATTTCTTGCTCCCGGTTTAATAAAATATGGTTAATAGCGACATCCACAGTTGTACAATACTGACAGTATTGTAAAAGATGCCTCCCTTTGCCTGGCTGCAATTAAGTTTTGCTAAGTTGTTATATGACCTGAAAGCTTTTGAGCATTTCTTCTAGGGAGCTTATTATTTCTTTCTGCCTTCAGCTGAAGGAAGCCTTTTCACATTGGCTCCACAGAGACAGGGATACAGATATTTTAGCTGTTCAGTGGACCTAAAACTATTTGAGGAAGAGGGAAGTGCATCACCTCGGCTTGGATACAAAGTCTGATAGTTTTTTAAACTGTTATCTAATCTGTTATAAACATTTAAATAGCAGTGGGCGAATGTCACATAGTATTTGACTGGAAAATTTGGTCTTAAATTTCCTTTCCTATAAGCAGGTAGTTCCTGATTTACACCTCTTGGTTCTTTTGCTTTCATAACTTTTTCAGGGTGGATTTCTAAATTACTTCAAACTGATACAGTATACATTTCTTTTTGTGCTTTTTTCGCTATTGCAAGTATTTGAATTTTAAATTTAATCATTAAGAATAGATATTTAGATGCATGTAGATAATAAATGCTAAACCTTTTTTATTGCTAATTATGTTAGGAAACAAAAAGTAAGGAAGGAGTAGTTCCTTGAATGAATGGCCCTGGTTGAAAGATCTGGTTGATAAAGTCAAATACAAATGGATTTCTTTGTCTTAGAAGAATTATGGTTTGGTTGCATAACCGTATAATGTAACATTTAAAACCATATAACATAACATATAAACCCATGTAAACCTATAACATGGTTTTATAACCATGTGCTGTTGAGGATTAACATAAAATGGACGTTGTCCTGGTGGCATTTTTTTTCTCTAGATGTATTTTGGGTGATAGCGTTACTCCAAACCACACAGGACCCATGAGCATTACTTCAAAGTTCAAAAACCCTCTCTGAGTTTTTGCAACACCACCATGCATTCTATACATGCTATGCCATTATTCCTTAAAGGAAATTACTTGAGGAAAAACACCAACCTTGAGAATGAATAGTTTTCTTGTTGCTTTTTCATTTCTCACTACCTGTGAGGTGTAAGTTTTATTAATTCTATGATAATGAATACAATGATTCAGTAGCAGAAGCATCTGAAGGAGGAAAAAGCAGTAGCTCAGGAGTTTTGGCAGACTTTTAACAAAACATTTTCACATGCTGAACCAGTTGTGAGTTAGCATGATTTCAGGAGGCAGAATTTAATGTCTTGAGTAAATGTGGAAAAAATAGCGGCTGAGATGGAATTCATCTTCCCATAGGAACCCTCCCAGTGCCACGCTGTGCACTGGGAGTTGGAAGGGTGTTGATAACACACCAGTGTTTTGTCTGCTGCTGAGCAGTGCTGGCACAGCATCAGGGCTGTGTCTCAACATTCTGCCCCCCACCCCCCATCAATCTGCTTTAAGTTTAATGTTTTAATTTAGTTTTAATGTTTTAACTGCGTGTTTAGGGTCCTACAAATAGTGGGGAGAGTGGGAAGCTGAGTGTACATGGAGTCATCAGTGCTGCTGTTGAGGGAGTTTTCCCACGAAAGTGAGAGGGAGGATCAGAGAGCTTTTCCAGCCACAGACACTTGCAATGGTCTCATAATGTATCAACAGCTAGGAAATAAAAATTTAACTTTATTTTAGAACATTATGGATCTCAGAATAATAATGTTTCCATGGCTCTTGTGTTTCAGTAGTTTCTTCCTGGTAGAGCCATTGGTACTACATCTAGAGCAGTATAACCCATCACTGTGTGATATCTCAATATAGCATAATAATGCAATATACATAAAGTCACTGAGGTACTTCAGTGTAAAAAGTAACTTGTAAAGGTTGGAGTAGCCAGGGGAAATTTCCTGAAAAGAATATTTAATGGGGTTGCCCATTAGAATAGCCCACACTTCAAGAACTAGGGTGCTGCCTTGGGGAGAAAAGCTTAACAGGGGGTGCTGCAATGTTAAATACAAACATTATGCTAAGGATTAAAATGTCAGCAGTGGCTGACTGGGGGTTAATGTTTATTTCAAGCCTGAGGACCAGTTTGGTTTGGCTGGCTGTTAATTGTTGAGGTTTTACTGAGGCTGTACACTTCTCTCTATTATAACATGAAATCAGAGGTCACAGTAGTAATGCAGAAACATTTTGGGGCACAAAAGTCTTACAAGTCTCGCATTTAAAAAAACAAACTAAATGAAATTAGAAAGTCACTTCCCATAGCTGAATTTTGTCACTGTGCTGTTCAGGACAGTGACAGTACTGAAATGAGCCAACTTCTGTTCTGATCTCCAGTGGGTGCTGGAATCTGGGGAAACTGGCATTTCATTTCCAAGTGACCCAGTCAGTGCTGATGAGTCAGAATAACAACACCCCTGTCAGTGACAGCATTTATAAACACAGCGTGTCTTCTTCCTGAGGAAATGGACTTCGCTTTCCTTGTCTGGAACACAAAGAAGGAACAACATCAGATATGCTGACAGTGTCGTGGAAGGATTTTCCACTTTCCTGACAGCGGCAGCAGGGTTTCTGCACACCCTGAGGATCCCCTGACACCATCTGGGATAGCAGGAGTTCTGATTATTTCTGATTGCTTTGGTGGGGAGAAGATGGAATTGTAAGGTATCAGTTTAAAAAACCCAAACAATAAAAGAAGGAGCTTTCTTATTTAAACTCTGTGTGCCCAGTGCCTCCTGCTGCCTGCCTCAGGGCAGCAGAGCCCTGGGCACAGGCTGCTCCTCCCCGAGGTCCCACAGGACCCTGGAACATCACCTTTGGCACCTCCAGTGCCAGTGCAGTGCTGCTGGCCCTGGGCAAAGGACTCTTGCAGAACGGGGTGAGCTGTGCATTCGCCATTGCCACGCCCGGGGAGCCGCTGCCCTCCCTCTGCGCTCCCGGAGCTCCTGACAGTCAGGGGCTAAAAATAAAAACTAATGGGAGCCTGAGAACCTTTCATAACCACAAGTTATTGAGTTGTGAGGCTCTCACTGAAGGATGTGCAGTAAGAACATAAATAGAGCGAGCCAAAGTTTTTGGCCAAGGTAGGTTGGATGTTTGAGCTGCTATTTGTGGAAAGCTCAGCATGAATTGCTGGTTGTGACATTTCAGTTCTGGATTTTTTTGACTATACTGTTAAAAGCATGTCTAATATCTATCTCTGTCCCAGTCATCTTTTAATAAAAGGATTGAGTCCTAATGATGAAAAAATGTACTGGTAGTAGATTATATTGTAAAGGAAAAGAAAAGCACAATGTGCTATGGTCTCACTGATTTAAGGTTGAACACCCTGAAAACTTTGGTAGAGTGCACTTGATCTGATGTCAAAAGGAGAGTGAAAATAAGTATTTTGTGACTAGGCCACATTTTTGTCCTGGCGTTTTTCAAGCCTCGTGCGAAACAGCATGTATGGCAATGTGCTTAAATACCAGTCAGAAGATTTCAGTAATCTTGGCTTACTTGGCAGGGGGGAGAGATCAGCAGTGACTGCTCATGTAAACAAAATAACCCTGCACTGCATCCTTCCAAGCTGCTCCGTCCACTCTCCTGCAAGCTTTACACTGCCTGAGACTACTCACGTCACCAAACCTGTGACTGAAGGTCTCTTTAGCAGATTGTGAAAGCCTTTTCAGGGAAAAGAAAGAAATTCTAAGAAGAAGTTCTTGATTCTTTTCAAACCTGGGAGAGAGAATCAGGAGATTTTGAAAACTGAAAAAAGAACTGAAGTTGTGAAAAGAGCAAAATTACACAACCAGAAAGCCTGAGGTGTTATCTCAGTGTCAGGCTGTGGGAATTGTCATGAATTCAGATTCAAGACCTTGTGTTTTACTTATAAAATTAGCTTGCTTTGTCTTTTTATGGAATGAAGTGGGCTAAAAAGAAAGTATTTTCAACTTTATGTCTGTATGAAGGGCCATAGTAGCCTGCTCACTGAAGGCTCACTTCCTTTATATCACCCAGGGATGTTGCTTCCAGTGCTGTGCCAGTGGGACATAGCTGGGCTTGGGTGGGATTATCCTGCAGCACCCCCCTTACCACCTCCAGTGATAGCCCAGTACTGCTGGCCCTGGGGAAAGGATTCCTGCAGAAAGGGGCTGCTGTGGATTCACCAGGTGTTTCCTCTCCATGGCCAAGACCTGGGCTGTATATTCAGGGGAAAGAGCTGGGTGGTGCCAATGACATTCCTAACTCCCATCCCTTGGTAGGAGATGTAGTGTCAGCAGTATGTGAAATTTCTCCACTAGCAAGTGAAGGTGTCATAATATGAGATGACTTGAGATTCCCAATTCTTCTTATAGAAATGGCTGAATTGATTAAATATTCATGTCCCAAGTGCCATGTCTATAAAATGATCATTAGTTTTTCTATTGTCTGTACTTCATAAGATGAAAGACAAGATCATGGAACAAAACCAGTAACATTCCCAAGTAACTCATTAGACTCTTCATATGCACATGCTTGCTATTGTGGAGAGAAAACTTGGAATTCATTATGAATAAAGGAGAATATTAATCCTTTTAAAGGCTTCCCTGATGATTGATGTACATGTTGAATGTCCGGCTGAGACTGGAGTCAAAGGAGGTTCAGGGTATATGCTCTTGGACTGGATCACATCCATTTCATTATCTTCAATACCAGGGGGGGAAAGAGACTGATTCTGCACACAAATACCTGCTCAGGCCCTGTATGGTGTTTTCTTAACAAACTGAAAGCATATGTATGAATTTTAAATATGTCATAGCAAAGAATAAAGACCAGTGATGATCATTAGCATGAACAAAATGATCTTATCTGAAGGACCTCAGTAACCATATTCTGATTGTAACTTCTCTAGAGATACATTGTTAAATAATTTACCAGTTATTAGCTTCAAGAATGGCATCAGGAGAACTTCTTAAAGAGCTCTTTTGTGCTGTGCACAGGCCCAGGTTGGTTTCTGCAGTGCAGGACCTTATCCCATCTTTTTTCTCCAATTCGTGCTCCAGGCCCTCTTCAGTTGAATTACAGAATAAAGGACTGCATGGGAGGAATTGAAATGGCACAATCAATAAAATAGCTTGCAAAGAGCCTAATCACTTACCTGTGTGTGACAGAATCCATCCCTGAGCAGGCCAAAAAGATCATCTGAACAAAGGATGGGTTCATTGGTACACCACATCCCAAGTTTTACCTGTGCTTTCTGCTCTAGGTGAAAAACAAACAAAACATATTTGTGTGTTTCCTGTGCTGCAGAAAGAAGTAGAAGCAGCATTTTATTAGTCTGTCCCAGACTCTGTCATACATCAGTATGACATTAAAACATTTATTAAAAGTGGGTTTTCTTGCAAAAACCTTTTAAGTCATTGGAGGGATAAAATTTCTTGGAAATGTCTTTTGGGCAGCTCTTGCACTTACCAAACTGTTTATTAGTCTGTGACACAACACAAGGATTTATGAAAAAGTCTTTAAGCTCTAATCCCCTAACATAGGCAGTTTTTCTTATATCCCCAAGTACCACAGTGGGATATTTCATGGAGTATGTAATCATTGCAATAACAGCTGATAAACTGCATCAGTTGTTTTGATAATGACACTGTTGTCTCATGTAATCAATACAATTATCATCTCAAAAACTGCAAACCTTTGTAAAATACCCAGTTTTTCTTATTAAGGCCTTCAATTGGATAACAAATTCCCTCCAGTGAGAAAACAGATGGTTGGTTGTAAGAGGAGCAAAGTTTACATAAATGCTTGTTGAAGGAAAGAATCCCATTAAGAGTTCAGTATGCTGTAATTACATTTGGTTTTTTATACAAAAAATCATGAATATATTTATAGAAAGGAGAGGAGGTATTACATTAATCAAGTAAAATGTGTTTGGAAGTTCTGTTGAAGGTTAATATGCATCTCCTAGTGAGCCAGAGGAGAGCACATTAAGCTTCCTAAACTGATGGTTGATTAGACTGACGTCAGTGCAAATGCAATTAGTCTTATATATTCTTGGACATATGGAACGGATGTTGCAAAATAGCCAGGAATTAATTTCCTTGATTGCTTTCTTTTTCTCTTGTTTTATTGTGGGGCTTGTGCTTTGACTGTAAAACTCTGGAAGTTTAAAGTGGCCGAGGCTTGAAGATGTGCAGGGCAATTTCTGTGCTGTTCTCAAGCAGGGCTGGAGGTTTAAAGTCCCAAATCTCCAAAGAGCAGAATAAGAAGCAAAACCCCACACCTGTGTCCGAAGGTGTGAGAGAGTGCCCCTGCTCAATGTGAGGTGAATTGCCAGGGAGGCATCCCTGAGGAATTAATATGGACTTGAGCCTAGCACACTGTTCCTGCACCTCCTGAGGGTCAGCTCTTTTTCAGGTGTCTGCAGTCAGCTCTAACTATTGTCATCCTGGTTCTCAGCCTTGAAAGGGGTTTTGAGAGTGCTGTGACTGCTTTTCATTTTGTTGCTGGCATGTGCTGAGCAAGGTCTTGTTCTGTCCAGAGATATAATAAGCTGCTTAAAACAGACAGGACAAATGCTTTTGGCAGAAACAGAGATTTGTGGGAGATTTTCACCTTGGAGAGATGCATTTCCCAACAGTGAAACAGCTGTGGCCAGCCAGACAGGATACATGTGATCGTGCTCTTTACTATTTCTGTAATTATCTGTACAGTACCATCCTTCCACTTCTCCCTTGCATAACTAAACCCCTGCCTTGGGCTGCAGAGTGCTTCAAGAGTGCAGTCACTTGTATGGCTTTTGTGAGTCTTGCCTGTGGTGGCTACATAAGAATAATGGATCAGAGATTTGGTGTCTTCTGGCGTTGGTTTTTGTTAAGTTGTTTTTTTTGATGAAGTGTTTGTATGTGGCTTGTTCTCAAGAGTTCTCTCAGCAGTGCCGTGGCCAAGGCCAGGAGGGTGGAGGGGACTCTGAGCATGGACAGTGCTGTGGCTGCTGTAGGACACACAACGTGCTGGCCAGGGCCTGTGGGTAGCTGGGCAGCCCAGCCCAGGTAACAGCTACAGTGATGCTGCCTGGCCCATCCTCTGTCACAAGCCCACACAAAAGTCTGGATCTGTGGGAGCTGCCACAGCTCACATCACAGTCACACTTCAGCAGGTCTGCCCTCAAGCTTTCACAGGCAGCTACCAGGCTCAAACATGCATTTTTGGAATTCAAGGAGAAATGCAGAAACCAAGCAAATCCCACCTGAACAACCCTTTTTCTAATAAGGTTTTATTGCATACCAATTCTTTGCTAGTTCTCCACTGCATCCTGAACCACAATGACCTTTAGGAAAAATTGTGAGTTGATCTGGCAATGATATAATTGTGCATGTGATTATATTTCTCCATAAATATTTCCTCAGAGGTCTTGCTGGGCAGAAGACCTCAGCAGTCATTTCCAGGACTTTCCTTAGATACAGGTTCAACTTTCTTTAAATATGATGGAAAATCAACCGACTCCACTGCTAAATTTGTGTACAAATAGCTTATTTCCTGAAACCAGGGAAGGACTAAGATTAAACAATGTTACAATTCTGTTATTAAACTTGTGAAAGAGGTGCCTCTGCCCAAATTAGGGTGCAAGCAAGACCACATGCCAAAGTCAGTAGTATGGATTTTATTTAACAGAAAATGAAAGGCAGAAAGAGATAGAAAGAAATAGAAAAGGTGGTAGGAGAAGAAGACTATGACAGAGACATAGATTGAGTAGAAAATATCACCACTCCATGGATCCTGATGGTGTCCTATTGATCCTGTTCTTCTGGTCTTCTTGATGGTGAGGTCGTGCAAAACACAGAGTTCAATGGATTAATGTACACTCTGGCCAGCTGGGAATGCCCAGGGACCTCCCCTGCAGGAGCAAGTTTGACACAGTCTCTTGCCACAGACTCTGGAGCAGTTGCATCACTTTGCATCACATGCAGAGCTCTGGTGCAAGGCCTCAGGAATAAGTCTGGGGAGCACTTTGGGGGACTCAGAGTGCCTCAGGTGCCTCTCGTGGATGTCCTGTGGATGTGGCCTGTGGGGTTGGTGTAGGGGAGGATGGCTGTTCTCTGTCTCTGGTTTATGCCACACACCCAAAACTCTCCTCCTGCCCCCTGGGCTGGGGGGAAGTCTGTGCAAACTCAGCAGATCAGCCTGTGGGCTATGGCCTCCCCCTCCTCAAACCCAGCCAGAGCTGATTTTCAGGACAGCTGCTGGATTTGGCTTTCTGGGGGATACTTCACCCTCCCTCAGTCTTGTCTCCTTCTCCCTAGACCTGAGATGACTGGACAATAGTGTCACCTTTATCTTATCTCAAGTTCCCTTAGGCAGCTTAACTCACAGTCCCAAGTTCCCCTCAGGAGGCATCTTCAGGGAGAGGAGGGCTTTGGTGGTTGCAGCTTCTTTATACAGTTTTGCCCTAATGGGCAAAAAGTCCTTCATAACAATATTTAAGCCACAAACCATAACATTTCAGTCTCTCACAAGTACAAACAAACTAAACTCTATCTCTAGGGAGGCAGAAACCTCTCATGTGCATATTGCACAGTCTGTCCATCTGTTTTTTTAAAAATGAATTTAGGCATTACCATATTTCACTAATAACCAACCTCTTGTGGTTTGGGTTTTAAGCTTATTAAAAGATTGGCAGTAGGCAGTAGTTGAGTCATTTGTATAGAAGAGTGCTGGTAAATTATTCTGGACTTCCTATATCAATTTAATCAGCATAGTCTTTAAAATTCAGTGAGTGTCATAGCAATCAAAGCTGAAATTGTGTATAAAGTCTGATTGAAATATTTTATGCAGCTTTCTATTATATGCCCTCTATAATATGGACTTTGTAATGTGCTAGTCTGAGCCTGCCTGGGTGATTCTTTGCCTTCTCATAAGTAGTACAGAAAAACAGTGACAAGAATTGCAGACTCTACCCTATCTTCTCCAAATTAAAACAATATAAAAACATAATTGCTACTTCTGATCTGACTAATGCTCTTCCTATTCCAGTGCAGTATTTCAGACAGCAGCCAGAACCATGCTTTGAGAAATCACACAGGGAGAAGGAACAGCTTGTTCAGGGACAACGTTTTCTTTTATTATCCTGTAATGTTAAGCTTGGGCAGTCACCTGAAGCAGGAAGGCTTATAATTTGTTTTTCAGATCTTTTGTGCTATGACTAAACTCTTGCATTTCCTTTTAATAAATAGCTCATCCTTTTCTGAATTCCTTCAACCTTTTGGCTTCAGTAATAATGCCTGATAATGAGCTTCACTGGTCAAAGGAGTGAAGGATTCCCTTTTAACCCAAGTTCGAGTGTCCCTCTTCCTGTTTCTGCTCAGGCTGTTTTGCTCCATTGGATGAAAAGATAGTTGAGGGTGTCTGGGTTTCTAACTTGGACCACTCATTAAGT
Organism: Haemorhous mexicanus; assembly: GCF_027477595.1. Classification (NCBI taxonomy): domain Eukaryota; kingdom Metazoa; phylum Chordata; class Aves; order Passeriformes; family Fringillidae; genus Haemorhous; species Haemorhous mexicanus. The sequence goes on from NC_082341.1 coordinate 135,881,086, forward strand.
TGTGCATCACTAACACATCTGCCCCTTGTCCCCAAGCACTGGAAAGTTGAAACATTTTCATTATCATGAGGCAGAAGGCTTACACAGCAGGAAAAAGAGAGAGGTGTCTACTCTGGCAGCCAGGGTTCTCCTGCTCCTCCACTCCTGGGGTTCTCTCCAGTGGCTGTGGTGTGCTCAGATGTAGCTCCTGTGCCCCCAGAGGGAAAGAGATTGAATCACTGCTGTGAGACTTGTCAAGAAACCTGGGGACACAGAAGGGACATCTTGTTTCTTGTTCCTTATGTGCTATTTGCCTGCTCTTCACAGCCCTCAGCTGAAAACCTTTATTGAGAAATTGCCTCCTTGTTTGTTTCTTCTCCAGTCAGAGTTCAGAAAAAACCCCCAATGAACACTAACAAACACAAAAGTTTGCCTAACAGGGAGACAGAGAACAGACAGAAAAATCTTCCTAAATGGGTCAATAAACCTTAATTCATTATCTGCCCTAATAGAGAAGTTTGGGAAAGGCACCCCAGATAGTGCAAATCTACCATGAGCTAGTTAAATCCCAAACCTGTTTTTTTTCTTTTGTAGAGTTCTTTTGTCCTTTTGATGAACAAAAGTGTTCTTGCTTTTATTAAGATCTTCTATGCCCAAAGAAAAAACTAAGAAAATGTGCAAAAAAACATGAAGAAAATATGCAAAAAACATGCCTAGTGAAAAGGGAAAGGTAGATGGGGATAATTAGACTTTGAGATTCTTAAATAGACATATTCCATTTATTCTTACTTTCTCTGATAGTGATACTGACTTCAAATATCCAAGTGCTAGAAAATACTCTTCTGTTTCGTTTCAAGGAGCAAAAGTAGTTTAAGACTGATGTTTTGTTTCTATCATTTCTGTAAAGAACAGACTCAAAATTGCCTTGAGTTTTTTGGAGACAGAGAAACGGGTACAGGGGTTCTGCTTAAGATTTTCTTAAGTTTTACTAAAAATGTTTAGGATTTCTTACTGCTAAAATTAATGTTCTTGGCAATTGGCTTCTTTAGTATCTCTGTAGAGGACAACAAACTAAACCATGCCAGTTTTGTGGGATACTAAAAATATGCTAGAACTCTGTGTGCCAGTTCCTACATATTACAGGGCTTCCCAGTGCCATGAAACCAGCTCTGGACTGTAAAAAGGGGCACAGGCAGGGAGTTAGTTCTCCACCAATGCTGAGATTTAAAGAGGGTGCTTAAGTGGATCTCTCTTGAGTTCAGTGAGGCTGAAAGCAGTCACAGAATTAAAACTGTACAAATATCTTTCACCACCCATAACACTCAGCCTGCTACATGCATGGATTCACTTATATGTTGAACCCTCAACAGAAATAAAGCTGGGGGGGGGCTCTTCTTTTTTTCCTGTAAATATAGGTATCTCTCTTCACTGCATTAGAAAGCCTTGGGAGAGCTGTAGTAGAATATTTGTTAGAGGGGAACCTGTAGTCTTCAATAGAAACGTCAATGTATTTTTAATGCAGTGCATTGATTTAAAGTGAGCATAATATTTCCTCTTCTAAACTCTTTTAACAAAGCTATTTTATTTTGGCTCTTGACTGAAAGCCATTGTAACTCCTGGCAAGCCACTGTAACTCCATTCTTTCAGTGTTCACAGACGTTTATGTGAGCTGCTGGTGAAAGCATTTCTCTGTCTGCTTGAGTTAGGAATCATCAGCAGATTGGTGTTAATGGCATGCTCTTAGGAGCTGCTGGAACTTATTTTATTTTAGATAAGCTGGGATAGATACCATGCAGCTGCACTTCTACAAAAGGTCTGAAATTATAGTGATCACCTGTTTTCCGATCACCTGTTGCTGCAGTGCATTTTATTCCTGTGGGTCACCACAGTTCACTGCTGACCTCTGTAACAAATGACATGGAAAAAGGTGACTTATTGACAGTAGAAGTCTGAAATTTTCATGCATTATATAGTTTCTAATTGCTGGATGCTGCCTGTGGGAGACATGAGGTTGTGTCCTACATTGTGCTTAAGCTGCTGGTTCTTTATCACAGGGCAGGTGGAAGCAGCATTGGTGGCTGGTGGTCAGTCCCAGTCTCATCACCTGCTGCCTGTCTTGCTCATGCCTGCATGCACCTTCCTCACACAGCTGTTGCTGTTTTAAGTGTCTTCTAGTCAAATCTGAAATTATGTTTTATAAACCCACAGCAGGAACTCCAGTTATTGCTCCAATATCTGGATGTCTCTTCCATAATATTTCCTCTTTCCCCTTGGCTTCATACATTCTGTGGTCTCTCTAAAGCATTTATTTTCCTCCCTTTCATTGATTAAAAAAGTGGATGTAATTCCATCTGGCTGCCAGAGAAGTAAGATTTTGGGATTTTTTTAAAGATAATTATTTTATTTTCATATCAGAATAAGGGCACAGTTGGGCATTTTTAGGACTGTCTGTAGGTTCTTTGTCCGGTGTGTTGTTAGGGCACTGAACACCATCCTGCAGGGACTGAGCCCAGAAGCAGAACTGGGGCTGATCACCACCAGCCCCAGCAGGGCAGGGGATAAACCAGGGGGCAACCAAAAGCAGAGAGGGCTGGGACCAGGGACACAACTGGAGACAAGCTGCAGCATGCCTTCACAGGGTCCTCCAGGGAGCATGGCTGGGGACTGGTGTGTGTTGTAGCACTGGGACAGAGACTGATGACCCCAGGCTGAGCTGGATGGGGTCCTGGGCCATGGGCAGGGGTGTGGAGATGCCCAGGTTGGGGCTGTGCGGGTCAGACAAGGTCTGTGAGCGTCCCTGGAGCTCCTCTCCTGAGCCCCTAGCAGCACTGGGCTGCAATCAATCAGCTGTAGGACCAGCAGTCACAGTTCTGACTTAATAGTGCAAAGTCTTGCATTGTATTCTTATTGAACACCTGTCATGGGCAGAGTGGGAGCTTCATGTAAAGTTTGTTAAAGAAACCCTCCTGTTGAGTCACAGGGTGTGGAAAGGATCTCCTTGATTTTTAAACTCCTCATAGAGGAGTCTGGGTCTGGCTGGATCCAGTCTTAACCCCAGACTTTGTCAACAGTTTAGGTCTAAAGGATTATATAGGTATAACTGAACCTTTATACAACTTCTATAGGTATACTTGAACCTTTTATACAACTTTGTCCCACAGGATGAAGGACAGCAAACCAGATATATTAAAAAAAAATAAATAGAATGTTTTTATTATTATAATGATTAGACAAAACTATCTTAACCAGAATTATTCACTACACAGTAGAGGAGATATAACAACTATTCTAGTACACCGTGAAGCAATATTGAAACAATTGTATTAAAGCTAGCAAAAAAAATTATTAATTGATATTTAATTATTATTAACAGATTGATGTTACAAACCCATATGAGTGACCAAGGGCCAGTTTCTTTTACTCAGCCTTGAAAGGTGACCTGGAAGGGCATCCCCACTCAAGGGAGAAGTTCCCACACATGCACTGCAGGAAGGGGTGTGGTAGAAGACCCTGCTGTTCAGGTTTGGAGCTGGGTGATTCTCTGTCAGCCACTCTGTCTCCAGGCCAGCTGTGTCAGCTCAGAGCTTTAGATAAACCATCAGCAGTGGCACTTGTTTGTCCCTTTATCCACGGATTTTAGCAGGGCTACCACATTTTCATCTCACTATCAGAGTGTTTAACTTCGGGATTGAGTCAGACTTGGCTTCAGCCATTGTTCAACACCAAAGGCAGCATGAATCCCCCTTCTTTGTTTACCACTGATAGCTTTGCAAACAGGACACTGTTCAAGTCATTTTACCCCATTCCAGGGACAGCATCCTGCCCCAATCCCACTGCTGTATGGCCATGGACCTGTTTCAGTTTCTCCATCTATGAAAGGAGGACAGTGTGTCTCACTGGGAAGGTGCCGGGTTTAGCAGCTTCCTGCAACTTTGCATAATTAAAATGCTTTCTAAGCATTGCTAATTGGTTGTTACACTGTTTGTCGCTGAAGAAATGTAAAACATCTTGAAGGAAATTCAAAAGAGCACAGGAATCTCTTTTGCTTTTCCTAGAATGGGAATTTCAACTCTCATACTAACTGCATATACCAACAGGGAATAATTTTTTATTCTCTTGTCCTTGATTGTGTGTCCTTGGAAAACATTGCATCAGGAAGTTTTTAGACACACAGAATTTATGCATTAAAGCATTTTTCAAAATTCAACAGTCCCATCACTTTCAAAACAAAAGGAAAACCCTGATGAACACAATACACCCAACTGTGCACACATTTCTGGGAGAAAGAGGGAGCAAACAATCACGGGGTGTATTTCACTTGCACTGCTGACAGCACAGCTGGAAAGTGCTCAGATGATTATGAGATCTCAAGAGAACAAACTGATAGAACAGAAAAGTAATGCACTCAAGAGCATTAGAGAGATTCCTACTGACTGCAGCAGACTTCAGGCAAACACAATCATCTATGTCTTATACAGAATTTAAGGCAGTGCTGACAATCACATAATCTGAATCAGGGTGCATCCATAAGGAGAAAGTAGAGTATGTAGGTTAGTATTTTATGAATTTTTGTGGCTATATCTTTACCCAAAAAATATGTCTTTAAAATAGCAACACTCAATGCATTTATGGTTTCTGATTGCTCTGACAGTTTGAGTAGTCTTCTTAGGTAACATATTTATTACTGGCTTATATCTTCTAGCTTTCCACAGAGGAGTATAGAACAAGGACTAGGTTGTGATATGGAGTTATACATAATGTTAAAACCCAGTAAGATTTATGGAATGTAACTTTGAATTTTGATAGTCATCTGATGTCTTCAAAACCAAGAGAAAGCCAAGACAAGATCATGCTACAGCATTCCCCACACAAAGCTATTTAACTATTCTGTGTACAAATGCAGTAATGACAATCTCTAACCCCCTCCAGACAATCTCTATCTGCTTCTTTTCTTATTGCTCACCACACTAACTTAAATTTTCTTTTGCTGTAATTCAGATCTGTTTACCCAGTGGATCTGTTGCCTCATTCTTTCCCCCCACCTTTCTGCTCGTAAAAGTCTGAGAACACCTCCCCCTGCCTTTTCCTTGCTAAGCAACCCCTGGTTTTTGCCTATCTGTCCTACATTCCAGATGTCTGACATTCCAGATCTCTGTTCTGATGCAGGATCCTCCCCAGGGTTTTTCCTTGCACATTTTAGAAGGATTTTGAATCCTTTCTGCAGAGGCCCATGGAGGGCAAGTGGGAGGATAGTTTATGTATCTAATGCCCAGGTTTCTGCAGCACTGCCCAGCACCAAGTAGGCACAAAGCTGAGCTTATGGGATTCCACTGAGCTGTGCTCAGTTAATTCACTGCCATGCTCAGACTGCTTTCTGAGCAGCTGTCCCTTACTCAGTGTTTTTCCTCATGTTCTTCTGAAGTTCTTCACAAATGTGTTTCTCTGTTCTTTTTGGTGCTGTTTTCTGAATTCTGCTCTAGTTGGTCAAAATAAATTTTAATCTTCTTTCACAAAGTGCTTACAACTTGGCATTGCCTGCGAATTAGAGAAAGGTAGAGGTTACGGGTGACATAAAATAACAAGTCTCTCAATGATACTGGAAAACCCTAATCAATATATCTTCTTTGCTGGCTGTGAATCCTTAAATCTGCCACAGCTGTTCTTTCAGTGCAGTTATCCAGCTGGCAGTGCATTCACCTTCCTGCACATTCAACCAAACCATGTTTTCTCTGCTCATTTGTGAGAATCTCATAATGTCAAAAAGTGTTTTAAGATGCAGAGATGTTATCTACTGCTTGTGCCCTATCCATAAGGCCTCTTGGTCTGTCAGAGAAGGAAAATAAGATAAATTACTTACAGTTTGTCCTTGACAAGCCCGTGGTGATTGTTACTTGTCACCATACAAATTTGAAGTGTTAATGGGGAGACTGCTTGATTATCTGTTCTTATTTTGTTCTCCCAGTCTATCTAGAAATTCATTACATGACCTTCCTGCTTTGAAATTGCATAAACTGTGCTTGCTCTTGTCTTGTGAACTCATTCTATTCTCAGCAGTTTTCAAAGATTGCTAACAGATCTGGTATCAGCTGGACTTGATGGAATTTACCTATCAAAAAGGATTTATTTTACCTGAGAAATTCTCTAGCCTGTTATGTCTTGAAATAACCCGGGCTACACCTACACCTTCTTGTTGCTGTTAGTAACCTGTGATCAGATTAGGATGACTTTGAAGTGAGAAGCAAAGCAATAAAATCCATCCTTCCAAGTGTACTGTTTTCAGCTTTCTTCTTTCCATTTTCTTCTTCACCTATTATCTTCCTAGTTCTGTAGAAAAAGCTTTTAGCCTGGCTGCATTATTTCTTGCTGAGCAATCTTCTTTTCTGCAATTAGCTCTCTTCACTTCAAAGCAATATGAGCATTTTGTTCAGATTTGGTTTAAAATACAGCTCTTGGCTACCTCACCAATCCGTTCATAGCTGATACTTGACAATCCGCTTCTACTGGATCACTTGATATTCTTGGCATTTAATTCACTTACTGCATTTCATAGCCAAGGCCTTGGTGGATGTGAACGTCCATCTGTGCCACATGACACTGGAATGTGAGCGTCAGACACAGGGCTCACATTGCCTCTTCCTCCCACCCCTCAAGCTTCCTCATTTAGCAGCTCACCTGAACCAGCACCTCACTCATGGCCTCTTAAAGCACAGCCCTTTCAGTAACTGAGCTCTCTTTGGTCATCTAGCAGTTTTACAGGCTCTGACCCCAGTTCTGGCCCTGCCATGCTGACAGTCCTTGATTACAGCACCCATTTGTAATGATCTCAAAAGGACTGGTGGATGTGCTAACATGTTTTATAGTCTGAAAGAGCAGTGGTAACTTTTCTGGAGGGGAATAGAGTCAGAATGAAAACAGTAATAATCTACATTTTGTTTAATTTTCATGCTGCCACTTAGGGAAGAAGTAAGCCCTGTTTACCAACTTAGAGAAATTATTTGCAGTGTTAGTTAAGTACTACAGTTGTACAGTTGGGAAACAGTCTCTATCAGCTGGTGTGAGACATGGTGGGTGTGTGCTGCCCAGAGGTTTTTCATGGATTACTTTCACAGACTGATCCTTTTCCCTTTTTCCTCTCTGTAGATTATAAATTCGGTGGTCTTGCTGATTCTGCTGAGTGCCCTGACTGATCCTGACCAGTACCACCTGACTAGTGCTGAATTAGGAGGTGAATTTGAATTTATGGATGATGCCAGTAAGTACAAATTCCCTAATTACCAGCACTCATTGCTCCAGCATTTATGTAACTGTCCTGTCGTTTCAGTAATTACTGTCCTTTTAATTATTGCTTCACCTTTGTATCTTGCAGATGCATTTGTATTGTGAAAGGTGTTACGACACAGTTCAAACTTGTTTCCTAGTAGTAACCTTATCTGCCACCTCCCTATTAGCAATCAATCCATCTGCTCTGCTGTGTCCTGGCTTGGCAGGGGCAGAGCCAGCCCTTGGCAGGGAGATGTAGCCCTGAGCATGGTGCTGAAAGCCCCAGGGGAATTTTGCAGGCCAGAGGGAGATATGGAGTCTGTGCATCTTGCAGCATCACATCCCAAGTGCCTGCACGTGCACAAGAGCCCACACTGCTGTTCAGAGAGCTGAGTGTGTTCCCTCATGCTGCATGTATTCATGCACCCCCTGTGCATCTGGCATGACTTGCACAAACCTGCTCGGGTAGATGCAAATACAAATATCCACTGTACAGTCACAGGCATGTTAGCAGTAACACAGAGCAATTCCTTCTCCTACTGAAAGGCATCATAGGAAATCTTCAATATGGCTTCAGAGAAGGCTAAGCTAGGCCATTTATTGTCTCCTACAAAACCTCCTGTCCTTTGAAAATGTTTCCTTGTTCCATAACTTTTCCAAATTATTTGGTGGTTTGTTGATTTAATTGTTTAATTCATACCTAGTGAAGTTTTCTCTCCATGTGATTTTGATAAAAATGTTTATTTTCATTTCTGCTCACAAGATGGTTGCATTCAACATTTCTCATAGTAGTCTGAAACAAAGTCTGTTGCTAATCACACTGGTGTCTTTCTGCTCAGAATTCCCCCATCTACAGCTAAAGGTTCTAAGTCCTTTCCTCATTCCTACTGAAATCAATAAAAATGTCTGTAGGAGAAGCAGCAGCCCCACACATGAGAAAAAAATTGCCCATTGTTGTGTCAGAGATGCTGGGTGTCATTTAAGGGATGCTTATTTCCACAAGGTCTTTATGCAAATATGCCTTGAGGGTCCACACTGAATTAATGATAAGGGGTGATCGCAACTTTATTGTGTCTTCATTGAAAACCCACCTACAACTTCCGACCAAAAATCTTGTTATATAACTGGATTTAAGAAAGTAAGGACCATAGTAGATACAGATGGGCTCCTAGCTGATTCTGACATATTAAAACTGACTGCCTTGTCCTAATTCTCAGAGATTAACCTTGGTAATAACTGTCTGTCAGTGTGGTTTTATATAGCCAACATCAGAGGCCTGCCAGTGCCCAAGGCTTTCAAATTGTAATTCTGTTTTGTAATGCAGTAGCTGTCAGATAAAGTACACTGGGGATTTCCATCTACACTTGAAAATTGTATTTTCTGTATATTTTTATCAAGGCTTCTGAAGTGAACCTTGCAAGACTGTGAAAGGATGGCTTATGGGCCAAGCAACCTCATTTCCATTTGGTAAAGGGAACATTTCACAGGCAGTTAAATTACGAATGAACGCTTGAATTAATGTCTCCTTTTATTCTTTGACTCCCTCTGGTTTGGTGCCTTACTGAGTAAAGACAGTTGAGTCAAGCTACTGACTTTTATGGTTACTGGAAATAGCTGGCAGGAGATAATTTCTTTTTTCTATTCTTTAAGCATGACTGTATTTGTTCAAATGTAATGAAATGTTTTATTATGAAATAAATCATCAGAGAAACCTCAACATGCTCTTTTCCTACTTTTGTCTTTTTTGAAGAAGTGTTTTTCAGGTTAGCTGCATGCACTGAAGCCGTGTATGAAATTCTGGATGATAACTAATTTTTTGTGCTAAGGAAGGTCCCAAAGTTATTATCTATATGTACTTCTGTTGACAAATAAGAATGACACAAACACTAATAGCCATTATTCTCATTCCTGTCAATGCTCCTATCAATAGCAAACAAGAAAAAAATGCAGACACAGAGTTTACTTGTAAAATTTGTCACACCCTCTCTCTCTGAAAATGTCATCTGGAAAAAAACTTAACAGCTGTGTCACAGTAGTCAAATGAAGTTAATGACAGGTTTCCCCTGACTTCCAAGAAACCAGGATTCCCCCAATATTCAGATTCAGATTTATTTCTAGCTGTGCATGCTTTATGGAGAAATCTCAATTTTCTGTTCCAGCAGTGGGAAAAATTCCTGCCACCTGCAGAGCCACAGCCAGTCTAGTGCAAACTGCTTGGAAATACCAGTGCAACATCAGTTCTAATCACAGGATTTAGTGTGGTTCCAAGGGCATTACCAGAGGCTCCAAAGTACCTGTTTGATTAGTCAGAGAAAGGATTTACCTGAACACTTAAAAAAAAGCTCTAGGTTATTTATTTTCCCTTCTATTCTAGAAAAGGAAGCAAGGGGGAAGAAAGTCTGCCAAGACTTACCCATGTGGCAGAGGGAGGTACTGGGAGGAACAAGCTGCTCGAGCTGCAGCTTGCTGTGCACACCAGTGAAATATGTGAGCTGCTCCATGCAGTACTGCTGCTGTTAAAAGACTAATAATCTCAGAGCAGGAGATGGAAAAGCCCTATAATTCATTTTGACTTCCCAGAGGGTTTTGCCTGAGCCTTCTGCTCAGCTTCTTCAGACACACAGATCATCACCGTGACATGTCAACAGCCCAAACAAGCAGTGGGTGTTGCTTGGTTTTATTTACTGCTGTCATAGTGTCAGGGATGTGTGGGTGATACTTCACAGGCCACATGACAGCAAGGATTGAAATCCTCTGCAAGCCCTACAGAAACTGAGGGGAGCTTTGACACCGATATCAGCAACTTGGGTCAAGACCTGCCCGTGTCCCTGCCCTGGGATGGGCAGACAGGACAAGCAGACATCTCAGGACAGGGGACAATAATGTGACGGTCTCTCTGCTGAATATGACATGCACCCAGGGCTTAAAAATATTAAATAAAATAGAAAAACTTTATAAAGAAATCTACAGACAGCAGGCTTGGACTTCAACTGGGGGATAAATGGAAGTGGTGGAGTAGGTACATTCCTGTCCCAGTCCATCATCACCTCCTATGCAGTACTTGTCCCAGATATAGGGAGGGGCCAAAAGCTAGATCCCTCCCCAGCCTAGGATATGCAGGACAGCATATTCCCCTCTAATTTTATAGTCTAGAGTAAATGTGCTGGGCTCAAAGGTGCAGAATGCTCTTTCCTTCTCATTGCCCTCCCCTCTTTCCCAGGGAGGAAATGCTGCTGCTGTGCAGGCTGTGACCCAGGGGGCTGCAGGGTGGCTGGCAGCGGTGGCATCAAGCCTGCACAAGCAGCCTGCAGGAGAGAGCAAGGCAGTAATCCTTAGCTGGCAGTCAGGAGGCTCTTGGAAAAATAAGGCTGGGAGAGTGGAGAAACTGCCTGAGGAGTGCAGGCTGCTGCTCAGCAGCTTTCTGGCCCCTGCTCTCAAAGCTGAGGGCCAGTGATTAACTCCAGGGCTGGTGCAGGTGATGAGGATTTGAGGTCTCCATCACTCCACACTCAGGGACTGGCCTTGCTGGCTGCTCCTCCCTGTCCCTGCAGCACCCACCATCAGCCTCCTCTGCAAGAGGAGAGGGGAAGGCAAGGAAACACTCCTGAGGTGATTTTCAGGGAGCTGCAGCTTGCTGTGCACACGAGTACCCCATGACAGGAGCTCTGCCCAGCCCCAGCAGCATCTTCTCTCCAAAGAGGCAGGAAAAGAGGATCTTATTGCAAGGTATAAGAATTAAAAAACTTCACTGCTTTCTTTAAACCCAGGGAGAAAAAAACTCAACTGGTTTCTTTAACCCAAGGAGAAAACTCAAAAAGCCATCTAGGACAAATGGGCTGGATAACCCCTTCAGCAGTCCAAGTGCAGCCCTTCTAGCCATAGAAAGCACAGCATGGCCGGGAAAAAAATCACACAGCCCTGTCAGTTTCTCATTTAATGTGCTGCATATCTAGTTTCACTCTGATTAATTGAAGCTGACACAGCTCAAAAAACCCAATGAAGCCTTAAATGAGAAAGAACTAGCTGGAGCCAACTAGGACTTGGCATGGTGGAGCACTGTTAGGGAGGCACTGGAGACAGGGAGCATGAGTGTGTCAGACCAGATCTTCATTGTCAGGTTCATCACAGTTTGCTGGGCTCTGGCTCTGAACCAGTACTGCCACAGTCACAGCAAAGTGGAACTTGTGACTCCTGCATCTGCTGCAAATGACAATGACAGCAGCTTCCCCCCAGATGCAGGAAGTAGGTGGTTGGGATCAAGAACAAGTGCATAAGCAGTGCCTCCAAACTGATGGTCAGAATCAAAATATGGATCCATGAGCCTCTTTTCCAAGAGGTTCAATTGAGGTTAGTGGCTGCAGCAGCCATTTTCACTTTTCTTACATTACCTTAATTGTACCTGGTCTGTTCAAAATAATTTTGATTTCACAGGGTGTATATAGGCAGCCAGAGTAAATGGCCACACAGCCAGAAGTGTCTTAAGAGGCTGCAGTACCTTTTATTAATAAAGGTTATTTTGTGGATACTTCTTCATCTTGAGGGCAGAATTCAGATCACTTCTAGCAGGCACAGCACAGCCTTTACAGCTCCTAAAAACCTGGAGACTGGTTGAGGTAATGCAGCTCAAACACTGCACTGGTTGTCTGGATTCTCTACACATACCAAGAGGAGAAGGAGGTGCCTTTGAAGAGCAATTTGGGATGCACTGAGATGTCATTCCCTCCTGAGTGATGAGCAGGGAGCCCAGCTGCCTCCCCATGGCATCGTGTAGCACCCATGAGCTGAGCTGGAGGAAGCCACTGGGAAGGCAGCAGGGAGTGCCAGGGTGAGCTGAACTCGCTGCTGAGTGCAGGCCCCTCTTCTGGGTGAGACCTGCTTGTTTTGACAAGAAGACAAAAATTCAAACATTTCTGCTGTGAGAAAGGACGTCTGTGCTCCAGGGCCTCATCAGACTACAGTGGTTTGAATGTGCTCCTCCAAGTGCCAGGAAAGGGCACTTTATCCTTCAAATTTCATCCATTAAATTAGGAAGTAGCCTGCCATAGGACTTTTTCTGTGGCCTTTGAGTTCCTATGCAATCACAAGGACAAACTTTGGGGGCAAGAGAGAGAGAGAACAATAATACTGAAACCTAGGACACAGGCAGTGTTCTGGAAAAGGACACACCTGAGTTCTGAAGTCCTTAATCCTGCTGCAGGTAGGTGCAGTGCCCAAGGAGCCAGAGAACACAAGCAGCTCTGGACATGTCCTCACCTGCCAGCAGCAGTCTTCTCTTGCTCATTTTCCCTCCAGCTTCACGTGTCTCAGGTTCCTCTCTGCAGGCAGAAATCTGGATTTGTGCCATCTAGGGCAAAGTTTGTGCTCCCTCAGGCACAGGAGGATCGAGGATTGGGTTCTTTTGTTCTCTACATGGATGATCATTCTGGTAGGCTGGAAATAATGACACACAAGGCTTAGTGCCCGTCCTTCCTCCTCAGCCATCACCTGGCTGAGCCTGCACTGCTTCCTGGTGGTGGCAGGTGAGACCTGTCCACAGCTGCCAGATCCTTTCAGAGACTTGTGTGAAGGCTCCAGGGCATGTACCCAGAATCTGATTTTGATACATCCAGGGAGTTGAGTTGAGGACTGTTCCATGTTGTGGGACGCTCCTCATCATGTGCTGGAGTTAGATGTTGTGGCAGCTCTGTGATGAAATGATGCCATCTTTACACTCTGAATGCTTCCAAAGTCAGGCTAGTGAGCATCCTGAACTCTGTGGTGTGTTTGTGCATCTCAGAGCTCCTCCACAAACCTCATCAAGGCAGGGAGTTTAAACCTGGTGACAGCAATGTGAGCAGCAAGTACCTCAGGTACCAACAGAGATGGGGTCTCTAAAGCCACGTCCTGTGTACCCCACGTCCTCTGTCCTCTCTGTGCACTGGCTTAACCTCAGAAAATAGGCACAGTGTTCCCCTGCACTCCCAAACTCACTGTAAGCTCAAGTTCAGAAATTCACTTCTGATCTCCTGACAGTGGTCTGTAATGATACCTAGGCAGGTGCATATGAAAAGAACAAACATGTAATTTTTCCCCCCAGGATCTCCTTCCAACTGTTCATGGCTTAGGAACTTAAATCTAATGAAAAGTTAATTTAGAGCTGATCAGCAGTAGAATAAAAAGATAGGAGTCCTGTAATTCCTCCAATCAAAACTTTAAAGAATAGAATATTTTTCTTTCTTTACTGCTTTACCTTTCCTGACAGTTATACATTTTCATTAATAAATATATCTCTGTAGTATTATTGGTTGAAATGAAAATTTTCAAGACATTATTTCGGCTAAGATGACTTTATCTGCCACTTTTGCTCCTTTTCCAGTATAGAGATGTATGAGCAATGGTATGCAGCAGCTGTTGGTGAAGAAACAGATATCAGCACCACGAGTAAAACAGTCCTGTCAAAACTGCTCCTGATTTTTGAAAATCCTTAGAAAAGCTAGAAAAACTAGACCATTCATCTCCATGGTCTTACAGAGGCTGCAGTGGTTTGCACAGTGTTAGTGTGTCAGCACAGTGTAATGCTGCGGGCTTGAACAGATAGAAGCACTGTCTGTACTTAGGAGGTTCCCCACAAAAGCCAGAGATTTCCTCCAGCAATGCCTGAACAATGCACCTGACCCCATCTACCCCCATCTCCCACCCTGCCCTTTGAGATGCTCTGCACAGGGGAGGTGGCAAAATAAACTAAGCTCTGAATTTGCCTGCAATCACTGATGTGTCCTGTCTCTTTTCCAGATATGTGCATTGCCACTGCAATTTCTCTCCTCATGATTCTGATCTGTGCCATGGCTACATATGGTGCATATAAGGTAATTCATTCTGTTTGGGGAAGACCCAAATAAAGTGAACCACACAACTCCATAGAAACAAAATTAAGAAGACTGTTTTCTAACAATTGCTTCTTTACTTGTTTAGCTGAAAATTGGGAGAGGGAAAAGTTGAAGAGGCAGCAGAACTGATTGCTTAGATCAGTGGTACCCCAGGGCCCCCTGCTGCAGTTGTGTTGATTGTCTGCAGTTTCAAATATGAGTGACCTCTGGGCAAATGGTGAATTCAGAGAACTGAATCTTGTACTTATCAAAGTTAAGGGAATTTTTTCCCATTCACCTCCCAAGCCTGTGGTTTGTTCCAACATTAATCCTATTAATTAGAAAGGAAATGTATTGTGTGGTTTCAGAATCTCCTAATGTAATGAGCTGTGGGAGCTGCACCACACATATGACTGCAGTAGAGAGGCCAAATTGCCTTGGCCAAAGCTTTTGGCTGAATGTCATATTTCTTTTATCTGATTTAATACTCCATAATGTCAAATATTTCTTAGATTCCTGTAGAAAGATATATATTCCTCTATTTTAACTTATGGCTGATGAGTTTCTGATTTATTTTCTTTTCAGCAACATGCAGCTTGGATCATCCCATTCTTCTGTTACCAGATCTTTGACTTTGCCCTCAACACGTTGGTTGCCATCAGTGTTCTCGTCTATCCCAGCACAATTCAGGATTACCTCCGTCAGCTGGTAAATCACTTGATGTTCACAAACCTTTGGGGGGAAAAACCTCTATAAGGTGGAGTTTCTGCCCTGTATTCCTGGCCAGTGGTATCCTTCTCATACAGTCCTTGAGAAGTTCTTTCAGTCCTTGCCAGACTGAATTCATCGTCCTTGCAAGGCTGCATTAGTAACTTACTACAGTATTTGTGAAAAGCTCAGAAGTTTTGCAATGATGTGAAAGCTCTCAGCACCATTCATTTAGAGTGATTGCAAGATATAGATAATAAATAATTGTTTTTACAATTATTTCTTGCAGTTCAGAGTTATTGTGTTCATATCCAGTGGCTTATTTTTGGTACTCTTTCAAGGATATTTTGTTGCTCCTTTTAATTTATTCAGAAGCTATAACACATTTAATTAGGCAGGAGTTTGATTAAGTGTAGGTTTGGTTTTGCTAGAAAATAGTTTGGATTCTGTCTTAGGGACATTTAGAGTCTCCCTTCTTGTTCTGCTTTGGCCAAACATCCATGGCCAGTATTGCACAAGTGTAGAGGATATGATCACAAGGCCCTAGAGCAAAGACAAGAGCCCACCAGCCTCTGTCTCATCACAGGAGCACGTCCCATGTCCAGCAGGGTTCATGTGGAGTCACAGAGCTCTGGAGAAGCCAGTGCTGCAAATGTCCCTGAAAATCTGCCTTGAGAACCTGCATACAGATTAGCTTGGCTGTGAACTTTGTTATGTGGATGGAAAGCTGGCCAGTATAAATAACAGGTAATGAGAAACAGCAGGCAGATAAGTAGCCACACAAATCTGCAGGAAGAGGCAATGTGTCATGCCAGTGAGAGCTGGGCTGTATCAGGAGCCTGTTATCCTTCATCTTATTTAACACCCACCTGCATTCACAGCTGATGGTGCATTGGAAGAGAAGCAGAAGCATAAATCAAAAGGTTCTCTGAGATATGAGTGGAAAAGAGCAAATTACAGCCATGGTTTGGGAGTGCTACAGCTGGCACTGCCGCTGCTGGAGCCTTCCTGCCTGTCCTTTGCCTACAGACCCCTGCTGCTGCACCAGTGCCAGCCCTGCTCTTCTGGCAGCACAAGCATCTGTGTGGCTGCAGAACTCCCCCCACTTCCCAGAGCATGAGCTGTAACCAGATTTTACTCAGTCTTGGTCATGGTACAAGAACATGATGGGGGCAAAAACAGGCTGGTCAATGTTCACTTAAAAGCCTCTTCTCTTCTGCTGAAAATCTGATGCTGCATTTGGAGCTGACTAACTGGAAGGGCAAAGACAGCTGTTCCTCTTGAAATGTGTGCTAACACATCCCTTTATTTCCTTTTAGATTAAAAAAACCAAAAACAGGTCCTTCTGTAGCAGAAATAGAAAGAGCAGGTCTTGGAAGGGATTTGGTGCTGCAGCAGAGCACTCTGTGATCTGTACTGCTGCTCTGGAGCTGAATCTTTGGTTGCACACGTCTTTGTCTTGCTGTTGTAAATCACATTCTGGACTGATAATGAAATGCCACAGGTCTTCAGGAGTGCTAAACTGTCAGTGCTCAAAAGGGCAAGGGGGATTTCCAGGATAATTATAGGCTGATTAGCCTGACATTGCTAGCAAGCAGAATAATAACAGAAGGGCTGGGGCTGAGAGGACGGTCAATTGATAATGGATTAGAGCAGAAAAAAATTATTAATGACTGCCAGCACAGTTTCATGAGAAATCAGTCCTGCAGGCAAACTCATTTTCCTTCAGTGACAAGATTACTGACTCCATCAATAAAGATGGGCAGGGGCATAATGGGCTTTGATGAGATGTTTGACTTCGCAGCATGATGCTCAGAGCAACAATAAAGCACCAGATCAATACAGGATGTATCACATGGATTAGGAGAGGTTAGCTGGCAGACTGCACAGGGTTGTGGTCAAGCTGACCATCTGCCAGTGAGTTTCTATTTTCAGTAGAGGAAGGTCTCCAGCAATCAGCAGTAGATTTCATGCTTCTCCTGACTTCCATTAATAATGTTGGACCCCGAGAGGCATTTCACTAAAGCTGATGTCAGCCATGGGAGAGCTTCTCCAGGCTCTTTGTCTAGAGGGATTGAGTCCTTTGGTGGGAGGCTGTGGGCAGGAATATAATCTGGCTGCTCTGTGTCATCCTCTGGAAGACCCTACCCTGCATTGCCCAGAGTGAGCACATCTCTGCATTTCCCATTTACTTGTGACTTTCCCCAGCAAATTCCCTTCTAATGAAACCCGTGGCTGACACTGAGCTAGCCTGCCCGAGAGCTTGAGTCCAGCCCCTGATCTTGCTACAGAGATAAATGCAAGGAAATGTAAAAGCCTGAGCAATACAGATGAGCACACGGTTTGACAACTGTGCCTGGGATGCAGTGACCCTGTAAGCAGCCAAGGGATTTAAGTGGCAAAACTAGAGTCCCTAGGTTGTTTTGCTGTTTGCAAAAATTGCTCTTGGGATTTGTGGACAGAAGAAAGAGCAATTAATAGTAAGGGAGGGGAGACTTCCCTTCTCTGCCAGTAGTGTGGATTTCCTTCATCTATTTATGGAGACTGGTTGTTAAAAAAACAAGGTTTGAAAGTCAGAGAACATACAGAAAAGTTCTTAAAAAAACTATATAAAAGCTGGATATATTGTAGTATGATGAGAGACAGTCAGTTTTCCCTGCTTCATTTACTGAGAGAGAAGACCAAGAGGAAGTGACATTAGAGGTTTCATATGCAAAGTAATGAGGTATTAAAATGCTGTTTAAATTAGATGTAAGGCATAATGCTAATGAGCAGCTGCAAGCTAGTCCAAGTTAAGTTCATTTAGAAACAAGGATTAGTTTGTATTTTATCATTTGTGCTGGAGATTAGTGATAGGGAAAACTACCAAGAGCTGTGATAAGTTCTGTCACAGTTAAGGTTCAAAAAAGTTTTGAAGCTGTTCTGCATCTACTTTGAAGCTGATTATGCCTCCTGTGTCTTAGCTGTGGTCCCAAGCACAAGTGGCTCAACCGGAGGCCCCTGTCCCTTTACCTGGAAGGAAACATCTGTTGGCATGAGGTTGTTACATTTGGTTCAGAGTAGGTACATCTGTCTGAGTGGCCAGGAGCAGAGGGGAGATGTGAAGGGCACATCCACTGTTATCAGATACTCAGGTATGGGACAAGGTGAAAATCAATGCAAGCAATTACACCACAAATGCAGTGCCATTCGGGGTGATCCCTCCTGATGGTTTGCAAACCCTAAGCCCTGGGGTTGTCTTGCCCTCATCCCCTTTGCAGTGGTCTGCCAGGGTAGGCAGGAAACAAGGATTGTGTTTCTTCCTGGCATTCTTGCCGTTTCTGTTCCTCTAAACCCACTTTGCATTTGGGAAACGACATTTTAGGGGGCACAGCCCCATAAGGTAAATGAAAAATCCCAACTGTTCTTCAAATCCATTATTGAATATCTGGAAGAAAGTGTGCATTTGGTAACAGAATACATTTAGCAGTCTCAGAAAAACCCTGTTTCTTTAACCATTTCTACTTCATTATTATCTGGTATTGTTCTATAGTTACTCTGGTATCATGCTGTAGTTACTTTTACATCTGCCAGATGTCAGTCTGTGGGTGATGAGTTACAGCCACTGTGAAACTCTCCATGTACTTTTAGCAAGATGATGATCACATATCAGTGAGCTGGTCGGGGCCATAGCTGAAAATGTTGCAATAGTGTTCACAGGGTGTTTGGTAACATCAGCCTATGCTGGCTTCTTCTTTCCCAGGAACAGTGTCTTTGGAAACTTCTTGTTGCCTTTTGATACCCAGCTGCACTCAGGTGTGCTACTTAATTGCCATGGATAGCAGGAGCATCTTAGCCTGAAGGGTCATGTAAAATAAGTAAATGTTACAAGTTTTGCATTTAGTAAGTTTTGTGGTGATCATGTGATCACCACAAGTTTCTAAGAGTTACACTGGATATCTTGGTTATTATTATTGTAATTTAAAAAGAAAAAACTTTTGCATGCAGCAAATCCAACGTGTAAAATAAAAATCATTTAGTTCTTGGTCTAAAGCAGTTTGACCTAAAGCACATTACTTTCATTTAGCCCCACTAAATCTTTGATTTATGGGCGTTTTAAAGCCTTCAAATTAAACACTTCATCTTCTGTCATTTGATAACAGCATATGAAATGGATTGAAGCAGAGGTGCAGAACAGGCTGGGCTGCAACTGAGTTATGCAAACTTTTTCTAATCAAAGTGCAGGACTATGACAGTTCATCTAAACAAAATTTCAAAATATATTAAATAGCTTTACTGTGGGACTGCCTGCAATGCTGCTGCCTAACAATTCAGGTGGTATCAGCCATGCTTTTAAATTTATGGAGAAATGTCTAGAGAACATAAGGAGATTAACCTAAAGAAATGTTTCCTATAAATTAAAGCTTAAAACCAAAATATCCTTTCTGACATTTTTAATGCCATTTTATGATTCTGAAGAAGTTCCACTAACTTCATAGCAGAGCTTTACAAATTCTACAGACACATTGCTGTTTTCTTTCAAAGTTGTAAGATTTCAATACTTGGAGGATTCTAACTTGGAATGACAATCCTCCCTGTATTTTAAAGTGGATTTTTTGTGATCCAAGGAGAAGTAAGACATGAAAGGTCATGCAAGCAGGCTGAGGGAATGAGAAATGGCTTTAGCCTTTGTCATTTTATTCTTCTTGTGCATTTGTACAATACCAAGGCAGTAGAAATGTACTTTCCATGCACGTTTTAGAGTCTTTTAAAGTGTCCATGCTTTGATATGCATAAGTAGTATTTTTTTTTTATTAGAAGTGTATCAGGTATATTATTATGCACACAGTCCTCTCCATGTCCATGACAAGGTTATAAATGACACTTTAATTATAACTTTAGCATGCCAGTGCAACACCATTGCAACTACCTTTTGTTTGTATAGAAAATTTCGTCGTGTTCTGCTCCAAAATCACTCCTCTATTTCCAATGATAGGCTTAATTTTTCCCACCCAGATGTATTTCAGTCACAGCTCCATCAAGCCTTGCACACCATCTGACACTGATCTTTTTCCAGAAGTTGCAGCACCAATCCTGGTGCCTGGAACCTTCCCAGCAGCAGGATTTCAGCTACCAGTCTTCCCACAGGAGAACAAACTCCCAAGACAGGAGCAGAATTTCTTGTCCCACCTCATGTATTCACATCAATATTTAAATTCATCATTGCAGTCAGTGAAGACCAGTGGTTTGATTCATCTGAACCACTCTTGGTACCTGTTTTCTGTGGGAATTGATGAGATTTTGGGAACAGTTGCAGCCGTGGGATGGGACCCCAAGGGCTGCCTAATGGCACCAGTTCCAGCGTGGTCCCTGGACCGTGTGCGACTGGAGCCAGTTGAGATGTTCCCTACCATCTTTCCTGCTTCTTTGCCAAAGGTGCAGGTATCATAAATTGGTTTTCCTACAGCACTTGGAGGGGTTTGTAGTTGTGACTTTAGATCAGACTGCTCATAGGCTGGCCCAGCCCAGTTAGCAAAACAAGACAAAGGGTTTCTTCCATGCTGACCCAATGCTCCTGGGCTATCCATCAGAGAACTGAAAGCTTTGTCTCCCACACAGGAAGCTGGAAGCTCCAGAAGAGACTGACTTTAGTTTTCACATCCTGCACCAAGATCTCCCAGGCACCTGTGTGTGGGGGTGACCAAGGCATGGGTGCAGCACCCACTACCTCTCTGGGGCTGATTACACCTCTCATCTCTTCTGGACAGAGACTCAGAAAGCTGAGCCTAAAGGGGCCAAACCTCTGTATTTGTTCCTCATGTGCTCTCCTGGCTTTGCTGAAATATTTGCTGAAACACTGGTGCTGATATAAGGGAAGGCCAGGCACTGCTGAGCAGCACACCCTGCACCAGACTTGACCAGGGTTCATGGCTCCAGCAGATGTTCCTGCTTTTCAAGGAAGTGGGAATTTTCTTGGTCATTTGCCTGCCCTCTTCTTGCCCCCGTGTAAATCCCTTTTGAGCTGATGTTTAGAAACAGCCCATTAGATTATGGCCAGAAACACAGCATGCAGTCATCCAGTCTTTGACCAGTGACTGGTTCCCAAAAACCAGGTTCTTCTTTTGAGAACCAAAGTCTTAATAAGAATTTTTTATTACATTCACAAACTATTTTGACTATTCTTTTAATATTAGATAAGTACTGAAAAAATAATTTGGGTACAGATTTACTGTAACTGTCTTAACCTGACTGGACTTTCTAACTTCCTAGCTTATGGTGTCCCTTCTGCAATCAGGAGGGCAGGTTGGGGTATTAATACTTGCATTTTATGCATGTAAAGTTTTTGTTTAATTTTTCAGTGCATTGTTCTTTTGCATATACTCTTGCTTTCTTGGTCTCTGGATGACTGCATCCACTATATTTAGAATAACCTTCTGTGGAAAAAAAAGCAGTAACTTACTGAATTATAGCAAGCTAGTTCTCTACAAAAGCTCTACCTCAACAAAGATGATAACATGATAAAAAACTTCAGTCATGGAGTTCAGTAGAGGAACAGAAACATTGCTGTCAAGAAGCAGAAAATGTGCTTATGTAACATCTAGCTGCAAATGGTTACAGCTGCTGTTGATGTTAACCACTCTGAGCAGTTCATGGAAGCGCTAAATAAAGAGCTATTCTCAGTAGCAGCTGTCCAAAAAAAAGATAATTTCCTGATGCACTGGGCTGAGTGCTGGAATAAGGGTTATTAAGGGGTTACTCTGGATTTACACCATCATTGCCAAGAATACAGTTATAGCTCGGTCTAGTTAATTGTCCTGACAAGGAGGCAGAGCTGGCCTGGTTAAGTAATTAGACCTGTAAGGGAAAAGGGAGTTGTGTGGAAGGAACTATTGCATTCAGATATAATGAGCTTCTGTTGCAGTGGAGTTATCTTTTGTGGAGAACAGCTCTGTCTGTGAACAATGGTTTATTCTAACAGAAACAGGAACTCGTATCTCGCAGTGTTTCAGAACTATTTGGAACGTTCATTTCAAAGGACATGGAGATTTTAGGCAATAAAAAATACAGTAAAACATTTTTAGGGGCTGTTTTTCAGTCACTGATCCTAAAGTGTATCACAGATCTAAATCACTAGAGCCTGTGCTAAGCAGGAAGATTCATGTTGTCACTTCTACGTCATGTATGTGGTAAGAGAAGGGCCTGGGGCAGATTTCCACATTTCAGCTTGAAATCATGAGGTGGCCCCGTGTAGGACCCATGACTCCATGGGGCACACACTTGGCAGCACTAACAAGTGCTCCTAGAGAAGTAGTCCAAATTTAGCCAAAACAAGATGGAGCAGAAGAGACTGAAGGTATTTTGAAATGTCATAAAATATTAGGTGAAAGGATTATGCTGTCCAGTTTTTCCTGCTTTGACTTTCTGGAAAGAGCTGCCACTGTTCTTTGGCAACCAGTGCCAGAGTAATGATAAATCAGTAAGTACGAGATTTGCTTGCCTTTTCCCATGGTGGAAGATTTCCTGCTGCCAAGCTCTCAGACTTCTGCTAGTTTGTGTCAGATACAAACACAATGTGCACAGAGGAAGAGAGAGCCCACACCACATCCAAAGCAAAAAGCAAATCCCCCAGCCCTCCAGGGAGCCTTTGGCAGCTGAGTGTTCACAGTGCCTGTTGTAGCCACACTTACTGAAACTGGTTGTTGGTGGGGAGAGCTCTGGATTTAGTAGATCACAGAAAGCTTTGTAAGCTGCTAATTATAGAATGCACTAGCTGAAAGGCTCTTAAATGACTTCTGAGATTGACTCACAGTGTTTTGCTTGTTTTTGCTTATGCAGCCCAACAATTTTCCCTACAAGGAAGAGATTATGTCTGTGAACCCTACATGTCTGGTTGTGATTATCCTCCTTTTCATAAGTATCATTTTGGCTTTTAAGGTAAGTGCACTGTTGTGTATAAAGTCCACTTCTGGTCATGGGTGGAATGTCCCTTGCTGAGAGGTCTGTCTTCAGAAGAGTTCTGGGTACTACACCCCCAGTAGCCTGACACCTATAAGAAACAGGGTTATAAACATATGAAAAAGTTGTGAAAAATCTCATTGACAAGCACAAGAACATGTAGTCCACAATGGGGAAGTGTGATGCTTGTAGGAGGAACTCATGGCTTATGAATCCTTTGAAGCAGTGGAAAAGGAAGCCTGTTGAAACAGACTTCTTGTTTTTTCAGAATGTGTTTGGCAGTGTGTTTCGTGAAAAACTTTAAAAACCACCCTAAAATGGGTAGGGAGAAGAGAAAAGGTCACCTCACTGACTGCAGCTAGGGAATAAAGATAAATTATCAGTCTTTCCAACACTGCCACCCATGCAGTTCAGAGCATTCATAAGAGATCTGGGAAGGGGAGGGAAATCTAGCAACACTTGCTTGCAATGAGATTCAAAATAGGGAAAATAAACAGTCAAGAAATCTTTGCAGGAGAATCTCATGGGAGGGACTGACTGAAGAAGGAAATAGTAGAGAAACTCAGTGGTGAGAAATTCCAAGTAGTGGGCACTGAGGAAGCATGCTCCTGTTTCACAAACACTGCTGTGGACTCTGAAGTAAGAATGACCATATATAAAAGGGGTCTTGTAGCTGTTACAGATAGACCTGTGAAAATATTAGCTTAGCTCCTTTCTGGTCAAACAAGTAAATCAAATGCTAAGAATTTTAAGAAAGGAATAGAAAAAACAAAAATATAAATTGTACAATTTCTTAGCCAATTCTGATGCCCACCATCTCTGGAAGCATGATTTCCCTTCTGGTGCCCTGTGTGAGAAAGAATTCTGTAGAGCAGGTAAATAAATCCCAGCAATCTCTCCTGGGAGGAGCATCATAAAGAACTGTCAGACCTGGCAACAGAAGGACACAGAGAATGAGAATTTATTTGCAAACCTAGTGGGTGACAGGCCTGGAGGTGGCAGGTACCAAGCAAAGAGGAGATGTAGCATCTCCCAGAGCAGCTGGAAAGGGCTCATGTGAAACCACCACATCCAGGCTGACTGTCCAGTGTAGCAGCCCCCTCCTGCTGTGGGTCAGAAGACCAAAAGGAGCTCAGAATAAGATCAGACAAATTAATGTAGGAAAAACAATCACCTGTGGCTCCTACTAGTACCCTGAGCATTGGACCTCTTGTAAAATATGCTGGTGTGTTTGCCCTTTTCTTGCACCCTTCTATGAGTTTCTCACAGCACAGTGCAGCTGTTTTTATGTTTCTTGTGTGGGACTTTATTTCAGATCAGTATTGCTCCCTCTGCAAAGCAGTTTTGCATTAGATTAGAGAAGTCCCAAAGAGTCACAGCGACACCAAAGATGTTGCTTCCAGACAATGCATTTGACATATACAGGGAATGTTACTGTGGCAAAAGAGGTAGATTAGGTTATTGAAGCTTCTTCAAAATTGGGAAAAGAAACCCAACAGATAGGGTGTATTAAAGTGCTGTTGGAAGCTGTGCTCACTCTTCTGCTGTGATTTAGCAACAGAGTTTAGCTTTCTGGCCTTATATGTTCACAACCATACAGCTGATTTTATTTGCACTTCTAAGAAATATGTGTGAATTTAATAACTCCATAGATTTTTGAGGTTCCACAAGGAACGTGTTCTAAAAAATTTCTCCGATGCAACCAACAGCTTCTTTTTACCCCACGTGGGTCTGGTGTTACATTGACTAAGGATGTCAAGAAAGCTTCAAGCTTATTTAAAAAAAAGGGCAACTAAGATTGGAATGGCAAAAATGCTTACTACACAGACAAGAAACCTAAGAAATTAAAAGTGCCAAAAACTCATTTTGTTTTTAAGTGGTAAAACATGTTTTTTCCAGGAGTATATGTGGCTTATATAATGCTCATTCTAGCAATGTATTATCACATAAATGAGCCACAAAAAATGTGACTTACACAGAAACACACACTAAATTCCAGTTAGCATTTTCATTTGAATTTCTTATGTTTCCAGAAGAGCTGCTGTGCAGATTTACAGAATCTGCTCCATCAAATGAAAGCTGAACACAAACAGATGCATCACATTTCATCCCTGATAGACTTAACAGATGGTACCACATTTATATATTGAAACTGGAAAGGTACTGTGTATAAAAAATATGCCTCCTCTCCCTCTGGAGTTCCACTAGAAATAGGGAGAGGAACCAAAACATTGTGACCTAGGAAAAGCTGCAGTAGGAAAAGCTGCATTCAACTAACTGGCAGGAAATCCAAAACAGAATCACCTAATTCCTCAGAAATATTTGGTATCATGACACTTTTGGTTTGGGTGAAGCTACACTCAGAGAAGAACACTACTAAGCAGAAAGGAAGATTATGCAGTATTAGATGCTGGGTTTGTGTTTTGCAGTCACGGGTTTGTGAACAAGAGAGGGTGGTAAGAAAGCCAGCTAACCACACATAGGTGTTTGCCTTTTTAGTCCTTATCATTTACTTGCATCTGAAGGACCTAATGGGAATTTCAGGTGGTTTCACTCAGAACACTTTTCAGAGTAGACCAAAGTACATTATTCCATTCACTGTCTTTGTCTAGAAACTGAACTGGAGTTGCATATCATGAAACAGAGATGTTTCCTATCTGGCTGAGGAAGGACATCCTTCAGCACAAACCTATTTATATTTCTGTACACAGGACCTCAAATTGCATATAGCCAGCACAGTGACTTTTGAATTGTGTCCTCTGCAGGTGGTTTGGAGAAGAGGGTCTTGGTTTCCTCCAGCCAACCCCAGCTTCTGAGACAGAACAATTGAGGCTTCAACCTCCCCATCATGGGGAAGCTCCTTAGGCCCAAATGAGCTCAGATGAGCACATACATAAAGAGCCAGATTAAACCTTTTCCCCAGGCTGCCCCAAGCACTCTGACACTTCAGAGTATGGCCTCTTCCTTGGCTTTGTGAACAGTGGGTAGGAAGAGGTAGCTGCCAGTGTGAGTGTTCTCCGTAATATGCCTGTAAGCTGCATCTCCAAGGTATTGAGCCACTCTGCATGTCCTGCTCCTCAGCAGATGGGAAAGGATAAGAATGAAGTTCTGTGTTCACCCTCAGAGATTTGGTAGCTCAGTCCATTCTTCCTGGCAGGGGGAGAGCCCTGACCTGCCACACATCACCTGGCATCTGCTGCCTTCCTGCAGGGCTGATGGGGCAGCAGCTGGGACCTTGAACACAGCCCCAAGAGCCAAGCTCTGGTCCTCACTCCCAGGAATGCCAGTACATGGCCACCAGGTTGCCACCTGTTCCACAAAAGTCTAGGACAGGTCCCAGCAGTGATGATGGCAGGATAGTTATGGGAGAATCATCTCTAAAACAGGGGTCAGTTCCTTTAAATTGCATACCTCAGTGTGTGTGGCTGTGAGCCAACAGCTGATGTCCTTGCCCCTGTAAGGTGCCATATGGAGTGTTGCAGACCAGTGATTTGGTTTAATATTATTAATTCTATCCAATTACAGCATTTCTTTCAGTTCTAAGCAGTTGTTCTTATACAACTCTTTTATACTCACAAGATACACATTCTAGTGTGCTGAGAAGATGGATTTAATTCCAGATTTTAGCAGCACAGCAACCCATTGTTTCTCTCTCTGTAACACCAACATGGGAAATACATGTGGTCAACCGGTCTTCCATTAGCATCATTTAAAATCTTCATATAAATTTCAGTTTTTGTAGAGATCTTTATCTCATTTTCACCAGTTACTGAAGCCCATCCCAGCTCTGTAAACAGAAAATTCAAAGCAGCTGGGGCATCAAACAGGATTCAGTGCAGGCAGCTACTAACCTGAGGGGGCTCAGTTGGGTCTGTGGGGTTCACCCTGCACTTGCTGCCAGTGAGGGGTTACCCAGAGGGCTGCTGTGACCCAGATCAGCACAGACTTTCCCTTGCTGTGTTGCAAGAAGCAGCACAATACAATAACCTTCAATTTCCACAAAGAAGCTGGTCAGTCTTCTGGTCAGGCATCTGATGAGCACAGGTCTGCAGTTCATTTCTGTTGTTATGCAGCTTAACAGGTGTGTCTGCAACTGCAACAGTGAGAGACAGGTGACAAAGATTTGTGGATTTCAGATCCTTAGGGTCTCAAGTAACTTCCCACCATCCAAAGGGGAAGACTGAAAGCAGGCTAGAGGTAGGCATAGTACCTGTTTCTACATTCAGCCTTTTTACTCACCTGTCCTTTCTCATGGTGGTTGTTTGGGGCTGCCTCCCCCAAAAGGTGTCACCATCTGTCACCAGTCTATGCTGTGGGAGGCAGGAGATCCACTCAGGGTGGATTAGGCTGAGGAAGGCCTTTTATCTAGGGCCAGTTTCAAATGTGAGCATTAGTCTTCTGAGATAAAAATCAAATCTCAATCAATCAATATCAATATCAAATCAAGTCTTTAGGAAAGAAAATTGGTAACTGAATCAAGAGCCCCATTTAACAGTGCAGCAGTATTGGTAGAAAATAATTATTAGGAATGAGCTAAATAAAGTTACAGGTTGAGGAAAACAAGTTTCTGTGAGTCATGGCTTGCAGGCCAGCAGCACATGTCCAAAGCACTTGGACAGGGACGTGCTCCGGGCTGCTGCCACTCTGCCCTATGCTGGTCAATGTCTCAGGGCCAATTCCTTGGTGTGAGCTGGCTGATGACCTCCTTAATTCAAGGAACATACCTCCCCCACTGGGAAACAGCCTGTGTATGCAGAGCTAGGGTTCAGAGCTGGGAAAGCTGCAGAGGTTCATTGTGGGGTTAAGTGTGCTTTATTCACCACATGGAATGAGAGCATTAAAAAATAAATCTCCCACTAGCTTCTCCCAGATAGGATTGTATTATCCAAAACAGGGCTTCCATCTCTCTGGGTTTTGACAGAAGAGGTATAGAAATAGTTTTGCAAATAGGTAGGCTTAAAGTAAAGGGTTGCTTATAAAGACAGGCTGTGTCCCCACAGAAGTGTACTGTATTCAGTCTCTGTTCTGCATTGGCTCTTATGCCTTTCCCAGGCTACATTATCTGAGCACTGAAAGCTAGTGAACTACTTAGTACCACTTTAAATTAACAATGACATTTTACTTAATTCTGGAAAAGATGCAGTTCTCCATGGATGTGCCTTTACTTGTTTCAGTAGCCTGGGGTAGGTTTGTGCAGCCCATAGCTTGGTCTGTAGAGCCTCTCTAATCTTCCCTTGGGATTTAGCTCACTCCAGAAGCCTTTTGCTCTGTCCATTTGATGGCCAAATGTATTGTCAAAGTCTGCAACAGCTGTAAGTCAGTCTGTAAGGTGATGTGAAAAAAGAGGAAGCAAATTTACCAGATTTTAGCCAGCTCAGCCCTGGTGGAAATAAAACTTCCTGATCTGCAAGCAAGCCATCAGTGAGTCACGTGGCATCCTGAAAAACACAGCTCATGTGTGTCAGCTCTGGAGACAGAGGAAGCACAGGGCAGCTCAAAGGGATAAGAGGATTTTGGAAGGCCATCAGTGCAAGTGAGTCACAAAAGTATGACTCACTCAGTGAGACACACATGCAAATTCAGTGCTGGCAGCTTAATCTACATGTGTTAGGTTTATGGAAGAATTTCTGTGCAGACCTACTAAGTAAAAATATAAGTTGGGCACTATCAAAACACAAAGTTCTCCTCATCACCATCATGTGTGGTTACATGGGTGTCTTGGTTTGAAAGAAAACAAAAGGAAAAACCCTACCCTCCAACAATGGGAAGCAGAAAGCTCCAGAGAGAACTGCTTTAGTCATGCCAGCTGTGTTACCGACATCCTGCGGATCTGACTCCAGCTCTTCCACATCTTCCTGCCTCTTATCTTCCTTCCAGGCACTTTGCTCATCTCTGCTACTCAAACTGAAATCTCTCCTGCTTGTGAAGGAGGTAGTGGCTATTTTGCCCAATCAGTTAAAAAAGTGGAGACAATTAGTTGTTTGACAGGAAGCAGCACTACCCAAGCTCCAAGAAGAAAAGCAGTGAAGTGATCTTGCAGTAGGTTTATTGCTGCTGTTACTGGGGGTCTTGTTTTACACTGGGAAAAATAAAACCAGTATTTTTAACAATGTTTAAAATGTCAGAAATAACTTCAGATGTCACTGCCAAAGCTTTTACTTTGGCAATTTTCTCTAGTCAGGCAAGAATACCAAGACCCCAGACCATTCCAGTCACATGGAATACATTGATTTAATAAGCCCCCTTTATATATTGAAAGCCAGTAAGGTGTCCCCAGAACCTTCTCAACTCTAAAGAGCTCTAAATTCTATTACAGAGCCCCCAGACATTCTCAGTCACTGCAACCAGGGAAGAGACTGTCCCATTCTTCTATCATGCTGATGTTCGTATTTGTAAAGAATAGAAATGCTCTATCAGAAAAACATGCATGGTTTATTTTCTGCACAGAATAATAAAGAAATAATAAATAATAAATAATAAATAATGAATAATGAATAATGAATAATGAATAATAATTAAGAAATCCCTTTTCTTTGCAGGGATACTTGATAAGCTGTGTGTGGAACTGTTACCGATACATCAATGGCAGAAACAACTCGGATGTGCTGGTGTACATTACCACCAATGACACTGCGGTAAGGATGTTAGATGGCAAATATTTGTGTAATATTATGCATTTAAAGGCTTTATTTTATGTTTCCGACTCTTTAGTTAACCACCTTGATTCCTTTGGCAGTCCTCATCTCTTGGTGATGTTTGGATTTGAAACTCAGGGGACTGGCGTGCAATGGTTGCAAATCACAAAATGCTAAAATGCTGGTTTTATTTTATGCATAATATCTGTTAAAGAATCTGTGTTAATCATAAACTACAGTTTATCTCGTGGGGCCTGGAATGACTTCCAGTTCTGAGCTCTCCAGCTGTGTGATGATCTGGACTGTAGAGGGACTGATGAGAACTCAAGGATGCCATGGTCTACACCTGCTGTGAAATTCTGATTTATCTACAGAAACTGTGATTTAGGACACTTAACATCTGGTGTAGTGCTTTAAAAACTCACAGAGAGGAGCTAAAAGGCAGCAAAAGTTCAGTGATTCATTTCCCAGTGTATGATGGGGTTTGTATGGTAAGGAGACCAAATGAAACAAAGATTGACATGAAAGAAATTAATAAACAGATTTTAACCTCAAAGTATGGAAGGCATAGGTTCACTTTATAGCAGTTAAGTGCTTACATGCACATATGCAAGACATGATTGCTAAGCAATGTCTTGCTTTTTGCAGAAGGCACTGAAGGACTACGGGAAGAAAGGGTCTCTGGAAAGGAGCCAGTTCTGTTTGCAGTGGTGCTGCCATGGAGCTGCCGAGCTACACACGGGGGGCTCTGTGCCAGATCAGCCCCTGGGGTGACCCAGGGCTGATGTTACAAGGCTCCTTACACCATTTACATAACAGATTGAGAGCAGCACAAACTTGGTCCTCTGGATCATCTGGGTAAAATCCCAGGATTGCCTTGCTCAGGTTTTCCTAACTGTGGGTGGTCTCCATGCACTGAGGTTTTACACTGTCAGCTATAATCCTTTGGAATGAGTGATTCCCATGCAGCCACAAGGGCTTAGAAAACCATCACTACTTTTACATGAAAGATGGAACTCCTGCATAGTTGTTTGTCTTCTATACCTGAAGCTTTAAGAAAAACAGGGGAAGTTTTACAGACCGTGATCACAGCTGGCAACCAGGACATTTGAGTATAAAAGCATGGATTTATTGAGAGCTAAGAAGTATTACTATTTTCTTAATTGGAATCTAATTTGAATAAAACCAGGAATTTTATGTGAAATGATTTTGATAGCTCTTTTGTTCAGCCTGTAGGTAGTTGTAACTCAGCTTCAAACACTTTTAATTCCACAACCCACAGAGCCAGCAGGCTCAGCAGTGGGAGAGTGTCAGCTGGATTATCTGGGAGACTAAACTTAGTTTTTAAAAGTTACATTAAAACCACCTGCTTCACTGCTGCCTTCATAAAACAAAAGACTGTATTTTAGAGATGCCTGGCTACCAAAGCTCTTCTCAGTACTTTTGTACTTGGTAATTACCAAATGTTTCTGTGAGAAAAGGAAGCCCTTTTATCCCATTCACAGATGACATTGTTGGACTGAGCCTTTCATTTAACTTTGCATATCTTGCTCCTAGAAGACATCTAAAGCAAAACAGGTTGTGAGAAAGGTTGTGCATTCCTAGCTAGGGCTCTGACCACTGGACTCTTCTTCCTTCACCAGTATTTACACCTCTTTAATTTTAATGAGGTGAGAATCTGTTCCTGTAAGGCATGATGCATCTTTCTAAAGAAGTTCAATATGATGACATAAAATGAGAAAGAGCTGTCTGGGAATCACTCAAAAAAAATCACTCAAAAAAATCACTCAAAATTTCCTCTCTGTGAGTACGGAAAGGCTCAGGAGGAAGGCAAGAGGAGAGTCACTAACAGCCTGGGTTTTGAATTATGTATTTGAGGTGGAGGCAAGCTTCATGCAAACCCATGTCTGATACTTCTTTCTAGTCAGGGTGAGTACCTTCACCCTTAGGTGACACATTCCACATCCATCTCTTTCACATCTTTCCCTGACAAGCTCCATGGGCACCCACCAGCACAGCACACCTGGGCTGTGCTGGAGGAGCTGATGTGCTCCTGAGCAGCCTCTTTCTTTCTTCTGCTCTTTGCTGAGCATCTGAAGGAATGACAGTGTGTGGGGTTAAATCCCCATCATTCTCTACTGTGAGTCAGGAGACAGTTCTTCCCTCCCTTCACCCCCTGGAATCACAGACTTAGGAAGATTATCTTTTTCTGCAGGTATGTCTGCATTCTGAAACATACACAAACCTCACTCCACATGACTATGAAAAAATGCAGGTGCAACACTGTTGGTTTAAAATGGTTTCAAAATGAAGCATGGAAGAAAAGGGCTTTGAAAGTGAAATACTGAGGACCTCTGAGAGTTTAGAGCTCTTGAGGAAACTTTACAAAATTCTGAAATGCTGTGGTGGGTGACTACAGTCTGTGTAATTGTATAATATTCTCCCAACATTCAAGTGTACTTTTGTATTAAAATGATGGATTTTCATTTTTATGAATGCTGGGAAACTTCTTTCAGCAGGGTGGCTTCATACCAATATGCCTTTAAATCATGAGCTGCAAGTTTCTTAACAGATATGAGTCAATCTCTGCCCTCTTTATTGAAATAAATATGTCATTTTTAGAATCTGCTAACTGAATTCCAGCAGAGCTGCAGGTCATACCTGCAGGGTACGTGCTCATCTTCAGGGACATTTTTTGATATGTACTTGTCATCAGCATCAGCTAAAAGAATCTGTACCAATGGAAAAAAAAATCTGAGCTTAAATATGAGACTGGCTGTAATTGCTACAGTTTAGAGTAAAAAATTTAAGTATTATGGAATCATAGAGTCACAGAGGGGTTTGGGTTGGAAGGGACCTTCAAGATCATTTAGTTCCAACTCCTCTGCCTTGGGCAGGAATACCTTCCACTGGACCAGGCTGCTCAAAGCCTCATCCAACCTAGCCAGGAACACTTCTGGGAATGGCCCATCCACAGCTTCTCTGGGCAACCTGTTCCAGTGTTTCCCCACCCTCACAGTATAGAATTTCTTCCTAATATCTAATTTACACCTACTCTCAATTTAAAGCCATTCCCCCTTGTCCTATCACTACATGCTCCCATGAAAAGTCCCACTCCAGCTTTCTTGTAGACCCCCTTTAGATACTGAAAGGTGCTATAAGATTTCCCTGGAGCCTCCTTTTCTCCATTTTTGTGGCTCTCCTTTGGACTGGCTCCAACAGGTCCATGTCCTACTTATGATGAAGCTCCCAGAACTGGATGCTTTCTTCTTTATAGAAGGATTTTGTCTTAAAATCCATCCTGTAGTCTGAATTGCTTCATGCTACCCATTTGCTCTGTTGTTCTCGGCACAGAAATTTCCAGTTAGTTCCCCTGGTCAAACTGTTTCTTATAAATAATTCTCATGGATGTGATCTGTAACTAACCTTTTATCAGCTACCAGATAATCTGATTTTTGTCACTCAGTATAAGCCATCCTTTTAGCAAGCATGCCATCTGGAGCAAACATGCCTCCTCCTGCTGCAGGCTGTGAATGGGATACTCCTGCTGCCCACTAGGTGAGAGATCCCCCTTCTGTGACCTTTGATCAAAATTTGACACCACATGGATGTGCTTGGCTTGCCTCCATCAACAGACTGTGTTATGACATGGGAGGGCCAGCTGATGCTGGGCAGGGGAATGGCCTGGACCCCAGGCAGGGGGAAGGTGTGACACTCTTATGCTCCTGAGGACCTGAGAATCCAGCTGTGTACATTAGTCACAGCAGAGTCTCTTGGGAATATGGATCTCCCTCCTCCTAAGTGTTTTTCCAGTACTTCTCTCCATTTCTGGAGATGTCTGTAGGAGGTTTTGGCATGGAGTAAAGTGGCTGCCCTGCAGCTGATCTGAGGATTGTTTGTCCCCCTTTCCCAATCCATAGTAACCTGGGGATTGTTTTTCCACTTTCCCACCATAGGAACCTGAGGATTGTTTCTTCCACTTTCCCAATCTGGGATTACTTTCTCCTGCCACCTTCTCAAAGGCACCATGGATGAAGATTAATTTTCCACACAAGTTTATACTGTCACAGTAGTACCATGGAAATGTTCATCCAGTTTGGAAAAATTGCCAGTGTACAGGTGCAAAAGATAACCCAAAGTTAAACATTTGTTCTCTGGAGCAGTAGCAGCTCTATTGTGCTCTTGGACAGCCAGGGGATTTCAGTCTGTCTATTTTTAACTCTCACTGAAGCCAATCAATGGAAGTTTCATCTCCGGTCATGCTGCCAGTGGGGATAAAATGTAAAGCTGTAAATCTCTCTTCAAAGTGGGATTTTGATCTTTATGTGCTTTATAAAATCGCTTCAATAGATTTTATCTTACATACATTTATCCACAATGGTTAATAAGTTACTTTTTTTAAATGCAGATATATTCCCTCTGCGGACACGACCTCAACTAAGTAGCCTGCAATTAATTGGTAGACACAACAATTTTGTTTGCTTTCCCTTTCTCAAAGCTATAGGAGACCTGTTTGAGAAGTGCAGAGTTAGATCTTTCATTCCTGCTGGATGATTTCTCTGAGCAGAGGAAAAAATTCTTTGGTGAAGTTGGAAGAGCCATTCTTTGTATTATTGCGTTATTAATTTGGTGATTAATTTGGCTATGGACAGAGAGAAGGACCCTTAGACTCATGCCAGTTAAACAGACTGAAGTGTGAGATGGATCCCAGAGACAGCTAAACCACAGCAAGAACTCTTATTTCTGACAGGTGCTTTGGAACCTGTGGTTTCCAACTGCTGAGCCAGGCTTGGGATGGTATGTGTCAGAGTAGAAGACAGCTCAGAGAAGAATTCTGCTTTAAAAAGGTTTTCCCTAAAAATCCTGCAAACTTGTCAATGCTCACCAGGTAGCTGGTCTTGTGTGGCAGTTTGTGTGCCACAAACTATTACTGGGCCACTAGATCACAAATATCTTTTTGCAGTGAATAGTAACCAGGGAAATATTTTAAAATGGGCTGAAGCCACAAATGAATATCCCTGGCATGACTCACTGAGTGCATTCAGGGCCTCCAATTGAGTCCAGGCAGGGGACCCTTGACCTTCCTTGTTGGAAACTGTCTGGTAAAACCTGCAAGAGGAAAGGCAGGTAAAGCAGGACATGGAGAAGAGGAAGAAGGATCAGGGACAAGAAATAAAGCATATAAGTAGAACTACCCAGTGCAATAAGTAAAGGGGATGGTTCATTAGTAATCCAATGTATTAGTCTACATGAGACCTAGAAATGTGGTTTGAATGCTGGAGCTGTTTTTCTTCAGACTTGCACTTTGTAAACATAACAACACAAGCAATTTCTTTAATGAGAGAATCTTCAAAGGGCTCAAGATCCCCATGGATGCCACCATTCACATCTTGGTAGTATGCATGTGCCACATGTGCAGTTCTTCCTCTTCTGTTTGATTCTGAGTTGCAGAAAAGTATCATGATGGTCTGTATCTGCCAACAAACAGCTCTTCAGCTGCTCCAGCATTTCATATTCTACTTGCAGTGAAGTCCCATGCCCTTTCAGCTGGCCTTTAACCTTAGTGAAGAGATTGGTCCTTTATTTTTCTATTTTTTTTAAACTTTCCATCTTACCATCTATTCTCAGCTCTTGCTTCCATTTTTTCCCTGTTTATGGAAGATTTTTTAAATGAAAATCTAGCATTCCCTGTGGTCTGAATGACTTCATGCTGCCTATTTTCTCTGTTGCTTAGTGCTGTAGGCTAGTTGCACTTCTTGCTATGGGTCTCAACTATTATTAGTTAGCTGCTGTCAGAAGCCAGCTGTACTGTTTGGAATGGACTATTAACAGTGTCAGTTTGGGGCAAATACCCTCTAAAGTTTAAAAATAAGGTTTCCAAAACATTTTCATTTGTCATGGCAGTTATAAATTTACCTATGAGCTAAATTACAAGTTCAAAATATACATGTTTATCTATTTTCCTAAGTAGATTGCAAATCTGTATTTATTTGCAGTTGACATATTGGAATTTGGAACTAATATGTGACAATTTGTGAGAGATTTACAATAAAATAGATAAATCTGTTCTCAGGGTTCATTAGATTAGAAAGAAGACATGAAATGGGGACGTGTAATTTAAATCTTCCAATCTTTTTGGGTTCACTAATTGGGTATGTTGCAATGTAGGAAAAAAACTGTGTTTATAAACTTGCAGTGTTTCTTTCTTTAGTGCTTTTTATCCTAATGGGATTGATTCACTACCATCTGACAGCTGCTGCTTTTTGGGCTTCAAAACACAAGTCAAAGTCTTCAGTATAATTCCAAGGATACATATCAGTGCAGCAAAATCAGTGACAACTTAAATCCCTGTTGCCCAGGGTGTATGGGTGTTAAGCTGAGCTGTGTGTGAATTTTCCAGGTCAGGCTCAAGTCATAGTTGCACTGTGCTCCAAAGGACGGGGGAGGTGAGAATTTGCTCAGGCAGGTGTTGCTCAAACAGGGAGTTGCAGCAGGCTGTGAGAGGCAGAGACCCAGCAGAAATGAGCCATGCTGGGGCTTTATAGCTGTAGAGTTGGTCTGTGCAGGAGCCCTGCCCTGCTGCAGAGCTCTCCCCAGGCGTGGTCCTGCTGCAGCTCCAGCACTACCTCATCTGGTGTCACCTCATCACATCCTCCTGCCCTGCACAGCACAGCCCTGGCCAAGCAGAGGAGGAACTCCTCACACATCCCAGTCCCTCCCTCCCTCCCCAAGCTGCTCTGGCAAAGCTCTCCCAGTCCCACAAACCACTCAGATGCTGAAGAGCCCTCAGCTGGGTGGGGAGGAGCGGTGACAGCTGGTGGCTGTGCTCTCTCTGAGATGGCCTGGAGGCCACGCTCCCAGCCAGGGAGGGGCACCCAGCTGCCCGTGTTTGGCAGTGGCCAAGAGGCCTTCTCCTGTGCTTGTTAATGGTTTCAGTCAACTCATGGGCTTTAAGCCTCACTGCATTTCACTTTAGTGGCTCCCTTAGAGCAGTTGCACTCTTCCCAAGCATCCCCTGGGACTCTTTATGGACACAGGGCTGTCCGCTGTGGTCTGTTCCAAACTGCACAGCACTTGTGGCTTTGGTCCTCTGCCTTATGAGCAGTGAGGAAGGCAAGGTCTGCTTTCAATTAACTCAGCTTCAGAAAGGGCAAGGCTGAGTGGGTATTCACCCACCAAATTTAGATCTGCAAAAGTTTGTGGGAGTTTCTGGCTGACAGGTGCTTTACGGTTGTGATTTACTTAATAATAATTAGCACAGTAATAGATTTTTTTTTTACTTACAGTAATAGATTTTTTATACAGACAGGAGCCTTTCCAGCAGCATCTATAATGTAAGCATGGCTGTGATAACCACACTCTTGGGAGATAATCAGTCCTGTTAAACAATTTGGGCTGTGTGAGCTGTACCCAGCTTTCTGTCTTGTTAACACTTGAGTGGAATACATGATGCAATTGTAAAAGATAAGGTTAGAAAGAGAGGTAGTTTAGTAATTAAAAAGTCCACTGAAAGAGCAGTGATCTCTCACAGTTTTCTGCACTCAAGACATCAACCATTTGTTACACAGAGTAGAAGTCTGCTTCAATGTCTTCAGTATGGATGACTTGTAGACAAATATACCCTGAGAAAGCATGTGCTCATCCAGAAAATGCTCATTTTGAAAACAAAAAATAGGAAAAATTGAAAAAATAATGCTGTTCTGCCTGTACAAAATCATGATGTACAGCTAGAGATGCAGCAGTATGAGCCTGACCCAGATATAGCAAAGATGTCTGTGACCTGAAGAGGGCTGTTGCTCCATGCCTCTGAATGGAGAGGGTAATTACACAATTTTTCTGGATGACTTTTATGAGGCTGCACATGATGAAACAAAACAATAGGTGCCTCAATTCAATTTTCTTCCCAAGCAAGGGTAATCACAATCTGTCCCTGAATAGTGTTGTATCCTAGAAATACATACATTTATTCATCTGTCTGGAGGGCTGAAAACATTGTGCTGCTTCATTACAGAATTTCATAAACTCATGTAAAGTTTCCTAAATAGTGTCTTGGAGAGCTGGTGGCTTGGAATAAACAAGCAGTTTTGCCAAAGAAAAGCCATACCAGCTCTAATTTTGCACAGATGATTTTGGAGCACTGAACCCTACTTCTTTGCTGAATGGGGTTATAAATGATCTCTGAGCTATTCTGCTTCCAGTTACTCCATCTGTAATCGTTCTAGTGTGGTTTCTAAAGGAAATACATACATATAAAATTGAAAATACTTCCTGTCCATGTGGGGAGGAAGATTTCTTGGGATTTATTTGAAAGACAACATGTAATGAAATCCTTAAATAGTAATTAACTAGCATACTTTGGACAGATTTTTCAAGCAAAAGCATCCAAATGAAGCCATAACAGCATCTGTGTATGAAGCAAAGTCAAAAATTTCTCATTTAATATTAAATAAAATTTGACTCAGATATGAAGCTTTGGTTTTGGCCCTGTACCCAGGGCTCTTCTTATCTGGGGACAGGGAGGAAGCAAAAGAGAGAGAGGGGAACATTGTTTTAGACACAGCTCTATTACTTCCTCAGAAACATTTGCTTTGACTGGACTCATTTGACCAAAGCATCCATTTACATTGTAAACAAGCACATTTGAAGCAGATATTTATAAGTATTTACTTATAAGAATTGCTTCTAAAGGGCAGTTGATTTCATCTGGAAGGTCATCTGACCAGGTCAGGTGGGTGAAAGTGCCTGCCACTTTCTTGAGCTCAAATGTAGGTCAGCTACCTCCCCAGCACCTTTCACATACCTGGTCATGGAGCTCTCCCTTCAGCCAAAACTATCAAGTGGGTTTCTTAGTATGAAGAAAGTAAGTGGGGACTGCCCTGCAGGGGAGCGAGGATCCTTAGTGAGATGAAAGAGGGCAGAACAAGAGAGGAACTAGTAGAGGTCCTTGGAGTCATGAGTGGCAGAGGGGGTTCTCACTGACTTAGAAAAGAGCTAGGGGACACTCAGTGAAACAGCTGCTGGTAGGTTTCATAGCAAACCAAAGGCATTTCTTCATGGAGCACCTAAATGAGCTGTGGGTCTGCTTACCAGGGGACATTGCAGTGCTAGAGATCAGCATGGAGTGAAATGCAGGCTAGAAAAATCAATGAAAGAAAAATTAGCACAGCAAGTCCTTGACAGTCAAATTTCTGACAGTTTAGAGACTATTCTGGGCAAGTTGTAACTACATATGCTTGCATTGCTCTTTCTAAATTTCTTTCATTGTTCTGTCTTGCACTTCTGTTTCCTTATCATCCACCACTTATTACTGTATCTGGATGGACATTTAAACTTACCCAGGAGAGCTGTTCCTACATGCAAGTCTTAACTGCAGCATTCTGAAAGCTAATCCCTACTTCTGTCTCCAGTGCTTGCCTTGCATGCAACATCTGACTGCATCTCATCACAGAATTATTATTATTATTATTATTGTTATTCCTCCTTCTTCACTCCTGGAAGAAGGCTCCCTCTTCTCCTGAAGGCTGTCAGCCTTTAGGTACAGTCAGTGTAAAATGTGAATTTGTGGTAAGGGATTAAATAGAAAACTGAATTCTCAGTGGATTTATTTTTAATACTTCTTGTTTCTCCCACTGGTGGGTGCTGTGTGCAGTTTTGGGCATCACAGTATAAGACAGATATCAAGCTATTAGGGAGTGTCCAAAGGAGGGCCACAAGCATGGTGAAGGGTCTGCAGGAGAAGCTGTATGAGGAGTGGCTGAGGTCACTTGGTCTGTTCAGCCTGGAGGAGACAAGACTGAGGGGAGACCTTATAGTGGTTTACAGCTTGCTCACAAGGGGTAGTGGCAGACATTGATCTCTTCTCTCTGGTGATCAGTGGGAATGGCCTGAAGTTGTGTCAGGAGAAGTTAAAATTGGGTATCAGGAAAAGTTTATTCACCCAGAGGGTGTTTGGGCACTGGAACGGGCCCCCCTGGGAAGTGATCACAGCATCAGCCTGACAGAGCCCAAGAAACATTTGGACAATGTTCTAAAGCACATGCTATGACTCTTGGGGATGGTCCTGTGCAGGGCAAGGAGTTGGGCTTCAATGATCCTTGTGGGTCCCTTCCAACTCAGGATATTCTATGATTCTGTGAACTCTTGGAAACTCATTATAGAAAAAACATAGTCAGACACTCCTAATAAATGCTACTTCTTTTCTCCCTACACAGAGAAACGTTGAAAACTTTTGAAGGTCGGCCTCAATAAAATCACTATATTTATTAGCTTCCAGGAAATCTTGTATAGGAAATAAAACAAGTGCTACATTAATAGGCTTATTTACTTTCAAATAAAATGCAAAATTTATTAATTATCAGTGAGATTTTCATATAGTCCAGACCTCATTGTCACACCAAGTACTAAAGGAAAGAGCTACCACTTTGTGGCTCGAGTCTCCACAATAGAGCTTAAATTGAGGAGATATGGATTTCAGAAATTTGTAAGAAAAAAAATATTCCTGAATTTTACATTTTCCTTTGTAATCTCAGACTGCTCAGGAAAAAACTCACATTGTCAAACTTGACAGGGAAATGTTGCAAAGAGAGAATTATTCTAAGCCTTTCAACAGAGTGAAGCAATCAGCTGGCTATAGCTGTGTATGCACACAGACTGCTGTTTTCCCAGGTGATCTTCATAACATCTGTGTAGTCAAGAGCCCAACAGTGCATTTGGGACTATCTTGAATGGGACAGGTGGTCTTGATGGCAGCCTTCCCTCTAGAGCTGTTTGTAGGCTGGATGCTGCTTCACTGCAGCTGAACATGCTTTAGGTTGCAGTTAATGGCTCCTCAAAGCACCACAGCTGTGGGAGGAAATTCCACTGCTCTTGGCTGGGTAAATGACAGGACAGCAGGGAAGTAAACTTGAAATTAGTAAATGTGATTGCATACCATTAAACCCTCTCCAGAGCACACAGTGGTGTCAGATTGGTGCAAGCTGGCTGTTGGTCATGGCTGGAATCACTGAGATGAAATGAACCCAAAGCAGAGGGCTGGTGCAATTAGGCATGTGCTGCTTAAAACCTCTTCTTTCAGTTCAGTTGTCTCTGAACCTGATGCATCAGCCTTGTGCTGTATCAGGGAGAAAACGTACTCTGCATTAGGAAAGGCATGTGGTGACTGTATTTCAGCACTGCATTCAGCACTGGCTCTGGCATATTCTTCCCATCTGTCTAACACTATTCACACTGTGCTTACTCTCCCTCCTCTTTTTAATAAACAGAGAATACAGCCTGAGCCTGCTGACACTTGGTATTTGACCTGGGGCTCCTTTTGCCCTCTCTTCTTTTCCTCCCTGCATACTCACATTGGCCTTCCCTAAGGATTTAGGTGACTAAAGTGTAAAGGTCACTTCTGCAGAAGAATTATGTGCATCACATACAGAGCTGTGGTGAAGAGCTTGGGATAAACATTTTCAGGCATAGGCTAAAATTTCTGCAAATACATATTTAGTTTGTAAATATTTCCACAATTTAGCACCTGTCTCATACAGTCATATCCAAGTCTCTTCCAAGGGAGTTTTGACTCTGTCTTGATGTTTCCAACATCTTTTAAGACATAACAAATAATACACCTGTTTTACAAATGTGAGATCCTTCTGAGGCAAAGTTAAACAATTTGTCAGAGATCCAAACAATAGCTATAGGACCAGGAGAGGACCAGGAGTAAATTGCAGTTATAATGACCCTAATTCCACACAATTATTTATTGTCACCTGTGCCTGTCATCTGTGTGATGTAACGTGAAGTCCTTCAGCATAAAGCAAAGGTGTTTTTACTGAAAAGCTGAAGTTTGAGACATTGTGAATGCTCACTCTAACCATCAGTACTTATCATAGACCTTTTTAACCTATAGCCTTTTTTTGGCATTTAAGAAGGTGTTGGATAAAAGTATAATAGAGCTGTGTGTGTTTCTAACAAGACATTAAATAAGGTTTTTTGTCATGGGAACTCCCAAATGTTTAATGCAGCAGCCAAACAGAATGCTGTTCAAACTCAAAGATTCTTTGCAGCAACAGTACCCTTCCATCCAGTGGAGAATACAAATGGCTGTTGGAAAAAGCAATCCAAAGCTCTCTGGAGACACATACAGATTTTTGTTGAGTTCAGTGAGGTTTGGGTGAGAATGCAGAAATAATCAATTGATGAAATATTTTGTTCTACTCCTACAGAACTGAGCACATTTTCTCCTTTAGAAAGAGGAGATCTAAGAGCTTGAGTTCAAACAGGAATCACTGCAGCAATATGAGAAAACTTATACATGTGCTGAAGAAAGAACATTTTCTCCTGAAAGTTCAAGTAAATGTGGAATCAGCAGCAAAAATGATTATTGGAATAATGCAATATGCCCCCAAAGCAGGCAAACAAAGAAAGAAACAAACAAAGCACTGTTGGGACAAGATTAGCTACAAACTGTTTGAATATACAAGTATTTACCTGTGTTTCTTCTCAGATATATTTCTAAGCAATGCCTTCAAAAAACTTATTCTCCAAAACCAGATTAACCAGGATGTAAAAAATATTAAATGACACATGCTTATATTAACTGAATATGTTATAGCCATTGGCAAACTTTGTTGGTAATTATTTCTTTCAGAGAAGGTCATCCTGTATCATGTGCTTTATAATAGAGATGCTTATGTAATACAATTAACCAAACTGCTCAGATGACACCAGCTAAGTCAGGAACAGGATTTCTTATGGGTCAGTTATGGATTGCTTCTGCATATTATACAAGACTGCTTATCACAAAATGCTTAAATGCTATTGGGAATGAAGCCAAGCACTCAACATTCCCTGTCCCACTTGAGCATAGGGCTACATAGCCCCAGTTTCCCTCCCTCCCTTCCCAAGTGAAAACCTTATATCTGGAGCGTTCATATGGCAGATTGGAGCTGTGGGTTTGAACCCTCTTGCTTTGAGACCCCTAGAGCTCTGATTTCAGAGTCTCTCTGTGATGCTTTTACACCAGACTGTTGTACAAACAGTGAGTAATGTTACATCTGGCTGCATTTTAAAGGATGGTGTTGAAATGACAATTGCTTCTTAAATAAAACTAATGCAGTTATAGGCTTGTGAAAGAAGTCAGGAGCTTCTGTAGGCATGCTATAGGACTGAACTCTGCAACTGTTTAATCTTCCAAACTTGCTTGCTGATCTATTGAAAAAAAGCCAGAATATCTTCATATACGAATCACTAAGTGCCAAAAAATGGGTGTCCTTCATAATTTTTATAGTAACTTGTGAGTGACAATCTCAAACACTCTGCAAACATGATTCCCACAGCACTCAGGCAACTAACATACATTTTTCTCAATTCACAACAAAGAAACAAAGAAATGCAAAAATGCCTGGGAAACAAAATGCGTCGGTTGTCTGAGTGGAGATTCTGCCTTGGGGTACCATGTACCTAAAATATGCACATATTTTTTGTACTTTGTCAATTAATTTAGACTGTATCCATTCTAATCAGATTCACAGATAAGACTGAATAGGGAG
Organism: Haemorhous mexicanus; assembly: GCF_027477595.1. NCBI lineage: Eukaryota > Metazoa > Chordata > Aves > Passeriformes > Fringillidae > Haemorhous > Haemorhous mexicanus. The sequence continues at coordinate 135,923,983 of NC_082341.1, forward strand.
TTTCTATTTTTCCAGTTTCTGAATTCATCCTTTGGCTTGGTGACTGGCTTCCATTTTCTGTCTCTGGAGAGCATAATTTACTGCCTGAATATCTATGCTGATTTATATTCACAGCACTTAGCTGCTTCCATTAGCCATCATATAAGGCTTTCAGTTAGGCTTGAAGGACCATTATGGATGGATGGATGGATGGATGGATGGATGGATGGATGGATGGATGGATGGATGGATGGTTAAGAGCAGATAGTGGAAAGACATAACCACCTGTGGATCCAGTGACAAGATTTGACTGTTGTAATTTTGATGTCTGTGGTCAAAATAATGGTTACAGCTGCATTCCATTGAGGTTGGGGACCCACAAACCAAAAAGCTTGTTAGGTTATGTACCTGCAATTTAGCAGACGAGAATCTGGATCCCTTCCAGAGAGGGGTTTCTTTGTGTCTGATGCAACACTGTGGAGCACACAGAGTTTTCTGATGGAGAGTTCCCAAATAGAGTCAGGGGGTGTTTGGGGTCCTTGGTGGCCCACAGTCCTCTCTAGGAACATGACCACTGTTTGACCCTGCTTCTGCACTTATGCTGTGTGTTATGTGGTCACCACAGAACAGGAAAATTGGCCCCAGAAAGGGACTGCCCTACCCTTGTATGGTCCCACCTTTCCAGGAATGTTCTGTTCCAACTTGCCCACTTGAATGGCCATTAGTGTTTGAGGCATAGCAATGCTTTATCTCCTTGCTGTCTGTCACAGCACGTGTCACAGTTGAGATGGCCATGATACACAGAGTGTCACCATACAGCTTCAGAAGGCTTTAAGCATCCACCCCCACAGAGTAACAGCATATCACTTCAGAAGGCTGCAAGCATCTGCCCTTCTTGTTCTTTAGCTCAACCTTTTATGTTCTTCATCTTAGATGCATTGCCCCTGTGTGCCCTCTGTTCCCTTTGGGGATTGCTCACTGCCCCTGGGCACTCCATGTCTCATTACTTTCAATGCTGCTCACCTGCTTTTCACAGCTGTAGCCCATGGGGGATGAGGCTCTGCCTCAGCCCCAGTTGACCACAAACTGTGTACCTACAGCTGTCCACACTTCTATGGGCATTGCTCTCTCCTCTCTCTTCTTGTTTAACTGTTGGTAAGTGAGAAAGTATCTTCTGAGGGCCCTTAGGGCCATTGACCCATATATGAGGTTTGGGTCTGCAGAACAAAAAAGAGTGCTTACCTCCCAAAATGTAAAAGCCTCACCAGGAAGCTCTTTTCCTACCAGACAGATTTTGTTTCATACAAGAGTGAAGGGAGGGAATGGAGAAGTTCACTCATATCATTAATTCTCCAGGCCAGGAGACCTAATGGAAATAACAGCAACCTCAATGCTGAAGTAATAATATTGATGTATACACAGTAGTCTTAGGACACATGGATTTAAAAGAGGGTCAGAGCATAGAAAGAGGTCTCATCCATTATTTATCAGCTGGAATATGGTCAGCTCTTTATATGACATCACCTGCTGTCACTTCTTGTCACACCTGATGAAACAGACTCTGAGCCTAAAAGAAGTGGATCACAGTTGGGATTTAGCATTACAAAAGTGCAGTAAGACAGCTAAATCTTCACAGAGGGAACTTCATTCATTTTCAGAGTAATCTCCAGGTCAGACTTAATTACTAATTATATTGTGTCATAACAAACTAATGAACATGTTTCAGTATATTTGAGAAACTTTTTTTAATAACATGAAGATTTTACTAGAAATCCTGTTATTAAACTAGTGATCAGTGCTAGGGAGGGGATTTCATCTGTAGTGCTTTTCACAGTTAACATGGTGATTTACTGAGTTTATGTTACAAAATATATTTATGATTTTTATCATAATATGTATTTGAAATTCTAAATGTTGTCCTAATTTCACTAGATAAATAGTCATAAGATGCTTGCAGCCTTTAAAGGTGATATAATTTATTAAATGCTTTTCAAATACAAGGGTTTTTAGATTGTGTAGTGCATAAAATACTGCATTTGCAAGCTCAAACATTTGGTATTTATGAAGAGCAATGGCTCTTACAATTTTCTTTTCTAAGTAATGAAACTTTTCTGATTAAGGGCTGAGGATGCCAAGGTAGCCATTCTGTAATCTTAACAACATGCACAGATGTACTTGAACACATGGTCATCAATGCATGTTTGTAAACTCACATGAGTATAATGTGAATCACACTTGGAACTATCCCACAAAAGTCTGTTCCAAAGTCTATTTAAATCTACAGAACAATTCCTACTGATTTTGTATGTTGTGGTTGAGGTTCAAAAGGAATGATCATGGATGCTTCTTTGCAGAAGGCAGGTTATCAACTTCTATAAGAATTGGTGAAATCCTCTCATGGCAGAAGTCCCTATGGATATTCCCTTTATACATTTAGACAATCAGCTTTACATGCTTTAATGACCAAGAAGCAATGCTGATAAATCTGGAAATTCCATTATGAATAATGTATCATCAGCTGCATAAAGTATCTCAGCCAGTGCACTTCAGTGACATTCTTACTTGTTATTGGGATATTTTAGGAAATGTACACTCATTCTTCATTCAGACATCTATTTTATCCTCAGTCCCTGCTGGGGTTCACAGACCAACTCCTCCTTTGTCTTTTCACACGCAAGCTAACTAATGTCAGTGCAGGTGCCATTAAAAATTGCTTGTTTAGGCATTATTGCCTAAACAAGTAGGAATCTTGGTTCCAATTTCTCTGCTCTGTGTGGCCTGAACTTGCATCTCCCGTGTCCTAGAAAGCTGCCTGGATTCCAGTGAATGGGGTTGATATATGACTAAACCTGTCCTAATTTCTAATTGCTATCAGATGTTTGAAGGATTCACTGAAATGCTTCTGGGAGTATAGATCTTCCTTCTCATGGCTGAGTACTCCAGAAAAATAAAACTGGAGATTTATTTAGACATTGGGTAATTTGTTCTCCATTTACCTTCTTTTTCCCCACTCCAAAAGAATTATTAGTTATTCCAGGGAGGGCTCAGAAGGAGAGGTTTTCAGGGCTGTTCTCACTCTGGCAGTCTGAGCACTCCTCCAGGAGACAAGGTTTAGCACTCTTGACAGAGGAGAGCTGCAGAAGAAGCAGCCACCATCACTGCCAGATTGAACAAATTCAGGTACAAGCAGTGAACGGATGAAATCAAGCTGTTACTTGAAGTCAAGGGGTTACTATGAAATGAGAGGAAATCTGTTTTCTTTCATAATTAAAGCAGTGTACACATTGAAAAGGAGAAACTTCAAGCTAATGTTATTTCTTTTCCTAACTCTTCTGCTCCTGCTTAATAATTTACTCTTTTTTGGTTTTGGAGTTTGTCTTGGGATTTTTTTTTTGTTGGTTTGGTTGGGGTTTTTTGGTGTTGTTTTGGGATTTGTTTGGTTAATTGGTTGGTTATGGACAAGGTCTTAGGGGTTTTCTTTTCTGTAAATTTTATCATCTGACTTCTTTTTCAAAAATAAAAACTTTTTTCCTTTCCTGCAGGTGCTGTTACCACCATATGATGATCCTGTGAATGGAGCTGCTAAAGAGCCACCACCACCTTATGTGTCAGCATAAGTGAGAGTGCTGTGTCCCTAGGGAGGATAGCTTTACTTTACAGACATTGAAGCAATAGTTTGATAATTTCACTTCCAGGATATAACCTCTGTGGGTTACACTTTGCTGTTTTTGCTGACATATTGAAACCTAAATTGTATGACTCATATTCTGTAGATAGTTTTAATAATTTGCTGCAACTACAGTAGTGTTTCAGAAACTAGTGAGCTAGTTTCAGAATAATTCTGGGTAGCACTAGGGTTACAGTAGTCACTGAATAGCTTTTTCCACCATATCTGACATACAGTGCTAGAGAACGTAGAAGAACTTTGCATTCTCCATCAGGTTCAGAGTGTAACTTACATTTTTTTAATTTGTAAAACTTCCAAAGCATTCAAAATATGTTTCTCAGATGCCCACATTCAACTTCAGAATACAGACCAAGTCAAAAAAAGTGACATTCCAGTTCATTGCTCTTCTGCAAGTATTTTTGAAGTTACTATGCTGTGAGTGATGATGATGGTTGCCAGAAGAAGAATTAGTCTTATGCACTGTTCTCATCAACTTGGCTTATGGGAAACATATTCAATTGGGAAGGATAAGTATGGGAAATGAGAATAGACAAAACACTATGTGTAACAAGCCAGAACCTGTAGTCTACACGGACTCACTTTATCCCAGCCTGAAACCATTCTAATGCTTTAAAAAAAAAAAAAAAAGTCAGCAAATTCTGATTACTTTCTTTTCCCACCTACCCACCGTCTTCCTCGCCACTAACTTCACAAATAGTATTTTGAGGTCACAAAATCCCTGCTTTAAAGTCCCACGATTAGGTGACAAAGCTGTGTCTTTCACACTCAACATGCAAATGTTTTCTCATCGGAATGTGCCTGTAAATATCGCAGTGTTCTGAGTGTAAACCAAATTATACAGATTCTAAGATACATGTTCCCAACCTGTAGGGAACTTAAGCATGTAATTTCCTTGAGCATCAGCAGATATGTTTTATCTGTTTCTCATATACATCAATGTGAGGGTATAGATTCCTTTTATGACTGAAGTGGTTGTACTGAGAATCTTTCTCATGGGACTCATCCACCCATGAATGTTTGTGTGAGGTATTTATTTCTTCTCTAGAGAAGTGCCTCCTGCACGTAACTTTTTGTTTTGATGAAGTTTCTACTTTTAATTGAAAAGAAACATGAAAAGGGAATATAATGTGTGTCTCTACCTCTCCTTGTTTCCCTCTGCATTGTCTCCTCTGCATTTGGGGTGATTGTACAGGCTGAAGCTCAACTGGTGCCATTGCACAGCACCCCGGGTAAAGGGCAGTGCAGAGCTGAGTCACACTTTGGAGGGGCACCAGAAGACACCAAGGTGCCACCTCTCCTGTGGCTGGGCTGGCATGGGAGTCCACATCCTCCTGAGGAGGACACCTGTCCTCACCCTTAGTGCATTGACTCCATTCTGCCGACTGAAGAAATGTGGAACTTTTCCTGGCTTTTTCTGGAAAAGAGCTTTCCAGGGGAACACAGGACCAACAAATTCTTTTCACAGAGATTGCAACTGTGAGCTGTTCTTGCAGAAACCAGGGAAGGAAAGGACAGACTCCTTCTCCCTGTATTTCCCACACCCCTGGCAAAAGGCAGGTCCCCATCTGCTTGTTGAAATTTTAGTTCATGGTTTATCTACTCTTAGATCAGGCTAAGCAATGCATTTGAATGAACCAATCCTGAAATCCATCCACTGATCTTTGTCACAGTCCTATTTTTTTCCTTTCTGAATAATGCCATCTACTATCATTACAGGTATCTTTGGGAATTAATCTGAATTGGGGGTTGTGCTGGCTGGCTGGGCTTCTGAGCTTCATTTTCTTTCATTCTTGACAGATTTGTAAAGGATATTAAGCAGTCATCTGTTTGAGAAAAGCTGGTTGTAAATACATTGCATCTGTGTATACAAACTTCTCTACAATAAAAGAGATTGTTTCCTCAAGACTATGGAAATAATTTTTTTATTGTCTTCCAAGCACAAACATACATAAATTCCTGTCCAATCAGTCTGTCACCATAGAATTTTCTCTGTAGAGGACTAAACGATAGTTTTTTAGTCCACTCACCAGTCAATTAATCATCTTTCCCATCCTACTGTATAAATGGAGGAGAGGACGGTAAATTCTATAATTTATTGCACAGTAAGACCAAAAGATAATTCAAAGTTTTAGTTCATTGTCCAAAACCACAGGCAATTTTTTTTCAGGTCTGATGTAGTGTGTAATACAGAACAGGGCTAAACTGAGCTACACTGAAAGCTGGGACTTATTTTGTCCACACCATAATAGGGATAATGTGCTAATGCACATGAAATTTCCTAAGACTTTAAGTTGTCTCACTAAGGAATCAAGACTTCCTCACACACTCCATGCATGCATAAATGTGAGTACAGTGTGTCCTGCCAGAACTCCCCTTGGATTTGGTCCAATTTGAGTTAAAGAGGGCAGGAAGGTTGTGGTATGAAATCCATGACATTCTTGCACACAGAGTAAATAGCTGGGTAGGAGGTAACAGATAATGTAATATAAGATTAGTTCTGGTGACATATCAGAGAATCCCCATGAGAGATGGTTTCCACTCCTAAACAAAAATGAGATTCTAGGGGTTACATGAAGAGACATAAACTCCAGCTGAAGGGTTTTTATCCTCAGGTGCTGAATTCATTCTCCATTTCCATGTATAATTCTGGGGAATTTACATCACAGCTTCTCTGTAATTCATTTTTTTATAGTCATCTGTGACACAGCCTATTAAAAAGCTGGCTTCTTAAGTTTCTGTGTTTTTGGAGCTATTTACTCCTACCAGTTTGTTCCAATATTCCTTGCATTTTTTCCTTTCTCACAGATATTATAACATCTGTTTACTCAAATTGTCTCCTGGTTGTGTATCTGAAACTCTAATATAGCTGATTTTTATTAATAATTTTTAGCAACTTAGGAGTGGAAAGTAAATACTTTGAGGAAATGTTGACGTGAACATCATAAATACAAGGCCAAAACCAGCAAACAGGAATCTAAACTTTGATAGTACCAGAAATACAAGTAGATCTTTTGCTGAAATATCTTCTGGGTTTTTGGTTGGTTTTTTAGGTTTTTTGGGGGGGTTTGGGGTGTTTTTTTGTTTGTTTGTTTGGGATTTTGTTGTTGTTTTTAATGTGTGCTACAAGACATTGCAGGCTTCACAAATCCTACACATGCTAAGGCACAAATCCAACTTTTCTCATATGTGCCTGATGCTTTTATTCCCGAATGAACAATGCAGCAATGCAGCTTTCCTTCATTCTACACTCATCCATGCATCATATTGGAGAAAGCAACAAGGAATTTGTAGTGGTGACCCAACAGTGTGGCACTCATGCTTGTAAGTACATGAAGTTTTCTAAAACAATTGCTAATGACCATAATTTTAGGTGTTGTTCTGTCTGTACTTTGGGAAAATCTCTGGTTGGTAAAAACAATCCAGTCTTGATATGTTAGCAAAGGCCACGTCGAATCGATACACAGCCAGATAAAATCTTGGCAAGGAAGCAGAGCAAATGATAACCAGTCAACAAGTTCCAAACAAGTTCCAAATTCTTTCAAATTAGGGCATTTCTCACCACTACCCTGTTGGCTAGGGATACCATGGACAGTTTTAAAAATTGCTCCTAATAACAAGTCTGTGCTTGGAATGTGCAAAATGAAAGACTTGGCTACTGCTAAGGGCAGAAGGGAAAAAAAGGATCAGGAACATGAACAGAACATGTGAGGGCAACATTCATGTACATCTTTTAAACAGCACAGAAACAAGGTTCACTGCTGCAATATTGGTTGACTTATGTGCCCTTTCTTTCTCCTCTGTTGTGGTCAGGAGGAAATATAATTGCTCATGTAACCTCTTATATTAGCTGTTAGAGAAGCTCTGTTCCAGAATTCTATCACTGAAGGGGATGATACCTTTGTCTTACTTGCTTTAATGCAAGGAAATCTACAGATTAATATTTCTAAACCAAAAGGAGTATTGGTTAAATGCCTGCCCAACTGTCTAGTCAAACAGATGACTCTAAACTGCTCCTCTGGAGCTGTTTTACCCTTAGAGACTTCTTAGATGTTCTCTCCATAGAGACTGCTCTCCTTAGATGCTGCTTCTCTGGAGCCAGGTTGTATCTTTCCCATTTACCAACCTCTAGTAGCTGTAGAAACTGCAGTCAAATACCACAAAAAAGCATTTCTTGCAAATTCACTATGGAGATGTTTCAACACTCTCTCAGTTCCCAGCTCTGAGAATCCAAAACAGCAGCTATAGCTATCTAAAGGGAGGCTTGGCTCTGATAAATCAGGATTAGTGTTCTTTCAGAGAAAAACTCTGGTATTTGTAAATGATGTCTCCACGCCCATGGGTTTGACCTGGAATCGTTCTGCACTGTGGCCAGTTTTTCAGCTGAATAGCTCAGCAGGGTGTGGAATACAGATCTGTGACCTTCTGCCTGCAGCCTGTGTCTACCTCCAGCAGAAGAGGATACTCTAGCGTTGGGAGTGAAAGCCTCATTGTCACCCAGCCAGCAGATACAAAGCTATTTCAAAGCAAAGAGGCAGCTCTACAGCTATACCCTGGACAATGAGCTACAACAGTAGTTTATTTTAGTGGAGAATCTTAGTGAAATTTAATGCAGTAAATTATTTTCTTTTTCTTCAGAGGAATTAACTCTCTTGTAGCTGAAACCAGGACACAGATTATTCAAAGGTTTCAGACAGGAGAGTTTTTGGGAAATAATGAAATGTTTTCATTTGTAGCCAGAGCTGGACTTAACTAATTAGTCTGAGTGGAGGACACAGGGTCACTTGGAAAGCTGAATAAACAACAAGGAGATGAATCAGGCCTGCAGCAGGGCTGGCTACTTGGCTTACATGAGAAGCTTTGCTAGACAAAAGAGCTGTGAAGCTACTCTGAGGGAGGGAGCTGCAGCACTGCAGAGGCTCTGCAGGCATTTCAGAAGATTTCTGTTTGCTCTTTGAGGTCGACATGACCAGCAATAGCAGGGATGAGCCACATAAAGCTTTTTAGCTCAGAACCTGAGCTCTATCACAGTACCTGTGTACATACTAACTATAACTCTAACAGGCTTCTGTTTCATATAAACCTTCCCTAACTATGTAAATACTTCTAGTTTTTGAAAGGATTGGGGTTTTTTCAGATTTTTTTTTTTAAATGCAATATTGAATCTGTTTCTCTCTCCAAAACTCCCCATTTCAGGACCCTTCATGACAGTGGAGACATGCATGAAATTTGAGGTCCAACATGGGTAAACTTTTAGCATCAAATCTTCTGACCCCATTCAAGGCCAGGATGGGCAAGGTGCTCTTCAAATTTCAAATACAATCCTAATAAGATGAGATATATTCTACTTTATGGATGGAAGATATTTCAGCCTTCATTCTGTGCCAGAGGCAAGCACAAAACAGGCACTCTCTCTCTTATGGAGGGAGAAAAGGTGTCTGGATAGGCAAGCACTTTTATAGTTTTATTTTGTGTATCACCAGTACACCAGTTTAAGATCAACAGATGAAAAATAAATCAATGGGACACTCCAGGAGATTGATACTATTTATATGAATGTGGTCATTCTTGGCAATATCAGATACACTCACCTGGGGCAGCAAGGACAATGAAAGTAAAACAACAAAGGCAAGAGCTGGCAATTAGTTAAAAATATTTATCTTTTGGGAATTTATAAAGTCTTCTGCCCATTAAATCATTAGAAAAATGGGATGAGTTTTTTTCTTGCGTTGCACTAGAGCAGAGGATGAAATTAGCTTTGTCAGTTGGACAGAACAGCTTAAATTTCCTACTATTGTGTGATCCTGCAGCTTTGCTTCTCATTAAAAAAAACAGCTAAAGAAGTTCAAAAGGCGCCTAAAAACAGAATATTTGATCCACTAGTTTTGGGTGTTTTTTCTTTAAAAAAATTTTAACTTTGCTTATTTTTTAATGCAAATATTTTCCTTTTAAATACATAGATATTAGTCACAGCATCTGTGGCCATATGTTCATCTAGAACTGACTGGTTTTTGTTTCAAATGTATATTTTCTTTGTGGTTTTTTATCTTGTGAATTGTCAGCAAAAAAGCCCAAAGCACAACATAATATATTGTTACCTTTTGGTTACTTATTCCTCTCTGCAATTCAATTTTTCAGCTGGGATAAAAAGTCCTGACATAGTAATTTGGACAGATAAGTTTCAAATAAAGGTAATGTATCACTACACTCAACAGACAGCGTGTAAGCACTCCAGGGGTCTAGAAAAGTAGCCCCTGTTTAAAAAGGGAAGCTCAGAAAAACTCCTTTGTCAACTGTTGCACTCCTATTAGCACCAAGCAACAGAAAATGCATGGTTCCATAATTGCCACTGTGCAGGTGTAGAGCAGCACCATTTAGATGTGAGCTGCCTTAGCTGTGGCTCTTGTACAAGAGGCTGCACCAGCAGCACAGTCCCAGTTGAGCTCAGACCAGTTCATTTTACATACCCAGCCTGAGGATGAGCTAAAAAATGGGGTGTCTAAGAAAAAAGGGAGGTAGATGTTTGAGGAAACAAACAAACATCTACCAAACAGCTTTGTCTCAGTGGCCTGAGAGCAGGTAGAGTCACAAGCTGGGAAAGTTTTAGGATGTGATCTCTGGTTGTATTCATGGTGTCCACATGCACCCAAAACAGAATGTCTTTCCTGGCCATGAGCTAGGTCCATACTTCACATTCCTTCTGCTTGCTCCCTTTTCAGTTATAAATCACCTCTGGGGCAATGCTTTTCTGAAATGGAGGCTGAATAGATCTACTACATTTCCTTTGCCTCAAAAAAACCCCACAACAGGTTGGATGAGCACATCCTAATGTTGAGAAACTAATTCTGTATTTTTCACCTGTTCACATTTTGAAACATCTGTAATTTTTTTTTTTTTTTTACTTTGAATTTTGTTCTGAAGTGTTTAGTATTACTTGGATCAGAATTGAAGCTGAGATGGCTGAGCTGAGATTGTACAAATCATGATGGTCTGAGTTATTCAGTGCTTTTTAATTTGATATACCTGTGCTGGGATGGAAATTGTCTCCTCCCCTTCATGTGAATTTCACATTCATGTGAATGTGTTCATGTCTCCCTTGTTTGTAGTTGCTGCAGCTCTCAATCATTATCCTGCCTTTGTCTGTGTTGACTGTAATAAAATATTTATAGTATAGCCAAGTCTTTATCATTCCATAGACAAACAGAAGCAAGACAGATTTCTCAAGAACTTAGATAAAATTTTTGTTAGTTTTTATTGCAAACAGGAAAAAATGAGATCTTACTAAAATTTAGTTTTAAATAAATAAATAAATTTAAATGGTTGTTAGTGCAATAAAAACTCTTTGACTTTTGCCAGTGGAGGAATTCAACTTCTTATTTATTGACATGCAAGGTTTGAAATGCTTATAAACAACATCATAATGTTGTTGTACTATTAACTGTCTTTTTTAGTCTACAGAGAGATCAATCATAGTTTTTAAATCACTTAAAATGTTTGTATCTGACAGCCTTATGATTGGAAATGTAGAATGTATGTGTAATACTAGGTCATAGGCTTTATAAACCTCACTGTACTGCAATTAATCAAGAAGAATCTGCAATGCCTTTGCAAATTTGAGTCTATCAGTGGAAGTATCAGTCTTAATTGTTTAATTAGAAGAGACACCCTTTCCTGGGTCCACTGCTGACTGAAATCAAACTGTCTCAGTTGAATCCTGAAGTGCTAGGTCAGCAGATGTTTGGTATCTGAAAAAAAAGAATGCAAGTTCCTGCTAGTCACAGTGAGTTTTCTTGAATTTCTACAATATATTGAAAGCAAAACTTTATCAGTCTTTTCTTTTTCTACTATTCTTCCTAAAAAAAGACAAGACTTTCATTTTTTCTTTTCATTTTTTTTGCCTAGACATCTACTGTGGTTCAAACTACTGTCATGTAAAGCAGGCATGTTACAGCTGGTCAGTAAAACTGACCAACCATTAGTGGTCATTTTTCAATTACAATATGATTCTCCAATTTTTATCACTTAAAAATAACTTAAAAGATAAGGCTATAGGGTTCAAGGCTAAATCTAATCTGTTTTCCTGAAGAAGTAAGGAGATACTTTTCTCTCCTCATCCATCTAAAAACATCATCCTTTTGCTACCTCCACAGGTTCTACTTTGGATGTGTACTCCACTTTTTTCTTTGCTGTTTCGAGCATCTCTTCCTACAGCTAGCCACCTGCTTGACACTTACATGATTCTAATTTGTACACGGTACATTATATCACCTCTAAAGGGAAATGAAGAGACAGATATCTTGCAAACCCATACCGTTTTCTTGTATGAATCCTCTGCCTTCAGTTGTCATTTTCTATAATTCCAGGAACATGCTGCTGGTTAAAAACAAATTCAGTAAAGACTCAAACACAGATGTAATGAAAAGTGTTTATTTCTCACTTGTGGTAAAAAGGACTATCCTGAGTGTTATTGATAGATCAATGGTACGTGAGTTGCACAGTTCTGTTCAAAATTCATGGTTTGTAAACTTCATTATATACATATAAAAACAGGGGAACTGAAACAGATCAAAGGATTTGAAGGAGCATGAATATGTAAAGAGCTTTCACATCTCTCCCACACTTCCGTGGTCGTGTTGCTGTGTTTTATTGTCAGATGTTTGAGGATTAGAATCTTGACGAGATGTACTTGAATCAAAGACTTATTTCACATTCTTAACATAAATAAAAAAGGCAAGTAACTCCCTGGTGTGCATGGCTGGACATGCAGCCTCAGGCCCCTTTTGCCTTGCTGTCTCTGTCCCACTGCAGACTTCCATCTTTCTGGGTGCCATGGATAGCAGCTGAGGTCAGACACAGGGACTCAGTGAAATGGATAGAAGGCACAATTTTGATTGTTGAGGCCCACATATTGCAATTAACTAAGTTCTTCCTACTGAAATTCTCTTGGAAACTCCATTTGACTCTTCAAAATGTTTTGGAACAAGAAAATCAGAACTCATGCAGATGGTGACTGAAAAACAAGCATTTGCCTTATACATCGGTTACATATCGTCTTAATTTTCTTCAGAACTATGTGGCAGCTTATGATTACCATCCAGCCTGGATAATGTTTACTGTGAAAAAAATTTGATATACAAAGAGGCAGGACTCAATGAAGTTATACACTGTTGGTAAAATACATACTGAATTCACCTGCAGACAGCACTCACCTGCTTTATCTAGCTGAAAAATTGTCCTGGGATTGCTACTCTGCCGAGTATATTCACAGGTTTTACTTCTGCTATAACTGTGAACATGTGAGCAGGAAAACTGCATTTTCAGCATTTCCCTTGGTAATTTAAGCCATGCCATGCTTAAATTCAACTCTCCTCCAGAATCCAAGACAATGTTTTCTTACTCAGTTCTGGGACAAAATTGATATCACACACACAAGAAGCCCAACTTAGATCTTACAACATGATCCAGAAAGCATGCAAATTGCTAGCACTGAATTAGTCCTTCACAAGGAAGAATATTCTAAATGTAACAATATCTTTGGATTCTTAGGTCTGTCTGGATCTTAAATGGAATAACAAGGTTCTTCATGAATCTTATGTAACATCTGTGTGGTGCTCAAAATAAGCACCCAAATATCATCTGAACTACAACTCTGGCAGAATTTAGGCAGTATGGCTCTTGATCTAATGGTGTTCATACAGAATTATATAGATCAAAGAATAAAAAATTTATATCAACTCAGATGCCCAGCAGCTAAAGGGTAACCAGTCCATTCAGATCCCTGAGGATTTTTGTGGCAACATTTGCAGCAGAAATACCTGCCTGATCTGTCTTTGCTGTGGCTTCTGGCTTCAGATTTCCTCTGATTTCCACTTTAGTGATGATATTACTACTTTAACAAGAGACTCTCTTGCTTCACATATCAACAGGAGTGTGGTAGTTAAACTCATAAGTACTTCTTTAAAAGAAAAAGTTAAAACAAAAAGTACAAATAACGAATGCTGCCTGGCTCTGCATGTCTCAGATGAAATATGTTCTGTTAAAAGGCCATTATGATAATTTATTAATATACATTATATATGTATTATATACATCATAGGTATTAATATACATAATAGATGTGTACATATGTATGTACATATACAAAAGCTTTGGCGTTGGTTAAATGTTGTATATTGGAAGTATGTTTTGTTTTGGTGTGGTACAGCTGTGATGCTGAGCCACAGTTAAGTCTGGCTCATGAACCATCTTGAGGAGATAACAGGAAGCACCAAACCCTGCACTGTTAGATTTAAAAGAGATTACTCACAATCTTCAAATTAAGTATACGTTCAGAGGTTTTGGTGTTTTTTATTTAAAAATCATAATCTTAAAAAATATTTGACTCCTGAAAGCTTGGACCTGCAATGCCTAGGTTTGTGGAAATTGCTCTAGAAACTTGGTCCTTCATGAAGTTCATAATGAAATGTTAATCCCTTTGTTGCCAATCCTTTTCTAACACCCCAAAGACAACGAGTCTGGTTTTGGCTGCCGGGGCTGTGCAGAGGACCTTGGGAGCCACAGAGGGTTGGCAGGTCTGTGTAGCTCTCTGTGAGAGCTTGTGCTGGTCACCCTGTGCTCGCTCTCAGGCACTCTTCCAGGACAGATGCTCCAAGCCTCTGTGCAAATAGCAGTTAGCAGCAGCCAAGTCACACCTGCACCTCAGACTGTCCTGCAAAAAACACTAGGAGCCAGCTTTGCTTTTGGTGAGGTGTAAATTTCTGTTGGTTTGTGCTCATTGTAATGTACACAGAGCACACAGGGGAACTCAGGCAACCAAACAGCTGCAGGGAGCTGGGCACTAGCCTGCTCAACCTTGTACAAACTGGTGTCTTTCTCCATACCAGATCCCTCTGGGCCAAGGCAGGAGGTGAATGCCCAGCTCCACAGTTGCAGAAAATGTGGTCTGCAATGCAGAACTGCAGGCACCAAGGGAGCAGTGAAACTGAGCAAGTTGAAGGTTGTGCAACCATTGAATATGCTCTCTAGGCATCCCTTTTGGAAGTAAAATACAAGATCTTTTTTGAGTCTTCAGTATACAAAAAGACAAAGAATTACCCCAAACTGGTTATTTTCTGCATTAATTTATGGATTGCCTTACAATAGCAGTTCTTTATTAGTCAAAATATTGCAAAAGAGAAAAAAATTTCCCTTACAAAATGTTTTAAAATATGAAGAACAGAGATGTAGATAAACCAACCTGTTTCTGATTTTTCTGTCTGCAGGTTTCTATCATTAACTGCTATTACATTTCTGTTGGCTGCATTGAAGACACATTTTATTGAAGTTTTGTCCTTTATATACTTTCTTATATGGTGTCCTTAAGTCACCTCCTAAATCTGAGTTATTAAAGGCATTGCATTTCCTGCGTTTTTCACTGGATGGCATATTTTCCAGTTCTCTAATGGTTCTTTCAGTTCTTTGCTATCCCACTCCAAGATTTTTTAAATATTCTGCTTGAATTCAGAGCTTTAAGGTGTAGCCAAAATAGAATATGTTTTCTTTAATGTTGTGGATAAAGAATTTAAAGCACTATGGAGTGAAAAATTTATCCTTGCAGAGTTTGTCTTGAAACACACTGACTTAATAAGTATTCTTTGCTCACATACAGCTGAGACTTTTCTGTTTTGCAATCTCTTTCATATGTGCAAAGCTGTTGCTGAGGCATTATAGCTCCCTAGTCAAAATATTGTGTTATGTCAGTGCCTAAGAAATGTCCAAGTGTATAATGTTTACACTCAACCTCATATTGATCCTTTCATACCCCATTAAAAAGAAAGAAAAAGGGATATTTTGACAAAATCTGTTTCCCTAAGCAGTCCTGTGTTCTATTACCAATTTAGTGAGTAATGCACTGAATGACAGTATTATAGAAAAATTTAGGTAGGAAGTGACCCAAAAAATGCCCAAGGATGATGTCCAGCATCTCTAAGTTATAGCCTCATATGATGAATTTTCTGTTTTACCTGAAGACAAGGAACTTTACCTTAGGAACTCTCCAAAATATGATTTTTTTAGTACAATCACTGGTGGTGGTGGTGGTGGCAGCATTTGCCAATATTTTGGCTCTGCACCAATCGCTGTGTTTTAAAAGACTGAAGAGGAAGACAACTTTGAAAAAGCAGCTGTAGTGAAAGGATGGATGATTAAAGGCTTCTTGAAAATACAACTAGATAGTAGTAGATATGATAATGTAGGTACAGAATAGCTTAATTTAATGTGTACCTGGTAATGGTGGGAAAAAAAAATCAACTCTCTCTGCCCCTAAATATCTGGGAAATCCATTCAAATGTAAGATGATATTTCACAGGAAAATGCATAAAAACAAAACTGCAGTAAAAAAAAAAAGGTATGAGATAGTAGAGAAGATCTGTAGTAATCTTGATATGGTTTGTAGCTAAGTTAAACCTGGTTAGGTAGTGAAAGGATACTTCTAATTCTGCCACTGAATCCAATCCAAAGGAAAACTTTCACTCACATTTAGATAAATAAAATATTTTTCTTCAAAAGATGGAAAAATCAATCAATCATCTACTTTGATATCTACAATAAGTACAATTAGGAATGCTAGTTGGAAGCAAAAAAAAAAAAAAAGGAGAATTGATAGAACTAGAAGAGAGATGAAATACCATAGTATAAAATCACAGAATTACTGAATCATCAAGGTTGGAAGAGACCCTCATGATCATGTATTAGAGAGGATTAATCCACTGGCAAACCGGTGCAGCTGCATATGTAAACTGAACACAAAGGTGACCATCAGCCAACAGTGATGCTGTGGCCACTGGAAATGATAATGAAATCCTGACCACATCAGGAGAAGTGGAGAGGGCTTGCATGGTGTATCGCGTTTAGTTTTGCCACACACCCTCTCAGGAGCCACATACACAGCAAGAACTTGCTGAGAGAAACAAGAGTGAAAGCTGAAAAAGAAAATTATTGCTATCACTAAATGCCCTAGGCAAGCCTTGGAGAACAAAAGGAGTTCTTTAGGTTTAAAGACAATGTTGATACTAGGAAACAAATACAAAATTGCCATAAATACTTTCAGACTGGAAATTAGTAGGAAGTATCTAACTACCATGAAGGTCTGTCACAGCCCTCTAACAGCAGGAGGAAAATCAATTCACTGCTGTTTTACTTAAAGCACCTGCTTATAATGTAAAACCTACTTTCTGAAATGTGGTTTTTGTATTAAGTGATTGCCTGTGATAACTTAGAAGCAGCCTACATCACTTCTTCCAGACAGAGAGTAATCCTTCCAGGCACTAAGAGAAGACAGGAAAGGAACAAGTAGACTCAAAGTCTCAGGTATCTAGTTGGCAATCTTCATGAAGCTTAAGAATTGCCTGATTTTTTTTTTTTTTTGCCAGATTTTTGATTCTTTGCATATCAAAGCATGGCTTGATAGAAGCCTCCAGCTTTTTCTTACTTAACATCTTCCAGTCTTCCTCTACCCGTTGTATCAAATGTTGACAGACTGAACAAAGGCTCTCTCAAATCCAAAAGAAGTCACACGATGGGAGTGGAGGACAGAAGCTCATCATTTGAGAAAGGACAAGCAGCAATGAGACTGGGGCTTTGAAATGTGGGGATTACACAGTACTTCTGGTGTGGTATAAATAAATACCAAAGTCAAATAAAGTCAAATAATAATCTCCTATCTTCTATGCTGTCTCTTATGAAACAAAGACATGCTTTGTGCTGACTTGCTGCCATCATCCTTTCCTCCAATCTCCCACTGGGATACCTTCCATGTGCTCAACCTGCCAAGAGGAACAGGCTGCACCAGCTCTGGGAAGAGCTCTAGTGATGGGCTCTCTTATGTAGAAACCGGAGCTAAAGCCACCAGAGCTACTCTACATGATTTTGTCATGACAATATTTTCTCCTGACTTTTGTCTTCCCCTGGCAACTCAGCTGACGCCTCAAGCCACAGCACAGGGAAATGGAAGTATGGTTTCTGTATTTTCAGACAGCAAAGCATTAATTAGGATGTGACTGGGGCCTCATCCTATACTACATTACAAGGATGAAACAGAATGGGAGAATTGTTCTGCCCTTGGCCCTGCTGGGTTTGCTATAATGTCTATCACTGCTCAGTTGAAGTTTTATTTTTTCCCTTTTCTCTGGCTACAGGAAAGGTTCAGGAGCCAGTGCTCAGAATTAAAGATAAGGTGAATTCAACCACTTTCAGTTTTAGATTTGCTTGTTATCTGTATGCTTCCTTTTAGAGATTAGATTTTGTACACCCACATTGCAGGCATCACTTACAAAATTACATAAAGTAGCTCTGCTGATTGCCAGAGTTACTCCTTATTCCAGCAACTCTGAGGGGTAAAAGTCTCCTCTGTCAGACTCCTCTGACACCTGATGTACTGCAATTGGCATGGCTTGGCGATTTGTCTTTCCTGTTGGACAGTGACAGTGAGTCCGGCTCACCTCTGCCATTTAAACGGCTTTCACTGGGTTTTGTTTGTCTGTTTGTTTGTTTGCCAGGAAACAGAAATCACAATTGCTTGGGAACAAAGCAGGAAATTTAGTTTTTCTTCTCCATACATAATACCTTATGTGTTGATATAAACCCCACACTTAGTTTTTCCACCTGGACTACTGACCGCGCCGCTGCTGTGTCAGCTAAGAAACGACGGTCCCTGCCACTTGGCCAACTTATTTCACTCTTCCCTCAGCGTTTTCCCCGACGGAGACTCCCACCGGCTCGCCGCGGTGGCAGACACCGCATGAATCACCAGGGACTGTTTGCCTTGGCCCGCGGGTCCTGCCCGCGGGGAATGGGATTTCCATTAGGTTTCCCTTGGTCGGCTTCCCTGGAAGGCTGCGGCCCGGGGAGCACGGCGCTGGCCGGGGAAGGATGCGCTGAGCCGTCACACAGAAACCACACGGCTTTTCCCTAGCAGGACCCTACAGCCCCCTCCGGGAGAGCCCGCTCGGCCGGAGCAGGCGCTGCTCCTGGGGCGGCGGGAGCTCCCCTCGCCGCCCGCCACAGCGCAGGGAGGAGCCAGCAGCGGCGCCGAGGTGCGCGGGGCGGCGAGGCCGGGCCGGGGCCACCGCGGCCGGGAGCCCAGGGGGGCCGGCAGCCCCTGTCCCTGACGGGGCTGGCGGGAGGGAGCGGGTCCCGCGTTCTGGTCCCTCAGGACCAAGGGGGAACGCCTGGCGCCGACAGCCCGTGTCCCGCAAGAGCCGTCGATTCCCTCTCTTTCCTCCCGGCAGGCGTGAGAGAGCGGCAAAACTGTCCGGGTCCCATACACGAGGCAGGCGGTAGGCAGCGGGAGAACAGCCCGCGGAGAACAGCGGGACCGCGTCCCTCACACGGGACGGGCGGGAAGGGCAGGTCGTGCCCCTTAGGGGCGTAGGAGTGAAGAACCGCGTCCCTGACGGCAGAGGCAGATGAGGAGAGAGGAACGCAGCTCTGCGCGGCTCCTTCCGCGGCCTCCCGGCGCCGCGCCAGCTCTGGAGGTCTGGGGAGGGCAGCCGGTGTCTCCATAGAGCGACTCCCCGCTTGCCCTCCCCTCAGTGCCGAGCTGGGCTCCTGCCGCCGGGGACGGGGCTGGCGGGAGGCGGTGGCTCCCGGGGGGCGGGCGGGGGAGCGCCGTCCGGGGCCGCGCCGAGGGGAGGAGGCTCTGCGCTCGCTCCCGGCCGCCGCCGCTGCCGCGCCGAGCGGAGCGGCCCCGCCAGCCCCTCAGGTAAGCGCGGCTCTGCCGCCTGCCCTGCCCCGCCTCGTCTCTCCTGTCCCGCCCGCCAGGCGGGTCCGCGGCGCTCCGCCCGGGGACACCGCACCCCGCCGCGTCCCGCGCCGCCCGGCGGGGCTCGGCATCGCTGCCATCCCGAGTCTCTGCTCTGCCGGCGGCCCCCCCCGCCCCAGGGCCCCGGCTCGGCGGAGGAACGGCCCTGCCCCGGGGGCCCTCCGGGTGGGGGGCGGCCGGGAAGGCCCCGCGGGCGGCGGGGGCTGCAGCGCGGGCGGCGGGGGCCCGGCGGGGAGCGGGAGGCCGAGGCGAGGGGCCGCGGCGGCGTCTGGGGCTGAGTTGGATGTTCGCTTGCTGGGTCCCGCTGGTGCGGTTTGCTGCTCGTGGTGCAGCCCGCAGGAGAAGGGTTTCCCTTTCCTTTGCACTGCGTGGGTCTGAGCAAACTCTTCATTTATCCTCGCCGTACATGCCGCAGTAACTCATTTAACAGTATCTGCTGTAAGGAAACACCCCCGGTGGATTGTAAGATCAGTGTAGCATCGGAACCGAACTTTGCTTAGAAACGTGTTCTAGAGTAGCCTGCAGGTGTCTTTACCAGTTTGCAGCAGCGCGGGCTGCGGCTTCTCCCCGTGCCAGGGAGCAGCCCACAGGTAGCTCTGTGCTGCAGGGGTCACCTGGATCGTGCAGGGCTTCCTGAGAGCCCTGCGTTTGCTGGAGGTGGAAGGAGTGAGGGACGGTTTGCTGAATGTAATATACTTACCCTGGAAACTCTACTGAGAGGGTGCTCATTAATCTGGCAAAAATTATCATGGCATCTTTAATGACCATGTCTTCCTGCTTCAGAAGACAGTCCTTTCTGTGTCAAACTGGCCTCTATAATTTCTAAACTGTAGAATATAGTTGACTGAGAGAGAAGAATGCAACCTGCTGATTTATGTAATAGTTCCTAAGTGCTTGGGTTTGCTTGTGGGACCGTTGTTCTAAAGGTGAATTATCCTGACTGAGGTCTGAAAAGATGACGTGTTACATGTTATAGCTGCACTTCTGTCAAACAGCAGACTAGTTCAGAAGAAATCATCGAACTGTATCCCATAAAAAATTCTCCTTAAATCAAGAGCTAAATAAAATACTCATATGGCTTTTCCATTAAATCCTACAAAATCTACAAAATAGTTTTGGAGTATTACACTTTTCGTGTAGATGTCTCAGCTTTAAGCACGAGATTTTCTAAACTTTTCCTCTTGTAATGTGTATCACTGTGATATTCATCAGATTAAATTTGATTTGTTTTATATCTTCAGAAAATGCAGCACTCAGTTACACAAAGCTGCAGTTGAGACCCTTAATCCTGCACTCAATATTCACACCTAATTACATTATGTGAGTCTCTCCATTGACTTCACTGGGATTTCTCATGAACAAGGGAATGCACATTCAACTGTTTATGAGCTGGGGCTCAGGGACCCAGCTGTGGTGGTAAAAGATGTTTTAGTCAGTCCAGGCAAACTATGGAAAGGCTAATCAGATCTAAATACTCTCTCATGACTTATAAACCATCTCCATAGGAAAGTAAAACAGTAAGCACTATTTAATTGTAATTGTGGGTATCATTAACAAGCTCTTTTTATACAGTGTACTCATTGTTAGTGTTTTCATTATGACCAAAGAGTACTTGGAATGGAGTGGGTTTAATCCCCAAATTATTGGTTTACAGTGGTGCTGGTGCTGGAGTCAGTGTGACTTTGCAAATAAATTTCAGAACAGTTGAATCCTTTTTTTCCCCTGTAAAATCAACATTCTGCCAATCCTTTCTGTTTGCAGTTAAGGCTGTTGTGGCTTGTGACTACTTCAGGGACAGAACTAAGCAGCTTACATGTGTATAATATGTCATGTAATATATGCTTTCATTTAAGTACCTACTGTGCATGGTAAAAGTGAATTTTCTCAGTTTTCCCATGCTATTTTTCTGGGCATGTTGTGGAAACTCTGATGTCTAGATGAGATTCACTACCAGAAAGTGCAAATGAGTCTTTCTCAAAAGCACAAGATAATGAAAAGGTCTATTGTCCAACTGAAGAAAATCATGGCATGGAGATTGATGCTGTCATAAAGTAAGAATTCCCACTGCTAGAGCTTGCTGTCTGACCACTGGAAACTATGCAGAGTAAACCATACTATGGGTGTACCGTTCTATAGCACCACCATTAACTTTTATGTGATCAGAAATTACTGAAATGGTCCTCAACTTCACCTCCAAGCAGGGGTTGGACCTGATGGCTTACAGAGGTCCTTTCTGACCTAAATCTTTTATCATTATATGATTTTGAGGTTATTCCTTTTACAACAGTGATATCAGGAAGTCTGTATGTCATTCTGACTGATGACTTTAAATTAAGCAATAGATCCCTTAGTCTTGTTCATTTCATTAGAGCTGTAGAAATTAAATTATATATGTAGTACATACTCTAAGCCCATTAAATAACAAAGTCTGTTGTGTAGAAGTCCCACTATGATATTTGCATCGGACAGTAAAATTGAATGCTGATCTCTGCTCTTTCTGATATGCTGTATATTTTGGTGTCTGACCTCATCAATTCCTGTTTGTGCTTATCTTGCCTTTGTGCTTGGATAGGCAAGTTGTTCTTTCCCCATCCCCAGCACTCTTTGGACAGTTTCCAGAATGTGGTTGCCCTCCTGTGTCCTGTAGCACCTTTGGTTATCATCTGCACATGGGTGTCATATACAGGGTTGGGTTTCTGGGCATATTTGGCTGATTGCCAAATGTCATTCTCCTCCCCTTCTAGGAACTGCTCTGTAATGCATTTTGGGTCTTCCCTGTACTGTTTCAAAATCGAAGTTAATTTACTCTACTGTCACATTTGATTTTATTAGTCCAAGTTACAACTGTGCTGTGGGATTTTTTAGCAGCAGCTGGAATAAATAGCTGCTGGTGGAGATTCAGCCGCAGCCCAATTCCTATGCAAGGCAGGGACATCTCTCAGTACAGAAAGCACTGGAATATCCTTTTAGTTGCCAAGGTAGGGATATGTGCTGGATGAGGAGGACTGTATGGAAGCATAGGAGACAAAGGTGGAAGACTTTGCGAGTCTGTGGTTGTCACCCTGTCCCCACCACTATGCAGACGTGTCTGGAACAGCCATTGCTATCACAGGCTAGAATTGTGTCCCGCTGCAGACACAAAACAACCTGTGGCCATGAAGCTTCATGGACCCATGCAAAGAATTCGTCCCAGTCTTCTCACACCGGAGTACACAACTTCTGGTCCTAAATCCACTGCAGATTCAGATTACTCATACTGTCTGGACACTCATTATTTCAGATTGATACAAGACTGGTGTTACCAAGTCAAGAGTTCCTTTTGTTATTGTGGTGGCTTGCTGCGCTACTGTGAAAGCTGTTTGTAATTGGGTTGGCTGTCTCAGAATACACCAGAATTACCAGCTGACTTTCAAATAATGAGTTTCTCAGATTTATCTCATACTACGGACAGCACAAATGGCCCAAGGTAACCTCTTAAAAGGAGCTAAAAAATGTTTGAACAAGTGAGTACTGCTCTGATGCTTGGCAGGACATGGTGCAGTTGTGGGTTCATGGACATCCAGGTTCGTGGGCACCTAGTGCCTGCTATCAGGGTTGAGCAGCATGTGAGGAATTTACAAACTTACAGCACCTGCAACTTCATTTCTTCTTGGTGATTTAACTCTATTGGTGAAATGCAGTTGATAGTCATGATTTAGAATAGGTGTCTACCTGTCCTCTGCTGCTAAGCCTAGTGAAGCCTTCCTTATGCAGCAAGGAGGAACTGCGTAAAATCCAGTCCATCACTTGGTGAAACAGGGTGACAGTAGAGTGCTCCTTTGCAAAGATGAAGGCAAGATGGTGCTTCTTGCTGATGTGCTAAATATCACCCTCCCAATTGTGGCCACCTGCTCCCACGCGATACCTGCATGGCTAAGGACATTATATATATATATATATATATACATATGTATGATTTATAATGATGTTGGACTCTCTTTTTTAGAACTGGAAAATGCCTGTGTCAGCAAATGGTCCAGAAAGACAGGAGGAAATTACTAATACTCTGTGTCCTGATGCCCATGCTACACAGTGATTATAATGAGTAGTGAACTAGTAATGTATGTGCTGGCTTGTGGATAGTGAAGTACTTTGGAATATATTGTAACTGATAGTTAAAAGGGCTTTACAGTGCCTGCAGCCTTTTTTTTTTTTTTTTTTTTTTTAAATTTCTGAGATGGTGGGATTGAGAAAGAGGTATTTTGTGGCTTTCATGTAATAAGACCTCATTTATTTTTCCAAGTAACTCACCATGTTGCTAAATTGGGGAAACAGGCTGATTTTATTGACTCACATAGATTGCTTGCAGTTAATTTACCTTCAGTGGAAATTTTTGATTTGATCACAGTTTCCTGTTATCTTAAAAATGGGGAGACAATAAGGCATGCTGAAAGAACTTCAGAATGGTTCTCTTTTATGAACTTATGTTCTTTATAACTTAAAAACACTGAAGTTAGGTCTGTTGGAAGCTTAATGAGAGTAAATGGCTGTCTCTTTTAACTAGGAAAAAAGGAATGCCAAAGGCAACCTCTGTAGTGCTAATAACTGTTGCCTCTGGTGCTTTTTTGTCTTCTCTTTCCCTCCCATGTATGATGAGAAATTATACAGGGTTCAAGAGAGAGGATACTATTTGCAGGTGTTGATGTTTCATGTAACTATTGAGTGTTTCCCCTTCTGTGTATTGTGCCAGTTTTGTTGGTAGCTGGAGAAGGCAGAGGGGCAGGGATTTGTGGTGTTTATGTTTCTGATTTAGCCTTGGAAGGAAACTTGTACTACAAGACAAGGAGGGAGGCCATACAAAGGAGAAGAAGTTGTGAGCTGAAACATATTACTTGTTTTCCAGTTTGTTTTTCAACATGATCCGCTCGTCAAAGACAGATACATTTTAAGGTACATGAGTGAAAAAAAAAGGTGATCTTACAGGTCAGTGGAGGGGTTTTCTGCTTCTCTGTAAAAAAAAATTTCCTGAAGTGTGGTAAGAGGTGGAAAGACACTGACTTTGACATAAGCCACAGAGCATCTCTTTTCCCTTGGTATTATTTAAGAGTTATCACAGTGAAGAGGACAAATATTAACACCCTGCAACAGACAGTGGAGAAGGTCACTGATTTATTACCACTGACACTGAATATTCAGTAATGTCTCTGCCCAAAACAGCCATCAATCCCTTACAAGGGGACTTCCATGGACAAATATTTGAAAGCATAGAAACAGGCTTGTATTGGTTCACTGCTGTCCAACAAAGGAAATAGGTATTTTAAAGATGAAATCTCAATTTTTTTTTTTAGTATTCCTACACTGTGGTTCATGAAAGTTCATCACAGTGCATCAGAAAAATTACTTTGATGCATGGGTATATGGCTAAGCTAGCACAGGTAAAATTGATAAGAACACACCATGGCAATATTCAGCTTTTGACCAGCAGCCAGTTAGGGAATGAGGGAAGAACAGAGAGCCTGTCTGTTTATTTGCCATCTTCTGGGGAAATCTCCTTTTATACCAAACTTCTTCTAGACAGCTGCAGATAACGGCCAGCAGCCCTCGCCAGATTGTACCTCTGTGAGCAGCAGCTGTCTCTTCTCTGTTAGCAGCTTCTTCACATGTCCTGTGCTGTGCTGCACTGAGTGCTCCAAGGCTGCTTTGAAAGCTCCACTCAACCTGGTAAAGCCCCAGGACTGGCAAACATCCTCTTGCTGGCTATTTTTTGTTTTTGTTTTCAGTTTTGTTGCTGTTGTTGTTGGGTTTGGGGGTTTTTTTGTTTGTTTTTTTTTGTTGCTGTTGTTTGTTTTGTTTTTTTGAGCTGTTCAGGATGTTTGTCTTGCAGTGACTTGGTCTTGGGTCTGCCATGGGGAGTTGGTTCCCAATGGTATAGTGCTGACAGCTGGAATCAAAATGCTCAAAATTTATTCACCAGGTAGCCACAAAAATATGACTTTGTAACTTTGGTACTTTGGGAATGCGTTCTCATCTGGTAGAGCGAGGGTTAGCCAACAGTGAGAAGATAGAGGGCTGGGGCAGAAGGGCTTAGCCTGCTGGAAAAATGAGGTGTTAAATACCAAATGTGGTGCAGTAAACACCATCCAGCTTCTAGAGTGAAGACAGGAGACCTTGCAGAAGGCCCAGAAGATAAACAGAGAACCATGGGAGGACTGTATGAGGAGCAGCCATGCAACCACAATACAGACTGCTCATGTAAAAGCAGCACTGGACACAAATATGTACCTGGAGCTAGAGCAAAGCGCTCAAGTCCAGGCTGTCATCACCCCAGGAAAGCAGCACAGAAGCTTTCAGTGTGGATGAAGAGGTGGCAGCAGGCTTGGATCAGTTTATGCTATCACATATACAGCCTTTGGCTTTGGGGTTTTTTGGTTTTTTCCTTCTCACTGAAAAGGAATGGAATTTTTCTTACATTTTTATTTTAGATTATATGTATTTTTTTGTTGTTTTTTTGAAGATGAGGCAACTGAACCTCTTCGCTGTTAAGTATAGCTTTTATTTGAAACAGTATTTTAAAACACTATTGGTGAGGGTAGGAGGATGTTCATAGTGGATTTTATTTTAGCAAGAGCAGGATCCTTTTTGGTGGATCTCTAAGTAGATTTATTTTCTGATTATCAGACTAGAGATATTGAGATATTGAGATCTGAGGATCTAAAGTTTCTGAATCCAAAGTGTACTATTGAACAATATGTTATTCAGTGGTTCTATTTCTTTAGTACTCCAACCTTACTTTTCAAAGGGATTGGTAAAAATTACACTAAACTGAAAATATTTAATGTATTCCAGAATTCAGGGACAGCTAATGAATGATTATAGAGACAACTCAGTTTATATGATCAGCTAATCATATATTTGTATGCTATGTAAACATTTTCCTCACAGAATTCAAAGACTTCAAATCACAACAGTTTTTTTTCTTATTTCTGGAGTTGCTTATGGACAGCTGTGAGTCTAGTCAATTTGTAACTATGACCAAATATCAAAAATTGCTACAAAGGTACAAAATATGTTAAGTGACAGAATGTAGGAGAGTTTATTTTGGGGTGGGACTGTCCTGTGACACTGCTTTATCACCATTTCCTTTGGCATCCTGCTATTACAGGGTTGTTTAGATTTTTTAACCTGCCATCAGCTACAGCTAAAGCAGCATTTCTTAGAGTTTTGTGCCATTTTCACAGCTCTTTAGGGTGAATAGAAAGGAGGGATGAGTTAGGCCTCTGATAAGTAGTTAAGAGCCAGAAAGCCCTCCTGAGCATTCTGTTCATTCCTAGTTCCTGTAACAGCCTTGCAACAAGGATATTTCTCTATTCTCTTTAACTCTGATCTTTTATTTGCGGGCTGCCCCGTGGCAGGAAGGAATGATGAATCTGACTCCATGTTCTTAGAAGGCTAATTTATTATTTTAGGTTACTATATTATATAAAAGAATACTAAAGTAAACTATACTAAAGAATACAGAAAGGATCTTATAGAAGGCTAACAAGATAATGAAAACTTGTGACTCTCTCCAGAGTCTTGACACAGCTTGACCGTGATTGGTCATTAATGCAAAACAATTCACATGAAACCAATGAAACATGCACCTGTTGGATAAACAATCCCCAAACACATTCCAAAGCAGCAAAGCACAGGAGAAGCAAATGAGGTAATATTGTTTTCCTTTTTCTCTGAGGCTTCTCAGCTTCCCAGGAGAAGAATCCTGGGCAAGGAGATTTTTCCAGAAAATATGGTGGTGACACCCTGACAGCATGGCTTCTGATTTTCTAAAACATCAGTGCTAGAACTGGCATGTATCCTTGAGGTCCATTTGCCTCGTGTGCTGAATGAGCAGGCCTGAGCAAGAGGAGACCCCTGGCACAGCCCTGTGTTGATGTTCTGAGGAGTGAAGAGATACCTGCCATTGGTGATCTCCAGATGTCACAACTGTTGCCTCCAGGGAAACATAGTCCCATTTCCAGTGGTGTGTGCTGTTTTCACTGTTCATCTGTTTCTGACTAGAACTGGAAAAACTCTAGCAATAATACCATCCAGATGCCCAGAAATTTAATTTTTTTGTGGCCATTTTTATAAACACCAGCTATTTCCATTTCTTTCCTAGTTCAAATGTCCTTAAATAATATATTGCCCATTACTGGATAATATTGAACACTGAAGTAAGGCTGGGCATTTTGAGTGCAAAGACTCATTTTGGCATATGCACCAGAACGCTGTGTCTGCATTTGGGGCTGCTGAGTTGGATACACAAAAGGAAAACTGGATTCATAATAAGAAAAATACATTATGTGTAATGGTTGCATGGGAAATACTGAAAAATAATGAACAAAATACCTTTATTAGTGAGAAAATATTTATTCAGAATTTTCCTTTCTGCCAGTGAATAGCTCATGGTGGGAAAGAAAATGAATTATCTTTCAGAACTGAAGCATTTAGCTGCCTTCTGTTACATATCAGCTTGTTAGGTTTAAGGCCCTGTTAAAATTGCTTTTAAGTTTTAGTTACTTCACCAAGAGTAACTGTTGAAATTTGCACTGCTTCAGAAATTCCACTCAGATTCAGTTAAAACAGCTCTTTGTTATGAAAGTGGGTAGTTCTATCCATCTCTTGCACACCTAGGGGAGCTCTTTAGTAAGTTTCATCGTATCACCTACTCCAGGACTGAATCCAGCTCCTGTGGGATGCTCTTGACCACAACAGTAAAGGTTTGGGGGAGCGTAGAAGGAGCCTCTGTCTGAGGAAGCCACCAAGGGGAACACAGTCAGAAAAATGAGTCTCTAGCATGTCAGTCTTTGTTTTCTGTTTGTGGCATAGTCAGCCATGGCTTTTCATGATGCATTAACAAGCTCCTGGTCAGGAATCATCTCTTAATGTAGGAATTTTGGCTGTCAGTTTGTTCTTCTGTATGATAAAATTGCTCAAAACCTATGGCAAGCTCCTTTCCAGTCCTCAGGAGTCTGTTCCTACAAACAAGATTAAACTTGCACTGATATCTTCATGTTAGCAACCACGGACTGTCTTCTGAAAAGTAAGCATGAGTTGTCTCCAGTTCACATTTATAGTTGCTGTTTCTGGAATATATTTTCTTCTCTCTATTTTAATTCTCTAAGATTTTCTGCAGCAAGAATCCCTCAGACTACAGGAACAATTAAACTTCTGAAAAAAATTGCGAAGGAGCACTGAGTGGAATAACAAAAATATATTTGTGTCTTCTTCAAACCTGTTTCTGCTGACAGGCTGAGTGAAACAAACTTCCTTTTCTTGCTTTAAAAATTCTTGATTATTATAAATTGTTGTCAATGTTGACTATGGACTTTAACTAAGAATACTTAGAAATGCTATACAGGGACTGCCAAGTGTTGTGTTATTGTGTAAACCTTATTTCTTGAAGTTGTAGATATTATTTGGTGCTGGGTGTCTGCATGTTTGTATGTGATGGAAGGGAAGAAATGCTGCTGGGTGACTGATGTGGTTGGAATGCATCTTTTTATGTAATCAAAGAACTTATTTCCTTTTCTCCTCTTGCAGTTTTACATCCTTGTGTGTCCCTCTGATTCATGAAGATGAAGAAAATGATTGCATGTTTCCTTCTGCTATTTGCACACACTCTGCTTTCCACTGCCATGGCAAAGGATCTCCCCAGAAGATATTTCACCCGAAGAAGGGATGTTAATACACAGTCTCTACTGGGTAAGTTACACACGAAAAAACCCAAACACCACTACCAAAAGCTGTCTCAAATACAACTGATAAAAGGCATTAAGCAGCTGGCCAAACCTTGGCTGAGTTAGTTTATAAAAAAAAGGAGATTTTCATTTGCCAGTAGGCATGTGATAAAGTTTGTTGACCAGGTAGCAGCTGTTGAAAGAAAGTATTTACTTTTGGGGTACCAGATTTACTTTATGTAAATGGTATTAAATAAATACTTGCTACTGGACTATTGGTTTGAAAAAAAAAAAAAGAAAAAACTTTATTTTCAGTATTTAGAGAAAATGTATGGTGGTCCATGGATGATCTGTCAAGTGAGCCTTTTACCATGCTGGAAAGTTCTACCTGTCTACATGTGTGTAATGTGCATAAAGATGATTGAATTGAAATCTGTGGCTAATGAAATGAGGCTTGTCATTACATCACTTTATGATAATCCCTTTATTTTGTCAGATTTATTTATCATGAGTAGCTTATTTTATAATGAGCTAATTTTTTCCTCTTTTGCCAAAAATCTTTGGACAGGGTGTATCAGTTTCAGCTTGTGAGCTGTCGTGTTTTAAAACATAAGGTTAACCTCTCTGTTGTTGGTCGTCACCTGTGCATCACCAAGCAGACAACTTTTTCATTTCCTAACAGTTTGTGACTTAGAATAACTGTCTTTTGCTAATTGTTTAAAGTAATTGCCAGGTTATGAAAACACAACATGTATGGGGTTTGGACACAACCTATCATTGAGGATTAATGATTTCCATCAGTAGTAGATCTCATCAGATACCTCTCTCCAACCATGGGGAGATGGTAAGTGGACTCCATAAAGGTCACCTAACCCAAGTGAACATGAGGAATGTGAAATTCCTGCAGAAGATACATTGGGAAGAAAGAATATGGGGAAATAGGTGACAGAGAGAAGAGTACCAAATTTTATCAGTGAAGTGCTTGTCTAAATAAAATGTAATCCTTTACATGATGTAAAACTCCATAAAGTACCATTTAAGTAACCAATCTGTTACTTTAAAATGTTGATTTTCAATTCAGCATTCAATTTGGACAAATTTAAAACAAAAGATAACAGATTTCCATTTCTTATTCATTTTCCCCAAAACTAATAGATGCAGTCCTTGGGGTTCTGCTACTGAAGGCTGAAAACTACAGCTCTGGAGATCTAATTGACAAAAAAAACATGGATATAGAACAGCAAAAAGAAATACCCACATTCACACCTTACTTAACAAGAATCCCAAACTTTCTAAAATCCTAAATTCTAAAATGTGATTATATAGGAGCTCTTCCTGAATATTTTAGGATTCCTAGCAAATACCCTAAGTAAACTTATTACTTTAAGAAATAAACTGCCCGTCTCTCTAGAAAAGGAGTGCAGAGGCAAGATGTTGTGTGGAGAAACAGAAAGTGTCACATTCCTTAGTTGCCATTTTCCCTGTGATTTTTAAAAATTCCTTTTATAGCCTCTCATTCAAATTTAAATAGTGGAAATATATGAAAGGATTCAGTTTAAACCAAAACGTGTAGATTAAATTATTTATTTCTTCTTTCAAAAGCCAAGAGATTTCTGGTCCCTGCATTTGGAAACCACTGGATCCCTACTCAGTTTGGCATGTGCAGGATGCAAACAGTTCTGGCTAAAGGAACCTCTTCGAGACATTAAATGATGCAAAAAACTTGGAACATTCTCTGAGCCAGCCCATAAAAGTACGTGGCAGTTTGGAGTCAGACTCTTGGGCCTTGCACTCTGTTTCAAGAAATTAGGTCACCTGCTTGTGTGCAGCAACGTATAGGAACAGTGGCATGGTAAAAACATGGCTCTCTGTAAGGAACAGAATATGTAAAGTGCCACTGTGCTGGCAAGTTGAGTGTTCCTTAAATGGCATGAGAAAGAACAGGGCCAAAGCGTGATCTCAGTGACATCAAGTAATAGACTTAGTAAAAGTAATAGACTTAATCAAATCACTCCAGAATTCCAGCAACTTAACAGGGATTAGAAGTTGTCACATTCTATGCAGTATGCATATTAAAAGTAGTGGTGGTGATGACAGTTGCTGCTGTTGTGTAAAGATTTGCTTGGCAGGCAAAAAGGAGCAAAATAGCTGCAAAAAACCAACAGATACCTGGAAAAGTAATAAAAATTAAGGTTAGATTTTTTGGCGTGGAAGTCTCTTTTTCAGGACTAAAATGAAAGTTTATGCTTAAGTATATCAGTATTAAAATAATTTTATTCCTTTTATCTTCTTTTCACCATTTTAAAAACAAAAGTATACTGCTGTGATAACTATTTACTGCTAAAATACCAGCAGTGTCCAAGTACAGAAGTAAAAGTCGTTGTTCTAGGAGACAGACAAGTTAAATAAGTAAAATGGAATGGATGAAAAATTCTGTGGGATTGTTCATATAAAGAGAAAAGTACTTTGAGTTCCAGGTTTAGGAGGATTTAATTTTTCAATAGCCATGCACCAATACTTCATAGATTTCCTAACAGTCTTGTAAGGTCTAATTGCCTATACATTTTAACGAAGTCTTCTGGAGGAGTGAGCTGTGTCTAAAAAGATATATATTTTTTATATTCCTCAATTTTTCAACTAAATCTCAATGCATGTTGGCATGTTTTTTTTTAATTTGGCAGGTCTTTGCATTGCTTATTGCTGTTTAAAATGATTATTGCTATAGCTAGTAATTTCTGTGAAAGAGCTGAAATATCTTGTTCAAGGATGTATAGAAAATAGAGTTTTTGGAACTCTCATTATGTGGCCCTTGAAAGCCAAACTCCTTTGCAGGTTTTCTTTTATTAAACACTGAGTCAAACTTCCAAATATCAAAAACTTGTCAATTGTGCCAAATTAATTAACTTTTAACATTTTCTTAAGTCTTTCTTGCAGCATATTAGGTATGCATGCATTTCAAGTAATAAGAATTTGTATTATATTGCTGGAAGATGCTGTTTTCATGCAGGTGTATTTATGTTTTAAAGAATTGTTTCCATAGTTGTGCAAGGTTTTGTGAAACAACAGAAAGATGTAGGATGGTCAGTTTCTCTTTTCTGTAGCAGATAACAGTCACCTTTCCCCTTATCTGGCATATGAACTAAATTTTGCCTTCTTTTTCCCCTCATCAGTACTTTGATCTAGAGTTTGGATCAAATTTGGCTTATCCTGATTTCTGAAAGGAAAATAATATTTGGTTTTTTCTAAAGAAAAGCAGTAATAACTTGCTTCATGGTTATAAAGATAAAATTATGTCTGTTAGATTACCTGATTCCCTTCAGATATAATGAATTGGACTTCTGCACCTAAACAGACTGATGAAGAGCAAGGTCAGTTGTCTAGGGTGGTGATTTCCATACTGGGTTTGTAAGGCCAGTGAGATGTCCACAACACCCTTCAGCAGGTTTCATGTCTAGAAGCAACATGCATGCAGTCCTTGTAGATCCAAGATGTAGTGCCTTTTTGGTGTTTGAAGTTGTGGGGTTTTTTTCCTAAAGCAGATTTGGGACTTATGCCCTATTGCATCTTAATATATTACAAAACAAAGCAAATCAAAATTCCCACATTAAAAAAACCCCAAACCCACAAGTGTTTGTGTTTGCTTTTTTTCTTGATTAACTCAGTCCTAGTAAACTGGGCATGTATTTCATTTCATATGGGCATACTTCTTTGGAAAGATCTGAAGTGAATGCATGAAAGCTGTAGTGAATACAGTGAAAGCTAGAATGTAGAATACTGTTCTAAGCACTAACATTTTCTGTGTTCCTTAGAATTATGAAACATGCAGCTACATGATTTTGAAAATAACTACATAAGGAGAAAAGCTAATTTAGGGGACATTCTTTAGATAGTACATGATACCAGAAGAAACAACAAAAAATTAACAGATACTGCACAAAATTAAAACAGAAGGGAAAGGAGGCCAAGAAGGAAATTTACTTGGCTCCTGTTCAGTGGAAGCTGCTGCAAAATGCAAATGCCTCTGTCTGCGTTAAATTATATTTTGCAACAAAATATACAATGATTTGTCTCTTGCTTGTATATGTATGATTCCACTAATAATATGAAGTGAAGCAATAGGAACTATGTGAAAGTTTATGAATCGCTTGCTACAGCCAGTTAAAATTAATCCAAGGATTCTTATCTCCAACCCAGTTCTTAAACCTGAGTCTATGTAACTTTAGGACTTAAGACATTATCAGGTTAAGCATTCTGAGTTATTTTAGCAGCAAATCAGAAGGAAAAGTATGCGACAAAAGTGAATCCAACCCATCATGCTTCTGTGGCGTGCAGATAAGATTCCTGTTTAATTTTGGTTTAATTCATTGTATATTTATACAGTAAGAGCTGACCAGAGATCTCTAAATTCTGCTAATGTGCTCTGTTGAGCCAATGTGGGATGCTTTCTGCTGTAAGGAGCTAATTCACAGCCTCAACTTATGTATGTGTTATTTCTTCAAATAAATGCAAGCCTGACAAGTTTTATGTCCTCAGACATAATCCTGTCAGAAAGTAGAATTATTGTAACTGAAATCTGTACTGCAATTGAAATGAGAGTTATGTCACAGTAAGTACATCATGTGCTAGACATACTGTACTGTTATAGTACTGGGAGAGATGAAAACTCTTTCATGCAGCAGATGAAGGTAGAAAGTGATTTCAAATGCATCCTTTGAATTACTACATTAGTAGTTAAAATACAAGCAAAATCCTAACCAAGCTTTTGTAAGGATACAGGGTAATCAAACACCATTTATTTACCTATCAGTTTTCTGTTCAAAGCATGATGTTATCATATAAGTAGAAACACATTATATTTGGAAAGAGAGCAAGCAAAGCATTTTACAGCCTCCAAAATCACCTGGTTTTTCCTTCTGAGGTGTGTAGATACATACTGCAATCATTGTGCCTCAAGGCAATATTAACAATGGTTTGTTTTGCTTCCCAGTAGTTCTTGTTTCAATAGCTGAAGGGTCACCCATGAACTTTATGCTGACTCTCAGAATTTCAACTTTCATCTTAATCTCTCAGCTGTTGGCCTCTCCCCCACACTAGCTGCTTTTTCAGATTCTGGGGTTTATGCACAGTAGAACACCCTCTCTCTCTCTGTGGCTTTGAGGCTTGGTAGCCTGGTTTGTGCTGAGGCTGTGCCTCCCCAGCCCCTCAGAGAGGTTCCCAGAGTCTGAGAAAGAGGGATCTGATCAGCAACCATATCCCTGCCCAGCCAGTTGTTCCTGCAGCAGCTGTTATCCCTTAAACAGCGCCAGCTAATGAGCCATGAGGACTAGCTGGGACCCTGACAGACCTCAGGGATTTATGTCCTAATCTGAGTATGCTCATCTATAGCCAATTATCATGGAGATCAGAAAGTTTGGATTTTGGTCTGTGCTAGCAGTTTTTAACCACAGAACAACATTCTGCTTGCCAACTCTTGTATTAAGTATTCATTATTAATTTTCATGTACCAAAATCACATTCACTTTTAAGTCACTTATGAAGTATTTCTGTAATTTAAATTATATGAATATGATTTGATTTCCAGCATCACAGGAAATTGCATTGTATTTCTTTAATGTGTATTTCCTCTAACAAAGCCTTTTCCCTCTTTCCTCCTTCCTCCCTTCTTTCTTTGTTTTGTTTTCTTATTCTTTTAATTTGCCCCTCCCCCACCCTTTTTTTCTTCTTTTTCCTTTTTTTTTTTTAAGGTAATTTGTAATATTTCCACAGGATGAAAGAATATCTGCTGTTACAGAAAAAACTTGAGTCATGAAGTAAACATCAAATGATCTTTGTATTTCTGAATTTGTTTGTTACAACCCCCACAAATTACTGTGAAATACCATTTCTGTTTGAAAAAGAGTTTGCCTTGACAATAATTCAGTGAGGAACATTATTGTGAGTAAAAAAACTGTTGTTATGAGTATATTCTCAAGGAGCTCAAAGCCTCCTCTGTATTATGTCTTGAAGAAAAATCAGGCCAAAAGAAAGAACACTGATATTCAGCACTGTGCTGCTTTTGAGTTCATTTTGAGCACTTTGGCTTCTTAATTTAAAAAGTACATACGTGCAAAATTAATTTGAAAATCAGTGTTAATTTGGAACCAGTATTTTCATGACTTCAAGAACATCTCATTTTATAGCCATGAGTGGGTGATCAGACACTGGGGTGGATTAGGACAACATACTTTTAATTGGTTTGAAATCTTGAAGACACCATCTTATTTAAGTACTGCTGAAACAGAAGAACTGCTGGTTCACCAGTGGACATGATGTCCCACATATTTTGGGAGACAGGGGGAATGGTATACAGCACTATCCCCTCATGATGTTTCTGAATTTGTTCTGGAAAAGAATCTAATACGTAGACCGTTACCAGTAGACAGAAGTATGTGGTTTCAGGTCAGCTGATCAATGAGTAATGTTGAGGTTGCTAACAGCTTTCCCCATAAACAAAGACATGGACAACTTTAAAAAAAAGTATTTATAAGAGTTTTTAAGGTGTAAAGCTAATGTCCTGAAAGCAGGACACCACAAACTCAGTAAGCTCACATCTTTCCTTTAGATTGTCTATGCTACCAACAGTTGTTTACTTTCTGTATCCATTCTTTCTTTAATAATTTCTGTGTCACCAACAGCACCCTAAGTAGCTCAGGCAAGATAGGAGTCTCAGATCTTCAAGCAGACAGATACAAAGGTCACCTTCTCCCATGCAATCACCTTTTTCATGTTGGTTGTGATTTGATGTTTTACAGGTGGGTGCAGGAGAAGACAGTCACAGTCAAAGTGCTTCCAGGCTGGCTGTGGGAGCAGGATGCAAAGTAGCATTACTGTGTGTGCCACGAGTTTCTTCATCGTGGCTCAGAAAATGAATTCGTCATCTCTCATGGGTGTAAGCTATCCTTATCTGAGAGCCCATAAACATTTGTTTCTTTCAGAGAGTGGTGGGCAAATTTTCATGTTGCCATGTGCATGGGGATATCAGGATACTTTATCCTTCTGTGCAGGTGTTCCACTGCCTGCAAGGAAAACAACCTGCTCCCTGGTCCTCCTGACCATGAAAGCAGGTTTGGCTCCTGTCAGGAAACCCAACAGTTTCTGTGTCAGAGCAGCTGAAATATGCAAAAAGAACTAAGAAACTTGAGACTATCCTTACACCATACTTTGGCTTCATACCAGAGAAGCGCCAGTATAGGTAAAGAAATGAAGAAATACTATGAGTCACTTCTGGTTCTTTGGATTTAGAGAGACTTAGTAATGACCTTGTTATTTTGAAAAGTGTGACAGGGAAGGAATAGAAATAGTGAGGTGAAATGAGAACAAAGTAATGTACTACTTTAGTCTCTGCAGTGACTAATAATGAAGTATTTGCATGTAGAAGGAAATGGAAATCTCTGGACAAGAGCCTCCTGCTGTATAGTTGTCCCAGAAATTTTGGAAGTTCAGAAAAGATTTTGTCAGAGGCAATAAAGAAATGTCTGGAGGCTGTGTTCCATTTAGAGATTGTTCCCAGATGAAGAAATTTGTAAGGAAAAATGGGTGAGCTGCCAAACTCATAATGAATGTTTGGGTTAGGGCCATAGGCCTGTGTGTTTGGGGAAAGATTCACAGCAAGGATGGGGCCAGAAAGTACAGGGGCAGGTCTTGGATCCACGGCCTGTCCCAGAGCTGGGAAGAGGTGGCATCACCTGTAGGACTAAGTGCAGCATGTATGTGTGCTAGGGAAGGGGTATTGAGTAGTTTCTAATGTTTACTTCAGGAACTAGGTATGATTATATCTGAATTAAAAGGAAAAAAAGCCAAAAGGAGTGGAAGCTAACTTGCTCAAAAATGTCTCTCTAGAGACAAGGAGTGCTTGGAATAACTGCTCTTCTTCATTTATTCTTTGCAACAATCATAATCACAAAATGTGTTTCCCAAAACATTTTGCACTTGGTATGTTTATGAATTAATTGGAAATTTGGCTATTTTTTACCTGTATAATTTTATGACGAGAAGATTAAACCTTCTTAATGACCTAGGAGATCTTTTGGAATTATCTGAGAACATGTCAAACACAATCTTTCTGTCTGGATATTTAGCTAGGGAAAACCAGAATTATGGACTTCAGTAAAAAAATATTTGACACCCAGGAAATTCATACATCTTTTAACAAATTTTGTAGGAAATATGGAGAGATTTATAAGGAAAGAAGTTGTAAAAAGTAGATGGGCAGGGAAAATTAAATACTGAAATGGTAAAGAAAGAAGACACATTTAGGAAGAAGTTGTAAAATATGCTAACAGGGAGAATAGTTTTCTCCCTCTTTTATTTACTTTTGAGTAAAGACTTGTTCTGTTACTCAAAGATAAAATCTAAAAATAAACCTGATGTTACTGCTGGCAGTGTCATAAGACATGTAATTGTTGTATATTCATTACTGGGGAGTGAGCTAAGAAACACAAAATCTTGAAATTACCATTAAAGACTACTCAGGCAATAATTATTCTATGATCTCATATTTTCTTAACTATTTTTGTTTGAATTGTCATACTCTATAACATCTTCATGGAGCTAATATTTACTTGTTATAAATTACTTTTTCAATGTGTAAACTTTGTTGTAGTATTTGCCAAACTGAGCTGACCTCCTTTTGCTTTGCATGCAACAATAGCCTTCTTTAATATTTATCCATTCTCCTCCATTAGAATCAAGACCTACATAACCAAATAAGTAATATCTAGATTGAGAAAAAGAAAAAAGTATTAAGGAGTCATAAAGATGTAGGACAAAATCAGTAAATGACTAACTCATTTTTAAACAAGCAGTTTTTTCAAGACAACAAACTTGCAAACACTTTTCAAAAATGACTATCTAAAACTTGTGTCTTTGAATGTGTTCTGTTTGAATATCCACAGATGGAAATGTTTGAGGAAATGAAACAGTGCTGGGCACATTCTTGAGCATTGGAACTTCACCATTATTGTTGCTGTTAGATGGCTGGAGCTGTCTCTGGCCCACAGGAACTAGCAATCACCATGCGTGGTTCAGAAGGTACAGAGAATAATCCCTGCAGAGATTATTTCCAGGAGGCCTCTTGCATACAGCCACTCTGTTTGAGCAGGACAGTAGGTTTAACACTGTGGATGGAGCCAGTTGGCCTCTGAGCTTAGCTGGTGCCTTAGACTGCTCCCTGGCACAGAGACCAGTGGTACAACGTGGCCTGCTTCTGTGCTGGGGAATACTCTGAGCTCCCAGACCAGTTCTATCCACAGAGGATGGATCCCTGGCTCATGCTGCTTCCTATATCATGCCTGAGGACTGCTTGAGAAAATGTGAACTGTCCTCAGACAACAGGATCAGGAGCTGTTCTAATCATTTAGCAGTCTAGAGGAGTCAATTCGAATGCCCAAGAAAGCTCCCTGGTGCTAATTTAGTTGTATTAAGGGAATGTAACATTAGTGAAAAATGAGAGGATAGAAACATGCTCTCAGACACAGACCCTGGGTGAGTGAGCAAAATCAAAGCACTGTGAGCTTTATAAAAGCCAAAACCGGCTGAGCATAATTTGCCTTGAGAAAGGAATAGAAGGAAACCTGCAGTCATCAGATAAAATGATTTAACTAAATTTTCAGCTTTAGAGGAAATTAAGATGCTCAGTATTATTTTAAGCTTTGTTTTATGTATCTCTCAGTAATTGGATCCTAGCTGGATTCTTCCCAGTAGAACTGAAATTTCCTTGCATTGTTAGTTTTCCAAACTAACTGGCATCACTGTAGCTGTCTTTTACGAAGTGGATATTGAGTAGAGAAGGAGAACATATTTACTACTGACTTGATCTTTGCTTCTGTCTTTGTCTTCCCTCTCCTGGCTTCCCCTTTGGATAATACAACCCACACTGAGGGTTTTTTAACTTTTGTGTTGGCAATAAAAGACCTCTGCTGACTTAGAAGTAGGTTTATGGATGAGTAACTCTTTTCAGAGAGTAAATTTTCATAAGAGTGAAAGGGAATTACTTTTGGTTATGAAGATGTTTGCCAAAGTTGTGAGAAAGTTCACTGTTGAAAATGAGAGCTGGTCAGAGGAAGAGATTATAGTTTACAGGACAAACAGAGAAGCATGTAACTGCTAAAAAGCTATCACTGAAAATTTATCTGTGGGGATGAGTGTTTAGATCTGTCAGTCATTACTACTGATTGCCACTCCTCAAAATACCACCAAGCTGGATTTTTTTTTATCTATAGAAGAGTTACATATTATTTTTCATTGAGCTCAAGTTAAAACAACTTCAATAATTACAGAGTTTTAAAAAAAATTCATACCAAATCAGAAGACAAAGATTTTAAATACATCTTTATTTGGAAATGTTTGCTATTTCTATAGCTAGAACTTTGCTGGTCAAAGTAGTTTTAAAAAACACTGTGTTTCATTCAGCTTAATAGATTTTTCCAAAGTAATTCAGCACAGTGTGATGTGTTTCTGTCCATCAAGGCTCTTCGGGCTTTTTCCCACCAAGATTCATTTCAGACTTCAGAATAGACAAATGAGTCTCTTCAGACTGGCATCCAAATCTTTATATTCCAATTAAAAGGATTCAACACCATGGCTGTAGTTCTGATTTGTTTGTACAGAGTCACAGAATGGACAAGGTTGGAAGGGAGCACAGTGGGTCATCTGGTCCAGCCTCCCTGCTCAAGCAGGGCCATCCCACAGCACATGGCACAGGATTGTGTCCAGATGGTTCTTGAATATCTCCAGTGAGGGAGACTTCACCACCTCTCTGGGCAGCCTGTTCAAGTGTACCCACACAAATAAAGAAGTTTTTCCTCATGGCCAGGTGGAACTTTCTGTGCATCAGTTTTTGCCCCTTGCCTCTTGTCCTATTACTTGGCACCACGTGAAGAGCCTGGTCCATCCTCTTGACACCGTCCCTTCAGAGACTGATAGACATTGATGAAGTCCCTTCTGTGTTGTCTCTTCTCAAGGCTGAACAGGCGCAACTCTCTCAGCCTTTCCTCATAAGAGAGATACTGCAGGCCCCTCATGATATTTGTAGCCCTCCTCTGGACCCACTCCAGCAGCTCCACGTCTCTCTTGTCCTTAGGAGCCCAGAACTGGACACAGCACTCCAGATGGCACCTCACTAGGGCTGAGTAGAGAGGCAGGGTCATTTCCCTGGACCTTCTGGCAATGCTCTTCCTCGTGCACCCCAGGATACCTTTGGCCTTATTGGCCACAAGAACACAGTGCCAGCTCATGGACATTTCATTGTCCTCCAGGACCCTCAGGTCCTTCTCAGCAGAGCTGCTTCCAGCAGGTCACCTCCAGCCTGTACTGGTGCAGGTTGTTCCTCCCCAGGTGCAGGACCCTGCATTCACCTCTGTTGAATTTCAGATGGTTCTTCTCTGCCCATCTCTCCAGCCTGTCGAGGTCATTCTGAAGGGCTGCTCAGTGCTCTGGGCTATCGGCCGCTCCTCCCAGCTTTGTGTGTTGGGGCACTTGCTGAGGAGGCCTCTGCCCCTTCACCCAAGTTATTGGTGAAAAGCTAAACAATACTGGGCCCAGTATTGAACCTTGGGGGACACCACCAGTGACAGACCTCTAACTAGACCTTGTGCAAACCTCTGGGATCTGCTGTTCAGCCAGTTCTCAAACCATCACTCTGTCCACTCACCCAGTCCACACTTCCTGAGTTTGCCTGTGAGGATGTTATGAGAGTGTCAAAAGCCTTGCTGAACTCTAGGTAGACAATATCCACTGCTCTCCTCTCATCTGTGCAGGCAGTCGTTTCATCATAGAAAGCAATCAGGCTGTCAAGCATGATTTACATTTAGTGAATCAATGCTGAAATGTTTTAAGGGAAATAAAATAGCATCAATTTTCCCCTTCTCTCTTACCTGTCCTTCCCCTCATAAACACACACATATTCTTAACCTTTTTTTCTGTAATTATCCTTCTTTCCTCT
Organism: Haemorhous mexicanus; assembly: GCF_027477595.1. Classification (NCBI taxonomy): domain Eukaryota; kingdom Metazoa; phylum Chordata; class Aves; order Passeriformes; family Fringillidae; genus Haemorhous; species Haemorhous mexicanus. Next base: position 135,965,124 of record NC_082341.1, read on the forward strand.
TGGTCTGCTCCTACAAATCATAACTTAGGATTATCTTCGTATTGCTGGAATCATTCATGTTATATTAGTAAAGATAATTTGTAATTTTTTATATATAAGGTAATTAAGATAATAAGGTGGAAAATAGTTATATCAGGATAACTGTATCCCATTAGAACTGGAATTTTGTTTCTGCTCAGTTTGGCTTATATTCAGCCTGCTCTGATTTTGAAAGAATAAGCAACTCGAGCATATTCCTACGCTTATGAATAAAGCTGTACTGTAGACTGCACATGAATAAATCCAGGCAGTCATTTTTATTGTCATTAAAGAGCATTTTTATTCTATGCCAAAAAATGTTCTTGGTAATCTATGAAAGACGCTTCTGAGTTAACGAGTGAAAACAGGCATCTTTCTCACCCCCTTCCTTGGCAGAAGTGCATGATGAGTGTTCGTCAGCAGTCACAAGTGAATCTGGTTAAAGGACAGTCTACATTTTTCCAATTGAGTCCTTGATTGGCCCACTTGTACCACTGCAGTATGACATGACCTTTGATTATACAGTCAGACACTACTTTTCCACCAAACATTCACTAGTGCCTCATTCACTGTACAAGATGGATGACAGTGCGCTGGGAATTGAATTGGGTTTGGCAATACAGGAAACTACTGATTAGGGGTGTCTCATCTTAGTAAAATGAGGGTGCCACTGCAATCTGATGAGCATTCTTCCCATCTTTGATCTTTCGAGCTGGGTATACAAACACAACTAACAACCTCACAGTTTATTCATAGCCACGGGAATTTAAGAAGATGAGCAGACACAATGATTGAAGCCATAGGTATATCTGACCCTGTGTTCTGTCTCTGACAGAGGTCAAAAGTAGATACAGGTGGAATAATTTAAGGACAAGAAAGTGCCACCTGCAGTTATTCCCTGAACTGCAATGCTTTTATAATGCAGGGATTTCCTAATTTGGAGGAGTCTTTAGTATACACATTGTATCACTCTGTTGATTTCTTTTCATCAGCATCCCATCAAAGTCCTTTTTCCATATGCTGTCTTTTTCTGTGGCAAGTTTGATGTCTCAACTCACAGGCTTGCCTCAAGCCTGTCATGTGCTGGCTTCCTGTCAATGGTCAGTCTCTATCCATTCTCATCATGCGACTCATGCATGTGTCTACTATTTCTCATATTCTTTCAGAAAAGTATACTGAACAGAAGCCAGAGGACATACCCAGAGTCCCAGAAAGCTCTTAGGATGCTTAGAAGACAGCCAGCCTTCACTTCTGCTGCTATCCCTAATAGCCTGGCCTGCCCATCTGTGCCATAGTCAGATATAGATATACTCTGTCTATAATATTTCTGCTTCAGTGACACTTGGAAAAAAAGGTTTCTATGATAGCTGACATACATTTCAGGGAGTGTTCAGTGTGAGTGTTTTTTTGGCTGAGTGGAGTGCCACTGCAGACAACAGGATTTTCTCTCTGACGCAACCATATAATTTCTCTGTGATGCTGAGCTAGTCCAATACATGAAACTTTCTCCAGATGGGTATTAATTACATGCTTGAAATAATGACATTTGATTTGCAGAACTGCTGAGCATTCACAGCTGCAGTTGACATCATTGAGCACAGTACTTTGTACATGCAAAGTGCTGCTTAGTGCCAACTTCCTTGAAAAATCAGTCCCTTCTCTTATCAGTCAGTGCAATTAACAGATGCTTTTGACCTATATTTCTTTGTGTTCTGTTTTCTCTGTTTTTAATGAAACACTTATATCCTCCTGACTTGTCACAGTATTAGATTTCTAAATTCTCAGGCCCTGCCACACAAAGCATCACAGTGCAGCCCACTTAATAGTTAACTGTCATTCAGAGAGGATTTCCACCCTTGCATGGGGAATGAGGTCAAAATCTCAACCATAACACAACAGGGTAATGCACAAGTACCTGAAGAGTGACATTTGACAAGGGCATGTAGTGGTAGGACAGGAAGGAATGAACTAATAATAAACTAAAAGAGGCCAGGTTTAGATTAGGTATAGGGAAGAAATTCTTTACTTGAACAGATTGCTCAGAGAAGTTGTGAATGTCCCATCCTTGGCAGTGTTTAAGGCCAGGTTGGATGGGGCTTTGAGAAACTCAGTCTAATGGAAGATGTCCCTGCTTACAGCAATGGGGGGTTGAACTACATGGTCTTTAATGTCCTTTCCAATCTAAGCTCTGTGATTCTATCTCACCATTTCACTGCCATTAACCATTTTGGGCCCTTACCTCACACACACACACACACACACACACACACAGAGACACACACACACACATATACACAAATACATATAATGATCAAGTATCAGGCAGTTTTTGTAATATACTGGAGAACAAATTTATATTGCCCAAGTATTCTTAATTGTGGTATGTCCAGTTTTTCCTGAATTTTCACAGCACTTGTCAGAGTGTTTGTTTAGACAGTAAACCAGAACCCATTTGCCTTTTGAGATTGTTAAGTATTGTTTTTGCATTTTCCTTTCAGAAAACTCTTGCAACAACAAACGTCTGGACCTTGTTTTCATCATTGACAGCTCTCGCAGTGTGAGTCATTATGACTTTGAAAAAGTGAAGGAGTTCATTTTGACCATCTTGCAGTTTCTGGACATCAGCCCTGATGCCACGCACGTGGGTCTGATTCAGTACGGCAGCACCGTCAAACAGGAGTTTTCACTGAAGACCTTCAGGCGGAAGCAGGACATCGAAAGAGCGGTGAAGAGGATGATGCACCTGTCCACTGGCACCATGACTGGACTGGCTCTGCAGTACGCAGTGAACATTGCGTTTTCAGAGACAGAGGGGGCTCGACCTCTGAGGCAGAATGTGCCCCGAATTATCATGATAGTGACAGATGGGAGACCTCAAGATCCCGTGGCAGAGATTGCTGCTAAAGCACGTAACTCAGGAATCCTAATTTTTGCTATTGGAGTGGGAAGAGTGGATATGAACACTCTGAAATCCATTGGGAGTGAACCACATGAAGAACATGTGTTTCTGGTTGCTAATTTCAGTCAGATTGAAACATTGACCTCTGCCTTCCAGACTAAACTTTGTGGTAAGATTTTTATCTATAGATTTGAATATATAGATGAAAGTGAAACAGAAAAAAATAGGCATTATAATTAAACTTTTTTTTTTACATGAAACCTTATATGTTAGAACACATGTATTGAAAGGAGATTAGTCAAACAGCATCCAGAACAGCAGTCACACATGTGGGGAAAACTCATGCTACTGTTAAGAGCCATAAAATGGGATTTAATTGCTCATGGTCTTAGGCAGTTAGGTAAACACACATATTATGATTTTCCTATTTATTGCATAATAGCAATAAATTTATGATCTCTGCTATTTGAATATTAGATAAGTTTTTTCATCACTTCATTTTAAGAGTGGTCTCCCTTAGTAGTGAAACTTTAAACTGCTGAATTGTCTTTCAGTTATTTCAATAGTCTTGAGACTCCATGAATTCCTCTTCCAAAGCTTACATACGAATTCTATGCAAAGAATCATTTTTGTTTATGTCTTGTGACTGGAAGTAAACACAGACTTAGCAGGTTGTGTATTCCATCTATTTTAAATACAGGAAGTTAGGAAAAGCCGTTACAGTGACATTATTCATTCATACAAGAAGGTAAATATTTTAATAGGCATTAACTTACAATAGAGATATCGTGTCCATCTCTAATTCTCTGATAAGGAATTAGCTTTTGCAAATATCATAGCATTTGTAATTAATTTTATTTTAATCTGTGTGCTTAGTAGACTTTTTTATTTATTCCTGTGATAAATGTGAAAATATTTCCTACAACTTTGGCATTAAGCTGATGTCTTTTCATTAGAATCCAGAAAAAGAATGCATGGTAAGATTAAATGGTCACTCATGTCTAGGGATGCTTTTGCCAGAAAAGAACTGCAGCTTATTGTAAGGATAGTCTGGAGGATTTTCCTTACTTGGTCTTTTCCAAAATTGTTTCAAAGAGCAGCTGAACTGTCTCAGCACAAAACACCAACACAGACATTCATCAGATAATAGATTTTTTTCCCATTTCTTCCTTGCTGTATTATTATCTGGCATAGTGGGATATATTTAAAAGCCAAGAAAGAGTAAACTAATCATGGATTCAGAGTTTAAATGGAATGTACAGCAAATGCTGATTTTTTAGATTGCGTTTTAGAAACAAATCCCATACAAATACCATTTACTTGGTTGGGATTTTTTTCTGACTGGGCAATACATTTATTAGAGTTTTTAGCTCACTTTTAATCAAAATTATGTATTCCTCAGTAAAGCCACCCCCCCACTGCTGATGGAGGACTGTGGAGGTGACAAGGATAGCAGTTGCCTCCTGCTCCCAGGGAATGCCTCCACAGGATTTGCTGTGCTGAGAATTCAAAGTGAGATCCTAAGACGTTTAAAAACTCAGACCCAGCTTCAACAGAGAGTATAAGCTGTTAGATTCATATGGATTTCAACATAAATTTGAGATAGGATCCATAACATTTTATTTGCTCTTGATTGTGAAGCAGCATTCAGCTTGATGAATTTCTAGACAGTAATCATAGCCTCTGCTTCCTAGAGCGCTTGTATTCCTCCAGGAAATGTGGTTAGTTTAAATCCTCCCAAGTGTGGACCCAGAGGCAGTATCATTGTAGCTGAGTGGAACATCTGGACACCTTGTTTCTTTGCTAAAGCAACTGAAGGTACCCCTCTGGTCAAGTCTTGGGAATGCTATCTGCTGGGCTTTGTGCTGTGGGAAAAGACCTTGTCGCCTGAGCTGTCCTTGTGTCTGAATCACCCTTGTGTCTGTGGGAATGTGTCTTCATGATTCCTGTGATGACAAGAGAAAACCACGGCCAAATGGTGAAGCTCTGTGGGGAAAACAAAAAATAAGCCAAATTAACCATTACTTACTACTGGATGGGGGAGACTACTAAGTACCCAGGACCTATATTCTCAGAAGAATCCCTGTGAACTGGATGTGCTCTATTCTGTTAAGTCAGAGGTTCCCTACAGTTGCCTAGCTGTTAAAGGTTTGGGGATGTCAGAAACACCAGATGAAGCCAGGACCCCTTTTTATTACTAGTCAGCAAGGTGAAACAGAAGCAAAAGAGTATCCTGAGGGATCAGAGGCATGAAGAATAAGACAAGACTTGAAAACTCAGAAAAATGTCAATAGAAATGGGAACAGAATCCAGGAAAGGAGATGGAGATTAGATGAAGTGTGAGAAATTCAGGACTTGGGATGGAGCAATCAGGAGCAGATGAAATCTTTATTATATTCCTGTAAATAGTGGTGTCACCCCCATTTTACATTAGAGGAAAACCACCCACTAACTTTAAATATTTGACTCAGTGCAATCCCTGATGTGATTTTCAGGCATGTAACATTTTTGGATTAATTCAGCATGTTATTCACAGCTCTACAGCCATCACTTGCATCCTTGCAAATCCAGATTCAGGTGTCTCTATCTGAACAGTTACCGTGTGAAGGCTGATGTTTCCTTGAAGATACTGATATTATTGTCTTGCCCAAAATCAAGTAAGGACCCTGTGATATAGAGATAAGAGCTAATTCACAGCAAGGCTCATGTTCAGATTCCTTAACTATGAGATCACCCTTTCTATTACCTTCCTGTGATCACCAAACACCTCCTGCAACAGATGAGGTTGCAGAAATCATTCAGAGAGCAGACTCCACCACAGAAATCAGACTAATTACCAGAGTATCTCTGCTTTGAAATGGGAGCAACAGAAACACTTCAGAACATGTACACTGTTCCTGTGTGGTAGATGGGAAGATTGGTAACAGACAGCAACAATGTACTCTCAGAAGGAACCTGAGTTATTGGACTCCTGTCATTTGCATGCTTTTATTTTCAGAATGACAGAAGATAACAAGACAAGAAGTCAAAGTAGATCTGTGTTCACATAAATAAAAGTACTTGAGAAGATTTATTATGGGAGAAATTTATGAGATCCAAGAAGCTGATTAAGAAATAAGGGAGCTGTGTTGGTTTGTGGGTTAGCAATAAATACCTAACTCCAATAATCATGCCAAAGAGCAGATACATAGTATATATATTAAAATTACATGTGGGGTTTTTTCCACAAGTACCACACCTACCAGGTTAAGGTACTTTGCAGGCTTCTGTTGTGGCTTTTAGAAGATGACTGTCAATATCCATTCCATAAATTTTACTAGAGTTTTGTTGACCTAGCACATTAAGGAACACATCAATCCCTAATTGCTGTTGAGCAAAATAGATAATTTTGCACACAAAGTTCTCTGAGAGGTAATTCACCTATATGTTATAGAGATTACATACAAGCAATGCTGCCCTGGAAAGAAAACATCAAGATTTCTTAATCCCCAAATACTGCTCTGGAGAAAAATAGTTCAACAATGAATTTGACTGAATGGGCCTTCATTCTTTTTCTCTTTCATTGTCTGTCTGCTGCATTTTAATACTTGCTATTAGAGACATAAAATACAAACAGAACAAAAATAGACTCAGAAAGACTTACAATCTGGAGGGTAGCTCAATTCAGTTCCTGCATAATGAATCTTGGAGTTATATATCCTCAGTGTCATCATGTATTATTTGCACATTCCTCAACATTAGTAACTAAGCAAGCAAAACAGTATCTTCATTAAGTTGTTTTTTAATAATTCTTTATTATTGGGTGCTGTGTGGTGATTTTCTTCTTGCAAGAAATTGAATGTCCTCTAAATCATCTTTCACTTAAATTTCACTTATTTTCTAAAGTTGATTATAATAAGTTTGTTTCATTGTCTTCATAGGGCCACTAAATGATTAGTTTTTTCAGATACTCCTTTGTGTATTTTTATTTTCTTAAGATCCCATTTTTGTCTTTACTAGCAACATTTAATTTGAAATTTCTGAGTTACTTCACTAAAATCTTCTACACCAGTTTTTTTTCAGTTGTGACCACAAGTAATAAGGAATAGCAGCTAATAATGTTTTCCTTTTTTGTTTCAGTGCCTCATATGTGCAGTATAGTTGAGCATCACTGTGATCACTTCTGCATAAACACCCCTGGCTCCTACTTGTGCAAATGTAAACAAGGATACATTCTGAATGCTGACCAGAAGACTTGCAGCAGTATGTTATCTTTCTTTCTCTTTCATACTCCCAAAAAGTATTTGACATCACTTACCCTTTCTGTTGGGCTCATAAAGAACTGAGGTCAGTACATAATTAATGAAAATCATCAGAAAGTGTCTAGAAAAGTGAAGTTGTAATTATTTTTCTTGCTTTAAGTGAAGTTCTTAAAAATCTCTCTAAAATACATCCAGTTTATACACAACTCTGCAGAAGTACACTGTAACTATATGAAATTACATTTGAATTTTATTGATATTTTAAGTTCAGCAATTAAAAACAACAAAATCTATAACTTTGTCATCTCAAATGAAGTGAATTTAGATACCTTACTAACTTTTCCAGCTAGCAACAGTAGTAAAAGGTACAGAATGGTGCAATAAACCTCATACTAGAAAACTGTGAAATAACCTGACATTCTGAAAAGCTCTTTCTGACTGCTGGTGGAAATAAAAAGGTTTGCAACCTTTCAAAGAATGTTTTCAGAAGTCTTGCTTATGTTCTCATTCCTCTCTTTAAAAGTGTTGACTTTTTTCAGTTTTGAATAATTGGCTGTATAGTATATAATAACAAACTTTATTTCACTATAATTTTGATTTTTGTCATCATTATTTTGTTTGTTCATTTAAACTTATTTCCTAGTAATTAGCAGCAATTTACATTGGAGGGATATGCCTAATTTATTTCTGTATCCACCTTATTTTAAAGAAATTACGTAATGCTTTCATTACTTACAGAAAATGTATGTGCTAAAAATTCAAGTTTTTATTACACAGCAGTGTACAGATTCAGATGAAAGTGCATGGATTCAAATTAAAGCTGCTAAACTGATTTTAACCAGAAGAAAAATTTTGGAAAACATCTTTTCAAGAAACTGTGGGAGAGAGTCATCATGAGAGCATAGGATGTACCTCTTACAATTGATAATTTAGAACCAAAGTGAAGACTGCAGGCTGAAATCCTATCATTGTGTTTGATGTTCTGTATCTCAGGAGAGTGCCATAAAACTACCAGGTATCTTGAGATTAGTGGATTCTTAGGCTCTCTTGTTTAGAGCTGTTTTATATCAAATACTAAGCACCAATGAAACAGTGAAGGTATGTCAATAAATTTTAAAAAAATTTAATTAAAAGTATGAAAAATTCTTTCTTTATTGTCTCTTCTTCTTTTTACTCTCTTACATTTCTGTAGTTTTTCTCAGCCAGCAGTTCAACATTTGGGCACTGCACTGCTTCAAATACAGGTTAATTTCCAAGAGTTTTGGAATTGTATGTAATTTTCGTGTTGTTGACCCATGCACAGTAGCCCTCAACATGCTCCCTCTCTACCATTTTTCAAAGCCCTTTGTTGCATTGCTTTACCTTCTTTTTTAGCTATGATATCTATTTGTTTCCCCCACTTACCTCTCACATGATTTCTTTGATTGACCTGCTTTGATCATCAATCAGATGATACCAGATTGCAGCTTGATCAATATGAAAGGGAAATTAGTCCTTCAATGTGTTTGTAGGCTTTGGTTTTTTTACATCACCAAATTATAAATTAATTTTAGGAATTAGCACTGGAAATCTGAGAGTCATCAAATTGGCCTTAAATGTGCTAGGATGGTGCAAGTCATTGGTGAAGGAGAGATGTTGCACTATCAGACTAGAGGAGGTCAAACAATTACATCTAAATCCCCCACAGAGATGTAACAGAATTCATGAGGATGGGGAGCCAAGCCTGAACAAAGGGGACACCTTAATTCTGGAGGTAGGAGAACCACAGTGAAAGAAAAACGCACAGTGTGGGAGTATTTTAGTTACCTTCACTAGCTGTTAATTGCCCACAAGTGCACAGAGACAATGGATTCCTCACTTGACATCTAAGTAAAATAAGTCTTCATCATGTTTATGTTAAGTACAGTACATGATCAACATAAACCAGATGTATTTATCTAAGGTTTGGTTGTATTGGCACCTCTTCAATGAACCAATAGTTTCTTTACATACAAAATTTAACACTTTCTGAATTAAACAGTGCAGAAAAAATGAATGCTATGTAGCTAATGCTATACTCACTTTTCATTCTTTTGTTAGACTCTGTTTTCATTCTTCTATTCTCTTTTTTTTTTTAATGTTGTGAGACATTTTAATGTTGCTGCTATCAGCACTCAGTTCTTTAAAGCCCTTAACCAAATGGCTTCAATCAGCAATGAACTGGCAACTTCACTTCATGCTGGGAAATATTTTTTTTTAACTAAAAACATTCTTACATTTTTTTAATTTTTATGGTTTTGCATCCATGAAAGGATGATCCTTTCATGTACTGTGGCCTAACTTTTCTGGAGGAGAGTGTTTGTGTCAGATAATGTGTATTCTTTACTTATTACACTGTATTTGTTTGTTTAACTAATCTCTCCCATTCTTCTCTAGAGATGCTCAAATCTTACATTAATAGACAAAATGATACAAAAGAGGAACGTAGCTGAAACAAGCTGGAAAATTATCTATTTGTGGGTGTTTACACTGGAACAAAAGAGTTAAGCGACTGTTTATGCTGTTCATCATGCCGCTTGATATGAAGCAGACAGCCATAAAAGAAAATTTGTTTTTGCTTGGCTGATTTCCTCAAACATGTTCCAAAAGCCTATTTTGTAGCTGTAAATGACCATTATGTGTTGAGCAGTCTCTGAGCAGCACAAAGTACTCTGCTTTCCAGGGCTTTCGCTGGGGAAACTTGGGGTTCTCATAAAGCTTTAGTCTGTTGAAAAGAAAGCCCAGTGTGCTTTATTTGGCTAGGTGCTGAACTGACCTCATTTGTCATGGTCGTTTTTTTGAGAGCTTTTGCATGGGAGGGGTAACTTGCTATGGTATTTTGTGTAAAAATGAAAAATTCTAAAACTCAGAAATTAAATATGCCCAAGTTTTTTGCTGTTGTGTTTTCCTTTTCTTTCCCTTTCCAACCTCATCATCATTTATCTGGTTATGCAAAATAAAACCCCAAAAACATTGGCATGATCTGTGTTAAAATGAGCTCATCTCTAAAGAGCTGTCCATAGCTTCCTGAAATTTATTTTGATCTATGGTCTACCTGTGCATTGTAGAAGGCTAAAGAATGTCATACTCATGCAATTATGTGTTGTAGCTCAGGACCTTTGTGCTGTGGAGAAACATGCGTGTGAGCAGATTTGTGTGAACACACCTGGGTCCTACGTCTGTCAGTGTTATGAAGGGTATGAGCTTGATGCAAATGGAAAGAGTTGTGTTGGTGAGTATGAATTCAGCAATTCACATTTATCTCTTGACAAAACCAAAGCAAAATTCAATATAAATGAGTATCCACTTTAGCTATAGACAATGATGTTCTTCTGTATGAGTGGTAGATGAGAAAGCACACATAATTGACATGTTTGTAGGTCTTTACTGATAATGAATGGTGTCTTGGGAAAATTGTTCCAACCAATTTCACACAGAAAGTAATTTTCTGTTTTGAAACAACACACCCAATGTTTTATTCAAGATCCAAATAGGTGGCCAGCAATGTACTGGCATGACATATGTGGCCATTAAAAAAACAAAGGCAGACAAACTCGGTAGCTCCTCTTCAGACAGAAGTTATGCACAGAAAAACTTGAAAGAGGACAATTTCTTGATGTTTTTTCACTTGATTTTATGTGAGGAGATGTGAGGAGAGATTTCAACCCCTTTTTGGAAAGGTGACTTTAACCGCAGTTTAGCCCCTTTAGAAACCAATCCACTACGTGCCTTTAATTTTCACTGCAGGCAATGCGGAAATAAATATCAGTTCCAAGAATTGCAGCTCAAAAGAGAGAGTGTGGAAATATAGTACAATAATTCTTTAGCACAAAATATACTTCCCTCTCTATTACTCTGTAAATATCTCAGTATTCTTCTCTGTTCATATGTGGTAAATACTTCTATTGCAATCTCTTTTACAAGCCTATGTACTTATTCTTGTAAACTTTTCATTCTGTGTTCCATTCTGAGAAAATACCGTCTTCTGTCTTCTGTTTCCACTGCAAAAAGCCCTAGTGAGATCTGGATAAAAAATTACATTATTTGTTATGTATTCTCTTCAGGCAAGCTCTTAGATGCATGCCTAATTTCAAACACAAATTGAAGTCCCATGGAAATGAATCCAAGTCAATCCTTGGCCTCAAATCTGCCACAGGCTGCCACAGTGCTTTTCTCCAACAGCCTACTCTTTCTTGTCATTTTAAGACAGCTCTAGCATGTCTTCCTCTTATTACCTTCAAAAAGCTATTGGCTTCCAGGATAACCCTGCTTTGAGATGCAAAATAGGTGACAATTTATGGAACTTTCTGCATGTAGCTTCACAGAAGACACACAAAAAAGGGTTTTAGTTTTTTTAGGTCTGGATAACATGAGGTTTTGAAGAATATTCACTCTGTGCTTACTCTTCAGAAATGTTTCCTTTACTTGTGGCTTCATGATTTCAGTATAGGAGTATTTGAAGGTCTCAATATAATTTGTCTCCAGCATAATTTCGCCACTCATATAACATTTTAAGAACCTGCTTTTTGAAACCAAATAGTTTTGAAAATGCAGATAATACTGGTTATTTAGGTAAGTTTTTATGTTCTGGCCCAGATTTCTATATCTAACATTCACCTAATAACTTTAGCTGACCCTCTTGACTTTTACTTGTATTAGAATAAAGGATATACGTCTCTGCTATTTATTTGACTATATCCTGAGACAGAAAATCTGTGACTTCTGGTAACTTCTTTCATCCCTGATTCTTTCCTACTATATATTCTAATCCAAAATATTCATGCTTAGTGTCATCAGCTGTTGTTACTATTTTCTATTAAGTTGAAGTTCCTTGACAGCCTAAGATATTCTTACCAGGAAAGTAGCTACCAGAGCTTTCATTCTGGTGAAATTCTTCGTATGTCAAGTCTAATATTATATTTTGTAATAAATGAGAAATCTATTTTTGTTATTTAAAACTTCAAAATATTTCTATGCCAGTTATTAAATTTCTTGCATTGGTGTTTGGGATTTTTGTCTGTTAATAATTTATCTGCAAAGTCTAGGGCAATTGCTGTTTGGAGGCATGATACATCTTTGATATTTTTTTTCCTACCTCCTCACTGACTCTCTTTGGCTTGAAGAGATACACATTTATTATGAGCACTATTGTTGACATTTAAAGATTTCATATTCTCTCTTCAATTATTTTCAAAATACAGCATGCATGGGTTCACTGTCTTGTCTTTTATAGGAGTTTTTCTTCTCCACTTGATTTCTATTCATTTGTACCTTTTAGTAACAAAACATGAATACATGCTATTCATACCACTGCAATAATTAGCAGTATTAATTGGAATTTTAAAGCACATTATTAACATTACTATTTTTTATTTTTCTTTTTCAGTTGCATATTTGGCACTTTTAAATTTCTTACTGATGTACAAGAATGATTCAATGTTTATTAATTATATTTGGTTTATGCAGAACTTAGTTTCTCTACATTTCTTGAACAGGAAAAGATTGTCTGGGTAATTTAGGAATTTGATGCTAATTTGTCTGCAAATCCTATTGTCAGCCTCCAGAATTTGAGTTTTCAGGTTTGAACAATTTGAGATTTTTGAGGAATATGCTACAAGTAAGAATGTACAGCTTCTGCAGGTATGATCATCAATGAAAAATCATCCTTGCTGGAAAATTTTTTAAGGGAGACTATGTGTAGTGCTGAATCAGTAGTGATAACTCTCAGTTTTCATTACTCCTAAGCTAGTTAACCCTTCCTTTCTGTGAAGTATTTATTATCAAATGAGCAGGATCTGAAGAAAGATCTTGATGTACACATACTAGAGATCACTGAGAATAATAACAATTTTGCAAAAAGCAGTGGCTTCATTAAGGTTAGTCACTCCTCTCCTTCCAGAGAATGAAAAGAGAAATTTCAGTAGGAAATACACATTGTGATATTCTTGGAAAGAGTCAAAGGTTTCCATCTAAGATATCTAAGATTTATAAAGTTTTAACTCCAACAAAAGCAAATGAGAAAGTGACGAAACTTCATTTCACAAGCATGTTTATTAAATTTTTCTGATGGGCTAATTTAGGGATCAGTGGTGATATTAATTGCTTTGTTGACGTGTGCCAGCCAGTTACCTGAATGGCAAACATTACATGAAATCTCACAGCCAGAACTCACAAGTATCCATTCAAGCTGACCGCTGAGCAACCAGCCAATCCGAGAGTTTGCAATGCAGTTTATGAACGAATTTGTAGGCTAAACAATACTTGGAACTGTCTGCTCAGCAGTAAATCTGGATGGCAGGGCACTATCACTTTGCCTTTTTTGAACTCTTTTTCACATGGACAAAGTCCTATCAGCTGATGTTTGCTGGTAATGAGCTGCCCTTTCTCCATCATGCTGCTGGACACTCAGTCTCTCCACCTTGGTGTTGCTGGACATGCTGTCTTCTCTTTCCTGGCACTAGTGCTAGACTGTATCCATCTTGCTGCAGTTGCTGGGCTTGGATCCCCTTTTTCTGGCAGTGGTTTGGCTGCTGGCATCTCTCTGCAGTCCTGGCACTGCTGGATTTTTTTGGCTGCTTCTTAGGTTCTTATGAGTCTTCCCTGAGTGTGATTTGCTCTTCCCTCACATTCTTTTTCATCTTCCTTATGCCTTTACTTGGTTTACACCTTTTTCTCCTACTCTTCTCCTTAACTTCCTTCATTCTCCCAAGCCTGAATAACCTCTATAAACATCATAGGGCTAAACCAACCCCTTTTGAGAAAGGTGACCCTTGCAGTCCATGGTTCAGAGAGGGCAATGTAAGCATCCAGAGTGCAGAACTGGTTACTGGAAGTAAAAGATGGTTTTCATCACTTACTAATACTGAGTGAGAAAAACAAGGTGGAACAAATATGCAGAAATGACACCTGAATTAATAGTTTGCTCACTAAAAAGGACACTAATAAATCATCTAGAAAAAATTCTTATTGAAATAGACACGAGATAAAATTCAGAACAGTGAAATCTCAGGTTTTCACATTCTCGTGTTTATCTCATGACAGAGCATAAAATATGCTCTTCTCCCAGGAATGGGGCATGTGGGAATGGTTCAAAGCTGTGCCAGGGGAAGTTTAGACTGAACATTAAGAAGCATTTCTTTACCAGGAAGATGGTCAAACACTGGAACAAGCTTCCTACAGGAGGTGGATGCTCCAAGCCTGTCAGTGTGTGAGAGGCATTTGGATAAAGTCAACTCTGAGCTGGTCAAGCCGTTGAACTAAATGGTCATTGTGTGTCTCTTCCAACTGAATATTCTATTCTCACTGTTATAATCATTAGCTGGGCAGTTGTAGATATTGCAATAGAAATTAATTTTGTTAAGGTTTAAATGCAGAGGAGGAGATAACTTTACAAAGGCATCCATATATGCTATTTCCCAGGCATGGTGCTAAATTGATGTATTCTTTGGCCTACCTATTTCTTAATGTGCCTTTTAAACACTTGAAAATGTGCATGTTAGAATTAATTTAAATTGAAAGCTAATTGTATGACACATTATATCCTTGAAACGTATTCAGTAAATAGGTTTTAATATGAATCTATTCAGTCTGGAAACAGGAAGGTTCCTGCCAGAAAAATGTTATCACATGGTAGCCAGTAAGTAATTACACTTGATTCAACACAAATATTCTGAAGGGTTAAAAGAAGTTCTTTCAAAGTAGCTGAATAGGTTATCTGCTCTCCTGACTAGATGATCTTGACTAAATATAGTAGCACACCTGAGTGTGCATGATTTACATAGGTGGGGCAATTGAAGAAAAAAATTGATTGCATTAAAACAAATTACTGCCTCTTAAAGGAATTTGTGAGGCTCAGCAGTATAAGCAGTGAAAAAATTTACGCAGTTGGCAAAGAAGGACCTGTCTTGGTGTGTGAAGCTAAATACATTACTGTCTTCTGCAGAAAGAATCAGGTATACTTTCCTAATGTAGGCCTGGCAGCTCTTTGAGGGCAGAGCTCCAGCTTTGTGACTTATCTTTAATTTCTTCTAAGACTTTTGTTGTGAAGATGAAGCTTAACCTCCAAAGAAATTTAAAAATCCTTTAATTTCTTTAGCAACTTTGAATGGGCTTGACATAGTAAACTCTGAAGTATTACTTTATTATCCTTTGGCAATCTAACTTTTAAATATGGATTTGTGTAATAAATGACCAGACTTATGAATAGGTGACAGGACTGCCTGTGACTTTTTTTTTACCCTACAAAAGGCATTATATAAGCAGAATATCCATGGTGAATGTCAGCCTGAAATTCTCAGGCTTTGCAGTTGTAGCTGCTTTGTACAGAACAAATCTGGAGCACGTTTGAGGGAATGAATGTACTGTGACAGTCCTCAGTGTAGAAGATAATGCCAAGATTCTCCTATATACTCAGGCTACAGGAACAGCTCTTGAGAATTAATACAGCTGGGAGGGAACTAAGGAAAAGTAGAGCAATTCCAGGACTGGGACCTGAGAGACAGAAGACAGTGCTAAATCAAACAAACTTTTCTATGCCCTGGCCTACAGTGTGAACATCTGGACAGAGTTACTCACTGAGGCATGGTTTCCAGATCTGAGAAAACATGTTGAGAAAGCTCCTGACAATCTGAGAGCTGATAAATGTTCAAAGTTGAGAAATTATTCAGGACTCATTTAAAATCTGATTTACCAACTGTTGTTGTGAGTGCACTACTTTTTGCAGACAAGCTTTTCAGGACAGCAATTACATCAGCTTTTCCTTTTTTTATAGCTACTGTGTGTCTCTAGAACCATAATATCCATGCATAATAGTCCTTTTTTTTTTTTTGTTTTCCTAATTGCATGTTTGTCTTGTTCTTTTTCAGTTGTGGACTACTGCGCTTTGGATAACCATGGTTGCCAACACGAATGTGTTAACACCAAGGACTCCTATTACTGTAGATGCCGCCCAGGGTTCATTTTAAATCCAGACAAAAGAACTTGTGGAAGTAAGTTGTGATAAAGTTTAATTATGAACAGTTTATACTTCTATCTTCCAGCTGTCAGCAGTAATCCTCCCACTGGTCCTGGGAATGCTGACTAATGCCTCAGGTATAGAAATGCATCAGGTTGGTGTGCCCTGGAAACCAAAGGTTTTGAAATCAAAGCAAGTTGTTTTGAGGGGAGGGCCTAAGGGCAAAGGTCCTTCTTCTGAACAAGAAGCTTTTAACATGAAACCCAGCTCTTTTTCAACTGCAAAGAGCTGAAGCTTTGCCTTAGATTTCTCTTTGATTATTCTTTTTTTTTTTTTCAGTTAGAATATAATCTCCCTATCTGGGTAAACAAACAAGTCTGTGCTAGACAATTTATAATCAGTTTGCTTTGTAAGATGATCTGAAATAATGAGTAGTTTCCCAATCAGAAGAAACATTGCAGTTTTTCTCCAGAGTGAGTTCTCTGATGGTGTGGTAAAGCTCTGTCAGTATGAGTGTCTTCTACCAGGCTTCCATGTTTTCACCAGCTTATAACTTCATGGCTTTGCTTGTTTGTTGTTTATCAAATTTGATACCAGGCTAAAAAGATCAAAAATTACTGGTGTTAAGAATGGAGATGAAGTGGAGGGGATCTTACAGACCAGAAAATATTCATGCCAAGGCCTCCCATAATTGGGAAAACAAGCTAAAACCTCCACAGTGTTTAATGTCATAACTCCCTTTCAGGAAATGTCAAGGGGAAAACCTTAATGTATCTTCCTGGTTACCTTTCTTCATAAATGTGGGCTTTGATAAAGAAATATTACTATTGTGCCTGTAAGAAGGAAAGCTCCTTTAGTTTTAGATGATTGCTGCTACCAGTGATGAATTTAGCCCATTTCGTTGAGTGATATGTTCAAACATTATTTTTAAAAAAATGCATCAATATAGCACTGCATTTCTGTGTGAGGAGCATTTCAGTCCTTCTGGTGAGAAATTTGGTTAGCCTATGGGTTGTATTTCTGTTGTGTATTATGGTTGATATCTATTCCATTTGAATTTAACATTTAGGATGAAAACATGTAATCCAGTCTGTACATGTGTTCTTACCATGTGTATGTCTCTTTCCCTTGAAAGGGACATACACTTCTCAAAGGTGATTGCTCCCAGTTCTGGCACAAATTTATGGAAGTTCTTGTATTTTCCTTGAATATACAGGGGGTCTTGATGACTTGCCAGACTAGACACATAATTTTTAGACGGTCAGAGTCAGGGGAGATGAAATTTATGCTTCCCAGGGGCCAGAGTATTTGTAGTGGTTAACATCATTTGTAGATTGTATTAACATTCCCATTTGACAAGTATCTGTCAGCTACGAGCTGGCTAATCATACTTCCACATCCATACCTATTTGAAATCTTATTTTAGTGTGCTTTCCACTGCCCTAGCACAAGCTTTTGTTAATTTCCTTGATTTAAGAATTTGGATTTTGAGCAGTGTTTTCTCCTCCAGTTTGAACCAAAGAAAGTCCTTAAAACTGCATAAACATTTCATATGCCTTGACTGATTTTTTAGTTTATGGCGTAACTGTATGCATATTTAAATTGATGATTCACAGAATGTTGACATCTGAGGGAATATTCTGGGAAAGGAGTACTTCAGGCCTGACCTGTCTCTATCCTCGAACTGTTGCTTGAGACAGTATATTAGGTACAAATAAGACTTACTCAGCCACTATTCCTTACACTTGATATCCTCTGAGCCTTGTGGATAAATTAAAGCATGAATGAAAGAACTGTGTACCTCTTAATGCTGCAAAAGTCAAGACAGCATGAGAGCTCTTCAGAGCAAAAGTGTCCCCTAGTTCCCATATGTTATGAATCACACTGAGTTTGAGTCTGCATAAACAATGTCAACAAACTACAGAGCGCTAGATTTAAAATGTTTGTGGCTTTAAAAATTTAACATAAATTTCTACACATTTGGCTTATTACTGAGTCTCGGGGAGCTTGGCCAACTAGTCAAGAGTCACACATGCCATGCCAGTTCTCTGCGTCAGCAAGCAGGCCTCAGGCACCCACTCCTGAGATCTCATGATTGTCTCCCAATCCTGACTTCCTTTCAAAAGTAGAAAGTAAGCCTTTATGCTCATGGCTACAAAGAAATGCATGGACATATAAGTGTTGTCAGTATGGTCATGCATATCTAACAAATGTTTTCTCTGGGAACTATTCCAAAGTTCTTAGAATGAAACACAAGGAGCAGTGCTCATGAAGCCAGCCTTGCCAACACCATCAGAGTGCTCTATGGCTGGAAGAGCACAGCAAGTTTGGTTTATCAGTGAGGCAGGGGGAGGACATTCAAGCCACTATTAAGGAGACTTCTGCTACTCTTGCTGCTCCCCTCAAGAGGACAGATGGCAGCCTCTGCTTGTACTGGGTGCTGCTGAGCCTCAACTGTTCTTTACAAAAGGCCTGTTTAAGTTCTGAGTTCACATAATTTGTAGCTGGGCAAGGGTCTGTTAATATCCTTAACCTGGGCTGTGTTAATAAACACACTGTGTGTTTTTAGTGTCTCAAACAGAATAGCCTCAAGGTTTCAACAAAGATAATATGTATTTTTTACCCCTTGTGATCATCTTCAGAATCAGTTATCCAGGAAAAGTCTCTCCTTGAGTGAGCAAGGATTTGAACTGGTAAATGCACCACAGCACTCCTGAAGTCCAGAAGGCATACAGCTGCATTCCTCTGGTGCACACATGTGGCTTTATGGGTTCTGTCTCTTCAGTGCCCTCTTGAACAAAAATATATTTTGTAATTTTCATTTTAGTAAACAGATAAGATATCTTCATGTTATGTATATATGTATGTGCATTTGCTGTCAAAAAAAGCTTTGGTAAAGGAAATGTTAATTAATGTTATCAATGTTAATTAATATACAGAGTGGTGTACAGAAATTATAACATAGTCCTTCCGAGTTTTCTTAGGAAGTCACATTCCACTTCATTTATTCTGAAAATATAGGTGGTTTATTATCACAAAGGGCTTTCATCATATATAAAGACTCAATTCCATTAACTTGCCTCAAATCCAAAGAAAGAACTGTCCATGCCTCTGAAAGCAAATCACTTCTGGGAATAATAATTAATTAATTTCTGGGAATAATAAAACCCCCTGAGTTTTCAGGTTGTATAATGAGGTGTTCAAAAGTTTTTTTAATGTTATTTATATAATTTGTGACTTGTTTATCTACTTTTAGCATGCTGAGGGGATAGGACCATTTTTCACTAGTATAAATTAACTTCACTGACACAAAACTAAGTGATGGGCAGACACTGCATCTAAGTGAATGTTGACTTTATCATTATTGACTTCATCCATAATGATAAACTCTATAGGGGAAATAGCTCAGTGCTTAGTACACAATTGCTATCCTTTCTAAGTTACTTTATCCATAAGTGGTAGCTGTTACTAGACTGCTCATCTTTTCTTCCATGGGCATTTCAAATGGAAGAATTATGAAGCAAGCACTCAGAGCTGTTAAAAACATCCACAGTCCTGATGACCTGTTTGTCCTGCTTGATCTAATGAACAGCATGCAAAAGCATGTTTGTGTGTTTATTACACATCATGTCTAACATGCTCTGAGTGAGTAGAGGCAATTTTGATGAGGAAATGTATAAGGCTTAGCTGCAAAATGTTAAGAAATATATAAGATTCCAACTTCTCTACTGCATGAACTATTTATGTTCTCTAATAATTCTTTGGAGAATGTGTCAGGTGTACATCAGTATAGCAGATATTTGGAAAAAAGAAACATTTTATTTTCATGGTTTGAAACAATATGGTAAAAAATCAACATGGTGCCTAAAGGGGAAAAAAAGGCAAAAGAAAACAAAATAACTCATTTTTACCTAGTTTATTCCTGAGAAATTGTATTACTCACTGGCACAAATGTTTTTGTTGTTTAGAACCAGACTATTGTTCTCTTCAGGACCATGGTTGCGAACAGGAATGTGTTAATACAGATGATTCCTATTTTTGTCAATGCCAAGAAGGGTTTAGACTTAATCCAGATAAGAAAACATGCAAAAGTGAGTAATCCTTTGGACGTAATAAAGTTCATCTGCTTTTATTTCTTGAACCTGCAGTGAGTTGTTTCCCTTCTGAAAGGATGGAAGTTTTCTCTGTAATTAAGGTTGTAACAAATGTTTCTTTATAAACTTGAATTTTAACTGAATGAATCATGCTGGGAAAGTATACATTTCTCTGTTTTGTAGATTACTTTGTATATTAGAAATTTTTGAAGACTTCTATGAAAACCTGAGGATTAATGTAGGAACCAAAATTACTTAAAGTTCTTTACTTATTTGAAACTTTCTGGCCTTGGCTTGTAAAGACGTCAATAGCTTTGAAATTTAAAAAAAAAAAATCACCTTGTTTTACCCAGTTGGTTTAGCCAAGGTCAGATACATTTCATTAGCTTGGAAATGTATTGAACGGACAACACAGCTATCAAAATCATCTTAGAGTCACACACAAAACTTTACAGTTTCCTAAAAAAATTGTAAAAACAGCATGAGCAATGTCAGTGTCATAAACCAGTCACACATGCCATTTACTTTAGAATGACTTAGTGTTACAGCTCTTTTTGATTGGAGACCTGGAATCACAGCAGATTTTTACTGTGATGTGTTAAAGTTTAGAGAAAATATATTCAGCAAAATGATATAGCTGATCTCGTGACTCAGTTGTTGGGGGGAGAGAATTGTACTACTGATATTTTATGAATAATAAACTTGTTTGGAGCAATCTAATTCTATTTCTAGACACTCATAAAATGTATCTGGTTTTGAAACTGTAGTTTTGTTCCATCTTAAAGATATGTTCTCACAAAGCATTTTTGTCTACATAGGCCTGCTTTTGCAGTAATCCATGCTATTCTGCTTTTAATTATCTACATGGTATTTTAATACATTCAGGTTTTTATAGATTCAATAGCCTTGGCAGAGCAAATAGAGCCAATAGAGCAAAAGAACAGCATTGTATAAAATATTTATTGCCAAGGATGTAATTACAACTTAAAGGCAAATTGTAATTCCCATTTGGGGTATTTTTCCTTATGGGGCTTTGGATTTGGCTGCAAATCTGGTGATGTTTCCAGGATTAGGCTGCTATTCCAAATCTTGTAACAAGGGTCATGTTAGCTAAGATTGTGAAATAAAGCAGAATGTTTGCATATATGCCCTTTTCAGAAATCAGGGACAATAGGTGGGTGGTGACAAGCACCAAGCATTCCTCCTTCACCACCACGTGTGACTTCTGATGACTACAGGATGAGATCTGTGGGGGTCAAAGTGAAGCCTTGCATAGCTGAGTGTTTGCAGTCTGCTCTCAGATCCTCATCTCACTGTCAGCTTTAGTAGGTGTCCGAAGCACAGAATCCAGTATTGTTTAAGAAAAGTGAGTTTTTCTCATTTTTCTCTCCACAGAAGTAAACTTCTGTGCTTTAGGTCAGCATGACTGTGAACATGAATGTGTTAACATGGAAGAGTTGTTTGTGTGCAAATGTCATCCCAGATACACCCAAGAACACCATGGCGATACGTGCAGCAATGAGTGTGTCTCAGGAACTGCAGTGACTAGTTTGCTGCAAGGGAGAAGTGTGAACAGAGTGAGAAAACACTCTGGGGTCCCTTTTGAGATGCTTCTGAGTCATGCAAACCTATGTTACTGCAAAGTCCACCAGAAGCCAGGCCTAGTGAAGTAATGCTATCGTGAGATCCCTGATCCAACAGAGAGCTAAAGCATCATTTTCTCCAGTCTGAATAACTGGGGAAGTTCAACCTTTCACTCAAAGGCACTG
Source organism: Haemorhous mexicanus (assembly GCF_027477595.1). Classification (NCBI taxonomy): domain Eukaryota; kingdom Metazoa; phylum Chordata; class Aves; order Passeriformes; family Fringillidae; genus Haemorhous; species Haemorhous mexicanus. The sequence goes on from NC_082341.1 coordinate 135,987,116, forward strand.
TCTAACACGAAGGCAGTGCTTGCTGCTGAACATCCATATCATTGCTATGGGCTGTGTAACCTGCACATCTCCTGCTACTGTATGCTGGTGTGTGGGGATGTGAAGAGACCCATCTCTTCTCCATGTTTGCACCTTCAGTGATCTGTTCAATGAAGTGTCCTTTTTCAGAAGAATGTTGCTAAATGAAGGATTGGTGTTTCCCCAGAGAAACACAACAGCACTGCCCACTTGGCATCACCCAGTTTTAGAGGATAGTTTTATTGCAGAGAACCATTTTGCATATCACCTAAAGCATTGGCAGCATTTTTCCCCGATGTAGTTACGACCTACTTTTCCAAAGGAATACTCAATCACTGAAGTTTTTAAGATACTTGGTAGGACAGGGAATAATCATTTTTAAAGAAACTGTGATAAAGGCATATTTAAGGTAACCTGGATGAATTGCAACTACTTGACAATTATACTTTTAGACTATCTCATGTTGAATTTCTAAAAATTAATACATCCCAAGACAGTCCTTGTTTGTAATAACAGTGAGCCTTCCTCATCCTTTTCCTTGCAGGAATTTTTTTTTACACATGTAATAAAGCACATATGATTACAACATTTACAGTTATAGTGATTTCTAAAGCCCAGTAATTAGCACCTTTGTGATTACTGCACTCTTCGAAAGAGTGTGTTTCAAAATTCTGCCTGAGAGCCCCAAATTCGTATTGGTGTGGGTGTTTGTATTGAAAAGATGGAGCCAAACAGATGTAATTTTTCACAGAGAATATGGGTATTTTCTTTTTTTTTTGTTTCCATATTTTTTGTGTGCTCTGAGAAGTTACACAAGCCTCTTCATGATGATGTGAACTCTTGGAAAAAGGAGGAGGTTCCAGCTGGAACTTGCTTTAGCTAGAAAAAACTGACACCTCAGCTTCATTTGTTCAAGCTTACATTGTCTCTCTGTGTATAATGGCAAATCTGGACCAATTACTGCAAACTCGTTGCTTAGCTAAATAAACCAATAAACAGAAATATTTAAAATAAGTGATTTAACATTAAGTACAGATTTTTTAAAATGCAAACACATTGCTGCAGGCATGTCTGTTCACATCTGTAAATGATTTGCAAAGGAGACATGTGAGACTATGTGTGTGTGTCTGGGGGAGCTCCACTACTTTTGATCAAATTAAGCTTAAGTGATTTGGGCCTATATAACTAAAAGTAGCCATTAACAAACCGGCAGTAAAACACTATGAGGAAGTTCAAAGCTTTTTTCCAAAAATGTCCTTTTTCTATACTCACAGAGACAGCAAATTGTAGAGTACATGTGCAAGTACACATATTTCACCCTACAGCTTTGCTGTCCACTGTAAGGAAATGTATTTTTTGAACCCAGTTCACACCTTTCTCCCTTCCCCCACCTTTTGTCTTTCACACAGCTAGTTGCATACAAGACTTAAAAGACATATTCCATTTTATCTTACTTGGAATAGGAATAGGAAAATCAAAGAAATGGAACATGTTAAGACACTCTCACACTCATCATTTCTGTCTGTCCCCCATGAGGCTTTATTTGCTTGAACCTGTTGGCCGGTTAAAGTTTTAAATTGGTGATTTCTTATCCTGTTGAAAAAAGAATTTAATCTTTGTGAAACAATCCGAAAGCCATAATTTCTGTTTCAAAAATTACTAATACTCATATTTGCTGTGAAAATTTAATGGTGAAGAGAAAAGAGAGTCCTGCTTTTTAAAGAAGGAAAGCATGATTCTGTGGGTAAGACCAGACTGGGCTTCAGGGTTTTCCCTTCTCTCTGCTTTGTGTTAGTTCAATCACATTGTGATTTTTGGCAAAGGAAATCTGCACTTCACCAAGTTTGCTATGTGCCAAGTGGGGTTGTTGTACTAATTTCACTTAGGTGTTGTTAATTAACTCAGGTTACTCAAGTAGGTGGGGATACTTGCGTGAATAAAAAGCTGTGCTAATCTTTTTGCCTTGCTCTGCAAAGGCATCATGTACTAACTGCAGTGTCCTAGTTTATGTATCTAAGACACCAATGTGATTTCTTCAATCATTAACACAAATCAATAGGAGTGGACCACTGTGTTGAAAGCAATCATGGCTGCGAGCAACTGTGCCTAAATACAGGTGACTCCTATGTCTGTCAGTGCTCTGAAGGATTTGTCATCAATGAGGACCTAAAAACCTGCTCACGTGAGTCTTGCAAGAACATCCTTTACTTCAAATCCCTTGGGAAAGGATTTTGTTGTCATATAGGGAAAAAGACTCACCTTCAATTTATTCTTATAGTCTGCATTTTAGTAATATTTTAGTAATTATTTGAAAGCAGAAACAGAAAAAGTATTTAGGAAAGAATACTTGTCAAGATGATTATTAGTCCTCATATATTCAGAAAAGTTTTGGGAGACCTATTCATCCCCACATTTGAGGACAGTTTTTCAGTCACATGACAAATGTATCTGACAGGTCGTCTGGACAGCAGTGTCCCCAAGGCAAACTGCCCCACCTTACCTGGGGCAGGAGGAGAACTGAGAGCCCCACACTGAACTTTACATTAAGCATGGGAACCCTTAATAAGTGAGCAGTTGTCCTGGCAGCTCTCTGTACTTCATAAATCAAATTATCATTGAGAATTTATACAATTTCACACACAGTTGAATGGCCTCCTTCACTGGAAAAATAATGTATTGAAAGTGCCAAAAAAAAAGAATATGAGTGCATTTTACCTGTTGACTTTTTATGGACCTCTTTGTTGAGAGTCTTCTGTCCACTTTTTCCAGATTTTGGAGGTACATTATCTTTCAAGCTTGCAGAGTTGGAGAAGCTCCAGAGTTCACCCTTTTTCTTGCTCTCAGGCACAAAGTTTTAGGAGAAGTCAAACTGCAAGTCCTCAGTCACAAAAATTGTCTAGAGGGAAGTGAGGCAAAGCAGCAAAGGCAATTTGCCTTCATATTTATCCTTGTGTTTGCCTCCATACTAACCTCTTTAGCTCCATCCAATACCTTGACAGACTTTGCTTCTGTCTGCCACTGCAACTCTCTAGAAAGGGGAAGACAGTAACACAAAACTATGATTAGTGTACATGTAACAACAACAGGGTCTACTAAAAACAATTTTTTAGATATTTATCTGTAGTACCACTGAAAATTTAGAAGCAGCCAAATAATGGAGTTTTATCAATTTGCAAACGGAAAATCCGTTTTCCTTCCTAGTAACAAGAGATTATTTTTCATTCTTGAGTTATTTTCCTCCAGGCTGTACTTGGAAGCCTATCAGCAGCAGAGTACAAGAAACATTTGGACAACATTCTCAGGCAGATGGTGTGAGTTTTGGGGCTGTCCTGTGCAAGGCCAGTAGTAGGAGTTTGATTGGTCCTAGCAAGTCCCTCCCAAATCAGGATATTCTATGATTCTATGAAAATAGTGCTGAGTGCAATGAACTGGGAGTTTTTGAATAGCTAACCCTAACCCTGTCCTCATATATATTTAGGAAAGATTTGTCCTATTCCTGAGCTCTAGATGAAATGTTGAAACCTCATGAACATTTTTAGGCTACCATGAAGAGAGTTTTGACACTTTGCAATTTCCTGAATGATAAGTTGAAAGGAAGGGATTAGCATTTAACATACACCAGTCCTAGTGAGAAAACATCTGGGACATTCTAGTATTATATACACTGGCTCAAGGATCTTAAGAAAGCTATGGGAACACCTGAATGGTAACCAAATCTGTACTCTGACAGCTCATTACAAAAAATATAAGTGTGTGTAGCTAATAGACAGAAGCAAGTCCTGTTTGCCCTATGTCTTTATATGACAGAGAAAAAACACTTGGGAAATTTGAGATGAAAAGCGGACCACATTTGATAGTGCTCATCATTTGCAATTCTTTGTAAAATCTTGAATAGTCCAAGCCAAATCCCACTGACATCTGAGAGGTTTTCTTCTTGCTGCCACAGGAACTGGGTCAGGTCCACAAGTGAGTTCTGGGGACTGCCACCTTCACTTCAGGCCATTTAGAGACTATTTAAAGACTGTTCACAAGGTAGCTTTTATGTCTTTGCCAGTGTCGTATGTAAAATCATTGCCAAAATATTTTGGTTTTTTAGTCCATTTTAATCCAATCCAGACATGGACTCTGTTTAGTTATGTTGAACACAGAAAGTATAAGTTCTCAACTCTACCTTAAGTAAAAAATGAAAAGTAGGACCTCACTAAGACTTCTTATATTTTATTGAAGCTTTATAATCAGATGAGGAAATGAATTACTGTTTAAGCAGTTCAATGTGTTTATATTTACTTGCTTATATGGAATGCAAACACTAGAGATGAAAAAAAATCAAGTCATTATTGGTTAAATTTTTAAATAACTTTGCTCCTACAGGAGTTGACCATTGTGCTCTAAGTGATCATGGCTGTGAACATTTGTGTGTAAATGGTGACAGATCTTATACTTGTCAGTGTTTCGAAGGATACAGGCTTCGTAACGATGGGAAAACATGTAAACGTAAGTTATTATTCAGCAACTCAGAGTCTGATATTACACACACAGAAGAAATCTGTAAGGTAGGATTGGATTGCCTAAATGTTCAAGGATTTCTAGAGGTCATATTTCCCCTTTGATGTCATGTTTGCCAGCAGTATGATGATATCTTAAATATGCTGAGGCATCTAAAATGGTACTGAATACATACTTTTAGGCACCTGAATCACATCCTAAACATCAGTGACATTTAAAAAGTAGCCCTGAAATTGGACAGTTGTGGATCCAAAACTATCCAGAGCTGGAACAATTGTGATTTTCTTCTAAAATTTCAAGGCAAAAATATATAATGTTTATAAAGTCTTACCCAGCATGAAGCTTGCAACATTATTAATAGAAAGTTCATTTTGTCCAACATAGGATGAAGATGATTGCAACAGAAATATCATAATTGGGTTACAAATTTGACTATATTACACAGTTATGATGAGTGTCAGATATCAAGGAAAAAAACTAATAGAAAATTTTTCTCAACTTTTATAGCATAAGTCACCAAGTGAAGAAGAATCATGGATAAGTCTCAAAAAAACTCACAGGCATTCAGTATTTTCTAACTGCAGTCCCCATAATATCTAATATCAACATCTGCTGTTAAAAAATGTTTACAGAAAAAAAGTAAAGGCATCCAGGTATTACCATGATGAATTAAAAGCTTCTTATTCTTAGCTGCTGTTTCACAACTTCACCCTCTTTTGTTATTCTGTGCAGAGACTGATTCTGCCTGTCTCAAAAAGTTAGGATACACTAAAAGCAAGTTAACTTTGAACATACTACCCTTAACTGACAACATTTTTTATATATTAAATTATTTCCAGGTAAAAATATCTGCAAGTCAGTCAGCCATGGCTGTGAGCATATTTGTGTTAATGCTGACAATTCCTACATCTGCAAGTGTCGTGAAGGATTTGTACTGAGAGAAGATGGCAAGACTTGCAGAAGTGAGTGACTGGTATCTGTTGAAAACTTTGGCATGTACATCAGGCAAGGAAGGAAAGGGGTATTTTTTTACTTCCTACTGGAAAAGAAGCAAGAACCTTCCTTTTAACAGCTACATTTCTCTAACATGTTTTCATTCAAAACCTACATTTATATCAATCATTCCCAGGACAGGACATCTGCAAATCAGTCAGCCATGGCTGTGAGCATATTTGCATTAACGAAGATGACTCGTATGTTTGCAAGTGTCATGAGGGTTTTCTGCTGAGAGAAGATGGGAAAACATGCAGAAGTAAGTTCTCTGAGAATTACTCATATAATTTTGTTTACTGTATGTAGATCTGAGAAGCATTCAAACAAATACTGCAGTTTACTGTCATAATAAAAGAGTAGTCTTCATATGTATGATATAATAGTAGTATTTACATATTTATAGATTTAGACCTTCCAAATGCTTATGAGAGATTCTGTGGACAAAAATAATGTCTTTTAATAGTTCAAGTGACAGACTGGAAAGAGAAAATACTCAAAAATGTTCAGGTACCAAGAGTTAAAAGTGTTTACTGCCTAAAATTTACCCTGTTTATTCCAGTGGTATCAGTAGACCTAATGAAAGCTGTTACTTCTCCCTGCATGATACATTTGCTGTAGATGTTCTTTAACCAAATATCATCAACTGTTCTCAGATAAAGACATTTGCAGTTCAGTTCACCATGGCTGTGAACATGTTTGTGTTAATGTTGATGAGTCCTACATTTGCCAGTGTTATGAGGGATTTGCACTAAGGGAAGATGGAAGAACATGTAGAAGTAAGTATCCTTCTCTTTAGTAGATTTTCTTTCTAATCTGTGCATTTGAAAATATATTTTAAATATGGCAATCCTATTTTTTAACAGATAAAGATGTTTGCAATTCTATTGACCATGGCTGTGAGCATATTTGTGTGAATACTGATAGTTCATACCTTTGCCAGTGCTACGAGGGTTTTGTATTGAGGGACGATAAAAAAACATGTAAAAGTAAGTTATTTTAATGTTACTATATTTTTTATATTCAGACATCTACAGAAAATGCATATTATTTAGAGGCAGTTCTTCTTTTAGGAGATTTTTCCTTGCAAAAAAGAGAATAAATTCTTTATTTACTAGGAGTTTACTACTGTTAGTAGTAAAGTTTACTTTACTACTTTAAAGTTTTGGAAGTGTTTTATTCATGAAACTGTGGTAAATAAAATCTAAATTATTCCTAGATAAAGACATCTGCAAATCAGTCAGTCATGGCTGTGAACATCTTTGTGTTAATAATGATGATTCATATACTTGCCAATGCCATGATGGATTTGTACTAAGGCAAGATGGGAAAACATGCCGAAGTAAGTAGTTTATTAATAAAAGAAAAAATGCAATTTTTGTCTTGTTAGAATAATATTATTCACTGCTTCATAGTAGCCACAATGGAATTTTTCTCACTCTCTGTCTCTCTCTCTCTCTCTCTCTCTATCTCTCTTTCTCTCTCTCTCTCTCTATATATATATATATAAAAGACTTGTTTGAATTAAACCAAAGCTACATTTCAGAAAAATAAGCCAACTTTAAGGTTTGAATGTAAGTTTCAAAATTTCAGTTCCAAATTAAGTATATTAAGTTTTAATCTTGAGCATAGGATGTTGCTTCATTTTACTGTGTTCTTCTGTCTATATTCATGCAGATCATGACTTACCTTGTTCTGTAACCTCTTAGCATGTTTTTTTTTTTTTGTAAATTGTAAGCAAATGAAACTCCTTCAGTCTTTTTATGTCTTCCAATCTTTTTATAACTCCCTTCTTGCTCCCCTAAAACCTCTGCTGTTTATCAGTATCTTTGTGGATGCACCACAGTGAAAGAAAGTCTTCTACTAGGAGACTCAGCAGGGTCCAGGGCAGAGGAACAATAACCCATCTAATTCTTATTTTAATCTACCTATCATTTTTTAAACAATTTATCTTTTGCAATCTTTTTTTTTTTTTGACAAAAGACAGTGTTAGTCTCTGACCAAAATATTCCGCTAGTACTCATGTTCAATTAGCTGTCTACCATGATCAAAAGTTATTTAAGATTCTCAGTATTACAGGTGTCTCGTGTCCTTAAGGCTGTAAGTACAGCCTTCATTCTTTGTTTCAAAATTTCTGTCCTTAATTCTGGCTATTTTAAAATACATATGATTTGCTGTTATCCAAAAAGATTCATGTTACCTTATATCAGCAGCTGCTTTATATTTATTTGCTATTCTCTCAGAAGTGGAGTAATCTACAAATTTTATTAGTGATTATTTTGTGTCTTATTCTGGGCTGTCCATAAATATAGTAAGTAGTAGAGAAGCAAGGCAAATTCTTAGAAAGTTACTTGATAGCTGCCCATGTAGAATTGGTTCTGAGGCCCTTTCTAGCCAGTGTTAATCCAAGCCAAGCCAGTGTAGTCTTCTTAATCAAAATAATACCAAGACTGCTGCCAATTTGAATGCTCCATTGTATGAACAGCATAAACTTTAAGAATTAGCCTCGTCATCAATTAAAAAGACATTTATTTAGTTTTTCCAGGATTTATTTTTCCATAACACCCAGCTGATTGATTTTAGTCCTCTTTCTTTGATTTTACTCTGACTCAAGTTCCACATTATCTTTTGCATTATTTTAAATCAGATAAATGTCAAGCTGGCAGGTTTACAATGAACTACTCATCTTTTTAAACCATATGGAACCAGAGTACTTTTTTCAGTGTGTATACATACACTGGGAATGGAGACAACTCAGTGTTTTGGGGCTTCCTCAGAGTTCTAGGAGTTACTGAAAATTAACACTAAGCATCCAAGGTATTCTTCAGGAACCTCTTTTGCTGCAAGTTATCTGGAGTTTCTGATTCAAAAATGAGTGTGTGTGTGCGTGTGCGTGTGTTCAGTAGATGCTATGTGACCTACTTCATGCAGTGTGAAACTCTTCACTCCAGCAACGTCATCAGTAATCTATTTCATAGGTTCAGATCTGAATACACTAAAATGTTTATTATTTCTGCGTGAAGATTGGCAGTTCTACTTTTCTGTCCATTAATTAATAATACATTGTTAGAATGCTTTTTGTTCTTAATAGTATCTAAATAATGTTCTCATACTACCCTTTATTTGGTTGGCCGTGCACCCCCTTTTCCTTTATCTTATTACTTCAGTGTTTTCAAATTCCTAATATTTTCCCATTCAGTAAATACTGTGAATGTTCCTTTCTTTCAGTCATTTTTCAAATCTTATAGCTGTTTTCAACTTCAATTTCTAGATTTTTTAACTACCCTGGCATTCTTTTTAGATTTTTTGGGGGTGTCTAGTAAAATAACCTTAAATAGTGCAATCATTTTTTTTACTACTATTATTATTTCCCCCCTGCATCCAAAAATAGTCTGGCTCATACCTACTTTCAGCTATGTAAAATTCATCCTTCTGAAGTAATAGCTATGTCTGCTACTGTTTTGTTTTTTATTCTGTTTATAAGCAAATGTTTCTGAGTTGTGCACAGCTGTGTATAAGCAGATGCTAATTTTTACTTAGGTTGTAATTTCTCCATTATCCACTATGACCAGATCTAGTTCAGATTGCTATGTCTTAAATATAATTATTTTTGAGTTAGAATGTTGTCTTCTGTAGAAAATTTTGGAATTTTTCTTTGGTAACAGAAGACCCCCAAGAAATTTGGCTCAGGTTGAAGTTCTTCTAAAAACACAAACCTCAAGAGTCAAATTGAACTTGAGTCTCAGGAGGCCACTTTTTGTGTAAAGACAGTTCTCCATTAGAAACTGATATTTCTTTTGTGTTGCATGAAGAAGAAAGAGGGGATGCTGATAGATGACTCCACTTTCTTCTGCACTTTCTCCCCATCTATCCTTTCTGAAGAGGTTTGACCCAAGAGATTTAACATTGCAGTCATACAAGTCCTCACATCAATTTTCAGCAATCCAGTTAGATTTTGTTTATCATCTTAAATAAGTAGATCCTATTCTTTCAGGTTGTTTATGCAGACTCTTGGCACTGATATAAGGGTGTTAATAATTATGGTTAAATCATGTCCTGTGGTGTTTTTCTTAGTTTTGTTTTTACCAGCATGCATTTATGCTAAATGACTGTACTAAATTATTCCCTCATTTCACTCTTAGTGCTTTTAATGTAAACTCCTCCTCCTCTTAATCTAGTCAGATTAATCCTAAAGTGGTTTATTTGTAGTTGGAGGTCATCCAAACCATGAAGTTCTGGTCAGATGATAAAAAGTAGATACTCAATGTAAGCTAAGGTGTCCATCATTTAACTAGTAAGAGAGAGAGATTTGCTTTCAGTTTGCAAGCTTCCATCTTTTTTTGCTCATGGGATTGACCCCCCAGTCTTTGTATTTATTAAAAAAACAAGTTTAACTAACAAGCCACGTAAATACTATCTAACTATTCCCAGGCAAGGATATTTGCAAATCAGTCAACCATGGCTGTGAACATGTGTGTGCTAGTGCTGGTGATTCATTTGTTTGTAAGTGCCAGGAGGGATTCCAGCTAAGAGAAGATGGAAAAACTTGCAGAAGTAAGTAGTCTGATATTTATCAATATACTCTTTATCTGCAGCTTGTGCTTGTGCAGAAATGTGCTAACTAGCAAAAGCTGTCATCTGTTTCCAGATAAAGATCTTTGCAAATCAGTCAACCATGGCTGTGAACATGTTTGTGTTAATTCTGGTGATTCATATACCTGCAAATGCCACGATGGGTTCCTACTGAGAGAAGATGGGAAAACCTGCAGAAGTAAGCAGCACAGGAACTTAACTGGATGAATTACACATACGATAATGAAGGCTTCTGCTGATGTGTGCTGATACCAACTCTCCTGTTTGCAGACAAGGACATTTGCAACTCGGTTGACCATGGCTGTGAACAAGTTTGTGTGAATACTGAAGATTCCTACATGTGCCAGTGTCATGAAGAATTCATACTGAAGGAGGATGGAAAGACATGTAGATGTGAGTAGCCTGAACTATAAAAGTATGTTTTTATTTGAGGCCTTCAAGTGTTGTGGGTGTGAGTGCACGCTTGTATGTTTGTGATTTCCAACTATTTGGGCTGGTTTAAAAAAGATACCATCTCTCCCTAAAGAGCCTCACCTCACAAACCCCATCCACTTTTCTCAGATAAAGATGTTTGCAACTCAGTCGACCACAGCTGTGAGCATATTTGTGTTAATACTGGTGATTCCTATGTCTGCAAGTGTCATGAAGACTTCATACTGAGGGAAGATGGAAAAACTTGCAGGAGTAAGTTATTTAATCTTGTTTTGTACTTCCTGATCTGTTAATGAAACACACTACACATCAGTAGCGTGTCATTTTTGTCTTTTTTATAGAATCAGCTTAATGTAAGTGAGCCCCTTCATAGAAAATTATAGCCAAATTTTTTCTATTTTCAGAAATTTATTTGCTTAGCTAACTGTGCTAAATACAATTTTCATTATTCCAAGGTAAAAATGTCTGCAAAACAGTCACCCATGGTTGTGAACATGTCTGTGTTCCAACTGGCGATTCATACATGTGTCAGTGTCCCAAGGGATTTATATTGAGGCGAGACAGGAAAACATGCAGGAGTGAGTAGCTGAAACTTTTATGGGGAATATGTTTTTCAGTCTTAAAAGAAATAACAGACTTACTTTCACTCAAAGCTTGTTCATGATAGTTTTGTATTTGAAAAATGGTCTAATAAGGGGATTCTCTTAACAATTCTCAGATAAAGACCTGTGTAAATCGATTGACCATGGCTGTGAACATGTGTGCATTAATAATAACAACTCATACAGCTGTCAGTGCCATGAGGGCTTTGTCCTGCGCCAAGATGGGAGAACATGTCGAAGTAAGTAACTCATTATGTCTGTCAGCCCCTCTTCTCTGGCATTGCTACATAAATGAACAAAGATATTGTACTCCTTTGTCATGTGTTCTTCAGATATGTCTGGAGTCTTTGGCTTTATAAAATGTTAAATAGAATACAGATAAACACTTCAATTTTTCCTAGGTAAAGATGTCTGTAAATCAGTTGACCATGGTTGTGAATATGCTTGTGTTAATAATGGCGATTCTTACATCTGCAAATGCCAGGAGGGATATGTACTAAAAGAGGATCAGAAAACATGCAGAAGTAAGTATATTTTATTTAGAAAGCATTTGTTTCTTTTATTTCTAACATTAATTGACCTCACTTCAAAAAAATTATAGAATTATGGAATGGTCTGGGTTGGAAGAAACCTAATTAAAGATCACTTAGTTCAATCTAGCTGCTGATGGCAAGGACACCTCTACTAGACCAGGTGTCTCCAAGCCAAATTCAGCCTGGTTTTGAACACTGCCACAACCTCTCATTTCAAACATGATATAATATTTGAAAGCCCAGGGCATATGTGTGTGGCAGAAAATGTCTCAAACAATTAAGTTGATGCTCTCCTAAGCAAAAATCTACCAAATTGGAAGAGTTGTTTTAGTAAAACAATAATTTTTTTGAAACATCAGGGAAAAGCCAAAGGGGAATCTTATTATCAAGGAATGTACATTTTAATTGGGTTCATATACAGTGGGTCTTTTATCTTTATATACTAAATTTTAAAATCCCATTAATTTTATTTGCTTATCTTCCAACATAACATGTATTTTTCTCATTATCTCTTAATACTTGGAGGAGAAATTCTACTGGAATTCAGTAAAAATGTTTATTCTGCCAAAAATGGATGCCTTAGTTGAGGAGACTGTGATTAGAATGGTAACAAGTTCTGGCTGTTCTCAATGCTAACTGATACCATGCACCATCAACTGCTGCCCTTTGTTGACTTATGCAGTAGTATTGAGGTGGTTCTGACATGTATATTAATTGCATTTTCATCACCTTAGTACATGTGAGGTGTTTTTTTCTTAGATGACTGCAGGAAGGAGTTCTTGAGCAGTTTTAAAAATCTGTTATTTGTACTTTGACTTGGTAGCAAACATGGCCAATAATTTCTGCATAGTGATTTCTGCTGAATAATTCTCTTTTGTGTAGTGCTTACAGCATTCTGCCTGTACAAAGATCAGAGATGAGTGGAGGTCAAAGTTTATTAGGTCCAGACTAAGAAGCAAATCTTACATTCCTTAGTATGGCTTATTTTCCCTGGCAGCTACATTGATTCAATAGAAACTAGCTCCAACAGGAGCTCTGCAGCTACCCTTTGCACAAAGCACACTAATCTCTGCCTGCTGAAGGCAATTCCTTTCCAGAATTTAAAACAAAACAACCTACCTGGCAGAAGCAGTCTGCAGCTTGGAAGACATTCTCCAACCTCTGAATTCCCTAACCTTGTTATTGATGCCCTACAAACTACTTTGATTTTTGCATGTGTATTTGCCAAAAAGTATGAGAAATGCAAATTTTACAAATTTGTACAAACTCCCAGCTCTAATGGGTCAGCCAGAAATACAGCAGCAATACATAAGTCTTCTAATTACAAAATTGGTAGATACTTACCAGCAAAAAAACCCCCTATCTCACCAATTCTGATTCTCTCAATAATTAAGTAGTTTTAAAACTATTTTATAACTCCTGCAACACAAATGCAGCTTCAATGATTCTTTTCCATGTCTCTTAGTGCTGACAAATTTGACAAATGCAAGGTTAGCATACAGGCTTATCTCTGGAAGAAAATGCTGGCAACTCTGTCTATGTGCTATGTTCTTCAGTTCTCTCCACTAAAGAGTAATTCTAAACATTTGCTGATTGCTGCTGCATTTTTAACAGATGTAGTATTCTGCAAAGCAGAATATGTCTCAGTAAATATTCACTGTGGTTATCATTTTGTTAAATTCTCAGTCATTGGCCCACTCTTAGCTTTTGAGACAGACTGTACCAACATCTTCAGACACATTGGCACAGTAGGACGAGCCAGGGTACTTTAGATGATCCCTGAATTTTTGCCAGGGTATCCAGATCCCTTTCCCAGTCTTGTGGACTTTTTTCTTGATCTGCACATTTTGTTGCTCACTTCACAGGATGCACTGAAGGCCCAATTGATCTGGTGTTTGTGATTGATGGATCCAAAAGTCTTGGAGAGGATAATTTTGAAATTGTAAAACAATTTGTCTCAGGAATCTTGGATACACTTGAGATTTCACCCAAAGCTGCTCGAGTTGGTTTGCTTCAGTATTCCACTGAAGTTCGTACAGAGTTTACATTAAGGCAGTTCAGCTCAGCCAAAGACATGAAGAAAGCTGTGTCACAAATGAAATACATGGGCCGAGGTTCCATGACAGGACTTGCACTGAGGCAAATGTCTGAGAGAAGCTTCACAGAGACAGAAGGAGCAAGACCGTTCTCAGCAAACGTGCCTCGAATCTCCATTGTGTTTACGGACGGGCGGGCCCAGGATGAAGTGTCTGAGTGGGCTACCAGAGCAAAGCAACGTGGTAAGTGCTGATGTTTTTGGTGTCTCATTCTAAAAGGCAAATATTGTTAGGAATGAGATGTAGTAACAGTTTGGATGTGCTAATCAAGAGAGTGTTTGCCAAAGTAGTCTGGCCAGTACAGTGACAGTGGCCACTGTCCTGCACATCAGATCTTTGTGTTCACAAGGGCCTTTGCTGCCAGGCATGTGCATCATCCCCACAGCAGGACTCATAGGGAGTGCCTCACCACAGGTAATGGTGCCACCCACCTGGCATGCCCTGAACGTATCCTCTAAGGGTAGACATTTGATACAGAGACCTGGGAACACTGGGAACTTCATCAAAAATTCTAGGAAAACAATAAAAGAAACCCCAAGCTGTCTCTTCAAAATACAGCAATCTATTCTTGTGAGAAATACTACGGTAATAATTGGCTGTGTTTTTGTTTATAGGGTATATTCTTTATTTTTAACCAATTTTAGAGTGCTAATGGTGTTCTGGAAGGAAGATGACTCTTTTGGAAAGAATATAACTGTAGTGCTGTCTATCTTACTGTTTCTACATGCCTATATGCTGAAATGTGACTGAAAACTGGTGATTTTTAATTTCTATTATGTTTGGGCAGACAGCCATCCTTTAGAACACCTGTACCACAAATCAGAATCTTTTCATCTGTTTAGCAGAGTGAACTGAAAATTTTCAAAACTTGTCAAGAAAATAAACAATCTCTTTTTTCTTCGCTAAACCTTTTTTTTAATTTTATGAGAAACTGCTTTAAGAACCATGGCTGATGGGCCACAACACAGAGAAAATAGCCAGAATTCAAAAGATTTTGCACATCTTTTTTTCTGTGCTTGTTTTATTGATTTGACATATTAATCAAAATTTGATACATGATTAGTAGAGCACTGATCAGGATCAATACCTCTCTGTAAGGAGTAAAGGGAAAAACGTCCAAGGATATGAGAAGGGCACGTGCTAACAAGAGTGGCATTACAATGAAAGATAAAGTGATCTTAAAATAACTTTAAAAACCCCAAACATTTACAAGCTTGCTAGTGAGATGAAACTACATGGAGGATTTACAGAAGGAAAGAAGTACAAACTAACTTCCTTACTTGCTGAATGAAACCTCAGCTCTGGTCTGCTTACACTGACCCTGCAATGCTACAAGCCAAACCCATTCCCTGTGTAATTGCAGCGTAACCAATAGAGTAATGCTCAATATGAAATGGACCTTGAACACTTTATCACTGATATCCCCAAGTCTTTAAATAACAATAACTTCAGCACGACTGGTGCATTCATTAAATTGAATTAGCTTCTGGAGAACAATTTCCTTTCCTGGACAAAGTGCAGTGGTAGGCAGATTTGTGAAGAAAAGTAAGGAGATATGTTAAAAGTTAAAAACTTGGAAAATGCATATATTGTGGTGTTATCAGACCCATGATTCTTCAGCAAAAAGTTTAAAAGTTGCAATTCAGTGAGTGTGCAGCAGTTTTCATCTCATGTTAAATAAAGATATCAAACCTCCTCATCTCAAGTTTTATTTGAAACCAACCAGAGAAGGCAGCTTCTCTTGAATCAAGTAAGAGCTGTGAAGCTCATAGCTGTACTATGAATCACAAAATCAGTACTTGTGTGGACACTTTTTAAGCCATACCTGATATAAAGAGAAATGTTGTATCAGATCGTATGTTCATGAGCATAAAAACATAACTGCTGAAAAAGAGATTATTGAAGATCTCTATGATTTGTAGTTATTGCTTGTTTAAAATCTATTTGGTCAGCAGGCTCTGAACCACTCCCTGCTTCCCTAGTTAAGAAAACTACACAATCCTCACTTACCTTCTTTCCTAGCCCCAAAAATTTCTTGTTTTCCCGTTCTTACCCTCCTGCGTGAGCTTTCCAGCCTGTTAGTGCCCCTTAGAGAGCAAGAATCAAGTCTCATTCTGAGGATTTCAATGAAGCACTTAGGTATTTTTCTGAAAAATTAGTCGTCTTTCAGGATTCTGCCCCATTTGCTAATATGCAGCAGGTTTTCCCATCAACCCTGCATTGCATATACCCTACAGACACACACAAACCAGGGACTTGCAGTGCAATTGTGAGGCTGAACTGTGTGATTTTCTTGGATTGTTTGTAATACTCTTTCTGGGACCATTTACTATCAGTAGTGGCCAGGCAAGTGTCATCTCTTAAACACAAAAACTGTAGGTCAAATTACAGCAAACAATAGAGTTTCTGCAAATCTCCCAGTAATTAAAACATATTATTAAGCCTCTTCACTGATTTTAAAGTTACATATAATATACATTTCTTGGGTTCTCCCCTTCTCTCTTATTTTCCTTTCATGGACGAACAAGTGCTTAGAATTAGAACTGCTGAAATAATAAGTATGTGCAATTTCTTTTGAATCCAGGTATAATCATCTATGCCATTGGAATAGGAAAAGCAATTGAGGAAGAACTGCTGGAAATTGCTTCTGAGCCATCATATAAACATCTCTTCTATGCTGAGGATTTCACAGCTCTGGAGGACATAAGTGAAGAGCTAAGAGCCCAAATCTGTGAAGGTAACAAAATTCCATTTTCCTTGAGATAGCAGTGAATGTTTTCAGGTGTTTTGCTTTTTGGATTTTGCTCCCCTTTAATACATGAAGAATATATACTCTTAATCCATCACTGGGTAAATGTATTAGCAATTATCTTCCCTTTATTTTCATGAAGGTTGCATAAAATGTACAATTCTATGCCTAGAAGAATCAATCACTTCTCTTTTTTATTTCTGCAGTTGAGTCAGCCATGCATTGAGCCCCACTACACCAAATAAACATGATCTATTTCTTTAGGAATGTGGGAAAATAATCAGGGATTTGTAATACCTTAATGAGAATTTTACAAAATATCCTAAGACCAGCAGCAAAAACCTAAAGCACAGCAAAATAAATCATCAAGAGCTGTTGTGTGTATTTATAGACTAAAAATAGTTCACAGCTACAAAGAGTGGATTTCAGTTATGCATAAGCTCTGAGTTTTGCTACACAAATGTGGAAGGTTTTTTTCAGAAAGCACCCTTCTTCACCCTGGAACAAACAGCTTGTATATAAACATTCCCAGATGAAGTTTTCCAAGGGGAAGGGGAAATCTGAGCTGAGATGAAAGCTATGGAGCCAGAGGACAGGGGACACACATTCCCAAGACTCAGTATTTTTTGCACATTCAAACTGGTACTTGAAGCAAAATTCAGAAACAACACATGGAATTATGTTAGTCATAAGACTAGAATTGTGCAAGATTATTTAATTCCCACTAGCTTTTATCTGGTTGTTTTTCTTGGAATTAAATGCAAACAGATTTTACCCTTTTTTTTTCTTTTACATTATTGTATAAAATTAGCTGCAGGACATTCTCAAGAAAGAATCTGTAAAAAAGACTTTGAGGATGTTTCTTAGCATGCATACTCTTTGTCCTTCAGTCCTAAGAAGTCCTAGTTTCATCTTTCTGAAACACTAAATACTATGATAATATAAAACCAAGTCAGTTCAATTAACCTTATTAGGCAGATAATCTTCCAATGACAGCATGTCATATTAAAAGCTTTTGGAGAAGCCAAACCCAAAACTATCTGGCAGCCAGAACAATAATTCTCACTCCTTAGCAAACCCCAGTATAATAACTCTCACTGACCAGCAAACCCCAGAGCTCAGTGATGGAAATGCATCCTTCAGGTACCCACAACAGTGGTTAGCAACCACAATGTTTTTTTCCTTTTAACTACATTATTTACAATATGAAAAAATAAGTCAATCCTGCCCCTTTGTGGCAGTTTCTTGTTACACCTCCAGTAACTGGGCAGCACTGGTGCTTCAGCTTCTGTCCTCCCCTCTCTGAACAACAATGCCTCACACCTGTGAACAGAGGACTGACCCAGCCTTGTTTTTCTGGACACTCCAGAACTACCTATTACTCATCAACTCACTCAACCAGAAATTCTGCCTCCAAACCTGTTACACAATCTAAAAGTTCTTTTATTCATTCCTTCTGTTGTACACAGTGCAATTTTTCTCCTCCTTTGCAACAGCAATGACTTTTGTCTTTACTCCAGCTGTGGTCCTTAGCTGAGGTCTTCACCTCAGCTAAGGCTCCACTTTGTTAGGACAGTAGGAGATCCTGTCCTCATGGACTCCACTGACAGAGCTTCTCATCCCTAGTCCCAATTGTGGAGCCACTGCATGTTTCTAACTAAAGTAGAATTCCTCCAAATGTTTTTTGGGGGGTTAGGCTTTTTTCTTTTATTCTGCAAGAAAGCATCTGCCTTGTAAAATAGCTGCTGATTACTCTTAATTATTCTTGATGACTAGTAGTAAAGGCAAAAAAAGGAGGGTTTTTTCTTCCTCTTGCCTCTTATTAAAAGGAATTCAGTTGGAAGGTTCCTATTCACTGCCTTGGTTAATGTTAATTTCTCATCTGACTGGAAGCACTAACGAGGCTCCAGCAATGTCATACATAATACGCACTCAATATGATTGCAGCTTCAGCCCCGGGCATGTGCATTGTGGGAGCTTTTAATTACATGGTCATATACTATTTTTGTCACAAGACCCCAGCCCTGATCAGATGACAGTACTCAGCAGCCAGTTGGTTAACATTCTGTTCTCCTTCCACATTGTGGATCGTTATCAGTTCAGTAAATATTCAGACACTGCTTTTGATGTCACTTTCTCATAGGCTCCTCTTAACAAATTACTTGTACTTTTTTACAAAACAGAACACTAAAAATGAACATCCAACTTCAGCATTGTTCCCCAACAAATGTATTCATTGCACTGACTTCACCAAGGGATTCAGGGTGATCAACCTCACTGTCACTACTTGTGTGTTTATTCAGCTTCACAGAGGCGATGAGATCAGAAATCTTAGAGCCTCAACTAGTTTCTGAAGCCTGAAGAGGAGTTTCTTAAATGCCCAGTTCCTATTCCAAACTGGACACCTCCTACCACACCTCTTCCAGTGCATCTGTCATTTTTCTGTCCCTGATTACATGTCCATACCAGCCCAGTGTCCAAAGCTCAAACATTTCAGGTCAGTTCCTCTGCCCTTCCTAAACAAGCTCCTCATTAGCTTGCAGCTCCTGAACAACTTCTAGATCAAATCATTACCCAGGGTCAAACACTCAAAATTCATCGTACCTGCTCCATTGCTCCTACAACAGAAATCTTTACCATCTTTGTTCCCATTTGATCATTCTTCAGCTAGACTGTTTTTTGTTCATTTCATTCCCTTGTGATCTCATCCCACACCTCTCTGCCCTGAACTCTTCTCCAAAATCTGAATTCCTTCCAACAGCTGGTTCCCATGCATACTGAGATATCTATAGCTCTCTATATAAATATTGTAGTTCTGCTGCCTGATCTCTGGTCTGCCTATTCAACCACTCATCTCTTCTTCCCTGATATTCATGGTCAGTAATTCCAGCCTCCACTCAAAAGGGCCTCATGTCCTTCCCAGTGCAACTTAGCACAGCTGTATATTATTATGCATCTGTCAAAACTGACTAAACCAGCAGGGACCCCAGTTGTTATAGCAAACCTGGATGTCACAGAAGCATCTTCCACCTCCCTACTGCATCTTGATGGCATATTGAGTGAGTTTGCACGGTCACCTTTTACCCCCGTGCATTCACTTTCAGGGAAGGGGCTCTGGGTTCCAGAGGAGAGGGTGTGTCCCAGATGCTCCATGGCCCTGGCATCATCGGTCACGTCGTGCAGTTGTTAAATTCCTGCTCTTCAGCTCATCTGGGCCATGAAGGGCTCCGGAGTCAGTGGAAGTGTTCATTTCCTAGGGAAGGACCCATTCCTAAGGAACCGCAGCCGCCTCCACACTGCCCTCTGGCGGCAAGAAAGGGGCAGGGCACACAATGGCTGCGGCTCTACCTCCCAACAGGTTTCTGTTTCCTCTCAATCTCTTGACTGAAAATATCGGGGTGTGGATTCTGAAATAAAGCCTTGCATTTTAAAGGCTGTGTTTCATGAATTAGAAACCTGTATTTTTTGCCTATAACTGTAGTGTATCAAGTAGACTCTGCTGCACCCTTCTTACCTAAAACCTCCCAACTCCCTGATCAATGTTTCCCATTATAAAGAAGAAAACTGAAGGACAGGAAGAAACTTTTTCTTTCTCCAAGCAATATTCTTATTCAGTTCACCAAAAGGATGATGGATGATAATGAAACATGAAAGAATTTTCACTGTAGGACACAAAGTAGATTGCTATCATTTCAGATTGCTTCAGTGATTATTATTAAATAATCACTTCTGGTTTTGGAGGAGTTCTGATAGTCTGAGTTGAAGGGCAAATTGTGGAGTTTCCATCGACACTGGACCTATTCTAAACTGCACAGGTATGAGGCATTCTCCATGTGTTATGAGAGACAAATATCAAGCTACTGGCATTCTAGGGAATGTGAACATTTTTATTGCTCCTTTTGTGATACAATTTCCTTTGGAAATTTCTATCTACCAGCCTTGAAAGAGTCACCTCACCAGCAGGATGCATCATCTGGGAGGCTTCATAAGACTGGTCCACAGCCTTCAGGTTGGCTGTTTTAACTCAAGGGTCCTTTCCTGCTGCCTTTTCATGCTGCCTTCTGTAGAGAACTCTCACAATTCAGCTAAAATGGTTTATCCCGTGTCCCTGCCTCCTCGCCCCTCTGAGTTGCCCTGCAATGTGAAAAATGGAGATTCACTGTAACCAAAAGCATGGCTGCATGCTTCTTACTTCATCTGAGTAAAATACTTCATGGGGAAGCTTGTGTTTCAACACTGGGCTTCACACTTCAAGCATGTTCAGCTTTCAATCACTTCTGTTTTTCACAGGAACCTTCGCAATTCCCTTTCAGTTCTGCAACCCACAACTTATATCATGTATACAGTAAATACAGCCTAACAGCCTGGTTCCTTCATATCTTTGTATCCCTAATCCTTTCCTTGAATGATCCTCACTGCAGTTAGTGAGATTGCTTACTAATGAAGGAGAACTTAGTGCATGTGAGTAGAAAAAAACCAAAATTATAATTTAGTGGGTCTGATTCTTAGAGTTTTGGGGGGGTTTCCTGCAGGACCTGAATCAACCACAATAGCCATCACAGATGTCATTGACTGTCCACATCTTGCAGTACATCACAAGTATCTTTTTGAAGACAGTCACATCCACTCAACAACAGGTAATCGGGTTCCCTTTGTTTAGAACAACCCAGACTGTTCTTTGAACATGGAGGACTACATATTGTGTACTGCTTTCCAGTACCAACAGAATCTGCCTCAGAGTGTTCCTTGGGATGTTGATCTGTTTTGAGAACAGGAATCTGTATTAAACCTGCTCTGCATTTATAATGCCTCATCATTTCCTCCCCATCCTATTCAATTTATTCTGCATTCAGCCTTTACTTAAGTGTTTCTGTTTTTCAGCAAAAGCTTCAAAAGACAACGACCAGTGCAAATGTGAAAACCTTGTGACATTCCAGAACTATGCAACCAGTGAAGTAAGAAAACTCACCCAGCGATATATCCTTTCAGAGTAACTGTTTCTTACAGGTAAGATAAGAAAGGCAGGTTAAAACAAACTACATGTTTTTCCATCAAGTCTAAACTGCCTCCATAGCTAAAATCAGTTTATTGTAATGAAAAACTTAACTACGCAACAGTTGCCAAGAAGCAAGGCCTTCAACTTTTAATCTGCTTCTCCTTCATAGAAGGAAGCAAAATATTACCAAGGATCTTGAACCCTTTACAGTAAACACCTTCAGGAACAGCAAACAATTGGTCAAATTCAAGACTAACATGCTTTGCTTTGGGAGATGCTACTGAAATAGCATTTACTGGCTACAGGTGTACAGGAGATGTTTCCCTGCTGAATTCCTTGGTGGGGCACCATATCCAGTGAGTCATTTAAAACCATACTCTAGATAAGGAGGAAATCAGAGGACTCAGGTTTGGTTAATCTTGCATTAAAAGAAATGCAGATAAAAGTTAGCAAAGTGCAGATCACTAGCTTCTGCCACTTAGTCTATTTCAAGGGAGCTGCTAGTGCAGCAGCCTTTGTGCTGCCTGCAGTATCCTCATCTCAGGAAACAGCAGCAAACTGACAATACAACTCATCATGCACTATTTATGAGCAAATTCCCGTTTTCTTCATGAAAGCTGCATCTGATCAAATAAACGCTAACAAGACATCACATCTTCTACTTGAGTTGTGTAACTGTGCAAGAGCAGTAAATACTTAATTCTCTGCACAGAAGTGATACCAACTCTGCAGTGATACCAACAGCTCATGACTCTGAGGTACCTGGACAGGAACAGCTTCAGATTGTGAACAGTCAGTCCAGAGGGAAGCAAGCAGAGCCCTCGGTGGCTGGTAACCTGATGCAGAACGTTGCCTACCAGTTCAGACCTTCCCTGCAGCAGCCAGCCTATCTCTCACCTTCCCAAGTGAATCCTTTGGCAGATGCACTAAGGAATTATGTTCTAATCACTTGATTAAATTACTCCATACAAAGGAGATTTCATTAAGGAGGAGAAAGCCATGGTGTAGGGTTATTGCTAGGTGCCTCAAATGCTCATC
The DNA here is from genome assembly GCF_027477595.1 of Haemorhous mexicanus. Lineage (NCBI taxonomy): Eukaryota > Metazoa > Chordata > Aves > Passeriformes > Fringillidae > Haemorhous > Haemorhous mexicanus. The sequence goes on from NC_082341.1 coordinate 136,009,669, forward strand.
AACATACATACTGCTCTGATGGGACTTCTTCAAACAACTTTGGGGGGAAATTTCTAGGTAATTTCCCACATCCTGAAGTGCTACATGACATGCAGCATTCGAACCTGCATGCTGACAAGAAAGGAGACCAATTCTTGCCCCTTCAGAAGTGCTTAACCACAATCTCCTGCACCTGGTTGTAAGGAACTATGAGCTTACTCAAAGAACTTAGTAACTAAGCTTAGAAGCTTAGCAATATGTGCATTTTTTGCTTTACCTTTTGAGCAGGCAACCCTGTGATTTTTACTCCAATGGCTCAAGGTGATGGAAAACCTCTCAACACCAAATCAGAGACTAGGAATTTTGATAGGAACAGTGCTGAGGGCTTCCTCAGAACACTGTGCAGCCACTGCTTTGAAGAGTATGAACCATCCAGTTTCCTCTTTATTACAAACCTCATTTCTCTGCCTTATCTCAAAAGCAGCTTAGGTATGAAGTGATACACTAGCCCTTGGTAACTGCAGACTGCTGGCTAGTCCTCATCCAGAGATCTGGGATGTGGGGGAGGGAGAACTGGCTACAAAAGTAGCTCCAGTTACACAATACATATTTAGAGGGACCAGTCCAAACTGTTTTGTGTCCAGCTACATTAACTTCTGTCAGTAAGTTGAGTGCACTTTCACTGTTTCAACTTTGCCTCTGTGAACACTTGAGAAATATGGCTGTTAAAGAAAATGCACTTCACATGGTGCTCCTATGCTGCAGCAGACAGATGAGCAATTACCAAACCCAATGTCCAGGCAGACTGGACACCCACAGAAGCAGGATACCCACCCTTGCTCCTTACTAGCAAGAGATTTTCCTGGTGACAGTGGAGGGGGGACAGTACACATGGCTGTTCTGGCCAAACCCAAGAGGCCAAATTCTATTAGCCTGTCTGCCCTAAAAAATTCCTAACAGCAATGTGTCCAAGATCCCAATTTATATGCCCAGTTCTGCATCTTCCTTTGTGTAAGACCTTAAAATGTTGAAATCAAGACTCAAGTCAAACAAGCAAGGAGTGGGGTGCAGCAAATTCATCCTTCTGAGGTAGATCTCAGTGCCTTCAGATCTCGGGTGATGCTAGGCCTCCTCTTCCTCTCACCTTCCCCTGGCAGCAGCCTTTCCATGGCACTCAGAAAGAGGGGCTGAAGTAAACAGTACTGGTCCAACATCTTCCTGCAGGAGACAGCATTCCTTCCAACTTGAAGTGCTTATCAGGAAAGGGATGCTGCACACTACTTTGCACTGCTACAGCTTAGTAGTGCAAATGGAACCAGGCCTAGATCCCACGAAGTTTGTTGTGCTCTATTCCATATGTGTCTGGAAACCACTGTCACAACTGTGGACAGATCATGAGGAACAGACATTCTTACTGGGCTTTCAGAGCCCCATAGTTCTATAATCTACTGCTAGTTATCTGCAGTTTTCCAGATGATTAAGTGAAACATTTTTAAACAGCATTAACAAGATAAATATTTACCCTCACTTTATTATAGAGAAAAGCCATCAATTTGTAGAATCAGCATTTTTAATAAGCTGCAGTCTGAACTCCATGTCAAGGTATGCCTGTTAAGGAATGGGGCTTCACGCAGCTTTCTCAACTCAGCTGATCAAATCAGAAGAAAATAAAGGGGAATATTGTATGAGAAACTACTGGGAGTCAAAGAGGAGAAACAAGAGAATGTTTATGGACTATAGCAATCAGGTAGCTGACTTTTTCATGCACCCTATCAGTAGCTCTCTTTCCTTAACTTTTATCTACTGGAAGAAATGACGAAGAGAATGGAAGACTTGGAAAACAGGCTAAAATACTGATCAGAATTTTAAGTGTACACTACACTGTATATTTATACATACAAACTTGTCAGAGCTATTTTCTTAAACTGGTTCAAAGTAAAATAACATCTTTGTGTCTGAAGTTCTAAAGAATATTCTGGATCTTTGCATTTATATGCCATGAGTTGTCTTGCATTGATTGCAGATAAGAAATGTTGATAATTTTATATAAACAATTTAGTAACTAGCAGAAGTTCTAATTAAGCAGAACAACTGAAATAAGCTATGCAAAATAATAAAATGCTGTTATTTTTTAAATGAAACCCCCATGTTTGGAATTATTTTTAGGGTATGAATTTGACTCACCTATCTGCATTTCCTTCCTCCGCTTCTAGTATTTTAAGCACATGGTTTGTGTGTATAGATATAGTTCTATGTATAAACATACACAGAACAAGTGAGACAGCATTCACAGCCATTAGGCTTGACTTGGATTCCTCAGACAAGAGTTACTGCTGAAATCAGTAGGAAGTAATATAGTTACACATTTGTGTTTAAACTGTGATGGAATTTAATTATCAAAGTGGGAAGTCTGCTGGATTATCAGGGCATCACAACCTGAAGTTTCAAAAACTTTTCCTTATGTCCAACTAGCCAACTTGTCCCGGCTGTCCTTTGGTCAGTATTCACTGATTCTCTAACTTTCCTAAATGCAAGCAGCATATTAATTCTGAAAATATTACTTGGTCAATTCAGCTAGCTGCACACCTGTTAAACACTAAAACACACATAAAACCAGCAAACTGCTTCTATTCTGGCCACCTGAAGTGTTTTCAAGTCTCACTCCCTTCCCTTGACTACAACTCATCCAGATCTGTGGTTTAATAGGTAAATATACCAGCACTTCCTCCTTTGCTCTGACACACCTCGGAGTTTGCCTCTCAACTGTCTCCAAATGGAAACACCAAACTTCATTCACTTTATAACAGAAGTAGCTGCAGCAAAACTTAAGCAATTACGTGATCTCAGACAAGCTGGTGAATGTGCATGGACATACAACAGTAAGCTCTGAAAGATACCTTGTGCTTTGGCATACTCTCAAATTCTGCAAGGTTACAATTACATTCTGATTTTCATTAGGTGTTTGTTTTTACCACGTCAGAAAATCACTGGCACCTCAATTTACAATCCCTAGTAATAAGGAATATCCTGCAGTCACAGTCTCAAACAAAATAGGCACACATTCTCAGCAATTGTGATTTGAGAACATCAGCTCATCAGTCTCCAGTATATTCAGAAAACTAAAAAAAAGGCTACTGATTTAAAAACAGCTTTGTGAAGTTAACTGGTATCCTTCTGAAAGTGTATGTTACATATCTAGAAGCTATATCCTGTTTGTCCTTTTACAGATAGGTACTCTTGGATGGAAAAGACAAAGGAACTAATGCGCATTAGTACTTGATTCACTTGGTAAAAACAGTGTGAAATATTTAACATAAGTAAACCCTTAGGGTTCCCCACCAACATCCCAAATTTGCTACTGTCCCTTATGTTACGCCTTGTGTTTGCATGAGCACTCCAAAAGCAAACACTAAGGGAGCCCCAGCCTGTTGGGATTTGGCACTATGCTTGCCATGATCAAGCCTTCCTTCACTTACCTCTGAAGATCCATAATGCCCACAGAAAAAAAAAAAAGGCAAATCTTGCCACATGAAGGTTATTTCTAAGAGGACAAGAAGCACAGCAGTGGTAACGAATCTTCATTTATATAGTTTGTTCCCTAAAACCAACAAAGGTATAATACAAATTTTTCTTTAAAAGAGATCTGTAACCAGTTTTATTGTAGAAATAACACCTTTACAGCATTTACTTCTCACTGGTTTGTTCTGGCATGCTTCTAATGATGTCAGAGTCACCTGTAAAACAAAAATGTATTGTTACAAGAGGACCCATGGGAAGATGATTTTAGGAATAAAAGGAAAAACCCCCCTACTCAGAAAAGCACCACAGTGATTCTAGAAAAAGAAAACAACCTGAAAGAACAGATAGTCTGCTTAGGAAAAATACAAATAATTTTGATAAAACTGATGATAAGAATACTTGTAACTGTGTTTTTCTAATCCAAGTACAGTATTTTTCAATAATTACACACCTGTCACCAGCATTTATAAAGCCAGGACTAAAACAACAATCTAGTCCTGGAGGACACAATGCATAGTTTTACTATAGCGAATGTCTAGCCTCCCCTGATCACAGGAATATCAGGACAGCGAGAATATTCGCATTGTCAGCTACAGAGCATTAGGATTGACTTGCAGCTCCCACCCCATCCAAAACCAAACCTGAAAGTGACATTCTGAAAATTAATTTTACAGCTACTATTTGAATACAAGCAAGCAACATAAAGTTTCTTGAAGCAGTAGGAAATTCAAATCATTGTGACTTGGGGAACAGCTGGTTACAGTTATTACAGAAATCATTAAACCTATGTGTATCAATTCTGGTCAACAAACAGAACAAGGGATTGATTCTTCTCTAAAAACATTCTGGAAAGAGGATGGGAAGTCACCTACTTAGAATTCTATATAAGGAATCTGAGCAACTCTCTGGGAAAAAAGACTTTTACCAAACCATAATAACTACATACAAACATTCAGTTTTAAAATGAAGTGTCTAACATCATTTTCATTCCCCTGATGAATATGCAGCTGTCTATTGGTTATTTTTCTATATACTATTCTGGGAATCACGACAAGTCACAACCCTTTGTCTCAAACTGAGAACAGTCAAACAGGGCTGTTGTAAACAGTATGTTGTGCAAGCTCATGTCCTAGCTGATGGGTTCAGAAACAGGTCCCAGACAATTGCTTCCCAGACACCAAAACCTCCCTACAGACTGACAAGTAGCTCACAGGGCCCAGCAGTAAAAGAGCTATGTGCAAGAGAAGCAGCAGTTCTTCCAGGTTCTGAGAACCTTGGACTCACAAAAGAACAACAGGATCTTGGTCAGAGAAAATGTTAAGTGTTAAACCTGATGGAAAAATGCAGTGAAGCGTGTCATCACTTCTGCTCATTCCGTGCTCAGTGCTGCTACTCAGAGGAGAATGGAGGATCCACAGACACCTCCTCATTTGGCCCCTACACTGCAGGAGGGAATTACCTGGGTCAATGATGGCCAGTGTGCATACTCTGTAGTATTTTCCACATGCTGTGCCCAACTCAATGTTGTTCCCACTATAATGATGGACGCCAGTCTTAGCAAGCATAGCGTAGTACTCAATCTCTGATTTTCTGAAATCCAAAAACTGGGTGTTAACGCGACCACAAACAATTCTGAACAACTGCAATACAGAGAGCGGCTTTAACTCCCACCACACTTAAACCTTAAGGCCCTTAACTTTTCCTTCCCACCCAGAGAAACACAGCTGTTTCTTGTGAGGCAGCATCACTCCACGCTTGCGGCTCAGGAACCTTTACTTAGATGTCTGCTGAAGGTTTGTAACAACAACCTCTTCAGGCTGCTCCTACTCACGCTCATTTCTACATGGTAGAAGGATTCAGCCTTGCAGACCTCTGAAAGGCCTTTCTTTATGTGCCAAAGTGCATAAACTAAGAGAGTTAATGTTGATGGCCAGTGGTGACCCAATGCTGAACGGAGAGACAGTTCTTGCAGCTAAGAAAGGAACCGTGTATTTCAATTTAAAACAAAAAGTCCATCTACGCTGCCCTCTCTTCTGACTTCCACTAGGAGAGTCTAGCAGTCAGTACTGTTTCCCAAGCATTTTCAGATCACCACTAATACTGGGGATTGCTGCCAACTGCAACAGTCCTGCTATTTCTCGAGTATCTACTTTCTGGGTTTTGCACTGACATTGTCTTGAGCCTGTCAATTCCCTCAACAGAAAGGGCCCAGGTATTCAATGAGGAAAATGTCATGAAGCACGCACTGCATTTGTACAAAGAACCAATCTCAGAATTGTTTTCTCCCACATCTGCTTACCTCAATGCAGGACAGTTGTTGGCGAGGATGACCAACTTGGCTTTGCCCTGACGAATCATTTTCAGAGTTTGTTTGTACCCAAGCACATATTTGCCACTTTTCATAACCAGCTGAAGCCTGGAGTTGATGGACTCCAGGGACTTTTTCTGAAAAAGATGTAGAAAAGTGTTATTGTGTTACTTCACACTTAAAATAATGGAGAACACAACAGAGAAACTTCAAATACATTCATTTTTCATAATCCCTCGATAATCTGAAACATGAAATAGGAAAGGCCAGTCAGTTACCAGAGTACAAGAAAGCTTACAGACAGGGGCCTTGCTGATACTATGTTTTCACAAGATCAGAAAGTTCTTTCATACCCCTACATCTCTCAATAGGAAAATACATCTCAAAGCACTGTTGCTGCTATCTACATAAATCAGAGACATCTGCATATATCTGACAAGCTCCTGTAAAGCTCAGCTAGTCAAGGCCTTGCAAATCTAAGCCAGGTTTAGAGCCTGCCTCTCCCCAGGGTGCACACTGACAACGTTACATGGAGCAGCAGAAAGAATTCTGTGCGATATCGAACTGATATTACAACAGGGGAGCTTGATGCTCATGGCAACAGGTTAGGCGCATCTCAGGGACGAAATCACCACTTCTGACCAAGAAACTCAGATCTGTCACAGCCGCTGTAAGAGAAAGGCCAGAACATGGCAGGAAAGGCAAAACCTGAACTCCAGCCGCACTAGGACCTCGGCATCACCCCTCCCTCCCTGCAGCCATCTCAGGAACTCTGCAAGCCCCCGGGACATCGCACGGGAGGGACCCGAAGACACCGAGCGCAGCGGGAAGCGGCCCAGGGGCGCGGCCAGTGTCAGGAGGGCACGGTCCGAGCTAGGAGGGCCGTGACGGGCTGTGCCCAGGGGCTCCCCAGCCCCACCGGCCGCCAACCCAGGTCACACCGGGGTCCCCCCGCGCACCAGGGCGCCGCCCGGACGCTCCGTCACCACGTGCGCCCGGCGCGGCCCCGCTCTCACTCACCGTCTTCTTGGCGGCCACCATGTTGCTGCCTCGCGCGGGCTCGGGCCGTACCTGGAACACAGGGGGATGGAGGGGAGCGGTCAGAACCCGGCAGCAGCGCCCGCAGCGGCCCCCGCGCCCCCGGCCCGGCCCCGCTCACCGCAGACGCGCCGCCAAGATGGCCGGGCCGCCAGAAAGGAAAGAGCACCCACCAAGCACCGCGCGAAGCCCGCGGCAGCTCTCGCGAGAGCCGTGCACAACTCACCCGGCCCCGCCCCACGGCTGCCAATGCGCCCGAACCATGGAGGCGGCCCCGGGCGGGGTGGGGCCTTGTCCAGTGTGGGCGGGGCCATACCGAGTGGGGCGCGGGTCTGGAGTTAATGTGGGCGGGGCCTGGCTGAACGAGGGGCGGGGCTTGGGCGAGGGGCGGCCCGGCTGAGGGGCGGGCTCGGTGGCGGGGCCGGCTCCCGCCCTTTCCCATCCCCGCCGCTTCCCTCGTTCCGCTGAGGGCCTTTAAGGAGTATTGCACCTCACGGCCTCGCGGAAGGCTTCAGGAGCTGATGCGGGAAGAGCCGTAGCGGCCTGAGCCTCCCATCATGGAATCACGGAATGGCCTGGATTGCTAGGGACGTTGAAGCTGACCTAGTCCAGCCCCACTGCCATGCCATCATCTGCTGCACCCGCTTTCTCAGAGCCCCATCCCACCTGGCCTTGAATACCTCACAGGGCTGGAGGGCATCTGTAGCACTTGTACCAGTGTCTTCACCACCCTCACAGTAAAGAGCTTCTTCCCAATATCTGATGTAAACCTACTCTGTGTTTGAAGCCATTCCCCTTTCTCCTCTCACTAGCAGTACATGCTCTTGTTAAAAAACTCTCTCCATCTTTCCTATGGGCTCCCTTCAGGTCCTGGAAGGCCACAATCAGGTCATCCCCAAGCCTTCTCTTTCCCAAGCTGAGCAATCCCAACTCTCAGCCTTTCCTCCTAGCTCCACCCCTCTAATTATCTTTGTGGCTTCCTCTGGACTCGGTCTGACAGGTCAATGTCCTTCCTGTGCTGGGGACTCCAGAGGAGCACGGTACTCCAGGTGGGATGTCACCAGAACAGTGTCCCTGGGGACTGTCACTTCTGACACAGGGCTGATGGGGAAAATGATGGGATGGAGAAAATAAATCTCTTGGGCACCGCAGGGCACCAGCACAGGGGACACGTGGTGGTCTGCCCCATGTCCCTGCTGTCCGCATTGTGCACACTGCCTCGCTAAAGCAGCAGTGCCTGCCCTCTGCCCTGCACGACAGCCCCTGGCAGGCCCCAGTTCTGCATGACTGGCCTGTCGTGGTGGGATACAGCTCCAGGACGAGCCTGAGCCTGAGCACAGACAGGTTTCTTGCACAAAACTAGCCACTGAGCTTGGGAATAGGCTTGGGCCCGACTCTGCCTATGTTAGAGGTTCAGCTTTGGGCACCCTCAGTGCAGCTCCCGGGTTTGCCAGGGCAATGGCTCTGCACTCCCACCAGCTGTGCAGTGTCCTTAGCCTGTCCCCAAGCAGCCCAGTCCGTGGCTGTGTGAAGTGACAGTGCAGGGAAACTTCCTCCTGACCCCCATGCACTCTGGAAACCACCAGCTTGAAAACGATCTCGCTGAACACACATGCACTGCATTGTTTGGGACCAGGGCAGCAACACGAGGCTGCCATTTTCAGGCTGAGGACATTCGTTCTCGATCCCACAGTGCTATCTATCCTAGAACAAGCAGGCCAGGCTGGCACAGGGAGGAGCAGAGAGCAGCAGCAGCTCAGCTGGTGCCTGCAGGGATGAGCAGTGTGGATAATCTGCGTGGGAGCTGCGGAAGTTGCCTGTGACATCCTCCTAGAGGATGCTCAGGGATCCAGCCTGGGGACAGTACAACAGGTTTGCTGGTGGTGTGACTTTATGCTCTTCAGACACTGCCCCAGAAAGGCATCCCAGCGTGTACATTTCTTATGAAATTACAAAACTGGCGTAGGAGCTTTGCTAGACTCACCCAGGTTAGCACAAACATGGCAAAGTGTTGGACTTGGTGGTCTTAGGAAGTGTGATGCATTTATCAATATGGAATATGGAGCAACAAAAAAAAAGCCAAAACAAAACGTGTTGCATTCAGTTATTCTAGTGTGCTTTTATTAATAGGTATTATTTCAAATAAGGGAAATAATTTTAAGCAATATATTGTATGCCCTTCTCCTGGTATGGCTACCTCCATGGTAATTTTTTCTGATGTATGATCACAGACCTAACCAAAATATTTCCAACAGGATAACCTTCTCAGTGACAAGAAGCCTTTGGTCAAAATGCAAACCATCACCCCAATAATTTTTTTCTGGGTAACAACCTTATGTTTTGACAGATCAGTTTAAGAATCTAAATTAAGATCTAAAGTAACACTGAGACAAAGGTATGTTGGAAAAAATGTTACCAAACTTTAATGGAGCTGAAATATCACAAGTGAAACTCTGACACTGGTCCATCTCTAAAGGTAAAGTTCTCTGGGAATAATTTCTGTGTTAAGCACATAAATTATACATGTAGTATATAAATAATAATATAAAAATGTTACATTTTGATGTGTCTCTATAGTCGAATATCTTTTATTGAAGAAAAACCACATTTCTATCCATTTACAGAGTATGATTAAATCAATTTTGAAGTATACTTCAAACTTTTCTTTGGCAACTGAAAAGTAAACTCCATTCTATGTCTCTTTCTTTTCCTGTTCCTCTTTTTGCGCTTTTCCCAGCCCTCAGGTGCATTGCTGTTATTCCACATCAAACTGTGACTTTGCCTTTAACTCTTTATCCTTTTACTCGGTTGGTTATGGTCTGGTGAAACATTCATCTTTCATCCTTGTTGAAATTGCTGGCAAAGGAGTATAAAGTTCAAAGCTTGAGGGGTATAAACCTGCTGAAGTCCTCGGTGCCATTCCTTTGGACTATTCCAGATTTTATATCGCCTTGCAAGGTGCAGGAGCCGTGCATGGCTCCGGGAGAGGGAGCTGTTTCCAAGGATGCCCTTGCACTCTCCGCTCAGGTTAGGAGACAGCAACTTTCCTTAGCCATTTATAAAACTATTTCTTTCTAGTAATGCTCTTCTAAAAAATCTCCGCATTTCCAAAGGAACTTTCTGATAGACACTTTTGGCATTGGACCCCAAATTCTGTCCCTAAATCTAGGTGGAATAAGGATTGGGTTGGGGGTGGTGGGAATACATGCAGAAATGGTCACTATGGTCTCTCTGAGCCCCCAGATCTCCCTTCTGTGAAGGCCTCTCCTGGGGTCTGTGGTCCATAAAATGTCTTTTCTAAAGATAAAGGGCCAGTCCAAATAAGATGAAAATTACACTAGAAGAAAGAAAAGGCTTTGGCCCCACTAAAATTCCTTAAACAGTATTATACAGCCATTGTATAATATTGGAATATTGCAGCTGAGAGTGCATGGGCCTTGACAGCAGCTGTTTGAGGATTAAGGAATGGGGGAAGGCACATCAGGGAGAGTTTGGCACTCAGGCACCCTCAGCACCCTCAGGGATCTTGAGCTCCCCTGCACAACAGGAATGTGATACAGCAGAAATAGAAGAAAGACAGGGAAGCAGCAGACAGTGTCTCTATCTCCATCAAACAAGTCTCAGGATGGAGCGAGCCAGGGAGCAGCTGGCAGCCTCAGGAAAAGCAGTGTGACTTCTCCCAGCACCAGCAGCAGGCACTGTGGTCTCATCCAGCCCCCCTGCCTGCCCCACCATGCTCAGCCAGGGAGGTCAGCTCCTTCTGGGGCTGAGCCAGGTGTCACTCTGGCCATGGGGCTCTGCAGGCTGGGGCTCAGTGTGGCTGGGGAGATGAGCATGCAGGGAATGCAGAGTTCTTGGGGAAAGTAGGACCCCTCCTCACCCTGGCCTAACTTTGTGCTTGCCTGATGAGATGGTAGAAGCAGGATTTCCAACACAGAGGGAGAACTTAATCTAGGGAGCAGTGGTCTTGAAGTTCTTCACCACTTTTCCCCACTGAAATTCTGACAAGGTTGTGTAAGACAGCACCAGTTAGAGGTGTGAAGAGGTAGAAGAGTGAGAGCAGTACAAGAAAAGCCAGTGGTGGAACACTGATCTATCCCAAAAATTAGAAAGCAGCTTCATTTTGGATGAATGAAACCAACTTAGAGTATATAAAAAAGGAAAGCCGGGGTGATGCCTTGTCAGTAATATTTAAAAACAGAGGCAAGACAAAATTAGGGTATAAAAAGCAGTTATATTTATAGAAGGGCCTTCAGGTACACTTCGGGCAGACAAAGTCCACCCAGAGGCTACACCCAAAAAGATTAACGACTTGTCATGGGGTTTTATACTTTTATCAGTTTGGTCCATTTGCATATTGGGAGGTAATCTTCCAATTACAGCTTCAGATAATGAAGTCATTTACCCCAGGTTTGCTCCCCTCCCAACTCACTTTTGTTTTACATTTCTTGGGGACTGAGACAGAAAGGTGTCCTTGATTCCCAGGCCTAGAGAGGAATTGTTTTGTCTGACCAAAATGGGAAGACAGTAGCTGACACTCTATATGGAGTTTAAAGTTATACACTAAAGAATTGCAAGATTAGAAATATATGAAAAATATAAAAGCTAAAATCCTAAAGCATCAAGGGAATCTCCTGCAGCAGCACTGACACCAATACCAGTGCATCAGCAAACAACCTGTGGTGGCAGGGTTACACATACCTGGGAACAGATAAGCAAGTTCATGGAGCTGGCCAGCATCACCCATGGGGTCTCTTGCAGCAATTTGGCTACAAGGAATCAGCACTGAACAGAGTGCACATGTGGGTTCACCCAAGCAGCATGCCTTTCTGCAGAGAAATCCCAAAGCAACTTCTTCTCTGTGTTATAGAACCCCAAGCACTGCCCTCACAAATGCAGTGGTAATAATATCATCAGCTTTTCTCACTACTCATTGGAAAATTCAATGAACAGTAAAATGAGGTATTAAAAAAACAGGTTTGTGTGCTAATTATGTGTGCTGTTGTAGACGTTGTATAGTTAACTGAGAGAAAAGGTTGGAAAGAAGAGAAAGAGAAGAATGAGAAAAATCATTCTGAAGTCTGAAAAATGAGCAGTACATGGGCACCCTATGGTACAGTCTGGGATGGATCCTTCTGTTAAATTCTCTGAACTTCTGAGGTCTTTATAAAGCTGAAGTGGCAGCGCTGCTGATCCTCAGAGAAAGTGGGGATCACTCTGGCAGCCAGGGATGCAGAGGAACATCTGAAGCTGTACATCTAAGCCCTGCTTAGCCCCTTCCCCTGAGTGTCAGTAGGCAATGTGTAGAACTCAGCACTTGCTCCTTGTCAGAGCTGCCAGGTGCCTGAGATGGTAACAGGTACTGTTATGTTATGTATGTGCATACACACATACTTCTTGGCATGCTTTTACTGGCTGAAAATCTATCCAGGTCTGCAGATATCCAGGTATTCACAACAGACAGTATTTAACCTCAAGGTTGAATAATAATACTGATCTGTTACCAGGAAAGCTCCAGTAAATGTGTGGTGTGACTGGGGGGATTTCAGATTGTAACCTCTGCTAAAGCCACTGCAAGAGGGACAGCATGTCCATAGCCATCCTTCAGGTGCTACAGGTCACATGCTAACCCTGAATGAGGAGATTCAGTTCAAAAAAGAAGACTGATCTTCTGAAAAGCTAGGCCTATATCTTCATTTTACCAATATAAACAGAACATATTTTATTAATAGGATGAAAATATGCAAAAAATACAGTCCTGCTTTGATTTATAGTCTGGTCAAGTCTCTGCACAATTACACAACAATGCTGTGTGAACACCTGCACCATTGTTCTCTAGTTTTGCACATCAGAGCTATTAAAAGTGACAGACTATGTTCTCTGATAATCACTTCATTTACAGCAAATGCAAACATGTTCATCTGATTTTCACAGGGTCGTGCACTGAACTATCCCCTGTATTGTCAGACAGACAAATGCAGCTCTTTGTTTCAGATTACTGAGAATTTAGAATCCCACTAAGGCACAGGTCCACTAGATCTGAATTAAAACCTTTCTTCAGCCACCCTTGAAGCAGCTTTACTATGAGGAAGTGGCGGAAGGAAGTGGCGGAAGGAAGGAAGTGGCGGAAGGAAGGAAGGAAGTGGCGGAAGGAAGGAAGTGGTGGAAGGAAGTGGCGGAAGGAAGTGGCAGAAGGAAGGAAGGAAGTGGCGGAAGGAAGGAAGGAAGTGGCAGAAGGAAGGAAGTGGCGGAAGGAAGTGGCGGAAGGAAGTGGCGGAAGGAAGGAAGGAAGGAAGGAAGGAAGGAAGGAAGGAAGGAAGGAAGGAAGGAAGGAAGGAAGGAAGGAAGGAAGGAAGGAAGGAAGGAAGGAAGGAAGTGGCGGAAGGAAGTGGCGGAAGGAAGGAAGGAAGGAAGGAAGGAAGGAAGGAAGGAAGGAAGGAAGGAAGGAAGGAAGGAAGGAAGGAAGGAAGGAAGGAAGGAAGGAAGGAAGGAAGGAAGGAAGGAAGGAAGGAAGGAAGGAAGGAAGGGAGGGAGGGAGGGAGGGAGGGAGTTGTGGAGGAAAATAGGTCAAGTGCAGAAAAGTTATGTCATTAGGGAACAGGGAAAACATTGAGGTTAAATACTGTCTGTTGTGAATACCTGGATATCTGCAGACCTGGATAGATTTTCAGCCAATAAAAGCATGCTAAGAAGTACGTGTGTATGCACATATATAAATATATACATATATAAATACATACATTTTTATACCTATATGTGTAGTCAGCTTAAATCCAGTGCCAATACAATGAGAAACTGCATTTTGTAAGGGCCAAATTGTGCAGAAATCCACAGGTGCAGATTTCTAAAGACAGTAATTAGTTTGATGAGAAAAATCTTCAGATTGCCTCCTTTCCAGAAAATTACAAGGCGTGTACTAGGAGCTAAGTTTCAAGGTCATTGCTATCCTAGGCAAAAAAAAAAAAAAAAAAAAAGAAGCTGTTTCAGAAGGCAGCTCTCTGCAGTCCATAAACCAGCATCACAGAACAGCTTTCAATGGACCTACAAGTACTTGGATCAGTGAAACATTTGGCCTGAATTACTTGACACAATAAACAATTTAGAATATTTTATTACTTGTTTAGGTACGGTCGTCCTGTACACAAAGAGCTGAGAAAAGAAGTCACCAGAAAGAAAGCTCTTCATTAACATAATGCTTTGAAAAGTCACTGTGATTTGGAAAATTACAGGATTTGGGACTATCAGAAAATAGATATAAATTTAATTGCTGCAGTAGGAATACTATCTAAAATACTCAAAAATCTTAACAGCTAGTGAGCTCTGGAATGAGTGCAACAAGTTTGGTCATATAGTACTGGCCTGGAGAACTTAAAAATTATCAGGGCCTTAGAGAAATCTTCTTGCAGTTTGCTTTTGGAAGTGTATTGCTGATTGTATGTTAGAGGTCATAGGTATTTGTTGTTTTACCTCTGGATATACAGCTATCCCTGAATACTCATAGTTTACATTTAATTTTAATTTCCCAATTTGTATTTCTGAATAAAACAACTAGTTCAATATAATTGTTTAGTTTATTTGCTTTTAAAGGTTTTGGGGTTTTTTTAAGCTACTTTGATACTGCCTTCAGTTGGGGCAGTACCAGGGTGGTTTGGATTAGAGAGGCAGAGAGTCTGTAGAGAGATGCCCTGCAAAGGGCAAGGGATGGGATGGAAAACCTACCAAGGATTTTCATCTGCCAACATCATGCTGCAGCTGCAGTATCACTCGCATGAATTTCTTTGGGACTCTGTACAAGGTCTGTGCAATCCTGTGCTCCCAGAAGGTAGGACAGCGGCAGAGAGGCAGCGCGTAGTTTTCCCGGGGGGATGTGTTTGTGCTGAGTGCTCTGCAGAGGGCACACGTTGTCCAAGCCTGGCCTGGCCCTGGCGATCCAGCCGAAGCGCTGAGGTGCAGCCCTGTGCCGGCGTGGCCCTGCCCGTGCCCAGCTCCAGCAATGGCACTGTTATGTCGAGTCTTCCTGCCCAAAAGATGCAACTTCTTCACGCAGGAGGAGGGAAGACCATGACATTGTTACTTAGTGTTTGTGGGAGTCACCTGCCAAATGGCCCTTGGGCGCTCATTTCAGTTTCTGTATCCTATCCAAGGCCTGTTTGAAGAACATGAAGTACTGAGCACCCCCGGTGAGCCTTGCTGCCAGTACACACTGACCCGTACTCCTCTCTCTGGCCTTGTAAATCTCGAGTTCCTTTCTCCACTGTATCAGTAAGCTGGATGGCAGGTGCACTCTGCACAGCTCACCTTTGGTTAGGGCAGGGAGGGAAGCAGGTACAAAGCTCTGCAGGCAAGAGAATGAACTGAATGTAGCCTTCCCTTTCTTATATTTTCCTCAGTGCCCAGTGTTTGATGAGCCTGTCTTGGTGGCCCATGCTCCTTACTTACTTCTCTGAAAGGACACAGAAGAAAGGTGGGATATCAGGTATGTTTCCTGGCATGTCAAGCTTCCTCAGCTTCGGAATCCCAGACACTTCTATTTCCTACCTGTGGCAGCAGAGCACTGGGATGCCTGAGTGTCTTCATCTGTGCTGTACAGGAAACCTCCACATGCTGTGTAGGGAACTGAGCTCGCTCCCACCACAGCAGTCAGGATTTCACACCAGCAGCATGAATGTTAAATATTTCTGAAATTAATTTTTAAGTTGCTTAGCCTTTTGTTGTCACGGAGCAGCACGTTTTGCTAATCCTAAAGTTACCAGCATTTCAGTGTCTAGTGTCTCATAGTAATCTTATATATAGCCACGTAGAAATCTATAGAGCCTACAGTGGATTTTTTTCTGTTGTTTTTTAAAAGCATCCTGAAAATTATTCAAATTGAGGAAGCAGAAACTATTGCAGAGATTAGTGGAGTTATTGCTACTGCTCTGCCTTGGCTGTGGAACATCACAAACCCTTGACAAATGTCCAAATACAATATGATTTGTCTGAATAAATTTCTGGGTGGATAAAAAAAGTTAATTTAGAAGAACACATGATTAGTCTAAATTTGATATAATCAAATTATGTCTTGCGTGCAATAAATACATTATCTACTTGTGCAAGCAAATGAGTGGCAAAGATTCTTCATTCTTACTCTGGGAAGTTTTTTAGGCCACCTCAGCTTTCCTGGATCTCTGTTGATTTGCCTATATGCAAATATAAAAATATTATCTTTATTTTACCTTTCAGGCTGATGGTAAGGATGTTGCAGGTGGCCGCTGAACCCAGAGGACTCTGCAAACCAGGGATTCCTTTTTGCTTCCGAGTTGGTGAGAGCCCATGGGTCTGTCTGTCCCTCTCAGTCCCACGGGTGCATCCCGCAGCTGTTCCTTTGTGCAGGGAGGGCTGGCAGCGGGGCTGCGGCTCCTGTGTGTGTACGAGCACACCCCCCGGGATGCCCAAACCAGATACAGCCAGTGCAGATAACTCAGCCCTGTGCTCCTCTCGTCGGGTCCTGTCTGGAGTTCCCTACAAGACACCCCACACCCTCAGTCTCAGGTTCACAAGCTCAGCCACATTCACCGACCGCCAGACATCGGCGTGGCTTCCAAGTCGGTCTATTACCGCTGCCCAGACCTGGACCCTCTTACCCGGGCTACGGGTCTCCTCTACTCGGTGCTAGCGTGGCTCAAAGCTGCTAGCGAGGTTTACGCGCACACCTCCAGGGTTAAACTCCGGGGCACACGGACCTGCAGTCCCTACCCGCCGGCTGCCACTCACACCTTGTGGCACCCTGCCACAGCGCAGAAATCCGCCCCGGGGCAGGTGGCCAGGGCTGAGCGGCGGGGGAGGCTCCATCGCCGGGGCCGCCCCGCCGCCCTCCCGGCTCCGCAGCTCAGTGCTGCCCGGCGGCCGCGCCAGCCGCGCCGAGCCGTGCTCCGAGCCGAGCCGAGCCGAGCCGAGCCGAGCCGAGCCGAGCCGAGCCGAGCCGAGCCGGCCGTCGGGAGCGGCTGCAGAGCCCGCCGGCCCCGCCATGGGCTGCTCCAGCAGCGCCCGCAGCCGCCCCCAGGAGCCGCCGCCGCTGCCGGGTGAGCGGGGCGGGTGAGCCGGGCGCGGGGAGCCCGCAGAGCTCTTTGGGGATGCGGGGCCGCGCTGCTCTCAGGCTGGTCCCGTCCCGTCCCGTCCCGTCGCGGGGAAGGCGCCGCGGGTGCGCGTCCCACTGAAACCCCGCGGGGCCAGAAGCCCGTCGGGCTTGCCTCTGCTTTTAATTCTGCCCGCGCAGTGGAGGGAACTGCGCCCCGTGAGCGATGGCTTCGAAACTGGTGTTTATTGTGAATGAATGCCTAAGTCCCTTCCACTCCGCTCCGCAGGCCTTTTTTTTTTTTTTTTTTTGGTTTGTTTGTTTAATTTCCAGATACCTCCTGCTGTTGGTCTTTTTATGTAGTACCTTGTCAGTCTAGTGCCCTTTCTTTCCTTTAAAAGAATAATGAACCAGTAATACTTGACCCCACTATCCTTCCTTTTTCTAACAAAATCCATAGTGTGCATAGTGTGCAGCATCGGCAGTGTTCCTGTGGCTCTAATTGGCTCAAGTCACAGCACACTAATTTTGTGAGTAAGGTATATTTGCAGGATGTTCCATAAGAATATCCTTGCTATTCAGTAGAACTAAAACAAAACTCTGTTTCCATATGTTTTCATCATATTTAGCTCTTTGCTCCAAGGAAGGTTTGGAGACACTTCTGTAAGAACCTGAATGCTGCAGTTACAGTAATTATCCTCTCCAAAAAGATACATTTCTAAGGCAGATCCAAAAAAGTTGTTTGCATTTAATTTTACTGCTTTTCTCTCCTATATTCTTGAGTTATGATCTGTTGTTGTTTGCCTGCAGCATCCATGGTTTTTGCATGGGTTTATATCCTGTTTGTTGTCTTGTGGTGCTGTGGCTTGTGACTGCAGAGAGGGGAGCAGGTTGTGAGCTGTGCATTGTCTGTGCCACTACAGAGCCAGAACACATCAGCTGAAACTATCAGGAGAAACCTCTTTATGCTGTACCTGCTGTCTCAGTCACCTGGTCAATGTACCAATTCCTCTGCCTTTCCACTCTCCACTAAGTGATCCCTGCACAGGAGCACTGAAGGGCTCAAAGAAACAGCAGAAGTAATTTATTCTGAGTGTTTTGATTATTCTGTATAAAAGCATTTTCATGGCAGGATAGGTCATGAAATGTACTAAATACATACACTAGTGTCATGGCAAGGATGAAGTGCAATTTGTAATTACAGCTGAAAGATTTGCATTAATTTGGCAATTACTAACCAGATATGTTAACAATTTGCTAATTTACTTTAATAAGAAAAGATCATTTGAAAAAAAATCTTCTCTAAATAAGCTAATAGAGGAAAACATTTCATTTACTTCCATTAGTGTGTAACTCATAAAACTTGGAGGCTTTTCCAATAGGAAAGAAGACAAAGAGAAAATACTGTAGCCATGGCCAACATCCATTCACTGTGTTTTTCTTTGTTTCTCCAGCTGAAAGAGTCTACAACAGGAAAAATAAAAATTTTTAATTTAAAATTAAAACAAAACTAGAAGGAATCCTAGGAATGCTGACTGCCACATGATGTTCATTTTTCTTGGGGATAAAGGTATTGAACAGATTACTGAGGATTTATTTTTTCCATATTAGGGAATTCTTTGCATTTCAAATGAGAGCACAGGAATGCTTCCAGGGTTTCAAGCAGTGCAGATCTTGTGTTGCATGGCAGTATTTTATAATCCAATTTATATAAAACATTTTAAAGTAGAGAGGGCTAGCTGGAAGCTATAGGGCTGATGCTTATAGAAGCTGCAGGAGATTCTTAAAACATCTGCTTGAATACTGCTGCCCTTAAAGTAAGTTTACAGTTCTTTTGAGGCATTCAAACAAAACAGCTCCCCAGCAAATGTCACCTCATCAGCATGTGCCTACAGACCCAGTAGGCATTTGAATTGTTTCTTTTACTGCTAACATTAATTACAACTCTATATAACATGCTAATTTTCATGGCTCATTTGTTTCTGTCGGTAGGCTTTAAATGCTCTCTCCCCATCTGGCACTGAGCAAGGTGAAGGTGTGAAAAGTGTCCAAAGGGACGAAAAATAAAAATGTGAAAACATTGAATTTCTGGTCTCTGAGCATACATTACTTTTTTAATCACTGCTTAGAGTAGCTTAAGTTTAACATTTACTCACTATTATTCTGATTTCGTATCTGTTTCACCTTGAGCTTCATTTTAGGAAAAGGAGTGCCTTGAAGACAAGGTGTGATAGAGATCTAGAGAAAGCAACCAAGGAAATATATTTGCTGTTTCTCATAATGCAAGAACTGCCACTTGATGAAACAACCAGCAGCAGGCTTAAAACCAGCCAAGATGTGTTTTACAGGGGATGTAAGTGGGCTGCAGCCCTCATTCCCATTGGGTATAGTGGAGACTCAGTGTAAACAGATTGAAAAGGGGCTTGAACAGGTTGACAGAGGAATTCCACTGACAGATTGACACTCAGCCCCATGGGCTGGGGCTCTCTGCCCTTTCCCCTGCCCCTGGCAGCTGTCAGAGGCAGGGTCTTGCCCTGGGGGGAGGGGAGGGGTCTGTGGTCAGAGTCCCATAGCTGAGTTTGCCTCCTGTTGTTGGAGTTGCATTATGAATTGCCATTCCATTGTGGGTTTGGAGGGGTTGGTTGGAACTTGGATTGTTTGACAGTTCCTGGGACAAATGAGATTTTATCTGTCTCGTAGTTGAAATTGCCTTCTCTCTGTCTCAACAGTCCAGATTCTCAGTTCTTGCTCTTCTTCTGGCTTAGCCATCCTTCCCTGGGTCTGTAGGCACATACTGATGAGGTGACATTTGCTGGGGAGCTGTTTTGTTTGAATGTCTCAAAAGAGCTGTAAACTTTAAGAGCAGCAGTATTCAAGCACATGTTTTAAGAGCAGGGTGTACTACTTTTTTTTTCCTGTTCATCTATGTCTATATGTACATGTATAGATGTTCATATGTGAACAGTATCATATGTTCTGCTTACTGACTTTGATACTGCAATCATAATTTTCTCAGAAAATACAGTTTTTCCAGTTTTGTAATTATTATATAAACAGATTTCATGCTTGAATTACCAGGGGTTTCATCCTGACGTTCTTCAGGAAAAGGTTAAGTACAAGATCCTGTCAAACTGAATTTCATTAGAATGTTCGTAAGTCAGTCTGATAGGTAGGTATAGCTCATTTTGAGTCTTCAGCTTTTATCCTTAAATACCTGTCAAAGTAATTTTGTCAGTTCTTTATTCATAAATTTTTTCTGCCAAAACCCATTGCTTTACTAGCCAATAAGTTGATGAAAGATGAAAGAAGTGGAAGTTTTAATTTGTTTAGGCTTCCTGTTGTTGAGCTTTTTTTTTTGTTAGACAAATCATAGTATGAATGGTAGTTTAGTACTGAAAAAGACAGACAAAGTGGTTTTTGCTTTAAGAGGTGAGCACTGCTCATCCTCTGGGCTTTCAGGGGTTTTATTCAGTCCACCTGAAGGTACCACCAGAACTTCTCACACACACCAAGGACAGCAGCTCTCTCACACTCCCCACACTCATGCTGTGCTTGGTTTGGGACAGGAAAAGGTGCTTCCTTGCAGTGTCCCATCACCAGCAAACCACCTGCACACTGCAGATTTAAAATGGAAAATGTAATAGAACATTGACTTGCAAACAAGTCTGCTCTCTTCATATAAAAATGCATTGCATGCATCAAATGAAAACTTATTTTTAATGTAAGAGCAGCATCATACTCTACTGGATATGGGTGGATATGTGCAGCAGACCTGTGAGGGCGTATTTTCCCTAGCCAGGAGGGAGCTCTTTGTCAGGTACTGCTTGTGTGGTTCACCGTGGGTTTAGTTGTTATCCAGCTTATGTGTCCATTCACCAATTATCTGTAATTCTCTTTTTCCTTTCCTTGCCCTACTGTAACTAAAAGCATGCTCAGGTGCAAACACCCTGACTGCAGATGACCACGGAACTGTAGCTGACCAAGCACAGCTGGAGCCAGCAGAGTGTGTGAGCCTTGCCTCTGAGGAGACCAGCCCAGGCGAGCAGCTGCCGGGAGAGGAGGCTTCAGCCACGATCCTGAAGGTGGAGGGGCAGACAGAGTCGGTCAGTAAAAGGGAGGAGCCAGAGGGAACCGAGCCCCTGCCTGCAGGAGAGGAGGAGAGCTCTGAGCTGCCCTCTGTGTGGCGAGAGGAGAGCAGGGGGCCTTCACCGCCAGCACCAGGAGAAGATGCTGGGGCACCATCTCCAGAACCAGCAGAGGACAGTGGGCTGGTGGAGGGCAGTGACAGCTCTGTAGTGGAAGTTGTCGAGAAAGTACATGTTACTGAAGAGGAGCACCTCGTTGAGGGTAATACTTGTGCTTTCATAAATTCAGGAGACCAAAATTTGCCTCCAGGGACTTCTGTGTGGGTCCTTTTGGCTTTACTAAGAGCCTCAAATGAGCTTCTGGAGTCAGAATTTGGTCCAGGGAGTCTGTACAATGCGAGGCATAGGAGAATGTGGCTGGGGAAGCCTCAGATTTACAAGTCCAAGCTGTAATAAATTTAATCAGCATTTCCACCTCTTCTATTTCATTTCATGTCCTTTTTGTTCTTAGGAGGTAAAATGTCCCACCATATCCCTCATTTAAAACATTGTATATCTGGGGAGCTTAGACACATTCCTTAATATTTGCACAGGCTCAATTACTTAGTCACATGTACTAAATATTAAATTATAAATTACTAATTACTATTATGTGTCAACTGTCCTTGCACACATAAAGCTGGATGTAGAAGAAAAAGCATCTCTTTGATGCAGACTTGGCATCTCCAAGTGTGTCCTAGAAGCTTGGCTACCAGACAATCAGAATAAAAGTAGTAGTGGAGAGACTTAAGGCTGTCTTTGCACCAATGCTTGGAGATGACTGGGTGGGGAGAGAGGCTGTGTAAGGAAGCAGTGGTGTCTGAGGTGATGGGATTTCCATTAGCAGGAGGTGTGCTCCTTTAGCAGGAGGTGTGCTCCTTCCTGCAAATTGCAGGCTATGCTCCCCCTTGGGTTAGTGCCCAGAGGACATGGACTGCACTTGCAGAAGATGAACACTTCACAGGAGGAATCAAATTTCTCCTAAAAGGTACAAAGTAGCTCAGTAAGGAATCAGATGCATTCCTGGGGTAGCTCTTCTTCAGGGAACAAGCAGGTGAAGCACATGAGGAGTATTTCTCTGCAGGGGGTCATGCTCACTCCAATTTGGCCTTGAAGAAGTGCAAGGTGCAGAAGGACTGATCCATGTGAAGTCCAGAGCCAGTTACACACACTGCCACTACTCCTGTGGCTTTGTGCTCCTTGTCTCTGAACCGGCTTTATGAATCTCATTCTTTGCTCATCCTTTGTAGCTGAGCATGGTTGTTGGATTGCTTTGTCCTCTCCTGTGTCTCTTCATGAAAGAATTTTGTCCTCTACATAATCATCTGTCCTTTGGAATAAAGCCTTGTTGTATGTAAGCAGTAAATGACAGGTTCCTCACCTGTTAAACACACATCCTGCCCAGCTGCAAACTCCAATTTCATTATTCACTGTTGGTAAGCCTCGGGGCAGTGCCAGAGGCAGAGCAGCACACCCTGGACCTTGTGCTGTCACATCTCATCAGTGGAAAAGTTTACAGTTGTCTGTCTGAAGATGAGTTGTGGGGCTTCTAGCACCAAGTGATGCGTGCAGGGCGAGTGAATGAAGCTTTTGGGGAAAAGAGTTTTGCTCCTATTATTTCCAAGGTAGAAGGAATACTTTAACTTGTGTGCACTCTCTTCCTCTCTTCTGATGAAGAAGGGATTTTCTATTTTTATTTCTATTTTTATGCTATGGTACACATGATACTTAGCATTTTTGTGTTGCTTTCCCTTTATGCTTCAATAGCTATGGGAAGAAATGAGTTAGGCAGCAGCTTCCCTGGGAAAGGAGGGTTTCAGCCAGACTTGCACGTTACCATGTTTTCTATTTCTGTTTCTTTTCCAATTGCAAATAGAACTGCACATCTATGAAATAAAATCCAGGAAAAAATAATTTGGGCAGAAATATACTCATTATTTCCTTTGGATACAGCATCAAGGGGATTTTGTGAAAGCATTAGGAGAACTTCATGAGCATGAGGCAACCATATTTCAGCTGGATGATGAAAAGTGTTTGTTTTCCTGTTTGTTCTCTCTGGCTTCATTCAGGGGGTACCTTGATAACAGGCATTGGAGAGCTTACAAAGCAAAATCAAGTTTACAGAAAGAAGCTGGGGCACTTGGTGCTTTTTTATAGTGGATCCTAATTTGATCTTCATGGTTACCATTCCCAGGTGAGACGGGAGAACAGGTGGAAACTGAGCTGCTCGGTGAGACAGTAAGTGAAGGGCCTGAAACAAAAGAAGAAGAAACAGGAGAAGCTGTGGATAGTGCAGCAGCGACAGAGATAGGTATGTTGACAGAGGAGGGAAGGGCCACATGGGTTATTGTTGAAGAGACAGCAAAGACTGTCCTGTCCTTATTGAGCATATCTTGTTATTCCCCTGTAGGCATACAGCTGCTTTCTGCATTTTTACACAAGAGAGTCAAAAATACTTTACAGTAAAAGACATTTTGGGAAGCAACCAATTGGAAGTCATGCTTTTTACATGGGTCATCTTTATATAATACATGAGCCTTATCAGTGATAACTTTTCCCTCTTTGGGAAGAATGATAGACTGTAACATGCAGTCTTGCAAAATAAAAAACCTTTGTTAAAGTCATGACTCTGATCATTATTATTTGCAGGCTTGTCTGTGTAAGCTAAGCCTTAATGCTGTTTTGTGATTTCCATTCTATGCCAGTCATTTTAGATCCCCTTGTTCTCCTTATCAGCTGAAATCAGCAGTGTGGTGCTGTGATGAAAGCACATTACACAGCATATTCAGTCACATGGTGGGAAGGAAAAGTCACAGGCCAAATAAAGTTCCTCTGGAAAACTGTCACACCAGTGAAGAGATAACCTTATCCCCTTGAATTATCTCTCTGGCAAACTTTGAGATAATGGTCAAAATTCTGTCACCACAGTCTTGCTAAAAAAGTTATTTTTATTTCCTCCTCCACATTCACTAAGAAGCTCACACATAGGTCTATCATGTAAGGTGTTCACATGCCCCAGAAGGCAGAATTAGAATCACAGAATCATTTAGGTTGGAGAAGATCATTGAGCCAGCTGCTAACTCAGCCCTGCCAGGTCCATCACTAAATCTTGTTCCTAAGTGCTGCTTCCACACAGTTTTTTTGAATGCCCCCCGGATGGTGATTCCACCACCACAGGTTACCCTATGGTATTGCTGGAATGTGGAAAAGGATGAGCCGGCAATGCAGCTCCCCCTTTCCCCCAGGAAATGTTATTGCAATAGCTGGAATCACCTTCTTCCTCTCCCCTCCCTCCCAATCACTGGCGTACTTGGTCCTGCTCAAAATCTCTCTGGGCTAGCAGGTATTTCTGTAATTCAGAGGGGAACAGCTTCAGCAGAAAGGGTGGCAGATACCTTACAATAGTGGCCTTTATGACTTCTAGAGGAACCTCTTGCACCTGGAGTGAGCAGTCTTTGGTTCCTTCCCAATGCTAGTATGTGTCACAGCCTTAGGGCAAGCCAGTGTGATGCACTGCTGCCTATGCTCCTGCCAGGGGGCTAAGGGAAATGGTTTTCAGCACAAGCACTGCAGTCTTAAGACAAGTGGGGTGGTGGTCAAGCAGTTTGGTCAAGGCTTATGTGCCTTTATGACCTTGTGATTACCCAGGTAAAATTAGATCAGCAGTGACAAAAAAAAAAAAAAAAAAAAGCTCACCTCCCTTTAATTTTCATGTTTGACAGTTGCTCATCTTTACAGATTGTTACTTTTTAAGTTAGCCTATGAAGACAAGCAGTTGTTGGCCATTGACATCTGTTCATTTGCATGATCTTTAAATTTATGCCAGATAGCTTTGCCTATGAAGCCAAAACAAATTTAATCAATCAACTTGTTTTTAATGTCTTAAAATGATGTCTTTTTTAAAAGCTCCTATGTTTTTGCAAGGAATCATCTCTCTGTAGCGTGAATTCATCAAAGCACTTAACTTGATTCTAGGAAACCTCAAAGAACCTCTTCCTGCTCCTAAGGACCAAGAGAATCATAGAAAGACTTGGGTTGGAATGGACCTTACAGATCACCTAGTTTCAACCCTCCTGCCATGGGCAGGGATGCCACTCTTTAGATCAGGTTGGTCAGGGCTACATCCAACTTGGCCTTCAACATTACCAGAAATTTCACCCAGTGATGATTACAGCTTTACTGAAATTCTTCCTGCATTTTCCTGCTTTGACAGTATTCTCCCCAACAGTTTTGTAAGGGAGCAGAAAGAGCAGCTCTGCTTCTCTGTCTGTAATGCATTTCAGATGATGGGAGGGCACTGACCCAGCTCAGAGAACAGCTGCAGGCAAGAGGAGCAAACAATGCTAAGAAGGGAATAGTGACCATTTAAACCTGAGATTCTGTTGTGTAAGGGAGCAATTCTTCCATCTTGAAAGGATATTGGAGAAATAAAGCAAGATTCTGGGCAGGAAAGCAAGACTGCTTAAGGGGATGGAAAAATTCTTTGAGAGACATCAAAAACATTCACAGTTTTCTCTCTAGGAGGGTATGACTAAGAGGATACAAGCTGATCCTAGTTCCAAAAAAAAAAAAAAAAAAAAAAAAAAAAAAAAAAAAAAAAAAAATTAGGCTCTAAAGGTAGCTGATGTCCACTTAAGAACAAGGAATGCTCAGAAACATGCTAAGTGTTGAATTTGAAACTATTAAAAGGAGTTGGCTTTTTTTCATGTTATATTAACAATCTTCTTAGTCACAGAGAATCATTGCAGTTGGATGTCTTTCATTGGTCACCTTCATTCCCATGCAAAATTTCCCACCTTTCCTGTGTTCCTTACCCACCCCCATGGAACACCACAACTCAGAGTGAGGAAGTCCCACACTGTCATGTTCCCTATCCGTGCTGAGTCTTCTAGCTGGGAAAGGAGTACCTTGAGCTGGGATGGCCAGACACTGTGATTTCAGCAAATCACCCCCTTGGGCACTGTCTTTTAGCTATCAGGTAAGCCCCAGAGCTTCTCAGCTGCTGATGGCCAACAGTAGCTTCAGGGGCTGGACACAGTTCCTCAGCCATACTTTGTCATGGAATAGCTGAGGTAGAAAAATACCTCTGGAGCTTGTCTAGTCCTGCTCAAGCAGGAGCAGGTTGTCCTGCTGGGTTTTGAATCCCCAGGGGTGGAGATGCCATCAATTGTGTGCAACCTATTCCCATAACTTAACTGTCCTTACAGAAAAAGAAAAAAATAATCTTGTATTTAATGGTAATACCCTGTACTTCGATTTGTGCCCTTTGTCTCTTGTCCTTACTTAGGATTTACCGTCCATGAAATGCCTGCCTCCATGTCAAATCTGACTGGAAACACTAGTGATTTCAAAAGTTGTTAAGAGAAAAGGCAGCAGGGTGAGGGGGAGAAGAGACTGTAGCAGTGACTCATAGAGGTGATGTAAATGTCTGTGACAGGAACTGGAATTGTGCATGAATGGGATGGGGGAAGAGGAAGCAGAACCAGTGGTTTCTTTTACATCCACACAGAACATTCTTACAGATTTGAGGGGTGAGCAGATATCCCCTCCATCCTGTGATACTTCCAGCAAACTTTCCCTTTGAGTTCCTGTGAGATTTAGTGAATGTCAAGTTATACCTTCAATTAATTGCTAAATTAATTTTTTCCATGTGTTTCAGAGACAGCTAATAACAAGGAATAGAAGTTATGTCTCAATGAACATCCTCTTCTTGGGCCTGCTCTTCTGTTCTGTTAAATTTTATTGGGTTGGGAAAATATAAAGGCTTTTATGGATTGAACCACAAGCTACAGACACATGAATAGGAGGCATCAGAAAAAGTTTTATATAATACAGATTTTTTGAAGTCAAGCTGCCAAGACTTCAAGTGTTTGAAACACCCAAACTTTCATCTCCCTGCCACAGAGTGCCTTCTATACACACCAGCATAATTTTTCAACAGCAGTATGATCATTCCTTTTTCAATTAGGAGTTTTTCCCAGGTTCAGATTAACTGGCTTCAAATTGTTGAAACCTTCAACCAACATTATATAGCATGATGAATACAGTGTAGCTTTTTTCTCTTCAATTATTGTATGTAGGCAGGTTCTCTGAGTGCCTGGACTACCAATGTAGGCAGCTGCTGAAATGTACAGCATGTAGAGGACTGGGAGAGGAAATTTACCAAGCTCTAACTAAATGCAGAGGGGAGTTTTCCAGAAAATAGAAGATAACAGAGTGCAGTGTCCAGGACCCATCTGTGTGCTGCTCACTCCCCATTTTTAAACTCAAATTTATTGAAGGGATTGTAGTACAATACAGGGGGCATTTTTAATTGAGTGGGATGTTTTAGTTGCATAAATCCTAGAAGATAACTTCACAGCTGTTAACATTCATGGCCAATAATAAGCTGTCTTTGGGTGTGTAGCTCTCCACAAATGTGCATTTGTGGCTTCTAAAATGGACTTCTAAGAGAGAAAATACAGACCTGTCTGAGAGACAAATATAAGCCTGTTCCCAAAGAAAAGGTTATCTATTATATTTCTCTATGCTAGCAGGGACTGTCTGGGTTCTTTTCCAAAATGCTAAATAATAATTTTGGAGATGAAGATGAATGGCAATACTTTCAAACAAATTTCCTGTGAAAACAAGCCCTGGATAGGATTTGTGTTTTGGATCAGATAAAGAGTAGAAATTTGTTCTGGTGCTGAATGTTGCAGGATCACAGAATCGATTAGGTAGGAAAACAACTCTAAGTTACTTGAGTCCAAGTGTTGACTGAACCTTGTCAACTAGACCATGGCAGTAAATGCCACGTCCAGTCATTTCTCATCCAGGGATGGTGACTCCAACATCGCTCCAATATTTAGCAACCCTTTTTGTGAAGAAATTTCTCCTGATGTTCAACCTGAACCTCTGCTGGCACAGCTTGAGGCTATGTCCTGTGCAAACGGACTCTCTATAATACAAACATATATAATTGCTGGGGACTGTGTTGGCAAGATCTCTGGCATAAGGATGTAGGACATGGAGAAATGGTCAGTTACCTAAAAATGGCAAGCACAATATTGCTCTTTTATTAGCTTTATTGTATAATAGGACTTAACAAAAATCCTAACTGTCACCAGCAAATTACACAAATCCCCTCTAAGAGATAATTTTGTACTGCATGTACATGTCTGACTCCAGCTGACTCTGATTTGTATTAAATAATCTAATTGATATCCTTGGCCTATTAACCTTTTTTATAAGCTGATAGTTCTTGGCTGTGACACTAAATCTAAGGTTTTCTCCTTAGCAGCATTCTTAAGAACTTGTCAGTTTCACTTAATGTCAACTTCCTGTAGGCAACATCACAAACTTTTAAAATTCAAGTGCATACCTTTTTCTTAGGGAATTTTTGCTAGGTGGATGTCACTTTTAATTTATTTTTTAGTTTTTCTAGCCTTCTGTAATAAAGAAGCTTAAACGAGCTGCTAGTTCTATTGAAAAATCTATTGACATTAAAATGAGTATCAAAAATTCAAACAGAAGTAGTCAAAGTTTTTATCCACATAGTCAAACCATTCCATGAAAAGAAGCCATGAAAAACAACACCATGCACTTTCAAGAGCTGAGGAGTAGGGGAACAGGTACTGAGCAGAATGAGAACACCCCAAAGTGACATGGAACTGGGCTGGGTGTACAGCCATGTTCCAGGATGCCCCAAGCACTTCCACTTCAGCTGCATCTCATGGCTGGTTTCCTCCTGTGAGCTGGGAATTCAGTTCAGCCACCAGCACATGTGCCAGCACGGCCCCACTCCAAAACACAGGAGATTAAATCGGCAGAGACAGGCTGCCTACTGGCAAGATCATGAACTGCAGTCTAGCAAGCATTAAACTATTTTTAAGCATAAACCAACAAGAGCTCTGGGACAGAGATCAGTAGTATTCATAGCAACAGAGGAGACTGCACTTGGAAATAAAATGTGAAGATACAAGGGAGTCAAAATGACCTGCTCACCTCAGAGTCACTCCTTCTACCGCTGTTGTAACAAGGAAGACAGGTGACTATATATGTTCTTCCTCACTGTTCAGCTTCTTCAGGCCATTAAGCAATGCAGATGAAAACAAGAGGAATATAAACCAGGCAGTGACTAAACAGTAGCAGTCTTTCTCAATCATCTTCATCCTTACATAGTCTGTAATCACAACAGGCAAATTTTCTTTTTCTTTTCCTGAAGAGGAAGCATGCTTGATACTACATTAAACATGAAAAGTTAAATCACCTAAATTATTAAAATGTGCTTGCTAGAAATATGCTGTACACTTCTGCCCTGAGAAATAAGACATCCCTACCATGCAAATTTAATTGGTTTCTCAAAGAGCTTTCTCCTGTTAAAGGCTGGGAAAAGAAGGATATGCTGCAATATTTATGTTTATAGGATACACCCCAGATCTTAAGCAACATGTTGTTTTTGTTTTTTTTTAAATTCAGTCAAGCATTTTTGATGATTGTTTTGTATTTTATCAAAAGCTAAACAATCTTCAGTCCTCAATTCATCCAAGGTAGAAGTAACCATTCCTCACAGAAGGGAGTGCTGGCAAGGCACTTGAAAGAACAAACTTAATGTCCAAGCTAACAAGAAAGTTCTGGTAGAATTTTTTTTCTAATTACCAATAAATGCAGCCCTGGAAGAGGTTAAATTTGCACCCAGTCAGCTCTGTGCAGACACATAGACACACTGCAGGGTCTCAGAAGATCCCTGCCCATCTGGCTGGCTGGGGTTGGCTCTTTCACACAGTGAGGAACTGCTTTTAGGTAAACACTGCAGCAAGAGCAAGTGCTGGCAGAAGAAGATTGGGACAGTTTATGTGGTTTAACAGAACACAGCTTCATTAAAACTAGGTGCTGAAATTTTTTTTTGCATTGTTTAATCTGTAGAGAATATAATCAATAAAAGAAGAAAGAGTCTTACTAAAAGAAACACCTGGTAGAACATACACATTTCAGTACTTTATACACTGCTTTACTTTCACAGAAAGAGGTGTTTTGCTGTGTTTTTTTAGTTACATGTGATAGAAACAGATTTTAAATGCCGAAATCAGGATGCCACAAGATGAATTGCAACTTTGTATTTTGCATGCAGCTCATTCTAGCAAAGAAAAAAAAAACAACCCTGTTTTTAACATACCTCTGTTTAAGACTGGATTTGTTAAATGTCTATGTACTCAGTAGTTTGCAAATTAAGACCTAAGAAATAGGCTTTTCATATTGGAGAATCATGGGTGTTGGCCTTTTTGTTTTAAAGAATAGAATCAAATAATATAACTCTGCTTAAATAAAATAAATGTTTTACACTTCTCTGTGGAAGGCTGATTTTTTATTTTTAAAACTACTATGTTAGTGCTGAAAATAAAGAGTTTATTTCAGTTATTCTAGACTTCCTGTACCAGAAGAATTTGTGTGGCACACAAACACCGCAGCCGCCACCTAGCGCTGGGTTCCAGGCAGGCACAAAGGCTGCGGGACACAGACAGGAAGGCAGTGAGCAGTAAGGAGGGATAACCACTGTGGTTATAAAAGGCTGAACACAGCTCATGTTCAAAGCAACTGAAATCAGCTGATTTACAGGGAACTTGAACTAAATCTCCTACAAATCAGTGAAATAGATCCCAACTATTTACACCCAAACAAAGAGAAACCTAAATATAAATTAGAAATTAAACTCCATTTAAAAGTTTAAATGTAACTCCATTAAATTACATTATTTTAAATTATTATTAATTGACAAAATGAAGGAACATTTGCTTTGTGTTTCCTAGAAAGTCATTGCCATATTAGTATTAATTCCTTCCTAACATGTCTGATCATGTGTTTTCTTAGGTGAGATTGCTTATGGAGTCAGAGCTACAGAGCATAAGATGCCTAATTAGTACAGCCAAGGAGACAGAACAAGAACAACAGCAAAAACTAATCAAAGTTTATATATGGGAAGTTTATTTAGAGAAAAGTCAGGCATTTTCAAAGGCTGTTTGGAAGTTTGCTGTTTGAAAGAACAAAGACATTATCTTGCTTCTAATAAAAATAATTACCTCCCAAAGAAAGCAAGGGAATACTATTAAAAAAATCCTTATATCTGCACATATTTGCTGTGACAACCACATTAGGAATCTTTTTTCTACAATGGTACAATTTATAAGCTCAGTGAAAAGAAGGAATGGCTGTTTCACATCAAATCTAGGACTGATAAGCAGGGCTGACTGTTCTCACAGTACCCACTTCTACTTGACAGAAGATCAATACAGAGGGATGGGGTAAGTTACTAGCATCACCAGTTGGATTTCTCACTATTGCTAAATCACCCCATCAAACCAATGCTTCTGACCTTATTGGCAGAGGAAAAAACTACAAGAACTGTAATGATGGTAGCTGAAAGCTTCCTGTCCTGGAGAATTTAATCCTTAGCTATTAGGATATAAATATTAAGCCTATTCTTTTGGTTCAAATTTGCTTTTGAATAAGCAAGCTGGAGACTTTTTTTTGTAATGGAGTATCAAACCACAGTCAGGAAAAGAAAAGTTTGTTCCCATAATAGACAAGCACATTTTTGCAGTTGCAATTTTATTTTATTTTCATTAAACATTTTTAATTTTTATTGTTTTTTTTTTAAATCAAGACAGTCAAAGTTGAATTGCTATGAAAAAGATAATGAGAAAAGTTACATGTAGATATTCATTTTCATCTGATTTATAAAGGTACCACTTCAGAAAATTTTCTGAAATTAATATTAACTTGGTTAAGCAGTTGCTTACATATGAAAAAATCTGAGTCCAACAGTAATCTATTATGTAAAGAAAGAGATTAAAAACTTCAGAAGCAAATACAGTAAAATTCCTCAGAACTGAGGATGTATGCTAAGCAATTCATGTGTTCTGTTTTCTCATTTCTGTCATTTTTTTCTGATTTAAAATTCTTTACTAAAGACCTACTATTACAAATCAGTACAGTATTCCATGTCCAGATCACCCATAGTGTAACTCTAATACATTCAGCCAGGTATGTACCTTAATACCTGGATATCCAGTCACCTCCACAAAGGGCAGGTCCTGTCCTGCAATCTGGCTCAGCTGATTTTAGCAGGACTCAGGCACTTCTCAGGGTTTGCCAGCAGAGAACTCACTGTAAGTCCTGAAGAAAACACCTTTCCTCAGTAAGTTTACTGATTTCAGCTGTGTGTAACTGCTGTTAGCCAGCTGTAGGAATTAGATATAAGGGAGAAGTATTAACTAAATCTAAAACTGCCATCGTAAGATATCCAGTCTCTACTTATAGTCATGCTGAAGCATCTTGGAGAGGTCCCTGAATGGCAATAGCTTCAATCTCAACTCTGGCCCCCTGTAACAAAACAATGAAGAAACATATTAGGAATTTAATGTATCTATTTTATGAAGCAATTGAATGAACAACACAACTTCATAAAAAACAGAGTGACATTTGAGAGAGATTATATTTCTGACAGTTGTATTACTGATTTAGCAATGTTCAGGAATATTGTAAATTTAATTTATTCTTACTCAAGTATGATAACCCCTTATTTCTAATGTTTTATCTATTTTCCACCATAAAGAAATATGTATCTCATATTCAGATCTCTGACAATGTGTGGGAATAACAATGGTATACTTAGAAAAGAAACTAATTAAGAATATTTATTAAAATAATTGCAATCAAAGCTTTTCAGAATTTGAAAAGCTGTCAGAATGCTTCAGTAGTGTTCCAGAAAATTTTGAGGTTTCTGTAGACAGAAAAGTGACACTTACTTTGGGCAAAGCAGCAACTTGATAGGCTGCTCTGGCTGGAAAGTTTGCCTTGAAAACTGCAATTTAAACAGAAACATCCAGCAATCACTAACCTTGGCTTGATAAAACACAGTTCAAAGTAATCCGTATAAAATGAAGTCATTGGAACAGTTTCAGGTTCAAGGCTACAAGGCTTCTATGCCAGCTATCATTTCCCCCTTATTTTCTTTTTGTTTTAGTGACTGACTGCTCTCAGTCTCAGCAAGCCACCACTCATCCCCAAGCTGCAGTTGTGACCTGGTGGCCAGTGATAACCTGTATTCTGCTGACACTGCAGGGCCTTCACACCAACTTGGCTGAAAAAGGATGATTAAATCAGAATGGTGATCATCCAATTTCAAACACCAGGGAGTGGGAGATGGCTCTTTCATAGAAGGAGCAGGAGACAGAAACAGGCCCCTGCCAGAAGAGTCATGAGCAAAGATCCCAGATTTACATAAAGTCACCAGGAGTCCAACCTTATTCATACTAAAGGAAAACAGAGGAAAAACAGGCCCATGGTTTATTCCTCCGTGTGCCCATTTAGACCTGACAATCACAGATATTAGAACAGGGGTAAGGCATGGGGAAGGGTACTGGTAAAGATATAAGAGCTAAATTTCTAGAATATTCCAATAGTTTGGGTTGGAAGGAACCTTTAAAGATCACATAGTCCAATTCACCACCATGCCACAGCCAAGAACTTCTTTCACTGTATCAAATTGCTCAAAGTCCCATTCAACCTGATTGAACACTTCCAAGAAATTTGCATTAATGAAGTCAAAGTTTTACTAGTGACAATTATCACAAAACAGTTAATAATGGAAATGTAGGTGTCCTGCATTCAGATAATAACTCACAATGAGAGAACAGCAGCAACTGTTTTCTCAAACTCCAGGCTGGAGGTAACAAGTAACTAAGCATGCAGCTGGTCTGGTTTTACCCTGCTTAAGCACACACACCCCCCCCAGTACATTTTGACAAGTAGGAGACTGTGTTACTTGCTTATCAATGAGACTTCATTCAAGACCAGATATTGCTATCTAATTAAGAGCCAAAGCTATATAAATAAGGAGCTCATGCAAATTGTTCCAAATTATTCTGCACAACATGGCTCGTTGGAATCACCCATTTCAGTCTACATTCACTTTTGTTGACCAAGCATTGTTCTCTTTTTATTTCAAGGGGAGCACCATGGCTCATCCTTGTCAGCCTTGTCCCATAACAATGACCCTCAAATTGTTCAAAAATACAGACTTTAGAGAAATGGAGATATAAAATCTGAAATTCAGCATTGGAGGCTGCCTGCAGAAGAATTACAGCCAGGACAGCAGAACATCGAGCAAGGAAAGAGGCAAAGAAGATCTACCTGTAGGGATAGCAGGATCCTCACAGGACAGTGAGTTAGTTAGTGGGATGGTAGAACACAAGTCCACATGAAATTAGGCTCTGCTTGATCTGATCCTTGAAAATGAATTTTTAAAAAAATTTCTACAGGAATTTCAAAGAATATGGAACTACATCATCCAAGTCATTAAAACACTTTGACTACCATGAACATAATTTGTTCCACAAGCCATAATGGTAAAACACAAGTAAAATATCTACTTACATTGTTTGTAAACATCATTAATATCATTGTAGTCCTTCATGTCTGCCATCAAAACTGTAGTCTTCACAACTAGAAATTATGTAAGTACAGTTGTTTTAGACCTCTGACTTGCATAAAAAAAATTGAAAAGCTTTAGTGCATTTTTTGCTTCTATTTCATACATTTCTCTCAAGTGTTCTAAACATTTTCAAAAAGTTTTGCAGGTATTGATCATTATAGCTACAACCTAAGGAACCACCTAGTATGTAATATAACTTTAAGGAATTTAGCCATTCCTGACTAGCTCTGAAAATGCCAAATTCTCCCAAGAGGCACTGAACTGATAAGCAGATCAAATAAAACAGCTGTTGTAAGCCAGCTGCAGGCATTAACTTTTATATAATATCTGCTGCCAGAAAAAAAAGCTCATGGAGGGTCTGGAAATACACTCTGTGCTAGAAGGACTCCCAGGACTGCCTAACCCAGCATTAATCCTAGTGTGGCTTAACCAGTAGAGTGCTCCACCCAAAAGTATTGAGAGTGTCTAGAATACTAACAGCACAGATACAAATCTGCTTTCACCTGGAGCAAAGCCTAGGATGCTTAAAATGTCTGTAGTCACTGCAACATGGTCTGTACCTGAGCTTCCCCAGTTGGAATTAAAATATTAGCACCACTGCCAGAAATTTTTGGTGAAAGACAGTGTTTCATTGACACCCATTGCAAAGACTTGCATGCAGATTAATTTCTTTTATTTTTTTAACCTAAATTCACAATTTCTTTTGTTTCTTCCAGCTATTGGTAACAATTGAAAGCTCAGCAAATAGTTTTTTTGTTTGTTTGTTTGTTTTAAGGTCACTTGATTTTTTTAATATTTTAATCAGGCAAAAACAACCACCTGTTTGCCACAGTCACAGCAGCACTTACCATTGCCATAGTCACAGCCTGCAGCTTTCAGGATTTCTCCCATGTTTTTTAGAGCCTAAAGAAAAAATGAAACAAAAATCTTTTAGCTATCAGCTGGGTTATATTTATGTAAGTATGTAAATATAACTTGAGACTTGGCTGAAGTTTTACTGTTCAACCAGCAAAACCTCAACTATCAAAAAAAAGACTGACTTAAATAAAAATTAACAAAAGGGAGCATCTAATAAATATTAAGCCGTCCATGCATTAGATGTAAATGCATGATGCACCTCCATCTCATCCTATTATCTCACTCCACTTCTTTGCTGCTGGGGGAGTAAAACTTTGCCTGTCTCAAGCCAGGGTTTTTATTGGGGTGTGAACCTTTGCTTCAGACACTGATTCTTTCATACCTTCCTACATGAAACAGATTTCTAGCCTGACCTCCATGTTTTCCAAGCTGTTGGAAAAATGACAGCATTAGTTAAGATGGAATGACTTCCTCCCACTTGTCCCCCATCTGGAGGATGTGACATGCTCTCTATGCTCCTCAATTTCTCACGATTCCACATTTAATTAGACACATGCCAACTCCATTACAAGTTCATTGCTGGACAGCTTCTTACCTGCTTGGCTTCCTCCTTTGCCCCTCCAGAGACGAGCTGCCCAGTGGAAGGCTCCAGCCCTATCTGCCCTGCAATGTACATTGTCCGGTCCACCAGCACGGCTTGGCTGAAAGCACAAGTGGCATTTCAGGTCTAATGTTCCCCCATGAAAACATTTCAAATTTCAAATCCATAAGCACATTTCAAATTTTCTACAGTACTTTATAATGTATCAGAAAGAAGACTAAGGTTGTGCACATGCAAGTCTGTACATGCAGTCATACATCAACCTGCTTATGCTTTTGAAGAGCTGGGATTATATCATCTAAGCTCTGCCCTTGAGGAGATAAACCCTGTTTCTTGCAAAGGCACACGGACTGCACAATGCAGTAACACAACTCTAAACTGAGCTACAGATTCCACACAGCAAATAGCACAGAGGGGAAGGCAGAGTAAATGAAAACATTTTTTGCACCTGCCCAGATAAATATTCCATCCCTGTTTGAGAAGCAGACAATACCTTTCAACTACATTTCAGCTGCAGAGCAAGGAAAGAAAAAAAAAAGAAGAAAAGTCAAAAGAGATTTAACATTTTTCTTCTTAAACAGGCACTATGATAAATAAGTTACAGCTGTGAGGTGACACCTCGCACCCTGATTTTCCAGCAGTATTCCTCCAGAGTAATGAATTTGGCCAGTCAGCAAAACTCCTTGATAACTTCATGTCCAGAACAATTACTCTCCTCTCACCAAATAACTTCAGTGACCTCTTGGCTGGGTTAACTCCAAAGAATCAAAAATTCAAACTATTTGCAGAACATTTATATAAAAATGTCAAGTGTGCTTTTGCTGAAGTTGAGTCGGCAATTATTAAGGTCTCTACTACAAAGAGGTTAAAAGTTGAAAACAAAGATTTAAACTATCTAGCAAACATTATAGAAGAGACACAATTTAATTATCTTCAATCATTAATTAAAATATTTTGCAAAGAAACTACAGAAGGATTCTTTTGGAGGCGCTTATGGCGTGTCAACACCGTTTTTCACATCTCTTCTCATTCCACAAGAAAATGCATTGTTTTGACCATTCCACAACTCTCTCAAGCTATACAAGCTACAGTTAGGCATCTCCCTGAAGTATCTGAAATAGGAGGTTTGCTTCCCTTTAATGTTGGAAAAAGAGGGACATATTCAGAGAATATTTTCAGTGCAACTCTCAACTGAGATTCACTCAGTTGGATTATCTTAATCCATTCATCTCACAAGGGACCAACCTAATCTGGGGACTCAGTCAAGTGATCAGAGTTAGGCAGTTTGAACAATGCCATAATTCCCATCTTTCCTTTTACACCTGTCCTATATTCTCCTGTAATTTCATATGGGGGAAAAAATAGCCAGTAACTTGTCAGATATGGTAAACTATCTTACATGGGGATTATTTTTTCTGTCATCAACTAACAAAACTGGAGTAAATCACAAAACTACATCATACAAAGAAGAGAAACCAGTGAATAGTTTTCTAGCTGACACAGTCTTGTTGATAGAAATGTGGGCATGTAGACACAGGCTTCTTTAATTTTCTATCCTACGACACCTGATGTTGAGGGAGGCCCTCAGAGCACAAAATTCTGTTTCTGTTTGAAGCAGAGACCTGTGCAACAAGAAGGTATGGGCTCTCCACTAAAAGAGATTGTCTTGTACTGCTTATCACAAAGCAAATGATAGTGAAATGTTTACCTCAGAGACCTTCTGAGAGTCCTGAATTATTAATAACTTGGGAAAGAACAAGCTGAAGCCTTCTGATACCACTGCCAGATCAACATCTGCAGCATCCTTATTGGGTCTGCTCAGCTTCCTCCTCACCAATGGAATCCTCTATTCACTGGGACTAGGAACAATTTACCAGCCAAGGAGTACACTTGCACTGCACTCAAATGCACGAGTGCAGCTAAGGGAAACTTCAACTCCACAAACCCCAACCATTCTCTAACTGCAGATGCTCCTCTGCAGTTAGGGGCCAATTGTAGCTACTCATTAATCAGCAGGGATGTGAATGTGTGTCTAAAGTCAGTCAGGTTTCAGTGTAGCTAAATGCATAACTGGGCAGACACTGTGACCTTAGAACAACACTGTTTGTCAGAGAGATGGTGTTAGGAACCATGCTCTTTGTTAATCAGATCTTCTCCACACAAATGATTGTGGATTAATACAAGAACAGCATCCTTTATAAGGTTATAACATTAGTGAGATATATAGACCCACACACAGATATGTGTCTTTTTATCTGTCTACCTATCTCAAGGCACTGGCAAATGGATGCAGTAAAGGAAATAGACCAAAAGCATATTGAAGGGCTGTAGCAGAACCAGGAATGCAGCTCATTCATCCCAATCCTTCATTCCACATTAAGCTCTCATTGCTGTGTAACCAAGCCCAGACCTCACAGCAGAGTTGTGGAAGTTATTTCTTGTGCAACTTCTGCTCCCTGGACTTTGACAAGTTTACTAAAATCTGATAAACTAAGTTAGTGATAAACTTATTGACGTTAGACCTGTCATACACTTAGCAGGCTGCACAATAAGCAGTGTTTCATCAAAAACTACCAATAAGCACAACATTTTGGAGTGTAAAGCCATGTTGAAGGCTGGGACAGTGGTGTGGGCATGTGGACAAAGAATTGGTGCCTTCCCACATCTTAGATGTTCTCCTGATGCCAAGCAATGCCAGGCCCCTGCCTGCAATCCACCAACAGGTTATTGTTTACAGAAGTTAACCTTCATGTCATGTCTCTCTGCTTCTACACTTCGTATTTTTCCATCTTTATAATGCCTATAAGAAACACAGTTTGAAGCTTAGAAAGCTCAGGACACAAAAATGCACCTGGAAGGTACAAAGATGCTATTGTGAACACAAAGCCTGAATACAGAATTAAACATTCTTAGAAAACGTCCTGGTAAAACCCCTTTAGTACTTTAGCTATGACACTCTACTATACTGACTGAACATTTTTTCATATCCAAATTGCAAAGAGAAACCTTTCTCCAATTAAAACTGGTATTTTTTTTAATTTTAATTATATGCAAAATTGCTACAGCAACATACTTGTGAAAATATTGAACACCTTACATATTTTTACAGCAGTAAAGTTTTTAGGCTGAAAAACATTTATAACTGTTCAAAATAAAAAAGAATTTTCAATTCCCAGGCCTTGAATTCTCCATCTAACCAAGCTCACCCTGGATTGGGCTCAGCCTTCACTCGGTATCACCTGCATAGTCAGCGTATCTAGCTTCCCTGCACAACATGTTTGTCTCTAGCCAAGCACCTTTTTCTGGAGAACAATCAATCATTCTTCTTCCTTTTTTTTTTTCTTTTTTCATTCACTCCTTACCACTAATTCCAGAATTATTTTCCCAAACTAACTTTTTGAACTATGCCCCCTCCCCCTGTCAGGCTGCAGTTTGCCGTGGCACCACAGCCCCACTCGTGCTTTGGGACTCCAGGTGTGCCCGGGGGCTACTGGGGGAGGGGGTACCAGGACTGGCCCCTGCTCAGGGTCCTGCCCTCAGCTCAGCCCCAGGCCTGCCAGACAGACCCCCAGGGACCTGCCAAAACCCTGCCAGCAAAACCTGCTCCTGGTCCTACTGAAAGACTTCCCACTCCCAAAAATCACAGAATTGTTAGGGTTGGAAGGGTCCTCTGGAGATCCCTCAGTCCAACCCCCCTGCCAAGGCAGGGTCACCTGGAGCAGGTTACACAGGAACACATCCAGCTGGGTTTGGAATGTCTCCAGAGAGGGACACGCGACAGCCTCCCTGGGCTGCCTGTTCCAATGCTCTGCCACTCTCAGTGTAAAGAAGTTTTTCCTCATGTTGGGCTGAAACTTCTTGTGTTCTAGTTTATGGCCATTGCCTCTGGTCCTGTTACTGGGCACCACTGAAGAGTCTGGCACTGTCATCTCGGCACCTGCCTTTGAGGTATTTACAGGTGTTGGTGAGATCCCCTCTCAGTCTTCTCCAGACTAAACAGGCCCAGCTCCCCCAGTCTCTCCTCATGAAAGATGCTCCAGACCCCACATCATCTTTGTGCCCCTCTGCTGACTCTCTCCAGCAGCTCCTGTCTTTCTTGTACTGTGGAGCCCAGAACTGGACACAGCTCTCCAAAAGTGGCCCCACCAGGGCCGAGCAGAGGGGCAGGATCACCTCCCTAGACTTCCTGGCCACTGTTCCCGATGCACCCCAGGAAAGCATTGACTGCAAGGGCTCTGCCGGCTCATGGCCAGCTTGTCACGCACTAAGACTCTCAGATCTTTCTGAGCTAAGACATTACCTGTAGGGACCCAGTGCAGGGGCCTTAGTAGTGCTGATTATTTTCTTCACGAGCGAGGCCATAGCCGGAGCTGATCCCGAAGCTGCAGTAACTGGTGGGGCCTCCCCTCCTGCCCTCCCTCCCCTTAGCGTTCCGCCAGAGCACGCCCCGCCCCCCACCGCCCGCAGGGCCTCTGGGAAATGTAGTCCTTCAGGGTTGTGCCGAGACGTGCGCATGCGCAGTGCCGAGGCGTGGGTGTCCACGTGTGGCGGTGGAGGCCGCGCCGCGAGTGAGCGCCGCGTTGGGGCTGGTGCCGGGGGCTGCGGCTGCACCGTCCGCCGACCTCTCCCCTCCTCTGCCCGCTACGGAGAAGCTCCGTAACCCCGCCAGAGATGTCTGGGGCGCGGGAGAAGAAGCGAGCCAAGAAGATGAGGAACCAGCCGGCCAGCGTCACGCTGCCCGCAGAGCCGGGGCCCTTCGGCGGCGGCGGGAGCAGAGCCTGCCCGACCCCAGGTATGGCTGTGGGAGGCCCTGTGTGGACCCGTTCCTGTGTTACCTGCTCTGTGTGACCCTGCCTTGGCGGGGGGGTTGGACTGGGTGGTCTCCAGAGGCTCTTTCCAACCCAGACTATTCTGTAGCCTGTGAATATGCCCTTCTCTCTGTCATCCCTTCGATTACATAACGAATCCTTCCAGTTCCCAGCCGTAAAGTGAATTTGGGTGTTATACCAAATCCAGTTTCTCTCTTGCTTTTCCGCCAGACCTCGGAGTTGGTGTAGTCCGCTCGTGCTCTGTTTTCCCTCATGCACTAGTTTTCCCTCAGATCTGCATGCCCAAGCAGTTTGGCTCCGGGTCTTGTGGCTCCTGTATCTGTGAAGGGTATTGGCAGGAGGCAGCAAGGCATGTCCTCAAATGGCAGTGTCCTGGGTTATTGCAGGAGCATTTTGTACACAGGTATCCTTTGCAGCTGAAGACTGAAGGATCTTGTCAGTTTGTATGCTAGGTGCTCCTTTCGTCTTTGAGGTTTGACCTGCATCCTCTATCCTTCAATCGGACCTCAGTTTCCACCACTACCTTCACATTTAGATATTTTGTGACTTACATTATTTCTGGGAAAAACCCCACTTAAAAAAGGACTTGTTACTG
The DNA here is from genome assembly GCF_027477595.1 of Haemorhous mexicanus. Lineage (NCBI taxonomy): Eukaryota > Metazoa > Chordata > Aves > Passeriformes > Fringillidae > Haemorhous > Haemorhous mexicanus. The sequence continues at coordinate 136,051,045 of NC_082341.1, forward strand.
TGAGGCCTGCAGAAGCTGACAAATTGCATCTTTGTGACTGAATGAAAAACCCTTAAGCGTCACTGTGTATTTAGGTGACTGAAGAGTTCCCAAGCAGACAGAATGACATAGCAAATTATGCTCAGCCATGTCTGAAGATTTTGGAATGTCATTACAGGAGTACTGCTAGATTTAATAAGTTTTTCTAAGTTTATTTGTAGCAGGGAGCTTCTAAGATAATGGGGTTATGTTTTTCTGTTCTGTTAAAAGGCCTGGATTTTCATCCGTGTAGTATTCTTCTGTAGTGTCAGTATCACAGTTTTACAGAGCTGTTTCGTAGAAATAGGAAAGCAAAATCCTAAATAGGAGTTACAAAACTACGAATCTGTACAGCAGCTAAGATAATTTAAGGGTTTTTTAGTTATTAAGTCAATGACAGTTTTGCCAAACAGACTTCTGTCTTCCGATTATGATTTTTACTTCCTTCCTTAAGAGGGTGTGTTTGTGGTAGGAGTTAGTTTTGGGCTGTAGGCCTACACTGGTTTGCTGACTGAGACAGCTTCCATCCCTTTTTCCTAGTTATTTCCTTCTCACCTTCACCTCAGTGTCTGGGAAATGCTGCTCTCAGGCAAGTGTAAAACCAGGTCAGGGAATTGTTCCACATAAAAGCTGATATCTGTTTCTACACCAAATTATTTTTTCTGCAGTATTACTGCAGTTCTGCATGATGTGTGGTTGTAGCAGGCTGCAACAGCACTGCTGCTGAACATAAAAACTTCAGTTTCTTGCTTATTTGAAAGGGAAAGGGAGATTCTTTGCCTTTTTAAGTTCTCATACATTGGGTTGCTGCTGAATGTGAATCTGCTTCTGGCTGGTTTTCATGCCAGTGGTAGCATTTTTGGGACAAAGAGACTGGCTTGTTTAAGAAGATCAACCTGAAACCTGTTTTTTTAAATCTCACTCCATTTCTGTGGACACACAGCTTGATTTTAACTGGAGAAGCTCCCTGAATGCTATAGTCTCTTGTTCTCTTAAGCATTTGACTTGATGTAGTGGATGGGGTGATAGGAATGGCTGTCTAGAGCTTTTTTATTTGGATTGTCCAGCATGAACTGCGTGAGAACCATATCGCAGGCAGTTCATACTTCACAATCCAACATATCTCAAGTTGTAATAGAAATCCTAACTAAGGCTTAACTGAAAACTGAACATAAAGTAGTCTAAACTAATATATAGTATTTGTTAGGCTGAATGTACACTGGTCTTTGAATAAGGACTTCAAGGCCCTCTGAAACTTTAAGTACTTGCTAGGTGCTTAGCACTCCTGAAAGGTATGTCTGTGCCTTAGAAAGCTTTACTGTAGGCCCTAGTTATTTAATTTCAGTATTGGTTTAAGTGCTTGTACCAGACAAGTAACTTACTGCACCAACATACATGTATCATGCTTACTTTAATTTATTGCTGTAAAAGAAATATGTGTCAGGCAAGAATACATTTGCTTATAGAAAAAAAAAATCAAGGAGGAAGTGGAAAATACAACTTTGCTGTTTTGTTACTAAAACTCTGAGAAGACAATAATAAAAATCACTATGATGTTGCATGGACTGATTTTGCTCTGACTCTTGGAGGCAAAGTCTGGATTTTATACCATTTTCAGAGCATGCAAAAGTTACTTAATCTACCACAAGTTTGCTTCAGGGCAGCATAAAATTCTTAGTTATTTGTGTAAGAAATAATGTAATTCTTCTGATTTCTGATGGCTTTTTCAGTTATATGTAGCAAATATAATAGGAGTCTGCAATGCAGTTTTATGAGGAAAGACTAATTGAGTTATTGATTACTCAGACTAATTTGTGTTTCTCTAACCTCTTTTCATCTCTAAACCTTCCAGGAGATGTTCGTTCTGAGCAGCAGCAGCAGAAATTTTCAAATCAGTCATCTGGGCCTTCTTACAGGAAAGACCAGTATTTTTCAAAGGGGCAAAGTAGAGGAGAGAGGGGCAGAGGAAGAGGAGGATGGCAAGGAGGACACCAGAGTGCATCTGAGGAGATGCCAAAATACATAACAGGTTTGTATATGTGAAAATGTCGTAATTTATCTGTCCAGAGCAATTTGCTGGTGATTCAGTTTGCTGTCTTTGTTTTTGTGCAAGAGCAAAAATTAGAACTGATGCTGTGTTCTTGTGTTTTTCCTGATTTTCTCCAAAACACAGAAGTAGTTGTGAACTGGAGTTAAGGACTAGGTGTTGTTCAATGGGTCCTTTCAGACTTCGGAGTGGAAAAGTTACACCTGCTTGTAGTGAGGGAATATGCATTTTGGTTGCTGTTTGCCAGTAAAATGAATACTGACATCTGCTTTAATGTAGCCAGTGAAACTGATTTTGCTCATGATGTAAGTTAAATATAGCTTTTTGTCTAACAGAGCATTTATTTAGGAGAGCAAATCAGCTTTGCAAAATATGGCAGTGCTGTGATAGTAGATACACTTCCATAAACATGAAATGAGACCAAGCTCTGGATTTTTATTTGATTGTTTCAAAACAGTCTGTAATATGTTACTGCTTCATTTTTTTCCATGCTAAAGACTTTTTTTATCTCCCTGAATACCACCTGAAAAGATTGATATTCTAATTTAACAAAGAAGTATTTAATGCAAATGTGAATTGTTGGTTAAGCAGCTTTGCGATTCATTCATGTATAAATATTTGCTTGAGCATATCTGTAAACTTCAGGATATATAAAGAACTGAAATTTCTTCAGTGACAGTGTACAGCACTTACTTTTATGTCAAGAAGATATTGGACTGCTGTAGTAGGAGTAATTCCATAATTTACGTACAGTATCGTCCTCTGGTTTTTTTGCTGTTTGTCATGCTCTGATGCAGTTCTTTCATTCCAGTGTCTGCCTTTGCTCAAGCTCGTGCTGCTGAGATCAGTGCCATGTTGAAAGCAGTTTCACAGAAGTCGTCCAACTCTCTGGTTTTCCAGACGCTCCCTAGGCACATGCGAAGGCGAGCAATGAGTCACAATGTTAAACGCCTACCCAGGCGGCTCCAAGAGATGGCCAGGAAAGAGGTATAAGTGTGTTTTACAGCATTTCATGTAGTGGGCACAAACAAAGCACAGCGTTCAGCTCTGTAGTTGTTAATGTTCAGACCTGAACTTCTGCCAGACTTCCCTGAGTACCCTAAACTTTGACATTTGGATTGAATGGAGGAACGCCTCAGTTTCAGGTGGTAGCTCAAATAGGTCTCACTAACCACCTGGCTTTGTGATTACTGGACATCTTGAAAAGTATTAGAGTAGTGATAAGAGTCCACTCTTTTAGAGCGGAGGTTGTTCAAGTGGTGCGCTGGTTCCACGTGGTCCAAGAGTCCTCAGCAAGACCTGTCTGCCTTGCACCCCACCACAGCTTTAGGATGTGACTGTGCCAGCCTCAAGCTAGCACAGCTGACATGATGGTTCTAGTGTTACAGCTCAATGTTGGGATACACTGGTTTTGTTGGCAGGCTGCATGCAGCTTAAGACTTACTAACTGACTAGTCCTAACAGCTCCTGGAACTCGTTTTGTGGCAGTATCTCAGCATTTAGAATATGCCTATGGGGGTTACTTGCTCCTTACTCACTGTGGCCTTCCTGTACATTTAAAAAGGAAAATTAAAAAGTGGTTCAGCAGGATGTTATTGGGAAATGATCTTCCCAATGTTTGGCATTGATCACTTTATCATCTTTCAGAATTCTTAAAGTGAATTGAGTTTGCTTGGTAAATTTTCTATATATTAAGGTTGACTGATAAATTTATTGATTGCATTCTTTTTTTCTTTTGTGTTGTCTTTGAGACCTTGCACCTTCCACCCTGAGTTCCTGAAGGTGATTGTTCATGGTTCAGAAATTGTTTTGGATACTTCCTGCCACACACCAATTAAATGTTTTTTAGGATATTTTATTCACAACCTGTATCTCATTTTACTGTTTTAGTTCACATTCTTTTTGCTTTGTCAGACATGACAAGAGATACAGTTTGGGCCTGTTTTCTGGGAACTGAAGGAAGAAGGCATGGGCTGTTTTCCATAGTTACTTATTGTTATCCTTGTTAAATCTATATTTCTCTAATATTTTTTTGGTTCTTTTGTGTCCTGCTTTTTTAACTCCTTTCATATGACGGCCTAACTTCTGTGTACATGCTCACACTCCCTGTCCCATCTCTCTTTCCACTCCATTGGATTTTTGAGATTATTTATTTGGCCCTGGTGCAATTGTATTTCTTCTGCTACGTTTTCTGTCTTCAGGTCTTTTGGTGTGGCTTATGTGTTTGCACAAGCTCACATTTTCTTGCAGCTTGTCATATCTCTGTTACTTGTTTTTGTAAAGGTTCTGCCTATTACTTTTCAGTGTTGGATCTACATCTTCAAAGTTACTGTTTCAGTTCTTCTGCACTTTCTTCATTTGTCTTAGATCCTTTATCATGACCCTATTCGTTGTAACATTTACCTGGACCATCTCTTATCTCTTATCTGTTCAATAAACTTAAAGATGTATATTTTTCACCTGCAATACCACATTCATTTTTCTCTAATTGCATTTCTGAACCAGTCACCAACCATTGAGCTGGTGGCTTGTATTTCCTTCTCTGTGATGAGTGATGGGTCTGATGGGAAGATACTTTCTTTTTTTTTTTTTTTTTCCCAGTTCTGTTTTGATTTCATGGGTTGCTTCATTGTTTTTAGTGTTCTTGGCACTGATCTTCTTCATTTTCTTTCCTTTGCTATTCTTATAACCTGTGGTTTGTTGTCAAGTCTGTTTCTTGGTGAGCTTACGAAGAATATTCTAAGAATCTTTTTGTATGTCTTATAGTCCTGTTTCTTTGTAGCACTTCTCTTCATAAAAAGAAAAATGAAACACTGTTGTGCATCTATATGTAATAGTTCAGACCTTAATTAGGTCTGGTTATCAAGAATTTGTCAGGATATTGCCACACTTCTCTCTTGTCAGCTTTCTGTCAGTCTGATCATCTGTACTGCTTCTGTATGAGCTCAAACCTCCAGGCATTTTCCATGTCGCGTTGATTTGTTCATGTGAAAATATTGATGTGTGGCAAAAACTTCACAGAGGAAGTAGCAGCACTTACTGTTCACTGTAAAGTTTCTCAATGTGTGTGGATTTTGTTTTATATATGTTTTATATAAGTCAAACCTTGATGCACTTCTGTGGATGTGATTTGCATAGAAAACTTCAAAGTTAGTTACCCTCAAGAGTGATCCAACATAGTATAACTTCATGTTAGTGTTTCCTGTATTCTTATATTTCAGCCTTTTTCTTTTCAGGTTGTTTTTTTTTTTTTTGTCTTGAGATTTACTTCAATATCCTCTCTTCTAAAAACAGGCAGAGAAAGCTGTACATCAGAAAAAAGAACAGTCAAAGACTAAATGCCGCAAAGCTAGAAGACGCCACATAAATCTGGTAGCAGAGTTTAATCACAGGCAAAGAAAGAATATTTGGCTGGAAACCCATATTTGGCATGCAAAGAGATTTCATATGGTAAAGAAGTGGGGATACTGTTTAGGAAACAGCCCTACAGAGAAGAGCTACAGGGCTTGTTACCGAGCCATGACAAAGCAATGCCTTCTTCAGGTACCACACATACATGTTTTGTTTGATATTTTGCCAAGGTGAAGTAATCAACTGCTTAGTTATAATGAATATTTCTGTCTCTTTGAAGTACCGTTGGGTCAGCTTTTAATAAGACTGCTACGTATGAAATGAATCATCTTATAACTGTAATTCTGGGTGGCAAGTTTCAGAGAGAATAAGATGAACCTTTAAAGGAGTCTTATGGTAACTATGAAATACTGAAATACTGTTTTCAGTTTTCTCAAGAGCTAAGAGGTTAACTGAATCCTTATATCATCTATCTGAGCAGCTATTGAGGAGAGAGAATTTATTCTATGTCCTTTTTGATCAGTTGGTTTAAGAGGCAGGTTGACCCTCAAATAAGAAATGCCTCACCACTTTCCTACAGCTATTAATTTTAAGTTTAAAAGAAAGTCATTTTACTTTGGCAAATTTTAGAGAATGAAAAATTTCTACTTAAGTGTAAATTGTGAGGCCCTGTCTGATCCTTTCTTAACAGGCCCACTTTAAAGAGTTATCCTCACTTTGACACTATCATATTGTTTCAGGACTTATCTTATTATTGTTGCCTGGAGTTGAAGGGTAAAGAGAATGAGCTTCTGAAGCAACTTGCTCGAATATGTAGCACTGACACAGGTAAAATTTACATAGTTCAAAATAAAGATTCTGAATAGACTAAAGGATGACACATCCTTTTCCTTTTGTAATAATGTATCAGTAGTAGTTACTCAATAGTAGTAACAGAGTTGATACTGATTTTGAGTGAAAAATGTAATTAAGATGTCATAGTAGAACTAGACATTTTTATTTCAGTGGCTTATTAATAAGCTAATTATAGTCCAACATTAGCTGCTCAGCAGCCAGACTGCATTTTAATTAAACAACATATTACTTTGTTCTTCAGTAAGTATCTTCTTTTTTAGGACTGACATTTCAAGAGGCTTCTTGTCTGTCTGGAAGATTCGAGGGTTCCCTGAATCTTTACCGAGCAGATCGCTATCCTGAGGATACGCTTGGTCCTGTTACATTTATTTGGAAGCCCAGGGATGGGTCTGATAACAGACAGTTGTGGATCTGGGTGCATCCAGCTCTGAAGCAGGTATATTTCCTGTATAGTTGAACTCTTATTTCTTTATGTATTCTTTATGTATTGTGCATTATTAATGCTAAAGAGGTCATCTGAAAAGTATGGACAAACTGGGTATAATACATGGCCTCAGGAACTAAAAGTTGGAAGACTATTTCCACTCTAACAATATTCATGTTTTGCAACTTGGTTTTATAAAGCTTATACAGAAAGTGTGTGCTGCTGAGGTGTTCAGTGTTTGAGCTTCTGAAAGCATTTCTAGTGTCACTTGCTTCAGGATTTGTGTGCAATATTATGTTGCTTAATTTACATCCTTTCTACTGGCACCCCCAGCAGGCTAAGTTCAGTATCATCATGGATAATTATATTCTGATACTTAGCTATCAGCTTTAAAAAAAAACTAAAATGAAAAAAGTAAAATGTTGTGCACAGGCAGTTTTTCTTACGTTAATTTTCAAGAGAACAAATTCTTAGAAACATTCAATATTACTTTCAGCTTTTCTTAGCAAGCCCTTGACTTCAGCAGAATTAAATTTTATTCCTTGAAATCCATATAGGAAAATTATACTTAAGTATATTTTCATATAGGAAAGCATATTTAAGGTTTGTGGTGTACTGCATATCATCCTAATCCAAACTTCATTTTTCTTAAGGACATACTGAGGGAGTTAAAAGCAATTTTTCAGTGTTCAGAGCCTGAAGAAATATGTATTTCTGAGCCTGTTACAACATCAGTTCAAGAGGAAAAACAAGTGGAAGTTGTTACGAGCCTTGGCAATAAAAGAAAGAAGGAGGATAAAGAAGGAGAAAAGGCTGTGCCAGTGAAAAAAATAATTGGAGACGGCACTAGAGATCCATTCCAGTCCTACTCTTGGATCTCACGGACTACTGGCATTGTAATCAGGTTTGTTCACAGTTGAGTCAGAAGCTGTGGCCCATAACCACAAAACATAGCTGCATTTCTGGCTTAACAGTACTGGGGAAAATAATGTGTGTTGTAAAATTGTACATCCACCTGAAACTTTCCTGTTTCAGTGACAGGAGCATGGAGATTCTCAGATACCGGCTGATCGGCCCATTATCACACTCCATCCTTACAGAGACCCTGAAGGCAGCTTCTGTCCAAACAGTAAGGAAACTGACTTTGCATGTTAGTGTAATTTTGGTAATATTCTTAGAATGTGCAAGCTTGTTTTTTGCTAGAAAGACCTATAAATTATGTAGCTTTCCTTTTCATAAAGGCTAACCTGTGTATTACTCTGATGAGCCTTTTGACTAATGCTGATCTCAGGAAGAACTCCAACCTGGATTTAAAGTGGAAGTAGGAAGAAAATAAAAACAGTGGTGCTGAGCAGGCTGTGTAGTTTCTGCTGAAAGAATAATTCCAGAATAATTCATATTCTTTTTGACAAACTACACATCCTATTTCTCAAGCAATGAGTAGAGCCCCTAGAACTAGGGGGCAAGACATGTAAGGTACCGAAAACTTACGTGTTTTCAATCAAGTATGGAGTTTCTCCAGGATTTAGGTGTTTAATCCATTTCTTGGCATACAGCATCACTGTGGTTTTAATGGAGTTTTTTTTGTCTCTTGAAGCAAACATGATGAGGTCATGAAATCTCTGGCTTTCTGTAAGAAGTAATAAATGACAGAATTAGGAAGTATTGTGGATTGTTTTATTTATTTTTGTAACACAGGGTACAGTTTATTAGAGATTATTGTAAAGTATAGGACTATACATCATCAAGAAAAAATTACTTTGGTTTAAAACTTGAAGAGGAGGAAAGTGACTATAGTAGTTAAGGCAAACTGAGACTGAATTCATACTGATAGAAAATAATGAATAACCATTTGAGTTTAATTAGATACGTTGTTTTCCAGGAAATGGCAGATTCAGAAACAGAACTGAATAACTGGTGGGTAGAAAACTGCAAGGACTCTGAAAAAGTATCTCTTCATCAGTGTCAAAGTGCTATCTTTGAGCTATTGGAAGGTATTTGGGCATGTGGGTGCTATTGGTGGAAGCGGGGGGAACTTTAGTGGTCAAAATTGGCACGCTAATAAAGTTGACTCCATTTTGTACATGCTTATTTATTGCATGATCAAGATAGTGATGCCTTTGAGAATGTGCTTAGATACTTGCCAGGGCATGGCAAAGAATTGAAAATGTTTCATTGGGGATATTTAAGGGAATTTAAATCCTCTGTGTAGTTCAAACTCTTAATAGAGAAACTGAGTCTTGTTTGTTATCTTTGTGAACTTAGATTTGGGATTGCTGATGGGATATAGAATCTGACGTATACTCTCACTCTCTCTCACCATACACTTTAAATTAAGACAATAAGTTGTACAATACATCCACAGATAAAATGGTAGCTTCCAATCCAAAGTGAAAGTATTATGCCTTGTTTATATATTTCATTTCTAAATTAACAGTTGTGTATTTGGCTGAATTGTAAAGCATCATAAAGTTAATATTTTGTCACTTGCCAGCACTGAAGCAGGTTAGGCACTTGGGTAGATCTCACACTGTGCTCAAGCTGTCTATCCAATGTGAGGCAGTTAAGCAGAGATGAGGTAAAACTTTCACAAAACACTTTTAAATTTCCTTTCTCTTGAAGACAGGTGTAAAACAAAGGTTGGTTGTTCTTTGAAGTTTGTCAAATGCAAAGCACGAATTGAGTCTGTGACAGTGACTTCATATCTATGCTAAATGTAAATGTCATAGCAAACCAAGCCTTGCACTGCTCTTATTGACTTTTTTGTTATTGAACATTTAATAAGCATTGGTGAGTTCTCAAAACATGTTAAATAGAGTATTCTGAATTGCTTCACTGGCTTACAGTGGTGTCATATCACTGCAGGCAAAAATGCACAAAATACCAGTGCAGAAAAAGATCACAACTTAATTGGTGGTTTCATGGCAATGTTCATGTGTGTGTTTTTAAAGGGATGAGCTCACCATCAGATATGCCACCAGGTACAATACTTGGCCTCACTGTTGGAGATCCTCGGGTCAATTTGCCAAAAAAGAAGACAAAAGCCATGCCAGACGTTGAAAAATACCAAGGTGAAATCCCTTGTCTATATTATATGAAGAGATTTAGTTTCTTTCTGTGCTGTTGTTTTCATTTACTGTCATCTATGGATTTTCTCTTGCTCTTTTCCGCTAGGTTTTGGCTCAAAATATTTCCCATTTCCAGAGCCCCTGGCAGAAGAGAAACAGCTTGAAAGTTGCATAGGTTTTAGAACAGCAGTTGTGAGGGAGGGACATGCACCAAAGCTGGTCTTGTGCTCAATGGAAGCCTCTGTCTGACCATACAGATGATCCAGGTTCGAATCCTGGCAAGGCCAACCAGGTGCTAAAAGCTCCATAGTTTCTTTTTGGTGTTTAATCTTCCTGTTTCTCTCTCCAAGAAGATATCTGCTGTTTCTGGTTTATAGGCCCAGGATGGTGAAAGTTGCAATTCCACTGCAAAAAAGTTACTACCTATGCAGGATTAGTATTTCAGATGGCCAAGGTGCTGGTTATGATAGAATATGAAAGATGAAAGCATAACTTCTGAAATTTTCATTTCAATGCTGACTTATACAATGTTTCAGTGCAAAATTCAAATTCATATGGATGTGAATGTCCTCTAAAAATGGGCAAAGGTATGCACAGGATATAGTGGGGTTTGTGTACAGTGTAGGCATGCCCAATTAGGTTGATTGGACACAGGCTGCCTCACCTAATAGGAGAAACATGATAGCCAGCTAGCAAGCAGTAGCAAATAGGACAAATTGAAAGTTCCAGAGACTTCAAAATACTGGATATCCTTGGTGGTCTATTTGCCAGACACTAGAATAATATAGTCTTATATATCACTTAAGTCAGGTTGAACATCTACTTCAGTTACTTTTAACTCTACAAAATTCTGCTCTTTCAGTTTTCTTACATATTCTACCCTCTGTATCTAGAGCAGCCTTTCTGTTAATTAGTTCTGCTCAGCTAACTTTCTCATCATTAGTGTTCCTGTTGGAAATGCTGCAGCATACATGACCTCTTCTTTGGTTCCTTCCTGCTGAGAAGGTGAGATATGTAGCACTTGCTTACAGATGCTGGTTTGAGCTGCTAGAAGAGTTAGCAGCTACAGAAAGTAATTTGGTGTCTTCCATTCTGCTTGTCATGTCTGTGAGGGTGTGTTCAAGAAGGCAAGATCAACAGAAGGCATTTAGGTATTTTAAATGTCTCATAGTAGTTTCTCTCCCACTGTTGGAGCTGGTTTTCCCTCAGGAGGGATGGCCGTAGTAAAGAGGTAATGGTATAAGATAGGGAATCAAGAGCACCTCTGTGTTGTTTCCTTTGGCTGGGTAGAAATGTCCAGCTCTTTCTACCTGGGGTTATGCTTCACTTGCAAAATATCTTCCATTCCATAAATACTCAGAAAACCTGGTGTTGCTTTTTTGGTTTTTTCTGACTTTTTTTTTTTTCATCATGCACTTAAAACTGCTTCTGTCCTCTCTGACTTTTATTTAGGAGAAGGAGGAGGTCCTTGTTCAGCTAGCAAGGAAAGATAAATGGCGTAATACCTTCTAATTTAGGTTCTGCTGTTACACACAGCTGAAAAAGTTGAGTAGGCAGAAGGATGAAAAAAGATAGACAAGACCACTGTCTTCCAGTAGAACTTGCCCCAAAAAACGACTTCTCTAAGATCTGTAATTCCATTTCAGTGCTATTAATTACCTCCTTCTGAAAAAAAATCATTTTATGAGCTTTAGAATTACATAAACTTTCTGAGCCTTGATTGTATTGTAAGCTTGCTCATAATTATATTGTGAGCTGATCTCTATTAAAAATGTTAATAGTAATTTTTTTGTCTTAATCACATCTTGTTTATTGAGCAATAAAAGGGAACCATTGGTGTATTCCACACTTTTCCCCCCACTTTTTTTGCTTCTTGAACATTCAAGTACTATTAGGATTAATATTAGTAAGATTGAAATAGCAATCTATACATTAGTATACGGGTTTGATATGTATTTTAGCCTCTCTTGTTCTTCAGTATTGTATAAAAGCCAACTGATTTTCTTAGATAAACTTAACTAATTTAAAGATGCATTGTTTGTCAAATGAGTGAATACTTTAGGTAAGTTGTGGCCATTGCCTTTGCTTAGGAATTGTCATACATGTAGTCTGTGGAATGATACACATCTGTTCATACTGCTTTTTTTTCCAAAATGCTGTTCTGAGATGCGCCTGTATAGTTTTTCCCTGTCAGAAACACGCTAACAAATCAATTAATTTCAGTCTTTCCAAGTTACTTTATTTCTTCAGTGCATACACATGTGTGCAAGCTGTGTGTTATGAACATAACTGATCAGATTTAATTCAAATCAACTGTCATTACTTCTTCAGGCTGGAGTCAAGACTCCCAGTAAGCACATGACTGCACATTAGTACTGTTCTTTTCTCCAGTTTCAAGTACACTTCTGACATTTTAATATATTGTTATTTTTGAATGGAGAAAACAAATTCTCCTGCCTTAAAAAACACTCAGCATGGAGTATGGTGAAACGTGTACATAATCAGTGAGTGAGATGCACAGAAGGAGAATACACCATGAAAGATACGTGAACTAAAGTTCCTTCTGTAGACACTGAGCGTGGGTCCATGCCTGTAAATGCCCCTCTTGCAGAGGTGTAAGATCTGTCCCCAGCTGTCCTGATACCCACCCTCCCTGCAGATACAGGGCTGTCAGGCTTCTCCCGGGCTGTGTTTCTCTTTTTCACTTTTTTTTTTTTTCTTTTTGTGAAAGGGAGGAAGGAAAATTTTCAAATAGAACTCTTAGGCCTGTCTTCTAAGACGGATAATCAGCTGTGCAAATCAGATCAATAGCTTGAAATGGAACAAAGCTTTCTATCTGCCTGTATTGTCTAAACACCATCTATTGACACCAGCAGAAGTAGCTTGTTGATGAGCTTCATGTGCTTAGTAGTGCAACTTCCTATTTCCTGTACTAGCCCTAATATCTTACTTTCACTATTACCAACAACTTATTCGTCAGTAAGGTTATTTACTCAGAAATCTTAAAATATGGACTGAAGAAAACAGGAGAGAGGTAAGAAGAACGGGTGTGAGGATTTGGGATTATGATTTGAGTTATAGTATGCTTAGTAGAAAGAATAAATTCTCCAGGTTCAGCAAAGATCAAAGAGAAAGAATGTTCCAAGTTAGAGAAAGATATTTTAGGCTAATAAGGAGGATATTGGATGAGTGGTGGTGATGAAAAGAGACTGACTTAAAAGGTTTTCTCTAGTGGGGAAACAAATATTCATGCCATTATAGAATATAGGAATTGCAAAGAACTCTGAGAATATAACGAGGATAGGCTGCTTGAACTGTAGTAATAGAAAGAAATGTTAAAAAAAGCAAAGAAATTTGCAGTGAATAATTTGCAGTTGAAGGAACTAGAACATATTTAAGTAATTTAACATAAAGAGATTCTGGTGTTCACGAATGTTTTCTGTACAGAAGACGGATAAGTACTTGCCTTACCTTATGCTTGTAATTATGTGCCCTTCCCCCTTGGTTATCTGTAAGAGTCAGGAAGGCATTCCCTAGCACCACACACAGTTTTGTTGCTCTTTTCCTTCTTCTGAGGCATTAATACTTGCTTTCTCTCCAGACAGAATGTGTTTTGCCTGTAGGAGTGTTGAGCTCTCTTAGGTTCCTGCTCAGTTTACTGTTCTTAATTCTTGGTCAGAGAAGGAATTCTTCTGCTTAATTGGCAAGGATTCCCTTTGTAGTTTTATTGTTCTTAATTTGAAGGAATGGCACTGTAATCTGATAATTTATTTTGCATTTCTTTTCCTCAGATAAATCTAGCTCATTAGCAAGAATATATGGCAAGTATCAGTAAAATCACCAAACTGTCACAAGTGCTGCAGTAGTTTGTATTTCTTGCAAAGGATTTTGCAGCTTTTTGTAATGGGTGCATCTTAAAGACTATGGATTTTAAATAAATAATTATTGCAGGTATGTTTGGCAGTACCTATTGCTAGGTACTGTTAGTACCACTGAATAATCCAAATCTTCTGTCTTTGAATCTTTGTCTACATTACCTGGAAAAATTAGCAGAACCTTTTTTAAAGACACTTAAATAATTTTAAAAAACAAAACAAACCCTGACATTCTGCATATTAAAGGAACATGTTAAGTTCCTTTAATATGTAACACTTTGTGGATGATGAAATGAGGAGCAATCCCTCTAAGTTTTTAATTACAGAACTATTAATAGGTTCATTGTATTGTTTCTTGGTAAGAATTACTTTTCTTAAATGGATGAGCATTCACTGCGTACTGTACTGTACATTGAAGGCTGTTAATCCTTAGATCACTAAAGGTAGGTACACATTTTCTTTACTTTCCTTAGATTGTAAAACTGAAGAAGAGAGAGGTTATTTAATATTTCAGCAATCCATTTTGAAGCTGCAGTTGTTGTTTTTCTTCAGTAATGTACACAGTTGATTTGTGCAGACATAAGCAAGAGTAGTCCCTTCGTTGAAGCACACAGCCTGAAAGGATCCTGAGCAAGAAACTAGTACTAAATAAGTGTTCCAGGCTAAGCATAGCCATACAAATGTTTCCTATATGTACATTTCTCAAAGGTAACTCTTGCTTCTCTTACAAGTTTATGTAGGCAGAATTATTTCAGGCTTTATAATGTTGCTCTTTCTGATTTTTACCGAATCTGTTGAGCTTCAGACTCTGCCAGAAAGGCCAGATTCCAGAATATCAAAGGTGGTATGTAAATATCTACTTTACACTGCCAACAGTCATGTCTTTTGTTAAGAAAAAACGCTGGTGAGAAAATACCAGGTTAGTCTTTCTAACACTAACAGTTGATTTCATATTTTATGTTTGGAAATATATGTGATGGAAAGATGTGCCAGAAGCAGTTATGCTTGTCGAGCTTTTAATAGGCTTTTCTTGGTTGTCTGCTCATTATATTTATGAGATGGAGGTGGCTTTGGTAATTTGGTACTTAAACCACAAAAATTGTTTGAATTTTTTTTAAAGGTTCTTTTCCTTTGTAGATAATGATAAAGTTAGGCAGCTGTACCTGAAGGGTGTACCTGCGGACTGTGCTCACAGCTTTATCTGGGACCATGACATCTGTAAGAACGTCACTGAAAATAAAATCTCAGAGCAGGTAACTAAGTAGGTGGATTGCCATTGAGGAAATGGCTCATGGAGTCCATAGAAAAGACTCTAGAAATTTGTATAAATCTAAGATTAATCAATAGCTTCCTTAATGTCATAGTATCCAGCTGCTGACATGAAGTGGTTTTTTGTAGCCTTTGCATAATGTTCTTGCACAGCCATTGACCAGGGGTTCAATTAAAAGAAAGCTTTATTGGATTGCCTGCAGGACAGTAGTTGTAGCTTTATGTAACAGAAAAGTTTGGAATCGGATTTTCATACATCACCTTGACTTGTGTAGCAGAAAAGAGTGACACAGGAAGGCTCTGGCCTTTAGCTGTAGTCAGAATGATTCTTCAGAGTGAAAGAACTGTGGAAGCTGAAAGGAAAGAAATCCTGTGTTTCTGAACTGTAGCACACTGTGCTGTGGCTGTGCTGGGCAATAACTTGTGATTTGTAGAGGACTTCAAGTTTGCTATTGCAGGTTTAAAATCTCCTATCTTGACATTTTCATTGACAATGGAGGGCAGCCCATAAAGTGCATGGATAAAAAGGTGATTTAGTCCCAAGAGGTAATAAACTTTTGACACCATTGTAATGGTGAAAGAGAAAACATTTGTATAGCAAAAACATCTTTTTAAATATTCTTTCTGAAACTTAATTTTGTGCTCTTTCAAGCTGTCTGACACAGTATAAAAAAGCAGAGTACTTAAAAATATTACACATGACAGTTACCAGAACAATCTTTTTATATATGACAGTGCTTTTTATTCTGTGATGAAATTGAATGTTTACCTAATAAAACACAGGGAGTCTGATGGTCTGTTTCTTCATACATGTATTTTTAATGTGGTGCAATGAAATGTAACAACTGGTGATTGACAAAACCTCGGTGCCAGGTTTATGTGAACTGTTTGATGTGAACTGTTTGATGACCAAATCTTCCCCTCTCCTTGGATATAGTTCAGATTTGCTCGGTGTATTGACAGACTGAAAGCACCTGTTCAATCTAGTGTTGTGCACAAGTCTATAAATACAAAGTTGCAAAACTTGATTTTCCTCCTTCATCTATGTTGTATCATGTACCTGCTCTTTATGAAGGACTATGGAAGTAAGAAGGGAAGAAAAAGGGTGCTTAATAACTCTTTCCTTAAATAATTTTTCATGTCTTGATGAAATTCTGTTCTAATATGTAGTGTATTACTACTATATTTTTCCTAGCTGTAAGCTCACCTTTTCTCTGTATCTTGGAAGGGTATCTGGGAGAGGGAAGAAGAATGGTTATTAACTTATGGGAAATGTCTCCTCCTTCTCAGGATTTAAACCATATGAGAGCTCAGTTACTGGTACCTGGATCACACCTTGATTTGGGTCCTTGTGAGTCTAAGATTCCCATACTGTTGGTGCAGCAGCCAGGGAAAATGGCTGGAGAAGATCGACCAGGATGGGGGAGTGGCTGGGATATCTGTCTCCCAAAGGGCTGGGGCATGGCTTTCTGGATTCCTTTTGTAAGTAACTTGATGGTAAATTGCAAGTAAAATTGATAATTTATATAATTTAGTTTAAATTAATTGATTTTAGAGAGTGTACTTCACATTGTATAACCAATTTCCAATTACAGGATCAAAATTTCCCTTTTAAAAACAGCATATGAACTGGTTCGTGACAGAAGCTTGGCCTTGAAACTTAAACAATAGCTTTCCATGTCTTCTGTTGGAAGACTGCTATGCCCACATACAACTATGTACACATGGCAGTCTAGAAGCAGCAAATCAGTGGGGAGTCAGGAGAGAAAGCTGAAGCTGTACCTCTCTGTGTTTCTACAAGCATATGCCTCTAAAGAGAAATCATTTGGTGCCTGCTGCTAATCAATTTCCAGCTTGGCTATCTGCACCTCTGTCACCAAAGTAGCTTCTGATCTGGGAGAGAGCTTAAAACCAAGTTTGTGTTAAGCTTGAATACTCCTTTGGTGCTGCTTGAAGCATCCTGCTTTGAGTGTTCAGGTGGCATTTTTTATATCTTTCTGCAGTTAAAATTATGCTTTTGAATGTTCAGGGGATTTAGTTGCAGTGATACCTATTGTATGGTTAAAATACATTGGGCAGTGGTTGTTGAAGTAATACAACATTCCTGGCAATGTCCAAGATCAGAACCTGTGAAATTCTCTTGATATTTGTTGATAGTTTTGCAGAATTAAATTTAAAGCATGAATAACTATTTTGTTGAAATTAGCATCTAGAACTGTAGAAATCATGCTTAAGTTTATTTTTTAAAGCTTAAGTGTTAGACTTTCAGTTTTCTAAGGAAATACCCTTTGGGCATTAATATTTTGTTTCAGCTAGGAACCTGGAATTAGTTCAAACATTGCTTTTTGGGTGTTTGATTTTTATAACAGATATATCGAGGTGTGCGAGTCGGTGGCTTGCAAGAGGCATTAAAGCATTCTGAATACCAAAGAACACCTCACACTCCTAATGATTTCCCAGACTGCCAGGCAGGAATGCAGTTTGCCAAAGAATTGGAAGCCAGTCTTCTTGAAAAATTCAAACGGTAACATTAATTTAAAAATTGATGGTAAGAATGACAAAAATGACTACTGCTTAAAATATTCCCTTAATTATCTGTTGTTGTGTTCATTTAGGCTTGGACTTTCTGAGATCTTTCACCAGTGTTTTAGGAATCCTAGATATATTTAACTCTGCTAAACAGAGCATATAAATTAAACTCTTTTATTCCCAGAGACGTGCTCAGTTATAGAGCTGTAACAAGGCTGCATAGCAATAAAATAAACAAAACTATTTTGAGATCCCTAAGCAGCAAATGGGGGAGGAGGTAAGAGAATGCAAAGGAGTATGTACAAGTATGTACCAAGTGTTAAAGAATAAAGTAAATTAAGAGGTACATTTTGGTATCTAATTTTAAATATCAGGCATTCTGAAGATTGCATTCGTGTTTACTGCAACAAAGAGAACTCTTAACCACGAGTTTGGAGTAGCTGGAAATGTCCTCTGCACCAAGTAGTGTTGGTTCCCCTTCCAGATAGGAGGGGAAAATAGGAGACGTTCAGAGGAAAAGGTGGTGGTGTGAGTCCCAGCAGGTAGATGTTTCTAGCATGGCTGAAAAGATAGAGTTGACAGAAATACAGCAGCATTTTCTAGACTGTAGTTTTAAAATTGTTGTTCAATGAGGTTAGAAAGTTAATTGTGCATTCCCTTTCTGTTTTAAGTACTTGATTTTGAAAATATTCTTACCTACTTATTTATCATTTAGACGTCCACCTGCAAAAAGGGCAAATTATGTCAAGCTGGGCACTCTGTCTCCTTTCATCTGTCCTTGGGGGCAGCTGACCAAGAACTGGGAAGAAAGAATGAAAGCGTCAGGAGGATTTTTATGTCCTTCTTCCCCACACCCCGACTGCTGCACAACTGAAGGGCAGACCCTTTGTGACCCCAAAGCAGAAGCGGTCAGAGAAGCTTCCCCTGAGAATGGTGAGGCAGAGGAGACCATGGAAATAACAAGTTCTGAAGGTACCCTAAAGACAGAGGATCTTACAAGCACCCAAGATTTTGGTGAGAGAGATGAAACTAAGACAAGTGACTTTATTGTTCTCAGGTATGACAAAATTATACACACGTTTATTTTTTTATTGATATTGAATTGGGGAAAGGAAGAGTTCAACCTTGATTATTAAGATGACAGAATTATTTCATCCAAATACAGTGAGATTAAATAGTTTTGTCACAAATCAAAATCTGCTCTTGAGTGGAAATCCTTCTGCTTTTCTCCAGCAAACTCAATGGCTACATAAAGAAAACTCCTTAAATTATCTTAAATTTAACACTCTGGAGTTTACTGTGTTTTTAGAGTTGGTGTATTCTGTCTGCCTCCAGATTGATGGAGCTTTTAGAGGCTCATATTTGTGACTTTAGGACTATTGCTGTGAAAATCATCTTGCATTCTCTTCCCTAATACATCACCACAGGTGATTCTTGCACTTTTTAACAAGGTCTCCAGAAAATAGAGAATCCCCCACATTCCAGTGCAACACATGAGGGCAGCAACAGTATTGGAAAGTGCCTGACACAGGTCTTTCATTTTTGTGTGGTTACCAGGGGAAGAAAACACTGCAAGTTCTGGACTGCATTAGTGTCACTGAGATTTTAGAGTGTTTGTGGTTTTAGCAAGCTTTGGGGGTTTTAACAAGTAATGTCTCCTTCCTTCTGAAGACAACTCATGAGTTCCACTCACCAATGTTCTTTTTAGGCTAAGAGTGATGCAATTACCAGCTTGGAAGGTTACAGAAAGCCCCAGGGCTTTTTTTTAAGTGTGCTCTTGCAGATATGTGGGGTCCTGGATTTCTGTTAAACTGCTTGTTAATAACTATCTGTGATGTTTGTTTTTGAAAATTTTTCATAGGAGTGAGAAACTACTAATGCAGCTGTCAGCCTGGTGTTACCCCACTGCTGGGAAAGATCGGCGGATCCGCCTTATTTCTCGGCTCGGGCAGAAGGAAATGACTGAAGATGTTTTTTTGCCAATTTTGATGAGCTACCCAAGGGCTCTTGTCTGGGTCAATTTGTCACTCTTGAGAAAGGGGAACCCTGAATTACATGCCATGATTTGCATCCCAACAGAAGACGACTTGCTGCATCTAAGCAAAGACAAACTCTTCTGTGGTCCACAAGAACCCAAGCATCGTGACATATTCAAGGACAAGGTACAGAAGCAAAAAGAGGAGAAGAAGAAGAAGAAGAAGAAAAAGGATAATGTGAAATCTCTAGAGTGTGACCCTGCAGGCATTCCAGATGTAAAAGCAACTGAGGACCATGAAGACCTCATTCTCGGTCTTTGGTCAGATGCTCTCCCAGATGTTACTTCCCACTGCTCCAGGACTGTCTTGGGGTATGTTACTCGAGGGGATTTTTCATTGGCTGTAGGCTGTGGAGAAGCACTGGGTTTTGTTAGCTTGACTGGGTTAATTTATATGTTACACAACCAGCCAGCAGATAAGAAAGGGCTTGTTTTGTTAAGGACTCCAGCATCTTTACAGTACAGGTTTGCAAGACTTAATATTGAGGTTTGAGCATCATTGCAGTGCAGTAGAATGCCAAAAATACCAAAGAATTCTGTTTTGTATTCTGTGGCCTTTCTGATTTGTCTCAAATTTGAGGTTATTCTGAGCCCAAACAGCTCTAAGGTTATGAAATAATTAAAAAGCTTTTCAGCCTTATTCAAGAATATAACAAATGCCTAAAGAGACCAGAATTACTTTTCATGTCTGCATTGCTAATGATTTCTAACAGATCATTATCATGATCTTCTTTATCTCTAAAGAAGCATATTCCTCATTTTTTCTCCTCAAAGCAGTGGATGCTATAACAATATACAGGAAATCATCATGTTGATTTTAGAAGTCTTTGCTCAGATGGACTGTAAATTTACAGTGCACTTTCACATGTAACTGCATGTAGTCTGATCCAGTGTATATAGCAAGTGGTTTTCCTGATTCCTTGTATCTGAATAGGTGTGGCTGCAGTGCAACAGAGCTATGTAGACAAAGCTGAATGCTTAAATGAAATACAAATAAAATATAGACCAGCTATGTCATTTTGAATTATAGCTACTAGAGCTTTTAAACTGGAAAGCATATCAGTCTGTCTCCCTGGTCTGAAAGGTAATAAGCCTTTCAGATGCAAATTGCTACTGAATGTCACAATGGGTCAGCACGTATTTTCTGTTAATAATAGGGGATATTTTTGTTCCTCAAAACATGAATTTAATTTTGTATGGAATGTGCTAGAATTGAAGGTTTCTTCATGTTACAGTACGGTTCATGAATATTGTTCAAACATTCATAAAACTTGTAAAATATGCTGGGGGGTAAAGGGAGAAAGGTGTTTAATTTGCCTGGGTAGTGTGGGTAGGTTGTTTGTGTTTGGTATTTTGTTGTTTGTTTGGGTTTTTTTATGCTAGCCTTAAGCATCTAGCTATTCCTGAGTTAAGGACTTGAATAGGAATTTACAGTAATACGCTGTAGTTTAGTAGCAGCATGATACAAATATATGTCAGTTGGTAAAATTATCCTGAAACGATCATGTACAAATAAAAATGTAATGTATTCTGGAGTTAATAGTGTACTGACTAAGTTTGATTCTTAGAGAAATTAAATATGGATTACTTAATGACTTTTTCTTTCTAAATGTCAGCGTTCAGCTTAATTTCCTCTTTCACAGTTTTGTTTGAAAGTCTTAGGCGAATTTATTAATGTTGGCTGGAGTTGTTGGAGGTAAGATTTAGTGTGCCTTACCCCCAAAATTTTAAAATATAGGACAATTTAAATATGGCAAACACATGGGGAAGGAGGAAGAACATCTGATTGCAAGGGAAGTATTGGAAGTGGGGCTGGATTTTGTTTTTAAAGTCTTCAGAAGATGGATTGTAGAATGTGCACCAGCAATGGGAGTTGTGGTGGCATGTGGGAAAGAAAGATGTAGTTTCCAGCACAGCTTGGATTGCAGCTCCCTGAGAAATCATGCTGAATGGCTCCTCACTGTTCACCTTTGATGCACCTGATAAAGCAATCATGGTCCCAGAAAGGTCCTGGGAAGCGTCTGCAGGAAAGCCAGCAGATGGCCCCAGAGGAAAGAACTTGGTTCTGGCAGGGCTGGGATTCACACGCTCCTGGCATGTGACTGTGAGTGCTGCAGCCTGTAGGTATGTGTGAATAAGGAGCCCCTTAAACTTTACAGCCTGGCTGCTCTGATCAAGTTCTCTCATGGTAATAATCCTGGATTTAATGAACCTTTTGAATTGTAAGCCTGATTGAAATATTTCTAAGATCACAGTTTCCAGAGCTGTGCTTCATGGGAAGAGAGGGGGGGAGGTGATGTTTATATGATTTTTTTTTTCCCTCATCACCTCCCTCATCTTCTTAATAGATACATATTTTCTTGCGTTAATAGACCTGGCCTGTATGTGAGAAAGAAAGAGAAGCCCCTGCCCAAGCTATCATTTTTTCTTTTCTGCTTGCAGATCTTTTGTTCACTGAGTCTTTCCCAGGTTTTCTATTAAAAAAAACCCCAAACATCTGGAGTCTTTCCTTTTTTTTTCTTCCTATTGGTAATTTCTGCCAGGTTTTCATTTTGACACTTCCTGTTACTTTTCTTTGATTTCCATTCTCTATTTTTGATTTATGATCCTTGTCTCTGGTGAGCCAGTGAACAGAAACTGGAACCCAAGTGCATCCTGTTCTGTATATCTTGTAATATTGTTACACAGTTGTTTTCCTGTAAGTCAGTGATTTATGCCTTAAAACTTCACTCCTTGTAAAATACACTGCAAACCAGATAAGTTAAAAATGCTCAAAACTCTCAGCCAAAATTTGTCAGAAAAGTACTGTGACTTTATGTAGCTGCAAGGAAATTTTTATCTGTGGTTGCAATTCCAGATTCCGTGTGTCTCAGGGGTGATTTAGTCATAAAAACCATGTCAACACCGGATAATCAAACTGTGGGTAATTAAACCTGTGTTATCTGTGCATCAGCTGCATAGTGTGTCTGTGCTCATCATGTTGAATCAGGTGTAGTTTACAGCACACATCTGCTCTTACTGCATTTGCTACATGTTGGTTAACTACCTCAGAGCATCTGGATCAGCTCCTGTGGGCTGTAATGCATGAGCATTTTTGGGAACCTAGGAAGCTGTGGCCTGGTGAAAGCAGCTCTCACAAGCTCTCTGGTTCCCATGCTATCCTCCAGATAACTTTCTCAAAATGGATGCCAGCACAAGCCCTTAGCTCTCATTCTGTGCTTGGCAAGAGCTTTTGGAATCTAAAATGAAGCACAGAAGGCAATTCTGGCATTCTCTGTAGCACAGTGAGGAGGTTGAATGGTAACACACGGCTCCTGTAGCTCTTTCTGTGGCTCCCTCAGAGCAGCTGTGTAAATGCTGCATTTGACTCACCTGGTGAAGGGTCTTTT
The DNA here is from genome assembly GCF_027477595.1 of Haemorhous mexicanus. Classification (NCBI taxonomy): domain Eukaryota; kingdom Metazoa; phylum Chordata; class Aves; order Passeriformes; family Fringillidae; genus Haemorhous; species Haemorhous mexicanus. The sequence continues at coordinate 136,073,905 of NC_082341.1, forward strand.
CCCAGGCTGAACCATGACTTCCATGGGAGTTGCCTGCTCTGCTGACAGGTGCAGTGACTAATGGACCTACCAAGCTGAGGGGCTCCAAGATACACGTTCTTTACCATCTCAAATCCAGAAAATGAGGTTGCAGAGGAGGGTGGTGATTACTCTGTGGGATGACGTGAGGTGGGACTGGGGCCAGATTGTTTTGTGTTTGTTAAGGATGTTCAGGGCAATCTGTTTAGCAGCCTGTCGGTAATGGGAGAAGTTACCTGGCAGAAAGGCTGCTGGGGTTGCTGAAACAAATCTGGGAAAATAATTGACAGGGTGTCAGACTGCTGAATGGAGATAGAAGTCTTGTGGGATCATAGCATACCCAGACAAAGAGCTGTCAAATGCAGCATGACATTTTTCTTTCAGTGCTCTAAATCTGGAATAGCCAGATATGTCAAACCTGATCCATTCTCATGTCCATGTGAGGTAGGTAGTAGGAACAGAGCCCGGGGGAGTAAACCACCAAAGGCCAATTTCTGAAGCACTAAGGCTGAGAAAAGCAGAAAAGCAATTGCATTGTTCTGTTTTCCAGGAATAAAGAATACAACATGCAGAAAACCCCAACCCAAAATCCCATGCTTCTAAATGATATTCACAGAGGTCAGCAGTCTAAACAGCACCCACAGTTTACCTTGTGCAAATTCAACTCAGCTGTACTACTGTTCTTTGCAAACACTGGTCTCATCAAATTCCTGCAAGAGCAAGTAAAATTGTATGGAGCAGTGAGAAGTTAGAAAGGATAGGGGATATGGTCTGAAACCATTTTGTGCCAGCTTTGAAAGTCAGAGCCAGCTTGACAATGGTCAAAATAATGAGTTCAAGGTAGTTTGCAAAGTAGGTGGAGTGACAAAAGACAAAACACATTTTATTTATTGCATTGAGTCTCTTCTTAAAGAAATTTAGTTTTTTCTACAGTAGCAATATGCCTGCACAGGATGATTTTTTTACAGCATTTTTAGACACTCTAAGATGAGCATAACATCTACCAGCATCAGCTTGCTTGATACATTCTAGTTGTCTTTACATCATGGGCTTACAGCAGTGCTGGTATTCTGACTAGCTAAGTCCAATTCTTAAGAAATAAAATCAAAAAGACATTCAGGACACAGCGAGAATAAAGCAGAGAATGAAAAAGCCATCTGAAGGAAGAGAGTAACTCAAATTTCATGATCCAAATATGTGAGGATTTTCTGCAACTTTCCAGAAAGGATGGTGTAATTCAGAATTTCGTTTCATCTCAAGATCAAATAAATAGCCAGGATGAGAAAGCTGTTTCAGCTCAGTCCTTCTCTCAGCATGCTGTATTTAGCCCAGAAACTGTGTTTTTTTAGAGAAGACCAAAATGGTTGTGATGGATGGGAGAACTCAAGGCCCTGAAAACCCATGTGTCCATCAAAGCTCTCTCACATCACTTCTCTTCTGTGTTTTCTCTCTTTTTTCATATTAGGTAATATTAAAGGCTTTTTTTTTTTTGTCTCTAACAAAAGGATGAAATAAAAACAAATTTGGACAGACAAAACCTGAGTTATCTAGAGCTTTATTACTCAGAAATTACTTTAAATGCCACCTCAGGAGTGAGGCCCTTCTACCCCCTAGAGATACCCCAGTAGTTTTGACTGTGGCTCTAGTGATGAATCCTGTGTGTCTGCAGTTGTAATTATTTATCAATACTGTACATATACTTCTCAAAATCTTACCTGGCTTGTATCAGGTGTCATCCAAGAAAGCTTTGACCCAGAGGCAAAGCCAAGTGCTCAGAATGAGTAGGGTTGGGAAAGAGGGATCATCCACATCAAAGGCTGTTACTGTTCCTCAGCACTGAAGAAAATCCAGAGTGCATGCACAGAAAAACAAACAGTAAATCTGCAATTAAGATGGGCCGCTGCTTAATGCAGTGATTTTTGACTTTTTTTTAAATGCATGTGGAAGTAGTTTTGGTACAGGCCAGTAGGGATTAAAGGGTTAAAAATAGATAATTTATTTTCCTGTAGAACAGCATGTCTTACAGGAATCAATTGCATCCAGGTTTTCTGAATATTTTTGCAATGCAATAATTCTTTTAAATTAGTTGGCAAATACATGAAGGGGGTTCCAAATGAAGGCACAAAAATTTATGAAATTGGTTGAGAACTGTAACCAGTTGGTTTTGTTTTTTCAAAGAGAAGCAGATGAAAATGAGCATTAGTACATAATAGTCTGAGGAATGTCTTAAAAAAGAATTAATTGTAGTTTCCCTTAGTCTTTTTAGGGCTTTCACTGAGCTACTGTATTTTGAGGCAATAATTATTTGTATTCATTAGAGTTAATTATAAAAAAAAATAGATGTAGTTTCTGTTGGTGTCTTTACAAACTTACTTTTTTGCCAATAGGCAGCACACAATGGCTGAACTTCTAAAATGGCAACCCCAAACTACAGATTTCTGTAGCTCCTGAAGTCTCCCCACACCTGATGGTGGGGCAGAGGAGGTTTATGGGGTGTTGGAGGTGTCCAGCAGCACCCTGTGTCAAAAGCTATGGAGGCAAATCCTTCCCATGCAAAGCTCTGGAGTAATTCCATGTTGGAGAAGGAAGAGTAAGCTCAAAGATCCTGACCCTGCCATTCTGTATTAATTTGGGGGGGAATAATAAAAACCTCTAAACTTTCCTTTTTTAGGTTAGTAGACATGTAGAAGATTAGTTTTACTCCTTTTTGGATTATCCAACAAAAGCAGAAATATCCAGAAAAGAGCAATTCCTTCTTTGCCTGAAGGCCTGGTTGTGGTGTGCTAGGCAGCCACGCCCTTTTTGTGGTACAGCTCGCTGGTGTGAGGCCAGAGCTCACTGATGTTACAAGGTGTGGGTGTGCAAGGCTTTGCACGTGGGCAAATGCACAACGCACAAGGTAAGGGGCTTCCTAATGAACAGACTTTCAAATCTCTGCTTCCCTTGGAGCAAATAATTCTTTTGATTGCCTGAGCAGCAGAAGAGGCTTCACACATCTTTAAAATCATAGGAACATGGCGTGGTTTGGGTTGGAAGGGACCTTAAAGATTGCCTAGTTCCAACCCCCCTGCCATGGGCAAGGACACCTCCCACTAGACCGGGTTGCTCAAAGCCCCGTCCAGCCTGGCTCCCCCCCTGAGTTCGTACCCTGTGTCCTCATCATTGGTGTGGAATGGTTCATGGTTTGACAACTTTCCTGTAGAAGTGTAAAGACCACAGAAGAGGAAATGGCTACATCTATTCACAGAATTCACAGAATCACAAGATTGGAAGAGACCTTAAAGATCATCAAGTCCAACCCAGCCCTAACTCCTCAGCCTCCTAAACCATGGCACCGAGTGCCACATCCCGTCTTTTTTTAAACACATCCAGGGATGGTGACTCCACCACCTCCCCGGGCAGACCGTTCCAGAACTTTGTCACTCTTTCTGTGAAAAACTTTCTATGCTGTATCTGTCTTTTAAATTCTGCTTTGATCCAATTCTGAGTAAATCATGACCTTTATTTTGAAGCACTATTTTTAAATTCAGATTTCCTTCTGTAAAAGACCATCAAAAGCTGAAAGATTACTGTCCCACAGTACAAGAGGGGGGATGCTGTTAGTTTTGCAAAACAACTATCACAAATATGCAGGAAATACAGCATGAATTCATTTTTCTTCAAATGTTTTCTGCAGTCAAGATCCCAGGCTATTAGATCAACTCCAGGGACTATAAAGACAATAACTTGAACTCCAAGTCCCAGGACAGTAGCCAGGTTTCATGTGGTCTTCAGGGATGGGAACAAAAAACCCCACCAAAAATAATAACTTCCTTTCACCATTGAACATAGTGAACTCCACATGTCAGCTGGATTTCAGAGTCTATTAAGCAGTAAGAGAGGTCAACTCTTCTATCTGGAAGGTCATGAAATTGATGACCATTAAAACTTGATTCTTATCCAAGTCCATTTGTAAAATTAATTTGCATATTTTCAAGGACATAAATTACTCTACAGGGACCTAGACTTGGAGGAAAACATACATTTCCTCCTTTTCAGTCCTCAAAATGCTAAGATCACTGAGTATTGAAAAACACTGAAAGCTTCAGCCAATCTCCTGACTGAAGCTTGAGTCTCCTTCTCAAACAGGAGCTAAACAGAGTTTCTGACCTTATAGACAGGATATACCTTTATTCCATAACATCTAAATGTAAGAAAACATAAAAGATTGTCCTTTGAACTTTGACTTCTGTCATTAAAATTCCTTTGGTGTAACACCTGTCTTCTTTTACAGACTGCTGTAGGCATACTTCTATTAACTGAGCCCTCTGCTGTATGTACCTATAGTTTTTGTCATGATAAAATTTTTTCATGTGGAAAACACCATGGAAAAAATGAAAAGCAGATACTTTTTCTAAGCTTTAGGACATCCAGGTATTTTTTTCCCAAATATGAAGCAATATATCTTACAGGAGACTCCATAGGGTATAGGTTTTCCAATAAATTAAGATAGTAATTAAAATAAAAAATACAAATATTTTAGTAAGTTTTCTGTTTCCACTTTCAATTCCTAAAAAACACTTGGATAAATTGGCAGAGCATTTCTGTTCCCCAAGTCTCTTTTGTGCTCCAGCATTCACTCGGAATTAATTCCTTTCCTCTAAAGAATAAAACCATCAATCTCTGTGTCCTGCCACTTCAAATTGAAGCTGAATGCTGAAGAGAAAAAAGTAGTGATTGGCAGAGCTTGGAGAGGGAGCCAGGAGTGCCAGCTCATCCAGCAGAAAATTTCATGTGAAACTATTCCTAGTCCAAGGAAACCAGACCAAAACTCTCTCTTTAACATCCATCATTGATGGAAACAAAAGCTGTCGTGTATCTGAGTATGTTCCAACTTAATGAAGGGACAAGGAAAAAAAGAGGAACCCCCAGCTGTGACAGCACATATGAACAACATCTCTTCATGAGGGAAATAAAGCACCAAATTAAAATTTATGGCTTCCCAGTAGCATTACATACTCTGGGAACAGTGAATGTTTTGTTCCTTCCCAAAATGACAAGTGTTAAGATCATAAAATCAAACTCAACTGGAGTAGCAAATTGATTCTAGACAATCTAGTTCTTGGAGGCTGTGTCATGCCAAGTGGAGTTGGTGGTTGGTTGCCTAGGGTAGCAAAATATTAGGAATAACAGTATTTAGTGGCTGTTCCTTCTGAGCGTGCCTCCAAGAGGGGAGGAGGTGTGTTCATGTGTTACTGTGCTTAGCACAGCAGAAACTCTAGAACTGAGTCAGTCCTGAGCGTTGCCTTTCTAGCCAACTTTCCAACAGCAATGAACTAATAGCATTTCCAAAGGTTAACATTTCTGTAACTTTGCCAAATGGTAGGGTCATGCCCTGTTTTTCTGCTTAATACAACTTACTTCCCTCACTTTTTTTCTCATGACCTTTTCCCCACTATTTGCCACCATCCATTTTGGCCCTTTCCCATATTGCTACAGACCTCTAACATACTTCAATGTTTGTGTTTTGCTCTGTCTGCAAGGAAGGGCTGCAGAGCTGCTGTAGCAGTAACTACTCTGCCTAAGCTGTAGCTGCTTACCATGCAACAAAAAAGGCAGGTCTGAAACTTCTTCTTCACAATGTTTTTCACAAGTATGGTGTTTTAATCTTTTTCCCTTGGGTGTTATACACTATTCCTGATACAGCTGATGTGATTTCTCTGAGGCCCTGAAGGGGTTTTGGCTTCTGTGCCTCTGCTCCATCTCCAGTCACAATAAAGCTGTTCAGTAGCACAAGATGCACTGAGGACAGAGCAGGTATTTACTAAGTAGAGATGTCATTCTTAACCAAAAAAAAAGTAAGAGACAGAAGTAAGAGATGATCCCTGTGCAAAGATGTCACTCTTCTGTGAAGGACTCCAAAGAGATTGCCAATATTTACTGTACCCTTGTGTGGTGTGTTGGGCTCTATTATTCCCTAGTTCTCAAAGAAACAGATATTCAGAACTAAATCCACTGTGAGCATGTTCTCTAGTTAGATGTCCAACTTGTTTGTGTTTTTGCAGCAAGGTGCATTTTTCATAGCGCAACAGCCTCTGCAGGTGGCACAGCAGAACTCACACAGTGAGCAGGGGATGGCCCACAAGCTTTGTCCAAACTCTGATCTGCAGCCAGCAAACAGTAAACATGGAGGGCTGAGGCTTCCAGAGGAGAACTCTACTAACAATTTTGTCATAGCAAGAGCTCACCCTGGGCAAGGGGTTTGTCCTCTCCAGACCCTTGGCTTCCTCAGACTGTTTATTTCATGAGATGATGGTCCTGCACGTGGTGTTTGCTGCCCAGAAATGTACCAGGTGCAGGATTAATGAGTGACTGAGACAGTAACACCCAATCTCATATGCTCCTTAGGTGATATCCAAATTCCTGTAACTATCCAATTAACAACAGAAGTTTCCTCCAGGACCTGGCCCTGTGTTGCATTCCACGGACATACTTCCATAGCAAATGTATGCCAGTACTGCCTGAATCTGCCTTCTGCTTGAAGTCCTGCTTGGACTGTAGGGGAAGACAGGAGACGGTCTGAGTAGCTTTTTAATGAGGTTTTTTTCCTCCACTTCTTGCTCATGCAGTAATGACTGAACTTTGCTTCCTTTCTACTTGTGAATGAAATGTTTCAAAATACACAAAACCACCGAGTCGCAGCGACTGAAACACTGGGAAATCTGGAATCAGGAGGTGGCCGCTGCTGCTTCAGGTTAGGGACCAAAAGTGAGGTTTCAACCAAAGCCTTTTCACCATGTTGGCCTCTGTTCTCACCCTAGGTTTTAATGTAAATCATTGCCTAAATCAGTTGCATGAAGCCAACATGAAGTGAAGCAAGAGGAGAAGGATATATTGGCAAAGAAAAGGATATTTTGGCTATCCCAACGGGAGGGTGGTCCACAGAAAATGCAGGAGAGGCAAAGGAATTGTACAGCGTGATCATCTATAGGTGCTAGTGGGTGGAGGGATCAAAAGGGAAAAACAAACAGAGAGGCTAAAGGTGCTGGGTGTGGTGTGAGGAGGGACGGTGACACAGCTGGCAGAGGATGTGCCTCCGAGGCCAGGGGGATGTGTCAGAGGAAGCAGGTCCCTGCCCAGCTGCTCCGGGGCCATCCCAGCTGACCTGCTGGCCCCAGTCCCACCCGGTGATGCTCACAGCTTGGCCCCCCACCTCCTACTGGGCATCAGCTCCTCACCAAAGACAAACAGCTTTCAGTTCCTTTTCAAACTCAGACTTGGGACTTGTATTTTAGCTTGAAGATAAACATTTTGAAAGTTGTCTTCTTTCTCACAGTGCCGGCACAAGTTGTTTTTATTATCTTAGGAAAGCTTTTCTTGCCCAGGCCAATTTGTTCACTGTTTGTCTTGTGGAGCTGGCCTATAAACCAGCTTTTAGGGATTTATTGTATGACATTATCAAGAAAGCAATCTTTGAAAAAACCTGAAATCCCTGGCAACAACACTTTTTTCTTCTTTGCAAATGGCTTCATAGAAGCCAAATTTTTCAAGCTGACCACCCAAACCTACTGGACAATGCTTACTCCAGATGAAAATGTTTAAGTTTAGTAATGTTTTAATCCCAAAATATTTTAAGCTATGATTTAGGCAAGAAAAGAAAGTTCTTCCTGTAGGGGAGAAACAAGACTGTTCAGAATTGCAAATTTTGGAGTCAACAAAGCATGGTAAATGCAGGGACATGTAAGTCCTGATCTTTGATAGATGTTTTGTTTTACACACACACACACACACACACACACACACACACACACGAGCATGTACTCTTATTTAAAGAAAGAAAGAAATGGGCAGATAGAAAACCAGTGTTTATTCAACCCCCAAGTTTTATGACTGTTTTTTTCTGTACAGACTGAACCATGTGAGTGTTGATTTTTGACTTTTTAAGAGATTACCTTTGAAAATTTTGACATTCACAATAAATGTGCTACTCATTTAGATGAATTCAGTTATCTTGAACTGTAACAATTTTTTTTCTCTGACATATTTTTGTGTAATCCTTTTTTGACCTAATGCCAGTATTTTTCAGATGACTGTAATTTTATTGCTTTCCTACAGACAAAGGAAAGAGGCATGTCTTTCTCAAGTGCTCCTCAAAAAGAACAGAAAAGCAGGACTGTTGTAAGTAGAGGAGACTTCAATATTTACATTTTATTATTATTTGAAAGGAAATTTGATGGAGGAGAGAGTTCTGCTTTTAGTCAGAACATCCTTATATGTCTCATACTCTTCTGCACTAAGAAAATGTTGCCAGACTCTTAAAAGACTACTTGTCAATCCAGAAAATGAAAGAAACCCATTGGAAATCTGGCTCTTTTCAGGGATCTGTACATTTACTGTCCTGATCATCTAGAGCCCCCCCACCTTTTTTCCTTGGGATGGTCTTACATTTGTGACTGCTGATGCAACTGCCCTTAAAACCTCCACTCTCTCTCAGTTCCTGCATGTTTTGATCCTCACTGACATCAGTCAGAAAGTATAAGGTATTGACTGTATCAGCTCTGATTTTATACTCCACCCCATGGGAATACCCAGGAGATCCTTGATCTTTGACCTTCCAAGAATGCTTACAGCACACCAGTATGGGTTGTATTTGCACTGAGTTTAAACATTTCCTTCCTTAGGACAGCAATTATAGTGCTATTTCCTATTCTGTTGTAAGTTAAAGCTGTGAATAGCAATGGAGAGGTCCAAGCATCCCCTGCTGTCCAACCAATCCTTGACCAACCTGGCAGCTTTAGGGAACAATGCAATTCTGCTCTCAGATGTTTTTGTGTCCCTGCCCTGGGAGAGCATTTCTCCACCTCTGCTCTGGGGACCACTCCTTTCTGCAAGACTTCAGAGAATGTTTTCTGAGATAATTCTAAAACAAAGCAACTCCCCACTATCTCCCCCATCCCAAAACTGCCCAAACTCTCACATGCTGTCACTATTTTCAAAGGGCAGCCTAATCTTCAGTTGGTCATTCATGACAAATGCTGCATTAAGACTGCTCAAGCGGTCTGCAGCTTAATCCTCAAAAAAGCTAGTGGAACTTTGGATCAAGGAGCATGGAGAAACACTTCTTTGGAGGAGTCTGTTCACTATTTCATTTATTTGTGAAGACACAAACACAATGTGTTGTCTGTACTCTTTAGAGTCAAGGACAGATTGCAGTATCAGGCTTCCATCTTCCACCAGGTGCTTAATACTCATGAAAGAAGCATATTAGATGCAACAGCACTGCTAATATTAATTTATTGCACTCTTTCATTAGTGGACACCACCTCAGATGTTGCTGAAGCCCTTACTACCACTGTTGCAGTAGGCCAGGTTGGCCTTTTCAACATAAATATCACTCCTGGAATATCTCAGCTACCACATAGCCTCTGGTCAAATGCAAGTCTTCTTCTTTCCTCACAGCTCCACTATAAAGAGAAGAGGTTGCTGTGGACAGATGTTCTCATTACAGCTTTGTGGCTGCAGAAAGCCAAGACTGAATCTAACAGCTCCATCAGCCTGTGGAAATTGCTGTGCTGCTCCCAGAGAGTCTTGTCTGAGCACACTGTGGTGGATTTTGAATGAGGGGTAGGGTCAAAGAGAAGAGGGAGAGAAAGAGACTAAGGTGAGGGAGAGGAAAGAAGAAAGAGAGGGAGGGAATAAGGGTTGTCCAGGGTCCTGGGGGTGCCTTTCTATAGACAATATTTTTCCGAACCTAAATATTTTTCTGAACCTAAATTTATTGCATTTAATGCAAATTAGTTATTGTGAGCAGTTAGTTCTTTCTGACCTTTCTGGAAATGAGACAGAGTGCTTTGAGGGGCATACATGGTTGGTCCACTTCTCCTGGATCAACCTTTGGTTGACAGTCCATGCCCATTTCTCAACCTCCTTCTCATGCTTGCACTCCACTGCGTTGTGCTTGTTTCCAAGGGCCAGAACAAGAACATTTGTCCCAGCAGAGTGGTGCCCTTCCTCTGTATGCCACCCTGGTCCAGACACATCCTGTTTTTTCTCAAAGGCATGATTATTACCAACAATCCTTGGTTGGCTCCATAACTATTTGACTATCAGTGTTTGAGACATACAGATTGGGCCCTTATCTTCTGGCTTCCACAGCTGCCTTTTATCTAAGTGAATTATTTGCACTGCAGACACACCCAGATGCCTCTGAGACTCAAAAATGCTGCATATGAGGCTGATCCAGAAGGGTTCAGGACAGCACTGTAAGCAGAAGATGTCAAACACAAATGTGTGCAGAGGACTCAAACTGGTGCCCTGACTGCTGACAGCTCTGGTGCCTCTTCCATCACCAGGGACACAGCACTACCCCAAAACCCTGCTGTGATAGGCAAATGGAGGACATGGGGAAGAGGCAACAGGAGTCCTTGCTCCAGAAAGGAGGAGGCCAGGTTTTAGAGGTTAAAATGATAGATAGATAGTGATAGATACTTATTAGATACTTACTTAATCTGATTTCAATTTTTTGGAAAAGGGAACCAGAAGATTGCCCTACCCACAGGCTGCCAGGAATTCAGGAGAGTCTCTTACCTGTATTAGGACACAATATTTTGTATCTACAGGCTCAAGGGAAGAGTCTGAACGCCTCCCAGTAACCCCCCAGCTAACCCCAGCAGTTTGGTTTTTAGGTATTAAACAGCTGGAGTAAAGCACAGGGACCCTGGTACCTGCTGTGGCTTCTGCAGTCTGTGAGCACCAACATTTGCTGAAGCAGAGTTAGGACCATTTCTGTAATTTTTTTGGACTCTATTCTTGTAGTTTGCTGTTGAGATAACCTTAACCAGTGCTTTAGTGAAGTGCATGTTGCACTTTTTACCCTGTTCCATGCAGCCCAGCTGCCACCTCACTCTGCCAGTGGCTTGATGTGTTTAAAGCCACCATTTAGCAAAACAAAATGAATTAACATAGGCTTGAGTTTTGGCCAGATAAACATGGTACATTTTTAAGGTATGATTTTGTTTTGGCCAATGGTTAATGACATGTGTAAAAATGTGATATTATTTTGCATTAGAAAACTTTTCTATGCATCATAAATAACTAATTTTACTGAGTTTTAATGATATTTACTGTATGCTGCACAACTTCAGTTCCAAGAAAGAAATAGTAAAAAGGTGCACTCTGAGCACTGAGAGGCATGGAACCTGGCACTCTAACAACCACATGATAGGGTGGGTAAAATTCAGTGTTAATCAGTGCCACCTAAGTGTGCAGTTAACCACACATACCCACGAACATTTTTTCTCCAAGAACACATATATCAAGAAGAAAAATGTCCTAGTCTTGGGCACAGCTGGCAGCACTGCTTTGTTCTCTGCTGTAAAAATCACATTTTGAGCTGATCATAAATTGCCAAATTTTTCCCATCTCAGAGGAAATTTTTCATATGAGGACTTTACCTCAGAGTGCTACTGATGGTTGTTTATAGAAGAGTATGCTTTAAGTTCAGTGCAGAAGGTAGTGAAAACTGTTTCTTTCTTAGTAAAACAACAGCACTGGATTTAATTTCTTTTTAACACAGAAGGAAAGAAGCATCTTTTCCTGATGGCAATATGAAGTGCTGCCACAGCACCCTCTGGACTGTTGCAGCAGAGTCAAGGCTGAGCAGAAGTCCTCTTTCCCAACAGTCCAGCTCTTCCAATTCCTGGAGACACTGCGAACAGTCTCCAGCTCAGCCTGGGAAAGGATTTCAACTTGTACTTTTAAACTTCACATTAATGCTTTGACCACTAAGAGGTACCTGGAGCAGTGTGTACCCTAACCTCACTTAGGCTATAGACAGGCATTTGTTTTGTAAAGTGCTGCATCCTTTGAAGCCTTGCCCACCTCTTGGGCTCAGACTGCAAGGCACCCTCTCCATGCAGCTGGTGGATGGATGGGTGATGCATCCCCCATCTGCTTTGAGCAGTGATCAAGGGGAGCAGAGGTTTCCCTTTGTGGACAGTGCTGGCCATGAGAGGATGCTCAGCATGTGCAGTGTGATGGTGCTGGCAGAGCTCTGCAGTATGATGGCAAGCAGCTCGGGGGAAATGCCATTTTTTAATCAGCATATTCTTTGCAAAATTACAGTTTGTCCGTGCTGTAAGTGTTTAGAAAATGTGTCTGGGAAGTACATGTCAGGGATGCTTCTGGAACTAAAGTGAGTACTTGTTTGACATAAGTGGGAAACATGAAAGGCTCAGCTCAGTCAAACATGTGCAGCATCAGACCTTGGATCAGGGAGGAAGGGCTGATGTTCAGATTGCTCCTTGGCAAAATTACCCCAAGACTTCTCTCCTTTCCCTGCCCTTTCATGGGTGCCTTTTGGGCTCCCAGCTGAAGACATTGCTGACTGCAGCTGGAGATTGAGGAAACACAATAGACAGGAAAGTAAGAGTCTATTTATCCCTGGCAAGGCCTGCCTTTTTCTAGTTTCGATGGAAAAGAAGACGAAAGTCCACGGAGCACTTGAGTGAACAACAAATGGCACAAGAACAAATGCAGTGAAAGGGAATGCCAAGGTTGTCATCCCCCATCAGCAGTTTGGATGGGTTTCCTGCTCGGAGAAGCACGGGGGAGGCTGTGGGCCCTGGTGCAGGAAGCAGGTGGTTTGCTTTACCCAGAGCCATGCGTAATGGCCAGCGAGCTGCGCCGCACGCCGGCCAAGCTACAGCAGATGGGCTGCAGTTTGCTCCTCTCAAGGATATTTTTCATGTTATGTGTGGAAAAGAGCAGTAACCCTTGTTTGTTATATGAGGCCTTGTAGGATTTTATTTGGAAGAAAGCCATTTTTGAGATTAAAAAAAAAAAGCCATTAAAAATGTGAGTCACTGTAATCACTTTTAAAGTGCTCTGACAGGGCCTTTTGCAAAGACTTCACTATTAAAAGAAACTTTTTTTAAAATGAAAAACTCTACCACAAATTATCTCAGGCTAATTGAGGTGACATTAGGGATCTGTTCATTTGAAATTACAAAGAAAAACCACCCCAAACACCTCAGAGCACTGGATCCAAGCTATTCACTGTGCAAGGCTTGCCAGCAAAATAGCTGCGTCTGTTCTGTGGCTTAACATTGCACCTTGGGCTGTAAAAGCACCATAGTATTCCCTCCACTGCAGAGGTATTCCAAACCCTATATCCCCCAAAGGGCTGGGGAACGCTCATTCCTTGTTCAGAGAGAGGCAGGAGCTGAAGCACAGGGTCCACCCAGGAGCTGGGCTCTGTGGGGTGCCTTGGGAGCCTCAGCGTGGGGAGATCCACAGCCTGGGTAAATAAATGGCTGATCACCCAAATGATGATCCAGAGATGCCAGGGCTGGTAGGCACATCCCACTGCTCTGTGGGGTTTGGGTGTCCCAGTCAGCATTGCCAGGTGCTTGTGTCCTCTTGGAGGGAAGATGCCCAGAGTGCTGCTTTCAGAACAAGGGCTCACTGTGAGGCTGTGAGCAGTGAGGGACAGAGAGAGCAGAAACCTTTTTGTCATATATTAGCATCTGTCAAATATCAGCATCTTTTCTCTCTTGTGCACCATCACCCTCCTTGAGAAGAGACCAATTGACCTGGGCAGGGTCCCCCCACATCCAGGCACTCCTCCCAGTGTGGTATTTACTTACCACACCTCAAACAGTCACTGAATTAGTCACCCTCCTCCCAAATCTGGGCTGAGCTCTCAAATCTCTCAGGTGCTGAAGAAAGGGCAGCTCTGTGATGTTGCTTGTTACCACTGCCAGGTATCACCATACCTGTGTCACCCTGGGCCTTCTAAGTCTCCTGCTGTGCTGGACTTCCTGGAGACCTCTGGGCATCTTTGGACCACCACCAAACTCAGCAATGAGTCAGAAATCAAATCACTGAAAAGAAGTGAGGCTGCTGCATCTCTGGGTGTGCAAAACAGCCAACAATAAATTGCTGTGTCAAAACAAAGCATAGGCACCTCCCTGGAGAGGTGGCAGGGCTGCAGCTGTGGGAAGTGGGGAGGCCAGGCATCCAACCATGGCACGCTGGCTCTCATTCCTGTTCAGTGCTGCTATGATCTGATTTTTACTTTGTGTTTGGCCAAATGCAGACACTGGAAAAATGGAGAGAAAGCAGAAAACAACCACAGAAAGCAATTTGAGGGCTGACAGAAACATCTGATGGTGAGAGACTTAGAAGGTTTGTCTCTAGCTTAGTGAAAAATCCACCATACTGTATTTTGCTAGAGCAACTTACCAAGTGCTTTAAACCACTGGCAAAAGGCAAATAGCTGCAAGCTAAACAAGCTAAAATAGACATAAGGCAGAGTTTAAAAGCAAACAATGACTCATTGCTAGTAAAAATTACTAATGGCATTGGTGGTTCCTCTACTTTGACTAGTAGGAGAGGATGGGCTGTTTTCTTCTGCAGATAGGTCAAAGGGTTCACACAAGGGCTTGGAGGAGGTTGCCTGACTTGAACTGTAAAGGAAGCCAGGCCAGATGACATAAAGCTGCCTTCTTATACCAAGAACCTTCGTTATTCTCAGTGCTGAATCAAGTCCTGCCACGCACCCAGACTCCCAGCAGCATTGTCGGGACACACTGTTAAATATTGTCAGCAAAAATAAACACATGGGTAACTGCCATGCTTAGTCACAGTAAATGATATTCCTCAGCTCTTTTGCATTGTAAAGCACAGAACAGCAGTTCTTGAAAAATCAAGAGAAGGTCCAGCAGTGTGTTGTTGTGTTCTACTGCTGTACAATGTGTACCAGCCATGACCTGCAGTGACAGGTAAGAGCTGCTTATTTGGCAGCCTCTGTGCCATGCAAGCATTCTCTCCTAACTCTTGACTGAGGGCATTGGAGAGCATTAGACAGCATAAAGCTCTACACCTGGTACTCATGTAACTGAAACTCAAGAAAAACTTCAATTTTTTTTTTTCAAATGGGGAGAAAACTCCTGATCTTGTGCTCATGTTGCTCTGGATTTATGCCCACAAGCTATCAAATGGAAGACAAATGACAGTGCTGTTATTTCAAGCAGTTTAATGATTCTGGCAAAAGACCTGGCAGCAGACTCCAAAGATTTCATCTAGGCAAGGCAATGCCTATTCCAAGAGTGGAAATCTTCAACTGGAGAGCTGGCAAGTGCATGTTTGTGCTGGAGGCTTAAATCAATCATTTCTATTTTTCCCAAAGTGATTTAGCAAAGTACAGAAATTGGCTCCTTCATCAATGGCCACAGGCCACTTTTAATGTTTAAGGTATTAGTGCCACGGACTAGAGTGATCTATTGACTTCATGCAAAGCAGTCAGTGTTAGCACCACCTGTTTAATCATTCCTTTACAGTAGCTGTAGTTTGAAAACTGTCAACAAGTGCCTTGTTGACACTGTCAAAAAGGAGCCCAGGAGACCACTGTACATTACTGGTCCCCTGGAGTAATTGCTCTGTGTTCATGCAAAACTTTCCTGCCACCACAATACATTTCTGAGTCTGCTGCCCAACAGCATCCCTCTCATTGCTGCCTTGGGAACTGACAGATTCTCCTGGGACTGATGCCTGAGTCCATTAGCAAGCAAAATACTGATGGAGATTTGTACTATGCAATGAACTTTGAAAGTCTTGGACAAGCCTTAGGGGCCTAACTGCGAAACTGGGATTTAGATTAAATAACAAACCTGCTCAGCAGCCACCTAATCCTTTACTTAGGCCTGGGCATTCCTGAGATTCTGTGGATACCAAAACTGTCCATGCTTACTCTGTGGTAAGCAGAAAGTAAAGGGAATGTAATCCGAGACTGCAGGTTTACACAACTTCCTTGTTGGGCACTCTCTATAAACACTTCCCAGGTGATGGGAATATTCTGGCAGTACTGTATCTTCTTATCAGAGCAATCCTGTGTTGTATAGACATCACACAGTCCAATTTCCCTCAAGGGAAGACCCAGCAAGAGCTCTGCATGAAAGACAGGACATGCCCAAGAGGCATTGATATGGTGCTCAAGGCATCCCATTTAGCATGTCTCAAAAATATGTTTATGTGCAGCCTCGGGGGCCAGACTGGCTACATGTGCTCTGAACAGGTTTAGCACATGGCAAGAGGACAAGGATCCTTCCTACATGGTCAGGAGTGCTTAATCTGTAGTGATGTATTTGCCAGTGCTGCCTCCTTTTATGTTATAACTAAATGGTCGCATCAGCCAGGTGCTTGGAAGGTGCCTCTACAAATTTCCCACCTTCAGAAGGCTGAAACATCTCCCATCTGCCAAGGGAATTTTGTATTTCCTCCCTGCTTCTCTAGGCAGAGAGCAATCATCCTTCACTCCCAAACTGGTGGGAAATAAATAAAAAAGCAAAACCCAAACTAAAACCACAACAAAATTATATGAAATCACTATTTATTCACTGATGTCCCTGACTGTATCCCAGAACCCAAAAACATTGCAAACTCAGGATTTCTCAAACTCCTAAGAATGGAGACCACTAAACATTTCTCTCTATTTTTGCTCCTGAAATGGCCTTGGTTTGTAAATCTTCCAGCTTGGCTCTCCAGTAATTATTATGGTCCTTAGGCTCTATCTCCTTTCAGCTAGTTGCTAACACAGTCCAGCTGATTTCTGCAGGAGGAATGAACAAACAAATTTGAACAAGAAAAATGTCAAGCCTCAGAGGACAGTAACAAAGGGGCACATTGTCAGACAGCTCAGTCTAATCATCTGCACCCCAGTGCTATAAAAGGGAGATTTTTCTCTGCAAGCAACCATGGATCCTTCATAAAGGGGGCTGGAAGGAGATATTGCATGGCTGAGAACAGTTTGAGTAAAGAAGACACTTCAAGCACTGTTAATACACCTTATTGCAAACACTCACTGAAAATAAAAAAATTAGCCCTTAGAATCCTTTATATCAGACATGTGTCCAGGCTTTTAGCTGACCTTGAGACACAGCTGGCTGCCACAAGCTGCCTATCCTAGTCCCCTTGGGGCCATTCATCACTCCATATACACAAGCCAGCGAGTTTGGCACTTAAAAGAGTTTCAGGAAGCTCTCAGCTGCTTTTGGGGCATGGTGATACAAGAAGAGTGATCTTAGCAGAATGCTTGGCATATAGAGAATCTCCTCAGAAGGACAGAAATAATTTTATGGTTCCCCCAAAGCAAGAGAGGTGTCACTCCCTCTCCCCCTTTTCACATCTGTCCCATCACGTGTTCCAGTCAGTCTGGTTGGGTCAGCCCAGGGAGCCATCCCAGCAAGGAGAAGGATGCAGATGCTTTCCACAGGATGGGTGAGCTGAACTGGCCCCAGGAAGCCACAGGAGCCCACAGCTGGGGAAAAGAGGATGAGCCTTTTGGCAGTGCTGATCCATGCAAGCAGCTTGCCAGGCGCATGAAACCACAGGTTCAAAGCACAGAAACTCAAAGCCTTGTAAAGTTTGTCCTCTTTCCTTTGGTTTTAGGTGACCAGTGCTTTTCCATGCCAAATGTGAGTCTGCCAAAAGCTGGGCTGGAGCGAGTAGCAGGCAATCAGCCTGCCAGGTGAACACCAGGCCCCTCCCAGGGGCAAACAGACAAATCCAGTCCAAACTTAGTTTGTTGTTTGCCAGCTGAAACTGTTGGTAAATGAATCCTGATATTTTACAGCAAAAATTAAACAGTCTTGCTCTGCTCCAGAGCTCCCATTTCCAGGCCCCTGGCCAGTTAATACTTCATCTCTTGCTGCAGCGTGACCAGCAGTGGAACAAGCACTAAATGAGTCCTGCTGGAGCCTGAGGCACCACGTGAGACACTGCCTGCCTACCACACCATCTCCTGGTTTGATTTCTGCAGATCCCATGGAGGATCTGTTCAGGAAAATTCAGTCTGCAGGCATGACTTTTGCAGCTTATCTGGCCCACAATTTTGATGTCAGGAAAAGCACTGCAAGAAAATAACTTGTTATTGAGGAGAAGGACTCCAGAGATGTTGTTTTATTCCAGGGCAAAGGAATAAAATAATGCCTTTTCTTTTAGCAGGCGTTTGTCTGTGGTGTTTGCAACCTGAAAATAACATTGGTTAGAAACTGATTCTTGAAACAAGTCATGTCTGTTTCTTGGCAGAGCAGTAATGAGTTCTCATAACCGAGTTTTTCCAATCCTGTAATACATTAATTAGTTGGAATATATTAACATCTCAAAGATCATCTCAAAAACCAATGTTTTGGTCCACAAATTATTTTGAAATACACTAAAGATAAAATAAAACACTTTAATCCTTTTAATTTTTTAATAAACCCACAGGAAGAAAAAAACCCCATTGTTCAAGAAGAAATCCAGTAATTTAAAATAAATAACTTTTGCCACAGATTTTTACATTTGATTTATTGCTTTTGAGAGAAAATCCTACACCTAGTAACCTTTATTACCTCCTGCAGCCCTCCTGAGCCATGAAAACAGGTTTCAGAAAGATGCCCAAGGCCAATCATTTAAAGAAACAACAATACCAAATCCTTTCACCCATTCGTTTCCCAGGTCACAGAATGAAAACCTGTGGGCCTCTTATTTCCATCTTTAGCACATACTCTCACTGGAGGCTTGGAAAGCAGCTTAAATTTGACTTGCAAAAGAAAGAAAGGCATGTCCTTACTCCCTGGAGAAAGCCTGTAAAAGTCATGTGCTTTTTTTATTTTAATCTTCAGAAGCTTGAACTCAAGATAGGCAGGAAAGGAAGGCCAAGCCAAGCAGGTGGTACAAGTCAGGTGCAGACACAGAGTGTTGTCCTGTGTCAGCTGGAAAAGTCCCATATTGAAAAACAGTTTCACAAGTCCCCAAGTGCCATAGTTCCTGGGACACTGCTGCACATGAAATCCTGCAGCTCTGTGTGTGCTTTGCAGCATTTGGAATGAAACTGTCTCATGGACCTTCAGCTGTACCTATCTTAAAATTAAATAAACAATTATTTGGGGGAAAAAATAGACCTGAAACAAAGAAAACCCAGTCTGTGGCCCCTACCCATTCCTGAAGATTAATTCAATCCTAAAACAAGACATGAACATTTTTCAAAAGCACTTTCACTTGTTGATGCAGAGGATGTGACCAGCACTCCTGTGCTGCCTGAGGTGGATCAATGGTACCACACAGGGATGAGTGCATCCATGAGGAATTCCTTGAAGAAGCTTTTTGATGGGATACTGGGACAGAGAGACACCAAGATGTCCCAAATCTGAACACAAAGCCCCTGTACTGTCATTGTTCCCATCCCTGCTGGCTCTTCAAATCAGTGTGGAGACACAACCATTTAATTAAGGGAAAATTGTACAGTTACTGTGACTCCTTGTGGTCCTGTTTTTTACAGCCTTTCCTCATGCAGAATTATCAGTGGTAACAGGAGTGGCCCTACTTTTTTAGAGGTATTTTTCCAAGACATACCAAGAGAGGGACCCTGGCTACCCCACTTCCTCTGAAGAACCATGTATTTTCTTCACTAAAACCTTCTTTTGCTGAAAACAGAAGTTTAAACTCAGACCAGACTGAGCTAACAGATCACAGAGCCCAGCCCAGCACAGCCCAGTGCACAGGACTCCTCTGGGAGGATGTAAAATGTCAGGTATAGAACCCTAATCCTGCCTTGGCTGGGCACCTCAAATGTGTCCCTGTGCCCTGTGCCTGTGTTCATGGCAAACCCCATCTTCCCACTGCTCACACAGGTACTGATTTCCCTGGAGGATAAGAGAATTAATCTGATGGCAGGAGACAATCAGGATTGTTCTACATCCAATACAAAATTCTTTTTATATTTTAGTAGACATAATTCTGTCTACTTCACATATACTTACAGTTTTGGCTCCTGAACAGGAAGGAAAGGGTTTAAAAGGTATTATATATATATAGCAGAATACTTTGAAATCACTAACAAAAATTCTAATTTCTCACATTTGTCTTTAAACATTTACACAGATCTGAGGGGCTCCAAAGGGGAATTTTTATAATCTTGCTCTGTGCTCATTGCATTTAAAAGCAATTAAAAGTCTAAAAATGTCTTCAAGAGGCATTGATACTCAGAGAATATTCAATTTCATTAATGGCTATTTGGTTTTTGTTAAGGCTTCCTTTATCTTTAGGATACATTTGGTACAATCATAGGATAAATTAATTAGGATTAAATAATATTATGACTCATCAACATGCAGGAGTTCAATGTACACTTGAATATGTTCAATAAAAAGG
Organism: Haemorhous mexicanus; assembly: GCF_027477595.1. Taxonomy (NCBI): domain Eukaryota; kingdom Metazoa; phylum Chordata; class Aves; order Passeriformes; family Fringillidae; genus Haemorhous; species Haemorhous mexicanus. The sequence continues at coordinate 136,094,095 of NC_082341.1, forward strand.
TGTTACTGCTCCTTGTTCCAGTGGTGTTCCTCCTGTTAATTGGCATGTAAAGCACTTTCTTCTTTCAGCTTTGCCTTTTCACCAAGTCGTCTTCCTTATTCAGTGTGCCATAGCATGAACAGTGAGAATCTGGTTGTATTTTGCCTGTCAGTTTTTGTCCTGAGGAAATGTGGTGAGAGAAGGAAAAAACAACAACTTTGTGAAGAATTTTAATAAAGCAAATTCCCCCCCAATCCATCATTTAAACATTCTTTGCTCCAATAATCATTGTTTTCATTTGACTGATTGTAACAATAGCTTGGAAAAACCCTGAAAAATTCTTTGAAAAATCTGTTGGGAACAGGAATAGAAATTAAGTGAATACTATATTTATTAAATATGACTAGAGCATATTTGTGACTCAATTCTCCTAGGTCATCCCATTATCTGATACCTCATTTAAACAGAGACAGAAAAAAAGCCCTACTTACCAGGAATATGTCCACAGTCAATAAAAGGAATTTGTAAATCTTCCTCTTTTTTATTTTTTGCAATTATAATCACACCAAGGAAAGACAGGAGACACCTGCAAAATAACAGTGGCACAGTATCATTAGAAACAGTTCATGTATCTGAGATGAGAATTTCTTTCCATGTTTCTTTTTCAAGAACTTCTAAACCCAAGTTGCTGAGTTTATAAAGAAACACTTCTTCCTGGCAGCTCTGTAAATTTATTTTGGGCCTCTTTCAGTCTAGTTTTGCCTCCTGAAGCTTTATCATCAGTTCCAAAGACTCCACAGCCAAAATTACACTTACAGCAATATATACCTAATCAGATGCCTGTGGGGGTGAGACCTCAACATTTGAATCCCTGAGCAAATCTTCACAGAGCATCCAAGCCAGCGTTCTAGCATGTGCAGTTTCATTACCAACTCAGCCTGGCTGTGGACAGTCACATCTCTGTTGTTTTTCTTGTTTGATTGTGTGTCTCAGGGGCAGGCTGTAAGCCAGGAGCAGTGCAAAGCTGCTATGGCTGGACACATCTTCTATCTGCTGTGTGTTGGACACACAACCCCTAACTCCCAGCTGCCAAATACATGGTTACTCATCTCTTTTTTTTGTGTTTTTTCCAGCAGTCAGACAAGATAGTGGCTGTGTGCACCCACTCCAGCCCAACTGCAGCAGATGAAGATGTCTGTAGCTATCAGCCCCATTTATTTGACAGCACTGTGGGCAAGACACCTCCAGCAGTTCTAGGAGATCTTTTAAACATTTTGTGCCCATTATTACAAATGTCACCTCTCCCAAAAGCTGTTGTGGTGCTGATACCCAGGTTTCTGCTCTCACAACACCTAGGCCATTCTTCAAAAACATATTTAGCGTGCTCTGAATTTTTCTGCAGGCACACTGTGTCTTTCTTGACACAGGCAGATGGGGGAGAGTTATTACAGTACTGCCTTGTAGGCAAGCAGCTCGTATAATTGCCCGTGCCTAGGGGCAGAAAAAACAGCCAGACACACCAGTGGAAGGTAACATGGGAGTAGATGTCTCACAGCTGTAAAAGCACCCCCTATAATTTGATATTTGGTGGAGAGCAGTGACTTCTCCTTCCTGCTAAAGGAACAGATGATGCTGGTTTTTCATTCCATCATGAGATTAGTAGTTCACAAGTGTCTCACATTTTTACATATTTGGATTCAAAACCAGGCCTCCAAAGTCCCAAAGCACAGACATCAATCTTTCCTTTAATGTTTTTTTTATCCTACTATAATGGCTATTCCATAATACTTTAATAACAAGGCGGTTTCTTCTTACTGAGAAAAGAAGAGATTGCACAAGGCAATGCTGTTTCAGTACAAACCTCAGTGCAGATTTCAGGCTGATACACTCACCCGAACAGAAACATGAACACGCTCAGTAAAGCTGCACTTTGGAATTCCCGATAAAATATGACCCCTGGAATGTGACAGAAACAAGAATTGCAGATCTTGACTGGCTTCCAAGTGATATGAATTACAGCTGGGAGGGTCAGGAGAAGTGTCATGCTTAAACGGAGCAAATAAAAAAATCCCAAATAAGGTATTAATACATATTGTGATGTGTTCACTTTATGTCCTATATTCCATAACCTAGGCTTCCTCAAGAAACTGCATAGGACTGGAGAAGATTTAGTCAATCAGGCTGGAACACGTGCTGGGTTAGTAATTGCACAGATGCACGTGTCTTTTGCATTGTCAGCAACAATTTCTGAGCAGGTCAAACTCGAGGTCTTACTCACAAGCAGCGACATACCAATGCAGAGAGGAGGTTCTTCATGGACTTCGTTAAGCTACTCCAGCAGACCATGTGGACATCTTGACTCCAATTGGGAACAGATTTTCAATAACTAACTGTGTCCCTGATGTTTACACCAAGTGAAGGGCTCCAGCGGCCAAGTTTGCCAAATCTTTCTGGCTGAAGGGATCACTAGCTCTTTCTGGTCGCCCCTCTTCCAGGAATTAGCACCTCTGTAGTGGAGGTGACAGAACCAGATGTGTATCTGCATCTCAGCTGCCCCTATTAACAGCCAAGTGTATTAGCTTTAAACCACTGATGAGCACAGCTTTGCTTAGAAATGCCAGTGGGACCCAGCTGAAGTGTGACTGTGTGACTGTGTGACTGTAACTAGGGACAGGGGAATCATGACACTGGGTACCTTCTACGAGCACCCCAGCAAGATTCAGCAGAGGTTGCTTTTCTAAGCCCTACACTGGTTTAACTAACCTGGTGCAAATGCACGTGTATCTACTCTCAAAGCTATTAAGCCATTCCTGAATAGGTACTTGATCTTATAAGGAGGCACCGGGCCAAATTCCCCATATGGTCACAGGAACAGAACCCCCTTTTGGCACAAGTTCCTTCTCGGTCACAAAGTGTAGGTCTCTTCTAACACAGGTGTTGAGGCAATCTGTGCGTGAAGCTAACTCCCCTTCTCATTAATGGCAGCTCTGCATGAGAAACTCCTGCACAGCAATGACAGGAAAGCCCCCAGCGTGTGTTAAAATGAGTCATAAATGTTCTAACAACATGATCATTTTGGCTCATTGCTGATACAGCATCTTAGTCGTCCTCCCAGCTCATGTTCTTACGCTGCACACCATTTCCAAGATTTGCAGTCCCTCTTTAACAATGCTGAGTTCAAAGTTCTCACCCAGAATAAAATGTTAAATGCTTAAAAAGTTTTTGTAGTCATTTTATTTCCTTCACTTAACCCAGAATTCCACCTTCTGAAATGGAATAGATGCTAACTACTATGAAGCACAGCTGGTTCTCATTTGAGTAGTTTGCCAGGCTGTTAAAATTACTCTACCAGTTCGTATAGGGAGAGACTGCTGTGCACACGGTAAATGCATTTACTGGATGTCAGTATGAGGCTAGGATAAATGCAGGTACTTCTAGTAAGCCAGCAAGGTACAGTGAATCACACATAATCTATTTTGGAAAGGTTAGAATTTGATTATTTTTATAGAATTATAGAATGATTTGGGTTGGGATGAACCTTAAAGATGATCTAACTCTAACACCCTACCATTTATTTTGTTTCAGAAGTTGTGAACTTATTTATTTTTCAGAATTTAAACACCTATGACTTAGGAAAAAAATATTTCTGTGAAGACAAATATGACTGGTTCAGGTTTCTATTCACAGGATTCCTGCTCTTGAAAATCTGATGTTTCAAAAATCTTTCTGCAGAGGAAGAAGGTCAGAAACAAACCTGAAATGATGGCACTGGTGGTGAAGAACACAAAATTAATGGGGACAACCACTGTTGCTTCATACAGATGCATTGCTTGATTCAAGAACCTGAAAGATAAGCATTATTGTATCTCATGCCTACAGGAGGCTCCTTGCACTTCAAGTCAGGTTAAGCCATTTCTTGCCCATTTAACAATAAGTGTGACCATTTCTTACACAATAGCAAGCAGCCCTGGACAGCATACACATATTGAATTTACTCTCTGGTTTTGACTCTGCAGAGTACAGATGAATAGGTGAAAGCAAGAAGGTTGGCATGGATTCTTCTGGCCACAGGCTTTCAATTGACATATTTTTGAAGCATTGCTGGAAAAAATTTGTCTGCCACAGATAAGGGAGGAATGCTGGGGTATTATTGCTTATGATCTGCATTGGTTCTTGGAAGCAGTGCTGCCTGCAAGCAGCCAGGGACAAGTTGCTCTAATTCAAACAGGTTGTGTGAGGGTACATTGGCATCATGGATGTGAATGTGTGAGTTGTGGTAGGAGCTGTTTCACTTTGCTGAAGTCCACACTGCTGCTACTGCTCACTCCAGCTTGGCTGAAGCACCTATGTGTATGTTCCTCCATGCCATCACACCCCAGAAACACTCTGTCCTGCAGGGAAAGTCGAGAAGGGCGGCTTCAGGCTCCTTGGGTTGGAAACTCTCTGCCCTGCTCTTCAGAAAGGCAACATGACGTCTCACCAGAACCATGAGCAAGAGTGTGCAGGACCACAGGAGCATGCATTGCACACAGACCTGCAGGACTGAGACACTGGCCGCGGAGCAGCCTGCACAATCTGCAAAAAGGCAAAGCAATTAACTCGCTTGTACAGAGACCACAGCTATCAACATTCACCCACAGAGTGAGGAATCATGAGCTGACATCGTGGATGCACCTGTAGATAGTCTGTTATGTGAATGGTCATTTCAGGGAGAAAAATCACGAGTCTGCAGACTATATTCAAGCCTGTAAAAAGAACCACACTTGAACATTTCACTGGTGCAATATATGTGCACAGTAAAAATCCAAGCTTGGATCTGTTTTAGCCATTAAAATAATTGCGTGGTTATTTTAGCAACTGTTGAACAGTCTCCATGGTGCTTTAAAAATAAAGAAATCCTACATGTCCAGAGGATAGTCAGGATTTTGAAGTCATTGAAAACACCTCATTATTTTCTCCCATTTGCAACAAACTTGGTCACGGGGACTAAAACAGTGATAGCAAGGCCCGGGGTTGGATCCAGGAGATTGTTGCAGCACAGGCTGTTCTCAGCTAATGAATGACAGTCATATAAAATAAGACAGAAAACAAATAAAATGAAAAATTTAGACTGACAGCACTGTCCCTGTTAGAAAATGCATCCAGAAGAGTAGAGAAAAAGGGATGCTGAGCCAAGGCAACAAAATGGGCACGTTTCACTTCTGCTTTAATTTTGGCCAGCAAAAGAAAGAAAAAAAAATTACAAGATGGAGAGGTTAATTCAGCAGCTTCTTATTTACCAAGCTCTTACTTCCTATTGTAAATGCCCAGAGCTGTTCTCCCAGAGAGGACAAGCTGGATGTAAATCACTTTATAATCTGTTGCAGGGGAGTTCCTGAGTCAGCCGTGGAGAGTCAGTGCATAATAATGCATGGACTTTCTGATTCCACATGGGAATGGTATGTTCTGCCATGAAAAAGCTGGGTTGGCTTTTCTACTGGAAAATAATCATGCAAGGAGCTAGTCAGGCTCACACTGGAGCAGTCTAGATGAGATTAGTGAAGGCTGCTATCAGCACCAGAAGCAGAGGGACAGGCAGAAAGGGAACAGCCTCTGTTCAGCTGCAAGACATATTTTACCATGCTGCCAGCCCCAGCAATCTGCAAAGGCAGCATAAACCAATCACTTCACAGACCAGAGGCATGCAGGGGAAACTTGAAAGGTACAGTCAGGCAGGATAGCAACGTGCAACATGCAGATTTAACAGAGGCAGGGAAAAAGTTGGGGTAAACTCTCTTCTTCAGTCTGACGAGGGCCATAAAACTGGGAGCAGACATGGATAATGAGGATAATCATGGTCATTTGACTATTCAGCAATAAAGATTTCTAAAAGTAACTCCCAAATGACTACATAAGCATAAATTTCCCTTAGTGTGTTAAGACTTGTGCCAAAACTAGACAAGTAAATTTGGGAAGACCTTGTTGAAGGTGACAATGAGAGGAGGTGGTGTCCATAACAATCAATTATAAACTAAGAAATAAAATTTAAATAAACAATACAACCAGCAGGAGGCATTTTATGCATCTCTCAAGGCTCTGCCAGAATTTGTTGCCTTAATTTGCAACTTGTATCTGGAATCATTATCAGTACCAAATAAAACTGTCAGATAAAACATGTATGGAGGTTTGTAGGTAAGTAGAATCTTACTTACTTGATTTGGAAAGCACAAGAAGTTGCCATTAAAACACTCATGACAGAGAAAATGGAGTAAGTTAGCTGCATTTTCCCCGTCACAGAAAGTGCTATCATGCTGGCCACAGCCTTAACAGCAATGACAGTCAGTGATGCTGAAAGGGAAGGGAAGAGATTAGCAGGGCAGGACTCAGATTAGCACTTCAGTGCATCAGTCAGGGAGGACAAGGATCCAGGCCAGAGCCAAAGGACTGATCACTTAAAATAAGACTGAGGAAGGACTTGTGCACCTAAAACAAGTGTATGATTTGATAAATGCTTGCTAAGCTACTGTCTAAGCTCAGTGGCCTTAGATCCAATATACTTTGTGTTTTGCCTTTGAGTCATTTTAGCACACTGGACTCCCAGCTGAAGGTGGTACAACAGCCTCCACATCTTCCACACATACTTCATTTAGCTCCACATACTTTATTTAGCTAACTTGGAGCCCATGTTACAGTATTCTGGAGATACCTGAGAGGTCTGGCTGTCTGTTCAAAGCAGTTAGGATGCCTCTTTATAGCAGCCTGCATGTGTGACTGGTAGCCTCAAATAACTCATCATCCTCAGGGTTTCTCTTCTGAAACAGGAGCTGCACAAAGCTGACTTCTGGGATCACATCCCAAAGCACCTAACTCTCCCCATGCATTATACATATATGAAGAGCAGACAAACAATACAGGGGTCTGCACTTCGTTTCAAGAGCCAGGCTTTTGGGACCATTTACTGCATTTATCCCACAGAAAGAGTATTTCAGTAGTGTATTGTCAATCCATTCAATCACTATCATTGTATCACCACAAACAAATTTCAGACAGCAGGCAATGGTTTTTATACATGTCACCAGTTCAGAAAGGTTTTGCAAGAGAAATCTTTCAGAAAAGGGGCTGAGAGTTTAGCTAAGAGTTACTTTAGATTTCCTTTTGGAGCTCTTGGTTTGTGGAAGCTAACCCAAGAAGTCTGTGATTACTGCAAATGAAATGTAACAAATTCAAAAAACCCTAAAAAATTCAAGAGTCAAGCTGCAGAGGTGACCTTTGAGAAAGGTAATTAATTGTCAGGAGCACCATCCCCCAGGTGAGATCCAGTTCCCCCCTCGTGCAGAGCTGAGGAGTGTTGGATTTCAGGGGTCTGATTCATCCTCCTGTAATATTCAGATTGGCAAGGAGACCTGTGCTGTGCAAACAGTTCAGGCCAAAGGTTGGGAGAAAAGGAGGGGGAAGAAGAATGAATGCAGGTTTGTGGGTTTGATTGCAAGCATTTTTCTTATAGAAAGTCCAAAAGTTCAGGGGGAGTTTAAGAGTTGGATACATCCTGTGATGATCCTGTTCATCACCACGAAATTCACTGTTTTCATGACAACCTTTCCCCCAGCACTTCACTTCTTTGTCTGTAATGGAAACAGGTGAAGTGCTTTAACAAAGACAGCTGTAAAACTGAGCAGAGGTCAAACACTGGCCTGCAGTGGTGCAAATGCTATGATACAAGGTCAAAAATACACTCAAGCCCCAACAAGACATCAACATAAAACTGAGATTTGCGCCCTAACATGGGAAAGTTATTATTTTAAAAGAACATTTACAGGTAAAAATTAGTATTTTGAATTGTCATGTTAAGGGTAAAGATTGCTACTTTTTTTTTTTCCGATGAAAGGCCTCAAAATTTTAACAAGACAGAAATTAAAGCACCAGGGGATTTGGTTGGCTGGTTGGTTTCTACTCTTTGAGAAGTGAAATTACCTTCTTCATTAAAGTAACTCCAAAACAAGTTTCAAACCCAGGAGTTGTTTTCTCTCAGAATGACCTCCCCTCAAAGCTAGTGTGACAAACGATGTCACTTTCCAGCTGTTAGGGCAGAAACCTCTGAAATCCCACTATAATCTGAAATGTTTCCCCCAAACTTACGATAACTGAGTATTTACATGAGGTGAGATGATTCTCACCAAATGAATCTGCAGAGTTGTACTAAGCAAAACTTCATCAGATTTTGGGACCACCCCTGTATTTTCTTGATGGTGAAAGTAGCTTGCATATACAGTGAAACACAAGGCTGCCCTCTCTGTAAAGAAACCTTTCCACATTTAATTGCCACCTGGATGAGCACTCCACCAGGACTGTATCACCTTCCATGAGCACTCACCCCTTCAGCAGGCAGCGCCTTGCAAGGGCAGTGCCTGTGTCACACAGCTGGGAGCAAAGTAATGGACAAATTTTCAGCCCCTCCATCACTTCACTCAGCACAAAGGTCAGAGACCAACCAACCAGAGTGCTCCAAGTGTAGATTTGTGGGGACTGCCAGGCTCCAGAACAGCTGCAGGAACCAGAGTCAGATGCAGCTCTGAGTTTGGTGGTCAAGGGAAATGTCAGTATTTCAGAAGGTCCCGTGAACCAGGATTTGCTCGTTTGTGCCTTTTTTTAACAGAGCAGAAACAATGATACATTTTTCCTCAGGTTCCATAAGCTCACAAAAACCTCAGCAGCCCCCAGCTGAAAATGCATTTTTGGTTGGTTGCAGCCAGAGCAGGGGACTGCAGTTGGTGCCTGCCAGGGCACAGGTTTGCAGCCCTGCTGCCGCTCCGCATCTCCGCGTGTCCCTTTGCCACCGGGGCTGGCAGGACACGGAGCACAGGCAGCAGGGCTGGCCAGACCCACTGCCCAGCTCTGCCAGGGCTTGCCTGGGACAGCATCATGGTGGGCCAGCCCACAACTGCAGCAGTGATGTGGAGGAACACATCTGGAAATCTTCAGGCTTCCAGTTATGCAGGAGGAGGAGCTGGACCCAGTCCAGGACCGGCTGGACCTTCGCTCGGGAGTGCACACACACTCCTCACGGCCGTGCTGGAAGCTGCAGAGCAGCTCAGGAGAGCTTTGCCAAAGCTCCAAGGCTCTGTGCTAGGAGCTGGGGATAGCCACACTTCCACTTGCCTCCTCCAAACAACAGCAGTTAGACCTAAGGCTCTGGGGGCTCCTCCATCTCTGCCTCATGCAGAGTAGGGAAATCCTGCAATGCTTCTGCAGAGCTGCAGATCCCAATACTCCTAGGGTTGGGAAACCTACATAGGAAGACTGTCCCCAAAAAGTTGTTCTGAAAGTCTGAGTTTTTCAGCTGAATAAGAAACCACTCGGGGTTTTTACCCTGAAGGAAGGGAGTTGATAAATCTGTGAGGGTTTTTACATTCAGTTAAATCCAATTTTGTATTTGGCAAACTTTAGGGAAATTCTATTTTATCAAAAACCCTGATGGTCATCTCCATTAGAAATGCAAGTCTTTGCAGACTGATACATGCACCCATTGAAATCAGAGAAAAAATAACCTTTGACTTCAATGGCACCTTTCACTTCAAGCAAATCTTGTGTCCTATGAGGGTGTCACAGAGAAATGACAAGACAAGGACAGGAGAATTTGCCACAAGGGGTGATGAAAATTCTTGATATAACCCTACAAGCATAGGAGCTTTAGAGATGAGCTCCTGACATTTCTCAAAATTGATTCAAGATTAACTTTATTGAAAGATGCTGATAAAATTATCTCCCATATTCTCTCTGGTTATTGATTGTGGTGACAGTGATAGAAAACAATCTTTAGTGGCCCACTGAGTTCCTGCTACTCTTCAGGAAAGGTGGTAAAATATGAAATGTTGCATATGCAAGTAGTCATAGACAATTAGAAGTTGCTGTACACAGCATATCACTGCATTTGTTTACAGAGTGCTTAGAAGGTCTTCAGCTGCTCTGTTTTAGAGCACTGATTTTCACAGCCTGCTCTCCACAACAAAGTTTTGGATAACCCACTTTCCCAGGATCAAAACCTAAAGTGTTGTTTAAAACAAGTTTCAGAATATCATTACACATAGCATATTAATTTGAGGGTATCTGTAAAAAGAAATCATCCCACCAATAAGCATAGAAACTATGTTTAAAAATCAGCTTTTAAACATAGCTGATTTTAAACATTTTAAACATTTTGAAGTTTTTCTCTTCAAAAAGAGACTCCAGTAAAAATCATGTGAAATGCTTCAGTGATTCTTCTTCAGCACTCTGCTTTGAAATGGCACTAATCTAAAGTGTCTGGAGAGATGGAGTGACAAGGAACTATCAAGTAACAGACAGGAACATTAAAGCGAATTATATGTTCTTACCCAGTAGAGCTACCATCATTAACAAAACCATGACGTGTTTCACAGCTTTTCTTTTGTAAAAATAGAGGAGAATGCAGAATATTAGAATTTCTAAAATCTGAAAAGAAAAGAAAAGTAAGTTAGAGCTGTGAAACTATGTAATGAATCCTTTATTCAAAGTTTTTGAGATGTCACATTCATTATTGCTGCTCTATATGTTCAAAGCAAAGAATGGCTTTATAAAATATCTTCTGCTAAAAAATAACTATTGATAGTTGACTGAGCTACAAAACAACTGTTGTCATTTATCTTTCCTGTTATAGCTAAAGTTAAACTTTGAGCATTTTTCATTTTGTACTTCTGTCTATGTTTTGTCACTGGTAATACTGAGAATGCTTTTTTTAACATGAGAGCAAAGATATCAATATTTATCAGTAAATAATAATACTTACAGAAACTCTGTCTGTAATTCCTATGGAGTATTCCTACCTTACTCTGCTAAAGAAAGAGCAATCTCTCCTTCTAGCTACAGTATGCCTGATGTCACTCACTCTTTGTGATGTGCAAGCTTATTTTTGTTACCCTCTTTGCCCTTCTCACCACTCCTACTAAAAACTCCCCTCAAGACTTTGTCCAAATTTTCTGCCATACATCATCAGGAGGAAAGCATTTATTTCATGTGGTAGTTCTCAAATCACAGGTACCTGCCAGCACCTTACCTTGAAAAGTTCAATGACACACGAGCAGACCACACTATGGGACATGTTGAGATGCTGAAGCAGATCCACCTACACCATGCATGGCCCAGTTTTACTCCTTCAATAACATGTGACAGCTAAAGGACAGGTAAATTTGCTGACTTTCTGTTCTCATGTCTCTGCAGATTCCCTCAGTAAGTCTTGCATGGGTAGCATGGGTATTTTGCCACCAAAGGGGTTGCCCAAATATCCCTTTATGCCTAAAAAGAAGAGCCAGTGCAAGGGCCATAAAGGTGCTGTGAAGCCCAGAAGGCTTATGAAAGCAGGAGGGATGCACCTCTGCACTAAGGGGTGCTCAGAAGCCTGATAGACTTAGAGACAGCATGAAGATGGACAAGTTCATTTGTGCATGACAGAAAGTAATCAAATGAGAAATAAGGAAATAAGACAGAAAATGAGATTGTCATCATTACTGAATCTCATTATTGTTATTTTTTGCCAACAAAGCAAATCATAGAAACACCTGTTAATCTCCTTGATTTTGTCACCAGCATTCTATTTTATGTTTTATAATGCCACTTCACTCATAAACCAACAGCCACCATGAGGCAGCACTGGACTCAAAAGTACCTGGGTGTTGTGCTGAAATTTCCAGAGAGGCGACTGAACAGTTACCAGTGATGGTTATATAATGTAAGTAGCCTATTTCTCATTTTGGAGAGTGACTGCAGCAGGAAAGCTGTCAGCTCTGCCCAGTTCCTGAAATTCTCTGCCACACTTATACCCTCCCCAACTCAGTAGTGTTTAAAAATATTAACAGAACATAATTATACTTTAATTCAATTTCTATTTACCTTCACATGGACGCCTTGCTCCCAAAGACAATCAAGAGACAATTGCATTTCAAAACATGAAGAACACAAATTTGGATTTTCTACCACCTTTCTTTAAAAAAATGTCAAATATCTATCACAAGATTAGAAAAACCAAAACAACAAAGTCGAGGGGGAGGGGGTGTTTGCTTGGTGTTTGTTTGTTTTTCAAATGTGTTGAATAGAATAAAGCATTTTGTGCCACTGTCAAACACCTCTTAGGGCCAGAGGAGAATATCCCATGATCAGGCTGCAGCTCCATCAGCCCCCAGGCAGCTCATTTGCTGTTCTGACAGGGAGCAACTGGTAACAGAACAGAAAAACCTGTGCTAAGTAAATATTCCCCACTCAGAAAGGTACCCATGTTAAGAAAGGAGTCCCAGAGCTGCCCTAGGTATCCTCTTCCATGACACACCAGCTCACAGGATGGTGGGACTGGGACTGGGCCATGGCACCAGGTAACAGCCCCGTGAGCTCTGCTTCCCTCACCAGTGCAAACCTGAGCACCAGCCACTTTTCCAGACCCTTGGTGTGGTTACCACAGGTTGTAGAGAAACCCAGGAGACAGCCCTACTCACTGCAGGCAGCTGCACCTGCATTGATCCACTTTATCTCCTCTATGCAATCACTGCAGGGGGAAGCACCATCATCTGCCCTGTCACTGAGATTTCAAACTATGCCAGGACAATCATCCAAAAACAAGCCAAGGGACAGTCACTGGCTCAAACTGTTCCATCACAGCAACTCTGTCATTCCACTCCCTCTTCTACCTCAGTCCACCCCCCTGAGTGTCAGGTAGTGCCAAGCAGCACCAGCTTTGGTGGTGAAGCAGGTCATCACAGCTGGCTCTGTCCATCTGCCTTCTGTTGGTCCTCATCGTTTCATCATCCCTTCTCTTGCTAAAGCTACAATGGAGCTCCACTGCCATCTCCTCCTGCTTAAAAGCAAACCAACCCACCAAGAAGACACACCTGAAAGGAAACAGGCAAGCAAAATGATCAAAAGGACACTGGAGTCCCTGATGGCAGCTCTGGAAGGGGTGCACAGGTCGGTGTGCATGGCCACCTCTACCTCCTGGGGAAGCCCCAAGAGCAGCCACGGTGTAGGGCCAGAGATGGCAGTCCTGTGGCCAAACCTAGGGAGATAAATGATGTTTGCTTTTCAGGGCTGCTGTTTAAGTTTACTCAGCTCTGACAAGTCTCACATACCAAGCTGGAAATCCAAACAATTAGTTCTCAGTGCTGCCCAGCAGCCTAACTATTCTTCCATGGTTCTCTGCCACTTGGTGACCCACAATGTCACCTTTAATCAGAGGATAAGAGAGAGTCTGTGACAACTAAGTTACACTACATGGCTCCTAAAAGTGCCTCACACAGCTGGAGTGCCCCAGCTGCTGCCTAATATTGTCTTCTGAGAACTTCCCAGAACAGTCCTTAGTCTCATCACTGATAGCTGTGGTCGTGGTAAATATGAAGTCCAGGAAGGGCATAGATTGTATCAGCTTCACATACTCTGTTTAGAGGAAATGAAGGAACTTTACCTGCTTACAATCATCTTTGCTATTACAACAAAATACCACATTGGCTGCCTCAAAGGCTTTTCTGGCATATACAGGATGGTCTTCTAGGCACTTCAAAAGAAAAGCAGAAGTGGTTTGAACCTTATTTTGCAGAGATAAAATATTAACAACCCAAATCTTACTATGCTTCTGTTTAGGGAAACCTAAGAGCTTCATCTATGATTTATGTCTTCTGTAGAGATTCCAAGTGCACATAAGCAAAAGAGAAAAAAACAAGCTAGGGTTGTCATTCTTGCTCAGACATAATTATGCTACTGCAGAGTCTCAGAAGGTGACACAAAGTTGTCTTGTGGGAATTAGAGGCTACTTCTGCAGAATATACCAGTGGAGTTCCACATGGGGATGGTTTACCACCCACAGAGAACATTTTGTACCATTGGAGCTTTGTATTTCTCAGCAGACCACACTTTGGGGCTACTTTTAGAAAGATTGTTGGACTGCATTATACTTCTGTACTGTCTCTTCATTGTATATTTATACTGGAAATTCTGCAGCTTCTGCTGCACTTTTTTATATCTCGACAGCCAACCTGTGCTAGGCATTTTACAACCAATTTTGTAGAGCTTGTTCCCTGCCCAAAGAATATGTTTACAGCAGGATTTGCTTGATCTTCCAGCAGCATACCAGGGTAATCAGGCTGATCTCTCAGTCTCTTGTGGAGCCTTTTGCTTGTCCCCTTGCTTTGGTCAGAGGAAGCTCAACAGAGAGGATCCCACAGAACAGAAGGAACACGTAAAGTTTGATATATTGTTGAGCCAAGATTTGCTGTGCATTTGCTCCATCCTTTTCTACAACCCATGATATACATGCAGAATTAGATGCTGGCTGAGGCAGGGAAAAAAATAAGAGGAGAAATGAAGTTCAGAGGTTACCTTCTACCTCCCCACAATGTCTCCTGAGAAGAATACAGCACAGTCTTCCTACACATTGAATTACATTCTTGAGAACTTGTCCTGAAATTAAGTCCAAAAAGTCCTCAGGTGGGGAAAAGCCCTTTTCCAGGAACCTGTTGTTTTCAAGAAAGTGTGAATGGTATATCACACAGAAATTTCTGGTGTTGCTGAGTGTGGATAGGGAGTTTTCCCTCTCCACCATTTCTACACAAAATGTGAATCAACAATTTAAAATCAGTACCTAAAATGTCAGCTACTTTATGATCTATGAGTGGAACTGCATGGTAGAGGATGATATTCAGTAGAAAAGAAAGAGCACTGATATCCCTACTTTGAACTCCCTCCTCTTACTCTGCTGATTGCACGGACTTCTTGAAGCTCCTGTAGATGTTGAAGCTATCCTTACTGGGTACCCCAAAACTCTTGGGTACTGCCTTCCAAAGCCTCTCTACTGCCTGATTAAAAGTTGGGAGTTATACAGCATGAATATTAATTTTTTCCACTAAGCTGAATCAGCAGCTTCCAGGATTTTCTAAAGGGCACAAAAAAATTGAAAGATAGTTTAAAATGCACAGAAATTTGAAAGAGAGGATCATGTTTTATGGTAGCATGTGATTTGGGTTTAATCAGTAGTTAATGGACAGTTAGATTCATGTAAAGTCTGCAAGTTGGCTAAAAGACTAAGGTCCTTAAACTGCCTACTCAGTGCCTTTCTAACTGAGATTCCTACTAAGAAAAGCCTGAGCACTAAGAATCTAATTTGAGTGAGTCCCTATTCTGGGAAATAGTAACTGCTTCTGAAACTCCTATGTTGCATCTTTTATATTCAGCTGGAGGAAAACATTTTCAGCTTTCCATAGGAAAAGAGGGACAGAAATTCATCCTACTCACTCTGGGCTTGTTCCTGATCTTAATTAAATATATCAAAGAAGATATATGGTGTTTGAAGTTTGTTCAAAGATACTTTAATTGAATTGATTTAATTTGAATTGTATCTCAGGCTCATAATAACCTAACTAGCAGTGAAGTAGGCCACCCCTTCACATCTCAGCTCCACACAAAGCTCCTTTCAGCCAGGCTTAACAAGATGGGAATAAAACAGAGTGATACGAAAGACAAAAAGCAGGACCAAGAACATAGATAGCCTGATTTTTAAAAGCACAATTCCATCACATTCCAGAAAAGCCCTGAAACTTAGATGTAGAGGCAGACAGGGTGGCGTGAACACGTATATAGGAAATTTAAACAGTACCAATATTTAGGTTTTCCCTCAAGTTCCCCAAATATCAAAATCTTTCCACTCTTATTAATCCTGCACAATTATGACTTTCCCCTGCCATGAAGTTAAAAATTACCTTTTGTTGCTGCATATTTTTAGTTTGGATTCAGTAGGATGATGAGGGACTTTCTCTCCTTTGAAACTCACACAATTTATCTTCAGGAGCAGTTTTCCTACCACCAATTCATAATACTATAAAAAGCCCAGTAAACACAGTTTTTCTGATTAAGGGAGTAGTATGAACCAGATACTCACTGAATATACCAAAAAAGGCCAGCTCACTAAGTAATTCTGCACCTGTCTTGCTGTGAGCTCTTGAGGTACATTTGGAGCAAATGTGACCAACAAGTATATCCCAGTTATTGTCAGCGTTCCTCCTTTAAAGAAAAGGACATATTACTTTGGCAATACAGTATTTGGTAATCATGGTTATACTTGACTTCCATCTGATTAGGAAAGAGTTTCTAGAGGAAAATTTAGGTCCATTTAAACAGATCTATGCTTAGGCAATTGGATTGCCTTGCATTTGTGGTCTTATCTAGTCTAATTTTTATTAAAGACTCAAAGAATTTTGGAAAGGTGAAAAAAAGTTGCCAGTAAAGCCATGTGAATTAGGGTTCAACTCAACAAGGCATTTTCAAATACTGTCAATTCTAAACCTAAGTGTAGGACAAAGGAGAACCAATCCTTTGTATTTCCCCCAGGCACAAAGTTCATCACACAAGCAGCCTAAACTGAAAGGACATGTTTCCTGCTAGTGCAGTCAGTTAGATCATTAACCAGTGTAAATAAACATGACTGTGCCAAAGTCAGCATGGCCACAGAGATCTGCACCAGCCACCGACCTGCCCTGGAAGCATCAGATGCAACACACATGTGCCAGTCCAGTGCTCAAGTGAAGCTGTCATAGGGCCAACATTCTGGCTGCTCCCTGTTGTATTTGCAGATCTATGAACTGTTCTACAAGGATGATTTGCAATAGACTGTTCAGCCACTAGGCTGCCAGGGCCCCATTTCAAGGTTGAACTTGCATTATTATGCTTTTAATAAAAATCTGCAAGTTCTGCCTTGTGGACATCTGCCTGTGACAAACACAGATGTTCACTGAAGTATCAAGATAGAAGAGAGATGATCCTAAGATCATAAACTGTATTGGATTAAGGAAGATATTAGCTAGTCCATTTTTCTTCAAGTAATCTTTAAAATTCTTGGTAAACCTATAAATCGGTGAGGAATGCAAGGCTCAGGAATACAAAACAAAGCACATCCGGAGGGCTTTGTTGGCACTGCTATCTCAAACAGCTCCCTTGGAAAAGCAGAACTGTGTTATATTTATGTGCTTGCAAAACCATCACCATATTTCCCATCATACAGCTCATTCTTATGGAATGTAGCAACATTGTTAAATCCATCTTGCAAAGTCAAACTCACAGAAATAAAATAAATCAGCTGAACACCAGTTAAAGCAGCACACAGTGTTTAAGGCCATAAGGGAAACATGATCAGTGAAGGGAAGGGGGGTTTTGAATTTAGCAGCTGAGCTGGCAAACTTGGATTCCAAACCTAAATAAATCGTATATAGTATTCCTGGAACGATACTGAACAGATCTCTCCAACACATTCATGAGAACAGCTGTCCTCACTACAGTTGGGACAATCAAGCCTAGATGTTAGGAACCCTCAGAAATATCAGGTGCCCTGCATCAGGTGCACTGTCCCAGTTGAGAAGGCTTGGTGTAAAGCCCAAACCTGCTTTTCTCTCACTGTTACTATGTTCAAGGTGGGCAGTCTCGATATGCAAAAAAATCTTGGACACAGACAAAAAGCTGACAGGCTTTTACAGTGAAGACCACATTTCCCAGCTGATCACTTGACAATATGATTATTTGTTTTTTTAAGTGATAAAACTAAAACCAAAGGGAAGTTATCACTTTAAATTGAGCTTGAACTTTTGTGCAATAGCTATGCAGTAGGAAAAAATATCTTATATTTGAATAAGTAACTCAATAACTTCCCTGATTTTATTAATTCTGTGTTGTACTCATAAAGATAATACTAAAGACAACCTCAGAGACAAAAAAAGAAAACGAAAATAAATTTGAGCAATAAGGGCACATAAAGAATGAGTTATGCTTGTAAGAGCAGACAATTTGGGAATACAGTCTTTTCCTCATGCATTGAAGATTCACTCCCTTTTTATCACTTTTTCCCAATTTTGAAAGTATCTGCCTTGAAACACTTGCTTGGGAAAGTGGGAGTGTGAAGGTGGGGGGCTGCGTGAGAGTTACAGCTTGCTAAGCATATGGCAGCACACGTCTAAATCAGCAAATGCTTACTTACCCAATATATCAGCAGTCCTCATGGTCTTCTTTAGGAAAAAGACAGAAATAAATGCACTACCTAGAATAGATATATAAAGACCTTTATATATATACATATATTTTTTAGAATATCAAGTGCTATAGCAAAAACCTGCCCTGGGACAAGTTTAAATATATCTCATGGGCGTTGTTGTTGCACCATACTGTTTGCAGCCAGCAGTCCACTCCTGCAAGTCACCAAAACTGGCTTTCTGTAAGATTTCAGGTGTATCCAGCAGACTCTTATGTGGCTGAAAAAATGCAATGCCCTTCTTATTTCCCACACAGGGACACTGCTTAAACTGCTCTGATTCAGTCATATGTGGAAATGTCAGGAAAACTGGGCACTGATCAACCTTACTGTTTCACTGCCCATTTGGCTACCAAGTCACTGTATGGACTTGCTCGAGGCAAATTGCATCATAGAGCAATAAAATTCTGCTTCTTTAGTCTTCAATGTGTTAGAGGCTTATAAGCAAAGTAACAGCAGTACAACTGAGAAGAGGAAAGCCACTGCAAGAACACAGTATTTAGTAGGATCTAAGTGGTCATGATGGCTGCAAACAGGGAGAAAACCCCACACATGCATGGGAGCACTGCCCATGGTCTCTCACAGTGACCTGCTCTGGGGAAGAACAAAACTGGAAGTGAGCCCTAGAAATGATTTCCTGTTTTCTGGGAAACACTTTCTCTTGTTCAGCTCTTGCATCTGACCTCTGCCAGCTCCTAGTCCTGCCTCCTCAGGATGGGAAGCAGTGGGGAGATGAGCGGCAGCAGTGGGGAGATGAGCAGCAGCAGTGGTTAGGGCAGGTTTTGTGCTTAGCAGCTCAGAGTGGACACGTGCTAGAGAGGAAGGAAGGGCTTTGAACTTATGATGGATGAGACTGGGAGACATGGCTCTATCCCAGCACACAACATCTGCCTCTAAAAAGAAGGAAAAGAGGCTGGATAAAAGAGATGAATAAAGTCCTCTGTGAAAGGAGCATCAGCATTGTTAGATTCATTCAGAAACCTCAAAGAAAGACTGCTCAGTGAAGGAACACACTGAACCAGTCATGGGATGCTTCTACAAGAGCTCTCTACTTGTCTACAGCATGGTTTATTCTTGAAATAACAGTTCAATATTTTTACAACTATCTTTGCCTCTTTATCTCTGTTGTCCTCATGGAAAACTTAATTCGTGGTTAGCTAGTAGATGTACTCTAGAAAAATCTAGAGAGGTTCATACCAAGAGATAAACAGAGAACTGGAATTCAGCATCAGGCCTCTCTTTTCCAGTCAGTAGAAAATCAGATAGAGCAGAAGTCATAAAACTAAACAGTAGCAAGAGTGATGGGGATCTGTGCAAACAAGTAAGGGCAATAAAAGGATCTTCAACTGAAAATGCCTCACTGAAATTAAGTTGCCTGATATGGTTTTCTTTATTCAATTTTTCAGTGATGACTTTGCTGGAGTGAAGACACTGATGGTATCCAGGCAACACTGGTAATAGCAGAGCTAGGTTTAGAAAAAAAGGGGAAAAAAATGGAAAAAAAGCAGCAGCATCCAAGATAGTGCAGGAATTAATTACTGCTGTCTCCCTGCTCTCACAGCTTTTGCAAAGCCCACCTCAAACCACTCACCTAGATGGTCTCTGTCACAGCAAAGAACTGCTGCTTAAAGGACTGATACCTCAGTGATTTTTTTGCTGTTCTTTTTGTTTGTTTGTTTTGAGTACTCCATGCCTGGACTCTCTGCCTTCAGCAGAGGTCTAGTAAATGCAATTCCACTGTTGGCATCCAATTTGGGGTAAGATGAGTTATGCCCAAATGTCAATTTATGGGGATAACAACCTCTGAGGCTGGCAGTGGGCACAAGGAGTTGCTGGAATGCAGCCAGACAATGAAACTTGTCCCTTTGCTTTAATAATGCATTCAAATGCAGCAAGCCCTGTCTCCAGAGATAGCTGGTATTGCACCAGAGATCATGAGCTTAACAGAATCTATGTATAATTAATACTCTGTGATGTAGAGTAATATGTAGAGGAATCTAAAAATAGGAGAGGTTTTAAGAGCACATATTAGACCATCTGGGAGTAGAGAAAAAGCTGCAGTAGGAAGACAGGTACAACACCAAGGTGAATGAGACCCGAGAGACACTCTGAACACACAACACAACTGTCTCTGGGGTGGGCTGCCAATGCTCCAGCCGCAGTCAAGTGAAGAAGAAAAGGAAATGGGGTAGATAAAAGAGAATAAGCAGAGAACAGTTGCACAGACCTAATGAGATGCTAGAAGACATGCATGACTGATCAGAAGCCTTGCAAACTCTGGCTGCTACCTCCAGAACTAAACTTTGAGCAAGTTATGGCAGCATGGCCAAGAGAACAGGATATTTTAATTTTACTTTTGTTAGATTTCTGGGGTCTAAGCTCCCAGGTTTGGCCTTGGGGTAGTCTTCCATATTCTTCAATTTTCAGATTAAAGCAAAGAATCCCAGAGCTGATTGCCTTGTTGCAGATGAGTCAGGGAGGAGGAGTACAAAAGGAGCCCTGGGAATGCAGGCTGGTGTTTGCCAGTTTTGCCTTCTGCTGGCTTCACCGCCTTTTCTGGGTGGCAAGACAAATGACAGACATCAAAGTGTCCCCCAGGAGCCCAGTGAGAAATCCACAGCCCTCCCAGCTGCTCTGCTCCTCTTCCTCATCCCTCTTTGTGCTCCCAGTTACAACCCTGGGTGCACTTGGTTTTTAAGGCATTAACTCCTCCTGGAGAGGCCGTTCAAGGCACTGTGCCAAAAGGCCAACAAACAGACACACACACACACTGCTCTCCTCTCTGCTGGGTGGCCTCCAGGCTGATCCTGCTCTGAGCAGGAGGTTGGGTTAGGCACCTCCTGGGGTTCCTTCTCACCTGAGTTCTCCTAGGACTCGTGGACTCTTCACAGGATAAGTGGGCATCCCAAGGCTGATAACTAGGCCTACCAAATATATGAATATAAGCCCTCAGTGTATCCCAAATTCAGTTCTTAAATGCAGACCTGCTGAAACTCCCCAGACTCTCTTCTCCTTTCCTACCCTCCCTCAGATCACAGATGAGGTGTCTTGCATCTTCCCACCTCTCCTCCTCTCTACCAGAGATGTTATACCCCCATACTTTCCTCCTAGCCCACTTCCCTTGATTTCACCCCATCACCCCAGTTAAGTTTAATTCCCCACCAGTCAGCCCAAATTTTTCCTTTCCCATGACAGAGTTCTTTTGCTTTTCCTCCACAGAAACTATGCTTCCTCCTCCTCCACCATTATACTGATGTGAGAAATAAACTATTGAACATTATGTATCAGTCTGTGAGTGAATAGACTGAGGAACTTGGGCAATTGCTGTGCTGAAAAGCATGAATACATCTTTGCAATAGGTTTCTTTGTTTGCTTCTTTTTTTAAAAAGAAACAAAATTATAGAGACTGAGATCTGTGTCAAAGTGAGGAATAGTTTTCTTCTTGTTGTTTCTCTGGTTTGGTTTTGGGATTTTTTTGTTTTTTTGGTTTTTTTTTAACTGGTTAGCAATAGAATACAACAATACAGAAACCCAGACAAAAAATCATGTCAAAGCTGGCAGTAGCTCGGGAACAAAGCAAGCAATTTATCATTGTTCTGGAGCCTCACTGGTTTTGAACCACTGTCTTTGGGAATGCAACACATGGACAGCCCTCCCTAGGCCTGGATGATCAGCCTTCAAGACATCAAGGCATCCCTGGCATCTGAGAAGACTTGTGTACTTTTGGGTGTATCAGAATAATTTTTTAGCTTTTTCACTAATTATTAAGGTAGAACTTCCAAAAGTAGGCAGAGATCCAACTCCCATTCCCAGTGACAATGGCAGCCTGCTAGATGAAGAGAAGGGCAGAAAATCTGTGAGATGATCTGTTAAGGACTAAAATCACAGAACCAGCACATCCTAGGGTAATCCTTGAGTTTGTTTCATGCCTTGATTGCATGCTTGCATTAACATCCATAATTTGAGAAGTAAATAGGTCCTGCAAAATGCTTGTATCTATACAAGAAAGCCTTTCTTAATGCTAATGAAATTAAGAAATGGAAAATATGATTTGACACTACATCAAAATCATGATAAATAAAAACTGTTGGGTGGAAAAGGGAGGAAAAGGGTTTGTTCAGAAGCTTAACTGTTATCTAAAAATCTTCATCATGTAAACCAGGCTGGTTTACATTCATTATTGAATGAATATATTAATTATATATTGAATGATTGTATCTTCACATATATTGAATGAATGCGCATTCATTGAAGCATGTGAACTTCAATGTAAATTGAAAAAAATTATAAAAAAATAGAAAAAATTATTTTAAAAAATGAGGTTTTTTATGGTATGCAATTAAGTGACTTGAGGGAGGGCTGTAATGGTGCTACACATAGCTCAGTCAGCTGCTCATTCTCTTAGGAGAGTGATCATTTACAATTATCTCCATATGTAGGTTTTCTCCAGCACAAATAGAAATAAAGAGCAGTGTGATGTGTGGGTTCTGCCACTAGCAGACAATGAATGGTGAGAATCCAGCTCACAAAATAACTCCTCTGCCTCATAGACATGAAAGCTGCAGTTAGGATTGGGTTGTGTTTGTTTCTTTAAGAAAGGGATAATACACAACAGAAGTAAAAGATAGAAAACACATACTGATTCATGGTATGTATTCTGCGTATTTTGTCCTATCCAGCCATAAAAAACTTGAGTGTGTGTGCATGATTTATTTTTCCTATGCAAAATATTTCACTATAATTCAGCTGTTTTCCTAATACTCAAGCCATTTATGAATATGATCTTTTTACCTCTTGTTTTTACTGTCTAATCTTACACCAAACAGTTTTCGTAACAACTGTTCATAACTTCAAATATTATTCTATTCTTTCTTTTCCTCTTGTCAGTTCCTAGATGAGCTTTATGCACTATTTAGAAAGATTAATGCTCTCCTTATAAATGCAAAGACTTCTTGCACTACTGTCTTCTCCAACAGTTTTCAAAAAAAAAAAAATCCACAAAATTTCGTATTTGCTTTAAATGTTCATTCTCTTAAGCTTAACAGATTCAGTCAGGTAAAGGCATTTAAACTCACCCATGCAGAAGAACACTTCACCAGTGGTCTGGATGAAATACCAAGGGATGAGAACTAGATAGGATTCAAAGACTGTTGCACCTCTCTCAGTTTGTGCAACAATATTTTAGTTTGAGACCAAGCACTACTCTCTATTATGCAACTTAAGGGTGTGCTTCCATCTAATCAAGCAGTTTAAGTTCACCCAGTTGATTTTGCCCTAAATCATTTGAGCAGTGCCCAGGCTACGAGGATGCAGTTGCTGGCAGTCACATTCCAAGATGTGACCTCAGAGTATGCTTTACATGCACAGACCCTCAGCCTGTCTTCCAAAAGTGATTCAGGACCCTCTCACTACTGAAAACCTGAAGATGCTTCAATCCATCCCCAAACACAAGCTATTGTGGTCTGCCACAGAGTCAGGAAAATCTGGAGAGATGATGTGTTACATGGTGCGTTTAATTGCTGCAGCTCAAATGTCACCTGGGAACAAATTCATTGCATCGAATTGACTTCTAAAACCTATTCTTAGTTTATATGATGGATATCAATGCTCCACTGACTACAAAGAAAGATATTACAGATACTTCTTGACAGCTGTCTTGCACACTGAACCTGTAACATTTCTAACATGATCAAAGATTAGTACTGGAAAAGTGGTGAACAGAACATGAAACATTTTTCCCAATCTGAGAAACAGCTCAAAAGAGAGACCATTAAGGTGAGCTTGATTCTGGAACCTGGATTGTAGGACATACACACCATACACACTGCAGAGAGAAGGAGAAACCCAGAATATCCTTTTTTTGCTTTTTCTAGACAAGTACAAATCAAGTATTTTAAAGAAGAGTTTAGTGAATGTTTCCTAGATATCATTAGTAAAAGAGGCCTCAGAATTCCAAGTTCTTGGGCCACAAAGATGTTATATTACAATGAGTGGGAGAAATCCATTTCTACAAGAGCATCTGAGAATCTTCCTACCTCAGGAATATAACTTTCCTGAGCGTGAAGCCCCCCACTGCTGTTTACAAGGACCATATAAAAATGCAAAGGGATCTCAACAATGTCAGGCTAGGGGAGGCAAGTGTAAAACAACTCCCCCCAAAATGGTGAACACTGCAGAAGAAATGGTCTCCAATGCCACTGACCTTTCCTCACCTTTTCCATCCCCAAGTCATTTCTGCAGGCAAAAGTGAGATGATGAGCCAAAAACCACTGCAACCTAAAATTACCCAAGCTACATGTAAAACATGAGTTTTACTTTTTAAGTATAGAAAGTTTCTTAATGATCACATCAAACATGTATTACTCCTCCACTTTTAAATTAAAAATTTACTAATTTTTCCTCTTAAAGAAAACAACTGCTGTCTTCTCCAACTATTTAAAACCCTGAACAGATGTAGAACTTGCATCATTGCAACCACACAGAGAAATACTTCCACTGCATAAGAAGAAAAATATATAGTTTTTCTAGCTTAAGTTAAAAAAAAAAAAAATTAAATCTCTTGGCACCATGCCAATTCATGATCTTTGGTGCTGTATTCTTTTTAAAACAAGACACTGGAACAATCCAGCTCAGTAGAAAGAGGCACAAAGTTTTCACTATTTAATTGATACCGGGTTAAGTGCAAAATCCAGTTGGATGTAGTTAAATGTGGTGGCAGAGCATAATAGATGTTGGCTCCATCTATTTTAAGATGCTTTCTGTCTCAGAAGTCTGGAGATATATGATGGGTACAGCCCAAATCCATTCTAGGCAGAGACTCTAGTCTGCCTTCTCCCCCTCCAAACCCTGGTTTCCAAGCAAAGGAAACTCTCCCTGCAAACCCAGAGTCACAGAGACCTGCAGGGAATGCTCCGGATGCCTGGACATACTGCAAAGCACATTTCTCCTCAGCACACCACATGTACTGCATTTCCAATGGCACTGAGAGCCAGCCTTTACATGTGGGACATGCTGACACTGAACCTGGGAACAAAATGCTTCTCAGAAGGTTGGACTTAGGGTTCAGGTATGCATTTGGAGTTTGTTATCAAGTACTTCATTTGTTCATTAAAAAAAAAAAAAAATGAAAGACATTGAACAACACCTCAAAAAAACCTGTAAGGTAGACTCTGCAAAGGCCACCCCCCACCACTTAAAAGTGGTCCCAGCTTAATGAGAAAACTATTTCTTGATCTTTTAAATTGGAAAGCCTGCTGCCTAAACTGCTCTTGGTGCAGTTGTTAGCAGATGATGCACACGTGACTTGGGCAGTTTGTCACTGCCCTAAATGATGAACTCTCTTAAAATTGAAAGGATCTTCTCTCTTTGGCTTTCATTTCAGAAGACAGGAAAGTATCTTGTAGTAGGAAGTGTTACAGAGAAGTTAGAGCTGTAATTGGCTGTCTGCACAATTTTTACTTGCTCTTCCTCAAGGGAATGTTTGCTAGACTAAATAAAATTTCAGATATTTCTATTGTTTGTGCTGTGAAATGGATACTGTCAGCTGATTTGTGGGAATGGAATATAAAATATTAAAGTGCTTTCTGGGGTCTTCCAGAACAAGCGTTCTGGGACAGTTAAGAAAAAAAAAAGTGGATGAGAATTTTGGTAAGACATAAGAGTTAGGAAAATGGTTTCTTGGTATTTGTTCTAAGTGAGGGAAATGGAGAATGAAGGAATCACCAGATGCAACATTTCTTCGCTTTTTGCAAAAGCAAAGAAGGAATCTGCTCAGATAAAAATCAACCCTAAATGCAATCTCATCTTTTTCAGTTTAATAAATATTGGGATTTTTCTTCCTACTCACTGCTTTTTGCTTTTTTCTTTCTAATATTCTGTATTTGCATTTTATTCAGTTTGGAAAACAAATGAGATTAGCCAATGTTCTTTATGTTCAGAGAAGTTCTGATAATGCCTACAATTGTCACAGATGTATCTACTGCCACCAAAATCACACTGGGATATGTCATATTAATTTACATTTTCTTCTCAGGTAATACGTCATTCCTTTCTTTGAGAACTCTTTCCTACTATGAGGAACTAATATGGCTTTATATCTGAAATTCTGCAATAGGTTAACATTGAAGGTTGCAGTAAATTGCCTGCAGTTTCCTTTTCCCTCTCTCTCTCCTAAATTTCACCTACATATGTTTAGCTGCTTCCTTCCCCTACAGCTAGGCAGTCCACTGGGAAGATATTTCAACTTTTCTACCTTCCCATGGAGAATCACTCACTGCAATGTCACTTCCAAGCATGCAACTGATTGCTGGAGACCATGAAATGCTATCACTTGCCAATAGCAAGTAAATGAGCTCCAGCATATTCAGAACTGCTGAGATCTCTCAGTCCTGGATGTTTCAGCTGTAGATGTGAAGTGACCAGGTTAAGGGAGGTAGCTGCACCCTCTATTCCTGTTTTTACAGCTTCTGCACAATATTGCCCTGTCTACCCTGCTTTACACTAGCACAACACAGACACATTTTCAAATGTGTGTTACTTTAAAGAAACAGACAACTCACACCTGAGCACCTTAATAACAAAAACCCCCACATGAAGTAAAGAGTGAGATCATATAGCTTCAGCTAAAGTCCAAGTAATCTGTACATAAAGGAACAAATGAACATGTTTAATAATGTCCATAAATGTACTAAATATTTCTGGAAATTTTTAGGCCCTTTTTGTCATATAATGCAGAGTGCTAAGCAAGTTTGCCCACATCAACATGAATCATGATGATGGGCAGGGAACAGGCAGCAGAAGCCACTTGGTGTGATGGTAACACAGAAAATGTGTTGTAGGTACTCAGGATCAGAGCACAGCTCTTAGCAAGCAGCAGGATTCCAGTCCCCCTCTTTGGGGCTTGCAGAGCTGGCAGCACTTGCAGCACTGGGCAGGAGCTAGCAGAGCACAGTGACACAAAAGACAAAACCGTGGAAAAAGAAATATATTAGAAGAGTCTTTGATTTAAGTAGACAGTTTTTGTCAAACTGCCAGCTCATGTAATTATATGAATAATTTCTTTTCAAACCACAACATTAACATTTTCCCCTTGTGTTCCTGCTGCAGTTTCTGTGGTATCATTCCTCTAGCCAGAAGCAAGAATTTGATTAAAGCAAATATCCGAGCAAGAAATGGCAAATCATCTCACCTACAACAGAAACACATCCCAGTGGAGCCACCAGAGCGATGGGGGCGAGTGCATAGGCTGTGAAATTGCCCAGCTCTGCCAGCCCCAGGAGGGCAATGCCCCAGCACCACAGCTTGCTCCTGTAGCAGGGCATCGGCTCTGCCCGGCAAGCCAGTCGGAGGTGAGCGCATTTCTAGAAAAGCAATTATCAGGAACAGGCATGAATAGAGAGACTTCCATTGTGTTCTTATGTCTGACAAAAGTGGAATAATTAAGGGGGCTGTCAACTTCAAGTTCCAGGTGCATCGGGTTTTTCTTTCAAACGTGACTTTGAGCTTGTTGCTGCAGAGCTTTGTGTGAACTCGGTGCTGCTTCAGATGTGCGTTCTTAGCCGTGGTGGAAAGGGCTGGAAAATGAGGCCTCTGAATAAACCAGAAAAATGCAAAGTGAATACCAGCTAGTCCTTCCTAGCTGGTACTGCACACATCTGCTCTCGTCTCAAAGCAAAGCTCAGCAGTTCTGCTGTGGAATCTGGAAACACTCAAAGGCAGGAGATGGGGCAGAATCAAACTGTGGCAACAAACTGGGACAGGGGGAGCAGACAACAGGGTGTTCCTGTCTGTGAAACCTATCCTCACCACAAATATACTTTCAAAATGAAAAAGGCAGAACTTACTCACATCTTCTGTAGGGAGGACTAAATTAATTAAATAGAATGTATGATTTGGCTACAGTCTCCTGTTTGACCTTAGAAGGAGATCATAAGTAAAGCATTATTTTCTAAAGAAAAAACAGTTGGCATAGGTATAACATATACTCAAGTAATACTTCATCAACACTTTCTGTTACATGAAGAAGGTATCATTGGCACAAGTTGTAATTGTTTTTCTCTGGCTGTACAGCAAGAACTTGTATATAGCAAGACAATTTGTCTTTGATCCTCTGAAACAGAGTCCAGGCTGTCTCCATCAGAAAAGTGTCAAAACTGGGAATGGTGCAATGTTTACCAAATTAATTCTGCAGATTATATTTTCCTTTCTCAAATTACTCTCCAGCCTTCCTGCACATGGGTCAAAAAAGGTGGAAATCAAATGATACAGCTATTACACTACAAATAGTGCTAAAAGAAATTTTTTTCTCCATCACTTGATATTTGATTTTAGAAGTCTCCCTGCAGAGCTCAGGGAGGTTGTAAAGGATTTTCCTCATACTCCCATCCTTCTCTGTAGGCTGCTTGACAGAGCATGGGACAAACAGCAATGTCTGTAATAGCCCATAGTCTTAGTCAGTGCTCTTGTTGAGAAGATGCAGCACATTGTTGCAGCTTTGTGCTGTGGAATGTGTTCAGGGGATGAAATTCTAGGAGGAAGTTTAGCCCTCCAAGAAGAAAAAGAGCAAAAGGAAAACAAACTTGTGCCAACCATCCAAAATGGATTTTCCATTTTAATAAACACAAAACCAAAAAAAAACGCCCAATAAAGATACAAATTAAATTAATAGTAAATAATGTTCAAATTATTATTCAACAATCCAAGTTTCTGCCAAAAATTAAATAGGACAAATTCTTAACTGAATCCTGAGATGTATTTTCACCCCAGATTCTTGTAGGATTAACTTTCGAAGGCACAGTGAGATTGAAAAGATGTGCAGCAAACACAGGAAGGTGAGCTTAGCAACTCCTCTACAGCCTTCTTTCTCCAGATGTCTGTCTTTGCACAGTGATGTGTGCAAATGGTATTTAGGTGGAGGCTGTTTATAACTCAGCTGAAATTGCAAATGATGAGCTGTTCTTTAGTAGACAACCTGCTAGAGGGAAGAGAAGCAGGATAATGGACTACATGGTCAGAACAAAAAAATTTGGCCTGTCCAGTAAATAGGAGTGTAAAAATAAATGCTGACATCTAGGGAAAGCCATTATTCATATTTAGAAGATACAGTTACGAAATGGACAAAGACCTAATTTAAAAGATAAAAAAATCCAGTTTAAATTTTCTGTCAAATGGCAAAGAGGGCCACTGGGTTTCCCTAATCAGCTTTTAAAAAGCTGATAGTTCAAATCCAGTAAGGGCTGTTATGATTACAAGTCAATGGAAGTCTGCTTGTATGCCTTGGTATATCCCCTTGCCAAGCATCTACTTGGGCACCCAGTACCCTCAGCAGACAGAAGATATGAAATCTGAGCAACCTCACTAATATGGCCAGACAGAATTTCCACTTCACCTTCACTTTTCTTCACCTTTACCTTTCCACTTCAGAGGTTTTCCTAGAGCCTGTCCTAGCACTGTCACCACCCTCAGGCAGGAACTCCTGTTGGAAAGGCAGCAGTCATCTCAACTTGCCTACCTCCTCTGGCTAAACAGATTTCTTTCTATGGGATTCTCCAGCTAATGATGTTTAAATAGAAGGGAATCACTGAAGAACCTTCTAGCTTTAATAAACTGGATTAAATTGAACAGAAGCTTTCATATTCCACAACTTTCTATTTCATCCTTCACAGAAAAAGCAAGAAGTAGCTTTATATGAGACCTGCACAACTTCTAAAATCCTAGCTAGCAAAAATACTTCTTCTGGACAATTTACACAACAATGTCTTCTGTGCTTTAAAAACTTTTGTTAGAAGACCTCAAAATACAATGAAGCCTACAAGACACAGATGATAATGAGAAATGTAACTTTCTACTGAGTTCATTCTAATTATTAAAACAGAAAGGATTTTATAATTGACATCCTACAATGCTTTACCTCAGTTGTAAGGACAACATGTTCCTTGACTTTTAGGATTTAAATAGTGTTTACTCAGATTATTTTCTCTTTATTGCAGAAGAAGAACTAAATTTGCCACAGTTGTTTTGGGGTCCAATACTGTAAAAACCTTTATGTCTGTATGCATTTTTGGAACAGGTTCTCAGGGAGCTAACTCAGAAAGATGCCCTCCTTGATCTGCTGCTTGTCAGCTCTCGTGAGTGACGTGGTGACTGGCACTGTCTTGGCCATAGAGACCACGAAATGTTCGAGTTTAAAATTCTTGTGGACAGGAGGAAAAGTGCAGGAAAACCTCAGCTCTGGACATGAGGAGAGCAGACTTCAGGCTGCTCAGGGAGCTAGTAAGAAAAGTCCCCTGGGAAATGTTTCAGTACTGCTGGGCTCTGTCAGTGCTGGTCACTTTTTTAAGCATCACCTCCTAAGGGCACGGGAGCAGCAATTCCCCAGTGTCAGAAGTCAAGCAGAAGGCTGGTTTGGTGAACAGGGATCTTCTTTTGGGTCTAAGACAAAAAAGGAAGGTGTGTGCCCAGGGGAAGCAAGGTCAGGTGACCTGGAAGAATACAGAGATGCAGCTTGCCACTGTAGGGAGCAAATTCATGCAGACGAAGCTCAACTTGAAGATGGACAGAAATGTGGAGGACAATAAAAATGGATTTTTCAGATATATAATAGCAAAAGGCAGCATAGAAATAACACCAGGCTGTTACAGGATGTGGATGGGCACCTCACAAACAGAGATATGGCCAAGGCAGAGGTGTTTAATGCATTCTTTGCCTCTGTCTTCAACACAGATGATGGACCAAGGGGGTCTCAGTGCTCGGAGCTGCAGCACCATGGCTGTGAAAATTATCAAATCCCAGCTGACCCTGAACTTGTGCAGGACCTACTCCTCCAGCTGGATCCCTAAAAATCTAGAGGGCCTGATGGGATTAATCCAAGAATCCTCAAAGAACGAGCTGATGTCATCGCAAAATCTCTCTTGACTTTTGAACTGGGAATCTGGAGAGCTCCCAGCTGACTGAAAGCTGGTGAACATCGTCCGGATTTTCAAGAAGGGCGAGAAGGGGAACCCTGAAAATTCCTGTCAGTGAGACAGGAATCAGAATTGAGACCTGTCAGTCTCAATCCAGTGCCAGGACAATCATGGAAAAGATTATTCTGGGAGGTATTGAAAAACACCTTGATGTCAACAGCCACAGCCAGCACACCTTCATCGGAAGAAAGTTCTGCTTGTCAAACCTGATTTCCTTCTGCAACAGGGTAACCCACCTAGCTGATCTAGGAAAGCCAGTAATGTAATCTTTTTGGACTTCAGCAAAGCTTTTGATACCTTTCCTTACTCCCAGGTTCAGTTGGACCACAAGTGACTCACAGCTGGTATTTCTTTCTGGCACATTAAAAGGAGGAGGAGTTATGAATATCTCTTCTATTCCTACATGAAAATCACAGCACAGAACAGGCTGAGAGCTCCCAACAACTCCCAACTCCCAGCAATTATAGCAGGGCACTGGTAGGTTACAGTTAATGAAAGAGAGAAGGTTTAAGAAATGCAACAAAAGTTGCATTTTGAACTTCATCAAAACCAAACTGCATTGTAAGTACTTGCTAAATATAAACAACTCTGAATAAACAGAAACCATATCATACCTGTATATTCAAAGAGACACTGATGAGAAAATTTGAAGCAGCAGCAAGTAGAACTCCAAACAGCTGAATCTGCAAATCACAAAGCAAAGAAATACAAAAATACTTATTAGTTGAAGAAGATAAATATAATGGTGGTTTTCTGATAGCACATTATGACCCAATCAAAACCAAATTATTGTCCTTCTCAGTCACTGAGTTCATGTTGCAGTGAGTAAAGTGATAAGAAATACCTCTGAAATAGTTGACTAGGGCTTAAGCAGTAAACAAGTGGGGATGGAAAGGCACACTGGTTTTACTGTCCTTCAGTAGAACACCTCCTTAAATCTCACAAAAGACAAAACTAGGCAGTTGAAAACCACAGACAGGGTTTCAGCTGAAAACCACAGACAGGTTTTTTTCTCCCAAAAAAGGACCTAGTTTTTACATTAACCAGAAGGAGGAGCATCAGCAATCAAACCATTCCTATTGGAACACAATTATCTTATGTGTTAACATATCCACTATTTGACAGGGCAGCCAGGAACATAGGTCTCCTGAAAGTTTCTTTACTGTATTGTGTTATTTCATTAAATAATTTCCTAATCAGAATGTCTAAATTTCAGTAAGATTTGCAAGCTTTCTACGAAGCCAAGAAATTAAAAACACTCAAGCAGGATTCATTATTTTGGAAAGAAGTCATTTAAAGATGCCATTTCAGCAAGGTCAAACAGCATGTACTTGATAGAGCTCCCTGTGCACCGTCAAAATGTTCTAACACATTGCAAGCCATCCTAAGTGTATTAAAAACCCATTGAAGGTCACTTCTACAGTGCTGTGAGGAGCCCCATTAGCTTGTAGAGAAGACAAACATACCATCAGTTTTTATAAACAAGGTCATGGTAATATAACCCAGCATAACAACTGTTTCCAGGCTGTAAAGCGGCATCCAACTCTGTGCTTACAGCCTCATGTTTCATCATACTTACCCAAGAAGGTCCCTGGGCAGCTCTGAGCTGGCAGTGCCTACCAGCCACAGAGACTGCTACCCCTCAACATTTATAAAGGGCAGCATGTTGTCCCAAAAGCACTTGGAGGGGGGATTGTTGTTGTGGCTAGATAGTTCCTGGCTAAGCAAAGGCATCCCCAAAAGTGTGAAGAAACAACAGCCATATTACAAATCAAATATAATATTTAAGCCAAGCAGCAGAATCCAACTGTTTCCAGGCCCTCTGTTTCTGTAGTGGCTGGGAGTTGGCAGGAGAAGCAGACAACAGAACTGTTCTGAGAGAAGTGCTTGGCTGCCTGCCAGGTGTCACCAAGACATGACTGATGGGTCCAAAGGGATTCAGGGACAAGAGAGCAGGAAGTGAGAGGGCTCCCTCTGCTAACTATTACAGCATCAGTGCCACAGCTTGCATACAAGAAGCATCCAGTGAGAAGCATTACTCAAGATTTTAGCCCGTAGCCTCTGGTGCATGGCCACTGGAGGTCCTTCCCCTCTTGCATCCTCTCCCTGGGATCCTCCAGTGGGATCCAGCAGCATGTTCTGGGCTCTCACACACACAGTGTGTTTTTCATGCTCTGGGAACACACCTCCCTGGAGCCAGTGTGTGATGTGACACCTCAGCACAGACGTCCCTGCAGAGATCAGCACCCACTGTTACAGGGACACAGCAGCCTCCTTCCACTGTGGGGAAATGCTGTCCCACAGACACCACCCAGGCCTTGCAGAAGCAGAGCACATGGGTTTTTCTTCCTTATGCCTTAATGCTGTAGCATCAAATCCTGAGCACTGATCTTGCCCAAAGCTGGACCACTTCATCCTGCCCACACAGCAGCTTCAAAAAACAGCAACTAAATCAAAACTGTTTTCTTGCTCCTAAAGAGTTGTACTTTTTAAATGACAACATGCTCCCTTGTGAGGAGGTGGAGAAGTGGCCTTGTCAGCCTTGTCATGAAGTGTTTAAGAAAAAGGAGACAGAAGGGAATAGAAAACAGAATCTGCCCCCTCATTTACCCCATCATTTTATTGCACTTACATTAGTAATTGTAACAAATCCCCACTACTCCCAGCCGAGAACTCAGTCTCTCTGTGGCTCTTGTTGTTCCAGAGGCTGATCCCATCGTTATGGCTGCATCTCCGGATGCAACCCCTTGCAGCTCCTGCCCCCCAGTTTTCAGTTGGGGGTCGCAAACCTTGCACAGGACTCAGGAGGCAACCAGCACACCATGGAGAAAACACCACTGATCTTAAGCCAAACCACAAGGGGGTCTCCATCCAGCTCTTGAATGCAGCTGGTGAGCAGAGGATGAGGTCATGTGTTCCACTGGTCATCTAAAATAATGTGCTAAATCAGATCCATGTGTGGGTACTGGTGATGACCTGAGTGCGTGCCTCTAGAGGCTGTGAATCAAATCTCCAGCAGTGGGATTTCCAATGCCCTGCATCATGGGTGTCCTCCCCAGAGCAGCAACTGCTTTTGCCCCACAGTGGTTGCTTTACCAAGTACCTGTGGGCTTGGCTCAGATATCACTGTGGGACACATAGGATTTCTATCATAATGACCAGCCTGTGTCTGAACAGAAACAATCTTACAAAGTCAATTCTCTTCTTGGAGAAACACAGAATGGATTGGGTTGGAAGGGAGCTTAAATATAATTTAATTCCAACCTGTCTGCCATGGGCAAGGACACCTTCTACCATGCTGGTCAAAGCCCCATCCAGCCTTGAACATTTCCAGGAATGGGGCATCCACAATTTCTCTGTGCAAACTGTTCCAGTGCCTCACCACCCTCATTGTGAAAAGCTTCTTCCTTGTATCTAGTCTAAATCTGCCATCTTTTAGCCTAAAATCCTTATGCTGTGACACTCCTCTGTGCCTAACTTTAGCAACCTCCTGGTCTGCACCCAAGAAAAAGCAGTGCATGTGTACAATCAAGGCAGCAGGCTGGGCTCAAACCTTACCCTCATGGCTCAGGTCACCTTATGGCAATGACCACATGTTTCACCTGAGCATTGCTGCTGGCATATATACTGCACTGCCTGCTCCAGGCTGACAGCTGTTCATGAGCTCTGCTCCAAAGCCAGGGCTGGACAGACCCCTAAAGACGAAGAGCAGAGTACGAAACCCTAAGGAGGTCAAACATCACATGGATCCATTCAGGGAGATGAGATGAAAGTACAGCAACACTCTGCAGCCACAGCATGGCAAAACTGTCTCATGCGGGTTCATACCCACACATGCTCATATTAAATTAAAAAATGGGGGGGAATGCAGTAAAGAGGAAAATTACATTGCAAACATCTCAAATCAGAGTGAATCAAATCAGCAGGCAATTTCTATTGAACCAGGGTTACCACACACAGCAGCACCCAGAAGAGAAAAAGCATGTCAGGCTGGGAAAACCATTCATGAAAGACAACCTGCAACTGAAGACAGATCACAACATTGCTGTACTGCCCTGAAAGCCACGAGAGCCCTTCTGTTCCCATCTTATCATGTGAAAGGCTTTATTATTTGTGCAGTGTCTGCCATTTAATAACCTTCAGAGGCTAAAGGACTGGTGGAACAGCCAGTTTAATAAGTAATAAACATGATATTCTCTGAGTTTCCAGTTGTGATATCCAGTTGTGATATCATCCACAGCACTGCAGAGCTTCCTACACATAAGTCTCAAGACAAACCTCAGTTGGGGAATTCAGCTGCAGACACAACTTCAGAGCCATGGTACTACTTCAGTCAGCTAAGGACTTCTACAGGAAAGAGCTTTAAATATTCAGAACTGTTGGCATAAAATGCAAGTTTCTTCATCTCCGAAACATCTGTCTGAGCATACAGGCCACTTTGTCAGACCCGAGATTTCAAACTGCTGACACATTCTTCCAGTGCTTCCAAATGCATGAGGCTTGTCACAGAAACAACCTTAAGTTTTCCAGAAAATAAAAAACAATACGGAAATTCAATTTACTTCACTTTAATTAATATGTTTTGGAACCAGCCACGAAAGTCACCTACCCACTTTGAAGACCTTCCTAGATAACCCCTGAGCACACAGACCATGGACTGAGATTGTGGATCTGCCAGCATTTTACTTGGTGGCAAAACAGGCTTGAGGAATGCTTTCCTCTGGCCTGCCACTCCCTCACTGCCCTGCTTGACTGCCTGAAAAAAATCCATCCAAAAAGTACCCCATTACCATTGTGTTCTTCATCAGCCACCTACCAATGTTTAACACTAAAGGAGGGTCAAAATTCACAATTCATAGCAAGGGTTTTAAACTGGTGACCCTGTGCAGTTTGTCAGGGGTGACACTGCCCTGTACAGGGGGTCCCAGGGTAAATGAGTTCAAGAAATGGCAAATTCACCTCAAGCAAGGCACCCTCAGCACTCGCCTGTCATCCCCATGCCAGCCACATGAGGCTCCTGCACTAGCTGAAGTGTGGGGGAGGGAGGTCTGAACCATCAGTCAGGAGAAATCCATTTGTCACGTGGAGTGGCAGCACATTGCTATTCAAAATAAGTGAGCAGCAGTGTGGCACTGGCTGGGTATGGTCCTGCTCCCAGCACTCGGGCAGGACCTGATGCTTGTTGACCAGAGAACCTTTTCACATCACTCTGACAGTATTTTAAAGTGACATTTCACATGCAAAGTCTCTACTTATTGTCAAAGTAAAATAAGAGTTTTATGGCAAATGAAAGCCAGGCTGAAATCTGTGTCTTTGGCAATAATTCTAGTAAGTTTATCACTTGCAGACTAAAATCTGCATTGGAGACTCAGTTATATGGTGAAATGCAAT
Source organism: Haemorhous mexicanus (assembly GCF_027477595.1). Taxonomy (NCBI): domain Eukaryota; kingdom Metazoa; phylum Chordata; class Aves; order Passeriformes; family Fringillidae; genus Haemorhous; species Haemorhous mexicanus. Next base: position 136,130,467 of record NC_082341.1, read on the forward strand.
TTATCCATATTACATGTGTGTTTTCCTAAAGCACATTAAACTGCAGTTGCCAGGTCTATGAAATGAAAACTTAGAAAAAGGAACATAATTTGCATTGACTAAAAGGTACACGCCATTATTTATGGACACTTGCCATGCCTATAAATGGAACTGATGAGTAGAAAATATCCCAAACACTTTAAATGTCTGTTGTCAGCTCACTCATCAAGGCTAGTTAAACTGTTGCTCCTATTTTTTTGTTGATTTCTCTATGTATTTGTGATCTAAAGGTGTTCCCAACAAATTTAATGGTGTGTACTGTTTCAAAAGCTATGCACCATTTCCAATAACTGGGATTTTGTCAGACCTCAATGGATCTTATTAAAAAAAAAGAGAAAGGGGTGGAACGTGTTCTGAGCTTCCAATTATGAGTTAACTCTGAAGCAAGAGGAATTCAGAGTCCTTAACAAAAACCATATTTTTCAAAGAGCTACCATGTGGAATTGGGAGAGGCTTATCATTTAGCTATTATTATTCACAGAGCTTTGGCTGTACTCAGTACTTCACAGATGTATAAATAAAACAAGGTCCTTGTTCCAATGGTTTTCATAGTGCAATTCATATGCTCAGATATCAGTTAAGGTCCATATGAAGTACTGAAGGACAGCTGAAATAAGAGTAAAAGGGCAATTACCAGTGTGGGAACATGAAATGAAAATACATTTGATTTTTTCATTGCAACATAAAAGAAAAGGGGCATTGTTCAATATATGAGAAGGAGAAAGTTAAAACATTTGGAATCATCATTGTTAGGAATAGAGAGAGGAGACTTGGTATCTCCATTACCTCACAAATTTAAAATTTATCTTTTTCCAAAAAAGTAACAAATTGCAAAGGCTGGAATGAGAGTCTGGTAAGTTATGAAAAGGCGGGGGAACTTCAGAGGATACAGCAACTACAGCAATGGGACTCTTTTATCTCTCTGTTTTAATCACTTCCCTGAGATTCTAATTATATTAATCACTCTGATTGTTTTAATTCATATACATAGCAGGTAATAAACCAAGCTGGAGAATATGTAGTGTGAAATAAAGTAACTAAACTAACTTTTTATGTGCTTACTAAGGTTATATACAAACTTATCCACCCACTGTATTGTTAACAAGCCTAGAATCATAGAGTTATTTAAGTTAAAAAAGACTTTTAAGATAATTCAGTCCAGCCATTAACCCAGTACTGCCAAGTCCACCGCTTAAACCCTAAGCACACCATCTACATGTCTTTTAAACACCTTCAGGGATGGTGACTCAAACTCCTTCCTGGGCAGACTGTTCCAATTTTTCAGAACCTTTTCTGGGAAAAAATTTTTCCTACTGTACTATTCAAACCTTCCTTGACACAACCTGAGGCCATTTCTTCTTGTTCTATCACTTGTTACTAGGGAGACAAGAATCACCCACCTCACTACATCCTACTTTCAGGTAGTTTTAAGAGACTACTGTAAGTAGCAATTTTTTTCCCTTTTTGAAGAGTTAAAACCAAACCTCTCAACCTCTACATTTCAATTTCTTATTCTCAGGAACGAAATCTTAAAACTAGAAATAAATGGGAGAATGGAGAAGGGGCAGAATAGATTTTTACACTGTTTCCCCAAGCAGCCTGTGATACTTTGGCACATTTTAGTTCCTGAGATATTTTGCTGCATAATCAAAGACCATTTCATATTTTTAATAATGCCTGCTAGATTTCAAATAAAAACCTCTCCCATGACTGTATAAAAACATCAATCATAGCTGAAAACATCTTAATAAAAGATTTTCTCAAGTACCATCACATATTGTCTCCATGGCAACTACAGAAATTAAATACCAGGGAAAGCAAGAGGAGGATTATAAACTTTTGCCAGTTTCCAGGTCCCACTGGAGAAACAGGGAGGCAAGCTAGCTCTGCCTGACCGGCTTCTCCCACGAAATGGCCAGTTGGCTTGGGGATATGCTTCTATTGCTGCCCAAGAGCAGGCTTTCTGGATATCCCTGCCTGACCCAGGCTAATTCCCGGTGTACAAGGAAAGGTCCAAGCCAGACCACTCCAAGCCTAGGAGTATTAATCCCCAGAAGCTACAGTCTGGCTCACATTGAGAGGCTGTGCTGTTCCTATCACATGCTTAATGTGGCTCCCTGGACCCCTAAACTGAGAGCCAAGGAGGTGACACAAGGCCTATGGCAAGCTGGAGGCAGGCTCAAAAGGGAGCTATCTGAACAACTGAGTAAATGGAGCTGGTCAGTGTTCCAACAGGCAGGGCAAGGCACAAGGAGTACTCTCAGAGAGATGTCTCACTCTGCATGCACACACAACCTCTGCATGTACACACAAACGTGCCTCCAAACCGAGCACAGAGAGCTCGTTCCCTCCTGTTACTGTCTGACTTGTACTACTCCTGTAGTACAAGTTTTGCTAAAGTACAAAGGAGCTACTTCTGACTCCACCTCAATCAGAAACAGAAAACCCTGAGAGAAATGTAACCAGCTTAATACATTATTTAGCAAATCCTCAAAAGAATTTTTATATAAGAATCTCCCTTTACCAGTTGAGAGGAATGGCATACCTCTTCCAGCATGCACCTCTCCAGCATCCCTTTCAAACAAAGGCAGGCTTGTCTGCCATTCTAACTCAAATAATCTTCTGTTAGCTGTAACTAACCCTTCCTTTGATCTTCACAGAAAATTCTTCTCCATGTCACAACCTGAGTGAACATGCTCAGTTGTTGAAACACAAAGTCACCCATGTCAGACAGGGGTAAACACAGGCAGGAAATCACAATGCTTCCAAGCCAGTGGCACTTCAGAAATATTCTAACAGGAGTAACAACATGACAGGGAAAAAAGAAAAGACCTGACTGCAATTAGAATGAAGTTGGATCCATCTGTTAAAATAATTACTTGATTTTATGTCAGGGGAAGGAGCTGCCCAAAGGCCCTTCCAGCCTGCTGTTCCTGCAGAGGAGGGTTGCTCTGCAATAGTTCTTTTGCTTTCCTTCCTGCACCTCTCGCACTTGGCTCTCCTAGTTTGATTTTTTTGTTTTGATTGAGCGTTAATCATTTACAGATAGTTCCTAATGCAAAAAAAATGAGTGGACTCTAGAAGGCAGAACCTTCTGCTTAGCAGCATTATTCATTTAAATATAAACAACTTCTAGATTATCAGTGGTGACCTAAAACAAGAGGTCCTGCACTCCCTGAAATGTTCACACGTATGTCGATGGATGCATATACATAAACACACAGCTGGATGCTTTTAATTTGCAGATACTTATGTTAAAAACTGTAAGATGCAAATCTTGGAATAAAAAAATAAACTCCAAAGAAATGGCCTCACATGCAAGTTTCTTGCAAGGGCCTGAGATATAGGTAGTGGGCTCATGTTTGCTCTGCTGTCTCCCTGTGACACATTGCAATTGTACATTTTGACATTTTACTACAAACTGTAGTTTACTGGTTTAAAATATAAAAAGTATTATTAGCATTTTGTAATTCATGGTGAATGCTGACATAAGGAGTACGTGTTTAGTTCACAAAAAAACCAAAGCATCTACTTCAGAGCTGCCTTCTGCAAGAGAAAACTAAAATCAGTGTAACTGAGTGATCCCTTCTACGTACCTTTAACACCTTTTTATATGCTCTGTTGTACTTACAGAGATAACAAGGTGGTGATGCTTTTTCCCCTAGTTTTGAGCATTGTTGGTCTTTCAACAACTGTATCTTATGTGGATTGTCCAATTTGGAACTTGCTATCTCTTTTTTCTGCTATTTTAGCATTAGTATAGGACATAATGGTTATAGAGCTTCTTCTTGACAGGGATTACTATGGAAATGGGGGGAGGAAGATAAATTCCTTTTCAGGAATTGAAGAGATGAAGGAGAACTGACTATCCTTTTCATGAGCCAGATGCTATTATCACTCACATGCATGCTTTTTAAACCATGCACTGCTCTTCAGTTTGTCCTGGCAGCCTCTGATGTGTGCTTATCACAGCAGCCAGCAGCTCAGTCTCATGCAGCTGGAGCCACTCTTCCAGCAAGATGGGGGAGAAAACTGGAAGGGTAAAAGTGCAAAAACTCGTGAGATAGAGACAGTTTAATAGATAAAGCAAATGCTGCATGAGAAGCAAAGCAATATCAGGAATTCATTCACTGCTTCCCATCAGTGTGTAAGTGTTCAGCCATTTCTACAGAAGCAGGGCCCCATCATGGGTAATGGTTATCTAGGAGGACCAATGCCAAATGTCCCCTTTTCCCCTTCTTCCCCCTGCTTTACATGCTGAGCACGACACCATATGGATGGAATATTCCTTTGGTCACTTGGGGTCAGCTGTCCCAGCTGTGTCCCCTTCCTGCTTCTTGTGCATCCCCAGCCTACACATTGATGGGGCAGTATGAGGAACAAAGCTCACCTCAATGCTGTGCAAGCACTGCTCAGCTGTAACTAAACATCCTGATTGCTAGCAATACTTTTTCATCATAAATCCAAAACACAGACCACACAAATTACTGTGAAGAACATTAACTCTGGCCAAAACAAGCACAATAGTCAAGAGATGGAGCTAGAGACTTGATCGGGTGAAAGCTGCTATTATTTGACAGAAGCTTCTGCAGACACGACAAGCTTTGCTTGCTCTTGGTCATCTTGACATGATGACTGAGTCATTGCTGCATGATAACACAGACACTGAATGAAAATCTTCATGGTGCTTCAGTCACTGCTGAGAGCAAAAGACTGTTACTGAAAGAGAGAGAAACCAAGGAAAGAAAATAACATGATAAGAAGTCAATAAATAAAAGAACCTTGTGACAATTACAAAGCAGAAAAAAATCCCCAAACCCACGACAATACCCCCAATAAAAATGGAAAAGGAACATTAAGAAATAGTAGGTTAGAGTCATAAAGCAAAGTAAATGCAGTCATGATCTATTTACTCCCAAGCTGGAGCACAAAAAATTAAACTAGATTTTAATTGAGATTTAACTGTGTGGGTACAAGTCTGTTATGCACACAAACCCCATATTTTGGTTGTTTTTCACAGGAATATATTTACAGTGAAGATATCCTTGGCTGTTGAAGAAAAAGGCTTCAAGTACAATCTGTATCAGCTGGCAAAATCACTTTGTTTCCATCAGGATGACAGCCTAGTCATCCAACATGTTAGCTAGGACTCTGGTGGAGGTTTCAGCTCCCATGAGGATGATTTAATTCCCTGGCTTTAGGGAATTAAAGGTCAGCCAGAGGTATATTTGTGCGCAGAGGGATATGCACTTCTAGGTTACTACCTCACCTCACCACCATGAAGTCCTGTCCAAGGAGCCAGTGTTTGCTTTGCTCTGAGTCATTGTTTCTGTGTGTGGAGGGACTTCCCCCAAACCTTGCACTTCACCATAGACCTCTACCTTACAGGGTTGTTTCTGCAAACCGCAGCAGGATACAAAGGGAAATATAGCCAGAGAGTGGCTGTGTGTCTCATCCAAGAGTTTAACAATTCTGTGGCGTCTCGCTATCATAGTTCCATAACCTCTCTTCATTTCCCCACTATGGGCAAAGCAGTTCGGATCACCAGCCGAGGCCAAAGCTTCTCGCCTAGATGATGTAAATCTGCCATGAAGGTCATTGAGGAGAGGAGTTATACCAGTATAACCTCAGTCCAAGCAGCACACACCTGTGCAGTTTGATGCTGGCTATTTACTTTTGAGCACACTGCAACCATCCCTTCCTTAAGAGCTCTGCTCCAGGCCTGGTGTAGATTCACACACCAACTGGCTGTTCTTTGAAGCTGCTGGCCACATGTTTCAAAGTCCATACTAGTCAAAGCATGGGAAGCATATCTCCCCACTGCTCACATTAATGAATGCCATTCTTCTGGGACAATCCATGGTGACATTATAAACATGAGCATAACAGTTTATACATGTCACCAAGACTCCAAATGAAATAATCACAGTCGTCAGTTACCAGGTTAGTCAAAGGTCCCCACCTCCCTTATGACTGAAGTGCACAGTCTGTTGTTTGTTCTGTTGTTTGTTCATCTTTCTAAAGCCTTTTTTTTTTTTTTTTGAGTTTGGTCTGATTTCTGATTGAATAATTTGGGGGTTTTTGATTCCTTCAAAGAGGACTCAATCAGATATGGCAGACTATTGGAGACAAGCAAGGATAAGATTCAGACATTTTTTTTATCAGTGCCCAAAGCAGACTTCAAGACCATAGTAAAAGGATCATACTTAAGCTCTGAAGAGCAATGCAGTCTTTGGATCACAAAATCTTAAGGTGCTGGTGTTACAGGTGAGATTTTACATGAAAGACAACTTTTATTTTAAAAATTACATCAATGAGTATTTCCCTATCAATTTACCCAGACAAATTGTCTCATCAAGGAGTGAAATGAGTGCTAGGTCAAATGAAGCAGCAGAAGCACAGATTCAAGATGGGAGCAACACTACTCCTTTGTGTGACAGCAATGTCCCAGATCCCAACAGTAACCTCATGAAATCTCAGGAACAGACAGGTGTTGAGCAGCCAGACTCTCACCCTACATCACTTTGCAACTCACAGACATGCTGCGAGACTCAAAAATCAACACAGTGACCACAGCCAACTTAATTTAAAGTCCTTACTTGTAGATGAGTCTAGAAGATGGGAACAGGAAGGGCAAAGCACTACACTGGGCCAGGCACGTCCAAAGCAGTGTAGGGATTCAGATTCAAGCCATGCCTGGTCTTTCCCACTCAATGCTTGTGGCATTCACATTTTCTGGAAAAATCTTTTTGCCCAGGATTTTTCTCCTTGGAAAGTGGGAAGCCTCAGAGAAAAAGGAAAACAATAATTATCTGATTTGCTTCTCCCGTGTTTTGCTCCTTTGGAATGTGTTTGGAGGTTGTTTACCAACAGGTGGTTGTTTCATTGGTTTCTGCTGTGAGTTGTTTTGACTCAATGGCCAACTGGGGCCAAGCTGTGTTGGGCCTCTGGAGGAGTCACGAGTTTTCGTTATTATCTTTTTGGCCTTCTTTAAGTATCCTTTCTGTATTCTTTAGTATAGTTTAGTTTAGTATTCTTTAGTATCATAAAATAATCTGTCTTCTGGAACATGGAGTCAGATTCTTCATTCCTTCCTTCGTCAGGGCACCCCGCAAATGCAATAAATGCTGACTAAGGGAAGAGGAGGACTTGCCCTGCTCTGCTGGCTCCATAGTTTAAGCCCTCTAGTCAGTGGCTAAGCTGGATAACAGACACAGCCTGCACTATGCACCCCATTTTTCTTCAACATGCCATTTTGAAGCAGTCTGAAGCAAAACTAAATTCTGCACTAGGTAGGATATGTATAATTAGTGACTCAAGTTTCTTTGAATCTCTCTTCTGCACCCCACTTTCTGACAAATGACAAGTATGTAATGTTCCTTACTGCCTAGAAATTTCCTAATTAACATTATCACGCCTCTTAAAACAGATTAGTGTAATTACAAAACTCCTGTTTAACTTGCAGTCACCTCAATCATCCGTTAAAGAAAAGAAAAAGTCAAATGCAAATGTTCTTTAATGTCCTCAGAAAAAAATTAAAACTCATTTTACCATAGCATCAGCTGGGAAGGGAAGCAAGGAAGACAATCTGAGATTTGTGAAAAATAGCCCAGTGAGAATCAGACAACAGACACTCAGACAAGCTATAGCTGGTGCTTAGCATGGCCCCAGCTCTGCAAGAACATTAATTTCCAATGTCCTGTATGAGGTGTCCAGGAAGAGCTACCAAGACTTTTTCAAAATGAATTGTGAGCTATCAGCCTCAATAAAAGGGTTTTGCTCACCAGTTTCTGTTGTCTGTCAGGCAAGGAAACACTCCTGCAAGCAGCTCTGCCAGCAATACTGAAGAGAAGAAAATGTCCAGAATAGATGGGCTGTGAGCTCTCCCATCATCAACATCTGCTTGGAGTGTGTGTGCCCCAAGCTCAGGATGTGGAGCTGGGTTGGTTTGCTGTTCTCTGCTGCCCAGCACCACGCTGGGCTTGGCAGGAAACTGCCACGGGCACATGGCTCCTTTGTAGGGGGAAGCCAACCAGGATACTAGAGGCCAGCCAATAGCACACACTAGGAAATTCTGCTCTGGGACCCTGAGAAGTGCCTGGTTGAAGCCAGATAAGCAGGTCACTCCTCAAGCAGGTTTATAAAACTGCATACTGCCTCCAGTCTTTCTTTTCTCTACTCTTCCATTGTTCCAGACCTGCTGCCCCATGTCCAGCCTCCTCTATATTCATAGGTATAAACAGCTTCATGGTTTGCTCCCACTCTGCTTTCCAGTGATGGAAAAAACCCTATATTTCCCTATGGAATTTGAGAGCTGGGATGACACAGACATTCTTACAGTGCGTGCAAAAGGACAGGCAAGGGGTAATGGTTTCCTGTACTTATTTCCCTTACCTTTGAGTCATGAGCAAGTTCCCAAGCAGCAGCTGATCTCTCTTTAAGCTGGAGGCTGCATTCTATAAGCTGTGTGCTCATTTCCCATCAGAGATGTGATCTTTACATCTGCAGGGACAGTTGATGTTCAGCACAGCAGAACAGACGTACGAGGTTAAAAAAAGATATGGACAATATTTTCTAACCAGTGTTCAATTTTGCCCTCTTGTGTCAGTTTCTTGGTCACACTAAAGCTAATCAGAGCACAACCCTCAGCAGGTCAGACCTACAACTCTGGCAGGGTCTGACAGCTTGTGTGCAAGCTAGCCCAGTTGAGAGTCCTGCATTTATGAGCCAAAGCCACAAATTGTTTTCTAGCAGAAACTAGTTCAACGGACACTAAACCATGGAAAAGTTGCTGGATTCTTGACAGCAGAATAACACTGGAAAATCGTGCAATGCTTCTTGCTTCTAGCTGCAGTGGGCAGAAACTGAAATATAGGCGATTCCATCTGAACATAGGAAGAACTTTTTTACTGTGAGGCCGACAGAGCACTGAAACAGGCTGCCCAGAGAGGTTGTAGAGTCTCCTTGTCTGGAATGATTCAAAAGCCTTTTGGACACAATTCTGAGTAATGTGCTCTAGGGGGCCCTGCTTGAGCAAGGAGGTTCAACTAGGTGATCTCCAACCTTACCCATTCTGTGATTCCTTTCAACTTTACCCATTCTGTGATCATGTGCTTCATTATAACATTTAAGTTTTGAATTCCCCGATAAGAGATTCAAAAAGGTTGTATTTGAAAGGCTGAACTAAGTCATCTTAGGGCTGGAAAAAATATACATTTCCCTACTGCCTAAGAAATGGTGTGCATTTTGTCCCAAACACATTTCCCAATAAGATAAAGGAAACAGAAACTGCATGAACTCTGAAATCTGACAGGTAAAGGACAACAGGATGACACAGAGTCAGTGTTTTGATACCCTTGTTTGCTTTCAGTGAAGAGTTTTAGAATAAAGAGCTGAAGGGATGGTGTTGGACAGGAAAAACTTCATTGCAGTCTTCACAGATGAGTACACCAGCAGAAAGCTGGGTGAGGACATTTGTCTCCACTTTCCCCATGCTCAGGGACTGGTTTACTGATTAACATGGAAAAGCTAACATCTGCAGAGCATCAGGGACCTGACTGGAGACTGAGGTATCCTACAGAGACTGAGAAAATAGCATTAAAGACCCCAGGAGGGTTTGCCTTCAACTTCAACAGCCTTTCTTCCTTCCTGCAGAGCAAAGATGTCCTGATTGAAACCCACCTGTGCTGTGGCCATGCTGCCTCTGACTCCCACCCACATTTCCTATGGACACCTTGACTTGCTTAGAGCTTTTCCTAATTGAAAGCCATGGTTGGAAATGCTATTGCTTAAGTGTTTAAAATGTCCTGGTGAATGTTTGTAGGGATGTACCATGACAACATTTTTCTCTGGTGATGGTGCCAGCTAAAGAGACCCTCACTCTTTCTGGGATGCTTCCTGAGCCAAGGCAAATGGAGAGAAAAACTTTCTCTCCGTGGAGATAGCTCCCTGCCTTCCTGCCTTGGGTCCCTCACAGTACAGGTGAAGCAGCCCCCATGGCATCAGAAGTACCAGCAGGCACTGGAAAAAACGGGACCAAGTGGTGCTCTCACCTTGCTGAGGCTCAGTGGCACTAGACATCAAGCCCTGAGCTGAAGCACTGAAGATGTTTCTCTTGAACAGAATTAGCTACAAACTTCAATTGTGGCATTCCACACAAAATCTAGATTTCATCTATATGATAGAAGGCAGAGTAGAAAAACCTCTACAGGGATCTGCTTAATCTGTGGGATTTCCCATCACACCTGATAACAGCCACCACCACTCACTGATGAGACCCCGCCAGGCATCAGGCACACACTCACCACCTGGCAGGCTCTGATGGACTCTGAGGGGACTAGTGGCCACAGATCTGTCTGAAGGAACTGTCAGCATAGTCAGCTCCTAAATACAGAGCTGAAATGATTTATTCCTACAACCCACAACATAAGACAATCTTTCAAGGTGGCTGTCTGGGCAGCCAGTAATAACGCAGAGTCTACGAAGTGACAGGCAAAGAAGGAAAAAGAAGCAGAAGTGAAATAAATTTCTATCTTTGGCTCAGCTTCTGCACTTGAATAACTACACCCAGTGTCTACACACAACAGGCATGTGAAATGCTGAGTTACAGAAGAGTTTTTATGGGGCTCTGAGTAGCATGGTCTAGTGGAAGCTGTTCCTGCCCATGGCAGGGGGCTGGAACTAGCTGGCCAGCAAGGTCCCTTCCAACCCAAACTATTCTATGACTCTATTTCATCTGAGCTCTCAGTGACTGTTCTCATCCAGATGTTTTCTCCTACTCTGATAATACAAAGTCAAACCAAGATCAGTACTGTAGATAATAATCTCAACTAATCCTGCAAATTGTTTCTTGTCCATAAACAACAATACTGTAAATAAGTAAAAACCTATGAGAAGTCCTGAGGGAAATAAAAATTTATTACACTGAAGCAATTACATACACTTTCTATTAAGCAGACAAAGCCCACATGTTGTGGCTTCCTACACTCATTGCTCCAGCAGACACAAAAATATTACAATATTAGTTTGCAGGAAATACTTCAGGTAACTAAGTACATATTTCATCAGATTTTACTGCACCATTAAACACACTCATAGCCCATAACACACCTTGCCTATATAGGGAGGGCTGTGGGAGCATGGCCTGGCTGTTGCTGATTTCAGAGATACAGGTCCTCAGGCAGTACCAACCAAGCTATATCAGCTATGCTGATGCCAAGAAGAAATCCTACCTCCACTGCTCCTCCCCACGGCCATGTGTGCCCCCTTCCACCCTTAAGCCAACAGCTAGCATACAAACAGCCTGATCAGGGACCTCTCAGGAGAATAATCCCAATTAAATCAAAAGACAAAGAAATGTAATTCCAACACAAAGAGGCATTATATTACACAGCCACATGGACACAGCCACTCTAAGTTTTTCCAGGGAGCTGAGTGTTTAGAGACATCACTGAAGGCCTAGTCCAGTGCCATGAATTTCCCTAAAGAATGTATCAGATCTCCTGCTCCTGGGGGGATGTGTCTGATGCCCATGTGGCACTAGGCAGCTGCAACCAGCAGCTGTTCCAAGCCCCTCACATCTAGGAGCTCTTGAAAGGGGATCTCACTCTTTCACCTCCTCATGGGGTTGAAGGGGCTGAAAAATACTGTTCCAAAAGTAATTCACCTCAGCTGTCTTGGGCTGTTCCCAGGCACCTCAGAGCCAGTGCAGTTATGGTCTCTTGTAGAGGGAGAAAACAACATTTCGTCCTTTTCAAACAAGAGGACAAAATGACCACAAGAAAAGGGGATGGGAAAGAGCCCCTGTGTGAAGACCTGAAAATGGGATGGTCCTCTGAATCACAGCCAGGATAGCCACGAATGGGAGGAGGGAATTATTTCTGAGGCTTCCAAAAATGTAAAATGTGAAAAAGGGGGTGACCAGAAGAATTTAACTGTTGGAAAAATTAAGGTTGGCATCAACACATGACCCACAGTTACCCCTTACTGCTCCAAACCTACAACTAAAGTAAATAAAAGAACAGAATATCAGTCTCACCCACAGACATCCAAGCAGTTCTAAAATATTATTAAGGTCAGCCCAGAAAACTACCATGTTTGAAAAAGGGCAATACTCATGCAACAGCCCCAAGGAGCAGGACTGGGTGGTTTTCCAAGAAAACAAAACCCTCCCCCTTTGACATGCAGGTGGGTATTCCCATGCCAAGGGAATTCCCTATTTCTGCCATCTTCTTGGCAGCTGGGCAAGCTCACAGCCCTGGGACCCCAATTCACAAATCCACAGTAAAACCACTGGCTCCACATTCTTATCTCCCAGTAAGAGACCCCAGCTCTGGTCCTGGGAAGCACTGCCACCACCCATCAGCCAGGAGTCCTGCTGCTCCAGGGACCTGTGCACAGGAATTCTCAGTTTTCCTTTGCTCTGAGAACAGGGGCTGAAAAATGCACCCTGCCAAATGGATAGTCACACAGCAGCAAATGCAGAATCCAGAGGGGAAAGTTTTGGGACTTTCTTCAGGCTGTCACCTGCTACTGGGCTGCTCCTAGAAAATGTCCTGGTGAATGTTTGTAGGAGCAGCTAGTTGCAAGCCATTATATGCACAATTTATATCAATACTTTCCATCATGACAAAGTCGTTTGCCTCTTATGCAGAGAAACTCAAGAATGCTGGGTATCCTTCCATGCCTTCTAGTTTGGGAAACAAAAAGCAGAGAAAAGGTAAAGGGTTTAATCAACCTCCAATTCATTTTTATTGTTAGCAGATGCTTCAAATTGCTAGCTCTTAGGGGCTGCTTCAGTCTCTCTTTTGCAGTTGCCTAAATCCATTGTCAGCACTGACAGTGACAGAAACACAGATGACAAAAACCAGTGCTGCTCTAGCAGAGAACAGAGCAGCTCTGCCCAGTTCCTACTCAGAAAGGACTGCTCGGAGGGGGAGCAGGGGTGGTGCAGGCTGAACAATGGGGTGAAGAGGGAGCAGAGCCAGCAGCAAACAGGTGCTGGAGTGGGGTTCTTCAGGGGACACAGGAGAGAGGCTGAATTCAGTACCCCTCTCCCCAGGCCCTGTTGTTGCTGGTGCTGCTCGCTGGGCACTTACCTTGTGTGTGCTGTACCAGGGGCCAGACAGGGGCCAGCTCCCCGAGCCCACTCCCCCAGAGGATGCATTCCAAGGTGCCTGGGATGATGTCCATGGCCCTGCCCTCAGGCCCCAGCCACTGGCCATGCTGTGCAATGTCACCCAGTGGGGAGGAGGCCCTGAGGAGAGGTGAACAGGATGTGGACGTGGCACTCTCTTCCTGACGTGAGAAAGGCTCCTCACATCCTCTGCACGCAGGTGTGTGCAGCCAGGGCTGCAATTGCTGGTGTGCACCAGGACACCCTTAGCTGGAGAGTGGCTGGAGCATCGGAGAGGAAGGGGAGCTTGAAAGATTTTGCTGCTCCCTCCCAGGGCATTCAGGTGCCTTTTTTTCAGTCTCTGACTTCCCCAATGCCCCACCCTGCTCTGAAGAGGTAGCCGGGGAATTTAACTCCTTCAAATCACCGCCTAAACCTAATGGTTAAGTATCAATTCCTAACTGCTAGATTGCAAAACTTAGAAGTTGTTGTTCCCAAAGGCAGATAGTCACTTACAGAAATTCTTACTTATGTCCTGTATTTTTCTCTTCTAACTATTTCCTGTATAGTTTCTTTGCAGAGACTTCAGGCAATGTGTTTGTTCCCAGTCTGTGGCTTTTAGTTTTGATTTGATCATTTGTTTCTTCTGGGGAAAACAAAGACTAAACAAGCTCATTAAAGGGAGTGTAAAGCTAGCAAGGTAGGAGCTTGGCAGAATTCCATAGGAGACAGAAGTAAGCCTCCAGAGAAGCATAGAAAGAAATATTAAGACACCACATCTTCAGGCTGTTGACAATACAAGTGCATGCAATCCAGAGAGCTCATACTGTACCTCGGAGGAACTGACTGGTGTTAGTTCATTCCTTTGTTTAGCTGTGTTTGAAAACACCCAGAGTCCTGACGATTATTGCAGCAGACAAGGGTCAGTGAGCAATTATTCTGCTCCCTGCTACCATGGCTTTCTCCTACTCTTAAAAAGAACTCGCATTGATTGCTTAGTCCCAGTAGGGCCCATGGTCCTACCATCAGCAAGATGCATTGAGAGAGAACAAGTCAGCATGCAGGATAGCAGGCTGGGGACTGACCTTCCAGCACAGACCTTTATATGATCCCTAATAGAAATGAACAGCAGCAAAGCTGACTGCCAGTATGATTAATTTGGTCAAAAATAGAAGAAACACACAATTGCAGGAAAGAAATTGTAGCTAAATTATTACTTTCCAACTTGAACACATAATGTCTTAGCCACAAGGATGTTATTTGAATACAGACAGAAGGGATATGGAAGGGCAGAGGTGGCAAGGTAATGCTTCAGTTAGATGATGGTGTAACACCCCAAAATACAAAATCTTGTCTTATAACAATAAATGTTTTGTTCATGTGTATGGCCTAACTTGAAATACCAGTTTCTGTGATCACAGCTCCACTGAGTCCTTTGTAAATATTGGAATTAGCTGCAGCCTTGCATATATACGCATGCTGAAAAAAACAGCTCCAGTATTTCATGGCTGTGTAAATTGCTGCAGATTATTTTTACAGTGTTGTGTAATTATTCTCTGCAGTCTAAGCTTACATTATAGAAAAAAATTCTAGGCAATCTTGGTTATGGCTGCAAAATAACCAGTGCACTGAAACTGGAGTGTAAACTGCTGCAATGATATTTGCCCTGTCTAGAGAGAGTTGAAACAATAGCCCAGAGGGAAGTGTGAAAGGACCCATTCTTCTAACTGGAGCGCTAAACTAGAAGTCTGCTGACAATTTAAGTGTCAACATCAGCTACTTCAAGGCGGATCATTTGAACAGAAACACCAGGCTAATGCTCTTATTTGTCATCCTCAATTTGCACCTGTTGTATAGCAGATCCTGGGATGAAGAGGAAAAGCAGAGATTGTCAAAGGTTGCTGAGCTGAGGAAAGGTCTCCCATTCCTCACCCTTCTTCACACAGCCACCTCTGCCCCAGCTCAAAATAGGGAGCAAAGAGGTTGATGCTCCCCCAGGCTGGAGAAATTGCCTTTGGTAGCCAAAAGCCACAGTGGTCCCTATCAGCCTGCCAACGACCTTTTCAGGATGGTTCTCTGTTGCCAAAAATGCCCAGATTGGTAGGAGATTGAAAAGGAGTGTAAGGGGAGTGGGAGGAGAGGAGCAGCCCAAAATATCTCTTGGGGACAGTTGCTGTTGTTTTGCTTCATTCTTGTTGGTTCACTGCCTAAAATACAAATATGACTGTGGTTTTCTCTTGCATAAGAAAGCTATTGGAACAGGTTTTCTGTAATGCTGTCTATATGGAGCCCTTGTTGAATTGCTTTTGAAGTTGATCTAACAGTGACAGATTGTTGTTCCACAGTTGGGTCCAGACATACCAACTCAGTCTAAACATGCCAGGGGCTCTTATGGCACCCTTTACTTATTAAAGATCTCTGTCTTGCATATAAAACTGTTATTCAGTTATTCAGATTAATTTAACTTTTCTTTACATTGTAAGCCAGCCCTATTAAAATGTTAAAGAATATTTTAAAACTATTTATACTCAGTTACTACCCTCCATTAGGAAAAACAAATATGTGCCAAAGTGCCTGCACTTGTGCATTTCTATTTTCAGGCTAAAAGTGATGCTGAGGTGTTTGGCATCAAGGTATTAAGTCCTTAGGACTGGATCCTGAGGAAATGTCCCATGAAGTGGAAGCAGAAGATGGGATCTGCAGGATGTTTTAAGTGAGAACATTACTCCAAGTTTTCAGTGGCACGCAGCTGTGCTGGAAGTTTGTTCCCAAAGTCAAGTTCCATTTGAGGGTCCTTCAAATCAGGGTGTCTTCTGCCAGCTAGGCCAGCAGGACAGATTACAGTCACTTCAAAAACATGGAAATAGAAGGCATTTTCAGTGGGTACTACAACACATTAGCAAGGTCACTTCACTGGGGATATGTGCACCATGTACAAACCTCTGTCTGTTTATCTTTGGTTGTTTATTTGTTGTACTGTGGGAAAACTGGGTAGCTCAAAAAATACCTCAAGAAAAGTATCTTCAGAAAGGTGACTTGACTTGCTGTTGCTGGATCTGTCTGTTTTTACACATGGGCCAAGGCAAGAGGTGTGCACATTTGTGTCTCTGTGGTGACTGACCACGTGAGTATAAGGACAGGGCTGTTCCTCCCTGCGAGTAGAACCTCGCTCCCTTGGAGTAGCACACAGCACAAGGCAGCTCCTCTGAAGATGGAGTAGACACTGCTTGAGTTGGTTTGCTGAGAAATCTCAAGGCTGGTTAAAGAGAGTAAGGAGCAAGGTGGCACTGACTTCCCACATTCTATTGCTTGTCATTTTTGGGTGGAAGGGAAGGGACTTCACAGCCTGGGAGATTACAGCCCATCAAGTTTTTAACATCTTGGGATATTTCTGAGCAATGGAGTTGCAAGAGACTGTTTTGGGTGTTAATTGCATGGATTTCCTCACTTGGATGCTGCACTTGTATCTGCTGTTCTTGGGCCAAGCATCGGTTGCTGTTAACAGCAGAAAATGTTCCTCTGTTTGGTCACGAGGGTTTGGAGGCTGCAATGGATGCTTTGTCAGCTTCAAGTTCAGATGATGTGGGACAGTGCTTGATCTGTGTGTGTCCCTGAACTCAGGCTTGTATGACATTGGGACCTCATAAACCAACAGAGTAGGCAGTTTCCTACCCCTGGTTGCTTTAGCCTCTGGAAGTCATCCATGAAGAGCTTGACCCCCGCATTTGGGATGTTGAATGCACTTGGGGGTCTGGAGAGGAAAGAAGATAGCTTTTTTGCTTGCACATGCCCCATCACTTCTCTGGGCTTACACTTTGCCATTGTAGATGAGCCACACCTCAGCTGAGAAGATTCCCTGTCCTTGACTACTCGGCTCTGGCCACAGTTACTGAGACTAACTCAGGACAGAAAATTAAAGAGTCAATGGTTTCCTTCTCTGGCAAATAGGTTTCTTTCTCTGCCAAATGGTTTCCTTCTCTGCCAAAAGTACCCTTTGTCCAGGGTACTTAGGTGTTCCTCTGAGGATAGAGCCCAGGTGATGGGAAGTTCAGTGTTGAGACAGATGGTTCCAGCAGGGTGGTACAGGAGAGAGTTGAAGACCTTGCTTTTACCCAGCTGCTAGTGCCAGATGAGTGCCAAAAGTGCTGAGCTTGAGCAGGATGATCAGATGTGTTTCTGAGTTAAATGTCTACAAGCAGACTTTTGCTGGTCACTCACTATGTGTAAGGCTGTACCTGTGGGCTAAGGATCTGCCTGGAGTGGGTTGCAGGCAGGGAATACTGTGTAATGGATAGTGCAGGACAATTTGTGGAAGATGTGTACCAACAGTCAGTTGATTTTTATAAGCAGCTTTCATCTCCCTTCCCCCAGCAGCTTTACAAGACCATGGTGCAAGAGTGTACTACTTCATATGCTAGCAATTACAGTCCTTTAGAAAGTTGCTTTCCATCTTGAAGTCTACAAATGTACAAAAACCAGAAGTTCTGGAATCAAGATGTACGTTACAGACCTTGGAGAAGGCTTTTGTCCTTCCTTTCAGCGTGGTGGATCAGTGAGAGATTTGTAGACTTTGGACATTTTCATTTTTGCCTTTTAGACCCTACCAATTTAGGCTTAATCCTGATCCTTTTAAAATCAATGTCAAAGTTCCCACTAACTTCAAAAGAGGCAGCCTCAGCTTTCAAATACTTTAAAGAATAATTTTAAGCAAACAAACCCAAAATGGATAAGAACTACATTTTCTCTCTCTATTAGGCATGCAACTTATTTTCTCCAAATGTAAATGTTACCTGGAGAACTAAGCAGTGATGTGGTTTTTATTATTTCTCTAGGAGGCTACAGTACCCAAAGTATATTCCATACATACTTCTTCATTTAGGAACCAAACATAGCTATGTAAAGTGAGCAGCTTGTTTACAGTAGGCCCTTATGTCTTGCTATCAAATTAGTGGCAAATCAGGACTGTAGTAAACAGAGGTCAAAGATCAAACACACAATTTCACATAAAATTCCAGACCATGTACACAAAATTTAAAATGCAAAATCTTCAAATCATAAGACCATCAACTGCTCTTAAAACTAATCAAAAGCAGGATAGGGATTGAAGGAAATGAAATTTAAACATGATTTTAATCCAACTTTTAATGGAACAGCTACATCATGGGTATCTTTTAACTATGACAGCTGATTCCATGCTACTTATTACATACCCTGAAACAAGGTTTTTGGTACATCTCTCTGGCTGTTCATACATGCTGTTTTGTTTCTTTCTTTCCAATTTGAAATAAAGATAAACTTCAGAAGTGTTACCACCTAAGATTTTACAGTGGTTCTGTTTCTGCTAAAACCCATTGTAGTTTTACATCACTTTTTTTAGTGCATTGTTTCTCTGTGTTCAGAAGAGGGAATGACAGGATGCTGTGTGCTCCATTTTGTGACTGTGTTTGAGCACAGTCATCTGCCTTGGCTGATGGTCCCTGGGCTGATGGTCCCTTCCTTATCTGGAGGTCAGTGCCCACATACATGTCCCACTAGAGTTCCAGGACATGCCAGTCCCATACTAATGTGTTACAGTAAACCCCAGTCTGAAGTGGTCTGGGAGGAATTATTTTCTGCACCCAGCTAAGGGAAAGTAAGGATGCTGACTCCTTAAAACTGAAACATATTTGTTTAATGAAGATTTTGTTGCTGAATGCCACCAGATGTCAGCATACACTATATGATTAAAAGCAAGTGTCTAAGACCTCTGAGAAGTGAGCAGTTACAAAAATGCCTTCTGCCTCATGGAAATGATGAACCAGATCAGCTTTGCTGGGGGAAGAATTATGGCAGGGATTAGCTGGAAGAAATTGCCTGTGAGGTTTTGCTCAAATATCTGCTTACTTCTTCCGTCCTTGGAACGTGCCCATCTGCTCTGCCTTCAATCCTTCTCCCAGTCCAGAGGTCTGGGAGAGGCCTGGTTTGGCCCTGTCCTCAACCTATAGCTCCATAGGGCTTCTCAGCATGGACCCAAAGACCTGCATCTTCCTCAAATCTAGGACAAGAGGGGAGAGGGGAACTTGCTGAGGATCTGAGCCCTGCTTTTTCATATATGTAGTTAGGGAAGATCCAGCTCTACCCCAAATTCTGCAGTAGTATCTGCTCTGGCTGTGAATGAACATGAGAACTCACCAAGGAGGTGGGCACAGAGACTGTTTCTGATGACTTAGGGAAAAAATATGAACAGTGGGAAAATTGTGATGTAATTTTATTATTCTCTGACATATTCTTTCCCACTCTGGAAAATGCCAGAAGGTCAAAGCCTTTCTTTGGATGAACCAGTTTAACATCTGCTCAAATTAAGTTTCCTACTTTAATATAGGTATCTGAGGGCTGCATTTTCTCCTATTGAAATCGATGACACAGCTCTTCAGAGCAAGGTAACCTGCTGCAAGGCTTCTTCCCTGCTTCTTATTACCTGTCCTATGGCAGGACCTGTACTACAACCAAACATGCCCAATCCACACCCTGATGGCTTGCTGATTTCAGTTCTGTACACGCAGATACACACTCTTGTGTGTATGTCTTCCTCTTCCTCCAGTCATATGCACCATTTAAATCAGCTAAAGCAACAAGGCCCCTTCAAAACTGCTTTCCCTAATGAACATGTACAGAGCTGAAACCATTATTCTGCCACTATAAGTTCTGACCTAGGTCTGCTGCTGTCCACATCCCAAGAAGTCACAAAACACTGATCTATCAGAAAGTCCAAATAGGAAAGTCAGAACCCAAGGGACAACTGAGCAAACTGACATCCCTTTGGTGCTGTGAGTCAAAAAGCCATACATCTGAGTTTCCCAAAACATGTCCTCTTTTTCTGTCTTGGAGTCTCAATTTAGTTTTGAGGATTTTACTATATTTGGCTGACTTCCTGGGTGTACAGCAGCTTTAGCTGAAGGTCCAGTACAACAGCTCCAAGTGCACTGGCACCCCTCCAGATCTCACAGCCGTGACTACTGTGCTGCAGCAGATAAATTCTGCTGGAGGCACGTGCTGTTGTCACCACACACCAGCACAGCAGATCTGATGCTTTTTGAGGCAACTTCAGAGGTTGCACATTCATAGAGAAGACACAAAAAGCACAGTGCTTCTGGACACTATCAACGCCATTGCCTGCTTGCTATTCAGCTGCTTTGCTCCAGCTCAGCAAATGTGGTGCTTCCCAGGAGCACCAGATGTCCACACCAGAGGCATGTGTATGCAGATGGTCTGTGTAGCAAGCTCACTGCACGTGTGAATGCAGGAACATCACTGAAACTCATGCAATCCAAGGGCAAAAATCCATCAGCTCTTTCAGTTTCATCCATGGCATGAGCTGGATCAATCTCAGGATGGTCCTGCTTGAATAGAGTCTCAAAAGAAGGGCATGTCCTGCCTTTATCTTATGTAAGTGGCCTAGCAGTAAGGGTAGGGGACAAGAAGTTGAGAGACTGCCTGGGGAGTGCCTGAGTGCCTGTTTAACCTGGTCTATCTATGGTTTAGGAAATCTCCCCTCTTTGGAAGGAATAAGGAGGCACCTTGTTTCAAATCACTGGAATATCCTTAAACAGGATTTGGGTGCCTGCATGCCTTTGAAGAGCTGACCTGTGCCTCAGAAACCTTATTCCACTGAATAGCCCACTGACTTCAGAGGAAGGAAACTGCATATTATAAAATCTGTATTCCAAAACCACACTGAAACCAGCCCTGGAGCCAGATACTTTATGTATTACAGCCTTGACAACACTTACATATGGTGGCAGTGAACTGAAACAGAGTATGATAAGGTCTGATCTGGATTGAATCTGTTTTAAAAAAATAGTGATTTAAAAATAAAAATTATGGTATTTTGGTAAATCCATAAAATCCCTGCAATATTAAACATAAGAAGTAAAATAACCTGAGGCAACCTCTGGGATAACTGGACTGAGAACAACACACTGGTTTCTTCCCTCCAAGAAATAAATTGTTAACATGAATATCACATGTGTCTGTGAGTGTGCTGGAAGCAGGGGAAGAGCTGAACTATGTTTAATAACCAGTCAATTGATATCACAAACCTTGTATATACACAATATTCCTTGTTAAAATATTTGAAGAATTGGAAACAAGCTTTCCTCACATTACGAAGGACAAAACCCTTTTATGCCTTTGCATTTTAAATTAAGATCCAATAGGTTTATTTCCATAAGAGTTCTGTTTTCATAAATGAACTATTTTGTGTTCTAAGAACAGATAAGATATCCTGATTATAAACTAGCTTTTATAGCTTTTATAAATACCAAAGATCAAAGTCCCCCCTTTTTTTTTTTTTTTTTTTTTCCTGTAACTACAGCAATACTCACTGTAGTGTTTTGGAAATGCTGCTTTCATCCTTGTAAAACAATTCAAGCAAGCAAAGGACATACAGATCTTCAGAGATGGAGATAAAATTTGGAATTATTTGGAGAGAACAACAGTAAATAGTAATAAATCAAGAACATGGTGATAGACTTCTTTTGCAGGGAACATCTTCAATGAGGTATATTGACACAGATGTTTCCTGAAAGAGCAAGTAGAGATCCCTGAAGCATTTGCTGCAGAAGTGCAGATGTTTGCTTTGGTGAGGAATACTATTGCCATAAAAGTAAACAGAATTTTGCAAGGGTATGTCCTGGGGGTGTATTACATTTTCTTCAGGCAAGTAATGGATTTTAAGTACATCATTGAAGAGAAACCTTATTTTGTTAGTGGAGAAAAATACTTTTGACTGTGATGTAGGCTATTTTTTTAGACACAGACCATTTTGTTAGAACATGTATTCAAGAAAATAGAATAGAAATTTTATATATGTATATATATATATATATATAGAGAGAGAGAGAGAGAGAGAGAGAGAGTACCTCCCTTCATGAGTTTTAACTTTCTTTGGAGTAAGTATTTTCTTGCCAGAAATTTGGTTCCTTGTCTAGAGTCTGCAGAACATTCCTATCTGTATTTATTATATTTTTTACCATATTATAATAATTTTAAGATTAATAGAATTTTTTTTAACCTCCGGCAGAATGACACCATCCCTTTTTCAGCTTAGACATGAGGAACTGATCTTTCACTTGAAAATACCTTTTTTATCATTAGAGAGCCATTTGTGATGCAGAGTTTACAGACTGTTTATGATAGTTTTGAACATGATGGAAAGGAAAAAAACAGCAGTTGAAATTGAAATCAAGCTATACCAGACAAGGAAACATATTATATAAGGAAAAGATTTACAGGATTTCAATCAAGAGTGGCTTATGCGTGTAGCACACGGAGAGGTTTTGGTGCTGCGGATCCTCCAATTCCTCATCCACTCTTTGCACATGTGGAATAAATGGATTCCACCCAAATCTTGAGCCTGCAAAGTTTTCCTTTGCCCTGTAATAGAATCTGCTAAGTGGAATAGGTTTTGTGAGTTTCTCCCGAAGGTTGGTGATCAAATCCCAGATAAATGTGTGGGTGAGGAGAGACCATTTTCAGTCCATAGTAGAACAGGCTTTTTCAACTATTAGTAGAGTTTCATGCAGAAACCTACTCATCTCTTTATAAATCAAATGCAGCAATTATTTTAATAAGCACAACATGGAGTGTGCACAGATACCTTCACTTATTGCCATGGTTATATAGATCAGGTTTGTATCCACTGGTGTGCTAGCTCAGGACATGCTAACAGCAATGCATGACAGGAACCGTGGAGATTGCCTTTATAAATAGCTCTAATCCACACAGGAACTGTAAGCCAGGGGGAGTTCGTGGCTTTGACATTTGGAGGAGGTTTTATTTTTTCCTTTTTTCCTAGAGGGTGATTTTAATTCTCTGAGAAATAGTATTTTGCAGCGTATAACGGGTTTTCCATAACTCTTTACATTGGATGCAAGCTGTGTTTGTCATTTCTGTAAAGTCTTGTCTCAGCCCCTTGTCTTTTCTATTTTTATGCTATGTCAGGATGAATCTTTTGTATGTATACATCCCCCCTTTCCCCTCTATCCTGGGATATGGGAATGGCAAAGTAGAGATTATGCCCTTAAGCCTGAACATGGCTTCTGAGCAATCCTTTATGTATTACAGCATTATATGTAATCCCATCCTTCTGGGATAGCATTTTTTTTTAGCCTTGAGGTTGCTAATTTTGAAACGCCAAGGGTAGAAGAGACTACTGAAGAGAAGAAGAAAAAAACAATTCTACTTGCTAGTGAAAAGTATTGCATGGTTGGACAAGAAAAACCAGTGGCCAGGCAGGCACTAAGTCAGCGTCACAAGTCATATTTTCCTAGTCAAAATGTGGATGTATATCCCTGGTGGCAAGAGGGAAGGGGATTTGGGACACACTGTCTTTCAGCTGGCATTGCTGCATGGCAGGTTCTGCTGCAGCCTGCTGGGGAGGCTGCCTGGTGTGCTGCAGAGCTGCAGGCTGCAAGGATGGGGGTCAGGGCACAGCCTGCTGGGCTGGATCTGTTTGGATCTGTAGCACTGCACAAACCTTCAGGTCTAAGTGGTCAAAAATAACCTTGAGATATTTTTGTCTTGCATGTCCTAGATGTGGATTTCCTACCATTAGTACTCATAGCAGTGGTAAAGCTGCTTGTAAAATGGATTTTTTTTTTCAATCGTGCTTTTTTTTGTTTGTTTTTAAAATTAAACCTAATAAAAAGCAGAACTCAGTCTCAGGTTTCCAAATGAACATTTAAAAACTGGCCAGGAAAGCACATCTCCCTACAAAAAAGAGAAAGAATAATGAAGAAAAGTAAATATCTAATTTGAAAAATGCCAAAGGAAAATATATTTGCCAGTCATTTTAGCTTTTGTAGGTCACCCATCAGCCTCAGGTATGGGTTGCAAGTCTTCCCTGCATCAGTAGTTTTAAAATAGCATGTTGCAAGTATCAAGCTTTTGCAATAAATTAGTTCAGTGCTGGTTGATCAATTATACGTTGTCTGAAGTTGTAATCCCCATATTTTCCAGAAAGAAAGGGGCACTTGGTGTTAGTTATTGTTAAAACTTTGCATTCTGGCAACACTGGTTGGGACTCCACTGTACAAACATGGCAAAATGATAATTATTTTCCCTAATAATGATTTTCGCATGAAGCCCAAGAGCAACTTCTCTTTGCTCTGAGCAGTTTATTTCAGTGCTCCAAGGCATTGAAAGCAGCTGCTTCAGAATCACGTGAGCTCTCTGTGTGCAGTCTCATTATAAGCAGTTTTTTGTTTAGGATTCCCCATGTGTAGCACACTGTCTTGTGATGCATGCTTATTTTCCAGGACCTGCTGATGCTGCTGAAATGTCAGAGAGAAATTCCTTCCTTTGCAAATGTAGTGTTGTCTTTGAAGTGGTTCAGTCTGAGCTGCTTCTCAATAAAATTGTGTGTGATAATCACCACGAGAGAATTGAAAGGGAGGTGTTTTTAAACTGAGAAAGCTCCCAAAAGGATGGCTCAAGTATTGTAGCCCTACAAGACCTCTTACTCACAGTTTATGCTTCTTCTTTATTCAGTGGAGAATAATCGTAGACAAAAACTTTGAATTTACTAGAGGTTTCATAGGCAAGTTATAAGAAGAGGGGTGATTTTGCTTGTTTTGAGACTGTTAAAAAAGAAAGCATGATCTACTTCTTTATAGGCTGTTAAAATCAAAAACAAAACCACCAACCAAACAAAAGGCAGCAAGCAGAGCGTGCCTGCACCATGTCACTGGAATGATGCTGAGGCTGGGGCTCAGCCCTGTCCTGGCTGCAGCTGAGTCACCCACTGCCCAAGGAGCTGCAAACAAGAGCAAGATCAGCCCAGCCCGATGATGCCTGGCCTCCCCACAGCTGTCTCCCAGGCCTTGTTTATGGCAGGAAGTGACACTGTGGTAGTAGTCACCAGGAGTCTCCAGCAATGTGTTCTAACATGATGTAATTTCCCAGTGAAAACTATCCCACTATTGCCTCTTTCCAGTTTCAAGACCAACAAACAACATTCATGTCAGGCTCAGTTCTAAGTACTGCAAGAGTGTCCAAAGATGCCAGTGCAAGCAAGGTGCAAGCTCTTTTGTCATGTGCTTCAAATTCTGTTTGATGCAACCATAAAATGCCAGGTGAGACATCACAGCTGTTCTGCATCTGCATTAATTATGGCAGCTTTAAATGGATTCCATTCAGCCAGTGAACTTGTCAGATTCAAGGTTGCAGCCTGACTTTCTGGGAGCAGCTGTGGTTGCTGTCCTCCCCTCTGTAAGCACCCAAGGGGACATTAGCATCCCTGTCCTTCCAAGCAGGCAAGCCCAAATCCTACTGTATGACTTAAGGCAGTTAAAATTGCTGGCCTGAGCCAATCCCCAGGCCAAGCTCCAAAGCACATTCACCAGCATCCCCAGGAGCAAGCCACAGGGATGGAGGACATGAGCAGGTGCTGCTTCTTTTCTATCAACACAGCTGATCCTAAATAGGATGTCTGTCCCTGCAGAGGATGGGAAACTCACACTGAATACCTCCAAGGGTGAGCAGGGATCTTAGCTGCAACCTTCACCTAGGTAGGTAGTGCAGGCACTTACACAGTCCTGCAGATCCGAGTTACTTTATGATTTATAAGGTGTACACCAACAAATACTGACAGTCCCTCAACTCTTTAGCTGACCAGTGTGCTTAATGATTTCCCACAGGCAAAAGCAGATACTTCAAAATCACAAGATCTCAGTTTTACAAAAAATTGATCATTTACATGTGACAAAGAATCATCTAAGGACAGTGTGGTGAGGGACAGAGGAGCCAAAGCAGGAGAGCATGGAAGGAACACTGAAAATCACCTAGATGTACTCAGCATCTTGCCATGTGGGTGCATCCTGCAGGAGGAAAAAGATAATATGGCAACAACAATAATAATACCATGCAACCAGTATGGTGCAAGGTTAAAGCAAGAACTGACCTCACCCTGTCCACAGGGAGACTAGGAGATTATCTGATCTGCTTGGTCTCATTTGTCATTTTTTTCCCTTACATAAAATGTAATTGACTACAACTGATTTAGACCCGAACAAACAAAAGCCAAAGTTGTTGCAATTACTTACTGCTCAAAAGAAAAAAGAGAATCTAGAGTTAAGATTCGGGTTTAGGATTTTTTTCTCTCTCCTAGGTAATTGATAGGAAGCCCACATTTTGTGTCAGAACAATAGCACAGTAATATAGCAATAAATATTTGTAGAACTGAGCCTTTTCATAAACCCCTTCCAAGCTAGGTGGCTCGCTGAACACATTCTCAGCACATAAGAGATTAATTTATCCTTCCTTTTTCTTTTAGAGTTGGCAAGCAAAAGCACCACAGCCTGAAGTCCATACCTCTAGAGACAGCATGGTGTTGGAACACAACCATGATTTTAGCTGAAGAATTTAGGAAACATAAATTCCATAGCATTTGATACCACAACTCCAACATCTGGACTTACATTTTGCAGCTAGGACGGGCAATATATTTGTGTTTATGGTGGAAACCCTGGACCCAGAAAGGCATGCTGTAAGAAAGGCTGGTGGTTGTATTTCAGTGCTGTCCCACCCACAATTTCAAGTAAAATGTATTCCCTTTATACCTGATATGAATTCAGTGTCTCTTTGCCAGGCTGCAAGCATTGCTGCAGCCTCGTGGACCTTGCTGATGCCCTGAGCTCACTCCTTGCAGTGCTCACTGGGTGCAGGTGTCCCCATCATCTGCAATGCTGCTCTGCTGAGCTGTGGGCTCCACAGCCTCAGGAGATGTTTCCCCCTCCAATCCACTTTGATATTTTGGAGCTGACAGCAATTATCTCTCTTCAGCTGGTATCAGCAGGAGAGAAGGTAAATACACACAGAGTGAAAATCACCCACCTTCAAAATCTTAAGTGCTTGAATTAGATTTAAACACCTCTGCACAGGAAAGAGTTTCCTCTGCAAATAATCTCTCTTCAGGCAGCAAATACTGGTTTGACACCATCACATCTGACCACACAGCCACAGCTCACTTATATCAGCCAGTCATATTGTCATGAACCTGGTTTTCTCTAGGGGCAGTTGACAGTCTTTATGGGACTAATAATGTAATCAAACCCAGAGAAATTAATAGAAGGTAAAATATTTTCTCCATGTTGTCATTAAAGCATAATGACAAGGAAAAAATATGCCACTGCTTGCAATATAGCTGGATTTAATACTGAGATTCTTTGGGGGCTTGATGGAAGCTTTTATTTTAATCAAGTGGCATCCTTGGAAAAGTGGGGGTTATTGCTAACAACAGTGGCTCCAAGAGGCATATTAATATTGAGATCTTTGGCTTGTTTGCAGAATTGCCACCAATTTCTTATAGGTTGTGAAGGAGACAGTAGCAACCCATGTGTCCCACTGATCTTCTCAGAATTCATCTGAGTGCCTGTGGAGACATCATTAAAAATGTATGGTGCTGGAGGCTCCAGTGCCCAGGAACAAGCATGCACACCAAAGCCAGCAAAAGCTGCCTCTGAGTGAAACCAGTGAATTTGTATTTATTTTCTTTTATTGCTTACTCATTTGCTTAGGGAGAGAACATTTGTCACTTGCTCAGTTTTTCCAGGGCTGCACCGTCTCTCCCTTTCTCTCTGCTGGTCTGTGTAGGACATTCACGCTATCTCCTACACCCACTGAACTCCCAAGGTCTCTGAAATGCCTACGCCCTGCATAGCCACGAGAATGTTTTGGGGTTTTTTTAAACCATAGCAGAAGCAAGCCCCACCACACAAAGTGGGGGAGGCAGAGGACACCCAGTCCCCGGGGAGTGGAGGAAGCTGTAGGCAGTGCATCCTGCTCTGCAGAGAAAGCCTCCCGTGTCTCCCTCCTGCTGCTCTAAAAGCTGAGTTTGCCTTGATCTGTGGAAGAATATTTAAAATGCTGACACTATAAACAAGTCTGAGGGAGCCAAGATCAATAACACCACTAAAAGGAAGCTTCATCTCTTCATTCTCGCTGGGCAGCAGAGCAGTGAAGGTGAGAGCAGCAGCTACTCCCTTCTTGCTGCACAGGCAGAGGGCAGGTGCCTGTCCCCTCCCTGGGGATGGCCTGTCCTGCAGCAGCTCCTTCCAGGTCCCCTGCCCAAATTTCCTTCCCCACCAGGCTACCCCTGGCCTGCTGCTCTTCTTTTGATCTTATGCTGGGATGAATGCAAAGCTGGCACACAACAAAGATTTCTTGGGGTGGCCGTCGTGCCTCCCCACCAGGACACAAAATCTCTCTTCAGTGACAAACCTCATGCACACTCAGAGCCATGGGAAGGGCTGGGTCTCATGGATCTGTTCCCTTTTCTTCCTCAGTGAGTCTCAGTGTTCTCCATGATGGGACCTCCTATATTTATACTTACTTATGGCCCTACATTGTTTCATTTCCTGCTAACTTCTCACTAACAGCCTGCTTTGATTTAACTCCATGCAAGCAGGATATTATCAGCCAGGAAAATCGAGAGCATCACAATATTGAGATACTGGTATTTACAGAGCAAACAAAAGGCATTTATTTTTCCTCATTCTTTCCTCCTGGGTTTTCCAAATGCACCTTAGCTTACAGCAGTGTGCAGTAAGGAAGAGTCTCAACATCAGGAAAGAGCAGAGCCAGCCTACTGCCCCTTCCCAGTCTTTTAGGAAATGGCAATGTGAGAACTTCTGTGATCTTTCCTGGAGGTGAAAAGTTTAGGCTTAAGTCTTAGAGGAGTGGTCATTTATTACCTGATACTCTCAATGCCCACAGGATTCACAAAAATTGGGCTGCAATTTTGATTCCTTTCTGCTTCAAAAATTGCCTTATTTTTGGAAAGAGACATTCCTGCATTTATTTTGTCTTTATGTGATAGATTTTTCCCATCCTGAGTCTAGGACTTTGTGCTTGTCCTTATTGAATTTCACCTAATTGCTTTCAGACCGTTTCTTAAATTTATCAAGATCATTTTAAATTCCTCTCCTGGCCCCCCCAAAAGCCTGCCAATGTGGTGGTCATGTGTGAATTTCACAAGTATGTTTGGTCTTCCATCATTCAAGTCATTTATGAAAATGCAGGATGGTACCAAGCCTAGGGCAGATTTCTGTGAAACCTCACGTATGCAGCTTTTCCTGTTTGTCAGGAAATTATTAAGACCTAATTTCCAAGTATCTTTTTAATTACATTTTCCAAGTATTTGTGCACCCTTCCCAGTTTCAGCTAGGCCTTTCTGCATGAGAACATCAGAAAAATGTAAAAAAATATTATTGAAGCTGAGACACATCACATCTACTACCCCTTTTCCATGATGTAGATTTCTTTTCAAAGAGGGAAAGTACATTACTTTAACATGATGTGTTCTTGAGAATTTCATGCTCCCATTTCTTATAGTATTTTTTCTCTAGGTGCTCCTAAATATGTGCATTAATTTGAATAACTTTAAATCATTGCAAAGCTCTCTAAGTTGTAAATTTCCAGACCCTCTCTCCACCTCTCACCCTTTTTAAGGGCAGGTATTTTTATCTCTCTTAGCTCTGTCATATTGTCACAATTTGGAGTCAATTGCTTCTGGTTATCATTTGCTTTTGATAATTCTTTTTGTCTTCCAAATTTTATTAAACTGTCCTGCATTAAATATCTAACTTATCACAATAAACCTCATATACACCCCCCTGCTTTGTTCTAACACACTGTCCCCTTGTTACTATTAAAAGCACTGTGCATCCTTTCAAAATTTTGCATTTTCCAGTCTTTTTGGTAGGATTTCTTCACCTTCTACATCAGCTTCGTTCACTGAAATGTTTTTGGTTTGTTTGGATATTTTTGCAACTCTTGCTGTTGGCAACAGCTTTGGACCCTTAAGGTTTTTCATGGTTACCTTATTCTTATGGGTGCAGTTTCTATCCAGCTTAATAACATGATCTTGTTTCTCCTTTTGTGATTTCCAGATGAAGAAGAGGTCTTAACACTCCTCCTGAGGGTATGGTACAGTAACTTCAATAAAAAAATTCAGCTGAATGGGGGGGGAGGATGGTGCTCTGAAGAATGATCTGACACTGCCCAGGAGTGAATCCATGTGTGCTTGAGCAGGGATGGCAAAGGGGTTGGGGCAAAACCAGTTTGTGGGCTCAATAACATTTTAAAAGGAAAGTTACATTTCAGGGTTCCTCCAGTGACCAGGCAGATGTGCAAGATGCTCCACAGCAATCTCATTCCCGTTGCCCTCATCAGGACAACGTAAATGCTTCGGCTGCATCAGGGAACTGATCCAGTAGATACAAAAACATATTTTAGCAGAGGCTTTTCTTTGTATTCCTTGCTGATCTGGTCCAGAAGAAAACTACACAAAACACGGAGCCAGTGGCACAGAGGCAGCAGTAGCACAGCTGGAGGCAGAGAACAGCAGGAACCTCTTAAATCCCCTGCCTGGTGGGGCAGGCATTCCCCACGCCGGCTCTCAAGGGGAGACCAGCTTGCGGATCTGGAGTAAGCACCAGTGAAATGCCATGCAGAGCACAACTGGTCAGGAGTTTTTACTTTACTTATTTTTCCCCACAAAAAAATTTACATTGCAAACTTTTGGCCAGAAACTTTCTCTTTTTTTTGATGTTTTGTAACTAATTGAAATAGGATCGTTCAAGGGGTTTTGGTTCAAAGCCAGATTTTTTT
The DNA here is from genome assembly GCF_027477595.1 of Haemorhous mexicanus. Taxonomy (NCBI): domain Eukaryota; kingdom Metazoa; phylum Chordata; class Aves; order Passeriformes; family Fringillidae; genus Haemorhous; species Haemorhous mexicanus. The sequence continues at coordinate 136,161,269 of NC_082341.1, forward strand.
CAATTGCAAGTTAATTTATTAATTTAAAAATATTATATCAACATCAGAGCTATTTCTAGATCATTATTCCGGCTGTGTAGATTACCAGGACTCTGTGGATTAATGGTTGCTCCCTGAAAAAGAGAAGTGTGGTGCCTTTAGGATGGATTTCTGTCTTCTTCCTTTCTCAAACACTAAATATTTATGCTTTTTTGAGGAAGAAATGTAGGAAAGGCAGGAGTGATTGCTGTGAGCCACAAAATATGCCAGGGTAAACTGGATCAGAATTCAGGAGCTATACTTGACTTTTCTGGGCAGCACCCTGATGAAATGGAAAACTTTCTGCTCTTCAGTGACTTTAAGATGAGCAGTAATAAAAGCTTTCGCTTCAGGCAAAGCTGCCTAAACTTGCCACAGCAAAGAGGGAGACACAAACAAGAACTGATTAGCTGAGGGGGGTGACCAGTCAGTCAGTGATTTACCCTTGCAAAAAGAGGAATATAGACACAAGCTAACCATTCTGCTTAACAGCATGCTAGACAGAGATAGGGGAGCTTTGCATGTGTCCTCAGCAGCATCCGACGGCTCAGTTAACTCCTGGGATATGTGACAGAGAAGTAATGGCAGGCTTTGGCCCTGCTGCAATGGGATGACTTTCAAGAAATATAAAAGTCAAACAAGTTGCTCGTAGTTAAGATATCTTCCCAGGATGTAATAATGGAAAATTCCTTTCAAGAGCTGGTGTTTAGACCTCAGAAAATGCACAGCAAATTGCATTGTGATTTATTTGTCGGTGTCTTTATAGGTTGGGCGTTACTTTACCCCACAGCTGGAGTCAATTTTTAATATTTAAAAGTGGAAAGAAAGCAAAACCTAAACACATACAGATCTGTCTGTTTTAGATTGTGCTTTTCCCAAACATTACTGTTTAGAATTGAACCCTGAATAGATTTCTGCAGAGGCCAGCTGGCAACAGAGAATTAAAATAACTGGGACTGGGTAGACCATATAGAAAGACCTCCTAAACTGCAGTTAGCTGATCTGGTATTCATAGTCACTGCAGAAACAAATCTAATCTTTCCCTTTTCCTGATAAAGGACATGAGGTTCTATTTTTTTTTTTTTACCTTCATCTCTTTCTCACTCTTTTTGTCTTTCTCTTTTCCCGTCTCTCTCTTTCCCTCTTTCTTTCACTATTCCATTGCAAAGAGCTGTACCGAGTAGGTGTGGTACAGTGCATTCTTTAAATACAGAAGTTGTTGGTTACCATGAGAGCCTGTTGAAGAAACAGATAAATAGACTGAGGGAGATGATGATTTACATCGCTCTTGAACCACACACATGCGAAGAAATTAATGGAGAAATAAATGACAAGAAATTTTCTGGTGCCCATCAGCTTTTATTCAGCTAATGAAGAAACAGCTGGAGTCAGAAACAGATTCTATTTAAAAGCCCATACTGTACCTACACTAGAAAATTCACTCTCCTGTGGTTCATGCTCAAGCTTTGTTAGAAAGTTGTGCCTGGCTTGCCGCAGCATTAAATGAACTGACAGGCCAGCTCTTAAAGCACAGCTCCAAGGACCAGGATTTGGGAATTTTATTGCATGGTCTGCCAGCAAACTGCCATTTCAAAGCTTAGCACAAAAGTGAGTTACCATCATATGCAGATAATCATAGAATAACTAAGCCCCAGTAACTGCCTGTACATGTGTTTAGAACCTCAAAGTCTGCCACCAAAGACCAGGTAACAACTCTACTTGGTCCATAGAGAAAGACAGTTAAGCTGGATCTGCCGTGGGCTGAGAGCAGAAGCACAGACCCAGCTCAGCTGATGCACAGTGAGTTACCATCTCCTGTATCTAAGTGCTGGGAAAAATCTCTTTGCTTCTTCATTTGTCAGCTACAAACTGCAATGGCACTGCCTGACTCACAAATGTACTGCTGCCATAGGGTAAGGGCTCAGAGCTCGGGGCATTTGGAAATTTTTCAGTTTCTGTATTATTACTGTGGATCTGCTATATAAAGAAACAAAATTCACTAAGGCTATTCCCAACCTCCCTCATTTCTCTTAGGGAGAGTTACCTATGGAAGAGGCCCCAGCTTCCAGATTCTCAGAGCCCCTCTGTGCTATAGCAGAGGACACATGGAAACAAGACCATCTCTGCATGGCATTTCAGACGTCATGCACAATTTCAGTCTCCAAGTTGCTGGTGAGTGGCCCTGGCACCCCTGCAGAGAGCCATGGATATGTTTACCAACAAAAGGGCTCTGTAATATGCAACATATGGAGATAGAAAAAACAACTCTAATTGGAAAGGCACAATCTCATTTGGTAACATTGTTGTACCTCTTAATAGTATTTTATTTATTCTCTCTTCCCTACTGAGTCATGGTGGATGCCAAAAGCCAGGACCACCAAGCAAATCTGGCTCCTTCCCCAAAATATGCCTTCCTGAGCAGATTCACTCTGTGAAGGATTGCAGGGAGATGTTCTCCTTCAAAGATTTTTATATGATTGGAAGGGATGTTGTGAGATAGGCAAAGAATGCTTCCAGCTGAGAAAGGTTTTAGTTTCCTGCCTGTCTAGTCCAGAGCAAGAAACTTTTTGGCTGTCTTTGTGAAACTGATGTCTGCAGACCACAAGGCATTTAGTTCAAACCTCAGCTGTGAAAATGTGCACAAAAGGAGCGTTTTATTCGGCAGATGTGGGACATCTCTGTTTGAGGAAGGCAGCTAATTCAGGGTCTGGCCAGCAGCTGGCAGTCCTGGCAAATGATATATTTTTTAAAATATCAACTCTTGGGACTTGACATCCCCAACATGGATTTTCACATCCCTTCTTTGAAGATCAGCACAATTATGAAAGGTTTGCATTGCAAACCTTTGAGGATGAGAAAGAATCCTCAGACCAACTCCTTGCTCTTAGGGGCATCTGGTCTGGACTGGTCAGGCTCTATCATTATGGGATTAGTTTTTCTCTCAAAAATCTGTGGGAGGTGAGAAAAGTAGTACAGATTGCTGCAGTGGCTAATAGGAAACACCAGTGAGGAGGGCTCATTCCTCCATGTCCTAGATTCTATCTGCATTCTTTGACAAGAAACACCTTGTTCACTCTAGAGGCTACCCTAGTCATAGAAAACATGGCCAGGAGTATTCCTGACAGAACTATACTTCATGGGAAAATCTTTTGTTTCTACTCCTGCAAAGTTTCTGTTTGAAAAGTCTTATTCATTCAAGCTTTCACCTAATGAAACAAGCAAACCCTGCCTGGATTCTGGGCAGCCTACACAAAAGCAGGGCCCCTCTCTCTGGGTCTGTGGGGCTGGGCCAGCCCAGACAGCCGTGTCTGCCACGGGCTCTTGGCAGCTGGGACTTCTGCTTGGAGGCAGGGTCCAGCTGGGACTTCTGCTTGGAGGCAGGGTCCAGCTGGGACTTCTGCTTGGAGGCAGGGTGGCTGTGCTGTGAGCGGCGCTGGCAGCCAGCCCTGGATGGAGGGATGGAGAGGGGGCACACCCTGAGCCTGGACACCCAGGGACTCCAAAAAGGGAGAAGCTTGCAAGTTCTGCCTCAGAGAGGGTCTTGGCTCCCTGGGTCCAGGCAAGGATGCTGACATCCCACAGAGCCTCAGGTGGAGCTGCCCAATTCCCAGCTGCACAGCCAAGACCTGGGAGAACTGAGACAAGCCCCAGTGATTCTCTCTACACAGGAAGATTGGAAGGTGGGACTATTGCAGCTCCTGAACGTAAGCAGGAAAGGCAGGAAAAAAATTTGTTCCAAGACAGTATTTTACAATTTTTTTCCTCAGGTCAGATTTTCTTGGTTTGGATCACCTCTAGTGACACAACAAAACTCACATGTTAAAATTACTTGCAGTACTAAAATGAGGAATCTATTCCAAACTAAAGAGGCCACCTAAGAGAGACCATCCCCTTCCCTGGCATACTTACAGACTTCTTATGGACTGCATCTGAGTGTTATTCTCATGAATTACGTGCTTGACTACGGAAAAGGAAATTAATAGACTTGGACTGGAGCTACCTTTTTTGTAAGAATGGCACAAATATTGCCAAATTATTCCAAAATTTTCATGTCCATGCAGTAGTTCTCAAAATTGAAGAAATTAAAGAAAAACACTTTGTGGTGCACAATGAGAGCACAGGAGATGGAAAAGTATATAACAAACAAGGAAAAGTATATAAAAAATGAATTCAGACATAAATATAAAGTATTCTGTCTCTCTCAGGCCCCAACCCATTTGATTCACATTGTGTGTGTGCCAGCTCTTTTCATGTGCAGCCCTTTTTTTCTCTCTAGGCAAGGGTGACACAGATGTAGAGCCTAAGAATAGAAGAATACTTTTAAACCATGCAGCTGGATCTTGTGTGACACACAAAATCACAGGAGCTGATCTCTGCATCATGTCTCAAACTTTTTGTTGAACGTGTGCCTATAGAGACTTGAACAACATAAACACCTCCCTAAATAAATTGCTCCAAAGTTAAATGCTCCCCAGTATCAAAAATGTGTCTGGATGTGTTTTCCTTGTTAGATATGTTTTAAAAATGGTGTGCCAAAGGAAAATATTTAAGGTAAGTTATCGAGTTTTGCTCAAGATTCAGATATAGCAATGTTCTCACCTCTCTGAGAAGTTTTGACTTGGATGCATTTCTGTAGAGAAAATATCAGAAAACTAAATATGGAACAGTTTTTTACTCTTGATGAAGAGCACAAGCAAAGGAGCTGGAAATGGATTTTGTACGAATCTAGGTGGAGGCTCAGGGTCACTTTCCCCTCAGCTGTAAATAGATGTCATATGGTATAGGTGAGCCTTCCCAAAAAGCAAAAGGCACCTCTATATAAGAGGCAGGGTCCCTGGAAATATGTCCTCGTCAAAAGAATGATTCAACAATGTGCAGGGACAGGGCACTTCCAACAGCAGCAAAGAAATCACCTTCCCATTCCTGGCAAAATATGACTGAGGCACTTGATGGAGCAGCTCCTCCCTTCAAGCAGCTACTGCTGAGTATGAAGGAAAGAGTGTGAACCTTTAGAAACATCCTTTTGCTTTTCTGTGTCTGGTTTTATGGCACAAGTAAGGAGATGCCTAAAGGGTCTTAGCAACACTTTTATGTTCCCTTTCAACAGTTTATTTTTAAATATGGCCAAACAAGTGGTTGTCCATGTTTCAGTTATCAGGATTGGAAGCTATAAAGCACTGCAGCACTTAAATTCCTGGATGAAATCTTGGCTGCACTTATTCATTGAGGCTTTTTCTATTTACTTCAACAGGGTGAGAACTGCACAGCTCCTACTTGCCTGAAACCACAGAGAGAGACTATCTGCACAGTTGGCTGCAGGAGGCTTTCACTGAGCTATGTCATGGGATTTGGGGATTGCTGCCTCATGAAAGGGATTCTTCATGGTTTCTCACTTGGTAGATTTGTGCTGTGTTTAAATTCTGCTACCAGATATGCAGGAATAAACTCCAAAGGGTGAGGTGTGAACATCTGCCTCAGGGCAGAAATTGCTTATTTTGATAAAAAAATTCCAAATGTTGTGTGGGAATTCCTGGACTTCTTGTTGGACACCCCCAAGTTGTGTCCTTCTTCTGTATTTGGGCAAAGAGCTGCCTACAGATGATTCCTGCACCCTCCCACACCCCAGCAATACATCCACAAAAGAGGTGTGGGCAGAGCCCTCTGTGTCCAGGTACCTGGGGTGGGTAATCAGGGACTGTATCTGAGTCCCATCACACAGCCTGGCCACTACTGCCTGTGGAGATGGCCAGTGATGCTCCGCTGCAGGGCTTTATGTGGCTGTTCTTTATTTAATGCTAACACAATCTATGGGACACATATATCCTAGGGACACTGCCTGTGGATATGTAAATGGGATCTGCCAAGTGAGAGCTCCACTTTTCTGCAGAGTGCTCCATTTTTTGAATTTATGGTCTTGGTGAATTACCAGTCATTGACAGTGATCAAAAGCACCCAATGATACATCTCAAAATGTTTCACAAAGCAACATGAATCTCTTTTATTTCTATAACCTTTGGAATTTCCACATTTCTAATTTAGCTCACTGCTTTATATGATCTGATACAATTCAGGAGGGAAAGACAGAGGGCTTTGCCTGCTGCTGTAACCTAAGAGGACATCTGTGCTATAACACACAGATGGAGAACCTGCAAGGAAGAGTTTGTGCAGCCAGGTCAGTGAAGAGGGAGCCAGCAGCTGTGTGGGCCCAGCCCCACACTCATGCACAGCTGCACTGAAAGCGGCCTTGTCTTTGAGTAGGTGTAGAAAAAACTAAATTTCACCTACCTCCTTATGGCAGTGGGGGAGCCACAGAGGGTGATTCATAGGACCTAAATAAGGCAGTAAGCAGGCAGCTGCCTGGAGCTAGTCAATAGGAACATCAAGCACCGAAACACAAATGGAATTTAGCCCCAGTTGTCTAATATAAAAGATCTGCCAGGGACCAACTCACTGCTTGGGTGGTTCTTCTGATGGTAGTTTGTGGTTTCAGTTATTACTTTCAACAAAGGAATGAGGATAATAAAGATTTCTGAGTCTAATTTAATCTTGGGAGGCTCGTAAAAGTTATATTCTGTACCAGCTTTGTGTTAGGCACAATCCAGTGGCTTTTATTTGGCTTTATAGCCTTAACTTCTGAAATATGCACAGTACATAGAGATAGCAGATTCTACAAAAAAAATACAAGGATGAAATTCACATTTATTCATTTATTCTGTGCTAAAACACCATATCAAAGGCCTGTCAGGAGAAAGTTTCTTGAAAACAAATCACCTCAGAGCAGGATCAAAATTTTACTTTGCATTTAGAGTCAGACACTGAATTTTCAAAAAAAAAAAGGAAGGAAAAAGAAATCTGTACTCACATGACTAGCAAATAGGCCAGAACATTTTTTAGATAAATTATGCTCTCCTGTAAGCTATTGTGAATCTAGGAAAACCCACGCATGCTTGTAAATAGATCCCACTTAGATGGAAGGAGATCTCTAAATGCACTGTGACTCACACAGCATAAAGATGCAAGGATGGATTGTGCACTGCACAGGGCTGGAGTTTCTTTCAGCATTACATATTTACAGACATGTAGTTATACAGAGTTACAGGGGAGCATTGAAAAGAGCCCTGAGGAAGGAGAGTGGCTGTTTACTGGGTGGATTTTGAGGAACAGAGACCCAATCATAATTTTACTTTCCTTCTCAGTAACTACTAATCAATCTGATCATTATTAACAGAATATTTTTAAAGCTCTGGACAGTCTAAATTTACAAAATAAGGAAGGAATATATGGCCATCCTCAGAACCCCATACTGCCTATGATCTGTTCACCATTATGACATAGGACAGCTTTTCTTCTTTTGATTTCTTATAGTTATGAATACTCAGAAATGAATTGCTTACAGGCTTAAGTGCATCCTAAGTGCTTTGCCCAGCTGCTGCTCTTCTTAAGTGCTTTGCTCCATCCTCAGTAGACTTTGGGCTCAATTACTCATCTGTCTTCCCCATGATTTTGGCATTTAATCTCACAGTCAATGCCTACATGGCTCTGAAGGGGGATGGACTCAGCAGCCCCTGCATTCTGGATCACCTGGCTGCTACAGTGACCACTGGCCAGCCACTTCTGCTGTCTGCTGACCACGTGGATGTGTTTGGACTTGTATTCCAGCATTTCCCAGAGCATTTGTGTGGGTTGTACCTCTGATCATGTCAAAACGAGTAGGAGTAGGGGTGGCTGGCACAGCCCTTCTGGATGGGAGTCCCGATACTGCTGTTACAAGACAGTAGAAACGTAGTCCCAGACACACAGATCTTTACTTGAAGCTTGTTTGAGCTGGGAGACAGGAATTATTCATGACCTTCTGAACATTTAGAGTATCAAATGAGTTCCACTTGTCAAAAACAAATATAACACTGATATATTTTATACATTTTTCACATTATTCCACAGTAATGAGAACTATAAACATGCTTTTCTAAGAACTGAAATATGAGATTTTTTTAACATGAATTTCTGGAAAATATGGCAAGGAAGTTGCCTGGAGCACTGAATTTGGCCAATCAGTATATTTGCAGGGTTTTGAGCCAGAATGGGGCAGCATCAGCAAACACTACAGGGAAAAACAAAGAACTTTGCACACTTCAATCCTGGGAACCTGCTTTCAGCCCCATCCATCGATCAGCACATGCTGGAATGCTTCCTGTAACTGGGCTCCAGAGCAACACAGACCATTCACTACAAGGGAGGAAAGAAACTCCTGAGAACTCTGCAGCCTGAATTTTGAGCATCAAATGCTAACACCATTAATTGCTTCCAACCGAGTTAGCAAAGCCAGAGCTATGCAAACCTTTGTGCACAGGCAGCTCACACTGAACTCATTTCAGAATGCTGGGGCAAGTCTACTTGGAAGGCCAGTAGTATTCACCAGGCAAGTCAGTCACTGCAAGTTATTCCCCATGCTGTGAATCAGAGCATGGTCCTTATGTTACAGATTTCATGATCACAGCCCATGCTTGAAAAGGCTTAGAAATGCAAGGCACTGCTTACAGGCTCTGGCTCTGTGCAGGGTTTTGGTATGTGAAGGATACCTATTTTCATTGGAAGAGACTTGCCAGCAGCAACTGACAAATTCTGGCCCCATTAATTTTGTTTGTGTAAAGAAAATTTTAAACCTATTCTTTGACTTAGAAAATAACTGAGCATGAGTTTTTAATTCATCTTGCCCTTCAAGGAGACAAATTAATGAGCTCTAGTAATACATTAGTCCAATTGCCTCTTTTCTCTTATTGAAAAAAAAAGTAGAAAGAGGTTAAAAAATGTTGTCTGCCCATTCAGCTGGTGCTTGCATTTCTTGAGTTACGAGGTGCATACATTGTGAGCCTGGAGGGATGCAGAATTGTGAGTGCATTTCAGTGCCTTCCACTCACTTTGCCATTGAGATATTTGCTGACAACCTAAAAGGGTGGAGGCACCTCTGCAGTTCTCTCTGGGAGCTTTTATGGTTTATTTTGTGTTTGTGTTGTATTCCAGGCTCACAGCTGTAATTTTTCTACTGTTCTTTTGATATTATTGCTGGCAGTGAGTTCATTTCCTTACCCAAACTGGTTGTGGCCTGTTTGTAGCCATCCCCTATGCTCACCACATTTCAATGCCTGAAGAGGCATCCCACAGTCTGTGTCTCTGTGCCTCTTGAGTGGAAAAGGGGGAACACTCACCCAGCAGCCCTGCTTGCCCCTGTCACAGGCAAGTGTCCTCTCTGGCCCCTGCAGGACTGTGCAGCCCAGGGACCATAGAGGTGGGCAGCAGAGATCCCACAATGTCCCTGCAGGGCAGGCAGGACCAGCATCAGCTGTCACAGGGAGATCTGGCACAGCCACGTGCTGGGGACAAGTGACTTGTGTTTCTCCCAGGCCAGACGTACCACTCACAGCCCATTGCTGGTGGAAAGGGCTGCTGCCCTCTGCCCAAGCCCATCCAGCAGGAGCAGCTCTGAGTCAGGGGAGCTGGCTGGACAAAGGAGTCTTTGTCCTTTTTCACATAAGGCCATGTCACCCAGCCTCTGTTCCCAGACCTTCCCTGCTATTTCCGAGCCCCAAGGGCTGTGTGAGCTCCCCGTGTGTCACTCGTGCTCCGGGGCCAGCTCAAGGAGGAGCTGGCCTTGGCTCCAGCCAGGGCCACAGCTGAAGCAGCCACACCCTGGCTTGCACCCAGCTGGCACGGAGCTGCTCCCCCAGTGTCCACAAGCACAGATCTGGCTGGAAACCAGTGTGCACATCCAGCCAGCCTGCTCTCTCACCTGGGCTGGTAGGAATGCCCGGGACAAGGTAGTTCACTCACCCGGGCTCCCCTGCTGCTTGCCATTTGGATTCTTGCCCCGGCATTTGAATCACCCCAAGCTGTCAAACACTCAGGAGATATACTGGAAAAATAGAAAAAATTAAATTAGTTTAAGCTGGAGATTTTAAGCAGATCAATCAAGGCCTTCACCGTTGCTTTATTTCTCTGTTGTCTGAGGCTGTGTGGGCTTCACATTCTGAGTCCTTTCTCTACTGTCCTTCCTTTCAGAGAAAGCCTAAGATTCTCACTCATACTTTCTTCTGCAGCTTTAGAAAAACCCCAAAACAGTAAACAAATTTAATGAGATTTGTGTTAAAATCAGTGTTGGCAGCACTGTCTCATTTGTTGAATTTTTCCATGACATGGAGTAACTTTGCTAACCCAGAATATGGAGAAAGATGTAGTTTATTCACAGAATCAAATCACAGCCTGGTCACCAACTGCCCTTTATTCCAGGCTTTTATTACATTGTTAGATACATTTCCTTGGCTGTCATATGGATGAGAAAAATGAACCTTTGCTTCATGGGTGCATAACTTTTCTGAGCAGCTAAGCCACTAAGACCCATTGACATCATCCTGTCATGACCCCTCCAAACATCTCCCACAGCCCTCACATCACATTTATAGTTGAGGAAAAGCTCTCAGCACCAGAGTTCCTCTGCACAGATCTGAGCTCTCAGAAGAGGTACCACATTGATTTATACATATATATATATATATATATACACACACACATATATCTCCTGTATTTTCAACAGGAGGGTATCACATCCTCTAGAGAAGACTGCATTCAATGCTGAATATTCACTGTCAGCAACAGTACTTTTAAACTTTCTGTGAGGGGGAAATTTTTTTAATTCCTCAGACTTTTCCTAGAGAAAGATAAATGAACTTGGTGTAAAATTTCCATATTTTAATAGCATCGATTTTATGTTCAGGCTCAGGACTTAGAATAATCAAGTTAGTTTCATTTTTGTTTATTGCCCATTTCTGCTCAATTTCCTCTCACTGCCTTTCCCACAGTAACCTAGCATGGCAGTGCTCACTCTGGCTGCAGATTCTACAGGAAAATGGTTAAATTGAGTTAAAATTTGTTTCACTAAAAATACACTCACAGTTCATACAAACCTATTTATTGATCCCTTTTTCAAAAAGCTTTACCTGTGACCTAACTGAACTAGACTACAACCCTCTAAACTTTAGATGATTTAGATTTTCCCAGATATTGCTTACTGTCTGTTTCTAATTCATATGTGTGTTTCTGATCTATGACAACTGGCTGTTTTATTTTTAATATCATGGCTGCACATGAGCAATAAAGGGTGGCACTTCTTCAGAAAGCCACAAACTAGCAATAAACTTCTTCACTTACAAAGAAAAAGAGCAGAGCCTTACTGGCAAGGAGAAATCATCAAATTTGGGGGACAAAATTCCAAGTGAAGAAAAGGGTCTTCACATGGTCTGCAACCCACATGCAAATATTTTTGGCCACTCAAAAGTTTTTTGCATTTACCATCCAAGTGCTACACGGTGAATTCCAGTTGTGCTAAGAGAACAAGTCCAGCACTCCAGAGGTATCCTAAAGCTGGCTTATGCAGCTGATTGCCTTCTGTGGTGGCATGACTGGCTGGGTAGATGAGGGGAGAGCAGTGGGCATTGTCTTCCTCACCTTCATCAGGGCCTTTGGCACCACCTGCCATAGCATCCTCCTGGGCCAGCTCGGGAGCGTGTGCTGGGTGGGCAGAGGGAGGAGGTTGGGCACTGCTGGAGAGCAGAGCTCAGAGGGCTGTGCTCACACACAGAGCCTGGCTGGAGGCTGCAGCTCTGGCTGCTCCTGGGGGTCAGCCTGGGCCCAGCCTGTTCACCTCCCTCACCATCACCGGGAGGAAGGCACAGAGGGTCCCCTCAGCCAGTCTGCTGGTGGGTCCATCGTGGGAGGAGTGGCTGACACCCCAGAGCCTTGTGCTGCTGTTCAGTGGCACCTGGACAGGCTGGAGAGAAGTTCAGTAAGGGCAAGTGCAGAGTCCTGCACCTAGGGAGGGATAAAGAGGAAGGAATAAGCCCATGCACCAGCACAGACTGGGGCTGAGCTGCTGGAAACAGCTCTGTGGAGAAGGACCAGTGGGTCCTGGTGCACAGCGCAGTGTCCATGAGCCAGAATGTGTGTGTGCCTTGTGGCCACCCTGGGGTGGCAGCAGGAGTGTGGCCAGCAGGTCAAGGAAGGTGATCCTGCCCTCTATTCAGCCCTGGGGAGGCCACATCTGGAGTGCTGGGTCCAGTTCTGAGCTCTCCAGTTCAAGAAATACAAGGAACCACTGGAGCAGGTCCAGTGGAGGGCTGTGAAGATGATGAGAGAGCTGGAGCATCTCTCTTGTGAGGAAAGGCTGAGGGAGCTGGGCCTGTTCAGCCTGGAGAAGACATGGCTGGGAGGGGATCTTATCATTGCATCCAAGTGTCTGAAGGGAATGTATTAAAAGGTTGGGGACAGACTCTTTTCAGTGGTGCCCAATGACAGAACAAGGCATGGGCAACAGGCACATTATGAAATGCCAGCTGTTCTGTCTAAATATGAGGCAAAATATCATCACTGTGATAATACACTGTTCTGTGTAAGGGAGACAGAGGACACAGAGAACAGGCTGCCCTGAGAGGTTGTGGGGTCACCTTCTCTGGAGAGATTCAAAACCTACCTGAAGTCAATCCAGTGCAGCCCACTTTGGGTAAACATGTTTTAGAGGGGAGGTTGGACTAGGTGATCTCCAGAGATCCAATAGCAACCATAGGTTCCTTCCTACCCAAACCATTCCATGATTCTGTGATTGTAGAGGAACAGAGAAGGTCAAATGGAGAGCTGCCAAAATCTGCCTAAGTCTCTCTGGCTCTTAGGGAAGTAGAGGCAATTTCACAGGGGAGATTCTTTCACAAAAGACAACCACAGATGAGAAGGTTTCATCCTGGGGCTAAACAGGCACCCAGAGGACAGCACAAGACTGGCCTAAACCCCCCTTGTGTGACCTTTTCCAAACGGAAGAGGATGTAAATAGAAGTGCCCGGCACGGCGGCACCGTGCCTGCCCAAGTGGAGCAAGAGAAGCAGCTGGAGCACGATGGTGGCTGCAGCTGTTCTTGGGAGGGCTGAGGAGGGTGAAGCTGAGCCTCAGCAGGTTCTGGGAGCTGCTGGTGGCCATAAGCTCATGGCTAGGACCCCACCACCAAGACAACACTGAGCACTTATTCTCTCTACAGAGAAAGGGGCCATTGCATTTTAAATTTCCAGATCTGATCAAGTTTATTCAGCAAGTTCGCAACTATATGAGAGTAAAGAGCAGCTCTGTTCCAACAACCCCACTTTATTTTTCATCACATCTTGTCTGTAAAGGCAAAGTGTATTATAAATAATGCACTTCAACTTTGGCAAATCATTAGATCTAGTGTTACACAATGCTCTGATGGTCATGTTAGAAAATATCAATGGAGTGAGGACTAAGCTGCTGAGCAACCAACATATCATAGTGACATGGATTATCAAATCAGGCTGGCTTTATTAAGGCTCTGTCAGGCCGAGTGCTGAGCCTGGCACTGTTTGATATCTCCACTGGTGATCTGGAAGCATAAAATCATTGCTAATAAGATAGTTGGTAACAGAAAAGTAAGTAATTGTGTGGGCTGAAAGTTATGCAAGACTGAGACTGTGCTCATTCTGTCTAAACACCCTTTAATACATTGTGCACTGCTAAACAAGGAATGGAGACCAAATCTTTGCAGAGAGGAGGCATCCTAGTCTGGGGTGGGTGACTCAGAATTGGTCCCAGTAAAGAAATACCTTACCAGAAATTCCCTGTGCAATATTGAAGAGGAATTGATGGTGAGCAAAACTAACTGAAGTCTGACACAGAGTGTGGGCACCAAAACCACAATACTGTGTATCATCAACATTTTTTTTCTCAAGGTTTTTTGAAGGCTTCAGGAAAACTGAAGAGGATGCAAAGAAACATGAAAATATTGAAGGGTCAGGGAAAATGCCTAAAGTTGGGAGACTTAAAGAGATCAACCTGATTTAAAAGAAAGAAATAACTAATTTACAGGCATGTTAATGAAAGAAAATACATGGTCTGAAGGGGCTCTTCTCATAGAAAAAAAGCATAATAAGAACCATGAAGGGAAGATGAAGCAAATGAATTCACACTGGAAATAAAACACAGAGTCTTAGCAATGAGAACAATTAATCAGTGGAAGCAAAAAAACTGGAAAGGAAGGATTTTTTCATAATTTCCTCCTAATGTCCCCTGTTCAAGTCTGAACTTGCTTTTCTGCATGCTAAATTTTAGTTTATAAAAAAATGCAATTGGACTCCAACTCAATGGGAAGTAATTGAAAATCTGGAGAAAGACAAGAGGTCAGGCTCAACTGGCAGACCCTTCCAGGCTTAGAAATCCCCTGCATCTATGAACTGAGCTGCTAAAGACTTGTCTCAGCTCCCAACAAGTGTAGTAAGCAGAGAAGTGCTCTTGGAATGGATAACTTTAAGGGGGTTTTTTTGTGAGTGATACATATCACTTAATGAAATCTAAAATGAGGTGACAGATACCAACAAAAACATCCCTGATTGAAATTGTTCAGATGTTTGTTATGAGCCTCTGCTGTTATATTTCTTTGTTTGTACATTTGCCAAAGGATTTCTTGGCATGCAAGAAGAGATTTTGTGCCTTTTTGTAAGAATGGGAAGAAAGCAGTGTTTTTATGTAGATGATGCAGACCATATTGATTGCAGTAGTCAATTTACTAGAGAAGCAAGTCCAAAATGCATGCCATGTAGTTGCTTAGGGATTATAGTCAATTGTAATTTTTCTGCTAATTAAAGTTACTGTAGAAATAACAATATTTCCATGTTGATTTTATTTCAAGAGCAATGAGATTGCATGTCTAGTGCACAGCTTTATTTGACAGAGAAGCTTGCATCTGTATTATATCACTGACAGCTAGAGCATTTGCATGCAGAATACTAGGGAAAGGTCATGATTACCAAGAGAAACATAAATGTGTATGCACTTACTGGCTTATTTGACTTGGAAGCTTATGCCTAGATATAGATGAGGAATGTGTTGCCATAGGTAGGAATTTTTCTCAGAGAGGAGAGTAATCAATTTGTAATTTTTAAAGAAAAGTATGAATGTATAGGCAATCTACAGTTCTTGCCTTCAGCTCTCTTGCTGGTCTGTGTTGCATTATTTTAAGCAGCAGCTGCCTGCGAAGGTGCTGCTGATTCTGAAAGAGCAGGTTTCATGTCAACAGATTGAATAATAATACTGTGTTCAAGACTCTGCTTCCCACTCTGATCAGTCTGAATTCTTCAGGAAAAGAACATGTTCTTGTGTGTAGGTATCATTTATGTGTCTCTTCCTTCAGTGGATAATAAAAACCATTTTCCCAAAGCTGGCTTCATCAGAAAATGTAGCAGCAATTGCACTGAAAGTCTCAAGCTCCAGAGAGGGGAAAAGTTCACCTCCCCTGGTAAAGCTCAGCACGCCTCTGAAATCATCCAGGCTCTCAGCTCTAACTGCCTTGCTCTCCCCCACATCACAAAAATAGCCTTTGAGTTCAAAATGATCACATACTCATCTTACATAAAATGTACAGGTTCCCAGAGAAGCTTGTGTCCTATTTGCCGAGGCATTTACAGAATTATTTCAATGACTGCACACGATGGAAAAAACTCAGCACTTGTGTTAGAACTAATGCAAAGGCTCATAATGATGAGAAACATAATGTTAGAAATAATAATGGGAATTGCACTTTTACTGATGGACCGTGAAAATACAACTGAGCAAATGAAACCTAGTTGCAAAAGGAAGCTGGAATCCCAGGTATTATGCCTACATTGCCTAGCAAGCCTGCACTTTCTTTGCTAGCCTGCCTGAGTTTCTGGTGTTGGGTGTTCTGCAGGTTCACCTGCTCCCACTTTGCCTTCTGGAGTTTACTGGGTAGTTGTGCATTTCCAACATCAAGGTGCAACTGCTCAGCTGGGGCAGGTGGCCACATGAGCACAGGATTGTCACTGAATTAGCCTTCCAGCCTGGTGCCTTGCTTTGGCCATGACAGGGTTTCTCTGGCAAAAATGTTCCTGGAGAGCACTCATGCCTATGGCACTGCTGGTCATTAGGCTGTGGGAGGGTGCAGGAATCCCTTCACTGGAGCAGTTTTCTTCTCTGCCTGCTCTGGGTGGACTGCCAGGCTTAACTCTCCGGAAAATGCTCTGGAGAACCTTTCCCCATCAGAGAATTCTCCGCCTTCTTTCAGACCTTGCTTTTATTCACACGTATCTGTTCAAAACCAACTCTAAATCAGAGGACATGTCAGTTTTTTGTCTCAAAAGAACTGGGATGTCCTGGGAGGTGGCAGTGCTAGTGCAGTCACTGCACAGCAGGCATCTCAGTGAGAGCTAGGCAGTGTGAGCCAGGCTGCTTGGGAGTCACATTTTGTCCTCTGACATAGCCAGGACCCGTGCACTCAAGTCTTTGAGAGAGCCCAGCCCCAGAATGAAGTCTCCTTGTTGGCTTTTCTGGTGACCAGGTGATTTTCCAGCTTCAATCCAAACCTAATACCTTTGAGGGGCAGTTGATTAGTCACAGAGAGGGAATAAACACTGCTCTAATATCTTGAAAAATCATCTTTTCCCCTATATTATCAAAAGAAAGAGGTTCCCAGGAACCTAATAGGAAATGTGATTTGCATTAAATGCAACCTATTAGTCCCCTTTAATTTGACTAGGAAAGACAGTATCCTGCTTTCAATGTTTTACTGTGGTTCAGATATTTATCCCAGTAAATCATAGCAGGGGGCTATTTAATCAGCAGAAACCAAGCTCAGAGTTTGCAAACAGACCTTAAAATAAAAAACATAGAACTGGGTTAGACTGAGCAGGCAGCTTGGCATTCCTTAACACAGAGGCAATTTGTTTTCATAACTTCTGTAGCTACAGCCTCTCACCCCTCAGCAAATAAGCACCAATCAACCTGCAGGGAATCATTAGCTTAAAACAATTGCCAGCAGATTTCTTTCAGGTCTCGGGAGTGCTGAGGATTGCAAAGCTTATCATTTGGCATTCACTGCATCTTCAACCTTTCCAAAGGCAGCAGAAAGCAACAGAGAGCCTTTCAAAAATCTTTTAATAGCTGCTTCCTCTGTATGTGTTTGTAGTGACCATAGTTGTTGCAAAAAGCTTTCTAAAGTACTCCAGCCTTCCCTGGAGCAAAGGCTGGCTGGTGCTGGGCATTGTAAGAGCAGCACATTGTTTCACAGGTGCAAAGTCACTCTAAAACCTTTCCTTTTCCTCCCTCTGGAGACCAGAGCTGGCTATAACTCTGCACATCAGCAGTCCAAGTCTGGTGTCATTCCTGCAGGTGTGGTTTCAGCACAGTGCAGGGGGATGGGAATTTGGGGCTGGGAATTGCTCTGGCAGCTTATTAATGCTGTGTCTCTGCACTGGGGACTCTCTCATTAGAATCACCATGCTGGCTGAAGAGCAGCATTTTAATGACATTTGCAGATGTCACTCAAACCATGGGTGGCTTTACTTATTTAAACAGGGCATTTTGGCTACATGGCTTAGTGCACTTGATGCTCTGTGCCTTCCAAATTGTGGTCTCCAAAAACGCTTTTCCCTGGTGAACAGAAAAGTCCAGATCCTCCCTAGCAGCTGAGACTACTTAGTAAAAATGAGGAGTAGGGACAGCAGGGACTAGTTAGTGGATTCTAATTTTCTGCTGTACTCTGGCTTCAAACTGAGTTGGAGAAGCTTAATACTATTTAATGCTTTAACTCCTAAAGAATTCACTAGAAGACAGAGCCCTCCACCCACCCCCTTACCTTAATATGCTTATTCATATCATGTGCTTATGTAGAGAATAAAGCTGAAAATCTACTCCCTAAAAGTAATGGAAATGTGATTTTTACTCACTGTTATTCCCATGTAATTCAAGAACCAGGATCTCAGTGCAACATTTATGCTACCTGTGCCAAAGAGCATAAGTTCCTGATCTCATATTTCCTTAGCTGATGGATCTGCAGATACAGCTTTTTTGGCACATGCTTTTTTTACACAGGACTGACAAAATCACCAGTAACCTTCATTCACAAAAGCAGTATCTTCAGACTGTAGCCCTTATAATTTGAAGCATACTTACAGAAAGCCTGTGGTTCTACAAAGAGACTTTTGTTAAGGCCAAGAGATCCAGTTCTCATTTGTGATAATCAGCACCTCCACCATTACAGCTGGTGCCTCGAGAAGCTAACTAGAACAGAGGCTAGACAGTGTTAAAGGAATAAAGTAGGTATTTATTTAAAAGGCCTTCAAAGGATCCACTTTGGGCAGAACAAGAGCCTGGCCCAGGCTACACCAAGATGGACACCGGGTCATGAGTTTTCACACTTTTATAAGTTTTGGTCCATTTAGATGCTGTGGTTAATTGTCCAATTACAGCTTCAGGTTATGAAGTCCCATCCTCCCAGTTTGCTCTCCTCAGTTTGCTGTTGTTTGTACTTTTTGGGCCTGAAGCTGCAACAGTGTCCTTGGTTCTTGGGGTGGAAAAGGATTGTTTTGTCTAACTAAATTATGAGGAGAACTTGCTAACACTTTTTATGAAGTTCAGAGTTACATACTACTGCAGTACACAATCTGGATAATATGAAAGCTGAAACTTAAAGCATCATAGTGAGATCTGTGAACAAAGCAATAGGAGATCCATGATCTCTCTGCTCCACAACTCAGGCAACAGAAAACAACTCATCCATGCATTCAGTGGTGCAATGCAAGGTATGAAAATGCTGTTTTCGTTTCCATGCATGTGCATCCCAGCTGCTTCCTTGCCCAACATTCCCAAACCGTGTTTCACAAGGTGACCAGTCCACTGCCTGTCCTCATGCAGTTGCAGGGAAAGACACAGAGCCTGATGCACTAGACCTGTTCACTACAAACCTGACTTCCCAGCCATAGAGCAGTGGCAGAGGGTGAAAGGGGTAAAGTCTGCTCCTGTCTGAGCAACTTTTAAAATTCGATCCTGGTCCCAGCCATACAGACATAAGGAAACCACACAGTTGTTTGTGGGTTTAGGGGACCACACTGTGCTGCAATTTAGACAGGCCCTCCTAGTTTCAGCCAGAAGCACCCAGACAGTTGCTGGCTTTGTGAAAATACTGCAGAGCTGACTTCCACGACCCAGCCTGTTTTGTTGACATTACTAGTGGACATCAAGCTTTTGGGGAGAGCCCAACAGACCAGCCTTCTGTCTTGGTCAGTACAGATCAATCAGTAATCAAATTTTGGGTTTTTTGTAAGTTTTTCATCCATACACTCCTTCACATTTTCCTGCTAATTTTTCTGTATTTTTTTTTTCTAAAACATGACCTTTACCATGGAATTCTGCTTTAGGTTTGTTAAGGATTTTTTACAGAGAAACAGAGCCCCCAACCCAAATCTTCTGGGGGCTGTCATTAGGACACAAGCAGCCCTGTAGGTCAGGGGTAGGACCCAGGAAGGTGAGTCAATAGAAAGTATCTTCAGAGGATCATCCAGCTGAGGCTGGGACTCATTATGGGATGATTAGAAGGACCACAGGTGGGAAAAGGGATGGACCACAATTGTTTTGGAGAAATAAGCATGAATACAGGGAGGGATAAGGAAATAAAAGGAGCTGGTTGCATGCAAACCTGTGTCTGGTCAGCATATCATTGAGTCATGCCCTGACCAGCACAGTCTTTCTTGTCTTCCTATTAACCTCCATCTCTGTTTACCTGGACGGGGAGGGACTCTTTTCTGTGTACATGAGTGTGCATTGACATCTAAGCACCACAACTAGATTTGAACCACAGGTGACAAAGGCCCATGTGCCTGGGGTGCCAACAACCCTGGCAAATGAGGGTCCATACAACAATGTGTCTTTGCTAGCTGTTGTCAAGCTGGACAAGCCAGCAGAAGGAAGTGGCCTGGGAGCCAAGTACCGAAGTGGCCATAAGCCTGGGCTGGATACATTCATATCTGTGAGACCTGGAGGAACTGGCTACTGCTACTGGAGGTACCAGGAGATCCAGGACAACTCTTGAAGAGACCATGGGCTCTCAGAGGCATGTGTGTGCAAGTACACATGTGTGTGTGCAAGTACACATGTGTGTGTGCAAGTGTCTGGGCATGAGGCAGCTGGAGACAGGAGGGTGCAAGGGTGAGTTGCTGGGTAGGCTTGGTGTCTGCCCTTCCTGGGGATCTGTGGTATGTGTAGGGGACTGGGGGGGACGTGTGTGTCTGTGAGGGATAGACATGCTCCTGACCCTGGCCTACACTCTGTCTGCATATAAAGCATCACCTGAGTAAATAAATAGAAAAGCACCAGAGGCTGTTCCTGGGAACTGAACTCTTTCGCAGTAACTGTAAGAGTAACCCTCATCGTGCCCTGAGCCTGTGCCAACAAACACTCCTAAACAGTTTGAAGGCATGCTTTGGGATGTAGCTCAAGTTTAAGCTTGCGTGCAGTCATCCTTTTTTGGAAGATAAGCAAACCTAAGGCCCCTCTTCTGCCAGCTAATTTCAGTGCCCAAGATTTAGCCTGCACACATTTAATTTAATGACAGAGCTGTAGGCACAGAACCACTGAGCATGGTGCCCCTGCACCAAAAACTTCTGGATATCATCCTGCCTGAACTGTGGTCACTGGCCCTTCTCCCCACCCAGCTCAATGCAGGATCAAACATTTGGTCACACCACCCCACTCCAATGGGCATTGGCTCACACTTCTGCTCCTGCTGAATCCCTCCATTCATTCCCCTGGTCTGGAAGGTTACACTTTTCCTATACTACCTATTAGTTTTTCTTACTCAAGATCCATAAACATCCAGGTACCCTGCTCATCTTGGAAGTCTTCTCTGCAAATCCTGTCTTTTCAAGCCCTCTACCCAGCAAACACTTGCAGCAGGTAGCCCATTAATGGGCAGAGCTAACACTGATCAGGTTGACCATGACTGTTTTATTATTTCTTTGAGCTGAAAGGCTTGAACTCTGCCCCAAGATAAGGAGCAAGAAGAGACTAGCAGGAGAGTAAGTTGTATTTCTTGTGGAAAGACAAGATATTTTTAACTTGCTTTTTCTCAGGTCTGATGTACTACAGAAAACTGAACAGAAACACCAAATGGTGGAGTGGAAAGGCTACACAGTGTTCCTCTTCATAATGCCACATCAGGTTTCAGTGATGCTTAGCCCCATCATGAGCCTGTTTCTCCTGAAAGATCTCAGTGATTGCCCTCAGTGTCTTCTCTGCCCCAACGTGTACCCCTGAGCCACAGCTGTGGGGTGCCAGCCATAAGTGAAGGGGTGCAAGTGCTCCTCTTATGCAATCCTGCCCTCAGATAACAGGGTGCTGCAGGTCCTGCTGTAGGCTCTGCACATCTTCACCATGTGCATGTCCCTACTGCCTCCACCCTTCTAGATCTGCCACAATTCATTTCTCAGAATTTTTCAATGGCAGTATCTTTACTCCTGCTATAAATTTGAGATGTTTCCAAGCAGATGGATTAAGTATTTGCTAGTAGGAGGTAGGTAAGAGTCAGCATTGAACAACAACCAGCTGGCCATCATGACCCATATTTTACATTGTTAAGGGACTGGATTAATAAAAACAACAGGATGAATAAAATCAGCAAGTAAAGAGCACAGGGAAATTTCACTGCTTGTGCAAAAGGGAGCATGTCTCCCATCCCAAGTGATTGTGCCTTTTCTTAGGACTAGCATGAAAGTCATCCCAGAGAGTCAGAACAGGCTAAATCTTGCCAAACAAACATGGTCACTCCTCTTTTACTGATTAATAAAACCAGCTGATAAAGAGAATGAAGAAGCAGCCTACAGCCAGTCCAGAGACAGCCTCAGTTACAAAATTACTTGAAAAATGAATGTAAGTTGGCTGGGAAATGAGCAGTGTCACAGAGATTGAACACAGGCTGTAAGTCCATAAACAAAGAGGAACAAAAGATAAACATGAACATAAAGAGCTGATGGGAGAATATCTGGGGCATGAATTGGGTGTGGGGAGGGGAGGAAAGGAGGACTAGAAATCTGCCCTAAGTCTGTTTTTATTTAATGTCTATTATGATCTGGAAGGAAGCAATAAACACCACATTCATTCAATTTATATTTGATGTAACAACTCCTATGAGTTAGAGAGGTGTTGTGTAAACTAATGGGGACAGACACAAAACATAAAGAAAGTCAGACAGGCTGGAAATAACAAAACAACAGCCAAGTGGATGGGCACAAAGCAGTAGTCTGCAGAAGGAGGGTCAACCTCAAAGGCAGACATGGAACTAGAGAAATGTGCTCAAAGAAGGGAGGCAGAAGGTCCTAATAACAGCAGACACCAACAAACTGTGATCTTGTGGAGCAGGCTCATCCCAAAGGAAGCAACGGGGTAAGTATCTGGACCTATTGATTTATGAGGAATTAAGTCAATGGACGAGTTTGGCTGTACACAGCTGAGCAGAGAGAGCAGAGTGTGCTCAGGCGTTCATGTTGAGACAATCTGCTGGAGGTGAGGAAATACCCTGGGGATGTCTATATATTTTGACAGTGTAAACATCACAAAGGAGGAGAAGGACTGATTTATGGACTGAGGAGGAGCGAGGGTCAAAAACAAGCTAAAAGAAATACAGGCTGACTCATTGACAGGGTGAGCTGTACTGCCCTGTGAAACAGCTACCTGAGGAGTGGTCTGACATTTCTTTCTCTGAATCCCTTAAAAGTAGATTGCACACAAACATATGAGGAAATAGTTTCTAGGAAACAGGTTTTTGTCTTTGAAAGGAGAGACTGAATGGATGTAGAGGGCAATGGCAGCCCAGATTTGTCTGCTAATGGGTCTTGTCTGTTGTAAAATCCTAAGTGAGCTTCTCTCTCTCCTAAACTGCCCTCACAGTACAGCTGCCTGTGAAGAAAAAAAAACAAAACCAAACATAAAGCCAGGGGATAGCTGAAGCAAAAACAAGAGAAGAGAGAGGCCACAGAACTAAAGTGAATGACCTGTCAGCAGGGAAAAAGATTCAGATCAGGGACCTGGACACTTCACATCTTAGTGGCTGTATTATTCCACAGATAAAAGAGAAACCTGAGCTCTTTGCTCCTTTCATCAGACTGAAGTTGAGCCCACACCTAGCTGCCCAAAGATTGCCTTAACCACACAGCCTGGGAGAGGCTACCAAGATTACCAATCCTCCCATCCCAGTCTCTTCCCCTGGAGAAGGGAGGATGCTCAGGGGATCCAAAAAAACATTCAGCAGAGGAAAAGGGCAGGGTGGCAGTGTGGCCTGTGAACTCTAACGCTGACTGCTCAGCACAATATGGATTTGGATGGCTCTGGAGGCAGGACTAGAAGCTAATGATTAAGAGGAACTTGGCTGGTAGACATGCAGATGGCTCAGGAATTTAGGCAACACAAGGCTGAAGAGGAAAGAGCAAGGAATTTTGAGGTGTAGTATTAGTTCCAGTGTAAGTTTATCTAGCACTAATTTCTTACAGGTTCATTGTTTTAAGATGTTAAGCCTCTCTCCTGTGCCAGATGAATGTCCAGAATATACTGGAAAATCAACCTTAATTTAGATAATTCTGTTCACCAGAGAAGTAGCCATAATGCATTATCAATTGATATCTCATGCTTTGGGCTGAAGGGGAGGAAAAAAGAAATCTATTGAAAAACATGTTTTCAAACATAAGACAGCAGGAATTGGCTTCCCAGCTGTCTGAAGAAGGTAAGGACAAAAGTGGAAGTGAGGAGCATTTTAATAAATCACTGGTGAGGGAAACATTAGACTTGTCAGTAAGCTGCATTTCTTTACCTAGGTATTAGTCAGTGTTTTTGAAAAATCTTTAAAGGGTATAAATAATTTTTTTAGACAAACAAAAAAACCAATTACTCCTTACTACAGAAAGCTGTGAAGACACCCAAACTTCAGATCCTTCTGGGAAGGGAGAACTCACACCATACAGAATCATAAAAGGTATTCAAACATGAGGTATTTCCACTTTGATTTTCCTTATTATACAGGCGGTCCATGAGCGAAACAGCCATTTCCAATTTTAATGCAAAGAATGGTTGGACAATATTTTTGGTAGGCAGGAGGTAAGTGCCAGGGTCATGCTCTCTATAGATGGCTCCAGGAGGCATCAAATCACACAACAGCTGAGGCTGACCAGCACCCCTGGAGATCATCTAGTCAGTCCCTGGCCCAAATCAGGGTCATGTGATGATGATCCTCTACCAGGGACTGAGACCTCACAACTTCTCTGGGCAGCTTCTTAAGCAAAGTCCAGCCCCATCTTCTTCGCATCCCCTCCCTCAGGTATTTATACACATGGATAAGGCTCCCCCTCCAGGCTGAGCCACAGCTCTCAGAGGCTGGTCTTGTACGTCACTGCGTGACACCTTTAGACATCTCAATGGCCCCTCACTGGACCAGCTCCATAATGTCCAAATCTGTCTGGTACTGGGGACCCAGCAGTTCAGACAGGTCTCACCAGTGCTTAGCTGAAGGGAAGGATCACCTTCTTCATCCTCAGCCTGCTGGCAGTGCTCTGCCTGGCGCAGCCCCAGCAGCTGTTGGCCTCTGCTGCAGGGACACAGCTGGCCCACGGCCACCTCCCACCCACCAGCCCCAGCAGGGCCTCCCCTGCCAGCTGCTCTGCAGGCAGCCAGCCCCCAGCCCGTCCTGCTGCAGCCCACCGGTCTGGCACCATGCCTTAATCTCTTTGGAAATTAAGGGATCCTCTCAGTTCTGCACCCTTTACATCTGGGCTACGGGACAGTCCCACGGATGAACATTTCTCTCTCGGCCCTGAGGACTGGGCAAGCAAAGAGGAGATTTCAGCTAGCTACTGGGAAAGACTTTTTAATGGTAAGGAAAGTAAAGTGTTGGAAAGTCATGCACTCATGAAAATTCTGTCACTGGAGCTTAGACAAGTACCTAACAGGAAAATATTAGGCCTAGTTGATCCTACTTTCAGGCAGAGGAGTGGATTTAATGAACTGTCAAGGCCTTTGCCATGGTTTTCTGCTGCATCACTACACAAAAATAATGGCATCGATATTTGAAAAATCTTACCCTGTTATTCTAGGAATGGCACCTATCATCTCACACACTGTGAAACACAGATACTTATTCCAAAAAAGGCACTTTATGGTCTTCTCCGCTGCAGGATCATGGTGTTCTACAAACACTGACAAACTATCTTCCCAGTACTCCTGAAGTTGAGAAGAAAGTATTCTTCTATGTTTATTCATGGTCATTGAGTCAAAATTCCCAAAAGAAACCACAGACTTTGGCTGCTCATTTGAGATGCTCAAGAACAGATTTTTTTCAGCATCTAAAGTATATCTTCAAATCAAATTTCCCATAATTGTGAGTTTTCTGCATATCCCATATCAGATTCCAGTTGTCAGGGTTTCCAGAAAATCAGTTACCATCTGTGAAAAGTTGTGAGTTAAGCGACTAGCCCAGCATTACGTTTGGAATGAGGTGAAGTAGAATAACAACAAAATCCATAATAGCAACAAAATCCAATACCAAGAGAGCACTCAGTTTCCCAAACCACAGTACAATCCTTTCCTATTTTGAAGTCCTCGGCCATCACCCTCCAAATTCCACAGCTTCTGCAATAAGGTAACCATGATTCATCCACAGCAGGTCCATCCTCTGCAGTGAGGGGAAAAAAAAGCAAAGAAACCACTAGTTTTTGGTCATGCAATTAGAAATTGGAAGATAATGTAGACAATGGACCTGAGTTATTGCAGTTTTAGTTCTGGCATTCCTCATTCCTTAGCCCTGCTTGGCAATTATTATGGTCTTTTCTGGGTTGGCTTTTGCTTCTTTTTTTTTTTTCTTCTTTTTTTTTTTTTTTCTTTTTTTTATCATTTCAAGTAGTTTCTTAAGCTTTTAGAAAAGCAAAGTGGAAAGACAAATTCTTCACATGGAACCAGCTGCTCCACAGCTGGGTAAACAGCAAAGCTGGAACTTTGGTATCCTCATCACAGTTCAGCGGGTGAGAGGAGAGGCGGGGGGAGAAGTGCTGATACTGACCCTCTGTTATCCTCAGATGTGCTAGCAGATGCATGTCTTCAGACATGACTCGTGCATTCCACAGGAAAAACGTGGCACCTCTTCTCTTGAAAAAGGTAGTCCTCAGACAAATTCCTGCTCTTACTCCAGGTTTCATCCCTCAGGTTTGGTTCATTTTATAGGTATACCAGCATACTGGCTATCCTCCAGATATAAAAAACTAAAGCCATATTGTTAAAGAGGGTCCATTGGCTACAATAGTCTCCACAGATGTTAGGGCCAAATAACCCATGGTGGATTTGTAACTGGATAGGAAAGCTAAATACCTTCTTCCTGAAACTGTGCACCATTCCTCTGCTGCTTTTCTGAATCTAAAATCAAACTGAAAGCATAGATCTCCATTCTGACCTTCTACAGGTTTTATAGATTTCTAATTACCCTAAAGAGTTAATTTCAAATAAGTAACAGCACTGTTATACATTTTTTTTCTTTAAATTTAAAGATGGCTGTTTTCCCATGTTAAAAATTCACAAATGTTGTAATACACGTCTGTACATAAAGACCCAATTCATTTCTTCTTTTTGGCAGGGTAAATCTCTTACCACAATCAAAGTCAACACAGAAGCACCAATAAAGCAATTAGATCTGAAGTACCTCTGGTTGTTTAATAACTTGAGGCCTGTACATTAATGGGTTTCAGTCTTCTGGCTCTAAATATCTAGATAACTAGAAGAAGTCTTATGCATTTCCCTGCAGAAGAAAAGAAGCTAAGATTGGAAGTATTGCATTTGGGATGTAGAAGCAAGAATCACAGGACCAATCATGCAAAATAAATTATATTATTATTAGCATCATTTAGAAGCTGTGTGAAAGATGACAAGTTGAAAGGATGTGTTTAAACATGCCAAACATGTTTAAGATATCTCAGAAGGATTTTATCATCCTCAGATACAAACTGATTTGCTTTGTTATTCAGGGCTAGCTGGCCTACAGAGCAATTCAGTACACTCTAAGGCCAGAAGAAAGTATCAGATGAAAAAAAAGACAAGTTTTTGTCTATTGCTACTTTCAGCTCCGGTGACATATGTCATAAGTTCATTTAAGATCAGATTTTGACAATTTCTTTGTTTCTAGTGAGACTTCCTTAGAATAGTCTCATCCCTAAGTGAGACTACTCTAAGGAAGGCTTTCAGCAAAGACCAGGGCTGGTGTGGCCCATGAAACAGCAACAACAAGCAAAGGGATCAAAATCTGATCCAGTTCAGTGCTATGGCAGAAATACCAGCCCTTGAATGGGAGCTAATGAAGCACATCTAATTGGTGTTTGAATCACACCTCTACCTCTTTTCACAACCTCAGCTGAGAAACTGTAATGCTCTTCCTGCCACTATAAATTCTCAGGAGAATCTGCACTAATACCTGGGATTTTTTACTTTAATCTGATAGAATGGTTGAGGCTGGCAGGTACCTGTGGGGAGCCTCCAGTCAATCTCCTGCCCAAACCAGGGTCATGTTGCCTGTGATTATGTTCAATCAGGTTTTGAATATCTCCACAACCTCTCTGGGCAGCCTGTAGCAACACTTGACCACACTTGCATTGAATATTTTCTTTTCTAATTTTTTAGTAAACTTTCCCATGTTTCAGTTTGTTCCTACTTTCTCTAGTCCTGTCACTGAGCACCACTAAGAAGAGTCTGGCTCCATCTTTTATTAATCTCTTTACCCAATCAGCTGTTTTATGCACACTACTGAGATCCCCTGGAGCCTTGTCTTTTCCAGGCTGAGCAGCCCAAGTTCTCACAACTTCTCATATGCCAGATGCTCCAGTCCCTTAAACATCTCAATGGACCTTCACTGGAGTCACTTCAGGTACAGCCATATCTCTTGCACTGGGAAGCCCAGACCTAGCAGACTGCACTTCTTTGTAAGTCAGAGGATTCTTATCCTGCATCTGTATGTACAGAAAATCAGAACTTTCCACTCTGGGAAATAATTTGCCACTTCCATGTGTTTATTCTTAAACTCTTTCACAGGTAGAGAGTTGGAAATTTTTCCGAAAAAATACCTGATGAGATCTATTTCCTCGGAAAAGAGACGGCCAAAGCCATATACCTGCCAGCTGCTTGCAGCTGTTCTGAAGTTAGCTTTAACATGCAGCCACAGCAGCATGGTCATAGTGGCACATGGCTCATTAGAGAACATCAATTCAAGCACAGTTTTGGGAATGTCCATGCGTTGCCAGCTTATGGTGAAGACCAGCCTGGCCTGTCTCATACTATCATTATCCATGAGAACCAGAGAACAGCTCGTGTGAGACTGCCTCTCTGAACAGTCTTGTGTGTTAACTGGGCTATGTGAGCAACTCCCCCATGTCTTCTTTCTCCCTGGGATGACCTATGTTCTTGGGCCAGCCTCCAGAAAATCCCTGTGTCCTGCACAGAGAAACCTCACCACTGCCATCCCTCCATCTTTGCCAGGTTGTGTCTCTGATACAAATCCACCCTGAATCTATAATCAACATAAAAGATACACAAAATTACTTTATACAGTGGTATTGTATCTGTAGATAGGAGTTTTCCTGGCTTAGTTGTTTGCCTAGTATTGCAACAAGACTACCTATCTAGAGAGTGTTTCTGTTACTAAAGGCATCACTAAGGAATGTTTAATTCTTAGCAGAACTCCAGTTCTTGTTCTACACAATCCAGATGATATAAATAAATAAACCATGAAACATTCAGGGAAGGCAAATCACCAGTCCATCAAAATACCTGATAAATTAGTTCAACAGACTGGACTACAGACATGTTCAGTGATTCATCATCACAAAGAGTAAATAAATTCCGATTAAGCAAAACTTGATTGAATCATGCTGAAGTTTGGCACTTAACAAAATAGATCAGTCTGAAGTCTTACTTTAGGAACACATAATCTCTTAAGATTTATGAGTGTTATTGCTGACCACATATGTTTCTATGTTCCTGTTTGCTATGTTGAGAAATGGATACTCTGAGTGTACAAAGGTTTGCCTGCTATTACACATTTTAATCTTCAAGAAACTCTTCTCCTTATTCCCCTTTTTGGGGTACAGAACAGAACAAACTTTTGCAATAGTAAACTTCCTGATTTCCTCCTCTGCCCCAGTAAAATTTCCAGTTTCTTCCAGGTTATTTTCAGTTCCATCTGACCATTCAATTTGTTTCGCTAGAACAAATGTTGTGATATAGCCAAAATGCAAGAGCTGAACTAGGGCACTTAGTGTCACTGCATTAAAAGAGTTGAGAATTCTTTCCAATAGCTGAAACAATTTTCACATACTGATCATTGTATTAATCTGTTGGTAGCTGTAGATTGGGAACAACTCATGCCTATGGATATCTTTTAAGAAACAAATCGAGGGAAGAAATAACCTACCCACTTTTTAGCAATAATTATGTTTGTTTAATGTGTATAGTATGGCAATATCCAGAGGTCACTGTCAGGGTGGAGATCCAGATGTGCTGACTGCTGTGAGAATGGGAAGGTAAAGTCCTTTACAAAGCAAATTGAAAAATTGTAACTGCTTGAATCTGATGTCAAGTTCTCCTCTGGTGTAATACTAAAGCCCTCAAATATCTTTGCATTTGAGAATTTCTTTGTGCTATAAATATTGGCTAGGGATAGAGTTGGTATCATTAACCTTATTATACTAAGAGATATAATATGCAGAACAAGTTCCAGACTAGCAGTGGTGAGTACTCTGTGTTCAGCCTTGGATGGCTATCATACTTTCCAGAATACTTAAAACAACAAATGGTGATTTTCCAGCCAACATCATGGATTGTGGGTCAACACTGTCAAAAGTTGATATTTATAATCTGTGTGTTATCACACAAGCAACAAAGTCGCATGTCCTTATCCAAGCAACTGCTGTATTTTCATCTGGAAATACTGATCTTCATCCATGCCCTCCATCCAGGCTTTACTAAAGACTTTTAACACTGTGTTTGGAGGGCCCAAACGTCAACATCCCAAGAGGTCACACTTAGAACTAGAATATGACTGAATTTTAAGTATGTTCAGTGCAAGTCAAAGTATGCTCTCCATAAATAGCCTCTATTGCTATAGGAAAAATAAACAACAAAAAACCCCCCAAAACAACAACAAAAAACCAACCAAACAAACAAACAAAAACAACAAAACAAACACACAAACAAAAATAAAAAACCATCTCCCCAAAAACAAACCAAGAAAACCTCCACAAAACCAAACCAACAAACCACAGGAAGATTCATTTTGTATAAAAGCCTTGTCCTAAATTCTAAGTATTAGTGGTTACCATGTTAGCAGTGCTTGCACACATATATGTGGATGCCAACACAGAACTATTATTTTCCTATTATGACCGTACCCTGAAATAAGCCTGTTCATTGTTTCTTGTGAATTACAAAAGTAATATTCACTGAAGCAAGCCTGCCCTTGGTGATGCCTATGCTCCAGCCCATCTGTAGGTCAGAGAGGAATGTTTTACAAGACAGCTTCTCCTGTCTGCTGGGGCTTGTTCAGACAGATGTTCTCTGACTACTGGTGTGGTCTCTGTGGTGCCAAGTTAAAATTTTAAACCCATTTCAATTTACCCAAACCATATTGCAAAGGGAGAGCCCGGCTGCATTTCCCCCACTACACCTGGGAAAAGACTGGCTGAAGTACATCTTATCATTGTTTTGTGTTAGGAACTGCAGAAAAACAATCTGCAGAGCATGCATCTATGTCAAGCACTCTCCAGAAAATATTTGCTCAAAATGACTTACAAAAGCAGCGTCACTGGACAGGGGGTACCAGGAAATGAGAATGGGAGAACAAGGGACAGTGAAGCAGACCAGAAGTGCCAGTGACAAAGGCACTGCTCCCTCTCAAGCAGCTCTTATACCCAGCCACAGCAGCAATACATCTGCTCTACTTGTGGCAGATTGTGTGAGTCACAAATAGGATTTCACAGCCAGCAGCAAACTTGTGAGCCATAAAACCCACTCCCTCCAATTACAGTGATCACCTCCCAGGGATATTGTAAGACTTGATCAACTGATATTTACAGAGTGCTTTGAGATCCTGAGATAAAAGTCACTGTAAAAGGCTACAGATTTTTCATAACGTTCATAGACCACCTGCTCAGACCAGAAGCATTCACTTTTAGCATTGCTTGAGCCAGCTACCAATCTGATATCTCCACAGGAATTTCCTAAAACAGATGTGGCTGTCACATTTAATCTCTCTTTTTACTAGGAACTCTAAAAAAAGAAACTCCTGGAAAAGGAAATAAAACAAACTGCTTTAAAACTGATGGTGAGAAGAAGGCCCATAATTCTGTTCCCACAGCTCATGGATTCTCCATCTGTACCTTTCAGAAAGCTGCCATAGTGACTAACTCTGTGAGCTTCACAAATTAGACCTGACCTAGATTCAGTGAAGTCTTTGATCTGCAGCTGGTTAGTGTAATATTCTGACTGCAGTGAATTTCAGAATTGTTCCACAAAGCAGCAGCTTCAAAAGAAAAACAAATAAAACAAAATTCAGGTTTTCCTCAAAACGTGCTGGCCCTCACTTGACTGTATACCAAATGAATCAGTCAGCAAACCAAATGGTGAAGTTTAAACTACTGCTGTTTTCTCATAATTCTATAGTATGTGCTCTTGAAAAAAATTACTTTGTTATTTCCTCTCACTCTTTATTATAGGAATAACAAACTCCAGGAGACTGAAGAAAAGCATGATTCTGAGAACCAGAGGGGGTTATAATTAAGCATATTGTTAAGTGCTTTCTTGAATAGAGGTTAAAAATTTGAAGTTTAAAATCATGTTAGCTAAGGATAAAACAGTTCAGAGGCTTTTTTTATAAACTGATCTGAACCATATGAAACTCTTCAGAGCATGGATCTGGACTGGCATCCCTTCAGAATAAGGTTTCCCATGATGTTTTGGACTTTCTGCATTGTGTATAGAAACTGAGCACAGATGTCCCAACATGTTTCAGAAATTCTAAAACCTTTTGTTCCACGATAGCAATGGGAACAGTGGGAAACATTAATT
This sequence comes from Haemorhous mexicanus, assembly GCF_027477595.1. NCBI lineage: Eukaryota > Metazoa > Chordata > Aves > Passeriformes > Fringillidae > Haemorhous > Haemorhous mexicanus. The sequence goes on from NC_082341.1 coordinate 136,193,261, forward strand.
ACAGTCTTATTTGGTGATCCTTTTTTTTTTTAATTGGCTTGTTCTTGCTTTAAATATGATCCAAAAATATCATAGTGAATCAAATCCAAAGGAAATAGTTTCTTTATCCTTCATCCAATAGTGAGAGGCCTCTTTATAACCAGAATCTTTTTGGAAGCATAGAAGAATGTACACAGTCTCAATCAGATACTTAGGTAGGCAAGTCTGACCTTTAGGGTAAATTACAGACCAAACTGCTTTTGAGATACATTTCAAGCAAGGTACTACCATGGCAAACTTACAGTGAATGACTCAGAGGTAGTTACTGTTAATAATTTGTTAGTATTTCTAAAAGGGTGAAGGGTGCCCATTCTTAAAAAAATGGGACATAAGCATTATGCAGATTATGAAAAAGTTTTTAAATTCCATTTGCTGTGTATGCAGTTATTAAAGAATATATGGTTAAGGCTGATTTTTTTTCAATAAACAAAATTTAATTTTGGAGGTGCAAACTACTATCTCAATCCCAGTAGGGCTTGGTGCAGCACAAATCTTTCTCTTTGAGCTGCTACCAAAACAAAACAAAACAAAAAATTAAAAAAAAAAAAAAAAAGGTGGGGGAAGACAAAAAAGCTGCTGGAGACAATAACAGTACAGAAATATATTTTGTTGGCAGCGTGTGATGGCCATATATCTTCCAGATAGTGGGCTACAAACATCTCAAGGAGAGACTGATCTACCTTTATCTCAGCTGGCAAACTCTGCACGTGGCGGTTTATGAGGCGGTGGCGAATGGGTCACACAAACTGAGAGAAATTATTCACAGTGCCTGCTTTGGGAAGCTTCAGGAAGCTGGTTAAGTGTGATGTGCTTTCACTCGCTCCTCTTTGGTGGTACTAGGCTGCCTAGAAAAAGATATACCTGTACTGCCACTTTGGGACCACTCCTTTTCAGACCCAGGCTGCAATTTCTTTAGGCACCCAGGATCCTTAAGTTTCTTTGCACTCAGGCTGACTTCAGAGGCAAATGCTGTTCTTCTCTTGATGAAGCAACCAGCATGAACAAAGTGGATACTGAAGAACTGTGAACACCAGAGCCCTCAGGGCAACAACTAAATCCTTTGCAAGTAACACAAGGATAAAACAGAGGATCTGATGTTGTGTGGCTTCATAAAAACCAGACAATGGTAATATTTCATATTTAAGGATCTGAGACCTTGTTTTAGAGGCCAGGAAACAGTAGCTTCTGAATCTTTGCTCAGCTGCACAAATATTGGGATGCAGGAGGATGGAGCCCCTGATGGTCCTCTGTGATCAGAACTGGGTCTTAATTATTAAGTCAGCTCTCCAAAATCTTTCCAGTTAAATCTCTATGGCCTTATCTGAAGATCCAGTAAAGCTTTCTCTCAAGCTAAAATATGGCAATAGAGACCAGATATTGTATCACCAAGCTATTGTGTCATTGTTTGGGCAGTCAGGGAGGTATGGCGGTGGCAACTCACACGTGGAAAGCAAAAAGCACATCTTCTGCCCTCTCCCTGTAGAAACAACCTTTGGGAGGTGCAGGGAAGGCTGCCTTCCATTTCCTTTGCTTCTTTGTTTTATCTCACTCATTGATCTAGCTGGGCATTAAGGTTTTCAGTTGCAAAATAAATACATTTGGACAGATGAAGAGGAAGATTCTCTTATGCTCTTCTAATTTGTTTTAAGGTTAGTAAATGTGCTTGTGATTCCAAGCTCTACCTGGCCCCCTGCAGACTGGCCTCACACTCTGTGGGTGTGCTGGCCATGAAATGATCAGTCCATCCTTGCCAATCTCCCTAGTGATGAGGCTGGGCAACAAAAGGCAAGGGCAGTGTGGCAGGTGTCATGCCTGGGTATTTGCTATAAGGGGTGACTACATGGATGAGAAGATTTGGACACCCAGCAGAAACTCATCCAGGGAGTCAGGACAGAGAATCAAGGGATTAAGAATTTGTGTTTGGCAGCAGAAGCAGTCTCTTCTGGCTGTTACCAACACCGTTTCAATGTTCTTCCCATTTATTTGAAAAACACAGGATTAGCTAAGAATCTCCTAGCACCAAACTCCCCCAAAAACGTCTGGAAGAAGAAAGGAGATAATACTGATCCACATCTAAGGCAATGGTAACAACATTGGAGCTGGCCCAGCACTGCAACACTGAACAACCTCCTGGCCTGGAGGTTACTAACCTGTGTAAAGTATGGCATGGCCCTTTGCTGCTCAGTGCTGACAGTAAGAGCAGTCTGTGAGGCTGGGTCACCCAGCTCAAGGGGCTACTCCTGCCCTTCTGCATGCTGGTTTCATAATCAAAATCAGTTTTCCTCCCACACTGAAATAGCTGTAAGCTAGGAGGGGCTTTCTCATATTCATGCTTTCTTTGAATTCTATGTTTCCAAGTAGGAACTTGGATAAGTTCCAAATAAGTTCAAAATGCAAGCTAAATAACCTTCCAGTGCTCCATGTCAGCTGACTGACATAACAGAACCAGGCTTTTTAGCCACATTTTAGAAATAATAGCCATAACCTGCATCCAAGCAAGATCTTCTTTCTCCTCACCTCCATTCAGACAAATATCAAAGAGGCCATGCCCATTGCTGTCCGCAACACGTGCCACTGTGAAAGTGACCCTTGCACTGCATTTGGTCATCTTTACACCCAAAGATGCACCTCTAAAACCCCCTCTTTCCCACTGCTCATTGCTACTGGCAATGCTTACTGCTGCAGCTCAGCTGGAGTATGGGGGGTTCTGTAGGTATGGCTCATCTCACCCATCTCAGACATCAGTTCTCAGTAGGGGACAGAAGGTTGAATTTCTACAGTCTATCTAAAAGAAAGTCACAATTATCTAATAATCTTTTTTTCTTTTTTTTAACCTTCCATTCCATGATTCTGGGATGCAGTGATTTAATTAAGGAAGACAATGCTCCCCACTGGGCTTCCAAAAGCCACATGTCCCTCAGAGTCGAGAATCAGGTGGAGCAGGCACATCAGTGACTAAGGGCCACTCACAACAAAAGGCAGAATACTGCAGTCATCACAGTAAAACTCCAATGCTCATGCAGTCACTGCTCCACAAAATATCAGTGTTTGCCTCTCTGTTGAGGTGCTATCAGACAAAAAGAAATGTTTCATTCGTGTTCAGTACATGGTTCAGTTTCTTCAGCTGCCAAATGGTCTCTCTGTGGTCCACTGAGTTCCGCTGTGTCACAAAGAAGGTCTGTTTTCAGACATGGCTATCACTGCCTTGTAAACTTAGAGCTTAGTAAAGTGACTCTCCTACCTCTCCCATTTTATACTGCAAATGCCACAGAGCTTGTGCAAAGCCTTTGCCTCCTAAGAAAAGCAGGCATGTCAGTCAGGGCACTTACAGGGCAAGCAGACCCATAAATAAATGGCACTTCTTTTCTGCCAGTGGTTATGAGGGTTTGATAATTATGAAAAAAGCAGGGACAATCTCAGCTTTTGCTAGACTTCCAGTTAGAAAAGGCTGGCCACAGACTGACAGGAACCAAGCATCATGAGAGTGGCTTCCTTGCTGACATGGGGGAGGTAAGAACAAAGTTTGTTTAGATGGATTTCTCTTCTGCAATGTTCTCTCTCAAATTTCTGTCAAACTGGGGCTGTACTCAGATTATTTGAATGAATAACCAAATATCCATCCAGAAAGGGATGTAGTATTTATGAATTTGTTTAAATACATTTTCAACTTTGTTCATATAAACTTGTCAATGTTCTGCAACAGTCCTTTTCTAGTATTTAGTGACCATGATATGCAGAGCTATTTTTACTTATTTTAAACATATTTACTGACTGGCCACAGTTAACAGTCGTGACAATAGAAATGCCAACACAGAAGGGTCTCAGCCACCTTTGAAAAGAAAAACAGGTCTTACCTATTGATCTTAAACTAACACATTAAGACTACAGGATTTTCCTCTCTGTCTGGAACAAAAGGAAATAGTCAACAAGAATGCACATTTGAATCTGGCCCTGGGGACAGAGGGAAACCTTTCAATAAATATGAAGTTCAGACTAAAGTTCTGCCTTCAATGTAATAGATGGTAGTGTCCTCAAGTTCAAAGTGAATCCACCATGCCAATAAAACTACTGGCTTTGGTCCCACAACTTCCTTTAGACCCTGTTCAGTATTTCATTAACACTTGTAGATTTAGTAGTTTTGGAGCAGTTCCATTTCTTCCAAAGGTGACAATGCATCTCAGATGCAGTGTCGTGCCTGCAGGACAGAGTGCCACATGTCCCCAGCAGTGTTAGCTCACTGCAGTGGTGGTGGGGCAGCCAACAGGGACTGGGCAGGGGATGTTGTCTGAGGACATGGCTTCTCAGGCAGCAGCTTCCTACACTGAGTCAGTCAGTAGGATGGCAATAATTTCCACATTCCCTCACAGCTCAGGTCACCATAAACCCCAGGCAGGGGGTATTGTCAAACACTGCAGTTGCTATGTCTCCCCAGCCCTGAAGGGCACCTGTACCCATGCCATGTTTTACACAGCACTGGCACCTTCTCATATTCCTTAAATAATGTGGTACCACGTGTACCAATTAAACAAGTCCTGTCTCCCACAGTCTCAGTCAGAAACTATAACCACCAAACCCAAAGTTAGTTTAGCTTTTGTAATATTGCCCTAGGGTAATATGAATCACTCATTCATCTCTCCAATCCAACAGGCAATTCTTTCACGCTTCCTTTTGCTCCCAGCCCAGTCCCACCTCAGCACTGGTCTAGCATTCTCTACAGTCCAAGAAATGTCCACAAGGCAGTGTAAACAAAGTGTTGGTTTGTATTTATTTGGTCTATTACCAGTGCATCCCAAAATGTGCTTTTATCTGACACATCAAGAGCTCATTTTGTGCAAAAATGACATACCTGATTTCTTTTGACATATCTTTTGCCTCAGATTACACCAGTGATAGTTTGTTCACAGCAATTTTTTCTGTATTTACTGCTGGGAAAGGCAAAAATATTAGGTCAGTAACAGTAACTCTTATATGTTCATGGAGCAGAGTGTGCCCCTTGCAAAAAAAAAAAAAAAAATCAGATGGATTTTGGATTACTAATTTGGATGCTGGAATCATTTTAGCCTTATTAGCAAAATGCTTGGGCTGAGTCTATTTGCCCTAATTACAGGAACAGTTATATGAGACCAGTGAGAGCTGTATCCCAATGTCTCTTTTAATGAGAAAATGCAACTTAGAAAAGTGACCAGCAATTTTTCCAAGGTACAGATAAGATCAGAGATTGATAAATGAGTAATGAGACTGCCTATAACCCTTTTTTCTTAGCCAAGTGACTTAGAAGGTGAGAACAATCTATAAAAACTTGGAAGTCCTTCAAATATATCTCCACTTAGTTTGTTCTAAAGCAGCATTAGGGAAAATATTTAATTTAGGAATAAGAGACAAAAGTAATTTATATTTTTACAAATTTCCTGAAAATGTTTCAATATGTTTAAAGCCCCCACCAGCCCCCCAGGATAGACCAGAGCTGGGGGAAAAACATGGACATTGCTTGAATGCACTTCCAGCAGCAGCAGCTCACTATTCCTTGTAATGTTACTGAGGAATATGAGTTATTTTTGTTCTCCTAAGAGTGAGTGGGAAATTACAATAGAGAAGTTTCGTGATTTATCCAAGCCCTGGGGAACGTGGTGGGGCATCCAACTCAAAAATTTTAACTGGGTGGTTTCGCAGTCTGGTGTCCTGCTGCCCCTTGCTCCAGGCATTAAAAGCCAGTATAATTAGAGCTCCCCAGTGAGTAGCTCGCCAGCAGAGCCCTGAGAGGAGGTGGCTCTCCCGAACACAACAGCTACAGTGCCACTGGGAAGCAGGAGAGCTGCCTCTCTGGACGTGAAACACCGCTGGTACAGGGAAACGGGCAGGTCGCCACTACATTTGCAAAGCCTCCTCCCTGCTATATGCAGTCTGTCTCCTCCGTGCCACTTCCCAGCAGGGGAAGAGCTGGAGGGACAGGGCTGAGAGGAGCAGCACTTTCCCTGGCCAGGAGAGCAGCCTGGTGTCCGTAATTCCGTGTGGATTCAGCGTCCCTCGGGATGCCACCGGACACGCAGTGACGCAGTCTGGGACACAGAGCCCTGACCCAGGGCAGTTGTAGGAAAGGGAGGCAGGAGCCGCTCACCAGCAGCTGAGCAAAGCAAAAACACGCACCACCCAAGAAAAGGCGAGCAGGGAGACCATCTGTAGCATCACTGAAGCACGGATCGTCAGAAGCATCTCCGGGGAGCTGAGGGCGCCGTGGGTCCCTGCACAGCGCTGTGGGAGTGTCCCCAGAGGTGTGGAGTCTTGGCCACACTATGCACCAGCCTTGGAGGGATGTGGGGTTCTCATGACACCCCAGGTAGGAAAGCTGAGCAGGCTCTCGGAGACCTGGCCCGTGGCATACACTGGGACTTATTTGCCCCACTTCATGTCTGCACTCAGTTTCCTGGGCTCTTAAAGGGCTGACCTTTAATACTGGGGGTCCTTGTAAATGAGGCTCACCTGTGGCTGGACTTGAACGTTATAACCGCTCTTCTTCATTGAGGCTTTGAGGAACAAGCCGAAGGTGATGCATAGGGCTGGGGTGCTCAGGGCTCTGACAGGGCTGTGGGGAAGCAAGAGAGGAGTCTTCCTCCCCCTGCACACCCTAACCCTACAAAGCACTGACAGCAGTGCATCTCCAGGAACCGGACTTCAGATGCGTGGGACCACGAGTGAGAGGCGGTCACGAGGCAGCTGGCAGGAGACGATGTGGGTTATCCCGGCATAAAGCACCTGTCTCGAAGCATCTGTGCTCTGCACAGCCGGCCCTGCTCAGGGCGGGGTCAGGTGAGCAGGGATTGCCACGATCAGGCTTTCCCCACGAGAAACTCAGCCTCACCCCGGGCTCAGCAACAGAGGGGAGATTTCTTCCCCAGTCGCCTGCAGCGTGGGCAGGGACACTGCCATCGCTGACCATGTAGCTGGACACTACTGCGTGTGCTAGCACGAAAAGTCTACCCACCAAGAGCAGCGGCAGCGCAAGGAGGTCAGCCCTCCCTCCGCCCTGCTCGAGGTGCCGCCGCTCACGATTTCTCCCCCCCGAAATGGCTGGCGGGGCTGTGTGCTGAGGTCGGGGGTTCCCAGCAGGCGACTGAGGGGGCGGCGTGCGGCTTCAACACGCAGCTCCGCTCCCCTCACACCAAATTGCTCTGACAAGTGTCCCCCTCTTTCCTATTGTCAGTCTCCGCAGAGACCCTGCTCAGGCGCCACAGCGAGGACCTGCCGGTGCCATGGGCGGGCGGGGTAGCGGCGCCCGCTCCCCCGGTCCCTTCCCGGCAGGGTGAGGGGGAGAGGGGCGGGGGGCGGGCGACGCCCCTCGGCAGAAGGTCCGCGGGCCCTCGGAGCCACTGCGGCCGTGGGTGGGCGTCCCCCGGCCCCCCTCGGGAGGTTGTGCCGCTCGGAGCCGGCGTGAAGCAGGATCGCGGTGGGGAGGAAGCCCGAGTTTGCGGCGCCGCTGCTGCCGGTGCGCAGGGGCAAGACCGAGCGAGCGGAGGCACCTCCGGCACACCGGCTCCGCCGGGCCGCCCCTCCGCAGCCCTGGTGCCCACCCACCCGGCCCGATCGCTGCTGGCGGGGTCGGGCCGGGGGTAGGTGGGAGAGGCGGGGGCGGGCGGCAGCCGCGGGGGTCGTCGCCATGACGAGCGGGCGTGCCGCCGCCTCCCGCCGCTGAGCGGGGCGGCCGCTGTCCCTTCAGCACCGCGCGGCCGACGGGGCCGTCCTGCCCTGCCCTGCCCTGCCCTACCCTACCCTGCCCGGCACCGGCATCCCCCCGGCACCGGCATCCCCCCGGCACCGGCATCCCCCCGGCACCGGCACCCCTCCGGCACCGGCATCTCCCCGGCACCGGCACCCCTCCGGCACCGGCATCCCCCGGCACCGGCAGCCCCGGGCAGCGAGGCGAGCCCTGGCGGCCCCCGCGGGTGGCGGCGATGGCGGGCGGGGACCGGGGGCAGCAGGGCGCGCCGGCGGGGGGCCGCGGCCGCTGAGGCAGCAGGTAGGGCGGGCGCGGAGAGCCGCGGAGCCGGGCGGGGCGGGATCCCGGCGGGTCGGAGCGCGGCTCCGGCCCCGGAGGCGCGGCGTGGGACGGGACCCCGGGCGGCGGCGGGGACTCCTTGTGTGGCGGGGCCGGGAGCGGCGGGGGGGAATGAAAGGTCCGCGCGGCCCCGGTGGCACAAAGGCCGTGAGTAACGGGGCTTGGTGGGAGCGACAGCCGCAGCCCAGGTGAAGGGCGAGGGGAGGGACAGGAGCCTGCCGCGGGAACAAAGGAGCCTCCCTCAAGGTCTTCAGTGGGAGGTGGGAGAAAAGAGGGAAAAGGGGAGAAACGGGGGCAGAGGGAGAAAAAGGGAGGGAAAGTGAGAGAACGGAGGAAAAGAAAGGAAGAAAGAAAGAAGACATCAATAGGTGAACATGCTGTAGACTTGTTCATTTTACCAACTTTCTGTGTAATTATATCCTAGGTTTTCGTTCCCTACCCACCTTTGGAAGGAGCTCACTATGACAGGGCAGAGTCTGAGGGCTTTATCTGAAGCGAATTTTGAAGACAATGAGATCAGCATCAACGTTGGAGGCTTTAAGAAAAAGATGAGATCCAACACATTATTAAGGTTCCCCGAGACCAGGCTGGGCAAATTGCTGAGCTGCCACTCAAAGGAGTCAATACTGGAGCTTTGTGATGACTATGATGACACCAAGAATGAATTTTATTTTGACAGGAACCCCGAGCTCTTTCCTTACGTGCTACATTTTTATAACACTGGCAAGCTCCATGTGATGGGTGAACTCTGTGTCTTCTCTTTCAGCCAGGAGATTGAATACTGGGGAATCAATGAATTCTTTATAGACTCCTGCTGCAGTTATAGCTACCATGGGAGGAAAATGGAGCCAGACCAAGAGAAATGGGAGGAACAAAGTGACCAGGAAAGTACAACATCTTCTTTTGATGAGATTTTGGCATTCTACAATGATGCCTCTAAATTTGACAAACAGCCCTTTGGAAACATCAGGAGGCAGCTCTGGCTTGCTTTGGATAACCCTGGGTACTCGGTTTTAAGTCGCATCTTCAGTGTCCTTTCAATAATGGTGGTGTTGGGCTCCATTGTGACCATGTGCCTGAACAGCCTCCCAGACTTCCAGATCGTTGACAGCAACGGGAACACCGAGGAAGACCCTCGCTTTGAAATCGTGGAACATTTTGGTATTGCATGGTTCACTTTTGAACTGGTGGCAAGATTTGCAGTAGCTCCTGACTTTTTAAAATTTTTCAAGCATGCCCTGAATTTGATTGACCTAATGTCTATCCTTCCATTTTATATTACATTAATTGTCAACTTGGTGGTGGAAAGTAGTCCAACTTTAGCAAATTTAGGCAGAGTTGCACAAGTCCTGAGACTCATGAGGATTTTCCGCATATTAAAGCTTGCTAGACACTCCACAGGTCTCAGGTCTCTTGGAGCCACTCTGAAGTACAGCTACAGAGAGGTGGGGCTTCTTTTACTCTACCTCTCTGTTGGCATCTCCATTTTCTCAGTAGTGGCTTACACTATTGAGAAAGAAGACAATGAGGGGTTAGCCACCATCCCTGCTTGTTGGTGGTGGGCTACTGTTAGCATGACCACAGTTGGCTACGGGGATGTGGTGCCAGGGAGCACTGCTGGCAAGTTGACGGCATCTGCATGCATCCTAGCTGGTATCCTAGTGGTAGTGCTTCCCATTACACTGATCTTTAATAAATTCTCCCACTTCTATAGGCGTCAGAAGCAGTTAGAGAGTGCCATGAGAAGCTGTGATTTTGGTGATGGCATGAAAGAAGTTCCATCTGTCAACTTAAGGGACTACTATGCTTATAAAGTTAAATCCCTTATGGCCAGTCTGACCAATATGAGCAGGAGTACCCCCAGTGAGTTGAGCCTGAATGATTCACTGCATTAGTGTACAAGTCTGACAGCAGTTTGCATGAGAGCTATCAAGAGCTATGTTTATAAATGTTTTCCTATTTGTCTTTTTTTTTTTTTTTTAGAAGATAGTGTGCAGTGCTGACACTGCACTTTGCACTTGGAAACTAAAGACATTTCTATTACAAGTTAACAGTTTGCACATTTTCATCCTGTTGCATAAAGGTACTAAGTGCTGACTTTTCCATACAAATGTTACCACTTCCATGCCATTAAATTAGTGGAATAGTGATGATCTGTTGCTTTGTGCATTTTCTCATATGAGCAGAGAAATGAATGTACCCAAGTGGAATAAAAATTCTCAGCTGTGACATGAGTAATGAAAAAATCACCTATCACCTATACTGGTGTCTGTGCTAGTATAAGACTTAAGACTTCCCTTAGAACAGTTTGAAACAGACACCTGTGAGTCACTGATACAGGAACACTTCTACCTATATTGCTGACCAATAATTCTGATCATCACTTGCCTGAAAACACCTCTGAGTTCTTGACTATGTGTGTTAAAATCTGGGTGTTCTTGTTCTGAAATGTTATGGATAATAATATTTTTCAGAATCTTCTGGGCATAGACCTTCCCAGTTTCCAAGATTAGATCAATACCGAGCCCTCTAAAGAAGGCCACCCCTCATTTTCAGATAGCTGCATATTCAAAGACGTAATTTCCACAAGTGACTCCAAGTATGGAGGCCCATCTAGATCTTCTCAGGATCCCTTTTCCAGAAGGATCTGCTCACAGCTTGGTCCCAGTGCAGCTGCAAATGTGTTGTATCAGTCCATCAAAAAGGTTTTGAGATTTGACATATGAAGATGTGGGGTTTAAACAATTAGAAGCACCAATGAAAAACTTGGATTTGATTAATGAAGTGAAATATTCCTACATGAACAGTACAGAGAGCATTTTAGGAATTGACATTCATATACTGCAAAAAGACTAATTATAAAGATGCCATATGTGATGCTGAGATATAAAATCTAATTTTATCAGTAAAGCTTGAAAGCAGGTGTTGATGACAGACAATTCCATTAAAATTTCTGCCAAGGAATCTCTAAGCAAAAAACCATTTTCACTCAGAAAGAAACTCTCAATTTACAGCTAAGGGAGAGTATAAGGGCCTAAGAAGGGAACAGATAAAGAGCTTAATACTGCATTGTCTGTGGGTAGATCCTCCTACCTACTTCTGTGATGTAGTCAGTTTTAATCCTTTCAAGGGCTGGCATGTACTTGTTTGAAAAAAAAAAAAAAAACAACATGAGAGAACAGATCATATGCAATTTCAAGAGTAATAATGAATCTGCATAGAGTTGGCTTTTGAGCGCTCAGTCTCCTCCCTTACACTATTATACAGAGATCAAACACTTGTAGGCAACAGACAGAAGCCACTGCTTCCCTCTTTTTACATCTGTGCTAGAAAACAGACTACGGGCACCCAGTGGGCAGAACAGCATTTCTCTTCAGATCCTACTGTGTTTCCATCCCATTCATTACAGATAATATTCCAATTTTTTTTTTTTTTTTTTTTTTTTTAGTTTTACTTGTGAAGACTCGAGAGGTGCAGAAATCAAATTCAAGCTAGTTAGAAGAGAAAATACTAAAGCAGAAATTGCCTTTTTGGAAGACTGTTTTTAACCATGGCAAAGGATGCTTCAACCAACAAAATAAAGCAAATATGATATCAATAGGTAATTGCCTCATTTAGGCTATTAGAGGTTGCAGCTTGGTCTGGATCCTTTGATGCTGTATCAGCACCACCTAAGAAAAAGAAAGCTGAGCACCCAGGATCAGATTTCTGTTTGCCCAGTGGTCTATGACAGAATACACAGTGTGAAAAAACTAAAACTTACTCCCTGCCCACTCCATTTCTGTTGAACACCCTCCCCTCACATCAGTAGCTGATTTAGGCCATGAAGTGTGAGGGGAAAAAGGTCGTTTCCACCCTTACCAATATTCAACACAGCCTGCACAAGTTATAAGTCAGTTGGCAAGCCATTGCTTGCTGTCCCTGAAATTGAAAGTGCCATGCATGTGGTCCTGAAGGTAGACCTAGATAACCTGAATTTGGGGTCCAAACTTGAAACATTTTGCTAAGGTTTACACTTCCAGATAGGGCCAGTTCAATTCAATTTCTGCTGCCTCCCAGGCATCAATTCAGTGCTGCTGTCCCTGATTCATACTGCCCGTGTGTAAGCTACGACACACCCCCAAACAGCGCCTGACACACGGAGCAGCGTGGGGTCACCCGTTCAACTGAAACACCAAGGAAGGAACAAGGGGAGGAAGAGGTGGGCATGGGCAGCACATACCCTCCAGGCAGGTTACATGCTGCAAGGGTGGCAGATTCTCTCACTGATGCAAAGGACCCTGCAAACGCTGTCTGTTGGTTGGGGCTTTTGGAGAACTCAGCTCCAAGCAGTGGTTTTATCTCAGTTTCATAAACAGTAGGTTTACAGAGCTGAAAACCAGAGACTTTCAGAGCAGTTATTTGGTGAGACCTGTAGACTTGCCAAAGAGCCACAAATTCCCTCAGCTGCTGCTAGTTTAACATTGCAAAGGTTGGATTTAACTTTGCAACACATCATTTCAATAACCTACAGCTTATCTTATGTTCTAGATTTATTATTATTTGTAGGGCTGATGTTCTGTCATTTCTGCAAATATCGACTGGAACGTGTCCAAATTGCATTTTACTAAAGAAAATGAAATACCCAAGGAATTCCAACTTTTATTGTACTGGTTGAAAGGAATTTTCATTATTGCATTTTTATATAAGTGCTTTTGATCAAAGACACTAAATAAATAAAGTACTGAAATTTAAGATGTTCTTATTATCATGGCAATTACTTTACACAGTGCACAGGAATTCCTTTCATAAACTTAACTAACTCCATGTTAAAAGTAGTCACATTTTCACTCCCCCTTCCTCCTGAAGACCATTCTAGAGCTGTGCTGCTCTCCAAGGCTTGCACAACTTTTAGCACAATTGTATTAATGGCTGCTTTATACCAGTATTTTTTTTCTTTTGCCAACACTGCTCTTTAGCTTAAAAATTTCATTTTCCTCTTAGTGTATTTATAGACAGCAACCACATGGCCTTACATACATATTTTCACAGGTTTATACCTCTCAAGCTTCCTTTTACTTTTCTTTTTGTAAGTCCTGTTCTCCTGGCCACGCTAGGGGATGTAGCTCTTTTTTTGCATTACTTCTGCTTAGATTTATTATGTTTGAGCATTGGACAGTACTGTACAGCAGTTTTAATATTGGCTTATGACTAACAGAATTTTTCACTGAGCAGGATAACAATTTAATGATTTAAGAAATGTTGCTGTCTTAGCTGCCCCAAAATACCTAGGTAAGGAAGAACAGGGCACATCTTTCCTGCCATTTTATGAAGTAATATCTATTCTAAGGCTCAGTGCAGTAAATGCTGCAAAAACTTATCTCTCGTTAAATAAAAGCTACAGTAAAATGTTTACATTACACTTGGAAGAAAAAATGCAATCTCCCCAAAGCCTCACAGGGGAGAAGAGCTGGGGCACTTTTTGCACAGTCAGTGCTTTTGCCAGACTTCCTCCCTGCTGAGTGAGAGCCGGGCATCTGCACTTCCATGCACCACTGGGTCAGGACTGAAGGATGAGAGGACTAACTGGCCACTTTCTCCAGAGCTGGTCAGTAATCTGCTCAGTATGGAGTGCAGTTTGCTGAAAACATTGCATCGGCCTGGGCTCCTCCTGCCTGTGACAGCCGCCTTCGTGACACCAGTGAAAATGCTGTGCCTACTCCCTTTCATCTGAGAGCTTTGTATCATTTAAATGAGAATTGTGGTAATATTTCAAATGAGGTAACTTGCTTTATTGCAAGGAATAAACTGTTAGAGAATCTGGATTTCTAGTACAAATCTAGGGTATTATGAGAGTCAGAGATGCCCTTGAGAAGCAATATGTTACATTATGTTCCTGAGATGTAAAATCTATATATAGATTGTGATTAAGCTTTTTATGTATGTTCAGATTTTGTATTATTGCCTGGTTTATTACTCATTTGCTTTCATCAGTTGCTAATTCTCTCTTTCCCTGCAGACTTTCCATTTTAAAAACAGACTGGTTTTTCCTCCCATGTTATAAAAAGCATGGGCTACTTCACATTGCAAACTTCAAGCCAAAAAGCTTTGCATTTAGTTTTCCAAATTTAATACCTTCACTATTTGTACTTTTTTGTATAGAACTTTACAAGACTGCAAGGAACTACTGTTTCTGGTGCTCTTTGTACTGTGTGTCTTGTCCCAGTAGTGTGTACTGCACTAAATAACTCAGTTTTGTGCCACAAAATAGAAATTAAATGCATAAAAAAATTATCTTTCACCAGGGATCTAGAACTGATTTAAGTTTCAGGACATTCTGAGTATATATTATAATCAGAGAAGCCTGAGCCTCATTGTGAAGATAAGTTTTTTTTTAAATATGCACATCAGGCTAGATTTCAATTCTTAGAAATGCTCTTAATTGGTGATTGTGGGGGGGAACCCACATTTTTCAGATGAACAAACAGTACAAGCTTCTTGTTCTCTACCTGACAGATTAGGGACTAAACAACATACCACCAGCATTTGTAGGCACTAAATCAACTTGACACGACCTTTCATCTCTTCCAAAATAACCCCCATCCCTAGAGGCCCCAGCTGTGCACATATAAGCAGCAGAAAGCCCCTGGAGTAACTGCTCCTGCTGTGCTGGTTATCCATTTCCTCCCACAATACTCCTGACTTTAATCTACCTTTGATGGTGCTTTCAAACAGCATTCAACCCAAGGCACCACTCATATCCCTTGGTGAGGTGTTGTGCCAGAACTATTCTTTTCTCATTATGTTATTCTTATTTTCTTTTCCAATTTATGCACCTGGCTTCCCATTAAGTTACACCAGAAATTAATTTGATCTGTAACTAACTTTCAAGTTACACACTGTTCAGACAGGATAAAAGAATGTTCCCATCTGATTTCAGAAGCATTTTTTACTGATTCTGCCTTTTTTCTTAAGAAAAAAATAAATAATATACTTCTCATCTGAGAATAATTTACGGGGTTAAAAATAGAGCAATGGGTAATACATTATTCAAAGCAACAGTTCTACAGAGCAATCATTGAAGCTGCTAAGAAACATAATTCTCATTAAAAATTGTGGATCTCTTCACCCCTCAGATATAAAATTATGGGTTGTCAAGTGGAGGAAGCAACCTCCAAACAGTCTAGAAAGTGTTTCCCGAGATCACATGACACTGCTGGCAAAGGTCTGGCTCTGGAATTTATTTGCCCTGCTGGAAATGAGGATGGAGAATCATCTTGCAGGTGTTGGGACTCACACTGACCTCCCACTGCAGAAATTTGTTTGCCTGACATCGCCTCACCCTTTACACACAACCCTAAATCATGTAAGTCCTCACTTGGATAAACACATGAATTTGCCATAAGAGGCAGCGGCACAAATCCAGCATTTCAGCTTCACAGAAGTGCAAAGAAACATCAGCACCTCCCACTCTTGCTTTTTTTCTCTAAGGGTACTAATCGGCTCTGGCTTCTCACAAATCCCTGTTCAGATATAAACAGGGCTAAGATTTTCAGGAATTGGACAAAGCCTGCTATAAATCTGACAATTCCTTCTATAGATCTAAAGCAGCCTAAGAGCTGCCCACTTTCAGATGCACGGTCCAACATCTGCTTGTTGTCACCCAATGTGCAGGTGTTCTGTGTGGTGCAAAAGTCTGTGCAGCTTTGAGCAGACAATTCCACTGATGACACTATTGACTTTCAAAGAAATTTCTTAATCTTACTTGGAAGATGAGTGGTACTCACACAACAGCTCAGTTTGCTTGCCAGCAGCTGCTGTGCTGCCCATCTCAAGTCCTGTACCTCCTGCTTCACCCTCTCCATCTGCCATGGCCTGACGTGGCCATTCCTGCAGCCTCCGTTTCATATGAGGAAAGGTGATGTGGTGGGGTTGTAACACTGCAAAAGGGGGGGTTGGAATTCCTGAACTAGGAACATCAATCCCACCAACTTCCAGTGGAAATTATCCTTTCAAGTTACTATGCTGTTTTTGAAATTCATGTTCTGTCCAATTCTAAGAACTGTTCTGAATACTGACACCCTACCACAGCCTCCTTAAGGAACATCCATTTGATTATCATTAGGTAAATTCGAATTTATTTCCATTGTATCAGTGCCTAGGCATGTCAGACTATGGGCTAGCACCTCCCTGTGTTAGGTTTTCCAAGTATGGCAGGAGATAACGTCAAAATTGTGGTTTACTTTTGGGAAAAATCTACTCTCTATGTTGTTTCTTTCTTCTTTCCATACCAAGGCACACCTTCCTACTGCCACAGTTAGCGTGATCATTTTTTAACATCTTGATCCCTTTCTATTGAAGGAAGAAGCCCTGGATGTATTTTTCTTTGGTGAGCTGGTTCTCAGCATTCCCTGTGGGAGCATGCTCTGAAGAAGACAGCTGAAATCAGGGAAGAGGCTGATGCCACTTGCAAGCACCTTCCAGAAGAGTGGCTTATCCCCATCCTACTACCCCTCCCTTGCAGGGTCAGCAGAGAGGCATGGCAGGCCCTACAACAGACATCTCAACCAGCCAGAGGCAGGATGCAGCTCCTTCTCCAATCCTTCCTTACTCACCCTGGCAAGTGAGCTACCAAGTCTGGCAGTTGATTTTTGCAAGGGACATCTCAGCTGCAGTGTTGGAAATGCTTTATAAATACAGGGAAATTCTGCTTATGCTTTTGATGGCAAAAATGCTTGGGCCTTCCTTATACATTGGTGAGGGCAGCCCCAGTCCTGGCTCTCACCTTCCCCAAACTGGAACTGTACTGGTGCTCTCCCCAGTGCTACCAGTGCACTGCTGGAGAGCACAAAGGACTCTGCCTCACGTGAGTAGTAACACAGCACTGGCCCATCCACCAGCACACAAAAATACAAACGTGCTTCCTCACACTCAGCAGGAGCCCCAGAGCACCAAAACAATTTAACATGCTGGGAAAGGAACAGAGGTGGCAGGTGTTTCTAGGTGCATTTGATTTCCTTGGGAATCCCTTTAGATTCAGAGAAAGGTCAGTCTAGACATACCAAAAATACAGAAGAAAAAGGCTTTGCTAGACAGTTAATGATACCTGAAACAAGACACCTGACAATTTTCCATCCTGAGAAAGAAGTATTATAAAAGCAGAGTGCATCTTTTCATCTTGCCAGAGAAGAGAAGAAAGCCATAGGGAATGAAAAGTTAGTCTGTTCCAGTTCTGGGCTTTTAAAATAAAGCATTGATACAATGCAGCCCAGAAAAGAACAAACCTGAAGGGAAAGCAAAGCTGCAACTGAAAAATGTTTCAGTTCTTTCCTTGCAAAGTGCACAGGGCTGTCATGTCTTGCATGGTCTCATTTAGAGATCTGGACCAAAAATCGGAGCCCACCTTCCAAAAGTTTCAACTTCAAATTTCTGAGCACAGCCAGGGGTGTTAGACACACCCTCCCTCACCTGGGTGAGCAGCATGGTGCTCCAAACATGAGGCTGGCAGCTTCACAACATTGGGGAGGTAAGGCCATGCAGGTTCTGTCACACTGCTGTGATGAGGGAACATAGCAGCTGCTTGGCTCTGCAGCACAGTGCCCATTCAGCCCTGGCAGCCTGGATCCACTGACCAGGACAGAAGCTGGAAGACAGCTCAGAAATGGAGCACTAGCTCTTCTAAAAAAGCCTGAATGGTTGCTCCTTGTTCTAGAGCGAGGAGCTGAACTAAACAGTTCACATTAGTCAAACACTGTGCAAATAAGACTTTCTCCTACTCTGGCTGAAAGATAGAACCAAACTGTTGAGGTTTTTGTGGAGGCAGTAACTGAAGACAAGTGCTATGAGATGTATAAACTTATGTCAGTTGATGGACTGAATAAATCAACACTAACTACACTTAAAAGGCTTCAAAATTATATTTACTCTTGGAATAAATTTGCATTAATTTTTGGGATGAAGAATTACTGTATTGCTGGTCCTAGAATCCTAGAGATCCTCAATTCCTTACTTATTCTAATAATTACATATTTGGGGGCTGTTTAAACATCTGCTTGTCAACAAAAGTTATAATTACACTAACTAGGAGAAATAGGCTTCTTGGGTTTGTTGAATCTAATACAACACTATTGCTATTGATTTTACCCACGTTACATTGTGGAATGTAAACAGCCTCGAAAACTAATCTATTTTTATAAAAGCTGAGCAATCAGTGGTGGATGTGTTTCCTTAGCAGGAGAGATACCCACATACCTATAGTGGGTTACCAAATTGCTTTTGATTGTTTTAGAGTTTCTAATGGAATGGGAGACTCTTGGAATGATTCAGAGCAATATTTCACTTGTATTTACTGAAAATTTATTGAAATACTGAACCAGTACTTATCACATCAGAGAATTCTGTTCACTTTCTGAGGTAAATCAGATTTGGACTAAGCAACTGTATGTGTATATAAACTGGTGCAGTGCTGAACATTAATACAGTCCCCCCATTATTTTCCTGAACAGTCTCCAGGCCATTTTGTGTAAAGATCAACTAACAGGAAAAGCAACCCAAAATTTCTTCTGGATTTCAGGAAAAGTTATTTTATTAATTGTACTTATAAGTGAAGCATTTGACTTGTTTCTGCATTTTTAATACAAAACACTTTGAAAAATTCTAGTCTTCTTTCAGCAGGAAAAATTGGTATATGACAAATAAATATGACTTATCTAGACTGAAATAACAGCTGCATTTTTAAAAGAAGCTCATGCTTTTGGATATGGTTGCTATGAAAAATGGTACTACTACTTAATCCTTCCTCAAATAATCTCTGACCTCCACAATCTCTGGACTATGACACCTGTTTTCATGTGCGATGAGAGATCAAAAGGACACCTCTTGCTGTTAAGCCTATATACCCCACTGTACTGCAATAAAAATGAAATATCAATTGATGAACCACACAAAAGGCTTAGTGTCATATAAATCAACTCAAAAGCTTTTGGTATCCCTCTTTGATGTATTTGCTGCGAGGCTTTTTTTAACAGCAACCATGCAGGCCTTGGGAGCCAGGAAGAGTGCAAAGCAGCAGAAAGATCTGAACAGGGGAAAAGAAATAGTGTTAGAAACATCTGAGTGCCACAGCCACCTTCTCATGCATCAATCCTTCCAGTGACACCGAGGGAATGAAAGAAGGAATGCAGGGGTAGGGTGCTTGTTTCTGGGCACACCTGTATGCAGCAAAGGAACAGCTGTAAGAATTATACTGGTCAGCTCCAAATACTGTCCAGAGAAGAGCTCAGGAGGGCTGAGCTCTTCTCTGGGAGAAGCTAGGGAGAGATACTGCAATATCAGAAGAAATATCCACAGGGAGAAAAAAACAGTTTTTAGTAAACAACATGTGGCTTAATTAATTTGACAGAGGAAAATACACGCAGGTACATTAGCATGTGGCCATGTATATTTACAAATTTAATTTCTGAAGTTGTGATACCTAAAGAAAAAAATTTTAATGTCACTAGGGTTTGCAGTGCCATGGTAAATGGTGAATACCATTAATGTTTCCCCCCATTGTGACAGACAGAAAACCTGTATTTGAGCCCAGAATCAGATCATAGTTTAATTCCTTCCAGTATCTTCTTGCTACCTGGGTCTGGGCAGCTCCCTACTTAGTGCCCAGTTTATCCTCTCTGAATTTTCTGTGGTCTTTAGAAAGGCCTGTTTGCACCAAACAAGTACCAGCACCAAGCAAGAACTCTGGCTGTTTGCCTACAGCACATGAAAAATTCCTGCTCCCACCATCACTTCTGGCAAAGCCAAAGCCAGCACCCACAGCAGAAACTTGGGAGACTGAGCAATAATGCTAATGCACTAAGAAAGGTCCTGGCACAGGGCATGGCGAAGTTGTTAGCTGATGCCATTACACAAACTCTTCCATTGCACTGAGATAATTTCCTAAATATTTTTTGTACATCAATAAAAAATGGACACAAGGAACTTTATCTTCCCCAAGGGTCATGGGCCAGACTGGAGTCCAGCCAACCACGTAAAGTGGCATCAAAAGCTGTTTGCCACCACAGCACGGCTCTATCCCTGAGATAGCCCTGGCTCTTCCAAGGCTTCCCAGACCACAGGCATTGATTTGAGCTTAGTGCTGCCCTGCTGGGGATCAAGAGCTTCCAGACTCACACTGACTCTCTGAGCAGAGCAGGGCTCCCTGCTGCGTGTTGGTTCCTCGCGCTCTGCAGGAGCCTCAGTGCCTGCGCCACAGCGCGGCAGGGAGGGAAGCAGGAGGACAGCAGTGGCTTCCAGCAGGGCACAACACTTACAGGACATCCTAAGGAGGGGCACAGCTCATCCAGCCCTCTCGATAAAACCATCCCATCCATGTCTGCCTGGAGCTGGAGCATGCTAAGTGTCTCCATGCCAGAAAAATGTTGCCATCAGAAGCCTCTGTAACCCCAAAGAAAGGAGAAGAAAACACCCCCACTTTGGTGACTTTGATTAAGTGCTTTTTCATTTTTATTTACTTGGCACTGTTATGGTATGTTTCCATTTATATAAAGCTTAAAAAAATTAAAACTTCTATCTTTAAAGTAGAAGCAGGATAAATAAAGCATGAACACAGAAGACAATTCACATTAATGGGAGAAAATCAGATGTGAAACATCAACACAGAGCAGTAAGTTGTACAGATGACTACCTGAGTTGCTTTTTTCAGCCAACACATTTTTTCCTCACATTCACAGTTAGCCTCATAAGCCGCCTGGCCAGATGCAGATGCCATATTCTCTTTTTTCTCTCCCCAAAGAAACTTTTAAAAATCGTTTATTTCTTCCTGTTTTTGTGACAAATACTACTCTTCTCCAACCCAGATGACTCTCTGAAGGCCTAGTGAAATGAAGTGTGAATCTGTCCTGAGGACTGTGTAGCAAATAATGGAAAAAAGTATAAAGCATCTGTTGGTCTGGGACTAACAATTATTCTGAAATATTTGCTCAGAATTTGAACATCCCATCCTTTCAAAGGAAGGAAAAACAGGACAGCTGAGACTTCAGTGATCTCTGAATAAAAGAAGAGAATAAAAGCTGTTGCTTACCTTTTCATGTGCCCACTATGTCCAAAGGACACTTGGCTCAGGGGATGCTCTTAAATGTAATGCCCACATTCATTTTCCCGAGCAGGAGGAAGAGAAGGAGGAAAATACAGGGAATTTTCACATATGCTTTAAAAATGCTAACAAAATAAACCAAATCAAGATGGATGAGAGCACACCATGTAAAAGATAGGCCATTTCCAGAATGAATGCACTGAACCAAAAGGAGAAACACATTTTGGGAAAAAGTATTTCACAAATGCAACTTAATAGCTTCACACTAAGCCATCAACATAATTTGCCTTTCTCCAAAAAGTTTACTCCTTTTGGCACAACACAATCATGAGAAACAACACGGGCTATGCAGGATGTGTCTTCTCCAAGGCTTTCATTGTCAATAGTGGGCATAACACTGCTGCATCACAGCCTGACATAGAAACATCCCACAGTAAACTTCCCAGCCAGCAGCTTGACACAGCCTCAAGTTGCACCGGGGCAGGTTTTAATTTGGTATTGGGAAAAAATTCTTCATTGAAAAGATTGTCAAGCACTGGAACAGGCTGCCCAGGGAAGTGGTGGTGTCACTGGAGGTATTGAAGACACATGGGGATGTGGCACTTAGGGCCATGGTTTAGTGTAGAGTTTGCAGTGCTGGGTTAACAGCTGGATTCAATAATCTTTGATCTATATCAAGCTAAATTATTTAACATGCATCACTGCCTTTGGAAAAAAAAGAAAGAAATGTCACTGTAAGCTGGAGTCCTATTTAAGAATTTTCACATATTTAAGAATGTGAAGAAATAAAGACTTTCTTACTTCCTGAGGTCTTCTGATTAGCTTTATAACCAGGTATAAACTGAAGAAAAAGTAACCCTCATCATACCCCACTGATAGAGCCACATGCACAACAAGTGCTTCAGAGAAGTTGTACAGTACACATTCTGCTTGGAAGCACCAGTGCCTTTCCATGGTGAGTCAGGCAGCGATTCACTCACCATGAGCCATAATTATATCTGAAAGTTGAACACACTGAATGGAGAAGCAGCCCAAAGCCACTGTGCATGCTCATCAGAATACACTGTGCAATGCAGACAAGCTATTATTTGCTGTAAATAAGTGGTAAATAATTACAATATCCAATAAATGTCAGATTAATTCAAATTAGCAGCAAACTTTTGTGACTTCAAACATACCATGGTTCAGTAAGGAGCATCAGTCATGAGTTCCTTTTACTAAAATGTATTTGTGGGCAAGTTATTAAGAGAATAATTTTAAAAAATCAGAAAAGAAACAGGCAATGGAATTATATTCGAGACACTAAATGTAGCCAGTTTGCTGCTCAAGTCTATCCATTGCCTACTGGTTTTCTAGTGTCATGAGAACAACAAAGGAACAACACACACCCCTTAAATCCACTAGCATAAACTTTCCAAGTTTAAGAAAACAGCCAAGATATTTGAGTGACATTCAGCTGTCTCAGGATTAGGCCTTCAGCCACATCAGATTGCAGAGAGGACTTCCACAGAGCACTGAGGATTTCTGGACTGATCTGTTTTCATGGGATCCTCAGACTTCAAGTTCTTGCAGCACTGTTGTGATCTGGAAAAATCCTTTCCAGAGCTGACTTTGAGACATGTGGGTTTCTGTGCTCACAGTATTACAGAAAGGAAACAAAACATGAGGGATGACTACAGAAATAAACATTAATGGTTACTATTAGGATAATTTTGCTTCAGTTAGAATGAACAAGTCAACAATTATACAGGAAAAATTAGCTTTTATTAAAAATGTTTAGTAATAAGCAATGATTTTCCAAAATTGTTTTAACTTACTAAACCTAAACATACAAAGTCAGAAGCAAACATGAAATTGCTTGGTTAAAATCTTATTGAAGGTTAACTTGTCAGTAGTTCTATTAGATTTCCTGCAAGGCTTGCTTTTAAAATATCTTATTTATTGTTCTATTGGCTTTCCTTTACAGAGATGCTCATCCTCCAGTAGAGATGTGTAGTCAACAACATGGATGATTTGATTCATTTATATAAATAGAGGAAAGAAAAAATAAGTTGCATCCATCTCTGAGTACAATGTTAATGCTTGCAGAGGATTCAGAGGTCCATATGCTGGCTGCTGAAGCCCAAGGCAGCTCTTACTCTGACTGCAGCTTGCACCACACCAGAATGGCAACATACTAATTTCATATCAATTTATGAAAGTATTCTTTGGTCACAAACATCCTGTACCTACCCAGTTTACAGTGCACCGGACACTATTTTCACCTTTTTAAGCAGCTTATTTTATTTGTTTTATTCATTGCATTCAGATTTTCCTCATGCATGTATATTCCATTTCTGTGTGTATGCATGTGCACAAAGTCTGAGTTGTTTCTATGCAGACACATCAGGATAGAAAAAAAGGATGTCATTTACCTTCTGATAGCTTTCAGATGTCAGACTGCAACAGCTCTAGTCTAAAATAGCCTTTTATTAGAGTTCCTCGGGATACACAGTTCATCTTTAGGGTACCACATTACTGAAGTTTTCAGAATACACAAAATAAGAAATTAGTGATCCTTTTTTATTAGTGTGTATTACACTGTTAAGCCACATTATTCAAACTCAAAGTCTTAATTTTGGTGTGAGAAGTTAAAGATTGAGTATGGGAAAATCTGGCTGCTGAGGATGCAGGTAAGAGTGTCTAGACAATGACACTTTGCTTAAAAGGCACACCAAGAAAAGGCAAGCTAGGTTCCTCTCCTGATGGTTTAAACCTGTTCTATATTTTCTCTTTAATATAGATATGAACATATATGTGTGTATATCTATAAAAATCAATGTATGCACACACACCTTTGAGCTTTTGAGAACAGAAAGTTCAAGAAGTAGAAATTACTTTAAATAAATAAGAACCATAGTAATAGGGGGAA
Organism: Haemorhous mexicanus; assembly: GCF_027477595.1. Taxonomy (NCBI): domain Eukaryota; kingdom Metazoa; phylum Chordata; class Aves; order Passeriformes; family Fringillidae; genus Haemorhous; species Haemorhous mexicanus. The sequence goes on from NC_082341.1 coordinate 136,217,330, forward strand.
GTTGGTGCTGTCATTTTTTTCCTGCATTATGATTATAATCTAATGACACAGCAATATGTTTATACCATTTTTTACTTTACATCATTTAGTTCTATAAATGTGAGGCATAGGACTACCAGGTGCATTTTATCTTGCCTAAAGTAATTTTTATGGATCTTCTGTGTTCTTGCATTTTCACAAGGAGTGCTCACTGCTCTAAGCAGTATGAAGAGAGGTGAGGATAAGGATGTTCTAATAATCACAACTGAGATTTATTTGCCTCTAGGGTTTACATGTCAGAGCGCGGTGTGCATGCAAACACACAGAGAATGACAAGGACAGCGATGGCTGTATACGGCTCAAACCCAAGTACTGGTACCAGCATGGCTGTAGAATGCTGATCTGTAAGAACTTTTTGTTCCCACTGGCATAAGCTTTGTGACATAACGCATCATTTCCAAAATTGGCACTATTCCATCTAAATGGTCCACATATGTTGACAATTAATGTTAAGAGGTATGAGATGATTACTAACTTCCAGAAAATGTTTAACAGAGAAGATGCCCATACAGTAGTCACCATTAAAAGTTTAACAGCTGAAGGCTGAATGTAAAGATCTTTTCAGCTGTATGGTTTAAAGAAGTATGACTATCACAGTGAAGTTATTTACATACAAGGCAACGATAGTAAAGATTTCAATAGAGAACACAGTAGATTGTTCAGAGAGTGGATCACATTTTCCGCGAAGTCGGAAATATTTCTTACAACGTTGTAAATTCTACCAATAGACATTCCACAACATAAACCAGACAAGAACTTATAAAAAGTTATTAAGAGCTTGGTCCTGCATTTCTGAGTCCCCAAAATCTACCAACAGAAGACTATAGAATTTTGAATGTTTAGCAATTGCAGGACAACCCCCCCAGAACACTATTAAATGTTGCTTCTTTTCTATACTTATTAAATATAAGTATTCCATTTATTTTCTTTGGTTTTTAAATTACTATCCCTTTGTAGCTACAATATGAAAACAAACAAACCCCAAAGCTCTAATAATTCCCCTCTCCCCTCAAAAAAGTGATTAAAAAACCCCAAATGAAACAAAAAACATATCCAGAAAGTGTAGCTGTTACTTCATTATAAAACTACCGTGCAAAATAGAGGTTTATACTGGTCAGAACTGCAATAGCAACTGGAAGTTTACACTTAAAGAGTGACTGTAAGTATTGCTTCTCCTGAATAACAAAAATTAAAACTGATTAGGCACTTGTTTTCTTGTTTAATGACAGCTGACTCAGTGTGCGTACAAATGACATAAATCCTCTCTCAAAGAATGCTCTGTAGTGTAACAACTGTTCTGTCCCTGATTCAGGAGAGCAGAAAAACATGTGCCTATTACTTACTTGATTCCTAAATTTTACTGCTATGAATGGGCTGGATACATGTTCAAGTGCTGTCCTGAATCAGGATACGTATTGAATTTGGAGTTTTAAAAGGTAATACAGTGGTGAGCAGCTTTTTATTATACTACAACAGCAAGTTTATCTAATTTGACTCTGCTGTCCACAATATTATCCTACTACTTCCCAACAGAAAACAGGCATAAAATAAATAGGATAACCAAAGATTACATAATAAATATGCTACTATGTGGGAGAAAAATACATTGCAATATAAGGCTCGGTAGTGTTGCACAATCAAGAAAATATTCCAGGTGCTCCAAAACACAGTTCCCAATGTACAACACCAAGTTACCACTACACACCTGAAAAAGATTGGGAAGTAACAGATTAAACTTCTATTACATTAAACATCTGAAAATGCAAACAAGTAGTAAAGTGTTTTGCTGCCTTTGCAGAACACCATATGAATATTCTTGACTGCTGAAATTGTCACTGCTCGTGAAGGAAAATGTAACAGATTGGATTTTTGAAAACTCTCATAATCTAATTCCTTCTGACTTACAAAGTTACCAGTGTCCACAGTGACTCCTAGTATTATGTCTGAAAGGAAAACAAACTCAGAAATTTTGCTGCCTCCGTTTCTTTGCATCCATTGCATCTAGGATAGGTTGCCTCTTTGCAGTGTACCTCTGACGAAGCTCCTCAATTTCTCGTTCCATCATAGGGTCCAAAGCCTTTAATCTCATCTGCAATTCTTCTAAACTCAGATTTTTTAACTGCAAAACAACCAAACAAAAAACAATTCCACAAAATATATTAGAAACTGTTTTCAACAAAAAAGAAAATCATTGCCTTTCATAATAAGCCTTTAATTTACAGCTGCAGAGTTTTTACACACTTGGAATGTATATACATGTATATATAACTGTTGATAAAGCCAAAAGCCTTAGTGTGCTCCACCATAAATAACAGCCAATGAAAGCAAACACACGTAGTACATTTAACTGAAAATTAAAAAAAAATACAGGACTGTAGTTTAACTCATTAGGCTGAAAAAAGCATGCCACAGAATACAAACATATATATATATATACTCACATATATAACTTATACTGCATAATCAAGTACTTCTTATTGAACTTCATATAGAAGCCTGAAAAATACACTGCTGCTCTAAGTAATACTCTTGAGAGATACTTAGGGGTACTTTCTGATAAGAAGAACAAGGCACCTTCCTCAACAGACTGCTGTCACAACTACTCAAAACAACTGCTAACAGTGTTTTAAGTAATATATTAAATAATTTCCTGAATTCATGGGAGGTTACCTTTGACCAAGTTCTTTTCTCTCAAAAACTATTTTCTCAGAATGTTTAACAGTTCATTACATTTCACTCATTACACGTGAGTGATCATACAACAGGTAAATCACTTCACTGCCTTACTTGCTGCTGCCAACAAAGGTTGGAGTCTTGTCAGATACTGGGGCATGTTGGGCACTACTGCTCCACCTGCTATTGCAAGGAATCATCTGCATTTGAAATGTGTTCTTTGTCTGGCCTATGTGTTTTTCTCCTGATGTAATTTAATGCCATTCTGCATTTCTCTTTTATTAGAATTGCCCATGTGCCATTCAGTCATATTATTCAAGAGTGTGAAAAACAGCAAATTTCAAATAGCACATATAATTTCCTCTTACAAAAGGGATAATCTTTATTTTGTTTGCAAATACTCTAATATTGCAAACAAGCACACTACCTAACTCATGGGTTAAAAAAAAAATTCTGAATCAACTACCAATGAGTCAATACTTCATTCATGAATCTAGGGCAGACTTCTATCAACACAATCTGATCTGTTTTCTCTGAGGAATTAACTGCTACTTTTGATCTTTATTTTTATCAGCAATTGAGGCATATAAATTAGCAACACATACTGCTACATACAGTCCAAACCTCAGCATTATGACTTCTAACAGACCACACTGCACATAGTAAACAAATTATTTAAGGTCATAATAAAGAGAGTGGGCATATCAGAAATGCATAACAGAGCATATGGAAAAGACGCACATTTTCATGGGACATCATTTTAACCATAAGGTTCCTAATGAAGAAGAGAATTAAACCCCACATGTCAAAATATCTTCAAGGACCAAAGATCCCAAGATCTGTATGAGACTTCAGATGTGCTCAGCAATGTTGGTCTTACAGAATCACAGAATATACCAAGTTGAAAGGGACCCACAAGGATCATCAATGTCCAGCTCCTGGCCCTGCACAGTACAGCCCCAAGAACCACATCAGGTGCCTGGGAACATTATTCAAATGGTTCTTAAACTCTTTCAGGCTCAGTACTGTGACCACTTCCTTGGGGAGCTGTTCCAGTGCCCAAGCACCTCTTGTATGAAGAACATTTTGAAATGTCCAACCTAAACCTCTCAGTGACACAACTTCAGGCCATTCCCTCGGGTCCTGCCACTGGGCACCTCAAAGAAGAGATCAGTGCCTGCTCCTCCTCTTTCCTTCATGAGGAAGCTGTAGATGGCAATGAGATCTCCCCTCAGTGTCCTCCAGGCTGAACTGACCAAGTGACTTCAGATGTTCTTCACATGGCTTCCCCTCCAGACCCTTCACCACCATCTTTGTTGCCCTCCTTGTGACACTTTGCCCTCCCTTGCTTTCTCCGAAAGACTTTTCTCCTTATGAAGGAAAGAGCTGCCTCGCAAGGCATCAGATATCATCCATTTTAGTGCACTCCTCCCATTTACATATAGAAAAAAGACGGGGGAAAGGAATTCCTCAGTCACCAAGACTTCTGCAGAAAAAGACCTTTTCATTTTCAGAGGAAGAAAAGATTAAAAGCCTGCACTATTCTATTTAATTTTTAGCTCACTGATATATGTAACTGGCATATGATGCACTTTTCTGTGAAGATACTCTCTTAGAGGAGTTAAGTGTCAAAGATTTTAAGTATAATGGGAAGAGATGTCAGTGCCAACTCCACTGCTTAACTGATCCCAACACAGCACAGATGAGAGGAGCAATAAACCCACGTGTGACAGGAATAATGTATTTAGCACGTGTGACAGGAATAATGCACTTGGGGCTCCACAGACCAGCAAATGCCTAAGGCAGACACTGAATAATCTCATGCGTATGTTTTGTGAGAACTGCCAGTGATGAAGTCCCTACCCACTCTTGGCCAGTCTGGACAGCCACTTATTCTCTCTCAGTCACCACTGTAGACAATAGGCTTAAGCTGCACAGAATAGACTCCATCTGATGTAATTACATAATTATTCTGCTCTGAAAAACATTTTTTCATAAATTAGCAGAGAAGAATGTGGTGGGTGAGTTTTTATTTAAATTTCAATCAAGAAACTGAGCCAGCAAACAGAATTAACTACTCTTTAAAGATCACAGACAGCTGGGATGAATATTAAAATATAAAGAAAATTAATTTTTTAAGCCAGAGACCAAGAATCTTTCAGAATTATCTCAGACACATCTCCCAGGAGAGCCATATAGCCACAGTACTCATCTATTTGAACAGCTGATACCCAGGACATAAAAAAGAAGGAAGTGGCAGAAAACAGAAGAGTTAGGAAGGTCTCACCTATCTAACATCAGATGAGAAAACCACTTAATCAGCCACAGCTGAATCTGGGAAATTATGTATGTGCGTCTGGGCACATACGTTTCCTTGGCAAATTAAAAAATATATTTCTTTGACTTCTGTCTGTGCTATAGGTATTACCTCACAAACCCTAAAAGCCTGCAATAATCCAGACACTTAATGCAACAGCAAATATATCAAATAAGATGTGTAGAAATATCTCAAACAAGATATTTCATTACTCCTATGTAATTTATTGCCCTGCACGAATAAATATTTTGGTTCAAATTCTTAAAGCAATAGAGCTCAGTGTTCACTTACTTCCACTTGCAAACAGTTTGCAATTTAAACTGCCATAAATAATCCACCAAGTAGCTCGCGGCAGTAACTACTGAGGCTACTGGCATTAATGGGAAGGGAGAGGGAAGCATTCAGCAGCACAAGCTACAGGAATTCAGAAAGGCTTTAAATTTTATTTCAGTAGCTTTTAAAAAGCTGTTAACTGTAACAAATTGTTACAATTACAATTGTAATCAGGATAGCATTTGTGTGATAATAATAGATAATTCCATTTCTGCCTCTCCACATAATGGACTGAATCACGTCCTTTCAGAGATCAAACACCCACAACCACACAAGAGACATCAATTAGTGTCAGGATGGGCCACTTCCAAGACAGAGGTATTAATGGAGTTTCTGGTAGCAGCGTTTGCCTTCACTGGGACCCTTTATTTCCCATTTAGGAAATCACACTTGGGATTTCAGAAAGCAATAGTCCAAACTCCAACTTACAATGCCACACACAAACACAGCCTTTTAGAGTGAATACACTTACCCAGTTTTCCAGAAGAAAGATAAGGTGTACAATGATAAAACTTTTCTCCTAAAAGATGTATTTGTTAACCTAATCATTAAAGAGAGCTACAATCCAGAAGAGAAGCAAATCAAACAAGGAAGTCAAACCATGCCAGAGCCAGATGACATTAAATAATTTCTCCTCAAAGCTAATGTATTCTCAAGACACAATCACAGACAAAGAAGCCTCACTGAAATTCTCTACTTTGCTAGAGCAAGGGAAATCAACTTTGCTTATGAAGAGAGCAGACAACAGTCATCCTTATGGGACAAAAGCTCCCAGTGCGGCAAACTGAGTGCCAGCAGCTCCTGCCTCCACCTACTCCTCTCCCTGATCCAGGGAGAAAACCTGGCAGTAGGCAACCTTTCAGAAAGGAGTTCCATTGACCTAAGTTCCCAAGTGGCTGAAATACCTTTCAGCAGCACCAACCTAAGATGGGACAAATAGAATAAAAACTTCTAACTAACTACAAAAATAACTAACCTTCTAACTAACTAACCTTCTAACTGAACAACAATTTTCAGTTATAATCTTCAGAAAAGCCAACTCAGCCACACACTTGGGAGACCAGTAAGTCTGGAAACTTAGTATACTTTATCTCAAACTTCCAGCAAATGGGACACCAATCATTAAACTCCTCGTTGCTCATTTTTCAACTTATTTGTAATAGGTTAGAAGCTTTTCCAGGAAATGCCATATGTAGATGTTAAAAAGGAGCACAGATAAGGAATCGTTAGCAAGCTTTTTTTAGTGTGACTGTCCTCGTTATGCTGGGATACAGTAAAAATCCAAAAGTTGAGGCAGCTCCAGGCATGAAGTGTTCCAGTTGCCATCAGAGCACAGGTCAGAGCTACAAGCGCTCCACAGACAGGCGTGCTGCCCTTGTGTGAAGGTGGTAGGAGCCACTGCTGATCACACCAGGGGTTTAAAATAATCCAGCATGATCAAAGGTTTGTTGAATACAGTGCAAATTAGCAAGTCATCAGAAGAACACTTCCTATTGTAGTGGGCTGACCCTGTCTGGGTGCCAGGCACCCACCAAAGCTGCTCTGTCACTCACGGAAGTGGACAGGAGAGAGAAAATGTAACAAAGATTCATGAGCTGAGATAACATCTGGGAGAGACCACTCACCAAATTCTATCATGGGCCAAACAGAACTGAATTTGGGACACTAATTAAATTTACTTCTAAAAAAATCAGAGCAGGATAACAAGAAGTCAATTGGACTTCTGTTAAAACACCTTCTCTCTGTTAATTGGGCTGTAAAAACACCTTCCCTCCACCCCTCCCTCCTTCCCCCACCAGTGGAGGGAGACAGGGAATGCAGGTTTTGATCAGTTTATCATATGTTGTTTCTGCTGCTGCTCAGGGAGTTATCCTTCTGCTGCTCCAGTGTGGGGTCCCTCCCATGGGAGACAGGCATTCATAAACTTCCCCCATGTGAGTCCATCCCATGGGCATCAGTCTGCACAAAGTGCTGCAGTGTGAGTCACTCTTCCATGAGGTAAAAGCCTTCCAGGAGACAGGCTTCTCCAGCATGGGTCACACACAGGATCACAAGTCCTGGCAGGAAACCTGCTCCAGCATGGGCTCCTCTCTCCACAGGTCTGGAGGTCGCCACCAGGAGCGAGCTCCAGCACAGGTCTCCCACAGATTCCCAGATCTCTTTCCAACATCCAAGTGCCCTCCATTGGCTGCAGGTGGATCTCTGCATCACCATCTACCTCTGTGAACTGTAGGGGCACAGTCACCTCACCAGAGGCTGCAGGGGAACCTCAGCTCTGGCACCTGGAGCTGGAATCTCCTCTCTCACTTCTCCCCTGACTTTGGTGTCTTCAGAGTTGTTGCTCCCACATAGTCTCACTCTGCTCGTCTTTGGCCACAATTGCCACAGGCAATACCTTTTTTTCCCCTTCTTAAATATGTTATCACAGAGGCGTTACCACCATTCCTGACTGGCTCGGCCTTGGCCAGCAGCAGGTCCAGAGCTGGCTGGCACTGGCTCTGCTGGACATGGGGGAAGCTTCTGGCAGCTTCTCACAGAAGCCACCCAGCTACCAAAACCTGGCCACACAAACACAATACACCTATGCTAAAAACATTTTTACTCTGGTCATTACTGGTTTCAGGTGATTGGTTTTTTTACCAATCCTCAGTTTCCTCAGTGAGACACAAGGAACTTTTCCCTCACATAGTGATGCACTCACCTCCCAGAACCAAACTTCTGCAAACAAAGTTACTTTTTTTGTCTTTTGGTCTAACTTCTTGCATCCCATATGGACCAGGTTCATTTGGATCACTATTTCCAGCAAACCAAAGAATAATTACTTGCAATCAATACTACTGCCTGCAGGAGGACCCACACTGTATCTTATATAATTCTTTTACAATCCTCATCAAATCATACTGATGAAAACTCTGGCCAAAAGGGACACCTGGAAAATAGGTGTGCATTCCTGTCTACAGACCTGAGTTCTGAGCAACAGGCTCAGAAGGAAGGAGATAAAGTACAATCAAAAACGGACTCTCAGAAGTCGTGAAGTCAAAGAGCAGAATGCAAATCCTGACTGCTGGATTCCACATGTGGCCAGCACAGGAGCCAGAAGGATGGACCAAGTATCTGAGATACCTGGTGATGCTTGCAGTCCATGGATTTAGGTGAGGGGGTCTGGAACTCAACAGCCACACTTGGCTAACTCATATCTATAGCCATCCAAACTTTTCAGGGGGCGGAAGCCCCAAGTTGTGGTGGATGTAGAACACTATAATCTTAATCCATTCTGGACAGTAAGAGAGGTAAATAAAACCTCCATGCCAATAATGTTTTCAATAAGATAAAAGTAGATTTCATTATTAATTACATAATGCATGAGTTACCATTGCAAACTTCCAGTCTATCAAAAGTAAAATATGAAATACTGTTATTATTAAGCTGGTGCAACAAAAACAAGCAAATGCATTTTCAGGGTTTAAATTGTTAAGAAAATAGATATTCAACCAGAAAGTAACCTCCATCAAGTTTGTTGCATTTACTTGAAAAAACAAATTCTTCCTAGCAACTGCTTAAATGAATCTTACATACAACATGGCTATTAGGAGTCTTTGATTAAAAAAATATGGATAGTTAATACTGTATTCTGAATAATCTATTTTCCCATCTGCTAGCAATTGCTACAGTATGAATTGTCAACAGAATGGCTAACAACAGCTATTGCATCAATGGCAATTGCAAAATGGGATCGGCCATAGCACCTTCTAAGATTTAACCAGTGCATATCTTGGATTGTCTTTGTGTTAGTGGTTTAAGGTAACAGAAACTTTTCTGTCCAGCTGTTCACTTCCCTCTGTCAAGTAAAGTTTTCTTTTCTCTAGTGGAATGAGCTCCACTTCAAACTCCTTTTTTTTACTGGTATAAAAAGTTAAACTTGAGTCAGAATCCAAAAGGTACAAGGTGGGCCTTTCTGCCCAATTTATCTCTACTATGAATTCACACTCAAAATCTGTGAATCTCACCAATGAAAACATTGTCAAACGTTTGTGTGCAAGGAAATACTCCCCAGCTACTGCTGTCTGTTCAGCTGCTTCCATGCAGCAACAGGAGAACTGCTTTATGTTTGCTTACACAGCAAATCCTGCTGACCCTGCCTAAGCAGTGCCAGGTGAGGAGGAGCTGTCTCAGGCACCCACTGGCCACACAGCAGAGCTCTGACTTGCTGCCATCCCCACCCCTGCTGTCACTACAGTGAGCAAATCAGTCTCAAGAAAAACTGGGATGGGGAATGGAATGAGAGCATTTATTTCAGGGTGTCTGAAGAGCAAGAATGCTTGTTGCAGTGCATGAAGTTATACAAATAAAAAAAGGACCTTATTTACTGTAACAATTTATAGGAGAGAATGACTGACAACTGTTGAAACCAAAGTTCATTTCACAGGACTGCAGTTACCTTAAGCATCTTGGGGGATAAAATAAGCATATAAGAGAAAATTAAAGAAAGAGAAGTTAATGTATTTTTTAAATGTTTTTCTAGGGATAAAATTGTATTTAACTTCTCCACTATTAATTCCTATTTTCACTAATAGAATTCTCCCTGCTCTAACATTAAAGCTGAACATAATTTTAGCAACACAAAGCTAAATCTTAGTCAGTACCATCAATATTTTTCAGCTCTAGGAGACTTTTATCAGCTTCATACAAAGTGACATTTCAACAGAAATCACTAGGAACCAAACAAACTTTTCTGTAGCATTAGTTCATACTGTCATTTGCATGTTTTTTTGCATAGCGCCCAGGGCTCTCCTTTGAGCACATTAAATACTGCCAGTACTAAAATTCAAAAATCATGAGCTGAGTCATTTATTTTCATTAAACTATCCCTAAAATAAGATTCCTAAAATAAGATGTTTTTAAGAGAAGGAAAGTGTATTTTTATTTTCCATTCATTTCTAAGTCATCAGGATGCAAATTAAATATTTCTGCAATTAAAAAAGCTAAAAAGCTCAGAGGAAAAAAAAACTAGTAGTCAAAAACTTCAATGAACAATCCTGATTATTGGAACTGAAATCTAAGGAAAAGCATAGCTTATCATGAACAACAAGGTAAAAGTAGCAATAATGTCTGTTGCAATATTACCCAGTTCCTGCCAAAACAGTAAGGCAGTGTGCATTGATGCTTTATCATATCCTAAGCATTTCAAATATAGTTTATGTCAGTTTTACCTACTATAGCATGTGGTATTCTTGGAGCTATTAGGCATATAGTTTTCACTAAAACAAATAAAGCACCATGAAAGAGTCTGAACATGGGGAAATAAACTGAAGGAATGTATCTCAAAAACTCTGTAGCCAGTAAACTTCCATTATAAGTACCTTCAAGATCAAATCTTTAGCATCTCATAGAAAATGTAAAAAATAAATGTAAGTGTACAGAAGGAAAAAAGCCCTACCAATCTCTCTTTCCCATGCCATTTACACAGGGTGTGTTGTTACACATGCTAGGGTCTACTGAAGCATGACACTTTATTTTGCTATCACCTTCTCTTTAGAATTTCATCATCCATCACAGACATTTTAAACATTACTTTTAGAGTATCACAGGCAAAAATTCACAGTTTGGAATCCCTTAGAGAAAATCTTGGTGGCTTTTTATATACTGTGATTTTCTATACTAGGAATCTCAAGTTTAATTGTAGTTTGTCCTGAAGACTACTACAAATGTTTACAGAAGCTTCCAACAGAGTAAATAAGCTAAAGATGAGGAAAACCACTCCATCTGGATACTCACCATGCTGTTTAAACTTCATTGCAAATATATCTACACAGTGTTGATGGCAAAGTAGTTACTACACCTGATCTAAAAATATCAGGATTTCCCCCCCAGTCCCTTCTGCTTTTGGAGAAAGAAAAAAAGCAAGGGAAGAAAAAAACCCCAAAATAACACCCAAAACATCCTTTCAAATATTACCAAGCAAAGATATAAAGATTTAAAAGGAAGAGGGACTCTCTATTCAAAGCTCTTAGCGTAGCAAGTAAGTAGCATCAAAAAGTTAAAAGCACTTTATCTTTATTAATCTAGCTCTCCAGGGCAAGTGCTTGTAAATAATCTTTCATCCTGTGCTCAGCTATCAGCAGGTATCTTACAGTGTCCTTGAAATATCACATTTCAGCTACTGCAGCTGTCATTCAGCATCATAAGCCCAAATGTTGCCCTCATATTCAAAAGTTTTTGCAAGTTAAATCACTGCCTCCCTGACTTCTGATTTTTCCATGAAAAGAGCATGAAAAAATACTCAGAAAAGAACAGTATTTTTTTTTGTAAAATTCTACTCATCTACACATAAATGCACCCTGTATTAAGAACAAAGATCTAAGCTATTAGGGATGAGAAACATTTAAAAAACGGCATTTTTTTAAAACACCAAAACACTGTGAAGATAAATTAAAAAATGAAAGATGCACCTAGTTTTGCTAAAGTATGTTGTAAATACAAAAATATAGTGAAAAGTAAAGACATAAGGAACTTGAAGTAGAAGCCCTGAGGTTAAAAAAAGCTGTATTAAAAATCTATAAATTCATTGAATACATAATGATGTATTTTAAAGCTATTTTTCCTCAATAGTCCATTTAAGATTACTTTTTAAATAGAAATAAAAATGGAAACTGCTTTAACAGTGAGTTTTGACACACAAGGCATGCACAACAATAACCCTCAGAATGAGAAAAGCATTTAACCTGAAGAGCAAATGCAAGAGGCTAAAAGAATTTTAAACATCAAACCTTAGCATCCTACTGAGGGATAATACAAGTGAATCCCAATCTTCTGAGAAGCATAAAAGGTTGATACTCAAAACTAAACCAACAAAACTAAATATTCCTAACAGGAAAAGTCTGTTGGAAGAGACACTCAACCCCCAAACCCAAAATGCACATGCGAATTGCTATCTTATTTGCTGGGAAACCTTGACTTAGCTATACTCTTTATAAGGAAGAAAATTCAGTTTAGTTTAGAACAGCTAATTTAGAAAGGACCTAGGAATAACAAATTATTTTTAATAAATGTAAAAATTACAGACATACTGTTTGCTGGGGTTTATTTCATGCAGAAAGCTTTCTGGAAGTCTTCCTATAGTGAAAAAACTCAGGGCAATTTATGAGCAACAAATGCCAGGTTTATTAATCACTGGAAGAAGGAAGAAAATACAGTAAATGCAGCAAAAAACTCCCAAGAAAACTGAGACATCAGTTGAAAGAGGCCTGCAAAACCTCAGAAACTGTGGAATCTGAACTTGCAGCAATTCAATAAAGACTGGGCTAAGGAGAAAGATTTAACTGAGCTGTTCATCTCAGTTAGCAGGGAGGAGAACCCTGCCTCAGGAAGGCCTGCAGGTTACCACCTCGGGAGAGGGATTGGAGGAGGATGACAGCCGCGCACACCGAGCTTGCTTAAACAGCAATACACAGCCCATGGATGCTGCACACAGGGACTGACTGCAGTGAACTGCAAAGGTAGAATCAAGCACCTAGCCTGTAGCATCCTTGCCAGATAGCACCAAGCTTTCTTTTATGTACAACTTAAAAGAGCAAAGAGAAGCACTTTTGGCTTTTAAAGAATGTGTCTCAGTCCACAGTTCCTCAAAAATTCTTTATTCCTTCCTCAAACATTTTCTGGAAATCCTTTTTCCCCTGCCAGAACTATGTGACTACTGTTTAATTTGATGTGGTTCACAGTATTTAGCTTGATGTGGTTCACAGTTTTCCTAAAAGCTTTGGGTGCCCAATAGCAGCATCCTGGCCTACAGCATACCCAAAGGGGAATGGTACTGTTCCGCTCCTGCATGGCATGCAGCAGCTTCCTGAATCACAGGGGGTGGAGATCTCATCTGCTGATGGAAGTTTTAGTGTTATGAAAATTGATTAACATTGTTCAGGCTTAAGGACTGAGCAGATTTTAAAAAATCTCTTTACACCAAAACAATAGTTTATTAACTGTTTCCAATGCTGCCTTCCATTGAAGTCCTATCTATAAAGCATACCAATCAAGCACTACAGAGTTTCAGCTGGTTCATTAAGGTGGATTTGGTTTCTCTTCTGTCAAAATGCACCAGCCCCATACTTGGAAAACACATAATAAATAAACACTATCAATGAACCTGATGAAATCCACTGTATGATGGGCTAAATCTAGCAGACATCGACTGGTTTGCTTTTAATCCAGACTAAATTAAATCTAAAATAAGTGAACAAATTCAGAAATGGATAATCTATTAATAACACCACTTAGGTAGCAGCTTTTAAAGATTATACAGTATCTCTTATTTTACAAACATGTAGTAGACCACTCCATTGCAAATAATATACTAAAAAAAATCCTGAAAATACAGAACAAGATAATCACTGATAATCTGTCCTGTCAACACAAATTAATCAAGAGTTCCATGTACCAACATACAACAAAAAGCAACACTAAATAAAAAAGAACAGACCACTCATTTTAATGAACAAGAAATCCAGGGAATCTAGACACTGAACAGTACACTTAACCATAATCTAAATCTAGTCTCTAAAACACAATCCACCTTTGTGAGAAGTATGATGCTCACCCTCCATGAATTTAGAAACTACAGTTATTCATTAAGATTCAACAATTCAGTGGCATATTCACTTACTGAGTCCAGAACTGCCAAAATCATGTGCCAAAGAAATATTTTATTATCAAACATTTTGTCTGTCACTCAAACATTAGTGCAATCAAGCCAACAATTAGCACAGCTCTTTCTTACCTTCACAGAACTCCCTCCTAGGAAGATCTACAGAGTATTTATCTATTTGCCTTCTCACAGACAACTGAGCAACACTAGTTTATTTAGTTAGGTTTCTCATAATCTGCAGATATAGTTTTGACTCACTACTCAAGGCTAACAGGTACTGTACAAGCTTTTGTGCCAACACTGTTCATGAACCCCCATTCAAATTTAGAGTGCTCACTACTCCCCTTCTGCACCTCTGGAGCGAATGATGATGATGACATAGCCCAAACTCAGGAATGGTACAAGCTCTGCAAACCCTCATCATGTGAAACACATCTCAGTAGAATCTTTCTGGCCTCTCTGCTAATGTTCCAATCCATCTCTGGAATGATCATCTAGGGTTCAACTAAGGGCTCCATTTTCTAGATTTAAAAATCCATAAAGAAAAAGAAAATAATAATAAAATCTTTTCCATTGCATAGTATATCAACAATGAAAACACTGGTAATGTTCAAGTGCAGAACATTGGTAAACTTCTAGTGTCTATGGCTTCTAGTCTAGATCCCTCTCAAGAAAAACTGTTGGGAATTTCAATCCAGGTTTTAGAATTGATTTTGTGTTTACAGTTTGGAAAATGAAGTAGAACCAAAGGCATCACCTATATTAATTCCAAACTTAACTATCAGGGCAGGAAATAATGTGAACTCCCATGCAGCACATTCCTAGACATAAAAAGCATAAGAAAAATGTGAGCTAGAAAAATGCATTCCTCCAATGCAAGGTGTTAGCACTCAAACAAAATTCATGCTCAATGCAGTCAGCTGCTATACAGTTCATAGGATTAGCTTTAAATAAAATTATAATTAAAAACCAAAAAAATGTAGTTCAGTTTGCAGCGCCTTGTGAAAGCAGTTTAGTAGCTTTGACCATCTTTATAGCAGTGCCTTTCCAAAATAAAGATGAAAATACAAATTTTGAGGTTATTAAATGCCCTCACAATTTATTTAGAGTACATCACTGGGGTTTCTGCTTACAGAACATCTATTCTTCAGTCTGAATGGTATCCTGCATTTAAAGATACAACACTGAAGACAGGCAAAGTGCAAATTTATAGGACTGGTCATGTATTAAGAGTCATTGTTCAGTCTATAAGAATAAAAGAGGTTGAATAACTCCCTTATCACTGACAGATCTGATGTATATGCACGAGTTTAAACAGATGCAGGAAAAGTGTCAAAAGACTGCCTATCTGTCCTGGACTTTAAATATTAATTTACCAATGCACATGGGTTATTTCTTGTTCCAGTTATTGCACATGTCTGGATATGAACACTAGGATTTACTGTGAAAAAAAACTCTACTCTCAGAAAGATGTAAATATACAGCATACAGAATAGAATTGATACAAAAGAGAAATTCATCTTATGTGGCAGTAGGATGCAGGAACGGGAAAGGGAGGAATCAGGAGTATCTTTTTAACTTCTACATCTCATCACAAACAGAAAACAAAATTACCTCAGATATTTTAAAACCTGACATTAACATATAGGAGCAAATGTTAAGAACCTCAAAAATGTAATTATTTGAAGAATCCCGAGTACTAGTATCACCTCCCCTTGTCACCCAAAGAAAGAGATGTGTTTTCATTTGAAACTCAAATGATTTTCTGGGTACATTCTATCAGTGACAGAGAAGTTGTTTTTGGCATTAAGCCACCATCTTCTGAAAAGCTGCCATAGTTTTGAATACAAATTGCCTTGTTGAACTACACCACATATTGAGTAGTGGACCCACTAACCAATTATTTTTTCCTTGAAGAAACAGCCAGCTCAGGTCTGATGGAGGAAACACTATACTTTTTCTGCTTAATGTCTAAAAGACTTGCATTCTTCCAGTCTGAAATCGGAGTGCAATCCAAGCCTAGATGTCCCAACATCCTATCACCACAGAAATTCTGTTAGTAATTTAAGAATGCTATAGACATGAAGAAAGCAATGTCTTGTTGGCTTTTTTGACATCACTGAAAAGGTAAGGTTTTCACTATAATAGTCCTAACTTCATCTCACACACACAACTATGTGCCTGAAGTTGAAAGTACAAATACTGTATGAACTATGAGAATTCACAATGCTGTAAAATCAAATACATTAGAGAAGATTTTAAATTTTTTTTGTTGCAATGAATGTCAAATTCACCAAAGGCTCCATTAAAAGACACAAAATGCAAATAAGGACTTCGCAATATTATAAAATCCAAAACATAGGAAGAGGTATTTTAAAATAGCAACATTACCAAGTTGCATACAAAAAAATTTGTGGAACTGGTCCATCAGTTAATTTTGTAAAAGAAGTAACTGTGCTTCCATTTTCATTACTGATTCCGACTTTATACCCCATTTGCAGAAATTTTAGATTCTTGCCCATTTCAATCTCAAACCATATTCCTCTTTCCTCCATCAGTATCTCTTATTGATTTAAATACAGTCTAAGAGAAAGATCTTATTCTGTTGACTTTTAACATTAATGTCTCCAAATATCTTCCATTCTGGGAGTGTATTTATGTCATTTGATGGTCTGTATTGCACAAGGAATCCTAGTCATTATGAACTAAATGCCTACTAATCTGGTTGGTGATGATGTTGTTAGAATGCCAGTCACGATTACCAGATCCTGGCCATTAGAACAATAATAGCAAAAGAGTATTTTCAGCAATTTAACAGTTTCTCCTACTTCAACAAATGTATTCTATTTATACTTCCCTAAGTAGAACCACAGTGCATAATAAGTTGCCTAGAAGCAGCCACATTGCAAAACTACAAGGTAAATTAATTAATCACATTAATTTGCTTTATTATGCTGAAAATATTTCACCTCTTACTCACCAATATAATATCATACAATGTTTTGAAAGCAATATAATTTGAAAATTAACAGATTTGTTATTTAATGTTGCCATAACAACCACAGCAAATTGTGTAAGAAAATACCAAGCAATAAAGGATGAAATGCCATAGAAACAGATAAGAATAGAACAAGTTATGTCAGTTCTAGCCTTAAGGAAAATTTTAGGCACAGAAAAGCTCATGGACAGAATTATGAAAAGGTGGAGAAGCAGAAAAGGGCAGTTAATGTTGGAAAACTAAAAAAGTAGTTGTATGGCATAATGCCAGTGTCCTCCAACAGAGATTACATGCAGATTAGTTGAAACCTCTAAGAAAACTAAAGCACATTAGATAAAAATTCAGCACAGATTATGACAGAAACTTGTTTTACTTTTTGAAGTTTTTTTAATCTTCTGCTTATAGCAATACTGCTGCAGTTTTGCACGATACAAATAGTCAAAAGCCCTCAAAACCTGAATACAGTAATAGCTAAATTGCTGCCAGTTTTACATGGTTTTCTAAAATTCCCTCCAGCAGAAGGAACTAACAATTGACTTAGGAAGTTATGAAGGAATTCAAATGTAGGACCTATTTTCCTGTAGGTCAACCCACTACTGCACTGCATAATGAATGTAAACATGAGATGATATCATTTCATCTCTGCTCCTCACCTTTCCAACGACCTTTCAGAGAAAACATCCTGGAGACTGAATTTTGTTTAACATGGAAATCATACAGGCTGGATAATATGACGTTCCTACCTGTGAGCAAAACATCTTTAATGCATTTATTTCTCCTAAAATAAAAATATTACACAGATATCTCGATATCACAGCTGAATTCAACACACAGAGCAGTCTAATGCAAAGTTTTGTGTACAGTAAAAGAAATAATATATTTACAGCTCTTTGTTTGAAGAATTAACAAAGCCAAAATGAATCCTCTCTCTGGTGAAAATCCATTTTGGATGTTATCCACTGCCTTGAACTGAGAGTATAATCAAGGAAAGCCACTTTCTTATTACATCTCTCGTTTCAAAGAAAGACAAAAAAGCAGATGGCATCAAAATGGAGCTCAAAAATGGTATATTTAAATTTGATACAGCAAACATATGGAAACCATTATATAAGGAAGAGAATTGTTGCATAAAATGTTCAGGTGAGATGCAACTTAATGAAAGACAATCTTGGGAGCAGCATAAAAAAGGAAAGAGACTAAAGAAGCTTCATGTAACACAAAATCTGATCTAATCACAGGAGATAGCCAAAAGGGCCAGTCCTGCTGTGTGATACCCTCAGGCTACCTTACATGACAATCTACCAATTCTGCAACTGTAGGGTGAGCTGGGAGAGGGAGGAGGACAAGGGGGAGTTGGACATTTTTTGAGCATGACAAATTGACTCAGCTTGACTGATACATGGAAATAACAGAAATGAGCCAGTGTGCCCTTCTGTCATGCCTCAGTCTTTTCCTAGCTGGGTATGGGTATGCAACCCATCTGTCCCTGGCTCCAAGCCACTGAGGCCACAATCAACCTTTCAGCATGGCAAAGACAACAGCTGACTACGGGCTTCAGGCTACAACCCATCCTCCAGCACAGGTATCTACCTGGATCCCTCTTCTCAAGAGGCAAATTAGTAGTAGTAATATTGAAATGTAGAGCAAATTAACTTCCTTTGAAACCTCTACCTTTGCTGGAGGCCAAATTTGGTCAATATGACTCAAAAGTTATCAGGATAAACAGCACAATAACATAACTCTAATTTCCTCAAGAAACGGATAAAAAAATATTATACAGTTAGATTGTACACAAATAATCTTTGTACAGGGTGATTAAAAATTTGAAACACCAGCATGATTAAATGTTAGCAGAACATACATAGTAAGACTAAGTATCCCATTTTGGATAAGTATAGGTTGGGGAGAGATCACAAAAATCTACGAAAGATGACTGTGCTTTTATGACAAAGTGAATAAAATTGATTTTATGTAGTACAGCTTCTAAATCATATAAAGTATTTCCCTCAAAGCTCTGGAACAAGATTAGTAGTTTCCTCAAATTCAGTCTATGTGCAAATCTGTAAACAAGTCATTTAAATGCAAGAGTGGGGGATTTTGCAGGGCTGGGGTCAACCAACAGAGCAGCTTTTCTCTCTCTGGTATTCATAGCACCTTAGAAGAAACAGAGAGATGGTGTATCCTCAGCACATTTTAGGATTCACACTATATCTGACAGCAAAATAACAACACCAATACCTATATCAAAAATTGGCACCACATCTAAAACCCAACAAGTGAAAATGTAGTACCAGCAAGCAAAGCTTTTGTACCAGTTATTTCTTGTAGACTTAGAAAATGAATTGGTAAACTTTTTTCTTACTTCACAATTATTCTTTAAATGCCAAATGCCTACAATCATCAGTCATTATCAGCAGACCACAAAATAAATGCTTTTGAAAATGTTTTTATAACATCATCTTACAATGTAACCTATTGCAACATTTTCTTGTGTTCTTATATTTCTTCCCTGTTCCAATTGAACAAGAGACGAATATCCTATTCATTTATTCTCTATATAAATTTGATCTTTTCCCATTTATAAGAAGAATATGAACTAGAACCAATTGTGGATGTAGATGGGGACCTACTCAAGTGCTGAAGTTATACAACAATGAATTTTAAAGCACAATCTAACTTATCAATTGTTTTTCTAAAAAGCCTTCACACCCATGAAGAGGAAGAAAGAGCATCTTTGGAAAAAAGGTTTCAGCTGTCACCTATTTGAATCCTCATGTTGCTTCACTGTTACTACAGACATTCTGACTTGTTCAACTGCTCAGGCAGCCCTGGTTTAATTTGGAAGCATTCAAAATCTTCTCTCTCAGAAAAGCCTCCAGCAGCCTGGCATCACATCTTCTCACCACTGTGCAAAAGCATTGCTTTATCAAAACCACAATAAATTTAAAAGCAGTAAACAAATAGCAGAGTCCACAACTGTTGTGATAGCACTGATGAAATGTGACAATGCTAATGCTTCAAAAAATGTTTTAATTAACATGTTTCAGTGAAGCAATTGCTACTTTTACTTTTTACAACAGATTTTGATTATCATTTAAAACAACACAACTAATTAAAATAAAAGCTTAAGTAACATTCAGAGTTTTATGAGGAGATATTTCACCAGGAAGTGAATGCTTATTAGTAAATTTTCTGTCCAGTGAACTGAAAAGCATCTGCAGACCTATGGAATATAAAACACAAGGGAAAAGAAATCTGCAGGTATTGCAAAGTAAGTCACCACAGAGCCTACTGAAACTCTCCAAACATTGAGATTCTGCAGCACCACTAGGAAAACTTATCTTACCCCTGAAGTAATTGACACTTTTGAGTGATGAGGACTACACCGTTCATTTTACTTCATGTTATCCAACATGTAACACTGAGGTCAAAAGGTGTTACTAAAATGACCAGCTGCAATTGATTATTCCCCACCTGAACTGGAAACCAAAGGCAGCAGGGAAAGGGAGGCTCTCACCCACTGTCACCCAGCACAGTACATGGTCCAGGACCACACAATGAGTTATCACAGTGCTTATCCTGTAAGGCAGATGTCTTTTCCAAAAGAAAAGTTTGAAGTGCAGCCCAACTGTATTTAGATTCCCTGTACTGCATCCTCATGACATTTGTGCTAATTTAAAGGATTCAACTAATTTCAGGTGGCTGCTTTGAAAATTTAGAAATTAGAACAAGTCTTACATGGCTATGGTTAGTGACAAAGCTCTGACTGAACATAGCTCAGTTTAACCTTTAAATATGTATACTCTAAAAGTAAGATATGACTTCTTAACATAAGCCTCCCATAGACTAAAAGTAGAAGCCCTCCTATATTTAAATGTGAAGTTGCCAGGTATAACTACTCTACAAGAAAGAAATAGAAAGGAAATTTTGGTAGAGAACAGTCAGGAAATAATCAATGATTCCTTCATGATTCAAAGCACCAGGGTCAGCATGAGCCTAACATTTATCAAAACCAGTCTTAAGACATTTAATAAACTCTTGGCATGTCTCCTGTAGATTTCCCTAAACTGATACAAGTTTTGCTGTCATTACAGCAAAATTCTATCTCTTGCCTGCTTGCATAAAATGTTCAGATGAGATGCAACTGAACATTTTATGCAAGCAGGTAGACATGGTTGCTATTAAGAAAGGTAGTAAAAATAATAATTTTTAGTCTGTACTTTTGTCCTCAAAAAACAACATATGCTTTTTTAATGTATAAATGTAGCAAACACTCAATAGCAACCGCCACAGCAAGAGAAAAACTCAAAGAATACATCAAGCGTACAAGACATTACTCAAACATAAAAAAAGATACTCCATGTTCATGAATGCTTTGAACTTGACAATTCTACTTAAATTTCCTGAAAGGTTAGTTGTGATCATGGACTGCCTGGCAACAGGTACCAGGTGCTTAGGTGAGTATAAGGTGAAACAAAGCATGACGTTTGATGGCATAATCAGACAAAAAAATACAACTACTCCTAAAAAAACCCATATGGATTGGACAGGCAGCTTTCACTTAAATACCTGACACCTACTCAATTGTCAACCACCTGCATATAAAGTTCTTTGAAGGTTTAAAATACCTTTTTACTTTCTTTCCTTCTTTCTTAAGAACAAAATATTCTCCAAGCTATTTCCCATTGTATCAAGCACAAACATGCTTTCATTTAACTTCAAAAATGGAATGGGTCTTATTTTAATCTTTCACCTTTGCTCATTTGAAGAAACTTGTACTGCTGATAATAGGAGACAAACCAGATCTTACCTAAATTATGATTTACACTATATGTTTGTATCTTCTCAGGAACACTGCATTCCAGACTGATAGCTACTTGGGGTTTTCTCGGGGGTGGTGGTGGTGGTGTTTGTTTTTCTTTTATTTTGTTTATTTGCTTGCTTTGGGGTGTATTTTAATGTTTTCAAAGCAGTCAACCCTGCAAAAGCAGTTGGCAGGATCACCAGACTCCTGACACAGTAGGTTTATTCATCAGGCACTCATGTTGATTTTTAGCTGAAAAACTCCAGTCTTCATTCCACAAATCATGGTTTGGGAATAGAGGATTCCCATGGCTCTGACACCAGCAGCCACATTTGCAAAAGGGACTGCATATTCCCTGCTCCAGGCCCTGCCAGAGCCCCGCAGGATGCCAGCACAGCAGGGTCTGCAGGGGATGGACCCGTGCAGGGTGGCTGTGAGTGTCACCTCCCCCCGCCCCCGGCTGCAGGAGCCGGGGCAGCTGCTGCAGGTACCACCCAGCACAGCAGCTCCCGCCCGTGCTGCGGGGCACACAGAGCCACACGGCATTCCACCACCTTTGCGTGCTTTTTGGGAGAGACTTCACCATTTACAGCCTAGATCATTTGCTTAATTTTCTCAACTAACTGAAGGATTATCATGTAATAAGAATGCAGTGCAATTGTTTGGCAGCAGGTTCCAAGAAATGAATACTTTTGTGGATCCAAGGCTGTCAGGACAAACTGCAAAAATAATGAACTCATTTAAAGTAGAAAATAAGATTAAGGAAAAAAAACACAGACAATAGGAACCAGGATTGATTATGTAGCTGTAAGCATGGAAAATGCAAATCCTTGAAAAGAAATAAGGGTATCTTTAGAAAAATAAGCAGCCATCTAGACATGAAAGTAATGCCAAACATTATCATATTCCCATAGCTACAACTAAACCAGCCCAGCAACACCATGGTACTCCTTCTTCCTCATCTGAGAATTTAACAAGCTTAAGTTCTAGAAGAGATAACGGAATATGAGCCAAAAATTAAGAATTATCCCCTCATGCTAAGTCATTTGTCACAGTTTCCAGGCTTGCTGAAATTCTGGTCCTATCTCTAAAGAAAAACAAATGGTAAAAGGAATTGTCCATCTATTCTGTGTAAGCATTTTGAATTTCCTCCCTCAGGAAACAAGGTATAAGCATGAAGTTCAGCAACTTGCTTCTGGTGAGTGCTTCTTGCATTCACATGGCTGGCTTCTCTTCTAAGACATTTCTCAGTTCCTAGTCACTTTTAAATAGAGTAAAGATACTGATACTCTCACTGAAAAGCATTTTCAATGCTCTTCTGAAGCATTTTCAGTGTCTTTTCTTCAGACACTGTAGTTTGAAGAAAACATGGAAGAAACAATGTAGTTCTTTTAATTTTAACTGTATAGTAATATTCAAAATAGCGAAGTATAGATATTCCTTGTTTCACCTGAATTCAGTGAGGTAAACTTATGATATTCCAAATTATGGTATTAATAGCATGAACCCAATTTTCTTTTAAAAAAAAGAACCACTAAAACAAAACACAACCAAGCAACACAAAACAACAACAGGAAAAAACCTAACCCACTCTCCAAGTAACTAAACCAAAACAACAACAAAAAAACCCCAATCCCCAAAAGAAAACAACCCAAAAAACTGAACTCCCCATAAACACTCACAAAATCCCCAAGAGCCAAACACCTATCACTTCTGTAAGTAAAGCTATTCTGTAAATAGCTTTGGACTATTTTAATTTTTGTATGACAAATCTAAGGGATTTCATTTTCATATAAGGGAACTGAAGCAACACTCTTTATTTCTTTTCAACTCTTCCCAAAAATATACATGGTTAAAAAAAAAAAAAAAAAAGAGAGAACACTAACCTTGGGAGATGGAAGACCACAGAAGTCTTCCTGGTTAAACCAAATTCCATGGACGCAGCCCTGGGCTGCTCAGATCCACTCCAGTTCAAATCCACTCCAGCCCCATACTGGGGAGCCCCCATACAGGGGCCTCAGGGGAGGTCAGAGGTCCAGAAGCAATGAATATCATTATGAATTTTGCTTTCATTAAGGTTTGATTACTGTGTACAGTGGAGGAAATTTGCCACTGTTGTACTACACTAAGTATTTACAGTGCAAGAAATTCAACTCACTAATAAAAAAGCAGTAATTCCCTTTCAGGCATTATTTGTGATGCTTTGAACAAGTTGCTCAGTACTGTGCCTGTCAGTGGAAGTTCACCTTAATAACAGACTGCGCCACAGGCTCTCCTACTATCCCTTTTTTCTTTTTTAAATCTATGCCATAAAATTATACATCATATATATTTTATTTCCATTCAAATTCAACACTAGGCATGGGAATACATTTCTATGCTACAGGTACTTTGGTAAAAATCTGTGAGCAGTTTAATTTAAAAGCCATGGACAGCAACCTAAAGGAATTTTTGACCATGCAAAATGTTTTATAAACAGTTCCATGTGCACTGTTCTTCTGGAGTCTCACGAGAGACGAATAATGACCTTGTATTTCGTTCTCATTTACTCTGAATTAGCCAAACCTTCTGGTTTTAATTACATACTTAATACACCTGGCATGGTCTAATTACAGAAAACAAAACATCATTTAAACAAAGGGTGACCTTGAACTTAGTCTATCAAAATAATGGTTAACTTTAAGTTTTCAGTTTTTAACGAACTGCCAAGACATGCAATAGTGATTTTCCAAATGTGATCATATACCTTTAGAGCAACAGACTTATTGCATTAGGAAACATCTGTATACACTCTATGGCTTGCCTCATTATTAATGCAAATCCCTCTTAGATTTCAATAGTGCTATAAACAGTTCTATAGGTAAACACCAAGTCTGCACTACTGATAAGTTTAATGTATTAGACTACACCAGATCTAGATTTGCCAAGCAACAGCTTGTAGAAGCTGAAGCTGAACTATTTTTAGTGGTTTTGTATTGCATCTATGTATTGCATCTATGAACAAAGGGAACACAATGCGATAGCCATGACAACATGCTACAAAAGAAGCAACAAAGGGTTATAAATACCAGAAACTTAGTTAAATACATTGGGGATTCTACTGCTGTCATGTGGTTACTTATCTGCTTGAAACTGAATATTTGCTTTAATTCCCTTTTCAGTTGTGTTGAAGAGTTTCAGAGACAGGTCGGTTTTAAAAGAATGTTTCAATATAATAATGAATTCACACATCTGATAATGTTTTTTAATTCTACTTGTGATCAAGTAATGCTAAGAAGCATATTTATTAAAGCATCTGGGATTTAAAGTCAACAGAATGTAATGCCTACTCAAAATTCAGTAAGGCCTAAAATTTCTGTAATATAACCAGATCATGTATAATTTTATATTGATTATTGTTACAGCCCTAAAGCTTCCCACCTAAGCATGTCAGTGCAGCAAATGTGAAGTGCATTTGAGGTAAATTATGTGAATAATAATATTAAGGAAGGACAAGAATTAGAATCTGAGCATGCTCAACAAAGATCTCCCAATAGCTCTTTGGCTATTTCCCAAAGAGCTGGCATTCAAAGATGTACTCACAGAATATTGGTCTGTGTTCCATCCTGCTGACCACAGCACACTTCCAAAACAGAATACTCCAGCACGTATAGGCAGAGAAGTTGGTTATTAGAGATTCTGACAATGTTTCAGCATGGGAACAGATTACTGTCACTGCTGACACTGACAATGTTTTGAACATAGATGACAAAGTGAGTGTTTTGAATGTATGTCAGGTCTGAATAGGTAGTATTTTTTGAAAACAATAATTCTTCACCAATTAATAGTTTCAACTAATTAATATAAAAGTATCCTATATAGATAAGCAAATATATTCAGGGTTGCCATGAATGTTGACAAACATCCATCACTTAATTTACTTAGCTGGCAAACTAATAATAACAATGTCTAAAGGAGTGAAGAATCCTAAACTTTTAATACCTCACTGACAGAATTCAAGAAATATATTAAATTAAATAGTAAGAAAAGATTGTACAACATACACCATATATGTAATAGACTGTGATTAAATAACTATATATATCACTTATTATTTAACTGAAATGCAATAGCATCCAAACCAAGACTCCACTGCCTGACACACACACATTGCAAACTGCCCAGGAAGGGATATGATCTAAATGAGATTTTTTACAAAGCAATACATCCTAGAAAATGAAGATATGAGACACATGGAAGTGAGCAGAATTTATACTTCACATGAGACCTGATGGCAGGACTCCTGTCTTATTCCAGCTCTGCTATGAACTCATTGTGAAATCACTCACTTTCTGTTTCTCTGTCATCATTCTCCTGACAACAGCATTTATTAATTTTTTTCCATTACTAGACTATAATTAAGGAAGTCCTTGAATAAATACTCAGATCTGAATCCTTTTCACTGTGTTCTCTCAACCAAAAGGTCTCTGTCAGTGCAATTATGTTGTTTCAGCTCTACCAGAAAATCCTGTTTTCACAACATAGGCTATATGCCAAACACACAAACATGGCACCCACTAACATACTACAAAAATAATGTGTCATAAATTCAAACAGTATTTCATTCTCTTCAGAGCTAGCATGGCTGTCTTGCTTCGAAATGGAAATAATCCTGTCCATCAAACAATGTTAGTGACATAAACAACCTGGAGCAAACAGGCATGTAACATTAGCACAGAGGAATAAAATCAACAACAGCAGTTAAAAAGGTAATCTGGAAAAAAAGCCTTGAGACTATACAGGGCAAAATGCTCTATGCTCTAATGTTCTCACAAACTCTGAAATTAATGGGCACAAATAGTTAAAATACAGTTTAACTACAAATTGAAAACTATGATAGTTTCTCCGGAAGTTTATTTCCTAAATAGCAAAATAAAAATCAGCACTTCACAAGCATAATATGAGCAAATTAAAATAATCTTTTTCTTCATTTAAATCTGATCCAAAAACTTGACATTATTTAGTCTCTGAATTGTTCAAAGCACATAGTTAATTATATTACTGTTCAAATGACAGCACAATATAGTTGTCAAAAATATTGCAAGAAAGGTCAGTCTATAGTGAAAATAAGAACACAATCCTAAAAATTAGCACAAATTTATCCCTGTTACCTTTTCCTCCTTTGTACTGGAACCAAGAGATTAACTTAAAAGTTTCAAACTCTGTTTCCTTAAGTTGGCATTCATACTTATGGAAGTGAATTGAATTAACCTATCTCAAGTTATGTATAGTAGTAGATACTATCTTCTCTAAGGCCCTTAATACCAGGAATAAGATCTCACAACATAGTCCAAGGCAAAAATCACCCACTATAAAAAAGCATTCCTACAAACCACCAAATTACATGAATGACACACTGAGACTGAAGATAATGGGTCCATCTCTGCTTTCTACAATTCATAAGAATTTTAATAATCCTGGCAGCATCCCTAAGGATAAATTCCTTGCTGTCTGCCAGTGGCTAACCTCTTCCTTCTGTGAGACCAATAATTTATTTACATGGTATCTAAAAACGGCTTGCACATGAAACAACAGAGGACTTTTGTTAGGTTGGTTTTTCATTTGGCAGTATTTTGTCTTTTGTCAAAAAAAAAAAAAAAGACGCAGCTCAAAAACTTTTTTTCTGAGTCTGCCTAGAGTCTGTTCAACTGTAGGAAGAAAAAGTAGCTCCTTCAAGAAGATGACACACAGCCCAACTAATCTCCCCTGGCTGCTGTCAAGGTATTTATAAGGGTTTTCACAAGGTTTTTATAAGAGTTTCCTGTGCTCTGGTTCCAGAGCCAGGGATGACTTGTCACAGTTCAAAATTAGTGTTCAGCTGAGAGATGTCCTGTCCCAGAGAACCAGCTATTCCCACCTGAGAATGCTCCTGATGCATGTAGAGAATCGACACACGGGGAACGGATCATATTCTTTACTGCTACTGATCACTTGGTTGTGTTTCAGGGATCTTCAAAGTAGACACAAATACCAAATCTTTTTAATAACTCCTGGGGTGGGTATTTAAACATTCATACATATCTTGTTCTAGTTGTGCAGTATTCCTCTCCCTAAGGCAGACATGCAAGGGAAGATTTAGTAACCTATATAACTTGAGTAATTTATTCTTCATTGGAGGAGTAGGAATTGTTGAAAATTGTTCAAGGAGCTTCAGTTATTCATAAGATCATAAAACTTTAAACTGAAGATAAAAAAATATTGTTTAGCTGACAGATCTATAAAACTGTGACACAGCCCCCCCAAGGAAAGTAATGGAAGTACCTTTGATTCAGACATGTTAAGCTAATCTGGAAAAAGTACTTGGTAGCACATTTACTTTAGTAGGGATACAGAAAAGAGCAAGGAATTTTAATCTCTCATTTTTCAGATTAATAAGAGTTTAGACAAGAACTACTTTACTAAATAAAAACAACAGAGTAAAAGATAAGAAAAGAAACTACTGGAATCAATATTTAGTTGTTAATTTACTTTAGGACAACCTCCCACACGTATTCAAATTCAAATTACCACATGAACACATCCCAAGTACAAGGAGCTCAAAAACCACCGAAAGAATAAAACATTTTTCTAATTTTGGATATTATATTGGATATTCCCTGTAGATTTGTGTGGTTTTGTGCTTAATGTTTTCTTTATGTTATGTCTCATTTAAAACATAAAGTGAAACTCCAGTTTACCTGAAATAAAAATTTTGAAAGATCACAAAAAACCATGATAGTCTACATAGATCACCTTTTATATCCTTTGCAAGAAAACCATCTATTTATAATATTTTTTGACTTTTCTGCTTTTAATTTGAAGGAAGAAAATAACATGTACAATTCCCCAACAACTCAATGAGTCATTTTTTCTAGATTGTTCTGGAAAACTCCAAAGAGATAAGGTCAGAAATCAATGATCCTCAAGCAGTAATGTATTTAGATACATGTTTTTGGAAAAACTTTGCCTGCCCACAAATTAGCAACAGGAGCAAGTTTTTCTCAAATGCAAGGTGTTTTCCCAGTAACCCTGTCTACTCACAATTTAGTGGCAGGTGCACACTACTCTTGAGACTCTGCAGATTTTTCCTGCAAGATAACTGAAGATAGACTCTTGACTAAAGAAGTGTTATTATAGACACAATTTGTACATTACAACATAAATAACACGGGCAAGCCAACTTAATACTTTGCTGAATTAGAGGTAGAAACCTGGGACTAGCAAAAAAAGGGGGATGAGAGAGTCAAGGAGTGTCATTAGGTATTCTTAGAGAGGCAAAGCCAGAGATAAACCTTACAGATAAAAGAAAACTTGAATAGTTTTAGAATAAGGAATAGAATAGAATAAGGAATTTATCCTTAGGGATGCTGCCAAGATTATTAAAATTCTTATGAATTGTAGAAAGCAGAGATGGACCCATTATCTTCAGTCTCAGTGTGTCATTCATGTAATTTGGTGGTTTGTAGGAATGCTTTTTTATAGTGGGTGATTTTTGCCTTGGACTATGTTGTGAGATCTTATTCCTGGTATTAAGGGCCTTAGAGAAGATAGTACAAATTATTAGCTAGAAAATCTTCAGAGTCCATACTGAAAAACATGAAAAATCACAGTTGACAGGGATTAATTTCATACAAATTATATGATCTAACCATTCATTCATTAACTAGTACCACACAGTGCTGTGCTTAACATTTGTAGTGAATGAAAAGGTGAAATGAAGAGACAAAGTGAGTCTGTTTGTATACCGGCAAGAGGAAACAAAAGGCAAGAAAAAAACATTTAAGACAAGGGTTGCAAATGCTCTCATTAATCTTACACAGGAAAGTGCAGAACAGGTTTTGACACCCTATTTTACTTACAGAGTTATCAGGTGACTAGATTTGACACCAATTCCAACAGAAACAAAGCAGCCTCTCAAAAAAAACTCCAACCACCTTCTACCCAACTTCAAGAGCCATCTTCTTTCTAGTCTTTCTTTTTTTTCAAACTGTATGGCAATCCAAAGAATTTTAGTTTTAACCAAAATACCAACAGCTGCTAAAATAAGAGAATGTAAATGTCTTCTATAGTCATATTAATGTGTAAATGTATAACTCAGTATATTACACCAACTATTTACCTCCACAATTCTGCTTGTCTAATATGGTTACAATTAGATTGTATTGCCATGGAGAATAACTGCAGTCTGAGCTTTCCTCTAATTTTGATTGCTGCTGAAGTTTCTCCTTTCATCTTTGTCCCAGAATGCCTTGCAACTGAACAGAAATCCCAGTTATTCTCCCAAACAGAAAATCAAAATCATAAAACTGGCAGTAAGAGAACAAGCCTTACAGTTTCCAGTGTTACCAGAAGACTTGCAGCCTCATGGTAGTTTTATTATTTTCATTTTCTTGCAATAGTGTGTGAAATTAACAACCCCAAAACTTAACTGAGTGGTTGTTATGCAAAGAAACACACATTTAGATGTAGGATTCCTCAAATGGAAGTTTCTTCTGAATTTACATTTCTTTGTCTCTTAATTCCTATTATTTCATTCCACTAGTGGATGAACGCAAAAGCTTCCATCCTGAAATTTGCTGTTTAATTCTCAAAGGGCCTTTTTTCTTTTCTTAAAATAATAATATACAGCACCACCTAAAATAAGCTACTGAGCAGTAACCAGAATGTCCTTGAAATGTGATGCTCTATGCACAAACCTAGAAAGACTGGGGTTTTTTGGTCTTTGAAATACTCATGACACAGCTATGTCATGCTGTGGAGGTTGCCTACATGAGGTACCAACTGGTAAACGTGCACCCTTGGTTTCTCACATCCAGAATCCCCAGCAACTTTTACTGAGACCTCATACATAGTTAGGAATACACCCATGAATGCAATTTCCTGAAGAAGTTCCATTCCAAGCTGAACCCAGTGGTTTTGACAGATGAAGATATGTAAAACCTTAAGGAAAGCAGTTCTTAAGAACCACTGGAGCTGCATCATGCACAGAAGCCCTCAGCGATGGTACCATGCTCACAAAAAAGCAAAAGCACATATGGAATGTATAGGGACAAATCAGCAAGTCTCAGGGATAGACATATTTCTCATCTCAAAGCACACTTGTGCTCATGTGGATACATATGAATCATACCTCTGGCCCTCTTGCAGTAGATCCTGACCCAGCATGCTACCACATTGTCTCCCTGCAGGGAAATCACCACACACAGGCATTTATGCCATCTCTTTGAAAAGCTGAACAATCTTTCTAAACTTTCTTGTCCACATTAAGAAAAATCCTGGTATCTCAGATGTGTGTGACTTTAGTAAGAACACAGGCAGGGTGATTTTCTGGCTTCAGTCACACATTGCAAGAATCACATAAAATGCAAACTTACACAGTTTTTTCCAATGTAAAGAAAGCCAGTATGACTCAAGATGTATTTTCCTAAGTATGTGGAAATCACTAGGAAATATTATTTGAACTCAAAGAATTAAAAATTGAAGGAGTGATCATCACACAGCCATGAGCTTACACGGATGATCCATAAGGGGATGTAAAGGTAACATTAAAGTCTCAATAAAATGCTGCTTCATTAGATCAGCCAGAAAACTCTTATTATAAATTTTCCTATTGGGAAATTTTGCTTAAGAATACAATGAACTCATTCCAGGAACAAGGTGTACTCCTAAAGAGTGCCCAAAGAAAAACTGCTTTTTTTGTCTTCAAAAAATTATTCTGACCAATGAGACCTCCCCCTTAAAACACAGAGGATGAGTACAAAGCTGGCCACCACCCACAGAAACTGCTTTGCTTGGCTGTGGGTGTACATATAGTGAACTTCTGAGCACTTTTATTGATATGGCCGTTCTCAGAGGATCAGGAGACTTTCCACAATCTGGAGTAACACCTAAGGCATCAGGCAATGAAAGTCCCATGATAGCAAGCCTGAAAACCCAAAATTAGCTGTTATCATGGAGAAGATAACAGCTAATTTTTATTGTAGAATAAAAACTGCCTTCACGAAGCTTGGAATAACTTAAGTCTTTTGAATATTGTAACTTTCTAAGGATCACCAATAATCAACCCCAAAATTAGCTCAGCTGGGTAGAGCATGGTGCTAATAATGACAAGGCTGCAAGTTTGATCCCCATGTGGCCATTCACTTAGAGTTGGACTCAATGATCCTAGTGGGTTCTTCCAACTTGGAATATTTTGTAAATCTGTAAATAAAGTTGCAGGAAAGAGATGAGTAAAATTACTGTAATGAGCGGATTACAGAGTTATCCAAATAGAACCCTGTGGATAAACCAGAGCACAATGAAAAATATTTATTCACCTAATAAAAAATATTTCCTTTTCATTATCAGGGAAAAATGGGCCCATTTAAGCATCTCAAGTGCCACAAAACTGGCTTGAGTATCTTTTTGAAGCCTGTTTACTCAAAATTCTCCAGTCCTCACTACCCAATATTATGAGGCTTAGTCAATACGAGTCTTATACAGATGTATCAATTCCACATATAGTCACCTTTTCTGCAGAGCATAAAGATCTCATGCCTCCGTTTTTGTTCACAGAAATTATTGCCCTGGTATGTTCTTGGCATTCTTGACACACAGAGGCTTAGACTCTTCCTAAGACTCAAGTACCACACGGGAGAATGTGGTGAGATGGGCTAGGTGAAACCAATTGCTTCAACCACAACTGGCCTTTGGGTGTATCTGAACAAAGCATGTGCTTGCCTCATGAACATCACCAGCTGTAAGATTGAGATATTCACCTGTGTACCTACTTGCCAAGCACCTAGCTGTTGCAAAATACCAAGAAAGCTCCAAGCCAGCTCTGACAATCACAATTCTGAGGACAGTGAGTCACTCCAGTGAACAGCCAAGAAATGCATTCAGGCCACCCTGTAGCCCTTCTAATGCAGACAAGACCTTCTTCTAAGAAGTTCCAGAGAAAGCTGATAACTTTAATGAGCAGGAATTTGGAAGCAGTACTTCTGTACATGTGTCATGGGGCAATTTGAGGACAGTTCCAAAAAAAGAAATGAAAAAGCAGCTAGACTGATTATCTGTATCTGGCATGTGTGAGCAGTTATGTAGAAACTCACTGAAGTGATCTTAACTGTAGGACAGATGGTATTTGTGCTTTAGATCACTGAGGGGGAACTAGACCTGGCACTCTTTCCAATAAAGCGAGCATCTGCAACAGCACTTCTTACTTACTGAGCTGTGACTGCATGACAGAAGTGCTGTATCAGGAAAAGAGAGAGAAGACATGACACAGATCATGAAAACTTCTTCTTATGTCAGAGATGAAGATGAGCTTCTAGCTATAGAAGATTCCTCTAATGAGTCTTAGCTGGTGAGGTGGGCAAAGTCTTGCTAACAGCCAAATGCCCATCCAGTTGCTCACTCTGTCCATTTTCTTATGAGGCATGGGGGAGAAAATAGGATGAGAAAGCCTGTGTCTCAAAATAAAGATGAGGAGATTGCTTACCACTTACCACTGCAGGCAAAACATTTTTGACATGGGGCAAATTTATTGTCAATATAAATAGATTTGTGTAGTGAGAACCAACCAACAACAGAAAGCCACTGAAGCAACACCTGGTCTCTTTCCCTTCCCAGGCTTGATTCACTCCTTCATTACAGACTCTGCCACTCATAGCCACTACTCCCCCAACAGCACAGAGGGATTGAGGCTGAGCAGTTATGGTCAGTCAATAACAATTCTTTGTTGCCACTCCTTCCCTCCTCATAGTTCTCATAGAAACACAGAATGATTTGCGTTAGAAGAGACCTTTAAAGAACATTTGTAATACAACCCCCTTGCCATAGGAAAGGGCATCTCCCCCTAGATCAGGCTTCTCAAAGCCCCATCCAATATTTGAACACTTCCATGAATGGAGCATCCACAAGTTCTCAGTGCAACCTGTTCCAGTGTCTCAGCAAACTTATAAAAAAATCTTTCCATTTGAAAATGCACTTCCAGCTCACTGAATCAGTTTTGAAGTCATTGTACCTTGTCTTCCACTACAGGCCCTGGTAAAAAGTCTCTCTCCATCTTTTTTTAGAACTCCACCATAGATATTGAAAGGCCACAGTATGGCTTCCCCATAGCTTTCTCTTCTCCAGATCGAACAACCCCCAACTCCTTCAGCCTTTTCTCTCTCTGATAATTTTTGTGTTCATCCTTTGGACTCAGTCCAACAAACCACATCTTTCTTGCACTGCGGATTCCAAGGCTGGATGCAGCACTTCAAGTGAGGATACATGAGAGCTGAGTAGAGGGGAAGAATCACCTCCCTGGACTTGCTGCCTGTGCTTTTTTACGCAGCTGCAAATGGCTCTCTGAGCCACAAATGCATATTCAGAGAATCGTTCAATGGTTTGTGTTCAAAGGGACATTTAAAGACCACATAACCCAACTCCCTTTCAAAAAAGCATTTTAAGGCTACTTCCACTTTCACGGAAGCAGAAATAAGCGATACATTATCTCACATCTTACCTTATCAGTCCCTAGTCTCATCTCAGTACGCCTTATAACACATCTACAGGGCAACTCTGTCAGACAAGCACTATTACACGAAGGCCAGGCTGGACTGACTCTCTGCCAAAATGACTGGCGGTCAAAGCCATTTTTGTCTTGTTCAGAGTAAAGCATTTGCTCATATTAATCCCACCTCATGACCAGCAGAAAGACTAAGGTGATCTTCCTTGTTTTGTTATATTCCCTGTTCCCTCCATCCAGCCTCCCAGTAATCTATTCTTCCTTTGCACTTCCTCTCTCTGCTGGTCAGCATAAGTGATCTGGGTATCAGTAGTTAACAATTCGGTGCTTAGACCTAACTGATGTTGTGTAATGAAAGGCTTTTGTGTGTGCATAGAATAAGCATTGCTTTTCTCCCTCCTTTTCCTTTATAAATTGATATGAAATTACATTCTGTGATTCTGTATCTAAAATTGTGAAAGAATGTTAAGCCAAATACTAGGAAGACATTAGGGAATAACATCTTACGATTCCTTAGGCAACCTTAATTTTGCTTTTTTTCCTAATTATAGCACTGCAACACATTCTTTAATTACGTGACTATGGGTTAAAACTCAATTAAATAATGAGCCCATAAGGGGTCAAGTCATCATAAGTGTGTCACTTCTTAACTTTTTACCATTTGATTTCAGCATCTGAACACAGTTTTTTAACTTGTTCTTGCATTTAGTGAGATTGGTTGAGAACTCTTCACAAATACTACTTTTTCCCACATAACCAACAAACTAAAGATCACAGATGAACATTCTCCTTCTTTGGTCTTATAATCTGCTTGTTAGAGGTGAAGGAAGACTTTCAATCCATGGCTTAACAAGAACAAGTCCAAAATAATGCCAATAGATTTGGGGAATAAAATAAAAAGCAGCTAGCTAGAATATTCCACTCTGCCATACCTCCCACTCAGTAAGGCAAAGGCTCCAGTATTCCTCTTAACTAAGGTGCTTTACGTACTTTTTTTTTAGACATGGGTCACATTACAACCGCTCTTCTAACTTCATAACATGAAAAATGCCCTAAATTGAAAATTATATTACACCTCTACTAACCAAACCTTTCTGTTATCGTACTATATTGCTGTCCATCTTCTAAGTGACAGTTCTCACAAGCAGCACAGTACACTCTGTATGCCAGGCAAAGTTCACTGCACTAATTTTCAATTTAAAACTGTGTCTTGAACTGGCCACGTGCAAATTCCTCTCACCACCGCATGTTATAACAGCAACAGCCAGCAGTAGAGGAATTTCAGATAGCAATTCACAGATTAGAACTGTCAGATAATTTTTCAATGAATCTGTCTCAGCTCTGGAATTAATTTCTCCTTAACCTATGATCTAACAGCATATGTTTGCTGACTTCCATAACATGGGATATGGAACTGCAGAAGAAAACTACCATTGTATTTGGTGACAGGACAGTATGAGGACCACAGGGTACTATCGCTCTTTGGACGTGTTCTATTTTGAGAAGCAGCAATGAGATGAGATGTGCACAGGATAAAATTAATTGAAATCAAGCTAAATTAATCAGCTGCTCAGCAGGGTTTGGAAAATATGTTTTCTAACGAATCTGTGCTAATTCTAGGGTAGCCCAGGAATCTGTAAAAAAGGTGGGTGCAGGGAGCACACTTTGATGCTGGAAGCAATCCAGCCGCTCCACACACACACGACTGCCGAACCGCTGAAACTTCACAGCGCTCATCCTCGGTGAGCTGCTGTTGCCATAGCAACAGCTCTTTAAAACATGGAAAACAGGTCAGGTAGTTTCAAACTAACCACTGTTTCCAATGTCACTATTTTCCCCTGTAGTTTTGAACTAGCCCACCTCTGAGATAATCACTGGGCTGTTGCTATAGAGTCATCAGCCCACAGAGAGAAGAAAACAAGGCTCTTGAGTTTCACAGGGATGCGTAAGTAACATGGAGTTTGGCCTCCCTCCACCTACCGCTCTCCCTAAATCCCTTGGAAATCCCCTTCAGACTTATCAGCTCTTTTCCATCTCTTTTTCTCTGCAAATATTCTTTACTCTGAAAACTGTTTGGGACTTAAGATTTTTAGTTTTCTTTTTTAAATAAAGAGGCACTGCAAAATTTTAGATTTAAATCCTGTTAACCGCTGAGTGTAAGCTAAAGATGAATTATTTGGCCGTAACATCATTCCTTCAAAAGGCCATAACAGTACCAATCAGAACTTTATGTAAGGAAGAACAATGACTGCAAACAAGGTCTTTAAATCCCATGACAAGGAAGAGAGGCCAAGACAAATCATGAGACAACAAATAAAACAGTTGAGCATGTACACATCAAGCTGCACTACAACCAACACACTCCTGCCAATTCCTTCTCTGTCCCTCAAAGTAGCACTGAAGGTGGACTGTACACAGTTGCTCACATATTGCCAAATTTTAAGCCACAGAGAAAATATAAAAGGACAAGCCTTAGTTTCATTTTTTAATTTAATGTCTTTGTTACATGAACCTGCCTGAATGCAGGCATACTTACACAGGTCTCTTCATCTTGCCTCATAGTCATATTCTAATAGATAATGGAAACTCTTTAGACAAAAATAGTACAACTTTGCAAAATCAAAACAAAAAGCCCATTTAATCCTATACACACATATCACAAGCACCATAAAAATACCATATTTCTATCTCTATGAACATTATCAGCATAACAGTTTGCATCCTTAAGCGGTTCACCATCCCTGTAGAATACATGTTCTTCTTGTGCATGGATGGCATTTAGAACGTGGGACTATAATTAATGGCAATCCTAAAGTAACCCAGATATTTTGCACTTTGGAAAGAAAGCCTCCGCTTCCATTTACACTTCAGGTAATTCCCCATGCCAAAAAGCACAATCTTCAAAGAGGACACAACAAAATAAAAGAGATTGTTATTTCAAGAGAAGTCATTTTTACTAGCAGAACTTTTTGCATCTAAGTAACTTAGGGTAATTTGAAAGTTTGGTCAGTGTCTTTGAGTAACACTTTTTTCTCCTTTCTTACTTGAAAGTATAATATTGAAATATAAAAACCAACTACATATACTGGACTTTATTGACACCACAAGGGGAAAAAAATTTCAAACATGTTTTTAGAAGATTCCACCTAATTCGCATCTACAAGTGTAAAATAAAATGAAGCCACTGGAGCTAGCTTCTTAGCAGGATAGCTGATCCCTCGTAGGGTAAGTGCCCCAGGCAAGCAGCCTCAAGGCTGGACACCTCAGCCCTCTGGAGGCTGGGGTGCCCTAGGCCAGACTGCGGCACAGCCGTGACCCCTAGCAAGCTTAGTGATTGTCAGCTCTTAGTGAAAATCAGCTCTTTTATGATTTCAGCTCTTAGCTTGCTCGTAGGGGCTGTGGCTGGCTGTGGCTTCTGGAAGGCAGACAAAGATGAGAGAGGAGAAGGCGGCCAAGGGTTCCACGATGGTTTATTCTGAGGGTCTCGCGAAGGGTCTTGAAGCTGCTCTTCTCAAGAAATGGGCCGAGACAGCCTCTTTTATAGGGTTAGGGAGGATTGAAAACTGACCAATTGTAAGGGTTAGGGAAACTAGCCTATGGGGTCACAGAGAGATAAGCAGGCCTGGAGGACCAGAGTGAGGACTCCTGGTTCAATTCCTATGACTCAGCAAATACCAATCTCTAACTATCCCTCCACGGAGCTGTAGCTGGCCCTGCATCTGCTACATACAAGCACTACAGCATGGTCATACAGCATCATGTGGTCAAGGCTGCACAAGTTACAAAGTTCCTGCTTCTCAGCTGCAGACCTAACCTTGCCCATCACCCTAGTCTGCAGCAATGCAAAGGAAATTACATTTTTCAAAATGGCTTAAGGTAACTTGTTTTAGTTCTCACTACAGCACACTAAAAATTGTCATGGAAATGAAGTCAGAGTGCTCAGCTGAGCATCAAACTGCTTCTTGAAATAGCTATAACCATGCTACTGTACCTTTAGAGCTGTCCTACTGAACAGTTTTGTCCTGGAACATTTATATCAACAAACTAGATTATCTGATTACTATTCTTATATCTGTACAACTTCTAATGTCAAACACAAATGTAAAACCATGATCATTAAACAGATACCAGAAAAGTGTTAATTCTTCATGTGTTTCTTTCTTAGGAATGGGGTGAACTTGCCCTAAACTGAGGAATGCTGAGAGAAACAGTCTGAGTTGTGAAATTTCTAACCCAAAATCTAAATGCAGTTTCACATTTAGCCACACAAATGAAAGTAGCTTCTTTAACAGTCTGAGCAGTGAAACTTAAGATTGACATCAGTAGGAGTTTTGCCACTGACTTTAGCAAGTATGAGATTAAGTCTTTATGAAGAGTTTGCCAATAACCACAGCTTTGTATACTGGGCTTGCATAACTTTATTTTTAAATTTTTACTCATATAAAAATATAAAGTAGGTATAAAAATTTATTTTTTTGCTTTGTTGGATTTGTTGTGTGTGTGGGTGTACCCTCCACACACCAGAGGATATCACATAGGGGTTTTTTTCCCTTTTTAAGTACTGGTGCTGTCCATGAGGCACATGTCTGCCCAGGCACAAATAGCAACATCAAAAAAATGAAATTACTAGTTCACAGCAATGCTGCAACTCCCCATGAACAGTAGTAAATGTGGATTATAATGCATATTTAATTACAGATCTAATGTAAAAGAATGACATTTGGCTAATTTTAACGTATAGTTTTAATACGTTAAAAAAAAACAAGTAAATGAGAATAATAAGTTATTCAGAAACTAAAGAAATACAAATTCTGCTCTCAGGTTTCACAGAAGTTCCCTTTCATCTTCAAGTTCTGCAAGTAGTAAGAAAAAAAAATAAAATTTACATGTAAGACAAAGTATTTTAGACAATCCCTGGACTTGATATATGTGCACTAAGTCAAATCTAATAATATATCTGAAGATATTAATTCAAAAATAACAAATAACTCCAAGTATTTGAGCCCACTGCTTCAAGTCAATGTGTTAGTGCACACATTGACAAAGCGTGCATTGAAGAAGTGTCTTTCTTCAAATTCTACAAGATATTTGCAAACTAAAACCACACAGATTTTTTTCTGTTCCTCATAAAGCACAATAGGATTAAATGTCAGCCACTTAATTTCCAGCATTTTGTTTATGAAATATTGTTAGCATCTATGCTTAATATAGAGTCTACACATGGTATTTATTGGCTGCTGATCAAAACACGAGGCACCGAAATCTAATACATGCCTTGCAATTATTCAGAGTCAGCCACACAGTCACTACGCTCATCCAAATTCTTTTTCTGTTAAATTGCTAGAAGCTTATCTGACAAAGATCCCATCTGAGTCTAAAAAAAAAGGGATGGGGGGCCAGCACAAAAAACCCTAAACTGATAAAAACACCCCATTCTTTACCAAACTTCACAATGAAGAAATCCTCCTTGAAAATAAGAAGCTATAAAAATTAAGTTAAAACAATCTTCCAGTCACCCACTCTCTCAAGACAGGTTTTATTTTTAGTCCTTTTCATTAGCATTAATTATCATAGCAAAGAGCAGAAGAGCAGATTTTGTTTCCCAGTGGTAAATTTGCATGATACTGACATAAAGATGATTTCAAAGAATTCTGCAGAAACCCTGAACTGGAACAAGCACTCCTTGGTGTGAACATTCAGTGTGGAGATCAGACATTATGCACAAAGGTGTGGCACACTGTCTTGACACTAACACTGATTCATGGCACATGAAAAACTCCTTGGATTAAATACCCTCTCTGTTTGTTTGGGGTTTTTTTAACTGTAAGGGAAAACATAATAGAGACCTGAATCTGAATTGGTTTGATGGACAAAAAAGGAACATTTAAAATTTGTCCAGCCACAACTGCCTTTTTAACAAGTTTCTCAAAACTATGCACATTACTAAGCTATTACACAATGATCCTAAAGAAGTATATTAGTACAGACAACTGGTTACTAAGGTAACAAGATGTTACTTTAAACCAGCAGCACTGTCCCAGCTCATCAGTTTCACTCATGTCTTTCCTTTGTTCTTTTTAAGCTATGCACAAATTACAGACTTGCTATATAATCAAATATACATACTAGAGCTATGCTTCAGTTTCTCAACTCATTTTCCTCATTCAAGCTAATGAGGTGAAAAAGAAGGCATCAAGACAATGGAAGCATTTGAACTCTTTGGTGTGTAGTAGATTCATTCTTAACTCTATACGAAGAATCTGAAAGTTGGCTGAAAATTAAGTTTTGAAATGTTTTCTCACCAGAAACTATTTTGTAAGTAAAAAACAGCTGCACATTGAAATTTTTTTATGTGATAAAATAAGATGGCAGGGATCCTACAAAGTTTTGGGAGGGAAAACCTGCTTAAGTCTTACTGACTGAATCTTGGCTGAAATTTTTCA
Source organism: Haemorhous mexicanus (assembly GCF_027477595.1). Lineage (NCBI taxonomy): Eukaryota > Metazoa > Chordata > Aves > Passeriformes > Fringillidae > Haemorhous > Haemorhous mexicanus. The sequence continues at coordinate 136,258,086 of NC_082341.1, forward strand.
GAGGAAGACTCATGTTTGGAAATAACAGTTGACTGCTAATGGCAAAATAGATTAAGGTTACTCAAGCTCTAGCTCCTCCAAAACACTGATGCTCCTAACAAACAAATTAAGTATGTCACTATTTGTGAGAGCTCAAGCTTGTAAAACCTAAGTGTTCTCAACATCTTTTATGATTACAAACATCAGGCATCAGCAGTAGTTTAAAAAGCCAGAGGAAATATTAAGGCCATCGGAAACATTTACAGGAGCAGGTCACCTATAACAATCTTCTGCTCCAAGTGGGATTAACTCCACCAAAACAGTTCCTGATGTGTTTATATAACCAAGTCTTCAACACTTACAACAATGGCAACTTCTGCAACCCTCCAATGCAGTCTCCTGTTGTATGTAGTTATCCATTCTTCCTATATCTAACTTCAAATAAATTGCTGCAATTCAAGCCTGACCTCTTGCCTTGTCTTCAGAGTGTATGTCAATGATAAATAAAAGCCTTTTGTTCTGTTTAACATGTAAGAATGCAAAAAGCTTTTTGTTCTAGAAGGGTGTTTCCTGTGCTCTTTTAAGATACAAAAATTAATATAATCTTTGTCAGATAGCACGATTCGCTTTCCAAAGCTGCTGAAGTATAGCACTGGCACTTTGTTACATTTAACTCAGTAGTCAGAGTAACAGCCTTATAATAGTCCTACAATTTAAGATGAACAGAAAGTATTGATCCTATTTACAGCCAAAAAAAATTACTGGGATTGATTTTTAATTATTTACTTACATACTAATAGAAGAAGGGACATATACAAAGAGAAAGGATGCTGTATTCAATACCATTTGGAGAAACACTCTGCTTAGGCATTGTATTTCCCCCTCTCCGTATGAAAAATAATTCTCCTTTCATGATAAGAATATACAAACAGGATTAAGTTAAATCAGTAAGTATTGGACTTAGAGAGATTTTTTTTTAAGTGTCATAAATTGTTCTGTTATCTTTGCCTATAAAATTTCAGCAACCGATACTTCACTTCTGGTTTACATGTCAGGCTGGCAAAAACTCCCCTCCTGAACAGCTGCATGATAAACCTAACAAACTACACTGTGCAAACCATCCTCTGTGGATTCCTAATACAAATACCTCTCCCACTGACTTACCTACATACATACCTTTCATTTTTTGTAAATAATCAACCAAGATACAAGAAGTTTCTCTAAAAGCCACCTACTTTGAAAGGTACAGAAAATCTCCACTGCTGAGGTTCACACTGTCCTCACAAAATGACCTAGATAAAGCATGTAATTTTCATTAAATTCATTTTACAGTGTCTCCCCTTTTAGCTGTGCCTGAACTGAGGGGAATAAAATTTTGTGTGGAAACTATCAGCACCAATAATATCTTTATCTCATGTGTGTACGGCCCATGCAAACACAGAAACCTAAGTTTCGTATCTGCTTAGTTAAGAAAACATTTTTCCTGTCATCATCTGCAAATGCTTCATGATATTCAACAACTAATTAAAAATAAAGCAAAAAGAATCTATATTAATACTTCACTGAAAATTTTCAAATCTTTGAAGAGAATCAGAAATGACTGAAAATAGATTAAATATGTTAATTGCAATTAATTAGAAAGAGAACTGTTCCAAACAAGCTCAATCACTGCTCAAATGAAGTCAGCATAAACCCAGCCAAGATTGTGGACAAAGATGTATTTCCAATGAAGTTATCTCAGCTTGGCTTTATTAGTGAAGTTTTAATTTAATTCTAGATAGTCTTCAGTAATTTTATGCTATTTAAGTTTTTACAGAATCAATTGCTAAATTATACATTTGTAAATATTAACTGAAGTCTCAGTATCTGAGTACTACTATTCCAAAATTATTATATACTAATGTATTTGTACCTTTTGAAACCCAGGGAAATATCTGCCTACAGTAACAGATGGCTTTTTATTTTTTTGTTGCTATTCCAGAATCTTTAAGTCACCCAAAATGCATCTACTTAAACATGATACTGCAGTTATTATGCAAAGCATGATCTACATGTTCACTGTTTAATATTTAACAATCTGGATACCATTCCTGTTTGGAAATAATTCTACCAGAGACAGAAATCATTACCCTAGCATTGCTATAATAAACAGATTTGCCTTTTTACATGTTATTGTCTCATAACAAAAAGTAAATGACTCATTTAAAATGAAATAACATATTCAATTTGTGGAAATGAAGTTTAGCAACTCATTCTGACTAATGTAAATTCAGAGGTTATCATCAGTTAGGTTCACGTAAATACTTTGTTAATATCACGTCCCACTCTAACACACATTAATAAGGGGCAGAAGGATTTACAGGGTAATTTTAAATCTAAATGAGACCTAAAATGTCATGATACAGTAAAAACGCAAGCAGCAGGTTATTTCACAACCCGTACACATTGCACATCAATCTCACAAGCTAAGATCTATCTGAATATCCCCACATAACAAAAATGTTGAGCTGTTCTTGCTCAGAATTAAAAGTTCACATTTTCTTAGTGAAAACGAATTTCTGTTATTAATGTTCTACAACATAAAATCTTCAACTGTGAAAGACAATAAAAAAATTTAAGCAAGCTGCTTTAACAACAACATGCAGTTATACTACTCATTTATTACAAAGCTCTCTCCAGCATGTACCTATTTCATGGGAAACATTCCCCATGGAAAGAACAAAGCTATCCTAACAGCAGCATGGCCACAGGAATACAAAATATCTACAAAAAACAACTGTTCTTAAAGGGACTGGCCAGTCAGATGGGTGAAAAACCACATCATTTGCTCTCATTCCAATCCCATCTGCTGACTTCTGAGCTAGAACTAAAAGTCAACAGTTAAGCCTCCTTATGAAAAAGCTACTTAGACCGTGCACCATTAACACTCCTAGGAATCTAATACCCATACATTACAGAGCTTTACTGCATTTTTACTTATTCAATGAGATTATGCCACTATTCCTCACAATGAGTACTAGCTTGTTGATTACACTTACAGGCATCA